>NC_091250.1:12598883-17398883 GCF_042477335.2 Ovis canadensis | reverse complement strand
CATGGACCTAACATTCCAGATTCTTTTGCAGCATTAGTTTTACAGCATCAGACTTTTACCACCAGACCTATCCACAACAGAGTGTCATTTCTGCTTTGGCTCAGCTGTTTCATCTTTTTGGAATTATTAATAATTGTCTTCTGCTCTTCCCCAGTAGCATATTAGACACCTTCTGACCTGGGGGGCTAATATTCTGATGTTATATCTTTTTGTCTTATCATACTGTTCATGGGGTTCTCATGCCAAGAATACTGAGTGGTTTGCCATTTCCTCCTCCAGTTGACTATGTTTTGTCAGAACTCAGCTATAACCAGTCCCTCTTGGTTGGCCCTGCATGGCATGACTTATAGTTTCCCTGAATTACATAAGCTCCTTTGCAACAATGAGGCTGATTAGTAATGAGTCACAAAATTTGTTAAGCATTCTATACTTTATTGGGACTTTTCTAGTGACTCAGATGGTAAAGGTGACACTGAGAAGGTAACTAATGTGAACAGAGTTTCAATTCTACAAGATGAATAGAGTTCTGGATACTGGTTGCACAACAATGAGAATATTCTGAACACTACTGAACTGTACACTTACAATTGGTTGACATAGCACATTTTTTATTATGCATATTTTAATTACAATTAAAATGTTTAAAAATATAAAAGAAAATGGGACAAAGGGAAATGAGAGCAACAAGATAAGATACATACCTTTGGCCAGAGGAGTAACCCCACTGTGGTTCTAGGTTCTCTAGTTCATGATACAATAAATCACATGACTTGCACTCACCATAAGACAGTCAAAAGCTTAATCATTAGAAGAGGCACAATTGCTGATTCTGAGACCCAAAAGAACTCCATTTCTTTTGTGATAATTTAGGAGACCTAGCAATGAACACTTATACTTGACACACATTTTATAATGAATACATTCATGAATTTCAGACACACGTCCACTATTATTTTCCAGTGGCATAATGTCAAAGTAAAATGTAATGTGACAGGAAAAATTTTACTTTGATGCTATGACACTGAGAAATAATAAGGATGTGTGTTTGAAATTCATTGCTTTGTTCAGTGTAAAATATTCTTAGTTCCTTCTCCTACCCACTTCCTTTAAAAATCTTCACAGCTTGTCTTTACTATGCTATTTGGATTGGCCAATATTGTTATTTAAGGGAGCACATGAGAGGTGGAATACCTTACAAAGGAAAAGTTTGGAAAAGAAATAAGATCTAATGAGATGGAGTAAGCTTTGCATTTTGTGAATGGACAAAGATGTGCAGCTCTTTTAATGAATAAGGACTCAAGGGATGGAGGAAAAGAAGGATCTTTAGAAATCCTTTTTTATGTTCTTTGCCCTGATTCCAATTTTATATCCACCTCTGCCTGCAATCCATAGACCATTCCAAAGAAACCTTTGTAAAAGAGCTCACCAGTGCTTTCAGAACTGCAATTGCATTTATTTTAAATGATATTTTGTGTTCACACAGGACCTCAACTGGAAGCAAGAAGGCCTCAATTTCTTTGGTTTGTTTCAAAGAATAACAGCCCTACAAGACAGCAAGACATGAGATCTGAAGTCCTGTTTGCCATCTTGCTTAATTTAGGAATCAAATTGAGAGCACCAGAAGAAAATGTACAAATCAGATAATACTTTAAAAATATTGTATATCACAAAGGGCTGTTGTAAAAGAGTTTAAATGAGTTACATATTCCTGGGCATGTTCTTCCATGAAGCTATTTCCAGTGTTAAGTCACTTAACTTAGTTGAGTAGGAAGACAGATGAGGTCAGAGAAACCTAAGCATCTTCTTATGTATATTGAGGATCCTGTCAAAAATGTATCTGAATAAAAAGGTGGCAAACAATTGCTAGCAAATCAGGCAAATGTTTACACAGAGGCAAGGCCAGGAGCTATCAAGAGGAACATTTTGAAGTGCATTTAAGTACACAGTTAGAAGGAGGGTTAAAATCTCAAATTCCAACATCATGGGCCACAGCTATAATTTTATCCTGGAAAAATATTAATGTGTGTCCAATCACATTTTACCACACAAAAAGAATGTATTTATTCATACATTTATTCATATGAATGTATTTATTCATACAAAAAGAATCAGCAAATCACCTACAGTATTTTTAGCAGCCTGAGCTGCTAACTCCTATTATATCCATCAAGTTAAGCACCTCACCAACTTCATGCCTAAATTACTGCATAAGTCAGATTTTTATACTGGATTATTGACTTTTCAAATAAGCAGAGTACATGATTTTAAGATAGTGGATCTGCCAATCTTAGGGTTATTATCTGAAACTTGGTCTTATTCTCTGTTAAGGCCATTCATTTTCATTAACATCATATTATGTATATCGAAGACAATATTTAATTTTACATTTCAAATGCCAAAGGGCAATGGACAATAAGACAAGAGAATGTAGAAAGAGACTTTGTAATATTAGTCTCAGTTTTCATATTTTCTTCGTTTATAATTTGTGTTTTTATGGTTTTGACACAAAATCTCATTATTATGTCAACCTGTCAGTTCAGTGTCTTTGTTTCCACTAGAGTCATTTGGTCATTTTTGGCTCCTGGCAAATATGATGCATTTGCTTCATGTTATACTTGTCATTCTTGCATTTCCTGCATGTTAATTTGTAAGTAGTGTCTGCTATCAGAAGCTAAAGAATATTTCTTAATATCTTTGTTGTTATTTCATCACATATTTCAATTTTCAAGAATAAAATGATAGTTTAACTTTGATAGAGCATAGGGAAATCAATTAATATCACTGCTTGGGGGAAGAAAGAGAAGGACTAAGGTTATTACAATTCTTGTAATTTATGTCTGTTTGCAAGAAAAAAGATGTTTCTAAAGGAAATGAATTCTTGCAGTATTCATAAACCTGAGTTTTGGGATGTATTCCTTCAAGGGTCTACTATATATGATTATCACATACTAGACCATGAGTAGGAAATCAGAAGAAAGATATGAATTCCTGAAATTTTGCAGGAGTTAGTATCTTTAAGCTTGTGTGTGTGTGTGTGTGTGTGTGTGTGTGTGTGTGTGTGTATGCCATCACTTTCAGTTCAGTTCAGTTGCTCAGTAGTGTCTGACTCTTTGCAACCCCATGAACCGAGCATGCCAGGCCTCCCTGTCCATCACCAACTCCCTGAGTTCACCCAAACCCATGTCCATCGAGTTGGTGATGCCATCCAACTATCTCATCCTCTGTCATTCCCTTCTCCTCCTGCCCCCAATCCCTCCCAGCATTAGGGTCTTTTCAAGTGAGTCAGCCCTTCTCATCAGGTGGCCAAAGTATTGGAGTTTCAGGTTCAACATCAGTCCTTCCAATGAACATCCAGGACTGATCTCCTTTAGGATGTACTGGTTGGTTCTCCTTGCAGTCCAAGGGACTCTCAAGAGTCTTCTCCAACACTACAGTTCAAAAGCATCAATTCTTCAGTGCTCAGCTTTCTTTATAGTTCAACACTCACATCCATACATGACCACTGGAAAAACCATAGCCTTGACTAGATGGACCTTTGTTGACAAAGTAATGTCTCTGCTTTTTAATATGCTGTCTAGGTTGGTCAACTTTCCTTTCTAGGAGTAAGCATCTTTTAATTTCATGGCTGCAATCAACATCTGTAGTGATTTTGGAGGCCCCCAAAATAAAGTCTGACACTATTTCCACTGTTTCCCCATCTATTTCCCATGAAGTGATGGGACCAGATGCCATGATTTTTGTTTTCTGATGTTGAGCTTTAAGCCAACTTTTTCACTCTCTTCTTTCACTTTCATCAAGAGGCTTTTTAGTTCCTCTTTACTTTCTGCCATAGGGTGGTGTCATTTGCATATCTGAGGTTATTGAGATTTCTCCCAGCAATCTTGATTCCAGCTTGTGTTTCTTCCAGTCCAGCGTTTCTCATGATGTACTCTGCATATAAGTTAAATAAGCAGGGTGACAATATATAGCCTTGATGTACTCCTTTTCCTATCTGGAACCAGTCTGTTGTTCCATGTCCAGTTCTAACTGTTGCTTCCTAATCTGCATACAGATTTCTCAAGAGGCAGGTCAGGTGGTCTGGTATTCCCATCTCTTTCAGAATTTTCCACAGTTTATTGTGATCCACACAGTCAAAGGCTTTGGCATAGTCAATAAAGCAGAAATAGATGGTTTTTCTGGAAATCTCTTGCTTTTTCAATGATCCAGAGGATGTTGGCAATTTGATCTCTGGTTCCTCTGCCTTTCCTAAAACCAGCTTGAGCATCAGGAGTTCACGGTTCACATATTGCTGAAGTCTGGCTTGGAGAATGGAAAGCAAATACATTCTAGCAAGGGAGTCTTGGATGTATCATGCATTTGCTGCTCCTGTAGGTTGATTATCTTGAGGTAAATGTGCTTGAAAAACAGCAGTTGCGAGAAAGGAACTCTGACATCCTTTTTACTTCCTGAAAGAAGCATATGAAATTCCCAGGTGACAGATGCAGTCCTTGTACGAGGAGAAAGCAAACATTCTTAACTCGAGAGTCAGAGAGTTGAGGCCCAGGCAACAGACCTTGCCACGGTAACTTTTATCTTCTTTAAGTCACTCATATATTTTAGTTACTTTTTCATGATTGCATCTCTTTGTTGGGGGCCTCATGTATGAACGTGAACACTGAGGCCTGGGCAATTCTGTGGGACTTCATTTTCCTTTAGGGATTCCCATGTATGTGTAAAATTTATTTAATATAAATTGTTATATTTATGTATTTCCTCTTGTTAATCTGTCCCAGCTGGAAACTGCAACAGGGTAGAAGAGAAATTTTACCTCCTCTACACTGGGAATTGAGCATCTTACTCTTGGGCTCCTGAAGAGTGGGATTTTTGTTGAGAAACATCAGTCAGTGGATATATTCAGGAACCCAAAGAATCCTCTAATGCTCTTAGGTGGTCCCTCTCTCTCTCTTTGACTTCTATGTATTTTCTTCTTTTTTTCTTGCTGTTGGTCTTTCTTCTTCAGATTAATACTGGAGATTTATGGGACCAAATCCAAAGTTGTTTTTTTTTATCTATGTTAGACTTAAGTTTTAGTTAGTTTTCCTGCTTTCTTTAGCTAAACTGACCCTGTATGAAATAGCTCAGAAGCTGTTGAATGGTCACCAATGGAGATGTGTTCTATTCTTACTGGGGTCTCCTGCCCCTTCCCCCAACTCCCACAAGGCTAATTAACCCTGTCTGTCTTCCAGCAGTCATATGTTTCAAGATGGGATCAAGCACTCATTTGACCTTTCTCTGTAGGGTAATTTTAGCACTGGGCTTTAGGTTTCTGTTGCTCTCCGGGGGTGGGGGTGGGGGGTGGGGGGTGGGGTTCATTGCTCTGTTTGTTTTTTATAATAAAGATAATAAAAAGTTGATTCTATTTATTTACATTTAATTGCTTGAAGTCTCCTTGACCTATTATTAGTTAAATCATGTTGAAATTTCATGTTGGAGTTTGGGTCACCCATATTTATTTTTTTCCAGTAAAACATACAGCTGTCACTGCTTAAAAATTGTGCTTAAAAGTCACTTCCATTCTGGGTGAACCATCCTTCTTGGATTGATAAATCATTGCCTTACATTCTGGTTGACTTGATTGCACGTCTGTCTTTTGACTAAGGAGACAAGTTTGCTAATTCTCTTTGTAAAGTTGTTTCCATAGCTACTATTACAACTGGATTGTTTCCTGGGCTTTGAAGCAAATGGATGGGTGATTAATGGAAGCTTACAGGATATACTATTTATCTGTCTGATTTGTTTCTGCAGAACTGCAGCTCTCTGCTAACCTTATTTTATAGAACTAGGGTATTATGTTTCTGACTTGTCAAATAATCCTCCTGAAAACACCTCTATCTATCAAGTGACACAGGAATTATTTGACTACAATATAAAGAATTATTTGGTAACCCTTAGGCAAGAAAATGAAAAATCTTAGATTAAGATTAAAGAAAAATATATCTTTTAAAAATTTCTTTATTTATATTTAATTACATGTTTCCACTGTAGACAGTACCATAAAAGGTGAAGAAATTGACAAGTTCAAGCTTTCTCCTACTTCCTTGCTTGACTTACGTGTATCTAGCTTTTTTTCCTGAATTCCTTATCATATGTGTTTTAATCTTTGTAATTATGTAACTTCCTACATGTATTATATATGTATATACACATATATGTATATGCAAAGCAACCACATGGCTTAAAACAACCACATTTTATTACACATTTTATTAGATTACTATTCTGAGAGTTGGTGACTTTGGCTGGACTCTTGCAGATGGTTCTCTGTTGACCTTGGTGGGCTCATTAATATATCTTTTATTTTTTATTGGTGTATAGCTGATTAACAACAGTATTAGTTTCAGGTGTACATCAAAATTATATATACCTATATATCTATTTTTCAGATTCTGTACCATTACTGGTTATTACAAAATATTGAATAGAGTTCCCTGTGCTATACAGTAGGGCCTTTCTGGTGTGAGTGGAGAACTAATTTAAATACTAATTGAAATACCTTATTTTTATATTTTATTCATTTAAGAAGGCCTCCTTATCTCTCCTTGCTATTCTCTGGAACTCTGCATTTAGTTAAGTATATTTTTCCATTTCTCCCTTTCCTTCTGCTTCTCTTCTTTCCTCATCTATTTGTAAGGTCTCCTTAGACAACCACTTTGCCTTCTCTTATTTCATTTATTTTGCAGTGGTTTTTGTCACTGCCTTCTATATGCAACAAACCTATGTTCATCATTCTGAAGGCACTGGGCCTACCAGATCTAATCCCTTAAATCTATTTGTCACTTCCACTGTATAATCATAAGGGATTTGACTTAGGTCATACCTGAATGGCTTAGAGGTTTTCTCTACTTTCTTCAATTTAAGCCTTTTAATTGAATTTTGCAATAAGGAGCTCATGATCTGAGCCACAGTCAGCTCCAGGTCTTGTTTTTGTTGATTGTACAGAACTTCTCCATCTTAGGCTGCAAACAACATAATAACCTGACTTTGGTATTGACCATCTGGTGATATCCATGTGTAGAGTCATCTTTTGGGCTGTTGGAAATGGGTGTTTGCTATGACCTTCATGTTCTTTTGACAAAGCTCACTTAGCCTCTGTCCTGCTTCATTCTGTACTCCAAGGCCAAATTTGTCTGTTATTTCAGGTATCTCTTGACTTTCTACTTTTGCATTCCAGTCCCCTATGATGAAAATGACGTTTGTCTTTTTTTTTTTTTTTTTGGTGTTAGTTCTAGAATATGTTGTAGGTCTTCATAGAACCAGTCAACTTTAGCTTCTTTGACATCAGTGGTTGGGTCATAGACTTGAATTACTGTGATGTTTAATGATTTGACATGGAAACGAGCTGAAATCATTCTGTTGTTTCTGAAACTGCACCCAAATACTTCATTTTGGACTCTTTCATTGACTATTAGGGCTACTCCATTTCTTCTAAGGGATTCTTGCCAATATATAGTAAATATAAAGGCCATGTGAATTAAATTTGCCCAATCCTGTTCATTTTAGTTCATTGATTCCTAGGATGTTGATATTCAATGTTGCCATTTTCTGCTTGACTACATTGAATTCACCTTGATTCATGGACCCAACATTGAGGTTTCTATGAAATATTCTTCTTTACAAAATTGAACTTTTCTTTTGCCACATCTTTATTTTCCAAAACTGAGCATTGTTTCCACTTTGACACAGCCACTTCATTCTTTCTGAAGCTACTAGTAACTACCCTCCATTCATCCCCAGTGGCATGTTGTACATCTTCCAACCCGGGGGCCTTATACTCTGGTATCATATACTTTGCCTTTTCATACTGTACATGGGGCTCTTGGGGCAAAAAATACTGGAGTGGTTTATCATTACCCCCTCCAGTGGGCCACATTTTGTCAGAACTCTTTCCTATGACTTGTTCATCTTGAGTGGCCCTACATGGCATGGCTCATAGCTTCACTGAGTTATACAAGCCCCTTCCCCACAAAAAGGCTGTGATCCATGAAAGGGATCAATAAAAGTGGAAAAACAAGACATCTCTTCAAGAAAATTGGAGTTATCAAGGGAATATTTCATGCAAAGATGGGTACAATAAAGGATAGAAATGGTAAGGACCTAATAGAAGCAAAAAAAATTAAAAAGAAGTGGTGAGAATACACAGATAAGTGATACAAAAAAGGTCTTAATCACCCAGATAACCATGATGTCATGATCACTCAGCTAGAGCAGGAAATCCTTGGGTTAGAAGTCAATTGGGCCTCAAGATTCATTAATATGAACAAAGCTAGTGGAGGTGATGGAATTCCAGCTCAGCTTTTTAAAATACTAAAAGATGATACTGGTAAAGTGCTACTCAATATGTCAGCAATTTGGAAGACTTAGCAGTGGGCACAGGATTGGAAAAGGCCAGTTTTCATTCCAGTCCCAAAGAAGGGGGCAATGCCAAAGAATGTTTAAATTACTATTCAATTGTGCTCACTTCAAAAGCCAGCAAAGTGATGCTCAAAATCCTTCGAGCTATACTGCAGCAGTAGGGGAACTAACTTCCAAATGTACAAGCTGGATTTTGAAAAAGCATAGGAACCAGAGATCAAACTGCCAACATTCATTGGATCATAGAGAATGCAAGGGAGTTCCAGAAAAAACATCTACTTGTGCTTCACTGACTATGCTAAATCCTTTGATTATATGGATCACAAAAATCTGTGGAAAATTCTTAAAGAGATAAGAGTACCAGACCACCTTACATGTCTCCTGAGAATCCTGTTTGCAGGTCAAGAAGCAACAGTTAGAACTGGACATGGAACAACTGACTGGTTCAAAATTGGGAAAGGAGTAAGACAAGGCTATATATTGTCACCTTGCTTCTTTAAGTGAAGTCGCTCAGTCGTATCTGCGACCTGTGGACTGTAGTCCACCAAGCTCGTCCGTCCATGGGATTCTCCAGGCAAGAATACTGGAGTGGATTGCCATTTCCTTCTCCAGGGGATCTTCCCAACCCAGGGATCGAACCCAGGTCTCCCACATTGCAGGCAGACGCTTTAACCTCTGCACCACCAGAGAAGCCCTTTTGCTTCTTTAACTTATATACAAAGTATATCATGAGAAATGCTGGACTGGATGAAATACAAGCTGGAATCAAGATTGCTGGGAGAAATATAAAAAACCTCAGATATATAGATGATACCACTCTAATGGCAGAAAGTAAAGAGAATCTAAAGAGCCTCTTGATGAGGGTGAAAGAAGAGATGAAAAAGCTGTCTTGAAAATCAACATACACAAAATTAAGATCATGGCTTCTAGTCTCATCACTTCATGGCAAATAGAAGGGAGAAAACTGGAAGCAGTGATGAATTTTATTTTCTTGTGCTCCAAAATCACTGCCGATGAAACTGAAGCTGTGAAATTGAAAGATGCTTGCTCCTTGGAAGGAATGCTATGACAAACCTAGACAGCATATCATTAAAAAGCAGAGACATCACTTCACAAGCAAAGGTCTGAATAATCAAAGGTATGCTTTTTCCATTAGTCCTATATGAATGTGAGAGTTGGACCATAAAGAAGGCTGAGCACTGAAGAACTGATGCATTTCAATTGTGGTGCTGAAGAAGACTGTTGAGAGTTCCTTGAACTGCAGGGGGGTCAAAACAGTCAATCCTAAAGGAAATCAACCCTGAATATTCATTGTTAGGACTGATGCTGAAGCTGAAACTCCAATACAGTGGCCATCTGATGTAAAGAGCTAGCTCACTGACAAAGATCCTGATGCTGAAAAAATTGAGGGCAGGAGGAGAAGGGGGCAGCAGAGGATGAGATAGTTAGATAGGATCACCACCTCCTTGGACAAGAATTTGATAAAACTCTGAGATAGTGGAGGACAGAGGAGCCTGACATATTATAGTCCATGAGGTCCCAAAGAATCAAACATGTCTTAGCAACTAAGCAACAACAACAATAAACTTTTCTATTTTATTAAAAAAAGAAACATGATTTATTGCTTAACATTGGAGAGTCATGATGCAAGAAAGGAAAAGTATATTGATATGAATCAGTAATTCCTAAATATTGACTTTAAAATAATAAGGGAGAAATTGATATAGTTTCCTTTTGTAACTGTCTAGGATGATGGCTAATTTTTTGTGTCAATTCATCTAGGCTAAGGGGTGCCCAGGTTAAACACGATTTCTGGGTGTGTCTGTGAGGGTGTTTCTGTTGAGATGACCATTTGAATCTGCGGGTTTAGTGATGTAGGTTACTTTCTTGATGGGTGTAGCCATCACCCAGTCTGTGAGGACCTGAAGAGAACTAGTCAGTGGTGGAAGGAGCCCCTGTTTGCTTCCTTCCTGTTGAGCTGTGATGTTGGTCTCTTCTTGCCCTGGGATGGGGATTTACACCATCAACTCTTCTGATTTTCAGGCCTTCAGACTTGGATGGAATCACACTACAGGTTTCCTGGGTCTCCAGCTTGCAGATGGCAGAGTGTTCAGCCTTTATAATCTCATAAGCTAATTTCTTATAATAAATTACTATTGGTTTTGATTCTCTGGAGAAGCATGACTAGCACACAGCATGGGTTTTGGATACATAGATGTCAATTTCAGTAATTTATGTTTCCTTAGATACTCTTTCCTTTTCTTGGAAGTTAAGGAGATAAATAACTTTTTTAGCTTTTAGCTTATGTTTTGTAACAGAATTAAAATGGCCAGGAGGAAAACATGTGGAAGAAAGTAACACGTATATATATATACATTTATATAGGGGCTTCCCAGCTGGCTCTAGTGGTAAAGAACCCACCTGCCAATGCAGGAGACATAAGATACTCAGGTTCAATCTCAGGGTTGGAGAGATTCCCTGGAGGAGGGCCTAGCAACCCACTCCAGTATTCATGCCTGGAAGATTCCATGAACAGAGGTGGGCTATATTCCAAAGGGTCACACAGAGTCATACATGACTGAAGTGAGTTAGCACACACATACACATACATATTATATATATTTATATTTGCTTGTGTGTGTGTGTACATATACATTTTAAGTTTCAGTGAACTTTAGCTAATTTACAATGCTTCAGGTATACAGCAAAATGATTCAGGCATATATCTATACCTCTCTATGTATATATATTCTTTATCAGATTCTTTTCACTTATAGGGTATTGCCGTTCAGTTGCTAAGTTGTGTCTGACTCTTTGTGGCCCCATGCACTGCAGTATGCCAGGCTCTCCTGTCCTTCATTATCTCCCAGAGTTTACTTAGATTCATGTCCATGGAGTTGGTGATGTTATCTAACTATCTCATCCTCTGCCGCTCTCTTCTCCTTTTTCCTTTCCTAGCATCAGTGTCTTTTAAGCTTGTCTTATGAGGTGGCCAAAGTTTTGGAGGTTCAGCTTCAGCATCAGTCCTTCCAAAGAATATTCAGTGTTGATTTTCTTTAGGATGGACTGGTTTGATCTCCTACAGTCCAAGAGACTCTCAACAATATAGGCTATTACAAGATAGTGATTATAGTTCCCTGTGCTAAACAGTAGGTCCTTGTTGCTTATCTATTTTATATGTAGTAGTTTGTATCTGTTAATCCCAAATTCCTAAGTTATCCTTCTCCCTACATATATTTTTCATAACTAGGGTGGAATGGGGATGGGACTCAAAGAAGGGGGATGGGACTTAAAGAAGGAATGCAAGAGTGGAAACAACTACTTTATTGCACGATGTTCCTTTTTTGGTCTCTTAAAGTTCAACTGCGTTTTTTTCTATCTATATGTTATATAGTGATTTTATAAGTAATACTACCCTTGTCTCTTCAAAACATTTTTTTATTATAAAATTTATAACATTTGGGTAAAGCCAGCATTTCTATATTTTCTTTTATACATAGTTGTCTTAATGTTTAAAACACTTTAGGTAAAATATTGCTTTCTCAGAAATGTGCCTCAAATGCAAGTTCTCAGCCAATAATGAAACAAATTCAGAAAGTTGGTTGATAAGTTTTGATCTATTAGAAAGAGTATTACCTGATAACAATTTGCTATTAGCATGAAATAAAATTTAGGATTTTCCACTTTACATCAGGGACTCTAAAAGAATCAATCATATAGTTAATAAAAATGTTTCCAATCTCCCTTAAAAACAATTGTTTTTCTGTGTCAAATATGTGAAATTGAGACAGCAAATATTTATCTTATAGATTATATAGCTCTTAGGCTTGATTGCTAATTAGTGAGGTCAATTTTAGACACAATATACAATCCAACATGCAGAATATTGCTAAAATTATGTATTATATGACATTATTATATTATATATAGTATTATTGTAATTATATTGTGAAAATTACCGAATCAGTAATTTTAAGGCATATCTCCTGCATCCAAACTCAAACTTTTGAAGTTTGGGTCATGTAGATTTTATATGAATAAACATTTTATGTATATAAAGTGTTTGCTGGGCTGTGCAGACACAGCATGGACACTGCTGTCGGGCGCTCCTCCCTGCCCCGCACTCCGCCTGAAGATGCACTTGGTGGTGGTGTTTTCCCGGGAGCAGGCCCTCTATCAATGTCTTTAGGATACTAACAGGATAGTAAAAAGAAAGGCTTCCTCAGTCTTTTGTTTCCTAATACTAATTAGTCTAAAATAATCCACGTTAGCACAGAGAATTATATTCAATATTCTGTAATAAACCATAATGGAAAAAAATATGAAGAAGAATGTGTATGTATAAATATCTCTATCTATAACAGAATGACTTTGCCATACAGCAGAAATTAATACAACATTGTAAATCAACTATACTTCAATAAAATACATTTTAAAAATTGAAATAATTCACATGCCAACAAGATACATTTTGGGATGGCAAATTTGTTCTCCTACACAAGCAAATACAATTAGAACAATTAAAACAATCTGTTTCTGTCCTGGCCTGTTATGGTCTGTAGTATTGCTATAGGTAATATCTTTAGGGGAAAAACCATGTAATAGAGCAGGGAGTTCAATGCAGCTTTTTTCCCAGTGTGACAATATCTTTGACTTTCCTCAGTTACCACATTGAAGGCAAACTCTTCACTCTATTGAAGTAGAATGCATAGCACAAGATACATGCCACACGTGATGCTTTTTAAAAAAATATATTGAACTTAACTTCATTTCTGGTAAGTTATATACCTGGTTCAGTATATTCCTGAGAATGAGTTTTTCTTTGAGCATAGTATGCTCTATTAAACTGAGTATTCTGTTTAGATTTATGGATTCTCTGCACTGAAATAGGTGACTTGAGACCTCATATTGACTCAGACAAAAAGAACATTTTCCTGGAGCGTTTCTGGAATTCAACTTCTCAAAGTTTAGTTTCCTTTGAACCCACTGGAACATCTCATGCTACAATGGAAGAGAAAGTTATGGGCAGAGAGTTATAAATCAAAACAAAATTGTCCCATACTAAAAGGATATTGGAGAAAATAATTGGTGATAATCAATGTTTTTTGTTTCCCAATCTCTTAGAGAGATTGATCTAGTAAAATTTTGAATAGATTGTTCAGGAATTGAATAATATTTGCAGTATAAAAGCGGGGCCTTGATGAACCCTGGTAGCTGCTGCTGCAGACTGAGGGCCTTAGTTTTAAAGTGATGTCAACTTTACAGTGCATGATGTTAAAAAACAAACAAACAAAACCCCCAAAACAGCATTTTTCCTCAAACACAGGTAACTGAAACACCCTTCATGATGCCCTAAGGGGTCTCTCCTTGTTTATACCTGGTTCCATTATTGTGTTTGTGATGCAATTACTTAATGGCTGCACTCCCCACCTCAGGGAGACAGACAGAATATATTTGTGGGAATAAAGGCAAAATGAGTAGCTGAGTAAGTACAATTCACTTGAGATTATTAAAACAAAGAATGCACTCTAATTCACCTTTATAAGAAAGTTTGCACAGGAAGTCAGCAGTCAGGAGGCCCTTAATAAAGAAGATAAATGAACAGTTCTGGGGAGACCTTTGAGGTCAAAGACATGATTAGTGACAAAAAAAAAAAAAAGATGTGGGTAGAAATTAAAATTTGCATGTTAGAGTGAAAAGAATGAGTAAGCATGGGAGGTATTATAAAAGGCTGTGGCACAGAACTTTTACTAATATATTACAGACCATTTTTTTGAGGTCACTGAGGAGCACAAAGGTGGGATATAAAAAGCTGTGCTGAAAACTCTGAGATAACTAAATATAATCAAGCATTTAAATCTTTTAAGAGTAGCTGTTAAAGTAAGAAAACTAATTTTAAAAGGGACAAAAAGGGAAAACAAAGCCCTTTTCTAGATTAATGGTAGAAAAATATGTATACAGTGGGAAAGATTAAAGTATCTAGAAATTATGAGACTCTGGCATGGACTCTGAAGACTGATTTGTTTCATTCCTTCTCTCTACTGACTAAAAACTCCCAAACTCCATGAATTTCCTTGCATCTTATTTGTCTATAAAATAAGAATACTATTTTTGCATTATATGTCCTCTAAAACTTACATTAAAACAGGTATAAAATGTATAGTACACCTGTTATGTTAGTTCCCTTTGTCCTTAAACATGTTGCTGGAAATTAAATTCTACAGGGTAGTAATGCAATGTCAATTTAAACCTTTTCATTCACTTACTCATTTACTTAACCTGAAAACAGACATCAGGTGAAAATTTTCACAGTGAATAATCCATTTCTTTTCAGCACCTCTCACTGAGATTCCTTCATGTATTTTATTAGTTTTCAAGGCTAGAATATTCATGGCACTTTCTTTTTCTCAACTGTAACCCCAGAGATTGGGATTGGTAATTGGGTGTCTAGAAGTCACAAAAGGAGACGCAAATACTTACTTGTGTTTGTTATAGGCCATGCGTTTAAAATTATTAACTTGATGTGTACTCAGGAAGTTCCAGAATCAATAATTTAATCATTACTTTAAACTGCATATTTGTCAAAGTGAAAGAAAGTGTAAGTGTTAATTGCTCAGTCTTGTCCAACTTTTTACGATCCCAAGGACTGTAACCCAGCAGGATTCTCTATGCAAGGAAATTTCCAGGAAAGAATTCGGGAGTGGCTTGCCATTTCCCTACTCCAGGGCATTCGTGACACAGAGACTGAACCCGGGCCTCCTGCACTGCATGCAGATTCTTCACTGTCTGAGCCACCTTGTCAAACAAATGAATAAATGAATGAATGGCTTATTTTGACTGCCACTTGGAACTAAACAAGACTGCTTCTTTGGAATTTGCTATTATGCATTTCTGTTTGCTATTCTGTGTACTTAGAAAGTTTTCTTTTCTTTTTTTTTTTTTTTTTTTTTTTGCCAAGAGAACACACTGGTCATAGCAAACAACTTTTTTCCAACAATCCAAGAAATGACTCTACACATGGACATCACCAGACCATCAATATCAGAATCAGATTGATTATGTTCTTTGCAGCCTATGATGGAGAAGTTCTATACAGTCAGCACATATCAGACCTAGACCTGACTGTGGCTCACATCATGAGCTCTTTATTGCAAAATTTAGGCTTAAATTGAAGAAAGTAGGGAAAACCACTACGCCATTCAGGCATGACCTACCCCAAATATCTTATGAGTATACAATGAAGGTGATAAATAGATTTGAGGGATTAAATATGCTAGACAGTGCCTGAAGACCTATGGATGAAGGTCCAATCATGGTATAGGAGGCCTTGACCAAAACCATTGCAAAGAAAAAGAAATGCAAGAACGTAAAGTTGTTGTCTGAGAAGTCTTTACAAATAGGTGAGGAAAGAAGAGAAGTGAAAGGCAAAGGAGAAAGGAAAAGACATACCCAATTGAATGCAGAGTTACAGAGAACAGCAGGGAGAAATGAGTCTTTCTTAAACAAACAATGCAAAGAAGTAGAGGAAAAAAGTAAGATGGGGAAGATTAGAGATCTTTTCAAGAAAGCTGGGGAGATATCAAGAGATATTTCATGTGAGGATGGGCATGATAAAGGACAGACACATTAAGTACTTAACAGAAGCAGAAGAGGTTAAGAAGAGGTGGCAAGAACACAGAAAATCTATACAGAAAAAGTCTTAATGATCCAGATAACTGCAATGGTGTGGTCACTCACCTAGGGCCAGACTTTTGGAGTGTGAAGTCAAGTGGGCCTTAGGAAGCATTAGCAAGAATAAAGATAGTGAAGGTGATGGAATTCCAACTGAGATGTTTAAACTCCTAAAAGATGATGCTGTTAAAGTGCTGCACTCAATATGCCAGCAAATTTGGAAATCTCAGCAGTGGCCACAGGACTAGACAAGGTCAGTTTTTATCCCAACCCCAACTAAGGACAATGCCAAAGAATGTTCAGACTACTGTACAATTGTGCGAATTTCACACGCTAGTAAGATTACGCTCAAAATACTTCAAGCTAGGTGTTAGCAGTATGTGAACTGAGAATTTCCAGATGTACAAGATGGATTTTGATGAAGCAGAGGAACAGAGGTCAAATTGCCAACTTTTGTTGGATCACAGAGAAAGCAAGGGAATTCCAGAAATTTTGCTTCATTGACTTCACTAAAGCTTTTGACTCTGTGGATCACAAGAAACTTTGGAAAATTCTTAAAGAGATGGGAATACAAGACTACCTTACCTGTCTCCTGAGAAACCTGTATGTGGATCAAGAAGCAACAGTTAGTAGAAGACATGGACCAACTGGCTGATTTAAAATTGGGAAAGGAGTACAAGGCTGTATACTGTCACCCCACTTATATTTACCTTATAGCAAAGTACATAATGTGAAATATGGGGTTGGATGAATCACAAGCTGGAATCAAGATTGTTGGGAGAAATAACAACCTCAGATATGTATATGATACCACTCTAATGGCAAAAAGGAAAGCGAATCTAAAGAGTCTCTTGATGAGGGTGAAAAAGGAGAGTGAAAATGGGCTTGAAACTCAACATTCAAAAAACTATAATCATGGAATCTGGTCCCATCACTTCATGGCAAATAGAATGGGAGAGAATAGAAGCAATGACACATTTTATTTTCTTAGCCTCCAAAATCAGTCTCAATGGCAAATGCAGCCATGAAATTAAGACTCTTGCTTCTTGGAAGGAAAGCTATGACAAACCAAGACAGTATATGAAAAATCAGAGACATCACTTCGCCCACAAAGATATGTACAGTCAGAGCTATGATTTTTCCAGTAGTCGAGTATGGATGTGAGAGCAGAATCATAAAAAAGACTGAACACCAAAGAACTGATGCTTTGAAATTTTTGTGCTGGACTCATGAGGGTCCCTTGAACAGCAAGTAGATTAAACAAGTTACTCCTAAAGGAAATCAACCCTGAATATTCATTGGAAGGACTGATGCTGAAGCTGAAGGTCCAATACTTTAGTCACCTGATGAGAAGAGCCAGCTCACTGGAAAAGATTCTGGTGCTGGGAAAGATTGAAGGGAAAAGGAAAAGGGGGTGGCAGAGGATGAGTTGGTTAGATAGCATCACTGATTCAGTGGAGATAAATTTGAGCAAACTCCAGGAAATAATGAAGGACAAAGGAACCTGGTGTACTGCAGTCCATGGGGTTGCCAAGAGTTGGACATGACTTTTAGGGACTGAACAAAAATTACATACTTATAAAATTTCCTCTCAGTGTAATTTGCACATTTGTTGAATTTTCTCTCAGTATATTCAAATGCCATATGATCTGAAGGCTTAACTTCTTATGAAATAGGTTTCAACCAGTCCCAGAACTTTAACCTCCAAAGGTTGGCGTTCTTGGAATTTCTTGCTGGAAATTGAGTGGTTTCTTTGCTTTTCCTACTACAAAGGTAGGTGTAAGCTTTCTTAACTTTCTTCAATTCCCACAGCTGTATCTGCTTTTCAAATATAAGTTTTTTACATTCTTTCCTAGTTTTTAACAGTTTCATACTTTTAAAAGATTCTCTTAGCTTTATTTCAGTGGAAGCTAAAGAAAAGTAGATATAAGTAATTGGGCTCTGCCATAACATGTTCAACAGAAAATTTGGTCCTGGTCTTTAACTCCTTTCTGTTTATAGTATTTAAAAAAATTTATTTTTAATTAGTTAATTTATTTTACTTTACAATATTGTATTGGTTTTGCTATACATTGACTTGGATCCACCATGAGTGTACATGTGTTCCCCATCCTGAACCCCCATCCCACATCCCTCCCCATCCCATCCCTCTGGGTCATCCCAGTGCACCAGCTCCGAGCACCCTGGGAAACCTCTCACACTGTTGGTGGGAATGCAAACTAGTACAGCCACTATGGAGAACAGTGTGGAGATTCCTTAAAAAATTGCAAATAGAACTGCCTTATGACCCAGCAATCCCACTGCTGGGCATACACATCGAGGAAACCAGAATTCTAAACCAGAATTGAAAGAGACATGTGTACCCCAATGTTCATCGCAGCACTGTTTATAATAACCAGGACATGGAAGCAACCTAGATGTCCGTCAGCAGACAAATGGATAAGAAAGCTGTTGTACATATACACAATGGAATATTACTCAGCCATTAAAAAGAATACATTTGCAGTTCTAATGAGGTGGATGAAACTGGAGCCTATTATACAGAGTGAAGTAAGCCAGAAAGAAAAATACAAATACAGTATACTAACGCATATATATGGAATTTAGAAAGAAGGTAACAATAACCCTGTATGTGAGACAGCAAAAGAGGCACAGATGATAGAAGTCTTTTGGATTCTGTGGGAGAGGGAGAAGGTGGGTTGATTTGGGAGAATGGCATTGAAACAAGTAAAATATCATATGTGAAAAGAATCGCCAGTCCAGGTTTGATGTTTATAGTATTTTCCGCATCCGAAAATCCCATGGACGGAGGCGCCTGGTTGGCTGCAGTCCATGGCGTTGCAAAGAGTCAGACACGACTGAGCGACTTCACTGTGACTTTCCACTTTCATTCATTGGAGAAAGAAATGGCAACCCACTCCAGTATTCTTGCCTAGAGAATCCCAGGGATGCGGGAGCCTGGTGGGTTGCACAGAGTCGGACACGACTGAAATGACTTAGCAAGCAGTCATCAAATTCTACTATTTTTCTGTTTGCTACCTTAATCTATCCACATTTCTTCATTCCCTCTTTTTTTTTTTTCTTTAACCCTCGGTTCAATGCATTATTTCTTGATCAAATTATATCAGAAGTCTTTTAAAAGGATCTTCTTTCAGTGGCACTCCACTTCCTTAAAGAATTTGTTGTGGTTTAGTCACTCAGTCATGTTGAACTCTTTGCAACTTCATGGACTGCTGCATGCCAGACTTCCCTGTCCTTTGCTGTCTTTCAAAGTTTGGTCAAATTCATGTGTCTTTAGCATTTGTTGGACAGCTGGTTTGGTGGTGCTGAATTCTCTCAGCTTTTGCTTGTCTGTAACGCTTTTGATTTCTCCTTCGTATTTGAATGAGATCCTTGCTGGGTACAGTAATCTGGGCTGTAGGTTATTGTCTTTCATCACTTTAAGTATGTCTTGCCATTCCCTCCTGGCCTGAAGAGTTTCTATTGAAAGTTCAGCTGTTATCCTTATGGGAATCCCCTTGTGTGCTATTTGTTGTTTTTCCCTTGCTGCTTTTAATATTTGTTCTTTGTGTTTGATCTTTGTTAATTTGATTAATATATGTCTTGAGGTGTTTCAACTTGGGTTTATCCTCTTTGGAACTCTCTGGGTTTCTTGGACTTGGGTGATTATTTCCTTCCCCATTTTAGGGAAGTTTTCAACTATTATCTCCTCAAGTATTTTTTCATCATCTTTCTTTTTGTCTTCTTCTTCTGGGACTCCTATGATTTGAATATTGGAGTGTTTAATATTGTCCTGGAGGTCTCTGAGATTGTCCTCATTTCTTTTAATTCATTTTTCTTTTTTCTCTCTGATTCATTCATTTCTACCATTCTATCTTCTACTTCACTAATCCTATCTTCTGCCTCCATTATTCTATTTGTTGCCTCCAGAGTGTTTTTGGTCTCATTTATTGCATTATTCATTATATATTGACTCTTTTTTATTTCTTCTAGGTCCTTGTCAAACCTTTCTTGCATCTTCTCAATCCTTGTCTCCAGGCTATTTATCTGTGATTAAATTTTTTTTTCAAGATTTTGGATCATTTTCACTATCATTATTTGGAATTCTTTATCAGGTAGATTCCCTATCTATTCCTCTTTTGTTTGGTTTGGTGGGCATTTATCCTGTTCTTTTACCTGTTGGGTATACCTCTGTCTCTTCATCTTGTTTATATTGCTGAGTTTGGGGTGGCCTTTCTGTATTCTGGCAGTTTGTGGAGTTCTCTTTATTGTGGAGTTTCCTTGCTGTGGGTGGGTTTGTATCAGTGGCTTGTCAAGGTTTCTTGGTTAGGGAAGCTTGTGTCGGTGTTCTGGTGAGTGGAGCTGGGTTTCTTCTCTTTGGAGTGCAATGAAGTGTCTAGTAATGAGTTATGAGATGTCAGTGATTTTGGAGTAACTTTGGGCAGTCTGTATATTGAAGCTCAGGGCTGTGTTCCTGGGTTGCTGGAGAATTTGCATAACATGTCTTGCTCTGGAACTTGTTGGCCCTTGGGTGGCACTTGGTTTCAGTGTAGGTATGGAGGCGTTTGATGGGCTCCTATTGATTAATGTTTCCTGGAGTCAGGAGTTCTCTGATGTTCTCAGGACTTGGACTTAAGCCTCCTGCTTCTGGTTTTCAGTCTTATTTTTACAGTAGTCTCAAGACTTCTTCTATACAGCACCATTGATAAAACATCTAGGTCACAGATGAAAAGTTTCTCCAGAGTGAGGGACACCCAGAGAAGTTGACAGAGTTACATGGAGAAGAGAAGAGGGAGGAGTGGATAGACAGGAAACACAAAAAGGGTTTATAAACCCGAACCCCAAACAATAAATGGCAATGGGATCATACTTATCGATAATTACCTTAAACGTAAATGGGTTGAATGCCCCAACCAAAAAACAAAGACTGGCTGAATGGATACAAAAACAAGACCCCTATATATGTTGTCTACAAGAGACCCACCTCAAAACAAGGGACATATACAGACTGAAAGTGAAGGGCTGGAAAAAGATATTTCATGCAAATAGAGACCAAAAGAAAGCAGGAGTAGCAATACTCATATCAGATAAAATAGACTTTAAAACAAAGGCTGTGAAAAGAGACAAAGAAGGACACTACATAATGATCAAACGATCAATCCAAGAAGAAAATATAACAATTATATGTGCACCCAACATATGATCACTGCAATATGTAAGACAAATGCTAATAAGTATGAAAGGGGAAATTAACAATAACACAATAATAGTGGGAGACTTTACTACCCCACTTACACCTATGGATAGATCAACTAAACAGAAAATTAACAAAGAAACACAAACTTTAAATGACACAATAGACCAGTTAGACCTAATTGATATCTATAAGACATTTCACCCCAAAACAATGAATTTCACCTTTTTCTCAAGTGCACACAGAACCTTCTCCAGGATAGATCACATCCTGGGCCATAAATCTAGCCTTGGTAAATTCAAAAAAATTGAAATCATTCCAAGCATCTTTTTCTGACCATATGCATTAATTAGATCTCAATTACAGAAGGAAAACTATTAAAAATTCCAACATATGGAGGCTGAACAACACACTTCTGAATAACCAACAAATCACAGAAGAAATCAAAAAGAAACCAAAATATGCATAGAAACGAATGAAAATGAAAACACAACAACCCCAAACCTGTGGCACACTGTAAAAGCAGTGCTAAGGGGAAAGTTCATAGCAATACAGGCATACCTCAAGAAATAAGAAAAAAGTCAAATAAATAACCTAACTCTACATCTGAAGCAACTATAAAAAGAAGAAATGGAGAACCCTAGGGTTAGTAGAAGGAAATACATCTTAAAAATTAGGGTATAAATAAATGCAAAAGAAACAAAGGAGACCATAGGAAAAATCAACAAAGCCAAAAGCTGGTTCTTTGAAAGAATAAATAAAATTGACAAACCATTAGCCAGACTCATCAAGAAACAAAGGGAGAAAAATGAAATCCATAAAATTAGAAATGAAAATGGAGAGATCACAATAGACAAAACAGGAATACAAAGAATCACAAGAGACTACTATCAGCGATCATATGCCAATAAAATGGACAATGTGGAAGAAATGGACAAATTCTTAGAAAAGTACAACTTTCCCAAACTGAACCGGGAAGAAATAGAAAATCTTAACAGACCCATCACAAGCACAGAAATTGAAACTGTCATCAGAAATCTTCCAGCAAACAAAAGCCCAGGTCCAGACGGCTTCACAACTAAATTCTACCAAAAATTTAGGGAAGAGCTAATACCTATCATACTCAAACTCTTCCAGAAAATTGCAGAGGAAGGTAAACTTCCAAACTCATTCTATGAGGCCACCATCACCCTAATACCAAAACCTGACAAAAATGCCACAAAAAAAGAAAACTACAGGCCAATATCGCTGATGAACATAGACGGAAAGACCTCAACAAAATTTTAGCAATCAGAATCCAACAACAAATTAAAAAGATCATACACCATGACCAAGTATGCTTTATCCCAAGGATGCAAGTATTCTTCAATATCCACAAATCAATCAATGTAATACACCACATTAACAAATTGAAAAGTAAAAGCCATATGATTATCTCAATAGATGCAGAGAAAGCCTTTGAAAAGATTTAACATCCACTTATGATAAAAACTCTCCAGAAAGCAGGAATAGAAGGAACATACCTCAACCTAATAAAAGCTATATATGACAAACCCACAGCAAACATTATCCTCAATGGTGAAAAATTGAAAGCGTTTCCCCTAAAGTAAGGAACAAGACAAGGGTGCCCTCTTTCACCACTACTACTCAACATAGTTCTGGAAGTTTTGGCCACAGCAATCAGAGCAGAAATAGACATAAAAGGAATCCAAATTGGAAAAGAAGAAGTAAAACTCTCACTGTTTGCGGATGACATGATCCTCTACAAAGAAAACCCTAAAGACTCCACCAGAAAATTACTAGAGCTAATCAATGAATATACTAAAGTTGCAAGATATAAAATCAACACACAGAAATCCCTTGCATTCCTACACACTAATAATGAGAAAATAGAAAAAGAAATTAAGGAAACAATTCCATTCACCATTGCAATGAAAAGAATAAAATATGTAGGAATATTTCTACCTAAAGAGACTAAAGACCTATATATAGAAAACTATAAAACACTGGTGAAAGAAATCAAAGAGGACACTAATAGATGGAGAAATATACCATGTTCATGGATCAGAAGAATCAATATAATGAAATGAGTATAGTACCCAAAGCAATCTAAAGATTCAATGCAATCCCTATCAAGCTACCAGCGGTATTTTTCACAGAGCTAGAACAAATAATCTCACAATTTGTGTGGAAATACAAAAAACCTCAAATAGCCAAAGCAATGTTGAGAAAGAAGAATGGAACTGGAGGAATCAACCTGCCTGACTTCAGACTCTACTACAAAGCCACAGTCATCAAGACAGTATGGTACTGGCACAAAGCCAGAAATATAGATCAATGGAATGAAATAAAAAGCCCAGAGATAAATCCACACACCTATGGACACCTTATCTTTGACAAAGGAGGCAAGAATATACAATGGAGAAAAAGTCTCTTTAACAAGTGGTGCTGGGAAAACTGGTCAACCACTTGTAAAAGAATGAAACTAGATCACTTTCTAACACAATACACAAAAACAAACTCAAAATGGATTAAAGATCTAAATGTAAGACCAGAAACTATAAAACTCCCAGAGGAGAACATAGGCAAAACACTCTCAGACATAAATCACAGCATAATCCTCTATGACCCACCTCCCAGAATACTGGAAATAAAAGCAAAAATAAACAAATGGGATCTAATTAAAATTAAAAGCTTCTGCACAACAAAGGAAACTACAAGCAAGGTGAAAAGACAGCCTTTTGAATGGGAGAAAATAATAGCAAATGAAGCAACTGACAAAGAACTAATCTCAAAAATATACAAGCAACTCCTGCAGCTCACTTCCAGAAAAATAAATGACCCAATGAAAAAATGGGCCAAAGAACTAAATAGACATTTCTCCAAAGAAGATATACAGATGGCTAACAAACACATGAAAAATGCTCAATATCACTCATTATTAGAGAAATGCAAATCAAAACCCCAATGAGGTACCATTTCATGCCAGTCAGAATGGCTGCAATTCAAAAGTCTACAAGCAATAAATGCTGGAGAGGGTGTGAAGAAAAGGGAACCCTCTTCTACTGTTGGTGGGAATGCAAACTAGTACAGCCACTATGGAGAACAGTGTGGAGATTCCTTAAAAAACTGGAAATAGAACTGCCTTATGACCCATCAATCCTACTGCTGGGCATACACACCAAAGAAACCAGAATTGAAATAGACACGTGTACCCCAATGTTCATCGCAGCACTGTTTATAATTGCCAGGACATGGAAGCAATCTAGATGTCCATCAGCAGACGAATGGATAAGAAAGCTGTGGTACATATACACTATAGAGTATTACTCAGCCATTGAAAATAATACATTTGAATCAGTTCTAATGAGGTGGATGAAACTCGAGCCGATTATACAGAGTGAAGTAAGTCAGAAAGAAAAACAGAAATACAGTATACTAACGCATATATATGGAATTTAGAAAGATGGTAATGATAACCCTGTATGCGAGACAGCAAAAGAGACACAGATGCATAGAACAGTCTTTTGGACTCTGTGGGAGAGGGAGAGGGTGGGATGATTTGGGAGAATGGCATTGAAACATGTATAACATCATATAAGAAATGAATTGCCAGTCTAGGTTCAATGCAGGGTGCAGGATGCTTGTGGCTGGTGCACTGGGATGACCTGGAGGGATGGTGTCAGGGGGGAGATAGGAGGGGAGTTTGGGATTCAGAACACGTGTACACCTGTGGCGGATTCATGTTGATGTGTGGTAAAACCAATACAATATTGTGAAGTAATAATAATAAAAAAATAAAAAAAATTCATGTGCCTCAAGTTGGTGATGTCATACACACATCTCATCTTCTTTCATCCCCTTCTCCTGCCCTCAATCTTTCCAGCATAGGGCCTTTTCCTGATGAGTCAGTTCTTTGCACCAGGTGGTCAAGGTACTGGAGCTTCAGCTTCAGCATCACTCATTCCAATGAATGTTCATGGTTGATTTCCTTTAGGATTGACTGGTTTGATCTTCTGGCTATCCAAGGGACTCTCAAGAGTCTTTTCTAACACCAAAGTTTGAAAGCATCAATTCTTTGACACTTGGCCTTGTTTATGGTCCAACTCTCACATCTGTACATGACTGCTGACTAAAGAATTGCATGGCTTTTTACTGTGGCTTTTTTACTAGGCTTTGTGATCTGACCTTTGGTTACTTTTACAGACTCCCTCTGTCCCTATTCTCTGCTTTACCCTTTCAGCACTATTCTTCATCCAGTGATTAGTACCTAGGGAGTTTTCTTGATTCCCTTGGCTTCCCTCTCAAGTTGTTTCCTTAATAATCTGTATTTATTCCTATCATGGTAGTTTTTCATATCAGACTTAACACTATCCCCTGATAAAACATTTCCATGACTTCCTTTTTTACTCAGAATAACTTTTGAATTCTTTACCATGGCTGAGACGCCCCTAGTGAGGTGTACCTTTGTGATGTCATCTCTTACAATGTTCCATTTACTCATGCTGTGCCTGCCACACTCTCTTCCTCTTTGTTCCTTCAACACACTGAGCTCCTCCTGGAAGAATGAGTGGGTTTCCTCCTCCTGCTGATTGTTATGTCCATCCTCCAACTGTTAGCTGAGTAGGATCCTTCTACTTGTCACTCAGTTTCATCTCAAGGACCACCCTAGCTGCTGTATCTAAAACAGTCCTCTTCTCTGACATATAACTCTAATTACCTGATCTATGACACTTATTACAAATTTCAGCCATTAAAGCAGGATGGCCTGTGCCTGTGCCATTCAATATAATTTTATTTCTTCTAAATATTTCAGAAGGATATAAATATTTCCAGTTAAAGGGGGAGGGGGGACAGACAACTTCGCATTTGTACACTCTTTTCCAAGTGGTATTTTCTTTTTTTAAAATTAAAATTGAGGAATAGTTGACATATTTGTGTAAAGTATATAATGTAATATAACAATAATATAGTGATTTAATATTTGTGTAGCTTATATGTCATTTAGATTTATTACAAATGAATGGCTATATTTACTTGTGCTATAGAATACATCCTTATTGCTTATCTATTTTATACAGAATAGTTTGCGCTTCTTATCCCCCTCCCCCAACTTGCCTCTCCCTCTTCCTTTTCTCCACTAGTAACTATTAGTTTTTTCTCTTTATCTGTGAGTCTGTTTTACTGTATGTATTCATTTGTTTAATTTTTCTGTATTCTGCATGTAAGTAATAACATGGAGTGTTTGCCCTCTGACTTATTTTACTAAGCATGCCACTCTCTAGGTCCATCCATGTTGTTGCAAATGACCCATTTCTTCTTTTATATGGTTGAGTAATACTCTATTTTACATATATCTCACAATTTCTTTATTCATCTGTTGGTGGACATTTAGGTTGCTTCCATATCTTGACTATTTTAAACAATTATGCTGTGAATATCAGGATCCATGTATCTTTTTGAGAATGTGGAGAAAAGGAAACACTTTTACACTGTTGATGAGAATTTAAAAGGGTGCAGCCACTAAAAAAAAAACAGTATGGAATTTCCTCGTAAAATTAAGAATGCAACTACCATATGATCAAACAATTCCATCCCTGCTGTGTATCTGAAGAAAACAAAATACCAGTTGATTTTTTTTTTATCCAACTCAATGTCTGCCAGTAACTTAGGCAAAATCCAAATTTATTAATTCAGCAGTCATTAAATAAATACTTATTTGCTCTCTGATTATGTTTCTGGTTCTTACTAGTTACTAGGGGTAAAACAGTAAGTAAATAAAGATCTCTCACTTACAGAGTTCCTACATTTTGTGGGAGGAGAGAGGTTGGAGACAGAATATTAAAAAGAAAAAAATACAGTAAAATGCTTTATATGATCATTAGGTAAAGATAAAAGCTATTACATTCAGCTAGTCAGGATAATCTGGAGAGTCATTGGGGAGGGGTTTGCATTTCAATGAGTGGTTGGGGAAGGCCTCTTTGAAGAAGTGACTGAAGAGGTTGAGAAAGGGCAGTCCAGACAGAAAACAGCAAGTGCTGTTGCAAATGGGCAACGTTTAGCTAAGAGGCCACTATAGCTACAGCAGAGCAAGTGAGAAGCACAGTGATGAGAAAGTGGTTAGAGAAACAGTAGGTGTCAGATTATATAGGTCTTGTAGGCTGTGATGAAACCAAAGGAAGTTTTCTGAGTTTGGTTGGAATCTACCAAAGGGATTTAATCATAATAGAAACACAAGCAGATTTATATCTGAAGGTTGAACACTGTGTGATATGTGGGGGAGGGGGGGATACATATCACTGTGTGATATGTAGGGAGGGAGAAGTGGAAATGGATAGACTCTCAATGAGACTATTGCAACAAGAAGAGATATAGAAGCTTTGTCTAGTATGTCATAGTGTGTACTAGTCACTCAGTTGTATCCAACTCTCTGCGATCCCATGAACTGTAGCCCTCCAGGCTTCTTTGTCTATGGGATTCGCCAAGCAAGAATACTGGAGTGGTTTGCCATTCCCTTCTCCAAAGAGAGAAACAAAAAGAGGTTGGATTTAGAGTATGTGTCAAAAGTAAAATTTGTTTACATAACACTGACAAGTTGATGATGATATAGTTAAGAGAGAAAGAGAGCAGACAAGATTGACCTCAAGGTTTTGGCCCTGAGGATGAGATGGATGGAGTAGGTTTATTTCAAAGATGAGCCTCTGAGAGACATATCAGGGTTTCTTTTATTATTATTATTATTATTTTTACTTATAATATCATATAAGGAATGACTCCCCAGTCTAGGTTCGACTCAGGGTGCAGGATGCTTGCGGCTTGTGCACTGGGCTGACCCAGAGAGATGGTGTGGGGGGGAGCTGGGAGGGGGGTTCAGGATTGGGAACACGTGTACACCTGTGGTGAATTCATGTTGATGTGTGGCAAAACCAATACAATATATCAGGGTTTCCTTTGGACAGGTGTTTTGGATTTTACTGTTTGATCTTGGAAATACTAAGCTTGTGATGCCTGTTGTATACCCAAGTAAAGATGATGAGTATATAGTTGGATATGTAAGACACATCCAACTACACAGTTTAGAATCACACAGTATAAATAGTATTGAAAGCTGGGGAATGGAGTGATGTCTGCACTCCAGAGATAGTGCAATAGCTATCCCTTGCCCAGCAACAGCAACTTGACAGCTGCCCATAAAGATGCCTTTGTGGGGACTTCCATGGTGGTCCAGTGGCTAAAGCTCCATGCTTCCAGTGCAGGGGGCCTGGGTTCTATCTCTGGTCAGGGAACTAGATCCCACACACCACAGCTAAAATCTAGGGCAGCCAAGAAAATAAATACCTTAAAATGCCTTTGTAGGAAGTTTGAAATACAGGAAAGCAATTGTGAAACCCTAGTGTCACCTGAGAATGAGGAGGGCCATTTGAAGAAGGCAGGCCCATAGCCAAGTGGCAGGTTTGCCAACTGTGGTCCCAGTTACAGACCCAAAGACAGTTCTTCCCTGCTGTGGACTGAGATACAGACCCATGTGGTCTTGGTCCTGCCACCAGCACCTTTTGCCAAGAGACATCTCAGTGGTCATATCAACCTATGCCCCAGAAAGAGACTCACTGTCCAATCTGTGATTCTGAGGTGGTTAATGACCTGGTTCCTGCCCCTCACATCCTGGGGAGGGCTCACTCTTACCCACCCAAGGACCAACAAGGAGCCATGCGTGGCTCGGCTCTAGAGGCAGGATCTCCTATCTTGTTCCTATTGCAGATACACAAATGGCCCTGTAACTTGGCACCAACCTCTCTCAGCTACAGGCTTGGAACACTCCTGCCTACACAGAGACTCTTCAGGAGACATGCTGTCCCCAGCCCTGGAGACAGGCATGCTGGCCTCGGTCTGGCTGCAGCTCTTGAAGCAGCCCTACAACACAGCTCTAACCTCTCTTAGCCATTGTCTGGGGATGGTTCTGTCCATCTGGGGACTCAGAGGGAGCAAGTCTGTCTGCAGTGAGTGAATCAATTTTTTAGTGCCTCTTTACGGATACCAGATTCTAGTCTTGTTCATTTACCTATAAACTGAACTGGATATGGAATTCTAGGTCCTCCAACATCTGGCTATAACTTTCCAACTTTATTTGTCCAGCTTTCTCCCACCCTTCTGACTTGAAATTACTAAGAATAAAAACTGCCCATTCCCCAAAGTCTTGAAAGCAGAAACTGAACAACTTGATATAAATTCCAGATAAATCAGAATAGTTCATGTATGCACAATCATTGTCTTTGCTGCTGTGACTTCTCAGAAAATTCAAGAAGACCCAATGACATCACCAGAAGTGTCCAAACTTCAAAAGATGCTTTCAGCCCAACATCTTAACTCCTCATGACAGGCTGCTCTACAGATTCAGAAACTGGCTTGTAGTGTTTTTCAGTCATTAAGTTTTTTTCTTTTTGTCTCCATAGAAGTTTATCTTATTAAATACCAGACTTCTAGTACTTTATAGGCCTATCTTTGATAGGAGACCTTGTTCACCATCACCTCCTGAAAGGAGACACAACTGCTTCACTGAACTGACCTATTTTCAGGACTAAAAGACAGGTTCAATGAGATATGGAGCAATCTACCAACTCAACTTCTGGTCTGTGAAACTTCTTGGGAAACTTTCAAAGGGAGGAAACAAAAGGTAGAAAAACATGCCACTTTCAAATTATGCCACTTTGACATAGGAGTATTTTGAGCTGAAGGAACTGAGTAGAAGCAGACACAAGAAAATCTCCCTACTTTCCCCCTATTAGACTAAAAGCAGAACATGAATTTATAGAGGTGTCCCTCTTTTGCTTTCCTACCATGAAGGACAAAAGTTCATTCTCAGACACAACTTTGTACATTCACTTCAATCTATATAATAGATCTTACTCTTGTTAACTGTGCTTTTTCTGGTAACCTACCCATAACTGTCCTCCTCCACGGCTTTTCACATTTTGTCTTTCACTGAAGCTGGATCTTAAGCCAAAGCACTAAGCCACTGCTTTGAGTTAGTCATTTTTCCTTGGGATCTCCCATGGATACATGAGGTAGACATGTGCATACACTTCTGTTCATTTTTGTTTTAAATAAAATCATAGAATGAATATGATAATCTAGGAACTTAGTATAGAGATGAGAGGTAATGGTACAATTCTGGGGCATTCTGATATTGAATTCAGAAAGATGAAGAGAAACCAATGAAAGAGACTCAGAAATAGGGACCGTTCAGGTAGTCAGAAAGTTTGCAGAGAAGGGTCTTGAGAGTCTAGTGAACAGAATAGGCAGCTTGAGAAGGACAGGAAGGGCAGCTGTGCTAGACGCCATGAGAAGACTGCTTGCGATGCATAAATCATTGTCATCCTTGACAAGAACAAGGCTATGGTAGAAGGCCTGACTAGAACATATTCCAGAAAGGGTCACAATATAGGAATGGAGTGGGCAGTTATAGAGAATTCTGAAAACAAACAAACAACAGGATGGAAAAAATGCAAGAGAAATGTTAGAGGCAGAAGAAGCTTGTGTGAAATATAGAATTTCTGCCTTTTGAAGTAGATCAGAGATTGTGAAAGCTACTCATGAGCAATATATAGTATCTCAATTTTAAATTATAAAACATCTATGCATATAAAATAGTATTGAGGCCATTATAAATTTGAACACTTGTGTACCCCACATCTTTTTTGTCTGATCTTGAATTGAGGATTCATTATCTTACAGCTGACTCATTTGAAAAGACCCTGATTCTGGGAAAGATTGAAGGCAGGAGGAGAAAGGGATGACAGAGGACAAGATGGTTGGATGGCATCACTAACTCAGTGGACATCAGTCTGAGCAAGCTCCAGGAGATGGTGAAGTACAGGGAAGCCTGGTGTGCTGCAGTCCATGGGGTCACAAAGAGTAGAACACAACTGAGTGACCAACAATAAATCTTTTTCATGTGTTGATTTACATATAAAATATCCATAACATTTGTAGAAAGCAAGGGTATATATAGGCAGTGCCTAGATAGACGAATTTACATCTCAGGACCATAACAACTTGAGTATCTTTTTGATGGAGGGATCACAACGCTTGTAGAGTGTCTCCAGTATCCTCCTTTAAAAATGGTGAATTAGATAAAGTCATTTATTTCATTATTTGCATCTTGTTTACAAATTTTTGTTTGCTTGATTTCACAAGTACTGATCTCTTTAATGTAGATTTCTCTATCTTGCTTTCAAATTATTGTACTGTTTATACTGTTGACAATGGTGCATACATATTTATAATTAATTTAACTTTTAGGTGAATTTTTCCCTTTTCTCTTCATCCTTAATAATTATTTTTCTCATAAAGTAAATTTTGCTTTCTTTTGCGATTTACTTTTCCGTTATCTAATTTTTCTATCCACTTTCTTCCAACCATTGTTTGACTTTAGACATGCCTTTGTAAATCTCAAACAGTTGAATTTTGCTCTTTTGAGTCAATTTTTAACAAATTCTGTCATTAAACATCAAGTTTAATTCATATACATTAATTGTGATTAGTTACATAGTGAATTATTATTTATTTCTGTTATCTTTTTATGTACTTAATATTAACCATGCTTTTTTCCTTTGCTGTTTTTTCTGCTTTGTATCACATTAATTAAGTTTTCCCTATTCATATATCCTTCTGCCAACTCCCTCTACCCATATTTGCATGGGTTTGGAAGTTATACATTCTACTTGCATTTTCCAAGTTTATTCTTAAATTTTCACTATGCATGCTCTGATCTCTTGCTAAATGTTTATCATTCCCTTTCATCTTTCCAAGTATGGTTCCTCACTTTTCCAGCCCACCTAAATGTTAAAAGCCCTTAAGTTAGTTATTATTATCATTATGTTTATTTAGCTCCCTGTGTACATTTGTTGACTTATTCAATCATCATTTCTTCTTGTATCTCATGGCATTTTAAACCTAATTTTCTTCCTGAGTAAGTAAATGTTCTAGTTGTTTGGAAATATTTGTAGTAAATTCCATCAGAACTTGTATCCTTATATCCATCAGAACTTATATCCTTTCTCTTGAAAACTAAGTTACCTGAGTATATAATCCTAGAGTGACAGGGCTTTTTTCTTTTCTATTTTTCTCCTTTACATGAAAGTGTTTCATTTTTTTTTGGATTGTATTATTTTGATTGAAAAAATATGGTATTAGTTTATTTGGTGGTACTGTCTTTGCTGTATTTTGCTCTTCCCTATTATCTGCGGTGTTCTGCACTCCCTACCTTCTGCAGTCTGGATTTTTACTCAGTGTTGACTTTCCTAAATCTAAGGAGTCATGGTTCTTATGAATTCTGTACAATTAGCCTTTCCCACTTTTTCTCAGCTATTACTGTGGAGTTCCAAGGGTACATGCTATAATATTTCACTCTGATTCTTTCTCTACAGTTAAACTATTTATAACTCATTGAGACATTCATTTTGTAATTTACTTTTGTATTGCCAAATGTAGGTTATAATTGACTTTATTTTTATTTTTAAAAGATATGGATATTTTGTTGACTCCCTCATATGGAAATTAAGAAATGTACCTTTCTTACAGATCTCTCCTAATGCTTCCTCTAGCCACACAGTCCTTCTTTCTATTTCCCCAAAATAGCTGAATAATAATTTGGGCTATGTAAGCATCAAGCCATGCACTACACTAACTCTGCCACCACTCAACATAATTCCATTATGGAAGCTGTTTTCTTGGATCAAAAGTCTTCATTTTTCTGCATGCTTTTCTTTGTTTGCAAGGAAAGAAAGTCAAGTTGCTCAGTCATGTCTGACTCTTTGCGACCACATGAACTGCAGCCTGCCAGGCTCCTCTGTCCATGGGATTTTCAGGCAAAAGTACTGGAGTGGGTTGCCATTTCCTTCTTCAAGGGGATCTTCCTGACCCAGGGATCAAATCCAGGTCTCCTGCATTTCAGGAAGACTCTACTGCCTGAGGTATCAGGGAAGCCCTTGTTTGCAAGGAATACAAACCCATTCTCAGTAGGAACCAGAGAATGAGTTATGAATTTTGATATTTTCATTCCTGAGGTTTTTTTTTATATATATATATTTATCTATGTATTTGGGTCTTAGTTGTGGTAGGTGGAATCTTTCATAGTGGTGCATGAACTCTCTAGTTTTGGCACTCAGGCTCAATAGTTGCAGCTGGCAGGCCTAGTTGCTCCACAGCATGTGGGATCTTAGTTCCCTGGGGTTAAGACTGGCCTGGAACAAATAATGTTTCTTAAATTAGGGGAACCTGTTTCATGCAGATAAGACAAATTTTGAGCCTACAACTGGAGTGTAGTACAGAACTGTGATTCAATTTCTCAGGAATTATTTTAAAGACCACCCACCCACCCACCACTTTTTTGAAGGGAGGGATGAGATATTTAACTCCATGTCCCAAGCAGGCCAGTTGCCCTGTCTCCTTTCCTGAGTGGGCATGGACACCCACTAGGTGATAATAATGACCAGCTCCCAGGGAAGCCACCTGTCAATTCACAGGCCAGCTTCCTTGGCTTAAGGTCCCTCTTTCTTTTGATTTCTAGAGACTGCTCTTACCCTCTTGCTCACACATCTACGTATGAATAAAGATATTTGCTATTTTTTATCTAGTGTTTCTAAGTTTTAATATTAGGAATAATCTCAGATCATCCTGTCTGCAGCACTTTTAGTCTCTATCTTATTTCTATCTTTGCAACAATGGATTTTACAGATAAGAAAGTGGAAGTTTGTGGACTAAGTGACTAACCCAGGAGTAACTACTAGTGACAGAGTCAAGGTCACCTTTCTCTTGGTCAGTGTTGGACCAACATACTGAGTTCCTGGATCTCTTCTCAGTCTCCTGATTTACACCATCATATACAAGCTAACAATGCCAGATCCATTTCCAGTTTGTGTGTGAGGGGGTGGCAATGTTCTGACATAAGCTAGGTGTTCTATAACTTGACTCAATTCTGACACTATCTGTATAGTATCAGAGACCACAGGTTAAGGGATTAGTCCCACAAGACTGCTTTCATTTCAGATACCAGGAGCAAAAGTCCAAGTTGTTACTTATGGTTCTGATCACCTAGTTATAAATCAGGGGTTCCTGTAACCTGTCTTTAATTAACTTTCTGGAGCAGCTCACAGAACTTCAGAAGCATGTTTACGCACCACATAATCAACTTATTGCAAAGATATTTAAGGATACAAATCAAAGAGATACTTCAGGCAAGATCCCAAAGGAGCTTCCCTCTTGGTGGAGTTTGGGTCCTGGCAGGGTGGTACATAATGAATGTTCTGGCTCACTAATCTAGAAGCTGGCTGAGCTCCCTCCTTTTGAATCTTTATGGAGGCTTATTACATAGACCTGGTTGGTCAAATCATTGCTATTGGTGGGAGATTCAACCTCCAGCCCCTTCTCCAGGGGTTTGGAGTTAAAGTTCCAGCCCTCTGTTCTTGTTCAATTACCCTAGCAACCAGTCTCTCACCCTTAGGTGCTTTCCAAAGTAGCTGCATTAACTTAAACTCAGGTGTGGTGGAAAGGGACTTGTGATGACCATCAAGACATCCTTATAGCTTAGGAAATTCCAAGGAAGCTTCTAAGGAAGCTCTGTGCCAGAACTGGGGATAAACACCAAATAGATATTTATTATAAATCACAGTGTCACACTAGCTTGTAAATGTCAAGTACATATAAATTAATAGAAGCTAAAAATCCTTAAGGTTTCATATTTATCACCCTATCTTCCATTTTGCATCTTTTATCTCTTCTAATTATTTCTTGCTACTAGATTGTTCTTCAGAACTTCAAGCTAATAACATAGTTAAGTCAAGGCTTCAGTGCACTTTCCAAAATAGGGTAGTTAAAAAAAATAAAACTGACAAAAACACCAAACAGCTGACAAATACAATCAGCTGTGATACATAGATTTGCATTGTTTCACTAAGACTGGATGTTGAAAAATAAAGTAAGAGCAGTTACACTACCTTAATTTTCACAGACCATAAGATTCAGACAGTTGCAATGCTGAAAAGGTCTGGCAAAAATGTTTTGTTAAGCCAAAGCATAAAGAGTTTAAATCAGTGAACTGGTGTTATCATTGTCTCCATTTGTCTCTTCCTGGTAAGAGTAATGTGCTTCTGTGGACAGTAGTCAAGAGGTATGAACACATACTGCTCAGAAAATTCCAAGATGTTTACAAAATCAAATTAATTAAAAGTTACTTTGAAATACAGCAGTAGACCTCTAAATGTTAATAATTCTCTAACAACGATTTTCAATTTTTTAAAAGCAGTTTCTCCGTTTTCCAAGTTAAATATCATCAAGGAGTCCTAAATATAAAATATGTTAAAGTCAAACTGTTCTCATTGAACAAGGGGAGGGAATTTCCTGCCTCCGGGCTGGCTGGTGCAGGTACCTCCAGACAATTAATGAGTCCTCATTGACATGGATAAATGAATGGATCAAATTCTGCATGGAGGTTTACTGGATCTAAGGATCACATCTGAAATTCCTAATCTGATAGAATAAAGACATATTTTATTTGCAGGGACAGTTTATCCAGTAGACACAGCATGCGTACAGCTTGAGTCCTATGATACATTTAATGGCTCACGAAAATATTTTGATTTTAGTTTCTTTACAATTAATATCATAAATATAAATAAATAACAGTAAATCCAGATTAGATTATATCTGTCTTTATACTCTTGCCTGGAGAACCCCATGGACAGAGTAGCCTGGTTAACTACAGTTTATAGGGTCATAAGGAGTCAGACAAGACTTCAGTGCCTTAGCATGCACACGTCTTTATATCAACATGGTCATAAAGAATAATTTTAATTTGGGGGGAGTAAGGTGTAAGATGTGCAGAGCGTGGGTGAGAGGAGCTACCCCATGTCCGAGGTCAGCGGCACAAGTTGGGAGGACCCCACACCCGAGGGGCAGTGGCTGAGAGAAGCTACTCCATATCCATGGTCAGGGGCAGCAGCAGGGAGGAACTACCCCATGTCCGAGGTCAGGGGCTGCAGCCAAAAGGAGTTATCCTGCGTCCGAGGTCAGGGGTGGCAACCAAAGGAGCTACGCCGTGTTCGAGGTCAAGGGCAGGGGCCGAGAGTGCCAGGCTGCTACAGCACAGGAACAGCCAAGAAGAGCTACCTGCACCAGAGGCCAGGGGCGGCGCCCAGGAGGAGCAACCCCATGTCCAAGGAGCAGTGGTTGCACTGGCGCCGGAGGGCCTAGAAGAGCTATTGCACGTTCAAGGTCAGGAGGGGTGGCGGTGAGGAGATACCCCTCATCCAAGGTAAGCAGCAGCGGCTGTGCTTTGCTGGAGAAGCCATGAAGAGATACTCCATGTCCAAGGTAAGAGAAACCCAAGTAAGACAGTAGGTGTTGCAAGAGGGCAGACACACTGAAACCATAATCACAGAAAACTAGTCAACCTATTCACACTAGGACCACAGCCTTGTCTAACTCAATGAAACTAAGCCATGCCCTGTGGGGCCACCCAAGATGGGTAGGCACTGTGGAGAGGTCTGACACAATGTGGTCCACTGGAGAAGGGAATGGAAAACCACTTCAATATTCTTGCCTTGAGAACCCCATGAACAGTATGAAAAGGCAAAATGATAGGATACTGAAAGAGGAACTTCCCAGGTCAGTAGGTGCCCAATATGCTACTGGAGATCAGTGGAGAAATAACTTCAGAAAGAACGAAGGGATGGAGCCAAAGCAAAAACAATACCCAGTTGTGGATGTGACTAGTGATAGAAGTAAGGTCCCATGCTGTAAAGACCAATACTGCATAAGAACCTGGAATGTTAGGTCCATGAATCGAGGCAAATTGGAAGTGGTCAAACAGGAGATGGCAAGTGTGAATGTCAATATTCTAGGAATCAGCAAACTAACATGGACTGGAATGGGTGAATTTAACTCAGATGACCATTATATCTACTACTGCGGGCAGGAATCCCTTAGAAGAAATGGAGTAGCCATCATGGTCAACAAAAGAGTCTGAAATGCAGTACTTGGATGCAATCTCAAAAATGACAGAATGATCTCTGTTCCTTTCCAAGGCAAACCATTCAATATCATGGTAATCAAAGTCTATATCCCAACCAGTAACGCTGAAGAAGCTGAAGTTGAACGGTTCTATGAAGACCTACAAGACCTTGTAGAACTAACACCCAAAAAAGTTGTCCTTTTCATTATAGAGGACTGGGAGGCAAAAGTATGAAGTCAGGAAACACCTGGAGTAACAGGCAAATTTGGCCTTGGAATACAGAATGAAGCAGGGCAAAGACTAATAGAGTTTTGCCAAGATAATGCACTGGTCATAGCAGACACCCTCTTCCAACAACACAAGAGAAGACTCCACACATGGACATCACCAGATGGTCAACACTGAAATCAGATTGATTATATTGTTTGCAGCCAAAGATAGAGAAACTTTATACAGTCAACAAAAACAACACCAGGAGCTGACTGTGGCTCAGATCATGTATTCTTTATTGCCAAATTCAGACTTAAATTGAAGAAAGTAGGGAAAACCACTAGACCATTCAGGTATGACCTAAATCAAATCCCTTATGATTATACAGCGGAAGTGAGAAATAGATTTAAGGGACTAGATCTGATAGACAGAATGCCTGATGAACTATCGACGAAGGTTCATGACATTGTACAGGAGTCAGGGATCAAGACCATCCCCATGGAAAAGAAATGAAAAAAAGCAAAATGGCTGTCTGAGGAGGCCTTACAAATAGCTGTGAAAAGAAAAGTGAAAAGCAAAGGAGACAAGGAAAGATACAAGCATCTGAATGCAGAGTTCCAAAGAATGGCAAGGGAGATAAGAAAGACTTCCTCAGCAATCAGTGCAAAGAAATAGAGGAAAACAGCAGAATGGGAAAGACTAGAGATCTCTTTGAGAAAATTAGAGACACCAAGGGAATATTTCATGCAAAGATGGGCTCAATAAAGGACAGAAATGGTGTGGACCTAACAGAAGCAGACGATATTAAGAAGAGGTGACAAGAATACACAGAAGAACTATACAAAAAAGATCTTCATGACCCAGATAATCACTATGGTGTGATCACTCACCTAGAGCCAGACATCCTGGAATGTGAAATCAAGTGGGCCTTAGAAAACATCACTATGAACAAAGCTAGTGGAGGTGATGGCATTCCAGTTGAGCTATTTCAAATCCTGAAAGATGATGCTGTGAAAGTGCTGCACTCAAGATGCCTTCAAATTTGGAAAACTCAGAAACTGGAGTTTCTGGAAAAGGACTGGAAAAGGTCAGTTTTCATTCCGATACCAATTTAAAGGCAATGTCAAAGAATGCTCAAACTACTGCACAATTGCACTCATCTCACACACTAGTAAAGTAATGCTCAAAATTCTCGAAGCCAAGTTTCAGCAATACGTGAACTGTGAACTTCCAGATGTTCAAGCTGGTTTTCGAAAAGGCAGAGGAACCAGAGATCAAATTGCCAACATCCGCTGGATCATGGAAAAATCAAGAGAGCTCCAGAAAAACATCTATTTCTGCTTATTGACTATGCCAAAGCCTTTGACTGTGTGGATCACAATAAACTGTGGGAAATTCTGAAAGAGATGGGAATACCAGACCACCTGAACTGCCTCTTGAGAAACCTATATGCAGGTCAGGAAGCAACAGTTAGAACTGGACATGGAACAACAGACTGGTTGCAAATAGGAAAAGGAGTACATCAAGGCTGTATATTGTCACCCTGTTTATTTAACTTCTATGCAGAGTACATCATGAGAAACGCTGGGCTGGAAGAAGCACAAGCTGGAATCAAGATTGCCGGGAGAAATCTCAATAACCTCAGATATGCAGATGACACCACCCTTATGGCAGAAAGTGAAGAGGAACTAAAAAGCCTCTTGGTGAAAGTGAAAGTGGAGAGTGAAAAAGTTGGTATAAAGCTCAACACTCAGAAAACGAAGATCATGGCATCCGATCCCAATCACTTCATGGGAAATAGATGTGGAAACAGTGGAAACAGTGTCAAACTTTAATTTTTTGGGCTCCCAAATCACTGCAGATTGTTACTGCAGCCATCAAATTAAAAGATGCTTACTCCTTGGAAGAAAAGTTATGACCAACCTTGATAGCATATTCAAAAGCAGAGACATTACTTTGCTGACTAAGTTTTGTCTAGTCAAGGCTATGGTTTTTCCAGTGGTCGTGTATGGATGTGAGAGTTGGACTGTGAAGAAAGCTGAGTGCCTAAGAATTGATGCTTTTGAACTGTGGTGTTGGGGAAGACTCTTGAGAGTCCCTTGGACTGCAAGGAGATCCAACCAGTCCATTTGGAAGCAGGTGAGTCCTGAGATTTCTTTGGAAGGAATGATGCTGAAGCTGAAACTCCAGTACTCTGGCCACCTCATGCGAGGAGTTGACTCATTGGAAAAGACTCTGATGCTGGGAGGGATTGGGCACAGGAGGAGAAGGGGATGACAGAGGATGAGATGGCTGGATGGCATCACTGACTCGATGGACTTGAGTCTGAGTGAACTCCGGGAGATGGTGATGGACAGGGAGGCCTGGCGTGCTGCGATTCATGGAGTCGGACATGACTGAGCGACTGAATTGAACTGAACTGAAGGTGTAAGATGGCCTTATCCATCTACTAGACAGGATGCAATGGTCCTGATCCGTACAACTTTGGAACATTCTGCAAAATTAAACAAAACTGATTCTATTGTAAGTTTTAGTACAATAGAATTCCCTTTTCACTCTTGATGTCATAATATTTTATAATATAGAGTAGATTATACAGGTACAAATTACAGTGCATTTGCTAGAAAGATTCTGTCAAGACTATAACTGAAATAATGTCATTTGCAGCAACATAGATGGGTGTAGAGATTTTTAAGCTAGGTTAAGTATGTCAGAAAGATAAAGACAAATATCGTATGGTATCGCTTATCTGTGTAATCTAAAGAATGAGATGAATGAACTTATTTATAAAACAGAAATATACTCACTGATAATTCAGTTGGTAAAGAATCTGCCTGCAATGCAGTGACCCTGGTTTTACTATTGGGTTGGGAAAATCTGCTGGAGAAGGGATAGGCTACCCACTCCAGTATTCTTCAGCTTCCCTTGTGGCTCAGCTGGTAAAGAATCCACCTGCAAAGCAGGAGACCTGGGTTTGATCATTGGGTTGGGAAGATCTCCTGGAGAAGGGAAAGGCCACCCACTCCAATATTCTGGCCTGGAGAATTTCATAGACTGTATAGTCCAGGGGGTCACAAAGAGTTGGACATGACTGAGTGACTTTCACTTTCACTTTCAAATAGAGTCACGGATATAGAAAGCAAACATGGTTACCAAAGGGAGTGAGGGATAAATTAGGAGTTTTGGATTAACAGATGCACACCACTATATATAAAGGAACAAGAACCTACTGCATAGCGCAGGGAACTGTACTTATTTGCATTTATTATCAATCTTCCTAAAAACATCAACTATTTTCAATAACTAAAAGTTACCAGCTGTACTACTCCACTGGACACACTGATGTAATCTCTCAGAAGAGATTTTTGATGAATATGGAGTCCTGTGCTCAGGGGGTTTGATGTAGTTGACACCCCCACTCCCCTTCAGGCAAACATTCACATTTATGCTGTATGCAAACACACTTACTACAATCTCACACAGTAAGTTAAAATGTCTTACTTTATTTCATTTACTCTGATTACTTTCTTCCCATTTTCGTTGTAAATACTGAGAACAAATATTAGTAAGTGGTCCAAAAGTTAGAATAAATATCAGTGAATATCTTCTAGTCCATCTAGTTCTAAGGAACAAGGTTAACCAGAGCATTTAAACTATTTGTCCACATGTCTACGGAAAATCATAAAGCACATCGTTTGATACTGTTACTTTGATAAAGTTTTGGCCTCTGTAACACACTGCTGTAAGATTTCTTGTTCTATTTTGTGAGCTTAACCTTGTTCCTGATTCTGAAACTGACTGTGAAGACAAGTTTGAGCATAAAAAAGTGTTTTTCAATTTATTGCTTCCAACCAACTCTTCCTCTTTTTAGTTGCACACACACACAGACACGTACACATTGACACAATAAAACCCTCTCAGGATCTGTGCCAGTGCTGTGTAAATACTGTAGCAAGAGTGATTATTTAATGAATTTATCCCCAGAGATTCGTCAAAGTACACATTCAGATTTAGACCACTTGCAACTCCATAAATACCAAGAACTCATTCAAAACAGCAACTATCCCTTCTTGCTGAACTGACTGCTCTGCTTACTCTCAATGAATGTGTTAAGCATCTTTCCATGGGTCTCCACTGTCAACTTTATTTTCAGAGAGCAGAACAATCAGACGACAGATGCTATGTCACAAGATAGAATTTAGAGAATTTTCTTTTTTGGCCTATTTTCAGAGACTTCAAGGTTCTGCTTTATACTTCCTGTTTCTAACCACGTTATATGTTCTCATTTTAAAATAAAATTTAAAAACAGTTTAAATTCTACTTTTAAATTGAAAAATAGAAATGACAAAGCCACATAGAAATGACAAAGCTAAAATCACACAGCCCTGAATTTTTGGAATCCTCATGTTAGATTCTAAGAACTATGAATTTTTTGATGGAGGAAACGTTTTATCTTTTATCATTAGTATCATTTATTTTAAATATTTTATCACTATTATCATTTAATCTTTTATCATTTAATGCCTACACTGCATTGCATTTTTAATATTTAAGTGACTAAAATAATATGGATAGGTCTTAAAACAAAAAAATGTTTCAACCATTTTTTTAAAAAGCCAACTAGTTTGTTCAGTGCAAAATACTTTTTAGAAAATCCAGCAGTGTGACTGCCTGCAGATGTTCTGACCAAGAACTGTAGAGGGTGAACTGAAGCTTTGGTTGCAGGGCTGCTATCATGGACTTGCCAGCAAAAGACAAGTACTGCACTTTTCGGTAATTAACTACATATAACTTACCTCCCTACATTGCAGGCTGCAACAGCAACAATAACAATGTCTCATACATTAAATTAAAATATGTTGAAAATAGCCTTCTACTGATTGGGCCAAAACCTTTACTGACATCAAAATCCACACACTTACTTTCCTTAATCTTCAGGTAGGACAGAAATTATATAAGAAGATCCTAGCAGAGTGGAGAAAATGGAAATTTTTATTAGCTTTAGAATATTTTATATGGTAGTATAATTGTATGATTTATATATGTGTGATTTATGTAGTTGTACGGTGTGATGCATGTATATATATAGTTGTATGATGTATGTATAGGTATATGACAGAAATGGGTGAATTTAACTCACATGAGCATTATGTTTACTACTGTGGGCATGAATCTCATAGCAGAAATGGAGTAGCCCTAATAATCAACAAAAGAGTCCGAAATACAGTACTTGGGTGCAACCTCAAAAATTACAGAATGATCGCGGTTTGTTTCTAGGGCAAACCATTCAATATCACAGTAATCCAAGTCTATGCTCCTATTATCTACCGATGCTGAAGAAAGTGAGGTTGATCAGCTCACTGATGACCTAGAAGACCTCCCAGAACTAACACCAAAATAATATGTTCTATTCATCATCGAGGATTGGAATGCAAATGTAGGAAGTCAGGATACGCCTGGAGTAACAGGCACGTCTGGCCTTGGAGAACAAAATGAAGCAGGGCAAAAGCTAACTGAATTTTGCCAGGAGAATGCACTAGTCATAGCAAATGCTCTTTTTCAACAACACAAGAGACTACTTTACACATGGACATCACCAAGTGGTCAATGCCAAAATCAAATCGGTTACATTCTTTGTAGCCAGAGATGGAGAAGTTGTATACAATCAGTAAAAACAAGACCTGGAGCTGACTGTGGCTCCGATCATCAGCTTCTCATAACAAAATTTAGGCTTAAACTAAAGAAAACCAGGAAAAACACTAAGCCACTAGATATGACTTAAACTAAATCGCATATGAATTCACAGTAGAGGTAATGAATAGATTTAAAGGGCTAGATTTAGATAACAGTGTTCTTGAAGAGCTATGGACATAATATTGTACAGGAGGTGGAGAAAAAACAAACCCAAAGAAAAAGAACAGCAAGAAGGCAAAGTGGTTATCTGAGGAGGCTTTATGAATAGCAGAGGAATGAAGAGAAATGAATAGCAAGGGAGAGAGGGAAAGGTACATCCAATTAAATGCAGAATTTCAAAGAATAGATAGAAGAGACAAGAAGGCCTTCTTAAGTGAACAGTGTTGAATAATAGAACACAACAAAAGGGGAAAGACTAGAGATCTCTTCAGGAAAATTGGAAACATCAAGGGAGTTTTTGACCCAAAGATGGGCACAGTAAAGGATAAAAATGGTAGAGACCTAGCAGATGCTGAAGAGATCAAGAAGAATTTGAAAGAATACACAGAACTGTACAAAAAAAGATCTTAATGAGCTGTATTACTATGACGACACCCAGAGCCAGACATTCTGCAGTGTGAAGTCAAGTGGGCCTTAAGAAGCATTGCTACTAATAAAGCTAGTGAATGTGATGAAATTCAAGCAGAACTATTCAAATCCATAAAGGAGGATGACATCAAGGTTTTGCATTCATTATGCCAACAAATCTGTAAGACCCAGCAGTGGCCACAGGATTGGAAAAAGTCAATTCTCATCCCAATTTCTAAGAAAGGTAATAGCAAAGAATGTGCTAACCATTGGGCAACTGCACTCATCTCCCATGCTAGTCAGGACATGCTTAAAAATCTTGCATGCTAAGCTTCAGCATTATGTGAACCAAGAACTTCCAGACGTTCAAGCTGGTTTTAGAAAAGGAAGAGGAAAGAGATCAAATTGCCAACATTTGTTGGATTGTAGAGAAAGCAAGGGAATTTCAGAAACTCATCTATTTCTGTTTCATCAGCTACACTAAAGCCTTTGACTGTGTAGATCAAGACACACTGTAGAATGCTCTTAGAGAAATGGAAATACCAGACCATCTTAACTGTCTGCTGAGAAACCTGTATGTGGGTCAAGAAGCAACAGTTAGAATCCTTTATGGAACAACCGATTGGTTCAAGATCAAGAAAAGAGTACAACAGGGCTGTCCCCTGTCACCCTGTTTGTTTAACCTATACATTGAGCACATCAGGAGAAATGTCAGGCTGGATGAGTTACAAGCTAGAATTAAGATAGGCGGGAGAAACATCAACAATCTCAGATATGTGGATGAAAGAGATACATGTATCCCATTGTTCAGCAGCACTATTTACAATAGCTAAAACATGGAAGCAACCTAGATGTCCATCAACAGATGAATTGATAAAGAAGTTGTGGTACATATACACAATGGAATATTACTCAGCCATTAAAAAGGAACACGTTTAAGTCAGTTCTAATGAGGTGGATGAACCTAGAACCTATTATACAGAGTGAAGTAAGTCAGAAAGAGAAAGAAAAATACCATATTCTAACACATATGGAATCTAGAAAAATGGTACTGAAGAATTTATTTACAGGGCAATAATGGAGAAACATACATAGAGAATAGACTTACGGGCATGAGGAGAGGGGAGGAGAGGGTGAAGTGTATGGAAAGAGTCACATGGAAACTTACATTACCATATGTAAAATAGACAGCCAACAGGAATGGCTGTATGGCTCAGGAAACTCAAACAGGGACTCTGTATCAATCCAGTGGGGTGGGATGGGGAGGGAGGTGGCAGGGAGGTTCAAAAAGGAGGAGGTCTATGTATACCTATAGCTGGCTCATGCTGAGGTTTGACAGAAAACAACAAAATTCTCTAAAGCAATTATCCTTCAATGAAAGATAAATTAATTAAAAAAAAAAAAAGCTATGATCATGCCATCAGGCCCCATTCAGTTCAGTTCAGTTCAGTCTCTCAGTTGTGTCCAACTCCTTGCGACCCCATGAATCGCAGCATGCCAGGCCTCCCTGTCCATCACCATCTCCCGGAGTTTACTCAAACTCACGTCCATTGAGTCCGTGATGCCATCTAGCCATCTCATCCTCTGTCTTCCCCTTCTCCTCCTGCCCCCAATTCCTCCCAGCATCAGAGTCTTTTCCAGTGAGTCAACTCTTTTCATGAGGTGGCCAAAGTACTGGAGTTTTAGCCTCAGCATCATTCCTTCCAAAGAACACTCAGAGCTGATCTCCTGTAAAATGGACTAGTTGAATCTCCTTGCAGTCCAAGAGACTCTCAAGAGTCTTCTCTAACACCGCAGTTCAAAAGCATCAATTCTTTGGTGCTCAGCATTCTTCACAGTCCAACTCTTGCATCCATACATGACTACTGGAAAAACCATAGCCTTGACTATTACTGCATGGCAAATAGAAGGGGAAAAGATGGAAGTAAGGACAGATATCCTCTTCTCCAGCTCCAAAATCACTGCAGATAGTGATTGAAGCCTTGAAATCAGAAGATGGTTGCTTCATGGCAGGAAAGTGATGACAAACTTAGACAGTGTGTTGAAATGCAGAGGCATTGCCCTGCTGACAGAGGTCTGTATAGTCGAGGCTATAGTCTTCCCAGTGGTCTGTTGTGAGAGCTTCCCAGTTGTGAGAGCTGGACAGTAAAGAAGGCAGAATGCCAAAGAATTCATGCCTTTGTATTGCAGTGCTAGCTAGGGAAGACTCCTGAGAGTCCCTTGGACAGCAAGAAGGTCAAATCAGTCAATCTTAAGGAGATCAACCCTGAATATTCACTGGAAGGACTGATGCAGAAGCTGTAGTTCAGGTGTTTTCTTCACCTATATGAACAGACAACTCACTGGAAAAGTCCCTGATGCTGGGAAAAATCAAGGGCAGAAGAAGAGGGTATCAGAGGATGAGATGGCTGGATGGCATCACTGATGCAGTGAAAATGAACTTGGGTAAACTTTGGGAGATGGTGAGGGACAGGGAAGCCTCATGTGACCATGAGGTCACACAGCTGGACATGACTGGGTGACTGAACAACAGTAACGACATAGTTGTATGGTGCCCATTATTTTTTTTTTAAATACTTTAGAATTTGATGGAAAAGTAATTTTTAAGCTTATTTTGGAAGGTCTTGTGTTAGAAGCAATGAATGTATACATGATACGTCGACTATTTCTAGTTAGAAACACTGGTGGTACTTTAGTGATTGAATCATCTGAAACAAATATGTGAACAATTGACCATAATTGTGTCATATCATTATGTCACTCTCTGTGTTATTAATAACCGTATTTTGGAGAAACCTTACTACAGTTTTTCTGAGTATGTTTCAAACAAATCCAGAATTCATAAGTTCATTATCAAGCTGGATCCTATTTTCAGTGAGGCAGTGAGCTAAGCATTAGCATCAGTATCAGTTTAGTGGCTCAGTCATGTCTGACTCTTTGCAACCCCATGGACTGCAGCACACCAGGCTTCCCTGTCCATCACCATCACCAACTCCCAAAGCTTTCTCAAACTCATATCCTTCAAGTCGGTGATGCCATCCAACCATCTCTTCCTCTGTCATCCTCTTTTCCTCCTGCCTTCAATCTTTCCCAGCATCAGTCTTTTCCAGTGAGTCAGTTCTTCACATCAGGTGGTCAAAGTACTTGTGTTTCAGCTTCAGCATCACTCTTTCCAAAGAATATTCAGCACTGATTTCCTTTAGGATTGACTGGTTTTCATAGGTAATAGAAAATGAACGAACCTTAGTCTGTACCCACACTCAAGAATGACCACAATCTTATAAGTGAAGCAGGTATTCCCACAGTTGCTGTATACATTGCTTGATAAATGAAGTGAAGTGAAAGTCACTCATGTGTCTGACTCTTTGTGACCCCAGACTATACAGTCCATGGAATTCTCCAGGCTTCCATACTGGAGGGAGTAGCCTTTCTCTTCTCCAGGAGATCTTCCCAACCCAGGGATTAAACCCAGGTCTTCCACATTGCAGGCAGATCCTTTACCAGCTGAACCACAAGGGAAGCCCAAGAATACTGGAGAGGGTAGCCTATCCCTTCTCCAGAGGATCTTCCTGACCCAGGAATCAAACCTGGGTCTCTTGCATTGCTGGTGGATTCTTTACCAACTGAGCTATCAGGGAAGCCACATTGCTTGATAAGGCTCACGCATATGACAGAGAACACAGAGAAGGGACTTACTCAAAGGAAGAGAGGGAAGATGAAGAAGAATGAGAGAGAAAGGTTAGAGCAATAACAGATTAGTGATCTTAAGAGAAGACAAGGACCTGCCAGATACGCCTAGGAAAGAATCCAAATCAGAGGCAGGTAGACAGCGCCTTTATTCCCACTGAAACAAGGCATCAACAGAGCATGAATGGTGAGTTGAAAGCATAACAGTGACGTGGGAGAGTACTTCTGAAGGCCAAAAGCAAATCTATCAAAAGCAAGATTTATTAATTCTTAATCATTTCCTCAGTTAACAGTGTGAAAGAAGGAATTGCATAGGATAGTGTGAGGACCCCATATGTGCTTCCTTTTAGTGTTATAATATGCAAAAAAGTCCCCAATATTAGCTAGCAATCTTAGTGAGTTATCACTAAGTAAATCATGTCCAGAGATGCAATCATGCTCATTTTAGAAGCAGCCTTCAGTACCCTTTTAGACATCATTTTAACAGTGACGTGGGAGAGTACTTCTGAAGGCCAAAAGCAAATCTATCAAAAGCAAGATTTATTAATTCTTAATCATTTCCTCAGTTAACAGTGTGACAGAAGGAATTGCATAGGATAGTGTGAGGACCCCATATGTGCTTCCTTTTAGTGGTATAATATGCAAAAAAGTCCCCAATATTAGCTAGCAATCTTAGTGAGTTATCACTAAGTAAATCATGTCCAGAGATGCAATCATGCTCATTTTAGAAGCAGCCTTCAGTACCCTTTTAGACATCATTTTTCCCTCCTAAAGAGAAAAATTATTTTGCCTTTTATGATATTACCTTCTTTCTTTTAAAAAGTATTTTAAGCATCTATCTATCTATATTCCTAATAACTATGATACAGTTTTACTTGTTTTTTAGCTTTATGTAAAGAGAATCCTACAGTATGCATTATTTTCTGACTGGTCTCTTAACATTATATTTGAGATTAATTTTTTGCCTGTACATGAAGCCATTTTCATTGCTGCATACTGTTCCATTTTATAAACATGTCATAATTTCTTTACTTATTTTATTTATAAATTTGGTTCAGTTGTATTATTAAAATTAATCATGCTATAAATATTATTATATGTATCTTGATACAAATGTGAACACATTTCTATTGAATATATAAATGAGTAGAAGTGTTTGATCATAAAATATATAAACTTTTGGCTTTAGAAGATAATGCCAGAAGTGGTCAAAAGCAAACCTATCAGAAGCAAGATTTCTTTATTAATTCTTAATCATTTCCTCAGTTAACAGTGTAACAGAATGTAAAGCCAGATGTGGTTGTTTCAATTAATTTTCCTACAAACTCCCATTGGTCTGTATCCTCTCCAGCACTTAATATTTTTAGTCTTTTAAATTGTAGGCATTCTAACATCTGTATAATAGTATCTTCTTATGCTTTTTAATATGAAAGGACCTGGAGATTGTCCTACTGAATGAAGTAAGTCAGAGAATGAGAAATGTATATGACATCCCTTATATGTGGAATCTAATAAGAAATGATCCAAATGAACTTTTTACAAAATAGAAACAGACTCATAGCCTTAGAGAATGAACTTATGGCTGCCAAGAAGGAAGGATGGGGAGAAGGGATAATTAGGGAGTTTGGGATGGACATGTACACACTGGTATATTTAAAATGGATAACCAACAATATTGTATCGTATAGCACAGGGAACTCTGCTCAGTGTTATGTGGAAGCCTGGATGGGAGGGGAGGTTGGGGGAGAATGAATGTATATATATGACTGAGTACCTTTGCTATCCACCTGAAATCATCACAACATTGTTAACTGGTTATACACACAAGTGCTCAGTTGCATCTGACTCTTTGCAATCCGATGGATTGTAATCTGCTAGGCTCCTCTGTTCATGGGATTTTTCCAGGCAAGAATACTGGAATGGGTTGCCGTTTCCTTCTCCAGTTAACTGGCTATACTCTGATATAAAATAAAATAAAATAAAAACATTTTTTTTTAAAATTTTTAAAATAAAAAAAAATTATTGGAGTATACCTTTAGGCTTTCAGTGTGCATTCCTTGATTACTCATTAGCTTGGAAGTCTTTCACATGCTTATTAACTATTTGAATGTTTTCTTTGTGACATGCTGTTGATTGCCATTTTTCTATTTTGCTCTCAGGTTAATTTCCCCCCCTTTACTGAATCATAGTTCTTTATACTAATCTCTGTCTGTTATGCATGCTTAAAATATTGCTTCTTACTCTATAGCTTGACCTTTTACTCCATTAATGATGTTTTTGATGACCAATTTCTTCATTTTACTGAAGTCCAATCAACTAATCTTTTCTTTTAAGGTCATCATAGTTTAAAAGTCTTTCACTGTTCTGAATTCATTAAGAAATCCTCTGATGTTTCTATATAACTTTCAGGAACCAAAAAAAAAAAAAAGGCCAAAGGACGTAGAACTCAAGATCCCCTCCCCTGGGTACTCCTTGGTGAGAGACTCCCGGAAGTGACTGGGAAGGTGGAAGAGAAAAGAAGCCATAATTCTCAGAGACTTTTTCAGCTGCTGCATCAGCTGGCCTGAGCTTCACAGTGGCTCTCTGATGAGTCCTTGAGATCCACCCATTTCTCTTCTGCAGACTGCGGTATATGTGGGAACTTCTGAGAATTTCCTGAGAACTGTGGCAGCTTTGGAAAAGATTTTGAAAAGTTCTACTTTGGTACTTCCAGCTGAGCGCAGTAATTTTCCATGGATGCTTCTCAGATTTTCAGCCCTTCCTATCTCCCAGTGTGGCTAGAGGCCTCCAGTACTCCTAGTAATTGCTCTGTACCTGGAATACATCCTATAGCTCCTCTCTTTCTGATTGAACCTTGACTTGGCTCTAGTTTTGTTGTCTTGTCTTTTTGTATACCTGGGTCTATTTATTGTTGGACATTGTATTCCTACCAATGGTTTTCAGAAATAATCTGACTCAAATAGAGAATATAGGTTTGTTTATCCCAGGTAACTAGTGTCGTTAGTAATCCAGAATCACATTATTTTCATTCCAGGCACTGAAATGATGTGGGAAAAAGGCTGCAGGTGCTATGAAACACGTCTGCTTTCTGCTCACTCATAATTCTTGGGGTTAGCCCTAAAGGGTCACCAAAGTGGGGGATGCTCACCAGGTCCCTGATTGGGCAGGCCCTGGATCCTAATTTGGCTCCTCAGACTGCCAGCTGCTTGGCCATTTCTGAAATTGGTAAATATCTCTACATTGCTTTGCTGGTGGCTCAGATGGTAAAGAATCTGCCTGCAATGCAGGAGACCTGGGTTTGATCCATGGGCTTGAAAGATCTCCTGGAGAAGGAAATGACAATCTACTCCAGTATTCTTGCCTGGGAAATCCCATGGACAGAGGAGCCTGGTGGGTGATAGTCCATGGGGTCACAAAGAGTTGGACACAACTGAGCGACATGCTCAATGTATAGGGTAAAGTATCCCCAAATGCCAAGCTACCTTCTCTGATTTTTACCCCTTTTGGATCTTTGCCTGCTATTTCATCCTTGTCATCTTAATTCTCCAAATTCTTGCACCAAGATGAATTTTAAATATTTTTTCAGCTTTTGTAATTGTCCAAATTCCTTAATTAGTTATTAAGAGAAACAAAAATCACCTATGGTGACTTCAAGCTTATTTTTGGCCGATTCCTGTTGATATGACAGAAAACCATAAAATTATATAAAGCAATTATCCTTCAATTAAAAAATTTTAAAGAATTAAAAATAAAATGAAACAAAAAATAACACATTAAATACAAATCTCTCATCTTGCATAATAATAAATTATAATTGAGTTAAAAGTTTTGCAGAAAATTATTTTTTAAATGGGAAAATTATAATCATAGTATGATAAGAGTCTTTCTAAGGCTGACATAAAACTAAAGAACAGAAAGAGAGGAAGAGAGAGAGAGAGAAAAAGAGACAAAAAGAGAAAGAGAGAGCAGTTCTACGATATATAAAATTTCAATATTTCTGTACTTTAAAAATAGCAAAGTTATTTGGGGGGGTTGTATGAGAAATCTCTGTATTTCCCTTTCAGTTTTGCTGTAAATCTAAAAGCTGCTCTAAAAAATAAAGTCTTTAAAAAAGTGAAAAAAAAAAGTGAAGTCAAAGGACAAGTTATAGTGAGTAAATATTTGATTCATACATAATGACACATTCTTTAAGAAAAAAGAAAAAATGAAAAAAAAAAGACACATTCTTTATATCTATCATTTATTACTCCCTTGACTGTACTCTTATTTTCTTTTCAATTTTCTTACTTGTACATTTTATTTTCTTTTTGTTTTCTGGTCTCAGTTTATTCTCTTTATAGATTTACATTCATGCCTTTTAAAGACTTATTGTTACCCATTAAGAGTGTGGAATATGTTCTGAAATGATTTATTCATTAAATGAATGAAGATTTATTGAATGCCCACAATCAGTCACACAAATATTTTAGGAGCTGGGGATACAATTGTTACCAAGAAAGACAAATGTTCTTATTCTGGTTGTGAATCACTGGAGGGGTTCTATTTTTTTTTTTTTAATGAAATGAGGTGTTTCCTTTTTCTTGTCTTATAGTACCTGGCAACTATAAGTGTGTTTTATTTCTGTTTATTAATCTTCAAAAGAGAGAAGAGACAGACAGACCTAATACGCCAACAGCAAGACCATGGGATTGTCTTTGACCCCAGCCCTTCTGGATTTACTTGTTTGCTCATTAAATCCTTTCCCTTGCATTTAGCTGGATGTTTTGTGGAGGATGGGGATTCCCTTGTGGCTCAGCTGATAAAGAATCCACCTGCAATGCGGGAGACTGGAGAAGGGAAAGGACACCCACTCCGGTATTCTGGCCTGGAGAATTCCATGGACTGTATAGTCCATGGGGTTGCAAAGAGTCCAACACGACTGAGTGACTTTCACTTTCACTTTTCACTTTGTAGAGGATGTAGCTCACGGCTGTTTTACTCTTTGCCATTCTCTGTCTTAGCAGTTGGATACACAGGTGTTCTCCTAGACTTACTATCTAGTCCTATAAATGGATGACTTAAATGAAAAAACAGTCTTCGCTACTTACTGTACAAAGGATCTGGCGCCTTAGCTTTTCCATGATTATAGCTATTTCTCTGTTAATCTGCTTTTCCTTTTTTGGGAAATACAATTATCAACAAGATGTACCAAAGTTACAGGTGATTTAGGGTGTTTGAGTCAGCACTTCAGAAAACAGGGGACCCATAGTAGAGGGTAAACTGTCAAGATTTGCTTTAGTAGAGACTTTAGATATTGAATAAGGGATCAGGCAGAGCCATAATACGATAGTTTTCTTTCAGCAAGAACACAATGTAAGTCTTTTACCAATAGCAGGTTTTGTATTTGTTTGTTTTTTAGTATGGTTCTAGTCTGGTAGTTTTTTGTATGTCTTTGTAGGTACTTTCCTTATAATTGTAATGGTGTGGGCCATATTAAGGGCTAATCATATCCCATTTTTTCACTGGGTTAGTTTTTTAGTTCAATTCATAGTGTTACATTTTCTCATGTGTAACTTTATTGGTATTTATAAATAAATGTGTTGATATTTAAATATGCATATATTAGATCTGCGAAACTCTGAATGATATGTAATCAAGTAGGTCATGACATGATTTCATTCTCTAGACAATTGCATACTTATAGAAAAATCCTTATAGCAATTTACTTTGAAATGAGACAGGTGCTAATTTTTCTAAAAATAAAAATGAGAATAGAAACTATTTTTCAAAGACCATCTCAACAGATTTTTAAAACTTTGTTTTATTCTTTTTAAAATTTAATTTTTTCTGCATTTCAAAAGTAATTAAAATTTATTGTTTAGGTGAAGAGTAGAAAACATGGCTGTCTTCCACCACATAACGTTACCATGTTTTATAAATTTGCTTTGTTTACTGTTCAGAGTTATTTGTGCAAGAGGACTAAGAGTGCAAGTTCAAGGGTATCATGTCCTGTTTTCAAACTTGTCACCTACTAACTGTAATCTCCTACTGACTCAGTGCCTTAATTACCTCCTCTGTAAAATGAGGACAGTGTAATCAACCCTTCAGGGGCAGTAATTGAGATAATGCATGTAAAGCTCTTTAAAATTTGCTAGTGCACATAAAAGCACTTAAAATGCAGCTATTTTAACTTGTAATTTTGTTGTTGAAATGAATTACTTAACATTTTGTTTTATAAAGCTATTTTCTATAAAAATAAAATAAAAGGTATAACATGGTATAATTATACATGGTATAATTAATAACATGAGGAGCACATAATAAATATTGTCCTATGATATAATTCCAGTGGATGCATAATATTTATTTTTTATTGTGTCATTCCTTAGTTAACTCTCTGCAGTTGATTTGTTATTAATTTTTCCTATTATGTACATTTTTAGTTTCCTATTGTGACTTTAACAAATTAACACAAAATTTAGTCACTTAAAATAACCAAATTTATTATTTTGCTCTGGACGTCAGATTAAAATCAAGATGTCAACAAGACTGTGTTTCTTCTGGAGACTTCAAGTGAGAATCCATTTCCTTGCCTTTTCCAGCTTCCAAAAGCCCCTGCATTGCTGGGCCCACCCCCTTCTTCACACTTCAAAGTACATAATTTCAGTCTCTAGTTCTGTTTTTTCAAGTCTTTTTCCTGATTTTATCCATCTTGCCTTCCTATTCAGGATCCACTGAATAATTATATTGGATCCACTCAGATAATCCAGGATCATCTTCCCATCTAAAGATCCTTAAGTAAGCCTCATCTGCAGAATCCCTTTCGCTGTGGAGAAATGGAAGACAACATTCACAGGTCCCTACGTTTAGGATGGGGACATCTTTGGAGAAACTAACTTGTGCATGTGAAAGTGAAAGTCACTCAGTCGTGTCCAACTCTTTTCGACTCCACGGACTACACAGTCCATGGAATTCTCCAGGCCAGAATACTGGAGTGGGTAGCCTTTCTCATCTCCAGGGGATCGTCCCAACCCAGGGATTGAACCCAGGTCTCCCACATTGCAGGCAGATTCTTTACCAGCTGAGCCACAAGGGAAGCCCAATTTGTGCATACTTCTTCATTATTTCTTAGAATTCATTTCTAGACATAAGTTTCTGATGAAACAACTTGTCCATTTAAATCTTTTCTGAGGCAATTCCCATGGCAGGCCAGTGGTTGAGACTGCACATCCACTGCAGGGAACAGGGTCTGATCCCCGGTCAGGGAACTAAGATCCCATATGACATGTGCTGTGTCCAAATAAAGAAAAATAAAATGTTTTGCTCAATTTTGCCCTATTCACAATTTAGCAAAAGCCTAACTGGGTGAACATTGTTTAATTAAATCCAAGAATGTTGTGTTAATTTACTCTGTCTAGGGTTTCACGACAGTTGCATTTTATTTTAATGTTCAACATTTCAAAATTTGTAAACTTTCTAATTATCTTAAAACTAGGCTTTCAGTTGTTCTTTTTCTTATTTGTTTACTCAGTTGTCAATATTAAAAACAGAAAAATTTTCTTAGTTTTCTGTATTGAAGCACAATGCTAACCAAAGACATCTATTTAAAAAGATTTGCTTTCCTGTCACTCATAAAACATCTATTCTAGGAAATGCAGGTGACAAAAATATGTGAGATATTGCAACATCTGAAAAAGGGAAGAAATAAAGTTGTGATTTCCTAGAGTAATCCATAAACATAATATCATAAAAGGCAAAAGTTGTTTTTTTAAGTGCTTGCCATATGCCATAGACTTTGATATATTATATATTACTTTTGTAGTCTGTCATGAGTATCATTCATGAATTCCACTTGGAGAATAAAGAAAGTGCTGATTAAAATCAAAGAAATGTGAGGGAAAAAAAAGGAAACTTCTGCTCCTGTTATAATATTAAGCTAGCTTGAGTTCCTAAGCACTACTTCAAAATCAAACTTGGAGGAACCAAAGATGAGAGTAGAAAGAAGACCAGCAGGAGTTGCCTGCATAACAGAAAACCACCCCAACCGGATCCACTCCAGGGGATTCCTGAGGCCTTGACCTGGGTGTGTGGCAAGTGGTGAAGGGGTCATTGTGCATTTTTCAGGTGCCTCTTTGCTTCCCTGCTCATGCCTTCAGACAATCACTCCTTTACCTCTCATAAGGTGCAGTCAGGGCTGAAAAATATAACAGAGCCAAACACGAGCAACACAGAGACAACAGTGTTGGCTGAGGAGGCTGAAAAAGGGTCTCCTCTGTTAGAGCCCCTGCAGCCTTGCCTCCTTTAAATCCCCAGGGAAACAGTGGCTTCCTAGGGAGGAAGCCTCCTCCTCATGCTCCTCATCTCATTTCAGAACTCTGATGCAAAGATCTGGCCTGTGAGTTTACTCAGAAGAGTGACAGTGGGTGGGGGTTGTCAGCAGGAGTTTGGGTGGGCTTTCTGCTGTCTCTCATGCCGTTTCCCCAGAAGGGCTGTGGCCTCCAGACAAGTGGGAGCTCACAAATCAAACACTGGAGACTTGAATACAACCTTGGTAGAGAAAGGTTTAAAATGAAACCTATTGACATACAATCATTGGAACTGTGATTTAAAATAAGTGTAATATATATGTGTGAGCAGAAAAGGTAAGAGAGAAGCAATAGGACACAAGAAAAATAAGTCACAAAGTCCTTGTGAATATTAGATATTGAAATGTAATAGTTGAAATAAAGAACATAAGAGAGGGATAAATACCAGGCTAGATATAGCTGAAGAAGGAATTACTGATTTGGAAGATAATATGGAGGAGCTCTTCCAGAAGATAGTTCTAAAGATATATAAAAATATACATAAACTATACTAAGAAAGATAAGCTTCACAAGATTAAAAGAAGATGGAAGACTTCAAGATGAAAAAGTTTAGGATGCTAAATAAGGGGAGAAGGCAACACCATTACTTAACAAATTTTGTTAAATGAGAATATTGAAGGCAATGAGAGTATGTAAAAAACATTCAGAGAGAAAAGCAAACTCCCATGTAGGAATAAAAATCAGGTGTCAAATGTTTCTATAGTAATATATGATACAAAAATGGAGTAATTTTTTAAAGTATTAAAGGATATCCAGTTGAATAATTATGCAAATTTAAGGACATAAACAAAGGCATTGACAATTTCAGGACTTTTGATAATGTCATACCGTGAAATCATTCTTGAAGTAAGTATTCAAATAAGTAAAGAAAAACAAAACAGTGCCCCAGAGATGTTATACGTATCAGGGGAAGAAGCAGCCATCAAATTATTCAGTAACATTGTGTGTGTATGTATGAGAGAAAGAGAGAGAACAAGCACAAAATCACAGTACTTAGTTAAAGAAAATGTATTCATAACAACTGAAAATTAAGTTCTAGAAAATATTAATAAATAAGAGCTCAGGAATAACAAATTAGATTTATGTTTTCTGCAAGTGACACTTTTAAAACAAAAAGACAAAATGTTTTAAAAGGGAAAATACAAACAGCAACAACAAAGCTAGGATAGTAATTTTAAAACCTAAAAAAATAAAATTTGAGACAACAATATCATGTGACTACATAAGGCCTGGAGAATTCCATGGACTGTATAATCCATGAGGTCTCAAAGAGTTGGACATGACTGAGTGACTTTCAAAAAAAGAAAAAAAAATAAGGATATTATATACTGTAAAAGAAAATAATAGGAAAGGCATGACATTATAAACATAAGTGCTTGTATAAAACAGACTCAAAACATAAATCAAAACTTTCCAGGGAGAAACAGGTAAATGAACAATTGTCATTTGAGATTTTGCATGTGCCTCTCTAAAACTACAATCAAGTAGACAAAAAATAAACAATCTATTCTTCACACAGAACCTAAGATAATTTTTTAAAGATGGAGATTACATTGTCATTTTTTAAAGCACAATTCTTCTGTAGCTTCCCATTAATGTTAGAATAAAATCTAGAAGGCTCTGCGTGTCTCTTATGGTTCATGATTTGTTCCCTCTTATTTCACTATTTTCTCTCTCCTATTTATTATATTTATGCCAGACTAACCTCCCTAGTGACACAGACAGTAAGGAGTGTACCTGCAATGTGGGAGTCCCAAGTTCAATCCCTGAGTTGAGAAGATCCTGTGAAGAAGGGAATGGCAACCCACTTCAGTATTCTTGTGGATAATTCCATGAACAGAGGAACTTGGTGGGCTACAGTCCATATGATTGCAAAGAGTCAAACATGGCTGAGCAAGTAGCACTTTTCACTTTTCAGAAGATGCTAAGCTCCTTACTCAGGAGTCTGGCATGTAAAAATGGTTGGTGCTAAAATAGTTGCTCACTTACTTCTAGTGATTTTGCACCGTTCAGTTCTCTCCTTAAAATATCTCTTCCCGGGTGATTGTAAATAGTGCTGCAATGAACATTGTGGTGCTCACACACACAGTACTACATGTAAAATCCATAACTTATATAAAGACCTATGGTATAGCACAGGAAACTCTACTCAATACTCTGTAACAACTTATACAAGGAAAAAGATCTGAAAAAGAATAGATACACGTTGATTCACTTTGCTGTACACCTGAAACTAACGCAACAGGATGTTGTTTAGTTACTAAGTTGTGTCCAACTCTTTATGACCCCATGGACTTTAGCCCACAAGTCTCCTCTGTCCATGGAATTTTCCAGGCAATAATACTGGAGTGAGTTGCCAGTTCCTTCTCCAGGGGATCTTCCTGATTGAGCCTGCGTCTCCTGCATTGGCAGGCAGATTCTTTATCACTGAGCCACCAGAGAAATCAACTAGACTCCAAGAAAACTTTTTAGAAAATTTCTTCATCAGAGAGGTCTTGCCTATTCATTTTTCATTGAAAACAAAACAAAAAGCAAACTAAAAATACTCCCACTCTCCCAATTCTCCATGCAAGATATTTCTTCAGTACCTCTTACCACCATCTGGCTTATATCTTGACTCGTCTACTGTTGCTCTATCCAACTAGAGTGAAATCTGTATCAGGGACATCTTATTCACCGCACACTCATACCCTCAGCAGAGTGCCCACATGCACTGTGTGTGATTCATACACATCACTGAGAAGGTGAAGAATGGGGAGGAGGGGAAGGTTTTTACAAACCCAGGTCTCCAACTTGCCAGTGCTGTCACTTTAGAACACTTCTGACCTTGGTTTCCTTCTTTCAAATGGTTTGTAGTGTGCATGTGTGTGTTTTAAAGAGGTATACAAGATCTTAAGGATGAACTCACTAATGAGTTAATTCATGTGAAAATGCCTATAAACGGGTCCGACATGTAGCAGATACTTGGAGAATAATGAAGAAGACCAGGCTTTCACCTCTCCCTCCTTAGCTCAATTACTCTAGATACAGAATTACTCACACTGCTACAAGCTAAAACTGCCACAGCAGAAATCTTTGGGTCTCTGCCCTTATTTATTCCTTAGAGTAAAACACGAGTGTTGCATTCAGGTCAGAAAGCCTCCTGAACTTCACTGCGATGATAATGACAATGTTATCAAGCCTGCCAGTTTAGAGCCATGGTCAGCGCTGTACTGTTTCTGTGCTCAGGCCAAGCACATGGTGTGCGTGGTGATTAAGGAACACAGAGTATGCCCTGCCTCTTGCATAGAATTAATTTTGCTGTAGCTTCCATTTCATTAGAGAAACACTTTAAAATAGGTCAAGTGTAACCAAGACTAAATTGAAAATGCATCGTTCTCTTTTGGTAGGCTCTCCGAGCTGATACATATTTAATGCAATTTTAGAAGGAAGTTCAAATGTCAGTCAGTCTCCTTTAAGGAAACAAATGTTTTAAGCCTCACACTTGGTAATTTTAGAATAAACACTCAGTATATCTCTTCTACTATCCTAGAACATTTCCTGGACTGAAAATGAGTTATCTGTATGAGTAATGAGGAATGCAGCTGACAGCACTGCACTGAATCCTGTTCTTGTGATTGTCTGTGCCTCTTTGGGGCTCAGTTTACCTGTTTTTTCTCTACATTTTCTTCCTTGGTATTGGATTTTTGGAATTACAAAAGTTCAATATAACTTAAGTATGCTCTTGCTGCTTACTCATACATTAACATAATTGTCTTATTCATCATTTTATTCAGTTAACTGAATGATTACAGTCACTGCTTTTTCACTAAGTGCAATAGCAGCTCTGTTTAGATGCGATGTCAATGCAACTTAAAAAATGAACACTTTATTTCTATAATTCTGGTGATTTTTCAAAAAGGAGTCCATAGACTAATGGGTGGTGTACACGGGCATCAGCATTAGGTGTGGGGGTGTGGGGTGTGGACAAAGGGAAGGAGATGTGGAGTAGGTTGTGAGTTGTGGCCTTAAGTTATTAGCATTGTGTTTGGCTCTCAAAATATTCAAATCAACTGAAAGAGGAGAGAGTGAAATGATTTCCTTCCCTTCCTGCCAGTCTGCTTTGGAAGAATGTGAAATGATAATTTCTGGGCTTAATGTTGTATCATGGATTTCAAAAATCACTGGATTTTCCAGTAATATTTCACATATTTAAAGACAACCTGATCTGATCAGTTCCAGAAGAAAATCTGAGTGCATATGCTGATATGTCTGTTTTATTCTCATAGCTCAGGTCTCTCTACCCAGAGTGGATCTCTGCTGCCATTAGAAAACCCTAGGATGGTTCAACCTTGTCTTCTTCTACACCAGTGTTCTCCTTAGTGGTAAATGTAGTCCCTGTAATTCAGGTTCATCCTGGGAATAAAGACAGAGACCTGAGTAGCATTCTAGATTTCTCACTCATCTGGCCCCCTAGCCTCCAGAGTCTTCAAGCCTTGACTCTCGTCCTTTAAAGAATAGCTCATATGTATCTCCACCTCTGAAACTCCCCTTGTAACTGAGTTCTTGCTTTGTGTCTGTCTTTTGAGACTGATCAACCTTACTGCTATAGTGCTCTTACTAAAGCATAGATATTTTTACATTACTTTCCCGTTTCAAGTCTTTCAATGTTCCCCATAACTTTGATATCAAGCTCCATTCCTAGACCTTGTCTAGGGATCTAGGTTCCTACTCCCTAGTCTTGTCTCAGTCATTTGTTCAAGTTCAACTGCTTGCCCCAAACCACTGGCAACTTGGGAACATGCCATACTCTCCTGTTTCTCTGTGGCTTCAAACGTCTTTTAATCTCACTATTGGGTATAATTTTTTTTTTTTTTTACGTTACAATACTGTATTGGCTTTGCCATACATCAACATGAATCCACCACGGGTGTACATGAGTTCCCAATCCTGAACCCCCCTCCCCCCTCCCTCCCCATACCATCTCTCTGGGTCATCCCAGTGCACCAGCCCCAAGCATTCTGTATCCTGCATTGAACCTAGACTGGCGATTTGTTTCTTATATGATATTATACACTAATAGATGGAGAAATGTAACTTTTTTTTTAAAGTTTAATTGGACTAGAGTTCATTTACAATGTTGCATTAGTTTCTACTGTACAGCAAAGTGAATCATTCAGTTTTACAGGTACACATATGATGCTCTGCCATGCTTAGTTGCTTATTTGTGTCTGACTCTTTTTGAGTCCGTGGACTGTAGCCTGCCAGGCCCCTCTGTCCACTGGACTTCTCCAGTCAAGAATAGTGGAGTGGGTTGCCATTTCCTTCTCCAGGGGATCTTCCCAGCCAAGGGATCAAACCCATGTCCCTGCATTGGCAGGTGGATTCTTTACCACTGAGCCACCAGGGAAGCCCTCTTATATATAGTAGTATGTATATGTCAATCACAGTCTCCCAGTTTATCCCTAGCTCCGTTACCCCTTGGCAGCCATAAGTTTGCTTTCTACACATGTGTAGAAAACAGAGCATCTACATCTATTTGTTTTATAGATTGACTTCCCTGGTGGTCCAGTGGTTAGGACTCCACGCTTGCATTGCAGGATTGAATCCCTGGTCGGAGAGCTAAAATCTGTCTTTATGCCACATGGTGCAACTGGAAAGAAAAAAAAAAAAAAAAAGGATTTCCCTTATCTAATTTACTTGTTAAAACTGAGCTCAGATTCAGCCTTCCCTGAAAGTCTCCCTGAATGCCTCACCCTAATTTGAATTTCTTTTCCTTGTGAAGCTACAATATTCTCCTCATGTCTTTATCATAGAACTCAGGCCTCATTTTTAAACTTGAAGGTGGCCAGTGCTTGCTTATTTGTCCAACCTAGTATTCTCTCAGTGCTTGTCTGCATGGGTGCTCATTCGCTTTAGTCATGTCCAACTCTGTGTGACTCTAAGGACTGTAGCCCACCAGGCTCTCCTTTCCATGTAATTTTCCCTGCAAAAATACTGGTATGGGTTGCCATGCCCTCCTCCAAGGAACCTTCCCAACCCAGGGATCAAACCCACATCTTCTGCCTCTCCTGCATTGTAGGCAGACCCTTTACCACTGTGCCACTGGGAAGCCCTCTACTCAGGGCTTATGCTCGAAGCATCTGCGGATTTTCGCTCTCCAGCCTACCAGCTCTTTCTGAAGCAGTCTCCTCACTGTGTGCTGAGGCTCAGACTCATGCTTACTTGTGTCTCTCTGCCTCTCCTGTTCTTCCAGGGCTCCTCCTTCTGCAGAACTAGGGGGGTACATTGCGACTCTTTTTCATACCTTTACTCCCTGTGACTATCATGTCTTATATTTAGAACCACCATGTCTGTGAGATAAATCCCGAATCTCTATTTTCAGTCCAGACCTGTGCTCCAAATATTCCACTATGACTTGAAATTCTGTGGGTGCATGCTCAGTTGTATCCAACTCTTTGTGACTCCATGAACTGCAGCCCTCCAGGCTCCTCTGTCCATGGGATTCTCCAGGCAAGAGAACTAGAGTGGGTTGCCATTTCCTTCTCCTTACCACCAGTTCTTTACCACAGGCACTGCCGGGGAAGCCCCAAATTTGGAATTTTGGGTGCCAGTGGTTATATATTTATATACTTGTGTGGTCTTAAAATTGCCTGAATAACCTATTACACTGTAAATTCCATGGCTCATCACCATATTCTTAGTGCTTGGCACATATATATATGTATGTAAACACACATATATACCTAAAGTCAATAACTACTGACTAAATAGATAACAACCAGATGTCATTGGGACTACATTAAACGGGACTATTTTTCTTCCTAAACTGCAAGTAACAGCATCAACAAGTAAACAAGTAAACAGCATCCCTTTATTTTAAAGGGCTGTGCTATTGAATCTATATAGGAATTGCTAAGAGATGACAGCCCCTCCTCCCTAACTAATTCTGTGACCTCCCTAGTCATATTCACACTCAGATTGATAGGAGAGAAATTTATTCAGTGAGACTGAGAGAATGCTTACAACCACCTCAAGCCAAGTAAAGACAGATTTAGGAAAACTTGGAGAATTTTCAGAATGGCTTTACAATTATGTAGGTTGTACACTGCACTCAAAGTATGCCAATTATATCATAGGTATTATAGTTTAGTATAATAAAATAATTTTAAATCAAGTGGAAGTAAAATATATTTTTCTAACAAAATTGGTATGTATTATGACAGTTATGGTGGAAGTATAATACCTGGAGTAAATGGTGCCTTTTTTCCACTTTGCACAGAGAGCACACATACACTGGTGGTAGGCCTGAGTTTGGTATTTACCATCTAGATTTTGGAAGCCATGGAGAATCTTTCTCTGATTTAGAAAAGTTTAAAGATGCGAGACTACCCTAATCTACGTACTATTGCAGAGTGAAGAAAGAAACTAGCTGGAATAAGATGTTCTTTCACTGCTAAGAAGCAAGTGTTCATGTTTCCTGGGGGCTTAAGTTGTCCTGAAAGAAGTCAGGTCTTCCTGCTAAGATAGTGTCACCTTAAAGGAAAAAGTCTGTGTGAAAGTGTTTTTATGATGGTTGAATGACAAGGTATCCCAAAAGTCAGTGGCTTAAAATTATGACACCTATTTCCCTGACAAATCTACAATTGGACAAGGCTCAGCAGGAATCCCATGGAGACTCACAGCCCAGCATCCACCAGGGCAGGGAGCGGTCCAGCAGTAGGGGCCAGAGTCACTGAGCCTCCTCCAACATCTCTCTCTCTCCCTCTCCCTCTCTCTGGTCTCCATGTGGCCTCTCCTGCTGGTGGCCTCAGGGTGACCAGGATTCTTCCATCGGTATCTCAGGCTCACAAGGTGTGAGTCATGGGAGAGAGGTAACAGGCAAAGACACACAGTAGCCATGCTGCTAAAGGCAACTGGCTGAAAATATTACACAGGTCCAGCTCCTTTCAAGCGGAGTGGATCTGGGGCCTCTTCTTGGTTTTTTTGATGGAGGGCTGTGAATGTCACATTGTAGAAAGAGCATGTGGCATGGTGTATGTACTGGTGTGGCCAGTAAAAGGAACTCTGGTGGGGTCAGAAGATGTCAGGTACAAAGTCTGTTGTCAATGTTAGGGGGGATTTTAGTTTGGGCAGTCTCCAAAAACACCTGCTACAGAAAAGCACCTGTCACACAGCATCTCCATGCCAGAGGGCAACACCTTCATTGGATCTTTCTCCTAGGTTAAAATCTCCTGGTAAGATTCACCTTTCTTTGTTTCATCCCTTATTTCTAACTTTTAAAAAGTAACTCGTTTTTATTTTTTCTTTCCCATTGTCACTAACTAGTCCAGGTATTCCACAGCTCAGATCTATATTATTATAATGTTTCTGAGCATTGCTCTCTGCTCTTGCAATGTCTCCCACTATTGCTATGCTTCTATGTTTTTCTAGCATCTTATGAAAAATGTCAACTATATACAAAACCTGAAGGGATTATGTAGTAACACCAGTATGCTGATACCTAAATCTCTAAAATTTTACTGTATCATATATTTATCAATTCATTCATCCTTTGATACAGTCACAAATCTATCATATTTTAATGATTCATAGCTAAGTAAACTGCATGCAAATGAACACTCCATTTTAAAGTAATTTAGAATGTATACCATTAATCAGCATTCAGTATCTGTGTTCAGTTCAGTGCAATTCCATTGTTCAGTTGTATCTGACTCTCTGTGACCCCATGGACTGCAGCACGCCAGGCCTCCCTGTCCATCACTAACTCCCAGAGTTTATCCAAACTCATGTCCATTGAGTCTGTGATGCCATCCAACCATCTCATCCTCTGTTATCCCCTTCTCTTCCCGCCTTCAATCTTTGCCAGCATCAGGGGCTTTTCCATGAATTAGTTCTTCACATCAGGTGGCCAAGTATTGGAGTTGAAGCTTCAGCATCAGTTCTTCCAATGAATATTCAGAACTGATTTCTTTTAGGATGGCCTGATTGGATCTTTTTGCAGTCCAAGGGACTCTTCTCCAACACCACAGTTCAAAAGCATCAATTCTTCGGCACTCAGCTTTCTTTATAGTCCAGCTCTCACATCTATACATGGCTACTGGAAAAACCATAGCTTTGACTAGACGGACCTTTGTTGGCAAAGTACTTTCTCTGCATTTTAATATGCTGTCTAGGTTGGTCAAAACTTTTCTTCCAAGGAGCATGTGTCTTTTAATTTCATGGCTGCAGTCACCATCTGCAGTGATTTTGGAGCCCCCAAAAATAAAGTCTGCCACTGTTTCCACTGTTTCCCCATCTATTTTCCATGAAGTTATGGGACCAGATGCCATGATCTTACTTTTCTGAATGTTGAGTTTTAAGCCAACTTTTTTACTCTCCTCTTTCACTTTCATCAAAAGGCTCTTTAGTTCTTTGCTTTTTGCCATAAGGGTGGTGTCATCTGCATATCTAAGATTATTGATATTTCTCCTGGCAATCTTGATTCCAGCTTGTGCCTTATCCAGTCCAGCATTTCTCATGATGTACTCTGCATAAAAGTTAAATAAGCAGGGTGACAATATACAGCCTTGACATACTCCTTTCCTGATTTGGAACCAGCCTGTTGTTCCACGTCCAGTTCTAACTGTCGTTTCTTGACCTGCATACAGGTTTCTCAGGAGGCAGGTCAGGTGGTCTGGTATTTCCATCTCTTTAAGAATTTTCCATAGTTTGTTTTGATCCACACAGACAAAGGCTTTTGCATCACAATAAAGCAGAAATAGATGTTTTTCTGGAACTCTCTTGCTTTTTTGATGATCCAAGGATTGTTGGTAATTAGGTCAAATTGATATTTGTGTACCCTATATTTTTAGGTAAATTTTCACATACAGAGAAATGCATGCATCATAAATGCAGCATGTGACAAGTTTACACAACATTGTTTTTCCTTAAAGATTTTTTTGATGCCAACCATTTTAAAAATCTTTATTGATTTTGTTATAATATTTCTCTGTTTTATATTCTGTGTTTTTTTTTTTTCCTTGGCTACAAGGTGTATGGAATCTTAGCTCCCTGACCAGGGACCTCACCTACACTCCAGGAAGTCCTGACACCATTGTTTTTAAAAGCCATTTTTATGCTCTTCTCTTTCTTAAGTAACCCAACGACTTCCCACTGTCTACCAAAATAAGCCACCCCAAATCTTCTGCAATTATATTTGCAAACACATTAACTCTGTAATTATATTCACAGTCATTTCTCTTCCTTCTATGCTGTGAAACCTATGTAATCTGGGATGGTCATTCACATTTTTGTGTGCATCACTTTGAAAAAGAGTCAAGAGGGCTGTAGGCTGGTTTGTACATGAGACTGTGGATGAGGAACTCTTGGCGTACCACATGTAGGTTCAAGTGCTGACTCTGGCACTAACCTGCTTTGTGATTTAAGGTAAATTAATTGGGGTCTTGGTTTTATATCTTTAAATTGCAAATGTATCTTTTAGGCTCTTAATCAGGGTTAGTGGGGGATACGTGTAGAGTACCCACTAGTATGCCTGACACATAGCAGGTGCTCAGTAAATAATAGCTGGTATTCATTAAGTATTCTTCTTAATGTTAATAAGATACAGCAAATTTCCAACCTCAATAAACTTAAAAGCCAGTCTTGTATTCTACTAATAACAAAACAGTTCCCAATAGAAAATATTTTTTACCTCAGATATATAGTTTTTAAATTTTTTAATTGGAAGATAATTGCTTTACAACCTTCTGTTGGCTTCTAGCATACAGCAACATGAATCTGCCACATGTATACATATGTCCCCTCCCTCTTGAAATTCCCGCCCATCCTCACCCCCTCCCGTCTGTCTAGATTGTCACAGAGCTCCAGGTGGAGCTTCCTGTGCTCTGCAACAACTTCCCATGAGCTACCTGTTTCCCGTATGGCAGTGTGTATGTTTCACTGCTACCCTCTCAGTTTGTCCCGCCCTCTCCTTCCCCTGCTGTGTGCACAAGTCTGTTCTCAAGGACTGGGTCTATTCCTGCCCTGAAAATAGGTTCAGCAGTACCATTTTTCTAGATTCCATATGTATGTTAACATATGATATATATATATTTTTCTTTCTGACTTAACTTCTTTCTGCACAGCAGGCTCAAGGATCATACACCCCACTAGAATGGACTTAAATTCATTCTTTTTTATGGCTGAGTAATATTCTTATTGTATGTATGTACCACAAATTCTTTATCCATTTTCAGATGTATACTTTCAAAATATAACTTCATTATGTTGCTGAATAGCAAGCAAAACTTCTCTTTATACTTGGGCAGAAAGATCTATATGAAAGTCATATGTCATTCTGTTTCTTCATTTGGGCTGATACATGGCTAGGGAAACAGTATGTGGAAAGATGGATGGATGGGCATATCTCTGCTAACGTCTTCAAATCTCCTTCAAGTACCTTAAATATACACTTACTGAACGATCTCAATCATAAGGTCTCATTTTCTGACTACCCACATTGAAAAACTTTCATCTCCTGGCTTATGTGTTGAGGTCAACCCTTGACATGTAAGTTTGCAATAAATGTTTATTATTATTATTATTATTGTAATTTATTCATTTAAAAAGGAAAAAGTCAAAGTCAGCTACATTAGGAAAATGCTCTTTAATACAGTATATGTCCATGCAGAGAAGTGAATCTGCTATTATAATTCACTATGAAAAACCTAGCAATATAGGACTCAGCTGAAATATTTGTGGAATCATTATATAGCTACTATAATTTTTATTATTTTTAGCTATCTTGTTTTATTCTTGGAACAAAGATGTTTTCTCAAAACCAAACTCTCCTATTAGCAGTGATGAAGTAAGATTTCTATTTTAAAGCAAGTCAAAAATTTAAATGTAAAATGCCTCTCTGCCCTTTGACCTCCTCCATCCCCTAGTGTGCATTGCACATTCTTGTTATGTGTTCACCAGCCTCCGCAGTGGCAGGAACATCTGCTCAACCATAAAGTACCATTGCTCTTCTGACACCAGGCTTAAAAGGTAATATTCCTCTCTCAATCCTGTAAGGGGTCATGATGACCTGCCACTGGCTTTGTACATGGAAACATCATTGGTGAACTTTCTGTACAAAGCAAACCTATCATAGTTGCTGGGCAGACTGGTCTGTCAGATGACCTGGGGAGAGACTGGGCTATACATAATGGAAATTCTTAGCTTAAATATTTACTTACAACATCATTAATGTTACTAACTGTATTACTTGTGCTTTCCATTACTTATATTCTATTTTTCAATATTATCATTCCTTGCATTACCAAATGGGTGATTGGGACTCCAATAAAATTAATGATGGCTAAGCAACTTTAAATGATTGACAAAATATATAAGATCAATGATTATAATAGTGAAACTCTAGATATAGGAAGAAGCAACAAGAGGGAGCCATTTCTTCATCCATGATATACTAGCAGAGGTATCTGGCTACTGTTAACAGTAACTGCACATCAAATGGCCTATCAACACAAACCTTGCTTGACCTGGGATTCCTAGCATGTGGGACAAAATGGTCATGAAATGCCTCCCAAACATTCATTGAATTAAGAATGAAAAAGAAGGGGTCATAAAATAAAGAATGCTGCCCACTATCAAGTTTTATAAGAAGCCAGTCATTAGCCACTGCAGTCACCAAGCTACAGTGCACTTTAAAAGGAATTCAGGGCAAAGATTAGGATAGCACAATCTGTGCTCTGGGAAAACTGATACAACTAGGGCTAAGATAGATATCTCAGGAGGAAATTTTATGAGCCCAATTTCTTGAATCTTTCCATACTCAGAAAAGCACTAAAACCATTATGTCTCTTCCTTACAGATAACAAGAGGGTTTCACAGGTGGCTCAATGATAAAGAATCTGCCTGCCAATGCAAAAAGACTCAGGAGACACGGGTTTGATCCCTGGGTTAGGAAAAAACCCCAGAGGAGGAAACGGCAACTCACTCCAGTATTCTTGCCTGGAAAATCCCTTGGACAGAATGATTCATACCATATTGAGGGCTATAGACCATAGGGTGACAGAGTCAGACATGACTGAACCACTGAGCACCCATGCGCACATAGCCATAAGCTTCTATCAAGATAACTTCACTGATTGCTTGTCCCCCTCTCTAAAGTCACATGCATATTGGCTTCTACCTTTACTCTTCAGAACAGACCAGGAACTGTCTCCCCAGTTATAATCCTCATATTGACTCAAGTACATTTGTCATTGTTTTTAAAAAATTAATTTTTATTGGAATATACTTTGCTTTACCATGTTGTATTAATGTTTCCTGTACAGCAAAGTGAATCACCTATATGTCTCTCTCTCTCTCTCTCTCTCTCTCTCTCTCTCTATATATATATATATATATATATATATATTATATATATATATATATATATATAATATACATATCTCCCCTCTTTTTAAGATTTCCTTCCCCTTTATTTTACTACAGAGGACTGAGTAGAGTTTCCTGAGCTATACTGTAGGTTCTCTATCAGTTATCTATTCTATACGAGTGAAACATTCCATTTCAATTTTAGGCTAACAATGGATTAGCTTTTTTTGTTGACAGAGATCGTTCCAAACCATGAAAAATTTACCTTGCAATGCATGGATTTTATTTTATTTAAGGTCGCTCAGTTGTGTCCAATTCTTTGCGACCCCTTGGATTGTAGCCTACCAGGCTTCTCCATCCATGGGATTCTCCAGGCAAGAAAACTGGAGTGGGATACCATTTCCTTCTCCAGGGGATCTTCTCAACCCAGGGATTGAACCCGGGTCTCCCACATTGGAGGAAGATACTTTAACCTCTGAGCCACCAGGGAAGACCTTTAGAGGCCTGCAAATTTGTTATTAACTTTTTGGCATATGTGTTACCTCTAAATTAGATGTTATATCTGTAACCTAGGTGTTATATCTAACTTAGATGGGCAGGTACAAAATGCAATTTGGTATTTTAATTTTAATTTTTTTTTTTTTTTTACTTTAAACAAAATCATCTTGAAATAGTTGGAAATGCCAAGCTGGGGGATCAAGAAAGTACTTAATATGGAGTTGTAATTACCGAGTATCCATCTAACAGTCTCTCAAGTTCAATGTACATTTCCAAGAGGTAAGAGGCTACATTCTTTCCCCTGAAATAGAACAAGTACAAAAGTTCACTGAGTAAATAAATAAAATACTTGTTAATTGTAACTTGTTTAGTTAGGTTCAGTTCAGTCGCTCAGTAGTGTCCGACCCTTTGTGACCCCATGAATTGCAGCACTCCAGGCCTCCCTGTCCATCACCAACTTCCGGAGTTCACTCAAACTCATGTCCATTGAGTTGGTGATGCCATCCAGCCATCTCATCTTCTGTCATCCCCTTCTCCTCCTGTCCCCAATCCCTCCCGGAATCAGAGTCTTTTCCAATGAGTCAACTCTTCGCATGAGGTGGCCAAAGTATTGGAGTTTCAGCTTTAGCATCATTCCTTCCAGTGAACACCCAAGACTGATCTCCTTTAGAGTGGACTGGTTGGATGTCCTTGCAGTCCAAGGGACTCTCAAGAGTCTTCTCCAATACCACAATTCAAAAGCATCAATTCTTCAGCACTCAGCTTTCTTCACAGTACAACATTCACATCCATACATGACCACTGGAAAAACCATAGCCTTGACTAGATGGACTTTGGTTGGCAAAGTAATGTCTCTGTTTTTGAATATGCTATCTAGATTGGTCATAACTTTCCTTCCAAGGAGTAAACATCTTTTAATTTCATGGCTGCAATCACCATCTTTGGAGTGGTGATTTTGGATCCCAAAACAATAAAGTCTGACACTGTTTCCACTATTTCCCCATCTATTTCCCATGAAGCGTTGGGACCAGATGCCATGATCTTCGTTTTCTGAATGTTCAGCTTTAAGCCAACTTTTTCACTCTCCTCTTTCACTTTCATCAAGAGGGTTCACTTTCTGCAATAAGGGTGGTTTCATCTGGATATCTGAGGTCATTGATATTTCTCCCAGCAATCTTGATTCCAGCTTGTGTTTCTTCCAGCCCAGTGTTTCTCAGGATGTACTCTGCACAGAAGTTAAATAAGCAGGGTGACATTACACCTCCTTGACGTACTTCTTTTCCTATTTGGAACCAGTCTGTTGTTCCATGTCCAGTTCCAACTATTGCTTCCTGATCTGCATATAGGTTTCTCAAGAGGCAGGTCAGGTGGTCTGGTATTCCCATCTCTTTCAGAATTTTCCGCACTTTGTTGTGACCCACACAGTCAAAGGCTTTGGCATAGTCAATAAAGCAGAAATAGATGTTTTTCTGGAACTCTCTTGCTGTTTTGATGATTCAGAGGATGTTGGCAATTTGATCTCTGGTTCCTTGGCCTTTTCTAAAGCCAGCTTGAACATCTGGAAGTTCACGGTTCACGTATTGCTGAAGCCTGGCTTGGAGAATTTTGAGCATTACTTTACTAGCGTGTGAGATGAGTGCAATTGTATGGTAGTTTGAGCATTCTTTGGCATTGCCTTTCTTTGAGATTGGAATGAAAACTGACCTTTTCCAGTCCTGAGTTTTCCAAATTTGCTGGCATGGCATATTGAGTGCAGCACTTTCACAGCATCATCTTTCAGGATTTGAAATAGCTCAACTGGAATGTCATCACCTCCACTATCTTTGTTCATAGTGATGCTTTCTAAGGCCCACTTGACTTCACATTCCAGGATTTCTGGCTCTAGATGAGTGATTACACCATCATGATTATCTAGGTCTTGAAGATCTGTTTTGTACAGTTTTCCTGTGTATTCTTGCCACATCTTCTTAATATCTTCTGGTTCTGTAAAGTCCATACCATTTCTGTCCTTTATCGAGCCCATCTTTGCATAAAGTGTTCCCTTGGTATCTCTAAATTTCTTGAAGTGATCTCTAGTCTTTCCCATTCTGTTGTTTTCCTCTATTTCTTTGCATTGATTGCTGAGGAAAGCTTTCTTATATCTCTTTGCTATTGTTTGGAACTCTGCATTCAGATGCTTGTATCTTTCCTTTTCTCCTTTGCTTTTCACTTCTCTTCTTTTCACAGCTCTTTTTAAGGCCTCCCCAGACAGCCATTTTGCTTTTTTGCATTTCTTTTCCATGGGGATGGTCTTGGTCCCTGTCTCCTGTACAATATCATGAACCTCCGTCCATAGTTCATCAGGCACTCTATCTGTCAAATCTAGTCCCTAATTGTCAGCAAAAATTTTTTTTCTGAAGACTGAAGTCCTTCATGAGTGAAAAGGTAATTAATTAATCTATTTTCATTTTTAAAGTTTAAAAATAAAATAAGTTATTAAGACAGTGAATTTTGGAATGTTATGAAGGGAAGTCTATGTATAAGCTTTGGGTGTAGAGTCTTCTCTTTTACCCTTTCCCTTGTGGCAGTAAAAAACATATATTCTTACAACTTTCCCTTTCCTCACTTCAGCCAAAAGATGAGATGGAAAGCAATGCAAGTGGTATTGAATTTCATTTTAAATTGATGCTGCTTATATGTCACTATTCCTTCATAAAACTTAGACTGTAAATTTTAATGAAATGAGAATCAAATACGGGAATACATAATGTGTCTCTGTGGCAACTTGTGAGATAGAGATTTGACAATTATCCAGCTAATCTGATTCGCAAAGACAGCCAAATTGGGTAGTTTAAGTCCCAAAGTGGATTTATTTGGCCTAGTCAATTAAAATTGACTATGCATTTAATTACATTACAACACAGTTGCCAACATTCTCTTCACTTTAGTATGCATAGAGAGAGTTCAAAGAAAGTCATGATGAAGGACACTGGAAGGAAAAAATATTAGGTGATGGCAAGTGAATGAATCAATAAACTGAGAAAAGTGAAAAAGGATTCAATTGTAACCTGCAAGAAATAAAAATAAAATCTACCTCCTAATTAAAAGAATATGATTATTATGTAATGATACATGAAATAACAGAAAAGGAAAGAGGCCGAGAGATGTCGGTGTCATCCTATAGAAAATATGTCAATCATCTTTTGTTTAAGTTGCTGAAAGATGATCAAAAACTTACTTCTATGACTTCTAATGACTTAAACAATGCTTTAAACAAATTTACTTATAGTATTGAACTAGCACATGTCTGAGTCCTTTAGTGATCAATCTTTATGGTTGCAGGAGCTAAATGCTGCCTATTGTCATGTGTGGTGAAATCTGAAAACATACATTATTTCCTGAAATAAAACCATAAATGAAAAATTCAAGAGGGCACCCATCAAACTACCATGTTAGATAAAATGAATTTATGTACATTTTGTATAGTTATTAAACTATCCAAAGTTTAAACATATTCAAAGAAAAGAAACACCAATTTGACTTCAGATCACTTTTTTTTTTTGCCTTGAACTTGTAATTCAGAAAATCCAGGGAAACAAAGCTACAATTTATTAGAGTAGCGATAGACAGCTTTTGTTCCTTTTGCTTATCCCATCTCCTAACCCCAACTTAGCATCCCAGAAACTATTAATTCATGATCATTTAGATTTGGAATGTATACTCCTATTTCATCAGAGATCCCATAACTGGAATATATGAATATCTGTAAAAATTAGAAAGACATTGATTGCAATCAATCTCATATAAAATAAATACCTTCCTTTAAGGCAAGAATATATAATGGAGAAAAGACAGCCTTTTCAATAAGTGGTGCTGGGAAGACTGGACAGTGGCATATAAAAGAATAAAATTAGAATACTTTCTAAAACCATACACCAAAATAAATGCAAAACTATTAAATATCTAAATGTAAGGCCAGACACTATAAAACTTAGAGGAAAACATAGGCAGAACACTTTTTGACATAAATTGCAGCAAGATCCTCCTTGACCCACCTCTTAGGGTAATGGAAATAGAAATAAAAATTTTAAAAAAATGGGGCCTAATTAAACTTAAAAGCTTTTGTACAGCAAAAGTAATGGTAAATAAGACAAATATGCAATCCTCAGAACTAGAGAAAATAATTGCAAACAAAGCAAATTACAAAGGGTTAAGCTCCAAAATATAGAAACAACTGATGCAGATCATTATCAGAAAAACAAAAAGCCCAATCCAAAAAAAAAAAAAAAAAAGAGCAGAAGACCTAAACAGACATTTCTCCAAAGACATACAGATGGCTAACAAACACAAGAAAAAATGCTCAACGATGCTCATTACTGGAGAAATACAAAACAAAACTAAAAAAAAAAAATCCTATAAAACACACCAGTCAGAATGGCCATCATCAAGAAATCTATAAACAATAAATGTTGGAGAGGATGTAGAGAAAAGGGAACCCTCTTGAACTGTTGGTGGGAGTGTAAATTGGCACAGTCACTTGGAGAATAGTATGGAGGTTCCTTGGAAAACTAAAAACAGAACTAACACATGACCCAATAATTCTGATACTGGGCACATACCCTGAGAAAACCATAATTCAAAAAGACATAAGTATCCGTGTTCATTCCAGCACTATATACAATAGCCAAGGCATGGAAGCAACCTAGATGTCCATCAACAGATGAATGGATAAAGAAGTTCTGGTACATCTATACAATGGAATATTACTCAGCCATAAAAAGGAAGAATCTGAGTTGGTTGAACTGAGGTAGATGAACGAGAGCTTGTTATACAGAATGAAGTAAGTCAGAAAGAGAAAATCAAATATTTTAATGCATATATATGGAATCTAGAAAAGTGGTACTGATGAACCTATTTGCAGGGCAGGAATAGAGATGCAGACATAGAGAGCAGACTTGTGGATGCAGTGAGGGAAGGAGAGGGCGGGATGGATCGAGAGAGCAGCACTGAAACACACACACATCCGCGTGTAAAATCGATAGCCAGAGGGCAGCTACTGTAGGGGCACAGGGAGTGCAAGCCATGCTCTGGGACAACCTAGTGGGATGAGGTGGTGTGTAGGAGGGAGGTGGAGGAGGGAGGTGCAGGAGGGAGGGGACCTATGTACACATATGACTGATTCACGGTTGTCCAACAGCAGAAGCTAACACAACACTGTAAAGCAGTTACCCTTCAATTAAAAATAAATTAAAAAAAAAGTATCTCCAAGGACAGCCATCTCCACCCCAGATGCCAATGACACTCCTCCCTAGACTCAGCTCCTGCCTCCCAAGGAGCCAGGCAGGACAGGTGTGACCCCATGTTGGGGGTGGGGATGGAGGTGTCAGCTTCACATTTCCTGCAGATGCCAACAAACTGCAGGGTGACTGCAGCCCTGACAGGGAACACCAGTGATAGGGAAGGGGAGAGATAATGTCTTTTAAGACCTGGACATTTTGCCTTCCATGCCCACACTGCTCCTGGCATTAAAGAGCTGTCACTTACTGTGCAAGAACTCTGGGTTCAAATTTTCCTTTAAATAGGAGAAGGTCCTCTGCAGGGCAAGGGAATGATAATAATCAGTATTTTTCTGTGCAAAGATGGGAAAGTGACCCAGGGCCACTTGCTGACGAAGAGAAAAGGCTGCTGCTAAGAAGCCTGTCCACACAGATGCCAGCTGACCATCTCACGCAGATTACTCACACACCCTCAGTCACACCACATCCTGATTGATGCTTAGCAGTCTCTCCCTAAACCCACTTTTCCCACCATGCCCCAGAAGCACACGGAGCATTCCAGATGATGGGAGCCACTGGTGGAAAACTTCTGTGAAGTTGGCTCTTATTCTTGACATGTCTCCTACTTGTCCACTGAACCCTGCCTCAGTGGCATATCTAAACTCCCACCTGGACTGTCAGGTTTTGCACACCTGGTCTCTGCCTTTGACTGACGTGTCTCCAGCCTCCAGAGCACCCTCCAGTGGTGACACTATTGACATCTGGCCGGGATTGCTCTTTGCTGTGGGGTTGGCTGTGCTGTGGATCTTTGGTGTCTAGCAGCACCCCTTCCTCTCTCCTTGAGGTGCCAGGAGCAACCCCCTCCCCAACTGTGACAACCCAAAATGTCTCCAGATGTTCCAAACATCCCAGGGGCTTTTATCTGGGTTGTACATTCAAATCACTTGGGAAGCTTTTTAAGAAAAACAGCAATGCTTGGGCTCCGTCTTACTTAATTACCTCTTAAGTAAATCAGAAAGTAAAAGAAGAAGTATTTCCAACTCTTCCTGTTATCAGAAGGGTTGACATGGTATGGAGGTTGAAAGAAACCACAACTAAATAAAGATTACATATTGTAAGGATGATATCACTGAAGGAAAAAGGAGAGACTAAATTTCAAGCCCTATCACTTGCCAGAATCTACGTGAGACCACAGACATAATTTAATTGATGACAAAACCCAGTTAACATTACAGTATCCAAATCATGATCCTTTATCACATTTGGTGTGGTCACAAGGTCAGGTCAACCAATGGTCAGGTCAACAGCCTTTCCCAGGATGACCCCCAGCACTAGACCCCCCCCATATCTTCAATATGCTTTAGCTGAAGTTAGATTTGACCTATTACTACATCTAAATCTTCCCAAACATATAGTTTTTCCTGCTTCTTAAGATCAAGGAAAGCTACAGAGGGCTGTCCTAGAGGAAATTCTGTAAAAATAACCAACCAACCAAACAAACAAACAAAAAACAAAAATAAACCTTTGGCTAACGATAACAAACTGGAGAAATGTGCAATAATCTTGGAATATATGTTTCCTAATGGCCATAACTATAGTAGCTCTAATAGCTTTGAATGTTTAGCTTCTAAAATAATTTCTTGCATGCAATAACTGGACATTCAATGAATGAATGAAAAATCATAGAAGCTGTCCTATTCTGTTTTACAAACAACAATAGGGCTGGTCAAGTCAGCTATAGCAAACAAACGAAGCTCACCATGATCCAAAAGACTAATCTTTTATATGCATTTCTCTACAGATATGTGGAGACATAATTCACATTTTGAAAATTTTTCAGCTGATGAAAACTATGTAGTTTCTTCCCCAAAGTTTAAATACACACACTCAATTTGAAGTGATTCCTTCCCCCACCCCTGGACTTTCTAAAGCATTCTTGACAATTTAGAAATTTAAATTTTCTAAAAATATATTAGATGTCCAGGGCTGATTATCTGTGGTGAAGGACCAATGCTTCCATTCTCTCTCCTTCTCTCCCTACTATCCTCCTTTCTTTTTCTTTCTCTCCAGAGCTTTACGGACTAACACTCTTGAAAATACATTTAAAATTGCATGTGATTGCATGCTATAAGAATGTAAAACCACAATAAAATTTCCTAAGCTGTTTAATACCTGATGTGAAGAGCCGACTCATGTGAAAAGACCCTGATGTTAGGAAAGATTGAGGGCAGGAGGAGAAGGGGATGACAGAGGATGAGATAGTTGGATGGTATCACCGACTCCATGGACATGAGTCTGGGTAAACTCCGGGAGTTGGTGATGGATAGGGAGGCCTGTGCTGCGGTTCATGGGGTCACAGAGAACTGGACATGACTGAGTGTCTGAACTGATACTGATACTGAAGCTGCTTAAGTTAGATTCCTTAGAAGCAGAGCCCGAGACAAGAATTCTTGTCCAAATGATTTACTAGGGCAGGGTCTTTAGACATGGAATGAGGGAAGAAGTTATAGAGCAGGACCTACAGAGCTGGGCAGAATGTAGTCTTACTGGATGCTAGCTTCAGCTGGTCCCATATGGCAGCTCTGGTACACACACTTGTTTTTCAGTCACTCAGTTGTGTCCAACTCTTTGCAACCCCATAAACTGCAGCATGCCAGGCTTCCCTGTCCTTCACCATCCCCCAGAGCTTGCTCAAATTTATGTCTTTTGAGTTGGTGATGCCATCCAACCATGTCATCCTCTGTTGTCCCCTTCTCCTCCTGCCTTCAATCTTTCCCAGCATCAGGGTCTTTTCCAATGAGTCAGCTCTTCCCATCAGATAGCCAAAATACTAGAGCTTCAGCCTCAGCATCAGTCCTTCCAGTGAATATTCAGGATTGATTTCCTTTAGGATCGGCTAGTTTGATCTCCTTGCAGTCCTAGGGACTCTCAAGAGTCTTCTCCAACACCAAATTCAAAACATTAGTTCTTCAGCACTCAGCCTTCTTTATGGTCCAACTCTCACATCTGTACATGATTATGGAAAAACCATAGCTTTTACTATATGGACCTCTTTGTTGGCAAAGTGATGTCTCTGCTTTTTAATGTGCTATCTAGGTTTGATGGGTGTGGTTTAAAAAATGTAGTGCATCAGTCTCTTCTAGGCTGATACCTCCCATTTATCTTCCAAAGTCTATATATTTGGTGTTGATACACTGACAGCATCTGGCTGATAGGGATGGATGGAGGAGGCTCATAGTCATACATCCACTGTTCCACCCTTATGCTGTAAAATGAGTTCCTGGGTCTGATGTGATGTTAAGCAGAATCCTGTGTTAGTAGATCAAATGCTAAGTTCATAGCTGTTGACAGTAGCTCGAGAATGTCATGTGAGGCACATAGCCAGACTTGAGCAAGAAAATGAGACACTTACCTCATGCATGCAATGTAAGGGTGCACCTAAAAACTCAGTATTCAAGAAAAAAAGATATTTTAAAGCAATTTAACAAATTAATGCAAAAACATCCATGATGAACAAATACCAAAATATTAAATATATTAAAAAATTCAGTATTACAGATTTTTGCTTCTGGATGCATACGGCCTGTTGTAGTACTCATCCTGTATTTATTTAAAAATTAGATATCTTACTTATCATGGGGCTTTTGGAAGACATTTGTTTCTCACAGTATTACATTAAAATATATCTTGATGGCTGAGTTTTGGGCACCCCTTACATTATGTGTCTAAGCCTAGTGCTTTTCTTACTTCACTCTAGTCCTAGCTTTCCAGGAGAGGCAAATCCAGAAGGCATGTGATATAATCACTCTACTGTAAGTGGCTGGTTGGTCTAAATGGTACTCAACTAGGGGGCTCAACATCAGCCTCTGCTTCTTCGGGTCAAATGTTCAGTCAGCAGGGCTGGTGGCTGTATCACCCCTGGTGAGGAAGAGACCACACTACAGTGCTTGCACAAGGTGTCCTTCTCTGCCAACATGGCTACACCATTTACGGGCTCTGGCACAGCGGCCGGGATGCTCGGGTTGGTTGAGATTCACTGGACACACCGTCCCTTCCTCCTATTTAGTGCCTCTTCTCTAATATATGTTCTTTTGTGGGTATGATTTAAAAAACTGCTCACAAGTTATGTTTTAGGGTGAAAGGCAACACTTGACTTAGGGAAAATCTCTGGAGAGGAAGAGAGTTGAAGAAGTACATGAAAACACCCAGGGAAGCTGGGGGGAAATGTGGCTGGTGTCAAGCATCTGGGTGGGATATCAATTGAATCTGTTATAAACATGTATACTTTTGGCTTGTCTTGTGAGTACTGGTAACAGTAAGTCATGGACTGGCCTCACGTCAGTATCACTGCTCCATGCACCCACAGATTCCACATTAGGAACATACATCCTAAAACTAACAAAGCAAAATTAGCTCTATTGGCTCATTCAGCATATCTCGTGAGGTTATATAACTTAGTATTTTCAAGGTGCTGAGGAAGCAGTATTGAACCAAGTAACAAAGTTCTTGCTCTTATAGAGCTTAAATAAAACAAATAAAGAAAATAAACAATATTGCAGATTATAATCCTTAAAGGAAAATACATCAGAAAAGGAGATAGGTTCTCGCTAATACTGCTAAGTTGCTTCAGCCATGTCTGACCCTGTGCGACCCCATAGACGGCAGCCCACCAGGCTCCCCCATCGCTGGGATTCTCCTGACAAGAATGCTGGAGTGGGTTGCCATTTCCTTCTCACTGATAAGGTGTTATATAAGGAGAAAAACTGAGAAAGCCAGTTATGCAGACATATGGGGAGTGAGGCTTTTGAGTGGCCAGTGGAAGGGAGAGCAAATACCCCAAAGCAGAAGAGGCCAGTGTGTCTGGAGCTGAGTGACCCAGAGGAAGAGAGATGAGAAATACAGTTAGAGAGTGCAGGGCCAGCTTAGGGATTAATATTTCACTCTGAGTAATGTTGGAAAAGGGGATATCAACCCACTCCAGTACTCTTGCCTGGAGAATTCCATGGGCAGAGGAGACCGGCGGGCTACAGTCCATGGGGTCACAAATAGGTGGACACGACTGAGAGACTAACACACACTCTCACACATACTGAGTGGTATAGGAAACCATTGGAGCGTTGAAACAGGAGCAAGACACTATCTGGCATATATTTGAAAATGATAACATTCACTGTTGCATGAGAACAGACTTAAAAGGATATAAAGGTGGTTGTTTCCATCAAGTCATCACTTAATTTCTAGTCTGTTCCTCCAGACACTTGTTGAGTCAGACACCCTCACCATCAAACATTAGATATAGTGGGGGTGCGAGGCCTATCAGGTGTCTGCACCAGTATATAGTATGAAGTTATTGTTCTAGTAACATGTTCTTTCCAATATTCATCATAAAGCAGGATCAGAAACAGTTTGCATTCACTTGGCATGGAGAGCAGTACACATTCCTGGTCCTGCCCCATGGACACATCACAATATAGATTGAAGGTGATCTTGATTGTATGTCGATTGTCAAACATCAGATTAATCCATTGTGTGATATCATGTTAATTGGATTTAATGGACAGGAAGGGCCAGTAATCTGAAGTTCTTATTAAGACTTGAGGGTGGGAGAAAAATTCCACAAATGTTTAGGAATTGGCCAACCCAGTGAAAATTTTAGGGATCCCATTGTGTTATGCACACTGAGACAGTCCCTTCAGACATATTTTTCATCTAATCTTACTATGAAGAAAGGCCCAGAGTGTTTGCTAGAATTCTGAGTTTTGGAACAAAATACAAACTTTGGAATAATTCTTAGCTCCTTTATCAGAGGACTCAGAAGCCTACCAGTTTTAAGTGGGGCTTGAATGAGAAAAGCTTCTGCTGAGGCATCAGCTGCAAAACAAGTGAGCTAGATGCCAGAGCCACAGTAAGGGCAAGTTCTGTGTTGTTAGAGTTACCATGGTAGATAGGAATGCCAGGCAGGTTCTCTCTCAAATTCCAACGGGAGGATTGCAGTGAAAACATCACTGTTTCAGATCAAGGCCACAGCCTTGCAGAGTTCTCCTTATAATATGGAAAGCAAACTTCTGGAATGCTGCTTGGCTCTAGAAAGTCTGGTTAGGACATCAGTGGGCTACATGACTGGACCATTATCAGGTCCATGTCGGACATCAGTGGGCCATAGGACAGGGCCATTATCAGGTCCATGATCAGGACAACAGTAGGCCACAGGACTGGGCCATTATCAGATCCATGGTTGGGACATTAGTGGGCCACAGGACTGGACCATTATCCAGCCAATGGTCAGGACATCAGTGGGCCACAGGATGGGGCCATTATCAGATCCATGGTCAAGAATCAGTGGCCCACAGGACGGGGCTGTTACCAGGTCCATGGTCAGGACATCAGTGGGCCACAGGACTGGACAATCATCAGGTCCATGGTCAGGACATCAGTGGGCCACAGGACAGGGCCATCATCAGGTCCACAGTCAGGATATCAGTGGGCCACAGGACTGGGCTATTATCAGGTCCATGGTCAGGACATCAGTGGACCAGAGGACTGGAGCTTTCCCTCATGAGTAACACAGTATGTTGTCTGGGAGGCTGAGCAGCAGTTCACTCAACAATGGACTTGGCCATCATGAGGAGGTAGGGTGGCTGCCACTAATGAGGAAGCAAGATAAGTTTAAAACTTATGGGATTCACTGCAACATTTTTCCATTTCCCACACACAAGTTTAACTTCAAGTGGTTGATTAGATCAATTGCAACTTGTTAAGGGTATGATCATTGGGACTGGGGGTCAGAGATCCCCCAGTGGGGGTGGGGTATACCTTACCAGCCAGCTTCCTTGTCTAACAAAACTGATCATCAAAATGAGGGATATTGGGGATGAGTGCATAGAAAGAGGGGATGAATCAGTGACGGCTTTGGCAGCAGTAAGCCTACTCCACTGTTCCACTTGAATGTGCAACAGGAATTTTCTTCCTTCCTCAGAAATTGTCACCGAGCATCACATGGATCCTGGTGGTTTGATAGACAGGCAGTAGCAGATACTTCCAAGGCTCTACCAAAAGCCAGTTGTGATCACTTTGACTGTGCCAGTGCCTGACTCCTGAAGCCCCTGGATACTTTGTTTTCTCAAATCCTGCAACTGGGCTTCTCTGGAAAACTGCACTGGGCATCTTAGATTCCTGATGTTAGAGAGTCAGTGGACCTGGATATTTCCTCTCTCAAAGCACCCTGAACTGGATGGCTGGTGAGAGAAGTAGCCTTGTTTCCCTGCTTCAGGTAGGGAAGGCTTCAAGATCACTTCATCCTGCAGGGTCCCCATGCAGGATTGGGGGGGACTTTCTTGACCTCCTCCTCCTGTCCTTTTTCTCCCACTACACTCCCACAGGGCACCACTGCAAAAAATTCCCTGGTCAGAACCTGCACTGGGACACCTGACCTAAGACAGATTCCTGTTGCACATTCAAGTGGAACAGTGGAGTAGGCTATTTGATCCTAGAATTCATGGCAGAAATCAGGGTTAGAAACATCTATTAGAGAGTTGTTGGCACATGACTGGATGAGATCACCTAAAGAGAGAGTGTATATAAAGGAAGACCTCGTGATATAAGGTCTCAGGTTCTCTTAATCCATCATCATCACTTTTGATAACTAGATTAAATTTATACTGATTTCCTCAACTTTGGTCTCTGGACAGATCCTGATCCAGGTGCTAAGACAGTTCTTAAATTAGTCCACCTCCTTTTAGCTGTTTCCTAATTCTACATCCAATTTTACTTCATCAACGTGTCAAAATTATCCTCTCAAGGTATGAAGTCTGAAGGTATGGGTGATTTATAGGTCCCTTGTATAAGCAAACAAAAATGGATCCCTCACTAACTCAGAACATTAAACACCTGTTCTGAGATCCAAATGCTTAGCTCAGGTTCAGCGGAACAAATTCCCAATACATGTTAAATTGGTGGAACACATTTGCTTTGACCTTGCTGAAAAACACATTGGATCTTAAAGGCAAAGAGATGAAGATTTACAGAAGTATAATCAAGGTATTTGATCAAAAGAAAGTACATATTTAAAACATATCCTTAAAAATGTTTGTTGAATAAGTTATGTTGACATGCTATATACCTTCACTTACTGAAGAGTAAGCTGGGGCACACAGACAGGAAAAGGGAATGCTTTAGCAATAATACTCTATACATTATGTACCATCTTTACCCTAACGTGGTATAGAATATTTCTAGGTAAAGACCAGTTGAACAACGTAGATACTGCTGCTGCTGCTAAATCACTTCATTCGTGTCCAACTCTGTGCGACCCCACAGACGGCAGCCCACCAGGCTCCCCTTTCCCTGGGACTCTCCAGACAAGAACACTGGAGTGGGTTGCCATTGCCTTCTCCAATGCATGAAAGTGAAAAGTGAAAGTGAAGTCTCTCAGTCGTGTATGACTCTTAGCGACCCCATGGACTGCAGCCTACCAGGCTCCTCTGTCTGTGGGATTTTTCCTGCCAAGTGTACTGGAGTGGGTTGCCATTGCCTTCTCCACAACTTAGGTGATCCTTTGTCAAATAAGTGAGGTCTAGGGAGTATAACAGGCTTCCCTGGTAGCTCAGCTGGTGAAGAATCTGCTTGCAGTACAGGAGATCCAGGTTTGATTCCTGGGTCAGGAAGATCCCCTGGGGAAGGGATAGACTAGCCACTCCAGTATTCATGGACTTCCCTGGTGACTTAAAAGGTAAAGAATCCTCCTGTAACGTGGGGGATCTGGATTCGATCCCTGGCTTGGGAAGATCCCCAGAGGAGGGCATGGCAACCCACACCAGTATTCTTGCCTGGAGAATCTCCAAGAACTGAGGAACCTGTTGGGCTACAGTCCATGGGGTCACAAAGAGTTGAATATGACTGAGCAACTAAGTGCAGGAAATATAACAGGAAATAATGGAAGCTAACAAACATCATTTTAAGCTAGTGGCTTTTAATTTTTTTTTTTTTTAACAAATAGATTAAACTGTATGAACTGCTTCCTACATAGAACAAAAAGTATAATGTGTTTTATTTAAAAGAAAATTCTAGATGTTGATTTGAACTGAAAGTACAAGGCTTTCTTTTTCTTTCACAGTTTGCTCTTGAAAGGCTTTTCTTGTGAAATACATAATATGCTGTTACAAGTTGAATATAATGAGGCCTCACCCTAGAATAAAGGTGAGAATAAAGAAAAGAATAGCCAAATTTGACCAATTTTGCCTCTTGAGGAATCTATTTGTGAACTATATGTGTGTTAAAAAGCATATGTAAAATAGATAGCAAATGGGAATTTGCTGTGTGGATCAGGAAACTCAAACAGGGGCTCTTTATCAATGTAGGGGGGTGAGATGGAGATGGGGATGGGAGGGAGGTTCAAAAGGGAGGTGACGAGGAGGGAAAGATGGCAGAGGAATAGGACGGGAAGATCACTGTCTCCCTCACAAATTCCTCAAAAGAACATTTCAACGCCAAGCAAACTCCACAAAACAACTTCTGTAGGCTGGCAGAGGACATCAGGCAACCAGAAAAGCAGACCATTGTCTTCAAAAACAGGTAGGAAAAAATATAAAAGACGAAAAAGGAGACAAGGGAATTTTAAGAAGAGAGGTTTCCAAACACCAGGAAACACTCTCCCTGCCGAGTCTGTGGCGAGCCTTGGAAACACAGAGGGCAACATAACAGGAAGGAAAAATAGATAAATAATTAAAACCAACAGATTACAAGCCCAACAGTAACTCCCCCAGCGGAAAAGCAGCACAGACGCCTGCATCCGCCATTGGGAAGTGGGGGCAGGGCAGGGACGCGCGGGAGGCGCGGGCTGCAGTGCTTTGCAAGAATCGGGCAGGAATGCCCCTCGCGCAACCAGAACGATCTAACTCGGGCTAGCAAACCAGACTGTGGGATAGCTACCGCACGAAAAGCTTGACACCGCCAGGACCGAGCACAGAACAAAGGACGGAACGGAAAAAGACGGCTGCAGACCATTCCCCGCCGGGGACGGCAGCCAGAGCCTTAAGGACTGGAAAGGGGCAATTGCAGACCTGGAGAGATTTTACGTACCTAACTGCAAGCAGGCTCCTTTGCTAAGACTTCTGGGGGTGCTGGACAGTCACAGTCTGCCTCACGGGGTGCACCAGCAGTCCACCCAGAAAGCTGAGCGGCAGCGGCAGAAAAGGTGACAAGCCGCGGCGATCGCGCTTGCCAAACTCCTGAGCTACTCGGACCTGGGAAGGGCACAAAGCGCAGTTCCAGCTGAATCTGTGCCTCTGAGGGCTGCCTGAGCGCTGAACCTGAGCGGCTTGGACTGGGGAAGTGCACGCAACCTAGGGCCGGCCCCAGACGGTTCCCGGCTGAACATCTTAGAGCCAGAGCAGTTTGTGCGCTGCGAGAAAGGACAGGTCAAGCGGGGCTGAGATACTGTGTGCACACGACAGTGCTATTTGTTTGCAGCATCCCCCCTCCCCGCAGCGTGACTGAACTAGTGAGCCTAAAAAACCAGCAAACAGAAGAAGTTAAACAGAGGGAACCACCTTGGAAGTGAGCCCACACGGCCCATAACATCAGAGAAGGGCCAGAAATATTCTTAATATTTTTAAAATCATTCCCTTTTTTTTTTTGCTTTTTTGTTTTTTTTTTCTTTTTTTTCTAGCTTTTTTAAAATTGTTGTCTTCTATTTCTCCTCTAATCTTTATTTCTATAACCTATTATTACATTTTTTTTTTAAAGAAGACTTTTTTTTTTTCTTTTAAGGCAAACACCATATATACTCTTTGGATGGTTGTTGGTGGGTTTTGTTTGTTTGTTTGTTTGTTTTTTAATAATTCTTTTTTTTTCTTTCTTCCTTTTTCCTTCTGCTTTTCTTTAATATTGTATCTTTGAAAATCCAACCTCTACTCTAGATTTTTAATCTTTGCTCTTAGGTTTTTGTTGTCAATTTTGTACATTTAAAAACCCAAACTTCACTACCCAAGTTTACCTGAGAGCGAGATTACTGGCTTGACCACTCTCTCCTCCTCTGGACTCTCCTTTTTCTCCACCAGGTGGCCTCTGTCTCTTTTCTCCCCCATCTCTTCTCTATCCAACTCTGTGAATCTCTGTGTGTTCCAGACGGTAGAGAACACCTAAGGAACTGGTTACTGGCAGGATTTGTCTCTCTCCTACTCATTCCTCTCTCTTATCCTCCTGGTCTCCTCTGTCTACTTCCTCCCTCTCCTCTTCCCCATATAACTCTGTAAATACCTCTGAGCGGTCCAGACTATAGAGTGCACATAAGGAAGTGACTACTGGCTAGCTTGCTCTCTCCTCTTTTGATCTCACCGCATCTCATTCCAGCTAACTCTAACTACCCCCTCCATCTTCTCTTCTCCTTGTAACTCAGTGAACCTCTCTGAGTGTCCCTCAATGTGGAGAAACTTTTCATCTTTAACCTAGATGTTTTATCATCAGTGCTGTATAGATGGAGAAGTCTAGAGGCTACTGTAAAAATAAAACTGAAAACCAGAAGCAGGAAGCTTAAATCCAAAGCCTGAAAACATTAGAGAAATCTTGAATTCAGGGAACATTAAGCAATAGGAGCCCATCAAATGCCTTCATACCTACACCGAAACCAAGCTCCACCCAAGGGCCAACAAGTTCCAAAACAAGACATACCACACAAATTCTCCAGCAACACAGGAACACTCCCCTGAGCTTCAATATACAGGCAGCTCAAAATTATCCCAAAACCTTTGATGTCTCATAACCCATTACGGGTCACTCCACTGCACTCCAGAGAGAAGAAACCCAGCTCCACCCACCAAAACTCCAACACAAGCCTCCCTAACCAGGAAACCTTGACAAGCCACTGATAGAACCCCACCCAAAGTGAGGAAGCTCCATAATAAAAGAGAACTCCACAAATTACCAGAATATAAAAAGGCCACCCCAAACGCAGCAATATAACCAAGATGAAGAGACAGAGGAATACTCAGCAGGCAAAGGAACAGGAGAGTTGCCCACCAAACCAAACAAAAGAGGAAGAAGTAGGGAATCTACCGGAGAAGGAATTCCGAATATTGATAGTGAAAATGATCCAAAATCTTGAAATCAAAATGGAAACACAGATTAATAGCCTAGAGACAAGGATTGAGAAGATGCAAGAAAGGTTTAACAAGGACCTAGAAGAAATAAAAAAGAGTAAAAATATAATGAATAACGCAATAAATGAGATCAGAAACACTCTGGAGGCAACAAATAGTAGAATAACGGAGGCAGAAGATAGGATTAGTGAAATAGAAGATAGAATGGTAGAAATAAATGAATCAGAGAGGAAACAAGAAAAACTAATTAAAAGAAACAAGGACAATCTCAGAGACCTCCAGGACAATATGAAACGCTCCAACATTCGAATTATAGGAGTCCCAGAAGAAGAAGACAGAAAGAAAGATCATGAGAAAATCCTTGAGGAGATAATAGTTGAAAACTTCCCTAAAATGGGGAAGGAAATAATCACCCAAGTCCAAGAAACACAGAGAGTTCCAAATAGGATAAACCAAAGGCGAAACACCCCAAGACACATATTAATCAAATTAACAAAGATCAAACACAAAGAACAAATATTAAAAGCAGCAAGGGAAAAAGCAACAAATAACACACAAGGGGATTCCCATAAGGATAACAGCTGATCTTTCAATAGAAACTCTTCAGGCCAGGAGGGAATGGCAAGACATACTTAAAGTGATGAAAGACAATAACCTACAGCCCAGATTACTGTACCCAGCAAGGATCTCATTCAAATACGAAGGAGAAATCAAAAGCTTTACAGACAAGCAAAAGCTGAGAGAATTCATCACCACCAAACCAGCTCTCCAACAAATTCTAAAGGATATCCTCTAGACAGGAAACACGAAAAGGGTGTATAAACCCGAACCCAAAACAATAAAGTAAATGGTAATGGGATCATACTTATCAATAATTACCTTAAACGTAAATGGGTTGAACGCCCCAACCAAAAGACAAAGACTGGCCGAATGGATACAAAAACAAGACCCCTCTATATGCTGCTTACAAGAGACCCACCTCAAAACAAGGGACACATACAGACTGAAAGTGAAGGGCTGGAAAAAGTTATACCACGCAAATAGAGACCAAAAGAAAGCAGGAGTGGCAATACTCATATCCGATAAAATAGACTTTAAAACAAAGGCTGTGAAAAGAGACAAAGAAGGCCACTACATAATGATCAAAGGAACAATCCAAGAAGAAGATATAACAATTATAAATATATATGCACCCAATATAGGAGCACCGCAATATGTAAGACAAATGCTAACAAGTATGAAAGGGGAAATCAACAATAACACAATAATAGTGGGAGACTTTAATACCCCACTCACACCTATGGACAGATCAACTAAACAGAAAATTAACAAAGAAACGCAAACTTTAAATGATACATTAGATCAGTTAGACCTAATTGATATCTATAGGACATTTCACCCCAAAACAACGAATTTCACCTTTTTTTCAAGTGCTCATGGAACCTTCTCCAGGATAGATCACATCCTGGGCCATAAATCTAAACTTGATAAATTAAAAAAAATCAAAATCATTCCAAGCATCTTTTCTGACCGTAATGCATTAAGATTAGATCTCAATTACAGGAGAAAAACTATTAAAAATTCCAACAAATGGAGGATGAACAACACACTTCTGAATAACCAACAAATCACAGAAGAAATTAAAAAAGAAATCAAAATATGCATAGAAACTAATGAAAATGAAAACACAACAACCCAAAACCTGTGGGACACTATAAAAGCAGTGCTAAGAGGAAAGTTCATAGCAATACAGGCATACCTCAAGAAACAAGAAAAAAGTCAAATAAATAACCTAACTCTACAACTAAAGCAACTAGAAAAGGAAGAAGTGGAGAACCCCAGAGTTAGTAGAAGGAAAGAAATCTTAAAAATTAGGGCAGAAATAAATGCAAAAGAAACAAAAGAGAACATAGCAAAAATCAACAAAGCCAAAAGCTGGTTCTTTGAAAGGATAAATAAAATTGACAAACCATTAGCCAGACTCATCAAGAAGCAAAGAGAGAAAAATCAAATCAATAAAATTAGAAATGAAAATGGAGAGATCACAACAGACAACACAGAAATACAAAGGATCATAAGAGACTACTATCAGCAGTTGTATGCCAATAAAATGGACAACGTGGAAGAAATGGACAAATTCTTTGAAAAGTACAATTTTCCAAAACTGAACCAGGAAGAAATAGAAAATCTTAACAGACCCATCACAAGAACGGAAATTGAAACTGTAATCAGAAATCTTCCAGCAAACAAAAGCCCAGGTCCAGACGGCTTCACAGCTGAATTCTACCAAAAATTTCGAGAAGAGCTAACACCTATCCTCCTCAAACTCTTCCAGAAAATTGCAGAGGAAGGTAAACTTCCAAACTCATCCTATGAGGCCACCATCACCCTAATACCAAAACCCGAAAAAGATGTCACAAAAAAAGAAAACTACAGGCCAATATCACTGATGAACATAGATGCAAAAATCCTCAACAAAATTCTAGCAATCAGAATCCAACAACACATTAAAAAGATCATACACCATGACCAAGTGGGCTTTATCCCAGGGATGCAAGGATTCTTCAATATCCACAAATCAATCAATGTAATTCACCACATTAACAAATTGAAAAATAAAAACCATATGATTATCTCAATAGATGCAGAGAAGGCCTTTGACAAAATTCAACATCCATTTATGATAAAAACTCTCCAGAAAGCAGGAATAGAAGGAACACACCTCAACATAATAAAAGCTATATATGACAAACCCACAGCAAACATTATCCTCAATGGTGAAAAATTGAAAGCATTTCCCCTAAAGTCAGGAACAAGACAAGGGTGTCCACTTTCACCGCTACTATTCAACATAGTTCTGGAAGTTTTGGCCACAGCAATCAGAGCAGAAAAAGAAATAAAAGGAATCCAAATTGGAAAAGAAGAAGTAAAACTCTCACTGTTTGCAGATGACATGATCCTCTACATGGAAAACCCTAAAGACTCCACCAGAAAATTACTAGAGCTAATCAATGAATATAGTAAAGTTTCAGGATATAAAATCAACACACAGAAATCCCTTGCATTCCTATACACGAATAATGAGAAAGTAGAAAAAGAAATTAAGGAAACAGTTCCATTCACCATTGCAACAAAAAGAATAAAAGACTTAGGAATATATCTACCTAAAGAAACTAAAGACCTATATATAGAAAACTATAAAACACTGATGAAAGAAATCAAAGAGGACACTAATAGATGGAGAAATATACCATGTTCATGGATCAGAAGAATCAATATAGTGAAAATGAGTATACTACCCAAAGCAATTTACAAATTCAAAGCAATCCCTATCAAGCTACCAGCCACATTTTTCACAGAAGTAGAACAAACAATTTCAAGATTTGTATGGAAATACAAAAAACCTCGAATAGCCAAAGCAATCTTGAGAAAGAAGAATGGAACTGGAGAAATCAACTTGCCTGACTTCAGGCTCTACTACAAAGCCACAGTCATCAAGACAGTATGGTACTGGCACAAAGACAGACATATAGATCAATGGAACAAAATAGAAAGCCCAGAGATAAATCCACACACATACGGACACCTTATCTTTGACAAAGGAGGCAAGAATATACAATGGAGTAAAGACAATCTCTTTAACAAGTGGTGCTGGGAAAACTGGTCAACCACTTGTAAAAGAATGAAACTAGATCACTTTCTAACACTGCACACAAAAATAAACTCAAAATGGATTAAAGATCTAAATGTAAGATCAGAAACTATAAAACTCCTAGAGGAGAACATAGGCAAAACACTCTCAGACATAAATCACAGCAGGATCCTCTATGATCCACCTCCCAGAATTCTGGAAATAAAAGCAAAAATAAACAAATGGGATCTAATTAAAATTAAAAGCTTCTGCACAACAAAGGAAACTATAAGCAAGGTGAAAAGACAGCCTTCTGAATGGGAGAAAATAATAGCAAATGAAGCAACTGACAAACAACTAATCTCAAAAATATACAAGCAACTTATGCAGCTCACTTCCAGAAAAATAAACGACCCAATCAAAAAATGGGCCAAAGAACTAAATAGACATTTCTCCAAAGAAGACATACGGATGGCTAACAAACACATGAAAAGATGCTCAACATCACTCATTATCAGAGAAATGCAAATCAAAACCACAATGAGGTACCACTTCACACCAGTCAGAATGGCTGTGATCCAAAAGTCTGCAATCAATAAATTCTGGAGAGGGTGTGGAGAAAAGGGAACCCTCCTACACTGTTGGTGGGAATGCAAACTAGTACAGCCACTATGGAGAACAGTGTGGAGATTCCTTAAAAAATTGCAAATAGAACTACCTTATGACCCAGCAATCCCACTGCTGGGCATACACACCGAGGAAACCAGAATTGAAAGAGACACATGTACCCCAATGTTCATCGCAGCACTGTTTATAATAGCCAGGACATGGAAACAACCTAGATGTCCATCAGCAGATGAATGGATAAGAAAGCTGTGGTACATATACACAATGGAGTATTACTCAGCCATAAAAAAGAATTCATTTGAATCAGTTCTGATGAGATGGATGAAACTGGAGCCGATTATACAGAGTGAAGTAAGCCAGAAAGAAAAACACCAATACAGTATACTAACACATATATATGGAATTTAGGAAGATGGCAATGACGACCCTGTATGCAAGACAGGGAAAGAGACACAGATGTGTATAACGGACTTTTGGACTCAGAGGGAGAGGGAGAGGGTGGGATGATTTGGGAGAATGACATTCTAATATGTATACTATCATGTAAGAATTGAATCGCCAGTCTATGTCTGACGCAGGATTCAGCATGCTTGGGGCTGGTGCATGGGGATGACCCAGAGAGATGTTATGGGGAGGGAGGTGGGAGGGGGGTTCATGTTTGGGAACGCATGTAAGAATTAAAGATATTAAAATTTAAAAAATAAAAAAAAAGTAAAAAAAATAAAAAGAAAGTTATGTGGAGCCTTCCAGATTAAAAAAAAAAAATTAATTAAAAAAAAAAAGGGCGGTGACATATGTATACCTATGGCTGATTCATGTTGCGGTTTAACAGAAAACAGCAAAATTCTGTAAAGCAATTATTCTTCAATAAAAAATAATAGGGTGGGATGATTTGGGAGAATGGCATTGAAACATGTTTAATATCATATATGAAATGAATTGCCAGTCCAGGTTCAATTAAGGATACAAGATGCTTGGTGCTGGTGCACTGGGATGACCCAGAGGAATGGTACGGGGAGGAAGGTGGGAGGGGTATTCAGGATGGTGAACAAGTGTACACCCGTGGTGAATTCATGTTGATGTATGGCAAAACCAATACAATATTGTAAAGTAGCCTCCAATTAAAATAAATAAATTTATTTTTAAAAAAATAATAATAAAATAAATAAATAAATAAAATAAATAAATTAAAAAATGACCCCCCCCCCAAAAAAAAGCAGCAACAAACACTAATATCAAAAGCAGCTTTTTAGAGGGATAAGTGAGGAGGAAAATGAACGCTGGTATGTTCACAATGAGATATTTTGACAATCTCACATACATTGTTTTAAATTTTTATATAGCATCTCTGTTGATTTTGGATCAGCATTAACATAGCTAATGCACACAAATCCTAGTAGTGTAAGAAAAAGTCACAAATGTATCTTTTACATCCCAAAACAAGCTATAAATCTAAACTAATAAAAACATCTCAAGATTGGAATAATCAGAAAACTCAGGTATAATTGCAATTGTATAATATGAGGTAGAAAGGTTCAAAGGCAAAGACTAAGGAGAAAAACTTTAAATGTTTACTAACAATTCACCATTTTTATTTATCCCACACTTGGGTATTTGATATTCACAACAGCAAAATCAGTCAGGACTTATACAGCCTTGAATAGCAAAAATAATACTGTTCTATTTATAATAATGTCCTGTTTAATGAAAAAAGTCTCAAGGATCTTGATGGATTCTAAATCCATCTCTGTTCCACGCCAGGGAACACTTGTACCATTAAAGAGCATGTCCTATGACCAATGTTCCATCTCAAATGCCCCTAAAGACGGTTTTGTGTATTCTTCTCCTTGTAATCCATGCTTTCTAACTTCTATGCCTTCCATATATATATCTTTAAACATACTTTCCTTGAATTTGATCAAGTCATACCCATCCTCCAAGTCCTTGTTAATATACAGTTCTTCCCTAGTGTATCCTGTTGCCAAATGGAAACGCACCCCTACAACCTCTGGTCTGTACGCTTTTGGCTGGAATATCAGAGGTTCCCGTGACCACACCTGGGGCAGTGACTGCCTAGAACTGCTCACAGGAATGAATTTGTAATTATATTCATCCCTATGGTTTATTATAGGGAAAGGACACAAAGCAAAGTCAGCAAAGGGAAAAGGCACATGGGGTGAAGTCCAGAGGGAACTGGGAGCAGAGTTACAAACATCCACAAGTTGACCCCCTGGGGAGTCACACAAGATGTGCTTAATTCCTGTAGTTGTGTGTGTTGGTAATAGATGAGAAGTGGTATCTACCAGGGAGACTCAAGAGAGACCCAGCCCCAACATTTACTGGGGGCTGGTCATGCAGGTACTCACCGTCGCATGTACCCAAGTCCCAGACCTCCCATAACGAAAGCAGGTCTCTAGGATAAGCAATATTGTTGGCACAACTTAAGCACCATGAGCCATTCTTACCAGTTATGGTGGTAGTATCCCACTCCCGAAATCCTAGATACCAGCCAAGGGCCATCCTTGCCAGTAGAACTTTCTAGAGGGAGAGGTACAGGGCTGCTTGCTCTGTTATCATTTTTGGACATAATTCCACTTAATATATAGTAAATTATAATTTATGTATATATTATATTATAAGTTGTATCTCATATATCTATGCCACATCTGAATTTCTTCACTTTAAGCTTGCTGAGAACTTGGAGGGGATTTTTCTCATTACTCCATCATTCCCAGGATAGAATAAGATTCCCAATGGAGACATTTCACACATATTAATGCCTAGAAGGTCTGATTCAGTAAGTAACTGCAGGAAATGGGAAGACTCAACAGTGAGGAGGACAGTTCTGCAGGATGGAGTCCTTTGAACTGTGACTTCCTTTTATGAAATGATCAAGGATAGCAGAAATTTGACAACAGTTAAGGAAGATGCTCATTATGAGTAGGATTATCACTGACTAAAAAGAATTTTTATTGTTAAATATACATGCACATTTTAATGAAACAAGAATGTGTTGTCATTTTTCAATAAAATTATGTCAGATCACAAAAGTTTTACTGAATCTTAAACTTGACTTCATCCTGTCCAATCTATTCTTAATATTTACTCTTATTCTGCCCAGAGAATGATGCATATACTATGGCTAGAGTCACAAATTCACTTACTCACAAAAAGATTACCGAGCACTCACTGTGTTGTCGCTGAGATGTCATCATTAAAAGCCCCATAGTAATAGCAGCTCATACTGAAAGAGTGCTGGCTACTGTGCTAAGTACTTCTCTGAGAGACAGATACTGTTGCGCACTCTTCGTTTACACATAAAGTTACTAAAGAAGTTAAATGGCACCTCTAAGCAGTTACTCTGAATCCATGGTCTTAATGGTCTTAATTACTCTGTTATATTGATTATCACATCCTTGAGAAACATTTTTTTAGTGTTTAACATAATTTTGTTGAGAAATTTAGAGAAAAATCACCCTTGTTTCATTGAAATTCTTTTCTCCACCTCTTTAAAAGTCCAAAAGCTCAAATATTGCTATACTTTTGCCATTCCATCTTTGGTAAGTTATCTGGTCTTAATGAAGAGTTTATCACTTAATCATTCAATTAAAAATATTAAGGATTCAACAGTGGATTTATCTTCTGTCCCTATCCTTCTGAATGTAAATAAAAGTGGAATCCTGTTGGCTGAAGCAAAATAAAATTAAGCATACTGAAATCCTTTCACCCCTACAGGTGTGCGATGATTTGAGCTTTTGCAACTGCACAATTACAAGAACAGAACTTTTCTTTTCTCTTTGAATATAATGTATTTTATCATTAATTGTCTCCTACTCAAGGCTGCAGTTAATATGTGTCAGAGCCTGGAAGGAGAACTCATGGAAGGGAAACTTTACTTCAGACTTTCTCATTTCTTAAAGAATGAATATGATTATGACTGATTCATGTTGATGTACAGCAGAAACCATCACAACATTGAAAACCAATTATCCTCCAATTAAAAAAAAGAATAAAATAAAAGGTAAAAGTAATAAACATGCTGCATTATGTATAAGTCAAACAGCAGCTTGGAAACGAAGATACAATTTCACCTGGGTCACAAAACAATATTCGGCATGACGAAGGAGTTGTCAGTACTGTCTACAGGTTTTTAGGTCAATATTAACATTCATGTTCAGAAAGATGATGATGCCATGTACTTTCAGGCAGGACTCTCCACGATGTGATGATGATTGACATTTGAAAGGTATTGTTTTGATTCACAAGCCCTTGAGAAAAACTTTCAGGTGACTGATACCATCACCTCATGTCTCAGTGGTGGCAAGTGTGTCTCAGGGAGGATGAGTGTCTCTAGTCCCAGAAGTAGGAAGTGACAGTGATGACATACACTCAGGTCGCCTGTCCCTGGGGCTGGTGCTTTAACTTCTGGGCACAGGGACTCGCAAATGTTAGGAAGATGCCTAGATTGGAAAGTCCATAGAGATGAGTGGTTCCAGCTGCTGAGATACAATTCTCCATGGGTGTGTTGCATCTCTGCACATCTTGAAAGCAGAAACACTGACTGCTTTTGTTCTGGCCTATGTTGCTGAGCTTGTCTGTACAGTGGAGAGCACTGCAACACAGAGAGGTGGTGTCCCTATAGAGCAACAGACAGGCATCTCTACTATCTATTAGAGCTTCTTAAGTGCAGGCATTCCTGTACCTGAACCAGTGTGTTGACAGGTTCCCCCTGACTATCTTAACACTGTCTCATTAGAATCAGCCTTGGGAAACCAGCTTAAGAAAATGCTGATAATTTGGCTACTGCTATTTTTTTCAATGAATAATAAAGCCCTTTGTTTGTGAAAACAAGACAAAACAAAAACTTATCAAAATGGGAGTGGGTCTATGTTCTGTAGTACATAGTTTATTGCTGCTTTAGGAGCCCTTCTGAAGGAAAATAATGCAAAATTTATATACAAAGCTGATCTCAGGGCTGGAAAGAGTGCTGGCAACTACAAGGACCTGTCATGGGTGTTCTCTTCATGGCAAATTCATCTTTATCAGCATTAAATTTTCAAAAGTCATAATTTTTCAATTTCACAAATGGCTTTAAATGACTTTTCACTCTCCAAATATCAATCTATAAATTGCATAGCAACTCATCTTAGAAAATAGCTCTTAATTTTTGTTGAAGAAAGTAGGGAAAACCACTAGACCATTCAGGTGTGGCCGAAATCAAATCCCTTATGATTATACAGTGGAAGTAACAAATAGATTCAAGGGATTAGATCTGATGGAGTGCCTGAAGAACTCTGTCATGATGGAGGTTCATGACATTGTACAGGAAGCAGGGATCAAGATCATCCCCATGAAAAAGAAATGCAAAAAGGCAAAATGATTGTCTTAAGAGGCCTTACAAATAGTTATGAAAAGAAGAGAAGCGGAAAGTAAAGGAGAAAAGGAAAGATATTCCCATCTGAATGCACAGTTTCAAAGAATAGCAAGGAGAGATAAGAGAGCTTTCCTCAGTGATCAGTGCAAAGAAATAGAGGGAAAAAAAAAATAGAATGGGAAAGACTAGAGATCTCTTCAAGAAAATTAGGGATACCAAGAGAACTTTTCATACAATAATGGGCACAAGAAAGTATAGAAATGGTATGGACCTAAAAGAAGCAGAAGATATAAGAAGAGGTGGCAAGAATACACAGAAGAACTATACAAAAAAAATCTTCATGACCCAGATAATCACTATGGTGTGATCACTCCCCTAGAGCCAGACATCCTGGAATATGAAGTCAAGTGGGCCTTAGGAAGCATCATTATGAACAAAGCTAGTGGAGCTGATGGAATTCCAGTCAAGCTATTTCAAATCCTAAAAGATGATGCTGTGAAAGTGCTGCACTCAATATGCCAGAAAATTTGGAAAACTCAACAGTGGCCACAGGACTGGAAAAAACCAGTTTTCATTCCAATACCAATTTAAAGGCAATGCCAAAGAATGCTCAAACTACCACACAATTGCACTCATCTAACGCACTAGCAAAGTTATGCTCAAAATTTTCCAAGCCAGGTTTCAACAGTAAATGAACCATGAACTTCCAGATATTCAAGCTGGATTTAGAAAAGGCAGAGGAACAAGAGATCAAATTGTCAACATTCACTGAATCATTAAAAAAGCAAGAGAGTTTGAGAAAAGTATCTACTTCTGCTTTATTGACTATGCCAAAGCCTTTGACTGTGTGGATCACAATAAACTTTAGAAAATTCTTAAAGAGATGGGACTGCCAGACCACCTGACCTGCCTCCTGAGAAATCTGTATGCAGTTCAAGAAGCAACAGTTAGAACCACACATGGAACAACAGACTGGTTCCAAATTGGGAAAGGAGTACGTCAAGGCCATATATTGTCACCCTGCTTATTTAACTTATATGCAGAGTACATCATGAGAAATGCTGGATTGGATGAAGCAAAAGCTGTAATAAAGATTGCCGAGAGAAATATCAATAACCTCAGATATGTAGATGACATTGCCCTTATGGCAGAAAGTGAAAAACAACTAAAGAGCCTCTTGATGAAAGTGAAAGAGGAAAGTGAAAAAGTTGGCTTAAAACTCAACATTCAGAAAATGAAGATCATGGCATCTGGTCCCATCACTTTATGGCAAATAGATGGGGAAACAGTGGAAACAGTGATGGACTTGATTTCTTTGGGGCTCCAAAATCACATCAGATGGTGATTGCAGCCATGAAATTAAAAGACACTTGATCCTTGGAAGAAAAATTATGACCAACCCAAGGAATGTTCGTCTAGTAAAAGCTATGATTTTCTAGTAGTCATGTAAGGATGTCAGTTGGACTGTAAATAAAGCTGAGCACCGAAGAATTGATCTTTTTGAACTGTGGTGTTGGAGAAGACTCTTGGGAGCCCCTTGGACAGCAAGGAGAGCCAACCAGTCCATCCTAAGGGAAATTAGCTCTGAATATTCATTGGAAGGACTGATGCTGAAGCTGAAGCTCCAGTACTTGGGAACCTGATTCAAAGAATTGACTCATTGGAAAGACCCGGATGCTGGGAAAGATGGAAGGCAGAAGGAGAAGTGGACGACAGAGGATGGGATGGTTGTTTGACATCATCAACTCAATGGACATGAGTTTGAGTAAACTCTGGGAGTTGGTGATGGATGGGGAGGCCTGGTGTGCTGCAGTCCACGGGGTTCCAAAGAATCGGACACAACTGAGCAACTGAACTGAACTGAATTTTTTTTCAAGGTGAAACAAAAATCCAGAATCTCTCTCCTATGCCATAACCTTTTCAACACTCCGGTGTCTTGCTTGGATTTATAGATAATCTAGGGAGCAATATGATTTTTTTCAACCATTGACTCTTTAAAGCAAATATCTTACCAAACTAATGTCTTAAATTGCTTTCAAAAACTTGCCCTGGTTAAGTTCCACCATAGTTGAGCCCAAACACCTGGAAAAATTCAGTTCAGGCAAATTGTACCCATGATGTTTGACAGAGTTTCCACTGATGTGTGTGGCAGCCCTCTGAGATGAAGTGAGAGGATTAACATGCTTTGAGTGACACCCTGAAAGCAGCAAATTATTTTTTTGCATACAGCACTGAAGAGGAAAAAATAGCTTCACTCATTTTGTTGTGTGAAAACATGTCCTTTTATCACAGTAAACCCTTAAAATAGTTATTACCATTAGCAAGTCATATTTGTATATTGGTCACAGATAACAATTGCATGTAAAACATAAAATATTTACTTGAACTCATAAAATATGTAAATCAATAAACAAGGAAATGAATATATTTCACCTACTTTTGAAATATTACTTGATCGACTTGCAGATCGCCTTGGGGATTTGTCATTCTGAAAAGTAAGATTGGAGACATTGATTAAAATATAGCAATAATCTTTACCATTGAGAAAAAAAAGCATATCACAGGCCGAAACGTAGATGTCCTTCTTACTGATCTGACAGACATAAAAACTGCTTACAGAAGATAGTATTTCTCATAACAAATTTTATTTGTGTAGTACATATTAATGTCTTTTAAAAAAACATTTCACTCCATTGTATATTCTTGCCTCCTTTGTCAAAGATAAGGTGTCCATATGTGTGTGGATTTATCTCTGGGCTTTCTATTTTGTTCCATTGATCTATATGTCTGTCTTTGTGCCAGTACCATACTGTCTTGATGACTGTGGCTTTGTAGTAGAGCCTGAAGTAAGGCAAGTTGATTCCTCCAGTTCCATTCTTCTTTCTCAAGATTGCTTTGGCTATTCGAGGTTTTTTGTATTTCCATACAAATCTTGAAATTATTTGTTCTAGTTCTGTGAAAAATGTGGCTGGTAGCTTGATAGGGATTGCTTTGAATTTGTAAATTGCTTTGGGTAGTATACTCATTTTCACTATATTGATTCTTCCAATCCATGAACATGGTATATTTCTCCATCTATTAGTGTCCTCTTTGATTTCTTTCATCAGTGTTTTATAGTTTTCTATATATAGGTCTTTCGTTTCTTTAGGTAGATATATTCCTAAGTATTTTATTCTTTTCGTTGCAATGGTGAATGGAATTGTTTCCTTAATTTCTTTTTCTACTTTCTCATTATTCGTGTATAGGAATGCAAGGGATTTCTGTGTGTTGATTTTATATCCTGCAACTTTACTATATTCATTGATTAGCTCTAGTAACTTTCTGGTGGAGTCTTTAGGGTTTTCCATGTAGAGGATCATGTCATTTGCAAACAGTGAGAGTTTTACTTCTTCTTTTCCAATTTGGATTCCTTTTATTTCTTTTTCTGCTCTGATTGCTGTGGCCAAAACTTCCAGAACTATGTTGAATAGTAGCGGTGAAAGTGGACACCCTTGTCTTGTTCCTGACTTTAGGGGAAATGCTTTCAATTTTTCACCATTGAGGATAATGTTTGCTGTGGGTTTGTCATAGATAGCTTTTATTATGTTGAGGTATGTTCCTTCTATTCCTGCTTTCTGGAGAGTTTTTATCATAAATGGATGTTGAATTTTGTCAAAGGCCTTCTCTGCATCTATTGAGATAATCATATGGTTTTTATTTTTCAATTTGTTAATGTGGTGAATTACATTGATTGATTTGCGGATATTGAAGAATCCTTGCATCCCTGGGATAAAGCCCAAGAATATACAATGGAGTAAAGACAATCTCTTTAACAAGTGGTGCTGGGAAAACTGGTCAACCACTTGTAAAAGAATGAAACTAGATCACTTCCTAACACCGCACACAAAAATAAACTCAAAATGGATTAAAGATCTAAATGTAAGATCAGAAACTATAAAACTCCTAGAGGAGAACATAGGCAAAACACTCTCAGACATAAATCACAGTAGGATCCTCTATGATCCACCTCCCAGAATTCTGGAAATAAAAGCAAAAATAAACAAATGGGATCTAATTAAAATTAAAAGCTTCTGCACAACAAAGGAAAATGTAAACAAGGTGAAAAGACAGCCTTCTGAATGGGAGAAAATAATAGCAAATGAAGCAACTGACAAACAACTAATCTCAAAAATATACAAGCAACTTCTGCAGCTCAATTCCAGAAAAATAAACGACCCAATCAAAAAATGGGCCAAAGAACTAAATAGACATTTCTCCAAAGAAGACATACGGATGGCTAACAAACACATGAAAAGATGCTCAACATCACTCATTATTAGAGAAATGCAAATCAAAACCACAATGAGGTACCACTTCACACCAGTCAGACTGGGTGCGATCCAAAAATCTGCAAGCAATAAATGCTGGAGAGGGTGTGGAGAAAAGGGAACCCTCCTACACTGTTGGTGGGAATGCAAACTAGTACAGCCACTTTGGAGAACAGTGTGGAGATTCCTTAAAAAATTGCAAATAGAACTACCTTATGACCCAGCAGTCCCACTGCTGGGCATACACACCGAGGAAACCAGAATAGAAAGAGACACATGTACCCCAATGTTCATCGCAGCACTGTTTATAATAGCCAGGACATGGAAACAACCTAGATGTCCATCAGCAGATGAATGGATAAGAAAGCTGTGGTACATATACACAATGGAGTATTACTCAGCCGTTAAAAAGAATTCATTTGAATCAGTTCTGATGAGATGGATGAAACTGGAGCCGATTATACAGAGTGAAGTAAGCCAGAAAGAAAAACACCAATACAGTATACTAACACATATATATGGAATTTAGGAAGATGGCAATGACGACCCTGTATGCAGGACAGGGAAAGAGACACAGATGTGTATAACGGACTTTTGGACTAAGAGGGAGAGGGAGAGGGTGGGATGATTTGGGAGAATGACATTCTAACATGTATACTATCTTGTGAAATGAATCGCCAGTCTATGTCTGACGCAGGATGCAGCATGCTTGGGGCTGGTGCATGGGGATGACCCAGAAAGATGTTCTGGGGAGGGAGGTGGGAGGGGGGTTCATGTTTGGGAAAGCATGTAAGAATTAAAGATTTTAAAATTTAAAAAATAAAAAACTAAAAAAAAAAAAAAAGAAAAATGTTAAAACCACAACATTAGAAGAGATATTGCCCTGCCCCCCCCCCCAAATTGAAGCCATTTAATAAACATGCCATTATTAGAAAAAAAAAAAAACATTTCAATTAGTATCAGGGTTCATACCAATCTAGGAATATTAGGAATATTTATTTCCAGGAAATGCTTATTTCTCTAGAAAAATATATGCAGTTCCTTTGAAATAGATTCGGAAATGAAAATATAGTTCCTTATTTCTTTTTTGGCTTTGGCTACCGGAAATTCTGAGTACATTCTGGTTCTCAGTGTCAGTAAATATTGCATCTGTATGCAATATTTGGTACATGGTACATAACTAACTTGTACTCTTCTACAATACACTTTATTTGTCTTTTATCTTATTTTAAAAATGAGAAAGAGTTTAAAAACAATTTAAAAGGTAATTGTTTAAATTAAAAATATTTTAAAATTTAAAGCTTAAAAAATAAATTTTTAAAAAATTATACCTCTTTTCTTGTTTCCTAAAGGAATTTTCAATTTAGGAGAAAAGAAGCATGCAAAAAGCTCTTGAATAGATAAAAGCTCTTGAATAGATAAAATTTTAAAGTAAAAAGGGCCCCTACGTGCGGTCCCCCTCATTAGAAGGCCTCAGGCATTGCGCTGCCTGCAGCCACAGAGGGCTGCCGCGCGGGCCCACTCCAGGTCGTCCCTCCTCCCGCCACACCAGTTATCTGATCTGCAAGCAGAATCCAAGAGGTCACAGCACATCTTTCCTTTGGTGTAGCAAACCTTGAAAGACCCTGTTCTGGAAAGCAATATTTTGTGAAAGGTCTGTATTTAGCACTTTAGAAATCTTTTAAAAAATATTTCTGAGAATCTGGACTCAATACCACAGTGGATCAGAGTAGACAATGAGAGGGTAACAGGCAGGAAGGCCAGGGGTCTCCAAACGGAGGAAATAGCCTGCAAGTGTCAGACATTTTTATCTCTCTTAAGCGGCAGGAGGAAACAAACTAGCGATATTTTTTCCTTCTCTATACAAATTTAAAAGGAGGTTTCTCTTAAAATTCTGTGTTGCCATAATGACACCTGGTTTCACTTGAAGTTAACCATTGCCTTTTTCTTATGGAAATGTTTATCTTAAGCTATGCTAATGTACTATACATTTACCCCAAACTCTGTCTTCAAGTCGGTTCTGCCTTTTGGGCTCAGAACCTACTTGATAAACCAGTATGTTATACTCCGATATTGTCCCTCTAATCTATGTAAATGAAACTATTTGTATGGTGATCTGCTCTTCTTCAAGATTCAAGTTAATCATTTTATGGCCCAAGATAAACCATTTGGTGCCAAGATTATCCCAAAATACATCTTATGGGTGACGGGCCTGGTGCCATTCTAAGTTTGGAGACAGTCCTTTTTTTCATTAACAGACTGCTGGTGACTATATAACATCCAGCTGAAGACTAGCAGGGAGGTACTCTTTCTGCCCCCCTCCTGATGCCTATGTCAGAAGCTTTCTCTATCTCCTTTATACTGTAATAAAACTTTATTACATAAAAGCTCTGAGTGATCAAGGCTTGTCTCTGGCCCCGGATTGAATTCTTCTCCTCCGGGGACCAAGAATCCTGGCGTCGTGATTCAACAACAACCTTTCAACAACTACAGTGCATCTTGACAGAAGTCATTTTTGAAAACTAAGTTTTTATAACAACCTGCAGGTCTGAAATTGCCCAGCGATGACTGTTGGAGACAGTTTTCAGAAACACTGTGAAGAGGGGATATGGCAATGTGTTAATGTGGAAACACAGTGGCTGCATTCACTGCAAACTGTCACTGAGTCTGGTGCAGGCTTGCAGGCATTACAGCTGAACAGTGCTTTTTCCTTTACATGCAACTTTCATGTCATACAACCATGAATGTCACTGTGAAGCATGTTATTACAGACCAAGATGAGTCACAACTATATGATTAGTTACACCTTGTAACAGCCCTGTGATCCAGCTGGAGATTAATGTATGCGTTCCCCGAAGACATTTTTCCTTGATTAGCTTCCTCTGGTGATGGAGAGAGGTACTTTTCCACTGACACTTCAACTCCTCTTCTACAGACCAGAAAACAAAAGGAATCCATCTTTTCTTCTCAGTGAAATTCAGTATTTTGACATGCTACTTGATAGAAGAGAGGTCAATGATATAACAGACTTGAGGGGAGTTTGATTGTCCTGGTTCTTTTACTGTGTTTTCTATATTTATGTGATATTTGAGAACCTAACCAAAGAACTAAAATTGAAAGGTGCTTCAGCAAGAACTAAGAAGTACTATACAAGTTGGATTTGACATCAGGTTACCTACTTTTTCCAACCAAGTGGGACTCTGCAATGTCTTGAGATAAAAACGAGGTTCAGGTCCTTCCACAACTGTGAATGAGTTCATCATGGGGCTATAATAAGCAGACAATTCCCACAGCAGCTGCTGATCTAGCCTCGTGGGGAACACCTGATTGATTATTTAGTATTTCAAAAGGCCTTTTACCTTGAAATCCATTAGTTCTATTCTGTTTTAATACAAGGTTAATCACTGAAGAAAATAAACAAGCTTAGACAAGGGCTAGCATTTTGTCATGGCTAAGGTCTCTATTATTTTTATTCCAGTTAACACTTGGGAACAGAGAAGTTACCCTGTTGCTCACCTGCGGTGATGTAAAATTTGGGGTTTTGATGTGAACTAGACTTGTACCTTTGCACTAGTTCTAGCAGGAGTGTATTCAAGATCCCAGGCCTCTAAATTCCTCCCTGTGAAATGGATAGATAATATATTGGGGGCTGGATCAAATGAGTTATAGATGAAAAAATTTATAGATTACAAGATTATAATATTCCCATTATTATTCACAGGTAGAGGAAATACACAAAGAGCTACATCAAAAATCATGACAATCATTACAAGTTACTAGATCTGTAATTTTAATATAAGCACTCTAGTTTCTCTGTCCTGAAATTCCACCTCCATTGTGGATCAGATTCTGGTATATAAAACTTAAGAATGGAGAATCAAATTGCTCTCTAACAAAGAGAATTAAAGATTCCAGTCTGCTTTGCTTTCAAAACAAAGCACCAGAAGAAGCACTTTCTTTCCCTTATGGAAAAGTTCCAAAGCCATCTGTCCAACTTCCTACTGATGAATTGGGTGGTTTGTCCCATTACTATTGCTGTGATATGTTCTTTTTTTCTGGATCAGTGAAATAAGGTTGTCATAACTCATTATGATCAGTTTAAATTCTTTCAGTTCAGTTCAATCGCTCAGTCGTGTCCGACTCTGCAACCCCATGAATTGCAACACATCAGGCCTCCCTGTCCATCACCAATTCCCGGAGTTCACTCAGACTCACGTCCATCGAGTCAGTGATGCCATCCAGCCATCTCATCCTCGGTCGTCCCCTTCTCCTCCTACCTCCAATCCCTCCCAGCATCAGAGTCTTTTCCAATGAGTCGACTCTTCTCATGAGGTGGCCAAAGTACTGGAGTTTCAGCTTTAGCATCATTCCTTCCAAAGAAATCCCAGGGCTGATCTCCTTCACAATGGACTGGTTGGATCTCCTTGCAGTCTAAGGGACTTTCAAGAGTCTTCTCCAACACCACAGTTCAAAAGCATCAATTCTTTGATGCTCAGCTTTCTTCACAGTCCAAATCTCACATCCATACATGACCACTGGAAAAACCATAGCCTTGACTAGGCAGACCTTCATTGGCAAAGTAATATCTCTGCTTTTCAATATGCTATCTAGGTTGGTCATAACTTTCCTTCCAAGGAGTAAGCGTCTTTTAATTTAATGGCTGCGATCACCATCTGCAGTGATTTTGGAGCCAATAAATAAATAAATAAATAAATAAATAAATAAAGTCAGACACTGTTTCCACTGTTCCCCCATCTATTTCCCATGAAGTGATGGGACCAAGATGCCACGATCTTTGTTTTCTGAATGTTGAGCTTTAAGACAACTTTTTCACTCTCCTCTTTCAGTTTCGTCAAGAGGCTTTTGTGTTCCTCTTCACTTTCTGCCATAAGGGTGGTGTCATCTGCATATCTGAGGTTATTGATATTTCTCCCAGCAATCTTGATTCCAGCTTGTGTTTCTTCCGGTCCAGGGTTTCTCATGATGTACTCTGCATATAAGTTAAATAAGCAGGATGACAACATACCGCCTTGATGTACTCTTTTTCCTATTTGGAACCAGTCTGCTGTTCCATGTCCAGTTCTAACTGTTGCTTCTTGACCTGCATACAGATTTCTCAAGAGGCAGGTCAGGTGGTCTGGTATTCCCATCTCTCTCAGAATTTTCCACAGTTTATTGTGATCCACACAGCTAAAGGCTTTGGCATAGTCAATAAAGCAGAAATAGGTGTTTTTTTGGAACTCCCTTGCTTTTTCGATGATCCAGCCGATGTTGGCAATTTGATCTCTGGTTCCTCTGCCTTTTCTAAATCCAGCTTGAACATTTGGAAGTTCACGGTTCATGTATTGCTGAAACCTGGCTTGGAGAATTTTGAGCATTACTTTACCAGCATGTGAGATGAGTGCAATGGTGTGGTAGTTTGAGCATTCTTTGGCATTGCCTTTCTTTGGGATTGGAATGAAAACTGATTTTTCCAGTCCTGTGGCCACTGCTGAGTTTTCCAAATTTGCTGGCATGTTGAGTGTAGCACTTTCACAGCATCGTCTTTCAGGATTTGAAATAACTCAACTGGAATTCCAACACCTTCACTAGCTTTGTTCATAGTGATACTTTCTAAGGCCCACTTGAATTCATATTCCAGGATGTCTGGCTCTAGGTGAGTGATCACACCATCGTGATTATCTGGGTCATGAAGATCTTTTTTGTACAGTTCTTCTGTGTATTCTTGCTGCCTCTTCCTAATATCTTCTGCTTCTGTTAGGTCCATATAATTTCTGTCCTTTATTAAGCCTATCTTTGCTTGAAATATTCCCTTGGTATCCCTAATTTTCTTGAAGAGATCTCTAGTCTTTCCCATTCTGTTGCTTTCCTCTATTTCATTGCATTGATTGCTGAGGAAGGCTTTCTTATCTCTTCTTGCTATTCTTTGAAGTTTACATTCAGTTGATTATATCTGTCCTTTTCTCCTTTGCTTTTCACTTCTCTTCTTTTCACAGCTATTTGTAAGGCCTCCCCAGACACCCATTTTGCTTTTTTTGCATTTCTTTTCCATGTGGATGGTCTTGATCCCTGTCTCCTGTAAAAGAACCTCAGTCCATAGTTCATCAGGCACTCTATCTATTAGATCTAGTCCCTTAAATCTATTTCTCACTTCCACTGTATAATCATAAGGGATTTGATTTAGGTCATACCTGAATGATCTAGTGGTTTTCCTTACTTTCTTCAATTTAAATTTGAATTTGGCAATAAGGAGTTCATGGTCTGAGCCACAGTCAGCTCCTGGTCTTGTTTTTGTTAACTCTATAGAGCTTCTCCATCTTTCGCTGCAAGGAATATAATCAATCTGATTTTGGTGTTGACCATCTGATGATGTCCATGTGTAGAGTCTTCTCTTGTGTTGTTGGAAGAGGGTGTTTGCTATGACCAGTGCATTTTCTTGGCAAAACTCTATTAGCCTTTGCCCTGCTTCATTCTGTACTCCAAGGTCAAATTTGCCTGTTACTCCAGGTGTTTCTTGACTTCCTACTTTTGGATTCCAGTCCCCTATAATGAAAAGGACATCTTTTTTGGGTGTTAGTTCTAAAAGGTCTTGTAGGTCTTCATAGAACCGTTCAACTTCAGCTTCTTCAGTGTTACTGGTTGGGCATAGACTTGGATTACTGTGATATTGAATGGTTTGCCTTGGGAACAAACAGAGATCATTCTGTCGTTTATGAGATTGCATCCAAGTACTGCATTTCGGACTCTTTTGTTGACCATGATGGCTACTCTATTTCTTCTGAGGGATTCCTGCCCACAGTAGTAGATATAATGGTCATCTGAGTTAAATTAACCTATTGCAGTCCATTTTAGTTCACTGATTCACCTTAGATTAAATAGAAGCTATCACAGTATATAATGTGACTTAGTGGTATCCAAATTATAATGATCTTGTAGGTCACTAAAAGTTGAAACCAACAAGAGTTCCAGACAAACCTACACAAAAATTATGGGATTGTGAAGCAATAATGTTGATAAGATATTTTAGTAGATCAATCTTAGCAGCTTATTTATGGCATGCAGGGAGAGAGACTTCTAATTTGTATAACTAGTTTAAAATCTTTTCAAAAGTTTATACTTTTTAATGTATTACATGTTGCTAATTTTTGTGATTATTATTATTCACATAAGAATTATTTTTAAAATTTGACCTTACTAAGCAAGTTTTGATTTTTATCACTAGCAAGAATAAATGCTTACCAAATAAGGAAATTGTTACTAAATTGTTTTTACTCATTTAACATAATCTAAGGAAAATGACATAGTTCTTTTAAAGTGGAATGCTCTGTGTTAAAGAATGTATGATACAGTGGACTTGTATTTATCTACAGAAGACTACCCTCTATATCATACCAGTAATCAGGAGAGGGAAGTAAAGAAGCTTGAGGGAGGATTTTTGTTTGTTTTTGAAGGAAAAAAAACATCTATTTCTAAGTGCAGAAATCAGAATAAGATAATTTCAGACCACTAATCAGACAACAGATATGATGGTATTCTACAGTTTTCTTCCTTTGTCCTCCTCACCCCAGGATAAAAGACAAGAATATTTGAAAGAAGAAAAAGTGAGGCAATTTTGAGCATCATCTGAAAAATTTTAACTTGATCATGAAACTATTTCTGCTAAACAGTTAAAGAATTAAAGCTTAAAATAGAAGAAAAGTCTTTCAAAGCAATGTGGCTTGTAATTAAAAAAATGACACAAAGACATTGAATAATATAATAAAACTCAATAGATTTATTAAAAGCCACATGTCCTTTTGATAAAAAATACTTTTTTTCCTTGCCTTTATTTTTTTAAACCATTTATCATTTATTTAATTATTATTATTACCTTACAATATTGTATTGATTTTGCCATACTTCAACATGAATCCATCACGGGTGTACATGTGTTCCCCATCCTGAACCCCCCTCCCTCCTCCCTCCCCATACCATCCCTCTGGGTCATCTCAGTGCACCAGCCCCAAGCATCATGTATCCTGCATCAAACCTGGACTGGCTATTTGTTTCTTATATGATAGTATACATGTTTCAATGCCATTCTCTCAAATCATCCCACCCTCTCCCTCTCCCTCAGAGTCCAAAAGACTGTTTTATACATCTGTGTCTCTTTTGCTGTCTCACATACAGGGTTATCATTACTGTCTTTCTAAATTCCATATATATGCGTTAGTACACTGTATTGGTGTTTTCCTGGCTTACTTCACTCTGCATAATAGGCTCCAGTCTCATCCACCTCTTTAGAACTGATTTAAATGTATTCTTTTTAATGGTTGAGTAATACTCCATTGTATATATGTACCACAGCTTTCTTATCCATTCATCTACTGATGGACATCTAGGTTGCTTCCATGTCCTGGCTATTATAAACAGTGCTGCGATGAACAATGGGGTATACGTGTCTGTTTCAATTCTGGTTTCCTTGGTGCGTATGCCCAGTCGGATTGCTGGGTCATAAGGCAGAAAGTGAAAGTGAAAGTGAAGGGGTCACCACATTTTTGGGTTTCTTTGTATAACAGTTTAGTCTCTCCTAATGGAAATACTGCAAAATCAATAGCTTTCTCTCTTCTAGTTATAAATACCCAGAAGTGTAAAAATAAAACCCAAACCTATAAAACACTTAAGAATAGATATGAAAAGATCCTCTTAAAATCTTATTAAAATATAAAATATGATATCTTATTGAGGAGTATAAATCATGATCTTAAAACAATTTTTAATGGCAAGAGTATTTCATAAAATATAGATCCTCTATAAATTGACATGTAAATAGAGTGTCAGTTCAATAAAATCTCAATTGAAATTTAATTTTGTTTTTTGAAGTAGAAAGAAAATAGATAAAATGATTTTAAAGAGCATATATATAAAAAGAAATGTCTGATGAAACATTTTTGTTAGGTAAATTAGTATTCTTAGATGTGCAATCAGTATCAAAATAATTTTATCATACAGGCATTCTTCATCAAAAGTTGATTTTCAATTTTGTTTCATATATGAAACTCCAGTACAGTGACTTCCAGGTGTGTCATATTTTGAAATAAACTATTATTTATGCAAGAGGAAATTTATTCTTCAGTGAAATAGATGCTGCTCAAACTATATAATAGGAATTTGTAGTATATGGCTAATTTTCTAGATGAGATATTTCATATTTACTTATAATTTACTCTTACTAGGTTGGTATGACATAGTCTCTTTTCAAATAGCCTGAAGGTTGTACACTGCCAATCTAGGATGATAGATGCATTATAATTCCTGATCAAGAGTTTATTGCTAAAAAAAAAAGAGTTTATTGTTATTCGATAAATTGATTAATAAATGTAAAAACATTAAAAAATATATCTGAGAATAGACAAAAAACATCCTGGAAAAAAAGACATCTCCTTATTTTAGGCACTACCCATATAAAGTCACTGTCATTAAGTGAGTATGTTATTGGCATAAGAATTAATCAAAAGTCTGAAACCCAGGATAGAAGATCCAGAAATAGGTAAAAGAATTTCACATGTGACAATGCTAGTAGTAAAATTAACATTGAAATGATAGTTGATATATTAAATTATGTCTGACTCTTTGTGACCCCAGGGACTGTAGTCTGCCAGGCCCCTCTGTCCATGGGGATTCTCCAGGCAAGAATACTGGAGTGGGTTGCCATGCTCTCTTCCAGGGGATCTTCCCCACTCATAGATTGAACTTAGGACTTCCACATTATAGGTGGATTCTTTACCATCTGAGTCATCAGGAAACCCCAAGAATACTGAATTGGGTAGCATTTCGCTTTTCCAGGGGATCTTCCCAACCCAGAAATTGAACAAGGGACTCCGGCATGACAGGTAGATTCATTACCAACTGAGTTGCCAAGGAAATTCTAGTCAAAAGTCAGTAAAATCTAGAATAAGAAAACCAAATAAGTATAGGAATTTCACATCTAATAAAACTAGTAGTCAAATTAATATTGAAATGATAGGTAATATAATAAATGCTTCTGGACAATAAAAAGTAAATCCATATCAAATGACATTTATAGCCAGAGTATATAAAACAAAGTTTAAAATATAAAAAGTAATAAAAAGTCCTTGAAATAAGCCTATATTATAAATCCAATTTTGGGGTGAGAGAGATCTATATAATACAGGAATCAGAAGTGGTAAGTTGTATTTGGTTATATTATATTGGAAAAATGCAAAACTAGAAGTGAATAAACAAACAATAGAGTTAGAAAAAAGTACAGTACAGAAGACTGATAAAGTTCAGTTTCTATAATTGTCAAAATGATAGTTGCTAAGTCATGTCCGACTCTTTGCGACCCTGTGGACTGTAGCCTACTAGGCTCCTCTGTCCATGTAATTCTCCAGGCAAGAATACTGGAGTGGGTAGCTGTTTCCTTCTCAAGGGATTGAACCTCGATCTCCCGCATTGTGGGCAGATTTTTTTATGATCTGAATCACCGAGGAATCTAAGGCTTTGTCTATTCACACATGCACACAAGTGGTAACAGAAAGAATCCCAACAACAACAGCAACAACAAAAATTAAGCAAAAGACAAGAATTGAAATGAATAAAAAGTAACTACAGATTGTTAATATGCATATGAAAACATACTTAAAATAACAAGCAGTCAGGAGAATGAAAATTGAGGTAACAAGACAATGCTTTATATCCATTATACTGGGAAAATGGAAAAGAGCAATAGCCTCTATTGCTGGTGGGTAAGAAGAAGGAATTCTCTTAAAACTTACTAGCAGGTCTGTTAATTTCTGCAGTATCATTTGAACAACAACAACAACAACAACAAACCATTTTTCAACATCTGTTAAATTTTAAAATATCATTTTATGCAGCAATCTCACTGCTTGGAATCTATCGCAGAGACATAAAAGCACTGGTACATAAGGGTATATAATTAAGAATTCAATACAGCTCTGTTTTTAATTGACAAAAAAACTGTCTTGCAACAGAGATGTGTCAGTTGGTAAGTTAATGTCTGGTGCCTTTAAGCCCACTCTCCTAATTCTACTCTGGATCTGGGATGATGGAAAGTCACACATCTCCCTCTGAATACATGCTATGAAGGGCTCCACAGAGAAACTGGAAGCCTGGGTAAAGAATGTGGGACTGCTTCCTGTCGGCTCTTTAACTGCTTCTTGTGTGTGAGTATCAGCCTAGGATCACTTCTTTCACAGGCAGCACATTTGTGGAAGCAGATTCAAGTTTTAGACTCCAGCACCAGCCCAGCTGGCTCCCTCCTCAGAAGTCTGAGTTTGGTTCCACTGGTGCCTCCTCCAAACTTTTAATAATTTCATTATCCTTTCTTTGTTCACACAGACCTGGGGGCAAATGATGGCTTCTGGCAATTCCAGTTTGTAATATCTTACTGTCCAGTTTTTTTTTTTTTCCCCCTTTACTGTTGGTTGCTCAGAGGGAAAGCATCTGCTGGCAATGCAGGAGACCTGCGTTCAATCCCTGGGTCGGGAAGATCCCCTGGAGAAGGAAATGGCAACTCACTACAGTATTCTGACCTGGAAAATCCCATGGACTGAGGAGCCTGGTAGGCTACAGTCCATGGAGTCGCTAGGAGTCGGACACGACTTCACTTTCACTTTCAGTGATCTTTTACATCTAGGAAATAAGTCTTTATAATAAATCCTTTATGATAAAACAAAAATCCTGGTTTCTCTCTCCTGACCAGAACCTGATTAACAGAGTAAACAATTCTCATTAGCAGAGAAATGATTAAGTTATAGTGGAACTACAGCCTGAAATATTATGCAATAATGAAAAAGAATGAATTGGCTCTCTGCCATTTGACCTAAAGAGATTTCCACCAAATAAGACTGAGAATGTAAAGTAAAATGAGAAGTGGTTTAATAGGATTATTTGCAAAGTATATAGGATGATTTCATTTATTTAAACACAAGTAAACAGAGCCATGCTCAAACTACCTCACAGTTGCACTCATCTCACACGTTAGTAAAGCAATGCTCAAAATTTTCCAAGCCAGGTTTCAGCAATATGTGAACCATGAACTTCCAGATGTTCAAGCTGGTTTTAGAAAAGGCAGAGGAACCGGAGATCAAATTGCCAACATCCTCTGGATCATCGAGAAAGCAAGAAAGTTCCAGAAAAACATCTATTTCTGCTTTATTCACTATGCCAAAGCCTTTGACTGTGTAGATCACAATAAACTGTGGAAAATTCTGAGAGAGATGGGAATACCAGACCACCTGACCTGCCTCTTGAGAAACCTTTATGCAGGTGAGGAAACAACAGTTATAGCTGGACATGGAACCACAGACTGGTTCCAAATAGGAAAAAGAGTACATCAAGGCTGTATATTGTCACCCTGCTTATTTAACTCCTATGCAGAGTACATCATGAGAAACGCTGGGCTGGAAGAAGCACAAGCTGGAATCAAGATTGCTGGGAGAAATATCAATAACCTCAGATATGCAGATGACACCACCCTTATGGCAGAAAGTGAAGAGGAACTAAAAATCCTCTTGATGAAAGTGAAAGAGGAGAGTGAAAAAGTTGGCTTCAAGCTCAACATTCAGAAAATGAAGATCATGGCATCTGGTCCCGTCACTTCATGGGAAATAGATGGGGAAACAGTGGAAACAGTGTCAGACTTTATTTATTTATTTATTTATTTTGGCTCCAAAATCACTGCAGATGGTGACTGCAGCCATGAAATTAAAAGACGCTTACTCCTTGGAAGACAAGTTATGACCAACCTAGATAGCATATTCAAAAGCAGAGACATTACTTTGCCAACAAGGTCTGTCTAGTCAAGGCTATGGTTTTTCCAATGGTCATGTATGGATGTGAAAGTTGGACTGTAAAGAAAGCTGAGCAATGAAGAATTGGTGCTTTTGAACTGTGGTGTTGGATAAGACTCTTGAGAGTCTCTTGGACTGCAAGGAGATCCAACCAGTCCATCTTATAGGAGATCAGCCCTGGGATTTCTTTGAAAGGACTGTTGCTAAAGCTGAAACTCCAATACCTAGGCCACCTCATGCGAAGAGTTGACTCATTGGAAAAGACTCTGATGCTGGGAGGGATTGGGGCAGGAGGAGAAAGGGATGACAGAGGATGAGATGGCTGGATGGCATCACCAACTCGATGCACATGAGTTTGGGCAAACTCTAGGAGTTGGTGATGGACAGGGAGGACTGGCGTGCTGCAATTCATGGGATCACAAAGAATCGGACACAACTGAGCAACTGAACTGAACTGAATTGAAATGAAATAGAGCCTTTTTGAATAAAAGCAGTGTCCACACCTCTGAAAGGAAGATTGCCTCCTAATAGGGGATGTGGCATTTTCAACAAGTTAAGTGTTTGTAATTCCTAACATGAAAACAAAAGGAAATGAGTTTTTAAAAAGAGTTTGCACACTGAATTCTACCAAAAATTTCGAGAAGAGCTAACACCTATCCTATTCAAACTCTTCCAGAAAATTGCAGAGGAAGGTAAACTTCCAAACTCATTCTATGAGGCGACCACCACCCTAATACCAAAACCTGACAAAGATGCTACAAAAAAAGAAAAATACAGGCCAATATCACTGATGAACATAGATGCAAAAATCCTCAACAAAATTCTAGCAATCAGAATCCAACAACATATTCAAAAGATCATACACCATCACCAAGTGGGCTTTATTCCTGGGATGCAATGATTCCTCAATATCAGGAAATCAATCACTGTAATACACCACATTAACAAATTGAAAAATAAAAGCCGTTTGATTATCTCAATAGATTCAGAGAAGGCCTTTGACAAAATTCAACATCCATTTATGATAAAAACTCTCCAGAAAGCAGGAATAGAAGGAACATACCTCAACATAATAAAAGCTATATATGACAAACCCACAGCAAACATTATCCTCAATGGTGAAAAACTGAAAGCATTTCCCCTAAAGTCAGGAACAAGACAAGGGTGCCCACTTTCACCACTACTATTCAACATAGTTCTGGAAGTTTTGGCCACAGCAATCAGAGCAGAAAAAGAAATCAAAGGAATTCAAATTGGAAAAGAAGAAGTAAAACTCTCACTGTTTGCAGATGACATGATCCTCTACACAGAAAACCCTAAAGACTCCACCAGAAAATTACTAGAGCTAATCAGTGAATATAGTAAAGTTGCAGAATACAAAATCAACACACAGAAATCCCTTGCATTCCTATACACTAATAATGAGAAAGTAGAAAAAGAAATAAAGGAAACAGTTCCATTCACCATTGCAACGAAAAGAGTGAAGTACTTAGGAATATATCTACCTAAAGAAACTAAAGACCTATATATCGAAAACTATAAAACACTGATGAAAAAAATCAAAGAGGACACTACTAGATGGAGAAATATACCATGTTCATGGATCGGAAGAATCAATATAGTGAAAATGAGTATTCTACCCAAAGCAATCTACAGATTCAATGCAATCCCTATCAAGCTACCAGCCACATTTTTCACAGAGCTAGAACAAATAGTTTCACAATTTGTATGGAAATACAAAAAATCCTCAAATAGCCAAAGCAATCTTGAGAAAGAAGAATGGAACTGGAGAAATCAACTTGCCTGACTTCAGGCTCTACTACAAAGCCACAGTCATTAAGTGAGTATGGTACTGGCACAAAGACAGAAATATAGATCAATGGAACAAAATAGAAAGCCCACAGATAAATCCACACACCGATGGACACCTTATCTTTGACAAAGGAGGCAAGAATATACAATGGAGTAAAGACAATCTCTTTAACAAGTGGTGCTGGGAAAACTGGTCAACCACTTGTAAAAGAATGAAACTAGATCACTTTCTAACACCGCACACAAAAATAAACTCAAAATGGATTAAAGATCTAAATGTAAGACCAGAAACTATAAAACTCCTAGAGGAGAACATAGGCTAAACACTCCCCGGCATAAATCACGGCATAATCCTCTATGACCCACCTCCCAGAATTCTGGAAATAAAAGCAAAAATAAACAAATGGGATCTAATTAAAATTAAAAGCTTCTGCACAACAAAGGAAAATATAAGCAAGGTGAAAAGACAGCCTTCGGAATGGGAGAAAATAATAGCAAATGAAGCAACTGACAAACAACTAATCTCAAAAATATACAAGCAACTTATGCAGCTCAATTCCAGAAAAATAAATGACCCAATCAAAAAATGGGCCAAAGAACTAAATAGATATTTCTCCAAAGAAGACATATGGATGTCTAACAAACACATGAAAAGATGCTCAATATCACTCATTATTAGAGAAATGCAAATCAAGACCACAGTGAGGTACCACTTCACACCAGTCAGAATGGCTGCGATCCAAAAGTCTGCAAGCAATAAATGCTGGAGAGGGTGTGGAGAAAAGGGAACCCTTTTACACTGTTGGTGGGAATGCAAACTAGTACAGCCACTATGGAGAACAGTGTGGAGATTCCTTAAAAAACTGCAAATAGAACTGCCTTATGACCCAGCAATGCCACTGCTGGGCATACACACCGAGGAAACCAGAATTGAAAGAGACATGTATACCCCAATGTTCATTGCAGCACTGTTTATAATAGCCAGGACATGGAAACAACCTAGATGTCCATCAGCAGATGAATGGATAAGAAAGCTGTGGTACATATACACAATGGAGTAATGCTCAGCCATTAAAAAGAATGCATTTGAATCAGTCCTAATGAGATGGATGAAACTGGAGCCAATTATACAGAGTGAAGTAAGGCAGAAAGAAAAACACCAATACAGTATACTAACACATATATATGGAATTTAGAAAGTTGGCAGTGATGACCCTGTATGTGAAACAGCAAAAGAGACACAGATGTGTAGAACGGACTTTTGGACTCAGAGGGAAAGGGAGAGGGTGGGTTGATTTGGGAGAATGGCATTGAAACATGTATACAATCATGTAAGAAACGAATCACCAGTCTATGTTTGATGCAGGATACAGGATGCTTGGGCCTAGTGCACGGGGATGATCCAGAGAGATGATATGGGGTGGGAGGTAGGAGGGGGGTTCATGTTTGGGAACTAATGTACACCCATGTTGGATTCATGTCCATGTATGGCAAAACCAATACAATATTGTAAAGTAAAATAAAGTAAAAATAAAAATTAAAAATAAATAAATAAATAAAAATAAATTGAATGGGCATTATGGACTTTAATTCATCTAAAGTTAATTACAGTAAATTTTCAGTTTAATCAGAGAGCTGGGGAAAAGAGGAATTATGGTTCATAGTACCTGATTAATCAGAATTATCCAACACCTAATATGAAAATTTTGTCTTACAGTAGTAAATAAGAATGCTGAAATCAACAATATAAAAAAAAATAAAAAGAGTTTGCACACTCTAGTTTGAAAAAAATTGCAAATAGAACTACCTTATGACCCAGCAATCCCACTTCTGGGCATACACACCGAGGAAACCAGAATTGAAAGAGACACATGTACCCCAATGTTCATCGCAGCACTGTTTATAATAGCCAGGACATGGAAACAACCTAGATGTCCATCAGCAGATGAATGGATAAGAAAGCTGTGGTACATATACACAATGGAGTATTACACAGCGGTTAAAAAGAATTCATTTGAATCAGTTCTGATGAGATGGATGAAACTGGAGCCGATTATACAGAGTGAAGTAAGCCAGAAAGAAAAATACCAATACAGTATACTAACACATATATATGGAATTTAGGAAGATGGCAATGACGACCCTGTATGCAAGACAGGGAAAGAGACACAGATGTGTATAACGGACTTTTGGACTCAGAGGGAGAGGGAGAGGGTGGGATGATTTGGGAGAATGACATTCTAACATGTATACTATCATGTGAATTGAATCGCCAGTCTATGTCTGACGCAGGATGCAGCATGCTTGGGGCTGGTGCATGGGGATGACCCAGAAAGATGTTCTGGGGAGGGAGGTGGGAGGGGGGTTCATGTTTGGGAATGCATGTAAGAATTAAAGATTTTAAAATGTAAAAAATAAAAAACTAAAACTAAAAAAAAAAAAAAAAAAAAAAAAACAAAAGCGGAGAAAAAAAATAAAATAAAATAAAATAAAATAGACAACCAAAAAAAAAAATTAAAAATAAATAAATAAATAAATAAATTATTGCCATCATTATTCAAAAAAAAAAAAAAAAAAAGAAATGAATTGTTGAGTGTTAAAAAGGTAATTGATAATGTAAACAGATTTATTGTATAGTGATGTAATATAGCTGGCCTGTACTGGATTGCTAGAGCTAATTGCTAAATTTTCAGGATTTTTTCAAGGCAATTCTCTGATAACTTGAAATTAACCATGGTGGAAGTATTTGCAAAATAGTCCCACCATGGAAATCAGCAGAGACTATAAATAGGGGCTTTCTTTTCTCCTCAGTGAAAACATTGTTAAAATTTTACCTGCACATCCCTGGTATAACCATAGAACAGGTGTAAAGGTAGAGACACTTCACTTAGATTTTTTAAGTAAGATGAATGTCTTACTTTCAGCTCTTATGAGGAAGGAATTATATATTATTGAAATGTATAAAGCAGGAAATAAAGCCTTAAGCCATTAGAAAACAGAAAAAGAAATAATTTTTAAAAAGAAATTGATTCAGGAAAATGTAATTGGGATTAGGGAATATTGGGATGGGAGATGAATTTTTTGTGAAGACATTTTCTGTTATGATTGCTAATGATGTCACATTGGAATCTCTTTTAATAAGTCTAAATATGTTAATTATGTAATAAAATATAATAGAATTATGAATTAAACTTAAAGCTATTTTTCCTAGAAAAAAAAAAAAAAAAAAAAAAAAAAAAAAAAAAATGAAAATGTTTCAAACCAAAACTTATTTGGATGAGGAAAAAAGAACATAAAAAATTGGTCATTGGCTAAGTTGGCAGAGCACCGGTGGAAAGATCATGAGGGTTTATTTAATTCACCCATCTTTACAGTTATGAAAAGACAGAGAATAAAGGGTGCAGAACAGCTGATAAATGCAGGAGGTTATGGCTTCATTTCAGGGGTTGTATGAAAGGTGGGTGATACTACGTCTTTTTTTGGCAATTACTTCTTTTTGAATTGAAGTACAGTTGATGTATAATATTATCTAAGTTAAAGGTACACAATATAATGATTCATGAATTTTAAAGGTTGCATTTCTTTTATAGTTATTATAAAATGATTATTATATTTACCGTGTTCTGCAATATGCCCTTGTGGCTTGCTTTAGACATAATAGCTTGTGTTTTTAACCCCTTGCCGCAATCTTGCTCCTTCTCGCTCCTCCCCACACTAGTAATCACTAATGTGTTCTCTATATCTGATTAACTTCTTTTTTGTTATAGTCACTAGCCTGTTGCACTCTTTAGACCCTACATATAAGTGATGCCACTTATCTGAACTGAACTGATAAGTGATGTCATATGATGTAGTTTTACAATATATAGATTCAATTCAGTTCAGTTCAGTCTCTCAGTCATGCCCGACTCTTTTTGACTCCATGAACTGCAGCACACCAGGCCTCCCTGTCCATTACCAACTCCCAGAGTTTACTTAAGTTCATGTCCATTGAGTCAGTGATGCCATCAAACTATCTGTCATTCCCTACTCTTCCTGCCTTCAATCTTTCCCAGCTTCAGTCTTTTCTAATGAGTCAGTTCTTCCCATCAGGTGGTCAAAGTATTGGAGTTTCAGCCTCAGCATCAGTCCTTTAAGTAGATATTCAGAACTGATTTCCTTTAGAATGGACTGGTTGGATCTCTTTGCAGTCCAAGGGGCTGTCAAGAGTCTTATCCATTACCACAGTTCAAAAGCATTAATTCTTCTGTGCTTAGTTTTCAGGATAGTCCAACTCTCACATCCATACATGACTACTGGAAAAACCATAGTCTTGACTAGATGGACCTTTGTTGGCAAAGTAATGTCTCTGTTTTTTGATATGCTGTCTAGTTTGGCCATAGATTTTCTTCCAAGGAGCAAGAGACTTTTGATTACTTGGCTGCAAGCACCATATGCAGTGACTTTGGAGCCCCCCAAAATAATGTCTACCACTGTTTTCATTATTTCCCCATCTATTTGTCATGAATTGATGGGACAAGATGCCATGATCTTAGTTTTTTGAATGCTGAGTTTTAAGTCAACTTTTTCACTCTCCTCTTTCAGTTTCATCAAGAGGCTCTTTAGTTCCTCTTCACTTTCTGTCATAAAGATGGTGTCATCTGCATATCTGAGGTTATTGATATTTCTCCCAGCAATCTTGATTCCAGCTTGTGCTTCATCCAGCCTGGTATTTTGCATGATGTACTTTGCATATAAATTAAACAAGGAGGGTAACAATATACAGCCTTGATATATTCCTTTTCCGATTGGGCACTGGGTCTGTTGTTCCATTTTCAGTTCTAACTGTTGCTTCTTGACCTTCACACAGATTTCTCAGGAAGCAGGTAAGGTGATCTGTTATTCCTATTTCTTTAAGAATTTTTCACTGTTTGTTGTTGATCCACACAGTCAAAGGCATTGGCATAGTCAATAAAGCAGAAATAGGTGTTTTTCTGGAACTCTCTTGCTTTTTCCATGATCCAGAGGATGTTGGGTGCTGGGGTCCTACCCCGGTGGATCCAGGGAATTCTAAGCAGGGAAGGCGTTGGTGTGAGAAAAACTTATTTGTTTATTAATATAAGATTAGATTAAGAAACAACAGTATAGTAGGAAAATTAAGTAGAGAAAGAGGGCTGAATAACTTGGATTATGTGGAAGACCAATAAAGTTCCAGACAAGGAACTTGCACCATCTACGTTAGGCCACCAGTGTCCGTTTGAATATCGGAGAGTGCCCCGCCTTGGGCTCTCTCTCTTATGGATCTTAGAAGCCGGGACAAATAAGTAGACATGATGAGCCTCCCTGCTCCAGATGGGAATTCAGCCAGAAAAAGAAAAGAATGACATGGGGAAGCCCAGCATCGGTACAAGACTCCAAAAGCTATTTTTCAAAATCAGCTTATATACCCCAAGTTGTACATAAAGAAATAGAGTTATGCAGGGCAGCAGTCCTGACCCTCATTGAGACAATGCTTTCTTTTTGCATACCCTCCTGTATACAAAAGGTCTCAGGTGGTTTACATTATCTTCTGGCTAAGAGGCTTGTTAACATTTTTATGGCTCTCTTCCTGGATAATTGTCCAGAAAACTCCTTTTCCCTAGAAGTGTTTCTTCTTTACTCTGCATCACCCTCAAAAAGTACAAAAAAGTTATATTCCTATAGAACAAAGGTGCAGTGGGTTATAACAAAGAAAGTACTTAACTCAAAGATCTAGTGTTGCTAATATCAGGTCTACTACATGTTTTCCTATATACCAACTATACCTAAAAATAAAAGATATGAAAATTTGGCAGCAAGTATTGGCTCACCAAATGAAACCTTTAATCAGTCCTATTCTAATGATTTTGACTCCTCGGAAGCCCCGACATTCCTAGGATGTTTTAAGTTTCCTGTACCTCCCGCAGTCGGGAGGCCTCAAACAATCACATGCACAGCTGTACGACTCCTGCAGGCAGGCTAGAAAGCCATCAGAGGGGTTTTTGGATTGAGACACTCATATTATGCCCAGGAGATTTATTATCTAAAAGCTCTAATTTTTTTCCAGAAAAAGGTGGGGGGACAGTCCCCTGTTAATGACAGAAGAGTAGGTGGAAAGCATAACATAGTAAAGCAGGCAGATTCTGGTCTTGGGGGGTGGATGCTCAGGAATTTCCAGGGGGAATCCCTGCAGCCGAACACATCCTTGCGTTTTGTCAGGCTTCCTTCCACATGACCTTGTCACGGGTGGGATTCCTCACGCTGGCTTCCGACACTTGGGAATTTGATCTCTGGTTCCTCTGCCTTTTCTAAATCCAGCTTGAACATCTGGAAGTTCGCGGTTCACATACTATTGAAGCCTGGCTTGGAGAATTTTGAGCATTACATTGCTAGCGTGTGAGATGAGTGCAATTGTGCAGTAGTTTGAGCATTCTTTGGCATTGCCTTTCTTTGGGATTAAAATGAAAACTGACCTTTTCCAGTCCTGTGGCCACTGTTGAGTTTTCCAAATTTGCTGGCATATTGAGTGCAGCACTTTCACAGCATCATCTTCCAGGATTTGAAACAGCTGGAATTCCATCAGCTCCACTAACTTTATTCATAGTACTGCTTCCTAAAGCCCACTTGACTTCACATTCCAGATGTCTGGCTCTAGGTGAGTGATCACACCATTGTGGTCATGAAGATATATTTTGTATAGTTATTTTATGTGTTCTTGCCACCTCTTCTTAATATTTTCCACTTCTGTTAGGTCCATATCATTTCTGTCCTTTATTGTGCTCATTTTTGAGTGAAATATTCTCTTGGTATCTCTAATTTTCTTGAAGATATCTCTAGTCTTTCCCATTCTATTGTTTTCCTCTAGTTTTTGCATTGATCACTGAGGAAGTCTTTCTTATCTCTCCTTGCTATTCTTTGGAACTCTACATTCAAATAGGTATATCTTTCCTTTTCTCCTTTGCCTTTGGCTTCTCTTCTTTTCTCAGCTCTTTGTAAGGCCTAGTTGGGCACAGTGACCTAGACAGGGACCAGTCACAGAGATGGTGAGAGTGCCCAGGTATCAGAATTTGTGCTCATTTCATTCATTTATGGTCCATTTTTAAAAATTCCTCATTATATGATAATATTCATCCACTAGAGAGTGTGGAATTATAAATCTCAATGCAGTATTTTTTGGGATCTTTTAGAAAGCTTGAAAGTCAAGCTTAGTTTTCATGAATGCAAGTCTTGCGCATGCATGTAAGAGATCAGAACCAGATTGTCTCTGAATCTTTATAGTAGCTTCAAGACAGCATTTCTGTCTTTATCTTTCTGTATTGCTCACATTCCATAGCTAGAGTAACCCCTCTGTAGCTATTTAAAAACAAACACAAAAAACAAACCCACACTTTAGTATTTAACATATTTCAGGATTCTTGTCCATTCTCATTAGATTAATTATTAGACAATTGAGAGAGGATGAGGAAATAAATGACCTCATAAGAGCTCATATTAAAATTAAACTAAATTTTTCCTCATATGCATTCTGTTGGATGCAGGAGGGGATGACTAGGAAAAGCACTACAGAGTTACTGTCTTATACAACATTATATTTAATAATAAATTTGCCAGGATGGTTGGATACAAATTCCACCTACATCACTCATGGTGCCATCTTGGGCAAGTTACTCAGGCACTTGCAACTTCCGTTGAGTTAAGTGCAACCTGCTGATAAGGACACAGTCCTCTCAAGGTGGTTGTAGAATTAAATTGGAATGTAGGATCAAATGTTCAGCTTGAACATTAGGGGCTTAACAAACAACAACAGGGTTCATCTTACATCTTACATCTATAAACTTTAACTCTTATTTCCATACAGCCTGTATTTCCTGTAAATTCAAGGCATATTGTGTTAGAAAATGTTCTGAATCCACTTCTTGAAACTGTGGAAAAATTAGTTTCAGAAATGTGTTATGAAAGTGTGTCAAGATCTTATTGTTACTACCGTCTGTAGGGGTAGCTTTAACTTTATGAAGTAATGCTTCATAAAGGGGGCTGCACCCTTCGCATATTGGCTCTGAAGCTAAGGAGGAAGCCTCTAATGGAGGAGGCTGGAGATGCTGAACCTCAGCTTGGCCTATTTTTCCCCTGGACTCCTACTATGATGGGTTTTTAACTTTTCTGTATCCAGGACATCTGTTTCGGATTTGCTTCCAGTACACAGGGTGAGGATGCCCTGTCTCTGTGGAGTCATCTGCTCTTCCTAAGTGTATCCACGCCCATAAACTCCTGGCAGGTAAGTATTGAGAGGGCCACTGTGAATATCTCTCTTTGCTTTATTGGTAGAAGAACTGAGGAAGGAGCATGACTTTCCTGAAGACAAACCTACATTAGGTGGTAGAGTAGAGGACACGACTGTCTCTAAATGTGAGTCCAGTATCTTCTCCATCATACCATGTAGACCATTCATTCATTCATTTAACGGTTTCAAACTGAGCTCCCAAAGTACAATAAAATGTGGGATATAACCCCACATTGTCCAACACTGCCTTGACTCTGAAATCTTAACTCCATATATGTCATCATGTGCATGCTAGGGATCCCGATTCCCTCCCTGAGCCTGCCATATGCCATGTCTGGGTAACTGACAAGATGAGAAAACCAAGGCATCTGGCCACGTGCACACCTTTTGGTTCCTCCCATCCAGAAACAGCACACTTATGCTCTGAGTGCCCTCCTCTCCCGAGTGCATTCACTCATGTATGCTCTGAGTGCCCTCCTCTCCCCAGTGCATAGAATCTTGCATGGACTATCACTCAAACCTCCCCTCTCCGCCAGCCCCACTCTTTGGCAGTGGCTGGACTCAGCCCAAGCTGGGCCAGACACTCTTCTTTATTTAAAACTTGAACACGACAGTGTAAATCAACTATACTCCAATAAAGTAAAAAAAAAAAAATTAAAAAAGTATTATAAGCACTGGACTGAGTAGGATTTGGGCACCTTTCAATAAAGACTGATCAAACTAGCTTGAGCCTCCCAATTTCCAGGAACCCCAATTTTCCACCAGACAGGTAAATGCTATCCCAGATAAATATACAATGTAAGCAAAAATTTGCTTGCTATGCAAACTCAAATATAGGGGATGTATAGAAATCCCCTAGGTACCAATTCTGTTACTGCCCTCAAACTTCCTTTATGTAAAAAAGACTCATTGTACATAAATAGCAGTTACTAATACAACTGATTTGGGAGTAAGTTTGTCCATCATTCTCCTACCATTTTAAAGCATCTCTCAAAGAAAAGATTTATATTTCCCATTATATGTTTATTATCTTTAAATCCAGTAGAGTACCTGCCTGGATCATCATAGATATTTAATAAATGAAATAGAGCTACTAATAATTCTGCATGTTTCAGAGAGATATTAGCATAAATATACTTGAGAATAATAAACAGCAGGTATATGACTGTAATCTATGTGATATTTCCACAGTTTATTGTGATCCACACAGTCAAAGGCTTTGGCATAGTCAATAAAGCAGAAATAGATGTTTTTCTGGAACTCTCTTGATTTTTCCATGATCCAGCGGATGTTGGCAATTTAATCTCTGGTTCCTCTGCCTTTTCTAAATCCAGCTTGAACATCTGGAAGTTCATGGTTCAGGTATTGCTGAAGCCTGGCTTGGAGAATTTTGAGCATTACTTTATTGGCGTGTGAGATGAGTGCAATTGTGCAGTAGTTTGAGCATTCTTTGGCATTGCCTTTCATTGAGATGGGAATGAAAACTGACCTTTTCCAGTCCTGTGGCCACTGTTGAGTTTTCCAAATTTGCTGGCATATTGAGTGCAGCACTTTCACAGCATCATCTTCCAGGATTTGAAATAGCTCAACTGGAATTCCATCACCTCCACCAGCTTTGTTGGTAGTGATGCTTTCTCAGGCCCACTTGACTTCACATTCCAGGATGTCTGGCTCTAGGTGAGTGATCACACCATCGTGATTATCTGGGTCATGAAGATCTTTTTTGTACAGTTCTTCTGTGTATTCTTGCTACCTTTTAATATATTCTGCTTCTGTCAGGTGCATACAATTTCTGTCCTTTATTGAGCCCATTTTTGCATGAAATGTTCCCTTGGTATCTCTAATTTTCTTGAAGAGATCTCTAGTCTTTCCCATTCTGCTGTTTTCCTCTATTTCTTTGCATTGATTGCTGAGGAAGACTTTCTTATCGCTCTTTGCTATTCTTTGGAACTCTGCATTCAGATGCTTATATCTTTCCTTTTCTCCTTTGCTTTTCACTTCTTTTCTTTTCACAGCTATTTGTAAGGCCTCCCCAGACACCCATTTTGCTTCTTTGCATTTCTTTTCCATGGGGATAATCTTGATCCCTGTCTCCTGTACAATCTCATGAACCTCAGTCCATAGTTCATCAGGCACTCTATCTATCAGATGAAGTCCCTTAAGGCTATTTCTCACTTCCACTGTATAATCATAAGGAATTTGATTTAGGTCATACCTGAATGGTCTAGTGGTTTTCTCTACTTTCTTCAATTTAAGTCTGAATTTGGCAATAAGAAGTTCATGATCTGAGCTACAGTCAGCTCCTGGTCTTGTTTTTGCTGACTGTATAGAGCTTCTCCATCTTTGGCTGCAAAGAATATGATCATTCTGATTATACCATGAAATTAAAAGATGCTTACCCCTTTGAAGGAAATTTATGACCAACCTAGACAGCATATTAAAAAGCAGAGAACTTTGCCAACAAGTTCTGTCTAGTCAAGGCTATGGTTTTTCCAGTGGTCATGTATGGATGTGAGAGTTGGACTGTGAAGAAAGCTGAGTGCTGAAGAATTGATGCTTTTGAACTGTGGTGTTGGAGAAGACTCTCTTGAGATTCCCTTGGACTGCAAAGAGATCCAACAAGTCCATTTTAAAGGAGATCAGACCTGGGTGTTCATTGGAAGGACTGATGCTAAAGCTGAAACTCTAATACTTTGGCCACCTCATGGGAAGAGTTGACTCATTGGAAAAGACTCTGATACTGGGAGGGATTGGGGGCAGCAGGAGAAAGGGATGGCAGAGGGTCTGATGGCTGGATGGCATCACTGACTCGATGGGCATGGGTTTGGGTGAATTCTGGGAGTTGGTGATGGACAGGGAGGCCTGGTGTGCTACAATTCATGGGGTTGCAAAGAGTTGGACACGACTGAGTGACTGAACTGAACTGAACTGAACTATGTGATATTTCATTCTTGAATAATGAAATATATCTTTATTTACAGCATTTATAATGGAAATGAAAATCTATACTTATTTTTTAAATTTTGCTAAATTATACAGTCAAAAATACAAAGTAATATTGAATTTGTTTTGACTATAGTACATTTATTTCACATAAAATATTATCAACTCCTGCATATGGCAACATAATTTATGAAAGTTTTGTACTAGTCCTGGAGTAATCAATAACAATCAGACTTTGACCTAGGACAGTGAGCTGAAGTTTTTAAAAGAGGTAAAAAGAACACTGACCTGATTGTGGCTAAAAGTATTACCTGGAATTCTAATGTTATACTGCATCTAATTCAGCTTCCTCTCCCACAGCAGAGGTATTAGGTTTTATATATTTGAGCTTTTCTACATTTATGAAGTGTTTACATAATTTCAGTCACTCAGATGTGGAAATCTGATGGGGCTAAACTTTAATCTCAGTGGAAATTGCTGAGATCCAAAACATGGGCATATGTGCAAGAAGGGGACTTGAACTGATGGCTATTATTAAACCCATTTGAATTTCTCATAATAGAAATAATCTTAAGGGATAAAATATAATAAAATCAGGGCTGACGTATCTGCTGAAAATTCTTTACTTCAATATCAGAAGTTCAAAGGGCATTAAGATGTTTTCCCACAAGCAGATTTCAAAAATTAGTGAGTTTTCAAACACACTCTGTGGTCAATGAAAATTAACACTTCCTAGACCTCCACTTAATATTAAGAGAGCCCAGAGAACAATTCAGGGTCTGAAATTTTTAAAGCATAAAAAATCAAATTGCAGATATTTTACCAAAAATCAGTTCAATTCAGTCACTCAATAGTGTCTGGATCTTTGATACCACACGAACTGAAACATGCCAGGCTTCCCTGTCGATCACCAACTCCTGGAGCTTACTCAAACTCATGTCCATTGAGTTGGTAATGATATCAAACCATCTCATTCTCTGTAATCCCCATCTCCTCCTGCCTTTAATCTTTCCCAGCATCAGGTTCTTTTCTTCAAATCAGGTGGCCAAAATATTGGAGTTTCAGCTTCAGCATCAGTCCTTCCAGTGAATATTCAGGACTGATTTCCTTTAGGATTGACTGGTTGGATCTCCTTGTAGTCCAAGGGACTCTCAAGAGTCTTCTCCAACACCACAGTTCAGAAGCATCGATTCTTCAGTGCTCAGGTTTCTTCATGGTCCAACTCTCACATCCATACATGACTACTGGAAAAACCATAGCTTTGACTAGACAAGACCTTGTTTGGCAAAGTAATGTCTCTGCTTCTTAATATGCTGTGTAGGTTTGTCACAGCTTTTCTTCCAAGGAGCAAGCATCTTTTAATTTCATGGTTGCAGTCACCATCTGCAGTGATTTTGGAGCCAAAGAAGATAATGGCTCTTACTGTTTCCACTGTTTCCCCATCTATTTGCCATGTAGTGATGGGACCAGATGCCACGATCTTAGTTCTTTGAATGTTGAGCTTTAAGTCAGCTTTTTCACTCTCCTCTTTCAGTTTCATCAAGAGGCTCTTTAGTTCTCTGCTTTCTACCATAAGGGTTGTGTTATCTGTATATCTGAGTTTATTGATATTTCTCCTGGCAAACTTGATTCCAGCTTTTGCTTCAACCAGCCCAGCATTTCGCATGATGTGCCCTGCATGTAAGTTAAATAAGCAGGGTGACAGTATATAGCCTTGACATACTCATTTCCCAATTTTGAACCAATCCATTTTTCCATATCCAGTTCTAACTGTTGCTTCCTGATCTGCATACAGATTTCTCAGGAGGCAGGTAAAGTGTTCTGGTATACAATAAGATAAATAGGGACTGCTATCAAAGTATTTGTAGTTCAAAATAAAACAATATTAGTGAATTATTATTTACCAACAAAAAGAGTTATTTGCTTTTGTAACTCGTTTCTGCAAGTCCTTTTAAAGATATTTTAAAATTTATTTTATCATTTTAAATTATATAAATTTGTATAATTTATGTGTACAGAGAAATGTAATTTCCTAGTCTTTGAGATGATATTATTGATTGTTTTAAGATGTTGATGTAATACAGAATAAAAGTAAGCCAACTTCAAATCAGGCAATCTGTAAATATAAAAGTCCATTTATATAAAGGATATTTAGAATTGATTGTGTTAGAGGACAATGGATGTGCTCTGCTCCCTTGGCATGTGGAGCCCTAAGGACACACATTTCATGACAGTGGCCCTGAATCCCCTGATATAAGGTGCCTCCACATCCCCATCAGTCTCTTGGGACCAGAGGGACATCACCAGCACACAGCTGGTGATGCTGGAGGGCAGCCAGATGTGAAGAGCACCACCTAAAACTAACGGTGCACAGAAATGCCAAAATTTGAGTTGGTTGTTGAGAAGCAACTCCAGATCCAGAAACTATTTGAAATCTAGAAAGATTCTACCTATAGTCATTCTAAATGGACAAATAAGCAAATCTTTCATGGAGGTTAGTGGCTTATATTAATTCTTAACAGTATAAGTTTCTTGAGTTAATAGCATGTTAATTTATAATATGTCTTGACAAAAAAAAAATTAGATGTCCAAAGTGGTATAATGTTATAGTTGCTGATTAATTTGTGTCAGTGAGAAGTTTATAAATATTTCAAGTATTTTAAAAAAATTGATGATAAAAACTGTGACAAAAAGAAAGAAAACATAAAGTATGGTAAAAAAATTTTTAAATAAGAACTTTTGGTGGTAATATTGATGCATTTTCCAATCAATAAGTGGTTTTAAAAATAAATTTCTAAATAGATCCTCTAATATTTTATTGTTTGCAGATGTGAGTCAATATAGAGCAGCATGTAAGTGTTATAGAATCTCTAATCAGAAATCCCAAAGTTGGAGATATGGTTCTATCATTTGCTGATTACCTGTGCACCAGGCAATCACTTAGGACACTTATTTGACTCCTCTGTGCTTGTATCTGTAATTGTGAAATTTAATGCCTTTGAGCTATGGTGCTGGAGAAGACTCGTGAGAGTCCCTCAGACAACAAAGAGATCAAACCAGTTAATCTTCAGGGAAATCAACCCTGAACACTCATTGGAAGAACTGATACTGAAGTTGAAATTCTAGGATTTTGGCCATCTGATGTGAACAGCAGACTCATTGGAAAAGTCCCTGATTCTGGGAAAGAATGACATCAGAGTCAGAAGAGGGTGTCATTGGATGAGATGGTTGGATGGCAAACCAATGTGATGGACATGAACTTGGGCAAACTTCGGGAGATGATGTGGGACAGAAAGGCCTGGCATGCTGTAATCCATGGGGTAGTGAAGAGTCAGAGATGACTGGGTGACTGAACAACAACAACAAAATACCATCAGTACTTATATTTAAGTACTTTTGCTGTAAAAATTAAGTGTGATACTTTACATAAATATCCAGTTTAACATCAAGCCTATATCCAGTTAATACCTGTCTTTTATTTTTATTACACTATCGCATTTAGAATGACTATTTTATTTTTCACAGCTTCCATTGATCTTCTAATAGTATTAATTTTTTTAATGATGAGAAATGTAAGTTATCACTTGTCTTTAGTTTCTAAGATATCACTGAATTTTATTGCATAGAATTCCACATTTTATTAAATCAGTATTTTAAAAGTATTGCTACATGGAGAAATATGCTATCAGAGCATTCATTACCAAAGGCCAGATCTAAGAAATATCTTTTGAACTTTCTATTTTTACAGATGAAATAGATATGAACAAGTGAAGTCATTTCCTTGAGTCCCTATTTAACTTGTGGAACCTCAGTTTCTGCCACAAATCCAGCATTTATTCAGCTGAACTTATTCAACATTCATTATTTCATTCATTTATTCATTCAACCAATAAACACATATCAACACTAGTAATACTGGGTATCAGACATCCAGCTCTAGCTCTCTGATGCTTGTTGACAAAACAGTGAATAAAGTGCAAATATAAAAGTCATAAAATAGCTAATATTTATAATCTGCTTATATAAAGTTTATTGATGTTAAAGAATATTTAATAAGTGATCTGTAGGGTTATCAACCTGAACTTCACAGAAATAGTAAATGATAAGAAAAGTTTTTACAGTGGTCATGTATGGATGTGAGAGTTGGACTGTGAAGAAAGCTGAGCACCAAAGAATTGATGCTTTTGAACTGTGGTGTTGGAGAAGACTCTTGAGAGTCCCTTGGACTGCAAGGAGATCCAACTAGTCCATTCTGAAGGAGATCAGCCCTGGGATTTCTTTGGAAGGAATGATGCTGAAGCTGAAACTTGAGTACTTTGGCCACCTCATGTGAAGAGTTGACTCATTGGAAAAGATTCTGATACTGGGAGGGATTGGGGGCAGGAGGAGAAGGGGACGACAGAGGATGAAATGGCTGGATGGCATCACGGACTCGATGGACGCCAGTCTGAGTGAACTCCGGGACATGGTGATGGACAGGGAGGCCTGGCATGCTGCGATTCATGGGGTCGCAAAGAGTCAGACACAACTGAGTGACTGAAATGAACTGAACTGAACTGAAGAAAAGTTTTAAAGACAATAAGGATGTTACTTATGTTAAGACAATAAGGATGTTACTACCTATGTTACTTTCACATAAGAAGTAGAGGACCAGGTAAGAGAATTGCTATGTTGCCACTAGCTGTAATCAGCTTGCTTCCTATAATAGAAAGAATGAAGGCTCTAATTTTTCCTTATATTAATTTTCATTCAGTGAGCCATGGAGAATCCAACATAGTTATTACCTCCTCATTTACTGTTTAAACGATGGACTGGAAGAAACATAAGCTGGAATCAAGATTGCCGGGAGAAATATCAATAACCTCAGATATGCAGATGACACCACCCTTATGGCAGAAAGTGAAGAGGAACTAAAAAGCCTCTTGATGAAAGTGAAAGAGGAGAGTGGAAAAGTTGGCCTAAAGCTCAACATTCAGAAAATGAAGATCATGGCGTCCGGTCCCATCACTTCATGGGAAATAGACGGGGAAACAGTGGAAACAGTGTCAGACTTTATTTTTTGGGGCTCCAGAATCACTGCAGATGATGACTGCAGCCATGAAATTAAAAGACGCTTACTCCTTGGAAGAAAAGTTATGACCAACCTAGATAGCATATTCAAAAACAGAGACATTACTTTGCCGACTAAGGTCCGTCTAGTCAAGGCTATGGTTTTTCCTGTGGTCATGTATGCATGTGAGAGTTGGACTGTGAAGAAGGCTGAGCGCCGAAGAATTGATGCTTTTGAACTGTGGTGTTGGAGAAGACTCTTGAGAGTCCCTTGGACTGCAAGGAGATCCAACCAGTCCATTCTAAAGGAGATCAACCCTGGGATTTCTTTGGAAGGAATGATGCTAAAGCTGAAACTCCAATACTTTGGACACCTCATGCAAAGAGTTGACTCATTGGAAAAGACTCTGATGCTGGGAGGGATTGGGGGCAAGAGGAGAAGGGGGCAAGAGGAGAAGGGGAAGACTGAGGATGAGATGGCTGGATGGCATCACGGACTCGATGGACGTGAGTCTGAATGAATTCCGGGAGATGATGATGAACAGGGAGGCCTGGCGTGCTGCGATTCATGGGGTTTCAAAGAGTTGGACAAGACTGAGCGACTGAACTGAACTGAACTGAACTTGCATAAAGTTGTACAGCAGAACCAATGTATGTTCATGGGCTTATCAGTACTGACATTAAGAAAGCTGATTGTTAGCCAGGACATGGAAGCAATATAAATGTCCATCAACAGAGGAATGGTACATATATATATATGACTATTACTCAGCTATAAAAAGGGTGAAAGAATGTCATTTTCAGCAACGTGGATGGACCTAGAAATTGTCATACTAATTGAAGTAAACTAGACAGAGAAAGACAAGTATCCTATGATATCACTTACATGTGGAATCTATAGAAAGGATACAAATGAACTTATCTACAAAGCAGAAATAGAGTCAAAGATATAGAAAACAAACTTGTGTTTACTAAAGTGTAAGTGAGAGAGGTATATATTGAAAGACTGAGATTGACAAATACACATTATTATATATAAACTAGATGACTAATAAGGAACTGTATAGTACATGGGTCTCTACTCAATACTCTGGATTGACCTATATGGGGAAAGAGCCTAAAAAAGAGTGAGTATATGTATAACTGAATCACCTTCCTGTACACCTGAAACTAACACAACATTTTAAATAACAAAACATTGTAAATACTCCAATAAAAATGAATAAAAATTAAGCAATTACCTCTTCCCATAAAAGCCATCTCCATGTCAGATTTATTTTGATTAGTGAGCACACGTACTAGGTAAATCTTTCATAAAAGCAAAGTGGCTTAAAATGAACTTAAAAAAAAAGGAGTGAACCTGAATACTCATGTAGGAAGAGAGGATAGTCACTAAGGATTTGCGCCCACATCACCCTAGTAAAGTAAAACCAGCCCTATCACATCTTCCATCACAAACTGTGTGCCTTTTTAAATAATTTCTTTACTTGTTTAATTTCTTTCTTTCACATCCAAACAGCATGACTTCTTATGTCTATTAATTGTGATTCAGGGAATTCTCAGCATCTAGCCCAGCAAAAGTCAATTACTTTTTATTGCTTCCTCCTTTCAATGCTACCACCACCTTCATTAACCATGGTAACAGTCTTTTTGCCAAATTTGTCTCCTTTTTTATTCAAATTTCTAAAAGTTGGAGTGCTTCAGCGATTACCTCTTGAATTTCTTCTCTATCTATACTTACTCTTGGGTGAGCTCGCCCAGTTCTATGGGTTTAAGGATAACCAATAGGATGGAGGCTCTGAATTTATAACTCTTTGTCAGATATCTTTTCTGAATTTCAGACTCATTTGCCCAACTTCTTTGTCATCATCTACAAAAACCTATTTAGCATCTCTGCTGCTGCTAAGTCACTTAAGTCGTGTCTGACTCTATGCGACCCCATAGACAGCAGCCCACCAGGTTCCGATGTCCCTGGGATTCTGGAGACAGGGAAAAATGCTGGAGTGGGTTGCCATTTCCTTCTCCACTGCATGAAAGTGAAAAGTGAAAGTGAAGTCGTTCAGTTGTGTCTGACTCTTTGCGACCCCATGGACTGCAGCCTACCAGGCTCCCCGTTCATGGGATTTTCCAGGCAAGAGTACTGGAGTGGGTTGCCAGTGCCTTCTCCGCTTAGCATCTCTACATAGATATATAACAAACAACTCAAATTTACTTGTCTAAATCTAAGTCACCACTACGATGATGCAGGACAAGAACAAATCAAATAATCTAGGGCTTGCTCTAGCTAATTACATTTGAAAGGAAACAACCTTGTTCACACTTTTCAGGGAGCCCTTGGTGTTTAACGAAAATTATAAATTTTAAAACTGAATTTTAACTATGTTGAAAAAAAAAAGTAAGGTAAAGTTTACTGTGACCCTACATGCTGCTGCTGCTGCTAAATCACTTCAGTCGTGTCCAACTCTGTGCAACCCCATAGACGGCAGCCCACCAGGCTCCCCCATCCCTGGGATTCTCCTGGCAAGAACACTGGAGTGGGTTGCCGTTTCCTTCTCCAACACATGAAAGTGAAAAGTGAAAGTGAAGTCACTCAGTCATGTCTGACTCTTCATGACTCCATGGACTGCAGCCTACTAGGCTCCTCTGACCATGGGATTTTCCAGGCAAGAGTACTGGAGTGGGGTGCCATTGCCTTCTCCGATGACCCTACATACTGCTGAACATATACAATCCATTATCCTTGTGGCAATTAGGATTATTCTTTAAAAAGCAAAATCAAGCCACTCAGGAGTAGGAATCCTATGAGCATTGCTTACCATAAGTCTTTGATTCAAGACTCAGTGAAAATAAAACAAATAGCTAAAAACATATGCAAAGATTTGAACATATTCTTCACTGAAGAAGGCATACAGATGGCAAGCAAGCACATGAAATATGCCTAATATTAGTAGTCATCATTGGCGAAAAAAAAAAAAAAAACTAAAGTGAGATACCACCACCAACTAAGTTTCATGGCTGAAATAGTTTTATTTTAAACACAAAACAATCAGTATAAGTGTTGGCAGGACATGGAGAAGAGGAAACCTTCATCCACTGTTGGTGGGAATATGTCATTGTTTAACTACTTTGGAAAATAATGTGACAGTTTGTTAAAAAGTTAAGTGCACATTTATCATATGACTCAATCATTCTCGGTTCAGTTCAGTTCAGTTCAATCACTCAGTCGAGTCCGACTCTTTGGGACCCCATGGACCACAGCAGGCCAGGCCTCCCTGTCCATAACCAACTCCTGGGGATTACCCAAGCTCATGTCCATAGAGTCGATGATGCCCTCCAATCATCTCATCCTCTGTTGTCCCCTTCTCCTCCTGCCTTCAATCTTTCCTAGCATCAGGGTCTTTTGAGTCAGCTCTTTGCATCAGTATTGGAGTTTCAGCTTCAACATCAGCCCTTCCAATGAACACCCAGGACTGACCACCTTTAGGATGGACTGGTTGGATCTCCTTCCAGTCCAGGGGACTCTCAAAAGTCTTCTCCAACACCACAGTTCAAAAGTATCAATTCTACGCTCAGCTTTCTTTATAGTCCAACTCTCACATCCATACGTGACTACTGGAAAAACCGTAGCTTTGACTAGACGGACCTTTGTTGGCAAAGTAATGTTTCTGCTTCTTAATAAGATGCCTAGGTTGGTCATAACTTTTCTTTGAAGGAGCAAGCATCTTAATTTCAAGGCTGCAGACACCATCTGCAGTGATTTTGGAGCCCCCCCAAAATAAAGTCAGCCACTGATTCAACTGTTTCCCCATCTATTTGCCATGAAGCAATGGGACCAGATGCCATGATTTTAGTTTTCTGAATGTTGAGCTTTAAGCCAACTTTTTTGCTCTCCTCTTTCACTTTCATCAAGCAGCTCTTTAGTTCTTCACTTTCTGCCATAAGGGTGGTGTCATCTGCATATCTGAGGATATTGCTATTTCTCCCAGCAATCTTAATTCCAGCTTGTGTTTCATCCAGTCCAGGATTTCTCATGATGTACTCTGCATATACATTAAATAAGCAAGGTGACAATATACAGCCTTGGCATACTCCTTTCCTGATTTGGAACCAGTCTGTTGTTCCATGTCCAGCTCTAACTGTTGCTTCTTGACCTGCATACGGATTTCTCAGGAGGCAGGTCAGATGGTCTGGTCTTAAAAATTCTTTAAGAATTTTCCACAGATTGTTGTGATCCACACAGTCAAAGGCTTTGGCATAGTCAATAAAGCAGATAGATGTTTTCCTGGAATTCTCTTGCTTTTTTTGATGATCCAACTGATGTTAACAATTTGGTCTCTGGTTCCTCTTCCTTTTTTAAAACCAGTTTGAACATCTGGAAGTTCACGGTTCACATATTGCTGAAGCCTGGCTTGGAGAATTTTGAGCATTTCTTTACTAGTGTGTGAGATGAGTGTAATTGTGCAGTAGTCTGAGCATTCTTTGGCATTGCCTTTCTTTGGAATTGGAATGAAAACTCACCTTTTCCAGTTCCGTGTCCACTGCTGAATTTTCCAAATTAGCTGGCATATTGAGTGCAGTGCTTTCACAATTCATTGTTTACAATTTGAAATAGCTCAACTGGAATTTCATCACCTGCACTAGCTTTGTTCATAATGATGCTCCCCAAGGCCCACTTGACTTTGCATTCCAGGATGTCTGGCTCTAGATGAGTGATCACACCATTGTGATTATCTGGGTCGTGAAGAACTTTTTGTACAGTTCTTCTGTGTATTCTTGCCACCTCTTGTTAATACCTTCTGCTTCTCTTAGGTCCATACCATTTCTGTCCTTAATTGTGCACATCTTTGCATGAAAATTTCCCTTGGTATCTCTAAATTTCTTGAAGAGATCTCTAGTCTTTCCCATTCTATTATTTTCCTCTATTTCTTTGCATTGATTATTGAGGAAGGCTTTCTTACCTCTCCTTGCTATTCTTTGTAACTCTGCTTTCAAATGGGAATATCTTTCCTTTTCTCCTTTGTCTTTCACTTCTCTTCTTTTCACAGCTATTTGTAAGGCCTCGTCAGACAGCCATTTTGCTTTTCTGCATTTCTTTTTCTTGAGGATGGTCTTGATCCCTGTCTTCTGTACAATGTCACAAACCTCCATCCATAGTTCATGATGCACTCTGTCTATCAGATATAGTCCCTCAAATCCTTTTCATATATTGCTGAAGCCTGGCTTGGATTATAGGTGTATAATTGTAAGGGATTTTATTTAGGTCATACCTGAATGGTCTAGTGGTTTTCCCTGCTTTCTTCTAGAATTTGGCAATAAGGAATTCATTATCTGAGCCACAGTCAGCTCCCGGTCTTGTTACTCTTAGGTATTTTAATCAAGAGAATGAAAGTGTTTGTCCAAAGCAAGACTTGTACACGAATATTCATAGTAGCGTTATTTACGATAGCAAAACCCCTGGAAACAATCTAAATTTCCTTTAACAGCATATTCAAAAGCAGAGACATTACTTTGCCAACAAGGTCCGTCTAGTCAAGGCTATGGTTTTTCCTGTGGTCATGTATGGATGTGAGAGTTGGGCTGTGAAGAAAGCTGAGTGTCAAAGAATTGATGCTTTTGAACTGTGGTGTTGGAGAAGACTCTTGCGAGTCCCTTGGACTGCAAGGAGATCCAACCAGTCCATTCTGAAGGAGATCAGCCCTGGGATTTCTTTGGAAGGAATGATGCTAAAGCTGAAACTCCAGTACTTTGGCCACCTCATGAGAAGAGTTGACTCATTGGGAAAGACTCTGATGTTGGGAGGGATTGGGGGCAGGAGGAGAAGGGGACGACCGAGGATGAGATGGTTGGATGGCATCACGGACTCGATGGACGTGAGTCTGAGTGGACTCCGTGAGATGGTGATGGACAGGGAGGCCTGGTGTGCTGCAGTTCATGGGGTCGCAAAAAGTCGGACATGACTGAGCAACTGAACTGAACTGATACATCTCCTACAATATATACAATTGTTGACTTTTAACATTTGCAGTTTATAGTATGTCAGTTATACCTCAATAAAGTTGTGAAAATATATACTAGATCAAATCTTACCACTGTTCTGTTCAAAGTTCTCTCTTGCCTTCCCATTGTTTTTTGAATAAAATTTAAAGTTCCGACTTTGGGTTAAAAGGTTCTACATAATCTGGCCCCTGTATCTCCATCTAGTCTTTCTCCTGGTCCTGAATACATCAGACATTCCCCAGATCAGAAACACTCACTATTCCTTCAACTGAACACATCTTCCATACAAATCCTCACAAATTATTCCTCTCTTAAAAAAAAAAAATTCTCTAGTCAAATGTCACCCCTTCACAGAAGCCTTCCTTCACCACAGCATTTACAGGAATCCCTACAAACTCATGATGTTTCACTCTTGATCCCATTATCCCAACCAATCTATCTCCTTGGCTATTACAACATCTGTATTATGTTAAATAGTTGTTTATTGTCCTTTTCTCCACCTGACTAGACAGCTATGGCAGTGGAGAACCTGGATGTTCTGTTCTCTGATACAACTCAATCAAGTGGAACACTGGCTAACATATTATACACTCAATAAGTGTATATTGATGCAGTTACCAAGACAACACAAAATCGTTCTCTGAATGCTATTGTTCTTGTATGTAGCCCTTGTCATTTCTTTAAACTTTTCCTCTCGTTTCTTGGGTCATTCTTGTGATATGATGCAGAGGTTCATGTGTTAGGACTGCAATCTTTAAAAAAGCTTACAGATACTGATCACCACTACATTTCTCACAAAGTGCAAATAATCATGCTGAAATGGGTAGTTATCTATAATATATATTGGGTGTAAGGAAGCCTAAGAAGTATAGAGAGAAAAAAAATATTCTATTATAGTCTACAAATTGTTTTTGCATGTTGTATCAACAAGAAATTGTTTTTCATTACAAACAAAATATTGCATAAAATGTAATTTTCTTTCAATATCTGCAAATCAATCAATGTAATTCACCACATTAACAAATTGAAAAATAAAAACCATATGATTATCTCAATAGATGCAGAGAAGGCCTTTGACAAAATTCAACATCCATTTATGAAAAAACTCTCCAGAAAGCAGGAATAGAAGGAACATACCTCAACATAATAAAAGCTATATATGACAAACCCACAGCAAACATTATCCTCAATGGTGAAAAAATGAAAGCATTTCCCCTAAAGTCAGGAACAAGACAAGGGTGCCCACTTTCACCACTACTATTCAACATAGTTCTGGAAGTTTTGGCCACAACAATCAGAGCAGAAAAAGAAATAAAAGGAATTCAAATTGGAAAAGAAGAAGTAAAACTCTCACTGTTTGCAGAGGACACGATCCTCTACACAGAAAACCCTAAAGACTCCAGCAGAAAATTACTAGAGCTAATCAACGAATATAGTAAAGTTGCAGGATATAAAATCAACACACAGAAATCCCTTGCATTCCTATACACTAATAATGAGAAAGTAGAAAAAGAAATTAAGGAAACAGTTCCATTCACCATTGCAACGAAAAGAATGAAATACTTAGGAATATATCTACCTAAAAAACTAAAGACCTATATATAAAAAACTGTAAAACACTGTTGAAAGACATCAAAGAGGACATTAATAGATGGAGAAAGATACCATGTTCATGGATCGGAAGAATCAATATAGTGAAAATGAGTATGCTACCCAAGGCAATCTACAAATTCAATGCAATCCCTATCAAGCTACCAGTGATATATTTCCCAGAGCTAGAACAAATAATTTCAAGATTCGTATGGAAATACAAAAAAACCTCAAATAACCAAAGCAATCTTGAGAAAGAAGAATGAAACTGGAGGAATCAACCTGCCTGACTTAACGCTCTACTACAAAGCCACAGTCATCAAGACAATATGGTACTGGCACAAAGACAGAAATATAGATCAATGGAACAAAATAGAAAGCCCACAGATAAATCCACACACATATGGACACCTTGTCTTTGACAAAGGAGGCAAGAATATACAAAGGAGTAAAGACAATCTCTTTAACAAGTGGTGCTGGGAAAACTGGTCAACCACTTGTAAAAGAATGAAACTAGATCACTTTCTAACACTGCACACAAAAATAAACTCAAAATGGATTAAAGATCTAAATGTAAGACCAGAAACTATAAAACTCCTAGAGGAGAACATAGGCAAAACACTCTCAGACATAAATCACAGCAGGATCCTCTATGATTCACCCCCCAGACTTCTGGAAATAAAAGCAAAAATAAACAAATGGGATCTAATTAAAATTAAAAGCTTCTGCACAACAAAGGAAACTATAAGCAAGGTAAAAAGACAGACTTCTGAATGGGAGAAAATAATAGCAAATGAAGCAACTGACAAACAACTAATCTCAAAAATATACAAGCAACTTATGCAACTTAATTCCAGAAAAATAAACGACCCAATCAAAACTGGGCCAAAGAAGTAAACAGACATTTCTCCAAAGAAGACATACGGATGACTAACAAACACATGAAAAGATGCTCAATATCACTCATTATTAGAGAAATGCAAATCAAAACCACAATGAGGTACCACTTCACATCAGTCAGAATGGCTGTGATCCAAAAGTCTGCAATCAATAAATGCTGGAGAGGGTGTGAAGAAAAGGGAACCCACTTACATTGTTGGTGGGAATGCAAACTAGTACAGCCACTATGGAAAACAGTGTGGAGATTCCTTAAAAACTGGAAACAGAACTGCCTTATGACCCAGCAATCCCATTTCTGGACATACACACCAAGGAAACCAGAATTGAAAGAGACACATGTACCCCAATGTTCATCACAGCACTATTTATAATAGCCAGGACATGGAAACAACCTAGATGTCCATCAGCAGATGAATGGATAAGAAAGCCATGGTACATATACACAATGGAGTATTACTCAGCCATTAAAAATAATACATTTGAATCAGTTCTGATGAGATGGATAAAACTGGAGCCGATTATACAGAGTGAAGTAAGCCAGAAAGAAAAACACCAATACAGTATACTAACACATATATATGGAATTTAGAAAGATGGCAATGATGACCCTGTATGCAAGACAGCAAAAGAGACACAGATGTGTAGAGCAGACTTTTGGACTCAGAGGGAGAGGGAGAGGGTGGGATGATTTGGGAGAATGACATTCTAATATGTATACTATCATGTAAGAAAGGAATTGCCAGTCTATGTCTGATGCAGGATACAGCATGCTTGGGTCTGGTGCACGGGGATGACCCAGAGAGATGTTATGGGGAGGGAGGTGGGAGGGGAGTTCATGTTTGGGAACACATGTACACCCATGGTGGATTCATGTCAATATATTGCAAAACCAATACAGTATTCTAAAGTAAAATAAAAATAAAAATGAAAATAAATGTAATTTACTTTGTTCATAGCCATGTAACCCTACATCCTTTCTTAGTTTTCTCACTTAGCATATAAAAATAAAAGGCTCTTAAATTTATGAGGAATCTAACACATTCAGTTGCAAATGATGCAGAAATAAACCATATCTCACACATGTGAGAGGAAAGAATCAAGTACAAGGTTGTGTCTACATAGCTTTAAATCCCTTCTTCATAGCTCAGGCACAGAGGCAGGGCCATCTGTTCATTGAGAGCAAGACAAGACATGCCAGGGACCATTTATCTTTGTCTAAGCATTTGTCAACTGGACAATGTCTGTGGTCATGCTGCTTCAGTGAAGCCACCTCCCCAAACTCACAGCTTTCTTTGGTTGCCTCCTCTGAAATCAATTTAGGTTTCCTGGTGGTTTTGTGGGCACGTGTTGAGGGTGCATTGTGGAGCTGTGTGCTTCTCTGAAATCTGCAGGTGGGTCTGCCCTGTAGTCCTTGCTATCAAAGTTATTCAGGTCTTTTTAAATTAAAGTACACTTGGCTTGCAATGTTGTGTTAGTTTCTGCTTTACAGCAAGGTGATTCAGTTGGAAATATTCTCATTTTTGTGTTTCAGAAAAGGCTGTGGTGGTGGGGTGGGGAGACATGGGTTTGTTTTCAAATTGATCTTAATTAGTAGAGTCAACAGAAAAGTGCCAAAGACATTTGTTGTTCAGTTACTCAGACATATCCGACTCTTTGTGACACCCTAGAATGCAGCACACCAAGCTTCCATGTCCTTCACTTTTCCCAGAGTTTCCTCAGACTCATGTCCTTTGAGTCAATTATAGCATTCAAACCATCTAATCATCAGTTGTTCCCTTCTCCTGCCTTCAATTTTCCCAGCATTGGGTCTTTTCCAGTGAGTCAGCTCTTTCCATCAGGTGGCCAAAGTATGGAAGCTTTAGCTTCAGCATCAGTCCCTCCACTGAATATTCAGGGTTGATTTCCTTTAGGATTAACTGGCTTGATCTCCTTGCTGTCCAAAGAACTCTCAAGAGTTTTCTCCAACATCACAGTTCAAAAGCATAAATTCTTCAGTGTTCAGACTTCTTTATTGTCCATCTCTCACATCTGTGGTGGCTGAGGTGGTAAACAATCTACCTATAATGCAGGAGACCTGAGTTTGATCCCTGGGTTGGGAAGATGCCCTGGAGAAGGTAATGGAACCCCACTCCAGTATTCTTGCCTAGAGAATTCCATGGACAGAGGAGTCTTTGCATGATGTACTCTACATAGAATTAAAATAAGCATGGTGACAATATACACTCTTGATATACTCCTTTCCCAATTTTGAACCAGTCCATGAATCACAAGCCAGAGTCAAGATGCCTGGGGAAGTATCAATAACCTCAGATAAACAGAGGATATCACCCTAATGGCAAAAATAATCTGATGATGTGAAGAACAATATTGCATACGAACCTGAAATGTTAGGTCCATGAATCAAGGTACTGGAAATGTTCAAACAGGAGAGGGCAAGAGTGAATATCGACATTTTAGGAATCAGTGAACTAAAATGGACTGGAATGGGTGAATTTAATTCAGATGACCATTGTATATACTACTGTGGACAAGAAGTCCTTAGAAGAGATGGAGTAGCCATCATAGTCAATAAGAGTCCAAAATGCAGTACTTGGATGTAATCTCAAAAAACGACAGAATGACCTTTATTCATTTCCAAGGCAAACCATTCAATATCTCAGTAATGGAAGTCTATGCCCCAGCAAGTAATGCTGAAGAAGCTGAAATTGAATGGTTCCATGAAGATTAAAAGACTTTCTAGAAGTAACACCCCCAAAAGATGTCCTTTTCATCATAGGGGACTGGAATGCAAAAGTAGGAAGTCAAGAGATACCTGGAGTAACAGGCAAATTTGGCTTTAGTGTACAAAATGAAGTAGGGCAAAGGCTAACAGAGTTTTACCAAAAGAATGCACTAGTCATAGCAAACACCCTTGTCCAACAACACAAGAGACAAATCTACACATGGACATCATCAGATGGTCAATACTGAAATCAGATTGATTATATATTTTGCAGCCAAAGATGGAGAAGCTCTATATAGTCAGCAAAAATAGACTGGGAGCTGACTGTGGCTCAGAATATGAACTCCTTATTGAAAACTCAGAATTAAATTGAAGAGAGTAGGGAAAACCATGAGACTGTTCAGGTATGACCAAAAAAAAATCACTTATGATTATAAAGTGGAAGAGACAAATAGATTCAAGGGATTAGATCTGATAGACAGAGTGTCTGAAGTACTGTGGACAGAGGTTCATGACACTGAACAGGAGGAAGTGATCAAGACCATCCCCAAGAAAAAGAAATGCAAAAAGGCAAAATGGTTGTCTGAAGAGGCCTTACAAATAGCTGAGAAAAGAAGAGAAGTGAAAGGCAAATAAGAAAAGGAAAGATATGCCCATTTGAATGCAAAGTTTCAGAGGATAGCAAAGAGAGCTAAGAAAGCCTTCCTCTGTGATCAATGTGATGAAATAGAGGAAAACACTAGAATGGGAAAGACTACAGATCTCTTCAAGAAAATTAGAGATACCGAGGGAACATTTCATGCAAAGATGGGCTCGATAAAGTACAGAAATGGTATGGACCTAAGAGAAGCAGAAGATATTAAGAAGTGGCAAGAATACACGGAAGAACTGTACAAAAAAGATCTTCACGACCCAGATAATCATGATGATGTGATCACTTACCTAGAGACAGACATCCTGCAATGTGAATTAAAGTGGGCCCTAGAAAGCATCACTATGAACAAAACTAGTGGAAGTGATGGAATTCCAATTGAGTTATTTCAAATCCTAAAAGATGATGCTGTGAAAGTGCTGCACTCAATATGCCAGCAAATTTGGAAAACTCAGCAGTGGCCGCAGGACTGGAAAAGGTCGATTTTCATTCCAATCCCAAAGAAAGGCAATACCAAAGAATGCTCAAACTACCCACAACTGCACTCATCTCATATGCTAGCAAAGTAATGCTCAAAATTCTCCAAGCTAGGCTTAAACAGCACATGAACAGTGAACATTCAGATGTTCAAGCTGGATTTAGACAAGCCAGAGGAATGAGAATCAAATTGCCAACATCTGTTGGATCATCAGAAAAGCAAGAGAGTTCCAGAAAAACATCTACTTCTACTTTATTGACTACGCCAAAGCCTTTAACTCTGCAGATCACAAGAAACTGTGGAAAATTCTTAAAGAGATGAGAATGCCGGACCACCTTACCTGCCTCCTGAAAAACCTATATGCATGTCAAGAGCAGAACCAGACATGGAACAACAGACTGGTTCCTATTTGGGAAAGGAGTATGTCAAGGCTGTATATTGTCACCCAGCTTATTTAACTTATACAGAGAATAAATCATGTAAAACGCCGGGGTGGATGAAGCACAACCTGGAATCAAGTTTGCCGGAAGAAATAAATATCAGTCACCTTAGATATGCTGATGACACCACCCTTATGACAGAAAGCAAAGAACAACTAAAGAGACTCTTGATGAAAGCAAAAGAGGAGAGAGTAAAAGTTGGCTTAAGACTCAACAATCACTTCATGGGAAATAGATGGTGAAAGAGTGGAAACAGTTGATAGACTATATTTTTTGAGGCTCCAAAATCATTGCAGATGGTGACTGCAGCCATGAAATTAAAGGACACTTGATCCTTGGAAGAAAAGTTATGATCAATCTAGATAGCATATTAAAAACCAAGACATTACTTGCCAACAAAGTTCTGTCTTGTCAAAGCTATGGTTTTTCCGGTAGTCATGTATGGCTGTGAGAGTTGGACCGTGAAGAAAGCTGAGTGTTGAAGAATTGATGCTTGTGAACTGTGGTGTTGGAGAAGACTCTTGAGAGTCCCTTGGACTGCAAGGAGAACCAGTCAATCATAAGGAAAATGAATCCTGAATATTCATTGGAAGGATTGATGCTAAGGCTGAAACTTCAATACTTTGTCCAACTGAATAATTGGAAAAGACTCTGATGCTGGGAAAATTTGAAGGCAGGAGGAGAAAGGGGTGATGAGGCATGAGATGGTTGGATGGCATCACTGACTAGATGGACATGAGTTTGAGCAAGCTCTGGGAGTTGGTTCTGGACAAGGAAGCCTGGTGTGCTGCAGTCCATGATGTTGCAAAGATTCAGACACAACTTTGTGACTGAACTGATTGGAACTTAGGCCCTCAAAGCAAGCATATAGCACAAGTTTCTGCCAGAGGACCAAAGCTTTCTTTGGGGTTTTGTAGGACAAAGCTGAGTGCTTATGGGTCTGGGGTTTTGTTCAAGTCTTATCAGATCCCAAAGTATTTTTATCATCAGATAGCTTTTGCATATTTTTAAAGACTATTTTCATCATGTATTATTGCCTTTTGTGTAATATGACACATGGGAACATATGTTTTTGCAGCAAAAGCATCTTCAAATTGAGAAGTACTGTGTTGTCAGCTACCTGGTACATTCAAATTAGACACCAAAACATGCCTCAGATGTCTTTATGTACCTGATAAAGGGCTATTTTTTCTTATTAAAAATGGCATTTTAAAGAGTGCTTCATGGCAAGTGATTAACATCTTCCAAACTGCAGTTCTCACAAATGCAAAGCAGAACAGGCTTTGGCTCAGGATTTAGCCTGAGAAAAACATTTCACTGCCATAAACACAAAACTACTGCTGGGTAAGTCACTCATGAAACTTAACACCTGAAGCATATTTTTAAATTATGAGTTGCTTCAAACATCATAAATATTCCTGATTCTCAACCACAGTAACTATCCTCTACCTCCTTTCTAACTAATTTCTAGTTGAAGTATCAGGTATGGCTGAGAATCCGTGGATAAAAACAGGAAACAAAATCTGTTTCATCTATGACTGAAATTTTAGAAGGATTTTTTTTTTCTCAACTGCTTTTTAGGTGAGTGACATTTGTCTTTTGGAAGAAAATATTAGTCTGTCACAAAAATCAAACAAATATTGCACAAAATTGAATTTGATAGTGTTTCAATTTTCATTTCTTTTCTCTTAAAGACTTTATATGTGGAATAAATATTTGTTTGGATCTCATATTACAACCCTGTACAAACATTGAATTGCAAATAGATTTTATATTAACCTCCATGTGGTACATTTAAGACCCTTGGTAGGGTGAACACTGGTCAGATTGTATGCACTGAAATACAAGGACAGCTAGAGAAATACAAATCATAAAAGGAGACAGCAGACTAGTTCATGGAACAATTGATTATTTGCAAATTATGGAGGATAATTGTTATATATGAGAAAAGGGCATGTCTTTTCTTGACATTTATACCAAGGAGATTGACAAAATTGTATGTGTGGTAAGAATTACAGAATGGTAATTTCAAAGAACCCCAATCTTTAGTAAAAGAACACTAAATTGAAATGTCATGAGCTCAAACCAACCCCCCACCCCCACCCACACACAGACACAATTTTAAAAGCCTTTAAGAACACTATTTGGTATTTAACAACTAAACCAGTGTAAGAGACAATCATACAAAATTCACTAATATGACATTCAGAATAAATTCTCAAGAAAGTTTTCAGTTGTTTAAACTTCATTTATGAGATAATTTCTACTTCACACTTTCATGTTTAAGATTAAAGTATATTTTCTTTAAAATATGGTAACAATCATCACTCAGGACTTCACAAATATCTTATCCTGTGGTTAAAATCTCTATTTTTCTTGTTAGGCATCTATAAGTGGAGTATAATTCGCTCTGATATAGCGTTCCACTCAGGTCAGAATGCCTGAATGGTGGTAAAAGAAATAATAAATTATGATCCCATTAATTGTTGCAATTGTTTTTTGCCATTTAATTACCAACATGTAAATTACCTTCTCATTACAGGCAGGCTGCATGATTGACCTGTCCTTGACTCATAGTCATTCGAAGTGGGAGACTTGATGATTGCACACCAGCCAAAAGAGCTCAGTTTTAGCCCCTGATAGAGATTGATGGCCCTGTAAAAACTGCCTCACTGCACGCACGGTCTGACTGGGCTCTCATCTGCCATCTGCAGTGCAGAGCACGTTTGTTTGTATCCCCACTATTACCTGGTTTGGTCCAAGATAGGTCTGTGTCAGTGATGCAGGCAGAGGATAGAAGGTTTGTGGATCACAGACAAGGACAGTTTCTTCCTTGGAATCAGAGTACCAGCATTTATGCTGGTTATATTTGCTAAATCACTTCAGTCATGTCCAGCTCTTTGTGACCCTATGGACCATAGTCCACTGTAGATTGCCAGTTTACCCTGGGCAAGGTGGAGAGAGCCACAAGATGCCTACATTCTGTGGGATGTATAGCAGGAGAGCAACCCTGAGCTTGAATCGATTTTAATGGCCAGAAAACATCCCTGCTCTGTGCTGTGAAGGGAGACAGAATCCCTATTCCAAGGCTCTTCCTATCATCTTCCTGTCATCCTTGGAAAGACAGTGTGATCATAGTGCCTCTCCTAGCAAGATGTACTGGAAAGCAAGAGACTCTGCACACTCATATTCTAACATTGATTTAACTTGATGTGACACGTTTTCATTGCCTTTCCTGAATAGGTAAAAGTAGAAGGAAGAAACTCTAAAGCAGGCATTTCACAAAACACGGTATCTTGCTACTCAAGAGCTACCAGAGGACACATGATAACAAAGAAAAGGAGATTCTATGTCATCTACTGCAAAGAGTCTTGCCTTTTCTAACAAATGACACTTGTCAGTGGGGACCTCTCCCATCTGCCACTTAGACCCTTGGCCTTCTGTGGACTGTCTTCTATTTTTTCTTCTTCTCTGTGTTATTCTTTTATCTACCAGTCTTCACAGAGCAGAGGGTGTGGTGTAGAACACACTTCCTGTGGGCCAGAAGACTGGCTTTTAAACTCAGTTCTTCTGCATATTAGCTACTTGACCTTGGTTAGTTATTCAAAATTTCTGAGTCTCAGTCTCATTCTATGCAAAATGAAGAGTCAAATTTCTAGCACTGTTCTATAATCTCACCTCTTCTTTTATATGTGACTTCATGGTTTAATTGCTCAGGATTGTTACTTTGTGTGTATTCGTGTGTGTGTGTGTGTGTGTGTGTGTGTGTGTGTGTGTTTGTGTTTGATGGAGTAGAGAAAAGAAGATAAGGGGGAGGGGAGACAGAGATTAATTTGCCCTTAATGTCACCCTTAATTTGTTCCCTAAGGAAATACAAATATTAATTCATTTACTGATTTATATCATATACAGTGTATTTTAGGGAAATTAAAATAGAAGTAGTTTTTCTCAGGGTCTGATGTAGGGAGTGTCTGACTGACTTCCGATTTTGCCTGGATCCTGCCTAGACTATGTGCCTGCCTGCAAGCATACCAGTTGTTACCAGCAATGCAAGTGCCATCTTAGATAAGCTGGGGCGTGAGACTTCAAATTTCCTGAGCCCCTGGAGCCCCGGAGGAGGCCTGGTCAGCTCTCTGGGGTCTGAAAAGTCTTGCAACTCACAAGGTGAAAGAAACACTATTGTAAAAGTAAAAACCTAGAGTTGCATTTTCGTGCTCAAACTGATGATACCAGTTTTCTGGCTTGAGATTACAAGTGGGAGCCTCCAAAATTTAACTCTCAGCCATGGGGTGCACGCACCACCCATGACCCTTTCCCAGCTGGAACTCCAGATTGCTTTTGCATAGAATTTCCCAATGCTGTCCAAATCTGGGTGTAGGTTTCAGCCCAATTTGGTGATGTACACACTTTTACTTGGAGAAGGAAATGGCAATCTACTCCAGTATGCTTGCTTGGAAAATCCCATGGAAAGAGGAGCCTGGCAGTCCATGGGGTCGCAAAAATTCACGATTTAGCGACTAAGCAACAACAATAGCAACACTGTTACTTAGGGCTTCCTTGGTGGCTCACTTGGTAAAGAATCTGCCTGCAATGCAGGAGACCCAGGTTTGATCCCTGAGTCAGGAAGATCCCCTGGAGAAGGAAAGGGCAACCCACTCCAGTATTTTTGCCCAGGAAATTCCATGGACAGAGGAACTTGGCAGGCTACAGTCCATGGGGTTGCAAGATTCGGACACAACTTAGTGACTAAACCATCACCACACTGTTACTTCTCTCTTTCGCATCAGATTCTTCTAATGAATGTGTATTGAAAATAAGTAAAATAACCCCCGATTAAGAAATTGAAATAGGTTTATTGTGTGTAACAAGAGGTTTCTTTTCGTAGTGAATCATTTGAACCTGAAGATGAAAGTAAAACTTTCGACAAAACAGTGTATCATGAAAAAACAGAAAGTTTTCGAAGAGGATCTATTCTGCCTAATAACTGTTCATAATGCTTTACTTCAATCATTTTGATTAATCTTCACAAAACCCCTTGCAGGTGGTTATACCTCTTGTCACCTCTAGGGGATGGAATAAGGATTTGGACCTAAGACATGGATTCAGACTCTGAGTCTGACTTCTGAAACAGTGATCTTAAATAAACTGCATAACTTAAAAAAAATATTTGTTTTCTCATTAAAACATCTGAATAATACTCTATATTATGAAGCTCTTTTGAAGATTGTGAATTTTTTTGAAATACAGTTAATATATAATGTTATGTTAGTTTCAGACATACTATATAGTGATTTGACATTTGCATACATTATTAAATGATTTCTACAATAAGTCTAGCAACCATCTGTCCCCATTGGATTTATGAAATGTTTAATGTAAATTACTCTAATACACATCTGATGTGAATATATAAGAATTTTTTACCTTCCATTAAAAATATTAGGAAACCTAACAATAGGATGTTTAAGTGACTTGCCCAAGGTCACATAGCTGGTTTTCCTCCATGACCTTGCATGTTTCCTAAAGGATTCTGTCTCGCAGGAGATTTGGCCTTTAATAATGGAGACTAGGACTGCAGTATGTTCACTCTGACTTTAAGCTTCTCTGATAGCTCCAGCCAACCACCATGGGGCACACCAGGTATTCTGGATGGATAACTTTGGATGGATAACTTTAGGGTATTATTTCTACTTATGTAAACAATTTTGTTTATAATAAAATATACATCAAATATCATAACATAAAATTTACAATTCTAACCATTCTAAATGTAATCCAGTGGCATTAAGCACCTTCACCATGGTGTATAGTCTACTAATCTTTATCTCATCCTGTCAAGTTTCTATTTTTATATATACTTAAAATCTATATAGTGAATAACAAAGTAGTGTATTCATTTTTGAACTGCTTTAAAGATATAAGTACAGTGAAAGTGTGCTTACAAAGTTTGTACTGTAGGTGCATGACCCCAAATCCTGGAGATCAGAGCTTGTGGAAGTGCTCTTTATGACCCTAGACCAAATCCATCAATTGACTTATGCTTTCACTTTACACTCTTCATTCCCATTTCTATTTTCAGGCTTGCTAAGAATACTGAATGAAGTAAAACAAACATGATTGTTTTTGTTTAATCCCCTGTCTAGTCCTACAGGGGATTCACTTTCTATATCTGATAGATTAGGACACATCACATCACAAGGAAAGGCTGAGACAGAAAAGAAGTGTTGCAATTTCAGCTGCAATTAATTGCACTGGTCCCTGCCTTCCATGTAAATGATTTTAATATCTCAGATGAAATAAGAAGAGAAAGGTCAGCCATGAGCTACAAGAAGGATAATCTGTGTCCTAATTACAACCTCTTCTTCTTATAAGAAGCCATAAAGTTTACTGAACAGTTCACTTACATTATCCCATTCCATCCCCAACAATTTTGATTTTAAAAATAATTTCAAATTGATATAGCCACTATGGAGAACAGCATGGAGATTCCTTAAAAAGTTAGGAATAAAACTACCATATGACTCAGCAGTACCACTACTGGGCACATACTCTGAAAAAACCAGAATTGAAAAAGACACATGTAACGCCAATGTTCATTGCAGCACTATTTACAATAGGTAGGCCATGGAAGAAACCTAGATGTCCATCAACAGATGAATGGATAAAGAAGCTGTGGTATATATACACAATGGAGTATTACTCAACCATAAAAGGAACACATTTGAGTCAGTTCTAGTGAAGTGGATGAACCTAGAGCTTGTTATGCAGAGTGAAGAAAGTCAGAAAGGGAAAAACAATTATTGTGTATTATATATATATATAATCTAGAAAAATGGTACTGATGAACCTATTTGCAGGGCAGGAATAGAGATGCAGACATGCAGAACAAACTTGGACACGGCAGGGGAAGGAGATGGTGGGATGAATTGAGAGAGGAGCATTGAAATGTATGTGTTACCATACATAAAATAGATGGCTAATAGGAAGTTGCTGTATGGGCACAGGGACCTCAACACGGTGCTCTGTGACAACCTAAAGGTGTAGGATGGGGTGGAGGTGGGGGAGAGGTTCAAGATTAAGGGGACATGTGCACACTTATGGCTGACTCACATTGTTGTACGGCAGAAGCCAACACAATATTGCAAGGCAATTGTTCTCTAATTAAAAATAAATTTTAAAAAATCACTGAGAAAAAAAAAAACAAGTTCAGTAAAGTCAAGGAGGATAAATAGTTTTCGGCTCACCATACAGTTACTGAGAGCCTGAGAAGGGATGGGAATCACAATGTTGCATCATTTTTCTTCCTGAATCCTGTAAATCCCCATTTACAGACCAGCTACAGATCCAGATTTAGGAGCAGATGCTTGAAAAAGGCCTGAGTCCAGACAGCACCCAATATGCTGGGTGGCCAGCAAGAAAATATAGAAGTGATTCTTAAACCTCACTCAGAATCAGCATTATCTGGAAACACTCATTAAAAATACGAATGCCCTGTACTGTAATGCACAGCATTTTTAATCCATAAATCTAAGGTTCTACTTAGAAACCTATTGTCCCAGGTGGTTTTTTTTAGGAGTCAGCTATGAACTGGCTTTTCTTTAAATAATATATTTAAATGATATATTAATATAATATATTCTAAATGATATTTTATAGGTGACACATGTTTCTAATGGCTGGAATTAAATGCTTCAAAAGGTAGAAACCAGAAAATTGGCATTTGAAGAAACAAAATATTTTCTGAGTATTAACATGGCACATGATGAACTTTTTAAGTGAAGTTAAATATAAGAAAAGTATGTAGTAGTGTTAAGTCATTCAGTTGTGTACAACTCTTTGTGATCCCATTCTCTTCTCCAGAGGATCTTCCTGATCCAGGGATATCTGTGTAAATGAACAGTCTTTAGATTTTGAAGTGACAGAAATGCACACCTTTTACATTGCTTACTAATAAAATTAAATTAGTAACTTGGCCAAAAAGTTCATTCAGATTTTTTAACCTAAGATCTTATGAAAAAATCTGAATAAACTCTTTGGCCAACCTAATAGTAACTCTAAATCAATCCTCAAATAATTAAAATTTTAATTAGTCTCAGTGGAGATATTTGCTGACTCTTATGCCTCAATAGTTTGAAAAATTTAGACTTTAAGGCATATACGATTGACACCAGTGACTTCTTTTTAAGATTTAGAGGAGATGAGACCACTCCATGCATGAAGGCATGGGGGCTGGGGTGGGAGTGGCGGGTTCCTTTGAGGATGATGGACGTTCTTTCCATCTAATATGCTGGAGCAGGAAGGATGGAGCTTTGTCCGGGGGTTGAGGAAAGAGTTTGGTTTTGGATCCTGAGATGAGAGAACAGGGTCAAATAGGATTCTGGTGAATGGAGAGAAATCATCCCTTGAAATAAAGATGGAGAAATTGCCTCAATCATGGAATATTTATGTCCAATAGGCACTAGAAAAAATATATAATCTTTCCTTAAAGTTATATTTTGATTTTCTTCCTTATAACCAATTACCAAACTCTCAGTAATAAATGCAATAGGCATTGCTCTGCTTTGTAGAAATAGGGAAGACCTACGTCTCCCTTTGATGGAAGCAGACTGAGAACTTCAGTCTGATCTCCAGTTATCAGGCTTCATCACCTCATGCATTATCCTCCTGATGTTTCCAGCAACATCTCTGGAACTGTTATGTGGGCATTAGCTCTATGGGGATAATTCATGAGAAATCCTCACTTACTCCATTATGCCTGGAGGAAAATTCCACTGTATGAATGCAAACAGATGGTGATGGCTTGGGTTGGATAGCTTCAGTTCAGTTCAGTCTCTCAGTCGTGTCCAGCTCTTTGCGACCCCATGAATTGCAGCACGTCAGGCCTCCCTGTCCATCACCAGTTTCTGGAGTTCACTCAAACTCATGTCCATCAAGTCGGTGATGCCATCCAACCATCTCATCCTGTCTTCCCCTTCACCTCCTGCCCCCAATCCCTCCCAGCATCAGAATCTTTTCCAATGAGTCAACTCTTTGCATGAGGTGGCCAAAGTATTAGAGTTTCAGCTTTAGCATCAGTCCTTCCAAAGAATGCCCAGGGCTGATCGCCTTTAGAATGGACTGGTTAGATCTCCTTGCAGTCCAAGGGACTCTCAAGAGTCTTCTCCAACACCCAATTCAAAAGCATCAGTTCTTCAGCACTCAGCTTTCTTTACAGTCCAACTCTCACATCCATACCTGACCACTGGAAAAACTATAGCCTTTACTAGACGGACCTTTGTTGGCAAAGTAATGTCTCTGTTTTTGAACATGCTTTCTAGATTGGTCATAACTTTCCTTCCAAAGAATAAGCATCTTTTAATTTCATGGCTGCAATCACCATCTTTGGAGTAGTGATTTCGGAGCCCAAAACAATAAAGTCTGACACTGTATTCCCATCTATTTCCCATGAAGTGATGGGACCAGATGCTATGATCTTAATTTTCTAAATGTTGAGCTTTAAGCCAACTTTTTCACTCTCCCCTGTTACTTTCATTAAGAGGCTTTTTAGTCCCTCTTCATTTTCTGCCATACGGATGGTGTCATCTGCATATCTGAAGTTATTGATATTTCTCCCAGCAATCTTGATTCCAGCTTGTGTTTCTTCCAGTCCAGCTTTTCTCATGATGTACTCTGCATATAAGTTAAATAAGCAGGGTGACAATATACAGCCTTGACGTACTCCTTTTCTTATTTGGAACCAGTCTATTGTTCCATGTCTAGTTCTAACTGTTGCTTCCTGACTTGCATATAGGTTACTCAAGAGGCAGGTCAGGTGGTCTGGTATTCCCATCTCTTTCAGAATTTTCCACAGTTTATTGTGATCCACACAGTCAAAGGCTTTGGCATAGTCAATAAAGCAGAAATTGATGTTTTTCTGGAACTCTCTTCCTTTTTCCATGATCCAGCAGATGTTGGCAATTTGATCTCTGCTTCCTCTGCCTTTTCTAAAAGCAGCTTGAACATCTGGAAGTTCATGATTCACGTATTGCTGAAGCCTGGCTTGGAGAATTTTGAGCATTACTGTACCAGCGTGTGAGATGAGTGCAATTGTGTGGTAGTTTGAGCATTCTTTGGCATTGCCTTCCTTTGGGATGGGAATGAAAACTGACCTTTTCCAGTCCTGTGGCCACTGCGGAGTTTTCCAAATTTGCTGGCATATTGAGTGCAGCACTTTCACGGCATCATCCTCCAGGCTTTGAAATAGCTCAACTGGAATTCCATCACCTCCACTAGCTTTGTTCATAGTGATGCTTTCTAAGGCCCACTTGGCTTCACATTCCAGGATGTCTGGCTCTAGATGAGTGATCACAGCATCGTGATTATCCAGGTAGTGAAGATCTTTTTTGTACAGTTCTTCTGTCTATTCCTGCTGCCTCTCAATATTTTCTGCTTCTGTTAGGTCCATACCATTTCTGTCCTTTATCGAGCCCATCTTTGCATGAAATGTTCCCTTGGTATCTCTAATTTTCTTGAAGAGATCTCTAGTCTTTCCCGTTCTGTTGTTTTCCTCTATTTCTTTGCATTGATAGCCTAGGAAGGCTTTCATATCTCTCCTTGCTCTTCTTTGTAACTCTGCATTCAGATGCTTATATATCTCCTTTTCTCCTTTGCTTTTAGCTTATCTTCTCTTTTTTTTTATAATTTTAAAATCTTTAATTCTTACATGTGTTCCCAAACATGAACCCCCCTCCCACCTCCCATTTGTAAGGCCTCCTCAGACAGCCATTTTGCTTTTTTGCATTTCTTTTCCATGGGGATGGTCTTGATCTCTGTCTCCTATGCAATGTCACAAACCTCCGTCCACAGCTTATCAGGCACTCTATCTATCAGATCTAGTCCCTTAAATCTATTTCTCAATTCCACCGTATAAGCATAAGGAATTTGATTTAGGTCATACCTGAATGGTCTAGTGGTTTTCTCCACTTTCTTCAATTTAAGTCTGAATTTGGCAATAAGGAGTTCATGATCTGAGCCACAGTAAGCTCCTGGTCTTGTTTTTGCTGACTGTATAGAGCTTCTCCATCTTTGGTTGTAAAGAATATAATCAATCTGATTTCAGTGTTGACCATCTGGTGATGTCCATGTGTAGAGTCTTCTCTTGTGTTGTTGGAAGAGGGTGTTTGCTATGACCAGTGCATTCTCTTGACAAAACTCTATTAGCCTTTGCCCTGCTTCATTCCATATTCCAAGGCAAAATTTGCCTGTTACCCCAGGTGTTTCCTGACTTCCTACCTAGCTTTGTTAGTGAAAATTCAGGACTAATAAAGTGAGGGTCAGGAGATTATGTCTATGGCAACCAGGGAGCGATTAATTTAGAAAGAGATAAGTTTCCAAAGGCAGAGAAGAAAGCTGCCCCTTGGCCAATGACCACAGTCATGATGAGTCTCAGGTGAAAGGAGGATGCTTCCTCTGTCCATCAGCAGTCTCATTAGTCCAGGTAATGCACTAATGTCTGTGGGTGCCTCTGACAAGTCTAGACAGGGAAGAAGGGATGAAGAACACGAAAAGGAGAAATAGCCAAGGAGTATTAAAAGATTACATGTATATTCGTGGGAAGGGAAAAACTAATTTACAAGATATTACAGGATGGTTAGCTCCCCAAAGGGAGAGTACTTTGGAATTCTTCGGTGCTGATGCAGTTATGATAACCTATGGAGCAGAGAAACCACTTACAGATTACATTCAGATGATGCTTTGCAGGTAGGGGCATTGTCACATAACATGGTCATACGTTTAGCTGCAGTTAAAAAGGGATTTCTGAAGGATATACCTCTGAGCAGAATTCACAGAAGGAAAGTTAAATATGTGAACCACAGATGAAATTATTTGTGTGTGCATATGTGTGTGTGTGATTAAACACAGGTTGTAATGAAGAAGAAAAGTGAGAAGATCAGTTGTGTGGGTCTGGAGTTTGTATCATTTGTGTTCAGAATCAGAGCGTTGAGTCAACCCCTGACCCCTGACCTACATGGGAAAGCATGGGGATGGGGAATCAGAAGGGTGAGACCCTCTCTGCGCTTAAAAATTTCTTATTTCCATATCTCTAGTACATCTACTTTTAGTAGTATTTGCCCCAATAAGAATTCAGTGTGAAGACCAGATCCATGCTGTGACAGCTAATAAATTGTACTTTCATTTAGTTTTGTCTTGTAGCCATATTTCTTCCACATAACCATTTGCAACCAGGCATACACATACCTCCTCTGGAGAAGGTTATGGCAACCCACTCCAGTATTCTTGCCTAGAGAATCCCATGGACAGAGGAGCCTGGTGGGCTACAGTCCAAAGATTGCAAAGAGTCAGACATAACTGAGCAATTAACATATTATACACATACCTGGTCAGCTGGACATACATGGCTTACACAGAGATTACATCAAAGTTATTCTAGTTCATTAACCCAAAGAAGCAACATACTAAAGAAATAATCATCTTCTTGCTGCTCCAAGTGTAGTTTTGAAGCACATCTTTATGTAGAGCTTATTGTTGCAGAAACCAGTACTCGAGAAACCAAGCACCACACTCAGAGAGTTGGAGAACTCAAGCTTATTATGCCGGTGGTCCCAGAGGAGTTAACACTCCAAGCTCTGAGTCCTGAACAAAGTGGTTACAGAGATTTTATACATGGACAGGCATGATTAAGGAGGTTTGCAGGAGCTTGGTGATTGCAAAGAGCAGGACAAGGGTGAGATAAGCTCCAGTTCCTAGTATTGTGAGTCCCTGCTTTGAGACTACATGACGCACCTGATCCAGACTTTGCAAGGAGCAAGCTGAGTCACAGAGGCAGAAGGAGCAGCAGTAAAATTTTAACTTTTCCTCTTCATTATCTGCTTTTAATTGAGGGAAAAGAAAGCCCTCTTAAATCGTATCTTAGAAGGGCTTTGGAGAAGAGGACAGATGGAGGGCAGCCTTGAGTCTGGAAGGAAGCGACATCGGAAGCAGACTTTGGAATGTTTCTTAACACTGTACATTCAGTAGTGGTTTAAAAAAAGATTATAAAATCATCTGATATGGCACCAAAGTAGCAGATCTGTCCACTGCTCCTGCTCAGTCCTCTGATCTTCACACCCTGGCCGCAGGTGAGCAGACGAGCAGCTGTGTGGGGCAGAATTTCCAAACATTAAAGATTTTTCTCAGATTAAGCCAGTTGATCAGAGATAGGTAAATGAGATGACATATTTCTTGAGAAAGAGGTAATATTGAGATTCATCTCTGTAGCTGATTATACTAAAGTTAATGTATACAGTGGTGAAATGAGTGAAGTTGCCCGGTCATGTCTGACTCTTTGTGACCCCACGGACTGTAGCCTACCAGGCTCCTCCGTCCATGGGATTTTCCAGGCAAGAATACTGGAGTGGGTTGTCGTTTCTTACTGTGTACTAATTGCTGTGTGCATGTCAGTCTCTCAGTCATGTCCGACTCTTTGAGACCCCATGGACTGTAGTCCATCAGGCTCCTCTGTCCATGTGAATCAGGCACGAATACTGGAGTGGGTTACTATATCTCTCTCTAAGGAATCTTCCCAACTCAGGGATTGAACCCAGGTCTCCTGTACTGCAGAAGGATGCTTTACCATCTGAGCTACTAGGGAAGCCCATATACTAATTACTACAACTAATTTGTTTCTACATTTAAATAGATTCAATATAACCAAAAATAGAAGGATGATTTATCTATATCTCTCTCTAAGGAATCTTCCCAACTCAGGGATTGAACCCAGGTCTCCTGTACTGCAGAAGGATGCTTTACCATCTGAGCTACTAGGGAAGCCCATATACTAATTACTACAACTAATTTGTTTCTACATTTAAATAGATTCAATATAACCAAAAATAGAAGGATGATTTATCTTCTTTCACAGAGTAGCACTAAACAATTTGCTGAACTAGATAATCTCTCTAGGACTTAAAAATATAACAACTAAAGACCCTGAATCTGGTGCTGAAATACATATTCTGTATCACATCTCTGACTCTCAATTGTGCAATACATCCTGATCGTGACTGCACCTTTGGTTGTGTGTATGCGATTTATTAATCGTCTTAGTTTTAGTGAGAAATACTTCAAATAGAATTGCTCCATGAAATATTAACTTAAATTAAAGACTGACTCCTATTTTCAAATCAATTTCTATTTCACAAGCAGGTGCTGGAGCAGTTTTCAAAATGACTTTACTTAAGCCACTCTCAGAGAGCACTGATTGATTAATTACTATGTGAATATTTTGATAATACAAAAAGACTTCAAGGGCCCACTGGGTGATTTTTCACAGAATTTTATTTGCATTATCAAGCCAAATTTTTATCTTTAGTGAAATAGGAAGCAAACATTTTATCTTATTCTGTTTAGGGTGACACTTTGCCTATTTCAGGTGCAGAGTTATAATAAAAGTCCACATATTCTAAGGATATCATGGGAAAATAGCATGTTAGTCATTTGACATGGATGAATAACATGACATGAATGACAATGGACTCTCCATATAATAAGTATCTTCTCAGGTTTTATCTAGATAAAGATCAGCACCATGTATTGAAATGAGCTTGTATTATAGTGTCAGAATTTACAGTTACTTGAGCTTTCTGATAATTAGCTATTTTATCTGTAAAATGAAAAAAATATATACCTCATTTGTTGGTAAACATTGTGTGGGTGTCAAATTTGTAAGGTATAAATGTGCCTAGAATAATACCTGGCAAATAAGGAAGTTATGTTTGTATTTTCACCCCTTGATTGTGTACTATTTACACTACAGATGAAAGATGTAATCTCTATAAAAATTCCAATGATTTTTTTTTAGAAATAGAAAATCCCATCCTAAAATTAATATGAAACCTCAAGGGACCCCGAAGAGCCAAAATGATCTCAAAAAGCAAGCAGAGTGGACTTCTCTGGTGGTTCAGTGGTTAAGAATCCTCCTGCCAAGGCAGGGGATACAGGTTCAATCCCTGGTTCAGAAAGAGTCCACATGCCTTGGGGCAGCTAAGCTCATGCACCACAACTACTAAACCGACATGTCACAACTATTGAAGCCCTTGGGCCCTGGAGTCCAGGCTCTGAAACAAGAGAAGCCAGCACAGTGGAAGCCCTCATGCTACAACTAGAGGAGCTCCTGCTCTAGGCAACTCGAGAAAGCCCTCACATGCAGCAGTAAAGACCAACACAGCCAATACATAAATTAAATAAAAACAAGCACAAAGCTGGAGGATTCACATTTCTTAATTTCAAAACTCACTCCAAGCTTTAATAATCAAAACACTGTGTTACTGGCATAAAGACAGATATATTAACCAATGGAATAGAACATAGAACTCAGAGATAAGCTCTTAAACATATGGTCAAATGGTTGTTTGGCAAAGGTGCCAAGATAATTCAATGGAAAAAGGAGAATATTTTCAACAATTGATTCTGGAAAAAGTGGATATTACATGTAAAAGAACAGTTTGAAACATACCTAACAGCATATACAAAACTTAATCCAAAATAAATCAAGACTTCAGTGAGAAGGCTAAAGGCATAAAATTCTTAGGAAAAAATATAAAATAAAAGCTTCACAGCATTAGATTTGGCAATTATTTCTTGGAAGTAACACCAAAAACAGAGACAATGAAGAAAAAATAGACAATTGGACTTGATAAAAATATTTCAAATGTAAATCTAAAACCACTATCAACAGAATGAAAGTAAACCCACAGAATGGGAGAAAATATTAGTAAATCACATATCTGACAGGGGTTTAATATCCAGAACATATAGAGAAGTCCTAAAACTCAACAAAAACAAATCCACTTCAAAAATAGCAAAACACTTGAATAGAAATTGCTCCAAAAAAATATACACATGGCTAATAAGCACATGAAATGATGTTCACTACAACTAATTATTAGGGAAATTCAAATTAAAACTATAATAAGATACCATCTAACATCATTATGGAAAAAATAATGAGAGAAAAATAACAAGTTTTAGCACGAGTGTGGAGAAATTGTTATCCTTGTGCACTGCTGCTGGGAATGGACGTTTTTTTTATAGTCCCTGTGGAGAAGAGTATGGTAGTTACTAAAAAATGTAAACATAGAATTACTATATAATCCAGCATTTTCACTGGGTATATACCCCAAAGCATTGAAAATATATTTGTACACTTATGTTCATACTAGCATCATGCACAATAGATTCAGTCCAAGTATTCATCAATGAATGAACGGATAGGAAAAACATTATATGTACCACAGTAGAATACTATTCAGCCAGAAAAGGAAAGAAAATTCTAACATATGCTACAGCATGAATGAACCTGAAGGACATTAAGTGAAATAGGCAAGACAGAAAATCCAAATACTATGTGATTACGCTTATTAACATATGAAGTACAAAGAGTTGTCAAAATCATAGAGCCAGAAAGTAGAAGAAGAAAGATTGTTGCCAGGGGCTGGAGGGCTGGAAGAATATGGTGTTATTGTCTAGTGGGTATAGGATTTCAGTTTTGCAAGGTGAAGGGTGTTTTGCAGATGAAAGGTATTGATGGTATCACATTATGAATCTATTACCACTCAAAGATAGTTAAGGTAGTAAGTCTTGTGTGCATTTTGCCGCAATTTAAAAATTGGAAAAAAGTTTAATGAGGCTTCAATGCTGGGTTAAGCATTGCTGGTAGGTGAGCATGCTGACTTCCTGATGTTCAGCTCTCATAGAGCTTTGTATTAACTCTTCTCATGCTTCCTGCTCAGACAGTATAGCATCTGATCAAAAACATATTCTCCAAATGCTCAACCCGGCAACATGCCATGGAAAAGTCCCAGGAGTTGATAGGGTGAAATCAAAGAGTATCTCATGAACAAAATCCTGGTCTTCTCTGAGGAGTATAACAGTTCCTCTTCACTTGAGAGAAGCTGGGTTGTGAAGTTGAGAAGGTTCTGTAATAGACATTCTCATTTTTTAAAAGATAGATTTATTTTTTTGGAGCAACTTTAGGTCCACAGAAAAACTGAACAGGAAGGACAGAGATTTCCCATATACGTACATAGTCTTTATCCCACATAGGCACATCTCTGCTATCAGTATCCTGCACCAGAGTGGTACGGATTACAACTGTTACCACTGATGAACCTTCATTGATGAATTATTATCACCTAAAACCCATGGTCTACATTAGGGTTCACTCTGGGTGTTGGACATTCTATAGTTTTGGGCACATCTGTAGTGACATGTATCCACCATGACAGTATCACATAGAGTATTTTTCACTACCTGAAAGTCCTCCTTGTTTTGCCTGTTTCATCCATACACCTTCCTTAATACCTGCAACCACTGATATTTTTACTATCTCCATAGTTTTGCCTTTTCCAAAATGTCATATAGTAGCGGGAATCATACTCTAAGTAGCCTTTTCAGAATGGCTACTTTCACTTAAAAGTTTGCCTTTGAATGTTCTACATCTCTTTTCATTGTTAACATTTCTTTTTAGCATGGAATAGTGTAGGTGATGGAATTCCAGTTGAGCTATTTCAAACCTTGAAAGATGATGCTGTGAAAGTGCTGCACTCAATATGCCAGCAAATTTGGGAAACTCAGCAGTGGCCACAGGACTGGAAAAGGTCAGTTTTCATTCCAATCCCAAAGAAAGGCAATGCCAAAGAATACTCAAACTACTGGATAATTGCACTCATCTCACACGCTGGTACAGTAATGCTCAAAATTCTCCAAGCCAGGCTTCAGCAATACATGAACCGTGAATTTCCTGCTGTTTAAGCTGGGTTTAGAATAGGCAGGGGAACCAGAGATCAAATTGCCAACATCTGCTGGATCACAGAAAAAGCAAGAGAGTTCCAGAAAAACATCAATTTCTGCTTTATTGACTATGCCAAAGCCTTTGACTGTGTGGATCACAATAAACTGTAGAAAGTTCTGAAAGAGATGGGAATACCAGACCACCTGACCTGCCTCTTGAGAAATCCATATGCAGGTCAGGAAGCAACAGTTAGAACTGGACATGGAACAACAGACTGGTTCCAAATAGGAAAGGAGTACATCAAGGCTGTATATTGTCACCCCGCTTATTTAACTTATATGCAGAGTACATCATGAGAAACGCTGGACTGGAAGAAACACAAACTGGAATCAAGATTGCCGGGAGAAATATCAATAACCTCAGTTATGCAGATGACACCACCCTTATGGCAGAAAGTGAAGCCTCTTAATGAAAGTAAAAGAGGAGAGTGAAAAAGTTGGCTTAAACTCAACATTCAGAAAATGAAGATCATGGCATCCAGTCCCATCACTTCATGGGAAATAGATGGGGAAACAGTGGAAACAGTGTCAGACTTTATTTTTCTTGGCTCCAAAATCACTGCAGATGGTGACTGCAGCCATGAAATTAAAAGACGCTTACTCCTTGGAAGAAAAGTTATGACCAACCTAGAGAGCATATTCAAAAGTAGAGACATTACTTTGCCGACTAAGGTCCAACTAGTCAAGGCTATGGTTTTTCCAGTGGTCATATATGGATGTGAGAGTTGGACTGTGAAGAAGGCTGAGCAACGAAGAATTGATGATTTTGAACTGTGGTGTTGGAGAAGACTCTTGAGAGTCCCTTGGACTGCAAAGAGATCCAACGAGTCCATTCTAAAGGAGATCAGCCCTGGGATTTCTTTGGAAGGAATGATGCTAAAGCTGAAACTCCAGTACTTTGGCCACCTGATGTGAAGAGTTGACTCATTGGAAAAGACTCTGATGCTGGGCGGGATTGGGGGCAGGAGGAGAAGGGGACGACCGAGGATGAGATTGCTGGATGGCATCACGGACTCTATGGGCGTGAGTCTGAGTGAACTCCGGGAGTTGGTGATGGACAGGGAGGCCTGGTGTGCTGCGATTCATGGGGTCGCAAAGAGTGGGATACGACTGAGCGACTGAACTGAACTGAATATTCCATTGTCTGAATGTATTATAGTTTATCCATTCATCTATTAAAGGACATTTCGTTTGCTTTACACATCTTGGCAGCTATGAATAAAACTGCTATCTATGTCGGAGAAGGCAATGACACCTCACTCCACTACTCTTGCCTGGAAAATCCCACAGACGGAGGAGCCTGGTAGGCTGCAGTCCATGGCGTTGCGAAGAGTCGGACATGACTGAACGACTTCACTTTCACTTTTCACTTTCATGCATTGGAGAAAGAAACGGCAACCCGTTCGTGTTCTTGCCTGGAGAGTCCCAGGGATGGGGGACTATTGTGAGCTGCCATCTATGGGGTCGCACAGAGTAGGACATGACTGAAGCAACTTAGCAGCAGCAGCAGCCATCTAAGTATGGCTTTTTTTTTTTTGGATTAACATAAGTTTTAAGTTCCTTTGAGTAAATACCAAGGAGTGCAATGTTTAGTTTTGTTAGAAATAGCCAGACTGTTCTTCTAGCGGTACCATTTTTCAATATCATCAGCAAAGAATGAGGATTCCTGTTGCTCACACCCTCACTTTTTGCTCTTTCTCTTTCCATATACCCACCTCTTCTTTTTACTGTTTTTTTTTTTTTTTTTTTTAAATAAACTCTCTCCCTGACAAGGCTTAGCACTCAGTATTTTGACTCAGGCTCTGTTTCCTCAAAACATAGGCTAAGGCAACTTGTATCTATAACATGCTACTTGTAAGCTAGCAAAGTGACTTCACCGCGGGATCCCTCATTCTCATCATGGTACCTCAGCAGTGGGGGAGAGTTTTAGACTGCGGCTCCTTGTTCAGAGTCATAGAGTAAGAGAGAGAAGACCATTAAAATGGCCTTTGACATTGAGCACATTTTCAAAGCTGGCTGAACTTGATCAACGCTTCCAAAATCATACTTTGCTGAGGTATAGGAAACAAAATTCAGTCTGCCAGTGGTGCTAATAAGAGAGACACACACTTTGCAGCATTAAAGAATTACATTGTTAGCATCATGAGGAAACAGAAAAATTCATTTCCTTGCAGGGGACTGTAAAGAAAATTGTCTTTCATGAAGCATAGCCCTTAGAAAAGGGGGAAAATACTTTTCCCTGAGAATTTGTAACTATAACTAGCCTCAAATCACATAATCTGACTGGAACAAAATACCTCAAGCTGAGTACTTTTTAAAAAAGTTGCTCTCAAGCTGGACGTACCATGAGGTGCTGGTAGAGGCAACTATAAATTTTCTGTGATGGAACCTAGTTTTAGGTCTCCAAACAGTTCTCACATATAACATTCCAAAATATATGAACTCATAGTCAAAACTCAAAATACACAAGGAAAGATGTATCATACATGAGAATTGAGTGAACAAATTTACCGACGGCTGGATTTGACATGTAATGACTTCAAATTCTGGAAGCATAAAATAAACAATATATTAAAATGTTAATAAAATGAATGAAGGAATTAAATATATGAATTAAGAAAAAAATGTATTAAAGTTATCCAGTAGATTCCAAGAGAGACCAAATTGAATAGAACTAAAATGACAGAGATAATGTGGTAATGTGATAATTTAAATTAAAAACTCTGTGAGTGGGTTTAACAATAAATTAGAATTGCTGGTAAGAGAAAGAATTTATATATAATGTGGCAACAAAAGGGAAATACAATTGAAAAATACAGAGGTGAATAATTGGATAATAATCCTTTTGTTAATTTCTAAAAAAAATAATACCTAAGATTATTAATGCTATTACACTGAAACGATATATCATATTGAGAATAAATATCATTTTTTTGTGTCCGATTTCTTGTTTTTAATCTATGAAAGTGGACTGTTTGTGACTCCATGGGGTGTAGCCTGCCAAGCTCCTCTGCCCATGGATTTCTCCAGACAAGAATACTGGAGTAGGTAGCCATTCCCTCCTCCAGGGGAACTTCTGACGCAGGAATAAAAACCTGGGTCTCCTGCATTGCAGGCAGATTCTTCACTGTCTGAGCCACCAGGGAAGCTCATCTATTCATATTTATTTAAATCTTTTCCCCTGTAATTGTCCATAGTTTTAAATGTGCAGGTCTTGTGGATTATTTCATTGACTTTATTCCCAAGCGTTTTACATTTTGAGTGTTATTGTAAAAATATTGATAGTCTATTTCATTTTTAAATTACTTTTTTTGTGAATACAGAGAAATATAATAGTTTTTCTTGTACTTTGTTCTTAATTGACTTTCCTAAATTCACTTATTCATTTCCATATTCTTTTTTGTTTTTCCTTAGGATTTTTTCCACAATCAGGTCATCTGTAAATAAAATTATTTGCTCCTTGCTGTCTAATTTTTATTTCTTTTTCTGACTTTTAGCCTTGGCAGGGAGCACTGGTAAAATGTTGAACAGAAGTGATGAAGGTATTCATCCTTGCCTTTTCTACATCTCAAGCAGTTCTGTCTTCACCAATGTGTATAATGTTACCTGTAAGTATTTGTAGACATTCTTTAGTAAATTGGAGGATCTTTTCTCTATTTCTCATTTGTGGAGAATTTTTATCATGAATAGTTATTAACTTTTGTCAACTATACATTCTGAATCTACCGACTTGATGGTATGATGTTATGTATGATCTCAGGGACTGTGAAATCAGCCAACAGAAGTGCCTAACAGAGGCTAACTCATGAGAACATCCAGGTGTTGGCTTCCAGCTCTGTCCTTTATTTCAACACTTTGCCCCTCATTCCTGCTTCCTGTAAATGAATTTTTCAAGACTATTCTGTTTCCTAAGGATCCCAGGCCCAAACACTTTATAACTATTAAAGACACTGAATCCATAGTGAGAAATATTCTGCAAAGAGAATACAAGACCCATTAGGGTCTCTCAAATATAGAACATAGGACCACCAGGGTTCTCTCACAGTTTCAAGGAGAAAATCATCTCAGGCAATGCAAACTTCACTGAACAATAACAAAGGGTGACTCTGTCTCTTTTTATGAGGTTAGCATAACCTTGATATCCAAAGGAGAACATTGAGAACAAAATTATAGGAGAGTCTAATTCATAAATGGGCTTCCCTAGTGACTCAGAGGTTAAAGCGTCTGCCTCCAATGTGGGAGACCCGGGTTCGATCCCTGGGTCGGGAAGAGCCTCTGGAGAAGGAAATGGCAATCGCCTCCAGTATTCTTGCCTGGAAAATCCCATGGATGGAGAAGCCTAGTAGGTTACAGTCCACAGGGTTGCAAAGAGTCGGACACGACTGAGCGACTTCACCTTATTTGTAGATGCAAAGTTCTAAACAAAATGTTAGTAAACCATACCCATGGATATAGAACAAGAAAATAACATTTACAAATTTGTATTTCTCTCTGGTATGTAAGAGTTAACAAAATTTAGAGAGACAACTTTTCCATTTTTACCATATTAACAAATTTAAGAAGGAAAGTAAAATATTTACCTTAAATGATATAGAAAAATGATAAACTTCAGGATCAACTCATGATAAATATGCTCTGCAAAATGAGAATATAATTGAATTTTCTATAATTGTTTGGTAAGAACAGCTTAAAAAATCTAGGGCACATTTATATAATACTTAATGTGTAACAATAAAAACTTTTTTTTTTTTTTTTCAAGATTAAAAAGAAAACTAGGAGGTCAATTGCCACCACTTCTATGCAATTTTCTCTTGGAGTCTGAGTCATACAAAAGGCAACACAGAAGGAAAGAAAAACAAGTGGGGAGAGAAAGAAGATCAAATAGCAAGTTTTTCCAGGGGATACAATTTTAAATAGAAAAATCAAAAGTGTCTACAAATAATCATAATTAACTAAAAAAATGCTTTTTGAAAATTCATGGTTATACAATTAATATATGACAATAAAATGCATTTGCAATATATGTTTAACCAAAAAGCTCTAATATATGATATGTGAATGAATCTAACATCAAGTAAGCAAAAGCTTTATGAGGAAATTATAAATTTTTATTAAAATACAGTAAAATAAACAAATAGATAAAATGATATTTATGACTGAGATAAAATGTTGAAGAACATCATTTCTCAAGTTAATATATATGTTTAATGTAACTTTGGCCTCACTTGTTTCATCTTCAGATATTTTAAGGTTATCATAAATGTTAAATGTTATTATTTTAAAAGGGAGAAAAAACAAATTACAAGTGTGAATATGATGTTTTCAGAATTTTAATTGACATAGGATTAGTATACAGAATATACATAGGATTAATATACAGTAAATACAAAATCCGTATCAGGAAAACTTGACAAAAAATAGTCTAAATAGGCATTTTGAAGAAAAAAAAATCATAAATGTTCAATAAGCATGTGAAAAGTCATTCAATTTCATTTTTTAATTATAAATATAAGCAAATCCATAAGATAGCACTTTACTCCTTTAAATAGGTAATAGATAACTATTTAAAAAATATGAAATCTTAGTAAAATGTATTGCTATGGTTAAATTCCCTGCAAATGGAAACTGAAATTGCCAAAACTACTTCATAAAATAAGTTTTCTTTACCAATAAAGTTGAAGGTATGTGCCCTTTATGCAAGGTTCTTCAACAGAGGGATGAGTACTTGAAGTTGTTTTCCACAAGCTTTTTAAAATACAGACATAAATACATTTAATGGATATTCTTTTGCATTTACTCATTTAAAAAAACAAAATAAGATAAAATGGTTCCTTTGAATTATGTTGATTACTCAAGATTCCTTCCTATGCAAGGATACTATGTTTTAAACTGTTTTAATTTACCATTTCAGTTATTTAATGTTTAGGAAAATGCCTATTCACAGAGCCTGTTGATGCTGTTTTCTGCTCTGTTTTAATCACCACAATTCATTTCTTATGAACTATTGTCAACTGGAAAAAGAGAAGGTGAAGATGAAGTTGCTTAGTCATATCTGATTTTATACAGCCCTGTGGACTGTAGCCTACCAGGCTTCTCCATCCATGGGATTCTCCAGGCAAGAATACTGGAGTGGGTTACCTTTTCCTTCTCCAGGGTATCTTCCCAACCCAGGGATCAAACTTGGGCCTCCCACATTAGAGGCAGACGCTCCAGGCAAGCCCAAGAGAGGAGTGGATATCCGGAGTGGATATCTTCCCTACACAGGGATAGAATCCAAGTCTCCCGCATTGCGGGTGGTGGTTTCTTCACAACAGAAGGCCATAAACTCAACCAGATGACGAGGATGGGATTTGAACCCACGCATACAGAGAAGACGTTATCATAAATACACCAAAGAGATCCAGGGATTGGAGTAAGGGGAGCCTGGATGGGCTCTAATCCTTAAACTCTGAGATCCAGTAGCTCAGGGTACATCCCAAGGTGGGCAGGTACAGGACCTGCTGAGTGTTTTCATAGGGTCTTTATGAGGCAGAAGCAATGGTTCTCATGCTGAGAAGACAGAGTATGGCAAGGACAAAGTATGAACAAGATGATTTCCTCCTTAATCTGTTATGGGTACAGTACAGTCAGAGAAGGCAATGCACTTACGAATAGCAGCAAGACAGCTGACATCACTAAGGGGACGTGGAGTAGAGGAAGCAGGAGGCAACTCCAACATGTATCAGAAATAACTGAATGTTTTCACCATTACTCCTGGTTGCAAGTGACAGAAAACCTCCGTGACTTAATTGTGATGTTTTTGTTGCTTTCAGGTCAAATCTGCCATCAGGAGCAGCTGGCCCCCCTTTCTGTTGAGCTCTGATCCCTTCTAGGTCTACTTTCTTTCTGAGACTGTAGAGCTGTGATTGTTTCAGGAAGCTTCAGCCTACATTCTTCCAGATTTAAGTCCAGCAGTAAAAGAAGAATCCCCCTATCCTTATGAGCCCAACAAAATCTCCACTCTTAGTGAATTAAGTCTGTGTTATGGGCATTGCTTCTACAGCCAGAGGTAGAACACTTTCAGATTACTTGAACCAAGAGTGGAAGAGGGACTTACCTAAAAATAAAATCTATGGCTGTTGCTGGAAAAACACAGAACAGAAAGTGAGGAAGAAAATGACAAATATCTACTATATAGAGTGAGATTCCTCAGTCTAGACAGCCTCAATTTTTCAAATGAAATCATGTGCCAGAGGACAAATAGGGTATTACCAATAATGTGACACCACTGGTAATAAACAGCTAAAGCAGAGGATGCAGGGGAGCAAAATTTGCCACCCTCAAATGTATCTCTTTGCTGTAGAGATGATTTTGAGCTGAAAACAAGGCTAAAATGACTCAGGAAGAAAGTTAGGCTTTTTTCCTAACTGCTAGTATTCTTGGACTTCCCTTGTGGCTCAGCTGGCAAAGAATCTACCTGCAATGCAGAAGACCTGGGTTTGATCCCTGGGTTGGAATGATCCCCTGGAGAAGGGAGAGGCTACCCACTCCAGTACTCTGGCCTGGAGAATTCCAGGTACTGTATAGTCCATGGGGTTGCAAAGAGTCTGACACGACTGAGCAACTTTCACTTTCACTAACTGCCTAAAAGCAGAGAGAAGACCTCTTCTAGGAAGGGAAATGTCAGCATAAGTCACTATAGTGTGAACTAGCTGTAGATAGGGAAGAACATAGCAAAGTCTGTTAAAATTCCTTTTTGTGTCCCATTTTCTCTGCCTGGCCTAACAAACATTTGTTAGCCAAATATTTACTTTTGCATCCCCCTGAAAATTGTTTTCCTCCCCTCTGAAGTCCCAAACTACTACCCTCAACATCTTTTTTTTTTTTTTTTTTGCTTTTGCTTTTAGCTGAATAAAGATGAATCTTGAGGATTTTGGCCATCTTGGTCAGTTGTTCAGTTCTCCTGATTCTCTCCTGTGTATACACATTATTAAATTTTGGTTTGAATTTCTCCTACTAATGAGTCTCATTTAAATTTGCTTCTTAGATCAGTCCCAAGACCCAGAAAGTTAGAGGCAAATTTATTCCTCCCCAACAGTGACAACATTTGAATCCCTCAGATGTTGGGGATTACCTTTTGGAAAAAGTAATACTTGTATGATCCATTTCTACAATCAGGACATTGCAAAATCTTGACATCTAAAACTCCATAATTAGAATTTTATTGCTTTGATTTAAGCTTATTAAGGACTTTTTCCTAGATAGACAGTAAAATGTCATTTCACACTTACACAGAAATAAGAATTTGTTTTTCGAAGCATTGAGATTAAGGTGGGCAGGAGGGTGGGGGAAAGAAGAAAGGAAAAGCAAAGATCACAAGGATAAACTCTGCAATTTGAGCTTCGGCCTCAGTATACACTTTATTTTATTTTTTAGCCTCAGTGCTTACAAAATCTCAGTTTCCCGCCCAGGGAATGAACCTGGGCCAGCAGTGAAAGGCTGGAATCCTAACCACTAAGCCACTAGGGAACTCCCCCTTTACTTTTAAACTAGTGTCTTTCAATCTGGGTGATCTCCTACTCTAGGGGAATTGGGTCTTGCTTGCAAAATATTTTACTTTTTCCAATTGAGTAGAGCTGCAGCAATGATTCTACTTGACATAGAGCAGGTGGAGGCCAGAGATGTTTAACATCCTATGTTGCAAAGGAAAGCCCCTCACAGCAAACACTATTCACCTAGTATGCCAAGAGCATAGAGGTTGAGAACTCTGAACTTTGGAGTTGACTACGGGATCAACAAGCTACACTCAGATTGCTGCCTCTCCTAGTTGGCTGATAGCAGGAAGTCACAACTACAGAGAGTGAGCTTTCTGTCTCTTCTTCAAGTATGCTCCATCCTAGGCTAGTTTTCCCTGTGACTTAGGTTTCCAATGGCAGGTCAAGCCTGCCCTGCCCATTCACCTAAAACGTCAGGGCTGGGAGGTACTCACTTCAGCAGATGCTTCATAATGAGTCCCTGACAACACTGGAACCTCTGTTTTTCTCTGTCAATTTAATTTTCAAACTTAACACAATCAGTGAATGCAACTGTCTTTCCATGTCTGACCCTTTAATTTTGAGCAGGTCACGCACGAAGAAAGAAAAAGTGAACTGGAGAGCAAAGATCCAATTTTTCTCCTAAAAGAAAAGGACTCAAGAGATTAAACAATTTGTCTGGCTGGTCTAGGCACCTTGTACTATTGAGTATCTGAAAAAGAAAATAAAATCACCCCAAATAAAGGAAGCAATGCCATATTTCTATTATAACAAGAGAGGTAGTAAAGAATAAATCATTGGTGAGGTTTAGACTGCAAGCTCATAAAGTTGGTGCTGAATGAGAAATTTCATGGAGGACATAGTGAACCCAGTAAAGGTGTATGCAAGCTCTGTCTTCTCAGGGAATTAAGGCATATTACAGTTGAATCCCAGTTACTGGGCCTTACATACTATCAGATATATATTGGTGGCAACTTTACCCTTTAAGTGAGCACAGAGAGAGATCTTATTCTATCATGTAATTTGAACTGGCTTATAGATGCAGCATTCCCTAACTGATCCAGATGCTTCTCACGTTAAGGCTACTTGTGAGTCTTCAAAGGAACTCAAATACTACTTAACACATATAGAAACATTGAGCTTACAAAATACTTTAATACACCACTTACATTTAGACCATCACAATAGCCCAGAGATAAGAATAAACTTTGAGATACAGAGCAAAAAGGATGCTTTATGCAGTCATAGACCTAATAAAACTGAAGCCAGATTCCAACCCTAATTGTCTGATTTCTATTCCTATTTCTACTGCACTAATACAACTTCGATTCTTAGAGAAATATGTGGTGTAAAAGAAATTCAATTTAAAAAATTAGCAAGAAAAAATGTTTGAATCCTAATACCAGCTTTTCATGTGTTAACTGAAGATGACAAGGTAAAATTTGAGTAACATGGTTAATATTCAGGTATCTAATATAAACTTATTGCTTATATTTAGATATCTAAGGTAAATTTGTTAAGGATATTTTGTGATATGCATGAAGAAAAAATAAGCAGAAATATTTCAAGTGAAAGTCAGTATGTGAAAAGGAAAACTGGAGTTGGATTTTTAAAATAGCATTCCAGTAATTTTCATCAGAGACTTGAGAAATCACAGAGTGAAGAAACAGAATGCACATTGCTGTTAGGGTGAAGACTTACATGGACTTAACATGAAAATTTGAGCATTAAGTTACTAGAATGTGAGATGAGTGCAATTGTGTGATAGTTTGTGTTCTCTTGTATTCTTGACTTCTCTTGTATTCTCGTCTTCTCTTGTATTCTCTTGTGTTGTGTTGTTGGAAGAATGCTCAAACTACCACACAATTGCACTCATCTCACATACTAGTAAAGTAATGCTCAAAATTCTCCAAGCCAGGCTTCAGCAATATATGAACCGTGAACTTCCAGATGTTCAAGCTGCTTTTAGAAAAGGCAGAGGAACCAGAGATCAAATTGCCAACATCCTCTGGATTATTAAAAAAGCAAGCGAGTTCCAGAAAAACATCTATTTCTGTGCTATTGACTATGCCAAAGCCTTTGACTGTGTGGATCACAAGAAACTGTGGACAATTCTGAAAGAGATGGGAATAGCAGACCACCTGACCTGCCTCTTCAGAAACCTATATGCAGGTCAGGAAGCAACAGTTAGAACTGGGCATGGAACAATAGACTGGTTCCAAATAGGAAAAGGAGTAGGTCAAGGCTGTATATAGTCACCTTGCCTATTTAACTTATATGCAGTGTATATCATGAGAAACGCTGGGCTGGAAGAAGCACAAGCTGGAATCCAGATTACTGGGAGAAATATCAACAACCTCAGATATGCAGATGACACCACCCTTATGGCAGAAAATGAAGAGGGACTAAAAAGCCTCTTAATGAAAGTGAAAGAGGAGAGTGAAAAAGTTGGCTTAAAGCTCAACATTCAGAAAATGAAGATCATAGCATCTGGTCCCATCACTTCATGGGAAATAGATGTGGAAACAGTGTCAGACTTTACTTTTTTGGTCTCCAAAATCACGGCAGATGGTGACTGCAGCCACAAAATTAAAAGACACTTACTCCTTGGAAGAAAAGTTATGACCAACCTAGATAGCATATTAAAAAGCAGAGACATTCCTTTGCCAACAAATGTCTATCTAGTCAAGACTATGGTTTTTCCAGTAGTTGTGTATGGATGTGAGAGTTGGACTGTGAAGAAGGCTGAGCAACGAATAATTGATGCTTTTGAACTGTGGTGTTGGAGAAGACTCTTGAGAGTCCCTTGGACTGCAAGGATATCCAACCAGTCCATTCTAAAGGAGATCAGCCCTGGGTGTTCTTTGGAAGGAATGATGCTGAAGCTGAAACTCCAGTACTTTGGCCACCTCATGCAAAGAGTTGACTCATTGGAAAAGACTCTGATGCTGGGAGGGGTTGGGGACAGGAGGAGAAGGGGATGACAGAGGATAAGTTGGCTGGATGGCATCACTGACTCGATGGACGTGAGTTTGAGTGAACTCCGGGAGATGGTGATGGACAGGGAGGCCTGGCGTGCTGCAATTCATCGGGTCACAAAGAGTCGGACACTACTGAGTGCCTGAACTTAACTGAACATGAAAATGGAAATGAAGCTCAACTCTTTCTACAATTCAAATCTTTATTAAATCAGTAATGTTTGAAAATTAAACCTTGGTGGGAAAGTTATCATGCAAACTGGCAACCAAAAAACGTTCACTAATAATGGGCTTTCTGAGGAAGAGATCACGTGTGTGTGAAAGTCAGTCCAAACAGCTCTCTTCCCGGGTCTGAGAGGTTCTTGGTAACTCTCTTCGATAGTAGATTCCATAAATATGAATAAGAAGTGTGTAAAGAAGAGCTTGAAGCACCCTGAAGCTAGGGAAAACAAGAGACTTCTCCCAAGTATTTTGTTGTTGTTGTTTAGTAAACAAGTCATGTCTGACTCTTTTGTGACTCCAAGGACTGTAGTGCTCCAGACTCTGCTGTCCATGGGATTTCCCAGGCAAGAATACAGTATTAAGTTTCCATTTCCTCCTCCAGGGTATCTTCCTGACTCAGAGATTGAACCCACATCTCCTGCTTAGCAGGTGGATTTTTTACCACTGAAACCCAGGGAAACCCTTCCCAAATACTACATCATATTAATTTACAATTACTGCCAAATAATTCATGAATAAACTGCAGAGAAACTATGGAGCTAAGACATATCAGCAACTTTGCTGTTGTTGTTTAGTTGCTGAGTTGTGCCTGACTCTCTTACAACCCCATGGACTGTAGCCCAGCAGGTCCTCTGTCCATGGGGTTTTCCAGGCAAGAATACTGGAGGGGGTTTCCATTTCCTTTTCCAGGTGGTCTTCCTAACCCAGAGATAGAACCCTTGTCTCCTGCATTGGCAGGTAAATTCTTTACCACTGAGCCACATGGGGAGCCCCCATTAGCAACTCTGATAGGGTTTAAAGTCAGCTTGTTGTTTTGATCACCTACCATTCCTATCTCAAGGGTATAATATTAATGTCACTTTTTGTATCCTGGAAATGTCAGTTTAGAGAATATTACCTAAGAAGACAGGTGCTATTTTATCTACTGTTATTCTCAAGGGTAGCAAAGCATTAAAAAGTGAGAGTTCTTCAAAAAGACTAGACCTATTATTGAGATTGGTTCAAGATGGCGGAGTAAAAGGACATGAGCTCGTTTTCTTCTGCCAGAACACTAAAATTGCAATGCACTGTTGAACAACCATGAAAAAGAGGACACTGGAACCTACTAAGAAAAGATACCCCACAACCAAGGACAAAGGGGAAGCTGCAACAAAATGGCAAGAGTGGCACAAGCACAAAAAAATATTGAATCCTATACCCACTGATTAGATAACTCATAAACTGGAGAACAATAATATAAAAAATGTTCTTGTACTACTGTGATGGTTCAAGGCCCCACATCAGTCATCAGCCTGGGTATCGGGCCAAGGGACTGGAAATTCCCAGGGAATCTGACTTAGATGCTCAACAAGATTGGATCACAGCACCTTCACAGGACTGAGGGAAACAGAGACTCCACTCTTAGAGGGCGCAACAAAACCTTGTGTGCACCAGACCCAGGAGAAATGAACAGTGACCCCACAGGAGACTGAGCCAGACCTACCTGAGAATGCTTGAGGGTCTCTTACAGAAGTGTGGGTTGGCAGTGGCCCGACATGGTGAAATCCTGGGAAATGAACCTTGGAATCAGTCCTTTTGGAGGTTACCAACAGCCCTACAATGAGCCTGTACAGTCCAAGACTGAATTGCCTCAGGCCAAACAATTTACAAGGAGGAAGCACAACTCCACCCATTAGCAGACAACTGGATTAAAGTTTTACTGAGCATGGCCCTTGTCTATTTCATCTCTGAGAAGGGCTAACTAAATTGCTGTTACTACAAGGGTAGAAGCTGGTTTCAGATGTGGAACACCCCAACTTAGATCAGGCAGAGAGAGACTTCTGCTCTGCTAGGCAGGCCTACGCTTATGCACAGCAGGAAGAAGTTACAGAAGAAAGAGACCTCCACCCCAATCCCCAAGAAGTATCTTGAGTATGAAGTCTCTCAGGAGGGAGTTGTTAGGGGAAGCACACTGATTGAAACCGCCCACGCTGGCCAGGCACCATAGTAACCATTTGCATGAGTTGTTTTATGACAGGAGATCCTGATAAGGAATAGGGAACTAATAAGTCACCACCAACCAGAAGAGTTCGGGAAAGGGCTAAAGAAGTCACCTCGTATTCGTCCACTTCCCAGAATCCATCTTGCTAGCATCCATCTTGGCTGAGCAATGCGTGCGCCACAAGGAAAGACTGAATTAGAATGATTGGCCAAAGACCACCCGGAAACTAATCCCATCACCATAAAACCCTACATTGTGAGCCACGTGGAAGAACAGTTCTCCTGGGTTTCCTTACCCTACTGCTCTCCACCACGGTGCCCTTTCCCAATAAAATCTCTTGCTTTGTCAGCACATGTGTCTTCTCAGACAATTCATTTCCGAGTGTTAGACAAGAACCCAGTTTCTGGCCGTGGAAGGGGTCCCTCTTCTTGCAACAAATGAAAAGAAAAGCAAAAAAGCAAAATGGCTATCTGGGGAGGACTTACAAATAGCTGTGAAAAGAAGAGAAGTGAAAAGCAAAGGAGAAAAGTAAAGATATAAGCAACTGAATGCAGAGTTCCAAAGAATAGCAAGAAGAGATAAGAAAGCCTTCTTCAGCAATCAATGCAAAGAAAAAGAGGAAAACAACAGAATGGGAAAGACTAGAGATCTCTTCAAGGAACTTAGAGATACCAAGGGAACATTTCATGCAAAGATGGGTTCAATAAAGGATAGAAATGGTGTGGACCTAACAGAAGCAGAAGATATTAAGAAGAGGTGGCAAGAATACACAGAAGAACTGTACAAAAAAGATCTTCACGACCCAGATAATCATGATGGTGTGATCACTTACCTAGAGCCAGACATCCTGGAATGTGAAGTCAAGTGGGCCTTAGAAAGCATCACTATGAACAAAGCTAGTGGAGGTGATGGAATTCCAGTTGAGCTATTTCAAATCCTGAAAGATGATGCTGTGAAAGTGCTGCACTCAATATGCCAGCAAATTTGGAAAACTCAGCAGTGGCTAGAGGACTGGAAAGTCACTTTTCATTCCAATCCCAAAGAAAGGCAATGCCAAAGAATGCTCAGACTTTACCACACAATTGCACTCATCTCACATGCTAAAAAGTAATGCTCAAAATTCTCCAAGCCAGTCTTTAGCAATATATGAACCGTGAACTTCCTGATGGTCAAGCTGGTTTTAGAAAAGGCAGAGGAACCAGAGATCAAATTGCCAACATCCGCTGGATCATGGAAAAAGCAAGAGAGTTCCAGAAAAACATCTATTTCTGCTTTATTGACTATGCCAAAGCCTTTTACTGTGTGGATCACAATAAACTGTGGAAAATTCTGAGAGAGATGGAAATAGCAGACCACCTGACCTACCTCTTGAGAAATCTGTATGCAGGTCAGGAAACAACAGTTAGAACTGGACATGGAACAACAGACTGGTTCCAAATAGGAAAAGGAGTAGGTCAAGGCTGTATATTGTCAGCCGGCATATATAACTCTATGCAGAGTACATTATGAGAAATGCTGGACTGGAAGAAACACAAGCTGGAATCAAGATTGCCAGGAGAAATATGAATAACCTCAGATATGCAGACGACACCACCCTTATGGCAGAAAGTGAAGAGGAACTAAAAATCCTCTTAATGAAAGTGAAAGAGGAGAGTGAAAAAGTTGGCTTAAAGCTCAACATTCAGAAAACGAAGATCATGGCATCCGGTCCCATCACTTCACGGGAAATAGACGGGGAAACAGTGGAAAGCGTCAGACTTTATTTTTCTTGGCTCCAAAATCACTGCAGATGGTGATTGCAGCCATGAAATTAAAAGATGCTTACTCCTTGGAAGACAAGTTATCACCAACCTAGATAGCATATTCAAAAGCAGAGACATTACTATGCCGAGTAAGGTCTGTCTAATCAAGGCTATGGTTTTTCCAGTAGTCATGTATGGATGTGAGAGTTGGACTGTGAAGAAGGCTGAGCACTGAAGAATTGATGCTTTTGAACTGTGGTGTTGGAGAAGACTCTTGAGAGTCCTTTGGACTGCAAGAAGATCCAACCAGTCCATTCTGAAGGAGATCAGCCCTGGGATTTCTTTGGAAGGAATGATGCTAAAGCTGAAACTGCAGTACTTTGGCCACCTCATGCAAAGAGTTGACTCATTGGAAAAGACTCTGATGCTGGGAGGGATTGAGGGCAGGAGGAGCAGGGGACGACAGAGGATGAGATGGCTGGATGGCATCACTGACTCGATGGACATGCGTCTGATTGAGCTCCAGGAGTTTGTGATGGACAGGGAGGCCTGGCGTGCTGTGATTCATGGGGTCGCAAATAATCGGACACGACTGAGCAACTGAACTAAACTGAACTGAGCATGGCCTTGCCCACCAGAGCAAATCCCAGTTTTCTCCACAGCCAGTTCCTCCTACTAAGAAATGAGCCTCTTATCCTCATCCACCAGAGGTCAGTCAGAATAAACAAGAAATATAGTCCCAGCAGACTTCAGAACTAATACCACATTCACAGAAAGCTAACCAAAATGAAAAGAAATAAGATTATGTCTCAGATGAAGGAACAAGATAAATCCCCAGAAAAATTACTAAGTGGAGATAAGCAACGTCCCAGAAAAATAATTCAGAATATTGATAATGTAGTTGATCCAAGATCTCAGGAAAAGATTGGAGAAGATGCAAGAAATGTTTGCCAAAGACCTGGAAGAGCTAAGAAACAAAGAAACAGAGATGAACTATGCACCAGAAGGTATCAGTAGCAGAATAAATGATGTATAAGAACAGATATGTGACCTGAAAGACAGAATGGTGGAAATCAATGCTGCACAACAAAATACAGAAAAAAAAAAAAAGGAAAGAAATGAAATGAAAACAGCCCAAAAAACTGCTGGGACAACATTAAATGCACCAATATTCACATTATAGGTGTCCTGAAAGGATAAGAGAGAGAGAAAGGACCTGACAAAATATTTGATGAGGTAATAGCTGAAAAATTCAGCAACACAGGAAAGAAAATAATCAACAAAGTCCAGGAAGCACAGAGAGTCCCAGGTAGGATAAATACAAAGAACACACTGAGACACAGTAATGAAACTGACAAAAATTAAAGACAAAGATATGTTATTTGAAGCAATTAAAAAAAAAAAAAGACAAGCAATATCCTAGGGAGCTGATTTCTCAACAGAAACTGCAAGCCAGAAGGAAATGACATGATATATTTCAAGTGATTAAAGGGAAGAACCTGTGACTCTCATTAAGATTTGATGGATAAATCAAAAAATTTCCAGACAAGCAAAAGTTAAGAGAATCCAGTACCACTAAACCATCTATACAACAAGTACTAAAGGAAATTCTCTAGGCAGGAAACACAAGAGAAGGAAAAGATCTGCAAAAATAAACCCACAAAAATTAGCAAAATGGAAATATGATCATGCATATTGACAGTTACCTTAAATGTAAATGGATTAATTGCACCAACTAAAAAACATATATAGATTGTCTACAAGAGGCCCACCTCAGACCTACAGACACTTAAAGACTGAAAGTAAGGGGATGGGAGAAGGTATTTCATGCAAATGGAAATTATAAGAAAGCTGGTAAAATAAATAATACTTATAAATAATTTAAAAAAAAGAAAGCTGGAGTAGCAATACTCATACCAGACAAAATAAACTTTTAAACAAAGACTGTTATAAGAACAAAGAAGGACAGTACATAATAATCAAGGGTTCAATCCAAGAAGAAGATAAAGCAATTATAAATATACATGTACCAACATAGGAGCACCTCAATGTGTAAGGCAAATATTAACAAATGTAAAGGGAGAAATCAACAGTAGCAAAATAATAGTGAGGGACTTTAATATCCCACTTTCATCAATGGACAGATCATCCAGACAGAAAATCAGTAAGGAAGTGCAGGCCTTAAACAACACCTTAGATGAACTGGAATTAACTGATATCCATAGAGTATTAGGGCTTCCCTGATAGCTCAGTTGGTAAAGAATCCACCTGTAATGCAAGGTACTCTGGTTTGATTCCTGGGTTGGGAAGATCCACTGGAGAAGAGATAAGCTACCCAATCCAGTATTCTTGGGTTTCCCTTGTGGCTCAGCTAGTAAAGAATCTACCTGCAGTGTGGGAGACCTGGGTTTGATCCCTAGTTTGGAGATCCCCTGGAGAAGGTAAAGGCTACCCACTCCAGTATTCTGCCCTGGAGAATTCCATGGACTGTATAGTCCATGGGGTCATGAAGAGTCGGACACAACTGAGCAACTTCCACTCACATAGAGCATTACATCCAAAATAAGCAGACTACACATTCTTCTCAAGTGTACATGGAACATTCTCTAGGATTGACCACATGCTGGGCCACAAGGCAAGCCTTGGTAAATTCAAGAAATTCAAAATCATATCAAGCATCTTTTCTGATTGCAATGCTATAAGATTAGAAAGAAACTACAAGAACAAAACTCTAAGAAACAAAAACACATGGTGGCTAAATTATATGCTACTAAACAACTAATGAGTCACTTAAAAAAAAAAAAATCGAAGAAGAAATTAAAAAAAAAAAATGCCAGAGAAAGCACAACAGCCTGTGGGATGCAGCAAAAGCAGCTCTAAGAGGGAAGTTTATGTCAATACAATCCCTCAAGAAACAAGAAAAATCTCAACCTAACTTTATATTTAAAAGGATTAGAGAAAGAACAAATGAAATCTAAAGTTAGAAGAATGAAATAAATTATAAAACTCAGAGCAGCAATAACTGAAATAGAAACAAAGGAGTTACAAAGATCAATGAAACAAAAAGGTGGTTCTTTGAAAAGATAAACAAAATTGATAAACCTTTAGCCTACTCATCAAGAAAAAAAGGGAGAGGACTCAAATCAACAAAATTAGAAATAAAAAAGAAGTTACAACTGATTCCACAGAAATATCAGGGATCATAATAGATTACTATGAACAACTGAATACCAATAAAATGGGCAGCCTGCAAGAAATGGGCACATTCTTAGAAAGATACAGTCTCCCTAGACTTAACCAGGAAGAAATAGAAAATATGAACAGACAAATCACAAGCACTGAAATTGAAATTATGATTAAAAACTTCTCAACAAAGTTCAGAGCCTGACAGCTTCACAGGCGAATTTTCTCAAATATTTAGAGAAGAGTTAGCATTTATCCTTCTGAAACTCTTCCAAAACTCATAGAGGAAGGAAAACTCAACTCATTTTATCAGGGCACCCTCACCCTTTTAACAAATCAGAAAAAGATATCACACACAAAAAAGAAAATTATAGGCCAATATCATTGATGAACAGAGATGCAAAAATCTTCAATAAAATACTAACAATCCATATTCAACAATACATTAAAAAGATCCTACTCCATGATCAAGTGACATTCATCCCTGGGATGCAAAGATTTTTCAACATCTGCAAATGATACACCATATTAACAAATTGAATAATAAAAATATAATATGATATATAAAATATTGATATAAAATTATAAAAATAATATGATCATCTCAATACATCCAAAAAGAGCTTTTAACAAAATTCAGGGCCCATTTATGACAAAAACTCTTCACAAAGTGGGCATAGAGGGTCAACATAATAAGGCCATGCATAACAAACCTATAGCTGGCATCATACTCAATGATGAAAAACTGAAAGCATCCCGTCTAAGATCAGGAATAAGACAATGATATCCACTCTCAACACTTTTATCCAACATAGTTTGAAAGCCCTAGCTATAGCAATCAGAGAAGTAAAGAAGTAAAAGAAGTAAATGGAATCTAAACTGGAAAATAAGTTAAATTGTCACAGTTTGTTGTACACAGAAGATCCTAAAGATGCTACTGGAAAATTACTAGAACTCATCAATGAATTTGTTAAAGTTGAAGGTTACAACATTAATATACAGAAATCTGTTGCATTTCTATACACTAACAATGAAAGATTAGAAAGAGACATTCAAGAAGTAATTCCACTTACCATTGCATGGAAAAGAAAAAACAAAACAAAACTATCTAGGAATAAACCTACCTAAGGTGACAAAGGACATGTACTCCAAAAAGTATAAGATGATGAGGAAAATATTGAAGAAGACATAAGCAGATGGAAAGATATGCCATGTTCATGAATTGGAAGAATCAATATTGTCAAGATGACCCTACTACCCAAGGCAATCTAAAGATTCAATGCAATCCCTATCAAATTACCAATAGCATTTTTCAAAGAACTAGGACAAAACATCTCAAAATCTGAATGGAGACACAAAATACTCTGAATAGCCAAAGCAATCTTGTTCTAATGAGGGGGATGAACCTAGAGCCTTATATACAGAGTGAAGTAAATGAGAAAGAGAAAGGTAAATATCATATTCTAACGCATATATATGGATTCTAGAAAAGTGGTACTGAAGAATTTATTTACAGGACAGCAATGGAGAAACAGACATAGGGAATAGACTTGTGGACATGGGGAGAGGGGAGGAAATTACTCATTGTTCTGATGAATAAACCAAGGGCTAGATAGTTTAGGTGTCTTTTCCATGATCACCCCAGGAGCTGGAAGAAAACTTTTCTGAGTATAGCTTTGCTGTCTTAATTAATACAGACATGTCTTTAGGGTCATCAGTATAAGTATTTTTATTGTACCTAGGTTTTCTAGAAGTCAAATAAAACGTTAGTTCTGCTACAAAATTTGTTAGCTAGAAAGAGAACTTGTGTGCATGCTATGTCTCTTCAGTCATGTCCAACTCTTTGTGACCCTATGGACTCTAGCCTGCCAGGCTACTCTGTCCATGGGATTCTCCAGGCAAAAATACTGGAATGGGTTGCCATGCCCTCCAGCAGGGGTCTTCCCAACCCAGGAATTGAACCCATGTCTCTTGAGACTCCTGCATTGGCAGGCATATTCTTCACCACTAATATGATAATATTTTTATAAGTAAATTAAATATAAATAAGGTTAGGTGTTTTTTTTTTGTGAACTCTTTAGGAATAATTAAATTTTATAGTATGTCTACTTAAAATAGCTTCTCCAGATTTTGGTAACTTGAAATTTCAGAGTTTTGCAAAATTAAGTTAAATTATGAAAGTCCAGATCATTCTCAAATAAAATAAGATCCTGAAACATTAATTACTTCATACAAGCTTTCTTTTACAGAGAAACTAAAGATATTTAGGACTCAATAAATATGTTTAGTGTCACACTGAGACATGATAAGAAAGCATATTTTTAGAAATTACAAATTATAGTGTTTATGGGTTTGCCAATCTACAGAAAGCTTATGAAAAATACAGTTTGTAACTGCTTACTTCTTAGTTTTCACTAGAAATTTAGGTTTTTCAAGAGTTGAGATTTCTAATTAATATATGTTTCAAGTTACCAAAAATTCTGTACTACACTGGTCTGAAGAGGATTGCTGACCCCCAAATCACCTTAAAACTATGTCCAAACAGAAGATAAATGACATTCATCACAGGATAAGCATCAGAAGCAAATAGCTATCCAAAGATAGACCTGACCCATATAGTGCTTTCCTAGATTTTGTATATGAATCAAAAGTTTTTCTATCATGGCCATAATTCAGATTTTAGAAATCTATCCAGTCATTGGGTTTGTAGTCAGTATTTCCTGTTATCTTGGTGGATTTCTTCTCTACAATGCTCAGATTGAATGGCCCTCAGAAAATTCATTTTAGAGGAAAGAAGTTGTAGTTCTATTTGGACCATTGATATTACTAGATAGGATCTCATCACTTGACTGATGTAATAATACCTTCTATAACATTGGCCATAATTATGAATTTTCTTGAAAGATTACTCAGTTGGAACAAAGAACTGAATCCCAGTATAAAGCCATAACTCTCTGCTCATTAAGAATGGGTTTATATGGACAACACCAAGCTATGGCCATTCAAGTTTAAAGGCCTCCTTATGTTGGTAACAAATCATTCTAAGAGTAAGCCTAATAACACTAGGAAATTGAGCTGAGTTCCTCATGAACACTGCCACTGTATTATTAACCTTACAAACAGAAATTGTTATAAAATAGACTGAGTCAGATGACCAGGGTTATACTGGGTTGTATCTAATGGAACTGAATGGCTTTATAGTACCAATTTATGGCCCAGGCATCCACCTGGATGAACAGGACAGTAGCCTAGGATTCTCTTGGATATAAGGCTATTTAAGTGCCAATTTAAACATGACTTAGTAAATTTACTATTGGTACAAGTTTGACACATCAAGAAACCTATATTTCATTGGTATGATCATTCTGTATTGATTTTTGTGTGTGTGTCTTCAGGAGGATTGGAGTATATAATCACTCATATTGAAGCCTTGGAAAAGGCAATGGCACCCCACTCCAGTACTGGAAAATCCCATGGATGGAGGAGCCTGGTAGGCTGCAGTCCATGAGGTCGCGAAGAGTCAGACACCACTGAGGGCCTTCATTTTCACTTTTCACTTTCATGCATTGGAGAAGGAAATGGCAACCCACTCCAGTATTCTTGCCTAGAGAATCCCAGGGATGGGGGAGCCTGGTGGGCTGCCATCTATGGGGTCGCATAGAGTCAGACACGACTGAAGCAACTTAGCAGCAGCAGCAGCAGCAGCAGCATATTGAAGCCTTAACAAAATCCATTCAACAGGTCTTAAACAATGATGGTCAGACTAATAGTCTAACGACCTCTGAGGTCTCTATGATGAGAAAAGTCATATTATAAAATGACATGCCCTTAATATCCTTATAGAAAGACATCTGCACCACCATTTCCAACTGAATGTTATGTTTTTATACCAGATGAATAATTCAATATAATTCATTTAATGAACCACATGAAAAATCCAATTTCTGTCTTAAGCAATCCATGCCTAAGTCTTGAAAATCTCTAGATTTAAATATTTACTTTGTTGTTGCTATTGTTCAGTTAGTCACTCAATCAGTCATGTCTGACTCTTTGTGATTCCATGGACTGCAGCACACCAGGCTTTCCTGTCCTTCACCATCTTCCAGAACTTGCTCAAACACATGTCCATTGAGTTGGTGATGCCATCCAACAATTTCATCCTCTATCATCCCCTTCTCCTCCTGCCTTCAATCTTTCCCAGCATAAGGGTCTTTTCTACTGAGTGGACCCTTCTCATCAGGTGGCCAACGTATCAGCTTCAGCTTTAGCATCAGTCCTTTCAATAAATATTCAGGGCTGATTTTCTTTAGGACTGACTGGTTTGATCTCCTTGCTGTCTAAGGGACTCTAAAGAGTCTTCTCCAACAACACAGCTCAAAAGCATCAATTCTTCAGCTCTCAGCCTTCGTCACAGTTCAATTCTGACATCTGTACATGACTACTAGAAAAAAATATAGACAAGAATATGGATCTTTGTTGGCAAAATAATGTCTCTGATTTTTAATACACTGTCTAGCTTGGTCATAATTTTTCTTCCAAGGAGCAAGCATCTTTTTTATTTTTTTTTTTAAATCATGGCAGTCACCATCTGCAATGATTTTGGAGCCCAAGAAAAGAAAATAAAGTCTGTCATTGTCTCCATTATTTCCCATCTCTTTGCCATGTAATGATGGGACCAAATGCCTTGATCTTAGCTTTTTGAATGTTGAGTTTAAGCCAGGTTTTTCACTCTTCTCTTTCAACTTCAACAAGAAGCTCTTAGTTCCTCTTTGCTTTCTGCCATTAGGGTGGTGTCATCTGCATATCTGAGGTTATTGAGTTTTCTCCCAGCAACCTTGATTCCGATTTGTGCTTCATTCAGCCCAGTATTTCTCATGATGTACTCTGAATATAAGTTAAATAAGTAGGGTGAAAATATACAGCCTTGACATACTCCTTTCCCAATTTTGAACAAGTCTGTTGTTCCAGGTCTGGTTCCAACTATTGTTTCTTGACCTTCATACAGATTTCTCAGGAGGCAGATAAGTTGGTCTGGTATTACCATCTCTTTAAAAATTTTCTACAGTTTGTTGTGATCCACAGTCAAAGCCTTTAGAGTAGTCAATGAAGCAGAAGTAGATGTTTTTCTAGAACTCTCTTGCTTTCTCTACGATACAGTGGATGCTGGCAATTTGATCCCTAGTTCCTCTGCCTTTTCTAAATCCAGCTTGAACATCTGGAAATCCTCTGTTCAAGTCCTGTTGAAGCCTAGCTTGGAAAATTTGGAGAATTACCTGCTAGTGTGTGAAATGAGTGCAACTGTGCAGTAGTTTGAACATTCTTTGTCATTGTCCTTTGGGGTTGAAATGAAAATGACCTTTATCAGTCCAGGGGCCACTGGTGAGTTATCCAAATTTGCTGGTATATTAAGTACAACACTTTCAGAGCATCATCTTTCAGGATTTGAAATAGCGGAAATGGAATTCCATAACCTCCACTAGCTTTGTTCATAGTGATGGTTTCTAAGGCCCACTTGACTTCGTATTCCAGGATGTCTCACTCTAGGTAAGTGATCACACCATAGTGGTTATCTGGGTTATTAAGATCTTTTTTTTAAATAGTTCTTCTGTGTATTCTTGCCATATCTTCATAATCCTTTCTGCCTTTTTTAGGTTCATTTTGTTTCTGTATTTTATTGTGCCCATCTTTGTGTGAAATGTTCCCTTAGTAACTCTAATTTTCTTGAAAAGATCTCTAGTCTTTCCATTCTATTGTTTTGCTCTATTTCTTTGCATTGATCGCTGAGGAAGGCTTTATTATCTCCCCTTGCTATTCTTTGGAACTCTACATTCAAATGGGTATGTCTTTCCTTTTCTCCTTTGCCTTCCACTTCTTTTCTTTTTTCAATAAGGCCTCCTCAGACAACCAATTTGCCTTTTTACATACCTTCTTCTTGAGGATGGTTCTGATCACCACCTCCTGTACAATGTTATGAACCTCCATCCATAGTTCTGAAGGCACTCTGTCTATCAGATCTAATCCCTTGAATCTATTTGTCACTTCCACAGTATAATGCAAGATATTTTATTTAGGTCATACCTCAATGACCTAGTAGTTTTCCCTACTTTCTTCAATTTAAGTCTGAATTTTGCTATAAGGAGTTCATGTTCTGAGCCACAGTCAGGTCCTGGTCTTGTTTTTGCTGACTGTATAGAGCTTCTCCGTTTTTAGCTGAAAAGAATATAATCAATCTGATTCTGGTATTGACCATCTGGTGATGTCCACGTGTAGAGTTGCTCTTGTGTTGTTGGAAGATGGTATTTGCATAAGTAAATATTTACTTATGACTCTATTAATGCTACTAGTTATATTATTTGTATACAGGATTACGGTTTCTTGCATTACCAAATGTGTGACTGAGTTTCCTATAAAGATAATGATGACTTAGACAACTTGATATTATTGACCAAATATATGGCTGTATATGAGATCAATGTATCTCTCTACATATGGGAAAAGCAACAAGAAGAAATAATTTCCTGGGCCATAGCAGACTAGTAAGACAGGTGGCCCAGAGACTTTTTGCTACAATTAACATGGCCTGGGCCAGTAATAGCACATTGACTGGTCTACCAAAGAAATCCTTAGATCTAGAAATGACTTTTACTATGCCCCATTCATAAATTGGTCATGAAATGTCTCCAAAAACTTAGTTGATTTATGAACTACATGGTGCACTGTCAATTAAGCAATGCCATTTGCCATCCAGTTCTATGAGGACTGAATCATTAGCCACTGCAGTAGCTGACCTACAGAAACACTCTGCAGGGCAAGGATGAGGTGCTCTGTGCTCTGGGGATACTGGCAAAATAGCCCCTCAGATAGTTAGAAATATGTCAGAAGAAATTTTTATGAACTTGGATTCTTGCATCTTCCCATATAGTAATCCCTTATATATGAACCTTCAAGTAGCAGGCTTTCAAACATATGATTTATTTTTATTTCCATTATTCTAGAAGGTGGGTCATAAAGGATCCAAGATATCACTTCATCCCAGACAGAATGGCCATAATCAAAAAATCCCACAACAACAAGGGCTATAGAGAGTGTGGAGTAAAGAAACCTTTCTGCACTGTCAACTGGTATAGTCACAATGGAAGACAGAATGGAAATTCCTTTAAAAACCAAGAGTAAAACCACCATATGACCCAGCAATCCCACTTCTAGGCATATACCCCGAAGGAAAAACTGAAAAAAAGACACATGTACCCCAGTGCTCATTGCAGCAATATTTACAGTAGCCAAGACATGGAAGCAACCTACATGTCCATCAATATATAAATGGATAAGTAAGCTGTGGTACATCCATACAATGGAATACTACTCAGCCATAAAAAAGGAACACATTTCAGTCAGTTCTGATGAGGTGGATGAACCTAGGGCCTGTTTTACAGAGTGAAGTAAGTCAGAAAGTGAAAGACAAATGTTGTATATTGACACATATATATAGAATCTAGAAGCATGGTACTGATGAATCCATTCATGGAGCAACAATGGAGACACAGACATAAAGAACAGACTTATGAACAAAGGTGGAGGAGAAGTGAGAGATAGTGAAATAAATGGAGAGAATAACATGTAGAGCATATACACCAACATATGTAAACAGATAGACACTGAGAATTTGCTGTATGACTCAGAGAACTCAAATTGGAATTCTGTAATAATCTAGACATTATTAATATCCTGAGAAATCTGTATACAGGTCAAGAAGCAACAGTTAGAACTTGACTTGGGACAATGGACTGGTTCCAAATTGGGAAAGGAATATGTCAAAGCTGTATTGTCACCTTGGTTATTTAACTTATATGCTGAGTACATCATGTGAAATGCCAGGCTGGATGAAGCACAAGCTGCAATCAAGATTACCAGGAGAAATATCAATAAGCTCAGATATACAGATGACACCATCCTTACGGCAGACAGTGAAGAACTAAAGAGCCTCTTGATGAAAGTGAAAGAGGAGAGTGAAAAAGCTGGCTTAAAGCTCAATATTCAGAAAACTAAGATCATGGCATCAGGTCCCATCATTTCATGGCAAATAGATGGAAACAGTGGAAACAGTGACAGACTTTATTTTCTTGAGCTCCAAAATCACTGCAGATGGTGACTGCAGCTATGAAATTAAAATATGCTTGTTCCTTGGAAGAAAAGCTATGACCAACCTAGACCACATATTAAAAAAGCAGAGACATTGCTTTGCTGACAAAGGTCCATCTAGTCAAAACTACGGTTTTGCCAGTAGTCATGTATGGATATGAGAGTTGGACCATAAAGAAAGCCGAGCACTGAAGAGTTGATGCTTTTGAAACTGTGGTGTTGGAGAAGACTCTTGGGAGTCCCTTGGACTGCAAAGAGATCAAACCAGTTCATCCTGAAGGAAATCAATCCTTAATATTCATTAGAAGGGCTGATGCTGAAGCTGAAGCTCCAGTACTTGGACACCTGATCTGAAGAACTGACTCCTTGAGAAAGACCCTGATTCTGGGAAAGATTGAGGGCAGAAGGAGAAGGGGACAACAGAGGACTACAGGTTTAATGGCATCACCGTCTTGATGGATGTTAGCTTGAGCAAGCTCGGAGAGGTTGGTGATGGACAGGGAGGCCTTTCATGCTGCAGTATTTGGGGTCACAAAGAGTCGGACATAACTGAGGGACTGAACTGAATAACATAGGGGTAGGAATGGGCAAGAAAGTGGGAGGGAGATTCAAAAGGGAGTGGATATATGTACACCTCTGGTTAATTCAAGTTGATGTATGACAGAAATCAAATGGATATTGTAAACCAATAATCAATCAATCAAATATAAATATTAAATAAAAGATATGAACATGCATTCACATGTCTAATCATGTAAATTAAACCTATTTGATGAGGTGCTGTTATTAGGTTTTGTGGTACCAGAAACTGAACATAGAATGATACATGAAGCTGTTCGGAATGCAACCCAGGGCTACTATGTCATCTATAATGAGAAAAAAGAACTACTACCCAGACAGCATTGGATCATTTTTTCAAGAACGTAGAAAAACCCTCTGTCTCCAGCAAGAAGCCAGAACCTGTGCCATCAGCATCATCTGCTTATTCCAAAATTTATAGGTGAAAGTTAGCATAGATATTTCAATTGTTTTAATCGTGAACTGAAATAAAAATGTTCTATGTGAGAGCTGTGAGTCGAGCTGAGTCAGACACGACTGAGCAATTTCACTTTCAATTTTCACTTTCGCACATTGGAGAAGGAAATGGCAACCCACTCCAGTGTTCTTGCCTAGAGAATCCCAGGGACGGGGAGCCTGGTGGGCTGCCATCTACAGGGTTGCATAGAGTGGGACACGACTGAAGTGACTTAGCAGCAGCAGCAGTTACTAGAGTTACTATTTACAATTTGAAAATAACTGAAGTAAGCATCAAATCAAATAAGCTGTACATGTAAAACTTTCATCTTTTCTATAATTTTTAATTACCTTTTATGTTTCACTTATATTCACATATTTTTTTCTATTTAAGTTGGTGATCATTTTAAAAATATAAAGTAGAAAGGTAAAGTCTGTATTATTATTAAAGTATCAAATACAAGTTTCAATTACTTAATGGTGGTGAAGAACAAAAGATGGAAACAGGTAGGTTCTTTTTCTGGTGGTGTGTGTTTTCACTAATGTATGGAAGCATAATTTCAGAAACCATGTGATTTTCTGGAAAATTAATGATATAATATATATTAATGGATCATTATTTTATCATACAAATATTTCCTTTAGTTTAATCTCCCAAAAGGTACATGATAATGTGTTTTAGATATATTCAATAATGATTTTAACCTTTTTCTTCATTTGGTCAATAAATGATTAAAAGTATTTTAAGGTTAATGATCTCATGATGTGATCAATCATTCTGAGCTACAATCTGCCACCAGAGCTCCTCATTTTGCAAATGATTTCTTGATAATTATCACAAGAAGCACATCTGTATGCTGGTTGAAAAGTTAATTAAAATGTGATTCCATCTGGTAGTCCAGTTGGGAATGTCACTATTCAATTTAATCTACATTGAGTTTAAATAAACTCTGCATAATCAAAAGATATAATGTAGTGTGGTGCACCGAGATGTAAGTTAGCTAGTGTTGCATATGTTCAGTTAATTCTCTTTTATTTCTCTTTTAATTCTTTTTTCTTTTATAAAAGTTAGAAACCTGGGAAAACACTTCCTAATGATTTTCTCATTGTGGGTACATTTCCCTTTATGTTAATTTTGTATAGCTGCATATTTATTCCTATTTCCCCCACTCATTTTTAGTAGGATTGAGAGAGTCGATGTGAGTGCATTTTTCTCTCAAAGCTACTGACTTCAATCACTCATTTTGTTCTGATGTCCTGTGTATTGGATTCCTATTGCTCTTGTAAAAAATTACCAGTAACTCAATGATTTAAAACAATACAAATTTATTACTTTACAGTTCTGGAGATAAGAAGTTTGAAATGAGTCTCATGGCTACAATGAAGCTACAAGTAAGGTGGTGTTCCCTTAGGAGGCTTTCAAGGGGAGTCTCTTCTTTCTTATCCCAGTTCCTAGAACCTGTCCACATTCCTTGGCCTGTGTGTCCCTTCTGTCCTCAAAGCCATCAGTGAATGATCAGGTCTTTTGATTCTATCTCTGATTCAGATTCTTCTGTTTCACTCTTTCTATTACAAGATCCTTGTGTTATATTGAGCCCACCCACATTATACATGAAAATTTCCTCCTCTTAAAATCAGTTGATTAACAGCCTCAGTTCCAACTATAGCAATCTCCTCTTGTTGTGTAACATGACATTCATGAGTTTTGGGGACAGATGTGGACACTTTGAAGGCCATTCTTCTATCCTCCACACATTGTAACCAGTAGAGAGTTAACTGGTGCCCATCCTTTCCTCTCAGAGTAATTTGAAACAGTTTGGCTGATGTTTCTCTGGTTTGGCTGATGATTACTAGTTTGCTCACATGCTGACATGTGCTTCTAGTTACAGATTTTTCCCAACAGATGAAGAATTGGAGATAAAACTTAGAATTGAGTTCATATAAAAATCCATATCTTTTCATGTAAAGGCTGAACTTGGTTATTATGGATTGGCTCATATTCCATCTTTTGAACTTTTTATTTGTTTTGAAAGTGGAAAGTGTTTATTTTTCATTAGTTAGTTTTGCTAAATTTAAATAGGCAGGCCATTAGACTTTGCTTGTTGAAATGCAATTTTAATCCATCTCTAAATTAGAGATTTCAAGGAAAATGTTTAGCAATTTACTTGTTCATACTTCTGCAAATAAAATGCACCCGACAAGATAACCATAAAGCAGCAGTCCCCAACGTTTTTGGCACCAGGGATCAGTTTTATGGAAAACAATTTTTCCACAGACAGAGGTGGTGGGGATGGTTTCCAGATGATTCAAACACAGGACAGTTATTATTTATTTTATTTCTATTATTATTATATCAGCTCCTCCTCAGTTCCTCAAGAATTAGATCCCAGAGGCTGGGGACTCTGCCATAAATAATTACTACTAGGATAGGGATATTGCAAACATAAACATTATTTACATATGGAACAATCATTTTAAAACTAAAAAAATATAAGAAGTTCTGATGCTGATAAGATGTTTATAGTCTATCAATCAGATTTTAATAAATAGAATCATTAGGATATATACTTAAATAGAAAAGGTTTGTTATAAGGACTTATTTTTCATTAAAAAATTTTATTAAGATAATCAACATGTAAAAAGCTGTTCATATTTAAAGTATATAGTTTGATGAGTTTGGGGATAAGAATACACCTATGAAACCAACTACCAGGGCCATGGACATGCCCATTACCTCCCAAAGTTTCCTGCCATTCCCTCTATTATAATTGTGACCACTATTTTTGAAGCCTGTTTTTCTTTTCCCCAGTTTAATTGAGAGATAATTAGCATACATCTAGCTTTCATAACACAGAAGGCGATGGCAACCCACTCCAGTATTCTTGCCTGGAAAATCCATGGGTAGAGGAGCCTGGTAGGCTGCAGTCCATGGGGTCACGAAGAGTCAGACACGACTGAGAGACTTCACTTTCACTTTTCACTTTCATTCATTGGAGAAGGAAATGGCAACCCACTCCAGTGTTCTTGCCTGGAGAATCCCAGGGACTGGAGAGCCTGGTGGGCTGCCATCTATGGGGTCACCCAGAGTCAGACATGACTGGAGCGACTTAGAGCAGCAGCTTTCATAAAATTCTGCTCTAAAAATAGTGAGAAGATATATCACTTGGGCTTGTTTTGGACTCTGTGGGAGAGGGAGATGGTGAGATGATTTGTGAAAATGGCATTGAAACATGCATAATATCATGTAAGAAACGAATCACCAGTCTAGGTTTGATGCAGGATACAGGATGCTTGGGGCTGGTACACTGGGATGACCCAGAGAGATGGCATGGGGAAGGAGGTGGGAGGGGGGTTCAGGATTGGGAACACGTGTACACCAGTTGTGGACTCATGTTGATGTATGGCAAAGCCAATACAGTATTGTAAAGTAAAATAAAGCAAAAAAAAAAAAAATATATATATATATATAAAAGTACCCTGATCACATAAAAAGAAAAAAAATGCATTTTTAGGATATTTAAGGCAAAGTTGCATCATTTGGCCTACTTATCTTCCAAAGTGTCTTGATTATCCAATACCTTTATGTGCAATAAAGTTGAAAATAAGTATACACACATCATATTTATATATAATATTCACATAATATTTACATAATATATATTAAGTTTATATACTATGCATTGGAAAAGACCTTGATGTTGGGAAAGATTGAGGGCAGGAGGAGCAGAGGAGACAGAGGATGAGATGGTTCAATAGCATCACTAACTCAATGCACGTGAGTGTGAGCAAACTCTGGGAGATAATGAAGGACAGGGAAGTCTGCAGTCTGTCGGGTTGCAAAGAGTCAGATACAACTTAGAGACTGAACAACAGGAACAAATAAAAATCAACCTAAATGCAAGAATGAAAACTTTTATATTCCAAAAATTTTTAGAAGAAATTACATCTCTTATTATCAGTTCTGTGACCATTGTAAACATATACTGTAAAGACTTAAAATTTTCCAAATAGCACACTCTATTTAACAATTCAAAAATCTTTAAAACATTTCTAGCACATATTTGTTGAATATGTGACATCTTGGTGCAGCATTATATATATATATATATATATATATATATATATATATTTAACTTAGAGGGTAGACATGATCATGTGTCTTACTTGGACATTATGTATTGACTATTTTGGGGTTAAGTTTCTTACCAGACACTTCCACTATGTTCATTCTGAATATGATAAAAAAAGAGTAAGGCCACAGTGAAAGCATACAAGCACACATGATAAGCTTACTCTGCTGCTGCTACTGCCAAGTCACTTCAGTCATGTCTGACTCTGTGCAACCCCGTAGATGGCAGCCCACCAGGCTCCCCATCCCTGGGATTCTCCAGGCAAGAACACTGGAGTGGGTTGCCATTTCCTTCTCCAATGCATGAAAGTGAAAAGTGAAAGTGAAGTCACTCAGTTGTGTCTGACTCTTAGTGACCCCATGGACTGCAGCCTACCAGGCTCCTCTGTCCATGGGATTTTCCAGCCTGCCAGGCTCCTCCAAACATGGGATTTTCCAGGCAAGCTTGCTCTAGACTTCACTATAAAATAATCATGCATTGCCCTACTTCACAATACAAAGCTCTATTTATATTGAAATGTTTAGGGGAGAACAGAAACCACAGAAACAAAATGCAATTCTCCTGGCACTGGGACATCAAATGTTCTTTCTGAGCACAATTTTAATTTATTTTTTATACATGTTGCAAAAGAGGAAGTTTAGGTGTGAAGACTTATGTCTCCTATTTTTCTGAAAATCAATCAGGATTCATCTCTGCTCTGCTCTGAAACCTTTGCAGCTTCATTTCACCCTTACTGAAGTCTAAGGACAGGCGAGGAAAGTCTCGTGGGGAGATGAGTTCATGAACTGTGCTTGTCCTTGTTTCCATATGCGCACCCACGTTGTTCTTCACTGAGCAGGAATATGTTTATTTGTGGGACTGTGGTGTTCTCGTCTTAACCAGTGGTTAATTAACCCTCCCTTGGTTTAATACTCATTAATTTTATTTGCCAAGGCTTGCCCAAGCTGAGTTTCTCAGGAGCATTGATTTTTTAATCTGTAGACTGTAAAAGGTCCTGTAATTCATGCAAAATTGTCTGTTAATGCAAATATGTGTTTTTCTGGTGAAAGAATCCAGGTCTTTAAAAGACTCACTGGGAATTCTGACCAACAGTAGTTGAAGAATCACTGTTTTAGAGTAAGCCAGCCGTCTCCCTCTTGGTATTCTCTCTGTTAATAAAAACTTTATGGACTATGTGGCATTTCACAGTCATACCTTGTTTGGGGACATTTTGTATTGGAGAGCAAAAGATGTCATTATAGTAGGGGCTCATAAGTCTGAATCAGACTGTTATACTAGCAGTGAATTATTTAGTCCTAAACATCACTCATCTTAGTCTTGTATGTATTAAGTGTGCAAGCAAGTAAATCAGGTTCAAGGAAAATAAAATAAAATAAAACCAGTAAAATCTGTTTTCACAGTTTCCTGATGATACCAGCTACAAGACTAGAGTCACATGACATCCACTACCCCATCTATTTGGAAATCTGGTATTTTAAAATTTCATAAAGAAATAAAAAGCATTCTAAGTCTACACCAGTGCAGGCAATTAGGTCCAAGAAATGACTTTCTCTTTCACCACAAATAATAGATTCACATCATTTTTATCATTTATTTATTTATTTAGGCTTTGCCTGAATCAACCCCTGAGCCATATATTTATCAAAGGGTTTCTGGGGTCTTCCTAGGTCTAAGTATTGTTCTAGCATTTTTTGTTGCTGTTCATTTGCTAAATCAAGTCTAATTCTTTGTGACCCCATGGAATGTAGCACCCAGATTCCTGTATCTTCCACAATCTCCAAAGTAGGTTCAAATTTATGTCCACTGAGTTGATTATGCTATCTAACCATTTCATCCTCTGTTCCCCCCTTCTCCTCTTCAGTTTAATTCAGTTCAGTCACTCAGTTGTGTCCAACTCTTTGTGACCCCGTGAAGTGCAGCACGCCAGGCTTCCCTGTCCATCACCAACTCCTGGACCCTACTCAAACTCACATCTGTTGAGTTTGTGATGCCATTCAACCATCACATCCTCTATCATGCCCTTCTCCTCCAGCCTTCAATCTCTCCCAGCATCAGGGTCTTTTCAAATGAGTTACTTCTTTGCATCAGGTGGCCAAAGTATTGGAGCTTCAGCTTTAGCATCAGTCCTTCCAATGAATATTCAGGACTGATTTCCTTTAGGATGGGCTGGTTGGATCTCCTTGTAATCCATGGGACTCTCACGTGTCTTCTCCAATATCACAGTTCAAAAGCATCAGTTCTTTGGCGCTCAGCTTTCTTTATAGAAAGCTATATACCCTTGTCCTCTTATCTACCATCTTTTCCAGCATCAGTGTCTTTTCCAAAGAGTTGGCTCTTTACATCTGCTGGCCAAAATATTGGAGTTTCAGCTTAAGCATCAGTCCTTTCCATGAATATTTAGTACTGATTTCCTTCAGAATTGACTGGTTTGCTCTCTTTGCAATCCAAGAAACTCTCAATAGTTTTCTGCAGCACCGCAATTCAAAAGCATCAATTTTTTGATGTTCAGGTTTCTTTATGGTCCAACTCTCACATCTATACATGACTACTGGAAAAACCATAGCTTTGACTATACAGAACTTTGTCAGCAATGTGATATCTGCTTTTTAATAATACACGGTCTAGGTTTGTCACAGCTTTCCTTCCAAGGAGGAAGCATCTTTAAATTTCATGGCTACATTCATCGTCTGGAGTGATTTTGGAGCCTCAGGCAAATGAAATCTCACTGCTTCCAATTTTTCCCTTCTACTTGCCATGAAGTAATGGCACTGGATGCCACATTCTTAGTTTTTTGAATGTTGAGTTTTAAGCCAGCTCTCTCACTCTCCTCTTCATCCCTCATTAACAGGGTGGTTCATTTTCTGCCATCAGGGTGGTTATCATCTGTATATCTGAGGCTGTTGATATTTCTCTTAGCAATTTTGATTTCAGGTTGTGATTCATCCAGCCCAGCATTTTGCATGATGTACTATGCTTATAAATTAAATAAGCAGGGTGACAATATACAGCCTTGATATTCTCCTTTCCAAATTTTGAACCAGTCTGTTGTTCCATGTAAGGTTCTAAATGTTGCTTCTTGACCCACATTCAGGTCTCTCAGGAGACAGGTAAGGTGGTCTGCTATTTCTGTCTCTTGAAGACTATCCACAGTATGTTGTGATCCACACAGTTAAAGGCTTTAGCATAGTCGATGAAGTACAAGTAGATGTTTTTCTGGAACTCCATGATCCATGATCCAACAAATATTGACAATTTGGCCTGTGGTTTCTCTGCCTTTTCTAATCTCAGCTTTTACATTTGGAAGTCCTTAGTTCATGCCCTGCTGAAACCTAGCTTGAAGGATTTTGAGCATTACCTTGCTTACATGTGAAATGAATGAATTTGTATGATAGTTTTAACTTTCTTTGGCATTGCCTTTCTTTGCAATTGAAATGAAAACTGATTTTTTCCAGTCCTATGGACACTGCTGAGATTTCCAAATTTGCTGGCATATTGAGTGCAGCACTTTAACAGCATCATCTTTTAGAATTTTAAATAGCTCAGCTGGAACTTCATCACCTCCACTATCTTTGTTTGTAATAATGCTTCTGAAGGTCCGTTTGACTTCACACTCCAGGATGTTCAGCTCTAGGTGAGCGGGCACACTAGTCATGGATATCCTGATCATTAAGACCTTTTTGTATAGTTTTTCTGTATATTCTTGCCACCTCTTCTTAATATCTTCTGCTTCTGTTAGGTCCTTATCACTTCTGTCCTTTCAGTTCAGTTCAGTTCAGTCGCTCAGTCATGTCTGACTCTTTGCGACCCCATGAATCGCAGCACGCCAGGCCTCCCTGTTCATCACTATCTCCCAGAGTTCACTCAGACTCACGTCCATCGAGTCCATGATGCCATCCAGCCATCTCATCCTGGGTCGTCCCCTTCTCCTCCTGCCCCCAATCCCTCCCAGCATCAGAGTCTTTTCCAATGAGTGAACTCTTCTCGAGGTGGCCAAAGTACTGGAGTTTCAGCTTTAGCATCATTCCTTCCAAAGAAATCCCAGGGCTGATCTCCTTTAGAATGGACTGGTTGGATCTCCTTGCAGTCCAAGGGACTCTCAAGTGTCTTCTCCAACCTTTCTATTATTTTTCTATATTTCTTTTCATTGTTTGGTTAAGAAGGCCTCCTTATCTCTCCTTGCTATTCTCTGGAATTCTTCATTCAGTTGGGTTTATCTTTTCCTTCCTCCCTTGTCTTTTACTTCTCATTTCCTCAGCTATTTGTAAAGCCTCCTCAGACAACCAGTTGGTCTTCTTGCCATTCTTTTTCTTTAAGCGGTGAGAAATGGAACATTTTCCGCCATGTCAGTAAACAAGGATGTTACAGTCACCAGCAATTGCAGCCACATGGATGATGAGCTGGTGAGCCGTGAGAGAACTCGAAGGAAAGAACACCTGTCATCTAGCAGCCATCAGACTGCAGCCCCTTCCCATGGTGAGCTCTGAGGAAGTCCAGGGTGTGAAAACAGAGTACTGGCCCCAGGTGGCTGAGGTGCATATCAAAGGAATGATTTCAGTGAGCCCAGACTCTTGCCATACATAGAAAAATGCTAAATTTCTTAGCTTGGGTTATCTGATTTTCTTTAATTAGCAGTAATCTTTCGACATTCAGACTACCTGCCCTTCCTTGAAAAACTCCTATTATCCTGACTCCTCCCCTCACTTCTTTGAAACAGATTTCTCAGGGTTCGCTGAGGTGCTGTCTGCCCAATCCTGAAGTCCTACAAATTCCCATTGAATAAAACATAATGCTCAACTTTTATGTTGTGAATATTTTTTTAAATCGACAATAGTAATAGATGGTAATGCTATTTAGGAAGAAGCAATACAACATAGTGGCTATTTACAAGTTGTAAATAGAAAGGAAAAGAAGAACTTGGTATTACATCCAGTTTTTTTGCTTTGATAACTGGTGGAAAGGAGTGACATTTAATTAAATGAATAATATAGGAAGAATAATATACTAAAGGGAAGGCACGGGCAGAAGGTCCCTAAAATATTTTCAGTGACTAAAATGCCTATTTTATTGCACTAAAAACTGAGGTCTGAGCACATAGGAACAATCTGTAATGTTTCTCTTGCCAATTCTTTAGGAAAACAGTGGCACGTGTGTCCATAGAAGGGCGTAATAGAACTTCACATCAAACCATTTAAGGTGTTCAAAATGAGCCACCCCAAACTCCCAGTCAGCAAGTGAATTATTTTGAGCTGAAGAAAATGAAGGACCAAGAGACTCAGGAAGAACTTTTTATTTTCCTCTTAACTACCTAAAGTAATTTAAATAAAGGGCCTGGCTTAAAGAGAGAGCTATTGCAAGAGATAAGTTTCATCTGAATTTATCTGCATGGCACACAAAAATATCTAACTAACATCTGATCTCAACCTCCTGTGAATTTGCCCTCCTCCCCTTTGAAGTCCCTGGCTCCTACTCCACTCCTTAACTCAGGATTCATTAGCCTCGACTACTCAACTTGCCCTTGGGTCTTAAATCTCTGGAACCCCAGTAATTAAATTTATTTTTCTCCTGTTAATCTGTTTCACATCAATCTAATTAATGGACCAGCAAAAAGAAACTAAAAATTTAGAGGAAAAGTTTTCTTTGCCAACTTTGAGAAAGTTTATCTTTGTAGCAGAAATTATTCACAAACTGACATTCAAGATATTGCCAAACTATACCCTTCTTTGAATAGGATGTGATCTCAAGATGTCAACTTCTCTATGATAACTGCAGTGACTGTGTGACTGTGTCAATAAAAGGTCTAAGAAGCATTATAAGGATCTAGTCGCCAATGGAGATTAGATATAGCAGTGAACCAGGAAGTGAGTGTTATTAGCTTCAACCATTTCCCACTTTGATTGTTTCAGGTTGTTATGAAACCACAACTGGGACCAACAGGTTGGATCTGGTTTGTGCTGGTTTGTGGGAGCCAACACTTGTAGCTTCAGGAATATGGTGGCTAGATTTTAATCACAGGCATTATTAAGGAGTTAATTTATATAAAGTCACAAATAACTTATATTAAAACAGAAATAAACACTTAACTCATTATTCTTAAATTTTTGCAATAATTGTATTATGCAATTGTATTGTGTTGCATTATTACCTAAGTGCTTGAGGTTATTAACATCTACTGTATATGCATATTAGAAATCCTATATAATGGTGTTTTCTACTTTACCTCTTTTCTCAATTCTATATTTAATGAGGTCACATTGGTAGCTTGATCTCAGTCATGGTGAGAATATACCATTGAAATCAACAAATGTTACCAATTAGGGTTTATTGTTTCTTTGATTGTTAGGTTTAAGGTTGCAGAGAAAATATTAATGATGGAGATTAAATTTAAAAGTGTGCTTTGTCTGTAGCCATATAGTTAAAGTAAAATTTAAAACTTGAAGTTATATTATTCCAGTATTTGAAGACTATTATTCAACTTACTAAAAAAATGATTCAGCACTGAAGATTGATGAATACAAGCCTTTCCAACATTGAATTTTATTTATTTTTTTCTTACTGTCAAATAAAACAAAAGCATAACACAGAATTTTTGTCAGAACAACACTCATCTGTCAGCTGCAGCCATAGGTTGGCTATGGATATAATATATCACAAAATTAATTAAAACATTCTATGATAATCAACTATATGGAATTTACAATAGAAATATTACATATTGTATTATTATTTGTAAATTGTGTCTATAAATCCTTCATAACAGTAAATCTGTAATAATTGTGTGTATGAGTATGCATGCTAATTTTTTTTTGTTTGTTTTTGATGAGCATCTAATAAACACTTCTGTCTCAGAAATGGAACCAATGCCTTGACCACTTTCATGGTGTACAAGTAGCAACATTTAGAACTAACCATTGTACTCTAAAATAGCTAAATACACATTCATGTAATATTCCCAGCTCTGCAGTCAAAATTTTAAACTGATATATTAGAAGCAAATGAATTGGGTAATTAAAACTAAGAAAATAATATTACTCATATGAATATTTTATAAATTTTATTTATTCTTTTATATTACATAAAGTTTTTGAAAGTCTAATTTACTTCTCAGATTAGAGACTAAGAGGAGATATTTCTATCAGTATGGGATTTTCAAATTTTGTACGTTTTTACATATCATCTCATTGACCCCCATAAAATCTGTGAATAGACAAAAATGTATTATTATCTTAAGACACAGCTGAGGATAGCTGATTGTGCAGGATCACTTATATTCATGCACAGCAATTCTTCACCAGAGCTAAGAACAGAATTTAGGGCTTTGGTTGAACTTGCTATTAAAGACAGCTACAACTCACCACACAGATTCTCCTTTTCTAAAAAACTACTGTGTGCTTGGAGCCTGCTTTCTCTCTCCCAGGTAAGAGAAAAGCAGAGGACTAGAGAGGTAAGAACAACGTCACTGGAGAAGGAAGCCCTGCAAATGATTTCAGAAAAAGAAATTTTCTTCTTTGTGTTTTGAATGCTGAATGACAGGTTTAAGATTGCTTTTTGCTTAACTTATGTTGTGGATTTCTTCTTCTGATTATCAATAAGTTCTCACATGAGTATGTAGTCATAATAAGAGTCAAACTTCAACAATTTCCTGACAAGTTAGAAAGCAATAAAATACTCCTAAGTGGTATATCAAAGAAGGTGATATTTTTAAACCAGAGGTGTGGTGATGCCTAGAAATCATCCAGGCATTCCTCTTGAGATTTCTATTCTCACTTGGAGAAGCTATTGGGACAATACACACAGAAAATGCCATTCAGAGAAAAAAAAAAGTAACTTTTGAGAAAATAAGATTCGGAAGTCTTAGGAAGCTTACGTAAAGTGGAGAAGAGAATGTTATCTGTCTCAATTCTTCTCATCCCATTATTCATGCTTTATCTACACTTTTAAAGGCTTGAAATTTAACACATAGTATTAAAAGTAAAATATAAATGGCTGATCATAGCTTCTTAAGAAATATCTTTATTTGAATGTGCAATCTAATTTCGGGTCTTGCTGTTCAGTCACTAAATTGTGTCCGGCTCTTTTGCTACCCCATTGAATGTAGCCTGCCAGGCTCTTCTGTCCATAGTGTTTCCCAGGAAAGAACACTGGAGTGGGATGCCATTTCCTACTCTGGGGAATCTTCCTGACTCAGGGATAAAAATCGTGTCTCCTGCATTGGTAGGCAGATTTTTTACCACTGAGCCACCAAAGGAAGCCCATGACACAGATTACTTATCTAATAATAGGAAATACCATCAAAAAGAAAAATATTTTTACATTTTTCAGGCTAAATGGATTAGTTGTCTTTTGATACCAAAAAACGAATCCTTTGTTTTTATACAATCTGTTTCCAAGCTATGCTGCTGCTGCTGCTAAGTCGCTTCAGTCATGTCCAACTCTGTGTGACCCCATAGATGGTAGCCCACTAGGCTACCCCGTCCCTGGGATTCTCCAGGCAAGAACACTGGAGTGGGTTGCCATTTACTTCTCCAATGTGTGAAAGTGAAAAGTGAAAGTGAAGTCGCTCAGTTGTGTCTGTCTCTTAGCAATGCCGTGGGCTGCAGCCCACCAGGCTCCTCCATCCATGGGATTTTCCAGGCAAGAGTACTGGAGTGGGATGCCATTGCCTTCTCCGTTCCAAGCTATAGGTTTATGGAATATCAGAGTTTTCTTAATCTTTTTGTATCTACTATGGAAACATTGTAGCTCTTATTTATATATTAAAAAAAAAAAAGCCTCTTCCTTGGGATTTCTCTGCCATGTATTTCCAGTCAATATATAGATTGTTTCTATCATTAGTTGTAAAAATAATAATTGCTATATGCCAAGTATGATGATATACAATTTTTCACTAAGTCATTTACTCTCATGAAACATCTTCAGATTACAAGCTGCTATGTGCTTTCAGATAGGGAAGCTTGAGATGTTTAAAAGTTAGATGTCTCACCCAGGGAGTATTAGCTGTTAGTGCTGGAGATCTATCTGATTTTTAAGTTTCCTTCTTAGAAATTCCACTCATTTGCATTGGGAAGGAAAGACAATCTGGACAAAGTTTACTTTTTATTTTTCAGTTCAGTCATTCAGTCGTGTCGACTCTTGTAACTTCATGGACTCCAGCATGCCAGGCTTCTCTGTCCATTACCCACTCCCAGAGCTTGTTCAAACTCATGTCCATTGAGTCAGTGGTGCCATACAACCATCCCATCCTTCATCGTCCCCTTCTCCTCCTGCCTTCTATCTTTCCCAGCATCAGGGTCTTTTCCAATGAGTCAGTTCTTCACATAATGTGGCCAAAGTATTGGAGTTTCAGCTTCAGCATCAGTCCTTCCAGTGAATATTTGGGACTGATTTCCTTTAGGATTGACTGATTTGATCTCCTTTGCAGTCCAAGGGACTCAAGAGTCCAGCACCATAGTTCAAAAGCATCAATTCTTCAGTGCTCAGGGTTTTTTTTTTTTTTTTTTTTAATAACCAATGAAAATACTCAGCCAATAAAAGGGATGAAATTGGATCATTTGTAGTGATGTGGATGAACCTAGAGTCTGTCATACAGGGTGAAGTAAGTCAGAAAGAGAAAAACAAATATCATATACTAACACATATATGGAACCTAGAAAAAGTTACAGAAGACCTATTTGCAGAGCAGTACTAGGGACATAGACATAGAGAATGGACTTGTGGCCACAGGAGGGGAAAGGAAGAGTGGGATGCATTGAGAGAGTGACATTGACAGATGTCCACTACCATGTGTGAAATACAGAGCTGGTGGGAAGCTGCTGTACTGCACAGGGAGTCAGCTTGGGGCGGGGGTGGGACGGGGCAGTGGGATGGAAATCCAGGAGAAAGGGGACATATGTATACGTATAGCTGACTACTTTGTTGTACAACAGAAACCAACACAACATTGTAAAGAAACTATACTCCACTTAAAGTAAATAAAGCATTCAGAGGCCCTCCTCTCACCACAAGAAGTAGAATAATGGTTCTTAATTGGAGAATGAAGTAGGAAACATACTGCTATCCACTGTAAAACATGGGCAGATTTAAACACTCAAAATCCAGCAAATCTAGATATCCAGCACTTAGAAAGGAGACTGCAGTATCGAAAGACAAAAAAGGCTGGGGGAAATTTGCATTGCATCATAGCATTCTAGAGACTCAGATGGCAAAGATTTGGCCTTTGGGATTTTCCATTTGGAGCCATCAGGAAAGAATCACAGCCTCCAACACATGCCTAGGGAACTGTCACATCGGAGGGTGAGGACAATAAGTAGCAGCACATGTGTCTGGGCCAGTCTTTCAGGGCTAGATTCCGTTAGGACTCAACAAGGAGAAAGAAATCCAGTATCCATGAGAGGAGGGACAGTGGCTACCTTGGTTACAGTGATTACGATGGGAATGGCTGACTACGCTGGCACCTATGACAGATGTTACACACAGAGCTGGTCTACTACGACTGAGTTAAGGCAGTCCAAGATTTTCACTCATTGTTAAATAGGAACGGATCTTGTGGGACAAAACATAACCTTATTGTTCCTCCAGTAAATAAGTTTGTATATAATTAGGATGGGTGATTTCAGACATAAAAATAGATAAGCACAAATTTATTTTTCCCTTTTAAAGTTAAGACCATATAAACATCCTGAATAGTTTTGCAAAGTCCAATAAAACTGCATATAAACAAATCAAACACAGTTTCACTCAGTAGCATCACAATTTGAAATACTTAAGCAGGAAGTGATTGCTTATGCCTTGACCCCCAGATATTTGTTACAGTTTTTTCCATAAGTTCAAAATCTAAGTTACTTTTATTATTTAAAAAATTTTTTTTTAAGTTGAGACTGTTGACTTCTCCTTTTTCTTCATGGTTAAAGCTCATTTAAAACAATTTACTGAGTCTAGAAATTCTTTTACTTGTAGCAGTATCTTGCCTACCTCATTTTTTTTTCCCCCTGATAGACTTTCTCAGGAAGACACTGTCCAGAAACTGATCTTTTCTTTTGGTGTAAATGGGTGACTTTGTGCATTGATTCAAATGTTCTGGACTTTCTTAGTATGTTATTGTTACATACTCACAAGAACTTTCAGTCTTGAAAGACTTCTGTAAGTCTATAATAAATCTGTTCTAGGGGTAGAGAAATGAACAAGTGGACTTCCCTGGTAGTTCAGCAGTAAAGAGCCCACCTGCTAGGGCAGGAGATGTGGTGTGATCTCGGTGTTGGGAAGATTCCCCTGGGGAAGGAAATGGCAACCCACTCCAATACTCTTGACTGAGAAATTCCATGGACAGAGGAGCCTGGCAAACCGCAGTCCATGGGGTCACAAAGAGTCTGACACAACTACAACTGACACATGAATGAATATTAGGAAACATTTTAAAACTGTTTCAACTGCCACATATTCTCAAACTAAATAGTAAAGAGTCTGCCCATAAATGCAGGAGACAGAGGAAACATTGGTTTGATCCCTGGGTCAGGAAGATTCCCCTGGAAGAGGAAAATGGCAACCCATTCCAGTATTCTTGCCTGAAAACTCCCATGGACAGAGGAGCCTGGTGGGCTACAGTCCAAAGGGTCACACAGAGTTGGACAAGACTAAGTGACTAAGAGCTGCACACAAAGGCGGCAAAAGGGTACAAACTTTCAACCATCAGTGAATAAGTCTGAAAATCTGATGTAGTGACTAGTTGAGAACACTGTCTAGTATCATCAAAATTTGCCAAGAGAAGAGAAAGTAAATGTTGCCACCAAAAAATAAATAAATAAAACGTGTGAGGTGATAGATATGTTAATTAATCCAACAGGAAGCTTTTCACAACATACATCAAATCATCACGATATACACTTTAAATATCTTATAATTTTTGTATCATTTATAATGCAATCTGAAATTTGTAAAAGACAGAAGAACTAAAACAAAAAAAGTCACAAATATCACTATAAATTGTTTATATACCTCATGTTAAAAAGACCCAGAGGGATGGTATGGGGAGGGAGGTGGGAGGGGCGTTCAGGATGGGGAACACGTGTACACCCGTGGCAGATTCATGTTGATGTATGGCAAAACCAATACAATGTTGTAATTAGCCTCCAATTAAAATATATACATTTAAATTAAAAAAAAAAGAATGCTATGAACACAACTTTAATTCATTACTCACAGACACCTTGAACTGGCTACATTACAAAATTAGGAACAGGTCATAAATATGATTCAAACTAGATAGAAGGTTAGGTAGTTATACTCTAATTTTGCTGCTGCTGCTGCTGCTAAGTCGCTTCAGTCATGTCCGACTCTGTGTGACCCCATAGATGGCAGCCCACCAGACTCCCCCGTCCCTGGGATTCTCCAGGCAAGAACGCTGGAGTGGGTTACCATTTCCTTCTTCAATGCATGAAAGTGGAAGATGAAAGTGAAGTTTCTCAGTCATGTCTGACTCTTAGTGACCCCATGGACTGCACCCCACAGGCTCCTCCATCCATGGGATTTTCCAGGCACGGGTACTGGAGTGGGGTGCCATTGCCTTCTCCAACTCTAACTTTGAAGCATAAACAAAACAGGAAAAGTGCTGCCATGTTGCACTAAACCTAAAATATCAAGAGAAAATGTTTGATATTTTTTAGTAATGCAATGCTACAATGATATCATTTCCTTTTTCTTTAGTAGTACATAGGTAATTATTGTTTTACAACAGCCTGAATAAACGTCAAAGAATTACGGAACTATTTGGCATAACATTTTGTACTTTAAAAGTGAGTTTCCTGAACCGTGAACTTCCAGATGTTCAAGCTGGTTTTAGAAAATGCAGAGGAATCAGAGATCAAATTGCCAACATCCACTGGATCACAGAAAAAGCACGAGAGTTCTAGAGAAACATCTATTTCTGCTTTATTGACTATGCCAAAGCCTTTGACTGTGTGGATCACAATAAACTGTGGACAATTCTGAAAGAGATGGGAATACCAGACCACCTGACCTGCTTCTTGAGAAACTCGCATGCAGGTCACGAAGCAACAGTTAGAACTGGACATGGAACAACAGACCGGTTCCAAATAGGAAAAGGATATGTCAAGGCTGTATATTGTCACCCTGCTTATTTAACTTATATGCAGAGTACATTATGAGAAATGCTGGGCTGGATGAAGCACAAGCTGGAATCAAGAATGCCAGGAGAAATATCAATAACCTCAGATATGCAGATGACACCACCTTTATGGCAGAAAATGAAGAAGAACTAAGCCTCTTGATGAAAGTGAAAGAGGAGAGTGAAAAAGTTCGCGTAAAGCTCATCATTCAGAAAACGAAGATCATGGCATCTTTGTCCCATCACTTCATGGGAAATAGTTGGGGAAACAGTGGCTGACTTTATTTTTCTGGGCTCTAAAATTACTGCAAATGGTTACTGCAGCCATGATTTTAAAAGATGCTTACTCTTTGGGAGGAAAGTTATGACCAACCTAGACAGCATATTAAAAAGCAGAGTCATTACTTTGTCAACAAAGGTCCGTCTAGTCAAGGCTATGGTTTTTCCAGTGGTCATGAATGGATGTGAGAGTTGGACTGTGAAGAAAACTGAGCACCGAAGAATTGATGCTTTTGAATTGTGGTGCTGGAGAAGACTCTTTTTTTTTTTTTTTAAGAAAAATTATTTATTTATTTTAATTGAAGGATAATTGCTTTACAATATTGTGATGGTTTTTGCCATACATCAACATGAATCTGCCACAGGTATACATGTGTTGTCCCCCACCCCGTCCTGAACCTCCCTCCCTGGAGAAGACCCTTGAGAGTCCCTTGGACTGAAAGGAGATCCAAACAGTCCATTCTAAAGGAGATCAGTCCTGGGTGTTCATTGGAAGGACAGATGCTAAAGCTGAAACTCCAATATTTTGGCCACTTGATCCAAAGAGCTGACTCATTGGAAAAGACCCTGATGCTGGGAGGAACTGGGGACAGGAAGAGAAGGGGACGACAAAAGATGAGATGGCTGGATGACATCACTGACTCAATGGACATGGGTTTGGGTGGTCTCCAGGAGTTGGTGATGGACAGGGAGGCCTGCTGTGCTATGGTTCACCGTGTCAGAAAGCGTCAGATTCAATTGAGCGACTGAACTGAACTGAAATGTTTCTGAAAATTCTAGAAAACCAACTTAAGCTTGTTTCTTTGATTTGAGTTTTGACCAACAAGTAGCAAAGTGAAGACTTAAAGCCAATAATTTTCCTGCCTATAGAAATAGGATGAAATTTCCTATACTTTTGCTTTCATTAAGTCGTTAGCTCTTTAACTGATGTTGAATCTGTGTATCTTAAGTATTTGGACATCTTGGTGTCTCCAATAATCTTGAAAATATTTAGTCTGAGTATATACTTTAAATTACATACTATGTGAAATGTCTAGCTGACAGTAAGTCTTGTTTTTCCTCACTTAGCAAAAAGCCATTGTAGAGATGATTTTTCTGTTGTACTTTTTAAAAATCAAGCCAGGATATTTTAACAAGTGATGTGTATAGCTTATAACTATAAATAAATGTTAATTATATAGAAAGTATATATAAAAATATATAGTTCAGAATTAATATGGACAAATTTCTGATCTAGCTATGCCTATTTATCTACACATAAGATGAAGGACAGCAAAGCCAGATAAGCAATAGATCAGGATAAGTAAAATGATATTACTCTATCATTAATAATATTATTATTTATTAATAACTTAAATTATCCTTTTCATGGGCCCTGTCCTGTGTTAATCATCTTGCAAGTCCCTTGGACTGCAAGGAGATCAAACTAGTTACTTGTAAAGGAAATCAGTCCTGAATATTCATTGGAAGGACTGATGTTGAAGCTGAAACTCCAATACTTTGGTTGCCTGATGTGAAGAGATGACTCATTAGAAAAAACCCGGATGCTGGGAAAGATAGAAGGCAGGAGAAGAAGGGGACGATGGAGGATGGGATGGTTGTATGGCATCACTGACTCAATGGATATGAGTTTAAACAAGCTCTGGGAGTGGGTGATGGACAGGGAAGCCTTGTGTGCCGAAGTCCATGGGGTCACAAAGAGTCAGACACCACTGAGCGACTCAACTGATCATTTAACATATTTTTATTTCATTTTCTCTTCACAAAAAATTATGAGATTGATTCATCCTCTTTTTTAAATGAGGAAATTAAGATTTAAAGAGGTAGTTGTTTGCCAAAATGGTGCGACAGCTAGAGTGAAACACATGTCTGTCCAGTCTCTCAGTTCAGTTCATTTCAGTCGCTCAGTCGTGTCCGACTCTTTGCGACCCTATGAATTGCAGCATGCCAGGCCTCCCTGTCCATCACCAACTCCCGGAGTTCACTCAGACTCATGTCCATCGAGTCCATGATGCCATCCAGCCATCTCATCCTCTGTCGGACCCTTCTCCTCCTGCCCCCAATCCCTCCCAACATCAGAGTCTTTTCCAATAAGTCAACTCTTCGCATGAAGTGGCCAAAGTACTGGAGTTTCAGCTCTAGACCATGTCTAATTCCACTCCTCCACACTGCTTTTTGAAATAGAGTTTAAGTGACAGACATGAGAATAATAAATGAGCAGTGCTGGGGCCAACTTTAACAAGAGTGACTAAACCTCTGCTCAGTAAAACATTTCTTTTTGAATAGCCTCTGGATTTGAGAAATTTCCTGTAGCTGGGATAGACTTGAGTTTTTTCCCCACTTTTTACTGATATATAGTTGATGTATAATAATATGTCTCAGTTATATAATATACTGATTCACAATTTTTAAAGGTTACATTCCATTTAAAGTTACTATAAAATATTGGTTATATTTGCTGTCCTTTACATTATTACATCCTTGTACCTTATTTTATAAATAATTATTTGTACCTCTTGACCCTCTATCCCAATGTTGTAGCTCCCTCACCCCTCCCCTCAGTGGCAACACTGGTTTGTTCTCTAAATCTGTGAGTCTGCTTTTGTTTTGTTATAGTCATTCATCTGTTTTATTTTTTAGATTCCACATATATGATATCATGCAGTATTTGTTTTCCTCTGTCTGATTTATTTCACTCAACATGATGTGCTCCTAGTTCATCCATGTTGTTGCAAGTGGCAAAATTTTATTCTTTTTATGACCAAATAGTATTCTGTAGTGTGCATGTGTATATATGTAAGTGCGCACACAATAATAAATACACACAAAAAAGTAAAAGGAATCCAAACAACACTATCTATCTACAGTCATAAGAGAAGCAAGCAAAAGAAGAAAGAACAAAAAATGCCTATAAAAACAAATCGAAAACAGCTAATACAATGACAATAAAAATATACATAACAATAATCACTGTAAATATAAATGGGCTGAATGATCCAAGCAGAGAAATAGTCTAATTTTAAGTGAGTACCTTAAAATTTGTACTTACCACACAGCCTAGATCACCACCTCCTAGAGATAAACCAAGGACTCATTATGTACATATTTAAAAATCACATTGTAAGTGATTTCAAACTTAAAATTGTGTTTAAAATGGTCAGATGGGAAAGAAAGGACTGTGGCTTGTTAGGATGGAAAAATAAAAGGAGTTGAAGTTATATAGATACGCACATGGCTTAGTTGCTATATTCCCATAGCAATGGACTTCAACATGAAATGTAAATTCAAAGGAGGCATTACTACTGGTGATATGGAAGCATGGTGATCAGAATAAATTTTCCCTCACTGGAAACACACACAGTCACATAATAGTCATGGGGATTTATACAGACCCTTAGAAAGTTTCAGAATCAGATTTTTACTGACCTGTCTCATTTGTGGAGAGAAAATGGTGACAGGTTATTCAGCAGAGATATTTGCCAGAAGTAAAGAGCCTCTAAAGTGGTTAGAAAAAAATGGAAAGGGGATGAAGACAATATTTTGTTATTCATAAGAAATGTTGAAGACAGATTTTTTTTAAAGCACTCTTTTTAAACAGCTTTTATCCACAGTTAAAGGGTTTTGAAAAGTAGAAGAACTTCTAAGTCTTATAAAGATATGAGTATTCACCAGGACCTCACAAAGAAAAATGTCAATTAATACAAAGTTCAAACTCAATTAATCTTTGAAAAATGTTCACTTAGAAATAAATAGTGTCTATCTAGATAATTTTAATGAAACACACTAAACCACATTATAACTTTCACAGCATGATTTTATGGATATACACTTATTTTATTTTTATAGGAAAAAAGTTACTGAACCCTGTGTTAAATGCACTTTCAGTTACATTTTTTCTAGACAAAACCTAAATCAACAATCTTCCGACTTAAAAGCCAAGGGGATTTTGCTTCCCAAGGGCATGTAGCATGGCTGGATGGCATCACTGACTCGATGGACGTGAGTCTGAGTGAACTCCGGGAGTTGGTGATGAACAGGGAGGCCTGGCGTGCTGTGATTCACGGGGTCGCAAAGAGTCGGACATGACTGAGCAACTGAATTAAACTGAACTGAACTGAAGAAGATGTGGTGCATATATACAATGGAATATTACTCAGCCATAAGAAAGAACAAAATTGTTCCATTTTCAGAGACATGAATGGACCTAGAGACTATCATGCAGAGTGAAGTAAGTCAGAATGAGAAAAAAAAAGATATATATATATATATATATATATATATTAGCATATGTATATGGAATCTAGAAAAATGGTTCAGATGAACCTATTTGCAAGGCAGAAATGGAGACACAGACATAGAGAATAAATGCATAGACATAGAGAATAAATGCATGGACATCAGAGGGAGAAAGTGGGGTGGGATGAATTGGGAGACTGGCTGTATGAATTGAGAATAGCATATCTATTGTATACACTACTGTGCAAAAAATAGAAACAAAATAAAAATCTACAACACAAGGAACTCTACTCAGTGCTCTGTGGTGACCAAAATGGGATGGAAATTCAAAACAGGAGGGGATATATATGTATAGTGATTCACTTTGTTGTATGGCAGACTAACACAGCATTGTAAAACAACTGTACTCCAATAACTTTTTTTTTTTTAAGTCTAGAGACATTTTTTGTTGTTATGACAGGGGATGGGGATACTATTGACATCTACAGAGTAGAGACCAGAAATGTTAGCATTTTGGAGTGCGCACAACAGCCCCTCACAAAGAAAGAATGATCTGTCCAAAATATTAACATTGCTGAAGTTGAGAAACTCTGCTTAACATAAGATGCATCTAAGGAGCTTATTATAAGTTCTTGAGCTCTGCTTCTAGCAGCTCTGATTTCAAGGGTAGAGATGGAATTTGGGAATCAGCACCTGGTTAGTTTCCTCAGGTCACACTCCATTCCCCTCCCTCAGGTTATATTCTGAGAAATACCAGAATGAGTATGCAGTTACTTAAAGCAAAGTCAGTGTCACTGACTTATAAGTGTCACTGGCATAACTTATAAGAATGATGGCCTAAGAAGAATTGCCATATCATGCAGCTAAAGGGTGTACTTGAATTTTTTGACTTATATGCACAAACAGAGCTTTGAGGCATCCCTTGGGAACTGGTTTAAATCTTGAACTCCAACCCAGACCCACAGATCCATAATCTGCATTTTCATAAGATCCCTGGCTTTTTATGAAACTTTAATGATAATACTCTGTGTGTAGCACTTAGATATACTATCTAGCGTATTTATTTACTATTAGAGGTGATGGTGGTGGCTGCGACAGTGATGACAGTCCATATTACACAGCAAGAAGTTGAAGACTGGGAACAATTTAATGAAAAGATTCCTGAAAAAGAGATAAGAATATATATAGAATATATTCGTTTTCTATTTCTGTGTGACACAGTGCCACAAACTTAGTACTTTAAAATACCCATTAGTTTCTCACAGTTCTTGAGCTGTGACTGAGTTTTCTGGCTGGGGTACCACAAAGCTGAAAACAGGTGCCAGCTTGGTTTGTTTGGAGGCTCCAGGGAGAAGCCCATTCCCAAGCTCATTCTTCTTGTAGGCAAAGTTCAATTCCTCATGGTTGTGGGACTGAGGACCCAGTTCCCAGAAGGCTGTCAGAAGAGGGCTGCTCTCAGCTTCTAGAGACCACTTACATTCTTGCCAGTGGGCCCCTTCATCTTCAAGTCAGCAATAGCTCACTAAACCCTTCTCATGATTTGAATCTTTCATTTTCCTTTTTCCCAGGAGTCAGAGACAAATCTCTGCTTTTCTCACATGATTAGATGTTAGGCACTCAGACAAACTCCCTTTCCTAAAGTCAACAGTCCCATAAAATATACCTATCAGACAAGTAAAACCCACATAGTCACATCCTTGGGAATTATGTGGGGGACAGGGAATCTTGGGAGACATGTGAGACCTCTGCCTGTCACAGAGTCCTTGCAGCGCTGAGACCCCACATAGAGGGGCAGCCTCTGTGGTATCTGAAAAGAGAAGGTGACATGCAAACTTGTTAACTTGACTGTGCTGTGCAGAATGTCTGAAGACCTCTCTTCTATTCATCAAGTTAGTGTTTAATTTGCTAAAATTAAAGGGGAATGTTTCAGTTTCAAAGCTTTAAGTAAGGCAACTGAAAGTTTTAAGATCACTGCTACAGGCAATGGTGGATTACTTTAACAGAAAAAAAAAAAAAGAAGAAGAAGAAAAAAATGTTGCTGGAGAGAGCAGAGATTCCAGCAGAATGTGGGATGTACCTCAGAGGAACAGGGTGTTCTACCCAAAGGCAGAGTCCTGGTGGGTTGGATGTGGGCTGATATACTGAGGAGAGGAGGAAATTGCAGCCGCTCTTCACAAGACAGCCTAGCAAGCAGCCTCCTCAGGGAGTGACTGGGTGCCACCAAGCCAGACAATACTCGGACAAGAACGAGAAATCTGCTAAAATTGTTCTCCTCTTTACTGTAAACTGAATGTGAAGTAAGGAGGACCTCATGTCTTGTGAGCTTCAGGGTTTTAAGCGGACAAATGATAACACTGAATTAATTTTTCAGACTTCTATAAGCCACAGAATATCATCACTTCATCCTGTTTCTTGGGGCTCTGGGGCCACTGCTGTGATTGCCTGGGCTAAGAGTGAAGATTCTCTCGACAAATTCATGGTAGGGATGTTAAACCACATAGAGCAGAGGGAAATGACTTTGTCTTCTCTCCCTCTTCATTACAGCTAAGATGATGATGAAAAAGCCTGATGCAAGCAGCAGGTCGCACCTCATTTGACATATGCTTCACCTTGGAGCTGCTCTGGTCCCACATATCTTGCTCCCTCGTGCCTGATTTTTGTGGCTTTGTTTTGCTTCTTTATCTTGGGACCACATGATGCAGCATGTGGGATCTTAGTACCATCCAGACCAGGGGTTGAACTCACACACCCAGCACTGGAAGCAGTTTTAACCACTGGACCACCAGGGAAGTCTCTGAATCATAGTTTTAGAAAATGTTAAACAGGTTCCCATTATATACATGTAGTCTCATAGTATAATTTAAAAACCATGTTTGAGTTTCAGTGAAAAAAATTAGGTAGGATTAAAGAATTCAAACTTATTATGCTTTTTCCTCCTGGCTTCAAACTTCCGCCAAAATACTCTTCAAAGGGTTGACACTTTACATAATGTTTTTAGGTAAACTCTATGTGAGAATTAATCAGTGAGCGTAAGACAAAGATTCTTCATGTCTGTTTCCATTAAGACATGTTTATGAATACATTTACAATAAAAAGTAAAGACATGAATGGTACCACTAAAACCATATAAAATAGGTCGTCACTATTCACAAGTCAGAATCATACTTGGTTTTTCAGCTTTCTTTTAAATCCAAATATTTACAGGATTTTGTTTGAGATGACAAAAGATTGCATACTTAAAGTATAAAGAAGTGGGTGTCTTTGGCATCTAGCCGAAATGTCCACAGTTATTTAGATGTGGTCCCAAGAAGAAAACATTATTATGGAGAGAGACAGAGCTAATATTGACAAATGCACATACAATAAGGTTTAATACTTTCAATAAAGTGTTCATTGTATGTTATCCATTCTGGTTAAGTCCTCATTTAATTTTCTCAATTTGACATGACAGTTATTATTCCCTCATTTGTAAAGGAGGAATGTGAGCCTGAAAAATGTTGGGCTGTCTCAGCATAGTCTAATAAGAGATTTGGAATTTGTGTGTCAACTTCACTTTGATTTTTTTCCCCCTAAAATCATGCCCTGTTACATTTGTAGCAAAGTCTCAGATGGATTCGCCTCTCTCTCAGTGACATCCCAGACCATTACTATTTCCTACCAGGTAGGTCCTGAGTTAGTTGTTGCTGCATTCCCACCACTAACTTTTCCCATTTCTCCTCCAGCCACACTCAAGCAAGCTTTTGCTTTCAGTCTTTACACTGCTGTTCTTTCTTTCCAGATTCTCCTCCCACAAATATTAGCATGCTTTACTTCTTTACTTCTTTCATGTTTTCACTCAAATGTCACCTTGCCAGATAGACCTTTAATCATTCTCCTCTTACTTTGCTTTATATTTCATCACAGTACTTATTTATATATTTGCTTACAGGCTTGTTCTCTGTCTCTCCTTTCTCTCTGCATGAGAATAGAGCTTTGTTTTGTTTGGTGCTATGTCCCTTATGCTTAGAACAAAGCCCATCGTGTAGTAGTCACTCCAATACTGCAGCATAAATATATGAATTATTAACATTTTATACATCAAAGGAGAACATGCATTATGTGACTGGGCCCTGATAATCTCAAATTCAGCTCAGGAAGATTTTAAGAGGAATTTGTGGACAACTCTCAGTTCAGCAAGGGCTTTATAGAGCAGATGTAAATTTCAGGGACGGATTAAAAGACTTGACTCACTGATTTTAAGAAAATAGCAAGTATGACAGGCTTAAGATGGATATTTAAAAAACTGCTTAATTTTGGGTGAAGCAGAATGTTTCCAATGAGAAAACAGTGAGCAAATTCATGTAAGTTGATTATAAGAGAAAAGAAGGAAAAAGAGACCAGATGGTGGGGTCATTTATAGCAGCTTGTGATGGATTGTCAAAGAGAGAGAGTTTGCACTCAATCCAAAGGGCTACCAGGGTTGGTGGGTGGTCACAGTGGTGCAGTGACGCGGTGAGAATGCAGGTCAAGAACTACCCTGGAGACACTGCTAAGCACTTCCTATATTTCTAGCAAGAAGGACATATAGATTTGAAAAGGGCATGGGAGGGGGAAGGAAAAAGAAAATGAGCAATTTATTTATATCCTCCAACATGAGGAGGAGAGAGTTGCAGAGAATGAGATGAAGAGAGATCATCACCAACTTTCCTGAGCAGACTTCAAGAGACAGTGAAGGACTCCTGCGGCGCCACCTGGTGTGCTGCAGTCCATGGGGTCCCAAAGAGCTGGACATGACAGTGACCGGACAAGGTTTCAAATCCAAATCTGCTACTTTCCAGCATCCATCCCCCCCTTTTCTCTCTTGTTCAGTTTTTGTAGTTGCTGTTTATATAGCTGCAATTTGCAAACCTAACAGATGCTGAAAGAAGAAAAGTTAAAAAATGTGTATCCAAGAAAATGCTCAGATGTCCCAGTTAGTGTCAAGCTTCTACTTTCATTTGAATATTGCATTTTGCCTTTTGTGATGCTTGACTGTCCTTCTGCCTTCCTCTTCACTAGAATACTCATCCACCAGGGCTGAAATGGCTCTCATATGTCTCTGTATTGCAATCACTTAGGACATCATTTTATATACAGAAGATATGCAAATTATTTTCTGTGAAAAAGAGTCAACACTTTAGAAACAAGGCAAAATGTGGAGGTATTACAAAGGTAATTTGCTATCATCACTACCCTAGAGAAATTATATTTGATCACAGAATTCAGAATATCTGAAAAAGAAAAGAATTGAAAGTATAGATCTTTTACAAGCACATTGATAAAATAGTCATTTTGAGAGTAGGGAACAATTTGTGACAATTTTTTTACCCTCAAGGTGCACTGCCTCTGTACTCTCTTTATGAAGCCTTTTTGTGGACTCTCTTTGACTTTTTAATTCAATAGCCTTACAGAGAAAATCACTTGCAATCGATATTTAAAGGGAAAATGCATAGATTTTCAATCTTTGTAATGCAGGTCTGAGCATTTCTTGATCGTCTGCATCTGGATCAAAGCATTGTCTTCTCCCAAGTTTCCCTCAATAGGTTAAATCTAAGTCAAATTTGCAGGTTAATCTCTATGATGATAATGTTGTGGCTCTCCTGAAGACGAATGGGCTTTTCAGATGGCAGCCTTGCAGCTGGAATTTAATAAGAATATAAATGCCATAAAAAGATATTTTCTTTGGCTAATGATGTACCGGTCACCTGTTCCTGTTTGTTGTTGTTGTTGTTGTTGTTGTTGTTTTAAATGACAGGCTGTATCCTAAAATTAACAACACAGCACAAAACAACATGTATTTTTCTCTCAGACATCTGTATTGTATTACTTTAAGTTCCCTTGTGACTGTTTTGGGTGTTTTGGGATATACTTCAGAACTTCTCTTGAAATATATTACATGCTTATTGTTGAAAAATTATATAGACTATTATCAATTATTTTTTTTATTTGCTGTGCCCACACAGGATATGGAATCCTAGTTCACTGAACAAAGATTGAACTCGTAGCACCTGCAGTAGAATAATGAAGTCTTAACCACTGGACTATCAAGAAGGTCCCATCAACGGATTCTTTTGAAAATAATTTCTAATACCACTGTGATAAACATTGAAAAACCAAGAGACTGGGATCAGCACAGAGACCATTCATTTTAATCAGGAACTAGTCATTTGTTTATGTTAGCATGTTTTATTCTTAGACCCCAGTTTGGTTCAGGAAAAGATAGTATTGAGGTTCTGCAGATTGTACTCTACTGAATCATGACTCTCAGGAAGTAGAATTGAATATAATTCCCAATATGATCAGAATACCAAAAAAGTTAACTGAGCAGATAATGGAGTTAGAGAAGCTGGGCTGGGAATTCTAAATCTTCTATTAATTCTCTATAATTCCCTTGTGAAGGTATTTAGCCTTTTCCAAACTTAATTTCTAACCATAAAAGGAAACTATTACATGCTTACAAGAACTGTTCATGAAGAGACACTCTGAAACTGGTAAAAATAGGAAGGCTTACGATTCAGTGGTCCTCAATTTAAAGGTGAAGGTAATAAGGATAAAATAATTTCATTTAGGAAGTGGAGAACTTTGACTTGAATTTTATAAGACTTGGTTTATATGAATAGGATGTTTAAGATAGTCATATTCAGAAAATGTGTGTGGGGGTATCGGATAGCCAATGAGTGGCTTGTTGCTTCTGATTTCCAAGGACATTTTCTTCTCTCTCATTTAGAACATATTGTTTTTTCTCTCCCCTTACAAAGCATCTTCTCTGGGAGGAATTCATTGTATTTGATGTTGATAGGGTTGTTTGAACGTCCCACAGTGGTATCTGCATGATCTAGCCCTGGTCAATCAGAGCATTGCACTCACACCTCCTGGCCTCAGTACTTGTCTGAGAAAGTACCATGTGACTGAAGTGGGGGTGAGTCAGTTGCTTTTTTGGTAGTTTTCTGCCAGAGCCCAAGTGGGAGACACTGTTTACCACTGAAATCAACAGGCTGGTGGGATATGAATTTTAACAATTGAAAGACATTTTGGAAGGTCAAATTAGAATCAGAGAGGAAATGTCTGGACCTACATTTTATCAGATTTGGAGCCAGATCTAGTCTTTGACTTTTCTGTCCATGAACCCCATCTGGAGGATGGAGAGGGAGGTGTTAGCATGACTTAACTGTGTCACTTTGTGTTCTATCTTTAGAACCAAAGGCATCTCCACTGATATATTGGGTTGGGAGGTAGGCTAAGATCATTAGTGGACAAGGGGTTCAGCTGAAGGTAGGATTCAAGTTTGGCAAGTGATCTGTTTTGCCAAATAAGTAGGGAGAGGAAATATTAGCCAGGAGTTCCATTGAGTGTAGTAAATTCCCACAGGCCATCTTGTAAAAGTTCAGTGTTTTCTGCACTAGGAAGAAAGAAGAAAAATGGAAAGAAGAGAGATCAAAGAAAAACACTTCTGTTATAGGACCCCAAACAAAAGGAGTTCAAGTTTAGAGTGGTCATATGTGAGCCAAACCTATTTATAGTTAGAGACTGTCTTTATAAAGGTGAGATCTCCATCTGGCCATTAATGAAAAAAAAAAAAAAATCACCTGTGGCATTCCAGAGTCTTTACATAGGTGAAGTCAGATGAGGTCAGAGTTTTGTTCAGACTTACATCTGGTACATTTTTTCCTCTGAGACACTGTGTATGATGTGCTTCTTAAGATCAAACCACTAAAAATGATAGGTTCCCTCATATCATATTATAGCTTCTTTGTACATGTGTTTAACTATCTAGAATATATATATATATATATATATACATATATATATACACACATACATACATACATACATACATACACACACACACATAATAAAGGGAAAGCAGTCTTGTATGGTTACCTGCAGAAAACTATAGCTATTGATTCAAATGAGAAAAAACCAATGTTTTAAATGAGAACAGAATAGCTTTAGTATTATGACAACCCTGGAAAAAATGCAAATTGAGTAGGAAGAAGTAGAGGCACTCTGATTCAGAGACCCGGTAAATTCTCTGGGAAGAGGTAGGTGCTCAGGGCTTAACTACCATTAACAATGAGGCCAGTTGGCATTCTTCACCAATATTGTGACAGGCAGCAGATGATGGTCAAGACAGAGTTGACACTGGGAAGGTTCTGCAAGCAGGCATGGGCAAGCAGGCACATAGTTGGGGATGGAGAATGTGAATCCACAGGATTGCTCTGAAGATGGGCATGTATCCAAAGGCATCAGGGAAAAAGAACAAGAGTATTAGTATTGAAATTTCAGAATCCAGTCTCCAATAAGCATGAAAGGGAAGTTCAGAATTTGAGTCTTATAGGAAACAAGGTGTCAAGTAGACTATCAGTGTAAAGAATTTAGGTAAAATAGAAACCCAGATTATTAAGACAAAAGAGCAAGGGACATTACATGGGTCACTTGGAATTAGAATAAAGATCAGATGCATGGATGACTTAAATGATCAAATTTAAAAAAAAGGTTAACAAAACCCAGCTAATCCTTATAAATTATCCAGTGTAAGTCTTGCACAGTTTTGTTATATAAATAAAGTTCAACTTTCAAAATAAACCCCCAAATCCCAAAATGTGGCACTTTGGCATCTTGTATAATTTAAATTAGAGGAATTTGAGAAATGTCTTATGCAGGAAGGACTTCCTCAGTCAGTTCAGTTGCTCAGTCGTGTCTGACTCTTTGTGACTCCATGGACTGCAGCACACCAGGTCTCCCTGTTCATCACCAACTCCCAGGGTTTACTCAAACTCATGTCCATTGACTCAGTCATGCCATACAACTATCTTATCCTCTGTCATCCCCTTCTCCTTCTGCTTTCAATCTTTCCCTGCATCAGGGTCTTTTCAAATGAGTCAGTTCTTTGCTACAGGTGGCCAAAGTATTGGAGTTTCAGCTTCAACATCAGACCTTCCAATGAACATTCAGGACTGATTTCCTTTAGGATGGGTTGGTTGGATTTCCTTGGTGTCCAAGGGACTTTCAAAATTTTTCCCCAACACCACAGTCCAAAAGCATCAATTCTTCAGTGCTCAGCTTTCCTTATGGTCCAAATCTCACATCCATACATGACTACTGGAAAAACCATAGCTATGACTAGATGGACCTTTATTGGCCCAGTAATGTCTCTGCTTTTTAATAAGCTGTCTAGGTTGGTCATAACTTTTCTTCAAAGGAGCAAGAATCTTAATTTCATGGTTGCAGACACCATCTGCAGTGATTTTGGAGCCCCCCAAAATAAAGCCACCCACAGATTCCACTGTTTCTCCATCTATTTGCCATCAAGTAATGGGACCAGATGCCATGATCTTCGTTTTCTGAATGTTGAGCTTTAAGCCAACTTTTTCACTCTCCTCTTTCACTTTCATCAAGAGGCTCTTTAGTTCTTCACTTTTGGCCATAAGGGTGGTGTCATCTACATATCTGAGGTTATTGATATTTCTCCCGGTAATCTTGATTCCAGCTTGCGCTTCTTCCAGCCCATGGTTTCTCATGATGTACTCTGCATATAAGTAAAATATGCAGGGTGACATATACAGCCTTGACATACACCTTTCCTGATTTGGAACCAGTCTGTTTTTCCATGTCCAGTTATAACTGTTGCTTTTTGCCTGCATACAGATTTGTCAGGAGGCAGGTCAAGTGGTCTGGTCTTAAAAATTCTTAAAGAATTTTTCACAGTTTGTTGTGATGCACACAGTTAAAGGCTTTGGCATAGTCAATAAAGCAGATGGATGTTTTCCTGGAACTCTGTTGCTTTTTTGATGATCCAACAGATGTTGGCAATTTGATCTCTGGTTCCTCAGCCTTTTCTAAAACCAGCTTGAACATCTGGAAGTTCACAGTTCACATACTGCTGAAGCATGGCTTGGAGAATTTTGAGCATTCATTTGCTAACATGTGAGATGAGCGCTATCATGTAGTAGTTTGAACAATCTTTGGCATTGCCTTTCTTGGGGGCTGGAATGAAAACTGACCTTTTCTAGTCCTGTGGACACTACTGAGTTTTTCAAATTTGCTGTCATATTGAGTGCAGTACTTTCACAACATCATCGTTTAGGATTTGAAATGGCTCAACTGGAATTTCATCACCTATACTAGCTTTGTCCATAATGATGCTTCCTAAGGCCCACTTGACTTTGCATTCCAGGATGTCTGGCTCTAGGTGAGTAATCACACCTTTGTGATTATCTGGATCGTGAAGAACTTTTTTGTATAGTTCTTCTGTGCATTCTTGCCACTTCTTCTTAATATCTTCCACTTCTCTTAAGTCTATACCATTTTTGTCCTTTATTGTGCACATATTTGCATGAAAATTTCCCTTGGTATCTTCAATTTTCATAAGGAGATCTCTAGTTTTTATGATTCTATTGTTTTTCTCTATTTCTTCACATTGATTACTAGGGAGGCTTTCTTAGCTCTCTTTGCCATTCTTTGGAAATCTGAATTCAAATGGGTATATCTTTCCTTTTCTCCTTTGTCTTTCACTTCTCTTCTTTTCATAGGTATTTGTAAAGCCTCCTCAGACAACCATTTTGCCTTTTGGCATTTCTTTTTCTTGGGGACGGTCTTGATCACAGCCTCCTGTACAATGGCACGAACCTCTGTTCATAGTTCTTCAGGCACTCTGTCTGTCAGATCTTTTCTCTTGAATCTGTTTGTCACTTCCACTGCATAGTCATAAGGGTTTTGATTTAGGTCATATATGAACTGTCTAGTGGTTTTCCCTACTTTCTTCTATTTAAGCCTGAATTTGGCTATATGGAGTTCATGATCTGAACCACAGTCAGCTCCAGGTCTTCTTTCTGCTGACTCTATAGAGCTTGTCCATATTTGACTGCAAAGAATACAATCAATCTGATTTTTGGTACTGACCATCTGGTGATGTCCATGTGTAGAGTCTTATGTTGTTAGAAGAGGGTGTTTCCTATGACCAGTGTGTTCTCTTTGCAAAACTCGATTAGCCTTTGCCCTGTTTCATTCTGTACTCCAAGGCAAAATTTGCCTGTTACTCCAGCTGTTTCTTGACTTCCTACTTTTGCATTCCAGTCCCCTATAATGAAAAGGACATCTTTTTTGGGTGTTGATTCTAGAAGGTCTTGTAGGTCTTCACACAACCGTTCAATTTCAGCTTCTTCAGCATTATTAGCTGGGGCATAGACTCGGATTACTGTGATATTGAATGGTTTGCCTGGGAAACAAATAGAGATCATTCTGTTATTTTTGAGATTGCATCCAAGTACTGCAATTTGGAATCTTTTGTTGACTATGATGGCTACTCCGCTTCTTCTAAGGGATTCTTGCCCACAGTAATAGATATAATGGTCATCTGAGTTAAATTCACCCATTCCAGTCCATTTCAGTTTGCTGATTCCTAAAATATCGACGTTCCCTCTTGACCACTTACAATTTGTCTTGATTCCAGGTTCCTGTGCAATATTGCTCTTTACAGCATTGGACTTTACTTCCATCACCAGTCACATCCACAACTGAGTGGTTTTTTTTTGCTTTGACTGTGTCTCTTCATTCTTTCTGGAGTTATATCTCCACTGATCTCTGGTAGCATATTGGGCACCCACTGATCTGGGGGGCTTTTTCCTACTGTTCATGGGGTTATCAAGGCAAGAATACTGAAGTGGTTTGCCATTTCGTTTTTCAGGGGGCCCTGTTTGGTTACAACTCTCCACGATGACCCGCCTGTCTTGGGTGACCCTACACAGCATGGCTCCTAGTTTCATTGAGTTAGACAAGACTATGATCCATGTAATCAGATTGGTTACCTTCTTCTGAAACAGGTTATATGAGAGGAGCCCTCTCTATATCAGAAGGAGAGGAGCTTCTTATCCTCAAGATGCAGAGCAATCTGAATTATCATGCCTTGCTCTTTCCCCCAGTTTACTATATTTAGCTCATACACTTTTTACCTTATCGTATTTTTTCCATGACTCTTCAATCTGTATCATACTTAGCACAAAATAAAAAATAGTGAGGTTTAACTGCTTCTTTTAATCTTCTTTTTCATATGAAGGCTTCGATGTCATGTGAGGCATGTTTAATGAACATGTATGCTTTATTCTTGCTAATCTTCCTTTCAGAGTGGTCACAGCAAAGAACTCAGAAGGTTAGAAGAAAATGGTAATTTTCCTCCAGTATACCCATAAGGTGCAATTGTTATTATCCTTTCACAGATAATAAAATTGAAGTTCAGAATAAAGTAACCTCAAAGGAAACTAGCAAATGGCAGTAAAATTTCTGATCATCAGAGTTCTAAATTCTAGACAGAAGAATCTACTCCACCTAGTTTGAACAGGGAGAGATTTAATGTAAGATACGGTGTACCTCACAGAATCCTTGGAAAGGATTGGATCCTTGGCTGCATGTTATGTTTTTAAGACAGTTTTCAGAACCACAGCATGGGACTGCCCTGACAAGTGACCTGTAAACTCCCTTGAACAAAGATCACATTTCTTCTGCTCTGATGAGAAACCTGTCTTGGCACCCCCCCCCCCCCAAACAGACTGCATCTGCTGCCACCTGCACCAGCCAAATCATCCAGTTATCTCCCAGTTCACTTCTGAAGCAAAGTCTGAGGGGACACAGACTTTGATTCTCAGAACCAAGGTGAGGATGAAGGAAAGACAAGGGAGGGGGCTACAGTATAAAATTTAAGAAGGTACTTATTTTCAGGGCCATGCAAAAACAGGGTGAGCAACAGAGAGAGTTGTTTGCTGTTCAGTTGGTCAGTCATATCTGACTTTTGCACCCCCATGAACAGAAGCATGCCAGGTTTCTCTGTCCTTCACCATCTGCTGGAGTAGGCTCAACCTCACGTCCAGTGAGTTGATGATGCCATCCAAACATCTCGTTCTATCTTGTCCCCTTCTCCTCCTGCCATCAATCATTCACAGCATCAGGGTCTTTTCCAATGAATTGGCATTTTGTAACAGATGGCCAAAGTATTGGAGCTTTCACATCAGTCCTTCCAATGAGTATTCAGGGTTGATTTCCTTTAAGATTGACTGGATTGATCTCCTGGCTGTCCAAAGGACTCTCAAGAGTCTTCTCCAGTAAGACAATTCAAAAGCATCAATTCTTTGGTGCTCAGCCTTCTTTATGGTTTCTTTCTCACATTTGTACATGACTACTGGAAAAACCATAGCTTTTACTATACAGATCTTTGTTGGCAAAGTAATGTCTCTGCATTTTGCTTAGGTTTGTCATAGATTTTCTTCCAATGAGTCTTTTAATTTCATGGCTTCAGTCACTGTCCTCAGTGATTTTGAAAAGCCCAAGTAAAAGTGTGTCACTGTTTCCATTTTTTTCCCCCAACTATTTGCCATGAAATCTATGTCCAAGAAACCTAGTCCAAGATGGCGGAGTAGAAGAATGTGTGCCCATCTTCTCCTGCAAGAACTCCAAATTACAACTTGTTGCTGAAAAACAGTTGACAAGAGAATGTTGGATCCCACCAAAACAGTGCCCCAGGTCAAAGGGCAAAAAGAAGCCATGGCAAGAAGACAGAAGGGGAAAAACTGCATTTAGAATCAAACCTCATATCCACCAGAGATGCTCAGAGGACTCAAACAAGCCTTGTGTGCACCAGGGCTCAGAGACTCCACAGAGACTGAGCCAGAACTGTCTGAGTGTCTCCTACAGAGGTATGGGTTGGAAGTGGCCTGCTGCAGGGGCAGGAGCTCTGGGAGCAGCAAACCTTGGTATGGTATAAGCCCTCTTGGAGGAGGTCACCATTAACCCCACCACAGAGCCACCATAAATTACACAGGACTGGGGAAACAGACTCTTGGAGGGCAGAAACAAAACCTTGTGCACACCAGGACCCAGAATAAAGGAGCAGTGACCCCACAAGAGACTGACCCAGACTTGCCTATGAGAGTCCAGGAGTCTCCAGTGGAGGCGTGGGTCGGAGGTGACTTGATGCAGAGTCTGGGGCACTGAGTGCAGCAGTGTATGCACGGGACATTTTGAAGGAGGGCACCATTACCTTCATTACCTCTACCATAGTTTGGCCTCAGATCAAGCAACAGGGAGGGAACACAGTCCCACCTATCAACAGAAAATGGGGTTAGAGATATACTGAGCATGGCCTCACCCATCAGACAAGACCCTCCTCAGTCTCTCCGATCAGGAAGCTTCTGTAAGCCTCTTATCCTTGTTCATGGGTGAGCAGACAGAATGCAAACCATAATCACAGAAAACCAACCAAACTCATCACGTGGACCACAGCCTTGTCTAACTCAATGAAACAAGGAGCCATGCTGTGTAGGGTCACCCAAGACAGGCGGGTCATCGTGGAGAGTTGTAACCAAACAGGGCCCCCTGAAAAACGAAATGGCAAACCACTTCAGTATTCTTGCCTTGATAACCCCATGAACAGTAGGAAAAAGCCCCCCAGATCAGTGGGTGCCCAATATGCTACCAGAGATCAGTGGAGATATAACTCCAGAAAGAATGAAGAGACACAGTCAAAGCAAAAAAAAACCACTCAGTTGTGGATGTGACTGGTGATGGAAGTAAAGTCCAATGCTGTAAAGAGCAATATTGCACAGGAACCTGGAATCAAGACAAATTGTAAGTGGTCAAGAGGGAACGTCGATATTTTAGGAATCAGCAAACTGAAATGGACTGGAATGGGTGAATTTAACTCAGATGACCATTATATCTATTACTGTGGGCAAGAATCCCTTAGAAGAAGCGGAGTAGCCATCATAGTCAACAAAAGATTCCAAATTGCAGTACTTGGATGCAATCTCAAAAATAACAGAATGATCTCTATTTGTTTCCCAGGCAAACCATTCAATATCACAGTAATCCGAGTCTATGCCCCAGCTAATAATGCTGAAGAAGCTGAAATTGAACGGTTGTGTGAAGACCTACAAGACCTTCTAGAATCAACACCCAAAAAAGATGTCCTTTTCATTATAGGGGACTGGAATGCAAAAGTAGGAAGTCAAGAAACAGCTGGAGTAACAGGCAAATTTTGCCTTGGAGTACAGAATGAAACAGGGCAAAGGCTAATCGAGTTTTGCAAAGAGAACACACTGGTCATAGGAAACACCCTCTTCTAACAACATAAGACTCTACACATGGACATCACCAGATGGTCAGTACCAAAAATCAGATTGATTGTATTCTTTGCAGTCAAATATGGACAAGCTCTATAGAGTCAGCAGAAAGAAGACCTGGAGCTGACTGTGGTTCAGATCATGAACTCCATATAGCCAAATTCAGGCTTAAATAGAAGAAAGTAGGGAAAACCACTAGACAGTTCATATATGACCTAAATCAAAACCCTTATGACTATGCAGTGGAAGTGACAAACAGATTCAAGAGAAAAGATCTGACAGACAGAGTGCCTGAAGAACTATGAACAGAGGTTCGTGCCATTGTACAGGAGGCTGTGATCAAGACCGTCCCCAAGAAAAAGAAATGCCAAAAGGCAAAATGGTTGTCTGAGGAGGCTTTACAAATACCTATGAAAAGAAGAGAAGTGAAAGACAAAGGAGAAAAGGAAAGATATACCCATTTGAATTCAGATTTCCAAAGAATGGCAAAGAGAGCTAAGAAAGCCTCCCTAGTAATCAATGTGAAGAAATAGAGAAAAACAATAGAATCATAAAAACTAGAGATCTCCTTATGAAAATTGAAGATACCAAGGGAAATTTTCATGCAAATATGTGCACAATAAAGGACAAAAATGGTATAGACTTAAGAGAAGTGGAAGATATTAAGAAGAAGTGGCAAGAATGCACAGAAGAACTATACAAAAAAGTTCTTCACGATCCAGATAATCACAAAGGTGTGATTACTCACCTAGAGCCAGACATCCTGGAATGCAAAGTCAAGTGGGCCTTAGGAAGCATTATTATGAACAAAGCTAGTATAGGTGATGAAATTCCAGTTGAGCTATTTCAAATTCTAAAGGATGATGCTGTAAAAGTGCTGCATTCAATATGAAAACAAATTTGAAAAACTCAGCAATGACCACAGGACTGCAAAAGATCAGGTTTCATTCCAATTCCAAAGAAAGGCAAAGAATGCTCAAATGACCTCATATAGCATTCATCTCACCTGCTAGCAAAGTAATGCTCAGAATTCTCCAAGCCAGGCTTTAGCAATATGTGAACCATGAAACTCCAGATGTTCAAGGTGGATTTAGAATAGGCAGAGGAACCAGAGATGAAATTGCCAACATCCACTGGATCACTGAAAAAGCAAGCGAATTCCAGGAAACATTTACTTCTAGTTTAGTGATTATGCTAAAGCCTTTGACTGTATGGATCACAAGAAACTGTGGAAAATTCTGAAAGAGATGGGCATACCAGACCACCTGACCTGCCTGCTGAGAATTCTATACAAAGGCCAAGTAGCAACAATTAGATTGAGACATGAAACAATGGACTGGTTCCAAATCGGGGAAGGAGTACATCAAGGCTGTATATTGTCACCCTGCTTATTTAACTTACATGCAGAGTACATCATAAGAAATGCCAGGCTGGATGAAGCACAAACTGGAATCAAGTTTGCTGGGAGACATATCAATTACCTCAGGTATGCAGATGACACCACCCTTATGGCAGAAAGCAAAGAAGAACTAAAGCGTCTCTTGATAAAAGTGAAAGAGGAGAGTGAAAAAGTTGGCTTAAAACCTGAATTCAGAAAACAAAGATCTTGTCATCTGGTCCCATCACTTCATGGCCAATAGATGGGGAAACTATGGAAACAGTGACAGACTTTATTTTCTTGGGCTCCAAAATCACTGCAGATGTTGACTGCAGCCATGAAATTAAAAGATGCTTGCTCCTTCAAACAAAAGCTATGATCAACCTAGATAGCATATTATAAAGAAGAGACATTACTTTGCCAACAGAGGTCCATGTAGTCATAGCTATGGTTTTTCCAGTGCTCATGTATGGATATGAAAACTGGACTGTAAAGAAAGCTGAGTACTGAAGAATTGATACTTTTAAACTGTAGTGTTGGAGAAGACTCTGGAGAGTCCCTTGAACTGCAAAGAGACCCAACCAGTTAATCCTATGGAACATCAGTCTTGAATGTTCATTGGAAAGACTGATGCTGAAGCTGAAACTCCAATACTTTGACCACCTAATGCAAAGAAGTAACTCATTTGAAAAGTCCCTGATGCTGGTAAAGATTGATGGCGAGAGGGAAAGGGAATGACAGAAGATGTGATGGTTGAATGTCATCACCAGCTCTATGGACATGAGTATGAGTAAGCTGTGGAAGTTGGTTATGGATAGGGTAGCCTGGGGTGCTGCAGTCCATCGGTTCACACATAGTCAGACATGATTGAGTGACTAAACTCAGCTGAACTGATTTTCCATGAAGTGATGGGACCAGATGCCATGGTCTTAAGTTGTTGACTATTGTGTTTCAAGCAAGCTTTTCACTCTTCTCTTTCACCCTTTTCAAGAGGCTCTTTAGTTCCTCTTTGTGCTGTGCTTAGCTGCTCGTTGATGTCTGTCTCTTTGTGACCCTAAGGACTGTATTCCCCAGGCTCCTCTGTCAATGAGGATTCTCTAGACAAGAAAAGTGATATGGGCTGCCATGCTCTCCTCCAGGGGACCTTCCCAACCCTGGGGTAAAATCTATGACCCTCATCGCAGGCACATTCTTTACCATCTGAGCCACCAGGGAAGCCCTAGTTCCACTTTGCTTTCTGCCATAAGGGTAGAAAGCATGTTTGTCACCTGCATATTTGAGGTTATTGATATTTCTACCAGCAATCTTGATTTCAGCTTGTGCTTCATTCAGCCTGGCATTTTGTATGATGTAGTCTGCATATAAGTTAAATTTGCTGGTTGACAATATACACCCATGGAGTACTCCTTTCCTAATTTTGAACCAGTGGATTGTTCCATATCCAGTTATAACTGTTGCTTCTTCCCTTGACTAAAAGGTTTCTCAGGAAGCAAGTAAGGTGGTCTGGGATTACCATCACTTTAAGAATTTCCCACAGTTTCTTGTGATCCACACAGCCAAAGGCTTTAGCATAGTCAATGAAGCAGATATTTTTTCTGGAATTCTCTTGCTTTTTCTATGATCCAGTGGATGTTGACAATCTGATCTCTGGTTCCTCTGCCTTTTTTATATCCACCCTGTACCTCTGGAAGTTCTCAGTTAACATACTCTTAAAGCCTAGCTTGAAAGATTTTGAGCATTATCTTGTTAGATGGTGAAATGAACTCAATTGTGGGATAATTTGAGATTGAAATGAAAACTAACCTCTTTGAGTCTTGTGGTCACTGCTGAGTTTTCCAAATTTGTTGGCATATTGAGTGGAACACTTTAACAGAATCTCCTTCTAAGATTTGAAACAGCTCACCTAAAATTCCTTCACCTCCACTAGCTTTGTTTGTAGTAATTCTTCCTAAGCCCCACTTGGCTCCACACTCCAGGATGTCTGGCTCTAAGTGAGTGTCACACCATCATGGTTATCTGGTCTTGAAGACCTTTTCTGTGTAGTTCTTCCGTGTATTCCTGCCACCTCTTTTTAATATCTTCTGCCTTTTTTTTTCCCCTGTCCTTTATTATGCCCATCTTTGTGTGAAATGTTCTCTTGGTGTCTCCAGTTCTCTTGAAGAGATCTCTGGTCTTACCCATTCTAATGTTTTCTTCTATTTTTTTTTTTTCATTGTCCACTTAAGAAAGCTTTGTTATCTCTCCTTGCTATTCTTTAGAACTGTGCTTTTAGATGGGGTTATCTTTCCTTTTCTCCTTTGCCTTTCACTTCTCTTCTTTTCTCAGCTATTTGTAAAGCCTCCTCAGACAACAATTTTGCCTTCTTGCAGTTCTTTATCTTGAAGATTGTTTTGGTCACCATCTCCCATACAATGTTAGGAACATTTGCCCTTAGTTCCCTAGGCATTCTGTCCATCAGATCTAATCCCTTGAATCTATTTGTCACTTCCACTGTATCATCCTAATGGATTTGATTTAAGTCCTTTCTGAATGGTCTAGTGGTTTTCCCTACTTTCTTCAATTTGAGTCTGAATTTTGCAATAAGGAATTCATGATCTGAATCACAGTCAGTTCCCAGTCTTGCTTTTACTGTTTGTATAGAGCTTCTCCATTTTTGGCTGCAAAGAATATAATCAATCTGATTTCAGTATTGGCTGTCTGGTGACGTCCATGTGCAGAGACTAAGTGCTTCCCAAAATTTTGTATGTGGGTTCCTTGGACTCCACATACACTCTTCATCTTAGCCTCTAAAGAAGTGAGCAACATACTGTTTTAAGAAAAATGAACTGTGTTTTTGTTTTTGCCTTGAAAGCTGAGAAAATTTATATAAGAAAGTGCCAATAGTGAAGAAGTTATTTCAAAGAGTTTTGTACAACTTATTCTCTTATTGTTTGAAGTACAGGATCTGTTGGTTTTTCCAAGACTTGGCTCTGTATTTATGAACTCTCTTTTTGTTTGCCTGCAAAGGAGGCAAAGTTTGTCCCTTCCTGTAAGGTTTTGCTTATAGCGTGGAGTAGCAAGCAGCACACACTAATTTTCTGGCCCTTCACAAGTTTTTCTCCTTAAACTATAGGCTTGGCTGTGGCACTAGGTCTGCCGTTCTAGAAACCACAGGTTATAGTTTCATCAAATATTTTACCTTGACAGTTTGAAGAGTCTGTATGCTTGCTGTTTGCAGCTACAGCATGACTATTAAACCAATGCTAAACACTGTAAGTTTTTGTTAAAGCAGCTGCTTAAATCATGATACTAATTTCTGTATTATGATTTATGAAATTTAGTGTGCAAACTAACAGAAGTTGTTTTTCAAGCTCTAAGGTGAGTAGTTCCCAGTTGAGAGAGAGTACTTTTCCGTTAGGTCTTTAGGGATCTAGGTAAAAAGAAGGAATTCTCTTTTCAACATGTGAACATAAACATTGCTCTAGTCTTTAATGAATCAGTCTGGAAATAGTGAACAAGGACACAGAGCCCATTACCTGGGAAGTCCAATAGTCCAGTGTGGGAAGTAACCAACACACTTTAACTTATATTCTGTTGAAGAGAATTTGTTTACATGGCCATCTTTAAATGCATGGGTCTTTTGAAGATAGTCCTGCATGTATGGAATAATAAGGAAAATGATTTAGTAGAAAGCTAGCTATTTTGAAGGTAGTATTAATTGAAAATTTTAATTAAATATCATGTAAATCAATTGAGTACAAATATAAAATGAGTTACATGAAAACTATACTGTGTTTTTGGAAAGGTACAAAAAAGGAAATATTTAAAAAAATACTGTTGAATAAAATGAAGAAAATATAAAGACTGGATTAAATAGTGTTAGTGTTTAGAAGAATTTGCATCTCAGGGTACTTTTATTTTTTTTAATAAATAGCTACATTTATTTTAAATTTAAAGAAACAAAAATGAAAAGATTACAAATCATAGATGGTCTAAACAGGATGGCAAATAACTCCAACTGGAAGTTCCCTATTCAAAGGAACTGTGTGTCATTTAAAGCTTAGTGAATGTCATGAGTGCTTGTATGCTCAGTCATGTCTGACTCTTTGCGGCCTCATGGACTATAGCCCATCAGGCTCCTCTGTCCATGGGATTTGCCAAGCAAGAATATTGGGGTGGGTTGCCATTTCCTCATCCAGGGGATCTTCTCGACTCAGGGATTGAATCCGTGTCTCCTGTGGCTCCTGCACTGGCAGGCAGATTCTTTACCACTGAGCCACCTGAGAAACCCCAGTTATGCAACTATGTAACACAGTTATGCAACTTTACTTTTATTTTTAATAAGGGATATATAGATAACTTTTACTTACATTTTTACTTTAACCAACTTTTTCAGTTAATCCACCAAACACTAATCTTGATTTTGTTTGTGAAGAGGACATCTATTCAATTTAATATTCATTAATGTCCTTCAGTCTTGTAAAATTGACGTTTATGGCCCAAACTTCAGATATCCTGAAATGTTTTATCCTGTCTTACATGACAAAAGAGCACTGTAATGTTTCATTTTGAAAAGTATTAAAGTATCAGCTAAAATAGATCCATAATAGGATTAAGATCTTTCAAATGGAGTTATCCTCTCATTTGATAATCTTAGGAGTGACATGAAATGATCTGATGGATGGATCAATATTTTTATGCCTTGAGGAATCCTAAGTTTATTGAAAAGTTTTGGAGCCTCGGGTGTCATGGAGCACCAGGATAATTCAGTCAAGTCACAGGCTGAAAACTCAGTCGGCCTATTTCTAACCATGTTGTTGACATAAGGTCTTTGATATTTTGCTTATAATTTGACTCCATTTATGGAAAAATAAGATATAGGAGACATTGCTATTTCCTAGAAATAGTTAAAGTCAGCAATTGACTTCAAATGATTTAATTATTTTAAATGCTTACCAAATAAAAATAGGATATTCATTACATATATGAGTTCTTAGTGATTAACTTTCATATAAAGATTTTCTGCTCTGATTGCTGTGGCCAAAACAGCAATCAGAGCAGAAAAAGAAATAAAAGAAATCCAAATTGGAAAAGAAGAAGTAAAACTCTCATTGTTTGCAGATGACATGATCCTCTACACGGAAAACCCTAAAGACTCCACTAGAAAATTACTAGAGCTAATCAATGAATATAGTAAAGTTGCAGGATATAAAATCAACACACAGAAATCCCTTGCATTCCTATACACTAATAATGAGAAAGTAGAAAAAGAAATTAAGGAAACAATTCCATTCACCACTGCAACAAAAAGAATAAAATACTAAGGAATATATCTACCTAAAGAAACTAAAGACCTATATATCAAAAACTATAAAACACTGATGAAAGAAATCAAAGAGGACACTAACAGATGGAGAAATATACCATGTTCATGTATTGGAAGAATCAATATAGTGAAAATGAGTATACTACCCAAAGCAATATACAGATTCAATGCAATCCCTATCAAGCTACCAGCGGTATTTTTCACAGAACTAGAACAAATAATTTCAAGATTTGTATGGAAATACAAAAATCCTCGAACACCCAAAGCAATCTTGAGAAAGAAGAATGGAACTGGAGGAATCAACTTGCCTGGCTTCAGGCTCTACTACAAAGCCAAAGTCATCAAGACAGTATGGTACTGGCACAAAGACAGAAATATAGATCAATGGAACAAAATAGAAAGCCCAGAGATAAATCCATACACCGATGGACACCTTATCTTCGACAAAGGAGGCAAGAATATACAGTGGAATAAAGACAATCTCTTTAACAAGTGGTGCTGGGAAAACTGGCCAACCACTTGTAAAAGAAACTGGATCAGTTTCTAACACCACACACAAAAAATAAACTCAAAATGGATTAAAGATCTAAACTTAAGACCAGAAACTATAAAACTCCTACAGGAGAACATAGGCAAAACACCCTCCAACATAAATCACAGCAGGATCCTCTATGATCCACCTCCCAGAATTCTGGAAATAACTATGTCTGACGCAGGATGCAGCATGCTTGGGGCTGGTGCATGGGGATGACCCAGAAAGATGTTCTGGGGAGGGAGGTGGGAGGGGGGGGTTCATGTTAGGGAATGCATGTAAGAATTAAAGATTTTAAAATTTAAAAAATAAAAAACTAAAAATTAAAAAAAAAAGCAAAAATAAACAAATGGGATCTAATTAAAATTAAAAGCTTCTGCACAACAAAGGACACTATAAGCAAGGTGAAAAGACAACCTTTGGAATGGGAGAAAATAATAGCAAATGAAGCAACTGACAAACAACTAATCTCAAAAATATACAAGCAACTTATGCAGCTCAACTCCAGAAAAATAAACGACCCAATCAAAAAATGGGCCAAAGAACTAAATAGACATTTCTCCAAAGAAGACATACGGATGGCTAACAAACACATGAAAAGATGCTCAACATCACTCATTATTAGAGAAATGCAAATCAAAACCACAATGAGGTACCACTTCACACCAGTCAGAATGGCTGCGATCCAAAAATCTGCAAGCAATAAATGCTGGAGAGGGTGTGGAGAAAAGGGAACCCTCCTACACTGTTGGTGGGAATGCAAACTAGTACAGCCACTATGGAGAACAGTGTGGAGATTCCTTAAAAAATTGCAAATAGAACTACCTTATGACCCAGCAATCCCACTTCTGGGCATACACACCGAGGAAACCAGAATTGAAAGAGACACATGTACCCCAATGTTCATTGCAGCACTGTTTATAATAGCCAGGACACGGAAACAACCTAGATGTCCATCAGCAGATGAATGGATAAGAAAGCTGTGGTACATATACACAATGGAGTGTTACTCAGCCAGTAAAAAGAATACATTTGAATCAGTTCTAATGAGGTGGATGAAACTGGAGCTGATTATACAGAGTGAAGTAAGCCAGAAAGAAAAACACCATTACAGTATACTAACACATATATATGGAATTTAGAAAGATGGTAATGATAACCCTGTATGCGAGACAGCAAAAGAGACACAGATGTATAGAATGGACTTTTGGACTCAGAGGGAGAGGGAGAGGGTGGGATGATTTGGGAGAATGGTGCTGAAACATGTATACTATCATGTAAGAAACAAATCGCCAGTCTATGTTTCATACAGGATACAGGATGCTTGGGGCTGGTGCACAGGGATGATCTAGAGAGATGATATAGGGTGGGAGGTGGGAGGGGGCCGGGGGCTGAGGATTGGGAACTCATGTACACCCATGGTGGATTCATGTCAATGTATGGCAAAATCAAATAAAGATCTTTTTTCCCCAAACAGCAATTTTGATAGAAATAACTGATTTCCTTAATAGAAATAACTGATTTCCATAAATACATACTTTACCTTAGATATTCTTGATGCATATGACCCCCAAGCACTCACTGAGAACTTCAAATCCTACAGGGAAGATTTCTATCTGATCAGTAGGCCTCTCAACTTCATTCTTATAAAACACTACCTTCTTTCAATCAATGTCCTTTTGTACCAGTCAAGATACTGTTTTCAGAGTGAGAACAGTTTCTAGCCACATTAGGACAAGAGAAATGCCACAGGAACAATTAGTCTTAAAAAAAAAAAAAAACAAAAAAAAACTATAAAATAAAGTAGCTACTTTTGAGTTGCATTGTGTGCTGTGCAAAACCAGAATCACAGACTTTTAGAACTTAGTAAGACTAAAAATTAAGCATTTTAATTTGTAGTTCTCCATTATCACATAGGAAAATGACATAAATGGCATTAGTTCTCCAATTATATTAATTTATAATTTGAAAATTTCCCTACAATTTCTCATATAGTAGACCAACATTTATTTGTCTGTGTCTATGGTTTTCTTTTGGAGAAGGCAATGGCAACCCACTCCAGTACTCTTGCCCGGAAAATCCCACGGATGAAGGAGCCTGGTAGGCTGCAGTCCATGGGGTGGCTAGGAGTTGGACACGACTGAGTGACTTCACTTTCACTTTTCACTTTCATGCATTGGTAAAGGAAATGGCAACCCACTCCAGTGTTCTTGCATGGAGAATCCCAGGGACAGCGGAGCCTGGTGGGCTGGCATCTTTGGGGTCGCATAGAGTCGGACACGATTGAAGCGAGTTAGCAGCAGCATGGTTTTCTTTGATTCAAAGTTTGTCACAGGTATTTTATTTAAAGCAATTGGTATTTCACACCTGGATAATCTAACAGCAGATGTTGTCAAATATTGATTTAAATTTATGTTTCTATTATTCTTATTTAGCCAAAACTAAAACAAAATTGAGACTTCATCTTTCATTTTCAAAAAAATTTACTTATGCAATACTATGTGAGAATACATGGGAGAATGATATTCCATTGCAGTTGCTGCTGCTGCTAAGTCGCTTCAGTTGTGTCCGACTCTGTGCGACCCCAGAGAGGGCAGCCCACCAGGCTCCCCCATCCCTGAGATTCTCCAGGCAAGAACACTGGAGTGGGGTGCCATTTCCCTCTCCAATGCATGAAAGTGAAAAGTGAAAGTGAAGTCGTTCAGTCGTGTCCGACTCCTAGCGACCCCATGGACTGCAGCCTACCAGGCCCCTCAGCCCATGGGATTTGCCAGGCAAGAGTACTGGAGTAGGGTGCCATTGCCTTCTCCTCCATTGCAGTTACAGGATACTAATTGAAGAACAAAGTAAAATTCTGCTTTACACCTTGTTAGAAGAAGCAAATAATACTAATAGACTCCCACAGTATCTGTCAAATATCTTCTCATGGAATCTGATTAAAAGTAACTCATTTACCCCCAATTAAATGAATGTCAGAGACTGGAAAACCACTCTTAATGATGAAATAATGGCCCCTACAGAAGCCCATGTTCAAATCTCAACATTTCCAAATCCCCCCCCCCCCTTTTCAGAAAAATTTCTCAGAGTTATCTGAGATTCTGTGTATTGGGCTTAGGCACTCATATTTGTCCACTGAATGAAACATAACTTTTAGATTGTGCATTTTTTTTCACTTATCAAAGGTAGTTATATATAAGACTCATAACATCTTATCATTTTTATGTACTTGAAATTTTATGCATACATATGAACTTCAGAACAACTTATCAATCAAAAGTGTTTTTATGTTAGATTGTGACATCATAGCAGGGCCAAACACCATCTCTAATTAACAAGGCCTGGTATGACAGGACTACAGGATGGGGATGCAGACCCTGGCTCCTGCACAGGGTCCACTCTACCTTACACAGCAGATCTAGTCACCCAGGGACTACTTCTTGGCTCCAAAGACCAACACAGCTTTTCCAGCCCAATCTTTCATCTTCAATTTATATTTTTCTTTTGATTTACTCTGCAGTCCTAAACTTTTGTGCTTTCTGTGTGGATCACCCATCAGTCCTTAATAGCTTCTTCTCTGTCTTTATGCCCATGTCACTCAAGTAGAAATTTTCTTGTAGAAATGTTCATGCTTTCAAATGCTAACACCCCTCAATTTCCCAAATAATAATGTTTTGAGACCTTTTCCTGCTGGGAATCAAGAGGGAAAAAAAATGTTGTGGTGCTTACATGACAATATCACCTTTTTAAAAAATATCAGACACTTTCTTCCATTTGCTTCTTCATAAAGACAGAATCAATAAACAGAATTTTCAACTTTATTCCTGCAAGCTGCCACTGGTGCTTCTAGATGAACAACATATCATCACAATAAAATTATTTAAATATCTCCTAAAGTCTGCTATAAAAGATCTTCTCTTTTCATTAGTTTTTACATTCTTTTATTTAAAAAGGAAAAAATATCTGCAACAAAATATAAAGAAAATGATATCCAATTTTCAGTAAAGAATATTTAAATTCTACCAAGAATCTAGCTATCAGTTTAATTTTAATTCAATGGCTTATAAATATAATTCATGTTTGCTCCTTTGCTCTTCCAAACACACACATCCCTTTAAATTCAACAAATCTGTGCTGATCCTCTAAACTGAATATTTGCAATGCATATCTCATTCAATCTATATCTGTAAATTTGTATTATAATATAAATATCATTCTTCCATAGTGATATAACTAATTCTCTATCATATGTATAACTAAATCCTAACTACTTAATTGGTATCATCTTCTAATGCACATGGCATGCAATTAAAGCATTTGAATACCTATTTTAACTGAGGAGTAAAGCATAATCAAGTCAATTCTGATTTAGATGCAATTTTCTGTACAGGGAATTTAAAATTAAGCACCAAAACCCACAACACTTAAAACATGTATAATGCAAAGCACGTACTAATGTTTCACAAAGCAATTGTTATCAGTTATAGAGGACAGTCAGACTAGAAGTTCAGGGAGAAAGCTTGGAGGAAGAGGTCAAGAGCATTGAAAAGACGCTGGCTTAAGAATTAGTGTCACCAGTTCAAAGAGATCCTGGTTGAAGTACTAGATAATTTGACACTAAGCAAAACAAGGTACTGAAATTTCTGTCTCCTTTTAAAATGGGACAACCTTCCCCAAATCCTCAGAGAACTAAATGCAGTGGTGTGTATAAACAACTCAACTCAATGCCTGACATATTATAGCAGGTGTTAAGTAAATTTTAATTTTCCTCCCTTTGTTTGAGTACCATTTTTTTTAATTTAAAAAGCAGTAAAGAAAGAAAGAAAGAAAAACAAAATTGTTATCCCAAGATGTAAGTTGCCATGACATTGCAAATATCATCCTACTATTCCCTCTAATTAGGTAGTAACAGGAATATATTTCACAGATTGAAAACAACATTTAAAGAAGTCTCAAGTATGACTGGCATTGGTGGATTTATAAAGTTACTTGCTGGAGACCAGAGTCAACCCAAGGCCTGTAGTTCTTCCGAGGTAGCTGGAGGAAAAGATGTGAATCTCAAGGGAAGATTTTTTCAACCTTAAAGAAATGGCCTCTTCCTCTCCCTTAAAACACTACTCAAGATATTTTCTGGCTTTGAAAATAAATTCTGTTTCTGTGATAGAAAAAAAAAAACAACGTAGAAAGTGTTTGGTCATACTATTAAGTTCACTAAGCTATCTTCTCTCTCAGTAATTGTTGAAATAAATATGTCCTTTTAGCAAATTATTGGGACCAGTTTTTGTGAGGAAATTGCTTAAGGAAAGCCCTTTACACTTCATTTTAATAACTAGCAAATAACAGTGGCAGCTGTGGTGCAGAGTATTGACAATTCGGAGTGACATTAGTGCATTAGAAACATGTTTCCCCTGTCTTCCTCTTTTATTTTTTGGATTACTAAAAATGAATTCTTCCTGTGCATTATATATCTTTCAGGGGATGTAATCTCTGATATATTTTCAAGTTTTAGTTTCTAAAATACTGCTATTTCTAAAGATAATTGCTTGACCAAGCACATCAATTTCAGCTATACTTTTCCTTCTGTATTTTTTAGAGTTTTTTTTTTTAATTTATTCATTTTAGATGGAGGCTAGTTACTTTACTCAGCTATACTTTTTCATAATTAAAAGTATAGTTTTGCAAAATTCCAACACGTCAAATAATTCATTTGCAATGGTCAACAAAAAGTGTAACAGAAATGATATATAACAAAACAAAGTAGCGATTAAAAAAGTAAAATCACATTCATAAACAGATGTACACATTCACAGAGAAAAAGACTAGAAGTATAAGATGTTCATGGTGCTTAACCTGGATTCTAATAATTTTTATTTGTTTATACATATTTTCTGTGTATTGCAAATTTCCTAAATTACACAGGCATTCTATATATTTTGAAATATATTTTATTTTAAAAAGTAACAATTACTGAGTTCCATAGGTAAATAGTAAAACATCCTGTTTTAATTGTCAATTCTTTAGCACTATGAGCCTCAGATTTATACTGTCAGCTTTTTAAAAAAAACTGTTGTGAAATACGGTGCATAAAACCAAAATATATAAAAATTAATTTTAGGGTTAAATATAATGAAGCAGTTTTTAATCTACCAAGATTAAGAAATAGAAAATTCTTTGTCACTACTTTAAATTTTGGCTTCATCTTCTTTTCCTAACATGTCTTGATTTATTTTTCATCTATTTTCTTTTAATATATATTTGTGACTCATTTTATTAATTTTCAGAATAAACTACATGGGAATTAAATTATATTTGCTAATCAAATTCATAAAATATGTTTTTGAAATTGATTTTTTCCATCCAGTTATATTTATTTGATCTTCTTTCAGTGGTTTTCAGTAAAAGATGCTGTAGTTTTTGGTTGAATTAAGTCATACGTATTTTAGTAGTATTGTCTGACAAATTTTTACTTGTATAGGGGTACCTTAGAAATTTTGTAGGTTCAGTTCCAGACTACCGTGATAAAATGAATATCTCCATGAAGCCAGTTGCATGGATTTTTTTGTTTCCTAAGTGCATATAAAAGGTATGTTCATAAAGAAAATAAAGAGTGAAGTCGCTCAGTCGTGTCTGACTCTTTGCAACCCCATGAACTGTAGGCTACCAGGCTCCTCCGTCCATGGAATTTTCAAGGCAAAAATACTGCACTGGGTTGCCATTTCCTTCTCCAGGGGATCTTCCCCACTGGGGATGGAACCTGGGTCTCCTGCATTGCAGGCAGATGCTTTACCATCGGAGCCACCAGGGAAGCCCACTACATTGCAGAGGTATTACAACTAAAAATGTACATTTCTTAATTTAAAAATACTTTATTGTTAATAAGTGCTAGCCGTCGTTTGAGCCTTTAGTGAGTCACAATCTTATTTTTCTGGTGGAGAGTCTTGCCTCCTTGTTGATGGCTGCTGACTGATCAGGGTGGTGGTTGAAGGCTGAAGTGGTTATAGCAATTTCTTAAAATAAGACAATAATGCCTCTTGCTTTTAAGAATGATTTCTTTTTAGCAGTTAGTTCTCTTTAATAGCATTTTACTGACAGAAGAACTTCTTTCCAAATTGGAGTCAGTTTCCTCAAACTCTACCACTGGCTTATCAACTAATAATAAGTTTATGCAATATTTTAAATTCTTTATTGTCATCCAAGCAGCGTTCATAGCATCTCCACCAGGAGTAGATTCCATCTCAGGAAACCACTTTCTTTGCTCATCCACCAGAAGAAACTCCTCATCTCTTCATTTTTTTCATGAGATTGCAGCAATTCAGTTACATCTTTAAGCTCCATGTCTAATTCTAGTTCTGATAGTTTATCACACTTTAATTAATTCCTCCACTGAAGTCTTGAATCCCTCAAAGTCATCCATGAGAGTTAGAGTCAACTTTTTCCAAACTCTAGCTAATGGTGATAGTTTCATCTCTTTCCATAAACCACAAACATTTATTTTTTTGTCCAACATTCTTAATGGCATCTAGGATGGAAATCCTTTCCAGAAGGCTTTCAGATGACTTTGCCCAAATCAAAATATTCACTTTCTATGGCAGCTACAGCCTTATGAAATGTGTTTCTTAGATAATAAGATCTGAAAGTCAAAATGACTCCTTGATTCATGGGCTGCTGAATGGATGTGTGATAACATGTAAGAAAACAGCATTAAACTCCTTTTACATATCCATCAGAGCTCTTGGGTGACCAGTGAGCAGTGATTGACAATTCTTTTGAAAAAAAATTTATATATATTATATATATAAATTATTATACATATATTATATATATATATATATATATATATATATATATATATATATTTCCCCTGAAAGTGTATCTCAATAGTACACTTAAAATGTTCAGTAAACCATGTTGTAAACAGATGTTCTGTCATTCAGGCTTTGTTGTTCCATTTATACAGCACAGGTAGAGTACACTGAACATAATTCTTAAGGGCCCTAGGATTTTCAGATGGTGATTGAGCATTAGTTCAACTTAAAGTCATCAGCTACATTAGCCCCTGACAAGGGAGTCTCCCTGTCCCCTAAAGCTTTGATGACAGCCATTGACTTCTCTTCTCTAGCTATGATAGTTCTCGATGGTATCTTCTTCTAGTATACAGTTGTTATACCATCTACATTCTAAATCTGCTGTTTAGTGTAGCCACCTCCATGAATTAGCTAGATTTTCTGGATAACTTGCTGCAGCTTCTTTATCAGCATTTGTTGCTGCATATTGTACTTTCATGTTATGGAGATGGCTTCATAACTTGAAACTCATGATCCAACCTCTGCTGGCTTCAAACACTTTTTTTTTTTTTTTCCTTCCAGTTTTTTTTTCCTCTGCCAGCCTTCATAGAATTACAGAGAGTTAGGTCTTGCTCTGGATTAGGTTTAGGCTTAAGGGGATGTTGTGACTTCTTTGATCTTCTATCCAGTTCACTCAGATTTTTCCATATCAGAAATAAAGCTGCTTCACTTTCTTAATTATTTGTGTGTTTCTTGGAGGGTCACTTTTAATTTCCTTCAGTAACTTTACCTTTCCATAACTGCTTGACTATTTTGTACAAAAGACATAGCTTTTGACCTGTTTCAGCTTTCAATATGCATTCAATATGCAAAGGTTAATTATTTCTAGCTTTTGATTTAAAGTTAGAGACATGTGACTCTTTTTTTTTTTTTAATTTGGATACATAGGGCTTACTCTAAGGGTTATAAACTGGCCTAATTTCAATATTGTTGTGTCTTTGGAAATAGGTCTGAAGAGAGGGTCAGAGATGGGGGAAGAGCTGGTCAATAGAACAGTTATAATACAGATAACTTTTATTTTTATTTATTTATTGAAGCTTAAAATGAAAGTGAATTCACTCAGTCTTGTCCAACGCTTTGCGACCCCGTGGACTGTAGCCCACCAGGCTCCTCCGTCCTTGGGATTCTCCAGGCAAGAATACTTTTATTTTTATTTTTTATTGAAGCTTAGTCAAAGAATTTCATTTTTTTTTAATGACTGAGTAAAGCCCTCTCTATATATATCTCACAATTTCTTTATTTATTCATCTGTTGGACACTTAGGTTGCTTCTGTAACTTGAATATTATAAATAATGCTGCTACAAACATTGGGCCTCATTTCACTTTTTGAATTAGTCTTTTCACTTTCTTCATATATATAACAGAAATGGAATTGTTGAATCATATGGTTATTATATTTTTAATTTTTTGAGAAGCCTCCATATTGTTTTTCATAGTGGCTGTACCAATTCATATTCCCAAAAATAGTGTATCAGGGTTCTCTTTTCTCTACATCCTCACCAATATTTGCTATTTTTATGATATGTTATTTGATGGTATTCATTCTTCCCAGTATGAAATGATATCTTGTTACAGCTTTGATTTTCATTTCTCTAATGATCATATTGACTATGCCAAAGCCTTTGACTGTGTGGATCACAATAAACTGTGGAAGATTCTGAGAGAGATGGGAATATCAGACCACCTGACCTGCCTCTTGATAAATCTGTATACAGGTCAGGAAGCAACAGTTAGAACCGGACATGGAACAACAGACTGGTTCCAAATAGGACAAGAAGTACGTCAAGGCTGTATATTGTCACCCTGCTTATTTAACTTATATGCAGAGTATATCATGAGAAACGCTGGACTGGAAGAAACACAAGCTGGAATCAAGATTGCCGGGAGAAATATCAATAACCTCAGATATGCAGATAACACCATACTTATGGCAGAAAGTGAAGAGGAACTCAAAAGCCTCTTGATGAAAGTGAAAGAGGAGAGTGAAAAAGTTGGCTTAAAGCTCAACATTCAAAAAACGAAGATCATGGCATCTGGTCCCATCACTTCATGGGAAATAGATGGGGAAACAGTGGAAAGTGTCAGGCTTTATTTTGGGGGTCTCCAAAATCACTGCAGATGGTGACTACAGCCATGAAATTAATAGACACTTACTCCTTGAAAGAAAAATTATGACCAACCTAGATAGTATATTCAAAAGCAGAGACCTTACTTTGCTGACTAAGGTCCATCTAGTCAAGGCTATGGTTTTTCCAGTGGTCTTGTATGGATGTGAGAGTTGGACTGTGAAGAAGGCTGAACAGCAAAGAATTGATGCTTTTGAACTATGGTGTTGGAGAAGACTCTTGAGAGTCCCTTGGACTGCAAGGAGATCCAACCAGTCCATTCTGAAGGAGATGAGCCCCGGGACTTCTTTGGAAGGAATGATGCTAAAGTTGAAACTCCAATACTTTGGCTACCTCATGTGAAGAGTTGACTCATTGGAAAAAAGTTTGATGTTGGGAGGGATTGGGGGCAGGAGGAGAAGTGGACGACAGAGGATGAGATGGCTGGATGGCATCACTGACTTGATGGACATGAATCTGAGTGAACTCCAGGAGATGGTGAAGGACAGGGAGGCCTGGCGTGCTGCAATTCATGGGGTCCAAAGAGTCGGACACGATTGAGCAACTGAACTGAACTGAACTGAATGAACACCATAGTCACAGAAACTATAATCACAATTATGAAACCATAATCACAGAAAGCTAGCCAATATGATCACACAGACCACAGCCTGTCTAACACAATGAAACAAAGCCATGCCGTGTGGGGCCATACAAGACGGATGGGTCATGATGGAGAGGTCTGACAGAATGTGGTCCACAGAAGAAAGGTATGGCAAACCACTTCAGTATTCTTGCCTTGAGAACCCCATGAACAGTGTGAAAAGGCAAAATGATAGGAAACTGAAAGGGAAACTCCCCAGGATAGCAGGTGCCCAATATGTTACTGGAGATCAGTGGATAAATCAGTCCAGAAGGAATGAAGGGATGGAGCCAAAGCAAAAATAATACCCAGGTGTGGATGTGGCTAGTGATACAAGCAAGGCCCAATGCTGTAAAAAGCAATATTGCATAGGAAGCAGGAATGTAAGGTCCATGAATCAAGGCAAATTGGAAGTGGTCAAAAAGGAGGTGGCAAGAGTGGACGTCAACATCCTAGGAATCACCGAACTAAGATGGACTGGAATGGGTGAATTTAACTCAGATGACCATTATATCTAATACTGTGGGAAAGAATCCCTTAGAAGAAATGGAGTAGCCATCATGGTCAACAAAAGAGTCCAAAATGCAGTACTTGGATGCAATCTCATAAACGACAGAATGATCTCTGCTTGTTTCCAAGGCAAACCATTCAGTATCAAGGTAATCCAAGCCTACGTTCCAAACAGTAACATTGAAGAAGCTGAAGTTGAACGGTTCTATGAAGACCTACAAGACCTTTTAGAACTAACACACAAAAGAGATGTCCTTTCCATTATAGGGGACTGGAATGCAAAAGTAGGAAGTCAAGAAACACCTGGAGTAACAGGCAAATTTGGCCCTGGAGTACAGAATGAAGCAGGACAAAGGCTAATACAGTTTTGCCAAGAGAACACACTGGTCATAGCAAACACGCTTTTCCAATAACACAAGAGAAGACTCTACACATGGACATCACCAGATGGTCAAAACCGAAATCAGATTGATTATATTCTTTGCAGCCAAAGATGGAGAAGCTCTATACAGTCAGCAAAAACAAGACCAGGACCTGACTGTGGCTCAGATCATGAACTTACTGCCAAATTCAGACTTAAATTGAAGAAAGTGGGGAAAAACACTAGACCATTCAGGTATGACCTACATCAAATCCCTTACGATTATACAGTGGAAGTGAGAAGTAGATTTAAAGGACTAGATTTAAGAGACAGAGTGCCTGATGAACTATGGAGAGAGGTTCATGACATTCATAGGAGACAGGGATCAAGACAATCCCCATGGAAAAGAAATGCAAAACAGCAAAATGGCTGTCTGAGGAGGCCTTATAAATACCTGTGAAAAACAAAAGAAAAAAGGAAAGATATTCCCATTTGAATGAAGAGTTCCAAAGAATAGTAAGGAGAAATAAGAAAGCCTTCCTCAGCAATCAATGCAAAGAAATAGAGGAAAACAACAGACTGGGAAAGACTAGAGAGCTCTTTGAGAAAATTAGAGATGCCAAGGGAACATTTCATGCAAACATAGGTTTGATAAAGGACAGAAATACTATGGACCTAACAGAAGCAGAAGATATTAAGAAGAGGTGGCAAGAATACACAGAACTGTATAAAAAAGAGCTTCACGACCCAGAAAAGCATGATGATGTGATCCCTCACCTAGAGCCAGACATCCTAGAATGTGAAGTCAAGTGGGCCTTAGAAAGCATCACTATGAACAAAGCTAGTGGAGGTGATGGAATACCATTTGGGCTATATCAAATCCTGAAAGATGATGCTGTGAAACTGCAACACTCAATATGCCAGCAAATTTGGAAAACTCAGCAGTGGCCACAAGACTGGAAAATGTCAGTTTTCATTCCAAACCCAAAGAAAAGCAAAGCCAAAGAATCCTCAAACTACTGCACAATTGTACTCATCTCACATGGTTCAGTTCAGTTCAGTTCAATTACTCAGTCGTGTCCAACACTTTGCCACCCCATGAATCCTCCCTGTCCACAACACCCAGAGGCCACTCAACCTCATGTGCATCAAGTCGATGATGTTCTCATCCTCTGCCGTCCCATTCTCCTCCTGCCCCCAATCCCTCCCAGCATCAGGGTCTTTTTCAATGTGTCAACTCTTCTCATGAGGTGGCCAAATATTGGAGTTTCAGCTTTAGCATCAGTCCTTCCAATAAACACCCAGAACTGATCTCATTTAGGATGGATTGGTTGGATCTCCTTGCAGTCAAAGGGACTCTCAAGAGTCTTCTCCAACAGCACAGTTCAACAGCATCAGTTCTTCGGTGCTCAGCTTTCTTCACAGTCCAACTCTCACATCCATACAAGACCACTGGAAAAACCATAGCCTTGACTAGATGGACCTTTGTTCTTAAAGTAATATCTCTGCTTTTTAATATACCATCTAGGCTGGTCATAACTTTCCTTCCAAGGAGTAAGCGTCTTTTAATTTCATGCCTGCAATCACCATCTGCAGTGATTTTGGAGCCCCTGCCCCCCAAAATAAACTGTGACACTGTTTTCATTGTTTCCTCATCTATTTCCCATGAAGTGATGGAACCAGATGCCATGATATTAGTTTTCTGAATGTTGAGTTTTAAGCCAACTTTTCCACACATCTCTTTCACTTTCATCAGGAGGTTTTTTAGTTCCTTTTCACTTTCTGCCATAATGGTGGTGTCATCTGCATATCTGAGGTTATTGATATTTCTCCCGGTAATCTTGATTCCAGCTTGTGCCTCTTCCAGCCCAGCTTTTATTATGATATACTCTGCATGTAAGGTAAATAAGCAGGGTAACAATATACAGCCTTTGCATATTCCTTTTTCTATTTGGAACCAGTCTGTTGTTCCATGTCCAGTTCTAACTGTTGCTTCCTGACCTGCATACAGATTTCTCAAGAGGCAGGTGAGGTGGTCTGGTATTCCCATCTCTTTCAGAATTTTCCACAGTTTATTGTGATTCACACAGTCAGCGGCTTTGGCATGGTCAAGAAAGCAGAAATAGATGTTTTTCTGGAATTCTTTGGCTTTTTCGATGATCCAGAGGATATTAGCAATTTGATCTCTGGTTCCTCTGCCTTTTCTAAAATCAGCTCGAACATCTGGAAGTTCATGGTTCACGTACTGCTGAAGCCTGGCTTGGAGAATTTTAAGCATTACTTTACTAGTCTGTGAAATGAGTGCAATTGTGTGGTAGTTTGAGAATTCTTTGGGATTGCCTTTCTTGGGGATTGGAATGAAAACTGATCTTTTCCAGTCCTGTAGCCACTGCTGAGTTTTCCAAATTTGCTGGCATATTGAGCAGCATCATCTTTCAGGATTTGAAATAGGTCAACTGGAATTTCATTACCTCTACTAGCTTTGTTCATAGTGATGCTTTTTTTTTTTTTTGTACTATTCTTCTGTGTATTCTTGCCACCTCTTCTAAATATCTTCTGCTTCTGTTAGGTCCATACCATTTACGTCCTTTATCAAGCCCATCTTTGCATGAAATGTTCCCTTGGTATCTCTAATTTTTTTGAAGAGATTTCTAGTCTATTTCGATTTTGTTGTTTTCCTCTATTTCTTTGCACTGATCGCAGAAGAAGGCTTTCTTATCTCTTCTTACTATTTTTTGGAACTCTGCATTCAGATATTTATATCTTTCCTTTTCTCCTTTGCTTTTCACGTCTCTTCTTTTCACAGCTATTCGTAAGGCCTCCTCAGATGGCCATTTTGCTTTTTTTGCATTTCTTTTCCATGGGGATGGTCTTGATTCCTGTCTCCTGTACAGTGTCACAAACCTCAGTCCATAGTTCATCAGGCACTCTATCTATCCGATCTAGTCCCTTAAATATATTTCTCACTTCCACTGTATAATCATAAGGGATTTGACGTAGGTCATACCTGATTGGTCTAGTGGTTTCCCCCACTTTTTAAAATTTAAGTCTGAATTTGGTAATAAGGAGTTCACGATCTGAGCTGCAGTCAGTTCCCAGTCTTGTTTTTGCTGACTGCATAGAGCTTCTCCATCTTTGGCAGCAAAGAATATAATCAATCTGATTTCGGTTTTGACCATCTTGTGATGTCCATGTGTAGAGTCTTCTCTTGTGTTGTTGAAAAAGGGTCTTTGCTATGACCAGTGTGTTCTCTTGGCAAAACTGTATTAGCCTTTGTCCTGCTTCATTCTGTACTCCAGGGCCAAATTTGCCTGTTACTCCAAGTGTTTCTTCACTTCCTACTTTTGCATTCCAGTCCCCTATAATGGAAAGGACATCTCTTTGTGTGTTAGTTCTAAAAGGTTTTTTAGGTCTTCATAGAACCATTCAACTTCAGTTTATTTAGTGTTACTGTTTGGAGCATAGGCTTGGATTACCTTGATATTGAATGGTTTGCCTTGGAAACGAACAGAGATCATTCTGTCTGAGATTGCATCCAAGTACTGCATTTTGGACTCTTTTGTTGACCGTGATGGCTACTCCATTTCTTCTAAGGGAAGAATGGCTTAGAAGATGGAGAAGATGGCTTGTCCATTTCTACTACTTCTTTCCCACAGTATTAGATATAATGGTCATCTGAGTTAAATTCACCCATTCCAGTCCATTTTAGTTCACTGATTCCTAGACTGTTGACATTCACTCTTGCTATCTCTCATTTAACCACTTCCAATTTGCCTGATTCATGGACCTAACATTCCAGGTTCCTATGCAATATTGCTTTTTACAGCATAGGACCTTGCTTCTATCACCAGTCACATCCAGAACTGGGTATTGTTTTTGCTCTGGCTCCATCCCTTTATTCCTTCTAGAGTGATTTCTCCACTGATCTCCAGTAGCATATTGGGCATCTACTGACCTCAGGAGTTCCCCTTTCAGTATCCTATCATTTTGCCTTTTCATACTGTTCATGGGGTTCTCAAGGCAAGAATACTGAAGTGGTTTGCATTCCCTTCTCCTGTGGACCACATTCTGTCAGACCTCTCCATCATGACCCGTCCGTCTTTGGTGGCCCCACATAGCATGGCTTAGTTTCATTGAATTAGATAAGGATGTGGTCCGTGTGATCAGATTGGCTAGTTTTCAGTGATTATAAAGTAATGTTCAAAATTCTCCAAGCCAGGCTTCAGCAATACGTGAACCTTGAACTTCCAGATGTTCAAGCTAGTTTTAGAAAAGGCAGAGGAACCAGAGATCAAATTGCCAACATCCACTGGATCATGGAAAAAGCAAGAGTTCCAGAAAAACTTCTATTTCTGTTTTATTGATGATGCCAAAGCCTTTAACCGTGTGGATCACAATAAACTGTGGAAAATTCTGAAAGAGATGGGAATACCAGACCACCTAACCTGCCTTTTGAGAAACCTATATGCACTTCAGGAAGCAAGAGTTAGAACTGGACATGGAACAACAGACTGGTTCCAGATAGGAAAAGGAGTACATCAAGTCTGTATATTGTCAACCTGCATATTTAACTTATATGCAGAGTACATTATGAGAAATGTTGGGCTCGAATTAGCACAAGCTGGAATCAAGATTGCCAGGAGAAATATCAATAACCTCAGATATTCAGATGATACCATCCTTATGGCAGAAAGTGAAGAGGAACTAAAGAGCCTCTTAATGAAAGTGAAAGAGGGGAGTGAAAAAGCTGGCTTAAAGCTCAACATTCAGAAAACTAATATCATGGCATCTAATCCATCACGTCATGCAAATAGATGGGGAAACAGTGGAAACAGTTGCTAACTTTATTTTTCTTGGCTCCAAAATCAGTACAGATGGTGATTGCAGCCATGAAATTAAAAGATGCTTACTCCTTGGAAGGAAAGTTATGACCAACCTTGATAGCATATTAAAAAGCACAAACATTATTACTCTGCCAACAAAGGTCCATCTCTTCAAGGCCATTGTTTTTTCTAGTGGTCTTGTGTGGATGTGAGAGTTGGACTGTGAAGAAAGCTGAGAGCCGAAGAATTGATGCTTTTGAACTGTGGTGTTGGAGAAGACTCTTGAGAGTCCTTTGGACTGAAAGGAGTTCCAACCAGTCCATTCTAAAGGAGATCAATCCTGGGTGTTCATTGGAAGGACTGATGCTGAAACTGAAACTCCAATACGTTGGTCCACCTCACACGAAGAGTTGACTCATTGGAAAAGACTCTGATGCTGGGAGGGATTGGGGACAGGAGAAGAATGGGACAACAGAGAATGAGATGGCTGAAGGGCATCACCAACTTGATGCACATGAGTTTGAATACACTCTGGGAGTTGGTGATGGACAGGGAGTCTGGCGTGCTGTGATTCATTGGGTCGCAAAGAGTCGGACACAACTGAGCAACTGAACTGAATTGAACTGAATGATCACCCACATTGAGCATTTCTACATGTGTCTCTTGGTAATCTGTATGTCTTCTTTGGAGAAATGTCTATTTGAGTATTCTGCCCATTTTTCAATAATATTGTTTCATTTAAAAATTTTTGAATCATATCATTTGCTGATATTTTCTCCCATTCAATACATTTTCTTTCATTTTGATGATGGTTTCCTCCACTTTTCAAATGCTTTTAAGTTTAATTATGTCTCATTTATTTAGTTTTGCTTTTGTTTATTTTGTATAAAGAGACAGATAAAAAAAAAACATTGCTGCAATTTATGTCAAAGAGTGTTCTGCCTATGTGTTCTTCTAGGAGTTTTATGGTTTCAAGTCATTTAGATCCTTTTTTTTTTTGTATATGATATGAAGAAATCTCCTAATTCTGTTGTTTTACATGTCGGTGTCCCAGGATCACTTACTGAAAAGACTGTTTTTTTCTCCATTGTATATTTTTGATTCCTTTGTTGTAGATCAACTGACTCTAGGTGTGTGTTTATTTTTTGACTCTATTCAGTTGATCTATGTGTCTGTTTTTGTGTCAGTGACTTGCTGTTTTCATCACTATAGATTTGCTGTATAGTCTGAAGCCAGGAAGTGTGGTATCTCTAGGATTTTTTTCCTCTTTTCTAGAAATTGTTTTGTTAATTTGATGTCTTTTATAGTCCCATATAAATTTTAGGACTGTTTGTTTTAGTTCTGTGAACAATGTCATGAGTATTTTGATAGGGACTGCATTAAATGTCTTTGGGAAGTATGACCATTTTAACAGTATGAATTTTTACAATCCAAAAATATTGGATATCTTTTCCTGTCTTTGTATTGTTTTAAAATGTTTTCATCAATGTTTTGTAGTTTTCAGAGTATGAATAAATCTTTCACCTTCTTAAATTTATTTCTAGCTATTTTATCATTTTGATACAATTTTAAATAAAATGTCTTTCACGTTCTCTTTCTGATAGTTCATTATTAATGTATAAAAACATAACAGCAGATTTATAAATATTAACCTTGTAAAGTGCAATTTTACAGAATTCATTTATAACACACATGACATTTATTAATTAAGTTTACCATATTATATGAGTGCCCCCAAACAATTACAATTTCAAAGATCATAATAGCAAATGTAATAATTTTGAAATATTTCAAGAATAACCAAGATGTGACACAGAGACTGAATAAATTATTGGAAAAAATGGCACCAACAGCCCTTGCTCAACACAGAGTTGCCACAAAGCTTCAACTTCTAAAATATGCAATATCTATGAAAAAAACAAAACAAAACAAAATATGCTTATTTAGATATGCAATCTTGTTAAATTTCCACATTATATTGTTTAGGTGTTTTTAAACTTTATTACTTTTCCCTCATCTATTATTTACTAATACAGGGTGTCAAATTTTTTTTTATGATGATAATTTAGCAACTATTCCATGTAAATCTGTCAAGTTATGAAGAATATTCAATGCACATAAATGTATAATTATTATTTTTCCCTAGGAAATTGAAACTTTATCAACATTAACTGGGCTTTATCTCTAGCAATAAATTTGACTTAAATTTTAATTTGTCTGATGTTACTACTGCCACATAAATTTTTGTTATTTTTTTTTATCCAGGAGCAATGAAAGATTAAAGAGGTGATATTAGCTTTACACCTATCTTGCTATCTTTTCCCTTTTGCTTTTTCTGTGTCAGGTTTTAGGCGCAGCTCTTAAAAATAGAAGATCACTATATTTAAGTGTGTTTTACTACAGTCTGACATTTTGCTCATTTAATTATGAGTATATCCCATTTATATCTATTTGGATATTATTCTCATCATTTTTCTGGACTTATTTTAGATTACACTTCTTCTCATTCTATTCTTTCCCCTTCACTCTTTGGTGGTTAAATTCTTTACTCTTATATTTTTAGTAGTTATATAGCTTTTAATCTTCCTCCTTAATAAAGTATGAGGTATAAGAATACATTTATCTCCCTCCAAAATAATAAATGGCCTGAGAATGTTTTAAATCTGACCACCTTTCACATCTTTACACTAGTTTTGCCTAATTCCTTCTGTTTAGGATTATGTTTTAATTGTCAGAGGCATATCAGAGAATTTTGTTCAAATGGTCCATTGATAACAAACTGTTCTTATTTCATTATTTCACCCCATTCTTGAAATGTATTTCATACTTGCTAAGTTGTCTATTCTTTTCTTCAGATATATTGAGAATATTTGTCTAAAGCCTAAAGTTTCCATTCTTGCTACCAGGAAGCCTAGGGTCCTTTTGAAGGTGTCTGTCTCTTTTCTGTAGATGCTTTTTAAGCTTTTTATGTCTTTGGTGTAATGTTGGTTCAACTGTGACATGGTGTGTATGTGTGTGTATGAATTTATTCTATTTAAGATTATTTGGGCTTCCTGATCTGGAATTAGCATTTTCAACAACTCTTGAGGTTACTAAATTTGTCTCTTCAAATGTAGCCTCATCCCCTTCCTCTCCTTTCCTTTCAGGACTCAAGATAAATATATACGGATATACATATATATTAGACAGTATTCCCAGTTCTGACAGACACCTCTCTTATACTTTACATTTATTTTTCTCTGTGCTGCATTGTGGTTATTTGGTTTGATACTTCACTAATTTCTGATTTACTTTTAATCTACATTTAATTTCTTACTTAACTTGTTCATTGTTTTTAGCCTTCATTACATTTTTATTTATTTATTTTTTTTTATGAGGGATTGTATCTTTTTTATTTTCCTCTTAACATCATGGTAAATTTACTTGGCAATTTATTTTTTATTTATTTATTTTTTTTGGCTTAAACAACGTTTATTTTTTCTTTTTTTTTTTAGTTTTTTATTTTTTAAATTTTAAAATCTTTAATTCTTACATGCATTCCCAAACATGAACCCCCCTCCCACCTCCCTCCCCATAACATCTTTCTGGGTCATCCCCATGCACCAGCCCCAAGCATGCTGCATCCTGCGTCAGACATAGACTGGCGATTCAATTCACATGATAGTATACATGTTAGAATGTCATTCTCCCAAATCATCCCACCCTCTCCCTCTCCCTCTGAGTCCAAAAGTCCGTTATACACATCTGTGTCTCTTTCCCTGTCTTGCATACAGGGTCGTCATTGCCATCTTCCTAAATTCCATATATATGTGTTAGTATACTGTATTGGTGTTTTTCTTTCTGGCTTACTTCACTCTGTATAATCGGCTCCAGTTTCATCCATCTCATCAGAACTGATTCAAATGAATTCTTTTTAACGGCTGAGTAATACTCCATTGTGTATATGTACCACAGCAATCCCACTTCTGGGCATACACACCGAGGAAACCAGAATTGAAAGAGACACATGTACCCCAATGTTCATCGCAGCACTGTTTATAATAGCCAGGACATGGAAACAACCTAGATGTCCATCAGCAGATGAATGGATAAGAAAGCTGTGGTACATATACACAATGGAGTATTACATTTTTAAATTTATAGAGTTTCATTTGATTCTTTTCTAAGTTTGCTGATCTTTTAAAAATCTCTCCTTTCTTACACATGGTTTCCAGTTTATCTTTTACTTAAAAAAAATTGTATATAGGTATTTAATATTCTTTGTCTGGTCATTTCAACATCCAAATTTTCTGGGCATTAGTCTGTTGTCCTTTTCTTGTGTGTCTTCACATGAGAGCTTGTATGTCTGTATTTCTGATTAATTTTAATTCAGTGCTTGCTTTAATCTCAATATCTTGGAATTTTGAAAGCTCTTGAAGGCCTCAGGAGAAATAAGGGCTGACTTACTTGCCTGCAAACAGTGCTAATTCTAATCAAGCAAGTTCATTCCCAGTTCGTGTTTACACTCAGGATAGAGCATTTGGGAAAGATAAGTAATTGTTGAGTAGTCTTTCCCATCATGAAGGGAAGGAGAAAACAAAAGAGTAGATAAATAGAAATAAAAGTAAGACAGGCTGTTTAGTTATATGAGAGATAATTTTAGGATAATGTAAAGAGAGAAAAAGAAACAAACTGCAAAAATAGTAGAAAAGTCAGTGGTTGCTGGAAGCACCAACACTGGCTAAGTACTGACTTACATAAGCAGGTAAGTGACTTATGCTCAGCATCTAATGTAGACCCAGGCACTGTGTATTCACCTCCCCATTTTAGGGCATTTAATCTTCTCAGTAATAGTGTCAGGTAGGTACTGCCTTCAAGGAAGCCCTTTGCTTGATTTTTTATGTCTAAAACTGCCCTACTCAAAGCAATAGCAACTAGTCACATGATATTTAAATTAAATATATTGTTTCTTATTTGTATTAGGCATGTTTCATATGCTTGATAGCTACATGTGGCTAGGAATATTTTGAGGAGAGTACAACAGAACATTTCCATCATGACAGAAATTCTGTTTTACAGCATTCATCTAAGTGCCTTAAAAGAGATTTGTGTGTGTGTGTGTGTGTGTGTGTGTGTGTGTGTGAATAATTTTTAATGATTCTGACAAAGCATTGTCGTTAGGCACTGCTTAATTTCTAAGCTATACTGTTGAAAGAATGTACATTTCTCTATGAATGCTTACAAAAATGTTGTGTAACCTTTTAAAAGTGAAAATAATATGAGAATTTCGGAGACCAAAGTAATTTAAATAGATTTAATTATTTGCTAAATCAGGCAAGTATGAACCAGCATATAAAAAGGTATATAAGCCTAAGCAACTGAGGCCTAATCATAAAATAACAAATGTCCATGCCTACTAATATTTGATGATTCTTACTCTGGATTCTGAGAAAAAGTTTCTTTAAAACTTGCATTTTAACAGAGCTTAAAATGAGACTTTAACCATTATTTGATGATTAATGATGAAAAATTAAACCAAACAATGCTGCTGCTGCTGCTGCTGCTAAGTTGCTTCAGTCGTGTCCATATCTATGCGACCTCATAGACGGTAGCCCACCAGGCTCCCCCATCCCTGGGATTCTCCAGGCAAGAACGCTGAAGTCGGTTGCCATTTCCTTCTCCAATGCATGTAAGTGGAAAGTGAAAGTGAAGTCCCTCAGTCTTGTTGGACTCTTTGCGACCCCATGGACTGCAGCCTACCAGGCTCCTCTGACCATGGGATTTTCCAGGCAAGAGTACTGGAGCGGGTTGCCATTGCCTTCTCCAACCAAACACTAGAGCAGTCTTAATTTTAATTTCATTATTTTAAATTATAAACCAGTATTTTTGTAACCTTATTGGCACATATGCTGTCTTTTCTCATCAACATTATTTTCCTCTATTACCTTATTTTATTAAAATGTCCAACACATAACTCCTAAGTGTCTTTCCTCACCATAATGCATTAAATACAAATTAATGAGTATTGAATCATATAAAACACTTCTTTTCCTCCTCCTCTCAAAAATCTTAAACATGGAGAACTCTGGTAGCAATAAAAAGATATACAGATATAATGCTAGGGTGTATTCTATGATAAAATACATTTGACTTATTTTTCACTGCATTTAAGCAAGATGCAACCAAGAAGATGTGGCATGAATACACAGAAAAACTACACAAGTAAGGTCTCAATGACCTACATAACCATGATGGTTATTTGTTGAATAACATATTCATTGGAAAGATCCTGATGTTGGGAAAGATTGATGGCAAGAGAATAAGAGGGTGACAGAGGATGAGATGGTTGGATGGCATCACTGACTTAATGGACGCTGAGTTTAAGCAAACTCTGGGGCATACTGAATTATAGGAATTGCTGCAGTTCTGTAGCCCATAGGGTCACAAAGAGTCAGACACAAAGACTGAACAACAACAAAAAATTTTTAAACTGATTTTTAAAATATAAATTTATTTATTTTAATTGGAGGTTAATTACTTTACAATATTGTATTGGTTTTGACGTACATCAACATGAATCCGCCACAGGTATACATGTGTTCCCCATCCTGAACCCCCCTCCCTCCTCCCTCCCCATACCATCCCTCTGGGTCATCCCAGTGCACCAGCCCCAAGCATCCAGTATCATTCATCAAACCTGGACTGGCGATTCATTTCATATATGATATTAAGATAAAATCTAAGAAGCTTTCCAGGAAGATGGCAGAGGAGTAAGATGGGGAGACCACCAGCCACCACACAAATACATAAAAAAATCATCAAGATATGGAACAATGGCTACAAAGCAACCTGTAGGTGACAGTAGAAGACACTAATCCTCCAGAGGAGCAGGCTAAGCTCCCTGAAATGAGGTAGGAAAGAGGATGGAGACATAAACAGGGAAAAGTTGGAGAACTTCTGGACAGGAGCTTGTGCCCCAAAGGAGGAAGGGAGTTCCTGGGCACAGGGAAGCTCCCTTTCAGGGAGGCCCAAGGTAGAGCTACAGAGTCTCAGAAAACTGGGCAAAACAGGGACTTAGAGGGCAGAAAACAGGGAAAGTTGCACTTTTCAGCATCTTAATAGCTCATGGACTGTGGCCCCTACCAGACGTGGGTTTGGGGAACCGAGAGTGGGGAGGCCTACAAACCTCTCTAGTGCACGCAGCCCTAATGGCACTGAGGGTGAGCTCATGTAGCCCTGTGATGCAGCATACAAACCTCACCAGTGCACACAATCCTTGTGGTACAGAGGGTGGGCCCAGGTATCCAAGAGTAGCCTGGCATGCAAACCCTGCCAGTTCACACAAGACTTATGGTGCACACAGCGGGCCTGGGTGCTGAGAGAGGGAGGCATACAAACCTCGGCAGTGCACACAAACCTCATGGCACAAAGGGTGGGTCTGGGGAGCCATAAGAAGATCACACAAGCCCTGCAACAAAGAGTGCAGGCTGGTGAGATGAAACAAGGGCAGTACAAGTCCCATGATGCAGAGGGTGGGCCTGGGGAGCTTAGACAAGTGAAAAGAAGCCCCACAGCACAGAGGGAGGGCTCAGGGAGCTGAGACAAGCTCCCAAGCCCCCCAAGCCCCATGATATACAGGGCGGGCCTGGTGAGCCAAGATAAGTGAACACAAGCTCCATGACACTAAGGGTGAGCTCAGGGGACTGAGGGAAACCTACACAAGTCTCTATAATGCAGAAGGCACAGTCGAGGAGACAAGAAAAGATCCACACAAACCCATACCTAGCAAACTTCAGCCAGCAGTGTAGGGTGGGGCAGAGGAACAGAAGCACCAGCAAAGACCCCAGGGACAAGTAGGGGGCTGATGGCAGTGAAGATACTCTGAGAGGGCCACTTTGAAGCAGCTGCAGAAATAGACATGTCAAACACTACCCAAGCCAGAAGGACTGCCCAAATACATACTGAACCCATAGATACCCCAAAACTGACTACTAACACTGTACTGCCATTTGGAGAGATGACATCCAGCTTCATTAACCAGAACACAAGCACAAGCTCCCCAAACAGGAAAACACAGGACACTAACCAAACCCCATCCACAGAGGCAGGATCCATAACCAAGAAGAATTACAGAACCTTTAAGAACCTTTTTTTTTTTCCTTTCTCTCTTTTTTCCCTCTTTTTTATATATCACAATGTTTATACCCCCTACATATTTTCACCTTCATATTAGCCTTTTGTGATGCTGTGGAGTTTTCCTTGTTACAAAAATTAATTTAAGATTTCTTTCTCATTTTTTCTGTTTATCACCCATTTTATGAGTTTTTATTTTATTTTTATATATTTATCTACTTTTCATATAGTTTTTTACTGGCTATAGCTATTCCTACATATATATATATATATATATATATATATATATATAATATCTATATTATATCTATATGAAGAGGTACAAGCTGGAATCAAGATTGCTGAGAGAAATATCAATAACCTCAGATATGCAGAGGATATCACCCTTATGGCAGAAGGTGAAGAGGAACTAAAGAGCCTCTTGATGAAAGTGAAAGAGGAAAATAAAAAAATTGCCTTAAAGCTAAACATTCAGAAAATTAAGATCATGGCATCTGGTTCCATGACTTCATGGGAAGCAAATGGAGAAACAGTGGAAGTGTTGGATATGACAGAGTGACTGAACTGAACTGATATGTCTCTATCTATCTATCTATATATTTTTCACATACATCTATTTATATTTGTTTTTCTAATTTTTTCTCTCTTTTTATCTTTTTACCCTCTTTTCCACCCCTTTATTTTCTCTTTTCCCTCCCTTCTCCTCTTTTTCTTCCTTTTGTCTTATTATTTTCCTTCATTCTCTTTTTTTCAGCAAGTTAAAGAGATGGGAATACCAGACCACCTAACCTGCCTCTTGAGAAATCTATATGCAGGCCAGGAAGCAACAGTTAGAACTGGACATGGAACAACAGACTGGTTCCAAATAGGAAAAGGAGTACGTCAAGGCTGTACATTGTCACCCTGCTTATTTAACTTATATGCAGAGTACATCATGAGAAACGCTGGACTGGAAGAAACACAAGCTGGAATCAAGATTTCTGGGAGAAATATCAATAACCTCAGATATGCAGATGACACCACCCTTATGGCAAAAAGTAAAGAGGAACTAAAAAGTAAAAGAGGAGAGTGAAAAAGTTGACTTAAAGCTCAACATTCAGAAAATGAATATCATGGCATCTGGTCCCATCACTTCATGGGAAATAGATAGGGAAACAGTGGAAACAGTGTCAGACTTTATTTTTTGGGGTTCCAAAATCACTGCAGATGTTGACTGCAGCCATGAAATTAAAAGACGTTTACTCCTTGGAAGAAAAGTTATGAGCAATCTAGATAGCATATTCAAAAGCAGAGACCTCACTTTGCAGACTAAGGTCCGTCTAGTTAAGGCTATGGTTTTTCCAGTAGTCATGTATGTATGTGAGAGTTGGACTGTGAAGAAGGCTGAGCACCAAAGAATTGATGCTTTTGAACTGTGGTGTTGGAGAAGATTCTTGAGAGTCCCTTGGACTGCAAGGAGATACAACCAGTCCATTCTGAAGGATATCAACCCTGGGATTTCTTTGGAAGGAATGATGCTAAAGCTGAAACTCCAGTACTTTGGCCACCTCATGGGAAGAGTTGACTCATTGGAGAAGACTTTGATGCTGGGAGGGATTGGGGTCAGGAGGAGAAGGGGGCAACTGAGGATGAGATGGCTGGATGGCATCACTAACTCGATGGACGTGACTCTGAGTGAACTCTGGGAGTTGGTGATGGACAGGGAGGCCTGGAGTGCTGCGATTCATGGGGTCGCAAAGAGTCGGACATGACTGAGCGACTGAACTGAACTCAACTGAACTGAAACTGTTGAACTCTCTTTGCTATATTGCCTAGTTGGTACTTTGTTCATGCTCAGTTTTCCAGATGGAGCATTAGCTAGCTCTGTTTTTAACTGCTCAGTATCACTTTTAATTTCCCTTGTTCACCAAATCAGTCTCCCGTACTCTTTTCCTTAGAATACTTTGGTTGTAACTGTATGTGTGGAAGTGTGTGTATATGTCCCTTTATTTCTGTAATTACCTGAGTGATCTTCTTCATCTCCTCCCACTAGAACAGAGGCACAAGACACCATTAACAAAAAAATCAACACAAGGCATTCAAACAACCTTTCCCTTCAAGGGTAAACACCAAAATGAAGAAGGAATAAAACCTTAAAACTTAGGAAAATGAGGCCTCAAGTGGAGCAAGTTAGAAAAAATAATTATGAAAAGACAAAGAAATATAACACAGATGAAAGAATAAGGTAGAAACTCACAAGATCAAATATACGAAGAGAAAATACGCAATCTATTTGAAAGAAAATTCCGTAATAATAATATTCCAAAGATGTTCTGAAAACTTGAAAATAGAATGGAGAAAATGCAAGAAACACTTAACACCGTTAATACAATCACCAAAGACATGGAAAAAATAAAGTATAAGCAAACAGAGATAAATAACACAATTATTGAAATTTAAAATATCCTAGAAGGAACCAGTAGCAAAATAACTGAGGCAGAGGAAAAGATAAGTGAGCTGGAAGATAGATTTGTGGAAATAACTGCTTAAGAACAGAAAGGAAAAAGAATGAAAAGAATTGAAGATAGCTTTAGAGACCTTTGGGACAGTATTAAATGCACCAACATTCAAGTAATAGGGATCCCAGAGGAAGAAGAGGAAGAAAAAAAAAGTGTTGAGAAAATTTTTGAAGAAATTACAGTTGAAAACATCCCCATCATGGGAAAGGAAATAGTCAATAAAGTCCAAGAAGGGCAAAGAGTCCCATACAGGATAAATCCAAAGAGAAACACATTGAGACACATATTAATAAAGCTAACAGAGATTAAGCACAAAGAAAGAATATTAAAAGCAGCAAATGAAAAGCTACAAGTAACGTACAAGAGACAATCCGTATGATTAACAGTGGATCTTTCCACAGAAATTCTGCAGGTCAGAAGGGAATGGCAGGATATAGTTAAAATAAAGAAACAAAAATCTACAACCAAGATTACTATACCAGGCAAAGATCCCATTGAAAATTGAAGGAGACATCAGAAGTTATACAGACAAGCAAAAGTTAAGAGAATTTAGCACCAACAAGCCAGTCTTGCAACAAATACTAAATGAGCTTATATAGCCAGTAAATACAAGAGAAAGGAAAGACCTACAAAAACAAAAAAACAATTGAGAAAATGCCAATAGGAACATATGCATCAATAATTACCTTAAATGTAAATGGATTAAATGCAGCAACCAAGAGACAAGACCCATATATATGCTGCCGACAAGAGACCCACTTCAGACCTAGAGACACATACAGAGTGAAAGTAAAAGGATGGAAAATGATAAGCTTTCTTTGATAAGCAAAGAAAGCTGGAGTGGCAATTTTTGTTTCAGAAAAATTAAACATTAAAAAAATTTTTTTTAAATGTAAGAGACAAAGAAGGACATTACATAGTGAGCAAGGGATCGATCCAAAAATAAAACATAGTGAAAAGAATAGAAACTGAAATTGCTCAGTCATGTTCGACTCTTTGTGACCCCATGGACTGTAGCCCATCAGGCTCCTCTGTCCACTTGATTTTCCAAACTAGAATACTGGAGTGGATTGCTATTTCCTTCTCCAGGAGATCTCCCTGACCCAGGGATTGAACCCGGGTCTGCCACATTGCAGGCAGATGCTTTACCATCTGATCCACCAAGGAAGTACAACATTGGTAAATATTTATGCACTCAACATAGAAGCACCTTAATATATAAGGCAAATGCTAACAAGCATAAGAGAGGAAACTGACAGTAACACTATAATAGTAGGGAACTTTAACACCCCACTTACACCAATGGACAGATCATCAAAACAGAGAATCAATAAGGAAACACAAACCTTAAATAAAACATTAGACCAAATGATGCTAATTAACATCTTCAGGACTTTTTCATCCAAATGCAGAAAAAATACACTTTTTTCTCAAGTGCACATGAAACATTCTCCAGGATAGACCACATCTTGGGCCACAAACCAAGCCTCAGTAAATTTAAGAAAATTGAAATTGTGTGAAGTATCTTCTCTGACCACAACACTATGAGATTAGATAACAACTACAGGAAAAACAATCAAAAAACTGCAAAAAACATAAACTGATGGATATTGAACAATACATTACTAAATGATGATGAGGTTACTGAAGAAATAAGAAGGGAAATAAAACGATTCCTAGAAACAAATGACAATGAAAACATGATGACCTGAAACCTATGGGATTCAGCAAGAGCAGTTTTAAGAGGGAAGTTTAGAGCAATACAGTCCTACCTCAAGGAACAAGAAAAGCATTGGATAGAGAACATAATTCTACATCTTAAGTAGCTGGAAAAATAAGAACAAAACACCCCCAAAGTCAGCAGAAGGAAAGAAGTCATAAAAAATAGGAACAGAAATAATTGAAAAAGAAATGAAGGAAACAATAGCAAAGATTAATAAAACTAAAAGTTGGTTCTTTGAGATAATAAACAAAATTCACAAACCACTAGCCAAACTCATCAAGAAAAAAAGGGAGAAAAGTCAAATCAGTATAATTAGAAATGAAAAAGGGGTGGTTACAACAGACAACACAGAAATAAAAGGATTATAAAAGAATATTATGAGCAACTATATGCTAGTAAAATGGACAACCTAGAGGAAATGGACAGAGTCTTAGAAACGTTCAACCCCCCAAGACTGAACCAGTAAGAAACAGAAATTATGAACAAGCCAATTACAAATACTGAAATTAAAACTGTGATCAAAAATCTCCTAAAAGACAAAAGTCCAGGGCCAGATGGCTTCACAGGGTAATTCCATCAAGCAGTTAGAGAACAGCTAATGCCTGCAGATGAAGCAACATTTCCAGGCTCATTCTATGAGGTCACAATCATCCTAATACCAAAACCAGGCAAAGACAACAACAGAAAGAAAATTACAGGCCAATATCACTGATGAACATAGATGCAGACATCCCGAACAAAATTTTAGCCAATGAAATTCAATAATACATTAAAAAGCTCATACACCATGATCAAGTCAGGTTTATTCCAGGGATGCAAAATTCTTTAATATGGCTAATCAATCAATGTGATACATCATATTAAACAGCTGAAAGATAAAAACCATATGATCATCTCAATAAATGCAGAAAAAGCCTTTGACAAAATTCAGAACCCATTTGTGATAAAAACGCTTCAAAAAATGGGCATAGAAGGAACCTGTCTCAACATAGTAAAGGCCATATATGATAAGCCCACAGCAAACATTATTCTCAATGGTGAAAGACTAAAAGCATTCCCTTTAAGATCAGGAATAAGACGAGGGTGTCCACTTTCACCACTATTATTCAACTTAGTTTTAGAAGTTCTAGCTATGGCAATTAGAGAAGAAAAGGAAATAAATGGAATCCAGATCAGAAAAGAAGAAGAAAAGCTCTCACTCTTTGCAGATGACATGATACTATACATAGAAAACCCAAGAGAAACTATCAGAAAATAAAATTCAGTAAAGTCGCAGGATACAAGGTCAATACACAAATATCATTTGCATTCCTATATACTAACAATGAAAAATCAGAAAGAAAAATTAAGGAATCAACCCCATCACCATTGCAGCAAAAAGAATAAAATATCTAGGAATAAACCTACCTAAGGAGACAGAAGACATGTATACAGAAAATTATAAGACATTGGTGAAAGAAATCAAAGACTACATAAACAGATGGAGAGATATTCCATGTCCCTGCGTAGGAAGAATCAACATTGTGAAAATGTCTGTACTACTAAATGCAATCTACAGATTCAATGTGATCCCTATCAAGCTACAAATGACATTTTTTCACAGAACTAGAACAAAAAAAAATTCATATGGAAACACAAAGGACCCTGAATAGCCAAGACAGTCTTGAGAAAGAAGAATGGAACTGGAGGAATTAACCTTCCTGACTTCAGGCTATACTACAAAGCTACAGTCATCAAGACAGCATGGTACTGGCACAAAAACAGAAAGATAGACCAATGGAACAGGATAGAAAATCCAGAGATAAACCCATGCACCTATGGGTAACTTTTTTTTGACAAAGAAAACAAGAATGCACAATGGGGCAAAGATAGCCTCTTCAATAAATGGTGCTGGGAAAACTGGACAGCTGTGAGCAAAAGAATGAAATTAGAACACTTACTAATGCCATGCACAAAGATGAACTCAAAATGGAATAAAGACCTAAATTTAAAACCAGAAACTATAAAACTCTTAGACAAAAACATAGGGAGAACACCTGATGACATAAATCAAAGCACGATCTTCTATGACTCACCTCCTAGAATAATGGAAATAAAAGCAAAAATAAACAACTGGGGCCTAGTTAAACTTAAAAGCTTTTACACAGCAAAGGAAACTATAAACAAGGTGAAACAACAACCTCTGAATAGGAGAAAATTATAGCAAATGAAACAACTGTCAAAGGATTAATTTCCAAAATATGCAAGCAGCTCATACAACTCAATACCAGAAAAACAAACAGCCAAATCAAAAAGTGGGAAAAAGACCTGAAATGATATTTCTCCAAAGGTGGCTAACAAGCACATGAAAAGATGCTCAACATCATTCTTTATTAGAGAAATGCAGATCAAAACTACAATGAGATATCACCTCACACCAGTCAGAATGGCCATCATCAAAAAGTCTACAAACAATAAATGTTAGAGAAGATGCAGAGTAAAAGGAACACTCTTGCATTGCTGGTGGGAATATAAACTGATACAGCCACAATGGAAGACACTATTAGATTCCTTAGAAAGCTAGGAATAAAACCACCATATGATTGAGCACTCCCACTCCTAGGTAACACCACAAGGAGACGAAAATTGAAAAAGACACATGTACCCCAATGTTCACTGCAGCACTGTTTATGATAGCTAGAACATGGAAGCAACCTAGATGTCCATTGACAGACGAATGGATAAAGAAGCTGTGGTCCATATATACAATAGAATATTGCTCAGCCATAAAAACGACTGCAGTTTTGAGTCAGTTCTATTGAGGTGGATGAACATAGAGCTTATTATGCACAGTGAAGTAAGTCAGAAAGAGAAATATAAATAATGTATATTGATGCATATATGTGGAATCTAAAAAGATAGTATTGATGAAGTTATTTTCAGGACAGCAATGGAGAAACAGACATAGAGAACAGACCTATGGACACGGAGTGGGGGGGAAGAGGGAGAAAGTGAGATGCATGGAGAGAGTAACATGGAAATTTACATTACCATAAGTGAAATAGATGACTGGTGGGAATTTGCTCTATGACTCATGGAATTCAGACAGGGGCTCTGTGACAATCTGGAGGAGTGGGATAGGAAGGGAGATGGGAGGGAGTTTTGGAGGGAGAGGACATGGGTGTACCTGTGGATGATTCTTGTTGATGTATGACAGAAAACCACAAAATTCTCTAAAGCAATTATCCTTCAATTAAAAAAAATTTTTTAAGATACAATTTTCTGACTCTGCAGAATCATAGCAAAGAAGTCGAAAGAATTTGAAAACTTTAAAAATTATAATACCAATGTAGATGATCCACCAGGGAGATTATATTGGGTAAGATGTTTTCAACATCTCCAAACTCCAGGGAGCAAGAAGATTTTTCACATCAGCCAACAAACATAATAATTGAGAAGTTTGAGACGTCTCTGAAATTGGTGATCTTCCTCCTAAGTTCTGTAGAGGAGCTTTGTGCCATGAACTGAAATAGTTACAAGAAAAATGCCAACTCAGCTATTACTGGCACTCATAGAACATGGTCACTAATTCTCTATGTTTCCTTTGTAAATTTTTAAAGAATCTGTAATACTGTCACTATGTCACCTGTGAATTAGAGAGAGAACAGAGATTATGCTTTTTTTTTTTTAAGGAATCAAAAGAGGAAAAAGCTATAGATAGATTCTGGATAATACTTTACTCAGAACTTATAAAGGATAAATTCTAATTTTTTGTTTTGTTTTTAGTCACAGATAATCCTTGAATTTTTTTATCTTGGGAGAATTTCAAATGGATTACTATGAACCATTCAAAAGTCAGCATAAGGACAGACAGTATATGTTAGGCACCAGTTTCTCAAAAAAGAAAGTTTTGTGGACATTTACCTACCTACCAGTTTTCTGAAAAAAATCTAAGTAAACTGATTTTTGTTCTATTTACAGATGCCATGTTTAAATATTTTGAGTTGTGCCAATGAAATAACTTGAATTATCTACCTACAATGTATAGTTTTTACTTACAATGAAGTGTTAAATTCGTACTTACCAAGGCTATGGTTTTTCCAGTGGTCATGTATGGATGTGAGAGTTGGACTGTGAAGAAAATTGAGCACCGAAGAATTGATGCTTTTAAACTGTGGTGTTGGAGAAGACTCTTGAGAGTCCTTTGGATTGCAAAGAGATCCAACCAGTCCGTCCTAAAGGAAATCAGTCCTGGGTGTTCATTGGAAGGACTGATGCTGAAGCTGAAACTACAATATTTGACCACCTCATGCAAAGATTTGACTCATTGGAAAAGACCCTGATGTTGGGCAGGAGGAGAAGGGGATGACAGAGGATGAGATAGCTGGATGGCATCACCGACTTGATGCACATGGGTTTGGGTAGACTCCGGGAGTTGGTGATGGACAGGGAGGCCTGGTGTGCTGTGATTCATGGAGTCGCAAAGAGTAGGACATGACTGAGCGACTGAACTGAACTGAACTGAGGCATGCAGTCAAATCAAAATACACATCTTCAGCAATTCATGCTTGTTCTTCCCTCTGTCCAGTCAATTCTACTTCCTAAGATGTGACTGTTAGCTGTACTTTTATCACATTCCATTGATTTTGCCTATTCTCTAACTTCATACAAATATAGAACAAAAATGATACACTTTTTGTGTCTGGCTTCTTTCATTCAATACAAAGTCTTGAGAGTCATCCATGGTGTTGCATTTGTATGTGCTTCACACCTTGTTTTCATTATTATATTCAGGTCCTCAGTTGCAGGGTGTTTTCCAGGAGTATTTTATTTATTATTATTTTTAAAAATATAAATTTATTTATTTTAATTGGAGGTTAATTACTTTCCAATATTGTATTAGTTTTGCCATACATCAATACGAATCCACCACAGATATACACATGTTCCCCATCCTGAATCCCCCTCCCTCCTCCCTCCTCCCTCCCTGTACCATCCCTCTGGGTCGTTTCAGTGCACCAGCCCCAAGCATCCAATATCATGCATAGAACCTGGACTGGTGATTCATTTCATATATGATATTATACATGCTTCAATGCCATTCTCCCAAATCATCCCACCCTAGCCCTCTCCCACAGAATCCAAAAGACTATTCTATACATCCATGTCTCTTTTGCTGTCTCACATACAGGGTTATTGTTTCCATCATTCTAAATTACAGATATATGCATTAGTATACTGTATTGGTGTTTTTCTTTCTGGCTTACTTCATTTTGTATAATAGGCTCCAGTTTCACCCACCTCATTAGAACTGAGTCAAATGTATTCTTTTTAATGGCTGAGTAATATTCTTTGGAAGGAATGACGCTAAAGCTGAAACTCCAGTACTTTGGCCACCTCATGCAGAGAGTTGACTCATTGGAAAAAACTCTGATGCTGGGAGGGATTGGGGGCAGGAGGAGAAGGGGACGACAGAGGATGAGAAGGCTGGATGGCATCACTGACTCGATGGACGTGAGTCTGAGTGAACTCCGGGAGTTGGTGATGGACAGGGAGGCCTAGTGTGCTGTGATTCATGGGGTTGCAAAGAGTCGGACACGACTGAGTGACTGAACTGAACTGAATATTCCATTGTGTATATGTACCACAGCTTTCTTAGTCATTCATCTGCTGATGGATATCTAGGTTGCTTCCATGTCCTGACTATTCTAAACAGTGCTGCAATGAACTTTGGGGTACACGTGTCTCTTTCAATTATGGTTTCCTCAGTGTGTATGCCCAGCAGTGGGATTGCTGGGTCATAAGGCAGTTCTATTTCCAGTTTTTTAAGGAATCTCCACACTGTTCTCCATAGTAGCTATACTAGTTTGCATTCCCACCAACAGTTTAACAGGGTTCCCTTTTCTCCACACCCTCTTCAGCATTTATTGCTTGTAGACTTTGGATTGCAGCCATTCTGACTGGCATGAAATGGTACCTCATTGTGGTTTTGATTTGCGTTTCTCTGATAATGAGTGATGTTGAGCATCTTTTCATGTGTTTGTTAGCCATCTGTATGTCTTCCTTGGAGAAATGTCTATTTAATTCTTTGGCCCATTTTTTGATTGGTTTGTTTATTTTTCTGGAATTGAGCTGCAGAAGTTGCTTGTATATTTTTGAGATTAGTTGTTTGTCAGTTGCTTCATTTGCTATTATTTTCTCCCATTCTGAAGGCTGTCTTTTCACCTTGCTTATAGTTTCCTTTGTTGTGCAGGAGGTTTTAAGTTTAATTAGGTCCCATTTGTTTATTTTTGTTTTTATTTCCAGTATTCTTGGAGGTGGATCATAGAGGACCCTGCTTTTAAAGATAATTTCTTCATAATGGAGGGAAGGTGTTTGAAATTGAAAAGCAAAATAACTTTGAACATACATTAGATACATTCCATTCTTAAGAGGAAACCATTGATCAAAATTTCCCTTGATTTGCTCAGGGCCTGTACTCTGTAACTTTGCACATACTACTAACAGAATCTTATTTTATTTGTTAAAAAGATAAAATCTTAAAATGTAGTCCTTTCCTCTGGTGAAAATAATATGATGAATCAGTTACAGAAATCTAGGTGCTTTGTTCCAATAATAGAGAATGCAGTGTTAATAACTGAAAAGTAAGCATGAGCACATGAGGTTCAAGAGATAAGACATTAGACTCCCAACTTTCTTTATGTTGATAGCATTGGAGCACAAGGCTCATTCAGAATTACTGGCTTACGGAATTCCCAGCCAGCATGTCAGTTGTGTGGAGGACCAGAGTGATGGTGTTGAAAAGGTCACAGCACCAACACAGAACCACGGTTCACCCTGGAAGACCCTCTTTCTTTGTCAAAGTATTTTACCCTAATTTTCTGATGACACAAGATTCTTAATCTTTCACTAATCCTTTAAATACCATGATTCTTCAGAGATCCTCGTAATTCTAGATTCATTATATTCACTTTCTTGGGTACAATCTGAAAACATGGATGCATCTGTCCCTGGGGAGGTGCTTGACTTCGCTGCTCATCCACACACTGGGCTTACCAGGGGCTTCTGCCCCCTTAGTAAGTGGCAGACCAGTAGCAGGAAAGGTTGAGTTCAATTTAGGAGCTGCATGAATAACCCAACTGTAGGGCACATAGGCACACTGTTTTTCTCCAGTCTACTTTGTAGGTAATGGATTTATGTGTTGATTGCCATCTGTCTGACACCCTTTTTTCTCAGTTGGTTTCACACACTGGGAGGGATGACAGCATGACTAGCAATCCCCATAAAGGATAGCTCAGTCCTACCTCTGAGTTCCATCCTTTTAGTCCATCTAGCACTTTCTCACTTCCAGTTAATTGCAGCACCTGTTTTAGGAATAACTACTGTCATTCATCCTAGTCATGGGCTCCAGTGAGGACTGCTAACCCTAGTACCCTGGTTCTCTGGCCACTGGAGTAGACATGTAACCCATAATGTGACAACTGATGTAATGTTTCAAGAAAACTTTAGCAGGAAGGGACGTATTCTTTGATGGCAAAGCTCTGAGGATATAAATAGATGATCACCCTTTTCCACTACAAGGAAAAAGTGAAACTAAAAAGCAGAGAGAAGAGATGGGAGACAGCATCCTGCTTTATTCCAGCTGCTCTTATTCCCAAGTACAAGTTTTCATCCTAATTTTATAGACTATACCTACCCACTTTAGCCCCAGACAGTAAAACAAACAAACAAACAACAACAACATTCAGGGTAATAAAACCTTGCTCAACCCTTCAAATTCCAGATGTATCAGTGTGATAAATGTAAACAAACAAACAAAAAAAACCCATAAAATTGAAAAGATAGAAAAAAAGTGTAATGTCTCATAAATATCAGGATGAAATTTTCTTTCCAAGCTTGAAAGTAAAAGATGATACAAAGGATGATATCAGATAAAATGGAAAAACATGAATAATAAGCAATTCAGTTTGCTACAATCCTAAACAAAAAATGTAAGTGGGAAAAATAAACAGCATAGTATATGTATTAACATTTTCAAAAAGTGATTACTCTATGGAGGATGGCAATAATATTCTCAGTATTAAAATGGGTCAAACAGAGAGACAGATGATTTAAGAAGATAAAACATAATAAACATTTTAAAAATGTATTACTGATACAAATAAATGTGAGATAAATTACAGCTTTGGGGTTAACTGTTACATGCTGTGTATATATGTATGTTAAAATTTACAGACACACAATTACAGATGCTTACCTGTGAAATAAAAAAGATTAGACATATCCATTCATCATTGTCTCACTACTGGAATTTTTCAGTATTTCATTATAGTAAAGTTATAAAAATGGCTGCTTCAATGTAAGAAGAAAAATGTGAAATTATATATATGGAACTATTTCAAGTACATGAAACTGATAAGAACTGAGTCTCCTGCATAGCAGGCAGATTCTTTATCAGCTGAGCTACCAGAGAAGCCCAACAGAACAAATGGTGGAAACAAATATACCCCAAATTTAATATTTCTTAAATCTGAATAGTGAAATCATAGGTAATTTTTACTTGCTTCTTTACGGTTTTCAGCATTTTTCCCACAAATATTTGCTATTTTTATTATAAAAACGTTATATGCAAAGGTTTAGCACTTTTCTAACACTATTTTGAAAGCTTTTGTTTCTGAATTACAGCAACTGAAGCAACTCTGACAAGATTAGTCAGTCTTTGCAAATCATAGTAAAGAACTACCTCTTCCCTGGGATTCTCTCCCCTCAGTCCTGGATACATTTCTTGCATTGCTCTCTTCCTGCTGTGCTGTTTTCTGACACAGCATTTTGAAGGAGAGAAAAAAAAAAATTACTCATATGCAGATACTAAGTAACATTAACTTATATCTAACTAGGCAATGAAATCACAACAATATCCACAGATGACCAAACCCCGATAAGAACTCCTCACACAAAACGTCTGATGTGGAGATTAATCCTTTGCCAGTTGCTTTCTTTACAAATACATTTTCCCTTCCTGAAGGTGGTCTTTTTGTCTTGTTTTCAATTTCCTTTGCTGTGCAAAAGGTTTTAAATTTAATTAGGTCCCTTTTTTTTTTTGTTTGTTTGTTTTTATTACTGTAGGAGTGGATCAAAAAAAATCTTTCTGCAGTTTATGTCTACAAGTATTCTGCTTATATTTTCCTGTAGAGTTTTATAGTGTCCAGCCTTACACTTGGGTCTTTAAGTGGGAAAGAAATCCAAAGTAATGGGGATATATGCATCAGTTCAGTTCAGTTCATTTCAGTCACTCAGTCGTGTCCAACTCTTTGCAACCCCATGAATCGCAGCACGCCAGGCCTCCCTGTCCATCACCAATTTCCGGAGTTCACTCAGACTCACGTCCATCGAGTCCGTGAGGCCATCCAGCCATCTCATCCTCTGTCGTCCCCTTCTCCTCCTGCCCCCAATCCTTCCCAGCATCAGAGTCTTTTCCAATAAGTCCACTCTTTGCATGAGGTGGCCAAAGTACTGGAGTTTCAGCTTTAGAATCATTCCTTCCAAAGAAATCCCAAGGCTGATCTCCTTCAGAACGGACTGGTTGGATCTCCTTGTAGTCCAAGGGACTCTCAAAAGTCTTCTCCAACACCACAGTTCAAAAGCATCAATTCTTTGGTGCTCAGCCTTCTTCACAGTCCAACTCTCACATCCATACATAACCACAGGGGAAACCATAGCCTTGACTAGATGGACCTTAGTCAGCAAAGTAATGTCTCTGCTTTTGAATATACTATCTAGGTTGGTCATAACTTTTCTTGCAAAGAGTAAGAGTCTTTTAATTTCATGGCTGCAGTCACTATCTGCAGTGATTTTGGAGCCCCCCAAAATAAAGTCTGACACTGTTTCCACTGTTTCCCCATCTATTTCCCATGAAGTGATGGGACCAGATGCCATGATCTTCGTTGTCTGAATGTTGAGCTTTAAGCCAACTTTTTCACTCTCCACTTTCACTTTCATCAAGAGGCTTTTTAGTTCCTCTTCACTTTCTGCCATAAGGGTGATGTCATCTGCATATCTGAGGTTACTGATATTTTTCCTGGCAATCTTGATTCCAGCTTGTGTTTCTTCCAGTCCAGCATTTCTCATGATGTACTCTGCATACAAGTTAAATAAGCAGGGTGACAATATATAGCCTTGACGTACTCCTTTTCCTATTTGGAACCAGTCTATTGTTCCATGTCCAGTTCTAACTGTTTCTTCCTGACCTGCATACAGATTTCTCAAGAGGCAGGTCAGGTGGTCTGGCGTTCCCATCTCTTTCAGAATTTTCTACAGTTTATTGTGACCCACACACTGATTGACTTTGCTGTACAGCAGAAATGATCATAACATTATAAAGCAACTATACTTCAGTAAAATTTTTTTAAATTAAATAAAACGGCCATTTCAATAATCACATCCTTTCTGGACCATCTCTTCTCCATGGTAACTACCTGACTTTTCTAGATAAGTATTTCTGATTCAGTAAGCTGACTGACCTAGTTTGTTAGAAGTTCTGTAGCCTGAATTGAAAATGCTACAGCTGAAAGGAAACTTCAAATGTGAGTATCAATTAAAACATCTTTTCAATTTATGTTTTGGAAATTAAGTATTTATTAACAAAAGTGTTTTTAGAGTCGGAGAAATCACTGATTATCATTTGAATGAGGATTAGGAAATGAGAAAATGATGGAAAGTTCACACAGAAATGCACTGAAATCCATTTTTATGTTTAAGTAGAAAATTAAGCATGTTGATTGGATCAGAACAGATTAGACCACCTCATTCATTTCACGTAGAGCAGAGAACTCAAAACTGTGCACTATTTCTGCTGCTTCATCCCAAACAGTAAGTCTTCCCTGCTCCTTTTGCCTGCCCTCTCCTTTCTTTTTTTTTTTTTTTTGCAACTGATTCCCAGCCTTCACTCCAGGTGTCCACTCTGACTTAAATCCTAAGAGTAATAATTAACACATGATTTAAAATTTTAAAATGTTTTGTTTTGTTACTTTTAAGCCAATTATGACCTGTTCTCTGGGAAATCTTTAAAAAGGGTCATGATTTATATCAGACTAGCCCATGGATGGAGGAGCCTGGTGGGCTGCAGTCCATGGGGTCGCTAAGAGTTGGACATGACTGAGTGACTTCACTTTGACTTTTCACTTTCATGCATTGGAGAAGGAAATGGCAACCCACTCCAGTATTCTTGCCTGGAGAATCCCAGGGATGGGGGAGCCTGGTGGGCTGCCTTCTATGGGGTCACATAGAGTTGGACACGACTGAAGCGACTTAGCAGCAGTAGCAGCAGCAGCCTAGCTATGCAGAGCCTAGCTATGTGGAGAAGGCAATGGCACCCCACTCCAGTACTCCTGCCTGGAAAATCCCATGGATGGAGGAGCCTGGTGGGCTGCAGTCCATGGGTCGCTAAGAGTCAGACACGACTGAACGACTTCACTTTGACTTTCACTTTCATGCATTGGAGAAGGAAATGGCAATTCACTCCAGTATTCTTACCTAGAGAATCCCAGGGATGGGGGAGCCTGGTGGGCTGCCATCTATGGGGTCGCACAGAGTCCGACACGACTGAAATGACTTAGCAGCAGCAGCAGCAGCCTAGCTATGGGTTATGCAAAGTGATTTACTAACAGTAAGACCAAAAAGTTTTTACCAGTGTGTATAAAGTAAGAGGTTCAAGAAAAATCTAGCTGAGATCTTAGATTTGAATCCACTCTTCAGTGATATTTGCATTTTATAATGACATCTATATTATTTTACATTTCCTGTATTTATTTCAAAATAGCACTTTAGTCATAAATACTAGTCCTGCCCATCTCTTTGGTAAGATAAAATTTCCCTCCAAATTGAAAATGTTAAATTTTTCAATTCATTCTCTCCTATTATAAAGTCCTCCATGATTGTGGAATAAGTCAAAAGAAAGATCAAATTTATATTGAAAGCCAAGACTATATGAGGCACATAGTATCTGCTGAAGATATTATTATGTGCAAAAGATATATTTTTTCTTTCTTTTTTTCAGTTTCCATTACTTTTATACAAGCGTAGGTATACATATAAGTTTTATAAAAATCAAATACAGACACATACATGACATGGGTGGTAAGTTTGGGGCAAAACATATTTTAAAATGAAAATATAATTTAAAAAAATGTTGAAGACTGACTCCTATTGTATAAAGAGTAGAATGATACAGAATCAAGGCTATGGATTTTCATTAAATTCATTAACTTTTATAAAATGTCACTTTTTTCTGTCTTTGGCTAGGTTCTGTGCCATTTGAAAAGCTCTAAACAAAATCTGTCAGATTGGGGGAAGGCTTTAAGTTTAAATGCCTGATCACCAAGATCTGATGGGGAAAGATTTACATTGGGGCTAGGCAGCCCACAATTAAACCATTTACAGTGACCCTCTAGGACTGCCCTTCCAAGTGTGGACTTCACCCTTGATGTGGACAATTGGAGTTGCCGCTGTTAAGCAAAGAGAAAGAAAAAGAGGAGGATAATGAGAAAAGTCGGTGTATATATAGGTCTGCGGATGACTCCACTCTAGGCTGGCTAAAGTTGTTTAGCAATGTTAAACTCAGAACCATCAGGTGCTTTCCACTACCTATAACTCAACAGTATTTTTAAATATTATGATAAATACATTTAAGAATGTCCAACAATATTTTGAACTTTCCCTTACGTCCTCTTTTTGCCTTCAACTTTCTTTACAAGGTAGTAAATACAAAATCCCTGGGATTTCTTTGGAAAGAATGATGCTAAAGCTAAAACTCCAGTACTTTGGCCACCTCATGCGAAGAGCTGACTCGTTGGAAAAGACTCTGATGCTGGGAGGGATTGAGGGCAGGAGGAGAAGGGGATGGCAGAGGATGAGATGGCTGGATGGCATCACTGAGTTGATGGATGTGAGTCTGAGTGAACTCAGGGAGTTGGTGATGGACAGGGAGGCCTGGTGTGCTGTGATTCATGGGGTTGCAAAGACTTGGACACGACTGAGCGACTGAACTGAACTGAACTGAACTGAACTTAAATACAAAATACTATCGAAAAAATAATAAGGTTGTAGGATAGAATAAAGTTAGATGAAATGAGTAAATGCCAGAGATCTGCTGTACAAGCTAGTGCCTATAATTTTAAATAAAATATTGTGCACTTAAGAGAGTAGATCTCATATTAATTGTTCTTACCATCAAAGAGAGAGAGAGAGAGAGAGAGAGAGAGAGAGAGAGACTACCAACAATAAAATTGAAGGAAAAAGAAATGCAGAGGACACTGGAAATTTTTAGAGGTAGATATATTTGTTACCTTGGTTATGGGAATGGTAACACAAGTGCATACATATATCTAAACTTGGCAAATTATATATTAATCATAATTTTTGTATACCAAGTATATCTCAATAAATCTTAGAAAAATCAGGTTCAATTATTTTTTTGGGGCCTTAGCATGTAAGTCAATGGGTGAATCCATCTCTGCCTCTGTGGCCCACAGTTTCCTGGCTTTACCATGTCCATGTAGTTTCTGAAACACCTCAGCACAATATTCATATGAGATGAATTTCCATGATGGTATGAACTTTTTTCTAGGTTAAAATTAAAATTGAAATTCATATCCTTAAAAAAATCACTTATAAACCAAAGTACAATTTGAATTTAAAATTAGCTCAGTATAGATGGGGAAACAGTGGAAACAGTGGCTGACTTTATTTTTGGGGGCTCGAAAATTACTAAAGGTGGTGACTGCAGCCATGAAATTAAAAGATGCTTATTCCTTGGAATGAAAGTTATGACCAACCTAGACAGCATATTAAAAAGCAGAGAGATCTCTTTGTCAACAAAGGTCTGTCTAGTCAAGGCTATGGTTTTTCCAGTGGTCATGTATGGATGCAAGAGTTGGACTGTAAAGAAAGCTGAGCACTGAAAAATTGATGCTTTTGAACTGTGGTGTTGGAGAAGACTCTTGAGAGTCCCTTGGACTGCAAGGAGATCCAACCAGTCCATCCTAAAAGAGATCAGTCCTGGGCATTCATTGGAAAGACTGATGTTGAAGCTGAAACTCCAATACTTTGGTGACCTGATGCAAAAAGCTGAATCACTGGAAAAGACCCTGATGCTGGGAAAGATTGAAGGCAGGAAGTGAAGGGGATGACAGAGCATGAGATGGTTGGATGGCATCACTGACTCAATGAAGATGGGTTTGGGTAGACTCTGGGAGTTTGTGATGGACACGGAGGCCTGGCGTGCTGCGGTTTATGAGGTTGCAAAGAGTTGGACATGACTGAGTGACTGAACTGATACTGAACTGATACACCCATGGATAAGAAATCACATTGAAGCTAATCCCCACTACTGCACTTCAAAAAGAACACCCACTATATCACTGAATTTTCTCGAACAAATCTTTACGCAATAGTAACCTAGGCATTGCTGTCATTGCTAAGGAGTGGTAGTAATGACAGTTGCTTTTGTGTTTTTTTTTGGTTACAGCTGAGTTAGCACAAAGAAACTTCAAGTTCCACTCCAGTAAAGGGACATCTTATTGAAGACTTGTCAGTTTGACTCCTCTTCACCAGGACATGGTAGATGAGACCTCAAGTACTTTATTGAGTCAAATTGGAAGCTGTTCCTTCCTCGATTATTCAAAGCATCAGAATATACTTTAATTTCAAACTTTGTTCATTTGGCAAATTATATTACAGTTTATATATCTCAAACAGGCCCAAGTCTTAAGACTTTTAGCTCATTCCACAAGCTAATTTAGAAAGACTCTAATTGCCAAAAAATTCCTAAATATTTTCAGTCTTCAGCCAACAAAAATGGAGAGAGAGAGGGTTAAAGAGCTGAATCAAATTTCTGAAGAATTGGTTTCAAGTGTGTGTTGGGAGGGAAGAAAATTACAATTCAGTTGTAGATGAAGGTCAAGTCTAGAAAGTCTCCTAGAAAAGAGATGATAATCTGAGGCATTGGGGAAGCTCAGGTATAATTACTATGATTCCTATTTATCCAGTTTTTACAATGGACCAGGCACTGTGCTTCACAGTCATTACACCACTTAATCTCCACAATAGCCTAGCAACTCAACTATGTGTTTCATCTTCACTTACATATGAGGAAGCTAAAGCTTAGAGATATTAGACATAGATCCACAGCCTCTGATTAAAACCTTTTGGAATTCAGGATTTTTTTTATTAATTGTCGTTTTAGAGATAACGTGATACATGAACCACAAATTGCATAACTCCACAATAGAATGTATTAATAGGGTTATATACACAAATATAGACTTTTCACACTAAGTGTGATAAAGAAAGATTATAAATAGCTGGTGTCAGCTCAGGACAGGTGGCAATGTCCTCAGAGTTATAAATATAATGAAGATTTTAGACTTTTGTGGATTTAGGAACTGCAGGCTTATCCAATGCTAAAAGTTACATGACTAGTCATTGATAGAATTGAGTCTTAAACAGGATGATTTCTAAATGTGTACATTTGCCCTTATGCCACTTGTAGTGGAAGAGGAATCCAAGGATGAGAGTGGTCAAGTAATCCTCATAGCTCTCATTATATAAGTAATTGGTGCAGGAGTTGATATTCAAACCCATATTTGTCCGATTCCAAATGAACTCTGCTTTCAGACTCTCAGGTCATTTACTTTGTGCGTTAGTTGATATCTTGCTGTGATTCTGCTAAAGTTCTTTCATATCATGGTTGACTATCTGTAAATTAAAAATTATTATTCATAGGAAATTTGGAAAACTCAGCAGAGGCCACAGGATGAAAAAGGTTAGTTTTCATTTCAATCCCAAAGAAAGGAAATGCCAAAGAATGCTCAAACCACCGCACAATTGCACTCATCTCAAACGCTAAGAATTTTACATGCTCATCACTTTACTAAGTAATGCTCAAAATTTTCCAAGCCAGGCTTCAGCACTATGTGAACCTTGAACTTCCAGATGTTCAAGCTGGTTTTAGAAAAGTCAGGGGAGCCAGAGATTAAATTGCCAACATCCACTGGATCATGGAAAAAACAAGAGAGTTCCAGAAAAACATCTATTTCTGCTTTATTGACTATGCCAAAGACTTTGACTGTGGATCACAATAAACTGTGGAAAATTCTGAAAGAGATGGGACTACCTGACCCGCCTCCTGAGAAAGTTATATGCAGGTCAGGAAGCAACAGTTAGAACGGGACATGGAACAACAGACTGGTTCCAGATAGGAAAAGTATTACGTCAAGGCTGTATATTGTTACCCTACTTATTTAACTTATATGAGAGTACATCATGAGACATGCTGGGCTGGAATCAAGATTGCCAGGAGAAATATCAATAACCGCAGATATGCAGATGACACCACCCTTATGGCAGAAAGTGAACAGGAGCTAAAGAGCCTCTTGATGAAAGTGAAAGTGGAGAGTGAAAAAGTTGGCTTAAAGCTCAACATTCAGAAAACGAAGATCATGGCATCTGGTCCCATCACTTCGTGGGAAGTAGATGGGGAAACAGTGGAAGCAGTGTCAGACTTTATTTTTTGGGCTCCAAAATCACTGCAGATGTTGATTGCAGCCATGAAATTAAAAGACGCTTACTCCTTGGAAGGAAACTTATGACCAAACTTGACAGCATACTAAAAAGCAGAGACATTACTTTGCCAACAAAGGTCTGTCTAGTTAAGGCTATGGCTTTGCCAGTGGTCATGTATGGACATGAGATTTGGACTGTGAAAAAAGCTGACCGCTGAAGAATTGATGCTTTTGAACTGTGGTGTTGGAGAAGACTCTTGAGAGTCCCTTGGACTGCAAGGAGATCGAACCAGTCCATTCTAAAGGAAATCAGTCCTGGGTGTTCTTGGGAAGGACTTATGCTAAAGCTGAAACTCCAATACTTTAGCCAACTCATGCGAAGAGTTGACTCATTGGAAAAGACCCTGATGTTGGGAGGGACTGGGGGCAGGAGAGAAGGGGATGATAGAGGATGAGATGGCTGGATGGCATCACCGACTTGATGGACATGAGTTTGAGTGAACTTTGGGAGTTGGTGATGGATAGGGAGGCCTGGTGTGCTATTATTCATGGAGTTGCAAAGAGTCAGACACAACTGAGTGACTGAACTGAACTGATTCATAGGACTGGGCTTCCCAGGTGGTTCAGTGGTAAAGAATCTGCCTGCCTAAGAGGGAGACTCAAGAGGCCTGAGGTCTGGAAGAGTCCCTGGAGGAGGGAATTGTAACCCACTCCAGTATTAGTGCATGAAAAATTCTACAGACAGAAGAGCCTGGTGGGCTACAATCCACGGGGTCACAGAGAGTTGGGCATGACTGAGCAAATGAGCACACATCTGTGGGGCTATTCTGCCCTCAGATTTCCTCAGGACGATGCACAGCATGCATTACTGCTAACTCAGCTAGGATGCTATGCTATTACAGAGATATGATTTCTACACAGATTTTTATAAAGAAAAGTTTTCATAAAAAATTATAACTGTATTTTTGTAAAGAAAGTAATGAATAAAAATGAAAGCTGCATTATATATGTCGATATTTTAACATAAATTACCTTCACTCACTTAATTTTGTTATGTACAAGTATCTCATTATTTTATTAAGCATTTTCCCACTAAAGTAAACCAATAAAATGACTGAATTCGTTGCAAGTGCCATATTAGAAGCCAATAAGTAACACATTTGAAAAAAAATTATTTTAACATGGCTAAAAAATTATTTGCCATACCACATATTTTAGGGGAAGAAAATTGAGATAGACTAAAAGTCAGAAAATGTATTATTTATGGTTCAAAAGCTTATTTGTCATGGGACTTTGGGAAAGGTTTATATTCTCTATTTTAGTTTTCTTGTCTGTATTAAAACTATCAGCAAACACTATAGGTGTGTGAGTTGAAATTGTATACACAAGCTTAAAATGATTCAAAAAATGTATAATACCATATAATATCAGTATCTCCTTTTAGCATTTCATGATTTATTATAAAAAATATATTTGCACAGGTTTAAAAATTTGAAGATTCTTTTCTACTGGTTTTCAAATTAAGTGTATAACAGCTACAAAGTGGTTAATATCATTCTCTTTTTTAAATTCTTATTTTTTAATTGGGGTTGTTTTGTGTTGATTTCTGCCAACATTGTACAGCATCATGAATCAGCCATCAGTTCAGTTCAGTCACTCAGTCATGTCTGACTATTTGTGACCCCATAAATCACAGTCTTTTCCAATGGGTCAACTCTTCACATGAGGTCCCAAAGTATTGGAGTTTCAGCTTTAGCATCATTCCTTCTAAAGAAATCCCAGGGCTTATCTCCTTCAGAATGGACTGATTGGATCTCCTTGCAGTCCAAGGGACTCTCAAGAGTCTCCAACACCACAGTTCAAAAGCATCAATTCTTCGGCGGTCAGCTTTCTTCACAGTCCAACTCTCACATCCATACATGACCACTGGAAAAACCATAGCCTTGACTAGACGGACCTTAGTTGACCAAGTAGATACATATATCTCCTCCCTGTGGAGCCTCCGTCCCACCTCCCCACAGAGCACTAGGCTGAGCTCATTTTGCTATAAGGCAACTGTCCACGAGCTATCTGTTTTACATGTGGTAATGTATATGTTTCAATGTTACTCTCTCAATTCATCCCACCCTCTCTTTCCCCTGTTGTGTCTACAAGTATGTTCTCTATATCTGTGTCTGTATTCTTGCCCTGAAAACAGGTTTATCAGTACTAGTCTTAAAAATTTAAGACAAGATAATTTAAGCTCATGGTTGCTAATGAGATATATTCACAAACAAAGAATTTTCTTTATTTTGCTTGGCTTATTTATATAGAATAGTAAGGGCAACTTTGTTATGATAAATTTCAAGTTGGCATTCTGTCTTAAGTTTAACATAAATATTTTAAACAAGAGTAAGAAAGAGTTTGGATATCTACTTTTATTGTAACATATTCTCACAAATTTTCCACTCAGGCCAAGATTTTTGGCTTAAAAAATCCCAAAGATTTTTAAAACTCCCAAAGATCCTAGCAATAATGTACATATTTACAAATAAAATCGCCCCGGTCCTTATTCTTTGAAAATCTGTAACCATACTGCAGTTTTGAAGGAAACTTCTTTTGCGGAAGATCTAAAAAATGATGTTATATTTTCTTATTGATAAAGAAAGAAAGAAATTTAACAGGACATCTTTTATGGGTAATGCCTGGGACTGCTGCATTGATTACATGAAAATTTCACAGTACATCTGGATGGGTATTTTTAGTCCGACTGTACATAGAGGCTCAGAGACATGAAGTGCCTTCATGATGACGCCACAGTCATGACAGAAAAGACGGGACTCCCACCCTGACACACCAGGCCCAGGGCCCAGTTTCTTTGTGATCTGCCACAGCTTACCTTTCTGTGCCTTCTGCCTTCAAAGTTGTCAAATATTTAGGGCTATTACTATCTTCCAAGAGTCTTAATAATTTAAATGCTAAATCTGTGCAGATTTTATAGGCTATGTTAACTTCATATGAGACATTTCATACTACCCAGCTATAAAAAAAGAATGCTATTTTGCCACTTACAGCATCATTAATGGACCATGTGGTCATTATGCTAAGTGAAATAAGTCAGAGGAAGATAAATACTGTGTAGTATCACTTTTCTGAGGAGTTAAAAAAATACAACAAACCAGTGAACATAACCAAAAAGAAGCAGGCTCAAAAATATAAAGAACAAACCAGCAATTACCAGTGGTGAGGGGCCATATGGACATTAGGGAGCAGGGGATACAAACTGTTGGATTATCAATATACTGAAGGACATACTGTGCAATACGGGGAATATTGTCAATATGTTGTAATAACTATACGTGGAAAGTAATTTTTAAAATTGTATAAAAATAAAAATATATATGAAAAAGAGATTCCATAAAAACACATAGTTCTTACTTCCCAGGAAAATCATGGGAACTATCTGCCTAACAATTAATGCAGAAATTTGGGGGAAATGAGCTAAGCAAATGAAAATTCAAAACTGCAAATATCTTTTTAAATCATCTTAATCCCTTTCATCTTCCCTTTCTATGGTTGGATAAAAGTAAATATAATTTCCAAGTAATATGTTAAAAATGAATGCACATTATTCACTATTTACCAGACAGAAATAGTAAACACTGTCTCTATGGGTTGTCAGAAATTACTTATTTCACAGCAATCATACTGTACTCAGAGTTGCCTCATTTCTACTAAATGACCAATGAAATGGGACTTCTAAAAGGAATGTCTGGAGCTTGAGCAGTAACACAATAAAACTAAGGGGATGTCAGTGGGACCAGATGTTTGTAATTACATGTAACTGCTGTGAAGGCATTGAAAACTGGCTGAGAAAAGAGAATAAAACCTGAGGCTGATCAATAAGCAGATTACTTCTCATATAGTCCTGTAGACTTGCCAGCAGATAATTACCATGAATTACACTGATCTCCAAAAACGTACATAGACCACATAAGAAGAGTGAAATTAAATACCTTAGTATGATTTTTAGAAATACCTTGTGGTTCAACCAAAACTCTTTATTTCAATTTCCCCTTGTTGACTGGATGCCCAAACCCAAAAGTCCTTAATGATATTATTAATAATAATATATTTATTAATACTATAGTATGCTTTCTTTTAATATAATTTTACAAATAAATATTTATCGGATACTTACTATATGTGTCAGGATGTGTTCAAAGAGGCAAAAGTTTATTTAATTCTGACAACAGTCCTTTGAATTAAGTAGTGTTATCTCCACTTACAGATGAGAACACTGAATTGCAGGAAGTGTAAGTGATTTGCCCCAAATCGCACTGCTAGGAAGTGACAGACTCATGTCTGAAACTAGCAGTCTCATTTCCAAGTGCAGCTTCAGTGATCGTACTACTCAGCTTCCAAGGGATGCACAGAGCAGTTCCTGGGTACCAGGCTCTGGTCATACTGTGTCTACATCATTTCACTTAACCCGCCCAGCAGGCAAGCTCCCAGTAGCTATGATGCTCTATATCTTATGAATGAAGAAACTGATGTTCTGAGGACTTAAATAACCTAGTCAAGGCCCACAGGTACCAAGTGGTGAAAACAGACTATGACTCAGGCCTTTCTGATCCCAAACCTCTTCCCTGTCTACTGTTCCATGCTTTGGCTTTACCTGTTTACTTTCTAGGTGGTATTACATTAGTTACATGATATCAAATGCCAGAACATTTTGGAAATAGTCATAAGATGAAAAGCAAGGTCAGACATGTCTTTAATAATTAGAACTCGCTCAAACTATGTCCATGACAGTACTCTTCACTGTGTTGCCCTTCAGCTCTGGTTGCTTTCCTCTTTTATTTGTATCATGTTTTAGAGGCACATCATTTTTCCCTGTAAAGTGTGTCCCCACTAGTGTATCTTTTTACTCTTTAAAAGGAGCTAGTTCTATAGAATTGTAAGCCACATTTCAGGATCTTTTTCTTTCAAGAATTTGTCTGTGTCCAACAGGATAGTACCCAAATAGTATATATACTCAGATGCATTAAAAATAAAATTTACATATCAATCAGGACTTGGTGGCATTTCTGTCAAGAATTTACCTACCTTTTGAAACCAATTGGTTACCTACAATGAAATTATTATTCATATGCTTTAGTTTTTCTATATTGCTTAATTTACTGATATTTCAATTGTTATTTCATTGTTGTTTGGTCACTAAGTCATTTCTGACTATTTTGCAACCCATGGATTGTACCCCACCAGGCATACACTGTCCACTGGATTTTCCAGGCAAGAATACTGGAGTGAGTTGTCATGTCCTTCTTCAGGGTATTTTCTTGATTCACAAATTGAGCCACTGAGAAAGTCCCTCTTATTTCATTCAGTCAGTCGCTCAGTCATGTTTGACTCTTTCTGACCCCATGAACTGCAGCACGCCAGGCCTCCCTGTCCATTACCAGCTCCCGGAGATTACCCAAGCTCATGTCCATAGAGTCGGTGATGCTATCCAACCATCTCATTCTCTGTCACCCCCTTCTCCTCCTGCCCTCAATCTTTCCCAGCATCAGGGTCTTTTCAAATGAGTCAGCTCTCGCATCAGATGGCCAAAGTTTCAGAGTTTCACTATTATGTTTTAATTTGCTTCCAGTTCAAGTGAAAGATAATAAAAGATTCTCTTTCTTGTTGATCTTATGGGATTTTGTAAGATATCCTTTGTCCATGTTTCATGAATCCTAACAAATGTGAGGAATGCATGCTATAATATTTGTTTTCAGATCATCGTGAATTAATATTTTCTTTTGGGTACAAGTACATTATTCCCATATTGCTCTGGTTGAAAGTGAAAGAAAGTGAAGTAGCTCAGTCGTGTCCAACTCTTTGTGACCCCATGGACTGTAGCCTACCAGGTTCTTTCCTCCATGGGATTCTCCAGGCAAGAATACTGGAGTGGGTTGCCATTTCCTTCTCCAGGGGATCTTTCTGACCCAGGGATCGAACCCGGGTCTCCTGCATTGCAGGCAGATGCTTCAACCTCTGAGCCACCAGGGAAGCCTGGTTATCTGTCCTCAACTCATCCTTCAATTACTCCCCCTTTTTCAAGCCCTTCTACATCACCATCTGGAACTTCCACTCCAAAACCTGCAAAGCTCCCATGTCCTCTCCATATTTTAACTGAATTCTGGTTTGCCTCCGAAGACACCGCTTCTTCAATGTTCACTGTTTTCTCACCAGCCTGTGAACTTCATGGTCAAGAAGAGAAATTAGCCTTCTCCGTACTTTCACTTAGAGCTCTCATTTGGTTGCTTCTCTTTTTAAAACATGTGCCATCATGCTGTTCAGTTCCCTACTCTTGGTGTCTTCAGCCATCCTGCTCACACTTCTCCTTTCATCAGAGACTCTGGCACCAGACTCACAGTCTACTCTCCTTGCCCAGAGTCTGCTATTCATCTGCCTGGTGACAACGTTCACGCTAATGAACCATCATCACTGTCACTGCCTTGCCCTGATGCTCTTCTCTGTCTTGGCACTTCAGTCATCATCCCAGAGTAGCAACTGGGGATTACCTTGAACAAATGCACTTAAAAATCCACCTTTATTATTCAACTACACCCACTACAATTATTTCAAACTACTCTTGGACTTCCTCGTCCTTTGTTTTGTTTATGTTTCTTACTTCTCTCATTATCAAGTTGATATTCTATAGATTTTTTTATTTTAATAATACACTTTCTAGTGTCACAGCTTCTCTTTTTTTAAATTGTATTTTGATAGTGGAACCACTGGCTGTAGTGAAACCCCTGAACACATGAACTCTGTGGCTTCCCAAGAGTAGCAGAATACTGCTTGTGAGAGTTTCACAGCAGGTCACATTTGAGCTACCATAAGTTAATGATTACAAAACTACAAAATGCCCTGAAACATCTTATGTAAACACCACTCTGTCTCTCTGAAAGCCTCCTCTCCAATTCAGCACAACCATTTCAAAAATTTTTGAGTCTCATTAAACCCTTGATAACTTTCTGAATTGGCACAAGTCTATGCAATCAAAGAAAATATATTTAAACTATATTAAAAAATAAAAATAACCCTATATTCCCCTCCAGTTAATGCCTTCTTTCCTTCACAGCCAAATTCCCCAAAGGCGTTATCTGTTCTCAGTGTGTCCATGTTCTCACCTGCACTTACTCTCCAGGCTATATCAGAAAGCTCTTGGTAGGTCGATGCTGGTATTTACATCATCACTTGTAGTAGATATTTTTAACTCTTCTAATCTGCCCTCTCAGCAGCCTTCTAGAATGCTGACCTTACTGGTTTTTTTTTTTTTTTTTTTTAGCCTCAGCTTGTGGGATCCTAGTTCCCTGATCAAGGGTAGAACCGGGGTCCCTTGCAGTAGAAGTGTGGAGTCTTAACCACTGGACCACCAGGGAAGTCCCTTGTGGTCCTGTTGAAGTGTTCTCTTCTATAAACCTCGCATCACTACCCTCTCCTGTTTGTTACAACTTTACAGCTGTCCCCTCAGCCTCCTTTGAGGTCATCCTTCTCAACCTGGACATTTACATTAGAACTTCACTGCTTTTTTAGAATCACTTTCTCTTTTTTTTTTTTTTTTCCTTTCTCATTGGAAAAATCATTCATGCTCATAGATTCAATGACATACAAATAAATGTCTCTAATTCAGACCACTTTTTACTCTGCAAGTTACTTGTTCAAAGTTTTTGTGGTTGTTGTTATTCAGTCTTTCAGTCATGTCCAACTCTTTGCAACCCCATGGACTGCAGCATGCCAGGCTTCCTGTCCTTCACTATTTCCCAGAGTTTCCTCAAACTCATGTCCGTTGAGTTGGAGATGCCATCCAACCATCTTGGCCTCTGTTGTTCCATTTTCCTCCAGTCTTCAGTTTTTTCCAGCATTGAGGTATTTTCCAATGAGTTGGCTGTTCTCATTAGGTGGGCAAAATACTGAAACTTTAGCTTCAGCATCAGTCCTTGCAATGAATATTCAAGGACTGATTTCCTTTAGGATTGAATTGTTTGATCTCCTTGCTGTCCTGAGTGAGTGAAGTCTCTCAGTCGTGTCCAACTCTTTGCAACCCCATGAACTGTAGCCTACCAGGCTCCTCCATCCATGAGATTTTCCAGGCAAGAATACTGGAGTGGGCTGCCATTTCCTTCTCCAGGAGATCTTCCTGACCCAGGGATTGAACCCAGGTCTCCCGCATTGTAGGCAGACGCTTTACAGTCTGAGCCACAAGGGAAGACCCTTGCTGTCCTAATGACTCTCAATAACCTTCTCCAGACCCACAGTTCAAAGGCATCAATTCTTCAATGCTCAGCCATTTTCATTGTCCAATTTTTAGAATTGACAGTTCAGTTTTAAACCAGAATTTTCACTCTCCTCTTTTACATTCATCAAGAGGATCTTTAGTTCCTCTTCAATTTCTGCCATAAGGGTGGTGTCATCTGCATATCTAAGGTTATTGATATTTCTTCCAGCAATCTTGATTCCAGCTTGTGCTTTGTCCAGTCCAGTATTTCATATGATGTACTCTGCATATAAGTTAAATAAGCAGAGTGACAATATACAGCCTTGATATATTTCTTTTCCAATTTGGAACCAGTCTGTTGTTCCATGTCCAGTTCTAACTGTTGCTTCTTGCACTGCATATAGATTTCTCAGGAGGTAGGTTAGGTGGTCTGATAGTCTCATCTCTTTAAGAATTTTCCACACTTTGTTGTGATCCACACAGTTTAAGGCTTTATCATAGTCAATGAAGTAGAAGCTCTCCTGGAATTCTTTTGCTATTTCTATAATCCAACCAATGTTCGCAATTTGATCTCTGGTTCCTCTACCTTTTCTAAATACAACTTGTACATATGGAAGTTCTTGGTCCACTTACTGTTGAAGCCTAGCTTGGGGCATTTTGAACGTTATTTTCCTTACATGTAAAATGAGTGCAATTGTGAGGTAGTTTGAATATTCTTTGGCATTGCCCTTTTTTTGGATTGATAACTGACCTTTTCCAGTCCTGAGGCCACTGCTGAGTTTTCAAAATCTACTGACATCTTATTTTAAACATGCAAACTCATTATGTCTCCAGTGAATTTTACCATCTTCCTCACAGTCCACCAAGCTTGCTCTGTTCCAGTTCTCCTTATTTCTAATAATAGTAATTCATTATCAAATTATGCTGGCTGGAAATCAAGGGTGATTTTGCATCTCTCTCTCTCTCTTTATTCCATGTCCAATCCCTCACTAAATCCTGCAAGTTGACTTTACAAATTTTATTCACATCCACTTCTATCCCCAAACACCACCTTCCATAAATTCTAGTCCATGCTACCGTCATCTCTTTCTTGGGTTATTGAAGTAATCTAAGTATTCTACCCATTTTTATTATTGTCCTGCGTCATTCTTTATACTGCAGGAGGGGCTTAAAATGAAAATATAAGACACCCCCTATCTGCTTAAATTCTTCATTGCTCTTAGTATGAGGAAAACTTATCAATCCAGTCTACATTGTCCAGCTTGGCCCCATCCCCATCTCTCCAGCTTCCTCTTGGAGTACTCTAGACAAATCTTTTTGATCCAGCATCACTGGGCCTCTTGGTCTTAAGATACACTCATCATCTCCATTTCCGTGGGCTCTTGCAGATGATTTCCTCATTGTTGGGCACAATTTCCTCCCTCCTTTGTTTAAAGAACTCTAAACTTTTGGCTCTCAACACAAATCACTTCTTCAAGACAGTCTCATTTTCTAATTATGTGAACATTTACCTCATTTACCATTCTTCTCTAGTATTCATTGCAATCTCAATTTTACATTTTGTGTGTTTTTGGTTATTTAATTAACGGCTATTTCTCTAACTAGACCATGAGGTCAGGAACCATGCATGGTCAATGCTCAGTATTGGAGTTGGCAACAGTAGGCAATGAATGAATATTTGGATAACAATATTAAATATAAATAATTTCAATTTTCCAGACTGATAAATTTGTGGCAAATTAAATCACTGACACTATGAAGTAAATCAAAAATACTTGGGGACAAAAATTAAAAGCTTGAAAGAAGGTAAACATAAATTAATTATGCAGATTTTGTTAGCAGGGTTAACAAAATGACTGTGTTAATGAGTTTTTAGGTTCTCCCTAATTTTTCATCTCTTTCTTAATTCAACTGAGTAATGACTAGTTCCACAAATCAAGGAAAAGCTGTCCTTTGTGGAACAAAAGACTATGAAAATAGAAAATTGCAGCATCAAATTTTAAATTTTTCATTTACTGCCAAGGCCCCAGAGAAAGTATTCAGTTGCAATCTTGCTGCAGGAAAGCATCATCTGTGGCTTTGTCGTTACAAAACAGAAGCTCCTTTGGCAAAAGAAAGCACAGAACAAATTTTCTTTTATAACTTCATCTATTCATGTAGCCATTGGCAGCAGACATGCCAGGAAAGTGGTCAAGTTATGAGACAATGTCACTAGATAATTGCATCATTTTTATGCTGTGAAAAGACTGAATTAATTTTCATTTATCCTGATTTTTTTAAATCATGTTCTTAGCTTTGGACTTCTTCACAGAGATCTTTTGTTAAGTTACATGATTTCTAACTTAGGAATCTAAAAGAATATGTAACTATAGAGACAAAAGATTGCATTTCTTTTCATGAACATCCATTCCATGCAAACATTACATGATTATTTTTCCAAAGAAGGCTCACTCCTTCTTACAGGGCTTCTAGTCTGAAAGTCACCTGATCCATAACTATTTATACCTACTGCAAAATGCATATACAACTGGACAAATATAACAGTAATTATTAAAGAACACTGCCATCTATTTATTTGCTGATTATTTGAGTAGTAGGCAAAAAAAGAGAACAAATGTTAGATTTTAAGCCAGTTATTTGAGGTGTGGAGGTCACAGATGTCATTGAAAATAGGATGAATGTGTGACCCCATGAATCGCAGCATGCCAGTTTGGTGATGGACAGGGAGGCCTGGCGTGCTGCGATTCATGGGGTCGCAAAGAGTCGGACATGACTGAGCGACTGAACTTAACTGAACTGAACTGAACTGAAAGGACAGTAGAAGATCATGAGTAGTTATAGTCTTAGAGTCCACAGTTTTTAACAGGGTTTCTACAGTCAGATTCATGAGTGAAATTCAGAGCATTACACATCTCCTGATGTTTTGTGTAAACTTGTATAGGAAGTGTACATTTCCAGAAGTAATTACACATTCATCCTATTTTCAATGACATCTGTGACCTCCACACAGCTGTTAAATCTACTGGGCTTGCAAAACAAATAGTCTCACTTTATTTTCATTAGTCTTATGTTATCTGTCTTTATATCACCTACAAAAGTGACAGAATTATAGACCCCTAAAGTTCAGAGAAATAAGAGAATGAATGAAGAATTTCCTCCACATATTCACATTCACTTAGACCTCCAAAGTGGTCTGATGTCTCAAGTCTGTGTCAAAACAAAACAAAACAAAACATTACTGCTTTTGCCAGCTGCTTTGTCTATCTTCACTAATTCACAAATACCCAGCAAGTAAGGCATTATTACCCTCCTGTTACCAATGAAGAAACTGAGTGTCAGAGAGTTGAAGACAAGTTGGCCTGGATCCAACAGCTGATAAATGGCAGAATCAGAATATGCACACAACTCTAATCAATTCTAAATATATTTTTTCCTCTGTCCACTACTTGAATTTTACCTAATGCAAGATAAAAGGTATAAATTAGGATGGTAGATATTTAAGAAAGCTATTACTTTCTTAATTTCACAGTAAAATAATGTCCTAACAAAATTCCTAATCAAATGCAAACCATTATTGTTACTTTGAAAACCACACTAGTTGTCATTAAATTAGTCTTAGGTAATTAACCAAGTTGATAATTTTCCATCCTGATACAACTGTTTCAGCATTATTCCTGCTAGAACATAAACATTTACAAAGCAGGATTATCAGAAGTAATTAAAGTATGCTGAGACAATATGACCAATATGAAACTAATAATGAAGATGATCAAATAATGTTAAACCTCTAGAAAAATTATATTTCAGTTTTCTACATTTAATCAAACACAGTCAATGTACTTTAAGTCCAAAATACAGTTAAAATTAACTTAAAGATTCAACAATAGAAATTGAGAAAAGAAATTATGCCAGTATAGATAAAGTATTTCCTAGTTATAAAAATTTAACAATTATAAAATCCCCTTATATAACTTCAGTCTTTCTCTAAAGGATGAAGTCCCAATATTACCATATCTGAAAGAACAGAAATAAAACCAAACGATGGAGATCTGAAGGTGGCAGGCAGTGAGAGGCAACAGGATCATTCTTGATCTGGCTTTTCTGGGTCTGGGCTTTAAGACAGAGGTTGTGACAGATTAAAGGTATTCCTTTCTGCCACTTGCTGGCAGGACCAGATATCTGGGAACTGGAGATGTTGAAACAGTGACAAGGCAAGTGACTCCCTCAAGGTGCAGGAGAAGCAGATCCTAGCCCCTGTTTAGGTTGAATTTAGGTTCAGTCCAGTGTTTGTGCAATGACAGTGCCTTGCACAATTTTCAGATCAAGTTGGTGGAGTAGGAAGATCCTGCACTCAGCTCCTCCCAGGGATCAACCAAACTACCACCACATATAGAACCACTGTCTCTTGAGAATCGACCTGAAGACTAGCACAGCAGATTTTCTACAACTAAGGATATAAGAAAAAGCCCACATTGAGAAAGGTAGGAGGTGCAGAGTCCTGGTCTAGTGAGAACAAACCCTCCCACACTTCTGTGGTATAATCCACAAACAGGAGAGATATCAAAACTGCAGAGGTACTCCCTGAGGAGCAGGGGTCCAAGGCCCACATCAGGCTTCCCAGCCTGGGGGACCTGCACCAGGAAGCTGAGCCCCCATAATAGCTGACTTTGAAAACTAGCAGGACTTACAGCTGGGGGATTCTAGGGGATGTGGAAGAGACTACACTCTTAAAAGACTCATGCAGAAACTCACTCACTTTAAAGTCCATTACCTAGGAAGCAGCTTGAAAAGTGCCTGGGCCACACAAGCAGGAGACTCATTGACTAATTACATGGTAATTACAGCGGAGGGGCAGGGCTCCAGTCGAGCTTTAGGGATGGAAGTGTTGGCAGATTTCATTTGTTTTTACTCTCTTTCCACATAGCTGGCCTGGTGCTGGTGAGCACTATTTCTATCAGTCTCCATCAGCCTAGCTAACACCACCTGTCCTGCCCCTGCTTTCCTATGAGAACTCAAAAGACCAGCACCGCTTGTCAGTGCAGCAGTTTCAGCCAGGTCCTGTAGACATTTGGACCAGAGACCAACTCTGCAGCAGTCACAGCCAAGCTGGCCTGGGGACCAACCTAACCGATCAGCACACCTGCAACAACGGCTGTCCACCCAACACAGGAGGGCACACGCAGCCCACACATGGGATACCCCTGGGACATCTGGTTTGTAGGCCAAGGGAGATTGCACCACTGGACTCTATAGGACACCTCCTACATGAGGTCACTCTTTCAAAGCTGGGCCATGAAGCTGATATGCATAGCGACAAAGAGAGTTAGGCAAAATGAAGGAACTACAGGATATATTTTAAAGAATATCTTTCAAACATGAGGATATCTCTGAAAAACAGCTAAATGAAGAGGCGATGTGAAGTTTATCAGATAAAGAATTCAGATTAACACTAGTAAAGATGTTCATCAGACTCAGTAGAAAACTGGATGAATTCGATGAGAGAATCACCAAAGCTTAGGTGAATTGCAAGCTTTCTTCAGCAAAAGGCTAGAAACTGTAAAGTAATAAAGATTTAGAACTTTTGAATTCATTTACTGAAACAAAGAATATATTAGTTGAAAAAGACAGACAGGTGATCTGGGTGACAAGGGTAGTAAAAGTCACTCAATCAGAATAACATAAAGGAAAGGGAATAAAACAAAAGAAGACAAGAATAAGGCACATGAGGGGTCCCAGCTGCTCTGGCAGGAGGAGGAGGAGCTATGGCCTGGAAAACCAGCTTCCAGACTCCTTCCCATATTTCCAGCATGTGCCCACCCCACTGTCAGCTCTCAGGGTGTCCCAGAGGAAGTTCAACTCCGCATTGGGGGTACAGGGAAGGAGGAGCCCAAGAGGAGATCTGGGAGGTTGTCAACTAAACCGGCTCTTGCCAAAGAGGAAGCAAAGCCAAAGAGGGCAGCAGCAAAGGGTGAATCTTCAGGTGGAAAAGTGCAAACAAAAGGAAAAAGGGAGCAAAGGGAAGACAGGTGGAAGTGGCCAACCAAGAGACTAAAAATTTACCTGCATCAAACGGAGAGACTGAAAACAAGGACAGCCTAGCCTCTGATGGAGAAGGAAAGAAAGAAGTTATGTGTGATTAAAATCACACGCCTGAGTCTATCAGTGGTCCCTGTCTATCTTCTCATACAATCCAGAAGAATATCGGAATATTTTTATCAACTATGTTGTAAATGCAAGTTAGTAGCTCTAGTAATATTGTTAAAAAGGTGGAAATCCTACCTCATCCATTTTTAAAGTGCAAGTGCTTCATTTCTAGGATGATGGTAATGTTATATATCTTGATAGGTGGTTGGGTTAGACAGATGGGTGCATTTGTCAACATTCAGCAAAATGCACTTAAACTTTGTACATTTTTTTGTAAGTTTAACTCAGAAATATGTAAAACAGATTTTGATCTTTAGTTGATGATATGCTTGCTGAAGTGTTTATGGGCAAAGTGTAATGATGATGACAATTTCTTTGAAATGCATCATAAAATAAAATGCACTGGTAGAAAGAGGGATAATTATGTGATAAAGAATAGTAAAGAGAATAGTAAAATGCTAACGGGTAGAATCTAGTTGATCAGTATATGTGTGTTCAGTGAAAAATTTGAAAATAAAATGTTGGGAGAAAAAGAGAAAGAGAAGCAAGCTGGGTATTGCCTAGACAAAACATGATTAACCATTTAAAAAATATAACCAGTTGGCGTTTAGTGCATTCACAATGTTGTATAACCACCATCTCTCTCTAGTTTCAAAGCTTCACCACCATTGAGACTTTGATTAGGGCGTTACATTTATTCCTAAGTTTCTTATTCTTCTATGCTATTGTAAATGGAGTTGTTTTCTTAATTATACTTTTGGATTGTTCTTTGCAACTGATTTTTGTGTGTTGATTTTGTATCTTGGAACTTTGCTGAATTCATTTATTAGCTCTAACTTCGTTAGTATAATCTTTAGGATTTTCTAGATATATTACCATATTGTTAGTGAATAGAGATAATTTTACTTCTTCCTTTCTATTTTGAAAGTTTATTTCTTTTTCTTGCTTACTTACTCTGACTAGAACCTCTAAAATAATATTTACTAGAAGTGGCAAAAGTGGGCATTCCCCATAATTCTAGGGGAAAAGCTTTTAGTCTTTCACCACTGGATTTGTTGTCAGCCATGAATTTTTCATATATGGCTTTTAATATAATAAATTTCCTTCTATTTCTAGTATATTAAGTGTTTTATATTGTGAAAAGATGTGGAATTTTGTCACTCTTTTATTGCATCAATTGAGATGATTTTTTTTCCCCTTCATTTTATTAAGTTAACATATCATGTTCATCAATTTTTGTCTGTTGATTCATTCTCAAATTCCAGGAATAAATCCCACTTGGTCATAGTGTATAAACCTTTTAATGTACTGCTTTGGTTTGCTTGTATTTTGTTCAAGATTTCTATGTCAATATTTTTAAAGGATATTTGTAATTTTCTTGTAGTGTCTTTGCCTGTCTTTGGTATCAGTGTAAAAGTTTACAAAATATATTCTGGATCCAAAAATAAATAAAAAAATAAATAAACTATAACTTGAGGAGATGGAATTAAAAAAACAGCACATAAAAAAATGAGAAATTCTACTTAGTACACAGAACCAGTTTTTTTTTTTAAAATCATTCCAATAAGTATTTAACATCATCACTCAAAGTTCATATATATGTATGTGTTTTTATATATAAAATCTATGTATTCATTTTAAATTGAAGTCATATACAGAACCTTCTTGACTTACAGTGGGTTCATCCTGATAAACCCATTGTAAGTTGGAGAAACTGTAAGTTGAAAATTTGTTTAAGGAGGTGGTCCCAAGATGGTGGAGGAATAGGACAGGGAGACCACTTTCTCCCCCACAAATTCATCAAAAGCTCATTTGAATGTTGAGCAACTTCCACAAAACAACTTCTGAATGCTGAGAGAGGACACCAGACACAGAGAAAGGGAGCCCATTATCTTCAAAAGGAGGTGGAACAAAATATAAAAGACAAAAAAGCAGAGAAAAAGACTAGGGATGGAGACCTGTCCTGTGGAGGGAGCCGCGAAAGAGGAGAAGTTTCCACATAGCAGGAAACGCTTCCACAGGTGAATCTGTGGAGAGTTTTGGAATCTCAGAGGGCAACATAGCTGAGAGAAAAAGAAAAAAAAACACAGAATATATGCCTAACTGTGACTGTCAGTGGAGAAGTAGCCCAGACACTTGCTTCAGCCGCCAGCAAGCAGGGGCTTGGTATGGAGGGACGGATTGCATCATCAGTCCTCAGGGTAAGGACCAGCCTGATTGCCCTGAGAACAATCTGAGGGAGTGAACATGAGACAGCAATCCAAACCATGGGATCACCAGAGAGAAAAAAAATAATAAAAACTTTCCCTTGAAAGACTCTAACGTGCAGCCTGGCGCACTCACAGAGGAAGTTCAGTTCAGTTCAGTCGTTCAGTCGTCTCCAACTCTTTGCGACCCCATGAATCACAGCACGCCAGGCCTCCCTGTCCATTACCAACTCCCGGAGTTCACTCAGAGTCGCATCCATCGAGTCAGTGATGCCATCTAGCCATCTCATCCTCTTTGCCCCCTTTTCCTCCTGCCCCAATCCCTCCCAGCATCAAAGTCTTTTCCAATGAGTCAACTCTTTGCATGAGGTGGTCAAAGTACTGGAGCTTCAGCTTTAGCATCATTCCTTCCAAAGAAATCCCAGGGCTGATCTCCTCTAGAATGGACTGGTTGGATCTCCTTGCAGTCCAAGGGACTCTCAAGAGTCTTCTCCAACACCACAGTTCAAAAGCATCAGCTCTTCAGCGTTCAGCCTTCTTCACAGTCCAACTCTCACATCCATACATGACCACTGGAAAAACCATAGCCTTGACTAGACAGACCTTAGTTGGCAAAGTAATGTCTCTGCTTTTGAATATGCTATCTAGATTGCTCATAACTTTTCTTCCAAGGAGTAAGAGTCTTTTAATTTCATGGCTGCTGTCACCATCTGCAGTGATTTTAGAACCCTAAAAAATAAAGTCTGACAGTTTCCACTGTTTCCCCATCTATTTCCCATGACGTGATGGGACCAGATGCCATGATCTTCTTTTTCTGAATCTTGAGCTTTAAGCCAACTTTTTCACTCTCCTCTTTCACTTTCATCAAGAGGCTTTTTAGTTCCTCTTCAGTTTCTGCCATAAGGGTGGTGTCATCTGCATATCTGAGGTTATTGATATTTCTCCCAGCAATCTTGATTCCAGCTTGTGTATATTCCAGTCCAGCGTTTCTCATGATGTACTCTGCATATAAGTTAAATAAACAAGGTGACAATATACAGCCTTGACGTACTCCTTTTCCTATTTGGAACCAGTCTGTTGTTCCATATCCAGTTCTAACTGTTGCTTCCTGGCCTGCATACAGATTTCTCAAGAGGCAGGTTAGGTCGTCTGGTATTCCCATCTCTTTCAGAATTTTCCAGTTTATTGTGATCCACACAGTCAAAGGCTTTGGCATAGTCAATAAAGCAGAAATGGATGTTTTTCTGGAACTCTCTTGCTTTTTCCATGATCCAGCGGATGTTGAGTAAATACCAAAGGAGAGCTAGCAGGCTACATATAGATCCCTCCCCCTGCTACCCCTCCACCCCCCGCCACTCCCCGCCATTCCCCCTCCCCCATCAGGCAGAGAGGTAGGCATATGACAGCCAGAGCTGGAAGGCAAGGGACTACTGCAATCTCAGCCCCAGAGATGGCATCTTTCACCAACTGTAAGCAGGCTCCCAGTTGCTAATATGGCTTCCTGGGATCCTGGATGATTGACATTGGGCAGGAGTGTCTCCGCCTGAGATCAGCTTCCCAGAGGAGACACACAGCACACTTAAAACAGTGCTCTCATGGCACACCCAGCAAATCGAGCATAAGGGACCAGGGAGGTGATTAAAATGCAAGGTCCACCTGAGACAGTGTGCTTGCCAAGTACTCGGTAGCCTGAGCTGCTCGGACCTGGGAAGGGCATAAAATGCACACCCCAACCAAGTCTGAGCCCTTGCGGAGTACCCAAGAACCTGAGTGGCTTAGACATGGGAAGGGTACGAAATGCAGGGCCCACCTGGGACAGTGCTGTTGCAAATCACCCTGGAGCCTGAGCAGTGTAGATCCGAGAAGCACATGCCGCCTTGAGCTTTGCCAAACCAGTGTGGTCCATACACTGTGAGCACTCCACACACGTGCCAATGACATTTATTTACACCTGTGGCTCAGATGGTAAAGCAAGGCATTTGTCTGCAATGCAGGAGACCCGGGTTTGATCCCTGGGTTGGAAAGATACCCTGGAGAAGGAAATGGCAGCCCACTCCAGTATTCTTGCCTGGAAAGTCCCATGGACCACGGAGCCTGGTAGGTTACCGTCCATGGGGTCGCAAAGAGTCGAACATGACTGAGTGACTTCACTTCACTTCACTTCCCTCCCAGCAACACAACAGAACAAGTGAGCCTAAATATGTGACCACTTTCACCCTCTTGTGTCAGGGCAAAAATTAGATACTGAAGAGACTTGCAAACAGAGGAAGCCAAAATAAACAAAGAAGAGGGAACCAGTCTGGAAGTGACAGGTTCAACAGACTAAAATCCTGCAGTTGATATTGGCTGTGCATTGGAATGGAAAAGGCAATGGCACCCCACTCCAGTACTCTTGCCTGAAAAATCCCATGGACGGAGGAGCCTGGTAGGCTGCAGTCCATGGGGTCATGAAGAGTCAGACATGACTGAGCGACTGCACTTTGACTTTTCACTTTCATGCATTGGAAAAGGAAATGGCAATTCACTCCAGTATTCTTGCCTAGAGAATCCCAGGGATGGGGGAGCCTGGTGGGCTGCCGTCTATGGGGTCGCACAGAGTCGGACACGACTGAAGCAACTTAGCAGTAGCAGCAGTGCTTTGGAAGGGTCCTATAGACCTTGAGAACAAGTACCAGCTGGAACAAAGAGCTCTCTGAAACTGAACTGATCCCACACTTGTCATAACAGCTCTAGAGAAATTCCTAGATATAAATCTTAAGTTGTTTATTACTTCTTTAATTTTCATTTTAATAACCTATTTTACCTTGCCAGAAAAAGACCTTATTTTTAAAGCAAATTTCATATATATATAAACATATTATGACTAACCTAGATAGCATATTCAAAAGCAGAGACATTACTTTGCCAACTAAGGTCCATCTAGTCAAGGCTATGGTTTTTCCAGTAGTCATGTATTGTTGTGAGTTGGACTGTGAAGAAAGCTGAGCACCAAAGAATTGATGTTTTTGAACTGTGGTGTTGGAGAAGACTCTTGAGAGTCCCTTGGATTGCAAGGAGATTCAACCAGTCCATTCTGAAGGAGATCAGCCCTGGGATTTCTTAGGAGGGAATGATGGAAAAGCTGAAACTCCAATAATTTGGCCACTTCATGCGAAGAGTTGGCTTATTGGAAAAGACTCTGATGCTGGGAGGGATTGGGGGCAGGAGGAGAAGGGGACGACAGAGGATGTGATGGTTGGATGGCATCACCGACTCTATGGACATGAGTTTGAGTGAACTCCGGGAGTTGATGATGGACAGGGAGGCCTGGCATGCTGTAATTCACGGGGTCACAAAGAGTCAGACATGACTGAGCGGCTGAACTGAACTGAACTGATATAGACTGGGAGCTAACTGTGGCTAAGATCATGAACTCCTTATTGCCAAATTCAGACTCAAATTGAAGAAAGTAGGGAAAACCGCTAGACCATTCAGGCATGACCTAAATCAAATCCCTTATGATTATACAGTGAAAGTGAGAAATATATTTAAGGTTCTAGATCTGACAGACCCTGATGAACTATGGAATGAGGTTCATGACATGATACAGGAGACAGGGATCAAGACCATTCCCATGGAAAAGAAATGCAAAAAAGCAAAATGACTGTCTGGGGAGGACTTACAAATAGATGTGAAAAGAAGAGAGGTGAAAAGCAAAGGAGAAAAGCAAAGATAAAAGCATCTGAATTCAGAGTTCCAAAGACTAGCAAGAAGAGATAAGAAAGCCTTCTTTAGTGATCAATGCAAAGAAATAGAGGAAAGGAACAGAATGTGAAAGACTAGAGATCTCTTCAAGAAAATTAGAGATGCCAAGGGAACATTTCATGCAAAGATGGGCTCGATAAAGGACAGAAATGGTCTGGACCAGCAGCAGATATTAAGAAGAGGTGGCAAGAATACACGGAAGAACTGTACAAAAAAGATCTTCATGACCCAGATAATCATGATGATGTGATCACTAATCTAGAGCCAGACATCCTGGAATGTGAAGTCAAGTAGGCCTTAGAAAGCGTGCTGCGATTCATGGGGTCGCAAAGAGTCGGAGACGACTGAGCGACTGAACTGAACTGAACTGAACTGAAATATATATATATATATATATATATATATATATATATATATATATAATTTTAATTTTTGTGATTGAAGTCTGGTATTTTTTATATTGTATTTTTGAGAGTCTAACCTCTATTCTAGATTTTTAATCTTTGCTTTTTGGTATTTGTTATCAATTTTATACCTTTCATCTTCAGTATCCATTTTCACTTAGGGATTTGATTAGTGGCTTGATTTCTCTCTTCCCTTTTGACTCTCCCTCTTCTCCCCCAGGTCAACTCTATCTCCTTCTTCCTCCTTCTCTTCTCTACTTAACTCTGTGAATCTGTGTTTTCCAGGCTGTGGAGAACACTTAGGGAACTGATTACTGGCTATATTGCTTTCTCTGCTTTGACTCACTCTCTTCTGAGCACCTCTGTCTTCTTCTTCCTTCTTCTCTTCTCTTTGTAACTATGAATCTTTCCGGGTGTTTTGAAATGTGGAGAGCATTTAGGGAATTTATTTCTGGTTAGATTGCTCTCTCCACTTTTGACTCCTCCCTTCCCCTCCTGTCAACTCTATCTCCCATCTCCCTCTTCTCATCTCTATATGACTCTATGAATCTCTCTAGGTGTCCCTTGCTGTGGAGAATTGTTTCACCATTAACATAGATGTTTTATCATTTGTGCTGTATGGATGGAGAAGTCTTGAGGCTACTGTAAGAGAAGAACTGAAAGTCAGAAGCAGGAGGCTTAACTCCAAAATTTGAGGACATCAAAGAACTCCTAACTCCAGGGAATATTAATAGACAAGAGCTCACCCAAAAATCTCCATACTTACACAGACACCAAGCTCCACCTAAGAGCCAACAAGTTCCAGTGCAAGGCATACCATGCTAATTCTCCAGTAAAGCAGGAACACAACCCTTAGAATTAAAAGACAGGCTGCTCAAAGCCATGCTAAAACCCCAGAACTCACTACTGGACCCTTCATTGTACTCCAGAGAGAAAAGACCCAGCTCCACCCACCAGAACACAAACACAAGCTCCCCTAACCAGAAAACCTTGACAAGCCACTAGTCCAATCCCACCCACAGGAAGAAGATTTCAAAATAAAGAAGAACCATGAACATTCAGCCTACAGAAAGGGCACCCCAAACACAGCAATCTAAACAAAATGAAAAGGCAGAGAAATATTCAACAGGAAAATGAAGATAATAAATACCCACCAACCAAGCAAAAGAAGTGGAGATAGGGAGTCTACCTGAATAAGAACTCAGAATAATGATAATAAAGATGATAAAAAATCTTGAAAACAAAATGGAGTTACAGATAAATAGACTAGGAACAAGGATTGAGAAGATGCAAGAAACATTTAACAAGGACCTAGAATAAATAAAAAAAGAGTCAATCAATAATGAATAATGCAATAACTGAGATCAAAAGCACTCTGGAGGGAACCAACAGTAGAATAAATGAGGCAGAAGAGAGGATAAGTGAGGTGGAAGATACAATGGAGGAAAAAATGAAGCCGAGAGGAAAAAAGAAAAAAAAAAGAACTAAAAGAAATGAGGACAATCTCAGAGACTTCTGGGACAATGTTAAATGCCCCATCATTCAAAACATAGGTGTCCCAGAAGAAGAAGACAAAAAGAAAGGACATGGGAAAATACTTGAGGAGATAATAGGTGAAAACGTCCATAAAATGGGAAGAAAATAGCCACCCAAGTCCAAGAAAACCAGAGAGTCCCAAAAAGGAGAATCCCAAGGTGAAACACCCCAAGACACATATTAATCAAATTAACAAAGATCAAACACAAAAAGCAAATATTAAAAGCAGTAAGGAAAAAGCAACAAACAACATACAATGGGATCCCCATAAGGATAACAGCTGACCTTTCAATAGAAACTCTTCAGTCCAGAAAGGAATGGCAGGGACATACTTAAACTGATGAAAGAGAAAAACCTACAACCAACATTACTGTACCTAGCAAACATCTCATTCAGATATGAAGGAGAAATCAAAAGCTTTACAGACAAGCAAAACCTGAAAGAATTCAGCACCACCAAACCAGCTCTCCAACAAATGCTAAAGGATCTTCTCTAAACAGGAAACAGAAAATATTCATAAAATCAAACCCAAAACAACAAAGTAAATGGCAATGGGATCATACTTATCAATAATTACCTTAAATGTAAATGGATTAAATGCCCAACCAAAAGACAAATACGGACAGAATGGATACAAAAACCTGTATATATGCTGTCTAGAGACCCACCTCAAACCAAGGGACACATATAGACTGAAACTGAAGGGCTGGAAAAAGATATTTCATGCAAATGGAGAACAAAAGAAAGCAAGAGTAGTAATACCCATGCCAGACAAAATAGACTTTAAAATAAAGACCTTTAAAAGAGACAAAGAAGCACACTTCATAATGATCAAATGATCAATCCAGGAAGAAGATATAACAATTATAAATATATATGCACCCAACATAGGAGTACCTCAATACATAAGACAAATGCTAATAAGCATGAAATGGGAAATTAACGGTAGCATAATAATAATGGGATACTTTAATATCTCACTCACATCTATGGATGGATCAACCAAACAGAAAATTATCAAGGAAATACAAGCTTTAAATGACACAATGGACCAGGTAGACCTAATTGTTATCTATAGCACATTTCACCCCAAAACAATGAATTTCATCTTTTTCTCAAGTGCACACGGAACATTTTCCAGGATAGATCACATCCTGGGCCATAAATCTAGCCTTAATAAATTCAAAAATATTGAAATCATTTCAAGCATCTTTTCTGACCACAATGTGGTAAGATTAGATGTCAACTAGAGGGGGAAAAATAACTTAAAAATGAGCATATGGAAGCTAAACAACATGTTTCTGAATAACCAACAGATCACTGAAGAAATCAAAAAGGAAATCAAACTATGCATAAAAACAAATGAAAATTAAAACATGACAACCCAAAACCTATGGGAATCAGTAAAAGCAGTGTTAAGAGGAAAGTTCATAGCAATACAAGCTTACCTCAAGAAACAAGAGAAACATCACATAAATAACCTAAATTTACACCTAAAGCCACTAGAAAAAGAAGAAATGAAGAATCCTAAAGATAGTAGGAGGAAAGAAATTATAAAAATCAGAGCAGAAATAAGTGGAAAAGAAACAAAGGAGACTATAGCAAAAATCAACAAAACTAAAAGCTGGTTCTTTGAGAAGATATGTAAAATAGACAAACTATTAGCTAGACTCATCAGAAAAAAAAAGAATAATCAAATCAATAAAAATAGAAATGAAAATGGAGAAATCACAACAGAAAACACAGAAATACAAAGGATAATAAGAGACTTCTATCAACAACTATATGCCAATAAAATGGGAAACTTGGAAGAAATGGATGAATTCTTAGAAAAGCATAACCTTCCAAACTGAACCAGGAAGAAATAGAAAATCTTAACAGACCCATCACAAGAATGGAAATTGAAACAGTAACCAAAAATCTTCCAACAAACAAAAGCCTAGGACCAGATGGGTTCAGAGATGAATTCTACCAAAAATTTATACAAGTGCTAACACCCATCTTACTCAAACTCCTCCAGAAAATTTCAGTGGAAGGTAAAGTCCCAAACTCATTCTATGAGGTCACCATCACCCTAATACCACAACCAGAGAAAGATACCATAAAAAAAGAAAACTACAGGCCAATATCACTGATGAACATTGATGCAAAAATACTCAACAAAATTCTAGCAAACAGAATCAAACAACATATTAAAAAGATCATGCATCATGACTGGAAAGATAAAACCATAAGATTATCCCAATAGATGCAAAGAAAGTTTCTGACAAAATTCAACATCCATTTATGATTAAAAATTAAAAAACAAACAAACAAAAACAAAAACAAAAACAAAAACACCTCTCCAGAAAGCAGACATGGAAGAAATGTATCTCAACATAGTAAAAGCCATCTATGGTAAACTCACAGCAAACATTATCCTCAATGGTGAAAAACTGAAAGCATTTCTTGTAAAGTCAGGAACAAGAAAAGGGTGCTCACTCTCAGCGCTACTATTCAACATAGTATTGCAAGTTTTACCCGCAGCAATCAGAAAAGAAAAAGAAATAAAAGGAATCCAGATTGAAAAAGAAGAAGTAAACCTCTCATTGTTTGCAGATGACATGATCCTGTACTTAGAAAACCCTAAAGACACCACCAGAAAGTTACTAGAGCTAATCAATGAATATATTAAAGTTGCAGGATATAAAATTAACACACAGAAACCCCTTGCATTCCTATATGCTAACCATGAGTAAACAGAAAGAGAAATTAAGGAAATAATCACATTCACCACTACAATGAAAAGAATTCAACACTTAGGAATAAATTTACCTAAGGAAGCAAAAGACCTACATATAGAAAAGTATAAAACACTGATGAAAGAAATCAAAGAGGACACAAATAAATAGAGAAATATACCATGCTCATGGATCAGAAGAATCAATGTAGTGAAAATGAGTATACTACCCGAAGCAATCTATAGATTCAATGCAATCCTTATAAAGCTATCAACAGTATTTTTCACAGAACTAAAACAATTTCACAATTTGTATGGAAATACAGAAAGTCTCGAATAGCCAAAGCAATTTTGAGAAAGAAGACTAGAAGTGAAGGAATCAACCTTCCTGACTTCAGCCTATACTACAAAGCTACAGTCATCAAGAGAGAATGGTACTGGCACAAAGACAGAAATATAGGTCACTGGAACAAAACAGAAGGCACAGAGGTGAATCCATTTGGCTTTGGACATGTTATCTTTGAAAAAGGAGGAAAAAGAACATACAATGGAGAAAAGACAATCTCTTTAATAAGTGGTTCTGGGGAAACCGGTCAACCAGCTGTAATAGAATGAAATTAGAACACTTTATTACACCATACAGAAGAATAAATTCAAAATGGAATAAATATCTAAATGTAAGACCAGAGACTATAAAACTCCTAGAGGAAAACAGACAGAATACTCTCTGACATAAATCAAAGCAAGATCCTCTATGATCCTCCTTCCAGAATAATGGAAATAAAACCAAAAATGAACAAATGGGACCTAATTAAGCTTTTTCAGAACAAAGGTAACTATAAGCAAGGTGAAAAGACAGCCTTCAGATGGGAGAAAATAATATCAAATGGAGCAACTGACAAAGAATTCATATCCAAAATATATAAGCAGCTCATGCAGCTCAGTACCAGATAAATAGAGAAACCAATCCATGTCAATGTATGGCAAAACCAATACAGTATTGTAAAGTAAAATAAAGTAAAAATAAAAATTAAAAAAAAAGAGATTCCCCATTAAAAAAAAAAGGGCCAAAAAACAAACAGACATTTCTCCAAAGAACACATACAGATGGATAACAAAAACATGAAAAGATGTTCAACATCACTCATTATCACAGAAATGCAAATCAAACCCACAATGAGGTACCATTTCATGCCAGTCACAATGGCTGCCATCAAAAAGTCTACAAACAATAAATGCTGGAGAGGGTCTGGAGAAAGGAGACCATCTTACACTGTTGGTGGGAATGTGAACTAGTATATCCACAATGGAGAACAGTGTGGAGATTCCTTTTAAAAACTGGACATAGAATTGCCATATAACCCAGAATCCCACTGCTTGGCATATACACTGAGGAAACCAAAATTGAAAGAGACACGTGTACCCCAATGCTCAATGCAGCACTGTTTACAAGAGCTAGGACATAGAAGCAACCTAGATGTCCATCAGCAGATGAGTGGATAAGGAAGTTGTGATATATATACACAATGAAATATTACTCAGCTATTAAAAAGGAAACATTTGAGTCAGTTCTAATGAGGTGGATGAAACTGGAGCCTATTACACAGAGTGAAGTAAGTTAGAAAAAAAATGATACAGTATATTAATGCATGCATAAGGAATTTAGAAAGATAGTAACAACAACCCTATATGCAAGACAGCAAAAGAGACAAAAATATAAAGAACAGACTTTTGGACTCTGTAGGAGAAGCTGAAGGTGGAATGATTCGAGAGAATAGCATTGAAACGTATATATTACCATTTGTGAAATAGATGACCTGTCCAAGTTTGATGTATGAAACAGGGCACTCAAAACCGGTGCACTGGACAACTCAGAGAGATGGGATGGGGAAGGTGGTGGGAGGGGGATTTGGGACGGGGGACACATCTGATTGACATGTCTGATTCATGTCAATATATGGCAAAAACCACCACAATATTGTAATTAGCCACCAATTAAAATTAATTAAAAATACATTTAATACATGTAACCTACCACACATCACAGCTTAGCCCAGCCTACCTTAAACATGCTCAGATCACTTACATTAGCTCTGTTCTCTCTCTGCATTTCCCTTTGCTCCCCTGGCTTCCTTGCTGTGGAACTCTCACCAACAACTTCTCTGTGTTATCAGTCTTGCACTTTTCTTTTTCATGGTTTTATCAGATCATTGAATGGTCAGTACTGAATTATAAATACACTCATAAAGGGCACTAGAGGCTGTATGATTGGTACAATGAACATCTGTCTGAGCTTAGGTATTGAGGGTCTGAAATTTGTTATACCAATGCCCCTTCATCTGTGGTTTTTATTTGTGAGGTTTCAGTTACCCTTGGCCAACAATCTCCAAAAATATTAAATGGAAAATTCTAGGAATAAAAAATTTGTCAGTTTTCAATTGCATATCATTCTGGATACTGTGTTGAACTCTCACTGTCCTGCTCCATTCTGCTGCCTCGGCCATAGAGCATCCCTTTGTCTAGCATGTCTGCCCATTGGTCACTTAGTAGCATTGTTTATCAGATTGATTGTCATGATACTGCAGTTCTTGTGTTAAATAAACCTTGTTTTACTTAATAAGGACTCCAAATGTGAGACTGGTGATGCTGACAACTCAGATATTTTCTCACTGTGCCTAATTTATAAATTTAACTTCACCACAGATATACAAACATAGGAAATATATAGGGTTCAGTACTGTCTGTAGTTTCAGGGATCCATTGGGGGTGTTGAAATGTATTCCACATGGATAAAGGAGGACTACTGTTTGTGAGAAAGAGGAACATTTGACCGCATATGTTTTTGGTGCTTTATGCTCTTAGTACCTGTGCACTCAGATGTACTTTCCTTTTTCCACTGTTTAACAATACTGAGCCTTGTCTGATGACTTTCATTTATCATGTGGAGCAGTTGTTGATATAAGCTAGAGGTTTTATTCAAGATGGTACTTTTATTTGTTTTTGCAATACTTCTTACTTATATGGGATTTTACCATGACATAAATGATTTATCTTTGAACACAATCTGTCTTTCTCAGCTTAGAAATTATCCAATTCTAAAATATTGTATGAATATAAATGCCAACATAATGCTTCATATTTACACAGTTGATTATTTAAATTATTTATTTACTAATTAATTATTCTTCACAAAAATATTTTTCTTTTAGATATGACTGATTTCAGATCTTCAGTGAAATAATAACTTGAATCAGCTCCTACCAATTCCTCTTTCAGGTTCTGCTGTGATGAATGTGGACTTTATCTAAGCTAGTTGTGCCTGGCTATCTAGACAGGATGCATGTTCTCCTACACACCTCCTGTGGGGAATGTGCAAGGGGACTGGATGTGGTTAAACAACTTATGAGAAAAATTATTTTTGACCAGTGACTGAAGAGTAGAAAGTAACAGATTTTAAGCCCATTCTATTCATTTTTTTTTTACCCCATTCTAAGTACTGAAATGTCTTTTGTTTGCCATGAAATGATGACTAGTTGCAAAATAATGTCATTTGATAAAATTTTAACATTCTTTGGCATTTCCTTTCTTTGGAATTGGAATAAAAACTAACTGACCTTTTCCAGTCCTGTGGCCACTGCTGAGGTTTACAAATTTGTTGGCATATTGAGTGAAGCACTTTCACAACATCATTTTTTAGGATTTGAAATATCTCAACTGGAATTTCATCACTTCCACTACCTTTGTTCGCAGAGATGCTTCTTAAGGCCCACTTGACTTTGCCTTTCAGGATGTCTGGTTCTAGGTGAGTGATCACACCATCATGGTCATGGGTCATGAAGATCTTTCTTACATAATTCTTCTGTGTATTCTTGTCATCTCTTGGATTGCCTTCTCTTGGATTTATAAAAGGCAGAGGAACCAGAAATCAAATTGCCAGCATAGTTGGATCATCAAAAAAGCAAGAGAGTTCCAGAAAAACATCTCCTTCTACTTTATTGACTATGCCAAAACCATTGACTGAGTGGATCATATCATAACAAAGTGCAGAAAATACTTCAAGAGATGTGGAATACCAGACCACCTTATCTGCCTCCTGAGAAATCTGATTGCAGGTCAAAAAGGAACAGTTAGAACTGGACATGGAACAAAAGATTGGTTCCAAATCAGGAAAGGAGTATGTCAAAGCTGTATATTGGCACCCTGCTTATTTAACTTATATGCAGAGTATATCATGCAAAATGCCAGGCTAAATCACTGCAGATGGTGACTGCAGCCATAAAATTAAAAAGCACTTTCTCCTTGGAAGAATATTTATGATCAACCTAGACAGCATATTAAAAACCAGAGACATTACTTTTCCAACTAAGATCCATGTAGTCAAAGCTATGGTTTTTCCAGTAGTCACATGTGAATGTGATAGTTGGAACATAAAGAAAGCTGAACACTGAAGAACTGATATTTTGAACTGTGGTATTGGAGAAGACTCTTGGGAGTCCCTTGGACTGCAAGGAGATCAAACCAGGCAATCCTAAAGGAAATAAATCCTGAATATTCATTGGAAGGACTGATACTGAAGCTCCAATACTTTGGCCACCTGATGCAAAGAACTGACTCATTGGATAAGACCCTGATGCTGGGCAAGATTGAAGGCAGGAGAAGGGGACAACAGAGGATGAGATGTTTGGATGGCATCACCAACTTGATGGACATGAGTTTTAGCAAGCTCCAGGAATTGGTGATGGACAGGGAGGCCTGGCGTACTGCAGTCCATGGGGTCATACAAAGTTGTACACGACTGAGCAATTGAACTGAACTGATAAGATGTTAAAGACAACTGCCAAATGTGTTATTTTCTAGTTAATTAATTTACCTAGTTTAGCTTTTCTAGATTACTGTCTAGTACTTCACAACTTGTGTAGTACAATTTATAATCTGGCTTTGGCAATTTTCTTGCATATTACTTGTCCAAGAGCTATGATGATAACCTCAAAAGGTTCTAGTGCCCAACAAGCACTAGCTGTTTCATCTCTCCTTGGTTTAGGAAAAAAGCAACACAAGAAAAAAATGATCATAGTTAATTATCACTTACAAAGTTTACTCTTGAAATGTTAATTTTAGGTTAACTTTCTTGATGGAAAATTTTGATTCTCCCAATTCATAGTTATGAAAATGAATACTCATGAAGTTGTACATAAATGTGTTTTATTGAACTATAGTATATTAAAGTAGCATTTGTTTATTCAATAAATATTTTTGGAGATTCTAGATGTGTTGTATTAGGTACTAAGGTAAAACATTTAACAAAAAAATATGTATCATGCTTAATAGAGTTCTTAGAGAAGTAGATAAAATGCAAGTAAGAAAATAATATTGATTACATAACCTAGAACATATATGAAAAATATGAGCAAACAACTGGTATTGTCAAAAAGCAGGACCATCCCTACTTCAAAAGGATAGAGGCTGCCACGAAGAGACAAGAGTTGTTGAACTTATTTCTGAAACAGAGCAGACTTCCAGACATAGAGATAAGATTTGTCTGCCAAGGGAGAAAGGAGATGGAGGAGTCTTGGGTTAGCAGGTGCAAACTATGACCTAGAGAGAGGATAATCAGAAAGATCTTATTGCATATCACAATAAACTATATTAATATTCTGTGATAAAACTTATGAAAAGAATATGAAAAAGAATGCATATAGGTGTGTAACTGAATCACTTTGTTATATTGTAGAACTTAACACACCCTTGAAAATCAACTATATTTCAATAATTTTTAAAAAAGATATAATATGCTTAGCTCTGTAACTCAGAGAGTGGCCAGGAAATGTATGGAGCTTTTCTAACAGAGGTAAAAGGGAGGCATATCAAAGAAATAAAATAATATTAGCAAGTCTAACATAAACAACCATATTGAAGCATTTTCTACAGTTCCTAGGAAGAAAAATTGGGTAAAATGTATGGTTTTCTTGCACTTTTCTCTGCAGAATTCACAACCAGCAAATATTTTCTACTGTCAAAAGTTATATAAACCTATGCTCCTTTGCATATACAAGATATTAATATTTTTATTTTTTAGAATGAAAAAGAGAATCAGTAATAAAAACAAATCTTTTTGGCCACCATTCCAAATGGAAATTAAAAATATTCACATTGTACTTATTCTTATACCAGCTTTGATAAGGTAAAATTCGCTTTTTACCTTAGGTTAAAAGTAAGATATGTAGTGGTATAGGGCTGTTTACATACAGACATCTTCTAAACATATTGATGCTTTAAGAACCTTTCAGTAATCAGACTCCTGACCAACAGATTGATGTTTTCTCCACTGGATTGGTAGAGTTGGGGACAGAGCTCAAGGTATTTCAGGGATCAAAAACTAGCTGAAGATTATAACACCTGACACTTCTGTAGGAGATCATTCTAATTAATGGCATTAGACAAATAAGAATTTAGGTCAAATAATGTCTTTGAAATAGATGAGCTTAAATTTCTACTTCATTAACTTGATTTATAAACTTATTGAATAGATAGATTGGTTAAGATAGTGATTGGTGAATTATTTCTGACATTGAATTAAATGTTTCCTTTCAGACTAAAAGTTCGTTGCTTCATGAAAGCAAGGCACACCCATCAGGTTAGCCCATAGCTGCCACGTGGTGAACACGAGGTAAGACATGGCTGAACAGAAAATTCCTTTCCACCAGTTATTCCTGGGTATACTCCAGGGATGCTTTGTAAGTTACAGATAATAGTGTTCATTCTCTGTACACTTACCCTCACTTGATCTGTATCTTGCAATTTTGAAAATTGAAACAGACCATGCAATGAGACATATATCAGGTGAAAATAAGACCTTTCTTTTTCTTGGAGACTTTCAAACCAATATAGCTAAACAAACACAAATCGAGACTGAAATCACTGTCTTGTGTAAGAGTGTATCTAGAATGTACACCATGTTTGTCAATTCAGAAGATCTGAGAGGAGACCCAGCTATGGGAGTAAGTTGACTTATGATGTTGTGATAGTTTCAGGTATAGCAAAGAGACTCAGCTCACATACGTATACAAATGTGTATATATGTCAATAATATAATCCTTTTTTTTTAGATTCTTTTCCTAGATGAGTCATCACGGAGTGTTGAGTAGAATTCCATGTGTTATAGTTCAGGTTCTTATTAGTTATCTATTTTATGGATAGTAGTGTGCATACTTTTTAAGTGTTCCTGCTTTCTTTCATACTTACTCTTAACTTTATAGAGGTATATTGAAAGATACTGAGACAGTGAAAAGAAGCATAGGAAATATCTGAGTTCTGATATTCCTCTGGTTTTCATATTCAATCTTAATTTTTATATTATTCTTCTCCTCATTTTGAAATAAGACATATTGCCTCATTAATTATGGAGTTTTGTTCTCTGGTTATTTATTTATTTTTTAATAATTATGACTTCTATATGATTCAACTGAATGGAGGCACATTTCAAGGAATTAAAAGAAACATTTTTAAGAAACTTTGGTAAGAATGTATTCATTGATGTGCTTGAAGTTATATGGTTTTTTTTTGGCAAATTAAATAAAACTGATGTCAAGATAGGTACAAATAAGGGAGCATTTACATTAAACATAGAAAAAAAATATGTATTCAGTTTTAAGTACAAATACGCAGAAAGCCTCAAAAAAAAAAAAAAAACTTACAAGGAAAAAAATTGGTTGGTAAAGAAACTCACTATAGCTAATAAAACTATTCTGGTCATGTGAATCTGTGCTATATATCAGGATGTCAGGAGAAAATGGTAAAAAAAAAAAAAGGGTTTTGTTTTTTAGATTTGTTTTGAAGACAAATTAATCAAAAACACTTATAACTTCACATCATAAGTCTTCTAAGCAAAAGCAGAAGACTGGAGATTCTAGGCAGGGGATACAAAACTATATTTACATTTGATTGAAGAACAGAAGCACACCCTATCATGGTAATGTAATTATCTTCATATAAACAGTAAGAGGAAACACTTAAAACCCGTTAGAAGAAATGGGGTAGTCCTCACAGTCAACAAAAGTGTCTAAAATGAAGCACTTGAGTATGATCTGAAAAACTACAGAATGATCTCTATTCGTTTCCAAGGCAAACCATTCATTACCACAGGAATCCAAGTCTATGCCCCAACCAATAAGGCTGAAGAAGCTGAAGTTTAACAGTTCTATGAAGACCTACAAGACCTTTTAGAAGTACCACAAATAAAAGATGTCCTTTTTATCAGAGGGGAATGGAATGTAAAAGTAGGAGTAGGAAGTCAAGAGAGACCTGAAGTAACAGGAAAATTTGGCCTTTGAGTACAGAATGAAGCAGAGCAAAGGCTAACAGAGTTTTGCCAAAAGAACGCAATGGTCAAGCAAACACCCTCTTCTAACAACACAAGAGAAAACTATAAACATGGACATCACCAAATGGTCAATACCAAAATCAGATTGATTATATTCTTTGCAGTCAAAGATGAACAAGGTCTATACAGTCAGCAAAAACAAGACCAGGAGATGACTGTGGCTCATATCATGAACTCCTTATTGACAAATTCAGACTTGAATCAAAGGAGGAAAAACCACTAGACCATTCAGGTATGACCTAGATCAAATCCTTTATGATTATACAGTGGAAGTGGCAAATAGATTCAAGGGACTAGATCTGGTAGATGGAGTGCCTGAAGAACTATGGATGGAGGTTCATGCCATTGTACAGGAGGCAGTGATCAAGATCATCCCCAAGAAAAAGAAATGTAAAAAGGCAAAATGGTTGTCTGAAGAGGACTTAAAAGTAGCTGAGAAAAGAAGAGAAGTTAAATGCAAAGAACAAAAAGAAATATATACCCATTTGAGTATAGAGTTCCAAAGAATAGCAAGGAGAGATAAGAAAGCCTTCCTCAGTTGTCAGCGCAAAGAAATAGAGGGAAACAATAGAATGGGAAATACTAGAGATCTCAAGAAAATTAGAGATACCAAGGAAACATTTCATGCAAATATGGGCTCAATAAAGGACAGAAATGGTATCGACCTAGCAAGAACAGAAGATATTAACAAGAGGTGGCAAGAATACACAAAAGAACTGTACAAAAAAGATCTTCCTGACCCAGATAACCATGATGGTGTGAACACTCACCTAGAGTCAGATATCCTAAGATGTGAAGTCAAGTGGTTCTTAGGAAGCATCACTACAAACAAAGCTAGTGGAGGTGGTGGAATTCCAGTTTAGCTATTTTAAATCTTAAAAGATAATGCTGTGAAAGTACTGCACTCGATATGACAGCAAATTTAAAAAACTCCGCCATGGCCACAGAACAGAACAAGGTCAATTTTCATTCCAATTCCAAAGAAAGGCAATGCCAAAGAATGTTTAAACTACTTCACAATTGCACTCATTTCACACTTTAGCAAAGTAATGCTCAAAATTCTCCAAGTTGGGCTTCAACAATATGTGAAGCATGAACTTCCAGATATTCAAGATGGATTTAGAAAAAGCAGAGATCAAATTGCCATCATCTTTGGATCACTGAAAAAGCAAGAGAGCTCCAGAGAAACATCTACTTCTGCTTTATTGACTATGCCAAAGCCTTTAGCTGTGTGGATCACAACAAACTGTGAAAAATTCTTAAAGTGATGGGAATACCAGACCACCTGACCTCCCTCCTAAGAAATCTGTATGCAGGTCAAGACACAACAGTTAGAACCAGACATGAAACAACAGATTGGTTTCATATCAGGAAAGGAGTATGTCAAGGCTGTATGTTGTCACCCTGCTGATTTAATTTATATGCAGATTGCATCATGTAAAATGCGGGTCTGGATGAAGCACAAGCTGGAATCAAGGTTATCAACAAAAATATTAATAATCTCACATATGCAAATGACACTCCCCTTATTGCAGAAAGTGAAGAGGAACTAAAGAGCCTCTTGATGAAAGTGATAGAGGAGAGTGAAAAAGCTGGCTTAAAATTCAACATTCAAAAAACTAAGAACACAGTATCTGGTCCCATCACTTCAAGGAAAATAGATGGGGAAACAATAGAAACAATAACAGAATTTATTTTCTTGGGCTCCAAAATCACTGCAGATGGTGACTGCAGCCATGAAATTAAAAGACATTTGTTCCTTGGAAGAATAGTTATGACCAACCTAGACAGCATATTAAAAAGCAGAGACATTACTTTGCTGACAAAGGTCAAAGTCAAAATCATGGTTTTTCCAGTAGTCATGTATGGATGTGAGAGTTGGACTATAAAGAAAGCTAAGAACCAGAGAATTGACGCTTTTGAACTGTGGTGTTGGAGTAGACTTTTGAGAGGACTTGGACTGCAAGGAGATCAAACCAGTCAATCCTAAAGGAAATCAGTCCTGAATATTCATTGGAAGGACTGATGCTGAAGCTGAAGCTCTAATACTCTGGCTACCTTATACGGATAACTGACTCATTGGAAAAGACCCTGATTAGGGTAAGAATTAAGGCAGGAGGTAAAGGGGACAAGAGTGGATGAGATAGCTGGATGGCATCACTAACTCAATGGACATGAGTTCGAGCAAGCTCTAGTAGTTGGTGACATACAGGGAGGCCTGGTAGCTGCAGTCCATGGGGTCACCCAGAGTTGAACAGGATTGAGCGACTGAACTGCACTGAAACACACATGCCCAGGAGAGGTGCACAAGGAGCAATAGTTGGGGCAGGGATCCCCCCCGCCAAGGTAGCCAAGTTGAACAGCTGAGTGAACCCTTTTCCTGGGGGTGCTGCAGCCCACTGCCAGAACTCTTTCACACCCAAAACAGAAAGAAAAAAATCCACTCCAAAGAAAGGTCCCTTTTTCTCAGTGTGATTTCTGATCATTGGATGCATGCTTTCTCACTGAATGCCTATTTGCTGTGGATATCCTAATAACTCCTTTTATTCAGAGAAAATCCAGTTTGTGAAACGCCACCATACTGTGACAAGTTAGAATGGGCTAAGAACTTTCCCCTCCTTACTCTGCAGCTTTTCCATTCTTTTTCAGAGAAAGACTAGAAGATCTGCATTAGTTAATATAAGACAATGACTCATTTCCTAGAACCTACTCTAAGCATCATTTGTCACTAGCATATTTGAGACTCTTTATATGCACACATATTCACATGTGGTAATTCAAGTGACTCACTTCAATATGCAGAAGCTGCCAGATCTTCTTACAGGTCTTGCCATACTGTTTAGTAGGCCTTCCCTGGATTTCTAGGAAGTGCAACAGGCCCAGAGGAGAATGCTCTTCTTGTCAGGATGGTGACCACTTATACACCAGCAATGAACAGCCATGTCGACATTTGTAAACACTGCTTCTGCCAGCATTACTTTTGCAAGTGCAAGCATACTTTATGAATTTAAGTTTTTCCCTAAAGATCTGTACCAAGGGGAAATGTGAGCAGCTATGCTTCTGTGTAAATTAATTAGATTAACAATTGAACTGGAGGCCTGGTTGCACAGGAGATAACCCTCTTACCGTTTCCAGAAGATAGGTTAATAACTTGGCCTTGCCTAACTTCCTAATTTTCTGAGACTAGTTTTTCAAATAGTAGATAGATTATATCTATCCCGTTTTTGGCTCAGTTTCTAAAACATTGTGGATGGAGCCTGGAGCAATGCTGAAATGTCAGGATGTTGTGAATAAGTTCAAATTTTGAACAATGTAATTAAAACCTTCAGAAGTTTAATTCAAAATGTTTGCAAATTCGAGGAATTGGATTAGTTTTATAGTCAAATTCAGTTTCTTATCTTCTTTACAGTTTGGAAGATAAATGCAAACTAGATAAAACTATCAGTTTATCAAACTGATAAACTCACGTTTTCACATACTACCCACAAATATTTCTTCTTTTAGTTTTTGCTTTTGTAAAAACATAATTTTTATTGGAGTATATGCATCCCAGGTGGCACTAGTGGTAAAGAACCTGCCTGCCAATGCAGAAGACTTAAGAGATGCAGGTTTGATCCCTGGGTCAGAAAGATCCCCTCGAGGGGGGCATGACAACCCACTCCAGTACTCTTGCCTGGAGAATCCCATGGATAGAGTAGTCTGAGGGGCTACAGTTCACAGGTTTGCAAAGAGTCAGACATGACTAAAGTGACTTAGCATGCAAGCATTGGAGTATAGTTGATTTACAATATTGCGTTAGTTTCGTACTAGAGGTGTGATAAAAATGAACCTATTTGCAGGACAGGAATGGAGATGCAGAAGTAAAGAATGGACATGTGGTCACAGTGGGGGAAGGGGAACAGAGGATAGGACAAATAGGGAGAATAGAATTGACATATATACACTTCCATGATTAAAACAGATAGCTAATGGGAACCTGCTATATAGCACAGGAATTTCAGCTCCATGTTCTGTGATGATCCAGAGGAGTGGGATGGGGGGAGGGGGAGGGAGAGAGGTTCAAGAGGAAGGAAATATATATATATATACATATAGCTGATTCAATTTGTTGTACATCTGAAACTAACACATCATTGTAAAACAATTATACTCCAATAAAATATAAAAACAACAAAAATAAAATCAAACTAGTTAAATAAGAACCTACTATATAGCACAGGGAACTCTATTCAACATGGCTTAATAACCTATATGGGAAAATAATCTAAAAAAGTGTAGATATATGAATAAGTGTAACTGATTAAGTCAAGTTGGACTAACTCTATACCAGAAAATAAGAAAGTGAGGAGAAGAAATGAATATCAGGACTGACAGAGAAACAGAACAGGAGCAAGTGCTAGAAGAATACTGAGGACCCTGGATGGACTTGATCAACCTCCAAGCCCCCTTTCTTCTAGATTTGGAAAGAAAAATCAGTTTTTCCCAGATTCCCTTGCAGCTAGGGTTCTCAGTGTAAATTAGGTCCATCAGTTGCACACGCTCCTAAGATCTGGAAAAGTTGAAATGAGGTCCTGATGGTGCTTGTGTGACAGAAGCTGCTTTCAATACTGGGTGTGGAAATGTTCAGCTGCCCTAGCTGCAGCAGTGAAGAATCCACCAAGAGTTTTATAGGTACTGAGAGTCAGCTGTGATAGTGCAGATCGGGCTCTGTCTCCAGCCTAGTTCAGGACAAATAGTGACCTCTCCCTATGAAACCAAGAATGTTGTCATGGGATTATTTCCAAGAAGCTCAGATGAAATATTCTTCAGCTCCTCCAACAACTTAATTCTCATTTCAACTGTCTTCTTAGAGTAGTTTCTGTTTCCTGTACTGAACACTGACTGATACAGGAAGTGAGGGCCAGAGGCTCTCTACTGAATTTTCTGTTCTCAGAACCAGGGGAATTTTCCAGGCATAACACCTAAATGAATTGCCAGGTTAGAACCACATCTATGGTCCAAAGTAAATTTCAAATCCAAACTAAATTCAAATCCAAACAAAATTGAAGGGAAAGAAAAAGCTAGTGGCTGAAACAGAAGTTTCAGGGAAAAGGGAAGTAAGACATCTAATCCATGAAGAAATGTAGCAGGCAATTTGTCAGCCCCCAAATTCGTCTTCTTTCCCTTTTGTACTTTCTTTTGTTCAAGTATAGTTTTCTCCAGTCAGCACTTTTGTAGCCTTTTTTGCAGAGCATTTGGCAACACATTAATGTGGCAAAGCGTCAACTGCTAAAGGGATTCATGGTAGTAAATACAGAGTTTGAATTTGAAGGGCCTTTTTACATACACTAACAAGCTTGGCATTTGTGATACAGGCAAAGCTAAGTTATTGACAGTTTCAGAGCACTGGATTCTATTCATGTTTTGAAAAGACAATTTTTAAGCAAAATTCAAAACAGATTAGAAACAATAACATCCAGAAGCAGAAAGACAACTTAAGGGAATATTGAACTATTACAGTGCAGATATGATGGTGCTATGAACAGAAATGGAGTAAAAAGATTTATCAGGTAGATTTGATAAGATAAATTGTGAGGGATTGGGGTACACAACAGGGAAGGATGCACTTTCTAATTTGGACAAATGGATAAAATGTGGTGCCTTTTATAAAGGCATAGAAGAAGCATGGTTTTCATAGGAATAAAGATCAAGGAAGCACTCAGCATGGTAAGAAATCAGGGTTAGATGACTCCAGGGATGGTCTTGTTCCTGATGACACCCTAACTAAATTCTCTTTTGTCTATATAAAAGAGGTGAGACTACCTCTCCTCCCTCACATGTGAAATTTATATGTGTAAAAAAGGAGCTAATGTGTTGGAGACATGAATGTTGTTTCATTTGAATGTTTTTTTTAATTCATTTGGAAATACTAGAAAGGTCTGTAAAAACCTCAACCTTGAAAAAATTAGATTTCATTTCCTTCTTCTAGCTCAGTTTAAAGTTTGATCCAAAATGTTATTGTTTTTAAACCTTAGAACAGGAGGGCTAGACAACTTTTGTATGAAAAATAAAAATTATGGTTTGGAGCACAATCAAGTAAAATGTACATGAGTCAGAGATTTCCATGGAAATGGGAACAAGTACCATGGAATAATGCACGTCAGTGTATTGTGCACAGCCTGGCGTAACATCAATCAAAGCTTTCCAGAAGCCATTAGAAACACAATGAACCACAATTTCATTATCAAGTCCAAGTCCACACATAAGCATCAGGTACACTCAGGAACTTGGCCTCATTTTCAGCCATTTTGATAAGTAAAGGCAATGAATATAAGCCTTTTATGTGTTGTTTTATTACATTAAAATAAACAAACAATTGCACCGTGTTTCTATACTTCATTCTTTTGTTTTTGAAGAGAAAGAGACAATTTGTTATCAAAACCCAAACAAAATAAAAAATTATATTCATAAATCAGCACCTGGGTTAATTTCACATTTTACACAGAAATAAAAACATGCCAAAAGAAACAAAACGAAACAAAACAAAACAAAACCTGTTTTGGTACATCAAAGTTGTGGCTTTAAGGGAAGAAGAAGCAGGAACTCGTCACCTGATAAAACCAGTCACATAACCTTAAAGAAATTCCACAGACTGTTTTCTGTACTTCACAATTTTTGTGAAATATATATGTGATTAAAATAGGACATACATGATATATTATGTTCATTCAATTTATGTTAAGAGAAAATAAAATTTTGCTACTATTAGGTCTTAAGTCAGTCTCTACGTTTATTCTTTGTCCTCATAGGCATCTACTTAGGTCAGGGCAGCTTTCTGGATATTAATAAACATATTGTCATTGTAAATGCATGTAAATATTTATATTATCACATTTGTAATAAATAAAATCTGGCATAATAACAAGAATAGCAGTCCTACTATAATTTGCAATCAATGTATGGGACAAGTAAGCCCACATTCAAATTTCTTAAAATCCAGAGTAAGAAATCTTTTAGACTGGCAGGTAAATGAGTCATAAAACTAATCTATGGATTTTGGCTAAATATCTAAAAATTGAAGATTTCACATTTATTCTACAAAAGCGTTACTTCATTTAATATACTTAGAGAAAGATTCTTGGTTAGTGTTAAGGCAAAATTTGCTTCAAATGTCTTCATCTCAGCTTTCCCATCTGCAAGATGGGGAAAATAACATAACACAAGTCTCTTGAAACAAAAATAAAAATAGACTTGGCTTGGCACAGTTCCCCTTGGAACAGGTTGGTGATGGACAACAAGTGGCAGTCTTGGTCCAGATTGGACAAAATTTTATTTATTTCTCTTTTTAGTACCAGGAATTAGCATGAAGTTCTCTAGAATGTTTGCAGGGACAAGTTTCCATATAATTGGGAGGAACTGGCTTTGTAGGGACCTATCTTCAGATTCATACCTACATGATAGTTGTAATATTTTCTTATACACACTTATTATTTAGGGTTTGTTAAAAGATGCACCCTGGTCCCTCTGTTATGAAGCATAAAGTGTCACCTTTTGAATAAGATAGATAAAGACAAGAAATGAGGAGTGGTCAAAGCTCAGAGTAGTAGAAAGAGGAATCATTAGCAGTTGAAAGTGTCCTCCCCAAAACAGTGATACCAAGAGACCATCAGCAGCAAAAATCTCAGTGGCTGCTGACTGGACAGCTGTGACTAGAGAATATGAGAGAATTTTTCCTGAGTTCAAGGGACTCAGCCTCCTGGAAAACTCAGAGTAACTGGAAAACAAATTAAGGGGGTTGAATTTTAGGTGAACAAATTGAAACAAACCATCCTACTGTGAATTTTAATAATTTCTCTAAATATACCATAGAATTGTTTTGGAGAGATAAGAATATATACATATTTTTAATGAGGAGGACATTGAAAACACCATATGCTTAGAATCACAGGGAAGTTGAGTGTCTAACTTAAAGACACACAGCTAGTTAATGGCAAATTCAAAACTGAAAACTATCATGAATCACAATTAGAGATAGTATAAGGAGCTGACAGAAATGAATTGTCCATCTTAGTGCTATGAGACTTGATCCACTCATTTAAACATTCTGAGCCTTAATTTGCCCATAATTACACAAACAGGAAGCAGCAGAGCTCTAATTCACAATAAAGAAACAGGAACAAAAAAATAGTTGGCACACACACAGAAACAGTAAGCAGATTTAAGCACCAAAATTGAAAGTCATCAGATTAAATTCAATTAAAAAGCAAGTATTTCCTTGTGGATAGAAATAAACAATCTTTGAAAGCTGTATATAAGAGACACAATTTACATATAATAATAGAGAAAAATGAAAAGTATTACAAGTGCAAAAAAGGTATATTATACAAATACATAAAGAAAGCTGATATAGTGGAACAAATATCAAAAGAAAAACAAAATCATTACTATTTTAAAGAAGAAATTCTATAGTGGTAAAACCCTCTGCTTGGGGAACTAAGATTCTTCAAGCCATGTGGCCCCTCAAAAAAGAAAGGTAGAAAGAAAGAAAGAAAAATCCTTCCATATTTTAAAACTAAGAAGGGCACTTCTATTATTCTGAGTTCTTCTACTCATTTTAAAATAATTTTCTATTTTATGTTGAGTTATGTGATCTATTTATAAATGTTGGCTATTAATCCTTTATCAGTCATAGCATTTGAAAAAATGAACAGAACTGAATAAATATGTTCTTTTCCAAAGAGGAAGAGCAGCTGACTAACAAACACATAAAAGGATGTTCAGCATTGCTAATCATCAGGGAATTACAACAAGACCACGAGATATTACTCACACATATCAGAATGGCTATCACCAAATAAATAAATAGCAAATGTTGCTAGGGCTATGAGAAAACAAAAACCCTCTTACTGTGTTGTTGGGAATGTAAATTGGTGAAGCTACTGTGGAAAACAATATGGAGGTTTCTCAAAAAACTAAAGATGAAACTACTGTATTAGCAAATCTACTGGTAGGTATATAGCTGAAAAAAAAAATAAAAACACTAATTCAAAAAGATATATATACTCTAATGTTCATAGTAGCAATTTTCAATTGCCAATGAAACGTAAGTCTCCATCAACAGATAAATGGATAAAGACGATATAGAATGTGTATATAATGGAATACTGTGTGTATGCTATGTCAGTTCAGTAGTGTCCATCTCTTTGAGACCCTATGGACTGTAGGCTACCAGGCTCCTCTGTTGGATTCTCCAGGCAAAAGTACTGGAGTGGGTCACCATGCTCAATTCCAGGGGATCTTCCCGACTCAGAGATTGAACCCATGTCTTTTACGTCTCCTGCATTGGCAGGCAGGTTCTCTACCACTAGTACCACCTGGGAAGTCCAATGGGATATTACACACAGCCATATAAAATAATAAAATTTTCTTGTTTTATTGTAACATGGATGAGAATAATGTTAAGTGAAAAAGTCATACAGAGTAAGGCAAATATTATATTGTGTTACATGCTGAATATAAAAAAAAGACAACAAACTAGTGAATACAACAGCAACAACAAAAAAGAAGCAAACTCATTAACATAGAGAACAAATTAGTGGTTAAAAGTGAGGGAGGAGAGGGACAATATTGGAGTGGTGGGTTGGGAAGTGCAAATTATTGGGTGTAAGGCTATAAGGATGTATTGTTCAATTCAGAGAACATATCTAATATTTTGTAATAACTGTAAATGGAGTATAACCTTTAAAAATCATATAAAAACAAAACTAACAAAAAGCAATTAAGATAATCCATCCAAAAATACCCTATGAGTTAAAAAAACTCACTGAATGTATGAAATTATTTTGAATCAAATTATAATTAAGATAAACATATATCTCCTCTGTCACATAAGTGATAATGAGAACAGATACACTTAGAAATGTATAGCCTTAAAATACCTATATTAGAGTTGATATTCAGTAATCTAAGTATCTGTCTCAGTTCAGTTCAGTTCAGTCGTTCAGTCATGTCCAACTCTTTGCGACCCCATGATCCACAACACGCCAGGCCTCCCTGTCCGTCACCAATGCTCGGAGTTTACCCAAACCCATGTCCACTGAGTCGGTGATAACACCCAGCCATCTCATCCTCTGTCATCCCCTTCTCCTCCCACCCTCAATCTTTCCCAGTATGAGAGTCTTGTCAGATGAGTCAGTTCTTCACATCAGGTGGTCAAAACATTGGAGTTTCAGCTTCAACATCAGTCCATTCAATGAACATCCAGGACTGATTTCCTTTAGGATGGACTGGTTGGATCTCCCTGCAGTCCAAGGGACTCTCAAGAGTCTTCTCCAAAACCACAGTTCAAAAGCATCAATTCTTCTGTGCTCAACTTTCTTTATAGTCCAACTTTCACATCCATACATGACCACTGGAAAAACCATAGCCTTGACTAGACGGAACTTTGTTGGCAAAGTAATGTCTCTGCTTTTTAATATGCTGTCTAGGTTATTCATAACTTTCCTTCCAAGGAGTAAGCGTCTATTAATTTCATGGCTGCAATCACCATCTGCAGTGATTTTAGAGCCCAAGAAAATAAAGTCTGACACTGTTTCCCCATCTATTTCTCATGAAGAGATGGGACCAGATGCCATGATCTTCATTTTCTGAATGTTGGGCTTTAAGCCAACTATTTCATTCTCCTCTTTCACTTTCATCAAGAGGCTTTGAAGTTAAATAAGCAGGGTGACAATATACAGCCTTGATGCACTCCTTTTCCTATTTGGAACCAGTCTGTTGTTCCATGTCCAGTTCTAACTGTTGCTTCCTGACCTCCATACAAGTTTCTCAAGAAGCAGGTCAGGTGGTCTGGTATTCCCATCTCTTTCAGAATTTTCCACTGTTTATTGTGATCCACACAGTCAAAGGCTTTGGCATAGTCAATAAAGCAGAAGTAGATGTTTTTTTCTGGAACTCCCTTGCTTTTTTGATGATCCAGTGCATGTTGGCAATTTGATCTCTGGTTCCTCTGCCTTTTCTAAAACCAGCTTGAACATCTGGAAGTTCAGGTTCACGTATTGCTGAAGCCTGGCTTGGAGAATTTTGAGCATTACTTTACTAGTGTGTGAGATGCGTGCTGTTGTGAGGCAGTTTGAGCATTCTTTGGCATTGTCTTTCTTTGGGATTGGAATGAAAACTGACCTTTTCCAGTCTTGTGGCCACTGCTGAGTTTTCCAAATTTGCTGGCATATTGAGTGCAGGACTTTCACAGCATCGTCTTTCAGGATTTGAAATAGCTCAACTGGAATACCATCACCTCCACTAGGTTTGTTCATAGTGATGCTTCCTAAGGACCACTTGACTTCACATTCCAGGATGTCTGGCTCTTGGTAAGTGATCACACCATCATGATTATCTGGGTTGTGAACATTTTTTTTTGTACAGTTCTTCTGTGTATTCTTGACACCTCTTAATATCTTCTGCTTCTGTTCAGTCTCTACCATTTCTGTCCTTTATTGAGCCCATGTTTGCATGAAATGTTCCCTTGGCATTTCTAATTTTCTTGAAGAGGTCGCTAGCCTTTCCCATTCTAGTGTTTTCCTCTATTTCTTTGCATTGATCGCTGAGGAAGGCTTTCTTATCTCTCCTTGCTATTCTTTGGAACTCTGCATTCAAATGGGTATATCTTTCCTTTTTCCCTTGGCTTTTCACTTCCCTTCTATTCACAGCTATTTGTAAGGCCTCCTCAGACAGCCATTTTGTCTTTTTCTTGGTGATGGTCTAGATTCCTATCTCCTGTACAATGTCTCAAGAAATTAGAAATCTGTCTCTAGAAATTAGACAATAAGTTGAACCCAAACTAAATAGAAGAAAGAAAACAGAAAAACAAGTTCAAAATAATTAAACTGAACAAATAATTAACAAAATAATTAAATCAAATATGTAAAGGCCAACACAACTGCATAGGGAAATAATAGTCTTTCTAGTTAGCAACAGATGTTGCTAAAATAAGTAGATGCATGTATACCCACACTTAGAAAAATAAATATGAAGCCTTAGTTCACAGTATGCACAAAGATTAACTCAAAGTGTCTCACAGAACTAAATATAAGAGACAAAACTAAAACTTTTAGGAGAAAACAAAGAAGTGAGTCTTTGCAATTTTTGGCTAGGGAGTAATTCCTCAAATACAACACTAACAGCAAAAGCAGCAATGCAGAAAATTGATAGATTTCAAAGGACACCACGAAAAAAATTAAAGGACAATCCAAAAATTGAGAGAGAATATTTGTTGATATTTTTATTAAAAAATCATATTCCTCATAGGGAATTTGTGTCTAGACCATCTAAGTAACTCTGACAACTCAGTATTAAATGATAATTGAATACATTTCTCCAAGGAAGATGCATGGGTGGCTAATAAACATATGAAAAGATGCTCACCATCGCAAGTCATTAGGCAAACAAAAAGGCAAAATCATTATGATATCACATCCACTAGAATGGCTACAATCAGAGAGATAAACAAGTGTTGGAGAGAATGTCAAGAAATTGAAACCCTCCTATATTCCTAGTGAGAATTTAAAATGGTGTAGCCATGATGAAAATCATGTTGGCAATTCCTCAATTTGTTAAAAATAAAATTACCATATGACCAATTGATTCCACCTGTACCTAACCAAGAAAATGAAAATACATGTTCATATAAATACTAGTATATGAATGTTCATAACAACAGTATTCACAATAGCTCAGAGGTATTAAACAACCTGAATCAACTGATGAATGGATAACATTCAAAATATGTAATGTTTTGCAGTAAAACATATCTTGCAATAAAAAGGAATGAAGCATTATACACGCTGCAACAAGGATGATCCCCTAAAACATTGCAATAAGTAAAATAAATCACTCATAGAAGATTGTAAAGTGTACCTTTTCGTTCATATGAGACATCTGAAATAGATAAATTTATAGAGTCAAATTAAATGAGTAGTTATCTAAGCTTGGAGATTGGAGGGAGGGCTGGTAAGTGACTGCTGATAGGTACAAGTTTCTTAGGGTGTGCTAAAATCCTCTAAAATTATATTGTAACAATGGTGTCATAGCTCTGTAAATATGTTAAAAAACATTGGATTACACTTAAATGAGTAGACTTGATGGTATTTGAAATATATCTCAATATGGTTATCAAGCATAAAACAAAAAGAAAATTGAGAAAGTATAAAATTTGTCCTTTCTTGAAAATATTTATTTGAAAATATTGTCCTTATTTGAAAATATTGTTCAAAACTTGCAAGAAATATCATGATAGACAGAGACTAGCCCAAAAGACCAGTCAATATCAGAAAGGAAAAGATGACATCATAGAACCTACAGATGTAATATGACCAATTTTACACTAAAAAACTTAAGAATCTATTATCATGTGGATGAAATGACCATATTTCAAGAAAAAAATGACTTTTCAGAACTGAAACTGCTGCTGCTGCTGCTGCTGCTAAGTTGCTTCAGTCATGTCCAACTCTGGGCAACCCCATAGACAGCAGCTCACCCAGCTCCCTCGTCCCTGGGATTCTCCAGGCAAGAACACTGGAGTGGGTTGCCATTTCCTTATCCAATGCATGAAAGTGAAAAGTGAAAGTGAATTTGCTCAGTCCTGTCCAACTCTTAGCAACCCCATGGACTACAGCCCACCAGGCTCCTCCACCCATGAGATTTTCCAGGTAAGAGTACTGGAATGGGGTTCCATTGCCTTCTCTGGAACTGAAACACAAATTAACTGAAACAGATCAATTCTGCTTTTCACTTTTCTTAAATTTATTGAAATTCCTTTTTGTTATTTTGGACTTATTCCTTTTTTTTAATATACATTCCTTCTTCAGGATATCAGGAGGGAAAGGGAATGAATCATTACCCTGAAAGGGAAATAGACATTTGAGTAGAAAGGCAAGTATTTTTATTTTTAAAGAAAAGTAGATGGTTTGAGAGAGATGCTTTTATTCTAATAAAACATAAGTTTGTTCCTTTTAAAAAGGTAGGTAGATCAATTTTTAATAAAGTTTTAAATATTTTTATAAGAAGCAAACATTTCTAATCTCTGCTCTGCATTTGCTTGTGTGTCCCAAATCAATGCATTATAGTAATGCAAAGGTTAGCATGCATTGCACAAGGATTGGATAAAAGAATTTATTTTCTTAAATGCCTTTCACTGAGTGTAAATATGTCTCTGTAAAAGAATTAATACAAGCCAGTGGCAGTGGAGCTATTCCTAAAACATTTCAGAAAATATAATGAATAATGTGGTTCTGGGCTTTGATAAAACACTATACATATGACTGCACTACATTTTGAGTTTATTCTGGCACAGTGAGAGGCAGTAACAACATCAGCAATGATTCACTCAATGAATAGTGCTGCTTTGTCTAATTTCCACAGGTGAAATTATTTAACCCATGAAAAGACAATCCACTTTTGTTTGTAGTCTCATTGCAATTTATGAAATAACATTTGGTTGGTGAGACAGTGTGTCTGTGAAAGTTGACAATTGGTACTGCAATGTGAAAGCTTTTTCATTTTTTATCTTTAAAGAATTACTGGGTCGTTAAATTAAATTTTATTCCTGTAGGCTGCATCCTTCACATAGAAACCGGTTGTGTAAGTTCCCATATCTGCATCTGAGATGTTGGTTTTCTAATATAGGATCACAAAATTGTACTCATGGATTATTCCACCTAATAATTACAATTGACAATTATTATGGTGATATAAAAATAATTTAACAGACCATCAACAAAAAGGTCGTTTTGGCATTTAACTTGAGGGACTAGTTCCATAGGTTGAATAGACATTTATGCTAAATAGTTAAAACAAATTAACTCCTTGCTTAATTTAAGAGAATCTATTAACCTCATCCCTTCCTCCAGAAATGTGATTAATAATTAGATAATTACATCTAATATCTAGCTAGATAATTAGATAATTGATAATTAGAACATGAGTATAGTCACGAAGTCAGTTACCTCAAATACAGATCCAATAAGTATATTTCTCATCTCCAAATTCATTTTAAACACTATTTAAAACTACATTGTATTTGCACTTTAACATTTAGAAGCTACAAATAAAAATCTTAGAAGAGATTACCATTCCTATATAAATGCAATGAATTGAGCTATTTTAGATGCTGATGAATCCCCTTGGGCAAGATATCTAGTCAAAAACCTAAGTTTCTCTATCTGTGTAATGGAAAATACAAAGGCTGTACAATGGGATATATAAAGAAGAGTGAAAAAGCTATTTTAAGACTCAGCATTCAAAAAACCAAGATCATGGCATCCAGTCCCATCATTCCATGGCAAATAGATGAAGAAACAAAGGAAATGATGACAGACTTTATTTTCCTGGGCTCCAAAATCACTACAGATGGTGACTGTAGCCTTGAAATTAAAAGACTCTTGCTTCTTGGAAGAAAAACTATGACCAACCTAGACAGCATATTAAAGAGCAGAGACATTACTTTGCCGACAAAGTTTCCTCTGGTCAAAGCTATGATTTTTCTAGTAGTCATGTGTGGATGTGAGAGTAGGACTATAAAGAAAGCTGAGCACTGAAGAATTGATGCCTTTGAACTGTGGTACTGGAGAAGACTCTTGAGAGTCCCTTGGACTGTAAGGAGATCAAAGCAGTCCATCCTAAAGGAGATTAGTCCTGGAAGTACTAATTATTCATTGGAAGTACTGATGCTGAAGTGCTGCACTCAATATGCCAGCAAATTTGGAAAACTCAGCAGTGGCCACAGGACTAGAAAAGGTCAGTTTTCATTCCAATTCCAAAGAAAGGAAATGCCAAAGAATGCTCAAACTACCGCACCATTGCACTCATCTCATATGCTAGTAAAGTAATGCTCAAAATTCTCCAAGCCAGGCTTCAGCAATACGTGAACCGTGAACTCCCTGATGTTCAAGCTGGTTTTAGAAAAGGCAGAGGAACCAGAGATCAAATTGCCAACATCTGCTGGATCATCGAAAAAGCAAGAGAGTTCCAGAAAAACATCTATTTTTGCTTTATTGACTATGCCAAAGCCTTTGACTCTGTGGATCACAATAAACTGTGGAAAATTCTGAAAGAGATGGGAATACCAGACCACCTGACCTGCCTCTTGAGAAATCTGTATGCAGTTCAGGAAGCAACAGTTAGAGCTGGACATGGAACAACAGACCAAATAAGAAAAGGAGTACGTCAAGGCTGTATATTGTCACCCTGCTTATATAACTTATATGCAGAGTACATCATGAGAAAAGCTGGACTGGAAGAAACACAAGCTGGAATCAAGATTGCTGGGAGAAATATCAATAACCTCAGATGTGTAGATGACACCACCCTTATGGCAGAAAGTGAAGAGGAGCTAAAAAGCCTCTTGATGAAAGTGAAAGAGGAGAGTGAAAAAGTTGGCTTAAAGCTCAATATTCAGAAAACGAAGGTCATGGCATCTGGTCCCATCACTTCATGGGAAATAGATGGGGAAACAGTGGAAACAGTGTCAGACTTTATTTTTTTGGGCTCCAAAATCACTGCAGATGGTGACTGCAGCCATGAAATTAAAAGACGCTTACTCCTTGGAAGAAAAGTTATGACCAACGTAGATAGTATATTCAAAAGCAGAGACATTACTTTGCCAACTAAGGTCCGTCTAGTCAAGGCTATGGTTTTTCCTGTGGTTATGTTTGGATGTGAGAGTTGGACTGTGAAGAAGGCTGAGTGACGAAGAATTGATGCTTTTGAACTGTGGTGTTGGAGAAGACTCTTGAGAGTCCCTTGGACTGCAAGGAGATCCAACCAGTCCATTCTAAAGGAGATCAACCTTGGGATTTCTTTGGAAGGAATGATGCTAAAGCTGAAGCTCCAGTACTTTGGCCACCTCATGCGAAGAGTTGACTCATTGGAAAAGATTCTGATGCTGGGAGGGATTGGGGGCAGGAGGAGAAGGGGACGACTGAGGATGAGATGGCTGGATAGCATCACGGACTTGATAGACGTGAGTGTGAGGAACTCTGGAAGTTGGTGATGGACAGGGAGGCCTGGCATGCTGTGATTCATGGGGTCACAAAGAGTCAGACACAACTGAGCGACTGAACTGAACTGATGCTGAAGCTGAAGCTCCAATACTTTGGCTACCTGATGCAAAGAACTGACTCATTTGACAAGACCCTGATGCTGGGAAAGATTAAGGGCAGGAAGAGAAGGGGATGACAGAGGATGAGATGGTTGGATGGCATCACTGACTTCATGGACATGAGTTTGAGTAAGCTCCAGTATTTGGTGATGGACTTGGAAGCCTGGCTTGCTGCAGTTCATGTGGTTACAAAGAGTCAGGCACAACTGAGTGACTGAACAGAAATGAAGGCTGTTTTGCTAATTTAAAAAAATATATATACAATATAAAATATGTACAAACTTAGAGAATACTATTATATACATGCCTGGAGAAGGGAACAGGTATCCACTCCAGTATTCTTGCCTGGAGAATTCCATGGACATTATATTCCATGGGGTCTCAAAGAGTTGAACACGACTGAGCAATTTTCACTTTCACAGTATATACATATTACATATGTGTATAAAGGGTGGAACAAATTCAGAGTTGAATGTGAATCTGAATTAAACTCACTTCTAATAAAATCAATGTTTTTATCTTTTCCTGAGCATATTCTTTGCCGCAAGCTGTGCGGTGCTTCATCACTCATTTGTGTCCTATTCTTTGAGACCCCATGGACTGTAGCCTTCCAAGCTCCTCTGTTCGTGGCGTTTCTCCAGGCAAGAATACTGAAGTGGGTTGCTATGCCCTCTTCCAGGGGTTTGTCCCAACCCAGAGATGGAACCCAGGTCCCCCACACTGCAGGCGGATTCTTTATGGTCTGAGCCACCAGGAAAGCCCAAGAATACTGGAGTGTGTACTCTGTCCTTTCAATAGGGAATCTTCCTGACCTAGAAACTGAACCAGAGTCTCCTGCATTGCAGGCAGATTCTTTACCAGGTGAGCTACAAAAGAAGCCTTCTTTGTAGCACAGGAAAGTGTAATAAGCATGGATTCAAGAGTAAGATTTAGTAGAATAATAAAGTTGGACAAGTTACTTCTTTCCTCTTCTGCAGTAAGGTTTAAATGAGTTGTTGATGTGCTGGGTGCTCAGATCCATTCCCGGTACACAGTATGTATTCAAAAAACACTAGTTCTATTGTATTGTTTTCCCACCTCTGTGTTGCCAAGGGAGCAAATACATTTACATGTCCTTGTTTCCTTCTCAAATAATGTGTTTTGACACACAGCTCCTCTTCACTAGGAAGCTTCACTGTCCTCTCAAAGGAAGCCACCTTCATGGGGCCACTGAATTATTACAGCCTTCATACATAAGACTACATGTTGGATATTAGAGCTGAAAAAAGTACACAAAATATTTAGTTAATTTCACTACCTATAGAAAGTTTTCCAGCAGACAGGTAACTGGATGTGAGCAGAGAAAGGGGAATATGACCAGGAGGCCAGAAACCACACATCTTGTAAACAGGAGGGGTCCATGGGCAGACAAAAGCAGGAACATTCAGACTGATAGGAAACCACACATTTTGGGGTGATATGGTCTTGGAGCAGATGAATAAAGGAGGAGAAAGGCTGGAATCTCCACATCTGGATGTAACCTGCTGCTCATTATGCTCTCATTACAATAAAATTAACCTTGCAGGTAAGTTCCCCTCAGGCACCGAAGCCATGACACTTCTGATCTAAGCTAAAAAAGGACAAAAATCCCTTCTCCTCTTGGGAAAATGGAGCTGGGATGAAAGTCAAAGAATATGACATGTAAGCACTCTTTTCCAAGTGAATATTCTGCCCCTTCATTTGTATGCCCCTCCTAACCAGCCTGCCAAAGAAACCCAGGCCAGCTGCTTACCCATTTGCCCACACTCCCTGTAAGAGCATACTCTACATATATACAATGGAATAGTATTCAACCACAAAAAGGAACAAATAATGCCATCTGCAAAAGCATAGACAGACCTAGAGATTGTCATACAGAATGTAGAAAGTCAGATGCAGAAAGACAAATATGATATCGCTTATATGTGGAATCAATAAAAAAAAAGAGGGTATGAATGAACTTATTTACAAAGCAGAAGTTGAGGGACGGATATAAAAAAACAAAACAAACAAAAAAACAAAAAATTATGGTTACTAGGAGATAAAAGAGAGGAGAGAGAAATTTGGAGATCGAGATTGACATACCCACACTATTGTAGGTAACTAATAAGAACTTGCTATATAGCACAGGGAAATTTACTGAGTACTCTTATGCCCTATATGGTAAAAGAATCTAAAAGAATGGATATATGTGTATGTATAACTGATTCACATTTCTGTACACCAGAAACTAATACAACATTGAAAATTAACTATACTGCAATAAAATGAAAAAAAAATTAATTTATCCTCACTTTACTTTCTTGACATCTCTATCATTTCTGAATTATTTCTGTGACAGGAGCCTAACATTCACCAGGAACAAAAATACTGTCTTGTTTTAGGTCAAGTGTATTTCTCTAACTCAATTCCTAAAGATGGTTCTGTTTACTACTACAGAAAATGTATTTTAAAAAGTAAACAAAATACAGGAGTGCAATTTTCACATGATAAATGGCTTATGTAGGATGCTCTCTCATCCCTGGAACCATCCTCTTCATATTTCCAACTCTCTGTGGTCTTCGGGGAACTTGAACTCCTACAGCTAGGCCAGTGACACCTAAGGGCTCTTCTAACACCCTATGTTGACTCCCTATCCTATCAAACTTTTAACCTATTCATTTATTTGTTTTGCTCACTAAATTCCTAAGGATGAGGACTATCTTTTTTCCAATACTATATATTTATTGTATAGAGCAGTGCTTCACACACAGCTGACTTTCAATAGAGAATAGTTAAATGAATAAATGAGGATACATTGTAAACTGCTTGATAACTGTAATTCACATACTTCTGAATCACTCATTCCCTAGTGATTTATTTATCCTTACTTCATTCCATGATAGCAGAAAGTTCTGGAGTCCCAAACTGTAACTCAACAATATACAGCCCTGGATGCCAAACAATTCATTCATCAGGCAGTGCAAATAAAATAGTGATGAATTAGTAGAGTAGTTGCTCTAGGTTAGCATCATATATCATGTGATGTAACTGTCAAACATTTATACGATGAAAATGTGCCCTAAGAAGCACAGAACTCAGGATTCCTGTTCTAGCACTTTTCTAATCTTTCTGGACCTAGTTTCTCTGTTTCACTGTCTGTGTCTTGAGAAGAGCATACCTGCTTTCAGGGTTACCAGGACTTCTAAGGGGAAGGCAATGGCACTCCACTCCAGTACTCTTGCCTGGAAAGTCCCATGGATGGAGGAGCCTGGTGGGCTGCAGTCCATGGGGTCGCGACTTCGCTTTCACTTTTCACTTTCCTGCATTGGAGAAGGAAATGGCAACCCACTCCAGTGTTCTTGCCTGAGAATCCCAGGCGGGGTGGGGGGGGGGGGGGGCTGGTGGGCTGTCGTCTATGGGGTCGCACAGAGTCGGACGTGACTGATGCGACTTAGCAGCAGCAGCAGCAGGACATCTACATTCATCAGCACAGAACAGGAATTAAAAATGTTCTTATCATATTATTGGTAATTTTGTTTTGAGATATAAATGCTTCTCTGAGCTCTATCTTGAAGCTCCAGGACTTTGGACACCTCATGCGAAGAGTTGACTCATTGGAAAAGACTCTGATGCTGGGAGGGATTGGGGGCAGGAGGGGAAGGGGACGACAGAGGATGAGATGGCTGGATGGCATCACAGAGTCGATGGACGTCAGTCTGAGTGAACTCCGGGAGATGGTGATGGACAGGCAGGCCTGGCATGCTGCGATTCATGGGGTCGCAAAGAGTCGGACATGACTGAGCGACTGAACTGAACTGAACTGAACTCTATCCTATTTGTCTCTTGATTAGGGAGATTATTGCTCAGATTCTTCAGGACCACGACGTTTTACATTTATTTCCAGGTACAATTTTCATTCTGAGGCAAAAACAAGCTGATTTGACAAATAAGACATTGATTTGTTCTGGCTGTCTCCTTTCTATAAGACATGACAACGATCCACAAAAACGAACACAAAGAAGACACTGGGTCACTTGTGTGTGGAGAGAAAGAAGTCACCCCAATTCCACACATGTCCATCTGGGTACGCATAATAATAATTGGGTGTCATATAAATTGGGACATTGGGAAATCAGTGTGTTCCAAATAGTACTAATTGTAGAATTAAACAACCTTTGAGAATTAAATGTCTTTTTGAGGTGCTCACAATTTAATTTATATCTAAACGAAATGAATAGACATGACATATTTTGATAAAGAACAGTTCGGAACATGATCTCGTGACTAATTCTGTAGACAAAAAGATATGTTCCTCCGAGGAGCAATTTAGATCAATCATTACTATTGTGAATAATGATGTTTTGACATTGCTCAGTAACTATACAATTAAGGTTAATGCATGAATTTAAACTGCATGGTGAATGTAACCTTTCTTCATGATGTGACATTTAAAGCACCAGTCTTCCTCTTTGCATTCTTCAGTTCAGTCTGTTTCCATAACAACCACTGGGATATATTTTTAATGATTTACTTACTTATAAAAACCAAAGCTCTTGAAAGGCATGATGTGTTTTATTCCATTTCCCTCTTTTTAATAGTTATTCTAAGAAATCATTTTCCTTTTCATTTACTAATTACTATGGCCTTTGACAGTGCTTAGTAAAGACTCTGTAATAGTGATTAAAAGTAATAACTGATAAATGATCAAATGTGAAAGAATCAAAAAGAGGAAGAAAATGAAGTTAAAAAAAGGCACTCCTGAAAACTCTATCTGCCCTGACATTTATTTTCCAAATGTATAAAGGCCATCACACAATAAGCAGCTAGCACACTTGCTCAGGTACAGAAAGAAATAAGGGTGAGCCTACGGAAAATAAGTCAATAGGTTTAATGAGAAATTTAACATACTCAAGCTTCTCTTTCTATTTACTTTTTCTTTGGTTTCTAAGAGAGGTTATGTTTGTGGGACAATATCAGTTCATTTGCTATAGACAGATATATGATTTTCTTCAGCCTGGTAAGTAAAAATAGACTAAGGGGATACTTGGAAAGAAAGAAGTTGAGGAAGATGACTGGTAAATAGTAACTGGGAAATGGTTAATTTATCATTTAATTATTAATACAGACATATTAATTCTTAATATGAGTAGATTTCATTTCATTTCCTCATGCATTGGGGAATATGTGATATTTTAAATTATTTTTTTTTAAATTGAGGTTTAGTCACTTCGCAAATGTTGTGTTAGTTTCTGCTGTACAGCAAAGTGAATTAGCCATATGTATACACAATGCTATGTTTATCACCTACTCTATAGCACAGGGAATTCTATTCAATGCTCATAGTAGTGTATATATTGGACTTCCCTGTAGCTCAAATGGTAAAGAATCTGCCTGCAATGCAAGAGACCCAAGTTTGATCCATGGGTCAGAAAGATCCTCTGGAAAAGGGAATGTCAATCCTCTCCAATATTCTTGCCTGAAGAATCCCATGGAGGGTGAGCCTGGTGGGCTACAGTCACAGGGTAAGACATGACTGAAGGGACTTAGCACACATGTTCAATATATTCTAACAATTCAAACAACATCATTGCTAGAGTTACTAATAAAAGGCAAGTAATTTAAAACATGTTAATTTTGAATACAAAATTCTACTAGACTTGGGTGTGGTTATTTTCAATAGCACATGATCTTTATTTCACCTTATTATTACAAGTTATTATTCATTATTTACTGCATTTCATTATTAGAAGTTTTAGCATGAAAGTGTCTGAATTTATAGCAAATTGGAAAAAATCTTAAGATTTAAAATCAGACAGAAATCTGAGTCACCAGTTCTTTCCTACTTGCCACAAAGGTGAATGATTTCACTTTTTAAAAAATAATACACTATCTTCCCTTGAAATATGCCAACACTATCAGCTTCTTAAAATGGGTTTGGTATATAAATAATCTAGATACTAGAAGTCCTTGGTCGTTATGATTTGGAGTAATTTGTTAACCTCTTAACAACATCTAATTTCATTATGTATTTGAATAATTATACTACATATAATTCAGTATGATTGCAATTATGATGACACAATGGACATAAATATTGTTTGAAAATTATATTACAAATATGTACCTTATTACAAACAATCTTTTCTGCTTGTTTATTTTTATTTTTTAATATAAATTTATTTATTTTAATTGGAGGTTAATTACTTTACAATATTGTATTGGTTTTGACATACATCAACATGAATCTGCCAAAGGTATACACGTGTTCCCCATTCTGAACCCTCCTCACTCCTCCCTCCCCATACCGTCCCTCTGGGTCATCCCAGGGCACCAGCCCAAGCATCCAGTATCATGCATAAAACCTGGACTGGTGATTCATTTCATATATGATATTATACATGTTTCAATGCCATTCTGCCAAATCATCCCACCCTCTCCCTCTCCCACAGAGTCCAAAAGACTGCTCTATACATCTGTGTTTCTTTTGCTGTCTCGCATACAGGGTTATTGTTACTGTCTTTCTAAATTCCATATATATGCATTAGTATACTATATTGGTGTTTTTCTTTTGGCTTACTTCACTCTGTATAATAGGCTCCAGTTTTATCTAACTCATTAGAACTGATTTAAATATATTCTTTTTAATGGCTGAGTAATATTCCATCATGTATATGTACCACAGCTTTCTTATCCATTCGTCTGCTGATGGACATCTAGGTTGCTTCCATGTCCTGGTTATTATAAACAGTGCTGTGATGAATATTGGGGTACATGTGTCTCTTTCAATTCTGGTTTCCTCGGTGTGCATGCCCAGCAGTGGGATGCTTGGTTATAAGGCAATTCTATTTCCAGTTTTTTTAAGGAATCGCCACACTGTTCTCCATAGTGGCTGTACTAGTTTGCATTCCCACCAACAGTTTAAGAGGGTTCCCTTTTCTCCACACCCTCTCCAGCATTGATTATGATCTTTTGGATCACAGCCATAATGACTGGCGTGAAATTGTACCTCATTGTGGTTTTGATTTGCATTTCTCTGATAATGAGTGATGTTGAGCATCTTTTCATGTGTTTGTTAGCCATCCGTATGTCTTCTTTGGAGAAATGTCTATTTAGTTCTTTGGCCCATTTTTGAGTGGGTCGTCTATTTTTCTGGAATTGAGCTGCAGGAGTTGTTTGTATACTTTTGAGATAAGTTGTTTGTCAGTTGCTTCATTTGCTATTATTTTCTCCCATTCTGAAGGCTGTCCTTTCACCTTGCATATAGTTTCCTTTATATATATATATATATATATATATGTATATATATATATGTATATATATATGTGCATATATATATATTTTTTTCTAGAAGCAAGTAGCTCATCACAAATCATGTACACAGGATAGAAAATGTGCCCTGAGCAGATGAATATGTGTTTTAAGGTGGTAAATCACTTCATCTAACACATAGATTGTTACTTTGCTCTTTTCTACCTAACTGTAAACTATTTATAGCCTTAAAGTTCAGTTCAGTTTAGCTGTTCAGTCGTGTCCAAATCTTTGCAACCGACCCCATGGGTTGCAGCAGGCCAAGCTTTCCTGTCCATTACCAACTCCTGGAACTTACTCAAATTCATGTCCATTGAGTCAGTGATGCCATCCAATCATCTCAGTCTCTGTTGTCCCCTTCTCCTCCTGCCCTCAATCTTTCCCAGCATCAGGGTCTTTTCTACTGAGTCAGCTCTTTGCATCAGGTAGCCAAAATATTGGAGCTTCAGCTTCAGCATCAGTGCTTTCAATGAATATTCAGGATTGATCTCCTTTAGGATGGACTGGTTGGATCTCCTTGCAGTCCAAGGGACTCTTAAGAGTCTTCTCCAACACCACAGTTCAAAAGCATCAATTCTTTGGCACTCAGCTTTCTTCACAATCCAACTCTCACATCCATACATGACTACTGGAAAAACCATAGCCTTGACTAGATGGACCTTTGTTGGCAAAGTAATGTCTCTGCTTTTGAATATGCTGTCTAGGTTGGTCATAACTTTCCTTCCAAGGAGCAAACGTCTTTTAATTTAATGGCTGCAGTCACCATCTGTAGTGATTTTGGAGCACCCCCCCCCCCGCCCCCGCCACACAAAATTAAACTTTGTCACTGTTTCCATTGTTTCCCCATCTATTTGCCATGAAGTGATTGGATTGGATGCCATGAGCTTAGTTTTCTGAACGTTGAGTTTTAAGCCAACTTTTTCACTCTCTTCTTTCACTTTTATCAAGAGGCTCTTTAGGTTTTAAAAAGTCATCACTAATTATAGAAAAGTAACTTGCCATGGTGTCATTGATGACTTCCCAAAATGACATTTTTTGATCTCCCTATTTTGAGTTCCATAGATTCTTAAACTTTATTTCCGTGAAGTATCTCACCTTATTCCAGTTTCTTATTGCTTCAGTTTCCTTTTCTCTCATTTTGAATCTAATGTTGAACACTTTTTGACGCAGGAAATTGCTTAAGGGTAAGACTCTGATGCTGGGGAAGATTGAAGGCAAAAGGAGAAGACAGAGGCAGAGGATGAGATGGCTAAACAGCATCACTGACTCAATGGACATGAATCTTAACAAACTCTCAGAGATAGCGAAGGACAGGGAAGCCTGGCATGGGTTTGCAAAACATCAGACATGACTTTATGAATGAAGAGTAACAAGGTAGTCAATATAAGGTATTGTTTTGTTTTGTTTTTAGCATGGAAACTTGCATTATAATAAATTTGAAAGATTTTTTCCCTGCCTGTCATCCAAGAGGTTCCCTCATCCCATTGGTTACAATTACAAAGATGGTTGCTTGATAAGCATCTCTCAAACCCTTCAATAATCTTATTAAACTTAAGAAATTTTAGGCTAAGTAAGCATTTTCTGAATTTAGAAAGCAGAGGATTTGAACTGCTTTATGGATAAAAAAAAAATAAAATGCTATTTTTTTCAATTAGTTTAGTTATTGAGGATACAATGGTGAAACTGACTATAGTTATGTCAGCCAATGCAGGGAAAAAAATAATATATCAGACACAAATACTCATGAAATTATAATGAAATGACCATATTTGTCTTTATGCCACATTATAATGTATTATCATCTCACTTACAATTTTTGTATTTAGCCAAACGTATACAATTCAGATAATGACCTTTCTCCCCCAACCAAAGGACAGGAGAACAGCCATCTGGATTTAGACTGCTTGGACTGATGGAAACCTAGCTTCAGCTCAGTCACTTTGGGCAAGCTTTAAATTTGTCTATAACTCAGTTTCTTTATCCACAAAACAGGGATAATGATCATGCCTACCTCATCAGTCCTGTAATGTTACAAATGAGATGATGTGTGAAATGCTTAGAAAATTTCCCAGCAAATAATAATCAGTCATATCCTCTTCATCCTCCTTTTCTTCCTTCCCTGTCTCCTCCCCTTCCTCCTCCTCCTCATCATGTTTAGATGGAGTATGATTTGTGCAGAAAAACTTCAAATGCTCTGATGACAACAGAAGGTACCAGTATTATTACACAATAAAAATAAAAGCCTGGTTTTACGAATTGAAATGCAGAACAAAAGTGATATCATTCAAAGCAGAATCCAACCGTGGTAGAGGCTGACTAAGTGCTCTCAGTTTCCCTTTTTGGGTCATATAGGAAAGCTTTCTTTCCCATCATTCTGACAGGTACACTGGGATATGTCATTGGTTCCAGTCCATGTTGCCAAGATACAATGATGCATATCACTTCTAAACGTAACCATGTGTCTCCATGATCATCTATTTATGCTCTGTCCCTTATCTAATAAACTTACTCCAAGGCCTATGTTTAAGACATGGAGATGAGAGGCATGTTTAAGACATGTCACAAAGATCCCCTGGAGAAGGAAATGGCAATCCACTCCAGTATTCTTGACTGTAAAATCCCATGGACAGAAAAGCTTGGTGGGCTACAGTCCATGGGGCTGCAAGAGTCAGACACAACTTGGCAACTAAACCACCAACCAACCACCAACAGATATGTTTAAGACATGAGAGGGGAGGAGCAGAGATCTCTGCTTTCATTGTTGGAGGATCAAATGTCCTGTATCAGATTGAGCCATGAGTGAGAGTAAACCCTTATTATGCTAAGCTTTTGAAATTTCTGAGTTTGTTGAAGCTTATATTCTTAATTTTCTCTACTGATTACTAAGTTAATACCACCCAGCTTTAAATGCATTCTTCTATATTCTTTTCCAAGATGCTGAAGTTGGGAGCTTTTAAACCAGATGTCTCCTTTGATATTTACTTCTTGGTCAGGTCCTGCCAATGCTAGTACTAAAAGATCTTCAGGTCAATAAACATGGTGAGTTATAGAGCTATGAGCTAATAAAAGGTTATTGTTTTAAGCCATTAGTTTATGACAATGTTATGCAGCTATAAAAAACTAACACAATTGACTTGTCTTTAATTCTAATGTAAATATTTATAGAGCTCTACAGTTATATAAGCTATTTATAGTCTTAATAAATGTATTTTATCAAATTAAAGAATGCTCTTTCTGCTTTTCATTTATAATTAAGTTAAAAATCAATGTAGATATATGTTTAGTAATTTTTCTGAAACTGTAATAGAACCATATGGTGTTTCTCTATTCATAGTAAAACTAATATGTAACCTAAAAAAATAATAAATAACAGAAATCAAAAGACAACAGGAGAGAGAAGACTCTTTTTCAGTAGCATATTCCAGCAAGGCTTCTTTGAGTCAGCAGTGGAAGATGGGTCTAGTTTCTAAGTTTTTTTTCTTTTCTTTTCTTTTCCACGCATTGAACTATTTTTACTGCACCAACTACTTTTTCCCATTTGAATATATAAGGATTGCATTCCTTTCAGGGATATTGGTCCTAAATCCTCAGGGTCCTTCCTCTGAGCTCCATGTTTCCTGCACCAGTTGAGAAGTTAAAAACTGGACACCTTCTCGAAGTTGAGGTATATTTCTGAGAGGTCTCAGTCAACATTATAGGTTCTAGTAATTCTAGCCTCCTGTCTGTGTTACTCTTTTGTGTAGGTGGTTGCTAGTTCTTGCGATTACTAAACTTGTGCAAATTTCTGACATTTTAAGTCTTCCAATAGCAGATTAAATAATTTTTATATCATATTTTCTGTAAAATCACAGCTTTCTGTTTTTCTCTGAGTGTGCTGCAGCTTTTATAACTATCCGAATACAGAAATCAGAAGCCAAAGTCTGTGCTACTATAATGAAAATCACAAATATGTGGATTTTGTTTAACGTTTAAGCAACAGGGAGCAGGGAACTGATTTACAAAGGTAGAAAGCTATTCATCTCTATGAAGTTTGGGCATAACTCTTGGCAAAATCTCTATTTTAATTAACTCAAGAGGCAGAACCTAGACCTGCTGGGCTGGCAACACTCAAACTATATTGAAAAACAAAACTTCATAATGTATGTTAAATACTATCCACTACATTTAGCAAGGTGTTACAGGAGAAATATGAGGTCAGGAACTAAGTGGTTTGTGTTAAAGCAGATCTGACCAGAAATAGAGAGAATTCAGAAGTTTCAGGGTTTGCTGGACCCAATGTATGGCTTCTTCTAAACCCCAACTGGTAGATCTGACCTTGAAGTGAGTAACAAATTTCCAAGGAAAAGTTATATTTGAATAAAGTGACTCAAGACTAATATGATATTTAAAGCTGACACTGAGTGGACCCTCTCAGCTGAACAAAGTATCTCTAAACAAAGATGTTGAAGATGTGGTCCTCTTGTCTGCTTTTCAACATAGGATCATGAGAAAGGGCATGGATAATTGAGGTTTAAAAGCAACCAAGAAAGAACTTTCCTAGACACACAGACTATCAGGAAGCAAAGAGAAGTAAGAACCCAAGCAGATTTCAGAGCCCTGTAGTACTAAAATACCATTATTCCAGAAGTATGAGCTTTGAAATACTTAAAGACTTAAAAAAAACTATTGGCCCGTAATTTTCCCCAAGCAGGGAAAAAAATATATATAATGTGATACAAGTTTCTGTAGGCACTTCAAATGTGAACAGGGACAATAATAGAAGAGAGGCTAGAGAGAAGGATGTGCAAGTGAGTTCTCCTAGGGAGCAAGGTCAAAGCCAATTCAAGGATCCTCCCTTACCTCTCAGTCAGAGAGACTTGATAATGTCTGTCTAGCAGGAATTGACCCCTGATTTCCATATTTATCTTATTCTTTCTCTTTCCAAACATCAGTGCTTATAATGATTTACCTTTTCTTACCTCTCTCCTGCATACTGGGTATGTATGTATGTTGGGAGCTAGTTGCAAGGTACAGATAATTTATTTATAGGTGATTCACCATCACATCATTAGATGAGGATGATGAATAACGAAAGACTATGGACTTGAGCAAACTCCAGGTAATACTGAAGGACAGGGAAGCCTGGTGTACTGCAGTTCATGGGGTCACAAAGAGCGGGACACAACTTAGTGACTGAACAACCACAACAATAATGGACTTTAATGGAATTCACTGAACATAAGAATTTTTAGTTATCTCTCTTGGAAAGCAATACTTCTTCTTCATGAAAGAGTAGAAACGTGACATGAATATGTGGTGACCAGAGGACAGACTGTGGCAGAGATGTGCTAAGTGCTCACTAGTTCCATTTGCTTGTCCTGTCCATATGGCTTCCTGACACTCACCAGCCTCCTTTGCAGTTTAGACGGGTCTATGGGACTAGGTTTTGGCCAATGGAAGGATGCCTACACATTACAGGTTGCTCCATAATAGCTCATGCACAATGAACCACATAGCCTTTTCCTTTCCTCGGTGACCTAAGAGCTCATGTGCTTAAGAAGGCAGTATAGAAAGATGGATGGAGTCTGAACAATCAGTGAACTTTTGACTGTGAACCTAGGAGAACTGCCCTAGACATGTGCACTATGACATAAGAAATATTTTATTTTTTCTTAGGTTTGGGGTTATGTTACAGTGACTGTAGGCTATTGCCCTAATACAGCAAGCCTTACCTTGAGAAGGAAGAATTCTAATAATCCTAGGAGTAACATTTACTAGCTAAGTGACACTAGGAAAGTCACTTAATTTCTCTGGGCCATGAATTAAAATATGTAAAATTTTGTACATATGTACAAAATAAAGTTAATATATGTAAAATAAAGCTAATATTGTTACCCAAAATTATAAGAGAAATCCAGGCTAAATGTTTTGCTCAAGATTGTTTTCTGGTTTGGATCTATGGTTCTACTAAATAAGAATTAAACACTAAAGCCACTATAATGAGATCACAGAAGTAATATATTTATTGAAAAATTTTTACCTATTGCATGATACCTACAAAGTCTGGCTTTATGTATACATATTGTGCAACATGTATTTTGAGTGGTGTAAACTTATGTCAAGCAGTTTTATTGAAAACATTAACTTACAAAGGAGTATATTAGAGTGAGATGAACCATTGCAGAAAATGACTTCAAATAACTTATTCCCCAGAACTTTGACTGTCCAATCAAATTGCAGTTTTTTTTATAAATACCATCAGCCTTTTTTCCCACTGTCTAAGACAAGTGAAATTAAATAAGATTCCCACTTCTATGTTTCATCAATTGAAAGCCTATTCCTTCCATTGGTGTCTACTTAAATTCACTCAATAATATTTGTTCAGGATTATTATTTGTATGTAAAATTATAGAAATTATCAAATAACTCAAAAGCAAAATGAAACCTGTAACTTTTATATATGTTTGATTACATGTTCATAAATTAATAAATCAGGCCAATAAAAACACTTCTGTTCTTATAAATTGGTAAAACAGTAATTAAAATATAACTAACATGTCAATTAAACTTGGAGATTGAATGAAATCATCCTTCCTTAAATCAAAATGAAATACACTGCATGCAAAATCTTAACAAAGACCTTGTAAAACCTCTTTTGCTAAAAAGTTCCTTTCCTAATCACTGGAAAATAAAGCTAACTGAAGCCAAACATGTAAACTTAAAGCAGAAAACAATGCAAGAATGAGTATGTTATTGGTCTTCAAATAATTCTTGCAATTACTTAATTCACAATAGTATATCAAAATTATAATTTTTACATCCATATAAAGACACTTTTAGAATATCAGAAAATACAGAAGGTATGATTCTGATTTTTTCATTATTTTGGATAACCCTATTTGTTTTCTTCCATTGATTTCTTTAAAAAAGTGTAGAATGCAAGATATAAACTTTAAATATCTCTTTAAGGTCACTGACATAATGGATGGGCAATGTCCAAAGAAACAGAAATAAAATGAATTGTTATTTAATCTGAATTAAACTCTAAATTCTATAAAATTATGATGATTACTACCCATTAAACAGCATCTATATAAACAATATCCATTGCAAAGCAAAGCCCTTCCCTTCCCGCCATTCCCGCAGCATCCATTCACACAAGCCATTCAAGGTACCATTGCTACACTCACCAGTGTGGAGGCTTGCGAGGTATCAGCCCACTCTTCTGAGCCCTCTGGGGTCCTAGTGGTGTTAGGAATCCTGCGAGGATTACAGGCTATTGCTTCACACCAGCCCAGCATTTTCTCCTTCCTCTTATACCTTTTCAATTTCTGAAGTCCTGAAAATAATTTACATTCCCGGAAACAGGTCACTTGCTTCAGCTGTCTGTTGTTGGAATATGTATATCATTGAAATTAAATATGCAACTGAATGAAATACCAGTGGAGACACTTTATTTTAGCCAGGAGTTATGGGGAGGAAAAGAAAGATATGCTATTAACTAAAAACCTCAGGGCCACAAGACAATGAAAATAATACTACTCAGAGCCTAATATTTCACACCCCAATTTATGACATCAAGGATCAGTTTCTAATGAGGAGTCCCTGCTTTGGAAGCTAAGAACGGACCCAGTTCTTGGTTGACTTCTAAAATTTGGCATAGCTTTTCAGGTGAATGTCTGTATCTGTAGATACAGAATGAATTAAATACAGGCCAGTGACAAAGATCACTCATTCTGGCAGTGACATGCTCCCTCATAGTGAAAAAGTGAAAGTACAAGTGAAGTTAGTCGCTCTTTGCGACCCCATGGACTGTAGCCTACCATACTGTAGCTCCCTCATAAAGCTCTGCCAAATAAAGAAAGAGACATTTTACTGCAAGGATGGTAAATTTAGTATCTGACATACATCACCAGTGCAATCTATTAAAATACTAATTAAAACATCTCACTAAATCATGAGTAAAAATATTCCACAACTCCTTCTAGTTTTTCAGATCTTTCCATTTAGGGGACTTTATTTTTTGTCTCTGAAAAAGTTATATCAACAATGACTTTTAATGTAATGTAATGTTGTTTCCTTGTAAAGTTTTACAGCCTAGTTTTCCACTCCATCACCCTTAGTAATTAGAAATAGTTTATTGCAGGTCTTTAGTTAAATGCATTACACTGTCAATTAAATATAAGAAATAATGTGGATTAATTATTTTTCACAGCATCCAAAGCAATTAGGAACCTGGTGGTTTATAACATTTCAGAGATTCAAAATAGCACATTTCACAAGACTAAGAAAAATAACATTAAGAAAGGCTGCACTAGCAGATTGATGAGTTTTTTTCTGTAAATGACAAAATACTCAAGTGAAATGGATCTGAACAATGTAAACAGGAAATTATTTTTAAAAACTTTCATAAAAATTAAATCTAAGATACTTAATGGATTGACTTTTTAAATAAGACTGGCAATCTCATATGAGTGAATCATTCATTTGAGGTACATGGAAATGGCAAATAGAGCTTCAAAACAATTGTTTGAATAAGCAACAAATTATTAGTGCTTGCCCCTTTAAACACATTGCTTGAAATTTATTGAAAACTCTTATCTACGTACTATAAAATCTGCATACCCAACTAATTTGCATTCCACAGAGAGTAAATATTTCCACATTCTTGATGCACAGTATCTTGGTTAGTCATCAGTTTTTAATTACATTTCTTGAAGTGTACTAAAAGCAAATGAAAATGAGTATCTTTATTCAAAAGCAGGTAGTGAAATGATACATAATGACCAAAACAGTTTAATGAAGCACAAACAAATGTTCAACTTGTAAGTCATTTGCTATTAAAAATAATTAACTCTATAATTAAATATCATTTTAGTGCTTATAATAAAATGTTGAATTCATGCATGAATAAAAAGCATAAAAATGTGGCCCACAAAATTATATCATCAGTACCTATTCTGGGATATGTTTTTAAAGGCAGCAGACTTGGTATCTGCTATTCAGTTTCTGAGACTAAACACAACAATTTAATTTCATTTGTAAGCTTTTCTCATGGTAGTGATAATGTTCGCAGCTATATTCCTCCTTATTCAATCAACATTAATCCTAAAGCATTTTTGAGTCCCTATTATATTGTAGCTATTGAAGTATGCATGGAAAGGCCATAAGAAGAGGTTTACTTTTATTTTGAGTCAGATTCAATGCAATATTCTTGAGAATTTTAAAACCCAAAAATAACTAGCATCTTCCAGACTCTCTAATTTTTAAAACTTGTATACATATTTGTTCAACTTTAAGGTGACTGCTTGCCCCATTTGATCTTAGAAGTCCTCGTTGAACTTGGTTTTCTGCAAATCATTTTTTCTGAATTGTTTGGTTGAATAAGTCATTGTGACAGGGTTATTAAACTTGGGTTATACTTGCTGATGTAGTATAATAAACTATATTATATTAAATAATATTATATAATATATATTATGTATAACTATATTATATATAATAAACTCTTCAGTTTTAGGATTTTTTGCATGTAACACATTATCTTAATTCTAAAATGATGATTAAATAGATTAATTCATCTAAGAGGTTAGAATATACACTCTTTTTACCTAAATAATGTGTTCATAATAATCATAGAATATTTACCATGTCCTGTCTGTTGTGGGAAAACAGAAAAGAAACATGATATAGAGTCAGAGCTTGAAAGACTGGAAAGCTTTTCATTAAACTTGGACATATTCAGAAGTACATTCACAAAGAAATTTAACTGTGTGAAACGACCAGAACAAGCTAACTAGAAACTGTCACTTCAGGATTTTATTATATGAATAAACAATGTGTGAGATTATAAGAAAGGCCTCTGATGGTTACATTCCCACATCTTGACATTTACATCATCTTATTAAAGTTTTGTTAATGATGTGCTCAGTGTAATATGCATTCACTCACATTATCAGTTACCTTAGAGTTAAAGAGTCATATCTGAAAGAAACTAATCTTTAAACTTGCACCAAAGGAAGCAGCTTGGGTGTAGGTGAGTTGAGAGAGAGGAGAGACAGGAATGAAAGACATGCTGCACCACTTCATCCCATAAATTCCTGTGGGAAAGTGACTGACGGTCACTAAAGACTATATCTTCTGTTATCACAAAACACTCAGACTTGAGGTTACACTTCAGAACAGTGTTTTTGGGAATACTGATGACAATGTACAAATTCCAGAAAGGTTCGGTTATAGGTTTGAGATAACTAATGGGTTAAAAATGTTGATTGCTGAGCCTCTGAAGACCAGTATTATTCCTGCATAGGTCTGCAGCACTCATCGTGTTCTGAAGTGTAAGGATGTAACGTCAGTCAGAAGTGCCGGAGACAGGAAGAATAAAAGCAAAGCAGGCCCCAGCAAGGGCCACAAAAGAAATTTATAATTATTGATAAACTGGATGCTATAAGGAATGAAGACTCTTGGAACAAGTCCAGAGGGAACAGTTCATAGTTTTGAGAACAAGATATAATCCTGGGGTTGGACTGTTTCTCAACTGGTTTCTCAGACTCACATGTTTTATGTATCTGGGGGAAAATCTATAGATAAGAATATTATTCTTAGTTACTGATTTGTTATTGATTACTGTTTCTTAGTTATTCAGTGGTTAATGATCACTTTGTTCTTTGGCCCTGACGAAAACATGAGTTACAGGTTAACTCCCTGCATATTCTTTCTTCACGGCTGAAAGTGTGATAAAGCTGGCTTGGATACAGTTTTGGTACCTTCGCCTTGGAGCGATGTTGGTCCCCTGATCCTTGCTTCTCACTGTGTCTTATGAATTTGCTTCTCACTGTGTCTTCACTTTTCAATTCTTGTGTCTCATTTCTCATTCTCTTGCCCTATCATCTCATATGCTAGTAAAGTAATGTTCAAAATTCTCCAAGCCAGGCTTCAGCAATACATGAACCATGAACTCCCTGATGTTCAAGCTGGTTTTAGAAAAGGCAGAGGAACCAGAGATCAAATTGCCAACATCCTCTGGATCATGGAAAAAGCAAGAGAGTTCCAGAAAAACATCTATTTCTGTTCTATTGACTATGCCAAAGCTTTTGACTATGTAGATCACAATAAACTGTGGAAAATTCTGAAAGAGATGGGAATCTCAGAGCACCTAACCTGCCTCTTGAGAAATCTGTATGCAGGTCAGGAAACAACAGTTAGAATTGGACATGGAACAAGGGACTGGTTTCAAATAGGAAAAGGAGTAAGTCAAGGCTGTATATTATCACCCTGCTTATTTAACTTCTATGCAGAGTACATCATCAGAAACACTGGGCTGGAAGAAACACAAGCTGAATCACAATTGCCAGGAGAAATATCAATAACCTCAGATATGCAGACGACACCACCCTTATGGCAGAAAGTGAAGAACTTAAAAGCCTCTTGGTGAAAGTACAAGTGGAGAGTGAAAAAGTTGGCTTAAAGCTCAACATTCAGAAAACGAAGACCATGGCATCTGGTCCCATCACTTCATGGGAAATAGATGGGGAAACAGTGTCAGACTTTATTATTTTGGGCTCCAAAATCACTGCAGATGGTGATTGCAGCCATGAAATTAAAAGACGCTTAGTCCTTGGAAAGAAAGCTATGACCAAACTAGACAGCATATTCAAAAGCAGAGACATTACTTTGCTGACTAAGGTCCATCTAGTTAAGGCTATGGTTTTCCCTGTGGTCATGTATGGATGTGAGAGTTGGACTGTGAAGAAGGCTGAGTGACAAAGAATTGATGCGTTTGAACTGTGGTGTTGGAGAAGACTCTTGAGAGTCCCTTGGACTACCAGGAGATCCAACCAGTCCATTCTGAAGGAGATCAGCCCTGGGATTTCTTTGGAAGGAATGATGCTAAAGCTGAAACTCCAGTACTTTGGCCACCTCATGCGAAGAGTTGACTCATTTGAAAAGACTCTGATGCTGGGAGGGATTGAGGGCAGGAGGAGAAGGGGACGACAGAGGATGAGATGGCTGGCTGGCCTCACTGACTCGATGGACGTGAGTCTGAGTGAACTCCGGGAGTTGGTGATGGACAGGGGGCCCGGTGTGCTGTGATTCATGGGGTCGCAAAGAGTTGCACACGACTGAGCGACTGAACTGAACTGATTGTGCTTTCGGAAACCTTGCTTGTCGAGCCGGTCTTGACAAGAAGGGTAGACAAATTACGAACATTTCTAATTAACCTTAATTCACTTTAAACTCTAAGTAGCATTAGTAATATGTCAGAATGGAAAAGTGATCGATCATTAAGTATTCATGTTAATTTCCATCTAGCCATTGAGCCAAGCTAATATGAGACACAGCAATGAGGAGCTTATATAATGATCACAAGAAATTGAGATTTAATTAAGCTTACTTTTTAATATGCTTATACCTAGGAGACATTTAATTTAATAAATATAAGCACAGTGCATTTTCTGTGAACTAAATTGGCAGCAAGTTAAGATTAGGTAGAAAAAAATGCAAGGTAATTGCATGTATGTCATAGAAAGTAATTTACTTTTAATTCAGGAAACATTTATGAAACACTTGTGCCATATACTCTGCTTGGAACTATTGGTAAAAGGAATAAAGGAACCTGGAGGGAATTCCTGGTGTTTGAGTGGTTAAAATTTCACCTTCCAATGCAGGGTGGTGTGGGTACAATCCTTCCAAACCCTGTGGGTTGTACCCACATCCCACACCTTGTGGCCAAAAAGCCAAAAACATAAAGCAGAAGCAATCTTGTAACAAATTCAGTAAAAGCTTTAAAAATGGTCACACAAAAAGAAAATCTTAAAAAAATCTGGAGCTTTGAGGTAGAAGGAAAACTGACAAGTAGATCAACTTTTAACAACAGTGCAATGAGTATAACAAGAACTTTGAGAAAAGACATTTGACTTAGTATCTGCTGAAGGAGACCATTGACTTTGGACAACTTTCCAAAGAAAATAAAATTACAAATAAAGTATATGAAAATTAAAATTCTTACTAATCCAAAGGCTTCTACCACTACCAGCTGTGTTACACAACTCCAGGGTCCTCATTCCCATTGTCATCCACATAAACGGCACTGAGCTCCAGGGGGTGCGCTTTACATAGGAGCACTGTGTGAGCTGAGCTCCTGCAGGTAGCAGCCCAGCAGAAAGAGAGCCATGCCGATTTCTCTAGGTGATACGTATTATATGTATCTTACAATGCCCTACATTTAAAGCAATTCAACCTTAAAATAAGAACTTTTATTTCTGATAGAAAAAAATGCAGTTGCATGCCTCTACCTTGTCTGTCTACCTCTTCAACTCTTTCTTTCCTAAAAGATTGCCCACTGCATGTCATATCCAGGAAAGTATAGTTAAGGGCCTGCTCTCTTCACCACACACATGTAACTGAGAAGGCTTCCTGAACCTGCTCATGTAGGCAATTATCCTCAAATTTGAGACTTGACAATAGTCCTCATCTAAGAATTTGAAAGGATTTTTCCAACAAATATTTTAGGGATTTGGTTGTAAGTGTCCTTAAGATATAGGCCTCAACTATTAAACACTTTCCCCCACTAATAAACATGAAGATCAATCTCCTTTATGAAAGAAACAATTTGCAAATAAGAAAACTGGCAGTTGGGAATAGGTTTACCTTCCTCAGAGAATTAATGCTTGTTCTTTGAAAAGATGGGTGTGTGTGTGTGTGTGTGTGTGTGTGTGTTTCAGGAGTCCTCTCTAGACCCTCAGAAGGCTATAACATATATGCCTAACATAGCAACTGCTACTCTGGATGGCTGCATGAATGTTTTGAAGTATTCACACACAACTGTGAACTTTCCTTGAAGACATGGTGTTCTAATGACCACCAAAGACTGGGAAGTCTTTAGACAAGACAGTCTTTAAACTAGATAACTGTTTGTTAAATTTACTGCTATGAAAAGGAAGTACGTCCTGGGGGTCTTTTGATTTCTACGAGTAGAATGTGAGGTGCTCAAATGGACAGAGAGGTTGATAGTTGCCTTCTAGGATGTGGAACACTGATGTAGAGACCAATACATAACTGTTGATAGTAAAATAAATGACAAAGTACAGAAGAGCTCTCCCCTTTTGAGTAAAGCTAGAAAATGGGAACAATCATAAAGTGACTCATGGTAAAGGTTTAAATTCCTAAGTGCTTTTGGCTTGGACTATAATTGTTTAGTATATAGTTTTCTTTTTTAAAATCCTCCCTCTACCTTGCAATTCCTCTTAGAAGCACCTATCTTTCTGTAAAGTTTTATAAATTACTTTAACTTTGTGAGGAAATCTGGGGATGAATAAAAAAAAAATGTCACACAAAAGGAAGAGGAGTGTCTCTTCTCTCCCCTCTGTTGGGGCAGTTCAGAGATTAGGTTTTTGAACAGACAGTCTTGGTATGAGCCAAAAGCCTAAGGTCCTTATAAAATGAGGAAAGGGCAGCTTCCAGATCAGCAACTTTGGGAAAACTATAAAGCAGTGACTATTTCAGTCTTTTTCGTTTGTTTGTTTTGTTTCTAATTTTAATGGAAACATACTAGTTACAGTCAATATATTCTACATTTTACTAATTTGAGTAGATAAGGAACGACTAAGTGACTGAACTGAACTGACCTGAAGGAATTCATTCAAATGATATTGAGTTACTCATGGAAAATCTTAGAATGCTGAAGAACAGAAATATAGAGCCAGAAACAGTGCTCCAAAAGATAACATAGAATTTGTGCGGTGAGGTCACCACTGCTGCTGCTTTACACAGAATCCCCAGCTTACTCTACTGACACCATGGATTTTGGGCTCTCAGTATCCCTAATACTGCCACCTGGGAACCTACGGCTGCCCATAGTCCAGATGGAATTTCCACAGCCCTTGTTCCTTTGTGTCATTAGCTTGCTATTCAAGTCTTAATACAAATGCAGATGAAGAGAGGGTCACATTCAAATACCCACACCGAAAATGAGGGGCTATTCTTCGGTGATGGCAGACAAGCTTCTTTCTGAATGTGGTGCTCGTTCAACACTTAGCACATGGTTGGGCCGGCCTTTGAGATGTCAAAAGTGAAATATTAATATGACATTTGTTTTTCTCTTTCTGACTTACTTGAACACAGACAATTATTAGAGAAATAAAAACCATAATGAGGTACCACCTAATACTAGTCAACAAGACCATCATCACAAAATCTACAAACAATAAATGCTGGAGACAGTGTGGAGAAAAGAGAACCCTCATGCACCATAGGCATAAAATTGATACAGCTCCTATGGAGAACAGGAAGGGAGGCTCCTTAAAAACTGAACATAGAACTACCATACCCCAGGAATCCCATTACTGGGCATATACCCTGAGAAAATCAACTTCCCAACATAAGTGAAAAGACTATGAAGAATGGAAAACAGAAAAGAGCACCACATGCAAGAACTATGGGATTATTTCAGAAGATGTAACACATGAATAATTGGAATACCAGAGAAGAAATAAAGATAACAAAGCATAAGAAATATTTGCAGAACACAAGGTTAATGTTCAAAAGGCAAGTGTTTTCCTATACATATGAATGCCTATGCACTGTCAGTGAAGTTAAAATTTGATATTTTAAAAACAATACCACTTTCAATAACAACAAAAAAGAAATATTTAGGTATAAATTTAACAAAATTGTTAATGGATCTTTGTGTAAAACTATTATATTTTGATTACAAAATTGGATAAAATCTAAAGAAATACCAACAAATTTTGTGTTCATAGATGACAAGACAATATTGTTAAGATGTCAGTTCCTTCTACCTTGAGCTATAATTTCAGCACAATCTCAATCAAAATTCCAAAAAGCTGTTTTTGGTGATATTGATAAAAATAATCTGAAGTTTATATAGAGAGGCAAAGCACTTAAAATAGCAAGCACAATCATGAAGAAGAACAGAGCTGAAGGATTCATACTATGAAGCTTCAAAACTTACCATAAATTTACAGTAACCAAGTCAGTGTGACATTGGCAAAAGAATGAACATATAAAACAATGGAAGACTGGAGAATCCTAGAAAAAGCTAAAAAACCACATAATTATTATAAACTCATCTTTAGAAAGGGGCAAAGGCAACTCAATGGAGAAAAGATAGATTTTTTTTAATAAATGGTTCTGGAAAACTGGATATCCACAAGAAAAAAAAATCAAATATAAACCAGAACCTTACACCTTTCACAAAAAATCACTCAAAATAGATCATAGGCCTAATTTAAATTGAAAACTATAAAACTTTTAGAAGAAACTCAAAGGAGAACAAATTTGGCTGCAGCAATGAAATATTAGATAGATCACTAAAATCCTGATCCATGAATGAAAAACTGACACTAGAATTTATTAAAGTTATGAACGTCTATTCTCTGAAAGACTTAAGGGAGTGAAAATTCAAGTTATAGGGAGAAAATATTTGAAAACTGCATATCAGATAAAGGACTTGCATCCGAAATATACAAAAAGTTCTTAAAGATCAATAATAAGAAAACAACCTAGTTTAAAAAAAAAAAAAATCTGAACAGAAACCTCACCAAGAGGATTATACAGATGGCAAATCAGCATATGAAAGATGCTCATCATCAGATATCATTAGGGAACTTAAAACAATGAAATACCACTACATATTTATTGGAATGGCTTGAATCCCAAGAGGATAACACCAACTGCTGGACAAGAATACAAAGCAACAGGAACTCTCATTTATTGTTATTAGGAATGCAGAATGGTGTAGCCAATTTGGTACTTTCTTGCAAGGCTAAATATTACCATAAAATAAAACAATTGCACTTATAGCTATTTACTTGACTGATTTGTGAATTTATGTTTCCACTAAAACCTGCACACAGGTGTTTCTAGTGTTTTGTTCATAGTTGCTGAAAACTAGAAGCAACTGATACAGCTTTCAATAGGTGAATAGATAAAGAAATTGTGGACTATTTTTATAATGGTACATTTTTCAGAAACAAAAAGAAAGTTATTAAGCCATAAAAAGGTATAAATGAATCTTAAAACCATATTGCTCTGTTAGAGAAGCCAGATTAAAAAGCACTGTGTTATGTATGATAACATACATATCATATATGTGACATTCTGGAAAAGACAAAATTCTAGGAATAATGAAAATAATCAGTGATAAGGCAGTGAAACTATTGTGTATGACACTGTAATCAATCGTTGCCATTTATAGAATTTCATAGCACAAAATGTAAACCTGGAAATGGATGTAAATTCTCAGGCGAGCATATACTCCTCAGTTCTGTCTCATCACAACAAAGATTTGAAGTGACAGACATTAAAGCCCTTGGTGCATCACAGCTCTTGGGTCTTGGACAGACCGTGTTATAGCTCTTAGACAAATCAATGTTACAGCTCCGTGTCACAGCTCTATTTTATTTAGAAAATAGCAAGAAAATCCATCCTCAAGGTGTGAGGGCATGCCAACCCAAAGACGCGAAGAGAAGAGAGTGGGGAGAGCGCCCCAGTGCATGGAAGAGAGAGAGAGAGACCCCTGGCCCTTTGGGACCCAAAGATGAGATGAGAAGAGAGTGGGAGAGCGCCCCAGTGCATGGGAGAGAGAGAGAGAGAGACCCCTGGCCCTTTGGCTTCCCTTTTTATGTTTTTCCCTCCCCCAGGCCTGCCCTATGTAAATTGGGCTAGCCAGGAATGTTGTTTATTCTACCTGAGGTCCTCACTCCAGTCCTCGGACTTTCCTTTGTTCTATTTCAGCTGGCTTTCCCCTTCCTTATCTTTTAGCCACTGCCATTCTGGACTCCTATTTCCTATTCTAACTACCTAAAACAAATTAAAACACCATTTAAAAGGTTGGGAGGTTCCAAGATGAAATGAGAAAATTACTATCTAAATATATGACAAACGTATGAAATGACCTCATCAAGAAGTGTGAGGGCAAATGTGCTGAGCTAAGTAATTTAGAATAGAGTCTTTTAGATTAAAAAAACAAAATTCTGTAGATCAGCACTGTGCTCTAGTTCACATATTTATCCCCCACAGAAATATGGGTTGACAGTTCTGATGGAGCTAGACAAGTATGCTGGAATTGAACAACAAAGTAAGTGGTTGGCAGTTAAGGAGGGCTGATTTCTCAGTGCTGGGGTGGGAGGTTACAGATAAGCGGGGGTAGAAGGCACATGCCATATGGTATTAGAGATGCAAACATCAGTATGAACTCCTGTTTACCTTGGTACGTGCTAAGCTGCTTCAGTCATTTCTGATTCTTTGTGATCCAATGAACTATAGACTGCCAGGCTCCTCTATCCATGGGATTGTCAAGTCAAGACTACTGGAGTGGGTTGCCATGCCCTCCTCCAGGGGATCTTCCTGACCCAAGAATAGAACCCATGTCTCATATTCCCTGAACTGGCAGGTGGATTCTTTACTACTAGTGCCACCTGGGAAGCCCCTTGTTAACCTTAAATGTGAGAGGGTAACAGGCAGGAAGGCGAGGGGTCTCCAAACGGAGGAAATAGGCTGCAGGTGTCAGACTTTTTCTTTTTCTTTTTTTTTAATCTCTCTCTTAAGCAGCAGGAGGAAACAAACTAGCAACATTCTTTTCCTTCACTATACAAATTTAAAAAGAGGTTTCTCTTAAAATACTGTGTTGCCATAATGACACCTGGTTCCACCTGAACTTAACTTTTCTCAAATCTTGAGCTAACCAATGCATTTTTTCTTATGGAAATATTTTTCTTAAGCTATGTTAATGTACTATGCATTTACCCCAGACTCTGTCTTCAAGTCCACCTAAAGGCTCAGAACTGACTTGACAAACCAGTACGTTATCCTCATACATTGTTCTCCTAATCCATGGAAATAGAACTATTTTTATGGTAATATGCCCTTCTACAAGATTCAAATCAATCATTTTATGGCCAGGGATGACTCACCTGGTGCCAGGATTATCTCAAAATGCATCTTGTGAGTGAGGGGCCTGGTGCCTGAGTTTTGAGACATTTCCTTTCTTTTATTAACAGACTGCTAGTAGCTGCATAACATCCAGCTAAAGACTAGAAGGAGGGTATTCTTTCTGCTCCACTTCGAATGTCTATGTCAGAAGCTTTCTCTATCTCCTCCATACTTGAATAAAACTTTACTAGACAAAAGCTCTGAGCAATCAAGCCTTGTCGCTGGCCCTGGATTGAATTCTTCTCCAGAGGCCAAAAATTCTGGTATCTTTTGTGGCTCAGCAACAACCTTTCAACTGCATACAGAAAGAATTATAAATGTGAATATATACAGATTAGAACATGTACATATACCTCCTTGCTTCTATCATTTGAGAGGCAGGTCCGTAGCAATGAATGTTCCTGGTGCCCAGATTTCGGTTTCTAATATTGGTACTTGAATGGGTGAATTTAACTCAGATGACCATTAAATCTACTACTGTGGGCAGGGATCCCTTAGAAGAAATGGAGTAGCCATCATGGTCAACAAAAGAGTCCTAAATGCAGTACTTGGATGTAATCTCAAAAACAACAGAATGATTTCTGTTCGTTTCAAAGGCAACTCATTCAATATCAGAGTAATCCAAGCCGATGACCCAACCAGTAATGCTAAAGAACCTGAAGTTGAATGGTTCTATGAAGACCTACAAGACTTTTTAGAATTAACACCCAAAAAAGATGTTCTTTTCATTATAGGAGACTGGAATGCAAAAGTAGGAAGTCAAGAAACACCTGGAGTAACAGGCAAATTTGGCCTTGGAGTACAGAATGAAGCAGGACAAAGGCTAATAGAGTTTTGGCAAGACAACACACTGGTCATAGCAAACACCCTCTTCCAACAACACAAGAGAAGACTCTGCACATGGACATCACCAGATGGTCAACACTGAAATCAGATTGATTATATTCTTTGCAGCCAAATATGGAGAAGCTCTATACAGTCAGCAAAAAACAAGACCAGGAGCTGACTGTGGCTCAGATCATGAACTCCTTATTGCCAATTCACTCTTAAATTGAAGAAAGTAGGGAAAAAGACTAGACCATTCAGGTATGACCTAAATCAAATCCCTTATGACCATAGAGTGGAAGTGAGAAATAGAGTTAAGGGATTAGATATGATAGATAGACTGCCTGATGAACTATAGATGAGGTTTGTGACATTGTACAGGAGACAGGGATCAAGACTATCCCCATGGAAAAGAAATGCACAAAAGCAAAATGGGTGTCTGGGGAGGCCTTACAAATAGCTGTGAAAAGAAGAGAAGCAAAAAGCAAAGGAGAAAAGGAAAGATATAGGCATCTGCAGAGTTCCTAATAGCAAAAAGATATAAGAAAGCCTTCCTCAGCAATCTATGCAAAGAAATAGAGGAAAACAACAGAATGGGAAAGACTAGAGATCTCTTCAAGAAATTTAGAGATACCAAGGGAACATTTCATGCAAAGATGGGCTTGCTAAAGGACAGAAATGGTATGGACCTAACAGAAGCAGAAGATATTAACAAGGGATTGCAGGAATACACAGAAGAACTGTACAAAGACGATCTTCACGACCAAGATAATCAAGATGGTGTGATCACTCACCTAGAGCCAGACATCCTGGAAAGTGAAGTCAAATGGGCCTTAGAAAGCATCACTACAAACAAAGCTAGTGGAGGTGACAGAATTCCAGTTGAGCTATTTCAAATCCTGAAAGATGATGCTGTGAAAATGCTACACTCAGTTTGCCAGCAAATTTGGAAAACTCAACAGTGGCCAAAGGACTGGAAAAGATCAGTTTTCGTTACAGTCCCAAGGAAAGGCAATGACAAAGAATGCTCAAACTACCGCACAATTGCACTCATCTCACATGCTAGTAAAGTAATGTTCAAACTTTTCAAGCCAGGCTTCAGCATTACATGAACTGTGAAATTCCAGATGTTCAAGCTGGTTTTAGAAAAGGCAGAGGAACCAGAGATCAAATTGCCAACATCCACTGGATTATCGAAAAAGCAAGAGAGTTCCAGAAAAAACATCTCTTTCTGCTTTATTGATTATGCCAAAGCCTTTGACTGCATGGATCACAATAAACTGTGGAAAATTCTAAAGGAGATGGGAATACCAGACCACCTGACCTGCCTCTTGAGAAATCTATATACAGGTCAGGAAGCAACAGTTAGAACTGGACATGGAATAACAGACTGGTTCCAAATTAGGAAAAGGAGTACATCAAGGCTGTATATTGTCACCCTGCTTATTTAACTTCTATGCACAGTACATCATGGGAAATGCTGGGCTGGATGAGCACAAGCTAGAATCAAGATTGCCAGGAGAAATATCAATAACCTCAGATATGCAGATGACATCACCTTTATGGTAGAAAGTGAAGAGGGACTAAAAAGCCTCTTGATGATAGTGAAAGAGGAGAGTGAAAAAGTTGGCTTAAAGATCTTCAGAAAACTAAGATCATGGCATCTGGTCCCAATACTTCATGGGAAATAGATGGGGAAACAGTGGAAACAGTGTCAGACTTTATTATTCTGGGCTCCGAAATCACTGCAGATGGTGACTGCAGCCATGAAATTTAAAAACGCTTACTCCTTGGAAAGTTATGAGCAACCTAGATAGCATATTCAAAAGCAGAGACATTACTTTGCCAACAAAGTTCTGTCTAGTCAAGGCTATTGTTTTTCCAGTGGTCATGTATGGATGTGAGAGTTGAACTGTGAAGAAAGCTAAAAGCCAAAGAATTGATGTTTTTGAATTGTGGTGTTGGAGAAGACTCTTGAGAGTCCCTTGGATTGCAAGAAGATCCAAGCAGTCCATCCTAAAGGAGCTCAGTACTGGGTGTTCTTTGAAAGAACTGATGCTAAAGCTCCAATATTTTGGCCACCTCATGCAAAGAGTGGACTCATTTGAAAAGACTTTGATGCTGGGAGGGATTGGAAGCGGGAGGAGAAAGGGACAACAGGGGATGAGATGGCTGGATTGTATCACGGGCTTGATGGACATGAGTTTGTGTGAACTCTGGGAGTTGGTGACGGACAGGGAGGCCTGGCGTGTTGCAATTCATGGGATCACAAATAGTCGGACACGACTCAGCAACTGAACTGAATTGAACTGAATATTGGTACTCAGCTCAGTTCAATTCAGTTCAGTAGCTCAGTGGTGTCTCACTCTTTGTGACCCCATGGACTGCAGATGCCAGGCTTTTCTGTCCATCATCAACTATAAGAACTTACTCAAACTCAGGTCCATGAGTCGGTGATGCCATCCAACCATCTCATCCTCTTTTGTTCCTGTCTCCTCCCACCTTCAATCTTTCCCAGCATCAGGGTCTTTTCAAATGAGTCAGTTCTTCACATCAGGTGGCCAAAGCATTGGAGCTTCAGCTTCAGGATCAGTGCTTCCAATGAAAATTCAGGACTGATTTCCTTTACGATGGACTGCTTGCATCCACTTGCTGTCCAAGGAACTCTCAAGAGTCTTCTCCAATGCCACAGTTCAAAAACATCAATTCTTTTCTGCTCATCTTTCTTTATAGTCCAATTTTCATATCCATACATGACTACTGGAAAAACAAAAACGTAGCTTTGACTAGATGAACCTTTGTTGGCAAAGTAATGTTTCTGCTTTTTAATATGCTGTCGAGGTTGATCATAGCTTTTTTCCAAGAAGCAAGCATCTTTTAATATCATGGCAGTTATTTTGGAGCCCCCCAAATACATTTTGTCACTGTTTTCACTGTTTCCCCTAAGCTCTGCCCAGTATTCCTCAAACTTGTCAAAGGCATGAAGCAAGCAAGTCTAGGAAACTGTCATAGCCAAGAGAAACCTAAGGAGACATAAAGAATAAATGTATCTTAAATGGGATGCCAGAGAAATGAAGGTATGGGGTAGGAATAAAGGGAATCCCAATAAAGGACAGACTTTAGCTAATTTCAATGTAGTATTATAGACTCATTAATTATGACAAATATACCATTCTGATGTAGGATAATAATAGCAGAAATTGCATACAAGTTATATGAGAACTCTATGCATCAGGTCTCAGTTTCCCATAAATCTTAAACATATAAAATTTAACAATTTATTTAAAAAATAAATATGTGTTCTATCGTTTTAGGTCCATGAAAACTATATTTTATCATACAGTTCTAATCAGTAGGCAGTAGAAAAGTATACATTTTTAAAGACTAATGTTTAATTAGTCCAACACATTATTCTAAATTCAGTTCAGTTCAGTAGCTCAGTTGTGTCCGACTCTTTGAGACCCATGAATAACAGCACGCCAGGCCTCCCTGTCCATCACCATCTTCCGGAGTTCACTCAAACTCACATCCGTCGAATCAGTGATGCAATCCAGCCATCTCATCCTTTGTTATCCCCTTTTACTCCTGCCCCCAATCCCTCCCAGCCTTAGAGTCTTTTCCAATGAGTCAACTCTTCTCATGATGTGGCCAAAGTACTGGAGTTTCAGTTAGCATCATTACATGGTTCATATGCTTATTACAGAGAAAAGTTGTAGATAAATTTGAAGACTTGATGAAGTCATTTTCACATTCTAAGGAGAAATAAATAACTACAAGATCCTGGCAGAAGAGTTTGTATAACTTGGCTATTATTCAAAAGTGATCAAATTGATTTTTAACTTATATGCAGAATATATCATGCAAAATGCCAGGTAGATGAAGCACAAACTGGAATCAAGGTTTCCAGGAGAAATATCAATAAACTCAGATACACAGATGACACTACCCTTATAGCAGAAAGTGAAAAGGAACTAAAGAGCCTCCTGATGAAAGTGAAAGAGGAGAGTGAAAAATCTGACTTAAAACTCAATATTGAAAAAACTAAGATCATGGCATCTGGTCCCATTGCTTCATGGCAAATAGATGGGGAAATGATGGAAACAGTGAGAGATTTTATTTTCTCAGCCTCCAAAATCACTGAAAATGGTGACTGCAGCCAAGAAATTAAAAGATGGTTACTCCTTGGAAGAAAAGCCAAGACAAACCTAGACAGCATATTAAAAAGTTGAGACATTACTTTACCAATGAAGGTCCAACTAGTCGAAGCTATGGTTTTTCCAGTAGTCATGTATGGATGTGAGAGTTGGACACTAAGAAAGCTGAACACTGAAGAATTGATGATTTTGAGCTGTGGTGTTGGAGAAGACTCTTGAGTGTTTTTGGACTGCAGGGAGGTCAATCCAGTCCGTCCTAAAGGAAATCAGTCCTGAATATTCATTGGAAGGACTGATGCTGAAGCTGAAGCTCCAATACTTTGGCCACCTGATGTGAAGAACTGACTCAGTGGAAAAGACCCTGATTCTGGGCAAGACTGAAAGCATGAGCAGAAGGGGATGCCAGAGGATGAGATGGCTGAATGGCATCACCAACTAGATGCACATGAGTTTGAGCAAGTTCTGGGAGTTGGTAATGAATGGGGAAGACTGGCATGCTGCTTTCCATGGGGTCACAAAGAATTGGACACAAGTGAGTGACTCAACAGAACTGAAATTGATTTTACTCAAAATTCCAAACAAAATAATCACCATGGTTTTAAAATAGGCCAACTTCTAGCCTCATCCCTCTAGAAATGAGGGAATTTAGTGAAAGAGTGAAATTTGTAATATTTAGTGTAATACCTTTGAAGGATGTTTTGCTGTATGCATCAAACATGCACACTTCCTCAAGAATTCTGTTTACCAAAGACTTGAAAGTTTGATCATATATATAGGAAAAACAAAAAACAGGAACCTTGAGTTCCTTGAGTTGCTTTGAGAACACATTTAAAAGATATGTTTATCTTCTTAATCATACAAAATTTAACAAATCATTGACTTTATACTTAGAGTATTCTAAGTATAATCAAGAAAAAAGCATTGCCAATGTGAATTTTTCTGATTGCAATAAATTTGTGATTCATCCCAGAGAGTTATGTCTCACATGTGAAAGTCATAGAAATTTCTAGATGTTTCCCTTAAAGTTTTAAAATATATAGTATTTATCCTCGTGAGGTCTAAAAATAAGATGAGTTTCTTTTTTAATTCTCTTCATCTCTGAGCTGATTCCAAGTTAATTGTGTCACTCACTATTCAAGTGAAGTTTCTGAAAAGCATATGCCTTTGTAACAAGCAGAGTGTCCTGGACACTGCACATCAGATATTTTAAATACTTTTCATTGTCCCCCTTTAAACCAAATTCATCATCTAATGTAAATGAAATTCTGCATGGTTCACATATGAAGGTATGAGAATATAAGTATATACATGCCTGGATTTTTAGGTTTATTTCAGGGACATTTTATCACTTATGAGAATGTAGTTTCCCCCCTAAATTTTTCAAAACCTTTAAGATTAAAAGAAATCCATAAACAGCTTCTCTTGTTTTATCCACACAATGGGACTGTGAACCTTTATTTATCCCCTTTCCTATATTTCAGCTGTTAAGCTGAAATTTCTACTCAATTTTTTAAAATCGACACTAGAAGAGTTACATGTTTCCCTCTTTATGTTAACATTTAGGGAACTAGAAGATAGCTGAAGATATAATTTAATGTTTTCTGATGTTTCTAGCATATATTTTACCTGGTATAACACTGAGCATTTGATAGCATTTGAATATCAGAAAATATTATATTGTCAGTTATTTTTTAGTTCTCTACATGCTTACATTTTAACCTGACATTCCAAATATATATTTGTAGAACATTCAGGCTTCTTTGGCAAGTTATAAAGATACATTCAGAAAAATAGATTTTTAGTTGCAAGTATATACCAAGAATCTGTAAACTTAGTGTTCACTCAAAAAGAATCTCCCTCTTCCCTTTACATCTTGACTCTCCATGGGGTCGCAAAGACTAACATTTTCATTTTAACTCACTTTCCAATTGTTCAGTTCAGTTCAGTTCAGTCACTCAGTCGTGTCCGACTCTTTGTGACCGCAGGAACTGCAGCACGCCATGCCTCCCTGTCCATCACCAACTCTTGGAGTTCACTGAAACTCATGTCCATCGAGTCAGTGATGCCATCCAGTCATCTCATCCTCTGTCGTCCCCTTCTCCTCCAGTCCCCAATCCCTCCCAGCATCAGAGTCTTTTCCAATGAGTCAACTCTTTGCATGAGGTGGTCAAAGTGTTGGAGTTTCAGCTTTAGCATCAGTCCTTCGAAAGAACACCCAGGACTGATCTCCTTTAGAATGGACTGCTTGGATTTTCTTGCAATCCAAGAGACTCTCAAGAGTCTTCTCCAACACCACAGGTCAAAAGCATCAATTCTTCAACATTCAGCTTTCTTCACAGTCTAACTCTCACATCCATACATGACCACAGGAAAAACCATAGCCTTGACTATACAGACATTTGTTGGCAAAGTAATGTCTCTGCTTTTGAATATGCTATCTAGGTTGGTCATAACTTTCCTTCCAAGGAGTAAGCATCTTTTAATTTCATGGCTGTAATCACCATCTGCAGTGATTTTGGAGCCCCAAAAAATAAAGTCTGACACTGTTTCCACTGTTTCCTCATCTATTTCCCATGAAGTGATGGGACCAGATGCCATAATCTTAGTTTTCTGAATGTTTAACTTTAAGCCAAATTTTTCACTCTCTTCTTTCACTTTCCTTAAGAGGCTTTTTAGGTCCTCTTCACTTTCTACCATAAGGGTGGTGTCATCTGCATATCTGAGGTTATTGATATTTATCCTGGCAATCTCGATACTTATACAAAATGAGAGAGGAAAGGCCATATGGTTCTAACAGTTTATTGTTTAAACTTGCCATTTTGATCTCAAGTTTTTAAATAATTAGTAATAATCATGGTAAGTGTAAGATTTTGAAGCGAAAAATTCTTGATACTAAACATATGAAAGTCTCTTTGTGAATTTCCTTTCTTATATGAGATTGATTGAATGCACAACATGCATAAGTGAAAGCAGCTCAGTTGTGTCTGACTCTTCATGATTGTATAGCCCGTGGAATTCTCCAGGCTGGCATACTGAACTGGGTAACCTTTACCCTCTCCAGGGGATCTTTCCAACCCAGGGATTGAACTCAGGTCTTAAGCACTGTAGGTTGATTCTTTATCAGCTGAACCACCCGGGAAGCCCAGTAATACTGGAGTGGGTAGCTTATCCCTTCTCCAGCAGGTCTTCCTGACCCAGGAATCAAACTGGGGTCTTTTGCATTGCAGATGAATTCTTTACAGGCTGAGCTATCAGGGAAACCCCATAATATAGTTGAATTTACTTACTTTTGACATTAGAATTATTGTGTACTACTTAATGAGAATTATACTTCAATGTTAAAAATGTCACCAGGATGCTATTGTATACTCAGTCTTATTTTTATCTTGGACAGGTGACTTGACTAATAACTCAGATACTGACTACTAATATTTTTGGTTTTATAGTACACTTATTGGCCACAAACCACTCTTTGCCATTCCCAGAAATTGTTCTTGTTGTTCAGTCACTAAGTTGTGTCCAACCCTTTGTGACCGTATGGACTGTGGCACACCAGGCTTCCTTGTCCTTCACCAGCTCCTGGAGTTGACTCAAACTCATGACCATTGAGTCGGTGACACCATCCAACCATCTAATCCTCTGTTGTCCCTTTCTCCCCCTGCCTTCAAACCTTTCCCTGTACCAGGGTCTTTTCCAATGAGTCAGCTCTTTGCATCAGGTGGCCAAAGTATTGGAGCTTCAGCTTCAGCATCAGTCCTTGCAATGAGTATTCAGCGTGGATTTCCTTAGGATTGACTGGTTTGATCTCCTTGCTGTCCAAGAGTTCTCAAGAGTCTCCTCCAGCACCACAGTTTGAAGGCATCTGTTTTTCATGCTCAGCCTTTTTTATTGTCCAGTTTTCATACCTGTACATGACTACTGGAAAAACCATAGATTATGGACATTTTTAGGCAAAGTAATGTCTCGACTTTTTAATATGCTAAGTGTCATAGATTTTCTTAGAAGGAGCAAGCATCTTTTAATTTCATGGCTGCAGTCACCATTAGCAGTGCTTTTGGAAACCAAGAAAATATAGTCTGTAACTGTTTCCATTGTTTCCTCATCTATTTGCCATGAAGTGATGGGATCAGATGCCATGATTTTATTTTCTTTTTTTGAATGTTGAGTTTTAAGCCAGCCTTTTCGCTCTCCTCTTTTACTTTCATCAAAAGGCTCTTTAATTCTTCTTTGCTTTCTGCTATAAGGTCTTCTGTATATCTGAGGTAATTTCTGCATATTGAGGATATTTCTCCCAGCAATCTTGATTCCAGTTTGTGCTTCAACCAGTCCAGCATTTTGCATGATGTACTCTAAATATAAATTAAATAAGCAGGGTGACAATATACAGCGTTGACATACTCCTTCCCCAATTTGGAACCAGTCTGTTGTTCTATTTCCAGTTCTATTGCTTCTTGACCTGCATATCAGTTCAGTTCAGTTCAGTCACTCAGTCGTGTGTGACTCTTTACTACCCCATATAGGTTTCCCATAAATCTTTGTCCTTAAATATTCAGTAATATTGGAGCTTTAGACATCACAATTTAACTGATTATAAACCAATATACAAAACTCAAAGTCATGAAATGTATTATTAGCTTTCAATAAATTAATCTTGAATTTCTTCTGAGAAGCTGATCTTTATGTCTCTTTTGGTCCCTTTTCTGTTTTCCTCTCCCTGTGATTTCGCTTCTTAGCTCTCATAATTTTGACATCAGTCTACATTAGACTGTTTCATCAGGAATCTTGCAATCTTGCTTGATTCCTTATTCACTGTCTATGAGAGCTTGGTAGTTTATTTACTCCACTATCAGAAAATTTTTGGTGTTGTGTTACTATTTGTTTACTGTCTGCCTCTCTATCTACACTGAGGGTACTCTGAGAAATGGGTGAGGATCTTTTCAAATGACTCTCCTATATCTTCAGGATAAAAACCAGGTCACAGCACAGAGCAGATGTTCAGTACTGTTAGACGAATATTAAATAAGTAAAAGAAACACAGGTTGTCAAAGAAAACATTTTCCATATGCTAATGAAAAGTAAAAAAAAAAAACATTTTTCAATGTTGAACCCTTTTAATACTGTCCACATACATAATGTATAAGAATTCCATAAAAATGTAAGTTAGAATTAAAATCATAAAGGAAGGTCATTTTGTGAGGATATGACAAAAACTGCAAACTAATGACAAACATGACATTGGCACGAAACCAGAGGATACAAAATAGAGAAAACTATTCAACAGTTGATGCTAAAAGGGGAAAAAAACAAATTTTATTCAAAAGCACAAAAAAAATAACTGTTATATATAAAACAAAAAGAACAGTATGGTCCTACTGTATAGCACTACATATAGGGTTATACAAACTATATTCAATATTCTATGAAAAACCATAATGGAAAATGATATGAAGAAAAAATATGCATGTGTGTATATAACTGAATCACTTTTCTGTACAGCTGAAATTAACAAAACATTATAAATAAACCATATTTGAAGAAAATATTTTAATGTGCACTTTTGCAGTGTTCTAATGTCACTAATTTCACAAAAGAGAAAAGAACATGCATGTATATACATAAACAAGTGTGTAATTGAATCTGATCCCATGAGAGTTAGATATGGATGTGTGAATACTAATTTTTAAAGTAACATCTGTGAAGATCCATCTGAACATACATTTGACATTTAAAATGTATCATGTTCCATTGTGGGGGGAGATATGTTAAACTGAAGAAAACAGGAAACTGTTTTTTGGCACAATAAATAGGGACTTTGGTAAACTTAATATCCCTTAAGAGATTGCCTGTGTGGTGAAAAGCAAGGGATAGTCACCCTAAGAACATATTTTTTTCCAGAATAGGAAATAGAGAGAAAGCTATGCTATGACACTTTCTCCTGTTGCGAGATCCCTGAATGCACATTTATCACTAACATTTACTAGATCCTCTGCAACGTGCTAAATAGTTTTTTTTTTAATTGGAGGTTAATTGCCGTACAATGTTGTGTTAGTTCCTGCTATACAACAATACGAATCAGCCATAAGTTTGCATACATCCCCTCCCTCTTGAACCTACCTCTCACCCAATCCATCCCACCCTTCTAGGTTGTCACACCCTCCAGGTTGAACCCCCTATGCTATATAGCAGTTTGCCGCTTTATCTAATTTATACATGGTAGTATATATATATCAGTGCTGCTCTCTCAATTCATCCCACCCTCTCCTTCCTCTGCTGCATCCACACGTCTGTTCTCTATGTCTGTCTCTTCCTGTCTTGCAAATAGGTTCATCAGTATTATTTTTCTAGATTCCATATATATGCTTTAATATGCAATATTTGATTTTCTTTTTCTGACTTACTTCACTCTGTATACCAGGCTCTACATTCATCTTCCTCAGTTCAACTGACTCAAATTCCTTCCTTTCTATAACTGAGTAATATTCCATTGTATACATGTACCACATCATCTGTTCATCTGTTGATGGACATCTAGGTTTCTTACACATCCTGGCTATTGCATATAGTGTTGCAATGAACACTGGGGTACACGTGTCTTGGGCAGGAGACCTAAGCAGACATTTGCCAAAGAAGACATACAGATGGTAAACAAACACACGAAAAGATGTTCAACATAGCTAACTATTAGAGAAATGCAATGCAAATCAAAATTACATTGAGACATCACCTCATGCCAGTCAGAATAGCCACCATCAAAAATTTACAAACAATAAATTTTGGAGAATTTGCGGAGAAAAGGAAACCCTCCTGCACTTTTGGGGTTGTAAATTAATACAACCAGTAGGGAGAACAGTATGGAAGGAAGTGAATTCGCTCAGTCGTGTCAGACTCTTTGCGATCCCATGGACTATAGCCTGCCAGGCTACTCCATCCATGGGATTTTCCAGGCAAGATTACTGGAGTGGGTTGTCATTTCCTTTTCCAGAGGATCTTCCTGACCCAGGGATTGAACCGGCGTCTCCTGCACTGCAGGCAGACTCTCTACTGTCTAAAAACTAGGAATAAATCTACCATATGACCCAGCAATCCCACTATGAGGTATATAACCTGAGAAAACTCTAATTTAAGTAGTTTCTTAAAATTCAATTCACAATCTGAAAGAAATGTTTAAAGCTTTAAACAATAGCTTAAAAGCAACAAGGTCACCGTAACTAAAGAAAGACACAATCTATAGAGAAGCAGAAAAACCTGGGAAGGTATTACACGCGTGAATCGAGGTATCATGTCCTATTTCCCAATCATATTCTAGACCCATGATAGCTTGATTTATGCAGGCTTAACTAAGGATCCTGAGTAGCCAGGTGGAAATAGCAGGTATTCTTTAGGGAATTCACTATAAAGATGCTTCATGACCTTTGACAATGCTAAATCCCAGTAACAAGAACTGCCCAATAGATTTGCTTAGACAAGTTGCACGTAGACTCTTATGAATGTGTTTATACAATAGGTTGAGAAATGAAACCTTGACCCGAGAGCCTGCAGTTCCAGAAAAGGTGAAGATTAGCCTCAGAGCCATTCATCTCTTATTTTCTTTGATCCCAGAATTCATCACCAAACAAAAACACATTACATATTCTATGTTGCTTCTGTTGAAGAGTCTCCCCATATAATTTCTATGTGACAAACTAAGGGTAATAGAAAAATCCTGAAATGATAGAGCATTTTCCAGGAGTTTATCTACTAAAAAGCATTATGAAAGTCTACTGTCAAGATAAGAAAACACTGAAACAATTAAATAATATGAAACCAATGGTTATTCTATATTACACAACAATTGTAGCTATATTTATTATTCACTTCATGATTTAGGTGAGTTAATATAATTCCTTGTCCAAATTTTATACTGTTAAAGTCAGGTAGCTCTTGCTATTTTATATATTGTCCATGATCAAAATTTCAAGCTGGATCTCAGTCATCATGTAAAAAGATTAGTGGAAATAATATTGAAAATAGGCATCTTGCAAAACAATGAAATCCCCCAAGATGGCCTTTGAATATTAGAAAAATCTTAAAACTAAAAAATCACATACACAAGACTCATTGGTCTTATTCTAGGAATTTTTAGCTCAACTTAATTACTGAGCCGAAAGTCCAATGTATACCACCTCAGACTGTTTAGCAGTCAATTTTCTGGCTAAACAGAATTTCTATGTGGTAAAAGTACAATAATAAAAGGGAAAAAATAACAATTATTTTTCAATCATGTATATAAAATTTTTCTAAATTTCTTGATTATATTCAAAATTTCTGTGGCTCCAAAGAAACTGACTGTGGTCAATGACTATTGTCACTCAGATGTATCACATTTTCCATTTGAAAAGCTTCATCATTCAAAACAATCTCATTTTCTATTATTCTTGTCATTGTCCAAATATATTTATTTATTTATTTTTTATTTTTTATTTTAATTTTTATTTTTTTTTTAAATCTTTAATTCTTACATGCGTTCCCAAACATGACCCCCCCTCCCACATCCCTCCCCACAACATCTCTCTGGGTCATCCCCATGCACCAGTCCCAAGTATGCTCCACCCTACGTCAGACATGGACTGGCGATTCAAATCTTACATGATAGTATACATGTTAGAATTCCCATTCTCCCAAATCTTCCCACCCTCTCCCTCTCCCTCTGAGTCCAAAAGTCCGTTATACACATCTGTGTCTTTTTTCCTGACTTGCATACAGGGTCGTCATTGCCATCTTCCTAAATTCCATATATATGTGTTAGTATACTGTATTGGTGTTTTTCTTTCTGGCTTACTTCACTCTGTATAATTGGCTCCAGTTTCATCCATCTCATCAGAACTGATTCAAATGAATTCTTTTTAATGGCTGAGTAATACTCCATTGTGTATATGTACCACAGCTTTCTTATCCATTCATCTGCTGATGGACATCTAGGTTGTTTCCATGTCCTGGCTATTATAAACAGTGCTGCGATGAACATTGGGGTACATGTGTCTCTTTCAATTCTGGTTTCCTCGGTGTGTATGCCCAGAAGTGGGATTGCTGGGTCATAAGGGAGTTCTATTTGCAATTTTTTAAGGAATCTCCACACTGTTCTCCATAGTGGCTGTACTAGTTTGCATTCCCACCAACAGTGTAGGAGGGTTCCCTTTTCTCCACACCCTCTCCAGCATTTATTGCTTGCAGATTTTTGGATCGCAGCCATTCTGGCTGGTGTGAAGTGGTACCTCATTGTGGTTTTGATTTGCATTTCTCTAATAATGAGTGATGTTGAGCATCTTTTCATGTGTTTGTTAGCCATCCGTATGTCTTCTTTGGAGAAATGTCTATTTAGTTCTTTGGCCCACTTTTTGATTGGGTCGTTTATTTTTCTGGAGTTGAGCAGCATAAGTTGCTTGTATATTTTTGAGATTAGTTGTTTGTCAGTTGCTTCATTTGCTATTATTTTCTCCCATTCAGAAGGCTGTCTTTTCACCTTGCTTATAGTTTCCTTTGTTGTGCAGAAGCTTTTAATTTTAATTAGATCCCATTTGTTTATTTTTGCTTTTATTTCCAGAATTCTGGGAGGTGGATCATAGAGGATCCTGCTGTGATTTATTTCTGAGAGTGTTTTGCCTATATTCTCCTCTAGGAGTTTTATAGTTTCTGGTCTTACATTTAGATCTTTAATCCATTTTGAGTTAATTTTTGTGTACGGTGTTAGAAAGTGATCTAGTTTCATTCTTTTTCAAGTGGTTGACCAGTTTTCCCAGCACCACTTGTTAAAGAGATTGTCTTTACTCCATTGTATATTCTTGCCTCCTTTGTCAAAGATAAGGTGTCCATATGTGTGTGGATTTATTTCTGGGCTTTCTATTTTGTTCCATTGATCTATATGTCTGTCTTTGTGCCAGTACCATACTGTCTTGATGACTGTGGCTTTGTAGTAGAGCCTGAAGTCAGGCAAGTTGATTCCTCCCGTTCCATTCTTCTTTCTCAAGATTGCTTTGGCTATTCGAGGTTTTTTGTATTTCCATACAAATCTTGAGATCATCAATGAATATAGTAAAGTTGCAGGATATAAAATCAACACACAGAAATCCCTTGCATTCCTATACACGAATAATGAGAAAGTAGAAAAAGAAATTAAGGAAACAATTCCATTTACCATTGCAACGAAAAGAATAAAATACTTAGGAATATATCTACCTAAAGAAACTAAAGACCTATATATAGAAAACTATAAAACACTGATGAAAGAAATCAAAGAGGACACTAATAGATGGAGAAATATACCATGTTCATGGATCGGAAGAATCAATATAGTGAAAATGAGTATACTACCCAAAGCAATTTACAAATTCAATGCAATCCCTGTCAAGCTACCAGCCACATTTTTCACAGAACTAGAACCAAATATATTTATGATATAGACAAAATGGAACAGAGATGTTGCTTTTCTGCCTAGTATCAAGTTTTTTGTTTAGCTTGGTTTTGTTTATTGGCATATTATGAATAATGTTTTGCATACTGAAGAAGGGAAACATTATTTCAATTAATTAATTTACATGACAAAGGATCTGAAGTGCACATTTCTTCCTAATTGCTGTCACATTTACACAATGTTTCAGAGAAGCAAAATGAGATGAATTAAAAGAAATTGTCAGTCTAGTGATGTTGCCTTTCTCATCATAGGTCAAAGGAAAATTAAGATTGCTTGATTTTTTTTTAAGTCAATGAAATATAAACCATGGGCTTTCATACATGAGAAACAGAGTACCTTTCTTCCCTTTATACATTATGATAAAGTCATCATCTCTGATCATATTTGAAGAGTCAGTACAAATCAACATTATTTTTTACATGGTATAGCACAAATGGAGGTGTTGAGTGAAAGATCTAATTAGGGAAATGTTTGTTTAAGTAAAGCATAATAATGGGATTAGTATTTGATTGGTGTTATGCCTAATACTGGGCTTCCCTGGTGGTACTAAAAGCAAAGAACCCACCCTCCAATGCAGGAGACGTAACAGATTTGGGTTTGATCCCTGGGTCAGGAAGAACCCCAGGAGAAGAGTGTGATAATCCACTCCAGCTGCTTGCCTGGTGAATCCCATGGACAGAGGAGCCTGGAGAGCCACAGTCCATAGGGTCACAAAGAATCAGGCACGACTGAAGTGAATTAGCACACGTGCATACCTAACATACTATCTTTCTCAGTATCAAAACTGCATTCAGTGAGTTCTTTCTTGCCAATGGTGGTATGTGGGGTTCATCAGAAAATTTTAAACATAGTCTTTGTCCTCTAGAGGACTCACAGTAAAATGCATAGAAAAGTGAAAGGCAAATAGATTGAATTGACATGAAAAACACATTTTAAATTTGGTCAGTTATGTTAAAAAACATGTATGTGACCTTATGAAACCAGGCAGGTAATAGTCAGAGGATGTGCATTTGATATCTCCATTTGAATTACATGGAAACAGTATGCTTCTTCCTTTATTATGTAGTTCTGTGCAATACATCTTCATTTGCTAATAATTTGAGATCAATAATTCTCAGTTAATGAGTAATCCTAACTTTGGCCACCTCACGTGAGGAGTTGACTCATTGGAAAAGACCCTGATGCTGGGAGAGATTGTGGGCAGGAGGAGAAGGGGAAAACAGAAGATGAGATGGCTGGATTGCATCACCGACTCAATGGACATGCGTTTGAGTAAACTCTGGGTGTTGGTGATGGACAGGGAGGCCTGGCATGCTGCAATTCATGAGGTACAAAGAGTCAGAAACGACGGAGCGACTGAACTGAACTCAACTGAAATAAAATGTAGAAAAAGTTTACTTTGGACAGATTATTAAGGTGAATAATTTCATGATCTATAAAGTCCAAAAAATTGGTTTATTAGTCAAGGAGGATATTTGATATGGGAGCTTGTTATTACTTAATTTATTCAAGAAGTAACAAGTATTTGAAATTAAGATGCTCAAAAAAATTAAGATAAGCTATATAATAAATCAACTATTACACAGAGTTGCATGTTTTACTATACATAATAAAACTAAACTCTAAATATGTAAGAATTCAGTTCAGTTCAGTTCAGTCACTCAGTCGTGTCCAACTCTGAGACCCCATGAATTGCAGCACACCAGGCCTTCCTGTCCATCACCAACTCCCGGAGTTCACTCAGACTCACATCCATCAAGTCGGTGATGCCATCCAGCCATCTTATCCTCTCTCATTCCCTTCTCCTCCTGCCCTCAATCCCTCCCAGCATCAGAGTCTTTTCCAATGAGTCAATTCTTTGCATGAGGTGGCTAAAGTACTGGAGTTTCAGCTTTAGCATCATTCCTTCCAAAGAACACCCAGGACTGATCTCCTTTAGAATTAATGATATTTAATTCGAATTCAAAGTAACCTTAGGTATCCTGTATTATTGTAGTCAATCCTTTTGTCCCATACAAAGTGAATAAAGCATTCATTTAAGTTGTGTAAGCAAGCCTACCACCTTGAAGTGAAAGTAATCTGATCGTCTTCCTAAAGGGAAGACAAAGATAGCACTTGACTAAACTGAAATGCCAAGGAACACTTAATTTTTCATTTAAGTCTACACAAGTAGACCCTTGTTGAATTGTAACTCTGTATCCACAACAGAGGATGAAAGTAGATTGTTTGGAGAGCTGACTGTAAACTAAAAGCTCTCAGAAAAGAAGGATCAGATGTAAAAAATACTTGAAAATCATGTTTTCCTTTCTACAATAAGAAAGACAACTTCTTTGATTATACATCAAAAGAGGTATCATAATAATATATCTTAAGAAACATAAATACAGTCAACTACAAGTTACCTACATTCAAAAATATTTTTTGCCAAAGAAAATAATGCATATTTTACTTTCAAGAGTAACGCTGTGAAATTCATAGACATAGATTTGAATGGTAGTTGCCAGAGGCTGGAGGTGGGGGAAAGCTAGGAATGTTGATCAAAGGGTTCACATTTTCAGTGATAAGACAAGTTAGTTGTGAGAATCAAATATACAGCATGGTGACTATAATTAATAATACTGTATCATATACCTGATATTTGTCAAGTGAGTAAATCTTTAACCTTCTCACCACACAACACATACACACACAAATAACCATTTGCGGTAAGGATTGTGGCAACCATTTTGCAACGCATGTGTGTGTGTTAGTTGTTCAGTCATGTCCAACTCTTTGAAACGCCATGGACTGTAGTTCACCAGGCTCCTCTGTTGATGGGACTCTCTGAGAAGGAATATTGGAGTGGGTTACCATTCCTTTCTCCAGGAGATTTTCTCAGTCTAGGGATCAAACCCGGATTCCCCACATTGCAGGCAGATTCTTTACCAGTTGAGCCACAAAGGAAGCCTCTGGATGGAAAAAAAGGGAGGGGGAGGTACTCTTATATACAATAAGATTTATGAACCTCTTCAGAAAAGTTGACTTCGTTTCTACATGATACCTCAATAAACCTTTGTCCTGTGATTTTTGTCCAGGAAATTCATAACAGAGGACTAACTCAATTTTCAATATCACAGTTATCCAAGTCTATGCCCCAACCAGTAACACTGAAGAAGCTGAAGTTGAACAGTTCTATGAAGACCTACAAAACCTTTTAGAATGAACACCAAAAAAGATGTCCTTTTCATTATAGGGGACTGGAATGCAAAAGTAGGAAGTCAAGAAACACCTGAAGTAACAGGCAAATTTGGCCTCGGAATGCAGAATGAAGCAGGGCAAAGACTAACATAGTTTTGCCAAGAAAATGCACTGGTCATAGCAAACACCCTCTTCCAACAACACAAGAGAAGACTCTACACATGGACAACACCAGATGGTCAACACCAAAATCAGATTGATTATATTCTATGCAGCCAAAGATGGAGAAGCTCTATATAGTCAGCAAAAACAAAACTGGGAGCTTACTGTGGCTCAGATCATGAAACCTTATTGCCAAATTCAGGCTTAAATTGAAGAAAGTAGGGAAAACCACTAGACCATTCAGTATGACCTAAATCAAATCCCTTATGATTATACAGTGGAAGTGAGAAATAGATTTAAGGACCTAGATCTAATAGATACAGTGCCTGATGAACCATGGACCATCCCCATGGAAGAGAAATGCAAAAAAGCAAAATGGCTGAATGGGGAGGCCTTACAAACAGCTGTGAAAAGAAGAGAGGTGAAAAGCAAAGGAGAAAAGGAAAGATATAAGCATCTGAATGAAGAGTTCCAAAGAATAGCAAGAAGAGATAAGAAAGCCTTCTTCAGCAATCAATGCAAATAGAGGAAAACAACAGAATGGGAAAGACTAGAGATCTCTTCAAGAAAATTAGAGATACCAAGGGAACATTTCATGCAAAGATGGGCTCGCTAAAGACAGAAATGGTATGGACCTAACAGAAGCAGCAGATATTAAGAAGCGGTGGCAAGAATACACGGCAGAACTGTACAAAAAAGATCTTCATAAACCAGATAATCATGATGATGTAATCACTAATCTAGAGCCAGATATCCTGGAATGTGAAGTCAAGTGGGCCTTAGAAAGCATCACTATGAACAAAGCAGGTGGAGGTGATGGAATTCAAGTCGAGCTCTTTCAAACCCTGAAAGATGATGCTGTGAAAGTGCTGCACTCAATATGCCAGCAAGTTTGGAAAACTCAGCAGTGTCCACAGGACTGGAAAAGGTCAGTTTTCATTGCAATCCCAAAGAAAGGCAATGCCAAAGAATGCTCAAACTACCGCACAATTGCACTCATCTCACATGCTAGTAAAGTAATGTTCAAACTTTTCAAGCCAGGCTTCAGCAGTAGGTGAATCGTGAACTCCCTGATGTTCAAGCTGGTTTTAGAAAAGGCAGAGGAACCAGAGATTAAATTGCCAACATCCGCTGGATCATGGAAAAAGCAAGAGAGTTCCAGAAAAACATCTCTTTCTGCTTTATTGACTATGCAAAAGCCTTTGACTGTATGGATCACAATAAACTGTGGAAAATTCTGAAAGAGATGGGAATACCAGACCATCTGACCTGCCTCTTGAGAAATCTGTATGCAGGTCAGGAAGCAACAATTAGAATTGGACCTGGAACAACAGACTGGTTCCAAATAGAAAAAGGAGTACGTCAAGGCTGTATATTGTCACCCTGCTTATTTAACTTATATGCAGAGTACATCATGAGAAACGCTGGACTGGAAGAAACACAAGCTAGAATCAAGATTCCCGGGAGAAATATCAATAACGTCAGATATGCAGATGACACCACCCTTATGGCAGAAAGTGAAGAGGAGCTAAAAAGCCTCTTGTTGAAAGTGAAACAGGAGAGCGAAAAAGTTGGCTTAAAGCTCGACATTCAGAAAATGAAGATCATGGCATCCGGTCCCATCACTTCATGGGAAATAGATGGGGAAATATTGGAAACAGTGTCAGACTTTATTTTGGGGGGCTCCAAATCACTGCAGATGATGATTGCAGCCATGAAATTAAAAGATGCTTACTCCTTGGAAGAAAAGTTATGACCAACCTAGATAGTATATGCAAAAGCAGAGACATTAGTTTGCTGACTAAGGTCCATCTAGTCAAGGCTATGGTTTTTCCTGTGGTCATGTATGGATGTGAGAGTTGGACTGTGAAGAAGGCTGAGCACTGAAGAATTGAAGCTTTTGAACTGTGGTGTTGGAGAAGACTCTTCAGAGTCCCTTAAACTGTAAGGAGATCCAACCAGTCCATTCTGAAGGAGATCAACCCTGGGATTTCTTTGGAAGGAATGATGCTAAGGCTCAAACTCCAGTACTTTGGCCACCTCATGCAAAGAGTTGACTTATTGGAAAAGACTCTGATGCTGGGAGGTATTGAGGGCAGGAGGAGAAGGGGACGACCAAGGATGAGATGGCTGGATGGCATCACTGACTCTATGGACGTGAGTCTGAGTGAACTCCGGGAGTTGGTGATGAACAGGGAGGCCTGGCGTGCTGCGATTCTTGTGGATGCAAACAGTGGGACACGACTGAGTGACGAACTGAACTGAATTGAACTCAATTTTATCTGTCTTCCCTGAACATACATGTTGGATTTGGGTTTGTATGCCTACTCTTCTTTTTAACATTTCAGAGATACTCTTCAATATTTTTCTTCATTTAGTCTTCAGTTAAATGTGTTCATACAAACATTGTGATAAACGTAAATCGCTGGGAGGTCCCTAATTCTGAGTTTCTTGGAACTCTTTAATTCCGAAGTCATTGATGTGAAAAAAAGCAACTCACCACGATTCAGCAATGAAATATGCTAAATTTCAATAATCTGTTACAGTTTCTTCCCAAATTCCCTTAAATTGGTAATTATTAAAATTCATAGTATGAATGAAAATTCACTCTTAATTACAGTCCCCAGCAAAACAAGCAATAAGAACTGCTCACATATTCCAGAGCATGACCCATTCCATTCAAAGATGTTTTGAATAGAATGTCGAAATATTTATTTACTCCTGTGTATTGCAGGTACTAATCTATGGAAACTGAACCCATTTTCTACATGTTTAAACCAAACTACAAAATCTTTACTAAAATGAACTGCTTAATTAGAATTTTGTAAGTTATTAAGACTTGCGCAGACAAGAGTCAAGTTAGTTCCTCTCATTCAATAGGCTGTGTGTGGGATTTTTCTTGGGATCCAGAAGGATGATTACTTGCTTCTGACCAGGAGAATTAAGGAAAGGCAGTTTAGTAAAACTTTGAAGGTTGAGGAATAAATTGGTATTTGGAAGAGGGAACAAAGGAGATATCTGGCAGAGATAATGGTAGAGAATTAGATAACACAGAAAAATAAAGATGTGTGTAGATAAGGAAAAGCAAACTATTAGAACTGGAATTTATAAAGCCCTTACAAGACAAATTACTGAAAGTGAGTGTGCATGTGTTAGTCACTCAGTCGTGTCTGACCCTGTGACCCCATGGACCCCATAGCCTGCCAGGCTCCTCCGTCCATGGAATTCTCCAGGCAAGAATACTAGAGTGGGTTGCCATTTCCTTCTCCAGAGGCTTTTCCCCACCCAGAGATCTAATCAAGTTCTCCTTCATTGCAGGCAAATTCTTTACTGCTGAGCCACCAGGGAAGCCCCAAATTACTGATTGAAAGTGAAAGTGAAGGTCGGTCTGTCATGTCCAACTCTTTGTGGTCCCATGGACTATACAGTCCATGGAATTCTCCAGGCAGAATACTGGAGTGGGTAGCCTTTCCCTTCTCCGGGGGATCTTTCCAACCTAGGGATCGAACCGAAGTCTCTTGCATTGCAGGCAGATTCTTTACCAGCTGAGCTATCAGGGAAACCCAGCCACAAGGGAAGCCATGATTAGATATTATTATTGCTTATTAGCCCTTATTGGACATAACCTTCTCATAAGGATGAAAAACTTCCCAGAGAAATTGTCTTGACAATCTCTAGACAGCAACAATTGTTACATCAATATCAAATTTCATTGTAGACCTAACTTGTTTCCCCAAATCCAGACTCTAACTGTAACCTGGAACTGTATTCACCTCAATCTTATAGGAAGAATGGTATTATTATGACTAGAATGAATTTATCTTCCCTTAAAAATCAATCTATCACCTAAAACTTTCATTTTTATTAAGATTTCCCATTCCCTCATGTTCCTAATTAGATATGAGAGATGGACTGTGAAGAAAGCTGAGTGCGAAGAATTGATGCTTTCGAAATGTAGTATTGGAGAAGACTCTTGAGAGTCCCTTGGACTGCAAGGAGATCCAACCAGTCCATTCTGAAGGAGATCAGTCCTGGGTGTTCTTTGGAAGGAATGATGCTAAAGCTGAAACTCCACTACTTTGGCCACCTCATGCGAAGAGTTGACTCATTGGAAAAGACTCTGATGCTGGGAGGGATTGGGGGCAGGAGGAGAAGGGGATGACAGAGGATAAGATGGCTGGATGGCATCACTGACTCGATGGACATGAGTTTGGGTGAACTCTGGGAGTTGGTGATGGACAGGGAGGCCTAGAGTGCTGCAATTCATGAGGTACAAAGAGTCGGACATGACAGAGTGACTGAACTGAACTGAACTGAAGATTTGTTATTAAAGAGACCAGATATTGAACTAAAAGAGTATTGACTGCCATCACTGGAAATTTAGACGGATGTTATGTTTGCAATATTTTTCTTCCCTCTGAGGCATAAAGATAGAATTGCCAGGTAAAATTAAAAAAAAAAAATGCCTGTTTAAATTTAAATTTCAGATAAGCACTGAATATATATATATATATATATATATATATATATATATATATATATTAATATAAGCAAGCTAATTTTTTTGGTATAAGCATATAAATGCATGAGACATACTAAAATTATTTGTTTTTATCAGATGTTTATATTTAACTGATATCTTATATTTTCATATACTAAATCTAGCAACTTTATTTACTGAGAACTGCTAGGAAATATCCATCATAAACACTGTCAAACTAAGTTCTTTGCCTGCCCCGATCTATAGCTACTCTAGGAATATCTAATAAATCTTTGAAAAAGTAACAGATTAATGTTCATTTTTTGATGTCTTTCAGTCTCTTGGTTGTGTCCCCTCTTTTTGTGACCCCTTGGACTGCAGCACATCAGGTTTGTCTATCCTTCAGCATCTCCCCAAGCTTGTTCATACTCATGTCCATTGAGTCGGTGACGACATCCAACCATCTCATCCTCTGTCACCCCCTTCTCCTCCTGCCCTCAAACTTTCCCAGCATCAGAATCTTCTCTCATAAGCCAGCACTATGCATCAGGTGGCCAAACTATTGCAGCTTCTGCGTCAGCATCAAGCCTTCCAATGAATATTCAGGATTGGTTTCCTTTAGGATTGACTGGTTTGATCTCCTTGCTGTCCAAGGGATTCTCAAGAGTATTCTCCAACACCATAGTTCAAAAGCATCAATTCTTCAGCATTCAGCCTTCTTCATGGTTCAACTACAATATCCATACATGACTACTGGAAAAACCATAGCCTTGACTAGACAGACAATTGTTGGCAAAGTAATATCTCTGCTTTTTAATATGCTGTCTAGGTTTGTCACAGATTTTCTTCCAAGGAGTAAGCACCCTTTAGCTTCATGGCTGCAGATACCATCTGCAGTGATTTTGGAGCCCAAGAAAATAAAATCAGTCATTGTTTCCATTATTTCCCCATCTATTTGCCATGAAATGATGGGACAGGATGCCATGATCTTGGTTTTTTGAATGTTGAGTTTTAAGCCTACTTTTTCACTCTCTTCTTTCATCTTAATTAAGAAGCTCTTTAGTTGCTCTTCCTTTTCTGCCATAAATGTGGTGTCATCTGCATATCTGAGGTTACTGATATTTCTCCTGGCACTTATGATTCCAGCTTGTGCTTCATCCAGCCCAGAGAATCTCATGATGTACTCTGTATATCAGTTAAATAAGCAGAGTGACAATGTACAGCTTTTATGTACTGCTTTCCCAGTTTGGAACCAGACCATTATTCCATGTCTCATTCTGTTACTTCTGGACCTGCTAACAAGCTTTGCAGGAGGCAGGTAAGGTGGTCTGGTATTCCCATCTCTTTAAGAATTTTCCAGTTTGTTGTTATCCATACAATCAAAGGCTTTGCCATAGTCAATGAAGCAGAAGATTTTCTGAAATTCCCTTGCTTTTTCTTTTATCCAATGATGTTGGCAATTTGATCTCTGGTTCTTCTGCTTTTTCTAAATCCAATTTAAACATCTGGAAGTTCAGCCTTCACATACTGTTGAAGTCTATCTTGGAGAATTTTAGCATTACTTTGCTAGCATGTGAAATGAGTGCAGTTGTGAGGTAGTGTGAACATTCTTTAGCAGTATCCTTTTTTTTTTTTTTGATTAGAATGAAAACTGACCTTTTCCAGTCTTGTGGCCACTGCTGAGTTTTCCAAATTTGCTGGCATATGAGTACAGCACTTTCACAGCATCCTCTTTTAAGATTTGAAATAGCTCGACTGGAATTCCTTCACCTCCACTATCTTTGTTTGTAGTGATGCTTCCTAAGACCCACTTGACTTCACAATCTAGGATGTCTGACTCCAGATGAGTGATCACACTATCATGGTTATCTGGGTCATGAAGATCTTTTTCGTATAATGGTTCTGTGTATTCTTGCCACCCCCTCTTGATATCTTCTGCTTCTCTTAGGTCCATGCTGTTTCTGTCCTTTACTGTGCCCATTTTTGCATGAAATGTCCCTTTGGTATCTCTCATTTTCATGAAGAAATCTCTAGTCTTTCTCACTTTAATTTTTTTCTCTATTTCTTTGCATTATTCACTTGGGAAAGCTTTCTTATCCCTTCTTGCTATTCTTTGGAACTCTGCATTCAAATGGATATATCTTTCCTTTTGTCTTTTACCTTTAGCTTCTTCTTTTTTTTTTTTTTCTCAGCTATTTTTAAGGCTTCCCCAGACAACCATTTTGCCTTTTTACATTTCTTTTCCTTGGGGATGATCTTGATCACAGCCTCCTACATAATGGCATAAACCTACATCCATAGTCCCTCAGGCACTCTGTCTATCATATCTAATCCCTTGACTCTATTACACACTTCCATTGTGTAATGATAAGGGATTTGATTAGCCTGAATGACCTAATGGTTTTCCCTGAGTGAAGTGAGTGAGTGAGTGAAGTCGCTCAGTCATGTCTGACTCTTTGTGACCCATGGACTGTAGCCTACCAAGCTCCTCTGTCCATGGGATTTTCCAGGCAATAGTACTGGAGTGGAATGCCATTTCCTTCCCCAGGGGACATTCCCGACCCAGGGATCGAACCCGGGTCTCCCTCATTGTAGACGGACGCTTTACTGTCTGAGCCACCAGGGAAGTACTCTCTTCAATATAAGTCTGAATCTTGCAATCAGGAGTTCATTGTTTGAGCCACAGTCAGCTCCTGGTCATGTTTTTGCTTACTGTATAGAATTGTCCATCTTTGCCTGTAAAGTAAATAATCAGCCTGATTTTGGTATTGACCATCCGATGATGTCCATGTGTAGGGTCTTCCCTTGTGTTGTTGGAAGAGGGTTTTGCTATGACCAATGCATTCTCTTGGCAAAACTCTGCTAGCCCTTATCCTGCTCATTTTGTACCCTAAGACCAAACTTGTCTGTTACCCCAGATTTCTCTTGACTTCCTACTTTTGGATTCCATTCCCCTATGATGAAAAGAAAATTTATTTATTTATTTATTTTTTGGTGTTAGTTCTAGAAGGTCTTATAGGCCTTCATAGAACTGTTTAACTTCAGGCTGTTCATCATTCATGGTCGGGGCATAGGCTTGGATTACTATGATACTGAATGGTTTGCCTTGGAAAAAAAATAGAGATCATTCTGTGTTTTTGAGATTGCACCCAAGTACTGCATTTTGGACTCTTTTGTTGACTATGAGGGCTACACCACTTCTTCTAAGGGATTCTTGCTATTAGTAGTAGATATAATGGCCATCTGAATTAAATCCACCCCTTCCAGTTCATTTTAGTTCACTGATTCTTAAGTTCACTCTTTAGTTCACTCTTGCCATCTCCTATTTGACCACTTCCAATTTACCTTCATTTGTGGACCTAACATCTCAGGTCCTATGCAATATTGTTCTTACAGCATCAGACTACTTTTACCACGAGACACATCTGTAACTGTTCCACTTTGGCTTAGCCTCTTCATTCCTTGTGGAGCAATTTCTTTAGTCATCTTCGGAGCATACTGGGCATCTACTGACTTGGGGAGTTCATCTTTCACTGTCATATATTTTTGCCTTTTCATACTGTTAATTGGGTTCTCAAGGCAAGAATGCTGAAGTGGTTTGCTATTCCCTTCTCCCTTCGACCACGTTTGGTATGTGTTTGATGTATTTGAATTGTATATACCATGATAACTAACCATTTTCTTTGGTAATTTATGTACTGGAATTAAAAAAAAAAAGAGTTCCTCATTTATTCAATGAGGGAGAAATCCCTGATTTAATAGTTTTTTAAAATATGTTTGAACAGTTGCTTCTGATTTAAGAAATTGATAGTGATTGTCAGATGTGTCCATTACATAGTAGAGTAGTCCAGGGAAGTATAAGTTTGTAGGGTGATCCAACATAAGTGGTATCCTAAGAGGCCCTCCTAGGGTCCTGTTGGACTTGGAAACCAAACCCTTGCTTAGAGTATTTTTAAAAAGAAAAGTTAAAGCAGTCTTATATTAAGAAACTACAATACTTATAAAATAAAGGAGTCTCTACTGCTACCTAAATATGTAATGTTTCTTTTTCTATTTTAAAATGTACTTTATTTTATGACCATATTAGGACATTCCTTCATTTTTATTAACATTCTAAATAAAACTTTAAAATGGAGTATTTGAGCCTCTCTTCTCTCTGAGAAGTCATGGGTACAAACATGATAAACCTGTTCCATTATCCTCATCTCTCTTGTTTGCTGAGAGACCTCAGTTCCAAAATATCTTGGTACCTGAGAAAGTCACAGGTGCTGCTGTTGTCACCTAGGTTTCAAAACATCACTATCATGGAGCCTATTGATTCCAAATTATCGTAAACACATTGAATGAGATCTCTTTCATCTTTGTTCCAAAACTGAATTCATCAAATTTGCAAACCTTCTATGCATGCTCAGTCGTTCAGTTGTGTCTGATTCCTTGCAACCCCATGGACTATAACCCACCAGGCTCCTCTGTCCATGGGATTTCCCAGGCAAGAATAATGGAGTGGGTTGCCATTTCCTTCTCCAGGGAATCATCTAGGCTCAAGGATCAAACCTGCATCTCCTGTGGCTCCTGGATTGGCAGGGGAATCCTTTTACCAGAGATCTACCTGAGCAAACTTCTATGAACATAGTAATTTGCCAGGAGACAGACAAAGCCAGAAGATAAACATTTTATATTATACATTTTAAAATAGTTAATTATTGAAAAAAGAACTTTTCTTAAAAATCAATATGAAAATGAATGCTAAAGCTGTTTTACTTTTAAAGATTTTTAAAGATATAATGAGAAAACTTCAGAAAAATTTAGTGACTGTCATCTTAAATCTAATGCTTCAATCTCCAGGAGTGCAAATTACTTTCTTCTGCAGTTGGTGACATTTGGGGATAATTTTGGAAAAGTGTTCAGTTTAAATCAGTGGCTGTCCAAAGTAGAACAAACAAATGAGACAGTGTGCAGAGCTTAGGATGAAAAAACATAGGTATGTACACATACATGGCGATAGAGGAAACTAAGCTCTACTGAGCTTCACTAGTCAGTGGCTGACATCAGCATCCTCATGTAGTCTGTTACCTGCATCATGTCATCCTGCATTCTGGAGGGAATGATATCCCTCATAAGGAGGAGTGGACAGGCCTCACTCGGCCATTTGATTTCAGCATATTTCAACCTGCCTTTGTTTAAACATGCCCTGTAAAATGGATTTCAAGAATATTTAGTCTGGTTTAGTAAATTAACCTTCATTTACTGGATAAGGGGTTTATAGCTAACTTAAAAGAAACCATAGATTGAAAATAAACAAAAAAATAGCACAAGTCAAAATTACGGTAAAGAGGGATAGCAATCCCTTCCTCAGGCACATTACAAAGTGTAAATGATTTAATCACACCTTAAATGGAGTTACAAAAACAGCAGACGGTAAGACTGTGGTTTGAAACCTGTTTCCCATCCTCTATTACCAGATATGTGTTTTATATAGCCTATGCATTGTAATGATCCTTAAATGTAATAAGCTTATTGTATATAACTTATTGAGGCTTCTCTGGTTGCTCAGTGGTAAAGAATGCTCCTGGCAATGGAGGAGACATGGGTTTTATCCCTCAGTTGGGGAGATCCCCTGGAGAAGGGAATGGCAACCCACTCCAGTATTTTTGCCTGGGAAATCTCATTGACAGAACCTTGTGGACTACTGTTCACTGGATTGCAAGAGTCAGAAAATGACTTAGTGACTAAACAACAAAAGCAGTATAGCTTACTAACAAATACAGCAAAATAAAATGTATTTGGAAACGTGCAATTTAAAAAAAAAGCATTTTGACACCCTTAGATTAAGCTACGGTGAGGCTGTTTGTAAAAAAAAAAAAAAAAAAAAAAAAGTGGTAGCTATGCATTACCCCAAATCACTGAAATCCTGAAATTAAGTAAGGTCAGTTTACTAAACAGACAAAAGGGTGGGGGTTGGAGATTTTTATGTTCATATAGAGAAAAAATGTAGAAAAGGTAAATGTAATTGAAGGAGGAAAGACCTTTGTGACAGGAGAGAATGTACAGAAGATTTCTCACTTTTAAAGTGAAAAGCAAGGTGCATTTTCTTTGAGGGTTTCAAAAAAGCGGGGCTTTTTTCAGGAGAAAATCTGAAAGATGCTAACCAATTAAAATCCCAGAACAATATCAAGTTTTGGGCACAAGGAATCCTCTTCCTATAAGATGAAGAGGAATTTTTAAAAGAAAGATGAAAAAGTCAGGGATTATCTAAATTTTTGCTCTGAATCCTCTTCCTACCCTGCCCCACATTCGCATGTCAGAAAGATGTCTCCATTTTAATACTTTCAAATACCACACTTTTCAACCCAGAACTCTTCCTTGAGTATTTCTATCTAGGTTAATTCTTTATTCAATATATATTTATTGACGATCATCCCAAAACTTTGTCCTTAACAAGGGAACACACTCATCTTTGTATCCCTTTCTGTGTGAGAATTTCTCATGGCTAATTGGTAAACTGAGTCTGGTTTCACTTATCTGATTAATTAAGTCAGAGTCCACTCCTGAGAAATGAATAAAGTATTGGTGTGTGTTCCAATGCATTTTCTAAGCCCTTAAGGCTAAGGTTCAGACAGTTGGAAATAAATTAAGATACAAGACTTCTGCAGGTTTCTTGGGAGATACCCTGGGGCCTTCTTCTTGGAGAGCATAATATTGCTTCAATAGCCCCTCTGTTCTTTATGCAGCAAGCACTGTTTTGTTTTTGCTGTTAAATCCCTGCCCTACATGCCAGACACTGTTAGATGCTGAGCGTACAAGATCATTCAAAACTGTCCCTGTGAACTAGAAGCATGAATCTAAGTAAATCAACAGCAACAAAAACCTGTACCAACTATTATATATGATATAATAAGTACTATTTCAATTCTGAATTGATGCTTTACTTGAGTTTCAAAAGCAAGTTGGTGTTAATAAGAATCAGGAAATGACATATGTAAAAAAAGAGAAAATCTGTTTTCTGGTCTTTGGCCCCATCCCTGGCCCCAGGCTTCTAAACCCCTGTAATTTCCTAAGTGAAAGAGCATTAGAAGCATCTGCTGTTCTATGAGACAACTCAGGGTGGGCTTCTGCATGGTTTCCATAAGGGGACTGGTTACCAGAAAGACCAAGGCATGATTAGAAGCTTTGAATTTTCAGCCCATCCTCCAGAGATGAGAGAGGGACTCAGGTAGAGTTAGTAATCCCACATGCCTACATGAAGAAGCCATCATAAAATTCCCCATAGTACAGGTTTCTAGGAGCTTCTAAGTGGCTCAATGCATCCGCATTCTAGGAGGGTGATGCACCCCATCTTCAAGGGGACAGCAGCTTTTTTGCCCAGGATGCTCCAAGATCCAGTCCTATATATCTCTTTATTTGGATATTCATCTGTATCCTTTATCAGATCTTTTAATAAGCTGGTAAATGTGTTACCCTGAGTTCCATGAGCTGTCCTAGCAGATTATTTGAACCAGCAGAGGGGGTTGCAGCTAAATCAAACAGAAAGTGTTGGTAACCCAGGGGATCTATTACTTGTGATCAGCACCTGAAATGGAAAAGGAGCATTCTTATAGGATTGAGCCTTCAATTTGTGGGATATAACACCATCTCCAGGTAGAAAATGTCAGAAATGAGTTACATTGTAGGACACCCAGCTGGTACCACAGAGACTTGCTTGTTGTAGGGAAAACTCCCACACATCTGGAACTTAAACTGTTGTGAGTATAACAGCAGTGTGACAATAAAATAAAGACCCAAAAGGAGAAACTGTAGATTTTTGCAATACAAAATTTTAGGAGAAGGAAAAGAATGAAGAAGACAGAGTGATCTGGAATGAAATGCTGTGTTCTGGAGATACAAATAATTGATTGTAATTTATGTTTTATATATCATAAATATTACATTAAACAACAAGTGGCATTTACAGTCTTTATCATGTATCATACACTGTTCTAACTGCTTTATGAATATCAAACCATTTCATCCTCTAGTAATCCTATGAGGTAGATATAGTTTTTATATCTACTTTAGGGATAAAGAACAGAGATACTGATAGGTTAAATATTTTGCCCAGACAGTCTTGGAGTCAGGACTCAAATCCAAGGTGTGGGAGTCCAGAGATTTCACCTTTAACAAAGAGGCTACATCAGTTCAGTTCAGTTCAGTTCAGTTCAGTCGCTCAGTCGTTTCCGACTCTTTGAGACCCCATGAATCGCAGCACACCAGGCCTCCCTGTCCATCACCAACTCCCGGAGTTCACTCAGACTCACGACCATTGAGTCTGTGATGCCATCCAGCAATCTCATCCTCGGTCGTCCCCTTCTCCTCCTGCCCCCAACCCCTCCCAGAATCAGAGTCTTTTTCAGTGAGTCAACTCTTCGCATGAGGTGGCCAAAGTACTGGAGCTTCAGCCTTAGTATCATTCCTTCCAAAGAAATCCCAGGGTTGATCTCCTTCAGAATGGACTGGTTGGATCTCCTTGCAGTCCACGGGACTCTCAAGAGTCTTCTCCAACACCACATTTCAAAAGCATCAATTCTTCGGTGCTCAGCCTTCTTCACAGTCCAACTCTCACATCCATACATGACCATGGGAAAAACCATAGCCTTGACTAGATGAACCTTAGTTGGAAAAGTAATGTCTCTGCTTTTGGATATGCTGTCTACGTTGGTCATAACTTTTCTTCCAAGGAGTAACCGTCTTTTAATTTCATGGCTGCAGTCACCATCTGCAGTGATTTTGGAGCCCAAAAATAAAGTCTGACACTGTTTCCACTGTTTCCCCATCTATTTCCCCTGAAGTGATGGGACCAGATGCCATGATCTTTGTTTTCTGAATGTTAAGCTTTAAGCCAACTTTTTCACTCTCCTCTTTCACTTTCATCAAGAGGCTTTTTTGTTCCTCTTCATTTTCTGCCATATGGGTGGTGTCATCTACATATCTGAGGTTATCGATATTTTTCCTGGCAATCTTGATTCCAGCTTATGTTTCTTCCAGTCCAGCGTTTCTCATGATGTACTGTGCATATAAGTTAAATAAGCAGGGTGACAATATATAGCCTTGACGTACTCCTTTTCCTATTTTGAACCAGTCTGTTGTTCCATGTCCAGTTCTAACTGTTGCTTCCTGACCTGCATATAGATTTCTCAAGAGGCAGGTCAGGTGGTCTGCTATTCCCATCTCTTTCAGAATTTTCCACAGTTTATTGTGATCCACACAGTCAAAGGCTTTAGCGTAGTCAATAAAGCAGAAAGAGATGTTTTTCTGGAACTCTCTTGCTTTGTCCATGATCCAGCGGATGTTGGCAATTTGATCTCTGGTTCCTCTGCCTTTTCTAAAACCAGCTTGAACATCAGGAATTTATGGTTCACATATTGCTGAAGCCTGGCTTGGAGAATTTTGAGCATTACTTTACTAGCTTGTGAGATGAGTGCAATTGTGCAGTAGTTTGAGCACTCTTTGGCATTGCCTTTCTTTGGGATTGCAATGAAAACTGACATTTTCCCATCCTGTGGCCACTGCTGAGTTTTCCAAATTTGCTGGCCTATTGAGTGCAGCACTTTCACAGCATCATAATATGATATTTTTATGTGTTTCTACTAAACTGTAAATGTAATTAGAACAGGAACTTTGTCTCATCACTGTGTAATACAACCAAACACATTTGACAAATACATGTTACATGCTGGAAGAAAAAAGGTCAATATAGTAAATAACAGCTAGACAAAAGGGATTCTTTTTAAATTTCTCAGATCTTAGTCACAGGATTTCTCGAGTATCTCCTAAGTGACATTTGTTCCTCCCTCACATGCAATGAAATCATGCCCTGATCCTATTTCCCTTTTCTACTGTATTCCATAGGCCAGAAGTCCTGCATTCCCTAGCTGGTGACTCTGACCATTGTATCACTCTCTGATTACATGTTTGCATATGTCCTTATAACACATCCACCTTTAAGTAAGTATTACTGGACAACTACCTACGGATCAAAAAGAAACCTTAATAAAAAATACCATTGCTATTTTTGTTACATTTTAAATGTAGAAATGCATCCTGCTATTTCTGTCGTTTTTGTGTCAGAATTGGAAAGTGAAAAGAATTTTCTGTGTTTATATTGTAAAATATTCAGGATGTTTGAATTTTAAAATGAGCCCCCACATTTTTATTATTTATGTTCCTTTCCTTTTTGAATCCCAACAAAAGGCCAGAGGTGGCTTCCAGGTGGCTCTACTGGTAAAGAATCTGCCTGCCAATGCAGGAGACCCAAGAAATGTGAGTTCTATCCCTGGGTCAGGAAGATATCCTAGAATAGGAAATGGCAATCTACTCCAGTGTTCTTGCCTGGAAAATTCCCTGGGCAGAGGACCTTGACAGGCTACAGCCTATGGGATAGCAAGGATTTGGACACAACTTAGTGACTGAACACAAGTCAATCTGACTGAGATCAAGCCCTGAACTTTGATCTCCATTAATAGTGCAACTTTGGGTAAATTACTTGATCTATCTGTGCTTCAGTTTCCTCATCTAGAAAATGGAAAGATAATGCTTTCTTCATTGGGTTCTTAGAAGGACTAAAAATGAATTACTATTATGTAAAATCCTTACAACTATATCTGGTAAATTGCCAACATTATTTAAACATTAATTAGCATTATGTTCACTTTTTTAAATAGAAGTATACTTGATTCACAGTGTTGTGTTAAGTTCAGCTATACAGCAAAGTAATTTAGTTATGCATATATATATATATCTCAATTGTTTTCCTTTATAGGTTATTATAAAATATTGAGTATAGTTCTCTGTGGTATATAGTAGGTACCTGTTGTTTTATCTATTTTATATATAGCAAATTGTATCTGTTTGAGTCCTAAATTATCCCTACCCTGAACCCCTTTTACCTTTGGTAACCATAAGATAATAATTTGTATCATTTTTTAGATTCCACATATAAGCAATATCACATGATATTTGTATTTCTCTTTCTGACTTATTTCACTTAGTATTATAATCTCAGGTCCATCCGTGTTGCTTTAAATAGCATTACTTCATCTTTTTATGGCTGAGTAATATTCCAAATTATACGTACTTATGCAATGAAGTGTATTTACAATACATTGTAAACATTTATACAACAGAATATTACTTATCCATAAAAAGTAATATGCTCATTTGTTAAGGTACAGCAAATTGACTCCTTCATTCATTCAACAAAGATGTATTAGGACCCTACTATATGCTGTGCCTTCTTCTGGCAATGCAAATGCAGCGGTGAATCAACAGTTTGATCCCACTATGTGAGGTACATAAAATAGTCAAATTCACAGAGTACGTTTGTACATGCCACAACCTGGGGGATGGGATGGGGAGGGGGGAAGGAGGCTTACTATTTAATGGATACAGATTTCTGTTTAGGAAATTGAGGAATTCAGGAGATTGATGATGATGAGAGCTGCACAACAATGTGAATGTACTTCATGCCACTGAACTGGCACTTAGTCAAATATGGTTAAAATAGCATGTTTTACATTATATGACTTTTACCACTAAATAAATAAATAAATAAATAAATAAAAAAGAAAGCGTCCCTGTCCTAAGAAGCTTACATTCTATTGGGAGGATACAGACACTAAACAGATGTGTCAATATAAGCATGTTTGCTGGCAATAAGTGCTGTGGAGATAAATCAATGCCTAGAAATCAGGAAAGATGTTTGGGAGTTGGGGGTGTTATTTAATACAGAGTAGGGAGTAGATATCTGAAGGAAGGGGGGAAGGGAGGAGTACAGCTTCAAGAGGAAGATTGTTTCCTTACAGAGTGTATGTCAGATTTCACTCAGGAAAACAGAAGCCATTCTTTGTATTCCAAGTATGAAGTGTTTTCATATATCACTAGAAACTTGCATAAGCTTTGGAAGGGCTGAAGAGAGAAGATTGGGGAATCTCTTGCCAAAGATGGTGGCCACCTATACTAAATAGCTTTTTATAAACTGAAGTTCTTAACGGTTTAAATCACTGTGACTCTCAAGAACTACAGAAGCTCTACTGGTATACTCCTTCCAGAGTCATCTGTGGTAAGAGGTTTTAAGAAATGTGATGTTGGTGAAAGTTTAGTGATGATAGAAAAGAGGAGAAGGTAAAAATAGACATCCCTGCATACAGAAGGAAGGGTGAATGCAAAGAAAACACATCTGGTAATGTTCTAGGAAAAGCAAGAAAAGCAATGTGTCCAGAGCAGAGGGAGACCCTGAGCATGGAATGCGTGGGGCAAGTAGCAGTGAAGGACACAAGGAGTATAAATTTAACTCTGTAACAAAAGTTTTGCTCTAATTGCTTTGGGTACAGAGAAGCTCATGGAACTAAAGACAGTAAAAAGTAGTAAGACAAATGGATTCAAGGTCTAAGGGGGAGGATATCTTAAATCTGTTGGAGATGAATTCTAGAGACAGTGAGCTAAAAATACAGGCAGTTTGGTGAAGGAGAGATATACAGGGCAATGAGATTAAGTAGTGTGTATGCTGTTGCTGCTGCTAAGTCACTTCAGCCGTGTCCGACTCTTAGCGACCCCATGGACTGTAGCCTACCAGGCTCCTCCGTCCATGGGATTTTCCAGGCAAGAGTGCTGGAGTAGGGTGCCACTGCCTTCTCCGAGTAGTGTGTATAGATATAATTAATAACAAGATCTAACCTGCAGTGTATAAGAAAGTAGCCACAGTCAGTTCAGTTCACTTCAGTTGCTCAGTTGTGTCTGACTCTTTGCGACTCTTTGCCCATGGACTGCAGCACACCAGGCCTCCCTGTCCATCACCAACTCCCGGAGTTTACTCAAACTCATGTCCATTGAGTCGGTGATGCCATCCAACCATCTTATCCTCTGTCACCCCCTTCTCCCCCAACCCCCTTCAATCTTTCCCGGCATCAAGGTCTTTTCAAATGAGTCAGTTCTTCACATCAAGTGGCCAATGTATTGAAGTTTCAGCTTCAGCATCAGTCCTTCCAATGAATATTCCGGACTGATTTCCTTTAGGATGGACTGGTTGAATCTCCTTGCTGTCCAGGGGACTCTTAAGAGTCTTCTCCAACATCATAGTTCAAAAGCATCAATTCTTTGGTGCTCAGCCTTCTTTATAGTCCAACTCTCACATTCATACATGACTACTGGGAAAACCATAGCTTTGACTAGATAGACCTTCATTGGCAAGATAATATGTCTCTTTAGTCTAGGTTGGTCATAACACACTTTTCAAGGAGCAAGCCTCTTTTAATTTCATGGCTGCAGTCATGATCTGCAGTGATTTTGGAGGAAAAAAAAAAAAGTCTTTCACAGTTTCCATTGTTTCCCCATCTATTCACCATGAAGTGATGGGACCAGATGTCATGATCTTCGTTTTCTGAATGTTGAGCTTTAAGCCAACTTTTTCACTCTCCTCTTTCACTTTCTTCAAGAGGGTTTTTAGTTCTTCTTCACTTTCTGCCATAAGGGTGGTGTCATCTGCATATCTGTGGTTATTGATATTTCTCCTAGCAATCTTGATTCTAGCTTGTGCTTCATGCAGTCCAGCATTCCTCATGATGTACTCTGCATATAAGTTAAATAAGCAGGATGAAAATATACAGCCTTGACGTATTCCTTTCCCACTTGGAACCAGTCTGTCATTTCATGTCCAGTTCTCACTGTTGCTTCTGACCTGCATACTGACTTCTCAGAAAGCAGATCAGGTGGCCTGGTATTCCATCTCCTGAAGAATTTTCCACAGTTTGTTGTGATCCACACAGTCAAAGGCTTTGGCATGGTCAATAAAGCAGAAATAGATGTTTTTTTGGAACTCTCTTGTTTTTTCCATGATCCAGCGGATATTGGCAATTTGATCTCTGGTTCCTCTGCCTTTTTTAAAACCAGCTTGAACATCTGGAAGTTCAAGGTTCACCTACTGCTGAAGCCTGGCGTGGAGAATTTTGAGCATTACTTTACTAGTGTGTGAGTTGAGTGTAATTGTGCGGTAGTTTGAGCATTCTTTGGCATTGCCTTTCCTTGGGATTGACATTTTTCAGTCCTGTGGCCACTGCTGAGTTTTCCAAATTTGCTGTCATATTGAGTGAAACACTTTCACAGCATCATCTTTTAAGATTTGAAATAGTTCAACTGGAATTGCATCACCTCTACTAGATTCGTTTGTAGTGATGCTTCTTAAGCCCCACTTGACTTCTCATTCTAGGATGTCTGGCTCTAGGTGAGTGATCACACTACCATGATTATCTGGGTCATGAAGAACTTCTTTGCATAATTCTTTTGTGTATTCTTGACATTTATTATATATTCTGCTTCTGTTAGGCACATACCATCTCTGTCCTTTATTGACCCTATCTTTTCATGAAATATTTCTTTGGCATTTCTAATTTTCTTGAAGAGATCTCTGGTCTTTTCCATTCTATTGTTTTCATCTATTTCTTTGCACTGAATACTGAGGAAGGTTTTCTTATCTCTCCTTGCTATTCTATGGAACTCTGTATTCAAATGGGAATATCTTTCCTTTTCTCCTCTGTTTTTTGCATCTCTTCTTTTCACAATTGTTTGCAAGCCCTCTTCAGACAACCATTTTGCCTTTTTGCATATCTTTTTCTTGTGGATGGTCTTGATCACTGCCTCCTGTACAATGTCACAAACCTCCATTCATAGTTCCTTAGGCAGTCTGTCTATCAGATCTTGTTCCTTAAATCTATTTCTCACTTCCACTGTATAATCATAAGGGATTTGACTTACATCATACCTGAATGGTCTAGTGGTTTTCCCTACTTTCTTCAATTTAAGTCTGAATTTGGCAATAAGGAGTTCATGATCTGAGCCACAGTCAGCTCCCAGTCTTGTTTTTTGCTGATTCTATAGAGCTTCTCCATCTTTGGCTGCAAAGAATATAATCAACCTGATTCTTGTATTGACCATCTGGTAATGTCCATGTGTAGTGTCTTCTCGTGTTGTTGGAAGAGGGTGTTTGTTATGACCAGTGCATTCTCTTGGCAAAACACTGTTAGCTTTTGCCCTGCTTCATTCTGTAATCCAGGGACAAATTTGCCTGTTACTTGGGTGTTTCTTGACGTCCTACTTTTGCATTCCAGTCCCCTACAATGAAAAGGACATTTTTGGGGTGTTAGTTCTAGGTCTTTGTAGGTCTTCATAGAACCATTCAACTTCAGTTTCTTCAGCATTACTGGTCGGGGCAAGAAGTGGCAGCTGTGTGATCCTGCACAGTGCTGGGGTGATTGTGAGGAGATGCCCCACATCTGAGGGCAGAGAAGCCCCAGAAGAATGGTAGGTACTGGAGTGGTGGCTGAGTAGTGCTGGAGCACTGAAGCGACTTTGAGGAGATACTCCATGCCATAGGGCAAAGGAGAAGCTCCACAAGATGGTAGGAGGGGTGAAACTGTGTTTAGAATTAAACCCCATGCTTGCCAGAGATGCTCAAAGGGCTCAAACATACCTTGAGCTCACTGGGACCCAGAGACCCCACAGCAGCCACAGTGGCTATTTAAATGAGTAAAAATTCAGTAGATTTAGAATTTACTTCCTTGTCACGTTACCTACATTTTAGTGCTTAATAGCACATGTGGCTTCTGGTTACTTGTCTTACTCTATTCTAGCTACAATAATGCACTATCATTCTTTGGAGGGGTTAACCAACAACCATTTATCTCTCAGCTTTGAAGGCTGTAGAAAATAAATATATGTACATCAAGGAAGGGAGGGAAGGCATAAATTGGGAGATTGGGATTGATATGTTTATACTACTATGTAACAAATAGGTAACTAATGAGAACCTAATGTATAGCATGGGAGGGGGGAGTACAATCTTTAGAACATATATGAAGTTAACCCTAAAAATGCATTCCAATATACAATAGGTGTAGAAAAACACTATTTGATTTTACTTACACAAGGTATCTAGAATAGTCAAATTCATAGAGTAAGAAAATATATTGGTAGACACCTGGGCTGGAGGGGGTGGTGGTAAGGAGGAGGAATAGTGACAGTGTTTAATGGGGACAGAGTTTAGGAGGGTAAAATATTCAGGAGATGGATGATGGTGACAGTTGAACAATGACGTGAATGTACTTAGTGCCACTGAACTCTACAGTTAAATATGGTTAAAATAGTATGTTTTATATTATGTGACTTTTACCACAATAAAAAGTTTGTTTGTTGGTTGGTTTTTTAATATATCAGCAGACTCAGACTCACCAGGGAAATTGCTTCCTGGCTCATAGATGGCCATCTCCTTGCCTTATCCTCACATGGAAGAAGAGATAAAGAAGCTGAGAACTCCTTTATAAGTGCACCAGTCCCATTCATGGAGACTCTACCCTTTTGACCTAATCATCTCACAAAAGCATCACCTCCAAATACCAACACATTGGGGATTAAATTCCAACATATAAATTTTAGGAAACAACCATTCAGTCTACAGTACTACTGAATAGATAGCATAGATACAGAACACCCTTACCACCACAGAAAGTTCTGTTGAACAGAACTGGTATGAAGTAAAGCCATAGGAAGGGATGACTTAGTTAAGATGGAGATTTGGATATTGTAGAAGGAAAAAGAAATAAAACACAAGAGTTTTGGAAAGATCGATCACTATGGGAACAGTTTTTAAGAGAGATACCAATTTTTTACAGAATAGCAAACAATTTTGACAGTATTCAGGGGCTGATATGTTCCAAGGAATAAGGGGGATAGATCAATTGGCCTGTAGGTGATTATAACCGAGAGAGGTGTTATGTGGTATATTTTGCTACTGTGAGCTTCAATGCTAATGTTTTTTCAGGGAAGAAGGAAGCATGGGGTGACCTGAAAGAAATTAGGAATTATATTACATAACAGAGAAAGAAGTGAGGAATGACTTAGCAATTTCTTTACCTGGGGCACCAGTTCATGGCATTACATACTTTCTGTTTCTCGGAGCATATTCTACTTTCTTAATTAGACAGATACACAGTTGCATTTATCAATCTTCTATTTATTATTTACTTTTTAATTTTTTACTGAATTTTTGGTAAATATGTGACACAGTAGACTTGCTTTTTATAATACTTGTGTACTTTCAGATTTACAAGATTGCTAGGAGAAATATCAATAACCTCAGATATGCAGATGACCCCACCCTAATGGCAGAAAGTGAAGAAGAACTAAACAGCCTCTTGATGAAGATGAGAGAGGAGAGTGAAAAAGCTGTCTTAAAACTCAACATTCATGTTGATGTATGGCAAAACCAATACAATATTGTAAAGTAATTAGCCTCCAATTAAAATAAATAAATTTATATTAAAATAAAACAAAACAAAAAACTGAGATCATGGCATCCAGTCCAATAGTTTCATGGAAAACAGAGGAAGGAAATGGAAGCAGTGTCAAACTTTATTTTCTTGAGCTTCAAAATCACTGCAGATGGTTATTGCAGCCATGAAATTAAAACATACTTGCTCTTTGGAAGGAAAGCTATGACAAACAGACAGCGTATTACAAAGCAGTGACATCATTTTGTTGATAAAGGTCTATACAGTAAAAGTTATGGTTTTTCCAGTAGTCATATATGGATGTGGGAATTGCATCATAAAGAAGGGTGAGCATCTAAGAACTGATGCTTTTGAACTGCAGGGCTGGAGTAGACAGACTGCAAGGAGTTCAAACTAGTCAATTCTAAAGGAAATCAACCCTGAGTATTCTTTGGAAGGACTCATGATGAAGCTGAAGCTCCAATATTTTGGCCACCTGATGTGAAAAAAGCCAATTCATTAGAAAAGACCCTGAAGCTGGGAAGGATTGAGGGCAGAAGAAGAAGGGGGCAACAGTGGATAAGATGGTTGGATGGCATCAGCAGCTCATGGTCATGAGTTTGAGCAAATGAAGGACAGAGAAGCCTGCATGCTACAGTCCATGGGTTCACAGAGTTGGACATGACTGAGCAACTGAACATCAAGAACAGATTTACAATATCTAAATTCTGGAAATATCATTACCCTAGGAAAAGCCAGCTCTCTGTCATCACTAGTAAAATTTCTGTTAGATCTCATGGATGTCAAACCCAGCCTTTTTTTTTTTTTTTTTCCTTTTTTTTGCTTCCTAATTCAACATGAGGAACAGACTAGTGTTTTTTTTTGGAAATAGATGGGGGAACAGCGGAAACAGTGTCAGACTTCATTTTTGGGGGCTCCAAAATCTCTGCAGATGGTGACTGCAGCCATGAAATTAAAAGACACTTACTCTTTGGAAGGAAAGTTATGATCAACCTAGACAGCATATTAGAAAGCAGAGACATTACTTTGCCGACTAAGGTCCGTCTAGTCAAGGTTATGGTTTTTCCAGTGGTCATGTATGGATGTGAGAGTTGGACTGTGAAGAAGGCTGAATGACGAAGGATTGATGCTTTTGAACTGTGGTGTTGGAGAAGACTTTTGAGCATCCCTTCGACTGCAAGGAGATCCAACCAGTCCATTCTAAAAGAGATCAGCCCTGAGTGTTCTTTGGAAGGAATGATGCGAAAGCTGAAACTCCAGTACTTTGGCCACCTCATGTGAAGAGTTGACTCATTGGAAAAGACTCTGATGCTAGGAGGGATTGGGGGCAGGAGGAAGAGGGGACAACAAAGGATGAGATGGCCGGATGGCATCACTGACTCGATGGACGTGAGTCTGAGTGAACTCGGAAATGGTGATGGACAGGGAGGCCTGGCGTGCTGGGATTCATGGGGTCGCAAATAGTCAGACACAACTTAGCAACTGAACTGAACTGAACTGAAATATGAAGATAATTTTGTTAGGCAAGTTTGAAATATGTTACTCTGTTTATAATTATTTTGCTTTTCTGATTTCATACTATTAGTATAATTAACCTATAGTTTAAACACCAGAGACAAAAGCAAAGTTGAAAGGCCAAAGGACAACATGTGAGGAGAGTAAAGGTCACCAAAATATTGTCAGGCAACAACTTTGAGAGCTATATTGTACATGTTTTAGTAATAATTATATCTGTGCTTTATCTTGGCAACATACAAACAGTAATTAAATTTTCACCCTGAGGAGGTGAGTAGTTGTCTTCCTGGTTTCTTGCCTGGGTCCCATGGAGAGAATTAACTTTACTATCTCACATGGTGAATAATTTTAACACCTGACTGTCTGAGAGAAAATCTGGAATAAATAGTGCTAACTAAAGAACACAAAACTGAGATTCCCAATTTAATTACTTGCACATTATTCCTACTTTGTGTTTGTTTCCTCATTTTTAAAGGTTAAAATAAATTCCCAATGGATATAGATCTATAACATATATTCCCAAATATGTTTCACAAAGGGATACTTTTGCCTATGGAAATTTATGAACTCTTAAGGTACAAAAATGAAACAAAAGACTGAAAATGTGGTCATCACAGCACAAGCCAAGCAGAGGCTTTCTGCTGCTCCCCTGAAATGAATGACTCACTCCCTCAAAATGGACCCTCTCTCCCCTAAGGCTGGAGCTACTCCCCACTGGGAATTAGTGGGGCTTAGAGTCCCTTTATCTTCTCAGGTCTAACTTGAGTAGTAAGAGCTAACACGGTTAGGGCAGATAGCACAACAAACTGCCCTGCACTTTGCTTCCTCTTCTCTGACATGCATGTCTTGATAACCATCTATGCAGGATGGCAAACAGTTGCCATTCAGGTTTGTGTCCTGCCTGCACTTCACTTCCAATACTTTGGCCACCTGACGTGAGCTGACTCTTTGGCAAAGACCCTGATGCTGGGAAAGATTGAAGGCAGGAGGAGAAGGGGATGACAGAGGATTAGATGATAGGATGGCATTACTGACTCGATGGACATGAGTTTGAGTAAACTCCGGGAGTTGGTGATGGACAGGGAAGCCTGGTGTCCTGCAGTCCATGGGGTCACAAAGAGTCAGACATCACTGAGCAACTGAACTGAGCTTGCACTTTGCCAAACATCAAATGAGACTGTCTGTTAATGAAGCAGTAAATGGTGTCCAGAGATTAAAATAAACAGTAGGGGAAAAAACAAAACAAAACAAAACAAAACAAACCCAAACCTTCAGCCCATTGGCATAACAATTTAATTTTGAACATGTACAAATAAAAAGTAAAAATGTCAGATGGCCTCATCTATTTACTGAATTTCACACTTTTTTCAGTCAACAAAGGAAAGAGCATCAAAAAACATGAGCACCAGGTCCTGTGCAGTTTATTTCAGACTAGAAACGGTACACATGCATCATCTAAAGTAGTGATCTAAAACATTTCTTTGTTATATGCTACTTTATTCATTTGTTCTCTCGTTGGTTCACTTATTGCCTACAATATTAGAAATGCAGGTAATATACAGAATATAAACGAGTTGAACTCTCATGATTGAAATGAAAACAAACCTTCAATTGCTCACAATTTAGTCACATAGCCCACTGAGGCTCTATATAGTTTGGTTTTTAAAAAAATGCTCCTTAAGAAATCTGCTGCTTGAGTTGGCAAGGTACAAGCTGCTTTAATTGTCATCTCTTAGCAAATATCTGTCACAAATAATACTGGTAAAAAATGAGGGAAAGCTATATTAAATGAGCTTCTTTGCAAATAATTATTAATGTGATAACTCTATATAGAAAACCCTAAAGGCGCCATACAAAAATTTAGAACTAATAAATGAATTCTGTAACACAGCAGGATATAAAATCAATATATAGAAATTTGTTGTACTTCCTTACATTAACAATGAAATATCAGAAACAAAAAGCAAAAAATAAAATCCCCTTTAAAATGGTGTAAAAACAAACAAACAAACAAAAACCTAGGAGTAAACCTAGCCAAGGAAGTGGAAAACCTCTACATTGAAAATTCTAAAACTATGTAAGAAATTAAAAATGATACAAAGAAATGGAAAGATACCCTATGCCCTTAGATTGAAAAAAATTAATATTTTTAAAATGGGCATACTACCCAGAGTGATTTATAAATTTATTGTAATCTCTATCAAATTCCCCATGACATTTTTCACAGAACTAGAACAAATAACACTAAACTTTATATGGAATCAGAAAAGACACAGAACTGCCAAAGCAATCCTGAGGGAAAAGAACAAAGCTTGAGGCATAACCCTCCCAAACTTCAGACAACACTACAAAGCATAGTAACCAAAACAGCATTGTACTGGCACAAAGGAAAAAGACACATAGATTGATGGAACAGAAGAGAGCCCAGAAATAAATGCACACAACTACTGTCAGTTAATCAACAACAAAAGAAGCAAGAACATACAGGACACAGAAGACAGTATATTCAGCAAGCAGTGTTGGGAAAGCTGGATAGTTACATGTAACTCAATGAAGAGGGAAAGCTGGACAGTAACATGTAACCCAAAGAAATTAGTATACTCACTCACATCACATACAAAAATAAACTCATAATGGTGTAATTTCAGCTCAGTTGCTCAGTTGGGTCCAACTCTTTGTGACTCCGTGAACCACAGCACGCCAGGCCTTCCTGTCCATTACCAACTCCCAGAGTTCACTGAAACCCATGTCCACTGATCCGGTAATGCCATCCAACCATCTCATCCTCTGTCGTCCCCTTCTCCTCCTGCCCTCAATCTTTCTCAGCATCAGGGTCTTTTCAAATGAGTCAGCTCTTTGCATCAGGTGTCCAAAGTATTGGAGTTTCAGCTTCAACATCAGTCCTTCCAATGAACACTCAGGACTGATCTCCCTTAGAATGGACTGCTTGGATCTGCTTGCTGTCCACGGAACTCTCAAGAGTCTTTTCCAACACCACAGTTCAAAAGCATCAATTCCTCAGCACTCAGCTTTCTTTATAGTCCAACTCTCACATCCATACATGACCACTGGAAAAATCATAGCTTTGACCTTTGTTGGCAAAGTAATGTCTCTGCTTTTTAATATGTTGTCTAGGTTGGTCATAACTTTCCTTCCAAGGAGCAAGCATCTTTTAATTTCATTGCTGCAATCATCACCTGCAGTGAATTTGGAGCCCCACAAAATGAAGTCAGCCACTGTTTCCACTGTTTCCACATCTATTTGCCATAAAGCAATGGGACCAGATGCCATGATCTTAGTTTTCTGAATGTTGAGCTTTAAGCCAACTTTTTCACTCACCTCTTTCACTTTCATCAAGAGGCTGTTTAGTTCTTCACTCTTCTGCAATAATGGTGGTGTCATCTGCATATCTGACGTTATTGATATTTCTCCTGGCAATCTTGATTCCAGCTTGGGCTTCATCCAGCCCAGCGTTCCTCATGATGTACTCTTCATAGAAGTTAAATAAGCAGGGTGACAGTATACAGCCTTGACGTACTCCTCTTCCTATCTGGAACCAGCCTGTTGTTCCATGTCCAGTTCTAACTGTTGCTTCCTGACCTGCCTACAGGTTTCTCAAGAGGCAGGTTAGGTGGTCTGGTATTCCCATCTCTTTCAGAATTTTCCACAGTTTATTGTTATCCACACAGTCAAAGGCTTTGGCATAGTCAATAAAGCAGAAGTAAATGTTTTTCTGGAACTCTCTTGCCTTTTCAATATGTTCGAGTGGGTGTTGGCAATTTGATCTCTCATTCCTCTGCCTTTTCTAAAACCAGTTTGAAGATCTGGAAGTTCACAGCTCACGTATTGCTGAAGCCTGTTGCCTTGAGAGCCCAATGAACAGTATGCAAATGCAAAAAGATAGGACACTGAAAGATGAACTCCCCAGGTCGGTAGATGGTCGATATGGTAATGGAGATCAGTGGAGAAATAACTCCAGAAAGAATAAAGGGATGGGACCAAAGCAAAATCAACACCCAGTTCTGAATGTGCCTGGTGATAGAAGCAAGGTCTGATGCTATAAAGAGCAATATGGCACAGGAACCTGGAATGTTAGGTCCATGAATAAAGGCAAATTGGAAGTGGTCAAATGGGTGATGGCAAGAGTGAACGTCGACATTCTAGGAATCAGCAAACTAAGATGTACTGGAATGGGTGAATTTAACTCATATGACCATTATATCTACTACTGTGGGCAAGAATCCTTTAGAAGAAATGGAGTAGCCATTATAGTCAATGAAAGAGTCTGAAATGCAGTACTTGGATGCCATCTCAAAAACGACAGAATGATCTCTGTTCATTTTCAAGGCAAAACCATTCAATATCATGGTAATCCAAGTCTATGCCCCAACCAGTAACGCTGAAGAAGGTAAGTTGAACTATTCTATTAAGACCTACAAGACCTCTTAGAACTAACAAACATAAGACATGATACCATAAAACTCCTAGAAAGAACATAGGCAAAACACTTTCAGACACAAATCATAGCAATATTTTCTTAGATCAGTCTCTGAAGGCAAAAGAAATGAAAACTACTGACATTAGAACTGCCATATGACCCAGCAATCCCACTGCTGGGCATACACACTGAGGAAACCAGAATTGGAAGAGACACGTGTACCCCAATGTTCATCACAACACTGTTTATAATAGCCAGGACATGGAAGCAACCTAGATGTCCATCAGCAGACAGATGGATAAGAAAGCTGTGGTACATATACACAATGGAATATTACTCAGCCATTAAAAAGAATACATTTGAATCAGTTCTAATGAGGTGGATGAAACTGGAATCTATTCTACAGAGTGTAGTAAGCCAGAAGGAAAAACACCAGTATAGTATACTAACACAAAGAGTCAGACACGACTGAGCTACTGAACTGACTGACTGACTGAACGCATATATATGGAGTTTAGAAAGATGGTAATGATAACCCTGTATGCGAGACAGCAAAAGAGACACAGATGTATAGAACAGTCTTTTGGACTCTGCAGGAGAGGGTGAGGGTGGGATGATATGGGAGAATGGCACTGAAACATGTAAATTATCACATGTGAAATGATTTGCCAGTCCAGAGTTGATGTATAAGACAGGGTGCTCTGGGCTGGTGCACTGGAATGACCCAGAGGGATGGTATGGGGAAGGAGGTGAGAGGAGGGTTCAGGATGGGGAACAAATGTACACCCATGGTGGATTCATGTTAATGTATGGGAAAACCAATACAATATTGTAATGTAAATAAATAAATAAATAAAACTGAGATTTAAAAATAATAATAAAATAAAAATAAAAATTAACAAGTAGAACCTAATCAAACTTAAAAGTTTTTGTATAGCAAAGGAAATCATCAAAAAGCAAAGAGACAAATTACAGGATAGGAGAAAATATTTTCAAACAATGCTACCAACAAGGGCATAGTTTTCATAATATGCAAACTGCTTGTACAATTCAATACAAAAACAAAACAAAACAACAAAAAAAACAACACACAATCTAACCAAAAAATAGGCAGAAGACTTAAATAGACCCTCATCCAAATAAGACATATAGATGAAAAGGCACATGAAAAGGTGCTCACCATCACTAGTTACTAGAGAAATGCAAATCCAAACTATGAGATATAACCTCACATCAATCATAATGGCCATCGATCAAAAAGTCTACAAATAATAAATGCTGGAGAGGGTGTAGAGAAAAGAGAACTCTCCTACATTGTCGGTGGAAATATAAATGGTGTAGTCACTTATGGAAAATGGTAGGGAGGTATCTTAAAAAAAAAACAAAAACTAAAACTAGAACTACAATAAGATTCAGCAATATGATTCCACTCCTCGGGGCATATCTGAAAAGATGAAAACTCTAATTCAAAAAGATCCCAATGCTCATAGCAGCTCTATTTACAATAACTAAGATGTGGATGCAACCTAAATGTACATCAACAGATCAACAGATGAATGGATAAAGACAATGTGTTTATACACACACACACACAAAGGAATACTACTCAGTCATGCGTGCATGCGTGCATGCTAAATCACTTCAGTCATGTCCAACTCTTTGCTACATATGAACCATAACCCACCAAGCTTCTCAGTCCATGGGGTTCATTAGGCAAGAACAGTAGAGTGGTTTGCCCTTCTCTAAGGGATATTCCAGACCCAGGGATTGAATCTGTGTCTCTTATGTCTCCTGCATTGGCAGACAGGTTCTTTACCACTAGTGTCACATGGGAAGCCCCACTACTCAGCTATAGGAAGAAAAAAATATACTATTTGCAACAATATACCTAGACGTAGATACTATCATACTAAGTGAAATAAGAGAGTCAAATATATGATATCACTTATGTATGGAGTGCAAAGCATAATAAAAATAAATTTATATACAGAACAGAAGCATACTCACAGACAGAAAAAGAATGCATAGTTGCCATGGGGAAAGGGAGGTGGGGGAGGAATAAATTAGGAGTATAGGATGAGCAGATACAAACTGCTATGCATAAAATGGATAAGCAAAAAGAATTTACTATATAACACAGGATGCAATATTAAATGTCTTATCAGTTACGGAAAATTAACTGAAAAGATAAATATAGATATGTGTATATATATGTGCTGCTGCTGCTGCTGCTAAGTCGCTTCAGTCATGTCTGACTCTGTGCAACCCCTTAGAGGACAACCCACAAGGCTTTTCCATCCCTGGGATTCTCCAGGCAAGAACACTGGAGTGGGCTGCTATTTCCTTCTCCAATGAATGAAAGTGAAAAGTGAAATTGAAGTCGCTCAGTCATGTCCAACTCTTAGTGACCCCATGTACTGCAGCCCACCAGGCTCCTCCGTCCATGAGATTTTCCAGGCAAGAGTACTGGAGTGGGGTGCCATTGACTTCTCCATATATATATGAAGTGAAGCTGCTCAGTTGTGTCCGACTCTTTGTAAACCCATGAAGTCTAGCCTACCAGGCTCCTCAGTCTATGGAATTTTCCAGGCAAGAATACTGGAGTGGGTTGCCATTTCCTTCTCCAGGCCATATATATATATATATATATATATATATATATATATATATATATATATAATATGTATTATGTAAAAATATATTTATATTATATATATATAATATATATATATACAATGCTGAATCACTCTGCTGTACACCTGAAACTAATGCAATATTGTATATCAACTATATTTCAATTAAAAAATGATAAAAGGGAATTATTTATTTATTTCTCCATAAGGAAACAAGAGAATAGTAGAAAAAAAGTAATTTAAGAGAAGATTCTGCTAAGACTGGGAAGGGTCTACTTGCAAGCTAGTCAATTAACATGGATGTTGGCACAAGACATGACATTGCAAGATCAGAGAGAAATGACTTTATTATTCAAAGAAGTAGCCGTAGCCAGAAGATTAGCATTGTACCATTTCCTTGAACCCAGATTTCCACATGCTAATGCAAAGAGGCTTTGATGATATCTGCAAACACAGTGAGCTTCACTTCAGGAAAGGAACCCTGGTCTAGGAAACTGAGATCTATTCCAAAAGCCCTGGAGGGAGACATCATCTTTACTCTGTGTGTATATGTGTGTGTTAGTCTCTCAGTCATGTTCAACTCTTTGCAGCCCTGGGACTATGGGCCACTAGGTTCCTCTGTCCATGGGATTTCCAAGGCAAGAGTACTGGAATGGGTAGTCATTCCTTTCTCCAGAAAACCTTCCCGGCCCAGAAATGGAAGGTGGGTCTCCTGCATTGCAAGGAGATTCTGTACTGTATGAGCAGTAAACTACTGGACAGTAAAAAAGTTTGCCTGCACTCTTGATGGAGAAACCATTTATATCTTCCAAAGCTGTTTGCTGTACAAACATCTTTCAAAAGATAGTTTGAAACAAGATATTTGATGCCTCTACTCACAAAATGTGCTGAAATGTAAGACCCACATGGAGAATTAATTGTCTGCCAACATATTAAGCATACAAATAGGGAACTTGGATAAATAATGATCAGACATTTACATAGTATTCTCTTTATTTTTTCAATAGCAAATTGCTATTTCTAAAATTTACATGAGAATACACTAAGAAACTATGGAGTCTTTGGCACATAGTTGTAGTTTAAAAAATGTGTTTTGAATAAATGTGTGAATAAACAGCAATGATTTTTCTTTTAGGTTAAGGTGAAGGGAAATTTAGCAGCTTCCGTAAGACTTTTACTGAAGTCTCATTACAGAGTTTAAGAGTGAACCAGGGAGCCACCAGATGTTAGGCAGCCAGGAGCCAACATTATCAAAGAAATGTTCAGAGCCAGCTTAGATGGTTCAGCTGGAAAAGAAACTGATTATCTACACAAAATTTGATCACTGGTCAAATGGCATAGGAACACACATGATGTTTCTAAATAAGTTGGATTAAGGCTAACTTTTGGAGAAGGAAATGGCAACCCACTCCAGTATTTTTGCCTGGAGAATCCTGTGGACAGAGGAGCCTGGTGGGCTCTTGTCCATGTGGTCACACAGAGTAGGACATGACTGAAGCAACTTAGCATGCATGCATGCATTGGAGAAGGAAATGGCAACCCACTCCAGTATTCTTGCCTGGAGAATCCCAGGGATGGAGGAGCCTGGTGGGTTGCCGTCTATGGGGTTGCACAGAGTCAGACATGACTGAAGTGACGCAGCAGCAGCAGCAGCAGCAAGGCTAACTTTTGTTAGCCTCAAATAACTTGCTTCAACCATTTCCTCAAATAACTTGTTTCGCTCATTTCCTCAGATTTTCTTGCTTAGTTCCAAAAATAAAGCAGTGCAAGATGGGGATTTCAGAGTTATAAGACCACTATTATGAAGTACAAAGTATTGATGATATTATTTCCTATTAGGGACAGTAAGTTGAAGTCTGTTATCCTTCAGGGCTCAGCTAGGTGTGAGAAGAAACGTGACTTTCAGGCTGAATTGGCTTGGCAGTTTTCCTCTATGTTATTAAAGCACCCTAATTACAGCATTTGGCACTTCATATCGTGCTTGTCTCTTGTCTAATTCTCCTCATAGGTATATATGACAATTTAAAGCAAGAATTGAACCATAATCTTGGCTAATACCCCCAAAGGCTCACTGCAAATCTACATGGATTGATAGTAAGTCTATGCAGAATCAATAAACGAACAATCAGTTAAAGAACAGATAACTTTCATTGCCAGTCTCTGTAAGAATGAAAATAGGTGCATACTGAAGGCACGTTAAAATCATCTTGTTGAAAGATAAGAAGTACACCCATTCACATATGCACACATCTGTGCATTTATTTGTAGGTAGAACACCTACAAACAAGCATGCATAACAATGCATTTGCAACCGCCAGAAAGTGCAGCACCAACTTTTCAGCAATTTAAATGATTAAGTTATGTTGTGTACTTATACAATTAGGGGAACAGTTACTTAGAATTGTTTACCTTCATTAATGCCCTCACTACCTTATTTCCTTAAAATCTCTAATTAAACACTCTTCTAGAAAGGAGCAAATCATTTTAGGACAAGTTGCTTCCTTGAGATAGCTACACTTCCTGGGTGTTTGATGAACTGTCTCACACAGTGATGCTTGGCAGATGACAAGAACTGTGCTTGCTATGGAAAGGAAGCTATTTCAACCCATACCTAACACCCACTACCTAGACCAAAAGGTGGGGCTGCATGTACTTCGGTCACTTACTCATGTGATTGGCCCCGATTCTTCCAAAGTCGAAGGTGCACAGTGCAGGTGGAGGCAAGAACAGCAGATGATTGCTTTGAGTATTTCCATCTCCAAACCTGCTGTCGCTGCAAACTGAGGGAAGTTTCCTGATTGACACTCCCGTTCTGACCAGGTTGCATGTGGATGGTGGGCATACCTAATTTTCCTTTATATTTCCTGGCTTATTGATTATAAGTAGAAGCTTTGGCTGTGTACACTGCCAGCTAATGCTCAGAGGATGCGGAGTTACCACCTGGATAAAGGGAGTGGCCAATGTCCTCACCTCCCCTAGGATTAAACCTTGACTCTCTCTTTTGCCAACACCTTTCAGTCACACAGTAAGCATGAGCCCACCATCTAACAATAAACATACATAACTGAAAAAAAGGAAAATAAAAATCCCCAACAAAAGAGACTGCATTACCTCACTGTGACTAACATTGCTGGACACTTTAAAATCACTGTTTTGTGAAATAAAAATGATTTTCTATAACCGCTTATAAAATATAGAGTGCAAACATTTCCCTCTAGTTAGACTTTCATATTTTCTTTTGATAGTGCCTTATTTTTTGTTGAATTTACATTAAATATATATTGTGCTGAAAAAGGATCAAGAATAATTTTTCGCTCAAGTTAGGATTTATTAACATGCAATTAATTACAACAACAATTATAGTGATGATAAAACCAGAACAGATACTTCAGGATTCAGTTAGGATTTAGTTGTTTTGTTTGTTTTATGGCACCGATAGGAAAGCTGAACTCTGGTTTCAGCTCCACTATGCTGTAAACAGTTATGAAATTAATAATTTATTTCTTTGTGCTTAATATAAAGCATTCCATCCCATACTGCTTTTAGGATTTCTGAGAATCTAAGGGTTGTTATCCCCCTTTCAGAATTGCTTCCTTATATTGTGTTTTTCTTGGTTTTTCTCCAACTGTACTGCTATGGCATCCCACTTCCAAAATTCTTGTAATTTCTCACTTGCAGCTATGTAGTAAAAAGCCCATTCTTAATCTCTCTTCTTTCCTCTGCCTCTAATCAATTTACTCACAATGGGCATATCAGTCTTCTGGATATCTATTGTTGATCCTGGAACTATCCTGATAAAAACAGTTAATTTTCAAGCACTTCAAAAAGAGAAATGAGCAAAATATGCAATTATTATCTTGCATGTACAGTGATGACTCCCACCCCAACAGACCTTGCACCACAGGACTGGGAGATGGAAGCCACCCATGTTTCTCATAACTATTTCTAGACAATTCTGCTTCCCTCCTTGAATCTCCTCTGTTCCCAACATTTGAACTCTTATCTCATTGATCTTTCTTTCCAAAACTCCTAAATAGATGCTGATAATTTCAAAATCTACATAGATAACAATTCCAACACAGAAGCCTCTAAATCCCTTGACCTTATCATCGCCCTCTCAAGGCCAATTGATTTACATATATTCTTTGTCATTACATTGCATCCTTAATCTCAAGGTCAAACATCTTATGTTTTCCCAGTATGTCATATCTTTCCAACTCTTATCTCGTTAAAGAATTAATTATTCTTTAATTTCAATGGCATATATTTTATTGAACCCACCATTTAGGTAATCTTTGCTAAGTAAACTTGCCTCTTCATATCTCATATTTCACAGTCAAAAAAGTCTTTGAGAAGGGAGCAAAGGGAATATAATGCACAAAGACCATTTTTCCAACAAATAGTGCTATAACAGCTGGGCATTTACATGAAAACAAATGATAGAAATTAACTCAAAATAGAATAGACCTCAATATAAAAGTAAAACTGTATACTCCTGGTGCTGCTGCTGCTAACTCGCTTCAGTCATGTCCAACTCTGTGCGACCCCATAGATGGCAGCCCACCAGGCTCCTCCATCCATGTGATTTTCCAGTCAAGAGTACTGGAGTGGGGTGCCATTGCCTTCTCCATATACTCCTAGATGATAGCAAAAGAGAAAACTTAGATGACCCTAGGAATGGTGATGATATTTTAGATGTGACACCAAAGACATGATACATGAGAGAACAGATTGATCATCTGGATGGACTGCATTATTTTCTAAAACTTTTGCTCTGTGAAATACAGTGTCAGAGAATGACAAGATGAGCCACAGACTGGGAGAAAATATTCGCAAAAGACACATCTAGTAAAGGACTGTTATACGAAATATACAAAGAGCTTTCCAAATTCAACAATAAGAAAATTTAAAAAAAGAACAAAAACCTGATTTAAAAATAGGCCAAAGACCTGACCAGACACACCAAAGAACAACTACCGGTGTCAATGAAGCAAATGAAAAAGATGTTCCACATCATGTGTCATCAGGGAAATACAAATTAAAACAACACAATAACTCTATACATCTGTTATTAATAGAATAGTCAAGTCCTGACAGTGAAACTATGGTTTAGATTCATTTCGCCAGCCTTCACTAATCAAGGCCTTTTTAAGAGTTGTAGGTCCTCCAAGTGGCATATAGCCTAAATACTATTAGTAAGATGTTTTCATGAGTTGTTTTCTGGAAACTTGGGGTCAGTTGAGTCTAGTTTTAGCCGAACTAGCTAATACTGATGATACCACCACTCCTCTAGCTGGACATAACCTTTGTTACAGACATAACCTATGTTAAGGTGCTCTTAACCTTTTCAGTGTGCAGCGACTTGAAGCTTAGCTGCTGCTGCTGCTAAGTTGCTTCAGTCCTGTCCGACTCTGTGCAACCCCATAGACGGCAGCCCACCAGGCTCCGCTGTCCCTGGGATTCTCCAGGAAAGAACACTGGAGTGAGTTGCCATTTCCTTCTCCAATGCATAAAAGTGAAAAGTGAAAGTGAAGTCGCTCAGTCGTGTTCGACTCTCAGCGACCCCATGGACTGCAGCCTACCAGGCTCCTCTGTCCATGGGATTTTCCAGGCAAGAGTACTGGAGTGGGGTGCCATTGCCTTCTACACCTCTGCAAAAGGACCATTCCTGCATTATTTTTCAACCACATTTCTTTCTCCAGGCTCCCCATGACACATATCACCCTGTTGCTTTATTTATCTGGTATCACATAATACCACAAGCACTAGACCTTCAGGAAGGCAGAGCTGAGACTTGTCCTCCCATCTCTTCACTCAGCTGCCTTATGAATAAACCCTGTTTTTGCTGCAAACTTCTGGGTCTCAGCATTTTGACTTGCTGTGTATCTGGCAAAACAAATCTGGTTCAGTAACAACACCACCAAATATTGGTGAAGACACAGAGCAACAGGAATGCTCATTCATTGCTGGTGGGAATGCAAAGTGGTACAGCCACTTTGGAAGAAGTTTGGCTATTTGTTATAAAACTAAGAATATTCTTCTGATCCAGGAATCATGCTCCTTGCTATTTAAAATATGTTAAAAACTGATGTTCACACAACAACCTGCACATGGATGTTTATAGCAGCTTTATTCATAATTGCTGAAACTTGAAAGCAGCTAAGATCTTTATAGCAGCTTTATTCATAATTGCTGAAACTTGAAAGCAGCTAAGATGTACTTCAGTAGGTGAATGGATAAATGCATTGTGGTACATATAAATAATGGAATATTATTAGATAGATGGTAAAAAAAAATTAGCTAGTGAACCATGGAATGACACAGAGAAACCTTTACTGCATCTTACTCAGTGAAAGAAGCCAATCTGAAAAGGCTACATATTACTGTATCATTCCAATTATATGACATTATGTAAAAATTAAAAAAAAATGAGACAATTAAAAAAAAAAAAGAAAAACTAGCAGTTTCCAGAGGTTAGGGGCAGTGGGAAAGGATAAATATGGGTTTTATGGTCAGTGGGTTTTATGGTCACAGAGGGTTTTTTGGTCGGTGAAAACAATGTGTATGATTCCACATAATGATGGCCATGTGTTATTATATATTTGTCCAGACCTATGGAATGTACGACAAAACCTAATTTGAAATATGAAATTTGGGTGATGATGTGTCAGTATATGTTCATCAACTGTAACAAATGTGCTCCTCTAGTAAAAGAGGGAGACTGTGCACACGTGGTGGCAGGGGTATACGGGAACTTTCTGCATCTTCCTCAATTTTGCTATGAACCTTAAACTGCCCTTTAAAAAGTCTTAATAAAAAAAATGGAAAAAAAAATAACAGCTACCTTTCTTCTCCATCAATTGAGGGTTATACTATCATATATATCTTATACTATATGATGCTGCTGCTGCTAAGTCGCTTCAGTCGTGTCTTACTCTGTGCGATCCCATAGATGGCAACCCAAAAGGCTCCCCCGACCCTGGGATTCTCCAGGCAAGAACACTGGAGTGGGCTGCTATTTCCTTCTCCAATGCATGAAAGTGAAAAGTGAAACTGAAGTCGTTTAATCGTGTCTGACTTAGCGACCCCATGGACTGCAGCCCTCCAGGCTCCTCTGTCCATGTGATTTTCCAGGTGAGAGTGCTGGAGTGGGATGCCATTGCCTTCTCCGATACTATACTATGGGGCTGTATTAAAGATTTAATATGAGGTAAATTGATTGCCTAGCACGAGAGGATTTCATGGGCATTTATTATTAGTAGCAGTAGCATCAGTGCGTGCTCTGTTCTTGGTGCAATACAGTTCACTAAGCTGATGTCAAATTTTCATTCAGCCTATTTTATGAATGTTGGTGTCATTATTAATATTTGGTCACCAGTCTTGTACACACAGTCCTTTTTATTTGCCTGCATCTTTTTTTACATTTCCCGCCCCTACAGGCAGGGCCAATCTCTCTTTTTGCAACTCCATAGAGCACCCAACGCATCACCCTTACTCCACACAGAGTTTTAATAAGTTTTTGGCCCTGAGGATATTTCTTCGGAATTAAAATTGTTACAGAAAATCACAGACTAATAAATGGGCAAGAATGACACTTCTCTTCCAGCTAGAGCAATCGCTGTGTTCTATCTCAGACATTCGGAGTTCTTGCAAAATATATGGGAACAACCAAATACCTACACTCTTCCCTTTAATCCTATCTAGTGAAACTCTCATTTCAGCAACTACAGAATAAACAACAAGGTGAAAGCAGCTCTGCCTCAAGTGTTTGGCTCTGTTGTCCTGATTTTAAAGAGCTCTAGCTCTTTAAAATTAATATCAAGAAAATTCCAACTCTTGTGTATCATTATATCACATCACTTCAGCAAGGAATTCTGCTGCAAATGTGCTGAATGAGCAGAAATTGTTGCTAGTGGCAAAAATATCCTACATGCTAGTATTTTTCATATCCCCGATACTCTACAAGGAGTAGTGATGTCAAGTCTGTGAAGAAGGATGGCTACATGCATCAAAAGCACGATTTGTCACATTTGACAGGGCTCTGAAGCTCGTGCTGAGCACACCTTTAACCCCACAGGGCTCTCTCAGAGAGTTCAGCAGCTGTGATGTGCCTACATTACCATTGCAGGAGGCTAATTTTTTAAACCTAATTAAATATTAAGATGGCAATGCACACCCTTTCAAGTGATGTGCTGCCCTCATTAGAGAGTGTTGATCACACAGACCACAGGGAGGCTATTGCTGGCTCACAGAGTACCTTAAGTGGCTTTGAAATGGTTGTGAGTATATCAAACTACAAACATGAAGTGCTTTCTACAAACAGATTGTTGGCCCTTCTCTTAATGAGAAAATCTTTCAGACACAATTTCCATCATAACGTAATTTGCATACAGTTGTTAAAAGCACCTATTGCATCTTTAATGCTTGTTCATTCCTCAACAAAGAGCTTCAGGTAAGAAATCCTCCATGTGCTATTCTAAAAAAGCTGAAAATGTCAGACTCCAGATTCCCGGACTGGGACAGAGTAACTAGAGTTTCCAGTCTTTCTATCAAAAAGGAATAAGCATAATGGACTCTCTTTGTTTCTAGAAAGCGCTTGGCTATCCATCCCAATAAACAAATGTATTATTATTACCTCTGCAAATAAGCGCTCTGTTCAGCTCCCAAACAGCATGTCTCAATTTCCTGCTATGCTTACAGTTACACTTTCTAAAATTACTGCCAACTCCACCATCACATCTACTTCGTAGCTTCAGTAAGAGCTGGAGCATAGTGTGGTTTCTTGTTCTTCTTCTGCCTACCCTGCTCATCCCTGTGATGGCTTTTTATCTTCCCCACCTTGACCTTCAAACTTGTACCCCCCTGCCTCTCCTCTCCTCCCTCTCTACAGACTGCGCCTAGTAGACCCCATTTTCAAAAAGTGAAAAACGAAAGTTAGTTGCTCAGTCAGTCCAACTCTGCAACCCCATGGACAATAGCACACCAGGCTCCTCTGTCCAAGGGATTCTTTAGGCAAAAATACTGTAGTGTGTAGCCATTTCCTTCACAGGGATGGAACCCAGGTCTCCAGCACTGCAGGCAAATTCTTACCATCTGAGCCATTCATCCAAAAGGATCCCTAATAACTACTAGGTCTTCAAAATGGATAGAGGAGCCAGAATTCTTAGATTATTGTCAATTCAAGCAAATCACACAATCTTGGAAGGCTTACAGGAAGTCTCCGTAAAATAGCCACACATGTTTAACTTTTGTGTTGGGAGGTAGAGTCATTTTTGGTTTTTAAATTATGTTTCCTATATTTTCTTTCCCTTCTGCATGTGTGTACACACAAATTACTGAAAATCATGCTGAGAGAATAAAATTTAAGCTCCCTCAGAGAAGAAACCTTGTACCTGGGACCAGGTGATATAAACGATACATCAATATTCTCTACTTCGGGAATAACAACTTGTTACCTAATAGCAGTAGCAGATTTTCTTTAACAGCTACTGTACTGAGAGATGCATCACCCAATATGAATTTTCTCCATGTTCAGCTTCTCCAGAAAACACTCCATTCATCTGGCTGGACCTTCCTGACACCCAAAGGTTGTCTGTGTGATACACCCAGTATCGTTAACACTCAGCACCTATTCCATTAGCGTAGACATTTTTCATTTTAAGGTTTCCTATTTCCCGTCCAGGAATCTTAACCTTTAAATCCTACTATGGTCCTGACAGAACTATATAAAAAGATTATTTTCAGAAGCTGAGAAATAGAGAGAATTCCAACTTAACTGAATATTCTAGAACTTAGTTAATCTCAGGTTAACTTGAATTTGTTCAGCATGCATTTTTGAGAGGTTCTATGATTCAAAGCAGTTTTACAAGATTTCAAGGTTGCATTTGACCTCTAAAAGTGTTCCATTTATTAGAACTGCCTCGAAGTTGTATTTTTAATATGATTGTAGCCAAATGCAAAAGTTTTGAGGTTCTCACAAGTGCGACATATATTAAACAAAAAGTAAGTGTATTCCCTCATAGCTCAGTTGGTAAAGAACCCACCTGCAATCAGGATGCCCCAATTCAATTCCTGGGTTGGGAAGATCTGCTGTAGAGGAAATGGCAATCCTCTCCAATATTCTTGCCTGGATACTCCTCTCCAATATCCTCTCCCGATGCACAAAGGAGCAAGGGAAGCTACAGTTAATAGGGTCACAAAGGGTAGGACACGACTGCAGCAACTTAGCACAAGTGTATTGGGGTCATTCTTTTCAGATGATCTGTGTTTGTACTTTTTGAATTGGACAGATTTGATTTAAGTACCATCATTTCAATTAAAATATTAGGTATATTTTCTTTAATTCATTATATAGTAAGAAGACACTGTAAAACTTATGTAGAATAAAAGCCTTATTATTCTAATGACTGTTGAATATTCTAGGTAAACTTTATGTTCATTACTAATTGGAAACTCTCAGCTACAATAGCAAACTGAAACTTTGTATGCTTACTTTCTCCTATCTAAATGAATTAAACATGTATTTCTGAAATCATTGCCAACTAAACCGTCTCTAATTCACACATTATACAAAAGTATCTTGAGATAAAACTTCCATTTCCATTTCCAAGACTGCACCCATTTCCAAGGCTGAAGTTAAACTTCAAGAAGTAGAGCCAAAATTGAGCAAACATCAGCGTCATGAGCTGAAATGCCCTCAGTACTCATTTTCTCTCCTAGGTTGCTAACACTGAATCCAGAATAATTGCATTGTCTGCAAAGTGCAGATAACAGCATACCTTGTGAAGATCCACTACTGCTGTGAAGCACACAGTCCTATACCCCATTTGGGTAGAGCAAGAGTTCATGTATACTCTAGATATTTTTAAATTAAAAAAAATATATGTGTATGAATATCCATGTGCATATACTTTTAACTCAGTTTGAATCTCTAAATGCTGGCTCTTTTTGCTTGGTGTTAACAGATACCTAAAGCTCCAATATTGTATTTCACATTGTTTAAGGAAGTCAAATTAGAATCTGATCTGCTATAAAAGCAAAAACATTGTTTTTATTATGCTTCATAACAATTTTTCTCAATATTTTAAGTGATGTCATTAATACAAATTTATGCTTCATATTTTAAAGCAAATATGTCAAGTATGTTGGGTGATACTACTTAAGTGACTTATGTTGATACTACTTTAGTAGAGTAATAATTATCCATTAGAAAAGATAGATATCTCTAATACTACAGATGAAGCAACTCAGGAATAATATTACTTTAATTTTGAGAGAATAAATTGAAAAAAATAATTTTAAATGACACAACTATTATAATTTTCCATTTTGTTCCACAAATACTTATTGATTGTTCAAATATTTATTGACACACACAGTTAATAATCTAGTTGAACTACCTACTGAACCTAAATCAGACTGAATATGCTCCTTTAAAGATTCTTTTCTAAACCTTTTATCTAAAGTTTAATGACTTAAACTTCAGAGATAGACTCTGACTACCCAAATATTAACTTCAATCTGAAGTTTATTTTGCATATATTTTCAGGGATATATTGCTGAGATATCACAGAGAGGAAATATAGTATTTAAAATAGGAATTTCTGGTGAAAGTCAGGGTAGGGACAGTTCTGCTATGTAAATGATGTCTAGTCTAAATCCCCAAAGAATTAGATTTTGATTGACACAGATTCAGGTAACCTATATTGTTGTCTTACTTCTTAGCATCTTCTGTAAGATATGGGAAGGCTAAGATGATTATCAGACTATTAAGAAAATCCTTTGTATGGGAAGATCCCTATTTAACAATGCTTCCTTTTCCATCTGATCTCTGGAAAAGAAACTGGCTAATAACATAGTTGAACCATTTCTACTGCTGACAATGTATTCCAGTCATAGAATCAGCTAAACTTGTTAGCATCAGAAAACTCTATCCTGCAAGGAAAGCTGAAAAATGGTGTTCATACCTTTCCCTACCAACTTATGTGACTTAATCATTCATAATGACTCCATGAATCTCAGACAAAAAAGAAAAAAAAGGTATTAAGATAATAAATTAAATTAAGATAGTAAATCTCTTTGGCATTCTATGGAAAGCCTAAAATTTATCCAATGGATCATTGGAGCAACACCACTATAATTTAACTCTGAAATTTACTAGAATGAAAGATAGCTTAACTAGTGTCAAAGCATTAGTGGAGCCCTGTAATTCTTTCAAAACTTTGAACCAGTCTATTGTTCCATGTCTGGTTCTAAGCATTTCTTGTCCTACACCCAGGTTCCTCAAGAAACAAGAAACAGGTAAGGTGGTCTGGTATTCCCATCTCTAAGAATTTTCCACATTTTGTTGTGATCCACACAGTAAAAGGCTTTAGCATAATCGATGATGCAGGAGCAGTTTTTTTCTGAAACTTCCTTGCTTACTCTATGATCCAAAAAACATTGAAAATTTGTTTTCTGGTTCCTTTATCTCTTCGAAACCCAGCTTATGTATCTGGAAGTTCTCCGTTCATGTAGTTCTGAAGCATAGCTTCAAGGATTTTGAGAATAACCTTGCTAACATGTAAAATGAGTGCAACTGTAAGGCTTTTTGAATGATTTCGGGCATTGTCCTTCTTTCAGACTGGAATGAAAACTGACCTTTTCCAGTCCTGTAGACACTGCTGAGTTTTCCAAATTTGCTGACATATGTGAGTGCAAATTGAGTGCAGCACTTTAATTGCATCATCTTTTAAGATTTTAAATGGCTCAGCTGGAATTCCATCACCTCCATTATGTTTTTTCATAGTAATGCTTCCTAAGGCCCACTTGACCTCACACTCAATGATGTTTGGCTCTAGGTGAGTGACCACACCGTAGTGGTTATCCAGGTCATTAGGACTTTTTTTTTTTTTTTTGTATAGTTCTTCTGTGTATTGCCACCTCTTCTAAATCTCTTCTGCTTCTGTTAGGTCCTTATCATTTCTTTCCTTGTCGTTAGGTCTTTATCACTTCATGCCCATCCTTGCATGAAATGTTCCCTTGATATCTCCAATTTTCTTGCAGAAACCTCTAGCCTTTCCCATTCTATTGTTTTCCTCTACTTCTTTGCATTTTTCACTTAAGAAGACCTTATCTCTCCCTGCTATTCTCTGAAACTCTATTCAGTTGGGTGTTTGCCCTTCTCCCTTGTTTTTCACTTCTTTCCTCAGCTATTTTTAAAGATTCCTCAGACAACCTCTTTGCCTTTTTGCATTTATTTTTCTTTTGAGATGTTTTTGTTCACTGCTTCCTCTACAGTGTTGCAAACCTCTGACCATAATTCTTCAGGCACTATATCTACCATATATAACCCCTTGAATCTATTCCTCACTTCCACTATATAATCATAAGGAATTTGATTTAGGTCACTTCTGAATGGCCTAGTGGCTTTTCCTACTTTCTTCATTTTAAGCCTGAATTTTACAAAAAGGAGCTCATGATCTGAGCCACAGTTGGCTCCAGATCTTGCTTTTGCTTACTGTATAGAACTTCTCCATATTCAGCTACAAAGTACATAATCAATCTGATTTCATTATTGACCATTTGATGATGTTCACATGTAAAATTGTCTCTTGTTGGAAAAGGGTACTTGCTATGACCAGCACATCCTCTTGACAAAACTCTAATAGCTTTTGCCCTGCTTTGTTTTGTACTCCAGGGCCAAACTTGCCTGTTATTCTGGATATCTCTTGACTTCTACTTCTGCATTCTAATCTCCCATGATGAAAAGGGCATCTTTTGGGGTATTAATTCTAGACAGCATTGTAAATCTTCATAGAATCATTCAAATTCAGCTTCTTTAGCATTAGTAAGTGAAACATAGGCTTGGATTACTGTGACATTGAATGGTTTGCTTTGGAAACAAACCAAGGTATTTTTGCCATTTTTGAGATTGCACTCAAGCATTGATTTTTTGCTTTCTTTATTGACTATGAGGGCTACCCCATTTCTTCTAAGTGATTCTTGTCCACAGTGGTAGATATAATTGTCATCTGAATTAAATTTGCCCATTCCCATCCATTTTAGTTCACTGATTCCTAAAATGTCAATGTTCAATCACCATCTCCTTCTTGACCATGTCCAATTTACCTCGATTTATGGACCTGGATGATTCATTATAGGATGAATCATTGTTCATCTTATTGTTCTTTACAGCATTGAACTTTATTTTCACTACTACATATCCGCAGCTGAACATCATTTCTGCTTTGGCCTAGCCCCTTCATTCTTTTTGAAACTATTTGTAATTGCCTTCTAGTCTACCCTAGTGGTATATTGGACACGTTCTGACCTGGGTGCTCATCTTATGGTGTCATATAATTTTGTCTTTTCATATTGTTCACAGGGTTCTCTGAGCAAGAATACTGGAGGGGGTTGCCATTTCCTCCTGCAGGAGACCCCATCTTGTCAGAACTCTTCACAATGACCCGTGCATCTTGGGTGGCCCTATACAGCATGGCTCATAGCTTCACTGAGTTAAGCATGCCCTTTCCCCACAACGAGGTTGTGGGCCATGAATGGGCCATCAGCCTCTACCCAGAGAAAACGAAGCATGTCTCCAGGCTTCAATATGTAACCAAGGAAATAAAGAGGGTGTTGAGGGAGCAACTGAGTTGTCTCTGGGCTCTTTGGGATTTACCTTGGAGAGACTAGAATATTGCTCAGATCCAAGAGAACAAAAAGAAAAGAGGTAGAGGAGATAAAAACAAGGGAAACCTTGTTGAGTATCTGACTAGATTACAAATAACCTGCTTCTTCTCTTCTAGGCAATATAGCAGGTTTGCCTGCTATATTTGTTTGTTTGTATCTCAGGCTAAGGACAAGAAGCTCAGCTTTTTGTTGGTTGTCTTCTGGGTCCTGACAACTAAAACAATGCTGTTCACCATCTGGTTCTACAAGAATGAAGTCACCAGCCACTGTAGCTGCTGACCATTAGAATATCTTGAAAGTTAAGGGTGGAGATCAGGAATAAGGCATTCTGTGCACTGGAAAAAATGGCAAGACAGGCTAGTTAGGCAATGTCAGGAGAACGTTTTATGAACCCAATTCCTTGCATCTTCTTTTATCTACAAAAGCACTGAAATTGTTAACATAGGCATCTGCTCCCCAAGACTAGCAAAAACCTTCTCCAAAGATGAATGTTTGATTGCACAAACTCCCTTCCCCAAAATCACATAGGTTCTGACCTGCTCATACTTTTTAGACCTGTCTGAGAGACTGTCTCCACGTTGTGCTTCTCAGAAAGCCCCAAATAAAACTGAACTCACAGATCTCATGTTGTGTGCTTTTTAGATTAGTCAACAGATCCTTGATAAGAAAATTGGTATTTGACAAAGGTTGTTTAAAGAACACACTGTCTCTTGTCCTTTAGAGATCAAGTATCTAAGGCTTGACTTTATCAGATTAAACACACATGTACACGCACACACCAGATTACCAACATATTTCATTCAGTATCAAGTTAACCACTTGCTTTTGGTTTTCAATGAAGATCAATAGATATAATATTTTTGCGAACATTTTTTGCATCTTTTACCAAATTATTGTTCAGATGGCATCATCTAATATCTTTAACTATTTCTTTCTTTTTCTTTTTTTTTGAATATATGTGATACATTTCTTTATAAAATGTTAGAAAAAAATTATGTTTCTTTAACATGTATGTTATCTGGTTTGATGGTAAGAATTACACAGCCTTTTTTCATATTTACCTTATTTTTGGAAGCTCACAGCTAAATTTTATACTTATTCATATATAATATTTTCTTAAACATTTGTATTTCCCATTTTATGTCACTTTTTCATTTTATTTTTCTATTATAATATCTTTATGTTATACCTTTCTTAATAAAATAAACTTCAAATGAATGGAATATACTTTGTGTGTCAGTAAAAGCTGGTTGGTTTTGTGTATGTGTGTGTGTTTATGTCATTTTGTTTAGGTGTTTAACAAAAAGTAGGGTGTATACAGGTAACAAATGAGTTGTAAGATTACTAATGGGTTACAATATAAAACAGCAATGCTTTGAAGGAAAATGCATAGGTTAGGAGATGCTGCCTACCTTATTTGTCTGTCAACGTTCCCATCCAAACGAAGTACCCGGATCATAATAGAATAAGACATTTCATTCTAAGCCAATAAGCTACATATTTGTATAAAGTTTTGAGTCTGGGACATTCTGCAATAACCTTAACTTCTAGATTGAATTGTTAATCAAGTCAGATAATAATGGTGTAGAAGGGGGAAAAAGTTTAGATGAATTGACAGGCTGGAATGAATTGGAACTGTAATTTCTTACTTGATCTGGTCAGTCTACCCTATCCATTTTGATTTGTGTCTTCTATTTAGAAATAAAATCAAAGTGGATTATGAGAGTTACGAAGAATGTCTGACTCCTACATAATTATACTAAGGTTTATTAATCAGGGTAGTACATGTTAAAGATTATGCAAAAGTTCCCAACCCCTGGCTCACCCATTATATTCCAACATCGATGGAAGTGAGGTACCTAAAGAATAAACAAGGGGCCTTGAGGTTGGTGTTGGGATACATCTGTTGCATCCCTTTAAAAATCACAACTCAACTGGCTACACAATACACTTCTCCAAATGCTACTCAACTCTCAAATTCTCAAGGCACATATCTAAATGCTACACAAGCCAATGCCTGTACATGGCATGGATATGAAAGACATACAGTGTTGATGGCTCATTTCACAGGATGAATTCTGCAATATAGGTTTGTAATTAAGAGGAAGATAAAAACTCAACCCATGTCCTACCCTAACAAAATATTTTAATCAGTGGCTAATATGAAAATCTGTAACCATCTTTTGCATATGGTAAAATGAAAATTCACTTTGAGGTGGGTAATGCGTTTCAGTCAACTATATATCAATGACATCAAAATGCTTGCAGCATGCATTAATTAAAGACAGTCTACTGGCATCACCAGAAAGAGAGAAAGAGGGAGAAAGATAGAAAGAGAAAATATATTAATTAATATTTTCAGTACTAGAAACTTACAGGTGAAGAGTGATGTCATCAAAATGGCAATATACATTCAGGTCCCAGGGATGAAGCTGAAATATGCTCCTTTCTGGACCACAGAGACTGACTATATTCTAAGGGTGAGAAGAGCAGGTACTGTCTGACCACATCACCCCTCCCATGCCACATGGTGCCACTCCAAAGGGAACCAGCTGGCCTGTAGTTTCTCCAGTAAGAAAAAATGAATAAATGACCCCAGGGAAATATCCAGCTCCCTCAGCATTGAGGAGCACTTCCCAGGAGGCTTATTTGGGTCCTGCCTCACAGGGATCTCTAGGGAACCCTGTGAGTCTTGATCATCTAGGATCAGAACACTGGAGAGGTGGGCAGAGCTTATGGCAACCAGTGCTCAGATGTTGTCAGACCACAGTTCTCCTCAAAGCTGTGCCTGGGTAGACCCCAACCATCAGCTCTGTCCATATGCAGAGTAGAGCCAATGGACCAGTCTGGCCAGAGAGCTCAATGGGCAGTTTTGATTCATGTCTAGCCAACCAGCTATACTGCTCATGGAGGCTACTCTACAGTCCTACCTGGGCAAGGAAGCAAATTCAAAGCACCAGCTACCATTAACTGTAGCCTCCAGTCCGGCCTGAGTGAAAGATTGTCCAGAGAACCTGGGCATCCTACATACATTTGCATCAATGCCAAAACAGAAGTCTCAGCCAACAGCTCCGCCTATTTGCAAACCAAGCCAGTGTCTCTGACTGGACATGGAAGTAGATTTGCTGCTTTGTCCAACAGCTAAATATAGTTTCCAGCTCTATGCAACCAGGAAGCATGACCAGAGAATTCTGGCAGCTTCAGAGTCCATCCTACAGCTGCATTTGGGCAAGAATTAAGCCAGTAGGCTGACCAGCTGTTAATTATAGCCACTTGCCCTGCCCTAACCATGGGGTCTGAACAGTGACCCTGGGCAGGCGTATCCAGTATATTGCACAATACAGCCATGCAGCCCAGACTGCATCCCTACTCTGTAGCACGACCAAACCAACAGACTTGTCTGATTGCTGAATGCAGGCTGTGACCTGGCCCAGGCAGGGATCCCAGCCAATGACTCCATCCACTTGTGGAGGACACCTGACAAGGGACTCTGGACTCTTTTCCAACTGAGGGGATACAGAAAAAATTATGATAAAGGAGTCAAAGTACACCACTACAAGTAGTAATCAAATCAAATACAACAAGAGAGGAAACAAGGAACAATGAATCTACAAAACAGACAGAAAAAAAATTAACAAAATGGTAATAATAAGTCCTTACCCATCAATAATTTCTTTATATGTAAGTGGATTAAAAATTTCAATCAAAAGATAGAATGGATGAGTGAATCAAGAATAAGATCCTACTGTATTATGCCTACAAGAGACTTACTTTAGCTTTAAGGACACATATAGATTGAGAGTAAAGGGATGCAAAAAATATATCAAACAAATGGCAACCAAAAGAAAGCTATGCATATGTCAGACAAAATAGATTTTAAGTTAAAATGGTCAAAAGCTAGTCATTATACAGTCATTATATATATATCCACAGAGGAGAAAAGACAATTCCAAACCTTTATGCACCCAACATCAGAGCATCTATTTATGTAAAACAAATAGTAACAGGGTTAAAAGGAGAAATAAACATCAGTAATAACAGTGGGTGATTGTAATATCTCACTCTCAACAATGGATAGATCATCCAGACAGAAGCTCAGTATGGACACAGCAACTATAGATAAATGGACAGGGGCAAAATCAAATTCTTCTCAACAACACATGAAAAAATTTTTAGGATATATCATGTTAGGTCACAAAACAAATCTCAACAAATTTAAGGGAATAGAATATATATTGTCACTTTTGTGATAACAATAGAATAAAATTAGAAATAAATACATGAAAGAAGCTGAAAAATTCACAAATAAAGGGAAATTAAACAATATACTCCTGACAACCAATGCATCAAAGAAGAAATTGAAAGGGAAATTTGAAAATATCTTGAAGCAAATTAAAATGGGAACACAATATACCAATATTTACAATACTTATGGAATACCACAGACATACAAAGGAGACTACAAAGAGAATACAAAGAGACTACTATGAATAACTATATGCCAACAAATTGAAAAGCCTAGAAGAAATGAATAGATTCCTAGAAATAGGAAACATTAATGCTACATCATGCAGAAACAGAAAGGTGACTCATGGGATATTATAGTGTCCAACTATTGTTCTATTATTGTTTAGATTCCTAGAAATGTGAAATTTATTAAAGCTGAATCATGAACGAACAGACCAACAATGAGTAAGGAGATTGAATCAATTATCAAAACCTTTCAATGAAGGAAAGCTCAAGACCAAATGTTTTCACAGTAAATTCTACCAAACATTTTAAAGAAGAATTAACACCAAACTTTTTCAAATTCATGCAAAAAATTGAAGAGGAGGAAACATATCCAGACTCATTTGATGAAGTCAAAATACCCTGATATCAAAGCTAGTTAAGGGTATTACGATAAAAATGTAGAACAATATGCCCTATGAATATATATGTGAAGATTCTCAACAAGACACTAGCAAACCAAATTAGACAGAGCATTTAAAGTGTTATAAACTATGATTGCATGGAATTTATCACTGGTATGCAAGAATGGTTCAACACAAATTAATGTGTATGATAAGTCTCAGTAACAAAATGAAACATGAAAATATATGACCATCTCCATAGATTCAGAAAAATATTGACAAAAGTTCAACATCCTCTCATGATAAAAATTCACAACAAATTGAGTATAGAAGAAATGTTACTCAACACAATAAAAGTCCTATATGATAAGCCCACAAATAATATGCAATAGTAAAAGGGTGAATTTTCCTTTAAGATGAGGAACAAAACAAGTATGCCCATTCTCACCACTGTCACCAATAAAATATGCTTAGTCCTAGCCACAGCAGAAAGACAAGAAATAAGAAGAGAGAAAACATGATTAAAACCATAATTTCCAGGTACCAAATTTACTGATTCTATTAGTTGCTTTGCCTGAAGTGAAAAAGCACATAGTTTTAAAAGGTTTTTCAGTTTCTGTAAATAGTTGGCATATCAATAAAAAGCTCACAATGCATCTTTTCTGCTGCATCTGAATAGATGTGACATCACTTGGTCAAACCGAAGGAATGGTTTAAATAGATGACTAGATGGTGTGTTCCTTTGTCTCTGGGAGTATAAATGGGCCAGGTACACAAAGCCAGTGTTCCTAGAATTTATAGCTGATCGATAGTTTTGTATTTGAAATATATTTCACAGTTGTCTTATCTGATAGCAAATATAACACATGGTCACTGAATAAAATTAGGAAAATATAAAAGAGAAAAAAGAAAAAAAATGTAAAACCTACAATCTAGGGGTAACTATTATACTAAGCATTCCGGTTATTATATCTGTATATGTATTTGTGTAAGCATATATACTGCATTTATAATTTTATGCACTTTTATTGATTTAATTGAAATTCATATTAAATCTCTTTTTTAAATGGTTGTGGAGCTATTGATTATAGGAATGGATCTTATTTAACATATTGTCAAGGTTGAATTTTTTATTATCATAAATAATCTATGGTGAGCATCTGTCAATATAATTTTTGAAATTACATTCCTAGAAGTGGAATTAATAAATTTAAAGGCTATATATATTTTTAGCAGCAGATTTATTAGCACACATTAAAAGGATTACAGTCTATAGGAAAATAGAGAATGTAAAACCAGTGGATCAAGAAAGTTTATCCCATTCTGCCAGAATATAACATTGAGAAAAGAAAATCAACAGCGTCGTCATTTTCTCTTTTATAACATTATAATTTTCTCCAGCAATACAGTTTTTTTTGCTGTTGTTGAGAAAGTTAATTTTTAAAAATTTTACTTTATTTTACTTTACAATACTATATTGGTTTTGCAATACGGTTTTATGTGGGACTCCTAGGCTTAAAAATTACTTTGAATAAGTCTTAATTGATATGCTATAGTATAATATCCTTCCTTAAACAGCCCCTTCTGAGTTAATTTAAATTGCTGCACAATGTAATTAAATTGTGTTCAGGTAGTGGTTACTATGGAAAACTGTCAGCAATAATAGAAACATAAGTGTTTAAATATGATATGATAATAAACTCTTGTAGCAAGCACTCCAGGATTCTGATTTCAGAGACTTAACATTATCTTTTATATGCATAAACAAAATCATTTATCTCACTGTAAGCCCATAAATTATATCCTACTGTGGTAAGTATGTGACACTTACAATTATGTTTAATCCATACTCATACTATAATTACCATAAACCATTGCAAATATTTTCAAAAGAGAAAGCATTTCAGGCTTGTAATTGAAAACATTTGCCCTCTATAAAGCAGTGGGCTCAACAATCCAGTTGGAGGGTTATACTTTAGAGTATAATAGTACATCTCATTTTTCTTTCATTAAGCAGCATTCAGTCAGAAATTTTATTCAGATTTATGAGCTTAAAATAAAGGCTTATATTCCATAATCTAATATACTACACTATTGGCTGAACTCTGACTAGATTTTGAAGAATTAAATAACTTTAATTTCACAGAAAATAAAATTAGGCAACCAAGATTAAGTTATTTTAGAAAAAAATTTTAATTGTGTTGTAGAAAACATCAGGTTATTTGCATACATATATTTAAATGAGAGTTATCTGAGAATTAGCTTGTATTTAATATTAATGAAACTGAGATGAGTTTGTGAAAATGATCCTAAACCATTAATTCACTGAAAAATAATTTCACTAGCTAACTTTTCAATCTATTTAAAATATTATCAAACCATTTTCCCATTAGAGTGCAAAAGAAATAAAATTATCTAATTGGATCTTAACTAGAACACTTGTTCTTAGCTTAGATGAAGTGGTGTCTTATAATTTTCTAAGCATAGCAGAACATTTTACATATAAGGACCAAATCCTTCATTTGTGACAAAATGTAGAGTTCATCAGTTTATGTATGTAATAATCCATAAAATGTTTCTATGAATATGTAGCCAATTGTATATGATAATTTAGCATTTTAAAAGGGCAAACTAATGGCTAAAAATGGAAGTATTCTGTATGACCCTCTTCTAGGCCCTTGTCAACAAATATTTTCAGAACAGGCCATACCTTAAATACTTTAGGCCCTGTGGACAATATTTTCTCTTTCATAAAGACTACTTTGTTGTCTTAGCATAAAATAGCCATAGATCTTATATAAAAAATATGTTCCAGTAAAACTATTTGCAAAATGGGCAAGGGGTGAAAATGCTGCAAAAGCCATAGTTTGTCAAACTCGGGTCTCTACCAACAAATGGACTAAATTCCTAGACTATAACTCAGCCAGTATCTTTAACACATTTCCAGCAACATGATCTCTTCCCTAGGTATTGTGACTCCTAAAATGCACTGTCTCAAGTGCCCCAAATTTTACCATGTTTCCCAAATAGTAATCTTCTAATGTCTGAGTAAAGAATAAGTGTCTCCTATAAGAGACAGTTTAAGTAATCAATAATAACTTTGAAAAACTCATATGCCTCATTCTCTGAACTTCTGGTTTGCAATGTTATCAGGCTTTAATAAAAACTTGAATTCCAAATGAAATTAAAATGTTATGTGAAATCACTTTTAGTACTGGGAGAAATCAGACTGATTATATTCTTTGCAGCCAAAGACGGAGAAGCTCTATACAGTCAGTAAAAAAAGGACAGGGAGCTGTCTGTGGCTCAGATCATGAACTCCATATTGCCAAATTCAGACTTAAATTGAAGAAAGTGGGAAAAACCACTAGACCATTCAGGTATGACCTAAATCAAATCCCTTATGATTATACAGCCGAAGTGAGAAATAGATTTAAGGGACTAGATCTCACAGACAGAGTGCCTGATGAACTATGGATGGAAGTTCGTGACATTGTACAAGGAGACAGGAATCAAGACCATCCTCATGGAAAAGAAATGCACAAAAGCAAAATGGCTCAGGGGAGGCCTTACAAATAGCTGTGGAAAGAAGAGAAGCAAAAAGCAAAGGAGAAAAGGAAAGATATAAGCATCTGAATGCAGAGTTCCAAAGAATAACAAAAAGATATAAAAAAGCCTTCCTCAGCTATCAATGCAAAGAAATAGAGGAAAACAACAGAATGGGAAAGACTAGAGATCTCTTCAAGAAAATTAGAGATACCTAGGGAATATTTCATGCAAAGATGGGCTCGATAAAGGACAGAAATGGTATGGGTCTAACAGAAGCAGAAGATATTGAGAAGAGGTGACAAGAATACACGGAAGAACTGTACAAAAACGATCTTTATGGCCAAGATAATCACGATGGTGTGATCACTCACCTAGAGCCAGGCATCCTGGAATGTGAAGTCAAGTGGGCCTTAGAAAGTATCACTACGAACAAAGCTAGTGGAGGTGACGGAATTCCAGTGGAGCTATTTCAAATCCTGAAAAATGATGCTGTGAAAGTGCTACACAACTTTATGTCAGCAAATTTGGAAAACTCCGCAGTAGCCACAGGACTGGAAAAGATCAGTTTTCATTCTAATCCCAAAGAAAGGCAATGCCAAAGAATGCTCAAACTACTGCACAATTGCACTCATCTCACATGCTAGTAAAGTAATGCTCAAAATTCTCCAAGCCAGGCTTCAGCAATATGTGAACCATGAACTTCCAGATGTTCAAGCTGGTTTTAGGAAAGGCAGAGGAACCAGAGATCAAATTGCCAACATCCGCTGAATCATTGAAAAAACAAAGAGATTTCCAGAAAAACATCTATTTCTGCTTTATTGACTATGCCAAAGCATTTGACTGTATGAATCATAATAAACTGTGGAAAATTCTGAAAGAGATGGGAATAGCAGACCACCTGACCTGCTTCTTGAGAAACCTATATGCAGGTCAGGAAGCAACAGTTAGAACTGGACATGGAACAACAGACTGGCTCCGAATAGGAAAAGGAGTATGTCAAGGCTGTATATTGTCATCCTGCTTATTTAACTTCTATGCAGAGTACATCATGAGAAACACTGGGCTGGAAGAAGCACAAGCTGGTATCAAGATTGCTGGGGGAAATATCAATAACCTCAGATATGCAGATGACACCACCCTTATGGCAGAAAGTGAAGAGGAACTAAAGAGCCTCTTGATGAAAGTGAAAGAGGAGAGTGAAAAAGCTGGCTTAAAGCTCAACATTCAGAAAACGAAGATCATGGCATCTGGTCTCATCACTTCATGGGAAATAAATGGGGAAACAGTGGAAACAATGTCAGACTTATTTTGGGGGGCTCCAAAATCACTGCAGATGGTGATTGCAGTCATGAAATTAAAAGACGCTTACTCCTTGGAAGGAAAGTTATGACCAACCTAGATAGCATATTCAAAAGCAGAGACATTACTTTGCCAACAAAGTACTGTTTAGTCAAGGCTATGGTTTTTCCAGTGGTCATGTATGGATGTGAGAGTTGGACTGTGAAGAAAGCTGAGTGCAGAAGAATTGATGCTTTTGAACTGTGGTGTTGGAGAAGACTCTTTTGAGTCCCTTGGACTGCAAGGAGATCCAACCAGTCCATCCTCAAAGAGATCAGTCTTGGGTGTTCATTGGAAGAATTGATGGTGAAGCTGAAACTCCAATATTTTGGCCATCTCTTGTGAAGAGTTGACACATTAGAAAAGCCTCTGATGCTAGGAGGGATTAAAGGAAGGAGGAGAAGGGGATGACAGAAGATGTGATGGCTGGGTGGCATCACCGACTCGATGTACATGAGTTTGAGTGAACTCCAGGCATTGGTGATGGACAAGGAGGCCTGGCGTGCTGTGATTCATGGGCTCGCAAAGAGTTGGACATGACTGAACGACGGAACTGAACCAAACTGGGAGAAAAGTCACTTTCCTTAGCTTCATTTTTCCATATGGCAAATTTTTAATGAGAGAACTCAAGTTTGTGTCTCTCTGCTCATCACTTACCATCACAGGATAGAGTGACTTAGTGATCTGTCTGATTGACGTGGAAGAAGAAACTCACACATATGGTTTGGTATCTCTTGGGTCCTATTTCAGAAAGCACAATTTGTTTACTTTCTACCTTGTACATTTGGTAGGACAGATTTCCCTGTCAAGGGGCAAAGTGTGCCTAAACTGGGTCAGAAGTCAGGTTTATTGAGGAGCAAAGGTCTAAGATGCCTGTGATGTCTGCATGACCCAGTTTCCATCAGTAATTAGATGATTTGAATATCTTCCTGTAGTTTGTTAGGAATGTGTTTGTCTACAAGTCAAATAATAATAATAATAATAATAATAATAATAATAATACTGCTAATGGGATGTTGTCTTCCTCTGACCATGGAATTATCCATGGATGATTATCGGAGTGTGTTGCCACTTAGTCCTCCAAGGAGATCTTGAACCTGGGATTGAATCTGTGTCTTAGCATCTTTTGCATTGCAGGCAGATTCTTTACCTCTGAGCCACCAGGGAAGCCTATGTTTGAAGACAGGGCCTTTAAAAAGGTAATTTCAGTAAAGCAAGGTCATATGGATGGGCCCTAGTCCAATACAATTGGCTTTCTTCTAAGGGAATCTGGAAAACCACGTGCAGACCCAGGGGGAGGAGCGAGGTCTCAGAAAAAAACAGTCTGGCTAACACTATTAACATCTGATTTTTAATCTCCAGAAGTGTGAGAAAATAAATTTCCATTTTTTAAACCATCCAGTCTATGGTACTTTGTTATGGCAGCTCTTGCAAGCTAATATAGAGTGGCTTAAACAAGAGCTATTTCCTTTCTTAGGAAAACAAAATCCTTAGTCTGGAGCTTGTAAACCAACACTGTGATGCTTTCAGGAATACAGGTTCTCTCCATGTTTAAGATCCAGCCATCACATCTACATTCCAGCCAAGAGAAGGAAAAATAGGGAGAGAAAGCAAGCATCCTTCTCGTAAGAGTATTTCTGCTTACAGACTATCAGCAGAACAAATATATGCCACCACACATAGTTTCTGGGAAAGAGTCTGGACAAAGTGGCCATTATTTTAGGAAGTCATGTGTTCAGATGCAAACTCAAAGTTCTCTTACTCATGGAGAAAACAAGAAGTGACAGCAACAAAAAGGAACCATTTGGACAGAAACCAACTAAACAAAGATATGTTACATAGTGGTCCTCTAAAGAGCAACCTTGTTTTAAATATGTATATATTTTTTAATGTGGGCCATATTTTTTAAAGTCTTTACTAAATTTGTTGAAACATTGCTTCTCCTTTATGTTTTGTTTTTCGGCTGCCAGGCATGTGGGATCATAGCTCCATGACCAGGAATCAAACCTGCACCCCCCTGCATTTGAAGGCAAAGTCTTAACCGCTGGAACACAGGGAATTTCTTAGCTAGCAACTTTTAAATGCAAATTTATCAAGAGTATGATAGATAGCTCCATGGAAAGAGGAAGGGAGTGACATTGTGGATTGTCTTCAAAAATAAATTTGAGTGGAAAAGGACACTTGCCTACAAAAAATTTTCCTTTAAATCTGCAAGAGCTGGCTTTTGAATTGGACTTCAGCATGGCTAACCAGATGCTTTGACCATTTTTCTGGTTATTATCATTTGCAGGCTTCAACACAATGATGTTCAACATCAGCGTGAGGGCTTGCTGTTCAGTTCTCTAATTTTGAAGATTATAAGGTTTTAGATTAATGTTTGTGCCCTCAAAGAAGGATTTACTTCTGCTTTAGTTTACAATGAAAACAAACAACACTGGCTTGTACTCAGAGTCTAGCCTTCTATGAGACACTTTTGTTGAATTTGTAACCATCTTTTCCAGTACTATATTCTCTTTCCTTATCAAGGAAATTTTCATTGTTCCTACATACAAGTCTTGAAGTCTCATTACATCTGTGAAGTCTTACATTCCTATGGGAAAGTGCCAGGAAATTCTCCTTGCACTAGACTATGATGTACACTAAATCTAGGGTATTTAACACATCCAACTTGTTAGTCAATGTTTGACACATTTTTGATAAAAAGGAGAATACCTGAAGAGAAACCGAGCTCTCCCCTGTAATAACCACACTTGTATTTAATCCATGAAGCTGACCAATACCATTGCTTTCTGAACACTGGTGCCTTGGTGTCCTCCTGACATTTCTCACTGTCACTTATTATAACTGTCACCACAGTTTAAGCGTACAAGCCTAGCATATCTTGGACGTTAATGAATGCTAATTAATTAGACTTCTGCCTTTCATTCTCATTCCCCTGATTATACATTTCTTTAACATTTTCACAGTGGGTGCTGGCAGGCTATTACAGCAAACAGAAGCTGATGACATCAGAGGCCACAGCAAGGTGGTTTCCATTCTTGGGTTTTCTTTCATGCTTCATAGGAATAAAGTGTTTTTTTTTGGACAGTTTTTATTCAAGTTTTACATGATTTACATAGTAATATACTCTATTCTCTCTATTTCAGAGAGAATAGAAATAAAAACTTATGAAAAATCAATTTAAAAGTGACTTTTTACAACCTCCTTTACATTCTTTAAGACATTTCTTAACTATGGACTAATTTTCTTTTCTTTTACAGACATCTTCATCAAAACTTTGGTGAAGTATCATTTCATGGAAACCTTTAAAATAAGATTCTCCACTGTAATTCTGCCCTATTATAAGTGAAGTTTTTTTAAAGCTCTCTGGGAAAATAAATTGCTTGACTTTTACAAATGTTATCAGAAAATAATGGATATAAGAGAAAATAACACCTATAAATAGTCATAAAACTTTAATCTTCTCCTTACATACTATTAAATACAGACATGCAATAAAACTGTTAGTTATGAAAGGAAATACACAAGTACAGTTGCTAAAGTATGAGATTTTTAGGATAGCTGCTTTTTCAATACTGAAAAACCCAGAAAGTAAAAGAAAAGAGTATATGGCTTTATGATGGTTAAGATAAAATTCAGAAGAAGAAACTGAGCTTTGTACCTTTTTAATGCACATTTTAAGCACATGCTAAATGTTATAACTAATCATTCAGATATTAAGCCATTAAGAATGCCTGAAAATGTTCCCCAATTCAGAGATAATCAAGGTATAATATTTTAAACAACATAATAAAATGAAACATATTACTTTAAAACTTTTAAAAATAAAAGTGGCTCCTTTATTTTTAAAAAAATGATTATTCTTAAAAATACTTTTGATTGAAGAAGATGCAAAGCTTATAAATATAGATTTGAAAGAATATTAGGACAACTGGTCCATTCTGAAGGAGATCAGCCCTGGGATTTCTTTGGAAAGAATGATGCTAAAGCTGAAACTTCACTACTTTGGCCACCTCATGCGAAGAGTTGACTCATTGAAAAAGACTCTGATGCTGGGAGGGACTGGGGGCAGGAGGAGAAGGGGATGACAGAGGATGAGATGGCTGGATGGCTCGATGGACGTGAGTCTGGGTGAACTCTGGGAGTTGGTGATGGACAGGGAGGCCTGGTGTGCTGTGATTCATGGGGTCGCAAAGAGTCGGACACGACTGAGCGACTGAACTGTACTGAACTGAGGATATCCAAAACATTACAAATAAAACTTAAAGGAAGTGATCAGGCTATATTTAAAGACAAATTTATCTTTTTCAAAGATTTTTAAATATATAATAATGAATAAAAATATATAAATAAATTAAATTTTAGTTTACAATTAGGAAAAAGTCTAAATAAGTTCAGAGAAAAGAAATATTAGTTTGAAAACTAAATTAATGTTATGACAAATGTTATTCAAATTATTTTTTAAAATAAGAAAAGTAAAATTGATAAATCAGAAGGTTAGTTGTTTTGAATAAAGGAATTAAATGTACAACATTCTGGAAGGTACAGTAAAGCTATCCAATATTTCAAATTATTTTATAAATATATTGTAATTCCAATCAAAGTACCAGTAGTGTTTTGTTTTGTTTTGTTTTTAAGAAATTGATGAGTTTCTAAAGCTTATGTGATTAGTGTTAAGTTTAGATAAGAACACCTAAAACTGCGGAGAATAAAAGAATAATTAGCAAAGCTGACAGATGATAAAAACCTTAACAGACAAATCTTCCTATGCTTTGTTAAGGCTTGAATTCTTCTCCACTGCCTCTGTCATTTCTATTTCATATAGGTGTGTACTTCTCCCTGGAGTATGAGTGTGCATTGGGTATTATTGGTGGATTCCTCAGCTATTATTGCACAATGTGCTGCGTTTAGTCTTTCAGTCATGTCCGACTCTTTAAGAACCCATGGACTGTAGCCAGCCAGGCTCCTCTGTCCATGGGGATTCTCCAGGCAAGAATACTGGAGTGGGTTGCCATGCCCTCCTCCAGATCTTCCCAACCCAGGGATAGAACTCAGCTCTCCCGCACTGCAGGTGAATTCTTTACCATGTGAGCTATGTAACTATGCTGAATAACTGGAGCTGGTGTTTCTTAGGAATAGCTTGGCTAGGGCATAGTGGGGCAGGGGAATAGCCTAAATATTCTAGTGAGATAGGCAGGGATCAGATCATTGCAAGACATCAAAAAATAAGGGGAAGTTTATGTCTATCTTGTTCTAAGAACAATGGGATGCAAAGTGGCTAAAGGAGAAAACACTTTGTTTAATTTAAGAGAGAAAAGGACATTTTGCTCTTATGTGAAGATTAAAATGTGAGAGAACAAGGTTGGAAAAGGTGAGGGAAGAGGAAAAGAGAAATTAAGAGAATCCCTAGGTTGCTTTGAAATTAAAAAAAAAAAAAAAGAAAGAAAAGAAAAAAGGAATAATTGCTTCCTTGACAAGACGTGATGAAGATGAGACTTTATCTCTGTGATCTTTTGCCCTGGAACCCATAACCCCAGTTTAATTATGAGAAAAATATCAGGAAAAAATCCAACAGAAGAGTACACTACCAGTATACCTCCAAATTGTCAAGGTTGTCAGAAATGAGGAAAGCCTGAGAAACTGTCACAGCCAAGAGATGCCCAAAGAAGCATAACAACTACATGAGATGTGCATCCTCCATGGGACCCTGGAACAGAACACAGACAGCAAGTGAAAAGGAAGAAAAGCTGAATAAACTATGTACTTCAGTTAATAATAATATGTTAATAAAGGCTTATTAATTATAACTAATGAACTATGCTAACACAATATGGTTTTAATAGTAGGAAAACAGTGGGAGAGGTTAATGGGACCCCTTTGTAAAATTTTGTGCAGTAATATGAAGCCTTTCTTCGGGATTGGAATGAAAACTGACTCTGTCTGGTCCTATGGGCACTGCTGAGTTTTCCAGATTTGCTGACATATTAAGTGAAGCACTTTCACAGTATCATCTTTTAGGATTTGAAATAGCTCAACTGGAATTCCATCACCTCCACTAGCTTTGTTTCTAGTGATGCTTCCTAAGGCCCACTTGACTTCCTATTCCAGGACGTCTGGCTCTAGGTGAGTGATCATACCACTGTGGTTATTTGGGTCATGAAGATCTTTTTTGTATATTTCTGTATATTATTGCCACCTCTTCTTAATATCTTCTGTTTCTATTAGGTCCATACCATTTCTGTCCTTTACTGTGTCCATCTTTGCATGAAATATTCCCTTGGTATCTCTAATTTTCTTGAAGAGATCTATAATTTTTCCCATTCTATTGCTTTCCTCTAGCACACAATTGCACTCATCTCACATGCTAGCAAAGTAATGCTCAAAATTCTCCAACCCAGGCTTCAACAGTACAGGAACCATGAACTTCCAGATGTTCAAGCTGGATTTAGAAAAGGCAGAGAAACCAGAGATCAAATTGCCAACATCCATTGGATCATCAAAAAAGCAAAAGAGCTCCAGAAAATCATCTACTTCTGCTTTATTTACTACACCAAATCTTTTGACTGTGTGGACCACAACAAACTGTGTAAAATTCTTAAAGAGATAGTAATACCAGATCACCTGACCTGTCTCCTGAGAAATCTGTATGCTGGTCAAGAAGCAACAGTTAGAACTGGACATGGAACAAGGAATTGATTCCAAATTGAAAAAGAGTATATCAAGACTGCATATTGTCACCCTGCTTATTTAACTTATATGCATCATGCAAAATGCCAGGCTGCTTGAAGCACAAGCTGGAATCAAGACTGCTGGGAGAAATATAAAAAACCTCAGATACACAGATGACACCACCTTTATGGCAGAAATCTAAGAAGAACTAAAGAGCCTCTTGATGAAAGTGAAAGAGTGAAAATGTTGGCTTGAAATTCAGTATTCAGAAAACAAAGATCATGGCATCTGGTTCCATCACTTCATGGCAAATAGATGGGGAAACAGTGAGAAACTTTATTTTTGGGGGCTCCAAAGCCGCTGCAGATGGAGATTGCAGCAATGAAATTAAAAAAAAAACACTTGCTCCTTGGAAGAAAAGCTATGACCAACCTAGAGAGCATATTAAAAAGCAGAGACATTATCAACAAAGTTCTGTCTAGTCAAGGATATGGTTTTTCCAGTAGTCATGTATAAATGTGAGAGTTGGAGTATAGAGAAAGCTGAGGGCCAAAGAATTAATGCTTTTGAACTGTGGTGTTGGAGAAGACTCTTGAGAGTCTCTTGGACTGCAAGGAAATCCAATCAGTCCATCCTAAAGGAAATTAGTCCTGAATATTCAACGGAAGGACTGTTGCTGAAGCTGAAACTCCAATACTTTGGCTACCTGATGCGCAGAACCAACTCTTTGGAAAAGACCCTCATGCTGGGAAAGACTGAAGATGGGAGGCGAAGGGGACAACAGAGGATGAAATAGTTGGATGGGATTTCCCAGGGAAGAATACTGGAGTGAATTTCCATTTCCTTCCTCAGGGGATCTTTCCCACCCAGGGATCAAACCTGCCTCATGTCCTGCACTGAACCACCTTACGTGGCCCCTAAAAAGGCAGCTGGTAGCTGACAGTTATTGAACGGATTTTCTACTTGGCCAGTGGTTAGATCCAAAAACCTCCTGCTTTAAGATCATGGGCTTGGAACACTTATTGTTAATAACACACTGTGGGATTGTACAGGACAGAAATGAATTCCCCTACAACTAGGGCAGTCAAGTCTTCTCAAGGAACTCTGTAAGAATCTGAGTTAAATCTGTTGTAAACTAATCAGAGGGGCCACAGGGCTCAGAGCCCAATAAACACAGGGTCAGGAAACATTACCCACATCTCTGGAAAAATATGTGAATCAGCACATGTAACTGTGGCACTAGATCAGGGCAGGTTGAAAGCAGAAATTACTTCTTCATGCAATGCTAGATTCCCACAATCTTTCAAAAGATGGACCCCCTTGGATTGCTCTAGGCAATTTGTTTCAGAGCCAAGAGCTTCCTTGACTCCACCCCTAGGTACATGGTAAGGAAAACTAGCATCCAAATTTGGAGTTTTTGCACTATCGTACAATAGGTCACCCCAAGAACCAAGGCAGGGAGCAGGTACACAGATGTGTGAGTTCACAGGAGTGCACACAGAAGGGATTAAGACAGAGGGCATTTCTGAAGATATGGGCTCCTAATGGCCAGACATATGATCTCTGGTTCCCTGATGGTCCCGTGGGTCACAGGATTATCTCACTAAGAGGTACTTTAGCCACTAAACGGACTTAATTTTCTATGGCATTATCAGGCAAGTCATGTTACAGATAATTTCTCTGTATTGTTATTTTTATAGACAGACTTTATTTTTAGGTATGTTATAGTTTCACAACAAAATTGAGCAGAAGGTACAGATTTATCAAACACCCCCTACCCCTATATGCACACACAGACTCCCACCAACAAAGTCCTGTACCAGAGTGTCACATTTTTACAATTAATGGGCCCACATTGGTACCTACATTATCACCCAAAGGAAGACCATAGTTTACATTAAGGCTCATTCTTGGTGTCCTTTCTGTAAGTTTTGACAAAGGTGTGATGATATGTACTCACCATTAAAATATCACGTAGAATAATTTCACTGCCTTAAAAATCCTCTGTTCTTTTCCAACTCATCCTTCCTCCTCCCCAGCCCCTGGCAACCACTGGTTCTTTCACTGTCTCCACAGTTTTACCTTTTCCAAAATATCTTATAGTTGGAATCACACAGTGTGTAGCCATCTCAGATTGGCTTCTTTCACTTAGGGATATGCATTTGAGGTTACTCTATGTCTTTTCAAAGCATGATCACTCATTTCTTTTTAGAGCTGAATAATATTCCATTGCATGTAACACAGGTTACTTACTCATGTACCTTCTAAAGGACATTTTGGTTGCTTCCAAATTTTACCAATTGTGAATAAAGATATTACAAACACATGTGTGTAGGTTTTTCATGGAGATATATTTTCAGCTCGTTTGGGTAAACATCAAGGAGCATGATTACTAGATCTATTGGTAAGAGTATATTTAGTTTTATAAAACTGCCAAATATTTTCAAAATGATGTACCATTTTGGATTCCCATCAAGCACTGAATGAGAGTTCCAGTTGCTCCACATTCTCACCAGTATTTGGTGTTGTCAGTGTTTTATATTTTGGCCATTCCCATTGGCTTAACTTGCAATTTATGATGCTGAACATCTTTTCATTTGATTATCTGACATCTCTGTGTCTTCTTTGGTAAGGTATTATTTTCTTTGGCCCATATTTAATCCAATTGTCCATTTTCTTATATGTTGAGTTTTAAGAGTTCTTTGTACATTTTGGATACATGATTTTCATCGGATACATATTTTGCAAATGTTTTATCTTAATATGTGGCTTGTTGTATCATTATATTGGTCATGGTACATCTTTTACAGGGTACACTCTAAGAAAAGGACTTACCTGGTAGCTCAGACAATAAAAAGTCTGCCTGAAATGCAGGAGACCTGGGTTGTATCTCTGGGCTGGGAAGATCCCTTGGAAATGGGAATGGCAACCCACTCCAGTATTCTTGTCTGGGAAACCCCATGGACAGAGCAATCTAGCAGGCTACAGTTCATGGGGTTGCAAAGAGTCAGACATAAGGTAGTGACTAAACAACAGCAACTCTAAGATAACACAAGTTTAGGTGGGGAAATATATGAAAGTATTGCAATCAGCTGAAGTATGGAGGTCAAAATTTGAGAATGTTGGGGAAAATCTAGCATGTTGTTTGGGAGGTGTGTAATAATAAAGAGTAAGTGACGTGGAAAAGTTGCATGTTCAGAAATACACAACTTGATTTCATAACTAGGGATGGTTTTGTCCATCAAAATGTGTCTAATATTTTACTCTTTCAGACAATAGAGGAGTTTATACCTAGAGTCTATCATTCATCCTTTTATTTCCTGTGTTGATTTTCCCTAATGTGTGAATCAACAGAATTGGTTAGAAATTAACAGTGAGGAACAGTGCATTATTTGTTCAAGATAAGTTCTGAGAGAAAACTAAAATAATTTCTGCATCAATTTATATGTGCTTCCCTATCAGTGTGGATTTTGTGCAGGGATATTTGTAATGGTTTAGCCTTTGTTCCTATAGTATGAACTCATGAGCGATTAAGTTGCTTCTAACATGAGTTTATTTTATGGCTTTTCCTATAGGGACAAATGTTCTTGCAAGGTCATAAGCATTTCTACAGCAAAAGCTATTATTTCCTTCTTACTTAAGAAACTATATTAACACATTATCCATGAATGGCATCAATTTCTCCTTGAAATTATGAGGAGGGATTCAGAAAGTTATCATGGACTTATGAATATTATTATGGATAAGATTTCAGTTAAAGAGTAATTGTTAAAACAGCTTATGTTAACTTAAAATGCATTGTGAAATTACTGGTGAAAGATGTGGAGATGGCCAGAGCTGATGAAAGAGAAGGGAAATTCTTTCAAGATGGTTACAGTAAGTATTCCATTAAGAAAACAACAACACAAAGGAAAATGAATACAAATAATGGTTCTCAAATAATGAAGCAAAATATGGAACATCTAAAATACTATGCTGAAAATTACAGATTAACAAAAAAGAGATTTTAGCAAAGTGATTGGGAAGAATATAATGATAATGTCTTCAACTAGAAATTTTATGCATATATGTCTTTATTTTCTGTGTATTTTACTTTAATGTCTCTAATTTTATATCAATATGATGAATAAAAACTATTATTTAGAAACAGATTAACTTAGTTACAAATAAAGAGACTAACAATTAAAATATACATTTTAAAGGGCTTCCATTTATCCTATAGCTACACACAATTATGTAGCTCAGTCTAATGAATTGATATAGCATGAACATGAATTCTGCTATATCAATGTATTTAGTTTCAAAAGAACTTGCTAAGATGATTTAATAACTCAGAATATCCAAAAATATTTTAACCAGTCCCTCAGACCAGAGAACTGATTTTAGAACTATGTCTTAAGGACCCCTTCATTTTAAAGACATTTAATAGTGCGTGGATGACACTTTTCCTTGGAATAAAAGTTATAACCAACTTATCAGGCATATTAAAAAGCTGAGACATTAGCTTGCCAGAAAAGGTCCATCTAGTCAAGGCTATGGTTTTTGCAGTAGTCATGTATGGATGTGAGAGCTGGAGTATAAAGAAAGCTGGGCACAGAAGAATTGATGCTTTTGAACTGTGGTGTTGGAGAAGACTCTTGAGAGTCCCTTGGATTGCAAGGAGATCCTACCAGTCAATCTTAAAGGAAATCAGTCCTGAATATTCACTGGAAGGATTGATCCTAAAGCTGAACCTCCAAGACTTTGGCCACCTGATACAAAGAACTGACTCATTGGAAAAAGACCCAGGTGCTGGTATAGGCAGGAGGAGAAAGGGATGACAGATGATGAGATGGTTGAATGGCATCACTTACTCAATGGATATGAGTTTGAGTAAGCTCCAGGAGTTGGTGATGGATAGGGAAGCCTGGCATGCTACAGTCCAAAGCGTCGCAAAGGGTCAAACACAACTGAGTGACTGAACTGAACTGTAAGACATTAGATCTAACAGTCTACAGGAAAATAGATGTGTCACTAAGAAAGAGAGCACAATTTAATTTGAATCCTGCTTCTATTCTTTAAGAAGTGTGATTTTGGTTAGAACTTAAGTCTTCATTGGGCTTTCCTGGTGGCTCAGATGGTAAAGCATCTACCTGCCATGCGGGAGACCTGGGTTCGATCCCTGGGTCGGGAAGATCCCCTAGAGAAGGATATGGCAACCCACTCCAGTACTCTTGCCTGGAAAATTCCATGGACAGAGGAGCCTCATAGGCTACAGTCCATGGGGTCACAAAGAGTTGGACACGACTGAGCAACTTCACTTTTAAGTCTTCATAATATCATATTTTTATCTTCAAAATGAGATTAATGACTAATATTTTATTGGCTTCTTATAAAGATTGTTAGATGGACTAAATAAGATAATCACATGTATAGAATCTGGTATAGAGATTATATCCATAGGTAAAACTTCTCTGTGGCTCCCAGATCAATGAGTAAATGGTAGATAGTATAAGTAGAAATGGTCTGAAGTTAAGTTCTGCTTTCTTTACCCAGAATAAGTAGCCATCTGGAAACATACACTTAACAATGACTACCTGTTATAATCAGGATACCAGAGATTTGTTCACTTTCTGGCAAAAATTTGTGTTAAGAACACTCCTGATTGGTCAGAGATGCCAGATTTGAAAGCATATTTGCCATAATTTCCAATTTTATTTGAAATTTTGGACTGTGTTGAGTGAAGTGAGTTACTCAGTCTTCTTGTAAAAAGAAGTCATATAAGTTTGAATTTCCAGAGTAAGCAGATTTTTAGTTAGTGTAATCTGGACAATGTAGAAACACCTTACAGACAGAAACTCAAAAATAGCAAAAAAAAAAAAAAAAAAAGGATTCAACCAAAAATATCAAACTGGCTCTAATTTAGAAAATAAAACTTAAAAACAAATACAATTTGAAGAGGTGTAGCAGGTACAATTCTTGTTTTATATCAAAGCACTAGCCTCCAAACAGAGTAATGTCAACTGTCTTTGTTTCGAAGGAGAGCAAATTTAGGTTAAAATAGTTGACAATACCAAATAAGAAATTTAAATGAGAAAAAGAAACATAGCCTGATGAGAATGTTCTTAAACAGCTCATGATGCTATGAATTGTGATAGAATCTGATTCCCTTGTAGATTTTTGGAAACTGAAGAGACCCTCATCCAATTACAAGAGCTTAAATTTAATCTTGCCTTATAGCACCCCACTCCAGTATTCTTGCCTGGAAAATCCCATGGGTGGAGGAGCCTGGTAGGCTGCAGACAATGGGGTTGCTTAGAGTCGGACACGAATGAGTGACTTCACTTTCACACTTAGGATAAACACTAAATATGCTCTTATGGTAACATACTTAATATGTTTATAATCCTATATTGGAGCTGATTCAAATTATTAGCCCACAATAAAATATGTGGATCTAGAAGTTTGTATTCCTGCTTATTTTTGCCTTCAGTCAATGGACAATGTGCAGTGAATTCTAAGGAAAATGAAAATTATCATGGAATGGTGTTCATAAACAACTGGACCATCACTAGAATGTTTTTATGATAACTCAAAAAAAAAAGTAGCAGATCAAAGTAAGACAACGCAATTATATTTAATAAGGTAACAAAGAGAAAGAACATATTTCAGGTAGAATTCAGTAGTGATGTATTTTTATTCTTCAGCATCTTACACCTGTCTTGAACAAAATAAGATATCAAGGTGATACCATGAAAAAGAACATAAAATCGATTTTTGATTTATGAGAACTGATTAATTCTTGGAAAAAATCAGGATTAAATTTTTGGAGGAAAAATGATTGTTGTTTCTTTCATTCTCCTAATATAACTAATAGACTTTAAGTTGGGAAAAGAATTCTCAGGAATCTGGAACATTCGGAAAGCTACTTTTAACCTCCCATACTATATATAAAAGAATATAGCAGCAACACTGAAGTTTTCATTTAAGATCTATTTTGTATGCTAAACAAACTATAGTTCCCTTTGGGTATTGCATAGTGAGTTGTGCCAGCCTATGGTATTTTAATAAAATTTTTCTCTGATGTATTTTCTTAATTATATTAGATAGATATTTCAGCTAAATAAAGAACTTCACAAAGAGAAATGAACATCCTTTTAATGCCAAACTTCCTTTTTTTTTCTTTATCAAGTGATCTTCATAGTCTACAATCATTAAGTGCTCAAAATTGAATTAAAAAAAATTTAAATGGAGGATAATTGCTTTACCATATTGTGCTGGTTTTTGCCATATAACAACATGAATCAGCCATAAGTATACATATGTCCCGTCCCGCTTGTACCCCCTCCAGGCTATCACAGAGCACCAGGCAGAACTCCCTGTTACACAGCGAGCTCCCACTACCTGTCTTACATGTGGTAATGCATACATGTCAGTGCTTCTGTCTCAGTGTCTCCCTCTCTCTCCTTATGCTGCTGTGTCCACAGGTCTGTTCTCTATTCCTGCCCTGCAAATAGGTTTGCCAGTGCCATTTTTCTAGATTGTATATACATACACTTATATATAAATAATGTGTTTTCCTTCACTCTGTATACCAGGCTATAGGAATGTAAACTGATACAGACATTATGGAAAATAGTATGGAGATACCTTTAACAACTAGGAATAAAACAACCATATGACCCAGAAATCCCACTACTGGATATACACCCTGAGAGAACAATAATTCAAATTGACAAATGTACCCCAATGTTCATTACAACACTATAATAGCCAGCACATGGAAACAACATGCTAAGTCAATTCAGTCGTGTCCGACCCTGTGCGACCCCATAGACTGCAGCCTGCCAGGCTCCCCCGTCCCTGGGACTCTCCAGGCAAGAACACTGGAATAGGTTTCATTTCCTTCTCCAATGCATGAAAGTGAAAAGTGAAAGGGAAGTCGCTCAGTCGTGTCCGACCCTTAGCATGGACTGCAGCCTACCAGGCTGCTCTATCCATGGAATTTTCCAAGCAAGAGTACCAGAGTGGGTGCCGTTGCCTTCTCCATGGAAACAACATAGATGTCATCAATAGATGAATGGATGAAGAAGTTGTGGTACATAAATGCAATTAAATATTATTTAGCCATAAAAAGGAATGAATTTGAGTCAAAATTCCTTTCCAGTTCAGTTCACTCGCTCAGTCGTGTCCTACTCTTTGTAACCCCATGAATCGCAGCACGCCAGGCCTCCCTGTCCATCACCAACTCCCGGTGTTCACTCAGATTCACATCCATCGAGTCAGTGATGCCATCCAGCCATCTCATCCTCTGTTGTCCCCTTCTCCTCCTGCTCTCAATACCTCCCAGCATCAGGGTCTTTTCCAATGAGTCAACTCTTCCCATGAGGTGGCCAAAGTAGTGGAGTTTCAGCTTTAGTATCATTCCTTCCAAAGAAATCCCAGGGCTGATCTCCTTCAGAATGGTCTGGTTGGATCTCCTTGCAGTCCAAGGGACTCTCAAGAGTCTTCTCCAACACCACAGTTCAAAAGCATCAGCTCTTCGGCGTTCAGCCTTCTTCACAGTCCGACTCTCACATCGATACACGACTACTGGAAAAACCATAGCCTTGACTAGTCGGACCTTAGTCGGCAAAGTAATGTCTCTGCTTTTGAATATGCTATCTAGGTTGATCACAGCTTTCCTTCCAAGAAGTAAGTGTCTTTTAATTTCATGGCTGCAATCACCATCTGCAGTGATTTTGGAGCCCAAAATAATAAAGTGTGCCACTGTTTCCGCTGTTTCCTCATCTATTTCCCATGAAGTGATGGGACCGGATGCCATGATCTTCGTTTTCTGAATGTTGAGCTTTAAGCCAACTTTTTCACTCTCCTCTTTCACTTTCATCAAGAGGCTTTTGAGTTCCTCTTCACTTTCTGCCATAAGGGTGGTGTCATCTGCATATCTGAGGTTATTGATATTTCTCCCGGCAGTCTTGATTCCAGCTTGTGCTTCTTCCAGCCCAGCGTTTCTCATGATGGACTCTGCATAGAAGTTAAATAAGCAGGGTGACAATATACAGCCTTGACGTACTCCTTTTCCTATTTGGAACCAGTCTGTTACTCTTCCCTGAGAAAACAACTCCTTTGTCGCCATTTTATTGCTGTGGAGTTGCTTTTTTCCAAGGTTACATTAAAGTGAAATTTCTTTCAACAAACTTTTCTTCATCACTATTTTAGAGAAAATTCACTCACCAATAAAGTCAAATTCAGTTCAACCAAATAAACCATAAGAAAACTTTATCCTAACAAGTGCTACAGAGATATGAGTAATTTTGTCAAAGACAAAGGAATTCTTTAAGGAGACAAATGTCAGATGTGCGTACCTCTTACCAGGGTGGAAGAAATTCTTTTTGAGAAAATGTTTTTTTTTTTTTTTTTTGTTAATCTGTCATGTGTTTATTTTTATTTTATTTATTTATTTTTACTTTACAATATTGTATTGGTTTTGCCATACATCAACATGAATCCACCATGGGTGTATACGTGTTCCCAATCCTGAACCCTCCTCCCACCTCTCTCCTCATACCATCCCTCTGTGTCATCCCAGTGCACCAGCCCCAAGCATCCTGTATCCTCCATCGAACCTAGACTGGTGATTAATTCCTTACATGATATTATACATGTTTCAATGCCATTCTCCCAAATCATCCCACTCTCTCCCTCTCCCACAGAGTCCAAACGACTGTTCTATACATCTGTGTCTCTTTTTCTGTCTTGCATACAGGGTTATCATTACCATCTTTCTAAATTCCATATATATGCATTTGTATACTGTATTGGTGTTTTTCTTTCTGGCTTACTTCTCTCTGTATAATCGGCTCCAGTTTCATCCACCTCATTAGAACTGATTCAAATGTATTCTTTTTAACGGCTGAGTAATACTCCATTGTGTATATGTACCACAGCTTTCTAATCCATCTGTCTGCTGATGGACATCTAGATTGCTTCCATGTCCTGGCTATTACAAACAGTGCTGCAATGAACATTGGGGTACACGTGTCTCTTTCAATTCTGGTTTCCTTGGTGTGTATGCCCAGCTGGGGTATTACTGGGTCAAAATGTATTAAAGTAAGTATTTGAAGAGCACAGTAATGATGACCCAGGGTTGCTTAACAACACATGATGAGTTTACTTAATATAATACCCTTTTGAAAATTCATTTTATAAGAACAATTGAACTCACTTCTAATTTTTTTCTTCAAATAACCAATACTTTTCCTTCACATCAATAAATATATATACATTCATTATATTTTAGAGAAGGCAATGGCAACCCACTCCAGTACTCTTGCCTGGAAAATCCCATGGATGGAGGAGCCTGGTAGGCTGCAGTCCATGGGGTCGTGAAGAGTTGGACACGATTGAGCAACTTCACTTTCACTTTTCACTTTCATGCGTTGGAGAAGGAAATGGCAACCCGCTGCAGTGTTCTTGCCTGGAGAATCCTATGGAGAGGGGAGCCTGGTGGGCTGCCGTCTATGGAGTCGTACAGAGTCAGACACAACTGAAACAAGTTAGCAGCAGCAGCATTATATTTTATGTGTGCAGCACTATGAAACCTATTTTCAAACAAAATCATTTAAAAGAGATTCTATAGATATATACAGCCAACCTTCTTTCAATTCCTTATTGGTATTTCTTAATTTCTCTCTATTTGCTTTTTTCTTTCTGCATATTTAAAGCAAATTAAAAATATGCTTTGCTTTCAATAATTAAAGTTCCTATGTGGAAAATATTTAGTAGTTCTCTTAGAATTTATTAAAAATTACTTTTTATTTCTCCAAGCTGAATATTCCAAATTTTATTACAAACTAGTTATTGCACTTAGAATTAAGCAAGAAAGATGAAACCCATCTTATATTCTATTTCTTATAGGATATCTAAAGACTTATATGCTGAAAGCCAGGAGATAAATCTATTAAACCAATTTATTTTAATCTGTTTAGTCTAAAGTTAAACTCTTAAAAGATGAGGATGTGTTTTTATATTTCTAGACTAAAGCATGCTTACTTTTGTATAGGCATTTATGTTGTTGCAGTATTAAGTTTTTATCATTTTAAAGGTGATGTATTGAGATCATACACATTTTATCAAAACCTAAAAGAAAATTTAAATACTTGCATCTTATAATGTAGACATAAATACTGTAAAGTCTTGGAAGTTTATTTCCAATTTTTCCAGAATGAATAGATGCCACCAGGGAATCACTGATAGATAGACATGGGTAAATAGACAGATAAGCGGTAAATAGATGGATGGATAGAGATTCTGTTTTTGAAAATTACAGTCACATTGCTATAGAGTTTTCTATAAATTAACATTGTATCATGTGTATTTTTTCAATAGATATTTTTAGAATATTTGATTTAAAAATGATATAATTTAGTTGCAAAATATATTTAAATCAAGTATTCATTAATTCATTCAACAAATATTTGTTGAGTATGTACTTTGTGCAAAGAGTTGTACTCAATATGTGGAGTATGCGGAAAGGTTTTGACAACACCTCCACAGACTATCATCTAGGAGATGAAGTGTTGTACTCAAGGAGCTGTAACACAAGACAGAGAGAACTTAAATGCGACAGTTGAACAGTAAGCTTTACAATTTCAGAGGAAGATGAAATTCACATTTTCATTTAGAGAGTAATGAAAGGGGTGGGTACATTTGAGCCAAATCTTCTAGGCTGGCAGGACTTGGACATGCAAGGATCAGAGAAGGAACATTCCAAATGAAAAAGCAGCAGGAGTGAGGGGATGAGACAGGATGGACACAGCATCTCAGCAAATGTGATATACCTTGAGATGTGTCAAAACAAACATCTAACAGAACATGGAACAGCAACAGAACACAGCATTAAAACAAATAAAAAATGTCCTTTCCTTAATTTCTGTGGAGGTTTTACTTATTTTATTTTATTTTACAAAATAGAACCAAGAAGTTCTCTTCGGTTCGGTTCAGTTCAGTCACTCAGTCATGTCCAACTCTTTGCGATCCCATGAATCGCAAGGCCTCCCTGTCCATCACCATCTCCCGGAGTTCACTCAGACTCACGTCCATCGAGTCAGTGATGCCATCCAGCCATCTCATCCTCTGTCGTCCCCTTCTCCTCCTGCCCCCAATCCCTCCCAGCATCAGTCTTTTCCAATGAGTCACCTCTTCGCATGAGGTGGCCAAAGTACTGGAGTTTCAGCTTTAGCATCATTCCTTCCAAAGAAATTCCAGGGTTGACCTCCTTCAGAATGGACTGGTTGGATCTCCTTGCAGTCTGAGGGACTCTCTCTTACAACATCATAAACGTGTATTTACTTGATCATTTTTGCACAGTGAGGTTGATATATATTTCAGATGAGGAAATGGGGGCAGGTAGAGAGCATGGAAACCTGACAGTTACACAGAGCTTGATGGGTCCCAGAGCTTGATGTCAAACTCAGGAAGTTTCTCTCCAAAGCCCACACTCTAAAGCACTTGCTCCTTTTCATCACTTATAATGAATTCACAATGTAATGAACTTGTGGAAAAAGAAATTGAACAGCAATATAATGCATACTTACAAAGTCATTTCCTAAGATATCCCTTTATCTCCATGAGCCAATTGATTTTTGGTGCTGTCTTATGGGTACGTGTATAAGGTAGCATGACAATGGCTTGAACTACCAGCAAAGTTCTGCAGAATGCCAAGTGTTAATGAGTTTTCTACACTCCCAGAAGCACAGTTTAGTTCCCCTGGTCTTGCTCTCCAGTAGACTGTCAGTTTTGAACTCTATTGTTCTGTTTACCTCACAATATTTCCTCAAAGATATTCCATTCAAGAGAGGAAAGGATAAAGAAGATGGGTCATACACACACACAGTGAAATACTACTCAGCCCAAAAAAAAGGATCAACCAATGCCATTTAAAGCAACATGGATGAACCTAGAGATTATCAAACTAAGTAAATCAAAGTGAGAAGGACAAATATAATCTGGTATCACTTATATATGGAATACAAGAATGATGCAAAGGAACTTATTTACATAACAGAAACAGGTTCATAGATGTAAAAGGCAAATGTATTACTACCAAAGGGGAAAATGGAGGAGGGATAAATTAGGAGTTTGGGATCAACCAATACACACAATTAAACAACAAACACCTACTGTATAGCACCGTGAACCTTATTCAATATATTTTAAAAAATCTATAATGAGAAAGCTGACTTAAAACTAAACATTAAAAAAGAAGTGGCATCCAGTCCCATCATTTTACAGCAAATAGATGGGGAAGTAGTGGAAACAGTGACAGATTTTATTTTGGGGGGTTTGAAAATCATTGAGGATGGTGACTGCAGCCACAAAATTAAGACAAATATTCTTGGAAGAAAAGCTATGACAAACCTAGACAATGTATTAAAAAGCAAAGGCACCACTTTGCCAACAAAGGTCCATATAGTCAAAGCTATGGTTGTTCTAGCAGTCATGTATGGATGTGAGAGTTGGACCATAAAGAATGCTGAGCACTGAATTGATGCTTTCAAATTGTGGTGTTGGAGAAGACTCTCAAGAGTCCTTTGGGTTGCAAGCAAATCAAACCACTCAATCCTAAAGGAAGCCAAACCTGATTATTCATCAGAAGAACTGTTGTTGAAGCTGAACCTCATAGTTTGGGCACCTGATGCAAAGAGCTGACTCACTGGAAAAGTCCCTGATGCTTAGAAAGATTGAAGACAAAAGGAGAAGGGATGACAGAAGATGAGGTGATTAGATACTATCATTGATTCAGTAGACATGAATTTGAGATGCAAATTTGGCCTTGGAATACAGAATGAAGCAGGGCAAAGACTAATAGAGTTTTGCCAAGAGAACGCACTGGTGATAGTGCGTTCCAACAACACAAGAGAAGACTCTGCACATGGACATCACTGGATGGTCAACACTGAAATCAGACTGATTATATTCATTGCAACCAAAAATGGAAAAGCTCTATACAGTTGGCAAAAACAAGACTGGGAGGTGACTGTGCCTCAGATCATGAATCCTTTATTGCCAAATTCACACTTAAATTGAAGAAAGTGGGGAAAACCACTAGACCATTCAGGTATAACCTACGCCAAATCCCTTATGCCCATAGAGTGGAAGTGAGAAATAGATTTAAGGGACTAGATCTGATAGACAGAGTGCCTGATGAACTATGGACAGAGGTTCATGACGTCGTACAGGAGACAGGGATCAAGATCATCCCCATGGAAAAGAAGTGCAAAAAAGCAAAATGGCTGTCTGGGGAGGCTTACAAATAGCTGTGAAAAGAAGAGAAGCAAAAAGCAAAGGAGAAAAGGAAAGATATAAGCATCTGAATGCAGTTACAAAGAATAGCAAGGAGAGATAAGAAAGCCTTCCTCAGCGTTCAATGCAAAGAAATAGAGGAAAACAACAGAATGATAAAGACTAGAGATCTCTTCAAGAAAATTAGAGATATCAAGGGAACATTTCATGCAAAGATGGGCACAATAAAGGACAGAAATGGTTTGGACCTAACAGAAGCAGAAGATATTAAGAAGTGGCAAGAATACACAGAAGAACTGTACAAAAAAGATATTTATGACCCAGATAATCACGATGGTGTGATCACTCACCTAGAGCCAGACATCCTGGAATGTGAAGTCAAGTGGGCCTTAGAAAGCATCACTATGAACAAAGCTAGTGGAGGTGATGGCATTCCAGTTGAGCTATTTCAAATCCTGAAAGACGATGCTGTGAAAGTCCTGCACTCAGTATGCCAGCAAATTTGAAAACTCAGCATTAGCCACAGGACTGGAAAAGGTCAGTTTTCACTGCAATCCCAAAGAAAGGCAATGCCAAAGAATGCTCATACTACCTAGCACACAATTGCACTCATCTCACACGCTAGTAAAGTAATGGTCAAAATTCTTCAAGCCAGGCTTCAGCAATACATGAACCATGAACTTCCTGATGTTCAAGCTGGTTTTAGAAAAGGCAGAGGAACCAGAGATCAAATTGCCAACATCTGCTGGATCATGGAAAAAGCAAGAGAGTTCCAGAAAAACATCTATTTCTGCTTTATTGACTATGCCAAAGGCTTTGACTGTGTGGATCACAATAAACTGTGGACAATTCTGAAAGAGATGGGACTACCAGACCACCTGACCTGCCTCTTGAGAAAACTATAGGCAGGTCAGGAAGCAACACTTAGAACTGGACAGGGATCAACAGACTGGTTACGAATAGGAAAAGTGGTACATCAAGGCTGTATATTGTCACCCTGCTTATTTAACTTCTATGCAGAGTACATTATGAGAAATGCTGGGCTGGAAGAAACACAAGCTGGAATCAAGATTGCTGGGAGAAATATCAATAACGTCAGATATGCAGATGACACCACCCTTATGGCAGAAAGTGAAGAGGGACTAAAAAGCCTCTTGATGCAAGTGAAATAGGACAGTGAAAAAAACTGACTTAAAGCTCAACATTCAGAAAACGAAGATCATGGCATGTGGTCCCATCACTTCATAGGAAATAGATGGGGAAACAGTGGAGACAGTGGCAGACTTTATTTTTGGGGCTCCAACATCACTGTAGATGGGGATTGCAGCCATGAACTTAAAAGACGATTACTCCTTGGAAGGAAAGTTATAACCAACCTAGATAGCATATTCAAAAGCAGAGACATTACTTTGCCAACAAAGGTCCATCTAGTCAAGGCTATGGTTTTTCCAGTAGTCATGTATGGATGTAAGAGTTGGACTGTGAAGATAGCTGAGTGGTGAAGAATTGATGCTTTTGAACTGTGGTGTTGGAGAAGACTCTTTTGAGTCTCTTGGACAGCAAGGAGATCCAACCATTCTAAAGGAGATCAGTCCTGAGTGTTCTTTGGAAAGTATGATGCTAAAACTGAAATTTCAGTACTTCGGTCACCTCATGCAAAGAGCTGACTCATTGGAAAAGACTCTGATGCTGGGAGGGATTGGGAGCAGGAGGAGAAGGGGATGACAGAGGATGAGATGGCTTGATGGCATCACCAACTCGATGGATGTGAGCTTGAGTGAACTCCAGGAGTTGGTGATGGACAGGGAGGCTTGGCGTACTGGGGTCTCAAAGAGTCAGACAAGACTGAGTGACTGAACTGAACTGAACTGTGGAGAAAGCAGAGGACAGAGGAGCCTAACATGCTGCAATCCATGGGGTGGCAAAGAGTCTGACACAATTTAGCAAATGGACAACAACCTATGGTGGAAAAGAATCTGAAAAAAAATGTGTCACTTTGCTGTACACATGAAACATTGTGAATCAAATATTCTTCAATTTAAAAAAAAAGTAAAGAGAGGGAAAGAGAGATAAAGGAAAAACATTAAAACATTTGTTCATATGTGAAGCCATTCAGCTCAAAAACACGGACATGCAGCATTGTTTGGGACTCAGCGGCTCCCATGTCTACCTCACATACAGAATGGCCATTGTTCAGATAACCCAGTAATTCAGTAACTGAATGTTCTATGAAGGTCCTTGTGGAAATGCTCCCTACTGAGCACCTCTGTTTTCAATTATTGTTGAGAAATTGTTATCTGTCAATTGAAATTTTTCTTATAAATCAACACATTCTAACATTACTTTGTGTATTCAACATGCAAAATGCTTTAAAAAAAACTATAGAGATCAAATGAGATATATCTAGAATGTCCAAGATAAATAATTATCTATGAAAATGTGCGACTGTCATTTTCATAGAAGCTCAGAGACAACTTTCATAAACGTTTACCAATTTTTTTTTTTCTGAAAATAGAAGATAAATATTTTGGTAGATGAGAGAGGCAAGACTGAAGTTTAAGTGTGAGACCAAATCTCTGAGAGTAACTGCTTATTTGAGGTGTTACAGATTAATTATTAGATAGTAATTAGTTACTTGTTAAATGCATCCTTGTAATGGAGAAAAAGAAAATGTCTAATACAAACAACAAAGTCAGTGATTAAAATTTGTAAATATTTCCCCAAAGCTTTTCTTATTCCCAGAAGAATTTAGTTTCAAAGTCCTCAAGTTTTTTACTTGCTTTCAAGTACAGAAAGCAAAAACAAAACAAAACAAAACAAAGCCAAGGCATACAGAATATACTTTGTAAAATTTTTAATTGAAGTGTCAGTAAAGAACTGTAAAGAACTGCCAAAAATGGTTATATTCATTGGAACTAAAGTATAGTGTGTGAATTTGGGTATCATTCTAATACTTGGCTAAAGACACTTACATGAAAGAAAAAGGAGAGGTGGTTGCTTTGCTCTCATTAAGGCAAGCAGGTGTTAATCTAGGAGGTGCCTCCTTTCTATCAATATTTTCACAGTGAGTCTCTAAAAAGTTGTGTGTATGACTTCATGATTCTGATACTTCATGTTGAATGATCCTAATGAGTTCAAGAAACAGCATTTCCACTTCTAAAATTAAACAGGTTCAAACTAAACCAAAACATTATTTTTCTGAACTCCAAGGCCTAGGGAAGCTCAAAGGTCATGACATTTAAAAACTCTCCCACAAACCAGGGAAGGGGCCTCTGCCTCTGCTACAAAAGTGCTCCACACCACAAGGGGCAGCAAACTTTTCATCTTCAGTGCACAGAAGTCTGAAGTTTCAGAATACTGGGATTGCCAGCTTCTGCCCAGGTTATCAGCTTGTTTGCCAGTTTGAACAAAGCAATGCAGGAAGGCAGTGGCCCATTACATATGTACTTGTCCAAGATGGTTCACTCAAGGAAGTAGGGTGGCAGAAGTTGAGAGGGGGAAGCAAGCAGAGGAAGGGCAAGGAACATCAGCATCGTTAAGCCACAGTTCCTCCCAGCTGTCTCAGAAGCACTAACACTCTCTTCACAGGCAGACAGGCAGATGCTAGAGGAAGCACCTCGCAAAAAAGAGGAAGCATAAAGTGGATTTTGTTAAGTAAATCTGCTCATCATCAGTTTTAAAGAGAATTGGGAAATGCTGATGACATGACATAACAAAAAATGAAGGGCTTTCACTGTTTAGTGTTCATGATGATTTCATTACAGAACTATACAAAAAGTTTAAGGCAAAGAACATAGAAGTTGTCCTCCAGAAAGAAAGAAGAACTCATGGATTGCTGGTAAATCAAAAATGTACTCTGGAGTCAGCATGTATTTATTTTATAAGAATTCTAAGACGAACTATGAGATCAAGTTGATTTTTCAGATTAGTTTCTCTATAAATGTGAAACGTGCACTCACACAAGTGAAGACTTATGAACAAAAGGCTTTTGAACCAATGCTAAGATTTATTTTTTTTCTTTCTCTACCAAAGGAATGTGAACATGAAGTCGCTCAGTTGTGTCCGACTCTTCGCAACCCCATGGACTGTAGCCTACCAGGCTCCTCTGTCCATGGGATTTTCCAGGCAAGAGTACTGGAGTGGATTGCCATTTCCTTCTCCAAGGGATCTTCCCAACCCAGGGATCAAACCTGGGTCTCCCACATCGTAGACAGACGCTTTCCCATCTGAGCCACCAGGGAAGTCCCTCTACCAAAGGAAATATGAGGAAAAAAAAATTGCACATTTTCTTTCTCTGATCTGTTTTCTAAGTTCCCTGCTTTTTCGGGTTGCCCACTTCTAAATTAAGCATGTGATGCTTGAATACTGTATGTATAGTTTACTCATATTAGAAAAAGTTCAATTAGATGTTCAAACCCTCAAATGATCTTTCATGTGATTCTTCCATATAATTCTCCACTGTAGAGACAATTGAAGAAAATTGCATTTGCCAACTTCATCCATTCATCTCCTTTGTGCTTATTTATTTGTCCTCCATGAATATTTACTAGTATCTCTAGGCCACTCATCTGCTTAATCCAAGGAATAAAACCCCACCAACATAGTGCTTTGCCCCAAGCCAACATCCCAATAGTGAGGACAAAACAAAGATACGAGATAAACTAATGTGATAAGCACTAGGAAAGGGTGATGAGAAAATTAAAAGGAAAAAGAGTTAAGTCTGGGGGCAGAAACATCTTGTTAGCCTTTGTGTGAACTTGACAATTTTATAATTCTAAGGTAGTTGGTATTTTGACTTAGGTTTTATATATGAGGAAACTAGAGCAGAAAGAATTTAATTGACTTGGGATAATCTAAACTTTAGAATGGTAAGCTAGTATAAACTTTTTGATTGAAAGCTCTGTATAGAAATGGCATTTCAATTATGAGAGCAGCAGTCCTTGAACAAAAATAAATAAATAAATAAATCCTGATTTAGGTTACATATTACAAAAACTGGTGGTTCAGATGGTGAAGGATCTGCCTGCAGTGCAGGAGACCCAGGTCCAATCTCTGTGTTGGGAAGATCCCCTAGAGAAGGAAATGACTTCCCACTTTAATATTCTTGCATGAGGAATTCCATGGAGAGAAGAGCTTGGTAGGCTGTAATCCATGGGATCACAGAGCCAGCTATGACTAAGCAATTAACACACTACAAAGACTGGCTATAAAAAAGTAATATATCAAGTGAGAAAACTGACAAAAATAGCATATGCAGAGAGTGGTAAAATATACTGTAAACACTTTAACTTGTTTTCCTGATTTTAAATTTTAGTTACAGTTTTTAATATAATTTTAAAAACAATTGCTTCAATATAACTTTTGGAAGTTTTTTTTGTTAAAATGTTTTCTATATTTTAAGAATTAGGACATCTATAACACAGGCACGAAGGGACTATGTTATTTGTGATGTGGAAAGGTATCTGTTTACAGACCAAAAATAGAGAGAGAGAGGTCTCAGTGAAAACCAGTTCTTCTGACAACTTGATCTCAGACTTCAAACCTCCAGAAATAAAACGCTATTGGTTAAGCCATCCACCCTGTGTTTTTTGTTATGGCAGTCTCAACATACTAATAAAACAGCATGCCTATCAGGTACATCATTCTTGACATTACAAAGGCTAGAAAATTGTTGCTTCCAAACTTTAGGGCACAAAATTATCACTGAAAATGCAAGGCATATTTCTGGGCCTCACATCAGCTCTACTGAATCAGAATGTCTAATTATTTCAGGATTATCTATGGTGAAAGCCCAGTAATGTGATGATTAATTTTAGGCAGTCTAGAGCCATGTACTTTAAGAAATTCAACATCAACAGGAAAGTTTCCTTTTAATCCTGAAACAAAGAATAATCCAAATACCTGCTCTTTATATATGAGCCTAAAGTAAAGAGATTATATCCAGGTGAAATCTTAGGCAAAGTAATAAAAAATATGATTTACTGGATGCCTTTGAGAACTAAGATTGTTGTTTAAAAGTAAAGATACATGCCAATAGCTTTTCAAAAATAAGAGTAAAACAGTCAATGTTGATTTTAAATATATTTATAAACAGAGTTTACAGTTTTCTATAATCAAATTGTGCTTTTGTGCATGCTAAGTTGCTTCAGTCATGTTTGACATTTTGAGATGCAATGGACCATAGCCCACCAGGTTCCTCTGTCCATGGGATTCTCCAGGCAAGAATACTGGAGTGGGTTGTTATGCCCTCCTCCAGGGGATTGTCCTGACCCAGGGATGAAGACCACGTCTCTTATATCTTTTGCATTGACAGGTGGGTTCTTCACCACTAGTGCCACCTGTGAATCCCCTAATCAAATTGTATTGTAATTATATTTCTTCTGTATCTAGCTGTATTCTTTTTTCCCACAGGTTTCTTGAAAAATAAAAGGCATTTAATATTGTGTAAGTTTAAGGTATGAAAGTATGAAAAGGCAAAATGATTAGACACTGAAAGAGGAACTCCCCAGGTCGGTAGGTGCCCAATATGCTACTGGAGATCAGTGGATAAATAACTCCAGAAAGAATGAAGGGATGGAGCCAAAGCAAAAATACCCAGTTGTGGATGTGACTGGTGGTAGAAGCAAGGTCTGATGCTATAAAGAGCAATATTGCATAGGAACCTGGAATGTTAGGTCCGTGAATCAAGGCAAATTGGAAGTGGTCAAACAGGAGATGGCAAGAGTGAACGTCGACATTCTAGGAATCAGCGAACTGAAATGGACTGGAATGGGTGAATTTAACTCAGATGACCATTATATCTACTACTGTGGGCAGGAATCCCTTAGAAGAAATGGAGTAGCCATCATGGTCAACAAAAGAGTCCAAAATGCAGTACTTGGATGCAATTTCAAAACCGACAGAATGATCTCTGTTCGTTTCCAAGGCAAACCATTCAATATCACAGTAATCCAAGTCTATGTCCCAACCACTAATGCTAAAGTAGCTGAAGTAGAACAGTTCTATGAAGACCTACAAGACTTTTTAGAACTAACACCCAAAAAAGATGTCCTTTTCATTAAAGGTGACTGGAATGCAAAAGTAGGAAGTCAAGAAACTCCTAGAGTAACAGGCAAATTTGGCCTTGGAATACAGAATGAAGTTGGGCAAAGGCTAATAGAGTTTTGCCAAGAGAACGCACTGGTCATAGCACATACCCTCTTCCAACAACACAAGAGAAGACTCTACACATGGACATCACCAGATGGTCAACACTGAAATTAGATTGATTATATTCTTTGTAACCAAAGATGGAGAAGCTGTATACAGTCAGCAAAAAAGAGACAGGGAGCTGACTGTGGCTCAGATCCTGAGTTCCTTATTGCCAAATTCAGACTTAAATTGAAGAACGTAGGGAAAATAACTAGACCATTCAGATATGATCTAAATCAAATCCCTTATGATTATACAGTGGAAATGAGAAATAGATTTAAGGGCCTAGATCTGAAAGATAGAGTGCCTGATGAACTATGGAATGAGGTCTGTGACATTGTACAGGAGACAAGGATGAAGACCATCCCCATGGAAAAGAAATGCAAAAAAGCAAAATGGCTCTCTGGGGAGGCCTTACAAAAAGCTGTGAAAAGAAGAGAGGCAAAAAGCAAAGGAAAAAAGGAAAGATATAAGCATCTGAATGCAGAGTTCCAAAGAATAGCAAGAAGAGATAAGAAAGCCTTCTTCAGTTATCAATGCAAAGAAATAGAGGAAAACAACAGAATGGTAAAGACTAGAGATCTCTTCAAGAAAATTAAAGATACCAAGGGAACATTTCATGCAAAGATGGGATCGATAAAGGACAGAAATTGTATGGACCTAACAGAAGCAGAAGACATTAAAAAGAGTTGGCAAGAATACACAGAAGAACTGTACAAAAAGATCTTTATGACCAAGATAATCATGACGGTGTGATCCCCCACCTAGAGCCAGACATCCTGGAATGTGAAGTCAAGTAGGCCTTAGAAAGCATCACTGTGAACAAAGCTAGTGGAGGTGACGGAATTCCAGTGGATCTATTTCATATCCTGAAAGATAATGCTGTGAAAGTGCTGCACCCAATATGCCAGCAAATTTAGAAAACATAGCAGTGGTCACAGGACTGGAAAAGGTCAGTTTTCATTCCGATTCCAAAGAAAGGAAATGCCAAAGGATGCTCAAACTACCGCACAATTGCACTCATCTCACATGCTAGTAAAGTAATGCTCAAAATTCTCCAAGCCAGGCTTCAGCAATACATGAACCGTGAACTTCCAGATATTCAAGCTGGTTTTAGGAAAGGCAGAGGAACCAGAGATCAATTGCCAATATCCGCTGGATCACTGAAAAAGCAAGAGAGTTCCAGAAAAGCATCTATTTCTGCTTTATTGACTATGCCAAAGCCTTTGACTGTGTGGATCACAAGAAACTGTGGAAAATTCTGAAAGAGATGGGACTACCAGACCACCTGACCTGCCTCTTGAGAAACCTATATGCAGGTCAGGAAGCAACAGTTAGAACTGGACATAGAACAACAGACTGGTTCCAAATAGGAAAAGGAGTACATCAAGGCTGTATATTGTCACCCTGCCTATTTAACTTATATGCAGAGTACATCATGAGAAATGCTGGGCTGGAAGAAGCACAAGCTGGAATCAAGATTTCCGGGAGAAATATCAATAACCTCAGATATACAGATGACACCACCCTTATGGCAGAAAATGAAGAGGGACTAAAAAGCCTCTTGATGCAAGTGAAAGAGGAGAGTGAAAAAGTTAGCTTAAAGCTCAACATTCAGAAAACGAAGATCATGGCATCTTGTCCCATCACTTCATGGGAAATAGATGGGGAAAAAGTGGAAACAGTGTCAGACTTTATTTTTGGGAGCTTTAATATGACTGCAGATAGTGACTGTAGCCATGAAATTAAAAGACACATATTCAAAAGCAGAGACATTACTTTGCCAACAAAGGTCCCTCTAGTCAAGGCTATGGTTTTTCTAGTGATCATGTATGGATGTGAGAATTGGACTGTGAAGAAAGCTGAGCGCCGAAGAATTAATGCTTTTGAACTGTGGTGTTGGAGAAGTCTCTTGAGAGTTCCTTGGATTGCAAAGAGCTGCAATCAGTCCATTCTAAAGGCGATCAGCCCTGGGTGTTCTTTGGAAAGAATGATGCTAAAGCTGAAGCTCCAGTACTTTGGCCACCTCATGCAAAGAGTTGACTCATTGGAAAAGACTCTGATGCTGGGAGGGATTGGGGGCAGGCGGAGAAGGGGACAACAGAGGATGAGATGCCTGACTGGCATCACCAAGTGGATGGACGTGAGTTTGAGTGAACTCTGGGAGTTGGTGATGGACAGGGAAGCCTGGTGTGCTGCGATTCATGGGGTCACAAAGAGTTAGACACGACTGAGAGACTGAACTGAACTGAACTGAAGTTTAAGTATGCAATGTATTGATTTGATATACTAATCTATTGCAAAATGATGACTGGTATAGGGTTAGCTAATACCTCTCTCATGCCACATAGGTTATACTGATTGAGATTTACACATACACATTACTATGTATAAAATAGATAACTAGTGAGAACCTACTGTACAGCACTGGGAACTCTACTCAATATTCTGTGTTGACTTAAATGAGAAGGATATAAATAATGTGGAGATATATACATAAATGTATGGCTGATGCACTTTGCTATATAGGAGAAACTAATATTACATTGTAAAGCAACTATATGCCAATATTTTTTTAAATCTATATTGATCTTGACAGTTAAAATTATGGTATACCAGTTATAGAACTACATTACCAGCTACAATTCCTATATATAGGAATTGCTTGCTATATATAGTCAAACACATTAGGTAACCCTCTGAAGTTTCACTTATAATAAAATGTGGATGACACTAATGCCTCCCTCATAGAATTATTGTAAATGTTAAATAGTTATAGTCATCCCTTGATCTCTGAGTGGGATTGGTTCCAGGACATACTAAGGATACCAAAATCCACAGACACTCAAGTCTCATAGTTGATCCTCTATATCTGCAGTTCTACAGACTTAGATTCAAATAGCTCTGGATTGTGTAGTACTACAGTATTCACTGGGAAAAAATTTCACATATAAGTGGAACCACTCAGTGCAAACCCATGTTTTTCAGGATCAACCTGTATTTGCAAAGTTCTTATACTAATGGCTAAACAGGGAAACTGAAAAAAGAATATCAGTGAATAGTAATATAATATAATAGTAGTATAGTAGTAATAGTAATATAACTAATATAATAATATAGTTGTGTATACCTTACACTTATCAAATATCTCTAACCTTTCCTGCTGCAAAAATTTTCGAAGTGATCAGATTGATTTAACAATGCTTTTTCAGAAAAGCCCTCCCAGTTTATCTTTGCTAATCAAATTGTTTTCTGTTCCTTAGGAGACCAGACCACTCAAACTTCATGTCAATTCTGGTACCTTCTAATACTGCTGATACTTCTATCAGTAAATTGTATGACAGCATCAAGGATTACAAGATCTAAGAGTTTTGGAGCCGTAATAAATAGTAGAAACAGTCACTTATTCTTCAGTATGGATTTGAGTGATTGCTCATTCAAATGGAATTTTTACAAAGTCAGGGCTAGATGCTAAATGTCCTGATTTCTAAAGCAATGTTCTTTAGTTTCAGCATAATCATATAGTTTATCATTCAATTAGGATATTTTGCAGAATAATAATAATAAAAACTAGAGTTAAAAACCGATTAGGACAGCCCCAGGAAAACCAGGACTGAATGTTTTTGTCTTTGCTGAATCCACGTATTATTGTATTGGACAGATAAATGCGTTCCCCCAAAACCTGCATGTTTGAAATCCTAAATCACAATGTGATGGTATCAGGAAGTAAGCCCTTTGTGAAGTTACTATGCCATGAAGATGGAGCCCTCATGAGTGGGTTTGTACCCTTATAAAGAGACACAAGATCTTGCTTTATTTTGCTCTCTGCTGAATGAAGACAAAGCAAGAAGACAGTGAGCTGTGAACCAGGAAGAGGACTCTCATGAGAACACAATCATGCTGGTACCCTAATCTTGAACTTCCAGCCTCTAGACGTGAGAAATAATATCTGTGGTTTATGAGCCACACTATCTATGTTACTTTGTTATAGCAGCCCAAACTAAGACAGGAGTGGTACATCATCCACCATAGTCTAACAAATAAAATAAATGGTGTCACGTATTTTAAAATGCAGAATTTAACATGGAGAACATGTTAGCATTACAGAATTGAAAAAACAAAAAACAAAAAACAAAAAACAAACTGTAGTCCTTTTTCAACAAAAGGAATGGTAGTGAAATATCTGGCTTAAAACTCAACATTCAGAAAACAAAGATCATGGCATCCAGTCCTATCACTTGGCAAATAGATGGGGAAACAATGGAAACAGTGACAGACTTTATTCCTTGGGCTACAAAATTACTGCAGATGGTGACTGCAGCCATGAAATTAAGAGATGCTTGCTCCTTGGAAGAAAAACTATGACCAGCCTAGACAGCATATTAAAAAGCAGATCTCACTTTGCCAACAAAGGTTTGTTTACTCAAATCTATGGTGTTTCCAGTATTCATGAATGGATGTGAGAGTTCAACCTAAGGAAGGCGGAGTGCGGAGGAATTGATGCTTTTGAACTGCGGTGTTGGAGAAGACTCTTGCGAGCCCCATGGACAACAGAAAGATTAAGCGAGTCAATCTTAAAGGAAATTAACCCTGAATACAGGGGAACATTTCATGAAAAGATGGGCTGAATAAAGGACAGAAATGGTATGGACCTAACAGAAGCAGAAGATACTAAGAAGAGGTGGCAAAAATACACAGAAGAACTGTACAAAAAAGATCTTCATGACCCAGATAATCACGATGGTGTGATCACTTGCCTGGAGCCAGATATCCTGGAATGTGAAGTCAAGTGGGCCTTAGGAAGCATCACTATGAACATAGCTAGTGGAGGTTATGGAATTCCAGTTGAGCTATTTGAAATCCTAAAAGATGATGCTGTGAAAGTGTTGCATTCAATATGTGAGCAAATTTGGAAAACTCAGCAGTGGCCACAGGACTGGAAAAGGTCAGTTTTCATTCCAATCCCAAAGAGAGGCAATGACAAAGAATGTTCAAACAATTGCACTCATCTCACATGCCAGTAAAGTAATGCTCAAAATTCTCCAAGCTAGGCTTCAGCAATATGTGAACTGTGAATTTCCAGATCTTCAAGCTGGTTTTAGAAAAGAATGAGGAACCAGAGATCAAATTGCCAATATTTGCTGGATCATCAAAAAAGCAAGGAGTTGAAGAAAAACGTCTATTCTGCTTTATTGACCATGCCAAAGCCTTTGACTATGTGGATCACAATAAACCGGAAAATTCTGAAAGAGATGGGAATACAAGACCACCTGACTTTGAGAAACCTGTACGCAGATCAGGAAGCAACAATTATAACTGAACATGGAACAACAGACTGGTTCCAAATAGGAAAAGGAGTACATCAAGTCTGTATATTGTCACCCTGCTTATTTAGTTTATACGCAGAGCACATTATGAGAATTGCTAGGCTGGAGGAAGCACAAGGTGGAATCAAGATTGCCAGGAGAAATATCAATAACCTCAAATATTCAGATGAACCCACCCTTATGGCAGAAAGGGAAGAAGGACTAAACAACCTTTTGATGAAAGTAAAAGAGGAGAGTGAAAAAGTTGGCTTAAAGCTCAACATTCAGAAAACCAAGATCATGACATCCAGTCCCATCATTTCATGGAAAACAGATGGGGAAACAGTGGAAGCAGTGGCTAATTTTTATTTTATTTTTTGTGGGGGGCCTCCAAAATCACTGCAGATAGTGACTGCAGTCATGAAATTAAAAGCCCCTTGCTCCTTGAAAGGAAATTTATGACCAACCTAGACAGCATATTAAAAAGCAGAGACATTACTTTGTCAACCAAGGTCTCTCTAGTCAAGGCTATGGTTTTTCCAGTGGTCATGTATGCATGTGAGAGTTGGACTTTAAGGAAAACTGAGCACCGAATAATTGATTTTGAACTGTGGTGTTGGAGAAGACTCTTGAGCATCCCTTGGACTACAAGGAGATCCAGCCAGTCCATCCCAAATGAGAGCAGTCCTGGGTTTTCATTGGAAAGCCTGATGTTGAAGCTGAAACTCCAATATTTTGGCCACCTGATGTGAAGTGCTGACTCATTTGAAAAGACCCTGTTTTGGGGAAAGATTGAAGGCAGGAGGTGAAGGGGACAACAGAGGATGAGATAGTTAGATGGCATCACCAATTCAACGAACATGGGTTTGGGTGAACTCCGGGAGTTGGTGATGGACAAGGAGGCCTGGCGTGCTGCAATTCATGGGGTTTCAAAGAGTCGGACACCTGAGAGATTGAACTGAACTGATTCATTGGAAGGACTTGATCCTGAAGCTGAGGCTCAAATACTTTGGCTACCTGATGCAAAGAGCTGACTTATTAGAAAAGACCCTGATGCTGGGAAAGATTGAAGGTAGGAGGAACAGGGGATGACAGAGGATGAGATGATTGAATTGGCATCACTGGATCAATGGTCCTGAGTTTGAGAAAGCTCCAGGAGATGGTGATGGGGAGGGAAGCCTGGCATGCTGTAGTCCATGGGGTCACAAAGAATCAGACAGGACTAAGTGACTGAACAACAACCACCATAGGACTGAAAAAAATGAAAAGGAATAGTAGTCAGACAATAGGTCCAGGAAAAAACTATCATTTCTGGACTAGGGAAATGAATGGAAAATATTGAGATTCTTCATCCTTGGAGGTTCAGAGCAAGGACACCACAGACCTGAGTTTCAAATCACTTTGAGAAAAATTACCAGTGGCAGCTACTGGTTCCTTTGAAACCCAAAGTCCCAGCTGAGTTGGTACTCTTAACTTTGAAGATGATGTTATGTCTTGTGTGCCAATTATGGTCATATGTCAACTTGGCTAGGCCCTGTGCATAGAAATTTGGTCAAACATTATTTTGGATGTTTCTGGGAAATGTTGTCTACCATGTGCATATCACACCATCAATTTTTGGAAGCACATAGCTTGCCTGGCTTCAGAAATTCACAGCTACAAATAAATTTTTTCTCAGGATGAATCATATTTCAAGTCTCATCATACCTGATTTAGATGACATTAAATAAGAATTTCAGATTTGATGCTAGGATGAACTTTAGACTTAGGGGGTTGTTGGGATGAACTGAATGTATTTTCCATGCAATAAGGACAGATTTTAGTGGGCCAGGGAATGTAATGGAGTGAATTGTTTCTCTGAGATTCATGCGTTGAAACCCACAATGTAACTATTTGCAGATAGACTCTTTATGAGGTAATTAAGGTTAAATGAGATCATAAATTTGGGGCCCAGTTTTGGGGCAATAGAATCAGTGGCCTTATTAAAAAAATAAAAAGAAACAGAAGGAGATCAGTCATTTCCTCTGCCACATGAAGACAGAGAGAAGGTGACCATCTGAAAGAAAGAGAGCTCTCACCAGAAACTGAATCAGCAGACACCTTGATCGTATATTTCCAGCCTTCCAGAAATGTAAGAAAATAGATTTCTACTGTTTTAACCACCAAGTCTACATCTTTTTTTTTTTTTTTTTTGAGTAAAGATTCCCATCCACAGGTGGAAGTAATTCAACTTGTTGAATAACTTAATAAAACAAAGATTGACCTTCCCAAGAAGAAATTCTTCCAGTAGATTTCTTCTGGACTCTGCAACAATTCCCTGACCCTTTAGACAGCTGGCCTACCTCATTAGACTTTGGGCTTGCCAAGCAATTCCTTAAGTAATAGATCTGGCTGATGTAAGTACCTCATGGATTCAGAGTGGCACTTGGAACTCAGTCTCAGATCTCTGAGGAGATTAAAAAGGGCACTTCAGCTTACAGGATGGGCCCTGTGGGAATGGGGCTGAGGCTTCCAGGGAGCAGATGCTACCCACCCGCTTCTGGGATCTCAAAGTGAGAAACTTAAGGCTGGGTATGGAAATGACTAAAGCAGCTTGAGATATAAACCCATTGCTGCTGATTCAGTGAAATGTCATTAGCCAGGATGATATTGGCAGGAAAAGATTCTTCTTGCCTTTTCACCTCCCTCCAGGGTCCCTGGTTAAGAGAGTTCACAGGGAATCAGCTGACAAAGAAGATAGTTTTCAGAACCTCAGGTTCAGCATCTCTAAACAGGATACGTAACAATGAACTTTGGAGTATACAATCTATCCCCAGCCTAAATATTACCAATTTCATGCTTTCGTATAACAAGTTGCAAATATATTTCATATAAATGAAAGAACTCTAAACTTCTCTCTAAAACTGGAGTTACAAAAGCCAAGCCATCATGTTTCCATCTGTAGAGACAGTAACTTATACCTCTGTAGAGATTTTTATTGCTGCTCTATTTCAGTCACAGTGAATATTCTGAATATTCTATGAACTAAAGGCTAAATTTTGGGGGAAACCACCTGCACCAAGTTTTAATTAAATAATAAAATGAGGGAGTAGAACAAGGAAATCATTGAATATATGTATGTATATATATACATATATATTTAATAATATATATTATATTAATGATACACACACACACACACACACACACACACACACTTGGTCTTCCGTGTTGGCTCACACAGTAAAGAATCTGCCTGCAATGCAGGATACCCAAGTTTGATCCCTGGGGATCAACCCTGGACAAGGGAAAGATTACCCACTCCAGTATTCTTGTCTAGAAAATTCCAAAGACAGAGGCTACCGTCCATGGGGTCCTAAAGAGTTGAACATGACTGTATGACTAACACTTCATGTTCATGCATACTCATAGGCTTCACTGGTAGCTCAGGGGTAAAGAATCTTCCTGTAATGCAGGAAACATGGATTCAATCCTTGAGTCTGGAAGATCCCCTGGAGAGAGAAATGGCAACCCATTCCATTATTCTTGCCTGGGAAATTCCATGGACAGATGAGCTTGGTGAACTACAGTCCTTGGGGTTGCAAAAGAGTCTGACATGACTTAGTGACCAAACATACACATGCATACTCATATAGACAAATACATAATAAAATTTGCATAGATTGCATTAACACTTACTAAGTGGAGCTCTCATTTTGTAACTGGTAACAAAGCTCTAACAAAGCTCTAAACTTATTATACTAGCAAGTCCATAGATAGACCTTTTATCATTGGCAGCATGTAAGCCAACTTAAATTTAATTCCTAAACATTTTTAATCCTCAGTGGTCTTATATATCAATATCTGGGATTTTTTGTAATTTTCTGTTAACTTGTGCCTTTGGGCTTGGATTCATCACAGATCACCTTTCAGGCCTGCTGACATATCAGTGACCCAATTTCTTCTTTGTGATCAGGATCAATCATGTTCAACCAGTGAACTAGCCTGCCTTTTTGTTCATGACAGGAGGAACACAAAATAGCCAGGTGGCAGTCTCAATTTCTAATTCAGTGAAATCATAGTTGTCCCTCTCAGTGACACCATTTTCCTTTAGGAAATTCAAACTAAGTTATGGGAAAAATGAAAAAAATTCTGCAAAAGATTTAGTAAGTGAAATATTGAGTGATAACACTCCATCCTCTGCCTCTTGACTCCCAGACTCAAATGTTCTAGCTAGAGAGAAAAAAATGGCATATGCTGGTCATCCAAACATATTATCCATCCTATAAAATAAAATCTTAGTTTTTAAATTTCTGTAATTAACTTTTTCAAAACCTATTTTAATTGGGGTATAATTGTTTTACTTGCTGTGCCAGTTTCTGCTGTACAGCAAGGTGTATCAGCCCCAGTTTACATAATCCTCTTTTTGGGATTTTCTTCTGATTTAGGTGACTATGGAGCTCTGAGAAATGTTCTGTGCTACACAGTAGGTTCTCATTATTTATCTATTTTATACACAGTATCAATAGTTACATAGTATCAGGAGGACATCCCTGATGGCTCAGTGGTAAATAATCTGGCTGCTGATCCAGGAGACTCCAGTTTGATTCCTGAATCAGGAAATTCCCTGGAGAAGGAAATGGCAAGCCTCTCCAGTGTTCTTGCCTAGAGAATCCGATGGAAAGAGGGGCCTGGTAGGCTAGTCCATGGGATCACAAAGAGTTGGACATGACTTAGTAACTGACAACAACCAATCAGTAATGTGTATATGTCAATCTCAATCTCCCAATTTATTCCACCTCCCCTACCCCCTTGGAATCCACAAGTTTGTTCTCTACATCTGTGTCTCTATTTCTACTTTGCAAATAAGATCATCTTTACCATTTCTCTAGATTTCACTTATGTGCACTAATATACAATATTGTATTTTCTCTGACTTACTTCACCCTTAGGCTAGGTAATGACCAAAAAGAAGGACAAATACTATCTTCATTGTGGTTTTGTGAAGGAGTTGGGGTTGAGCTGGGTCCTGAGTGGAGGTGAGTAAGTTAAAGCAAGGAAAAAGGTATTCTAAGGAACCATGAAACAGAAAGTGCATGAAAAATGGTTAGGGCACAAACCAATGCTACAGACATGACAACAGTCAGGGAACACAGCAGTCTGATTATAAGCAGTTTTGAGTGCTAAATAGCAGTGAAGGACACATGCTTAGATTGTGGGGGACCCACTCTGCTCTCTAACTGTGGTCCTGCTACTTTATCCTCATAGGACCTTTTTATTTCCCAATCCATACAAAACTGACAACAAAATTCACTATTCCAAGTTCTGTCCAATGGACTGATTTCACTTTGTCACTGATTTTTCAGAGACATTCCTCATTTTTCTGGCTGCTTCCTAAAGAACTGTTTACCTAAGTACTTCCATTTTCTCATTTGTGGAAGACATTCATAGAGTTGTTTAGAGGATTCAATATATGTTAAGTTTGTAAAATAATGCTTCAGTTCAGTTCAGTTCAGTCACTCAGTATGTGTCCGACTCTTTGTGACCCCATGAATTGCAGCACGCCAGGCCTCCCTGTCCATCACCAACTCCCGGAGTTCACTCAGACTCACGTCCATTGAGTCTGTGATGCCATCCAGCCATCTCATCCTCTGTCGTCCCCTTCTCTTCCTGCCCCCAATCCCTCACAGCATCAGAGTCTTTGCCAATGAGTCAACTGTTTGCATGAAGTGGGCAAAGTACTGGAGTTTCAGCTTCAGTATCAGTCCTTCCAAAGAAATTCCAGGGTTGATCTCCTTCAGAATGGACTGGTTGGATCTCCTTGCAGTCCAAGGGACTCTCAAGAGTCTTCTCCAACACCACAGTTCAAAAGCATCAATTCTCCATCATTCAGCCTTCTTCACAGTCCAACTCTCACATCCATACATGACCACAGGAAAAACCATAGCCTTCACTAGACGGACCTTAGTCTGCAAAGTAATGTCTCTGCTTTTGAATATGCTATCTAGGTTGGTCATAACTTTTCTTCCAAGGAGTAACCATCTTTTAATTTCATGGCTGAAGTCACCATCTTCAGTGATTTTGGAGCCCCCAAAAATAATGCTTGGCTTATAGAAAATGATATAAAATGTTTTCACATTAGTATTTAAATTTATGATTCCATTTTTAGAAGTGTTAATTTACACTCAGAAATAATTTTAAAAAAAGTAAAACTTGTCAACCTCTTTCCATATTACATTCTTTCAGCCAAAGAGCTTTATTCTGTGTTTACTTTTTGGTCAAAGTCATATACACAATACATGAAATTCAGTGTGAATTTCATGTGAAGGACTGGTTAAAATAGAAACACTTTCTCAAAAAATAAACCAAAAAAACTTGTATTTAGAATAATGAACAGGAAACAGCAAGTTGAAATATTTATATTCTGTTGCATTATATTACAATTTTCATGAATAATGGCATAAATTTTTTTGAAATATCTGTAGTGTTGAAATGTTCTACATCATCTTTTCCCTGGAAAAGTAGTCAGGTTCAACATGGCCAATTTGGAAGTCATCTTCAAAGTTCAGTAGCATGAAGTAGTAAAGCAAAGAAGTACTCATAGGTTTTAACAATCCTCTTCATATCTGGGAGCTCTAGATACATGCCCTCCTGGCTAAGCCAGTATTTCTTTGTCTAATTGTAGCTCCAGTTAAGACTCACATCAAGACAGTAAGGCGATTGTCCTGTAAGCCTCCTAGGCAGCTTCCTGAACTTGTGCTACATATGTTTCCAGGCAGAGATCCTGAGAGCCTGAGTTAATGGATTAGGTGTATTATTATTTGGGCAGAGAAATGATGGGCACACCTTACTGGGAAAATTTACAGGAAATCCATCCTAACCAACAACCTTGCAAGCCAGACATTTTTCTCCTCTACTTTTTCCTCCTGAAGTGAAAGTGAAAGTCACTCAGCCGTGTCCAGGCGCCATGGACTGTACAGTTCACGGAATTCTCCAGGCCAGAATACTGGAGTGGGTAGCCTTTCCCTTCTCCAGGAGATCTTCCCAACCCAGAGATTGAACCCAAGTCTCCCGCATTGCAGGCACATTCTTTACCAGCTGAGCCACCAGGGAAGCCCAAGAACACTGGAATGGGTAGTCTATCATTTCTCCAGCAGATCTTTCTGACCTAGGAATGGAACCAGGGTTTCCTGCATTGCAAGTGGATTCTTTACCAACTGAGCTATTAGGGAAGCCCCTGTTGCCTCCTAATGGGGACTAATAGGGGGATACTAATTACCTCCCCAGATATATTTTGGAAAGAGTCATTTGCTAGAAAATTCTCCCTTATAACAAGTTGAAATTATTTCCTCTCAAATTAGCTCTCTCCTTTTTTTTCTGTTTCATTTGTCTCATTCTTTTAATTCTTTGGAAAAAAAATCAAAACATGTTATTCTTTATTTTTTGAATTATTAGAAAATGTGGCTAGCACCTGCAGGAATATGGCTTTGTGACTAGATTTGATTCTGACTCTGCATTCCTTGCAGAGAAGGTAATGGCAACCCAGTCCAGTACTCTTGCCTGGAAAATCCCATGGACAGAGGAGCCTGGTAGGCTGCAGTCCATGGGGTTGCAAAGAGTCAGACACAACTGAGCGACTTCACTTTCACTTTTCACTTTCATACATTGGAAAAGGAAATGGCAACCCACTCCAGTGTTCTTGCTTGGAGAATCCCAGGGACTGGGGAGCCTAGTAGGGTGCTGTCTATGGGTCACACAGAGTTGGACACGACTGAAGTGACTTAATAACATAGGGTCCCTGTGGGTAGCTCTCTCCTTATTTTCATTAATTTCCTTTTGATTCTACACTACCCATCATCACGACTTTTCTAATGCAGAACTGTTTACTTGGTGGAGAGCTCTCTTTCAAAAAAAGAACAAAACGGATATACTGGTCCCTTCAGCATTCTCAGAAATGAGCTCATAGCAAATAATAATAATAAAAGCATTTCTATTTTACTTATCATTATTTTATTAACATTATTATTATTTAATTAGCATTTTCATTGTTAACATTATGTAATATTATTATGTTTATTTTCTTGCGCTCCAAAATCACTGCAGAAGGTGACTGCAGCAATGAAATTAAAGGACGCTGACTCCTTGGAAGAAAAGCTATGACAAGAATACACAACATGCAAAAAAAGCAGAGACATTAGTTTGTCAATAAAGGTCCATATAGACAAAGCTACAGTTTTTCCAGTAGTCATGTATGGATGTGAGAGTTGGACCATAAAGAAAGCTGAGCACTGAAGAATTGATGCTTATGAACTGTGGTGTTGGGAAAGACTCTTGTGAGTCCCTTGGACTGAAAGGCGATCAACCCAGTCAATCCTAAAGGAAATCAATCCTGAATATTCATTGGAAGGACTGATCCTGAAGCTGAAGCTCCAATACTTTGGCCACCTAATGCAAAGAGCTGACTCATTAGAAACGACCCTGATTCTGGTAAAGATTGAAGGCAAGAGGAGATGGGGACGATAGAGGATGAGATGGTTGGGTGGCATCACTGACTCAATGGACATGAATTTGACCAAGCTCCAAGAGTTCATGATGGACATTGAAGGCTGACATGCTGCAGTCCATGGGATCACAAAGAGTCAGACACAACTAAGTGACTGAACTGAACTGAACTTATTATCATTACCATGATTATTTTGGATTAGCTTGTGTTCATCATCCGCAGAGGGCCACTTTATGAGCAATCCAACCAACTTTTGTCAACTAAAAGAAAATAAAAAAGGAATCTATTGGAACACTATTATATCATCCATGGAATCAAAGAAACATTTTAACACTTAGATATCAAGCAGGGCAAAAGCCAAGAAAGGACTGAGGCTTGAGGACAACCTTCTCAGGCAGCTGCCACCATGATGAATCAGCCTCAACCTTCTCTTTCTTACACTTATCACTCCTCCAAACATTCACAGTCTAGGGTGAATGGACAGTCTAGGGCAAATGTATCTCACTGGGTGAACTATATTTCAGTACCTGCCTCTAGGGCAGAGACAGCAGAACACTGCACCACAACATTAGGAGAGCTATGATCTTCCAAATGAAAACTAGGGTTCTGTTCAGAAGGAAAAGTTGGACTCCAGACAAACAAAACTCAGCTCATAAAGTCCCATAATAGATACACTTGTACTTGTGTTCTATAAATGTTTACAACACTTTAAACTATACTTCTGTCCTTAGGCTGATTCTAGAAACTTTCTGGGAATTTGACCCTGGGCTTAATTTGGTCACAATAATAGATTTTATAGAATGAGAAATTTTATGATTCGTCCAAGACTATTCATCCAAAATGCCGTCACCACAGTCCTTCAACACAGTCTGCCATTTACTAACTCGAGGTGGTTAGACACAGGACTGCATTGTCCTCTGAGGAAGAATTCACCTTGCTGCGGCAAGCATGGGTTGTAGGCAGTCTCCACCTGTCACCTTTATGGTAGAGAAAATGAATTCATTCATTCAATACAATTTTTAAATATATATATATATATATATATATATATATATATCTCAAGCATCCTTCTGAGCAAACAAACAAACAAACAAACAAACAAATCCTGCATCATTGCATAATATATCTTGTGTTCATGTCGGGTGGGGAGACATTACTTTCTAGGGTTTTGTCTGACTAATTTTTAAATGGCCTCTATTAGTAAGCTTAAATTTGTTTAACTGTCCTTAGAGAACCTTTTAATCTGACCCTGCTGTGTCAATCCAAAATAAAGCCTATAATATCCCACTTTTTTCTTCACACTGTCCTTTTATATCAGCTTCATATATTGGTCCACAAGGTCATTTTTGCCTAACCAGTTAAAGTAATTTCCTCCAGAAAAGTTTCTTGATTCCCCTAATTAATCCAAAATTATTATGCTCATCTCCCAATTTCTACTGAAATTTAATTTACATGAATAGCTACCTAATCTCTCCAACGTCTTCTCCATTAGTAGAAAACGTTTCTACTTCTACTGTTTCTGTGTTCCCCAAAAGTCTTCAGATTATGCTGAGCAAATGTTAAGTAGTTTATTCTTAAGTAATCTTGTTAGCTTTATCTGATTGTGGACATGCTTTTGGAAGTCACAGTTGCATTTTAATAGTCTCTCTCAGTAATTAAAAATGATTATGTTCACTGTGATCTATTTTCCATTGGATGAATTTGCATTATAAATAAATGTCTGATAAATATCAGTGCAACATTTTGTTGAGATGTTATCTCTATACAGATAGAAACTTCTACCAAATTTTACAAAGATAAAGAAAGTTTAGATCTGTATTTAAATACAGGGCATATCTTTATAGACATTTTTGAAATTTAGGCGGCATTTGCCTTTCAAACATGCTTTGGAGATATGAATAAAAATAGCATATGCAGGAAACAGTGAATGATTATTTGAGCATTTTTTAAGCAGCACATGCACAAAGAAATGGTATAAATGTAGAACGATATATTGGAAGATTGTGACTTGTGAAATCATCAGTCTAAATTCACCTGGAGAAAGGTATTTCACTTTATATGATAAAACTTCCTAACAAAGTGATCTAAAAATTACAGAGTTAAACATTTTTTAAAACTCTTTTAACAAACTGTGGGACATTCTTAAAGAGATGGGAATACCAGACCACCTGACCTGCCTCCTGAGAAATCTATATGAAGGTCCAGAAGCAACAGTTAGAACTGGACTTGGAACAACAGACTGGTTCCAAATCGGGAAAGGAGTACATCAAGGCTGTATATTGTCACCCTGCTTATTTAACTTATATGCAGAGTATATCATGAGAAATGCTGGGCTGGATGAAGCACAAGCTGGAATTAAGATTGCTGAGAGAAATGTCAATAACTTCAGATGTGCAGATGACACCATTCTTACGGCAGAAAGTAAGAAGAACTAAAGAGCCTCTTGATGAAAGTGAAAGAGGAGAGTGAAAAAGGTGACATAAAACTCAACATTCAGAAAACGAAGATAATGGCATCCGGTCCCATCACTTAATGGCAAATAGATGGGGAAACAATGGAAGCAGAGATTTTATTTTCTCTGGTTCCAAAATCACTGCAGATGGTGACTGCAGCCATGAAATGAAAAGACTCTTGCTCCTTGGAAGAAAAGCTAAGACCAACCTAGATAGCATATTAAAAAGCAGACATTACTTCGCCAACAAAGGTCCATCTGGTCAAGGATATGGTTTTTCCAGTAGTCATATGGATGTGAGAGTTGGACTATAAAAAAGCTAAGTGCTGAAGAATTTATGCTTTTGAAGTGTGGTATTGGAGAAGACTCTTGAGAGTCCCTTGGACTACAAGGAGATCCAACCCGTCAATCCTAAAGGAAATCAGTCCTGAATATTCATTGGAAGAACTGATGCTGAAGTGGAAACTCCAATGCTTGGCCTACCTGATGTGAAGAACTGACTCATTTGAAAAGACCCTGGTTCTGAAAGATTGAAGGCAGGAGAAAGGGATGACAGAGGATGAGATGATTGGAAGTCATCACCGACTCAATGGACATGAATTTGAGTAAACTCTGTGAGTTGATGATGGACAGGGAGTCCTGGCATGCTGTAGTCCATGGGGTCACAAATAGTTGGACACAACTGAGTGACTGAATTGAACTGAACAGATGTCCATGTCTGAATCCCCAAACACTATGAATATGTCACCTTATATGGCAAAAAGTGTATTGAAGTTATAGACCAGTTAAAAATCTTGAGACAGGAGATTATCTTGGATTATCCAGGAGAACCTAATATTTTCACAGGATCTGCATAAGAAGAAGGCTGGAGGATCAGGGAGGAAATATGACAGAGGATGGAGATGTCAGGGTTATGTGTTGGCACAAGCCAAGATATGTATGCAGCTTCCTGAAGTTAGAAAAGTCAAAGAAACAAGTTATCTTCTTTAGTCTCCTGAAGGAACGCAGGTTTGGAGACCAATTTTACATTTCTGGCTTCTACAGTATCAAATAATAAATTTGTGGTTTGACTTCAGTTCAGTTCAATTCAGTCACTCAGTCATATTAGACTCTTTGCCACCCTATGAACCACAGCACACCAGGCTTCTTGTCCATCACCAACTCCTGGAGTTCACTCAGACTCATGTCCACTGAGTTGGTGATGCCATCCAGCCATCTCATCTTTGGTCGTCCCCTTCTCCTCCCTGCCCCCAATCCCTCCCAGCATCAGGGTCTTTTCCAATGAGTCAACTCTTCGCATGAGGTGGCCAAAGTATTGGAGTTTCAGCTTCAGCATCATTCCTTCCAAAGAAAACCCAGGACTGATCTCCTTTAGGATGGACTGGTTGGATCTCCTTGCAATCCAAGGGACTGCAAGAGTCTTCTCCAACATCACAGAAGTCATGAAATTTGTGATTTTTTTTTATATTAGAAATAGGAAATTTTTCTATAAGCAAGTAGCTTATACTTCCTTTCTGGGTAACTTAGTTTCCCCTTGTGCATGCTGAGCTGCTTTTAGTTCACAATTATCTTACTTTTCTATTTCATATCTAGGTACTGAAAACTGCTTTGTAGTTATTATAGCTTCTTAAGAGAAAAATAAACATAATTTAGCTGTTTCTATTTCTGTTGACTACTATCAAAATTCTAAAGGCATGTGGTGATATTCCCCCATGCAGACTTCTCTGCTCCCATCCCTGTAAAAGGGGAGAACAAATCTAATTCTGTATTAGATTTGTTTCTTTTCTGTTAACCTTTGAATTCTATCACTTTTGCTACAAGTTAAGAATGTTGCCTAGATCCTAAAATATTTTAGGATAGCCCATTCTCAAAGCTCTGACTTTTAAAGTTATAACACTTTTCCACCCATCTAGAGATAAAAAAATTAAGAGCAGAGAATAATATTTGTCTGTTGGAGGTTTACAGGAACAATGTGACCTGACCTACATCTATGGTTACAAGAACAAAAGATTCTCATGCAAAGAAGTTTGTAGCGACCAACCATACCCCCACCTCTTTTTAATATAAAAGAATCCTAAATTCTAACTCAAGGAGATTGTTCTTTGGGATATTGTCCACTGTCTTCTCAGGCTGCTTGTTTTCTGAGTAAAGTCACTATTCCTTGTCCCAACAGTTTGTCTCTTGATCTACTGGCCTGCTGTATGATGAACACTACAAGCTTGGACTTGGTATTATGTCCAGCCATCATTGCTCCCTTTGATTATGTGTTTTGCCTTCTCATCATTCTACTTTGTCCTATTATGTCTTTTGATGTAGCACATTATTAATCTATATAAGCTAAAATCCAAAATCTAGCCATAAAATTAAAAGCATAAAATATACAATAGTATTTTAAACTAATAATCAGTGTTCTGAAAAGGCAATATACCATGTATTTTATGTTTCAATGGTCCATTAATAATATTCCTGTCAAATCACAGTATATTTAGCTACTTTTTTTCATATTAAGAAGCTAATTCTTTGCAATTAAGCAAATTGTAGCTGTCCTAATATAGTACAAAGAACAGATTTATTTTATTAGAAAGAGCAGTCTTCTCAGAGTTTGCTACATTATTAGTATTTTAGGACTTTATGGAGCAAAAACCTTAATTCTTTACTTCTGTGAAATTTACAATCAAGTAAGGAAAACAACATGTTAGTGGAAAAAATAGTTTATGATGAATTGCCAGATATTTCAGTCAAAATGGCACACATAAAGAAAATGAAAGATGCTGAAGTATAGTGTGTTTCTTAGGAAAGGCTTTATGTAGGCAGGACATGAGTTGGACTTAAAAAGTAAGTACATGATGCAGTTATTTGTAGAAGACAGAAGACACTCCAAGTAGAAAAAACGACAAGAGTAAAGACACAGAAAAGCCTAAGTGCTGCACTGTGATGACTGAGTAATATGGAGGCAAAACTAGAATAAACAGTAAGAGAAGTTCACAACGGAGCAGTCAGCAGCAGCTTGGAAATACCATGGAAACTTGAGCAAGAAAGCAAAGTGATGAAAGCACTAAAAAACAATGAATTAGCACAACGGGTTTAAGAATGTGAAAAGCAAAAACTGCAAACTCCCAAGTCTAGAGAGTATGAATGGAGAGGAAGATTCAAATGCTGCAGCTACCTGGTTGGCTGCTTCAAGAATCTACAACATGTGATCTGTGAAATTCCCCATAGCTCATTCTGTGATGCTCAACTATTACACATAATTCCTTCAGGTGATAAAATATATTAATTTGTAAGGTTATTTGTACTTTATGAGTGTGTAAATTCATTAATAGTACATTTTCAAGAAATTGATCTAAATAAATGTTTCTCCTTGACATTTGAAGGAACCTCACTTTGATATCAGCTCCACAGTTTAATGTCCAAGGGAGACAATGAGCCAAGTGACTTTTAATAATTAGTTATTGCAAAAGCATGAAATCTCAAATATTGGATAGTCAAGTCACATAGTCCAAATACACTAGTTATCAAAAAGAAAAAAAAAAGGAAAAGAAAGCACTTAAAAATATTACTTCACTCACTTTCATGGAATTCTGATAGAGGAGTTAAACTTCACCTAAACTATTAGATGAAAAGAGGTAAAATTGATCTTAACAGAGGTGAAAAAGTAGATAAAAAGTATCATTACTTTTGGAAATAGTCAACCAGATTTGCACTCCTTCTTAACCATTCTGTAGTTTTGTCTTTAAATCTATCACCAACTCCTACTCTACCTCCACTGCCTTTTGATTAACCATTGTTTAGAACTATCACTCACAAAGCAGACAGCTATATAGAATCGAAGCACTAAGCACAGAAGTGCAAGCCTGTGGAAAGGTTAGTGATTATAGAGCTTGAGAAAATGTGCCTATTTAAGTGAACAGAATCCTTCTTTGTGAAGAATGCATGGGTTAAAACCAAAGCAAATACCAAGAAGAAAAACACAATTCTGGCAAATACAGAGAAACATTTCATGACTAACTGAAGGTAGTCCTGAAGTGAAGCCTCCAAGGGAATGAAAACTGAAATCTGAGAACTGTAGAGAAGAGCAAGAGAAAAAGCAGAAAGGGGACTAGGATGATTGTCATAAGCAAGCGCTGAGGTTCACAATGTTCTGTCTCAGTCCTGCCTGGACAGGCTGTGTAGATCTGGTCAGCTGCCTTTAAAGCTTCAGGGACAGCTTAGAACATCTCAGAGAATCATTTAGGAAGGAACAGCTGGGCTCATGGCTATAGCTTCCCAAGCATTTGGTATTTCAGCTCTCATGTACATCCTTGGTGGATTCATGTCAATGTATGGCAAAACCAATACAATATTGTAAAGTAAAATTTAAAAAAAATAATAAATTTAAAAAAGAAAAGGAAAGAAATCAAGATATTTGATACAGAGAGAAAAAAAAGACACCTTAGAATATGTTTTCATAAACAGATTGTCCCCAGGTTACTATTTCAAAATATGCTACATATTGTGAATTAAAGAAGTTAACACTTTTATAAAATATTTCTTGACTGTGTTTTCTCACTTTACATGGCATCCTATAATTTTACATTTAGAAAGATAGAACATTTTTCTCAATCTTGGAAAATAGTCATTAGTAATAGTTATTAGGCAATAAAATTCTATTGATCTCTTAACTTTTTAAGATTCCATGAAACTTGCTTAACTGTATTTAAATAAACATTGGAATATGAGAAACATAATATTTGAATTTGATATTCCAAACACAAAGTAGTAATTTCTATACCCTATATCAAACTTGAACAGTGTTTAATATTATAGATTTCATTCCTGAGAGATTCTTTCACACAGACTTTTATTCTCTCGTTACTCTACACTGTAGAAAATACCAAACCAACAACATGTGAAATCTCTACTAGGGTGCAGCTTTCTCATCATTTTTCTAACATTTACTCTAGACTCTTGTGCAGATGTTCTGGATCAACATCTTCATTGTCCTACTTTAGGGTTTTTTTTTTTTTTTTTTTTTTTGGCTATGAAAGATTTCTGAACGAAGAATAATTAAAATGCCTTAAGACTACATTGTTAAGAGGAAAATGTGGTTTGTATTTCTTAACACACTCACCACACAACAAAGAGCCTGCATAAGGTGCATGATTATACTAATGAAACACCACTCCACCTATGCTATTATTTTCATCCAGCTCAAAAACTGACCAGATATAGTGTGCATAGCATTTAAAGAGCTATGTGGCTGTAATCTGCTTTGAGAAAAGACAGAAGGCAATAGTCTATGAAAGACACAACCTCTATGAGCTGCCTACTGTGTCTTGTATTACAGCCCACTGCCAGGTAAAACTGCCTTAGATTAGAAGCTCCTGAAATTTTTCTTGGGGACATGGAATTGCCAGGTAAGCAGCAATGAGTTTATTTTTTGAAAATTTTTGGTTAAGAACAGGGACAAAAAAGTAAAAATAATGCTAGTGGATTCCATTTTCATCAGGCTATGAAGGCTAAAAATTACAAAGGGGAAGATAAATTAAAAAGAGTAAAATGAAAGACAATGCTTCACCCACTGGGACTGTAAAATGGGTCTCCCATATGTCGACTTTTCAGGCTCCAAATACGTCCTCCTGGGCTTCGTATCCTTGTATTTGGACTACCTTTCTTCTACCTTCCAAGTATTTGTCAGAAGTTCACTTAAAAGTTCTAAACAAGCATTCAAAACATAACATGTTTTAAACAAAACCCGTTTTTGTTTTGTTTAACAATTTTTATTATGATCAAGAATACTATCATGAATGAAATTTTAAATAAAAGGTATCCACTGCTCTTAGGGGTTTTGTGTTGAGTTGCCAATGTTTGGCACTTGGAGTTGTCACTGAATATATGAAACAAGCACTTCATTTTCTGTGACACTCTCCCTCACCTTCCTCTAAAACTCTTTTTAGTGTATTGCATGCACTTCTGTTGGTGAGAGGGTGACAGGCAGGAAGGCCAGGGGTCTCCAAACAGAAGAAATAGGCTGCAAGTGTCAGACATTTTTATTTCTCTTAAGCAGCAGGAGAAAACAAACGCGATATTATTTTCCTTCCCTATACATATTTAAAGGGAGGTTTCTCTTAAAATACTGTGTTGCCATAATGACACCTGGTTTCACCTGAAGTTAATTATTCTCAAACATTGAGTTAACCAATGCATTTTTCTTATGGAAATGTTTGTCTTAAGCTATGTTAATGTTCTATTCATTTACCCCAGATTCTGTCTTCAAGTTGGTTCTGCCTAATGGCTCAGAACCTACTTGACAAACCAATATGTTATACTCAGATATTGTTCCCCTACTCTATATAAACAAAACTATTTGTATGGTAATCTGCCCTTCTACAAGATTCAAGTCAATTGTATCTTGGCCCAGGATGAATCATCTGGTGCCAAGATTATCCCAAAATGCATTTTATGGGTAAGGGTCCTGGTGCCATTGTGAGTTTTAAGACATTCCTTTCTTTCATTAACAGACTGCTAGTGACTATATAACATCCAGCTGAAGACTAGCAGGGGGTACTCTTTCTGCCCCCTTCAGATGCCTATGTCAGAAGCTTTCTCTATCTCCTTTATAGTTTAATAAAACTTTATTACACAAAAGCTCTGAGCAATCAAGCCTTGTCTCTGGCCCTGGATTGAATTCTCCTCCGGAGGCCAAGAACCCCAGCATCTTTTCATTAAGCAACAACACTTCATTGGTAAGTCATGTCACAAATGTGTTAGTGCAACTCTCTCAGGATCTGGAATCAGACCTGGATTAATTCTGCTTTTGTCTTGCTGAATGACTTGGAAAAGTTTTTTAAGCCTCCATTTTTCTCATATGTCAAATGGCAATGATGCTACTGCCTCCACTAGGGTGTGGTGAAGTTCAAAGGAGATGAAAAGATAAAATGCTGAGCAAGGGATTCTGTACATAGTAGATTCACAATGACTTTTAGTTCTCTTTGCTTCTACCTCTTTCTCTTTCAGTCTCTGATTTTTGTCTAAATCAACAAAAATATAAGCTCCATGTCACAGTTAAGGTATAGGGACTCTTCAGGTTTCTATGGTCAGTAGGGAATCAACCATTTATAAACTCAAGGTCTTATATCAGAAGTCAGCAAATCCAGCCTGCAGGCCAGACCCAGCCCACAGGTTGTTTATGTGAAGGCCTCAAGCTAGGAATGCCTTTTACCTTTTTAAGTGATTGAAAAGAAAAGTCAAAAGAAAAGTAAAATTATATGAAACTGAAATTTCAGTGTTCATAATGAAGTTTTATTGGGGCAAATTCATACTCAGTTCTTTATGTACTGGCTATGGCTACTTTTATGCTATAAAGGCAAAGCTGAATAGAAAAGAGACAATATGGGCTGCAAAACCTAAAATATTTACTGCCTGGCATTCACAGAAAAAGATAGCTGACCCCTGTTTTAGACTGATACTAACAGAGAACTGAATCAAAATGGCTCATGAACAAGTATCCCAGACTTTGATGCAAATTTCCTGAAGCCAAATAGTCACTGTAGTACTAACAGTAGTTTTGTGTATAATAAACCCTAAGTAAAGCAGAAAAGCATGAGTGGAAGAATTGGGAGACTGGGATTGACACATATATATATATATATATATATATATATATATACACATACACATATGTGTGTGTGTATATTTATATATACTGTTAATACTATGTATAAAACAGATAACCAAAAAGAACATACTGTAGAGCACAGGGGACTCTACTCAGGGGTCTATGGTGACCTAAATTGGAAGGAATTCTAAAAGGGAGGAGATTACATGTATATGTATAGCTGACTCACTTTGCTGTACTGTAGAAACTAACACAACAGCGTAAAGCACTATTTGGATGAGATGGTTGGATGGCATCACCGACTCAATGGACATAGGTTTGAGTGGACTTCGGGAGTTGGTGATGGACGGGGAGGTCTGGCGTGCTGCAGTTCATGGGGTCGCAAAGAGTCAGACACGAATGAGCGACTAACCTGAATTGAACTGAACTGATATTCCAATAAATTTTAAAAAGCCCTAAATAGATACTTTTAAACATATAAAAGAAAACAATTAGATAAAGGACATAGGTCCAGTGAGAGGTAAATAATTTCTAACCTTCATTTATTAAAATTTCACTTAGAATACACTTAGGGAATTATAATACTTGCAGAAATCACATAGAATATTAAGATACCATAATTAAATTTCTGAGAAACTCATAATTTTTAAAAAGCAATTTTTAAGCTTAACATAAATCCAAATTTTTAAGTGGTAAGTGAAGGAACTTGACATCTAAGTTCCACATCTAAAACTTTCTTGGAAGGTTGATATAGCAAATTTTATTGTCATTAAAAATGCATAATCTGAAGGAGTGAGTATAATGAAGTGACATTTAAAGATACTTGAAAACAATTTTCTTATTTGTCCCTGCCTGCTCTTAGGTAAAAATAAAATGCATATTTTAAAGGCTCAATAGTCATAAGCAAGGTACTCTCTTTCTAGAAGAATTTTAGTATGCACATTGTCTTGACAAGTTTTGTTCTTTTAAAAATAAATTATAGCTATGATTTTATTTTTGGCTATCATATATGTCTTCATAAAAAAATTAGTACCTTAAATTAGTGCTCCTAAAACCTGAATGTGCTCACATATCATAGAGGATTCTATTACAGATGCAGGAATGGACTCAGTAAATCCCAAGGGATGTTCACCATACAGTGAGTAACAAAGTCTAACCAATACTGGTTTCCAGCACACACACAAAATAATAGCATCACCTTGCTTGAAAATTTATAAATTTTCCCTTGTACCTGGCATAAATTCAGTGTAAAATTCCTTCCTTTGGTGATTAACCTGGAGATTTAAACAAAGTATTACACTTGTTGATATTTTAAAATGTTAACCCTTCTATAAAGGATTAACTTTGCTTTACATTCCGGATTTTTATCAACATTTTTATGTCCCTCTATTCTCAGGTTTGACCACATCCATTGTACTTTTTATTAAGATTATAATTGACATATAAAATTATTTTAGATTCAGATGTACAACATAATCATTGGCTATAATTATGTATGCTATAGTTATGTATATTGAGAATTTATCACAAGAAGTCTAGTTAACATTCATCACCACAAATAATTACAAACTTTTTCTTGTGATGAGAACTTAACAATAATCCCTATGCTGTACATTACATATCCAGAATTTACTTATTTTATAATTGGAAGTTTGTATCTTTTGACCACCTGCAGCTATTTTGCTCACCATCTGAGTTTGGTCTTTATATATATATATATATATTCCATATGTAAGTGAGATCATACACTATTTGTCTTTCTCTGTCTGACTTATTTCAGTTGGCATGATGCCCTCAAGATCCATCCATGTTGTCAGAAATGAGAAGATACCCATCTTTTCAACTGCTGTATAATATTGCATGCTGTGAAAGTGCTGCACTCAATATGCCAGCAAATTTGGAAAACTCAGCAGTGGCCACAGGACTGGAAAAGGTCAGTTTTCATTCCAATTTCAAAGAAAGGAAATGCCAAAGAATGCTCAAACTACCGCACAATTGCACTCATCTCCCATGCTAGTAAACTAATGCTCAAAATTCTCCAAGCAAGGCTTCAGCAATACATGAACCATGAACTTCCTGATGTTCAAGCTGGTTTTACAAAAGGCAGAGGAACCAGAGATCAAATTGCCAACATCCGCTGGATCATGGAAAAAGCAAGAGAGTTCCAGAAAAACATCTATTTCTGCTTTATTGACTATGCCAAAGCCTTTGACTGTGTGGATCACAATAAACTGGAAAAAATTCTGAAAGAGATGGGAATACAAGACCACCTGACCTGCCTCTTTAGAAATCTGTATGCAGGCCAGAAAGCAACAGTTAGAACTGGACATGGAACAACAGACTGGTTCCAAATAGGAAAAGGAGTACGTCAAGGCTGTATATTGTCACCCTGCTTATTTAACTTCTATGCAGAAGTCCATCATGAGAAATGCTGGACTGGAAGAAACACAAGCTGGAATCAAGATTGCTGGGAGAAATATCAATAACCTCAAATATGCAGATGACACCACCCTTACGGCAGAAAGTGAAGAGGAACTCAAAAGCCTCTTGATGAAAGTGAAAGTGGGGAGCGAAAAAGTTGGCTTAAAGCTCAACATTCAGAAAACGAAGATCATGGCATCCGGTCCCATCACTTCATGGGAAATAGATAGGGAAACAGTGGAAACAGTGGCAGACTTTATTTTTGGGGGCTCCCAAATCACTGCAGATGGTGATTGCAGCCATGAAATTAAAAGACGCTTACTCTTTGGAAGAAAAGTTGTGATCAACCTAGATAGCATATTCAAAAGCAGAGACATTACTTTGCCGACTAAGGTCCGTCTAGTCAAGGCTATGGTTTTTCCTGTGGTCATGTATGGATGTGAGAGTTGGACTGTGAAGAAGGCTGAGTGCCAAAGAATTGATGCTTTTGAACTGTGGTGTTGGAGAAGACTCTTTTGAGTCCCTTGGACTGCAAGGAGATCCAACTAGGCCATTCTGAAGGAGATCAGCCCTGGGATTTCTTTGGAAGGAATGATGCTAAAGCTGAAACTCCAGTACTTTGGCCATCTCATGAGAAGAGTTGACTCATTGGAAAAGACTTTGATGCTGGGAAGGATTGGGGGCAGGAGGAGAAGGGGATGACCGAGGATGAGATGGCCGGATGGCATCACGGACTCGATGGACGTCAGTCTGAGTGAACTCCGGGAGATGGTGATGAACAGGGAGGCCTGGCGTGCTGCGATTCATCGGGTCACAAAGAGTCGGACACGACTGAGTGACTGAACTGAATTGAACTGAACTATATACACATATCACATATTTAAAAAATCAATTCACCTATTGATAAACATCTAGGTTGCTTCCAAGTCTTGACTATTGTTAATAATGCTGCAATGAACATGGAGGTGCAGATATCTTTTTGGGTTATTGTTTTCATTTCCTTTTGATAAGTACCTAGAAGTAGAATTGCAGGATCACATGGTAGTTCTGTTTTTAATTTTTTGAGGAAATGTCACACTTTTTCCCACAGTTGCTCCACCCACTAATTAACATTCCCACCAACAGTATATAGGAATTCCCTTTACTTCACATTCTCCCTAAAACTTGTTTGTTTGTTTGTTTGTTTTTTTGATAATAGTCATTGTAACAAGGGTGAGGTGATATCTCACTGTTGCTTTGATTTGTGTTTCTATGATGATTAGCCATGTGAGTGCCTTATCATGTGCCTGTCAGCCATCTGTATGTCTTCTTTGGGAAAATGTCTACTCAGATCCTCTGTCCATTTTCAATCAGCTGGTTTCTTGATGACAAGCTGTATGAGTGCTTTATACACTTTGGATATTATACAAGTTGCCATATACCTACAGTTTGCAAATATTTCCTTTTATTCAGGAGGTTGCCTTTTCATTCTGTTGAAGATTTCCTTCACTGTGTAGAAGCTTTTTAGTTTGATCTAGTCCCACTTGTTTAATTTGGTTTTGTTGTCTTTGCTTTTAGTGTCCCAGTATATATATTTGGTGTGGACCATTTTTTAAGTCTTCGTTGAGTTAGTTACAATATTGTTTGTATTTTATGGTTTGATTTTTTGGCCATGAAGCATATGGGACCTTAGATCTCTGGTTCAGTTCAGTCACTCAGTAATGTCCGACTGTTTGCAACCCCATGAACTGCAGCATGCTAGGCATCCATGTCCATCACCAACTCCTGGAGTCCACCCAAACCCATGTCCATTGAGTCAGTGATGCCATCCAACCATCTCATCCTCTGTCATCCCCTTCGCCTCCTTCCTTCAATCTTTCCCAACATCAGGATCTTTTCAAATGAATCAGATCTTCACATCAGGCAATCAGGGATCAAACGCACACCCCTTTACAAGAAGGCAAAGTCTTAACCACTGAACAATTAGGGATGTCTTTATATTTCTCATTTGCAAGAAAAAATGAGAAATTTGGACAATGGAAGTGATATGTGGGTATGGTTTCATTGGTTATTATTAAAATCTGCTTATAGAGAAAGATAAATTTTAAAATGTTTATGAACAATAGCTTTAGTCCTAGAATCTTTACTAATTCTTATTAAACATTAATGGAAAATGAAACTTTGAGAAAGACACAGTGTTTTGAAAACAACAAAAAAAAATCTAATAGGAATAACTCCCCAGTATGATCCAATGATCTTATAATAATCACTGTCACAGAGAGAAAAAGTTTTACAGTCTCCCTTTAAAACAAACAAACAAACAAAATTCAGTGGCTCTCACTGCCTATGGAACAAAGCTCACAGTTTTTAGCACAATAGACAAATCCTTCCAGATCTGACTCCTCTCCCCCTCACATCCATCGCCATGCAACTCCCTCATCATTCACCCTCTCACTCCATGTGCCAATCTTGTTTGTCATTGTGCTGTGCTCTTCACCTCTGTTGTTGTTCAGTAGTTCAGTCATGTCTGACTCTTTGCAACTGCAAGGACTGCAGCATGCCAGGCTTCCCTGTCCTTCACTGTCTCCCAGAGTTTGCTCAAACTCATGTCCATTGAGTCAACAATGACATCCTACCATCTCATCCTCTGTTGCCCCCTTCTCCCCTTGTCCTCAATCTTTCTCAGCATCAGGGTCTTTTCTAATGGGTCAGATCTTCACATCTAGTGGCCAAAGCATTGAAACGTCAGCTTTAGCATAAATACTTTCAGGGAATATTCAGGGTTGGTTTCCCTTAGAATTGACTGGCTTGATCTCCCTGTTATCCAAGGAACTCTCAAGAGTCTTCTCCAACACCACAGTTCGAAACATCAATTATTCAGTGCTCAGCCTTTTATGGTCCAATTCTCACATCCATAAATGACTACTGGAAAAACCATATCTTTGACTATTGACACTCATTGGCAAAGTGATATATCTGCTTTTTAATATGCTGTCTAGATTTGACATTGCCTTTCTTCCAAGGAAAACTGTCTTTTAATTTCATGGATTCAGTCACCATCTATAGTGATTTTGGAGCCCAAAAAAATAAAGTCTGTCACTGTTTCCACTGTTTCCCCATCAATTTGCCATGAAGTGATGGGACCAGATGCTATGATCTTAGTTTTCTGAATGTTAAGTTCTAAGCTGATGAGTTTTTCAGTCCTCTTACACCTTCATAAAGAGGCTCTTTAGTTCCTCTTTGCTTGCTGCCATGTGGGTGATGTCATCTGCATATCTGAGGTTATCATCTCATATCATCTTGAGAGGGTAACAGGCAGGAAGGCCACGGGTCTCCAAATGGAGGAAATAGCCTACAAGTGTCAGACATTTTTATCTCTCTTAAGTGGTAGGAGGAAACAAACTAGGGATATTTTTTCCTTCTCTACACAAATTTTAAAGGAGGTTTCTCTTAAAATACTGTGTTGCCATAATGACACCTGGTTTCACTTGAAGTTAACTATTCTCAAACATAGAGATAACCAATGCATTTTTCTTATGGAAATGTTTATCTTCAGCTATGCTAATGTACTATGCATTTACCCCAAACTCTGTCTTCAAGTCAGTTCACCTCTTGGCTCAGAACCTACTTGACAAACTTGAGTATGTTATATTTAGATATTGTTCCTCTAATCTATGTAAATGAAACTATTTGTATGGTGATCTGCCCTTCTTCAAGATTCAAGTTAATCATTTTATGGCTCAGGAAGAACCATTTGGTGCCAAGATTATCCCAAAATGCATCTTATTGGTGAGGGGCTTGATACCATTCTGAGTTTTAAGACATTCTTTTCTTTTATTAACAGACTGCTAGGGCTTCCCTGGTGGCTCAGAGGATAAAGCGTCTGCGTGCAATGCAGGAGACCCAGGTTCAATCCCTGGGTTGGGAAGATCCCCTGGAGAAGGAAATGGCAACCCACTCCAGTATTCTTACCTAGAGTATCCCATGGACAAGGAGCCTGAGTGAGCTACAGTCCACAGGGTCGCAAAGAGTCAGACAGGACTGAGTGACTTCACTTCAGTGACTATATAACATCCAGCTGAAGACTAGCAGGGGGGTACTCTTTCTGCCCCCTTCTGATGCCTATGTCAGAAGCTTTCTCTATCTCCTCTACACTTTAATAAAACTTTATTACATAAAAGCTCTGAGTGATCAAGCCTCATCTCTGGCCCCAGATTGAATTCTTCTCCTCGGGGACCAAGAATCCCGGCGTTTTTGCGTGATTCAACAACCTTTCAATCTCTTATCATCACATATCACTTCTGTGGCTGCATATATACGTCTTTCTTTGTCTGAACATTCCCATTTTCCTGCAGATCTCTCACTTAGGGTTCTTGAAAACCTGAACTTTGTTTCCAGTAGGAGTCAGATCTTTTCCTTTCCATCCTTCTAATTCCTCTCCTACAGCACTTATGTAAATTCTGGAATTGTTTTCTCACAGTAAATTATGAGTGTCTCTGCTGCTGCTACTAAGTCGCTTCAGTCGTGTCTGATTCTGTGTGACCCCATAGACAGTAGCCTACCAGGCTCCCCCATCACTGGGATTCTCCAGGCAAGAACACTGGAGTGGGTTGCCATTTCCTTCTCCAATGTATGAAAGTGAAAAGTGAAATTAGGATAAGAATAAACTCATCATGTTTATATTCCAATGCCAAGAATAGTGTATTATGACCTATGCTTCATAAATGTTCATTGAATTGATAAATAAATGAAACAACGTTCATTTCTGTATAAGACATACTAGAAATGCCAACCATTCAATTATTTGGACAAGATGTAAAAGCTTGCTCAAAAATAGTCCCAGATAGAAACAGACAAGGAGACATGATGATTAAATCCAAGATTTCATCTTGGGACGTGAAAACAGACATGGAAAAATGATGAAACTCAGAAAAAGTCTGCACTGAGTAGAATAGTAATGATGCTAATTTTATTAATTTTGACAAAACAGCATAAAATTTACAATTATGTAAGATGTTATATAGGGAAGTTTGAGTGATGAGTATATGTGAACATTGTTTAGTATCTTCATAATTTTTCTGAAAATCTGAAATCATTCCAAAATAAAAAGTCAAAAAAAAAATTCTGCTCAAGTCACAGTCTCAAGCCAGATAATTCTCATCTCATTCAGTTATTCAGTACATATTTATTTAAATGTTATAATATAGTAGGGCCTCGAATGTATTTGCTGAACCACTGCTACGGGAATAACACAGCACATGATTACTCTGGACTTGGAAATCCTATCATTAAAGCCACTATGGAACTGGCCAGAGAAGGAAGCTAGTACTATTACTAGAATGTCCCCTTTGAGTGGACACACCAGACAATAAGGCCTTTAGCTCATTACTAATTAGTACTAATCTTTAGTTGTCATTTAATTATTCCTTTAAGTAACAAATAACAATGATATCATGGAGAGTATTTTCTATATGGGTACAAAATAAGAAAATGTGGAAGTGTTAGTCACTGAGTTGTGTCCAACTCTTTGCAACCCCATGGAACACAGCCTGTCAGACTCTTCTGTCCTTAGAATTCTCTAGGCAAAAATACTGGAGTGGATTGCCATTCCCTTCTCCAGGGGAACTTCCTGACTCAGGGATCCTCCTGACTCATAGATCAAACATAGGTCTCTTGCATTACAGGCAGATTCTTTACTGTCTGAGCCATCAGGGAAGCCTGATATCAGTAAAACAAAAGTGTTTTTCACTCAGTCGTGTCTGACTCTTTGCAAGCCCATGGACTGTAGCTGTAGCTACTAGGCTCCACTGTCCATGGAATTCTCCAGGCAAGAATACTCGAGTGGGTAGCCATTCCCTCTCCAGGGGATTTTACCGGCCCAGGGATCAAACCTGGGTCTCCCATATTGCCGGCAGTTTTTTTACTGTCTGAGCCATATTAACATTTTAATATGTGATGCATACATTATTTAAAATATTTATGTGTCTGTGCGTTTAAATAACTGACAAATAATTTGGGAGAAAATGAACAAGTAGATTATGGAATGACAAGGTGATTTTTTATGGTAAACACAACATAAGCATTTAAATAGCATGTTTATATTCAATTTGAAATAATCCTAGTAAGGTTGCTCTTCATCAGAAGATTTTATAACTGCACATATTGTGATGAGTATTTATTTGAACCAATAAATATATAAGAATAAATAATAAGAAGAATCTCTGTTGCTCATTCATTCCACTTATCCCAGAATGTCTAAATTATGTCTGTATTATTAGAAACTAAGAAAATATATGTCATCTAAATTGAAAAACTTCATGTACTTAAGCAACTATTTTCTCATTACTTAAGCAACTATTTTCAACTGTTTAAGAATTGTGCTAAAGTATATAGTAGAATTTCTGCAAGTTTTAGCACATTTTGAAATTTTAATTTACTAGCAGAAACTTCATAGTTACAACTGAGAATAAGTTTTTCTTTGGAAAAAAAATATAGCAGTGTAATTAAACCATGACACTAAATTCTAAATATTTCATTAAGCTGTATACTCATTAATGTCATGTGATAAATTATTTTCTGAAATTCCGTGTACATGTGTAGTGACTGTAATAAGAAATTAATCTGAACAGTGGTTTTAGAATTTATTTTCAGTTCATGCAACCAAATCAAACTGTAATCAAACCCCATGGATGGCAGTATGTTGTTAGGAAACCATGACATCCACTGATTTCAAATTTGCTTCTTTTGGGGAGTCCTTCATATTACTTTTTTTTTCATATTTTATTTGTTTATTTTTTACTTTACAATATTGTATTTGTTTTGCCATACATCAACATGAATCTGCCACAGGTTTGCTTTAAATATATGAAAATTCCTAGCCAGAATGCTCTGTTTTGCTGACGAATCAACTGCTTGGCTCTTTTCTGCCCTTCCTTTCTTTCCTACTTTTTTTTTTTTTTGATACCTTTTATTATATTGTAGGGGGGAAAAAGTCATGGAGGGAAAGAAGATATCAAATTACCTGAGCGTCTATTGAAAGGCAGATACAGTGTTAGCTCCTTCCACATACATATATGCTAAAACTCTTACTTTCCTTTATATTGAAGCTTGCTCTTCCTTGTCATTGAGCTGCCCAGGCCAAGCGATTTTAAGTTATTTTGGACTGTTTGAATCCGTGCGCCTTCCCCCATGTATAGTTCTATTCCACTTTCACTGTATCTGGTGCATGGCCTAGCTCTGTGCACATCCCAAGCATCACCCTGGGTCTGATCTGGACCATCACTTTTCCCAGACTCCTGAAAAAGATTCCTAATGGGTTCTCTATTTAGTTCATGTTTCTCCAGTTTATTTTCCATACTGCATTCAAAACACCTTTTAAAAACTTAAATATTTCTAATCACACTTGGAATAAAAATCAGACCTCTACAGTAGCTTGAAATATTCTGCATGTCCTGGATAATTCTTGACTTGATTTTTCTTCATGACGCTTCAACCATTCTTGCTAGAACATTACAGAGCTTTCCTGTAGTAAAATTTTCATGGAGAAGGATCTTCCTCCAGACATTGTGGGTCTAACTTCCTAATTACCTTCTGAAATTCAAAATTTACCTTTTTTTCTGACAACTTTAATCTACTTTATTTAAAATAGCAAACTTTCCCTTCCTGATTTCCTCCCAATCATTTTATTTGTTTTTCTGTTTTTTATAACTTCACTTCGCATGTGACTTAATACAAAAGTGTTTGTTAGTTATTGAACCATTAGAAAGTTATGGGCTTCCATGGTGGGTCAGGTGGTAAAGAATTTGCTTGCAATGCAGGAGACCCAGGTTCAGTCCTTGGGTCAGGAAGATCACCTGGAGAAGGGCATGGCAACCTACTCCAGTATTCTTGCCTGGAGAATTCCATGAACAGAGGAGCCTGGAGGGCTACAGTCCATGGTGTTGCAAAGAGTTGGACACGACTGAGCAACTAAGACTTTCACTTTCACTTTCAGGAAGTTATAGCTCTGAGGACGGTGTTAGGATCATTCTTAGAGACAAAAATGTTGGGGACTTTGCATACTCTGGTATGTCCAGTGTCCAGAAGCTTATAACATAGTAGGTAGCAAACAAGTAACAGTTATTAATTTTGTAAATAAATGAATTAATATTTTCTCTTTTGATTCTTATATACTCTTATAAGTTGTTTCCTTATTCATGTAAGATACCAACTATCTTAGAAAAAGCTGGAATCACACAACATTAAAAAGGTAAAATTTAGTCTTTGTCAGGAAGAGTGGGGCTTTCCAGGTGGCACCAGCCACCCAGAGAATTAGAAACATGTGGGAAGGGAAAACCATGTGGAGAAAAATTGTGGTCTTCCACCAGCAGCCAGAACCTGAGCCCCAGTGTGTGCATGGGGTTGCCTGCAAGTCTCCATGTCCAGCTGGTCTGTGCCATCCACCCCACAAGAGGCAGAAGAGGGTTGTTCCTGCCAAACTGGACACACATTCCTGACCCTCGGAATTGTGAGCAAAGAGCATCAGGAGAGTTTGGAGCCAGTAACAGTCGGTGTGGTTCATTCAATAGCCATGTCAACCTCCTCAGACTGTCAAATATTATATCCTGGGGGTTTAAGCAACAGAAATTTACCTCCTCACAGTTCTGGGGACTGGAGGTCCAAGACCAAGGTGCTGCTGGAGCTGGTTTTTGGGTGAGACCTCTCTTCCTGGCTTGCAGATGGCCACCCCTTCCCATACTCTCCCTTGACTTCCCCTGTGTGTGCAGAGAGTTCTCTGGGTCTCTTCCTTTATGACATCAGTCCGACTGGATTTGGTTCCACCCTTACTACTTCATTTAACTCTAACCAGCTCTCTATAGATTCTATCCCCAAATATCACATTGGGCATCAGGGATACAATTTATGAATTTGAAGGAGACACAATTCAATCCATATCAGCAGCAATAGAGAACTTATGTTGTGCTAACATCTATAGAAGAGTTATTAAATAGCAAATATTCCCATTTCATATAGTAAATGCTGAGTGTTAATAGTCATAGGGAGGTTTAATATATGTGACATTGCTATCTCTTGTATTTACAAAGAACACCAATTCGTTCATTTAAAATAATAAAAGTCAAATGTTTCTACCATTGTGATTGTGTGAGACTGGCTGAGTACCACTGATTTTTTTTTTTTTTTAACTAGTAGTTCACTTCAGTTCAGTTCAGTTGCTCAGTTGTGTCCGACTCTTTGAGACCCCATGAACCACAGCACGCCAGGCCTCTGTCCATCACCAACTCCCGAAGTCCACTAAAACCCATGTCCATTGTGTTGGTGATGCCATCCAACCATCTCATCCTCTGTCATCCCCTTCTCCTCCTGCCTTTAATCTTTCCCAGCATCAGAGTCTTTTCAAATGAGTCAGCTCTTCCACTTTAAGTAGTTCACTTAAATGGATGCAAAAGAGAAATAATAAAAGTTACATGGTTCTATTCCCTTAAAACTTGTGCTCCACTGGGTCACAACAGTATCTTATCCTATCAGTTTGTCATCAGTTGAAGCAGCATAAATGACAGAAGAGACATTCAGCCAGCCTGGCCCAGAAATGCTTACACATCTCTTTCTCAGCAAATGACTTCACTATTCTTTGATTTAATATTTTGTGTAACTTCTCTTTGAGTCCTTCTCACCAAAGTTTTAAAATAAGATTAAAACACTTTCTCTTAAATACCGTACTTAAAAATACCTTGTGAGGCTAAAGGTATTAATGTATTGAGGATAACTGTGCTAATTTTCATTAGCATACTTGGAACCCCTTGATGAAAGGCTATAACTAGCCAAACATAGTATTATTTTTTAGAAGAAATGCTCATCATTTCTCAGTGCTCTAGCAATTTTCATTTGTTCCATTCATTTTACTCCTATGACACAGTTTTATGGGGGCAAAGTGGAAAATTTTAAGATTTCTTTATATTTTGAAATTAAGAAACATTTGTTTGTTAAAATGTTTAAACTGTGACTTGAACTAATCTGTAAAAATAGAATGTTTTAAAAGCTAATACTAAATATAACTTGGTATCTATGCTAAACTTCATTTCTAAAATATTTTTCTAATATTTTGCCCCCCAAAAGCCAATCACCTAGACCTTGCAAAGCTTTCAATGAGGAAAAGCTGCAATTTAAAAAAAATGGATATAGTTATCCTTAATCTATGCCTGGAGAAGGCATAGGTTACCCACTCCAGTATTCTTGGGCTTCCCTAGTGGCTCAGATGGTAAAGAATCCTCCTGCAATGTGGGAGACCTGGGTTTGATTCCTGGGTTGGGAAGATACCCTAAAAGAGGACATGGAAACCCACTCCAGTATTCTTACCTAGAAAATACCATGGACAGAGGAGCCTCGAGGGTTACAGTCCGTTGGGTCACAAAGAGTCAGACATGATTGAACAACTAAGCACAGCACAGTACTTCCTTAATCCAAGTGATCTTAGAAACTCAGGAGCAAGTTGAAGTCATCTAGGACCCAGAATGCTTCCCATCCAACTAAGGAGACAAAGTTTTCATTCATTCACCAAATACTTATTGAGCACATTAATGAATGACAGACCCATGTTAGGTGCTGGAAAGAGTATAGGGAGGGAGCAACTTGGAGTACTGCTCTAAGGTGGAGGTGGCTGGATAGAACAGATGTCAAATTTGGGAAGTCACAGGTTCACCATCCCTAATTAACTGATGTAGAGAATGCAGGGACTTTCATGTATACATAATAACTATAATGTGTTACAGTCAGCCATAGAGAAAAAAATGTTCATTTTAGGCATTCAAGTATGAAGAGTGTTGAAATTAAAAAAAAAAAAAACAACTAAAATATAAAATGTAAACAATCCCATTCTCCTTTACTTTAAAACCTTAGATACTATAGTAATATGCTAAGGATGAAATGTTTTTGGTCTTATGATGAAGAATCATTTTATAAGCCTTTTAGTATAAATTTAAATCTTCTAAAACCCTTTACTAGCTTTTAGAGAATAAGTAATTTTAAAGTAAGTTTTAATTATGTAGAGCTTAATTTTTTACTTTGCTTATTTGGTAAAACTTTAATGATTCTCACACAAGGAATGGCATCTGGCTTCATCTCATGAGATATTCTGAGCAAAAGAGTCTGTACACTCATAAAATTATAAGAAAATTCATATTTATTTTCACTCATCAGGATTTCCTAGAGGGCACTACTTTTCACTATAGAATTTTGTATTTCTAACATCTGGGTCTTATTCTTTTAAGGAATAATGATTATAATGGCTAAAGTTCCTCCAAAAACCACTAAAATGAATTTATAGGCCATTATTGACTTTAAGAAACTTACATACACATGTGCATTGGTTATATAAAATCACTTTGAGATTATGATAAGGTGTTGGCTGATTATAGAGATGAAATTAAAGCCAAAATGTTTCATAAGCATAAGGCTATATTTTTCTGGAAGGTTGATAGTAGTTTTATAACCTGAAATTTCTTTTCTTTTTTTTTTTTTTTTTTAATTTCAACAGTCCATACTGGTAACTAACTGAAAACCAAAGTCCATGGGAATAGAAAATTGATGATATCCACTTTAGATACATTTTACTGTTTTCTTCGGTGAGTTACAGTTTATGGAGGCAAGGTTGGAAGCTCATAAAAGGTGAAGCTGCATGCAAGAAACAATACTCCAGAAGTTGTCTAAGCCATAGCCAACATTTTTCAGAGACTGTCAGTGACTTGTGGTCATTATGGCTCAGCTGGTAAAGAATCTGCCTGCAATGGGGGAGACCTGGGTTCGATCCCTGGGTTGGGAAGATCCCCTGGAAAAGGGAAAGACTACTCACTCCAGTATTATGGCCCAGAGAATTCCATGGATTGTATAATCCATGGGGTCTCAAAGAGTCAGACATGACTGAGCAACTTTCACTTCACTTCACTTGTGGTCATTAGTCTCCCAAAGATGGACCCTCAAGCATTCACACCTGTGTGTTCTCTCCCCTTGAGTTGGGACTAAACCTGTGACTGCTTCAACTCTGAGATGAAGATTCTGTGAGAAGGCCGAGTCACATGGATATGCCCTCAATGCTGAGGGCAGAGGGAAAGAGGTCATGACCTGTGAGTGAAGAAGTGCTCATGGAATCCAGCCCCCTCTGAGTTTTGGCGAACTCCGCTCAGCTGCCATTGAGAAAGACTGGGACCTGGGACCCTTTGCTGCAGTGTTTGTACCTGGACAAATGTCTCCTCAAGCAACAAAATACAAATAGACTGCTGTTGCTGCTGCTGCTGCTTAATCACTTCAGTGAGGTCTGATTCTGTGCAATCCTATGAACTGCAGCCTGCCAAGCTGCTCTGTCAATGTGATCATCTAGGCAAGAGTATTAGAGTGGGTTGCTATGCCCTCCTTCAGGAGATCTTCCCAAACCAGGGATCAAACCCCATCTCCTGCATTGCAGGAAGATTCTTTACCATTGAGTCACCAGGGGAGCCCACAGATAAACAATAAGGGACTAAAAATAGCTGTATGATGTACAGTTGGGGAAAATTACGGACAAAAAATACAAAAGGACAAAAAAACAAAAACAGAAACAAAACCCCTCTGCTGCCACTTCTGAAGATCTGAGAGGAAAAGCAAGTTGTTAGGAATAAAAAGCAGATTACCACACACACCCCTGCACTCAGTACAACCACAGGGGTGGGCAAACCACCTAAGCCACCCCTGCTGACTGATCCCTGGACACAGCCCTACCTCTACCCCATACTGAAGAATCATCTTGACTCCCCAGCTTGACTTGGTCAGTCAGCAAGAGAATCTGTTATTTGTTCTTGCTCCCCACTGGAGCAGAGGGGTTCAAATAAAGCCTTGCATACATTTTTTGTCTGGCCTATGATCAATTTCTATTGACTAAGGAAGCCAAGAGCTCTGGTCTGTTAAATAATCAGACTGTACCTGAAGACAAGATCCCAGGCAAGAACCTCCCAGTTGAGCCCAGCAAACCCAGAACTATTAGAGATAAAAATACATGGTTCCTTTAGCCATCAAGCTTGGGGTGTCTGTTACTCATAAGTCATCAGGAGGCTTATCTTGAAACCAGAGCTAGAACAGGACAACCCACTCCCCTAAAATCCATGTCCTGATCCCTTCCACCATCACCTGCCCTATGGGTGTTACCATTTCCTCTGAATATCTATAGTGTTTATCACAACAAATAACCATTTGATATTAAGCAAATACTGCTTTTTATTGTTAGCTATTTAAATCTTCTTTATTGCTAATAAAAGAGCAGAAAATAACTACATCTTCATTTCCAAGATGAGCCAAAACATAGGACCTCCATCTGCAGTAGCAATGTATAAATCACAATGATATTTTAAAAATGTTTCATTACCTTTAACTTAATAAACAATATATGTGAATGACTGTCTACACACCATCTGGCTAGGTTATGACAGTGGCTCCATTTAGAAGGCTTGTGAAAAGCAGGCTGTAGGACTCCATCCCTCACAGTTTCTGATTCTTGAGGCCAGAAATGTGGCCTAGGAATATACATCTCTAACAACTTCTCAAATGATGTTGATGCTATGGGTCTAGAACCACATTTTGAGAACCTCGAGGTTAAAATGACCCCCAAACACTTTCTTCTAGGACTTTTTCAGTTCAGTTCAGTCGCTCAGTAGTGTTCGACTCTTTGCCACCCCATGAATCGCAGCATGCCAGACCTCCCTGTCCATCACCATCTCCCGCAGTTCACTCAGACTCACGTCCATCGAGTCCGTGATGCCACCCAGCCATCCCATCCTCGGTCGTCCCCTTCTCCTACTGCCCCCAATCCCTTCCAGCATTCGACTCTTTTCCAATGAGTCAACTCTTCACATGAGGTGGCCAAAGTAGTGGAGTTTCAGCTTCAGCATCATTCCCTCCAAAGAAATCCCAGGGTTGATCTCCTTCAGAATGGACTGGTTGGATCTCCTTGCAGTCCAAAGGACTCTCAAGAGTCTTCTCCAACACCACAGTTCAAAAGCATCAGTTCTTCGGTGCTCAGCCTTCTTCACAGTCCAGCTCTCACATCCATACATGACCACAGGAAAAACCATAGTCCCAGAAATTATAAATCAGGTAAAAGTAAGTTTGTCTACTAAGTTTCTCAGTTTCTCATCATGGCCTGCTCTGCTTTGTGATTTCTCTGTCCTTTAAACCTCAGTAGGGCTTCTTCATTTAAGGCGTCCCTGACTTTCTATGTAAAGTCTTTCCCAGCTGTGATTCCCTCCAAACACACAGAACATGTCAAAGTCCACTGACACCTCCTACTTTTGGTTCATAAATACAGCATTAAATGGTCAAGTTCAAGTTCACTAGAACCAAGGAGAAAAATAAATAGGGCACAATCAAAGCTACTTATAGACAATGGGACTACAAGTGGGAAGGATGAGTTTTTGCTTTAAACTATGATTTTATAAGTAATTTTTAAAGTACATTTTATAAGTAATTTTTACTTATAAAGATTTCCTAGAGTGCACTGCATTTCTCTATAGAACTTTGTATTTCCAAACATGTGGTCTTATTCTTTTAAGGAATAATGGCTGTAATGGGCTAAAATTCCTAAAGCATTTTATTCAAACATAGAGAAAAGCTGTCTTGTTAGGGTGAGATGTTCAGGGATATACTTTTCACTGGACTAGATGTGTGCTATTTTATCAACCCACCGAATCCTCATGATTGCCCTGTGTGGTTGGGACTGTTATTTCAGCACCCTATTGCACAATCAAGAAACTGAGTCACAGAGAGAATGTTAATAGAACTGAGCTTGGACAGTTGGTCCCAGAGACTGGGCTCCTTGTGACCGAGCAAAGGACTCTCTTTCAAGACAATGAGACAATAACATTCTAAAACAGCTCCAGATGACAGCCAGAACCCAGATCTGTGTCTTTCTTAGCTCCGTTCCTACTGTGTATGACATTTTTACCAAAATAGTTGACAGGTTCACCTCTAAAATAACTCCAAATTTGTAAAATCTGTACCATGAGGCTAAGAAGACTGTAACACTGCATAGTTAAACCAAGTTGATCTATACCCATTATCCCCAAATGAACAGGTTTAGACATATGAAAACCACATAATCAGATCACATAAAAGTCAGTCTGCTTTGTTACTAATTTTATATGAATAACTGAATGTGGTATAGTAACAGATTATGGTCTGTTCACTTAACAGGTCCTGTATTTGATACCTAAGAATGTATGCATTATGTCAGTGTGAAAAAGGACACACCTTTATTTGTATTTCTCACAGTTTTCAGTGTAATTCTTACTATATCAGAGATTGAGAAATATTAGACATGATAACACAAAAATTATAAAATGTAAGTATATATGGCACTTGAGGTTGTGTGGTAATACTAACAACTAATGTTATATATGTAGCTCTTGCAAAGTTATATTGATTTTGGTTTAAAGAGTTGAGAGTATTAATATTTCAAAGCTTACAGTTTATATCTAATCATAATAAAATTTGCTATATTTTATTAAGATGAGAACACACAATCATACCATTTATAAATTGTTGTCACCAGTATAAATTTATAAGGTAAAAACAGAATTATTTTGCATACAAAGAAAATATTATTTTATCTTAATTAGGTTAATTATATTCTGAATTATTAAAGAGAACAATATTCTCCTTAAATAAAGCATGCTTAGCATAGCTATAGGTGGCATATTTTTACCTAACAAATAGAATGGAAGCTGAGTATCTATAATCTGTAAGCCTAAAAAATGACTGAAGTAATGTTTATACTAATAAACATATAATGAATATCTATGTGACATTTATTGGACTAGATGTTCAGCATTTAAAAATGAATGTGAATTCAGTAATTATAAGGGTGATGATGATAAACAATGCCTGGCACATAACAAGGATTCAATAAATAGTTTTTGAAGGATCAATAGATTAATTAAAGCTAATATTTTATAGCTTTTTAAAAATACCAGACAGGCACTGTTTTGAATACTTTCATGTATTAAAACACAGTCCTGCTAGTTTCACAGTTTTCCAGATGAGGAAATGGACCCTAAGGAGTAAATGCGTTCCACCTCATCCAGTTACCACATAGTACAGCTGATTCTCCAAGCCAGGTTTGTCAGCTCCAGCAGAAAAGTTAGCCTTGCATGCTGCACAGTCTGCTAAAAACTGGCATGATGGTGTGATCACAGACATGCAAAAACATGCTCTGAAAGCAAAAAGGAGGTAACTTTTCTGACTCTCTGAAATGGAAAGTATTTTATAGCTGAGTTTCCTTTTTAGTTGGTGAAAAATGCAATCACTAAAGAGCAGGAAAAGAACATCCAGGGTAGGGACGGAATGCCAGCATGATTGTCTATTCAGACAGTGATCAGTAGATCAATAAGTTCACAGCAATCAGAGTGAAATGACTCTAGTGAGACTTGGAAGGAGAAGTGTATTTGGCATCCAATCATTAAGGGACCTTGTGTACCATGACAAGGAAATTTGATTTACTGGGAAGGCAGTAGGAAATAATCAGTCAATTAAGGCATGATACTGTCAAATTATCTTCTACAGAGTTAACCTGTTGACAGTCAAGCCTGGTCCTTGACAGAGAAGAGTCCAGAGCAGTGAATAGTGAGGAAGAAAGGGAAAATAAGTGGTCATGATCAGGGATTCATACTTAATCTCACTGTGTGACTGGTGTCCTGGCCCATTTTTTTTAACTTTCAAGAAATTCAAATCATTTTGTCAGTTTACATAAGTAGCACAATCAAAATATTACCAGGGCAAAGAATACTTTATTCAAAGCTGCTAATGTTTTTCCTACTCTCTCACTTTCTGCCCCACCACCCAGTTAGTTTCCCCAGGCCCATTCCTTCCTTCAGCAAGTGCATTAAAGAGGAACATTCAAAGGCTGATGGTGGTCATAAGGTGAGCATTCCCCAGAGAAACAGAACCAACAAGAGATGTATATGCATGTATGTATATGAATAGGGCTTGCCTGGTAATTTAGTGGTAAAGAATCTGCCTGCCAATGCAGGAGATATTGCTCATTCCCTAGGTTGGGAATATTCCCTGGAAAAGGAAATGGCAGTCCACTCCAGTATTCTTGCCTGGGAAATCCCATGGACAGAGTAGGCTGGTGAGCTAAAGTCCATGGGGTGTCAAAAGAGTAGAACATGACTTAGCAACTAAATAACAAATAAACAACAATGTATATGAATACACACACACACACACACACAGACACACATATATATATATACACCTATATGTATATGCATTAATATAAATAAGGAGATATTTTATAATGACTTGGCACATGCAATTATGGAGACTGGAAAGTCCAAAATCTGCAGTGTCAACCAGTAGGCAGAGACTCAGGAGAGCAGATATTGCAGATAAGGTTAAAGACAATCTACCAGAAAATTTCCTCTTGCTTGAGGAGACTACTATTTTTGTTCTATTCAGGTCTACACATGATTGTATGAGGCCCATTCATAATATGAAGAGCAATCTGCTTACCAATTTAAATGTTAATCTCATTGAAAAAACATACTCCAATTTGACACATCAAAGTACTCATTCCTATTTCTATTTGATTCAGTACTATCCATTAAGTATCCATCAGAGTACCCCAGCATGATTGAAAATATTTTTCATCCTACTGGTATTTGCTACTGTTAAGTACACTTTTGCTGCAAGTATTCACCTTGATTGGACTTCCTTGATGGCTCAGTGGTAGAGAATCCACTTGCCAATGCCATAGATGCAGGTTTGCTCCCTAGGTTTGGAAGATCTCCTGGAAAAGGAAATGACAACCCACTCTAGTATACTTGCCTGGGAAATCCCATAGACAGAGAAGCCTGGTGGGCTATAGTCCATGGGGTCACAGAAGAGTTGGAGAGGGACTTGGCGACTAAACATCATTCTGCTTGTCAGAGCATCAGATTCAGGGCTGTCTGTATTCATCTCCACTAGAATCCTTTATTTGCAAATAGCCTCTTGTATGATCCTTGGACTCTGTGTGTGTGTGTGTGTGTGTGTGTGTGTGTGTGTGTGTGTATGTATCCATGAAAAATAAAGGTCTTGTTTTGGTTTTTGGAAGGCATTTTAAAGCTTCCTTAAGGACACTCCTATTCTGGAAAAAAAAATTAATAAAGTGAAAGGGAAACATAGACTTAAATTTCTATCAGGGAAATTTCCAGATTTAGCATTCAGAAACATTTTACTATTTCTTTCAAAGACAGTGATTACTATCATGTATTGTGTTTTTTTCTAAAATACAGAAAAATGTCAATTACTGTCTTTGTATTATTATTATTAATAATACATTCATAGTATTTAATGCATACAAAGAGCACTAATCAAAAACACTATTACACTGGCCAGCATTTTCTGAACTCTTACTCTCTGTCTAGCACTAAATAAAGGCTTTCTGCTTTCTGACTGTGCCAGGGCATCCTTGCCAATTGGGCACTCTATATTATTTGCACTTAAGAGAAGCCTGGGATTGTAGACCCAAACATCAAAATCCTTATAGTAGGCAATCATTTCCTTTCTCACTCAACACTACTCCTCTTTCATCTACCTCTTAGCCAAGGAACAACACTGAAGTGAAATCAACCCTGAAAAATGCAGTGAAATAAAAAGTGGACTTCCTGGCTCGGGAATTGTTTATCCAAACCACCATTTTTAGCCACAGTGTGTTAATTAGAATGACTAAGCTTAATTCCTCCCCCTGGCCAATGCAAAGTAGGGAGGAAGATGGCTCTGTAGTAGGGCTTGATCTGTGGGATTCAGAGGCCCTAGAAACAGCTAGGCTCTCCAGTTCACAAGGGAGAAGCAGATAGGCATTGCAGCTAGTCATAGGCACAAAGTTGGAATTGTTCCAGGGCAGGTTGTACAGGTGGTCTCCAGAGTAATCACCAGCTTCTACAAGGGTTTTGACAAGAAACAACTAGGAGTGGCGCTCATGAGAGAGGATTAGAACTTTTGCACTGCCAGGAAAATGGGAGCACATACCCAATCATGACTGTACACATAGCTGGTAAGTAGTATTTGTGTGTTCATATCCTATGCTAATGGGCTTCAGTTCAACATGTAATGGTGCTATTTCAAGTAAGAAAATGTAAGAGCAGCACTGCAAAATTCAGCATGTTTTCTATGACATTTTCTATGACAAGTTGAAGCAAATTTGGTGCTGCAATAAAAATGTTTTAAAATATGTTCAAAAAGACATCAGTAAGGTTGGTGATAGGTTTCAGGGAAGAAATAATGCTTTTTGGGAAATTGATTCCTGACAATAAAGCTGATATGTAACAGGATAACAGAAATATGTATTTTAATATTCTCCTTTTACAGAGTGTAAATTGCATTTAATGTAAAAGTGAAAATGATTTTCCTCAGGCTGGAAGTTCATCTTTCTATTATTTATCTTTTGTGATAAAAGTGGCATATGCTAGAGTCCATCTGGATGGGCAACAGACCAAAACATGAAACAGAAATGACATGAAACAGAAATATATGCTGCATGCAAGGTGTTTTTATGACTCAGTTTTCTTAAATTTGATGCTATGTAGATTATTAATCAATGAATTTATCATTCAGTAAGTAAATGTACATTCAAGGGTAAAATGAAGTGGGAGAGGAAATGAGGCCATTACATGGAACAGAAATCATTCAGCCCATAATATTTGTTAAGGATAATGGCAACAAAAATTAAGGATAATGGCAACAAACAGTCTCAATTATCTAAAATGTACAAGTACTATGTAAATAAACCACTACACAATAAACAGGACTTACAGTAAAACAACAACAACAACAACAACAACAACAACAAACAGATTTAGAAGGACCAGGAGACTAACCTGCTAGTCTGAGCCCTAGGGATACCTCCCATCCAGCTCTCCATTCAGTCAGTCATTATGTCCTTTATGTGACTTCCTCCAGCTGGATTTTAGGAAGTTTTTAAGAGACCACTGAATGATAAAAGACATATTTTCAAACTTGAAAATTGTACCTTGCTTGAAAAAACATAGATCAAGCCCTGAGCCTTTGGAATGGGAGAACTGAGTCCAAGACCCTAGACTACTAGAGGAATAACTCTGGGGAGTATCAAATAGTGAGAACTCCCACAAAGGAAACCACTTGAATATAAGACCCAACATCACCCAACCATCAGTAGAACCTTGTGCACAATGCCTCATCTAAACAACAAACAAAATAAAAATACAAAGCCAATCATCAGCATACAGGATTACTACCTCACTCAAGTTTGCCCATCAGAGGAAAAACAAACAAAACTCAGCACAAATCTCATCCTATAGGAAGCTTACACAAACCACTGAAACAAACTTAGGAGGGCAGAAACCAAAACGAACAAAGAATTCAAACTTGAAGCCTAGGAAAATGAGACCTCAAACACAATAAGTCAAAATAATAATAATAATGAAAAGGCAGAGAAATACTACACAAATGAAGGAACAAATTAGAAGCACAGGAATCCAAATAAATGAAGAGGAAATAGGCAAACTAAGTGAAAAAGAATTCAGAATAATGATAGTAAAGATGATCAAAAACCTTGAAAAAAATGGAGAAAATGCAAGAATCAATTAACAAAGACCTAGAAAAATTAAAGAATAAATTTACAGAGACAAACAGTACAATTACTGAAATTAAAAATATTCTAGAGGGAACCAATAGCAGAATATCTGAAGCAGAAGAATGGATCAGTGAGCTGGAAGATAAAATGGTGGAAATAAATTCTGAAGAGCAGAATAAAGTAGAAAGAATGAGAAGAATTGAGGATAGTCACAAAGACCTCTGGGACAATCAAACCCACCAACATTCCAGTTATAGGGGTCACAGAAGAAGAGAAAAAGAAAGGGTATAGAAAATTTTGTAAAGAATAGTGTTAATTTGATTTAGAAAAATGAAAAGAAAAAAAAAACACAATTGCCATTTCTCTAAGTGCTTTATTGACTACGCCAAAGCTTTTGACTTTGTGGATCATAACAAACTGTGTAAAATTCCTAAAGATTGGGAATATTAGACTACCTTAGCTACCACCTGAGAAATCTGTGTGCAGGTCAAGAAGAAAAAATTAGAACCAGACATGGAACAATGGACTGGTTTCAAATTGGGAAAGAAGGACATCAAGACCATATATTGTCACCCTGCTTATTTAACTTATATGCAGAGCACATCATGCAAAATGCCAGACTGGATGAAGCAAAAGCTGGAATCAAGATTGCCAGGAGAAATGTCAATAACGTCAGATACATAGATGACACCACCTTTATGGCAGAAAGTGAAGACCTAAATAACTTCTTGATGAAAGTGAAAGAGGAGAGGGAAAAAGCTGGCTTAAAACTCAACAATCAAAACATTAAGATCATGGTATTTGGTCTCATTACTTCATGGCAAATAGATGGGGAAATGATGGAAACAGTAACATACTTTATTTTCTTGGGCTCCAAAATCACTGCAGATGGTGACTGCAGCCATGAAATTAAAAGATGCTTGCTCCTTGGAGGAAAAGCTATAGCCAACCTTGACAGCATTTTAAAAAGCAGAGACATTACCTTGCCGACAAAGGTCCATCTAGCCAAACCTATGTTTTTTTCAGGAGCCATGTATGGATGTGAGAACTGACCTAAAGAAGGCTGAGTGTAGAAGAACTGATGTTTTAGAACTGTGGTGTTGGAGAAGACTCTTGAGAGTTTCTTGGAATGCAAGGAGATCAAACCAGTCAATGCTAAAGGAAATCAGTCCTGCATATTCATTGGGAGGACTGATGCTGAAGCTAAAAGCTCCAATACTTTGACCACCTGATATGAAGAAATGATTCACTGGAAAAGGACCCAGATGCTGGTATACAAGCGGGAGGAGAAGGGGACGACAGAGGATGAGATGATTGAATGGCATCACTTACTAAATGGACGTGAGTTTGAGCATACTCTGGGAGTTCGTGATGGATAGGGAAGCCTGGCATGCTGCAGTCCATGGGGTCGCAAAGAGTCAGACATGACTGAGTGACTGAACTGAACTGAACTGAACTGAACTGAACTAAGTGCTCAGATATTCACAGGATAATACTACGTATGTAAACTTTCAATAAGCTCACCCATTAATTATCACTGGTTATTTTATTTTTTCATAGCATGGCTTATTCTATATAATAAATAGTTTATTTTATCAACAAATGGAAATTGAGAGCATAACCACAATAAAGATGAAGAAAAGTAAAAAGAATTATCATAATAACAAATATTCATAATATTCAATTTTAAAGGCTCATGAAATGTTGAGAAATAGTAACATAAGTAAAGAACACTTGACAATATAAATATGGAACAGAAATGAAGGATAGTATGTATTTTTCTACAAATTCTTGAGTCTCCAAAATTCTTGATTCAGTAGCTGTGAGACTGTTGGTCAGACGTTAAAGTCATAGGTTAGGTTTCGTTTATCTAAGGCAAACAAAGGGTCTATTCATACAAGGGTCAGAGACTGGGCAAATTTCAAATAGCAGTGACTTAGTTTTTTATTTTCATTATTTTAAATTATCATCATTATCATAAAATGCTTGCTCTATGACCTTATGCAACTGTAAATAGGTCTTCATCATTTCACTAGTGGAAAGTGCTAGTGAGTCTTATTCACAACAGATAACAAAATAGCTTGATGTAAAACATAAGGGTTTGATTTATACTTTCATTTATCAAGCACTTAATACTGTTTATTTTGTCCCTGGTATTCCTAGTATTTAGAAATATGAACTCACTTTAATTCTCATAACTTTATGAGACACATGTGTCCCATGTGTCATTTTACACATGAGGAAACTGAGTCACAGTTTCCTGTGTATTTCTGTAGTAAACGATGTATTAAGTTATCTTATGGAGGTTCTACAGCTAAAAGGCAAAGTTCAGATTTAAATTAAGTTCGTTTCCTCCAGACATGTTTTTAACTCTGTGATCTGTCCACATAGGATCACGTAACACACGAGAGATTCCCTCTAATTCTAAAGCATGAAGTCCCTATTATGCTCTCCCTGGACGCCAAACAGAATGCCTGAGTAAGATGGTAACACGGAAGTCATAGGCAAATCCTTTACTATGCTAGGGGAACATCACTTCTTCCAACACTTGAATGTACTATAGTAGCAGTTTCATCGTAAATGGTCATAGAGTAGTTTTATATTAAAACAAAACGTCTTGCCAGAATTTAAATTTTTGAAGCTTTGTAAACACAAGCTGGAATCAAGATTGCCGGGAGAAATATCAATAATCTCAGATATGCAGATGACACCACTCTTATGGCAGAAAGTGAAGAGGAACTAAAAAGCCTCTTGATGAAAGTAAAAGAGGAGGGCGAAAAAGTTGGCTTAAAGCTCAACATTCAGAAAACGAAGATCACGGCATCCGGTCCCATCACTTTATGGGAAATAGATGGCCAAACAGTGGAAACAGTGTCAGACTTTATTTTTTTGAGCTCCAAAATCACTGCAGATGGTGATTGCAGCCGTGAAATTAAAAAACACTTACTCTTTGGAAGAAAAGTTATGACCAGCCTAGATAGTATATTCAAAAGCAGAGACATTACTTTGCTGACTAAGGTCTGTCTAGTCAAGGCTATGGTTTTTCTAGTAGTCACGTATGGATGTGAGAGTTGGACTGTGAAGAAGGCTGAGCACCGAAGAATTGATGCTTTTGAATTGTGGTGTTGGAGAAGACTCTTGCGAGTCCCTTGGACTGCAAGGAGATCCAACCAGTTCATTCTGAAGGAGATCAACCCTGGAATTTCTTTGGAAGGAATGATGCTAAAGCTGAAACTCCAGTATTTTGGCCACCTCATGAGAAGAGTTGACTCACTGGCAAAGAGTCTGATGCTGTTAGGGATTGGGGGCAGGAGGAGAAGGGGACGACAGAGGATGAGATGGCTGGATGGCATCACTGAGTCGATGGACGTGAGTCTGAGTGAACTGCGGGAGATGGTGATGGACAGGGAGGCCTGGCGTGCTGCGATTCATGGGGTCGCAAAGAGTCGGACATGACTGAGTGACTGAAATGAACTGAACTGAACTGAACTGAAAAGTTACAGTAACAAATCTCTTTCATGTTTTGTAACTTTGTAAAAAAAAAAATAGTTGTGAATAAAACTGGGAAGTAAAACTGTGCTATGAGTTCTCACTGTACACCTTAAACACACAAGTTTTAGCCAGGAAACATACATAGCATTATACCACTTTGTGGAACTTATTTAGGAGTAAATGTTCTTAGATTTACAGGTGGGAATAATTCCCCTCTTTTAAAAATGTAACTATTTGTGCAAACATAGTCATAAATCTTTGACTCACTTCACAAATGTTTATTCACTCTATCTCACACCTGAGCCTCCCTGTGCCCTGAAGCACTGTGTGTCCAGCAACTTCCTGATGCCAGAATCCTCTCCTAAGAAACTCTTTTTGTTGTTGACATCAAAAGCACAAATCCTAAAGAATTCAAAGAGCTCCTTTGTATCAGAGAATGTGTGTTCTTTGTCAGCTGTTAGGGTAAGAGAGCTCACTGCAATTGTCTTCTTTGCCTGCTGCATACAGATGATAAACAGAGTCATCAGGAACCCCACACCCAGGAGCACTCCAGCCTCTGCTTCAGTCTCCTTGCCCTCTTTTAAGAGCCAAGTATCATCACCAGTTCTACCCTCATGTCATGCCTATTTCAATTATTTAACAGGGCTGCAGAGACAGCGGAGAGAATGAGCATTGAATAGATGTCATTTTTCATCCCCACCTGGAGGCTGTGAAGGCGCTGCAAGTGGCTCAGGGTGATTTTGTGGGAATGAGCTGGGGAAAAGCAATGCTTATGCTGCCGCTCCCCCTTCAGCAGTACCTCACACTGAGGGATTCTAAATCCATGTTGGCATCCTCAGTGCTTCTTTTGTGCTACAAAGAATCAAGTTAAATATTGGCTAATCCACAGGTTTTAAATATCCTAATTAATAAAACATGGGTAGGTACATCTGCTCCTCCTCCCATGTTCCTACACACTCCCACATCAATAATTTTGCTCAACAACATTTCTAACACAGTGATTACAGAGCCACTAAATCAGCTGCACATTCATAACAATTTATAAAATCTATGCCAGGCAGGAATTTTAATCATCTATCTGCCTAACTGAGCCCACAATTTAATGACCAGGGTGTGCCAACAATTACTATTTTCATTTAATAGTCAATAAAATGTGTTATTCAGTCTTATTTATTAATGCAATTATCCGTAACATCTGTTTTAAACAAGAAAAGTTAATGTGAATTATGATAATTTTAATTGAAAGCAAATAATAATCTAGAAATTTCCTGGTTTTCATTATAGAAAATTATTTCAATACTATTAGTATACTCAGAGGAATTAACTCTAAGCACATGGGACTCTAGTATTCAATTTAGACTCAAGAGAGCCTTGGAAAGTGGAAAAATAGAAAGAGAATTAGCCTTTCCACCCCTTCGCATTGTCTCTGTAGTGTCAAGCTCACACCTGCTCAAAATGCACTCCCCTTGGCTAATACAGATCATTCTGGGTAAATGTGTTCATGTGTTTAGTTGCTCAGTCATATCTGACTCTTTGCCACCCCACAGACTGTAGCCCGCCAGGCTCCTCTGTCCATGGGATTTTCCAGGCAAGATTATTGGAGTGGGTTGCCATTTCCTTCTCTAGGGGATCTTCCAGACCCAGGGATAGAACCAGCACCCCCTGTGTCTCCTTGGCAAGGGGATTCTTTACCACTGCACCACTTGGGACAACTTATGTGGACAGGTTATTCATAAATTAATGTTTGTGACAGCTTTACCTGGAGGGCAGTTCTTTCCGCACTCAGGAATTAGCTACTGCACAGGTAACAACACAGGAAACAACTGAAATTACACTTTGCAAAAGAATCAGTTAGGCCCCTGTCATGTTGTAATTGACATAACAACTAAACGAGAAAATGGCTTAAATAATTAAGAACATATATTGAATCACTTCATTGGAAAGTCATTTTGTTTTGAATAAGTGTTGGCTTCAAGGAAGGATTGACCCAGAGGCTCAACAAACATCATGCAGAATCTGTGTTTTCTTTCTTTCCTTCTGTCCTACCTATTTATAATCAGCTCCAGCACCCATAGGACTTCCTGGTCTCCTACAAGCACCAACCTTTTTCCTTACAATATCCAGTTGCAGACCTCATGTCCTCATATAAACCATCCAGAAGAAGAGAGCTAGTCTATTCCAGAGGTTTTCAGGAACAGAAAGGCTTCTCTTCAGTTCAGTTCAGTTCAGTCGCTCAGTCATGTCCGACTCTTTGCAACCCCATGAACCACAGCATGCCAGGCCTCCCTATCTATCATCAACTCCCAGAGTTCATTCAAACTCATGTCCATTGAGTTGGTGACGCCTTCCAGCCATCTCATCCTCTGTCATCCCCTTCTCCTCCTGCCCCCAATCCCTCCCAGCATCAGAGTATTTTACAATGAGTCAAATCTCCGCATGAGGTGGCCAAAGTATTGGAGTTTCAGCTTCAGTATCAGTCCTTCCAATGAACACCCAGGACTGATCTCCTTTAGAATAGACTGGTTAGATCTCCTTGCAGTCCAAGGGACTCTCAAGAGTCTTCTCCAACACCACAGTTCAAAAGCATCAATTCTCTGCTCAACTTTCTTTATAGTCCAACTTTCACATCAATACATGACCACTGGAAAAACCATAGCCTTGACTATATGGACCTTTGTTGGCAAAGTAATGTCTCTGCTTTTTAATATGCTATCTAGGTTGGTCATAACTTTCAGCAGTTTACTAAAGGCTTTATATGTGCTTTGGTTCTGATGGAGTTAAGTTTCCAGTCCTGAGCCATTTTCTGTGCTCAGGGGCTATGAAAGGGTATTACAATGTGTCAGTTTTTTTAAACCCATCAAGGCTGTCATGATATGGGCAAGACTGGCTCTCTGAGCACTGTCTCCAGAAGGCAGAATGGATGGTATACAATGGAAACAAGAGATGTCCACTGAAAGTGAGCCCCATTCTGCCTGAGCCAAACTGGAAGCCTGACCTCATGATTATGTTAAAGGTGTGCTCAGTTACTCAGTTGTGTTCCACTCTTTGCTACCCTATGAACTGTAGCCCACCAGGCTCCTCTGTCCATTCTTTCCAGTCAACAGTGCTAGAGTGGGTTGCTATTTCCTTCTCTAGCATGTGTGTTAAAGAAGTATCCGAAAAAAATAAATAAATAAATAAATAAAAGACTCTTATTTTTAAAATGAGATCTAGCAAAGTTACTTTCTGTATATTTACCAGTAAACATGACATTTTTCTCTAGGGGACAAACTTGAGATGTTAAGTGAGCTTCTTAAGTTAAAAGGTTTTAGTGAAGCTAGGACTACATTTCAGATAAATTGAATCTCAGTTTAGTATCCTCTCTACCAAACAATTTTCAGAATTATTATTCATTTTTACCTTATTTTTTTAATTTTAATTAAATTAATTCTGGTTATCTTCTACAAACTAGATGCATTTAATATTCTATCTAACCTATGAGTCATGGACAGCTAACTCTCACAATAAGAAATGTAAACTCTGTCATTCAGAGGTTAGCAATTTTGAAGATTATATGAACTATTTTAATTCTAGGGATTGTAATGTTGTGCCTTGAAAGAAAAAAAAATATATATATATCATTAAATTCAGCAATATTAGAAAGAACAAAGAGCCTGGCAGTCAGAAGGCCCATAATTTTTTCCCAACTTTACCACTCCCTGGTGGCTCAGGGAGGAAACAATCTGCCTGCAATGCAGGAGACATGGGTTCAATCCACAGGTCAGGAAGATCCCTTGGAGGAGGAAATGGCTACCCATTCCAATAACTTGCCTGGAGAATTTCATGGACAAAGGAATCTGGCAGGCTATAGTCCGTGGGATTACAAAGAGTCAGACACGACTGAGCAACTAACACTCACTTTCACTTACCACTAACTACTCCTATGACATAATCAAGCTATTCATTCTCTGTGGGATTCAGCTGTGGAATTAACAAGAATAAATTTTAAGGGGATTTCTAATTCTGAAACTCCTTGATCCACAAAGTTTGGTTAAGCAATGTGAAAAGTTTGTGGTATGGTGCCTTAATTGGAAAGAAACACACAGAACTTTGAAATTAGATTGGCTAATATCAAATTCGGAGAAGGCAATGGCAACCCACTCCAGTACTCTTGCCTGGAAAATCCCATGGATGCAGGAGCCTGGAAGGCTGCAGTCCATGGGATCACGAAGAGTCGGACATGACTGAACGACTTCACTTTCACTTTTCACTTTCATGCTTTGGAGAAGGAAATGGCAACCTACTCCAGTGTTCTTGCCTGGAGAGTCCCAGGGATGGGGGAGCCTGGTGGGCTGCCATCTATGGGGTCACACAGAGTCGGACATGACTGAAGCGACTTAGCAGCAGCAGCAGCAGCAGCAATATCAAATTAGGCTCTGTCCCTGAGACTGAATGGGCTATTTAAATTTTACAATTTTCTACTAAAGATAGAAATAATAAATCTATAATATAGCTACTATTTCAAAATGAAGAATATTCCAAAATCCATACTTTCTTATTTCTTAATTTGCTGAAGTTCATGAATGTATTGCCACATAAGAGATCAGCAGTTACCTGGGCTATTGTTGGAAAGACAAATAGAATATCCTAGAAGGGATATCACAGGAAGAAGGAAGGAAAAATCAAAATATAGAAATATCATAATATTGTGAAAGAAGTGAAGGAAAATGCACATGTAAGCAAAAGTGTATTTGTTTTTCTTGGGGGGTGGGGGCGGATTTTTATTTTCTCTCCCTGAAACCCTTTCTCAAGCATGGTTGTCACACGTGGTCAGTTTGAGAGTGAGGAAAGGTTAGACTCCAGGAGTTCCAGCCTCTTCTCTGACACAGCTCTATCAGAGGGGTAAGGGAGTGTGCTAATGAGGGCTGGGCCACATGCAATGCAGCTGGCAGTGACATTGGACTTGGTTTCTGATTCATCTCTACATTGGAAATACAACGGATCTTAGGGACATTTGATTATAAATGAGTGTTCTAAGGTGTATGTGTGACAGATTAACTAAACACTGGAATTTGCACTATCCTTAGATTTTCCTGTCATAAAGTATGAAATTCAATTACCCTTGAGGTCTCAGAATTTGATTCCGCTTGTAAGACAGATGTCTTATAGGCTGAGATCCCTAATGTGAGTTAATTGCAGCATAATAAGTGATGTTGCTGCTGCTGCTGCTGCTAAGTCACTTCAGTTGTGTCTGACTGTGCGACCCCATAGACCACCGTAGACCCCATAGACCCCATAGACCACCAGGCTTCTCTGTCCCTGGGATTCTCCAGGCAAGAACACTGGAGTGGGTTGCCATCTTCTTCTCCAAATAAGGGATACTAACATATGTTAAAAAGGAGGAAAAGAGTGGAGAGCCGAGAATGGGATAAGAGCAGGCTCTCTCAGCAGCACCCCAGCCTGCCCATCTCTTCTCCTCACCGTGCTCTCGTGGCCTGCCCAGCACACTGCTTGCACGGCACCCAGAACACCTTCCACCACGGCCACCTCAGCTAGCTCCCGCTTGGACAAAGCCATCAGGCAGGTGCACATGGCCCTACCTCAGGGTAAGGAAGTCCGAGCTCTGTACATCTGGATCGACGGTACTGCAGAAGGGCTGTGCTGTAAGACCTGAACCTTGGATTCTGAGCCCAAGTGCACAGAAGAGTTGCCCGAGTGAAATTTGGATGGTCTAGGACTTTTTGGTCTGGAGGCTCCAACAGTGACATGTATCTTGTCCCTGCTGCCATGTTTTGGGACCCTTTCTTCAAGGCCCCCAACAAGCTGGTGTTCTGTGAAGTCTTCAAGTACAACCCAAAGCCTGCAGAGACCAATTTATGGCACCCCTGTAAATGGATAATGGACATGGTGAGCAACCAGCACCCCTGGTTTGGAATGAAGCAGGAATATACCCTCAGGGGCACAGAAGGCACCTCTTTGGTTGGCCTTCCAATGGCTTTCCTGGGCCCCAAGGTCCATACTACTGCAGTGTGGGAGAGGGCAAGGCCTTTGGCAGGGACACTGTGGAGGCCCACTGCCAGTCCTGCTTGTACGCTGGCATCAAGATCAGGGGCATGGTTGCCAAGGCCATGCCTGTGCAGTGGGGATTCCAGATAGGGCCCTGTGCAGGAGTTGATGTGGGAGATCGTCTCTGGGCAGCCTGCTTCATCTTGCACCGTGTGTGGTCTTCTGAATGAACTGGCCATGAGCCCTTCCAGTACTAGTACCACGTGGACTAGACTTGCAGCCTCAAAACTCCTCCTAATGCTACATCTTGCTCCCATTCTTGCCCCTCTCAGTGTCTTCATAGCTATAACTCAAAAGTAGTTAATATCTGCTTACACCCAGTTAATATCTCTTGTTTCCTATGGTCAGGATTGAGGGGGTCAAGTTCTTAATCACTTCACAACCACCTACCTACCGCCACCCTTTTCTTTTTCCTATCATTGAAGCTTTCTAGTACATTAGTTGGGGGTGGGGGGACATAACCACTGCTTCCATTTAATCAGGTGTGTTTGTCCAATAGGCATAGCTCTCCGGACAGAGAGCCCAGTCACTGTGAAGGGATGCAGAGGACTTTTCTGAGTGGTTGTTGAATGGGGAGTGGGGGGAAGGGTACTGGATTCTGTGGTTAGGTTAGAATTTCCCTTCTTGGTGGGAAGTTCCATTATTTATGAGTTTGTAACCAATTTTATATTAAAAGTGAGAATTAGGAGGGAAGAAAGGGTGAGAACTCAGGTAGGAAAACACCCTAGATCTGCTGGTGTGAGCTTCCCTTCCCTGGGACTCAATGCCCTCACAGAATCAGCATAAATGGATGGATAGCCCTACTTTAAAAGAAAAGATTCTCATTGTGGGATCCTCCATTTATAACACAAAGCAGAGTAGTATTTTTATACTTAAATATAAAAAAGAAATTATATACATGGGTGTGCAGATAAATGTCTGTTTTCTCTTTAGGGAGAAAAAGCCATTCTGGTAACAGGGAACCCAAATTTGAGACAAGTAGTCTGCTTAGAAATTAAGGATCTCCTTTTGAGTTTGGTTGGGGATGGGGAAGGCTATGCTGGAAAAGTTGGCTGTTTGGGGCTGTTATTACCTCACTACCACTTCAGGGTTTCTCTCTGCCCTGCTTTCCCTTCTGGGGAAGCTGACATTGGTTAATTAATAGGTGGAAGCCCAAGATAGCAGTAGCCATCCACTGAACCCCAGGTTTAAAAGACACACATGTACTTGTACACACAGGGTTTGGAAATATGAGTTGGTTGGTCAACTTGAGTATGTTACTGACAAGGGGGTATTGGGGTTATTTTCCAGTGGGACTATCATGTCACTAAAGCAGGCCTTATATATATATAAAAGCAAAACAGAAGTTAGATTTTAATCATATTTGTAGGGTTTCTAAGTCTTTGTTTTACAGAATTGCTTGTTTGCTTCAGCTGTCTCCTCCTCATCTCTGCTCTGGAGGAGATGGGACAAGTCTGGAGTCTAAACAGTTATAATTTTGTATCTTTTTTATATAATTTTGTATCTGTTCTCTAAATGTGAAATGTTCCCTTCTTTTGTTAAGATTCCTGAGGAGTTATTTTTTTTTTCTTTTATAATAAAAATAAAGCCCACCTTTGTTCTTACCAAAAAAAAAAAAAAAAAAAAGGAAAAATAATGAATGACTAGAAAAGTGAGTGGTCACTTAGAAAAGTATGCAAATGAGATTTAAAGAAGCTAAACTGATCAGCCTCTGCCCTCAATGAAAGTAGAAGAGCTCTGGAGAACTTTGGAGAGCTATGGACCTAATCAGAGGGGTGTTTTTTGGCTTTCTGCAGATATGGATGAACTAACCTGATTCCATGATACAAAGAAAAGTCTGATTGCTAATTTCTAGAACTTTCTTGAAACATTCAGTCAAGTCCATCACTAAAAATATCTCCAAGTATAGATTGATACATTTGATTAACTGCATTGTATATAAACCTTCTATAATTTCGACTAGTCCATTGACTTTGTAAGAAAATCATCTCTGGTTGTGCTGATAAAACTTTGTGTCTAGAATCCTAGTCTGAGATACACTATCCTTTAAGCATTCAAGGACCTCCTGGAAGAAGAATCTGCATCCTTCCCTTGAGCACTAATTGGAGAAGGAAATGGCAACCCACTCTAATATTCTTGCCTGGAAAATTCCATGGATAGAGGCGCCTGGTGGGAGGCAGTCCATGGGGTACAAAGAGTCAGACACAACTTAGTGACAGACCATGCTCTTAAGCACTAATACCAGCTATACCCAAACTGGATGGAATATTTTATTTTGCATTTTGCACTTCTGGGCTTATTATCTAAGTAGATAAATAACTATACCGCACACAAAATGCATCAAAATGTATATTCATTATAAAGCTTAGGGTTATATTTATTATTTTTTAAGACCTTAATCTGTTTATTTTTTACAGCTTAAATCTTCTGAAGTGCAATAGTAACTAAGAAAGCGTTTCCACACTTTCTTTTCTTAAAATATGCCTTAAAACAAAAATTGATGTCAAATTAATAGATTAGTTTATTTGAGATATTCTAAATTTCTAATAGAACAAGTTAAATTGACTCACATTTAAATTAGCCAAGTCTTAAATTTGAAATTAGATGGTTGGCCCCATATGCACATGTATCCTTTGGAAAACTTTAGGACAAGAAAAAGTGCATTAAGGAAACTTCAGAGAAAGAGCTATCTTAGTTACTCAACCATCAGGAACTGCTCCCATGTGCATATGATGCCTTTCCATTTTTAGAGGGAATCAGCACTTGGAATTACAGAAATCATTGTCTTGAATAGATTCTTTTTGCTTTCCCACACAAGGGCATGTTTTTTCTTTTTTAAATTTCTTTATTTTTTATTGAAGGATAATTGCTTTACAGAATTTTGCTGTTTTCTGGGCATGCTTTTTAATTTATCCACCTTAAATGACATTCACAACTTTTCTGGACCATCAAGACAAACTATTTAGTCCATCAAAACAAACTGTTTAACAGCCCATGAGATGTAATGGTATGTTTTAAACATACTCTTAAAGAGATACTTTTAACTCCATCCAATAGAAAACCAAGATATACTTTAGCCTGAAATGTGGTTTCCTTTCTGATATACAGAACAACATCTCTTTTAAAAAATTGTTGTGTAAACTAGGAGTTTCATTTATTTGTCTCATAATTAACCCAATTTGCTCTTAAGAATGTCTCCTGACTCACACTCTCACAAAATAAGTGTGTTTTCCCCTGAAGAAACTAAGCTGCTCATAAATGGTTAATTTTTCAAAAGACATTTGAGAATTCAGAAGATGTGGCTTAACATCAATATCTGGATGAAGATTGTGGGTATTTTCATTTGAGATTGAGTAATTTTATTATTATTTCTAACAAGTAAAAAAAAAAAAAAAGACAAGTATGGTTTATTTAAAAAGTCACATAAGCTACCCAAACTATATCTGACTCATGGCCAAGTAGACAGAAAATTGCTGGTGTTGACATAATGCCAAAGAAAGGTGGTGGGGGACTGGTATATAAACAGCATTTTCATTTCCAAATGTCATTCAGAAGTTGATCATTCTGGATATTATGCAAAATTCCACTCAATATTCTCATATGAAGTTTCCTTCCATACTATTTTAGGATCATCCAAAGAACCTAGATGATGAGTAAACAGTGTGTATCTTTTACAAATCTCACTTTTAACATTTCAACACACATTTTCAGAATCGATCAGTGTCCCACACTCCCTACCTCACTCCAATAAACTTGAGATGATTATTCTGATGTTCTAGCAATCATACCACCAAGTCAAAGGACAGATACATATCACAGAGAGTATTTCCAATTAATATTATGCTGATACACTTCCTTACTTTGTAGAGATATTTCATTCTCAAAAATTCTACAAATAGGTCATATGTCTATGGCATGGTGATGACTAGTGTAAAAGTGTCTACGTGAGTCAGACACGTCTTCTGATGTTTCCTGCAGACTTTAGACAGATCACAATCTGCTACCTCTTCAATGACATTTTCAAAATCAGTACAAAGTACAAAGAGGCTACACATGTCTTTTCTCACTTGAAGGTGATTTGAGCTCATTTCTCTGTCTATCAGGCTCTCCTTGGCACTCCAGTTCCTTTGGGTTTGTTTGGTTAATTGGTTGGTTTGGGTTTTGCTTCCCTGCCCTCTCTGTCTCCACCACCCATTCTTAAGAAAAAAAAAAAATGAACATACAGAGCTGGAGGTGGGAAAATCACATTTTCCACCAAGTTAACGAGTCCTGAGACAACAGCTATATTGAGGGAGTAAGAGAACTATAAATTCTGACATTCCATCTCAAGATCCCATTTAAAGGAATGCAACAGCATTTATAATATTTTCACTCAATATCCTTCAGCTTGCTCAATCTCCTTAAAAAGCTTTGAAATAAATTCCTGACATCTTTCAAGCAGTTTCTCTTACAACAGATCCTGCTAGATTTCACAGCAAAATAAAGACTAAATGTAATAAGTTGAATATTATATTTTTCTAGCCCATGTAAGTTTCAAATATTTTTTAGTGAAGAAGAAAAAAAAATATATATGAAAGAGACAACAAGCAAAAGTAATCCAAATACATCCCTGAGAATGGCTATGGCAGAAGTAGATTGTACGAGGCAGGGGAGTGTTGTCCTAATTCATGCTATATTGTCAGTAACACAGATGTCACTGCTTTTGGTTCTCTATAACTCTGTTAAGAAAGTTATTTTCAAACACTCTAGCTTAATGGACAGTAAGCAAAATTAGCAGCCATCAACAGCCTCACTGTCTGAAAATGGATGACAGCAGTATCAGAGCCACCCGAGGGCAAAGTGACTCCTCTGGATTCCAGGACAGAGGCATAAGTGTTTATTTTTCAAGCAGCAAGTGCCCTCATGGATTTGGTTCCTCCACTCAGGAAGCAGACGTTACACTTCCTGTGTTCCTACTAGTCACCAGCCCTTCTCTTCCAGGGGACTGTCACACACTGGGAGGGGTTGCCCAGCTGCTCCGGAGCCCTGGCCACTCCAGGGTAAGCAGAGCAGTCTGGCTGCAGTCCACTTGGCTGTTCTAGTTTATCAAATCAAACCTCCTCTTACCTCGACTTCCTTGCTCTTCTCTTTGTTTCTTCCCATGGAACTTCTCCCATTGCCGGCCATCTCCCGGGCAGGGATTACGGAAATCTGGTGGAGGGGCATACTGGCAGGGCTGCAGGTGGCCAGTCCCTGACTGGATCCCTTATCTCTTCACTCACCCTGAGGAGCCCACCTGCACAGTTCATATCCTGGCTTTGCCAAGCTCAGTTCTAAACAAAAAGGGGAAAAATAGTGTTTGAGAAACTGTGCAGCAGAAGCCAGGATCTCTGGCCAAAAGGTCAAACATACTGAAAGGGAATCAAAAAGAAATGCAAGAGTAAATAGTACAAGAGACTGTTGCATCTCAAAAGGACGATTTACTGTACCGTTTTGTCACTGGAGCACTCCCTCTCCCCTAGAGGCATTATAGGAGACAATTCAATTTCTACGGTACCTAATAAATGTCACGAAAACCAAGGAAACCTAGGTCTCGCAGGCCCTTATTAGCAACCACATTTGCAGCCACTGCAGCCTCTGCTTTTATTTTTTTCCTGATTCCCCAGGAGTCCACTAAGCACCCAGAGATACTGCATCCTGCTGACTAGGTAAATAAGCAGAAGGCTGAAGAGCTTAGTGTCCTATTTGGAGCCAAATCTCTTCCTTGAGAAGAATGGCTAGCTGGCTGTGTCATTAGTGCATCTGTAATAATCTGCTTAGGTCAAAGGATCTACCTTAAAGTGAAGAGCATCCAATGAGGTGTTAAAAAATAAGAGACAGAGACTGGGAACAAGTGCAAATGTCTTTCTTCAGTTGGTTATTAAAGAGAGCTGCCTGCTGCCTGCACCTTTCTCAGTAAGATATCAGCAACACGAGTCAGAGGTATTGTTATTCCGAGTCAGAGGTATTGTTACTCCGAGAGTTGGAGCCACACAGCACTCATTTCTGCTTTACTGCAACTCCTGTGCTTCTGACTCTACTAAGGTCTTTATTGTCCCCTTTATAGATATGCAGTTTGGAGCAAATAAATGGCTAATCTAAATCTCTGCTCTTCCAAAAATAAATAAATAAATAAATATCCCCGTGGAGTGAGTTATTAAAATATATTAACTTTTAAAAGATCCCTTTTCTCCTGTTATCGTGTCTTCTTTGCTAGGGTATTTGGTATTCTGTTTTTAAAATGACAGACTCTTTTTCTTATTGTAATACATGTACTTTCTATTTTCTAGACATTGTGACTAAATCAAATCTTGTGCTATCTTTTATGTTTTTTTCACATAAGTGAAGCAAAGATCAGGAAATTAGATTTTATATGTCTTCAGACACTGCTTTTGAGTTCAGATTTGTCCCTAATCACATAGGAGTTTTTCAAAGTAGTTTCTAGCTGCAATTCATCTCTAGCTTTCTATTCACAACAATAATGACATTTCCATATGACATTCCAATTTGTTTAAACTCTGGCAAAGGTAAAAAAGTGGAAAAGGTAGTATGGGTATTGGCAATTAAAAAGCTAAAGATCATTGAAGATTGCTAAAAATCTTTCATTAAAATACTTACTGAAGTGAATACTTTGATGTACTTGTGAGCATAGCCTAATTTTTCAATCTAAATTTGCCACCTCACATGAATTCTCACAGGTGGCTCTATGACCATGAGGCTCACCTTGGGGTGCTTCATAACACATAGATGGATCTATGAGACTCATTTTACCACAGACTGAGGTTCAGCAGGCTGGCAGGGAAAATGTGAGGTGGACATTTCTTTAACAGATCACTGATGATTCTAACATAAATCAATTTTGAAAATTCCCAAAGATAGCAATAAAATAACCTTAGAACAATAGGCTGTTTAAAGTTTACCTAGTGACAAGTGTCTTGCTTTAAAATAGTAAAATAAATTAAAGAAATGTTAGGTAGGCCTACACCTAGTATTTATTCCTCATCATTCTGAGTTTACAAAGTACATCTGGAAAACTTTAATGAAGGAGCTTAAAAGCCAAACTCTTCCAAAACTGTTCTATCCAAAGTTAAGTAGATAATGCTTAAACATTTCTATAGCTCTGGGATCACAGATGACATCTGTGACCTGTAATTATGAGGTGGGTGTTTTCTTACTTTAAAAATAACTGTTAATCCCTCTATCTAAAAGGATTGTCTTAATTAAGGGAAGGATGGGAATAGAAATCTGTAAATTTAATCCTGTGTGGCAAATACTAAAATGCAAATTATGAATCTGTTTAAAAAAGTAATATTGTCTGTGTTTCCATCCATGAAAATTTCCACAAAAAGCTAAGGCAGCTTTCCAGATAATTTAGACTTAGATACTTTTGCTTAAAATATTCATTGAAGTTACAGAAAGGAGATTTTTTAGCTTGAAGTAACTAAATGGCTTTCATAATCCTTTACTTCTTTATGCATGTTTGGTTATCCTTTGTTTACTCTGAAGTCTTTTTCTTTAATATTAGATTTTAATTTCAAGCTAATTTGATTTATGTGGTTGAGCTATTTCAATTAGTTTCCTTTTGCCTTAAAACTTAAATATAAATCTGGAAAATATTTTCTTTGTCAAATATTTTACACACTAAAAAGACCAGTTGCAATTTAATAATCATGGTTTATTATGTCTTTTCAACTAAATACTTCATAAATTACAAGAATAATTGCTAACCAGGGTGTTTAATAAATACTTACCTAGTACTATATTAGATACTGGCACACACTGAGCTTTTAAATTTTTTAAATCAGGGGAAAAATGTTTTCAACACTCTGTGGGTTCTAATACTGCACAGCCTTGGAACACTGGATCCTACACCAGTCAATATCAAGGATGCACTTATCTAACACTTTTCCTTAAGCAGCTCTCAAAGTGCTCTGCTAGCTGGAAGCATGGAGTCTTGCTGGGATGGCTCTTTATATAACAATCCAAAGCTGAAAGAAAGGTAATGGAATGCAGTTCTCCTGTGGGAGCACAATCTATTTTGCTCAGTAATTAAACCCTATGGAATAAATAAGAAGCAAAGCATTCAACAGCAGAGCATGACCAGACACAGGCCCCCATATCAGAGACGAGTCCTGGATGTCAGAATCACTTAGCTAATTTGTGTGTACGTGCACCAGCAATCATAAGACATGATCCAGAATTCCAAACTTGTTTTTGTCGATACTATTGACTACAATTATTGCTGAAACCATCTTGGATCCACTTGAATATTATTTCACACACATGACTGAATTGTGTTTGTTTTGCTGCCATCTTTTGGCTTCCAACCTCTGGCTCTGAAAACAGTATCCCAGTTACTACATCTGGCTAATAACTTTGAGATTTGCAGGTGGTAATTCTAATGCTGGAACCTCAGCCTTCCCCAAAAGATTCTGATTTGGTGCTTCTCCTTGGTCTTGAAGGCCTCAGTGGTCTCTATTTTAAAAAGAAAACAAAATGAAATGCTTATCTAATCCACTACTATAAGACCTACCTTAGCCTTTGCCAGCTTCAGAAACTAAAATGAGCTCTAAAGGGTTTATTAGTTTGACTGTAATTAAGTAAGAAAAGAAACACAGTATTAGGCAAAGACAAGGAACCAAGTAAACATTTGCTTATGCTTTACTGGGGAGACTGATAATTCAATTTAACAATAATTTATTGAGCCTCTTCTGTGTTTCCTGAACCATGCTAGGAATTAAGAGGCAAGAGCTAATATATAAAATTATGTGGGACAGTGTCAGTAGTCAAGCAGTTTGCTGTGTCATTAGGAGGATGTGACTCCCACAGCTAAGTCAGGATGAAAAAATACCTGGTATAATACTATCAATATTTAAGACAAATAGAATATTGAATGTAATGGTCAAAGAAGGCTCCAGCACCAGGAACCATTATAGGTTTAGATAGTTCATCTTAAAGAAGAATTGAGGTCCAGGTTGGGGCTTAGTACAGACAAGATGAGAGCTTCCCTGGTGGCTCAAATGGTAAAGAATCTGCCTGCAAAGCAGGAGACCTGGGTTTAATACCCAGATCATGAATATCCCCTGGACAAGGGAATGGCTACCCACTGCAGTGTTTTTGCCTAGAGAATCCCATGGACAAGAAGGAACTTGGCAGGTTACTCCCATGGGATCACAAAGAGTCACACACAACTGATTTTTACTTTCAGACAAAACTGACTTTCACTTTCACTTTTCATCTTTTTCACAGATAAGATGACAGAGTCATTTCAGAGCATAGCGATAAGGGTGAAGTTGGTGTGTACCTTAAGACACTAGTTTAAAAGCCACAGAAAATTTGTTTAAAGTTATCAAGTTGCTTAAGCCATGTGTGGCCATTCAAATGTGACACATTGAAACTTAGGAGGAAAAAACTAGCAAGGACCTTGAAAAAATAAAGCAAAAACAAAGTTGATGCAAAGCAGTATCACAGTTATAGGGCTTCCGAGATAGCTCAGAAGTAAAGAATCTGCCTGCAGTGCAAGAGACCTGAGTTCGATCCCTGGGTTGGAAACATACCCTGGAGAAGGGAATGGCAACCCAACTCCAGTACTCTTGCCTGAAGAATTCCATGGACAGAGGAACCTGGCAGGCTATAGTCAACAGGGGTCACAAAGAGTCGAACATGATGGAGTGACTAACACACACATCAAAGTTATAAATACATTGATAGAGATGAGAAAGCAATAAAGATAAGAATTTTAAGAGAATCCTGAAAATGGAAACAAAGCATTCAGAGTGGGGAAAGGATATTGCTTAGCACATCCTTGCTGAAAAGGAGGAAACCTGGATGGCACTGGAGGGCCACTGCCCCAGGCCATCAAGAAGAATAAACAAGTAATTTTCACCATACAAAAACCTTATGATAGATGATTTTAAAAAGGAAAAGAAAGAGACTTGGATTGAAAGGCTATTTTTCCTGGGGAAATGTTGAACCACATATTTATGTAGAGTTATGTAAGGTTATGGAAAATCTTAAACAAGCAAAATAAGATTGATGGGAATTATGTGAGGGAGAAAAATAAAGCAGAAAAATACTAAAAAGTTCTTGTTCTAGGTTTATAAGAATGTGCAATGTAATAAAACATTTCTAAAATGGTCTGTTTTTTCTGTTTTGTCTGATGGTTAGGATTCACTTTGTGATTATATATGGTATATACAAGCATTTTTTGCAATTAGAAAAACATTAATTTAATGCAGACATTCTGCCCCTGCAGAATTCTCAGAAGCAACTAGACAATCAGCTTGCAAAACTCAAGACAGAAGGATGGCTCAGATAAATCCTGAAGGTACTTGATTTTATTCTCTGTAAAGTATAGCTCCTAATTTTTGATACCTCTATTTTCTGAAGTTGAAACAGATTACAGTGCAGCTAAGGAATTCATTTCAGTCTTTTGAAGCATCAATAGCAATCCTCACAACCCCATAAAATGTGTGATAATTACAACAGGCACTGTTGGATTAGTTTGGATTTTTCTGTTCAGTTCAGTCACCCAGTCATGTCCAACTCATTGTGATCCCATGTAGCACACCGGGCCTCTCTGTCCATCACCAACTCCTGGAATTTACCCAAACTCATTGCCATCCACCATCTCATCCTCTGTTGTCCCCTTCTCCTCCTGCCTTCAGTCTTTCCCAGCATCAAGGTCTTTTCAAATGAGTCAGTTCTTCACATCAGGTAGTCAAAGTATTGGAGTTTCAGCTTCAACATCAGTCCTTCCAATGAATATTCAGGACTGATTTCCTTTAGGATAGACTGGTTGGATCTCCTTGTGTCCAAAGGACTCTCAGATGTCTCCTCCAACACCATAGTTCAAAAGCATCAATTGTTAGGCACTCAGCTTTCTTTATAGTCCAGCTTTCACATCCATACATGACCACTGGAAAAGACACAGCCATGACTAGACAGACCTTTGTTGGCAAAGTAATGTCTATGCTTTTGAAAATGCTATCTAGGTTGGTCATAGATTTTCTTCCAAGGAGTAAGCATCCTTTAATTTCATGGCTGCAGTCATCATCTGCAGTGATTTTGAAGCCCCCCAAAATAAAGTCTGCCACTGTTTCTCCACCTATTTGCCACGAAGTGATGGGACCAGATGCCATGATCTTAGTTTTCTCAGTGTTGAGGTTTAAGCCAACTTTTCACTCTCCTCTTTCACTTTCATGAAGAAGTTCTTTAGTTCTTCTTCACTTTCTACCATAAGGGTGGTGTCATCTGCATATCTGAGGTTATTGATCAGCAATCTTGATTTCAGCTTGTGTTTCCTTCAGCCCAGTGTTTCTCATGATGTACTCTGCATGTAAGTTAAATAAGCAGGGTGACAATATACAGCCTTGAGGTACTCTTTTTCCTACCTGGAATCAGTCTGTTGTTCCATGTCCAGTTCAAATTGTTGCTTCCTGACCTGCATATAGGTTTCCCAAGAGGCAGATCAGGTGGTCTGGTAGTCCCATCTCCTTCAGAACTTTCCACAGTTTATTGTGATCCATACAGTTAAAGGCTTTGCTATTGTTAATAAAGCAGAAATAAATATTTTTTTCTGGAACTCTCTTGCTTTTCTGATGATCTAGTGGATGTTGGCCATTTGATCTCTGGATCCTCTGCCTTTTCTAAATATAGCTTGAACATCTGGAAGTTCACAGTTCATGTATTGTTGAAGCCTGGCTTGAAGAATTTTGAGCATTACTTTACTAGCGTGTGAGATGAGTGCAATTGTGTGGCAGTTTCAGCATTCTTTGGTATTGCCTTTCTTTGGGATTGGAATGAAAACTGACCTTTTCCAGTCCTGTGGCCACTGTTGAGTTTTCCAAATTTTCTGGCATCTTGAGTGCAGCACTTTCACAGCATCATCTTTCAGGATTTGAAATAGCTCAACTGGAATTCCATCACCTCCACTAGCTTTGTTCATAGTGATGATTCCTAAGGCCCACTTGACTTCACATTCCAAGATGTCTGACTCTAGGGGAGTGATCACACCATCGTGATTATCTGGGTCGTGATGATCTTTTTTGTACAGTTCTTCTGTGTATTCTTGCCACTTCTTCTTAATAACTTCTGCTTCTGTTATGTCCATACCATTTCTGTCCTTTATCAAGCCCATCTTTGCATGAAACATTCCCTTGGTATCTCTAATTTTCTTGAAGACATCTCTGCTGCTGCTGCTGCTAAGTTGCTTCAGTCATATTTGACTCTGTGTGACCCCTTAGACATCAGCCCATCAGGCTTCCTTGTCCCTGGGATTCTCCAGGCAAGAACACTGGAGTCGCTTGCCATTTCCATCCCTAATGTATGAAAGTGGAGTTGTTCAGTTGTGTTTGACTCTTAGAGATGCCATGGACTGAGCCTACCAGGCTCCTCTGCCCATGGGATTTTCCAGGCAAGAATACTGGAGTAGGGTACCATTGCCTTTTCCAGAAGAGATCTCTAGTCCTTCCCATTCTATTGTTTTCCTCTATTTCTTTGCACTGATAATTAAGGAAGGCTTTCTTATCTCTCCTTGCTATTCTTTGGAACTCTGCATTCAAATGGGTATATCTTTCCTTTACTCCTTTGGTTTTTTTGCTTCTCTTCTTTTCACAGCTATATGACAAAAGAATATCATCAGAAACAGCATCTTCTTTTTAGTTTCATAAGACTGATATTTGCTTCTTTATAAATTGCTAGGAAAGAAAAGAATCATTTTCTTAAATTATCTTAAAAAGTGATGTTAGAATTATTCAAAATTCTAAGGAATCTAAGCATATATTAATATTTACTTAGCCTTGTGGACATAGTTTAGGATTAATAGAAATGATTTTTTGATGCTGTATTTTTCTTTCTTGGCCAGATAAATTAAATGAAAATTTTGTTTAAAAACCAAGATTTATTTTTGCAGATAAAGTTAGATAGCCCGGCTCTCCTAGTACATATTAATACAAGTTAATCAAAAAGTTCAAATTAATCAACAAGTTCATCTTTGCTAATGTCTTCTATAACTTTCAAAAAATTCATATATCAGTTGAACTAGGACCAAATAGGACAAAAATGAATCCTTAGGGCAAATATATATCATTTCTTCACATTTCAGAAAATGAAAGGTAGTCACCCTATGGATGTACTGGCATCTAGGAGGGAGCTGGATTCACTGTCGGTTTTCAAGCCATCTGTTGCTTCAGAACATTTTTGCACAGATCTCCAAGGAATGGAATAAGGATCGTTTCACACCAGTGGTATTGCTCCACTGCACCGTCAGAGTCTCCACTGTCCCAGGAACCTCAGCCTCCTTAGAGTCCATCACCGCAGCTCCTCTCAGACTTTCCATGGATTAAAGAAGGAAATAGAAGTTTCTCCTCACTCATGTCAAAACTCTGACTTAATGCATCAGAAAATTAAAGAGCAAATTTATGTGCTTCTTGTGTGGTTTCAAAATATTAAGCAAACAACAATTGGCCCTGACATTCCTAATCAAGTACACACACATACACACACTCACGAACAAAAACACAAAACAAATAACATTTTAGACTCCTAAATAAACTTTAAGTCCAGATGTGTGTGTGTGTGTGTATATATATATATGTTCAAATATTATTTGTTTGCAAGCCCTATCTTTATTCAGTGAAAGTTGAAAACAGAATGTAGAGTTAAGGCAGCACAGTCTCTTGATCCACAGAGACTCCTCCCCTTTTGCCATGATCTGGCACAATCTTATGAATATAAAGCTTAGATTTGTTATAAGTAAAGACAAGCTATGTAATAAATATTTATGAACATAATTAATATATTTTTTCAATGTTAGCTGTTCTGAGAAATATATTTTATGGTACAAAATGTGAATTACATGTATCACTTCTTTAGAAACCTCATTTTATTAAACACTGTATTTATTTATTTAATTTTAATTGGAGGATAACTACTTTACTGCTTACAATATTGTGATGGTTTTTGCCATACATCCACATGATACAGAGATGGATGCATATAGGCAGATGCCCGTGAAATTTGCAGCTCTGCTATTACAGCCAGAGTGCTACCAAAAGCTTGGATCCAGCAGATGCTGTGCTATGATCCTGAGAAGAAAGAGTCTCAGCTGATACCTTGATCTTGGACTTTAAGTTTCTAGAACTGTGAGACAATAAACTTTTACTGTTGAAGCCATTCAGTTTTTGATACTTTGTTATGGCAGCCCTAGGAAACTAATTGACTCCTACTGACAGATCCTTTGAATCTTGTTTTTTATTTATTTTTTTACTATTTACCCTGTCCTAACAGTGTATAAGTAACACACTTTTGGAGTGTTACTAAAAATAACTGGCTATAATCTCATTTGAAAACCTATTTTAAGCGACCATAGAGTATACAAAACCATCCCTTAATCCTTTTGAGAATGAAATTGTTTATATTTTTAAACCAGCCTGTATCTTCCTTGCAGAATTTTAGAAATAAGTAAATGAAAGAAGAAATGAGCTACTTACTAATTGTGAGAAGGTAATATAGTGGTCTTAGAAGAAAAACAAATATTAAATTCACTAAATATTCTTTTTGCATATATTATTTTAAAATTAATGTCATGCTCTGAATTATTTTTAGGAATAGATGAAAATGCTATGTCAGCATTTTAATTTACCACTACAAAAAGAATATCATGATTAGAAAATAAGGAAAAACTGAAACTTATTCGCCATTTGCTGCTTATATGTATTTTTGATGAATTAATAAAGTTTTGGTTAAACATGGTCTATTCTTTATTCAGACAGCTAAGATAGGTCTGCAGTCCATGGGGTCACAAAGGGTCAGACATGACTGAGTGACTGAACTGAACTGAGTGAAGATAGGTCTGCTTTCTTTCTAGGAAAAAGGAAAGGAATCTTTGAAGGATGAATTCATATTTCTACATTTCAGTTCAGTTCAGTCGCTCAGTCGTGTCCGACTCTTTGTGACCCCATGAATCGCAGCACGCCAGGCCTCCCTGTCCATCGCCAACTCCCAGAATTCACTCAGACTCACGTCCATCGAGTCAGTGGTGCCATCCAATCATCTCATCCTCTGTCGTCCCCTTCTCCTCCTGCTCCCAGTCCCTCCCAGCATCAGTCTTTTCCAATGAGTTAACTCTTCGCATGAGGTGGTCAAAGTACTGCAGTTTCAGCTTTAGCATCATTCCCTCCAAAGAACACTCAGAGCTGATCTCCTTTAGAATGGACTGATTGGATCTCCTTGCAGTCCAAGGGACTCTCAAGAGTCTTCTCCGAGAACACCACAGTTAAAAAACATCAATTCTTCGGCGCTCAGTCTTCTTCACAGTCCAAGTCTCACATCCATACATGACCACTGGAAAAACAATAGCCTTGACTAGACGGACCTTAGTGGGCAAAGTAATGTCTCTGCTTTTGAATATGCTATCTAGATTGGTCATAACTTTTCTTCCAAGGAGTAAGCGTCTTTTAATTTCATGGCGGCAATCACCATCTGCAGTGATTTTGGAGCCCAAAAATAGTAACAAAAAGACTTAGTAAAAGCACTCAGATGTCATTGTTTTAAGTATACAATAGATTTTGTTCCTCATCAAATCTAGTGATTTTTCTCTTCAAACTAGACACACGTTCCGGTGAGTGGAAAATAACAGGTGTACAAAAGTTAGAAAGCAATTCACTGAAACCTGAGCATCAGGAAAGCCATGCTACTAATATACCTGGGAAAACGGAAATGATATTCCAGGGGCCATCCAGGCTTCCATATCATGAAGTGTGTTCAACAGGAAAGCAGCCCGCGTGAGAGGCACAAGTCGGGAGCCTATGAGGCACGACAGGACGTGAGCTGCCAAAGGTCAGGCGGAGGCAGACGCTCCGGGGTGGAGTCTTAGCCGAAGACTTGTGTCTTCTGGATCCTGAGATAGCATGTTCCTCAGGTAATGAGAGAGACCATCAACAACAGCCAAAACACCAGTGTTTTGGATAACAATGGGCCTCAAATTCTGGAGAAACCGCTAAGGATAGAAAGAAGAGACCAAGAATGATGCAGTGAGCTCCGTGGGCAGAAAAAAAGCAGCTTTAAAGTGGCCTGAGAATGAAGAGTCCACACCAGGGTCTGCTTGGTGTTTTTCCCTAATGTGAGGTGAGGGGGGCTTGAATGAGCTAGAGAAAAGCATGGGAACGATGCTAAGTGGCTGAAATCAAGGGGCTTGGCCAAGGAGGTGTGTCCTGAAATAATCGAACACTTATTCCTTGCCTTGACCATAGTCTAGCAGGTAGAAGGAAGGTTTTGACAATCTGAGATCTGTGAAAGTCAAAACAGGCTACTTCCCCCACCCCTGTATTTTAGGAACAAACTTTATTTTTCGAATAAGGATGCACAACCACTTACTGGGATGATTAAGAAATAAATCAACAAATATTTTTAAAGAGTGAATTCAGTAACTTCTGAAATGTCTTTTAACTGGGGGTTCTATGCCATTAGATTCTGTGTTTGTCCTTTGTACCTAAGATTGTTCCTTGTTTAAAGTGGTAACATTCTAAAGTTATATATTTTAGTAAAGGAAAATTCAATGTGGGTAGGAAGAGTGTCTGTAGCTGTTGATTACTTACTGTTAAAACAAAAAGAGTTAAAAGAGAAAAGTGCAGGGGATGAGAGGTGTTAAATCTTAACACAGAAGATTTAAATCATCAGCTTGTGGCAACAGTGTAAGTTAGACCTGTCTAGTTATTGACTATGTATATGTTCCTTTCCTACAATTTAAAATGATTGACCAAAACACACACACACACACACACACACAGATTCTATCAATACAGGTAAAAGGTCTTAAAAAAAAGGTAAAAATAACAGAACAGATTCCTAACATAGTTAACTTTGAAATACTGAAGATTTTTAAAAGTTATTACTATAAAAAATTTATGAAGAAAAGATATTCAATAAAGATTAAATGGTGTAAAATGTATGAAATACTATAAAATATTGGAAAATGGGCTATTGATTATTTAAAAGTATTCTGTAGTACTTTTTAAGAAGAATAAATCAAAAGCATTATCAGATGGATATTATATCATTCTATGGGATGCTCTCTCCATCCATGATTCAATCTCCAAAATCTGATAAATTAGAGCACTACAATAATAATTCAAATGTTTTCTTTATTTTTAATAATATTAATAATCATATAGATATTTTAACTTTCAAAGACAGTAAGATTCTTAAATAGCATTAATTATTACACCAGGAATTCTGGTGTAATAATGCATGTCGACTTCTTGGCATGTGGCCTGTTGTTGAGAAAACATTTAAATAAGTATTAACCACTCATACTTTATAAAGTTTATTTAATAAATGTTTTAACTACAACAATATACTAAAAAGAATAATGAAGACTAAATATATTAAAAAATATTTTGTAGGTTCCTTCAAACTCTACTTAAGAAAGGAATATTCAAACACAGTAAAAGCTAGTATTTTATATGCAAAGAGGATTATATCCATTTGTTGATTAAATATAAATATGCATGCTTAATTGAATAGCACTAAAACTAAGAATTGTAAGAAAATAGTATATGTCTTGTACCCAATTGGTGGCTGACACAATGTAACTCTATGATCAGAGAGTTGCAGCAACTTGATTTGCTTCTTATAAATTTGGATTATTGTACTGCAGAAAATAGCAATGATGACAACAGTAATTACTATTTGTTAAGCCATCTATTATCTGGTGATTAATGTATCAGGCTCTCTTACATATGTACGTTGCCTAACTTGGCTCTCACCCATAAGTTTTCTGGGTAGAATAATTGTCTCCAATTATCAGAGAAGAGGGGCTTCTCTCATAGCTCAGTCAGTAAAGAATCTGCCTGCAATGCAGGAGACCCAGGTTCTATTCCTGGCTCAGAAAGATCCCCTGGAGCAGGAAATGGCCACCCACTCCAGTATTCTTGCCTGGAAAATTCCAAGGATAGAGGAGCCTGGCAGGCTACAGTCTACGGGTTTCCAAGAATCAGACATGACTTAGCAACTAAAACGCCACCAACAGCGAAGGGAACTAACTGAAAGGTGTATGATTTTCCAGGTTCCCACATATATTCAATGACAAATTAAAGATTAACTATAACACTGCCTGACATGAAACACCTTTAAAACAGCTTGTTAGTAGAGAGACTGATGGAGAAGGCAATGGCACCCCACTCCAGTACTCTTGCCTGGAAAATCCCGTAGAAGGAGGAGCTTGGAAGGGTGTAGTCCATGGGGTTGCTGAGAGTCAGACATGATTGAGCGACTTCACTTTCACTTTTCACTTTCATGCATTGGAGAGGGAAATGGCAACCCACTCCAGTGTTTTTGCCTGGAGAATCCCAGGGACTGGGGAGCCTGGTGGGCTGCTGTCTATGGGGTCACACAGAGTCGGACATGACTGAAGCGACTTAGCAGCAGAGAGACTGACTGATGGACTGCAGAGCAACTATTGTATTGGTGGTGCAGATTCATCATGGTGCCCTGATTATGCCTTCCTCACAGTGCACATCACAAAGCCTGTTAATGGGTATTCTTAGAACTTTAGTAACAATGACACCCAGCTCAATGCATTCTATCATAACGTCTTTGCTTTCATTGCAGTGGGCAAAACAAATATACACAGCACAAGCTCCTATTCTGCTACATCATTTCCTCAAGAATGTGGACCCAAAAGCATTCTAAATAGATCAAAAATCTAGGAAATCAATTTTTAAAAGGTAGAATAAATGATTGAAACAGAGGATCTAACCTATTTCTATGTGAAAGTCACTCAGTTGTCTCCGACTCTTTGCAAACTCATGACCTATATGGTCCATGGAATTCTCCAGGCCAGAATACTGGAGTGGGTAGCCATTCCCTTCTCCAGGTAATCTTCCCAACCCAGAAATCGAACCAGGGTCCCCTGCATTGCTGGCAGATACCTACTTTTATGCCAGATTATAAATCATTGAACTGAACATATAAGTGGTTGGCAAAACATTATTTCCTGAAAATTTTACAGATAGTAGTCACTCTGGATGTCAAATAATCAAAACTAGTACCTGAATTTTAGAAAATTAATTTAATTTACTCTCACAAGAGCTCTGCAAACACACAATAATACTGAACAACTTTATCTAAACTATATTTACTGACATGATTACTGAATTGGGTAGAATTTAATAATTATCTTCAGTCCCCCTGGAGACAACTGAGGAAGAAAGAACACTTGCATAGAATATTAAGAAGTACTTGTTCCCAGACACGCAGTAGAGAAATATTTATAATTGGTTTGAAAATCAAACGCAATCCAAACTATAATTCTATTATGAATTATACATAATTTTAATTTTGATATAATTTCATTCATAGAAGAATAGCTAAGAAAATGTTTACTACCTGACATGAAACACCTTTAAAACAGCTTGTTAATAGAGAGCATTGATTGATGTTTATTTTATTAAATAAAACTGCATCAATATAATTAAGCAATACAAATATAGATTACTGTTTAAAACTTTAATATTAACTGGTGGCTTTTCATCATTACAAACAAGTCTGCAATTGCCCAAGGGTAATTTTTTTCTAAAAATAGCTACAATCAGCATATGAATATGATATGACAGAAGTAATGACTATTTTCATATTAAAATTACCACATAAAGTTTCCATTTAAAACAGAGTTCAATGCATCTGGAATCATATTGTTCAATAATCTACTTTTTGTTTTAAAGAAGAAACTATGATATATTTTATTACTTAAATCACTTACAAATAAAGACAACCATTTGCTTTTGCATGGAAGCCGTATGAGTTGAATGCTAGAAAAGCATTTAATAATTTCACTTGAGGGCACTACATAAAGAGTTACAAAGCATGTGGTTAGATTATACAACATGTGTGAAGCATAAGACAGATCATGATGTATTCAGGCACTCAAAAAGTTAAGTTACAAACACCTAGGAACAGAATAGAAAGCACAGAGTTCAGGCATATAAGAGGCAAGATAGATAGGAGGAAGAAGCAACATGAGGTTAAAAAAATGGTGGGAAGATTTCTTCCTAATTTGCTTTGGGATCCCTTTACCCACTGTATATAACTATATACAATTGTAAAGAAATATAAAACTGGGGAAATATATTACAGAAATGTTTCCAGGCAATGGTCAACCAAATAGCACAGTTCAGTGATTTTTTAAAAAAGTAAAACAATGAGAAGTGTCCTATGATTTTCTGGTTTTCTGTCTTGAGGCACATTCTGGATTCTGGTACAAAGAACAAAACCAGAACCTGGTTGCCTATCTTAATTGAGGAGATACAGATTGAGATGCAGGGAAATGAAGATGGCTAAAATTTGTGAAGAACTGGAAAGGACCTCAGGGAAAGAGCTCCAGAAAACTGCATAAGGTTCCCCTTGAGTGACACACTAGCACGCATGTTCATGAGATTACACTCTGCAAAGAAGGAATGAGAGAGGAGGACCTGAGTAATAGAAGCCAAGCAAATCCCAGAGGAGACATGGAGTTCAAGATCCAGCAAGTAAGAGTGGAGAGAATTTGTAGAATAATGAGATACTCAGCAGAGATCAGCAGACAAGCATATATGAGAGTAAATTCAACTATAGACATTCACAAACAAAGAGTAAAAGCCAGCCTTTATAAAACAAACTAAATCTCATGTAAATGATCTGCAGGTTAAAACAACAGTAGGTCACTTTTAAAGGAAGAGAGCAACATTTAGTTTCTCAACAATGGAATATCTGGCACTGAATAAAACATAATTAGACATAAAAAGATGCAGCAAAATATAATTAATAGTCAAGATTAATGTCATTGATATAGGAAATCTAAAAAATATAGAAGTGATGGAGTTAGCAAACAGTCATTATAATAGCTATTATAAATTGGCTCAGAGGGAAACAAATGTAGGAAGAAAGAGATGAAAAATATTTTTTAAAAGCCAAGTGGAACTTATAACTTTAAGTAATATAATATCTGAAATGAAATTTTACTAAATAGATTGAAAACAAAATTAGACATTGCATTAAAAAATAAGTAAACTTGACATAGCAAAAAAAAATCTAAACTTTTCATAGAAAGAAAAAAAGACTGTGAATAATAGAAAAGGAGTAAAATATGGGAGAAAAATCAAGCAGTTTAACATTCATGCAAATGAAGGGTATGAAGGAAGAGAGAGAAGATGGGGCAGAGATTAATATTGAAAAACATAATCTTTTTTTCTAAAATTTATGTTAATTAGATTCATAGATACAAGAAACTTATCAAATACCAACTGAAGAAATCTAAAGAAAATCAGATTCAAGTACACCAAATTCAAATTTATGAAAACTTTTAACTAAAAGAAAATCTTAAATAACATTGGAGAGAAAAATACCTGTTTAATATAAGGCAAGAAATATAAGAATCACAGCAACTTCTCTTTAGCTCATCTGGAAGGAAAAGAAACAAAACAAAACTTGTCAACTCAAATTAAATACCAATGAAAATATCCTTCAAAAATAAAGGGAAAATAGTTTTCACACAAATAATAACTGAGGAAATTTATGCTAGCAGTCCTATGTTGCAAAAAATGTTAAGGAATTTTCTCAAGCAGAAGAAAAATGACACCAGATGCAAAATTGTATCAACACAAAGGCATGGTGAGAGCCAGAAATAGTGTATATGTAAGTAATTATAAAAGATACTGTCTCATTAAATTTTTAAAACTGATTATTTAAAATTCATTATTTAAAACTGCATTGTAGAGTTTCTTATCAATAAAAACAACTAACAGACAAAGGCTGTGAAGAGAAATGAGGAAGTGTATCGAGGTAAGGGTCTTACTTTTGTAAAACAGTATAATATAGGGAATATATATAAAATAGTATGAAGGTAGATGACAATAGTTAAGGAAGAATACCTAAACCATGAAAATCATTATAAAAGTAAAATAAGGTAACATGGATCATAAGCCAAAGATAGAGACAATATTGAATTCTAAAGTATGTGTGCATTCTTAATCGCTTCAGTCATGTCTAAGAATACCGGACTGGGTTGCCATGATTTCCTGCATGGGTCTTCCAGACCCAGAAATCAAACCCAAGTCTCTTACTTTTCCTGCATTGGCAGGCGTTTTCTTTACCACTAGCACCAGGTGGGAAGCCCAAAACACTCAATCCTAAATAAGGCAATAAGGTAACAGGGAAGTTTGGCCTTGCAATACAAAATGAAGCAGGGCAAAGGCTTATAGCATTTTGCCAAGAGAACACACTGGTTATAGCAAACACCCTCTTCCAACAACACAAGAGATGACTCTACACATGGACATCATCAGATGATTAAAACTGAAATCAGATTGATTACATTCTTTGCAATCAAAGATAAAGAAGTCCTATATAGTCAGCAAAAAAAAAAAAAAACAAACACCTTTAGCTGACTATGGCTCAGATCAGAAGCCCCTTATTGCAAAATTCAGGCTTAAATTTAAGAAAGTAAGGAAAACCACTAGGCCAGTCACATCTGACTTAAATCAAATCTCTTATGATTATAAAGTGGATGTGGCAAATGAATTCAAGGGATTAGATCTGGTAGAGAGATTTATTGAAGAACTATGGATGGAGTTTTGTAATAGTATATAGGAGGCAGTGAACAAAATCATCCCAAGGAAAAATAAATGAAAGAAAACAAAGTTGTTGTCTGAGGAGGCCTTACAAATAGCTGAAAAAGGAGAAATTAAAGTCAAGGGAGAAAGGGAAAGATATACCCAACTGAATGCAGAATTCCAGAGAAAAACAAGGAGGGATAAGAAAGCCTTCTTAAGTGAACAATGCAAAAACATAGAAGAAAACAATGGAGTGGAAAGACTCTTCAAGAAAATCAGAGATACCAAGGAAAAATTTCATGAAAACATGGGCACAATAAACAACAGAAATGGCAAGGACCTAAGAGAACCAGAAAAGATTAAGAAGAGGTGGCAAGAATACACAGAAAAGCTATACAAAAAAAGGTGATAATGACCTAGATAACCACAATGGTGCGGTCACTCACCTAAAGTCAGACATCCTGGAGAGTGAAGTCAAGTGGGACTTAAGAAGAATTACTATAAACAAAGCTAGTGGAAGTGATTGAATTCCAACTGAGCTATTTAAAACCCTAAAAAGATGATGCTGTTAAAGAGTTGCACTCACTATGCCAACAAATTTGGAAAACTCAGCTGTGAGAATAGGATAGAAAAATGTCAGTTTTCATTCCAATCCCAAAGAAAGGTAATGCCAAAAAAAAAAAAAAAAAGTTCATAGTACTGTACAACTGTATTCATTTCACATGCTAACAAGGTAATGCTCAAAATTCTTCAAGCTAGGTTTCAACAGTGTGTGAACTGAGAACTTCTGGATGGACAAGCTGGATTTAGAAAAGGCAGAGAAACCAAAGACTAAATTGGCAGCATATGCTGGATCATAAAAAAAAGCAAGGGAAAAATAACCTCTATATCTGCTTCATTAACTATACTAAAGCCTTTGTGCATCACAATGAACTGTGGAAAATTCTTAGATGGGGATACCAGACAACCTTACCTGTCTCCTTAGAAACCTATATGTGGTTCAAGAAGCAATAGTTAGAACCAGACATGAAACAATGGACTGGTTCAAAATTGGAAGAGGAGTATGTCAAGGCTGTATATGGTTGCCCTGCTTATTTAACTTCTATGCAGAGTACATCATGTGAAATTTCAGGCTGGATAAATGACTAGATGGAATAAAGTTTGGCAGGAGAAATATCAACAACCTCAGATATGCAGATGATACCACTCAAATGATGTAATGTGAAGAGGAACTAAAGAGCCTCTTCATGACGGTGAAAGAGGAGAGTGAAAAAGCTGGCTTAACACTCAGCACTCAAAAAACTAAGATCATGGTATTTGGTCCCATCATTTCATGACAAATAGATGAGGAAATAGTGACATATTATTTTCTTGGGCTACAAAATCACTGTGGACAGTGATTGTCGCCACAAAATTATAAGACTTTTGCTCCTCAAAAGAAAAGCTATGACAAACCTAGACAGCATATTAAAAAGCAGAAAGACCACTTTGCCTAGTATTAAAACAAAGGTTTTTCCAGTAGTCATGTATGGATGTGAGAGTTGAACCATAAAGAAAGCTGAGTGTTGAAGAATTGATGCTTTTGAATTGTGATGCTGGGGAAGACTCTTGAGAGTCCCTTCAATAGCAAGGAAATCAAGCCAGTCAATCCTAAAGGAAATCAATCCTAAAATGTTCATTGGAAGGACTAATGCTGAAGCTGAAGCTCCAATACTTTGACCATCTGATGCGAAGAGCCAACTCATCAGAAAAGACTCCAATGCTGGGAAAGACTGAGGGCAGGAGGAGAAAGGGGTGGCAGAGGATGAGATGGTTGGATGTTATCACTGACTCAATCGATATGAGTTTGAGCAAACTCCAGAGATAGTGAAGGACAGGGAAGCCTGGTGTGCTCTAGTCCTTGGGGTTGCAAAGAGTCAGACCGATATTGTGACTGAAGAAGAACAAAATGAGGCAAAAGAGAATAGGGAGCGGGGGAGAGCAAAAGCAGATGAGACAATAAAACATACAGCAGGATGAGAAACTATAATCTGAAAGTATTGCTACATATTTTAAATATATTTGAACATTCCAATTAAGAGGTAGAGATTGTCAGACTATATAAATAGAGACCAAGCCTTATGTTCTCAACAAACAAAACAAACTACAATGTAAAGAAACACATACAAATGAGAATTCAAAGAGAGCACTGTGATTAGTAATAAAGACATTTTATCACGTTAAAATGATTAATTCCTTAGCAAGATACCAAAAAATCACTTTTAAATAAGGTAAAAATTGCTAGAACTTCTGGAGAAGTAGACAAATTGACAAGTATAGTCTGTGATTTCAGTGCTCCTCTTTCTGTAACTGATAGTAGAAGAGGAAAAAATATATTCTAGAGCAACACTGTTAGCCAGCTCTACTTAAGAAGTGCAGAAAAAAACCTCTTTTCAAGTGTGCATAGAGCATTCATAAGAATTATGACAGATCCTGGGCAACAAAAATACTTGATACACTTGAAAGAGGAGAATAATCAAATATATGTTTTCTGATCACCATGAAATAAAATTAGAAATCAGTAGTAAGGAAATCTAGAAAATCTCCAAATAATTAGAAATCAACTGGCATACCTAAATAGAGTCCATGAGCCAGAGAAGAAATCTCAAGGGAAAAATTTTATTTTTATTTTTAAATTAATTTCTATTGAAATGTAGTTGCTTTACAATGTTGCATTAATTTCCACTGTGCAACAAAATGAATCAGTTATACATACACATACACATATATCCCCTCTGTTTTGGACTTATTTCCCATTTGGGTCACCACAATTCATTAAGTAGAGTTCCCTGTCAAGCACAATGCTTTAAAATGAGCAAATGAGGCTTATCCCAGGGAAGCCTGTTAGTTTAACAATAAATAATAACAATGCATAGCTCCATAGTAAAAACTAAACAAATAATGATGGTTGACTCAATTAATACAGAAAAAAGGATTTAATAAAAATCAATATCTGTTGATAAAATTTTAGAATACTAGGAAGAAAAGGGAAGCTACTCCCTCACGTTGATAAAGAATATTTCTGAAAAGGCAAACACATTACATAATGATAAACAGTCAAACAAGCAAACCGAGAGCTTTTCTCTCTGTGATCAGAAACAAGACCAGATGACTGTTCTCATAATTCATAGTCAATATTGTCTTTGTATTCATAAAACAGGATCAAGCAGACAAGCCTTAGGAATCTCACAAAAAGCAGTTAGAACTAAGCGAATTAAGACAAATTACAGAATTGACAGTCCACATACCAAAAATCAATTTTATTTGTATAGACTGACCACAAACAATGATAAAATGTAACTTTCAAATACCATTTACAATAGCATCTGAAAACAAGATTACTTAGGAATAAGTTAAAAGTGTGTGGAAGAACTATACTATGAAAACTATATAACATTGCTGAGATAAAGACTTAAATAAATGGATATGTTCTATATTTAGAATATCAATATTCTATCAAATATAGCGATATATCCATGGTGAACTGATTTTTTTACAACATGTCAGGTAAATTCAGCAAAGAATTATATATCTTTTTAACAAATGATGTCATAATATCTACGCACATTTGGAAATAAAGTCATATTGATCCTTAACTCACACTTTAGATACTATTTCACCCAAATTAAACAAAGACCAAAATGTAAGGGCTAAATAAAATTTATGCTTCTCTAAAAGGAAGCATAGGAGAAAATTTTGAAATACTGTGCTAGGCAAATATTTTTTGCTTGGAGAAAGCCTTGAATATAAAAGAAAAAGAGGTGATAAATTTCTTTCAAATAAACCACCGTGTTTGAAAGATGCTTATTAAATAAGTAAAAATGTAAGCTATGGAATGGGAGAAAATATGACATCATATAACTGTTTTCATATATTTTGTTATATATATATAATGTAATAAGATATTTTATATAAATAATGCATAATAATATATTATACATATTTTTCTCCCATTGCACAACTTACTTTTTCATTCATATTGAGAGGGTAACAGGCAGGAAGACCAGGGGTCTCCAAATTGAGGAAATAGCCTGCAAGTGTCAGACATTTTTATCTCTCTTAAGTGGCAAGAGGAAACAAACTAGCGATATTTTTTCCTTTATACAAATTTAAAAAGAGGTTTCTCTTAAAATTCTATGTTGCCATAATGACACCTGGTTTCACTTGAAGTTAACCATTGCCTTTTTCTTATGGAAATGTTTATCTTAAGCTATGCTAATGTACTATGCATTAACCCCAAACTCTGTCTTCAAGTTGGTTCCATCTTTTGGGCTCAGAACCTACTTGATAAACCAGTATGTTATACTCCGATATTGTTCCTCTAATCTATGTAAATGAAACTATTTGTATGGTGATCTGCCCTTCTTCAAGGTTCAAGTTAATCATTTTATGGCCCAAGATACACCATTTGGTGCCAAGATTATCCCAAAATACATCTTATGGGTGAGAGGCCTGGTGCCATTCTGAGTTTTGAGACATTCCTTTCTTTCATTAACAGACTGCTGGTGACTATACAACATCCAGCTGAAGACTAGCAGGGGGGTACTCTTTCTGCCCCCTTCTGATGCCTATGTCAGAAGCTTTCTCTATCTCCTTTATACTTTGATAAAACTTTATTACACAAAAGCTCTGAGTGGTCAAGCCTCGTCTCTGGCCCCGGATTGACTTATTCTCCTCCGGGGGCCAAGAATCACAGCGTCGTAATTCAACAATAACCTTTCAATAGTATGTATTATACTAATTAAATATTACTTTCATATTTTAATATAAATAATTATAAACATATATATTTATATTAACATATCTGTATTAATACCTGAACCTTGGTCTATTTACACATATTATACTTTATAAAAATGAAAAAAATCTTATATTTCAATAATAGGAAGACAAGCAACTAGATGCAAATGTCAAGTGAGTTGAAAGGATGTTATACCAATTAAGATATGCAATTGATAAGTATATAAAACACTGTTCAATATAATTAATAACGTGAAAACCAAACTAAATTATAATTAGATACTGTAATATACTCACTAAAAGGACTCAAAGAAAATAACAATTATTATACATATGTTTATTATTATTTATTTGCAATTGTATAATTGATATAATTTCTTGGTAAACTGAAGCTCTGCATTTTAGTTACTTTTGTTTACCATGATAATGCATACAAAATGAAAATATTTTATAAATAATGAGATTTATCAAAGAATACCATTGTGGTTTTCAAGTCATAACACTTTTAATATAACAGGGTGCTCTTGGATGTCATATAGATTATACTACAAAATCCTTTTACTATGTTTGTTCCCCTAAGTTTTACTTCAAAACCTGTATTCGTGAGATAAGTTAACATATTGGTCTTTCTGAAATTGCCTAAGTTCTTTAATTGGCACCTTAAAATTGTTCATTGTTTTTTGCTGACCTCTGTTCTCTCTTCTATGCCCTGCCCTTCTCTGCTCTTCATCCTAAAATGCAGCATAGATTGCATCAGTGGGACTGCTTTGTCCTCTGACCTTGGCTGGGCACCAGGAGGTAGTGGAGAGTAGGAGGAGAGCAGTGTCCAAGGTACATTTTCTTCTCCCTCTTTCTTCTCTGTGTCAAGGCATTTCTAACCTTAGTTGCTCTCATCTGCAGTGAGAACACATGCTGAGCGCTGTGCAGGCCAGGTCTTTTCAGATGCACTATGCTTTCTCGACTGTCCCCTTCAGGATTCCCACCACAAGTACCCACTGCCTGCCTCACCATCGCTTGTTGGTTCACTAAGCTCCGTCTTCTTTAAATTATTTTTATTAAAATCATTTTGAACATGCCCTGTTTTCTGTCACAACCCTAGCTGTCAATAGTCAGTATTATGAGCAGGATTCTGCGTTGGGTTTGCTCTCCTATATATGAGGAGACATGATATATATGACAAAGTGACATCAATTTTTCACCGGAATGCCATATAATGAACAACTGATTGAGGGCAAATCACTGAGTTATCAATTGCCTTTGGCACCTAATGGCTCTGGTAAAAAAAAAAAAAAAAGTTATTGCAAAGAATATGGGATGGGATGATTCCTTCTGACTATTCTGAAGAATATAACTATACGTTAAAAAAAAAAAAAAAAAAAAAAAGAAACTGAACTCCTAATTTATGTCACAGGTGGCTACCCAAAAAATCTTAATCAGTTCAATTTAGTCGCTCAGTCGTGGCCAACTCTTTGTGACCCCATGAATCGCAGCACTCCAGGCCTCCCTGTCCATCACCATTTCCCGGAGTTCACTCAGACTCACGCCCATCGAGTCAGTGATGCCATCCAGCCATCTCATCCTCTCTCGTCCCCTTTTCCTCCTGCCCCCAATCCCTCCCAGCATCACAGTCTTTTCCAATGAGTCAACTGTTTGCATGAGGTGGCCAAAGTACTGGAGTTTCAGCTTTAGTATTATTACTTCCAAAGAAATCCCAGGGTTGATCTCCTTCAGAATGGACTGGTTGGATCTCCTTGCAGTCCAAGGGACTCTCAAGAGTCTTCTCCAACATCAGCAGCCTTAAATAGTCTCTTATTTGTAGTAGCATAGGGCAGTCAGTGTTTGACTGTAGGATTGCAGTTACAATGTTGCTGTGCCATGAAATGCTGACTTGCCAAATCATTTAGACCCAAGGAAAGAAAATTTGTCGGGAGGAATGGAGCCATGACATTAGGCAAAAGGAGACAAAGCTGAAATTTGGAATCTAAAAGTCCTCCTGCAATGTTGTTGCCAATGGAAGTAGCTCTGTTATTTCAGCTCAGAGAATGAATCTTCCTTGCAAGGAAATGTTTCAGTGACTCCATTTTGGTGGTTACCTCAAAATAATATGCAGATAATTTTCAATATCTATCTTCATCACCTCTCATTGCCTTTGGTCTCATGAGATTTATATCTGAATATTAACCAGAGGGGAGGAAATGCACAGTCCTTTGCAAAAGGAGAAACTGTTGCAAGATCTTTGATAATTTCACTTGTCAAGAGCTAAGGGAGAGTCTTGGGAAATATTCTAACAATATTATATGAAAGAACAGAAATTGTGACATTGAATTGAGCCAAAGTTATAAATAGGAGAGTATTCACCAAGGATTCTGAATAAAATATGAAATAAAGCACCTGTGTTTGCTGGGTACACATTTGAATCAAATTACCACTGGGGTTTCACAGACCCATTAGCCACACCTTAGACCTGAGTTAGTTTACAGACATGCAATATATGAACTTGGAGGGAGGTCTGGTTATTTTGGAAAAAAAATATAATAGGGCAATAAGTATACATTGTAAATCTTCCCCAAGCTTCTCCAGAGGGAATTTTGACCATTTATCATGGTGAAAAATTATGGGAAAAAGCTATATACCTCAGGCTTCCATACAATCTAAAATCCAGGTAGGATTGATTGATGGGTAATTGGGCTCACCCTGTAAAGATATGGTGACTATGGGATTTCGTATTTCTTCTGAGTTGGAAATGCATTTTTCTGAAATTAATCAAAGGACAAAAACAGAAGCTGATTGGTAAAGAAGGTGGAATGCTAGGGACTTTTCCTCTAATCTTCTTGCTATTACTGTTCTTCTCTGTTTGTGGCCTGATGTTTACAAGGTGGCTTCTGTAAACTATGTCATTAGGATCTTCCACCTTCTGGATTCTACTTGGGAAGCTGAAGTAGTATAATTGTTGCCTTACTACAATTCCCAATCATCCCTGACCATTCTTTGACCTATTTTGTCATGCATGTTACTTTACACATGCCACAGAAACACAATATACTGCCACTATTTTTTCTTCAGTTAAATCCTGTTGACTGTACAATGAGCTTCCTCCTAGGAAACTGACTATTGCTGTGTTCAAGTCCTCCTTTTCTCTAAAACTAAACTGTCAGATATGTTACCCATTTGCCACATGTGGCTAGGTAAACAGAACTGAAATTACTTTCTCAGTTAGACTAGCCACATTTCAAGTCTTCAAGTGACACGTGTTGCTAATGATCACCTGGTTGTACACTGAGGAATAGAAAAATTCCATTTATCTCAGGAAGTGCTGCTGAGCTATACCTCTGTACAAAAGTTTGTGGTCACAGATCATTGGGCATATTAAGCTTTATTGAATCTCATCTTTGAATTGATTTGTAGTAGCTTCATTAAGTGATAAATTCGAGGTTGCTTGAATATGATACTAAGAGTAATTTTTTAGTTTATTCCAGGATTTGTAGATAGGAGACATTCACATTGCAGTGATAGGAAAAATGCCATAGTTTAAAATGCTGTTTTAGGGACCTCTCTAGCAGTCCAGTGGTTAAGACTCCACACTTCCACTGCAGGGAGCCCAGGGACCCAGGTTTGATCCCTAGTCTGGGAATTAAGCTGTAAACTGCAGAAAAACAGAAAAAGAAAAGTATTTAAATTAAAACACTTTTTAAATCCAAAGAGACTTCTTACAATACTTTATTTATAATGAATATGAGTTCTTTTTAACAAATTATATTTTTAAACATTGTGTTCTTTTGAGCAAATTTTTGAAAAAGTGCCTTTTTTTTTTTCTTTTCTGGGTTCTGCCTTTCATGAGGGTTTTATAAGTGATGAATTAACAATAATGAATAAAAAAAATACTTGGAAAAGGGAAAGCCATTGGAGGACAACTGCATTTTGAAAAGAAATGAATTATTTTACAAGACAATACCTGTTACTATTTATTTATTTATAAATAATATTTCTTAATACTTTAAATCATCTTTTATAAAAGGTCCATTTTAAATTTAGATTTGAGAAGAATATATTTTAATATAATATCAGATGGAAATGTTCCATAGGAAACTGGGAGTAAATCCCCTCCACTAAAAGACTGATTTTTTAGAATGTAGTTTTATGTTTAAAAGTTTTAGAGCAGGAGATAATGCACGTTTTCTATTTTTTTATAACCTCCAAGTGCAGTAAAGGCATATTTAATATTCTTTCTAAGAAGGGTTTATTCTTACCATAAACTCTCTGTTAGTGAGCTCTATGAAAACCTAGTAAAATCATCTACCATCTATTTCTGCATCCCCTTTAAGATCAAACTACCTGTTTTTAGACACTAATGACTTAACTTTACAAAAAAGATTCAGCCTAATCATAAATGACATGCCTGAGTGCCATCATCTTCTAATCACAATCCAACAACTTTGGGTGATACTTACTGAGTGTCCAGAATGCACCACAGAGCATGCAAGAAAACTCGAGGAAATAGCACTACTGAGGAGTTCACACTTATAAAACAGGCTCCATTAAGTTAATACAGTATCATACATAAATCTGTGTGTATAATAACTGCACATAATTTTCAGCATGAATGAATCAGTACATTATAAGATGGAATTTTTGCTGAGAAAGTGAAATCAGAGTCACATCCACAGCTAATGTGACTCTGATGTGACCTGGAGTAACAGGAAAATTTGGCCTTGGAATGCAGAATGAAGCAGGGCAAAGACTAATAGAGTCACAGCTGATGTGACTCTGATATCACATTCTCAGCAAAAAATTCCCTCTTATAATGTACTGATTCATGGAATCAGCGAAATAAAATGGACTGGAATGGGTGAATTTAACTCAAATAACCATTATATCTACTACTGTGGGCAGGAATTACTCAGAAGAAATGGAGTAGCCATTATGGTCAACAAAAGAGTCCAAATTGCAGTACTTGGATGCAATCTCAAAAACGACAGAATGATCTCTGTTCGTTTCCAAGGCAAGCCATTCAATATCACAGTAATCCAAGTCTATGCCCCAACCAGTAATGCTGAAGAAGCTGAAGTTAAATGGTTCTATGAAGACCTACAAGACCTTTTAGAACTAACACCCAAAAAAGATGTCCTTTTCATTATAGGGGACTGGAATGCAAAAGTAGGAAGTTAAGAAACACCTGGAGTAACAGGAAAATTTGGCCTTGGAGTGCAGAATGAAGCAGGGCAAAGACTAATAGAGTTTTGCCAAGAAAATGCACTGGTCATAGCAAACATCCTCTTCCAACAACACAAGAGAAGACTCTACATATGGACATTACCAGATGGTCAACACCAAAATCAGATTGATTATATTCTTTGCACCAAAGATGGAGAAGCTCTATACAGTCAACAAAAACAAGACCAGGAGCTGACTGTGGCTCAGATCATGAACTCCTTCTTAACAAATTCAGACTCAAATTGAATAAAGTAGGGAAAACCGCTAGACCATTCAGGTATGACCTAAATCAAATCCCTTATGATTATACAGTGGAAGTGAGAAAGAGATTTAAGGACCTGGATCTGATAGATCGAGTGCCTGATGAACAATGGAATGAGGTTCGTGACATTGTACAGGAGACAGTGATCAAGACCATCCCCATGGAAAAGAAATGCAAAAAAGCAAAATGACTGTCTGGGGAGGGCTTACAAATAGCTGTGAAAAGAACAGAAGTGAAAAACAAAGGAGAAAAGGAAAGATAAAGCATCGGAATGCAGAGTTCCAAAGAATAGCAAGAAGAGACAAGAAAGCCTTCCTCATTGATCAATGCAAAGAAATAGAGGAAAACAACAGAATGGGAAAGACTAGAGATCTCTTCAAGAAAATTAGAGATACCAAGGGAACATTTCATGCAAAGATGGGCTCGATAAAGGACAGAAATGGTATGGACCTAACAGAGGCAGAAGATATTAAGAAGAGGTGGCAAGAATACACAGGAGAACTGTACAAAAAATATCTTCATGACCCAGATAATCACGATGGTGAGATCACTCATCTAGAGCCAGACATCCTGGAATGTGAAGTCAAAAGGGCCTTAGAAAGCATCACTACGAACAAAGCTAGTGGAGGTGATGGAATTCCAGTTGAGCTATTTCAAATCCTGAAAGATGATGCTGTGAAAGTGCTGCACTCAAGATGCCAGAAAATTTGGAAAACTCAGCAGTGGCCACAGGACTGGAAAAGGTCAGTTTTTATTCCAGTGCCAAGGAAAGGCAATGCCAAAGAGTGCTCAAATTACCGCACAATTGCACTCATCTCACATGCTAGTAAAGTAATGCTCAAAATTCTCCAAGCCAGGCTTCAGCAATACATGAACCATGAACTTCCAGATGTTCAAGCTGGTTTTAGAAAAGGCAGAGGAACAAGAGATCAAATTGCCAACATCTGCTGGATCATGGAAAAAGCAAGAGAGTTCCAGAAAAACATCTATTTCTGCTTTATTGACTATACCAAAGCCTTTGACTGTGTGGATCACAATAAACAGTGGAAAATTCTGAAAGAGATAGGAATACCAGACCACCTGACCTGCTTCTTGAGAAATCTGTATGCAGATCAGGAAGCAACAGTTAGAACTGGACATGGAACAACAGACTGATTTCAAATAGGAAAAGGAATATGTCAATGCTGTATATTGTCACCCTGCTTATTTAACTTATATTCAGAGTACATCATGAGAAACGCTGGGCTGGAAGAAACACAAGCTGGAATCAAGATTGCTGGGAGAAATCTCAATAACCTCAGATATGCAGATGACACCACCCTTATGGCAGAAAGTGAAGAGGAACTAAAAAGCCTCCTTATGGCAGAAAGTGAAGAGGAACTAAAAAGCCTCTTGATGAAAGTGAAAGAGGAGAGTGAAAAAATTGGCCTAAAGCTCAACATTCAGAAAACAAAGGTCACGTCATCCGGTCCCATCACTTCATGGGAAATAGATGGGGAAACAGTGGAAACAGTGTCAGACTTTATTTTTTGGAGCTCCAAAATCACTGCAGATGGTGACTGCAGCCATGAAATTAAAAGACGCTTACTCCTTGGAAGAAAAGTTATGACCAACCTAGACAGCATATTCAAAAGCAGAGACATTACTTTGCCGACTAAGGTCTGTCTAGTCAAGGCTATGGTTTTTCCAGTAGTCATGTATGGATGTGAGATTTGGACTGTGAAGAAAGCTGAGCACTGAAGAATTGATGCTTTTGTACTGTGGTGTTAGAGAAGACTCTTGAGAGTCCCTTGGACAGCAAGGAGATCCAACGAATCCTTTCTGAAGGAGATCAGCCCTGGGATTTCTTTGGAAGGAATGATGCTAAAGTGGAAACTCCAGTACTTTGGCCACCTCATGTGAAGAGTTGACTCTTTGGTAAAGACTCTGATGCTGGGAGGGATTGGGGGCGGGAGGAGATGGGGACGACAGAGGATGAGATGGCTTGATGGCATCACGGACTTGATGGACATGAGTCTGAGTGAACCCCGGGAGTTTTGACGGACAGGGAGACCTGGCGTGCTGTGACTCATGGGGTCGCAAAGAGTCGGACACAGCTGAGCAACTGAACTGAACTGAACTGAGATCAGCTTGTGAATTAAAAATATTAAGAGAATGCATGTGGATAGAAAGGAAGGGAATGGTAAAATAAAATAAGCACAAGTATTTGAGAACACTGTTTTATACTTCATTCCACGATATATATATGGGAAAGACATACAATCTGCCAGGAAAATCTGTCTGAGATTCTCATGGGAAGTTGAGGGGAATAAATGATGGAATCCAGGGTGGAGTGTTGGGAGCCACCATGGGAGATCCCACCCATGACAAAGGTCATGTGGAAGAGAACTGTTAAGCAAGGCTTCAGAACTCAAGGGGCTCCCTAGGCTTTCTCAAGCATCTACCCCCAAACCAGAATCTGTCTGTTTTACTATTTCATGACTTTCACCAACTCCTCTGACATTAACAGGGTGCTATCTCTGACCACCTTTCGCTGGAGAAAATCAACTTAGGGCTACAGCTAGTAAGTCTCCTGGACATGAGAGGAATATTTCCAATCAAAACCCCTCTGTTAGCATGATAGCTTGTTTGGCAGGTATATCCAGACTCTTGCAGCTACGCATGTGATTATTTACAGCCTCCCAACTATGAGAAGCAAGGAAAGCCAAAAACATAGAGCCTTTTAAAGAGTTAAAAGTTATTAGAGTAGTGCTGGTGTAGGATTTCATTATTGGGCCAATGCTTGTTGCTAAGTTCCCATATCTCTTATCCACTGTGTACCTGGGAATGCATTAGTTAACATAGCTGAAAAGTAAGAAAAACAAGTGTAGCCTTGAAATTAACCACATCAGACTTTTGAGCTAATTGGTTCTTTCTTATAACTCACTGCACCTTTGCTGCATGAGAAACGTAACTTGTTTAATACTTTCTGAGGTTGACATAGATTAGAAATATAAGAAAAAACATTTCATGGGAAAATAAGTTTTCTGGTTGAACAGCCTTTATCAAAAGAGGGTCATAAAATGTTCACAGGCCTCCAAGGCCAGAAGATAATGTACACAATATTGTTTATGGGAAAGATTTGCAGAAAAAATCCTGGTTTCGATAAAGACTAAACAGACGTAATGTTTGGGCTGACTCTGTATGACTTTGTATCTTTCATTTCCTTCTATGTATAAGACAAGGTATAAAAGTACCTTTAAAAATAAAGCTATTGGGCCTCGCTCACCAAAGTAGCTTGGCCTCCCCGCCTCAATCATTTTCTCCTTCTCCCTCCCTCTTTTTTTCAGGCTGATCCCTTGAAGCATAGAGGCTCCCTGCACTCACTTATCAGCCCGGGTTTCTAGGCCTGAACAGGAAGATGTTCTGCATCTTCCCTCCCTCGGGAGACCTGGAAGGCACCTGTGGCTTCCGTGAACAGGGCAGATTTCTTGTCTCAAAGTTTTATTGGCTTTCTATGTAAACCAAGGAATATCAGCCTCTTTCTCTCCTCTATTTTCTTATCTACAACATTCTTTCCTTATCTCTCTCTAAATCAATTCCTGACGCTGTTTTTCCTTCAGGTTCCCCTGGATCCTGCGGGGGCTGGACCCCAGCAGTGGAGTATAAAGAATTCTCATAGTTTGTAGCAAAAGCCCTAACTTAATGCTTAATGCTTAGTGTTTATGAAATGAAAAATAAATGATTTTATACATATGTAAAATTAAAAAGCTATAAATAGAAAATGAATCATGATAATCTCACTTAAAATATTAGAGTGAGGTGGATAGAAATGATGGGGTGGGCATAAAAAACAATCCACATTTCATCTGTCCTTATGTGGGTCAAGGACATTTGCAAGAATTAAAATGTAAATAACAGAGACTGATGAATGCAGGCACCAAGAAAACTAAAAGCAAGAATGGTTTACAGTGATTGGCTTGACGCAAGAGACTGGAGTGGAATATTACTACTTTAAAAGGTATGCATGTATTATGTCAACTAACTTTCCAATATATGTAAATATACATCCTGAAAATGAGTGTATTACATCTAAAACATATTAAAATTCTGAGATATTTTATTAAAAGCATATTTCTCACTATCTTTTTTAAATGGAGATCCCTTTTTATTAAAGTATAGTTGATTTACAATGTTGTGTTAGTTACAGGAGTACAACAGTGATTCAGTTTCATATACATATATAATATATATGTATATTATATATATATATGTGTGTGTGTGTGTGTGTGTGTGTGTGTGTGTGTGTGTGAATGTATTAAATATGGGCTTCCTGATAGGTCAGTAAAGAATCCACCTGCAATGCAGAAGACCCTAGTTTTTTTCTGGGTTGGGAAGATCCACTGGAGAAGGGATAGGCTACCCACTCCAGTATACTTGGGCTTCCCTTGTGGCTCAGCTGGAAAAAAAATTCTGACTGCAATGCAGGAGACCAGTTCTATCTCCGGGTTGGGAAGATCCTCTGAAGAAGGGAAAGGCCAACCACTCCAGTATTCTGGCCTGGAGAATTCCATGGACTCTAGGGACCATGTGGTAACAAACACACACACACACACACACACACACACACACATATGTATTATATATATTAATATATATGTATTATATATATATTCTTATTCAGATTCCTTTCACCATAGGTCATTACAAAATATTAAGTAGTTTCTTATGCTATGTAGTAAGTCCTTGTTGGTATCTATTTTACATATAGTAGTAGTATAGTAGCAGTATTATATGTTAATTGCAAACTACTACTTTATTCTCCTGCCCCCTTTCTCCTTTTGTAACCATACATTTGTTTTCTATGAATCTGGGTCTATTTTTGTTTTGTAGATAAGTTTGTTTGTATCACACATATGTCAGATTTAATAGACTTTAAAATAAAGATTGTTACAAGATACAACAAAGGATACTACATAATGATCAAGGGATCAATCCAAGAAGATATAACAATTGTAAATTATAGGTACCCAACACAGTAGGACCTTAATATATAAGGCAAATCTTATTTACTTTAAAAAAAAGAAAAACTAAAATATGTACAAGGAGGCACAATGATTCCTATGTTGCAAATATGCTGAAGGGGTCAAAAGCATACCTTTTAATCTCGCCTTATTTTTGCACTTTTCTTAATGTTCTCTTGTCATTTTTGCATCCAGTTTTAACATATTAAAATATGATTCACTATTCATTGGCTTCATCAAAGAAAAATGACTTTCAGAAAACATTCAAAATATCAACTGCAATAGAGAATCTCTTTGAAGCTAAAATGCCTGCCAAAATTATTAATTCTTTTGCTGAGTAATTTGTCACTTCACTTGTGTCTGGCTCTTTTTGACACAATGGACTGTAGCCTGCCAGGTTCAGCTGTCCATGGTATTCTCCAGGCAAAAATTCTGGAGTTGGCTCACATGCCTTCCTCCATGGGATCTTCCTGACCCAGGGATCAAACCTCTGTCTCCTAAATTGCAGGGAGATTCTTTGTGGTTATTATGCAGATATTGTTAATGTCATGAAAATATTTATGAATACAAAAAAGATAATAATAGTAAACTTGTATTTGTCTGTGGTTACAATTTTGTTTTCTTTTGATGAGAGATGCACTCAGCAACTTTCAAGAATGCAACACTGTATTATTAGCTGTGGTCACCATGCTATGGGCTTCCCAGGTGGTGCATTTAGTAATACAAGAGACACGGGAGACATGGGTTTGATCCCTGTGTTGGGAAGATCCCCTGTAAGAGGAAATAGTGATCCACTTCACTATTCCTGCCTGGAAGATTCCATGGACAGAGGACCTGGTCGGCTGTAGTTTTTGGCGTTGCAAAGAGTCGGACCTGACTGAGCACATGCACAGCACACTATGCTATACCTTACATCCATATAAATTATTTACTTTACACCAGAAGTGTTTTTTGATACCTTTTAATCCCTTTCACCCATTCTGCTCAGCCCCCACCTCTGGCAGCCACCAATCTGCTCTCTACATTTTGTCTGTTTGAGTTTTTTTGTGCTTTTACATTCCATATATAAGTGAGATCATACAATATTTGTCTTTCTCTGACTTATTTCACTTAGCATAATGCCCTCAAGGTCCACCCATCTTGTTACAAATAGCAAGATTTTATTCATTTTATGGCTGAGTAAAATTCCATTGCCTGTACATATATTCATATCTTCTGTATCCATTCATCCATCAATGGACACTTACATTGCTTCCATATCCTGACTATTGTAAGTAATGTTGATATGGACAAAGGGATGCATGTATCTTTCAAATTAGTGTTTTTGTTTTCTTTTAGGTAATACTCAGAAGTGAAATTGCTGGATTACATGGCAGTTTTATTTGTAGGTTTGTTTTTTGTTTTAAGAATTTCCTTTTTTTTTCCACAGCATAAGTGCTTACCAAGTTGCTTCAGTAGTGCCTGACTCTTTGTAACCCTATGGAAAGTAGCCTACCACATCCTTTGTTCTCTGTCCATGGGATTCACCAAGCAAGAATATTGGAGTGGTTTGCCATGCCCTTTTCTGGGGAATCTTCCCAACCCAGGGATAGAATCCATATGTATTGCATCTCCTTCATTGGCAGGCAGGTTTTAACACTAGAGCCCTGGGAAACCTATTTTTGACAGAGGCTGCATCAATTTATATTCCCACTAGGAGTGCACAAGGGTTCCATTTTCTTCACATTTTCCCCAATATTTGTTGTTTGTCTTTTTGAAAATAGTTTTAATAGATGTGAGCTGATACCTCATTATGGTTTCTATCTGCAGTTATTGAATGATATTGGAAGATTAATGATGTTAATCATCTTTATTGAACCTTTAGTATATACTACACACCATGCTAATATCCTTACTTGCATTTTAGTTAAAAACATTCTATAAAATCTTCACAAACATTCTATAAAATAAGTAATACTATTGCCTTATTTTACAAAAGAATAAAAACTTTAGAGTGTTCACATAAGTTGCCTACAATTCTAAGCTGCTGCTGCTGCTGCTAAGTCACTTCAGTCATGTCCGACTCTGTGTGACCCCATAGATGGCAGCCCACCAGGCTCCCCTATCCCTGGGATTCTCTATGCAAGAATACTGGAGTGGGTTGCCATTTCCTTCTCCAATGCATGAAAGTGAAAAGTCAAAGTGAAGTCACTCAGTCGTGTCCGACTGTTAGAGACCCCATGGACTGCAGCCTACCAGGCTCCTCCTTCCATGGGATTTTCCAGGCAAGAGTGCTGGAGTGGGGTGCCATTGCCTTCTCCAACGATTCTAAGCTAGTATTTCTTAAAACTGAGATACAAGCTCTAGCTGTCACCTGTGTATTTAATTTCTTTATTGATCACTGCTTTTCCAAGCTGCAAGTATCACATTATTCAGAAATTTAAAATATTCTTAATTTATTTTCCCTAGGCTTAAACTCTCCTGCCACAATTATAATTGCAGACACTAGCTGTCATAGCTGCTTTGATTGCATTTTTGCACAAATACTAGCCAACTTTTTTTTTTAAGCAGCAACTATATATATATATATATATTTTGTTTTGTATTGGATTATAGCTAATTAACAATTTTGTGATAGCTTCAGTGGAACAGTGAAGATTCTCAGCCATACATATATTCATGTATCCCAAACTCCCCTCCCATCCAAGTTGCCACATAACATCGAGCAGAATTCCCTGTGCCACATGATAGGACCTTGCTGGTTATCCATCTTAAAGACAGCAGTATTAAGTCCCTCTAGTAATCAATTAATTACAATAGAATTTTAAGTTTTATATTCAAAGTCTGCAGACTTTTAAATAGTGTATCCTGTGGGGTCAAAGATTCAGGGAAGTAGTACTTTGGCTATCAGCTCCTGGTAGTAATTTGTTGATAAACATCCCTGGAGGGAAATTTAGTCTGAAATGTAAAAAAAAAAAAAAAAAAAAAAAATTCACCATTTCATTCTACAATTCTGAAAATTTTTTATTAGCTACAAGTTAAGTTTATTGTAGTTTGATTATAAAATTGAAAAATCAGCATGCTAAACATCAGTGAGTAGATCATTTAAAAATTACGCAATATTCAATGCATTTGTTCAATGCAAAAATTATGCAATTATTCAATGTTGCAGTAATATCCAATTATTAAAGTGAAATTGTATAAGAACATTCAATGACATGTCAGTGCCAAGGGAAAAGTGAATACCTCCAAGTTAGACTATAAACATGTTTCTTTTTCATATTTGCATAAGTTTTATAAATTGTATCCTAATGTCTACTAGGGTGGATGTCTACTAGAGAATTCCCTAGTAGTTCAGACAGTAAAGCATCTGCCTGCAATGCAGGAGACACAGGTTCAATCCCTGGGTCAGGAAGATCCCCTGGAGAAAGAAATGGCAACCCATTCCAGTATTCTTGCCTGGAGAGTCCCATGGACAGAGGAGCCTGGTGGGCTACAGTTCATGGGGTTGCAAAGAGTTGGACATGACTGAGCGACTAACATACACACCCTAAAGTCTAAGTACTTTTTGAAATAAAAATTAACATTTCAAGCAAAATATCCTAGTAAGAGTTTCATGGAGAAATGACTTCAGTAGATACCAAGTAATGTTCTGAAACCTTATGCAAAATTTCCATTCTCCGGGAATTTGAGTATTCTTCTGTGGATAAAGATAATAGCCTACATAGAATTCTCAAAGGAGAGTAATAACTCAAGTTTCAGAGCTATTAATCTAGATACTACATATGAAGAATATTAAGTTGCATTTCTTTGGTTAATACAGACAACTCTAAAACTCAAGATAAACTCTTCATGCATAATAAATAATTATCATTTATTAAGACAAATTTTCTAGGGTCTACAGTCACAAAGAAAATATCAAAATATTTTTTACAGCATTGTATTTCTTAAATATTTATTATAGCATATTTTAATTTATTTATATTCATTTATTACAGAGTGAAATGTATGATCATAGTATTATTTAATAAAAATAAGACCAGATTAAGAAATCTACTTAACAGAGATAAAATTTTAGCAAGCTGAAATAACTAAATGTGTGAGTTTGTGCATAGAATCAGGATTTAAGTATGTAGCAAGTTGTTATGAATTACAGAAAGAATAAGAAATATGTCATTCAGTAAAAATAAAATATTACCTGTAAGATTTTTACTATTTTTCATTTAAAAGATTAATAAATGGAATATATATTATGATTACTTGATAACTTTCTTACTTGAAATTTTACAATAACACATCTTTATGGTAAATATCATATACAACAAAAATTTCATTTTAATGAACTGGCATAGATCAATTTTTCACTAACAAAATGACATTTCCCTCTACAAAGATTTTTTTCTTCCTTCTCAAATTGACACTATTTTCATTATTAATCCAACTTTACAAACAGAGATAAAAGAGTACAGGGAAATTACATCAGTCAGTCAGTTCAGTCACTCAGTCAGGTGTGACTCTTTGAGACACCATGAACCACAGCACACCAGGCCTCCCTGTCCATCACCAATTGCTGAAGTCTATCCAAACCCATGTCCATTGAGTCGGTGATGCCATCCAACCATCTCATCCTCTGTCATCCCCTTCAACTCCTGCCCTCAATATTTCCCTGCATCACTGTCTTATTTCAAATAAGTCAGCTCTTTGCATCAAGTGGCCAAAGTATTGGAGTTTCAGCTTCAACATCAGTTCTTCCAATGAACTCCCAGGACTGATCTCCTTTAGGATGGAGTGGTTGGAATTCCTTGCAGTCCAAGGGACTCTCAAGAGTCTTCTCTAACACGACAGTTGAAAAGCATCAATTTTCTGGTGCTCAGCTTTCTTTATAGTCCAGCTCTCACATCCATACATGATTCCTGGAAAAACCAAAGCTTTGACTAGACAGACCTTTGTTGACAAAGTAATGTCTCTGCTTTTTAATATGTTGTCTGCTGCTACTGCTAAGTCACTTCAGTCGTGTCCGACTCTGTGCAACCCCACAGATGGCAGCCCACCAGACTCCCCCATTCCCGGGATTCTCCAGGCAAGAACGCTGGAGTGGGTTGCCATTTCCTTCTCCAATGCAGAAAAGTGAAAAGTGGAAGTGAAGTCGCCCAGTCGTGTCTGACCCTCAGCGACCCCATGGACTGCAGCCCTCCAGGCTATTCTGTCCATGGTACTTTACAGGCAAGAGTACTGGAGTCTAGGTTGGTCATAACATTCCTTCCAAGTAGTAAGCGTGTTTTGATTTCATGGTTGCAATCACCGTCTGTATTGATTTTCAGTTCAGTCAGTTCAGTCGTTCAGTCATGTCCGACTCTTGTGACCTCATGGATCGCAGCACTCCAGGCCTCCCTGTCCATCACCAACTCCTGGAGATCACTCACTCATGTCCATCGAGTTGGTGATGCCATCCAGCCATCTCATCCTCTGTCATCCCCTTCTCCTTCTGTCCCCAATCCCTCCCAGCATCAGAGTCTTTTCCAATGACTCAACACTTTGCATGAGGTGGTCAAATTATTAGAGTTTCAGCTTCAGCATTAGTCCTTCCAATGAACACCCAGGACTGATCTCCTTTAAGATGGACTAGTTGGCTCTCCTTGCAGTCCAAGGGACTCTCAAGAGTCTTCTCCAAAACCACAGTTCAAAAGCATTAATTCTTTGGCGCTCAGCTTTCTTCATCATTCAACTGTCACATCCATACATTACCACTGGGAAAACCATAGCCTTGACTAGACAGACCTTTATTGGCAAAGTAATGTCTCTGCTTTTCAATATGCTGTCTAGGTTGGTCATAACTTTCCTTCCAAGGAGTAAGTGTCTTTTAATTGCATGGCTGCAATCACCATCTACAGTGATTTTGGAGCCTAGAAAGATAAAATCTAACACTGTTTCCACGGTTTCCCCATTTATTTCCCATGAAGTGATGGGACTAGAAGCCATAGTCTTATTTTTCTGAATGTTGAGCTTTAAGAAAACTTTTCACTCTCCTCTTTCACTTCCATCAAGAGGCTTTTTAGTTCCTCTTCACTTTCTGCCATAAAGGTGGTGTCATCTTCATATCTGAGGTTATTGATATTTCAAGATTGCCCGAAATCTTGATTCCAGCTGTGTTTCATCCAGCCAGAGTTTCTCATGATGTGCTCTGCATATAAGTTAAATAAGCAGGGTGACAATATACAGCCTTGATGAACTGCTTTTCCAATTTGGAACTGAGAGGGTAACAGGCAGGAAGGCCAGGGGTATCCAAATGGAGGAAATAGCCTGCAAGTGTCAGACATTTTTATCTGTCTTAAGCGGCAGGAGAAAACAAACTAGAGATATTTTTTCCTTCTCTATACAAATTTAAAAGGAGGTTTCTTTAAAACACTGTATTGCCATAATGACACCTGGTTTCACCTGAAGGTAACTGTTCTCAAACCTAGAGATAACCAATGCCTCTTTCTTGTAGAAATGTTTATCTTAAGCTATGCTTCTGATGCCTATGTCAGAAGCTTTATCTATCTCCTTTACACTTTAATAAAACTTTATTACACAAAAGCTCTGAGTGATCAAGCCTCGTCTCTGGCCCCATATTGAATTCTCCTCCGGGGGCCAAAAATCCCAGCCTCCTTTTGTGATTCAACAACAGCCTTTCAGAACCAGTCTGTTGTTCCATGTCCTGTTCTAACTGTTGCTTCCTGACCTGCATGCAGCTTTCTCAAGAAGCAGGTCAGGTGGTCTGGTATTCCCATCTCCTTCAGAATTTTCCACAGTTATTGTGATCCACACAATCAAATGCTTTGACATAGTCAAAAAAGCAGATAGATGCTTTTCTGGAACTTCTCATGCTTTTTCCATGATCCAGCAGATGTTGGCAATTTGATCTGGTTCCCCTGCCTTTTTTAAAACCAGCTTGAACATCTGGAAGTTCATGGTTCATGTATTGCTGAAGCCTGGCTTGGAGAATTTTGAGCATTACTTTACTAAGCATGAGAGATGAGTGCAATTGTGTGGTAGTTTGAGCATTGTTTGGCATTGTCTTTCTTTGAATTAGAATGAAATTGGATTAGAATAAAAACTGACGTTTTCCAGTCCCATCGCCACTGCTGAGTTTTCCAAATTTGCTGTCATATTGAGTGTAGCACTTTCACAGCATCATCTTTCAGGATTTGAAATAGCTCAACTGGAATTCCATCACCTCCACTGGCTTTGTTCGTAGTGATGTTTTCTAAGGTCCACTTGATTTCACATTCCAGGATGTCTGGCTCTAAGGGAGGGATCACACCATCGTGATTATCTTGGTTTTGAAGATCTTTTTTGTACAGTTCTTCTGTGTATTCTTGCCACCTCTTCTTAATATCTTCTGCTTCTGTTAGGTCCATACCATTTCTGTCCTTTATCGAGCCCATCTTTTCATGAAATGTTTCCTTGGTATCTCTAATTTTCTTGAAGAGATCTCTAGTCTTTTCCATTCTGTTGTTTTTCTCTATTTTCTGCATTGATCGCTGAGGAAGGCATCCTTATCTCTCCTTGCTATTTTTTGGAACTCTGCATTCAGATGCTTATATCTTTCTTTTTCTCCTTTGCTTTTTGCTTCTCTTCTTTTCACAGCTATTTGTAAGGCCTCCCCAGACAGCCATTTTGCCTTTTTGCATTTCTTTTCCATGGGGATGGTCTTGATTCCTTTCTCTTGTACAATGTTACGTTCCTCCATCCATAGTTCATCAGGCAGTCTATCTATCAGATCTAGTCCCTTAAATCTATTTCTCACTTCCACTGTATAATCATAAGGGCTTTTATTTAGGTCATACCTGAATGGTCTAGTGGTTTTCCCTACTTTCTTCAATTTAAGTTTGAATTCGTCAATAAGGAGTTTATGAACTGAGCCACATTCAGCTCCTGGTCTTATTTTTGCTGACTGTATAGAGCTTCTCCATCTTTGGCTGCAAAGAACATAATCAATCTGATTTTGGTGTTGACCATCTGGTGATGTCCATGTGTAGAGTCTTCTCTTGTGTTGTTGGAAGAGGGTGTTTGCTATGACCAGTGTGTTCTCTTGGCAAAACTCTATTAGCCTTTGCCCTGCTTCATTCTGTACTCCAAGGCCAAATTTGGCTGTTACCCCAGGTGTTTCTTGACTTCCCATTTTTGCATTCCAGTCCCCTATAATGAAAAGGACATCTTTATTGGGTGTTAGTTCTAAAAGGTCTTGTAGGTCTTCATAGAACCGTTCAACATCAGCTTCTTCAGCATTACTGGTTGGGGCATAGACTTGGATTACCATGATATTGAATGGTTTGCCTTGGAAATGAGCAGAGATCATTCTGTCGTTTTTGAGATTGCATCCAAGTTCTGCATTTTGGACTCTTTTGTTGACCATGAGGGCTACTCCATTTCTTCTGAGGGATTCCTGCCCAGAGTAGTAGATATGATGGTCATCTGAGTTAAATTCACCCATTCAAGTCCATTTCAGTTAGCTGATTCCTAGAATGTCGACGTTCACTCTTGCCATCTCCTGTTTTGACCACTTTCAATTTGCCTTGATTCATGGACCTAACATTCCAGGTTCCTATGCAATATCACTTTTTACAGTATCAGACCTTGCTTCTTTCACCAATCACATCCACAACTGGATATTGTTTTTGCTTTGGCTCCATACCTTCATTCTTTCTGGAGTTATTTCTCCACTGATCTCCAGTAGCATATTGGGCACCTACTGACCTGGGGAGTTCTTCTTTCAGTATCCTATTATTTTGTCTTTTCAAACTGTTCATGGGGTTCTTAAAGCAAGAATACTGAAGTGGTTTACCATTCCCTTCTCCAGTGAACCAGATTATCTCAGACCTCTTCACCATGACCCTTCTGTCTTGGGTGGCCCCACATGTCATGGCTTAGTTTCATTGTGTTAGACAATGCTATGGTCTGTGTGATCAGACTGACTAGTTTTCTGTGATTATGGTTTCAATGTGTCAGCCCTCTGATGCCCTCTCTCAACACCTACTGTCTTACTTGGGTTTCTCTTACCTTGGACGTGGGGTATCTCTTCATGGCTACTCCAGCAAAGCACAGCTGCTGCTCCTTACCTTGGACGAGGGGTATCTCCTCACAGCCACACCTCTTGACCTTGAACATGGAGTAGCTCCTCTCAGCCCTTCCACACCTGCACAGCTGCTGCTCCTTGGAGCCCCCCCGAAAATAAAGTCTTGCACTGTTCCACTGTTTCCCCATATGTTTGCCATGAAGTGATGGGACCAGATGCCATGATTTTAGTTTTTTGGTTGTTGAGCTTTAAACCAACTTTTTCACTCTCCTCTTTCACTTTCATCAAGAGGATCTTTAGTTCTTCTTTGCTATCTGCCATATGGGTGTTGTCATCTGCACATCTGAGGTTATTGATATTTCTCCTGGCAAACTTGTCTCTAGCTGTGCTTCCCCAGCCCAACGTTTCTCATGATGTGCTCTGCCTATAAGTTAAATAAGCAGGGTGACAATATACAGCCTTGACGTACTCCTTTTCCTATTTGGAACCAGTCTGTTGTTCCATGTCCAGTTCTAACTGTTGCTTCCTCACCTGCATGCAGGTTCCTCAAGAGGCATATCTTTCCTTTTCTCTTTTGCTTTTCACTTCTCTTCTTTTCACATCTATTTGTAAGGCCTCCTCACACAGCCATTTTGCTTTTTGCATTTCTTTTTCTTCGTCTTGATTCCTATCTCCTGTACAATGTCATAGACTTCTGTCCATAGTCCATTAAGTACTCTATCTATCAGATCTAATCCCTTAAATCTATTTCTCATTTCCACTGTATAGATATGAGGGGTTTGATTTAGGTCACACCTGTTACATACCTTTTATTAAATCACTGAAACAACAGATAATAGAGCTGGGCTTCTCACATACAGGTCTCTTACTTCCAAATCCAGAGAACCTAACAAATATGTGGATTACAAATTGATTTCCAGACATATCCTTCTAAATACCTGTAACGTCACATTATTAACAAAATATCAAGGAGAAAATGCCACTGATATCCATTCACTGTATGCATGGGAATGAATTTTTCTTTTTTAATTAACATTTTTGACCAATAGAAGAGTACCTATATAAGGTTTTAATATAAAGCATTATTTGGATATATAACATTACTGTGTCTCATTCAAGTCTGAACTACCTTAGTAAAACCAGATATTTGAAAATGTCATCAAGAATTTTCTCAATGTGTACAGAAGCAGAAGGTGGGTGTTAGTAGGGAGTGGCAGCTCACAGAAAATAAATGATTCATGAACAGCTTGACAGCCATAACTGAAATTGATAGATTCTCTGTAAGTTTATACATTTTCTCTTTTAAATAAACAAAATTTAAGAGCTCTGTGCATTTACAGAAAAAAATGAAAGAAAAACAAAGCAGTCACTACACGAATCCTAGATATGAACTGTGAAAACGAATTCTTTGGAATACTTAAGGAAATTGACAACCTCATAACTTTCAGAAAGAAAATAACTACACATATTAATACTTTTCCATTAGAAAAGCAAAAATAAACAAATGGGATATAATTAAAATTAAAAGCTTCTGCACAACAAAGGAAAATATAAGCAAGGTGAAAAGACAGCCTTCTGAATGGGAGAAAATAATAGCAAATGAAGCAACTGACAAAGAACTAATCTCAAACATATACAAGCAACTTATGCAGCTCAATTCCAGAAAAATAAACGACCGAATCAAAAAATGGGCCAAAGAACTAAATAGACATTTCTCCAAAGAAGACATACGGATGGCTAACAAACACATTAAAAGATGCTCAACATCACTCATTATTAGAGAAATGCAAATCAAAACCACAATGAGGTACCACTTCACACCAGTCAGAATGGCTGCGATCCAAAAATCTGCAAGCAATAAATGCTGGAGAGGGTGTGGGGAAAAGGGAACCCTCCTACACTGTTGGTGGGAATGCAAACTAGTACAGCCACTATGGAGAACAGTGTGGAGATTCCTTAAAAAAATTGCAAATAGAACTACCTTATGACCCAGCAATCCCACTGCTGGGCATACACACCGAGGAAACCAGAATTAAAAGAGACACATGTACCCCAATGTTCATCGCAGCACTGTTTATAATAGCCAGGACATGGAAACAACCTAGATGTCCATCAGCAGATGAATGGATAAGAAAGCTGTGGTACATATACACAATGGAGTATTACTCAGCCGTTAAAAAGAATTCATTTGAATCAGTTCTAATGAGGTGGATGAAACTGGAGCCTATTATCCAGAGTGAAGTAAGCCAGAAAGAAAAACACCAATACAGTATACTATCACATATATATGGAATTTAGGAAGATGGCAATGACGACCCTGTATGCAAGACAGCAAAAAAGACACAGATGTGTATAACGGACTTTTGGACTCAGAGGGAGAGGGAGAGGGTGGGATCATTTGGGAGAATGGCATTCTAACATGTATACTATCATGTAAGAATCGAATCGCCAGTCTATGTCTGACGCAGGATACAGCATGCTTGGGGCTGGTGCATGGGGATGACCCAGAGAGATGTTATGGAGAGGGAGGTAGGAGGGGTGTTCATGTTTGGGAACGCATGTAAGAATTAAAGATTTTAAAATTAAAAAAAAAGAAGAAGTATATAAAATTCCTTTTTTTCTGCCTATTAATTAGAAAACATTTAGGGAAGTAAAATATCTATGTAACCTAGCATTTCCATATAAATAACTCACTAGAGGTAAAAAGAAAAATACTGGCAAAATATGTTAAATGTGTTTAATGAGAGTCGTAAAATCAAACGTGGGCTTCCCTGGTAGCTCAGCAGGTAGATAATCCACCTGCCATGCAGGAGACCCCTGTTTGATTCCTGGGTTGGGAAGATCCTCTGAAGATGTGATAGGCTACCCACTCCAGCATTCTTTGGCTTCCCTGATGGCTCATTTTTTAAAGAATATGCCTGCAATGTGAGAGACTTGCATTCAGTCTCTGTGTTGGGAAGATTCCCTGGGGAAAGGAACGGCTACATACTCCAGTATTCTGGCCTGGGGAATTCCGGGAACTGTACAGTCCATACGGTCACCAAAAAGTTGGGTATGACTGAGCGACTTTCACTTTCACTTTTCAAATCAAGCACAGTGGATCCTCTGGTTTGAAACAAACTTCATATGGATAAAAAATTAACCCAATTAGATCAAATTAATGGGGATTTATTACCAAAACAGTTGTTAAAACTTTTATATGTTTTTTTCTTTTTTGAATTAATGGTATTGAAGTTTTGGGAGCTTAGTTATCTTGTTCACCCATGGATAATCTCCTTTAATTACGATTTCTAAACAGTTTGGCTGATATCATTGGCTTTTTGATGTTGAGTTCATAGTACAGTTTGAGAGGGGATTGAGAGATTGCAGAAAGCTGCTATGAAGATCTGTGTTTACTGGTGTTAGGAAAGCTGGACAGTAACATGTAAAACAGTGAAGTTAGAAAATCCATCTCACCTACACAAAAGTAAACTCAAAATGATTTAAAGACTTAAATATAAGGAAAGGCACACTATAAAATTCCTAGAAAAGAACATTGGCAAAACATCCTCTGACATAAATTGTACCAATATTTTCTTAGGTCAGTCTCCAAAGTCAATAAATAAAAGCAACAAGTAAACAAATTTATGAACTTGTGTGCAGCAAAGGAAACAATAAACAAGATGAAAAGATCTCTCACAAACTGATAAAAATTATTCAAAAATGATGTGATCAACAATTTCCAAAATATGCAGACAGATACTACAATTCAATGAAAAAACAAATACCCAATTGAAAAATGGGCAAAAGATCTTATGGACATTTCTCCAAAGAACATGTACTTAGGGCTGATTAATTAATAGAGAAATGCAAAATCAAAGCACAGTGAGGTATCATCTCACATCAGTCAGAATGGTCATCATGTAAAATTCTGCAGATAATAAATGCTGGAGCAGGTGTGGGGAAAAGGGAATCCTCCTGCACTGTCTGTGGGAATGTAAACTGGTGTAGCCACTGTGGGCTTCCCAGGTGGCACTAGCAGTAAAGAACCTGCCTGCTAATGCAAGAGATCCAAGAGATGCAGGTTTGATCCCTGGGTTAAGAAGATCCACTGGAGTAGGAAATGACAACCCACTTCAGTATTCATGCTTGGGAAATTCCATGGATGGAGGAGGCTGGCAGACTACATTCCATGGGGCTGCAAAGAGTCAGACATGACTGAACGACTGTGCACACACACACACACACTGTATGGAACGTAACTCAGCCATTGCAAAGAATAAAATAATGTCATTTGCAGCAATATGGACAGACCTAGAGATTACCATATCGGTGTAGAAGTCAGAAAGATTAACACCATAAGATATTATATGTGGAATCTAAGCTACAACACAAATAAACATATCTGTGAAATAGAAACAAGCTCATTTATATATAGAACAGACATGTGGTTCCCAAGCTGGCATGGGAAGGGAGGAGGGAAGGATTGGGAGTTTGGGATTTGTGGATTCAAACTGTTATACAAAAGGTGGATAAACAATAAGGTCCTACTGTATAGCACAGGGAACTATATTCAATATCCTGTAATAAATCATAATGGAAAAGAATACACATGCACAACTGAGTTACTCTGTTGTACAACAGAAATTAGACACAACACTGTAAATCAACTATACTTTGATAAAATTAAAAAATATAACAAATCTGTATTTTTCTGACATAGACAGCTAAAGAAAAGTGACAGTGATTTAATTGGAATCCAGGACCTGATAACAATTATAGCTAATGTTAAGAACTATACATATATTTCAGAAATGAAAATGTGAAAGGATAAGTCAGTCATTTTCCAAATTACTCTTCTGGTGCTTTTTCCCAACTCAGTAGGTCTCCTCTTCAGCCTTCCCTTGTTGGGCACTGCCATATACTCTCTAGATGTCTAAGTCCCTCTAAGTCCTCATCTTCCTTTCTCACTCTTCCTTCTTGTCCACTTTACTAGAAAGTTCCCATTTTCTTGTACAAATTAGTCTAAAATCTTCTCAAAAAGCTATCATTTTTAACAGATACTCGTCAGGGCACTAAAGATGAGGCTAACTGATGAATCTATGAATTTCCACCAAAGAAGAAAAGAAATCAGTATACAAGTTGTGTAGTTTTTTATACATGAACTTCATACGAAGGTGAAGGTGAAGGTGAAGTCGCTCAGTCGTGTCTGACTCTTTGCGACCCCGTGGACTGTAGCTTACCAGGCTCCTCTGTCCATGGGATTCTCCAGGCAAGAATACTGGAGTGGGTTGCCATTTCCTTCTCCAGGGGATCTTCCCAACCCAGGGATCAAACCCAGGTCTCCCACGTTGAAGGCAGACGCTTTAACTTCTGAGCCACCAGGGAAGCCCTGAACTTCATATATCAGACCATAACTTATGTAGGTCAAAATAAATGAATTTATATTAAAAAGATACTATCTTATTACAGAAAGATACAAACTTATGTTCCATAGCTGCCATTAGATTGTGATGCATTAAGAACCACAGTATTATCCTATCTGAATGGAATCTGTCACATAACATCATGGATAAGTACAGACACATTCTGAATATATAATTGTATTATAAAAACGAACTCTTTAAATACAAACATCTGTGTGAGAGGCAGGAGATTCTGCCGTTTCTTCCACCTTGGTTTTCTTCCATGGTAAGTGCAGTACGTGTTTCATTCTTTCCTCTGTCAATGCATTCTGTAGTGTGTGAAGCACAGGGTAAGAAGGCTAATGGGCGCGAAAGTGGAGTCTATGTTTAGTAATCAAACCCTGCATTCTGACACTGCATGAAACAAAGAAGAAAACTAGCTTTTGTTAGCACAAAGGACTCCTTTCTTTAGTAAGCTTGGACTGGCAAGGTTGTGTTTAACCAGAAAAAGAGTGTAAGATTAGGGTCCCAGCAGGAAAAAAATGAAATAGTATATTCACAGTTTAACTGAAGACAGTTTATTGAAGGGGCTATTTACAGAAGTATGTGCAGCATGCAGAAGATCTACAAGAGATGGGGAAGCACCCGGGGCTAGAAACAATGAGAATTCATAACAACTCCGAGGTGAAAAAAGATAGGATGAATGTTGCCAGAAACTTTCCTATCTGTCCTTCATGATCAAAGCAGAAGTGGTGGCAGAAGCCCTGGGTAATAGAGGTTAGAACTACGTGTAAGACAATGTCAGAATGGAGGAGCAGGGATAATATACATATACAGGACCATTCATCCCACCTCCAACCACCAAGAGGTGTGCCTCATCACTTACTCTACCTTCAAGCATACTGGGGGAAAATGGAGTTAAGTGGTATATAAATGTTGGACTCTCAGGGCCCAGAAAAAAATGGAGTTAAGTGGTATATAAATGTTGGACTCTCAGGGCCCAGAACAGGGCAGAGAAGAAGGTAGAGACTGGGCCTGGAAAGCCAATTTGAATAAGTAGCTGGATTCATCTAATACATTAAACATGTCTCCAACTTCTGTAAACTGGATACTTTAGCATCTGTCCTTCATGAGTATACTGGACATGCCTTGCTGTAGACAACCCAACATATGCCTGAGACACCTGACTTGACCTCCTGCCTCCCTCATGTCCCGTCTCCCACCCACACATCTCCCCCTTACAAGAGGAGTCCTTCTCTTAGAAACATATTTTTCAAAATCAAAGCCAACCAATCCAGAGTCCACACCCCCAACCCCCTTTATTGCCTTTTATTAAGATCTTGCCTCTGAGCTTAAAGACTCCAGTGCTAGGTACTAGACAAACAAGAACAGCTCTGTGCCCCAGACCCTGTTAAAATCATTCAAAGTAGCTATTGCTAAGTCCACCCACACAATCTCACCAATTCCTTTCTGTGGAAATCACAGTAAAGTCTTCTGCCCAATGCTGGTGCTTCCCTGAGTGGCCCCCCTGATGTGGCCTGCTTCCTTCCTCTTGGGAATTGTGAGTAATTGTGAGTAACTGTATTTTTTGCAGAAAACATCTCCTGATTTGCTGGCCTTATTATGCATCAAAATTCCTATTAAAATAGTATATTTTAAAAAATCTAGCTTGACAACTATCTTACTAAAATTTGTAAAAGCGCTAGAACTAGGGGGCTTCCTATGCGGCACTAGTGGTAAAGAACATGCCTGCCAATGCAAGATATGCAGGCTTGATCCAAGTGCTGGGAAGATCCCCAGAAGTACAGCATGGAAACTGACTCTTGCATTCTTGCCTGGAGAATCCCGTGGATGGAGGAGACTGGTGGGCTACAGTTCATAGGGTCACAAAGAATTCGACATGACTAAAGTGACGTAGCACACAAACAGGCTAGAACTAAACATGAAAAAATTGGTCCTTTTTTCTATTTAGACATTCTTTCTGATTTAAAAGTTTCTACTAGTTCTACCTTGAAATCAGATAAGAGGAGAGACCAACAAATAACAGCCTCCCCGGAGAAAATTGCAGGGTAGAACGGTTGTCTTTGGCAAACTCCTCTCTCCCTCTCTCTATCTTCTTACACCTATTGGTCTCCAGTTCATCCAGTAACTTGTTCCTGTGTCCAGAGGACTGTTTACATTTACTAATCTCATGGCATTATGTGGTGTTAAAAATGACTTGTTATGAGTTGAGATTATGAAACTTCACTAATATTACCAAATCTATTATCTTTTATATGACTTCAAATGATGCAATCAATAATTTATATATGACTATGGATAAAATAAAATAACAATAAATATGATTACAAAACACACACATAAAACGTGATAACAAGAGACTATTAAGCTGAAGTAAGATGAGGGGAAGGGCTTCCCAGTGGGTGTAGTGCTAAAGAATCTGCCAATTTAGGAGACTCAAGAGATGTAGGTTTGATCCCTGGGTCGGGAAGATTCCCCAGAGTAGGAAATGGCAACCCACTCCAGTATTTTCTGCTGAAAAAACCATGGGCACAAGAATCTGGCAGTCCATAGGGTCACTCTTAGTTGGACACAAGTGAACAACTGAGCATGCATGCAAGATGAAGGAAAGCTCATTAATTCAATAACATACTTCAAGTTTATGTTCAACACAAACTTCTAACATATGAAATTTGAGCAGATACGTATACAAATATGTATGTACTAGATTAGAGAATAAAATGAGCAATTTGCCTCTAGATATTTGTTTGGAGAAATGAAAAAAAAATTCAGTATACTGGTTTTACTTTTTAAATTCAGCAGACAGTGATGTTTACTAATCTTTTAAAGATGCTTTGAAAAATAATAGGAGCCAAAGGATTGGCATAAAACTTGAATCTCTGTGGAACTTCTGGCCTCAGAGTAGCAACTTGCATTGATTTTGACATGCCAATAAAGTTACAGAGAAATACATTGGGTTAAATTGCATTTCCTACGTTATGGTAAAAATCTCTGCAACAAAATTAAGTGAAGAGTGAAGATGTTCTTAATATAGGAAGTCCTTTCTTTGTGCTATTACCACCAAAGACACAAGACTTATGTAAATACAGTTCAAATATATATCCACCACTCTTCCCAATGCCTGTGGTCTAAGGCACATACTCCCTGGAAGTTCCAATAACTTCTAGAAAGAACTGAGATTAGGAGGCACCATCAAATATGAGTGAACATCTACTATTGCTACACATCATGGTAATAGTCTACTTAAAACATTGTCCCTCATTGTGGTTTTGATTTGCATTTCTCTAATAATGAGTGATGTTGAGCATCTTTTCATGTGTTTGTTAGCCATCCGTATGTCTTCTTTGGAGAAATGTCTATTTAGTTCTTTGGCCCATTTTTTGATTGGGTCGTTTATTTTTCTGGAGTTGAGCTGCATGAGTTGCTTGTATATTTTTGAGATTAGTTGTTTGTCAGTTGCTTCATTTGCTATTATTTTCTCCCATTCAGATGGCTGTCTTTTCACCTTGCTTATATTTTCCTTTGTTGTGCAGAAGCTTTTAATTTTAATTAGATCCCATTTGTTTATTTTTGCTTTTATTTCCAGCATTCTGGGAGGTGGATCATAGAGGATCCTGCTGTGATTTATGTCTGAGAGTGTTTTGCCTATGTTCTCCTCTAGGAGTTTTATAGTTTCTGATCTTACATTTAGAGGTACCACTTCACACCAGTCAGAATGGCTGCGATCCAAAAATCTGCAAGCAATAAATGCTGGAGAGGGTGTGGAGAAAAGGGAACCCTCCTACACTGTTGGTGGGAATGCAAACTAGCACAGCCACTATGGAGAACAGTGTGGAGATTCCTTAAAAAATTGCAAATAGAACTACCTTATGACCCAGCAATCCCACTGCTGGGCATACACACCGAGGAAACCAGAATTGAAAGAGACACATGTACCCCAATGTTCATTGCAGCACTGTTTATAATAGCCAGGACATGGAAACAACCTAGATGTCCATCAGCAGATGAATGGATAAGAAAGCTGTGGTACATATACACAATGGAGTATTACTCAGCCGTTAAAAAGAATTCATTTGAATCAGTTCTGATGAGATGGATGAAACTGGAGCCGATTATACAGAGAGAAGTAAGCCAGAAAGAAAAACACCAATACAGTATACTAACACATATATATGGAATTTAGGAAGATGGCAATGACGACCCTGTATGCAAGACAGGGAAAGAGACACAGATGTGTATAACGGACTTTTGGACTCAGAGGGAGAGGGAGAGGGTGGGATGATTTGGGAGAATGACATTCTAACATGTATACTATCATGTGAATTGAATCGCCAGTCTATGTCTGACGCAGGATGCAGCATGCTTGGGGCTGGTGCATGGGGATGACCCAGAAAGATGTTCTGGGGAGGGAGGTGGGAGGGGGGTTCATGTTTGGGAATGCATGTAAGAATTAAAGATTTTAAAATTTAAAAAATAAAAAACTAAAAATTTAAAAAAAAAAAAACAAAAAAAAATTGTCCCTTTCCACATCTTCACACTATAAACAAATCAATGAATAAAAGCATAGATGTTTTAGTTTCTTGTTATGGTACAATACCAAATGCTAGTGAGCTTTCCCAATGGCTCAGACAGTAAAGAATCTCAGGCAGATTCTTTACTGACTCAGGTTTGATCCCTGGGTTGGAAAGATCCCCTGGAGAAGGAAATGACAATCCACTCCAGTATTCTTGCCTGGAGAATTCAATGGACAGGGCAGTTGGGTGGGCTACAGTCCATAGGGTCCCAAAGAGCCGGATACAACTGAGTGATTAACATACACACTCACACCACAAGATAGTGCAGCTTCAGGAAATATTAATATTTGATGAGTACTTTGGGGATTCTTGATATCTGGTTTAAGAAAATTGAAGTGGTCTTTACAGTGAAGTATCTGAACAGTTGTATTTTCCCTCTGCTGAGTTCAGTATTCTGAGTTATACATTATGGTATTTCAAACTTCCAGAAACAGTCACAGAAAATAGGTTGGGAGTATATATATTCATCTTAGATAAAATAAAGTCTACCCAGGGACTTTTACATTTATATGCACCTTTACATATATATATACATACATGTTTGAATTTGTTTAGTCTTTCAAATTGGGATGACTGTGTGTTGATGGCTGATAACTAGATTTTTAGAAGATGTGAATATCAAATATATATTTAAATATCAATATGATTTTGGATTTTGCACAAAATATACATATAGCAATGTTTTTCTCTTTCCTATTTAATACTCAAGATAAGAGTTTAATGCCAGGAAATATGCTTGTTGTTACTTACTTCTGTATTTAAAAGAGTGGTTTTATTTTGTGCTTGGAGAGCTTCCAGTATAGAAACTGACTCAAAATTTATAAGCAAGGGATAATAGAATATAATAAGAGACTCTGAATTGTTTAATCTAGTATCAATCTGATGAGTTATGCTGAAAGACTACTTCACCAAAATCATGTGTGTATTTCATCAAATATATATTTACTATTGCCTTTCCTGACAGTGTGGAATTTTGTTAGTTCTAAGGTACTAAATTGGGACTTCCCTTGTAGCTCAGACAGTAAAGAATCAGCCTGCAAAGCTGGAGACCCAGGTTCAATCTCTGGGTTAGGTAGATCCCCTGGAGAAGGAAATGGCAACCCCTACCAGTATTCTTGCCTGGAGAATTCCATCGACAGAGAATCCTGGTGGGCTACAGTCTATGGGGTCACAAAGAGTTGGACACAACTGAGTGACTAACACTTTCACTTTCACTAAATTGAGTTTAAAATCTCATAGATAATTATAATGACAATGTTAATAGAATCATAATATAATAAACTTTATTCCACATATTATATTATGAACCCAACTACCTACAGCTCCTGGTATGTGGCAACTATATCTAGATATTTGTCATATAAGCAAACAGAGAATTTCACAGCAGCTCCTAACTGTGCAAATCAGGTATATCTTATGCAGAAGGAAGAGGATTTGCCCATGGGTGAAGCTGTGAGGCTAAGCCTAGACATACCTGTAGACCTCTGTAATCAGATCCTTCCTCCATTCCTCATGAGAGCACCATGCCTACACTTTGTGTTGTGGCACTTAGCCTTTCTTTTGGAAATCATTGTTTTCCATGTGCCTTATATCTTCTTTGAGCCTGGAAGCCATTCATGGATGGCATGTATGTCTACCTCCTCAAATTGCAGTAGGTCCTCTATATATGACGTTGAAAGTTGCCCTCCACCTCCCATTGCTGGTGATCCTTCAGCTGTACCATGTCCCACCTCCTCTTCCTCTACCAGGCAGTAACTCTTTTACTTGTTCACTCAATGCCATCCCCTGTTTGCCAGCTGTTGTACTGTTCTACTGAACATTTCAAGGTACTATACTCTGAGATTAAAAATGTTTTCCTTATTCTTCATGTGTTTTAATGTGTTATTTATGTGAAAAGTATTTAAAAAATATTAAAGTGCAGTAATATATATCCAATTGTGTTAGTTGAGTACTTCAAACTTTGTTGGACTTACAAGCAAATTGGATCTACAAGCACAATCTTGGAACAGAATGCATTCATATGTAGGGGACTTATTGTATCCGCCACAACTACTAGCATAGTGATTCCTTGGTTGATATTTCCTTAGTAATTAGTTTTGGAGTGAATAAAGGTATTAATGACAGAGACAAATTAGCACGTGTCTTGTAACAAGCAGCATTGTATTTTAGATCAGTATATTTAAATGTGCTTCCTTCTAAAGATTTATGCCAGGTTTATAATCTTTCATTTGCTTTTCTTTGTACCTCCCATAGAATATTAAATAATATTTTTGAAATCATTTTTTATTGGATCATAGTGTATTTATAGTGTTGTGTTAGTTTCTGCTGTACATCAAAGTGAATAAGTTATACTTACACACATATACACTCTCTTCCAAGTACCAACTATATGGAGTACCATTCAAGTACTATATGGAGTTCATTACAAAACATTGAACAATCTTAGAATTGATATGGGAGTTGTATTAGGGGAAAAAAATCAAAATGGTCCTGTGCCAGGTTTAAGTGATCAATTGGGCTTAGAAAAGGAAAAGCCCCTCACCACTCCCACGATTTCTCATTGTGCCGCTGCCCTGCTCTACAAACTCCAACTCTGTTTCAAGATGGTGCAACCAACATTCTCAGTTTATTTCTCTTAATTAATATTTTCTGAAAGAGTGAAATATGTTTATCATTGTCTGCTTTCTTTTGTCATGAGAACTGTTCTTCTTGGCCAAAGTTCAAGAATCAGACCGTTCTGTCCCTCCAGACTGAGTGAGAATTCATGTCCTACTTATTAATAAAATAGATTCGTCTATGAGAAGAGAGGTTAGATTTTTAAGGAACAGATGGAAGATTCCTGGAATCAGACTTGAGAACCTTGCTACTGGCCTTCCTCATCAGTCTTCTTCAAATCACCCCATATCATTTTTTAAATATTTTTAATTTTTATTTTACAACATATTTCCCTCCCCTAATCCTAAAACAACTCCAACAGGGCTATCTGGAAGTAGATAGGGGATGGAACAGTGGTGCTAAAGATCAGCAAATTAAGAAGAGGCAACCTGTCCTGTCATTTAGGTAAATAGAAACTAACATAAGGAGCCTCTAGGAGTTTGGGGGAATTATAGCCCTAATGTGGCTCTGGCTACACATACGTAAAATCATAAATGTGTGCATCAATAAAAAAATGTAGTAAATATCCCTGTCGACAACTGAAAAGTCAAACCTATCCTAAAAAATATAAAAGAAACAAAAAAAGAATTAAGCAATTAAACAAGAAAACAGCAACAAAAAGGACCCTCTAAAGGATTTTAAACTTTCCAAATGAATAAAACTTTGATTAATTAAAAATTAATATCTTCTTAGCAAATTTTAGAGTTATGTTATTCAAGAAAGAAAGAAAGGAAAGAAAGGAAAAGTTCATTTTTTTTTTTTTAAATCCAGAAGTCATGGCATTACACTGATACAAATACTGTGGCTTACTTTATAAAAAATAACAAGAAAAACCCCTCTCCTGATTTTCTACTTTGTAATTCTTGTCTCAAAAGGAGCCTAAAATAGATTAGCTACATGAGGGCAAGGGTACAGCTTAGTTTTCTTTATAAATGCAGCAAATTCTTGAAATATAATGTCGAAAACGTGGAAGGGTCTGGATTTACCCTATTCACAAGCTCACAAGCCAGCCTCCCTCAGTTTCATGGATGCTGACAGAAAACAAGACAGGAGGCAGTTAATTACTCACAGCAATTGCACTAGCCAAAGTATGATCATTTGCATGTGTCAATTCCCTTTGCCCCACTTATCATGGGCTGGCAAAACAAGAGAGGTGACACCTGCATATACAGTGGTTTATACTACAAGAAAGGAACCTCAGGCTTAATCCTAATGCCTTATAGCAGATTTTTGCCTCAGAGGGACACATTATCTTTGTTACACTGGACAGTCTACATAACTTCTTTCCTAGAAGAGACATTATTTCTATTTTCCAAGGCCGTTCGCTTCACAAATATTCTTGAAAGAATATTCAGAACAAAAGCTGTTAGTACCTCTATTTACAAGAAATGCAGTTAACACAAAAGACCTGCAGAGAATTGTCTTCTAACACATAATAGGTGTTCATTTCCAGTCTTCAATTAACTGATGAAAACAATGAAAATTTGTCCTATTACAAGCATTATTTCATCATATTATCACAGGCTAATTCTTGCTATATTCTTAAATGGTCAATGTGAATATAATCATTTTCTTCTTTCTTGCTAATGTAACTCATTAAATGCTTAGTGTGTCTTTGTTTTGCACTAGAAATTACAACTTATTGGTAGAAATCACATCCTTGTTGTGTAATGAGTTTGCAATTCAAAGTAAGAAATATTAATAAAACTACAGATATATTGGACTTAAAATATATGAGTGAACATGAAGAACATTATTTTTGAGACACCACTGAATGCCTATGAATGAGAAAAAAATTAAAATATACAATTAGTGTTAGGATTAGTGAAAATAACTATAGAAATATTATCACCTATGACTGAGTGAAGGAGAACAGATAGTTATTTTGATTAAAACTCACAATAAAAAGTTTTATGGAAGAAGAAATACTTCCAGATCTGTTTAAGAGAAAGGAAGCTCTTGGTATAAAACAGGAAAATGAATACTGAAAATAGATTAATATTTTTATATAAAAGTTAAAATATGCTGTGTTAGAGTTGAAACTTCAGGACAGAATCACTGCCACAAATTTTATTACATTAAATAAATGAATATTACTCAAAGAAATGTAAGCTTTCATAAACATTGCTAAATATAAATGCATCTATTTGCATTAAAATAAATTTGCCTAAAGATATATTCAATTGCTTAAAGGCATACCCAAATAATATACTTTTCTAAAACATTCATTCAATAATTCCACTTCTAATCCATGTGATATCTGAATGCATTTAGCTCCAGCCAGATAATGTCTGTAACAGATTAGAATGACCTTCAGCTGACAGGCAGCAGGGAAAGAGGGACCTCAGTCCTACAACTGCTTGGTAAAGATTATTCTGCCGTGAGTGAGCCTAGTAGCAGACTTCTCTCTAGAACCTCCACACTTGAGTCCGGGCCAGCCAGTGCCTCAATTTGAGTGTATAGTATCTGGGGCAGAGGACCCAGCTGAATCCACATGGACTTCTGACCCCATGAGCTATTAGACAACAGATGAATATTATTTTAAGCCACTAGATCTGTGGTAAGTTGTCATGACAGCTATAAAAACAAACACAATGGCATTCTGTAAGTACAACCCAACTTAATTTTGCAGGTTTCACCACTGCCCCCGGCCAATATTTGGCCAGGTAGATATTCTAACTCTACTCTGTTCTCCACTTTTGTTTCTGATCTTTTGTCAGATTCCATATTCCCTGTTACCTGAAAAATATATTATTACTCAGCTTCAACTTTTAACATAGGAAGTTAAAAAAATATTTAAACCACATCTCCGCTTTTATTTCTGATCTATACTTTAAAATAACTAGGCATTTTCTTCAAATTGAACACATAGTCACATAAATACTGATGTTGAATATTGTTAATCTTTCTGAACTAATTCAGAAAACACATCACTGGAGAGTAAAATGACAGTTCAAAAATCTTGTATATAAAGTAGCTTATTCTGCAAAGGGAAAAAGTTAAAACTGATGGCACCAAATAAGTGATGATTGATAGCGTTAGAGAGAATATGAATTCAACAACAAAAAAGCTTAAATTAAGTGAAACATAATCTTTAGATTACTTTTCAGCTATTCTTTGTGAGCATCCACAAAAATGAAAGATTTGAAAGGAAGACAAAGGTCAAATGATCACCCTCTGTTGTGTATCTTCCCTTACTGTGACTTGTTTAGATTTTCTGAATGTGTGTTGACTTAATAAAGTAAGATAGTTGATTTGAACTTCTGAAAAAGTCATAATGATTCTGGTTGTCTCTAGACACTGATAGTATAGCCCTTCAATGCTCCACTTCCTTTTTCACTTCAGTATTCTGTTCTCAGTTCAGTTCAGTTCAGTCGCTCAGTCGTGCCTGACTCTTTGTGACGCCATGAATCGCAGCATGCCAGGCCTCCCTGTCCATCACCAACTCCCGGAGTTCACTCACACTCACGTCCATTGAGTCAGTGATGCATTCCAGCCATCTCATTCTCTGTCATCCCCTTCTCCTCCTGCCCCGAATCCCTCCCAGCATCAGAGTCTTTGCCAATGAGTCAACTCTTCGCATGAGGTGGCCAAAGTAGTGGAGTTTCAGCTTTAGCATCATTCCTTCCAAAGAAATCCCAGGGCTGATCTCCTTCAGAATGGACTGGTTGGATCTCCTTGTGGTCCAAGGGACTCAAAAGAGTCTTCTCCAACACCACAGTTCAAAAGCATCAATTCTTTGTCTTTCAGCCTTCTTCACAGTCCAGCTCTCACATCCATACATGATTACTGGAAAAACCATAGTTTTGACTAGGTGGACCTTAATGTAATGTACCTTAATGTACCAAAGTAATGTCTTTGCTTTTGAATATGCTATCTAGATTGGTCATAACTTTTCCAAGGAGTAAGCATCTTTTAATTTCATGGCTGCAGTCACCATCTGCAGTGATTTTGGAGCCCACAAAAGTAAAGTCTGACACTGTTTCCACTGTTTCCCCATCTATTTCCCATGAAGTGATGGGACCGGATGCTATGATCTTCGTTTTCTGAATGTTGAGCTTTAAGCCAACTTTTTCACTCTCCACTTTCACTTTCATCAAGAGGCTTTTTAGTCCCTCTTCACTTTCTGCCATAAGGGTGGTGTCATCTGCATATTTGAAGTTATTGATATTTCTCCCGGCAATCTTGACTCCAGCTTGTGTTTCTTCCAGTTCAGCATTTCTCATGATGTACTCTGCATATAAGTTAAATAGGCAGGGTGACAATATACAGCCTTGATGTACTCCTTTTCCTATTTGGAACCAGTCTGTTGTTCCATGTACAGTTCTAACTGTTGCTTCTTGACCTACATACAGATTTCTCAACAGGCAGGTTAGGTGGTCTGCTATTCCCATCTCTCTCAGAATTTTCCACAGTTTATTGTGATCCACACAGTCAAAGGCTTTGGCATAGTCAATAAAGCAGAAATAGATGTTTATTCTGGAACTCTCTTGCTTTTTCCATGATCCAGCAGATGCTGGCAATTTGATCTCTGGTTACTCTGCCTTTTCAAAAACCAGCTTGAACATCTGGAAGTTCATGGTTCACGTATTGCTGAAGCCTGCCTAGGAGAATTTTGAGCATTACTTTACTAGTGTGTGAGATGAGTGCAATTGTGCAGTAGTTTGAGCATTCTTTGGCATTGCCTTTCCTTGGCACTGGAGTGAAAACTGACCTTTTCCAGTCCTGTGGCCACTGACGAATTTTCCAAATTTGCTGGCATATTGAGTGCAGCACTTTCACAGCATCATCTTTCAGGATTTGAAATAGCTCAACTGGAATTTCATCACCTCCACTAGCTTTGTTCGTAGTGATGCTTTCTAAGGCCCACTTGACTTCACATTCCACGATGTCTGGCTCTAGGTGAGTGATCACACCATCGTGATTATCTTGTTTGTGCAGATCTCTTTTGTACAGTTCTTCTGTGTATTCTTGCCACCTCTTCTTAATATGTTTAAGGATTTAATAGATTTAAGGGCCTAGATCTGATGGATAGAGTGCCTGATGAACTATGGAATGAGGTTCGTGACATTGTACAGGAGACAGGGATCAAGACCATCCCCATGGTAAAGAAATGCAAAAAGGCAAAATGGCTGTCTGGGGAGGCCTTACAAATATCTGTGAAAAGAAGAGAAGTGAAAAGCAAAGGAGAAAAGGAAAGATATAAGCATCTGAATGCAGAGTTCTGTTCTCAGGCCTACATAATCATGGCATTGAAAATACTTTCCTTAGCAGTTTTGTTTCTGACTTTTTAAAAAGTGCAGATCTCAAAATATCTAGTTTGCACCTTGCGCTATTTATGCTGTGCTGTGCTTAGTTGCTCAGGCATGTCCAACTCTTTGAGACCCCTTGGACTGTAGACACCAGATTCCTCTGTCCATGGGGATTCTCCAGGCAAGATTACTGAACTGGGTTATCATGTCCTCCTCCAGAGGATCTTCCCAACCCAGGGATCAAACCCAGTCTCCTGCATTGCAGGTGGATTTTTCACTGAACCACCAGAGAAACCCAAGAACATTAGAGTGGGTAGCTTATCTCTTCTCCAGCAAAACTTCCCTACCCAGGATTCAAACTGGGGTCTTCTGTTTTGCAGGCGGATTTCTTTAGCAGCTGAGCTACCAGGGAAGCCCCCTTATTATTTTACATTTTTTTTGAAAAATCTTCCTATTCTGTGAAAACTTTTGTCTTAGTTATTATTCCCCACTGCAATAATCCAGTAAATACAAAAAGTTAATAGAAATTCCACCCACAATTTGTTTTTTTTTTTTTCCAACTTTTTGTCCTTTATTGTTGTTCAGTTGTTCAGGAGTGTCCGACTCTTTGTGATCCCATGGACTGCTGCATGCCAGGATTCTCTGTCCTTCACTATCTCCCAGAGTTTACTCAAACTTTTGCCCACTGAGTTGATGATGCCATCCAACCATTTCATGCTCTATCATCCCCTCTCTTCCTGCCTTTAATCTTTCCCAGCATCAGGATCTTTCCTAATTAGTTCACTCTTTGCATCAAGTGGCCAAAGTATTGGAGCTTTAGCTTCAGCATCAGTCCTTCCAATGAAGACTCAGGGTTGATTTCCTTTAGGATCTACTGGTTGAATCTGCTTGCAGTCCAGGTAACTCTTAAGAGTCTTCCCCAACACCACACTTCAAAAGCTTCAATTCTTTGGCTCTAAGTTTCCTTATAGTCCAACTCTCACATCCATACGTGACTACTGGAAAAACCATTGCTTTGACTAGACGGACCTCTATTGGAAAAGTAATGTCTCTGCTTTTCTTTCATTCTAAGGAGCAAACATCTTTTAATTTCGTGCCTGCAATCACCATCTGCAGTGATTTTGGAGCCCAAAAATATAAAATCAGTCACTGTTCCGTTATTCCCCCATCTATTTGCTGTGAACTGATAGGACTGGATGCCTTGAACTTCGTTTTCTGAATGTTGAGTTTTAAGCCAACTTTTACACTCTCCTCTTTCACTTTTATTAAGAGGCTCTATAGTTCTTCTTTGCTATTTGCCATATGGTTGTTGTCATCTGCATATCTGGGGTTACTGATTTTTCTCCTGGCGATCCTGTTCCAGTTTGTGCTTCATCCAGCCCAGCATTTTGCTTGATGTACTCTGCATATAAGTTAAATAAGCAGGGTGACAATATACAGCCTTGACACATTCCTTTCTCGATTTTGAACCAGTCCATTGTTCTATGTCTGGTTCTAACTGTTGATTCTTGACCTGTATAAAGTTTTCTCAGGAGGCAGGCCAGGTAGTCTGATATTCCCATCTCTTACAGAATTTTCCACAGTTTTTTGTGGCCCACACAGTCAAAGGCTTTAGTGCAGTCAATAAAGCAGAAGTGGGTGTCTTTCTGGAACTCTCTTGCTTTTTTGATGATCCAAAGAATGTTAGCAATTTGACCTGTGGTTCATCTGCCTTTTTCTAAATCCAGCTTGAACATCTGGAAGTTCATATTTCACATACTCTGAAGCCTGGCTTGGAGAATTTTGAGCAATACTTTGCTAGTGTGTGAATGAGTGCAATTGGGCAGTAGTTTGAGCATTTTTTGGCATTGCCTTTCTTTGGAATTGGAATGAAAACTGACCTTTCCCAGTCCTGTCACCACTGCTGAGTTTTCTAGATTTGCTGACATATTGAGTGCAGCATTTTCACACCATCATCTTTTAAGATTTGAAATAGCTCAATTGGAATTCCATCACCTCCATTAGCTTTGTCCCTAAGACCCGCTTGACTTCGCATTCCAGGATGTCTGGGTCTAGGTGAGTGATCACATCATTGTGGTTATCTGGGTCATGAAGATCTTCTTTGTATAGTTTTTCGGTGTAGCCTTGCCACCTCTTAATATCCTCTGCTTCTGTTAAGCCCATACAATTTCTGTCATTTATTGTGTCCATCTTTGAATGAAATGTTCCCTTGATATCTTTACTTTTCTTGAGGAGACCTCTAGTCTTTCTGATTCTACTGTTTTCGTCTGTTTCCTTACATTGATCACTGAGGAAGACTTTCTTATCTCCCCTTGTTATTCTTTGGAGCTCTGCATTCATATGGGTATATCTTTCCTTTTCTCCCTTGCCTTTCACTTCTCTTCTTTTCTCAGTCCTTTGTTAGGCCTCCTGAGATGATCTTTTTGCCTTTTAGCATTTCTTTTTCTTGAGGATGGTCTTGATCACTGCTTCCTGGATGGAATGAACCTCCATCCATTGTTCTTCAGGCACTCCTTCTATAAGATCTAATCTCGTGAATCTATTTGTCATGTCCACTGTATAATCTTAATGGATTTGATTTCAGTCATACCCAAATGGCCTTGTGGTTTTCCCTACTTTCTTCAATTTCAGCATGAATTTGGCAATAAGGAGTTCATGATTTGAGTCACAGTCAGCTCCCAGTGTTATTTTTTCTGACTGTATAGTGTTTCTCCTTTGTTGGCTGTAAAGAATATAATCAATCTGATTTTAGTATTGACCATCTGGTGATGTCCATGTGTAGAGTCTTCTCTTGTGTTGTTGGAAGAGGGTGTTGGCTATGACCAGTGCATTCTCTTGGCAAAACTCTGTTAGCCTTTGCCCTGTTTCATTTTGTTCTCCAAGGCCAAATTTGTCTGTTACTCCAGGTATTTCTTGTCTTCCTAACTTGAATTCCAGCCCCCTATAATGAAAAGGATATCTTTTTTTTGGGTGCTAGTTCCTGAAGGTCTTATAGGTCTTCAATGAACATTCAACTTCAGTTTCTTCAGTGTTACTAGTCGGGGCATAGACTTGGAGTACTGTGATATTGAGTGGTTTCCTTGGAAATGAACAGAGATCATTCTGTTTTTGAAATTTCACCCAAGTACTACACCTTAGACTCTTTTGTTGACTATGATGACTACTCCATTTCTTCTAAGGGAACTTGCCCACAGTAGTAGACATAATGGTCACCTGAATTAAATTTGCCCATTCCAGTCCATTTTATTTCATTGATCCCTAAAATGTCAATATTCACACTTGCCGTCTCCTGCTTGACCACTTCCAATTTGCCTGGATTCATGGACCTAACATTCCAGGTTCCTTTGCAATATTACTCTTTACAGCTTTGGAGTTTACTTCCATCACCAGTCACATCCACAACTGGGTGTTGTTTTTGCTTTGGCTCCATCCCTTCATTCTTTCTGGAGTTATTTCTCCACTGATCTCCAGTAGCATATTGGGCACTTATAGATCTGGGGAGTTCAGCTTTCAGTGTCCTATTTTTTTGCCTTTTCCTACTATTCATGGGGGTTTTCAAGGCAAGAATACTGAAGTGGTTTGCCATTCCCTTTTCCAATAGATCATTTTTTGTCAGAACTCTCCACCATGACCTGTCCTTCTTAGGTGGCCCTACACAGCATGGTTCATAGTTTCACTGAGTTAGATGAGGCTCTAGTCCATTTTATCAGTTAGGCTAGTTTTCTGTGATTGTGGTTTTCATTCTATCTGCCCTATGGTGGATAAGGATAAGAGGTTTATGGAAGCTTCCTGATGGGAGATACTGACTGAGTGGGAAACTGAGTCTTGTTCTGATGGGTGGGGCTATGCTTAGTAAATCTTTAATCTAATTTTCTGTTGATGGGTGGAACTGTGTTCCCTTCCTGTTGTTTGACCTGAGGCCAAAATATGGTGGAGATAATGTAAATGATGGCAACCTCCTTCAAAAAGAAAAAAAAAACCCAGAGGTTATCCTATACCATGTATCCTGATGGAGGAGTTGAAGGACTTGCACTCATCTTCTCCTGCAAGAACTCCAAAATTACAACTTGCTGCTGAACAACAGTTGACAGGATAATGTTGGATACCACCAAAAAAAAAGATATCCCACATCCAAGGGCAAAGGAATAGACCCAGCAAGATGGTAGGAGGGAGGGGAAAAGTTGAGTTTAGAATCAACCGCATAGCTTCCAAGACGTGGCTTCTTTGGAGGGCTCAAAGAAGCCTTGTGTGCACCATGATCCAGAGATCCCCCAGAGACAGAGTCAGAACTGTGTTTGAGTGTATCCTGAGGAGGTTCTGGTCAGCAGTGACCTATTACAGGGGCAGGGGCTCTGGGTACAGCAGACCTGGATGTGGCATAAGCCCACTTAGAGTAGGTGGCCATTAATCCCACCATACAGATGCCAGAATTTACGCAAGACTGGGAAAACAGACTCTTGGAGGGTACAAACAAAACCTTGTGCACACCAGGACCTAGGAGAAAGGAGCAGTGATGACAAAAGAGACAGATCCAGACTTGCCCGTGAGTGTACAGGAGTCTCCAGCAGAAGCGTGTGTCGGTGGTGGTCTGCTGAAGGGTCGGGGCACTGAGTGCAGCAGTGTGTGCATGGCACCTTTTGAAGGAGGTCGCCATTATCTTCATTGCATAATGGACTCAGATTAAGCCATATGAAGTCCTTGACTTTTGAGCATTTTTGACCTATAATATTATTATAATCTTATAATATTAATATTAATAATATTAATATTAATTAGTAATAGTATAATATTTCAGTGGGTCAACCTGATACATATGATTTGAGAAAGAAAAATGAAGAGTCTGCTGTTATTTCTCAATCAATGATGCCATGTTTGAATATAGTAAAAATCCTGGTGCAGTTTGTGATGCTGGCATATGTCATGGTGGCAGTGAGGGTTGGCAGGGGGATGCTTGCATGTGATTAAAAAGATAAAAGCATAAACTGTCTCCTAGTTTTCCAGTTTGTCTATAGTAAACTTGTTTGACTATCAATACTTAAATCTCAGGTTTTAAGGCCCAAGACACTTTTTCCCTCAAAAAGATGTTTTTCCTAATTGATGGGCCCTTGGGGAAATTTAATGTAGTGCTTTACTGTGTTTGCCACATGCTTCTTCCATTAACCTTGTGAAATAGCCTTGTTTCAGTCCATAAAGAAATAATTTACATACCTTGCCATTTTCTGTGTTCTATTTTATATTTCTTCTTATTCTTTTAATACTTTTTAGTTTCTATGCTCAAAAGATGAAAATAATCTTTAGGGGTATCTCTCTCAACTTCTTTTTCTAATTCGTGAATAATCTCTTCAGCATCTTAAGCCAACAGAATATCTGTGAAAAAGTATGGTGATAAACAATTCACTGTGTTATGAAAAAGGCCACCTCGATTTGAGGTGACTTAATTGTTAGAAAATTATTCTTACACCATCATGTAATATGAAAGTTGAAAATGACTTTGGATATTAGCTAATCCAATCCTCCATTAAATCTGTTGAGGTTTATGTGATTGGAGAGTATAAAAAAATAAACTAGTGATAAATTGAAAAAGGTACAGTAGGTTAGTGAAGACTACAGTGAAGGCAAAAACTTTAGAAAATGTGATGAGATATTGGGGAAGGGAAGCCCCTTGGACTAGGGGGGTCAAGGATATTCTAGCTGAGTTCTTCTCTGCCAAAACACAGGCACCACATGATAAATCAGTATTTATTAGATGAACAAATAAGTAAAGTGAAAAGGAAAATAGTAATAAATAAATGTGGATTTGTATTGAAATTTTCGTCAACCTAAACATTTTTCCTTTCAGTTTAACACAAGTAAGTAGCGTGGATCAGGGGCATGAACAGAACCCCAGAGTAATGGTCCTTTGGGGGCCATTACCTTGAAGCTGATTAAATTTATAGCTACTCTACAGAAAAATGCACACACACATATGCATGCAACACTCTCCAGTGGCTTTATTTTATATCTCCATTATCAAGAAGGCATTGTGACATGAAGAGCCTGCTTTCCTCTGAATGTTAGTTTCTTGTGTAAGAAAACTTGTCCTTCTTTAGTCACTTCAGCATTATTGATGATGTTCATCTTTGTCACCAAGGAAAGGTGCAAATATTCCCCCTGCAGAAGTAACCTTTGTAATGTGTCTGATTGTCTGTAGATACTTCTAGCAGAAATAAATACTCTACCCATGGCCTGTGAAGCATATGTCCAGTTTGGGATGTTACTTCAGGCATGCTATTGGTGTCTGGGTCATATTCCTTGTCCTTGTATGGCCCCAGGGATCTGGATCTGTCTGCTTGCTCTCCAGCAATCAGCATCTCCATCTCTTTTCTGAAGGGCTCTCTCTAGGCTGCCCCAGTTACACCTGTCTGAGTGCTGCAGGGAGAACAGAAAGTTCTTGGGAATTTATGTTCCTGGAGGGTGTCCTTGAAATACTGACTGGCATGTCTGGGGCAGACACTTCCCAATTCTCCTGTGGTCTGGCCAGGACAACTAAGAAGTGTGGCCTAGATCCTCTCAGAAGCTCTGAGCCCATGGGAGAAGATTCCTGTGAGAACTTGTAGACCCTTGCTTGAGTGCCTGCATTTCCCACCCCCACTTCCCAGGTTCATACCACACTTCTCTGGGAAAACTTCTGAGAGAACCACTTTCACAGAAACTCATGTCAGGTCTGCCTCTGGAAAATTCTACCTAAACATGTTAATAGTGTTATCTGTTTCCCAGTTGCTTGTTAAATAGACTGAATAGAAGAACTTACAAGTGATGTTGATTTTGAGGGATTGCAACCAGTGCAGGTGCACAGGGCTCCATGCTCAGATGGAGACCCCACACTGGTACTTGGGGTTCATACTCTGTGGTCACCATCTTGAAACTCTTAATAATTTTGTCTTTCAATCTGCATTTTGTTAGCAAAGCATGATGGGACAGTGAAGCAAGTGGCAGTGTCTGGATTTATACATGGCCCTGCATCATGCTCCCTCAGCTCCCTGGGGCAGACAAGAGTCTCAGTCCCTTGCTCCATCACACAGACTTAGCACCTGCACCACATTGTCCCCATCAAGTCCTGAGTGTGGGTTCTAGGAAGGTTGCATAGAGTTGCAGGGTAGGGAGTCAGCATCTGTGAATTTTTGTATGCCACTCAGGAGCATCTTTTTCCCTAAGGGAGTATGACATTTGAAAAGCAAATAAAAATACAATGACATTTAAAGAGAGAGACTACAGAGGAAAAAAAAGTGTTTTCTTTTTCCTGCTTTAGAAAAAGCAGATTTTCATATGGCAGTGGACACCAGAAATTAGGTAGCTACCCATATCATACTATTGCAATAGTTATAATAAAGACTGCAGTACCTTGAAAAAGATATTATGTCATTTACATCACAAGAATATCCACAAAATAACTCAAGCTAAGAAGAATGCATCCAGAAAATTTTTCTGAATCAATGCTGTAGAAACTGCTAGTTGCTTAACCCAACTTCCATTTCCTCTATTCATTCTTAATAACAGATACATAACTTTTTAAAGACACATCAATTCAGTTCAGTTCAGTCACTCAGTTGTGTCCGACTCTTTGCAACACCCATGAATTGCAGCACACCAGGCTCTCCTGTCCATCACCAACTCCCGGAGTTCACTCAAACACATGCCCATCGAGTCAGTAATGCCATCGAGCCATCTCATCCTCTGTCATCCCCTTCTCCTCCTGCCCCCAATCTCTCCCATCATCAGAGTCTGTGCCAATGAGTCAACTCTTCCCATGGGGTGGCCAAAGTACTGGAGTTTCAGTTTTAGCATCATTCCTTCCAAAGAACACCCAGGACCGATCTCCTTTAGAATGGACTGATTGGATCTCCTTGCAGTCCAAGGGACTCTCAAGATTCTTCTCCAACACCACATGTCAAAAGCATCAATTCTTCAGCGCTCAGCTTTCTTCACAGTCCAACTCTCACATCCATACATGACCACTGGAAAAACCACAGCCTTGACTAGACAGACCTTTTTGGCAAAGTAATGTCTCTGCTTTTGGATATGCTATCTAGGTTGGTCATAACTTTTCTTCCAAGGAGTAAGCATCTTTTAATTTCATGGCTGCAGTCATCATCTGCAGTGATTTTGGAGCCCAGAAAAATAAAGTAAGCCACTGTTTCCACTGTTTCCCCATCTATTTCCCATGAAGTGATGGGACCAGATGCCATGATGCTCGTTTTCTGAATATTTAAGCTTTAAGCCAACTTTTTCACTCTCCACTTTCACTTTCATCTAGAGGCATTTTAGTTCCTCTTCACTTTCTGCCATAAGAGTGGTATCATCTACATATCTGAAGTTATTGATATTTCTCCCAACAATCTTGATTCCAGCTTGTGTTTCTTCCATCCAAGGGTTTCTCATGATGTACTCTGTATATGAGTTAAATAAGTAGGATGACAATATACAGCCTTGACATACTCCTTTTCCTATTTGGAACCAGTCTGTTGTTCCATGTCCAGTTCTAACTGTTGCTTCCTGACCTGCATATAAGTTTCTCAAGAGGCAGGTCAGGTGGTCTGGTATCCCCATCTCTTTCAGAATTGTCCACAGTTTATTGTGATCCACACAGTCAAAGGCTTTGGCATAGTCAATAAAACAGAAATAGATGTTATTCTGGAACTCTCTTGCTTTTTCGATGATCCAGCAGATGTTGGCAATTTGATCTCTCATTCCTCTGCCTTTTTGAAAACCAGCTTGAACATCAGGGAATTCACGGTTCACGTATTGCTGAAGCCTTGCTTGGAGAATTTTGAGCATTACTTTACTAGCGTGTGAGATGAGTGCAATTGTGCGGTAGTTTGAGCATTCTTTGGCATTGCCTTTCTTTGGGATTGGAATGAAAACTGACCTTTTCCAGTCCTGTGGCCACTGCTGAGTTTTCCAAATTTGCTGGCATATTGAGTGCAGCACTTTCACAGCACCACCATTCCATATAATCCAGATTAAACTTTTCAGTCTCCCTTATATCTGAATATGATCCTGTGACTAGATTCGGGCTGCTGATAACTTAGCATATATATGTTTGAGGGACTTCCACTAAAGTCACCTTAGAGCCAAAGGAACTTTTTCTGCCCATTTGTCTTCCATCTTTCTTAGAGGTTGAAACTCGACTGTGAAACACCCATCTTGGCTCAGGGGACAACTGTGTGAATAGAAATAAAGGGTGAAGATAATAAAGTGGAAAGACAAAAGGTTAAATCTTTAACAGAAATGGTATATCTCTCTAGATTGGCTATGTCTGAACTTCCTTTATGTAAGAAAGAAATATGAACCTATATCTTGAAGTCATAGTGTTTTATTTTTATTTTTCCTGATGGGTAGGCAAACTTAAACTTAGTTGACAAAAAAGGAAATAATTTTCCCTTAAAATGTCTAAAATATAATTAACTTCTTTGATACACATCCACAGAAAGCCAATGTTAACCAATGAAAGCAAAAGGAACTTTACATTTTATTCCAGTTTTTTATTTAAAGACACACCTCTAGGAAAGGTGGTTGTTCAAATCCTTGTCTCTAATGAAACTGACAACTTTCAGAGCAATGGAAAAAAGATGTATTGGAGTGGTTGCACATTAAATGTGCACATTGGGGGACATAATATGGAAGTCTCTGAATATCCTCACAACTTATCACATCACCATTGCTATACTGAATATAATGTCTCTGCAAGGTTCATTATGTTGACACACAATCCCCAGTGTGATGTTATTAGGAAGTTAGGCCTTTGGAAGTTGAGAAGGTGGCACCTTCATGAACGTGATAACATCCTTACAAGAGAAACCCTAGAACTCCCTTACCCTTTCCACCATATGAACACATAGCAAGAAAACAGCTGTCTATGAACCAGGAAGAGAATTCTCACCAGTACACCAAATCTGTCAGTGACTTGACCTTGGACTTACTAGTCTTCAGAACTCTGATACCTAAATTTCTGCTGTTTATAAGCCAACCAGTCTATGATATTCTGTTATACTCTGAGCCTGAAATAAGGTAATCATGTTGGATATTAAATGCCATTGAGACTTGATAAATTTTAATAAAATAAAAACACTAGCTTAAGAAGTTAAATTTCAGTGAGTAAATAACAGCTAGTATTTGCTGAGACTTTCTATGGGTCAATTATTTCACTAAACCTTTTCCATAAATATTTAATTTTAAAAGCATTAAAAAATATATCACAATGCATATTAAGCATTAGTTCTTAGATAACTTTTTCATTATTGAAAGACTAAACACACAGATGAGCAATAGCCAGAACCTATATGCCAAGAAATCCCTGATCACAAAGGAAGTGTAGGAAGCCAGACCACAAGTTTTGAAATGATCAGACCAAACAACCACATCTCTAAAACTGTTGACCTAGAACTGTCAGGATTTGACCAGTGACCTGCAAGTAATTTTTATTTTCCCTTGCTTCCACCACAGGGCCAAGTATGTACCCAAACCAGTCACATGCAATACATGGCTGCTTAGCTTGCCTCCAATGTTTCCGTGCCAATAATCTCCCATTAGAAACTTTCTCTTTCTCTGTAAAGTTTTCTCACATGCCTAACTGCCTCAGCATCTCTGCTAAATGCAGGTGATGATAACTGATGCATTGTGCAGATATCCTCCACTGGTTCTCACTGGAGTGGTCCTTGTTCATTTCTACAGGGTGGAATGGGTAAACATCTTTGGGGGCAAATACAGAAATATGAATCACATCCTTGAAAATGGGTACAAACTTTAATCAGTTTTTCTATTTCAAGTAATTCATCCTGAAGAAATTAAATTTTAAAAAAAACTAGAAAAATTTACATAAATAATCCTTGCATTATTATATATAATATTGAAAAGAATAGAGCCTATCTATCAAAAATAGGAGTTTGATTGACTAAATTGTGGTAAAGAAGAGAATAAAATAATATGTTGTCATTAAAAGTATGTAGTGGAGGAGTATTTATAGACAAGCAAAGTTTTTTTCAGTATGTTTTGAGGTGAAATGAAAAAAGTTAAAGTATGAACAACACTATCTTATTATTTTTTCAATCTATCAGCAGTGATTTCTCCTAGATGGTTTAAATTAAGTACAGTTCATATTTTTTTCATGGTTGAAACTATATATTTGATTGTATCTTAAGAAATAAAGTAATGTTTTATTTAATTATAAAAGCAAAAAACTGCTACCCTGTATTATATTACTTGGTCCAACCAACACAATCATTTGTGTAACATTATCTGTGCTTTATTGTGATGATATTTGCCTCAAAATGTTAAAATACATTAGTAATTATAGAAATGAAAAAATAAATGAAAACAGCCCATTGTTCTCTCACTTATTAAACTAAATAAACCAAACAAACCAAAGCAAATAGCGAAACTATTAGATAAATATAAAAACAATACTTCTTACTAGCATCACAGAACTGAAAAGATAGCAAGAAATTACAGAGGTAAGTCAAATTGTAAAATTTACACTCATTCTTCAACCCAAAGTGTATCTACCCCTTTGTAATGCGGTGGCCCTGGTCCAGCACCAAGCTGGCAAACATGCTCTAAGCAGAAGCCTGAAAGGTACTTATGTGTTTTGAATTTCTCACTTATATTGAAACTGAGGTCATCATTAATAAGATCTCCTGAACCATTATTTGCTTAATAAATACTAAGCTGTAACCACCTTCACTGACCAAGCTTACTTTAATTGTTCCTGTGAATAGCACAACTTTCAAGTTTCAGGCAGCCTCAGACAATGTATAACCCACTCCAGTACTCTTGCCTGGAAAATATCTTGGGCGGAGGAGCCTGGAAGGCTGCAGTCCACGGGGTCGCTGAGGGTCGGACATGACTGAGCGACTTCACTTTCACTTTTCACTTTCACGCGTTGGAGAAGGAAATGGTAACCCACTCCAGTGTTCTTGCCTGTAGAATCCCAGGGACGGGGGAGCCAGGTGGGCTGCCATCTGTGGGGTTGCACAGAGTCGGACACAACTGAATTGATTTAGCAGCAGTCTTGCCTGGAAACTCCCATGGATGGAGGAGCCTGGTAGGCTGCAGTCCATGGGGTCGCAAACAGTCGGACACTACTGAGCAATTTCACTTTTACTTTTCACTTTCCAGCATTGGAGAAGGAAATGGCAACCCACTCCAGTGTTCTTGCCTGGAGAATCACAGGGACTGGGGAGTCTGGTGGGCTGGCGTCTATGGGGTTGCACAGAGTCAGACACTACTGAAGTGACTTAGCAGCAGTAGCAGCAGGAGCAGCAGCAGCAGACAATGTATCCCAAGATTCCTTAGCAACCTTCCATAGACAACTGTTTTGCAATATGGATGACTATAGTAACAGTTGCTTAAGAGTCAGCTCTTGTTCAGTTCAAGGTCCTGCTGTTTAAGACTTGTTGGGACAGACCACCAACCTTCCAACTGTCATAGGGCCTAAAAATTCACCCTCAGATCATGCCAGTGCTGCCATTTTCTGAATATATGTCCTATGAAAAAGCAAGTAACTCAGATAAGTCTGCAAAAAAAAAAAGTTCACCTTTTCTTTAACTTTAATCACCTTCCCCACATCTCAGACCACCCTGTTTCTTAAGCATCCTGAGCCTTTCATCTTCAGGGAGGTGCATCAGAGTCTTGTTCTCCCATCTCCTCTCTTGGCTGCCTCACGAATAAACCTCTTCTCTGCTACAAACCTTGGTGTCTCAGTGTTTGGCTTACTGAATATCAGGCAAGTTAACCTGGTTCAGTAGTGGTATCTTCTGTGTCAGCCACAAGGGACATACCAAGGTTAGTCCCAGACAGAGGATGAGATCAGTGAGGAGTGGTATCAGATCACCCCAGTCCTCCCAGATGTCCCCAGACAGCCAAACCAGCCTCACCAAGATTTTCAAGGCTGCCTGGCTGACCATCTGAGGTATGTAAGCAACATGCACTTATTTTTGTATTTAACTGAAGTACTGTGATTGCTTCTTACATAGCATTATTACAGTAACAGATAACACATGGAAGCCAAAGTCTAACATGAAATAGAAAGCCCAGAAATAAACCTACATTCTTAAGGTCATTAATCAATGACAAAGGTAGCAAAAACAACAACAACAACAACAACAACAAATGCTGGAGAAAATACAGTCTCTTCAACAAGTAGTACTAAGAAAACTGGACATGTAAAAGAATGAAATTAGAATACTCCTTCACACTATATCAAAAATTAAACTTGAAATGAATTAAAGAACTAGAACTCCTAGAAGAGAACATGAACAGAATGCTCTTTGACATAAATCACAGTGGCTTTTTTTTTTTTTTTTTAGATCTGTCTCCTAAGGCAAAAGGAACAAAAGCAAAAGTCAACAAATGAGACCTAATTAAACTTAAATGTTTTTGCATAGCAAAGAAAACCATAGACAAAATGAAAGACAACATACTAAAAGAGAGAACATATTTGCAAATAATATAACCAATAAAGGGTTAATACCCCAAAATATAGAAATAGCTCATACAACTCAATACCAAAAAAAAAAAAAAAGCCTGATTAAAAAAATGGGGAGAAGACTTGAAAACTTATTTTCAAAGAGGATATACAGATGGCCAATAGGCAGAGAAAGAAATGCTAGGCACTACTGCTGCTGCTGCTGCTAAATCACTTCAGTCGTGTCCGACTCTGTGCGACCCCATAGACGGCAGCCCACCCAGTTCTGCCATCCCTGGGATTCTCCAGGCAAGAACACTGGAGTGGGTTGCCATTTCTTTCTCCAATGCATCCTCAGATAAATTCAAACCAAAACTACAATGAGATATCACCTCATAATTTTCAGTATGGCTATCATAAAAAACTCTATCTATAATAAATGGAGAGCATGTGAATAAGGGGAACCCCAGTACACTATTGGTGTGAAAGCAATTGGTACAGCCACTATGGAAAACAGTATGGAGGTTTCTCAAAAAACTGAAAATAGAAATACCATATGATCAAGCAATCCCATTCCTAGGTACACATTTGAAGTAAGTAAAATCATTAATTCAAAAAGATATATGCATACCATTGTTCATAACAGCACTATTTACAATAGCCAGGACATGGAAGCAACCTAAGTGTCCATCAACAAATAAAAGGATAAAGAAGATGTACATATAAAGAGTGGAACATTAGCCATGAAAAGGACCTAAATTCTTCTCTTTGCAATAATGTATATGGACCTAGGGGCTTCCCTGGTAGCTCAGCTGCTAAAGAATCTGCAGGAGACCCCAGTTTGATTCCTGGGTCAGGAAACTCCCTTGGAGAAGGGGTAGGCTACCCACCCCAGTATTCTTGGGCTTCCCTCATGGCTCAGATGGTAAAGAATCTGCCTGCAATGTGGGAGACCTAGGTTCGATCCCTGGGTTGGGAAGATCCCCTGGAGGAGGGCATGGCAGCTCACTCCACTATTCTTATCCAGGGAATCACCATGGATAGAGGAACCTGGTGGGCTATAGTCCACGAGGTCACAAAGAGTCAGACACGACTAAGTGACTAAGCACAGCACAGCACAGGTGTACCTAGAGGGCATTATACTTAGTGAAATAAGACAGAGAAAGACAAAAACTCTATGGTATCACTTACATGTGGAATCTAAGACATAAAACTGTGAATGTGTACAAAATAAAAATACTGACAGATACAGAGAATGAACCAGTGGTTACCAGTGAGAAGAGAGAAGGGGCAAGAGCAAGATGGGGTAGGAGATTAAGAGATAAAAGCTACTAAGTATAAAATAAGCAACAAGGATACAGCAGAGGGATATATAGCCATTATTTTATAATAACTTTAAGTGGAGTATAATCTATCAAAATATATTGAATTGTTCTGTTGGACACCTGAAATCAACATAATGTTGTAAATCATCTGTACTTCAATAAAAAAAATTAAAAAAAAAACCTCTAAGTAATAAACTGGAGTTCAGATGAAAAACTGGACCCAAAACTTCACTTTGTCCTGAGGACATTTGCCAAACTGAAAGAAATTATGCTTTTTTAAAATGTATATATTGCAGTATGATTACCGCAAAAAGGACGGTTACATTCATAATTTCATGTACTTCTTTTTATTTGTCCTGATAACTTAAACTTTGTAATTTTCAAAAATATCATATGGTAATATTAAGTATAGTCACTGTGCTGTATATGCTTTTGTGTTTTTATATTTACAGAGAGCGTTAGATGCCAGGACAGGCCCAAGGTGAGGGTGGAGTCAAAGAGCCCATCTCCCTGCAAGCAGTGACTGAGGTGTTTGATAGAGGAAGATAAACCATCTCTTTGAAAGAAGACAGCTTTCATCATAGGGCTAAAAGAATTCCAACAAATAATTTTTTAAAATAATAATAATAATACCAGTAATGATAAGCATCTTACTAAAAAAAAGAATTAAGTGCAATAGAAAATGAAATGGCATGAATAAAAAGTAGAAGAGACAAAAAGTAGAAAAGGACTTGGAAATACATTGGATATTAGAATTTAAGGAAATATTTTTTAAAAAAACTTATGCTTACTGCAGTCAAAGTAATAAAATAACAATAACTAAAGTGATACCAATTAATAGGACACTATAAGTTATAGCCTAGCATTTTTGAAAAAAAAAAAAAAACTATATAAGAGTTTTAGAAATAAAACTATTGCTGAAGTTAAAAATTCAGACTAGCATTAGACATGACTATTTTATCTTCTTTGTTAAGAGGTGTTTCTGGTATATTTCTATGTCTAAATTCTGTGTTTATTTTCAGATATCACATTTACAATCCTACAACTAATAAATCAGTCTGTTTTATCAAAATAGTGGCAAATTGATAGACTGGAAATTGCATTTCATTACTACAATATTTTAATTTGCCTTTTTTTTTAATTTTTAAGGAGGTTGAACATTTTTTTTCTACTCATTACAGCTTTTTCATTTATCCTCTCTAAGTTTCTTGTTAATACTTTAGTCTCTGATTCTACTGAATTATATACTTGCTTCTTATTTCACTGTAAAATAGAATAACTAAAATATTTTATATTATGATATTAACATAATTAATTCTCTGTTACATATGGCAAATATTTTCTTTTCTTTCTTTTTTTTTTAGAAAACGATTCTACTAGTTCAGGAAGATCTCTATTTTAATAAACACAAGGAAAAGTCACTGATCAAAGGGGAAGCTGGTATTGCCAGCCAAATTGAAAATTGAAAAGGGATGTGAGATAATCCCAATGATTATAACTATTTACCATAAAGGCAATCAGCAATTGCCAAAGTTAGTGCTTTTGTAGAAATTACATTCTTTACAATGTTAATATTCTTGTTGTTGTTCAGTCGCTCAGTCACGTCCAACTCTTTGCGACCCCATGGACTGCAACATGCCAGGCTTCCCTGTCCTTCACCATCTCCCAGAGTTTGTCCAAATTCATGTCCATTGAGTCAGTGATGCCATCCAACCATCTCATCCTCTGTCGTCCCTTTCTCCTCTTGCCTTCAGTCTTTCCCAGCATCAAGGTCTTTTCCAATGAGTTGGCCTTTCACATCATGTGGCCAAAGTATTGGAGCTTCAATTTCAGCATCAGTCCTTCCAATGAATATTCAAGGTTGATTTCCTTTAGGATTGACAATGTTAATAAATATGTTTAATTTTTGTTATAATGTATTTGTATAGACAATAGGTCTTAGTTTTAATAGAGTTCATTATGAAATGGATACCTAAAAAATATTAACAGAAATGAGAATAAGTTTGTGGTCTCATATAACTTCTAATTTAATAAAAATACTAAGGATTTCCAGCATAGCTTCCCTGGTGGCTCAGAGGGTAAAGTGTCTGCCTGCATTGCAGGAGACCTGGGTTTGATCCCTGGTTCAGGAAGATCCCCTGGAGAAGGACTTGGCAACCCACTCCAGTATTCTTGCCTGGAGAATCCCATGGATGGAGGAGCCTGGTAGGCTACAGTCCATGGTGTCGCAAACAGTCGGACACGACTGAGTGACTTCACTTTTCTTTCCAGCAAAGCAGATCAATGAATCTTCTAGTTTTGTTTTTGTTGTTCAGTCTCTAAGTTGTGTCTGACTCTGTGAACCCATGGACTGCAGCTTGCCAGGCTTCCCTGTCCCTCACCATCTCCCAGAATTTTCCCAAGTTCATGTCCATTGAATTAGTGATGCCATCCAGCAATCTTATCCTCTGCCACACTCTTCTGCTTTTGGCTTCAATCTCTCCCATTAGTTTCAGGGTCTTTTCCAATGAATCAGTTATTTGGATCAGGTGGCCAAAGTATTGGAGCTTCATCTTCAGCATCAGTCCTTTCAATGAGTCTTCAGGGTTGATTTCCCTTAGAATTAACTGGTTTCATCTCCTTGCTGTTCAAGGGACTCTCAAGTTTTCTCCAGCACAATAATTTGAAAGCTTAACTCATCCCCTTCATGGATCACTGCATTGTGGTGAAAGGGCTTGCATAGCTCAATGGAGCTATGAGCCATGCTGTGTAGGGTGACCCAAGACGGATGGGTCATAGTGGAGAGTTCTGACAAAATGTGGTCCACTGGAGGAAGAAATTTCAAACCACTCCAGTATTCTTCTTGTGAGAACCCCATAACAGAACACTAGTTTAGAAGCTCACCAAATTATTTACACACATTTATAAAAGGATTACTGTGTCTTGTCTTTTTGGTCAATTTTAACTACTTTTCTGGGCTTTCCTATTGGTTCAGTGGTAAAGGATCTGCCTGCCAATGCAAGAGACATTATTTCAATCCCTGGATCAGGGAGACCTGTGGAGAAGGAAATGGCAATCCACTCCAGTATTCTTGCTTGGGAAATCCCATGGATAAAGGAGCCTGGCAGGCTACAGGCCGTAGGGTTGCAGAGTCAGATATGACTTAGCAACTGAATGACAACAACAACAAATCTACTTTTCTATGTCTATTTATCTACTTTTCAGTAGTTATGATTTGACCATTATCAAAACAGAATTTTAAGGCACACATCTTCTAAAAGAAGTATTTGCTTACACTTTAAGTCATGCATTTTTCCATAATATTAACATCACAAATAAATTATGGAAAGCATTAATAATGTTATACACAATATATCAACGTCAGTGTTATAGTCTGTTACATCGGTATCTCACAACAAGCCATTTTACATATACAGATCTAACCTCAGGGCTGGAAAGGGTGCTGGCAAGTTAGGGGCCCTGTCATGGAAGTTCTCTTCATGGCAAATTCATCTCTATCAGCATTATATTTTCAGAAGTTGTAATTTTTCAATTTCTCAACCTAAGCCTTAAGACATCCTGAACGCTTCTGCTTTTGTGGTTTGGGGAGCCCTGCAACACTGGGCAAGTCCTTTAGCTCTCTGTCTGAAAAAACTATTTACATGTAACACTTAAGAGAAGATATAAAAAACTCCCCCATGGAAATCCCATTCACTGTGAGAAGAGAAAGAGGAAAAAGGAAAAAGTATCATCATTCTTCAAAAGTTAAAGTTTATAAAAAGAAAATGTCTTTATCAAGAGGCCCAAAAACTTTGTTGTGTGTTTAAAATATGTCCAACTCAGCAATATCAGTGGAAAAAATAAAGAGTAATGGTGGATTATTTTTAAAAACAAAACAAAAAAAAAGAGAGAGAGAGAGAGAGAAGGTCTCGAGACTACAAGAAATAAGACAGATTCCTGGGCTTTCTGACATTAGAGCTGATCCTAAGCCTTAATTAACATAACTGATTTGTAGAAAGCTTTAATTTTTGTTTCAGGTTCAAATGATTTGTTAACAAAAGAAACCATTCATTTTATATAAATATTTCCAATATTTAATAGAGAATATCTACCTTATTTTTACTGTATAGTCATTAAAAGAAAGGGGTATCAATATCTAATGGAGAATTATCTATCTTACTTTTAATAAGCAATCATTAAAAGGGAAGAAAAGTGGAATGTTAATGGAGAATAACAGTACAAACATCACCAAGTTGGATTTTGACCAACATCCTGACTCCAACAGTGCTGGGAAGTCCCATGCGACAGCAATCTGGGAAAAGGTCCTGGACCTTTTGCTGCTCTGGACCATGTCTGCTCTATGGGTGAGACTTCAAACTCCACTATGGGAGTTTCTGCTTATATAATTCCAGGCCACAAACTAATATCATCATCATCAGTCTGGGAGCAAATTGCAGCCCTGGTTTTAAGCTAACTTTTTTTTTCTAAATAATGCTATTTGTTTTGTCTTATAAATCTTGAACTGTAGTTTGAAATGTTGTTAAGTCCTGAATGTGGTGGGCCAGACCCCTTCTAAGGGCTCAACAATTCTATGATCCATCCCCTCTTATCTGTTATGTCACGTGGCTTGTATTCACAGCAGGCACATAGTCAGGGTCTTATCCAGGCAAGTCAGAAGCAAAGTCAGAGGCCAGTTCTGCTCTCTCTTTTCTGAAGCCTGAACAAGACTACTGCTGCTAAGTCGCTTCAGTCGTGTCCGAATCTGTGCGACTCCATAGATGGCAGCCCACCAGGCTCCCGAGTCCCCGGGATTCTCCAGGCAAAAACACTGGAGTGGGTTACCGTTTCCTTCTCCAATGCATGAAAGTGAAAAGTGAAAGGGAAGCCACTCAGTCGTGTCCGATTCTTAGTGACCCCATGGACTGCAGCCTACCAGGCTCCTCCATCCATGGGATTTTCCAGGCGAGAGTACTGGAGTGGGGTGCTATGAACAAGACTACGTCTATTTAACTTCCCTAACACTAACTTACTTCAGTTACATGAAAGACCACTGGCAGAAGAAACACCCAGCTTAGCCCTGTCCAGGTTGCAAGTGAAAATGAGGTCATTCAGTCATGTCTGACTCTTTGCAACCCCATGGACTGCTGCCTGCCAGGGTCCTCTGTCTATGGAATTCTCCAGGTAAGAATACTAGAGTTGGTTGCCATTTCCTTCTCCAGGGGATCTTCCTGACCCAGGGATTGAACTTGGGTCTCCTGCATTGCAGGCAAACTCTGTAACATCTGAGCCATCAAGGAATTCCAAACTGCAAAGTCATGAACGGACACAGTAGTTAATATAGTGAAGTCATTTAATTTTGAAGTAGTTGGTTTTGCATCAATAGATAAAAATCTTTTAGTATATTCCCAAATATCCAAATATATATTTTATTTTATTTCCATTATTACAAAAATGAGAGAAGGAAGGGTTGAGGGTGAGTACAGAGATTTTCATGATAAGAAATTCTTTAAGTCACAGGTTAGATAAACCTTTCGCAGAATCTCTTTCTTCATTTATCTTTCGTTAACTGCAAACTTTAACTAAGACTCATTCTCCATTATGTTTCATAGATTTCAAAAATTCTTAATCATATCCCTGTTTTATTTTGACAATGGTCACACAAATATTAGATAAAGAGTTAAAAGTAAAAGATATAAATATTTTAAAAGCATGAAAAACAGGATTTTCTTAGCTATTAGAGAATTATAAATGAAATCCTCAGTTACTTTCAAAACCAAGAAAAATCAAAAATTGCTGGACAATGATCAAAAAAGTTGTATCATATTTTGCAATCATGATTTAAGAATGCCACATTAAATTTTTAAAGTTGTGAAACATTATTTACATATTGAACTACTTAAATTAAGAATATTTCTGATTTAGAAAAGCATACCAATATAAATATGCTAGCAGATTCTGCTAACTGATTTTCTTTAAAATTTTATGGGAAATGGTGGTGTTTTAATATGTAGCCACCTTCTGAAATAACTTGGCAAGAAGAATTTCAGTAAAATAAGAATTGTTCTGATTTATCCTTAAATAAAAATTAATACTTAAAGTTCTTCTTTGCTCAAAGATACAAATTTAGCCCTCTAAGGAAGAGAACCATCTGAGACTCCTAGGATTTCTGGGCATGCACAGGGATCTAAGCATATTCTGTGAGTTCTCTTTTACTCATCATTTAATAGCACAGCAATCTGTCTCTTTTTGATTTTGTGGCAAAAGGGAAAAATGTCTTTCCTGTAGCCAAGGTTTGCTGGCTTGATTTTGAAGTCATGAAAATACACATATACACACAAACACACATATATACATTAATGAAGAATCCGGATCTTAAGTCCTTCACTTTCTTCATGAGCAATTGGGAAATTTGGTAATTTCTTAAAAATATGTATACCTTTTAAAAATTTTCCCCAAATGGTTTCATTTTATCTATGGCTCTACTAAAGTCATACTCAAGAAAGAATGAAGAGACAGAGCCAAACCAGAAACAACACCCAGTTTTGAATGTGACTGGTGATGGAAGTAAAGTCCAATGCTGTAAAGAGCAATATTGCATAGGAAGCTGGAATGTTAGGTCCATGAATCAAGGTAAATTGGAAGTGGTTAAACTGGAGATGACAAGAGTGAACGTTGACATTTTAGAAAACAGTGAACTAAAATGGACTGGCATGGGTGAATTTAACTCAGATGACCATTATTTTTACTACTGTGAGCAAGAATCCCTTAGATGAAATAGAGTAGCCATCATAGTCGACAAAAGAGTTTGAAATGCAGTACTTAGATGCAATCTCAAAAAAGACAGAATGATCTCTGTTAATTTCCAAAGCAAACCATTCAGTATCACAGTACTCCAAGGCTATGTTCCGAACAGTAATGCTGAAGAAGTGGAATTTGAATGGTTCATTGAAGACCTAAAAGACCTTTTAGAACTAACATGTAAAAAAAGGTGTCCTTTTCATTAAAGGGGACTGGAATGCAAAACTAGGAAGTCAAGAGACACCCGGAGTAACAGCCAAATTTGGCCTTGGAAAACAAAATGAAGCAGAGTAAAGGCTAACAGAGCTTTGCCAAGAGAGGGCACTTGTTATAGCAAACACCCTCCTCCAACAACACAAGAGAACACTCTACACATGGACATCGCCAAATTGTCAAAACTAAAATTAGATTGGTTATATTCTTGGCCACTAAAGATGGAAAAGTTCAATACAGTCAGCAAAAAGAAGATAGGGAGCTGACTGTGACTCAGATCATGAACTCCTTATTGCCAAATTCAGACTGAAATTGAATAATGTAGGGAAAACCACCAGACCATTCAGGTATGACCAAAATCAAATCCCTTATGATTATTCAGTGGAAATAACAAATAGATCCAAGGAATTAGATCTGATAGATAGAGTCCCTGAAGAACTATAGACAGATGTTTGTGGCATTGTACAGGAGCCAGTAATAAAGACCATCCCCAAGAAAAAGAAATACGAAAAGGCAAAATGATTGTCTGTGAGGCCTTAGAAAGAGCTGTGAAAAGAAGAGAGGTGAAAGGAAAAGGAGAAAAGGAAAGACATGCCCATTTGAATGCAGAATTCCAAAGAATAGCAAGGAGATATTAGAAAGCCTTCCTCAGTGATCAATGCAAAAAAAATTGAGGAAAAAAATAGAATAGAAAAAAAAAACTAGATATATCTTCAAGAAAATTAGAGATATCAGGGAAACATTTCACACAAAGATGGGCACAAAAAAGGATAGAAATGGTATGGACCTAGATGAAGCAGAAGATATTAAGAAGAGGTGGCAAGAATACACAGAAGAACTGTACAAAAAAGATCTTCATGACTCAGATAACCACGATGGTGTAATCACTCACCTAGAGCCAGACATCCTTGAATGCGAAGTCAAGTGAGCCTGTAGAAACATCACTATGAAGAAAGCTAGTGGAGGTGATGGAATTCCAGTTGAATCATTTCTGATCTTAAAAGAAGATGCTGTGAAAGTAGTGTACTCAATGCATCAGCATTTGGAAAACTCAGCAGTGGCCACAGGACCAGAAACATCAGTTTTCATTCCAGTTCCAAAGAAAGGAAATGCCAAAGAATGCTCAAACTACTGCACAATTGCATTCTTCTCACATGCTAGCAAAGTAATGCTCAAAATTCTTCAAGCCAAGCTTCAGCAGTATATTAACCATGAATTTCCAGATGGAATTTCAAGCTGGATTGATAGAAGTCAGAGGAACTAGAGATCAAATTGCCAGCATCTGTTGGATCATCGAAAAAGTGAGAGAGTTCCAGAAACACATCTACTTCTATTCATTGACTATGCCAAAGCCTTTGACTGTGTGGACCACAACAAACTGTAAAATTCTCCAAGAGATGGGGATACCTGGTCACCGGACCTACCTACTGAGAAATCTGTATGCAGGTCAAGAAACAACAGTTGGAACTGGACATGAAACAACAGACTGGTTCAAAATCGGCAAGAAGTATGTCAAGGCTGTATATTGTCACCCTGATTATTTAACTTATATGCAGAGTACATCATGAGAAATGCTGGACTGGATGAAGCACAAGTTGTAATCAAGATTGCCAGGAGAAATATCAATAACCTCAGATATGCAGATAACACCACTTCATGGCAGAAAGTGAAGAACTTGCAAGCCTCTTGATGAAAATGAAACGTTAGAGAGAAAAAGTTGTCTTAAAACTCATATTCAGAAAACTAAGGCCATGGCATCTGATGCCATCACTTCTTGACAAATATATGGGGGAATAGTGGAAATAGTGAAATAATTTATTTTGAGGGGCTCCAAAATCACTGCAGATAGTGACTGCAGCTATGAAATTAAAAAAACACTTGCTCCTTGGAAGAAAAGTTATGACCAACCTAGGCAGCATATTAAAAAGCAGAGACATTACTTTGCCAACAAAGGTCCATCTAGTCAAACTATGGTTTTTCCAGTTATTGTGTATGGAGGTGAGAGTTTGACTATAAAGAAAGCCGAGCACTGAAGAATTGATGCTTTTGAACTGTGGTGTTGGAGAAGACTCTTGAGAGTGCCTTGGACTGCAAGGAGACCCAACTAGTCCTTCCTACAGGAGATCAGTCTTGGGTATTCATTGGAAGGACTGATGCTGAAGCTGAAGCTCCAATACTTTGGCCACCTGATGCGAAGAACTGACTCATTTGGAAAGACCCTGATGCTGGGAAAGATTAAAGGTGGGAGGAGAAGGGGACGGCAGAGGATGAGATTGTTTGATGGCATCACTGACTCAATGAACTTGAGTTTGTGTAAGCTCTAGAATTTGGTGATGGACAGGGAGGCCTGACATGCTGCATTTCATGTAGTCACAAAGAGTCAGACATGAATGAGCAACTGAACTGAACTGCACTGAAAGGAATAGTAGACTAAAAGTCATCTTGACTACAAAATTCTAGTGAAGACATCATCTAAGGACACTCTTTCATGTCTTCTGGCTGCTCAGTGTACACAGGCATGCTCATTCTGTCTTCTGCATGTCATCCTGTCTACCTTGTCAACAGAGCAGAGCATGCTACTTATTATTCATATATTAATGTTTTGCAAATTATGACAACAACCCCAGGAGGCTATTTACCCCAAAGTTTCCTCTTCCCCATACATGCGTGTGCATATGTTCAATTCAGTTGCTCATTCGTGTCCAACTCTGTGACCACATGGACTGCAGCACACCAGGCCGCCCTATCCTTCACCAACTCCTGGAGTTTTCTCAAGGTTATGTCCATGAGTCAGTGATGCCATCCAACCATCTCATCCTCTGTCATCCCCTTCTCCTCCCAACTTCATTCTTTCCCAGCATCAGGGTCTTTTCAAATGAGTAAGTGTGTTTCAACAGATGGCCAAAGCACTGGGAGTTTCAGCTTCAGCACCAATCCTTCCAGTGAATATCCAGGACTGATTTTCTTTAGGATGGACTGGTTTGATCTCCTTGCAGTCCAAGGGACTCTCAAGAATATTCTCCAACACCACAGTTAAAAAGCATCAATTCTTTGGTGCTCCAGCTTTCTTTATATTCAAACTTTCACATGACAATTGGAAAAACCATCGCTTTGACTAGATGGAACTATGTTAGTTAAGTAATATCTCAGCTTTTTAATATGCTGTCTAGGTAGGTCATAACTTTTCTTCCAAGGAGCAAATGTCTTTTAATTTCATGTCTGCAGTCACCATCTGCAGTGATTTTGGAGCCCAAAAAGATGAAGTCTGTCACAGTTTCCATTGTTTCCCCATCTATTTGCCATGAAGTGATGGGACCAAATGCCATGATCTTAGTTTTCTGAAAGTTGAGTTTTAAGCCAATTTTTTCACTCCCCTCTTTCACTTTCCTCTCAGTTCAGTTCAGTTCAATCACTTAGTTGTGTCCGACTCTTTGTGACCCCATGAATTGCAGCACTCTAGGCCTCCCTGTTGGAGAAGGCAATGACAACCCACTCCAGTACTCGTGCCTGGAAAATCCCATGGATGGAGGAGCCTGGTAGGCTGCAGTCCATGGGGTCTTGAAGTTGGACATGACTGAGCGAATTCACTTTCACTTTTCACTTTCATGCATTGGAGAAGGAAATGGCAACCCACTCCAGTATTCTTGCCTGGAGAGTCCCAGGGATGGGGGAGCCTGGTGGGCTGCCATCTATGGGGTCACACAGAGTTGGACACAACTGAAGCGACTTAGCAGCAGCAGGCCTCCCTGTCCATCACCAACTTCCGGAGTTCACTCAAACTCATGTCCATCGAGTCGGTAATGCCAACAACTGTCTCATCCTTTGTTGTCCCCTTTTCCTCTTGCCCCCAATTCCTCCCAGCATCAGAGTCTTTTCCAATGAGTCAACTTTTCTCACGAGGTGGCCAAAGTACTGGAGTTTCAGCTTTAGCATCATTCCTTCCAAACAACACCTAGGACCGATCTCCTTTAGAATGAACGGGTTGGATCTCCTTGCAGTCCAAGGGACTCTCAAGAGTCTTCTCCAACACCTCAGTTAAAAAGCGTCAATTCTTTAGTGCTCAGCTTTCTTCACAATTCAACTCTCACATCCATACATGACCACTGGAAAAACCATAGCCTTGTCTAGACGAATCTTTGTTGGCACAGTAATGTCTCTACTTTTGAATATGCTATCTAGGTTGGTCATAACTTTCTATCCAAGGAGTAAGCCTCTTTTAACTTCATGGCTGAAGTCACCATCTGCACTTTCATCTAGAGGCTCTTTAGTTCTTCTTTGCATTATGCCATAAGGGTGGTGTCATCTGCATATTGGAGTTTATTGATATTTCTACTGGAAATCTTATTTCCAGCTTGTGCTCTATCCAGTCTAGGAATTCTCATTATGTACCTTCCATGTGCATATTCCCTGTAAATGTTAATTCTAAAAAGAACACAAACTTTTCTCCAGTGAAGTCTGACCTCTCATTTTGCCTTCAGCTTTAAGAGTTTCTCTCTTTTACACAAGGTGTGAAATTATGCATTAATGAATTAAATTCTCAAGAACCCTTGGAACAGATGCTACATTTCTTATTGCCATCAACTTAAGTAGATTAATTTATGGACTCAACTATATCTTTTTGCCAAAAATTCTGCATAGTAAAAAATGAAGCAGCAGATGAAAGACTTTTACAGTAATTCTTATCTCTCCCTTCCCCCACCATTTATTCTTCAATATATGTTTGAATTCATTTACAGTTTGGAAGATGCCAATTTTACAGAAATTTTTAAAAGGAAAAAAAAAACAGAAAAGGATATAAATTTTTTCACTTCTTAAAAAAAAGATTCATGCGTTTCATAGAAAGCAAACATTATCTATACTTTGACTTAGATAATTATTTTGAGGCCACACTACAAAACATCAAGTAACTGTGCATTGCATTACTTTCATTTGTTGAGTAATGGCAAATAAATGTCTGTGTTAAAAATAGACCAATTCATAAATTGTATCTCATTTTCAAACCCATGAGGCAAGCAATGTGATCATTTTTAAATTATCTAAATTTAGTGCCCATCTTGACTTGCAATCCATTTAAGCAGAGGAAAAACAGGATCGTAATGGAACATGTCCTCACAAATCACTGCTACAAGTCAGCACCAGTTGGGCACAATATTTAAATTATAACTCATGTTAAAAACACTTTTTTCCTTTTTGCCATTATTCTGCCCTGAATCTCAAGTCTCAAAGTTCTTCTCACATGTTGAGGGTTTTGTGTTTTTTTTTTCCACCCTCTATGAAAGTGAAAACCACTCAGTCATGTCTATCTCTTTGCAATCCATGGACTACACAGTCCATGGAATTCTCCAGGACAGAATACTGGAGTGGGTAACCTTTCCCTTCTCTAGGGGATCTTTCCAACCCAGGAACTGAACCAGGGTTTCCTGCATTGCAGGCAGATTCTTTACCAACTGAGCAATGAGGGAAGCCCTATATTTTACTAGAAAAGATTTGTAAGTGGTTGCTTTAAAAGAACAGTCTCCTATATTTACTATACTTTCTTCCTTCCCCTCATTTTGAATGCACAGCATTTTATCTATACTCTGAGGGGACAAATGAACTCATCAATGTGATGCTTCCACTGTTGCTGCTCAGAAACCTGGAGGAACGGAGGAGCTCAGGGCAGCAAGAGTTGAGAAATAAAGTCAGATGAGGTTGGAGGTAGCTTAAAGTTTTGTGGTTTTGGTTTTCTTCCCTGTGTTACCTAAAGCTCGGCCCCTCTGTACATAAGTGCCAAATCAAATCTCAGAGAAAGTATTGGGTGAAGTAGAAAAGTATAGCTTTATTACTTTTCCAGGTAAAGGGAGACACACCATAGTGCTGTTTCAAAGAACTGTGTATCTCCACCCTAGACAGTTTGATGAGCAGGGCTTGCAGGCTCTTAATCTCATCTCAGGTGGTCTGCAAACCTTGATGAGCTTCTCTGGTCCCTTTAGTCTTCCTCAGGTTATTTATTGGCTGTTCCTCCTTTGATTAATAACTGTTTGCATCTGTCCTTAGGAACTCAGGGAAGAAAACAGAGGTTGGAGTCTTGCCTACAAAAATGGGAGACAGAAAATCCTCTACGCCTGAGAGCATCACAGGGCCCTGCTAAGTTTCCCTTCCATCCATCCTGCCATCCTTCCTTCCTCCCTTTCTTCTCTAAAAATTGGCTTTCTCCTGAACCAAGTGCAAAAACAAACAAACAAAAAAAAAAAAACTACTCTGATACACTGATGACTCATCCTGGCACTTGGTTTCTAAATGGGAATTTTAGGGGTGGGTACTGATAGGGTGGCTCCACTTCTGGCTTAAAATAGGGCAACAGGGAATTGGCACTAAGGGTATGAAGGCAGTGACAACAGTCAGGCAAGGAAAATGCCCTGTTTTTATGCAGAAAACAGTATAGATACAGAGGCAAAAAGACTACTGCAAAAAATATATACTTCATTTTTTAATGTTGTGTACTGCAAAACATTTTGTGAAATGCAAAAAAGGAAAATGGCTGTCTGGGGAGGCTGTACAAATAGCTGTGAAAAGAAGATAAGTGAAAACCAAAGGGGAAAAGGAAAGATATAAGCATCTGAATGCAGAGTTCCAAAGAATAGCAAGAAAAGATAAGAAAGACTTCCTCAGTGATCAATGCAAAGAAATAGAGGAAAACAACAGAATGGGAAACACTAGAGATCTCTTCAAGAAAATTAGAGATACCAAGGGAATATTTCATGCAAAGATGGACTCAATAAAGGACAGAAATGGTATGGACCTAACAGAGGCAGAAGATATTAAGAAGAGGTGGCAGGAATACACAGAAGAACTGTACAAAAAATATCTTCACAACCAAGATAATCACGATGGTGTGATCACTCACCTGGAGCCAAACATCCTGGAATGTGAAGTCAAAAGGGCCTTAGAAAGCATCACTATGAACAAAGCTAGTGGAGATGATGGAATTCCAGTTGAGCTATTTCAAATCCTGAAAGATGATGCTGTGAAAGTGCTGCACTCAATATGCCAGCAAATTTGGAAAACTCAGCAATGGCCACAAGACAGCAAAATGTCAGTTTTCATTCCAATCTCATAGAAAGGCAATGCCAAAGAATTCTCAAACTACCACACAATTGCACTCGTCTCACATGCTAGTAAAGTAATGATCAAAATTCTTCAAGCCAGGCTTCAGCAATACGTGAACCATGAAATTCCTGATGTTCAAGCTGGCTTTAGAAAAGGCAGAGGAGCCAGAGATCAAATTGCCAACATCTGCTGGAACATGGAAAAAAGCGAGAGAGTTCCAGAAAAACATCAATTTCTGCTTTATTGACTATGCCAAAGCCTTTGACTGTATGGATCACAATACTGTGGAAAAATCTGAAAGAGATCGGAATACCAGACCACCTGACCTGCCTCTTGAGAAACTTATATGCAGGTCAGGAAGCAACAGTTAGAACTGGACATGGAACACAGACTGGTTCCGAGTAGGAAAAGGAGTACGTCAAGGCTGCATATTGTCACCCTGCTTATTTAACTTATATGCAGAGTACATCATGAGAAACACTGGGCTGGCAGATGCATAAGCTGGAATCAAGATTGCTGGGAGAAATATCAATAACTTCAGATATGTAGATGACACCACTCTTATGGCAGAAAGTGAAGGGGAACTAAAAAGCCTCTTGATGAATGTGAAAGAAGAGAGTGAAAAAATTGGCTTAAAGCTCAACATTCAGAAAACAAAGATCATGGCATCTGGTCCCATCACTTCATGGCAAATAGATGGCCAAACAGTGGAAACAGAGTCAGACTTTATTTTTTGGGGCTCCAAAATTACTGCAGATGGTGACTGCAGCCATGAAATTAAAAGACGCTTACTCCTTGGAAAAAAAGTTATGACCAACCTAGATAGCATATCCAAAAGCAGAGACATTATTTTGCTGATTAAGGTCCGTCTAGTCAAGGCAATGGTCTTTCCTGTGGTCATGTATGGATGTGAGAGTTGGACCTTGAAGAAAGCTGAGTGCCGAAGAATTGATGCTTTTGAACTGTGGTGTGGGAGAAGACTCTTGAGAGTCCCTTGGACTGCAAGGACACTGAACCAGTCCATTCTGGAGAAGATCAGCCATGGGATTTCTTTGGAAGAAATGATGCTAAAGCTGAAACTCCAGTATCCTGGCCACCTCATGCAAAGAGTTGATTCACTGGGAAAGACTCTGATGCTGGGAGGGATTGGGGGCAGGAGAAGGAAGGGACAACAGAGGATGAGATGGCTGGGTGGCATCACTGACTCGATGGATGTGAGTCTGAGTGAACTCCTGGAGCTGGTGATGGACAGGGAGGCCTGGCATGCTGCGATTCATGGGGTCACAAAGAGTCGGACATAACTGAGTGACTGAACTGAACTGAAATGAACTGCACATCATCCACCCCAATGGTCTGAGGCAGACAGGCACTTGGTTAAATCCCCGAGGAAATAATAAAAGTGAGCAAATGCTTCTGTTGGCCTTAATGTTGAATTCTGGTACAACCAATTCTGTTTAAGTCACACTTTAAAAAAAAATCTAATTTTATTTGTAACAGAAGAATAGACCTAAAAGGACTCCTGCAAGTAATTTCCAATGCTATGATGTAAAACCTAAAGGCATAAAAACAGAAGAAAACAGAAATACTTTGTAGTACATTTACTTTTGTTTCCACTAGCCATACTTCTTTCAGATTATTTTAACCCAGGCATGTGGTTTTGTTTTGTTTTTAACTTGTTTTAGCATCTGTGATATGTTCTCCATTACTCTCATGCAGAGAAAGATCTCCAACTTAGTGGCAGGACCACTGATGGGAGAATTTATCACTTACTAAACTAAAGCTGAAACTCCAGTACTTCGGCCACCTCATGCGAAGAGTTGACTCATTGGAAAAGACTCTGATGCTGGGAGGAATTGGGGGCAGGGGGAGAAGGGGACGACAGAGGATGAGATGGCTGGATGGCATCACTTACTCGATGGACGTGAGTCTGAGTGTACTCCGGGAGTTGGTGATGGACAGGGAGGCCTGGCGTGCTGTGATCCATGGGGTCAAAAAGAGTCGGACAGGACTGAGTGACTGAACTGAACTGAACTGAACTGAAGGGCTATGTTAAGACACTTGGGTGTGCTTATCTCAAGGCATCATCACTGGATCATCATGGAGCTGTGATTTATCCCACTTAACAAGTAAAGAAACAGGATCATAAAAGAAGGATAAATTAACCTAGGTTATATACCCAGTAAGGGAAGTTGAAGTTAAATTCTCTCATCTATCTGAATAATTCTTTCTAGGATGAAGAATTTCTGTTTTAGAGATGTTGAATTTGGATTAGTAACTGTAATTTGTTATAATTCATTTAAGGTAAGAATTGATGGTTTATTGCTGGTTATTTTTCCCAGCATTCCCAGTTCATTTCTTGAATATAAAAGTATACATTAAATATTTAGTGAATTAAATTGAGTTGAATTTCCATACTTTAGATAAAACACATTTAAGATGCCTTAACTTTAAGATAAAGTATTTAAATATGGAGAGATAAGAATCTTCATACTTTCTTAATCTGGAGAATTATACAAATGCAATAGCTGTTGCACAAGCTTATTAAAATAAGCAATTATTCATTTGATACTCTATAGTATTTTACATAAGTTGTAAATTTGCCAACTTCCAAAATTAGACGTTTATAATTTGCTCTTATAGTGTTTTACATTAATTATAGATATGTACCATTTTATCAATGTTTTATCTGGAGGACATAGGTTTGTATTTCATTGCTTTTTACTCTGTTTCAGCTCTTTAGTCATGTTGCTTGAATCATTAATAGTCAAAGATGCAAACCTCAGTGATGATTTTATCAGAACATATAAAATGAAGCAATGCTTCAGCGTAAGTAAAAAAGGTAATGATATTTAAACAAATGAAATCATATGTTTACATTTGATCTTTTATTGAAGGTACTGACATTAATAAGACCACGGAGCCCAAAGAAGTTCTTTCTCGATGCTTTCACTTGCCACTTTCTGTTGCTTAATTAGTTAATATTAACATATGGACCATTTAATAGGTTTTCTCTCTATTTCTCCTTTAACATCTTTATTTTATGTATACAATCAAATTTGGTATATCTTAAAATACAGGATTATTTTTCCAGCAATTGAAATGCTTTCCATGTAATGGATCTGCTATTTGAGGTGCAGTAAGATTTATATCTTATGACTCTATTTATATGTCTTCATATAAATCTAAGATACACTTTGATTTCTAATTTATTAAAATCCCTATATAAGCCAAAATATTAATTTTATCAAATTTTTGGAAGCAATAGATTGGCAAGATTTAGTGCAAGTTAAATTTGCTGTTACATAAAAAATTTTTTTCAATAATTTTGGAACTATGCATTATAGGAGAATCTATTATTTATATCACTATGCACAGTGCCATAATGGAGCTAAAGATTCAAAAAATAAAGTTCTGAATACTCACATCCAAGAAGATTATGTTATTCAACCCAACTGTACAAAGTAAAAATAAGAACAAGCCACATTACTCTCTCAACAAAGCACTTTCCCTTTTAAACACATTCTACTGTCATTTCATTCATTGACATTAAGACACAGACTAAAGAAAGAATATTGTAATTTAAGATTTTTTGTGTATTGAAAATAATACATAGTTGTCAAGAGTGAAACTCTTGGACACCTAAAGAGAAGTTATTATAGTTCTCACAAAGGCAAATGCCATTGATATGTATATACCTGCAACAATTCTGTAGTGCACTTCTAAACTTTGCTTGTTGCATGAAAATCATTTCTATTATAAAAGATAATTATGGTTATGCATTCCTCATTATTTTTCTGAATAAGAGTGAAATAAGAGCGGAAAAAAACTGGAACACAGTAAATATCGAACCATGAAAAAACATTTTGCCGAACATCCTTGTTCTAAGAGTTATAGTAAAATCTCTGTATGGGAATGAGCTATTTAATTATTACAAGGCATTGATGATTTTGGTTAATATATATAACTAAAAAGAAGGAAAATATAAGTATTTATTTATATTATAGCAATAATTACAAAATGGAAATTATTAAAATTAAAATGATATGAAAGCTAACTTTAAAAACTTCTTTAGTAGGTTTTGTTTTAAAAGTACTTATCATAATGGATGGAACATAGTATTATGTAACATTGAAAGTGAAAGTGAAGTCACTCAGTTGCTCTTTGCAAACCCATGAACTGTAGCCTACCAGGCTCCTCCATCTATGGGATTTTCCAGGCAAGAACACTGGAATGGGTTGCCATTTCCTTCTCCAGGAGATCTTCCCAACCCAGGGATTGAATCCAGGTCTCCCACATTGTAAGCAAACATTTTACTGTCTAAGTCACCAGCGAAGTCCCTATGCAACATTGGGTTGGCCAAGAAGTTCATTTGGGGTTTTTTTGCAAAAGCTTAGGGAAAAACCCAAATGGATTTTTTGGCCAACTCAGTAAATGAATGAAAGAGAAAATTAATAGACTTAGCAATTGTAGGTGTACAGTGAGACCAAAGCTTTGGGGGTGCTGTCATATGACTATGCCTCAGAAATGAAGGGTGGTTAAATTAGCCAACTGGATTTGAATGTTTTGGACATTTGTTGATCTTTATTTGCTAAAGTCTTAAGAATGCTAAAAATGAATCAATAGCTGCAAAAGTGGCATATTTCTATGATTAAATATTTTCTCTCTTTCTCTACCAGTGCTACTAGAAATATTCTCTGTTATGTGTAGAAATATGCTTCATAAATATTTCAAAGTGATATTACATGTCAATTATAATAATCAGATTCTTAAGAAAAACATTTCTAATCATCGTGTAAAGTAGTTATAGTTGTTATGAGTGAGAACATGAAGACAGAGAAACACAGAGCTGCAAAGTATAATTTTGAAGAATCAGTGAGAAAAGTAAAATAGATCATTGGGGGTGAAGGGAGCTACATAGACTTTTGTAATGCCTGTCAGGTACCCATGAGTTAAAGTCAGAGAAACATAATAATCAACTACAGAATAAATTACCACTATATAAAATGGAGATTCCCTGTTCATAATTTACTCCTTTGCCATTTCTTTCTTCATCCCATGTTCCCAGCTATGTGCACATCAACGTAAGATAATTATTTGATATCACATAAATCCAAGAGATTTTAGACAAAATGACTCTGTAGTGTCTGAAGGAATAAATCCTCATTGCAGTCCATAACTAAGTGTTTTCTCAGACAATCCAAGCTAACAGACACAAAACCCGATAGTAATCTTGGGAAAACGTGAATATCTATTTGGCTCTCATCACTCCAGTGATTCCAGAGTTGTTATTGCACTTGAAGGGGAGAATGCTGGCACTGGAATGCAGAAGAAAGTTAGAAGTGTCAGATTGAGACATGACCTAAAAGTGATCTTCCAACATATTAAGGATTTTAGAGACAGAGGAAAGTACTTCTCCCCATGAGAATCAGGAATCAGAAGTAGGGATAATTAGATGTCCGAAAAACAATAATATTTTTAAACAACTTTGTCAACAATGCATCTGTGTGTTTCTCCCCATGTGATTAGTTTTTAAGATATACACTGGAAGTCTTTCAGAATTCATTATTTATAGACTGATCACAAAAAAGCAAGTATTACTCTACTTTGAGACATGAGAATAGACTAACTAGCTTTCAAGTGTACTTATGAATAAAGCTTGATAATTCTATAGATTGAAAAGCTACCATATAATTAATTTCAATGATTTAATATTTTCCTTGTGGAGATTATTGTCTATTTATAAATGTTTAAATTAAAAAAATATATAATTTAGAGTTGTAAATGCTTGGAGGGCATCTGTTTGACGTCCATAAATCCAAAAGACAACTTGATAAGATAATCATAAAAGTGGAGAGACAGGGTTTTTGAACAAAAAAGAAGTATATTTTATACAATAGGGATTGTTTTACTTTTAATTACATGTAAGAAGAGATATATGCTAACAGAGAAACAGAATCAGCTTATAAATACATGGAAAATTCTTTTTCTAGAGTCGATATAAAAAAAAAGTTTAAAACTGGATGACAACATGCATCTGACCTCAAACAATCCTAGTATTATATTGCTTAGGGGCACTTAAATTTACTTAACTATAAAACTATTCTTTGAGGCAATAGTATCCCTTTCTTGCAAAAAAACAGAAGTCATTTCATAATGTTTTGTTTTCTTTCTCTTCTTGAAGAAGAATCAAATAAATATCAAAATATCACATTAATATTGTCCACACAACTAAATATTAGATAACAAATACATCTCCAACAGTCTGACAGAATTTTTGAAATCAAACATAAATTTGATTTTAATGAAATCAAATTTTATGTTCATGAAAGATAGATATATGCTAATTAGAAATAATTTCTGCTAAATTTTTAAAATATATATTTTATACATGTGAACATATATGCTCATTAGAAATATATATGCTAATTAGAAATAGAAAAAGTAGAAATAATTAGAAAAATATATATTCTAATTAGAAATACTTTCTGCTAAATTTTTAAATATATATTTTTATACAAAAATAATATAAGAGTGACTGGTAATTCTTACTGAACTGTAATGTTTACTGACAAGAAATAGTCTAGAATAAGTCAATGGATAATGAGCAAAGCATATTATCACACAACATGCTAAAGTGGGAGCACCAGGAGGGAACAAAGTGTAAGTAAAGCACAAAAATCACTAAAAAGTTAAATATTAATTAAATCATTAAAATATCATTTTGCTATGCAATTTGGGATGGACATGCTGCTGCTGATGCAATTTGGGATGGACATAATTTCCATAAAAATTCCGATATAGCTGAGAATTATAAAAGCAAAGCTCTCATGTGGTATTGATGTAAGATAAATGGATTCATCTTTTGTGGAAGGACCTCTTCCGCTATATAGCAAAGGCTCAACATTTTCATAATCACTGACCCAATCAATCTACTACTAGGAATTTATTCTAATGAAATCTAAAATAGAAATTTCTACAAATGACTATGGTCATTATGTTTATAAGCATTAAAATTTGAAAATCCATAAAATTATATAGGGACTTCTTTGGAGGTCCAGTGGTTAAGAATCCACCTTCCAATGCGGAGAACTAGGATCTTATGTGATGCAGGGCATCTAAGCTTTAACTCCACAGTTAGAGGAGTCCCTGTGCATCACGTCTACAGAAAACCCACATGCTACAATAAAGACCCAGTGCAACCAAAATTTAAAAAAAAGAAAAGAATACTATAACTACAAACATTATAGTAGGCATCCACTACTATTAATGTTTGTAGAATTTTGATTGAAAACATTATATTTCATCATTTGAATCACTGTCTCCAACTTCATAATAAAACACTTATGAAAATGTAATAAAAAAGCAAGCACTCATAACGCAGAAAATACACTATAATAGGATCAGTTCAGTTCAGTCCCTCAGTCGTGTCCGACTCTTTACGACCCCATGAATCGCAGCACGCCAGGCCTCCATGTCCATCACCGTCACCCGGAGTTCACTCAGACTCACGTCCATTGAGTCCGTTATGCCATCCAGCCATCTCATCCTCGGCCGTCCCCTTCTCCTGCTGCCGCCAATCCCTGTTAGCATCAGAGTCTTTTCCAATGAATCAACTCTTCCGATCCCATCACTTCATGGGAAATAGATGGGGAAACAGTGGAAACAGTGTCAGACTTTATTTTTTGGGGGCTCCAAATTCACTGCAGATGGTGACTGCAGCCATGAAATTAAAAGATGCTTACTCCTTGAAAGAAAAATTACAACCAAATTAGATAGTATATTCAAAAGCAGAGACATTACTTTGCTGACTAAGGTCTGTCTAGTCAAGGCTATGGTTTTTCCTGTGGTCATGTATGGATGTGAGAATTGGACTGTGAAGAAGGCTGAGCGCCGAAGAATTGATGCTTTTGAACTGTGATGTTGGAGAAGACTCTTGAGAGTCCCTTGGACTGCAAGGAGATCTAACCAGTCCATTCTGAAGGATACCAACCCTGGGATTTCTTTGGAAGGAATGATGCTAAAGAATGAAGCTCCAGTACTTTGGCCACCTCATGCGAATAGTGGCCAAAATTTTGGTAAAACTTAAACAACTTGAAGATTGAAAAAATGAAATTAAGGATGAGTGTTGTCAGCGCTTTGCCTGCAGAATCATCTGTGGGTAGCACACCCCAAGCAACCCTCCATCACCCCTCAGATGAAATTATTCTGAAGTGTGAACACTAGAGAAATCATTAACAAAAATTCCTCCCAAACCCTGTAAGTCAGGAAATAAAAGCATAATTCTAAATAATTCATGGGTCACAGAAGAAATTATCGTGGATACTAAAAAATAGAACTGAGTCATTGTGAACATACTGCATGTCACAATGTGGGTTGCATCTAAATTGACAAAGCCACATCATCTTTAAAAGATTTGTTATTATTTTGAGGGGCATTATTAGCTTTATTTTATTTTTTATTTTACTTTATAATACTGTATTGGTTTTGGCATACATCAACATGAATCCACCACGGGTGTACATGAGTTCCCAATCCTGAACCCCCCTCCCACCTCCCTCCCCATACCATCTCTCTGGGTCATCCCAGTGCACCAGCTCCAAGCATCCTGTATCCTGCATCGAACCTAGACTGGCGATTTGTTTCTTACATGATGTTATACATGTTTCAATGTCACTCTCCCAAATCATCCCACCCTCTCCCTCTCCCACAGAGTCCAAAAGTCTGTTCTATACATCTGCGTCTCTTTTGCTGTCTCACATACAAGGTTATCATTACCATCTTTCTAAATTCCATATATATGTGTTAGTATACTGTATTGGTGTTTTTCTTTCTGACTTACTTCACTCTGTATAATTGGCTCCAGTTTCATCCACCTCATTAGAACTGATTCAAATGTATTCTTTTTAATGGCTGAGTAATACTCCATTGTGTATATGTACCAAAGATTTCTTATCCATTCATCTGCTGATGGACATCTAGGTTGCTTCCATGTCCTAGCTATTATAAACAGTACTGGGATGAACATTGGTGTACACATGTCTCTTTCAATCCTTGTTTTCTCAGTGTGTATGCCCAGCAGTGGGATTGCTGGGTCATAAGGCAATTGGAAGAAACCCCAGAAGTAATCTACTTAAATCGAAATTTGCCAGAATCCAGCACTAGCTTCAAAGGAAAGCCTGGACAGTCTGCCAGAGAACGGGATCATCACTATGACTTAGGCCTGTCAAGCTTCACTCCCAAGTGCTGGGTACTTAGTCACCCCAAAGAAAACTGATTCTATCAACAAGGAAGAAGGGCAGTTAAGTGGACAATGATCAGTATCTGTTACAATACCTCAGATGGAACTAAAATATAATGGTAAGCATCAGAGAGTGAAGGAAAAATTGTAAGTTAAGAGTGATTCTTTCAGTTTAGCAAAGATGCTGCAGAAGGAAAAAAAAATGAAATATCTTTGATGCCTACTCTAGGTATATTTTAAGAAAGCAGAAATTGCTTGATCCTGGGACAAATGACTCATACATTTCAGAACATGAAATTGAGGCCCAGCCTCAGAAACATTTTTCTGCATCCTGTGAAGTTTCCAGAAGGCAAAACTTTAATATAACCTAATAATTACCAAACTACTCTTGAGAAAAATAAACCGCAGAGCTTTTGTAATCTGTAGTAAAAATTAAACACTCTTAAAAAAAAAATGAATGGCCCTCATTATTAGGCACCAAAAATCAGGGCAGACACCAAGGTAGTGAAACACTAATCAGCCAATATGTTAGATTCAGAGAAAACTGGTGGAGGAGGTGGTATCTGTCATTTGAACACCATGAGTAAAACATCAACTCCAAGGGCAGAGGAAGATTCTAAAGAAAGATGAAGACCATTTTCTGGAGAAATCCCACTTGATGGACTAGTCAAGACCCAGCCTGTGGTCCAAGGAAATCACCCCATTTCAGGACAACAGAGGACTGCAGAAAACAGAAGCTGGGCTAGGCTCTGCCATGGATCTATACTCATGCTCCAACTTTAGAAGGTAATGTAACGGATATCCAAATGGAAAGAATTGTTGCTGCTAAGTCGCTTCAGTCGTGTCAGACTCTCTGCGACCCCATAGATGGCGGCCCACCAGGCTCCACCGTCCCTGGGATTCTCCAGGCAAGAACACTGGAGTGGGTTGCCATTTCCTTATCCAATGCATGAAAATGAAAAGTCAAAATGAAGTCACTCAGTCATGTCCGACACCTAGCGACCCCATGGACTGCAGCCCACCAGGTTCCTCTGTCCATGGGATTCTCCAGGCAAGAGTACTGGAGTGGGGTGCCATTGCCTTCTCCAGAAAGAAATAAGGTTACTCCAAATATCAGTCTGGTGATAAATGTCAGCATTTCATAGAATGGGACACTTGAAAACATCTCTCACTCTGTCATTGATAGATCCTGTAGATTCAAAATAAATAAATAAACAAAAAATATAGATTGTTTTATGGGATCTATTTGATTTAAAATTATACATTAGACATTGTATTTTATAACAGAAATATACATCTTTTAAGATATTAAAATGTTTTCTAACACAAAACCTTTAAGAAGTTATGAAAACTTCAATAAATTCCACAAAGAAAGAATTAAATGTCATATTCTAAGAGCATGGTTTGATAAAATTATCTATTGATAATGAACTTTGGGCACACATTCAGAAAAGCACAATCATTTGAAAATTTTTAAAATAGGACTCATGGATTGAATAATAAATGAAAATAATAAAGTAAGTACTACTTGCAATCATTGACCATAAATATCAGCATAAAGTACTCTGTGAGACACAAAAGTTGGCAACTAGAAATACAGAAATAAACAAGGGATGGCATGGCTACAAGGCTTTTATAGACAAATTGAGAATGCTGTTTAACACACAATTGCAATATAGTGTTACAGAAGTAGAATGGATATTATGCGACAGAAAAACAGCATCTAACTAATTCTTGGAATTTCATGGTAATCTGTTATAGTAAATTATATAGACCACGAAGCACTAACAAAGTGGTGTGTGTATGTGTGTGTGTGTGTGCCTGTATGTAGGATCTCAAATATGAAGTGAAACATTTTTTAAAGGACCAAAAATGTGAACTTTTGTCATCTTTTTCCCAAAAGTGAAATCGGTTACAAAGTAGCTATGTTGGCAGTGATAGAAGTTATACATAGCTTAATAACATGATCTTTCCTCTTGAGGCTTGTCTGGTTATCATTGCTGGTGCCTAACTTGCCTTCAGCAAAAACCAATAATAAGCCCTCAAATCTGCCCCAGCAAGTCACTTGACAGTAGGTTACTTAAACCGAATCTCATCTATCATGATGCAGGCAGGGAGTTGTGCTCATTGGAATAGACACTTATTTTAATTATTCATTTGTCTTTTCTGACCAAAATGTTTTTGCAAATGTTAAGGTCTGTGAACTTATGCAGGTCTTAATACCATTATGTATCCCATATAACACTGGTTTGGATGAAAGAACAGCAAAAGATTCATGTCAGGGAATTCACTTTTTTTTACGATGTACCTTTTATTCAGTGGCAGCTCAGCTAACAGGATGGCAAAGTACACAACTGAAGACTCAGTTCAAGCAATTTGTGAGGCTGGAGGGCAGTTTATTAAGATGCAGTATAGAGAATAAACAAGATTAAATTTGCTAACCTAAAGGTAGAATAATTGGGTTCACAAATCAAGAATTCAGTGGAAGTGATTGCCCTATTAGACCCCAAAACCTACTGGGAGAACTTTTACTTCTGTTACTCAAAACCTTTGGTTATTGTTTCAGAGTTCTTGGATCCTAAATGTGTAATGCTTTCCTCAGAGTATAAAATACTGTCCTAATTTATCTGGACCTTGAAACTGCCACTACTCCACTACTGAATTATTTTCCCATTGAATTAACTGGCAAAGAAGAAAGTGACTTACAGGTTAAGTTGACTGATCCCAATTAAGAGAAGAAAATTGGTGTGCTGATAAGTACTAGGACAGGAAGGATTATGGCTGGAGCATTGCCGGGAGAAATATCAATAACCTCAGATATGCAGATGACACCACCCTTACAGCAAAAACGTGAAGAGGAGCTAAAAAGCCTCTTGATGAAAGTGAAAGAGGAGAGTGAAAAAGTTGGCTTAAAGCTCAACATTCAAAAAACGAAGGTCATGGCATCTGGTCCCATCACTTCATGGGAAATAGAAAGGGAAACAGTGGAAACAGTGTCAGACTTTATTTTTGGGGGCTCCAAATTCACTGCAGATGGTAATTGCAGCCATGAAATTAAAAGACGCTTACTTCTTGGAATAAAAGTTATGACCAACCTAGATAGTGTATTCAAAAGCAGAGACATTACTTTGCCGACTAAGGTCCACCTAGTCAAGGCTATGGTTTTTCCTGTGGTCATGTATGGATGTGAGATTTGGATTGTGAAGAAGGCTGAGCACCGAAGAATTGATGCTTTTGAACTGTGGTGCTGGAGAAGACTCTTGAGAGTTCCTTGGACTGCAAGGAGATCCAAACAGTCCATTCTGAAGGATATCAACCCTGGGATTTCTTTGGAAGGAATGATGCTAAAGCTGAAGCTCCAGTACTTTGGACACCTCATGCGAAGAGTTGAGTCATTGTAAAAGACTCTGATGCTGGGAGAGATTGGGGGCAGGAGGAGAAGGGGACAACAGAGGATGAGACAGCTGGATGGCATCATGGACACGATGGACGTGAGTCTGAGTGAACTGCAGGAGACAGTGATGGACAGGGAGGCCTGGCGTGCTGCGATTCATGGGGTCACAAAGAGTCAGACACGACTGAGCAACTGAACTGAACAGTGGATTCTATGGAGTTTTCTTGCCATTAAATGGTAAGTGATAATGGAAAACTAAAATAGTCCTATAAGTTCATGAGCATAGAACTTAAAACCTTCTGTAAATGAAGGTATGGGTTACTCCCCTGGAGAAGAACCTTTACAAGCTAGGGTTCTGGCTAATAACTGGGGAAGATATCTTCATGGTGAATAGGCAAGTTATGGAAATTATAAAAGTTACCTTAGCAGTAAATTTGTTTGGTTTATTCCTTGTTTATTTGAATATATTAACTTACTTTTCCCTCACTTTCTCCTCTAATATTTTTACATTAGGTTAAGATGGATCTAGTGAAGGCATTATTATACTCAACCACAAGAGGAATTACTGTCTCTAAAAACAAATTTGAGGACTGATGAAGTATTGTTTATTCTTTTGGGGGAAGAGAGTAAGAGTCTTTCGTTTGTATGACAATGATTTTATCATATCAGGCAAAACATGAAAGTGCTGCTGTTGTTGCGTGGAAATTATATATACAAAATAGACTGGAAATAGATGCTGAGAAACTAAGGTTGGGGCTGACTTGACCTTCCATTTCTCTGCTGTCAGCATCAATTCCTGCTTTTCTGTGCTCTGTTATATAAAGGAGCCTGTGACACACCACACACGCACACACACACACACGCACACTTTCTACAGTTCCCTTGGTTATGTTTTGAATAGGAAGTACAGAATAAGAATTATGAAGGCTGAAGAAAGAAATATATGACTCTTTCATTTCAAGTTTCTGGCAGTTATCTCCAGCAGGATAATGTAGCAAAGTTTCAGCACTTGAGGAAAGAACACTGGCAATGAGGGATTCCAGAAGCTACATCAGCCTAGAATAAGCTCTGGGCATCTGGAATCCTTCAACAGAAACTGTCTCAGTATGGCACTCTTAGAGTATGGGAAAGTGTTTGCATCTCCACCCCAGAAAAGAAAGAAAGAAAGAAAAAAAAAAAAAACAACTCGTTACTAAATCTTGAGTTTCTTCTGTTTATTCTTTTGTCCTGTAGCCTTATCTTACTCTCTTTTGTTCCTCTTGTTCTTATAACACTATTATAACAGAGCATTAATGTAATATTTATCAACTATAGTGGGTTTTGCTATCTAATCAATATGTGTTCCTATCCACTTTTCTAGGTTTCAGTTCAAACAAGGGAGGAACATTCCTGATAGTTTGAGGGGAATACTTAAGATCCAGAGATTCTTTTCTTTTTCTTTATTTCTTTTATTTTCTTTTTAAATAAAGGAAAATTGCTTTACAATGTTGTGATAATTTCTTCCAACAAGATGATGCAGATGGTGGATAAACATACACTTCCTCGCTCTTGACCCTGCCTCCCACTGCCCATCCCATCCCTCTGCGTCATCACAGATCATTGGTCTGAGCTCCTTGTGTTATACAACAACTTCCCACTAGCTATCTATTTTATACATGGTAGTTTACACATGCCAATGCACTCTCTCAATTCGTCCCACCCTCTCCTTCCCCCACTGTGTCCACAAATCTGTTCTCTGCTTCTGCCTCTCTATTCCTGCCCCAGATAGGCTCATCAGTATCATTTCTCTAGATTTCATATCGATGTGTTAATATACAGTATTTATTTTTCTCTTTCTCACTTACTTCACTTAATACAACAGGCTGTAACTTCATCCACCTCAGTTCAACTGACTCAAACTCAGTTCACTCCTTCTTATGGCTGAGTAATGCTCCATTGTAAATATGTGCCACAGCTTCTCTAACCATTCATCCATCAATAGATGTCTAGGTTGTTTCCATGTCCTGGCTAGCGTGAATAGAGTGAAAGAATATTGGGGTACATGCGTCTTTTTTTTTTTAATTTTAGTTTTTTATTTTTTGAATTTTAAAATCTTTAATTCTTACATGAATTCCCAAACATGAACCCCCCTCCCACCTCCCTCCCCATAACATCTTTCTGGGTCATCCCCATGCACCAGCCCCAAGCATGCTGCATCCTGCGTCAGACATAGACTGGCGATTCAATTCACATGATAGTATACATGTTAGAATGTGATTCTCCCAAATCATCCCACCCTCTCCCTCTCCCTCTGAATCCAAAAGTCCGTTATACACATCTGTGTCTCTTTCCCTGTCTTGCATACAGGGTCGTCATTGCCATCTTCCTAAATTCCATATATATGTGTTAGTATACTGTATTGGTGTTTTTCTTTCTGGCTTACTTCACTTTGAATTATGGTTTTCTCAGGATAGATAGATAAATAGATAGATAGATAGATAGATAGATAGATAGATAGATAGATAGATAGTAGTGGGATTTCTGGGTCATATAGTGGTTTTATTTTTCATTTTTTAAAGCAATATCCATAATGTTCTCCATAGTGGCTGTATTAATTTATATTCCCACCAATAGTGTAAGAGGCTTCCCTTTTATCCACGTATTCTCCAGCATTTTTTTTTTTTGTAGATTTTTGATGATGACCACTATGATTCATGTGAAGTGATACCCCATCATACATTTGATTTGCATTTCTCTATTAATGAGCAATGTTTAGCATCTTTTCTGTGTTTGTTGAGCATCTATATGGCTTCTTTGGAGAAATGGCTATTCAAGTCTTCTATCTATTTTTTGACTGAGTTGCTTGTTTTTCTGAAACTGACTTGTATGAGCTATGGGTATATGTTGGAGATTAATCCTTTGTCAGTTGTTTCATTTGTGATTATTTCCTCCCATTCTAAGGCTTGTCTATTCATCTTGTTTATAGTTTTACTTTCAGAGCAAAAGATTTTAAGTTTAATTAGGTCTTATTTGTTTATTTTTGTTTTTATCTCCATTACTCCTGGAAGTATGTCAAAGAGAATCTTCCTGAGATTTATGTCAAAGAATGTTTTATCTGTCTTTTCCTCTAAGAGTTTAATGTTTATGGTCTTGCACTTAGGTCTAAATATATTTTGAGTTTATTTTTGTGTATTATTATTTATTTTTGTGTATTTTTTTGTGTTATTAAGTATTCTAACTTCATTCTTTTACACATAACTGTACAGTTTTCTCAGCATCACTTACTTAAGAAGCTGCATTTTCTCCATTATATATTCTTGATCCTTTGTCAAAGGTAAGCTTCCCATAGTTTTGTGGGCTTAATTCTGAGTTTTCTAATTTGTTCATTGATCTATAGGTATGTTTTTGTGCCAGTACCTTACTCTTTTGATTACTGCAGCTTTGAAGTATAGTCTGAAGTCAAGAAGGTTGATTCCTCCAGTTATGATTTTCGTTCTCAAGATTGTTTTACTCTACAGGAACTTTTGTGTTTCCATACAAATTGTAAAATTTTTTGTTCTCATGACTATTATTCAACATAGTTTTGGAAATTTTTGTTGTCCAGTCACTAAGTCATGTCCAACTCTTTGCAGCTCCATGGACTGCAGCATTCTGGGCTCCTCTGTCCACTAACATCTCCCAGAGTTTTCTCAAATTCATGTCAATTGAATTGATGATGCTATCTAACGATCTCATTCTCAATCTCATTTCTCTATCTGCCCTCAATCTTTCCCAGCAGCAGGGTCTTTTCCAATGGGCTACCTCTTTGCATCAACTGGCCAAAGTATTGGAACTTCAACTTCAGCATCAGTCTTTCAGATGAATATTCAGGGTTGATTGTATTTAGAATTGATTGGTGTGAACTGCTTGCAGTGCAAGGGACTCTCAAGAATATTCTCTAGTATTTCAGTTAAAAAGTATCAGTTCTTCATTGTTCAGACTTCTTTATGGCTAACTCTCACATCCATAGATGACTACTAGAAAAACCATAGTTTTGACTATATGAACCTTTGTTGGCAAAGTTATGGCTCTGCTTTTTAATACCTTGTCTGGGTTTGTCATAGTTTTTCTTCCAAGGAGCAAGCATTTTTAAAATTCATGACTGCAGTCACCATCTGCTGTGATTTTGGAGCCCAAGAAAACTCTGTCACCATTTTAATTTTTTGCCCATCTATTTGTCATGAAGTGATGGGGCTGGATGCCATGAGCTTAGCTTTTTTGAATGTTGAGTTTTAAACTATGTTTTTCACTCTCCAGTTTCATCTTCATCAAGAGGCTCTTTAGTCCTGTTCACTTTCTGCAATAAGGGTGGTGTCATCTGCATATCTAAGGTTATTAATATTTGTCCTAACAATCTTAATCCCAGCTTGTGATTCATCAAGCCTGACATTTTGCTTGAGGCACTCTGCATATCCAGACAAATTGAAGAAAGTAGGAAAAACAACTAGGCCATTTAGGTATGACCTAAATCAAATCCCTAACAATTATACAATGGAAATGACAAATAGCTTCAAGGGATTAGATATGATAAACAGAATGCCTGAAGAAATATGGACAGAAGTTCATAACATTGTACAGGAGCTGGTAGTCAAAACCATCCCCAAGAAAAACAAATGCAAACATGACAAAATGGTAGTCTGAGAAGGCCTTACAAATAGCTGAGAAAAGAAGAAAAGCAAAAGGCAAGGAAAAAAGAAAAGATATACTAATTTAAATGCACAGTTCCAAAGAGTAGCAAGGAAAGACAAGAAAGCCTTCCTAAGTGAACAATGCCAAAAATGGAGGAAAATAATAGAGTGGGAAAGAATATAGATCACTTCTAGAAAAGTAGAGATACCAAAGGAAAATTTCATGCAAAAATGGGCACAAAAAAGGGCAAAAACAGTATGGGCCTAACAGAAGCAGAAGTTATTAAGAAGAGATGGCAAGAATACACAGAAAAACTATATTAAAAAGATCTTAATGACCAAGATAACCACAATGCTGTGATCACCGACCTAGAACCAGACATCTTGGTATGAGAATCAATGGGCTTAGAAAGCATCACTACAAACAAAGCTACCAGAGGTGATGGAATTCCAGCTGAGCTAATTCAAATCCTAAAAGATGATGCTGAGAAAGTGCTACACTCAATATGCCAGCAAATTTGGAAAACTCAGCAGTGGCCACAGGACTGGAAAATGTAAGTTTTCATTCCAATCTCAAAGAAGGGCAATGCCAAAGAATGTTCAAACTCTGGCACAATAGCACTCATTTCCCATGCTAACAAAATAATGGTCAAAATCCTTAAAGTTAGGCTTCAATAGTATCTGAACTGAGAACTTCCAGATGTACAAGTTGGATTCAGAATAGGTGGAGGAACAGGAGTTCAGATTGCTAACATCCGTTGGATCATAGAAAAAGCAAGAGAATTTCAGAAAAACAGCAACTTCTGCTTCATTGAATATGCTAAAGCTTTCGAGTATGTGGTCACAACTGTGGAAAATTCTTAACAGATGGGAATACCAGACCACCTTACTTGCCTCCTGAGAAACCTGTGTGCAGGTCAAGCAGCAGTCATTAGAATTGAACATGAAACAATGGACTGGTTTAAAATCAGGAAAAGAGTACATCAAGGCTTATTTAACTTCTATACAGAATACATCATGCAAAATACTGGGTTGGATGAAGCACAAGCTGGAATCAAGATTGCTGGGAGAAATATCAATAACCTCACATATGCAGATGACACCACCCTTATGGCAGAAAGAAGAGAGGAACTAAAGAGCTTCTTGATGGAGGTGAAAAAGGAGAGTGAAAAAGTTGGCTTAAAATTAAACATTCAAGAAACTAAGATCATGACATCTGGCCTTATCACTTGATGGCAAATAGAAGGGGAAACAATGGAAACAGTGACAGGCTTTATTTTCTTGGACTCCAAAATCACTTCAGGTGGTAACTGCAGTCATGAAATTAAAAGATGCTTGCCTCTTGGAAGAAAAGTTATGACAAACCTAGATAGCATATTAAAAAGCAGAGATATCACTTCGCTGACAAAGGTCCATATACTCAAAGCTATATTTTTCTAGCAGCCATTGTTCCATGTCCAGTTCTAACTGCTGCTTCTTGACCTGTATATAGGTTTTTCAGGAGACAAATAAAGTGGTCTGGTATTCCCATCTCTTGAAGTACTTTCCACAGTCCCCTCCCCCACGTCTTTTTTTTTTTTTTAATGATCCACACAGTCAAAGGGTTTAGTGTAGCCAATGAAGCAGAAGATGATTTTTTTGTTGTTGGGATTCCTTTGCTTTTTCTATGACTCAACATATTTGGAAGTCCTAGCCATGGCAACAAGAGAAGAAAAAGAAATAAAAGGAATCCAGTTTGTAAAAGAAGAAGTAAAGCCTTCAGTTTCTGCAGATGACATGATATTCTGCATAGAAAGCCCTAAAGATACTGCCAGAAAATTATTAGAACAAATCAATGAATTTAGTAAAGTCACAGGATATAAAATTGATGCAGTGGAATATCTTTAGTTCCTATACACTAACAATGAAAAATCAGAAAGTGAAATTAAATAAACAATCCCATTCACCATTGCAACAAAAAGAATAAGCTACCTAAGGAGACAAAAGACCTGTATGCAGAAAACTATAAGACACTGATAAAAAAAAAGCAAAGATGACACAAACAGATGGAGAGCTATACCAGATTCTTGATTGGAAGAATCAATATGGTTAAAATGACCGTACTACCCAAGGCAATCTACAGATTCAATATGATCCCTATCAAACTATCAGTGGAATTTTTCACAGGGGTTACTTTCAGATTAGCATTTGGATTTCTTATAGTTACTGTGAAGACAAAATGGGCAGAACTATGGTGAGGCAAAAGAAAAAAAAAAAATCTGTACTTCTACGTCGTTCTCAGTTCTAAGCCTCTCCCTCGTAGTAGATTGCTGGCATTAAAATCATTGTACCTACCTTTAGATCCGCCATGTTAAAGGGGAGAATGGTGCCCTGTCTTGATACAAATATGGACCAACTGAACTAGGACTTCAGTGGGGAAAGAATAAAGGTTACATAATGTGATTTAGCCCAGTGTTCAGCCACATTGTCCCAAGAAGGAGAAACCAGCACTATCAAAGTCCAGAGAGCACAGAGTACAACTGGCGTTCTAGTGATGCCTGTAGTCACACTGTAGTCATCCTTGACATGATACCACAGCGTGAGTAAACCCTCCTTTTTAAAAAATCAATTCTCAGCTGAAACAGCAAGAGTGTAGAAATAAGAGATCACACACACGGAGTCCCAGAGGCTGTTTACCTAATATGATTTTTATATTAAAGCTTGCCAAATATTACACAAAACATAGTACTTCAAGAATATAAAAGTAAACACTAAAAACAAACTTATGCAAATTGAATTCAGAGCCATGACTAAGTGCTATTTACTACTAGATCAAGAAACAATTATTAAGCTATTTAGAAACTTATCAATAAAATATAACTACAATTAAAAAGAAAAAATCATCTTACTGCTTAAATAATTTAATAGTATTTAAAATAAATTTTGAGAAACATTGAATTCAATAGAAATGAAACAATGCATTTTACATTATGAAAAATATCTTTACCAAAGCAACAGCTTTCTCTTCCCAGGAAACTTTAATAGTAAACAACCAAAGACAATCCCATTAAAGCCTAAATATAGTTAAAGATACCCATAATGTCACCAGTACTTAACAATATGTGTAGAACTGTACATGTGCCATGAGGTGCTCTCTTGGTTTAGTCACTAAGTTGTTTCCGACTCTTCTGACCCCATAGACAGTAGCCCACTGGCTCCTCTGTCCATAGGATTCTCCAGGCAAGAATACTGGAGTGGGTTGCCATTTCCTTCTCCAGGGGATCTTCCTGACCCAGGAATCGAATCCAGGCCTCCTGTATCACAGGCAGATTCTTACCAACTGATTCTTATCAACACAATTGAAGTGTGTTAAATATAGTTAAAAGATACCCATAATGTCACTAATACTTAACAATGATCAAAAAGCTTTAGTTACAACAAAATACTAACCATAAATAAAACCTTTTGGAGCTGGAAAGAAGAAAAAAGTAATGAGCAGTGTTGTACGCAGAAACTAAGAACTCATGGAAGATAGAATGGTGGAAGTAAATGAAGCAGTGTGGAAAAAAGAAGAAAAGAATAAAAAGAAATTATGACAGCCACAGAGACTTCTGGAATGATGTTAAAGCCCCAACGTTCGAATCATAGGTGTTCCAGAAGAATAAGACATAGGAAAGGGCATGAAAATATCTCAGGAAATAATAGTCAAAATTTTCTTTAAAATGGGGAAGGAAATAGCTACCCAAGTCCAAATACCCAGAGCATCCCATACAAGATAAACCCAAGGCAAAGTACACTAACATATTTTTTTTTTCACTAACACATATTAATCAAACTAATAAAAATTAAACACAAAGAGCAAATATTAAAAGCAACAAAGGAAAAGCAATAAATAACATACAAGAGAATGCCCATAAGCATAACAACTGAACTTTCAACAGAAACTGCAGGCCAGCAGGGAATGGCAAGATAAAGTGATGAAAGGGGGGGGGGGGGGAATAAAACTAAAACCAAGATTACTCAACCCAGCAAGGATCTCATTCAGATTTGAAGGAGGAATCAAAAGCTTTCAGTTCAGTTCAGTTCAGTTGCTCAGTCATGTCCGACTCTTTGTGACCCCATGAATCACAGCACACCAGGCCTCCTTGTCCATCACCACTTCCCGGAGTTCACTCAGACTCATGGCCATCGAGTCAGTGATGCCATCCAGCCTTCTCATCCTCTGTTGTCCCCTTCTCCTCCTGCCCCCAATCCCTCCCAGCACCAGAGTCTTTCCCAATGAGTCAGCTCTTTGCATGAGGTGACCAAAGTACTGGAGTTTCAGCTTCAGCATCATTCCCTCCAAAGAAATCCCAGGGCTGATCTCCTTCAGAATGGACTGGTTGGATCTCCTTGCATTCCAAGGAACTCTCAAGAGTCTTCTCCAACATCACAGTTCAAAAGCATCAATTCTTCAGCACTCAGCCTTCTTCACAGTCCAACTCTCACATCCATACATGACCACTGGAAAAACTATAGCCTTGGCTAGATGGACCTTTGTTGGCAAAGTAATGTCTCTGCTTTTCAACATGCTATCTAGGTTGGTCATAACTTTTCTTCCAAGGAGTAAGTGTCTTTTAATTTCATGGCTGCAGTCATCATCTGCAGTGATTTTGGAGCCCCCCAAAATAAAGTCTGACACTGTTTCCACTGTTTGGCTATCTATTTCCCATGAAGTGATGGGACCAGATGCCATGATCTTCGTTTTCTGAATGAAGCTCATGTTGAGCAGTAAGCCAACTTTTTCACTCTCCACTAAAGCTTTACAGACAAGCAAAAGTTGAGAGAATTCAGCATCACCAAACCATCACTTCAACAAATGCTAAAGGGTCTTCTTTAGACAGGAAATACAGAAAACATTCATAAAAACAAACCCAAAACAATATAATAAATGGTAAAGGATCATACTTATCAATAATTACCTTAAACATAAATGGGTTAAATGCTCCAATGCAAAGACAAATACTGGCTGAATAGATACAAAGACAGGACCCTATATATGCTGTCTACAAGAGACCTACACCAAACCTATGGAAACATACAAACTTATAGTGAGGGGCTAGAGAAAGATATTTTATGCAAATGGAGACCAAAAGAAAGTGGGAGTAGCAAACTCATATCAGATAAAATAGGCTTTAGAATGAAGACCATTATAAGAATCAAAGAAGGATGCTACATAATGACCAAGAGATCAATTCAAGTAGAAGATATAACAAGTATTAATATATATGCTCCAAGAGTACCTCAATACATAAGGCAAATGCTAGCAACTAAGAAAGAGAAATTGACAGTAACACAATAATAGTGGGATAATTTAATACCTCACTCACACCAATGGACAAATCATCCAGAAAGAAAATTTATAAGGAAAAACAAGCTTTAAATGTTACATGGACCAGTTAGACCTAATTGATATCTACAGATCATTCCACCCAAAAAAAAATGGACTTCAGCTTCTTCTCAAGTGCACATGAAACATTCTCCAGGATAAATCACACCCTGGGTCACACATACAGCCTTGGTAAATTAAAAAAAAAAAAGAAATTATTTCAATCATCTTTTCTGATCACAATGCTATAAGATTAAATATCAACCATGGGGTGGGGGGAGGGATATGAAAAACACAAACATATGGAGGTTAAGCAACATGTTTCTTCATAACCAACAGATCACTGAATAAATAAAAAAAGAAATTAAAATATGCATAGAAACAAATGATAATGAAAACACAACAACCCAGAACCTATGGGATTAAGTAAAAGTAGTGATAAGAGAAATTCATAGCAATACAAGCCTACCTCAAGAAACGAGAAAAACATCAAAGAAATGGCCTAACTTTATACCTAAAACAACTAGAATAAGAAGAACAAAAACACACCAAAGTTAGTAGAAGAAATCTTAAAGATCAAAGCAGAAGTAAATGAAAAAGAAATGAAGACAATGCAAAGATTAATAAAACGAAAAGCTGGTTCTTTAAGGAGATAAACAACATAGACTAACTGTTAACCATACTCACGAAGAGAAAAAAAAGAGGACTCAAATCGATAAAATAAGAAATGAAAATGGAGAAATTTTACAACAGACAACACATAAACACAAATGGTCATAAGAGACTACTACGAGCAACTATTGCCAATAAAATGGACAATTTGGAAGAGATAAACAAATCCTTAGAAAAGTATAACCTACCAAAACTGAGCAAGGAAGAAATAGAAAATATGAACAGACCAAACATAAGCATGGAAATAAAAACTGTATTGAAAAATCTTCCAACAAACAAAAGCCCAGGATAAGATGGCTTCACAAGTGAATTCTACCACAAATTTAGAGATGAGCTAACACATATCCTACTCAAACTCTTCCAGAAAACTGAAGAGGAAGGAAAACTTCCAAACTCATTCTACAAGGACACCATCATCCTAATACGAAAATCAGGCAAAGATGCCACAAAACAAAACTCTGAGCCAATATCATTGATGAAAATAGATGCAAAAATTCTCAACAAAATTATCTCAAGGAATCCAACAACATATTTAAGAGTCCATGCATCATGAACAAGTGGACTTTATTCCAGGGATGCAAGGATTCTTTGATATTTCCAAATCAATCAATGTAATGCACCATATTAACAAAATGAAAGATAAAAACCATATGATTATTTCAATAGATGCAGAGAAAGCTTCTGACAAAATTCAACACCCATTTATGATAAAAATCTCTCCAGAAAGTAGGCATAGAAGGAACATATCTCAACATAATAAAATGCACATATGACAAACCCATAGCAAACATTATCCTTAATGGTGAAAAACTGAAAGCATTTCTTCTAAAATCAGGAACAAGGCAACGGTGCCCACTCTCATCACTACTATTCTACATAGTTTGGAAGTCATACCAGAGCATTCAGAGAAGAAATAGAAATAAAAGGAATTCAGATTGGAAAAAAAGTAAAACTCTCAGTTTGTAGATCTCATAATCCTCTACATGAAGACCTTAAATATGCCCCCAGGAAACTACTAGAGCTAATCAGTGGATATAGTAAAGTTGCAGGATATATAATTAAAACACAGATATCCCATGCATTCCTATACACTAACAATGAAAAACCAGAAAGATAAATTAAGGAAACAATCCTATTCACCATTGCCACAAAAAGAATAAAATACTTAGGTATAAATTTATCTAAATAAAAACAAAAGACCTGTATAGAGAAGACTATAAAACACAAATGAAAGAAATCTAAGATGACACAAATAGATGGAGAAATATATCATGTTCTTAGATTGGTCTTAGGTTCTTAGATTGTAAGAATTAATATACTGAAAAATCAGTATTCTACCCAAAGCAATCTGTAGATTCAACATCATCCCTATCAAACCACCAATGGTATTTTTCACAGAGCTAGAACTAATAATTTCACAATTTGTATGGAAACACAAAAGATCCTGAGCAGGCACAGCAATCTTGAAAAAGAAGAATGGAACTGAAGGAATCAATCTTCCTGGCTTCAGACTACACTACAAACCTACAGTCATCAGGATAGTATGATATTAACACAAAGACAGAAATATAGATCAATGGAACAAAACAGAAAGTCCAGACATAAATCCACGCACCTATAGCCACCTTATTTTGATAAATCAAAAAATGACGCTGGGAAAACTGGTCAACTGCATGTAAAAGTATAAAACTAGAACACTTTCTAACACTATACAGAAAAACAAACTCAAAATGGATTAAATAACTAAGTATAAGAAAAGAAACCATAAAACTCTTAGAGGAAAACATAGAACACTCTCTGACATAAATCACAGCAAGATCCGCTATGACCCACCTCCCAGAGTAATGGAAATAAAAATAAACAAATGGGACTTAATTAAACTTAAAAGCTTTTGCACACGAAGGAAACTATAAGCAATGTGAAAAGACAGCTCTCAAACTGGGAGATAATAATAGCAAATGAAACAACTGACAGATAATTAACCTCCAAAATATACAAGCAGCTCATGAAGCTCATTACCAGAAAAACAAACAACACGATCAAAATGTGAACAAAAGATCTAAATAGACATTTCTCCAAAGAAGACATACAGATGGCCAATAACCACATGAAAAGATGCTAAACATCACTCATTATTACATAAATGCAAGTGAAAACCACAATGAGGTGTAATTTTCACGCTGGTCAAAATGGCCATCATCAAAACCCTACAAACAGTGAGTGCTGGAGAGAATTTGGAGAAAAGGGCCCTCTTAAACTGGTGGTCAGAATGCAAATTGTTACAGTCATTATGGAGAACAGTGTGGGAATTCCTTAAAATATGATAATAACTGCCATATGACCCAGCAATCCCATTACAGGATATACACCCTGAAGTGAAGTGAAGTGAAGTGAAGTGAAATGAAAGTCGTCCAGTTGTGTCTGACTCTTTGCAACCTCATGGACTATACCATCTGTGGAATTCTCTGTGTCAGAATACTGGAGTGGTTAGCCTTTCCCTTCTCCAGGGTATCTTCCCAACCCAGGGATCGAACCCAGGTCTCCTGCATTGGAGGCAGATTCTTTATCAGCTGAACTACAAGGGAAGACCCATACACCCTGAAGAATCCAGAATTGAAAGAGACACATGTATCCCAATGTTCATTGCTTCACTATTTACAAGAGCTAGCCCATGGAAGCAATCTAGATGTTCTTCAGCAGATGAAAAGATGAGGAAGTTGTGGTTGTTGTTTTCAGTTGCTCAGTCATTTCTGACTATTTGTGACTCCATAGACTGCAGCATCCCAGGACTCTCGTCCTTCACCATCTCCTGGAGCTTGCTCAAACTCATGTCCATTGAATCAGTGCTGATGCCAACCAACTATCTCATCCTCTGTCATCCCCCTCTCCTCTTGCATTCAATCTTTCCCAGCATCAGGGTCCTTTCTAGTGGGTCAGCTCTTCACATCAGGTGGCCACAGTATTGGAGCTTCAGTTTCAGCACCAGTCCTTTTAATGAATTTTCAGTGTTGATTTCCATTAGCATTGACTGGTTTCATCTCCTTGCAGTCAAAAGGACTCTCAAGAGTCTTCTCCAACACCACAGTTCTAAAGCATCAATCCTTCGGAGCTCAGCCTTTTTATGGTCCAACTCTCACATCTTACATGACTGCTGGAAGAACCATAGCTTTGACTTTACAGATCATTGCTGGCAAAATAATATTTCTGCTCTTTAATATTTGTCTAGGTTTGTCGAAGTTTTTCTTCCAAAGAGCAGGTGTATTTTAATTTCATGGCTGCAATCACCATCTGCAGTGATTTTGGAGCCCAAGAAAATAAAATCTGTGGTACATATACACAATGGAATATTACTCAGCTATTAAACACACACACACACACACAAACACACACACACACACACATTTGAGTCAATGCTAAAGTGGTGGATAAGCCTGGAGCCTATTATATAGAGTGAAGTAAGTCAGAAAGATAAAGACACATACTGTATATTTACACATATATATGGAATTTAGAAAGACAGTACTAACAACCTTGCATTCAGAACAACTAGGGAGACACAGATGTAAAGAACAGACTTTTAGTCTTAGTGAGAGACATTGAGGGTGGGATGGTTTGAGAGAAAGTATTGAAACATATACACTATCATATGTAAAAATAGATGGCCAGTGCAAGTTCAATGAATGAAGCAGAGCCCCCAGAGCCAGTGCTCTGGGAAAACCACAGGGATATGTGGGGAGGGAATTTGTTGGGAGTTCAGTAGAGAGGGACACATAACACCTCTGGCTGAGTCATATTGATGTATGGCAAAAACCATCACAACATTGTAATGTAATTATTCTCCAATTAAATCAGTTAATTAAAAAAAACTCATTACAGTCCAGTTGCTAGTGTTCAGTTCAGTTCAGTCGCTGAGTCATGTCCAACTCTGCGATCCCATGAAACGCAGCACACCAGGCTTCCTTGTCTATCACCAACTCCCGGAGCTCTCCCAAACTCATGTCCATCGAGTTGATGATGCCATCCAAACATCTCATCCTCTTCTCGTCCCCTTCTCAAGCCCTCAATCTTGCCAACATCAGGGTATTTTCCAGTGAGTCAGCTCTTTGTATCAGGTGGCTAGAATATTGGAGTTTCAGCCTCAACATCAGTCCTCCAATGAATACCCAGGACTGATCTCCTTTAGGATGGACTGGTTGGATTTCCTTGCAGTCTAAGAGATTCTCAAGAGTCTTCTCCAACACCACAATTCAAAAGCATCAGTTCTTCGGCGCTCAGCCTTCTTCACAGTCCAACTCTCACATCCATACATGACCACTGGAAAAACCATAGTCATGACTAGACAGACCTTTGTTGGTAATGTAATGTCTCTGCTTTTTAATATGCTATCTAGGTTGGTCATAACTTTTCTTTCAAGGAGTAAGTGTTTTTTTTAATTTCACTGCTGCAATCTTCATCTGCAGTGATTTTGGAGCCCAGAAAAATAAATTCAGCCACTGTTTCCACTGTTTCCCCATCTATCTGCCATGAAGTGATGGGACCAGAAGCCATGATCTTAGTTTTCTGAATGTTGAACTTTAAGCCAACTTTTTCACTTTCCTCTTTCACTTTCATCAAGAGGCTGTTTAGTTCTTCTTCACTTTCTGCCATAAGGGTAGTGTCATCTGCATCTCTGAGGTTATTGATTTCTCCTGGCAATCTTGATTCCAGCTTGTGTTTCCTACAGCCCAGTGTTTCTCATGATCTACTCTGCATATCAGTGAAATAAGCAGGGTGACAATATACAGCCTTGACGTACTCCTTTTCCCATTTGGAACCAGTCTGTTGTTTCATGTCCAGTTCTAACTGTTGCTTCCTGACCCGCATATCGGTTTCTCAAGAGGCTGGTCAGGTGGTCTTGTATTCCCATCTCTTTCAGAATTTTCCACAGTTGCTAGTGCATAGGTCAATTTCAACCAAACATTTGCCAGTGGGATTTTATCAAGATATTAATGCTTCAATATCTCATAATTTGACTATAAAAACACAGCTGTAATATCTATTCAATAATGAATGGAGATGTCTATAAATATGAAAATGTCACTTCTTGAGAATTACTGAATCAAATCTTTTTAATGATTATGATTATGAATTCAGGTATATAAGAATGTTGAGGAACAGCAGTTTCTGTTGCCAGACTTGAATTCTTTTTTTCAAAGGTCAGGTGCATATTTTACCCCAGAGAGCTAAGAGAATACTTCTGTTACAAGCTAAAATATTTCCTGTGCATCTCACAATATTCCTGAGGAAGATTTATGGCTCCCCTTTTCGTGCCCAATCTTCACCTCTAAATTACTCTGTGTAAAGCCTACAAGTACCTACTCTTTACTTATCATTTGTGAGACGGTTTGTATCTCTGCAATGTTTGTAAAATTCTGCCTTTGATTTTTAAAGCCATTCTATTTTGACTCTAAAAGAAATTTTAAAATTAAAAAAAAAACTTATTTAAAACATTTTTTAAAAAGGAAGTTAAGACCTCAGACTTCAAAGGCAATGACTTGGGTTACACTCTAGGGTCTAGTTCTCACTAGCTGCTACTCATCAGCTTAGTTACATTGAGAGAACTACTTGACATCTGTACTTCAGTTCATTCACCTGTAAAATAAGAGTAATAATAGCACATATTACAAAGAATTATTGCAAAAATAAATGAGTTAATTAAGATAAAGTAATTTTAAAAATGTCATAACTCTGTGGTAAAGAATCTGCCTGCAATGCTGGAGATGTAAGAGATGCAGATTTGATCCTTGGGTTGGGAAAATACCCTGGAGGAGGGCGTGGAAATCCACTCTAGTATTCTTGCCAGGAGAATATCATGGACAGTGGAGCCTGGCGGTCTATGTTCTATAGGATCACAAAGAGTCGGACACAACTGAAGCAACTTAGCACACACACACACACACACACACACACACACACACTGCTATAACTATTATATATGCATATGAATTTTAGCCTGGAAACAAAGATTCAATTGATAATGTGATAAATCTATGTGATTGCAGAGGGTTGCCTAAAGATTTTACTAAATATATGGATATCATTAGCAATTACTGGTTAAAAATATTGTTTAAAAAGAATACCTTTCTGTGATTTCATCAAAACTTTAAAAATATAGCAATAAATATCTTTCTATCTTGCATTTCAAAAATTATAAATCATCATTAAGAAAAATAAACTGAAAAGTAAAGACTTTCAACACTTTTTTAAAATAGGTGGAATACATATTATAAATATGTAGAATTAAAAAAAAAACTTTTAAATATAATGCAACCCCAAAATATTTTCCCTATTTACAAGCTTGACATAGGTCAAATTTATAATTTCCAACTTTGATACATATCACTTCCATAGTTTGAAGGGAAAACACACACACACACACACACACATACACACATTATCATTAATATTATTATTTCCCTCGTATCTTATAGAAAGCAACAATATGGTGTAAAAATAGACTTAGTTTTTACTTTTGCTACCAGTGACCAAATCTTGAACACATCATAAATCACTTTTTTCAGGTTTCTCATCTTTTAAAAAGAGATGATCTTTAGAATACATTAAATATGTTTTAAAAGTTAAAAGGGCTAGTGTGATGACTAAAGAAATATTTGCCTTTTGAAAAACAATGTATTTTGTGAAGGATATTCCTATTGTTTTATAAAATCAAGAAGCTGCATCTCAGAGAAACCAAATGGATTTTCCCAGATAATAAAATTAGTGGTGAAGCTCTGACAAGGACCTCCATCAAGTACCTTTTTGACCACATGGAACATATGATGAAATGCTCCAAATGTGAAGTATTTGGGGAAGGTTTAAGACCTCTGAAAACTGGTCAAACACAAAGAAGACGAAAGTGACCAGTCTGACATCACAGAACATATAATAATTACTAAAGACTCACAAACTATCCAATAGCCAAAAATGTAGGGAATCAATGATATGTTGGGATAATTCAGGTCTATATTGCTTGAGAAATGAAAATAATGTCAGAAAATTTTAAAAATAGGTTAACATTCAGAAGACATGTCAGAGTAATTGCCACACTAATTTAAATGAAGTTTTAATTAGATATTTATAATGTTTAATAAATTAAATGCTCATTGCATTATATAAAGAAAATCTAACTGACATTTATTAAGGCCTACTGTGCCATGAAAAGCGCATAACAATGATGAAAGAGTGAGGACTGATCATCACCATGTTATACACGGATTCAACTGGGCTGAGACTGAGGAAGTACATGGTCCAAGAACTAAGTCCATTCAACAAGAAAGAGTCCGAGTCAAGATTTAAATTTAAGTTCATTCCAAAGCTTGAGCTTTTCATTGACCACATAGTAATAGAAGGATTGGTATAATCCCCTGTGATCTACACACTGAAATTGTAGAATAAGATTGGCACTCCTATCTGGTTTTCAATCCAAACACTTTGGGTTGTAGGAACATTACCTCAGCCAAGTTATTTAACTTGCCTAGGTTTCAGTTTCTTTTTTGGGATATGAAGTTACGAACAATGATAATTTCTACCTTAAAGGAATTAAATAAATTGATATAGAAAGCATTTAGAATCGTGGCTGCCACTCATCTTTTAATGACTGAAACATATACAACTTTCTGTCCCTAAACAAAGATAAAAAGCATCATTGAAACCATAAAACTAAGGTTACTGCACAACTAGAGATAGGAGAAAGCTGGCACCAGGCACAGCTCAGCAGCCATCAATGAAGGCTGAGACAAGAGGGTTGGGGGAAACAATAGTGCAGAGTTACCTAACTTCATCCAGGAGGAATACAGATTGGAAAGCTGGGTGAGAAAGAAATGACAGTGGGTTGGATGAGTGTACCATCTGGAAGGAAAGGGGTTCTCTAATATTCAGAAGCCAGCTACATAGGTTACACAGTATAAACTGCACTCCTCTAACCACCTATGACCAAAGAAATGAAATTAAATAAAAATCACACTGAAAATAGCAGTCAATTCAACATGGAACCTCAACATCATGATGAACACTCCATCAATAATTAATTCCTAAATGTTAGAAAATCAAACCAAAAGACACAGGAGGTCAAAGTTTGAAAGAATTGTTAAAAGGTAACCAGAATTGCTTCAAAATCACTTAATTAATATTGGAATACGAATTTTCCTAAAAACAGATACAGGAATCATGAAAATCCAAAAATTTTTATTCATATATAAAATACTTTTATGAGGGGTAAAACTAAACATAAAATAATTATCATTGTAAGAAAAGACAAAGTATAGCATAAAACATTAAATGATGGAAAAACCACCTTCTGTTTCTTCCATGTGACCTTAGGCAAATCTTTTTCCTCTCTTTGTGGAGGTTAAATAATCTATAATAGGATGGGGAGGCCATTTTCTCCCCCAGAAATTCATCAAAAGAACATTTCAACACCGAGTAAATTCCACAAAACAACTTCTGAATGCTGGCAGAGGACATCAGGCACCCAGAAAAGCTGCTCACTGTCTTTGAAAAGAGGTAGAAAAAAATATAAAAGACAAAAAAAGAGACAAAAGAGGTAGGGAGGGAGCTCCGTTCTGGGAAGGGAGTCGTCTTAAACAGAGAGAAGTTTCCAAACACCAGGAAACACTCTCACTGCCGAGTCTGTGGCGAGCCTTGGAAGCACAGAGAGCAACATAACAGGGAGGAAAAATAAATAAATAATTAAACCCCACAGATTATGAGCCCAACGGTAACTCCCCCAGTGGAGAAGCAGCACAGATGCCTGCATCCGCCACTAGCAAGCGGGGGCTGGGCAGCGAGGCCCGAGCTGAATTGCTTTTTAAGGACCAGACCCAAATGCACTGAAGGTAACCAACGCGAACTAACTTGGGCTAGCAAACCAGACTGTGGGATAGCTACCATGTAAAAAGCTCTAACATAAGACACCACCACGACCGCGCACAGAACAAAAGACAGAACAGAATTAGCCAGCTGCAGATCATCCCCCTCCGGTGACAGGTAGCCAGAGCCAGAAGGGCCGGAAGGGGGCAATCGCAGCCCCAGAGAGACATTAACTACCAAACTGCAAGCAGGCTTCTTTGCTAACTAAGACTTCTTGGGGATCTGGACAGTCATCATCCACCTGAGAAAGTGCACCAGTTGTACACCCAGAAAACTGAGCAGCAGGGATGGGAGAGGCAATAAGTCGCAGCGACCACGCTCGCCAAACACCTGAGGTACTCGGACCTGGGAAGGGCACAAAATGCAGACCCACCCGACTCTGCACCTTTGAGGACTACCTGAGTGCCTGAGCCTGAGTGACTTAGACCTGGGAGGTACATGCAGCCCAGGGCCAGCCTCAGACGGTTCCTGGCGGAGCAACATAGAGCCTGAGCTGTGTGCACCATCTGCAGGGACAGGCCCAGTGTGGCTGAGATACTGCGAGCACATGCCAATGTTACTTGTTTGCAGCGTCCCTCCCTCCCCACAGCGCGACTGAACAAATGAGCTTAAAAATAGTGTTCACTACTGCCTGCCTTGTGTCAGGGCGGAAATCAAACACTGAAGAGGCCAGCAAACAGAAGAAACCAAAACAGAGGGAACCGCCTGGGAAGTGACAAATGCAATAGATTAAAACCCTGTCGTTAGTACCAACTACATAGGAAGGGGCTTATAGATCTTGAGAAATATAAGACGGACCAAGGAACTATCCAAAAATGAACTGACCCCACACTGCCCACAACAACACCAGAGAAAGTCCTAGATATATCTTTACTATTTTTACAATCATTCTTTTTTTCTTCTTCTTTTTTTTAAATTTTTTTTTTTTAAAATTTAAGTCCTCTATTACTCCTTTAATTTTCATTTTTATAGCCTACTATTACTTTTCAAAAAAAAAAAGACCCTATTTTTAAAGCAAAATTCATATATATATTTTTTTTCTTTAAAAATTCTTTTGACTTCTTTTTTTTTTCTTCTTCTTTTCTTTAATATTGTACTTTTGAAAATACAACCTCTACCCTAGATTTTTAATCTTTGCTTTTTGGTATTTGTTATTAACTTTGTATCTTCAAAAACCCAATTTTCAGTACCCATTTTTACTTGAGAGGGAGATTACTGGCTTGTCTGCTCTCTCCTCCTTTGGACTCTCCTTTTTCTCCACCAGGTCGCCTCTGTCTTCTCCCTCCCCTTTCTCTCCTCTACCCAACTCTGTGAATCTCTGTGTGTTCCAGACAGTGGAGAACACTTAGGTAACTGATTACTGGCTGGATCTGTCTCTCTCCTTTTCATTCCCCCCTTTTATCCTCCTGGCCACCTCTGTCTCCTTCCTCCCTCTTCTCGTCTCTGTATAACTCCGTGAATATCTCTGAGCGGTCCAGACTGTGGAGCACACATAGGAAGTGATTACTGGCTAGCTTGCCCTCTCCTCTTTTGATTCCACCTCATCTTATTCGGGTCACCCCTAACTCCCTCCTCCCTCTTCTCTTCTCCATGTAACTCTGTGAACATCTCTGGGTGTCCTTCACTGTGGAGAAACTTTTCATATTTAATTTAGATGTTTTATCAACAGTGCAGTATAGAAGGAGAAGTCTTGAGACTACTGTAAAAAGACTGAAAACCAGGAGCTGAAGGCTGAAGTCCAAATCCTGAGAACATCAGAGAACTCCTGACTCCAGGGAACATTAATCAATAGGAGCTCATCAAATGCCTCCATACCTACACTGAAACCAAGCACCACCCAAGTGCCAACAAGTTCCAGAGCAAGACATACCACACAAATTCTCCAGCAACACAGGAATACCACCCTGAGCTTCAATATACAGGCTGCCCAAAGTTACTCCAAAATCATAGACATCTCATAACTCATTACTGAACACTTCATTTAACTCCAGAGAGAAGAAATCCAGCTCCACCCACCAGAACACCGACACATGCTTTCTTAACCAAGAAACCTTGACAAGCCACTGATACAACCCCACCCACAGCGAGGAAACTCTACAACAAAGAGAACTCCACAAACTGCCAGAATACAGAAAGGCCACCCCAAATGCAGCAATATAAACAAGATGAAGAGACAGAGGAATACCCAGCAGGTAAAGGAACAGGATAAATGCCCAAGAAACCAAACCAAAGAGGAAGAGATACGGAATCTACCTGATAAAGAATTCTGAATAATGATAGTGAAAATGATCCAAAATCTTGAAATAAAAATGGAATAACAGACAAATAGCGTGGAGACAAGGATTGAGAAGATGCAAGAAAGGTTTAACAAGGACCTAGAAGAAATAAAAAAGTCAATATATGGTGAATAATGCAATAAATGAGATAAAAAACACTCTGAAGGCAACAAATAGTGGAATAATGGAGACAGAATATAAGATTAGTGAGGTAGAATATAGAATAGTAGAAATAAATGAATCAGAGAGGAAACAAGAAAAACAAATTAAAAGAAATGAGGACAATCTCAGAGACCTCCAGGACAATATGAAACACTCCAACATTCAAATTATAGGAGTCCCAAAAGAAGAAGACCAAAAGAAAGACCATGAGAAAATACTGGAGGAGACAATAGTTGAAAACTTCTCTAAAATGGGGAAGGAAATAATCACCCAAGTCCAAGAAACACAGAGAGTCCCAAACAGGATTAACCCAAAGTGAAACACTCCAACACACATTAATCAAATTAACAAAGATCAAACACAAAGAACAAATAGTAAAAGCAGCAAGGAAAAAAACAACAAATAACACACAAGGGGATTCCAATAAGGATAACAGCTGATCTTTCAATAGAAACTCTTCAGGCCAGGAGGCAATGGCAAGAAATATTCAAAGTGATGAAAGAAAATAACCTACAGCCCAGATTATTGTACCCACCAAGGATCTCATTCAAATATAAAGGAGAAATCAAAAGCTTTACAGGCAAGCAAAAGCTGAGAGAATTCAGCACGACCAAACCAGCTCTCCAACAAACGCCAAAGGATTTTCTCTAGACAGGAAACACAAAAAGGGTGTATAAACCAGAACCCAAAACAATAAAGTAAATGACAATGGGATCATACTTATCAATAATTACTTTAAACATAAATGGGTTGAATGCCCCAACCAAAAGACAAAGACTGGCTGAATGTATACAAAAACAAGACCCCTATATATGTCATCTACAAGAGACCCACCTCAAAACAAGGGATACATACAGACTGAAACTGAAGGGCTGGAAAAAGATATTCCACACATATAGAGACCAAAAGAAAACAGGAGTAGCAATACTCATATCAGATAAAATAGACTTTAAAACAAAGGCTGTGAAAAGAGACAAAGAAGGACACTACATAATGATCAAAGGTTCAATCCAAGAAGAAGATATAACAATTATAAATATATATGCACTCAATATAGGAGCACCACATTATGTAAGACAAATGCTAGCAAGTATGAAAGGGGAAATTAACAATAACACAATAGTAGTGGGAAACTTTAATACCCCACTCACACCTATGGATATATCAACTAAACAGAATACTAACAAAAGAAACACAAACTTTAAATGATACAATAAACCAGTTAGACCTAATTGATATCTATAGGGCATTTCACCCCAAAAAATGAATTTCACCTTTTTCTCAAGTGCTCATGGAACCTTCTGCAGGATAGATCATATCCTGGGCCATAAATCTAGCCTTGGTAAATTCAAAAAACCTGACATCATTCCAAGTATCTTTTCTGACTATAATGCAGTAAGATTAGATCTTAATTACTGGAGAAAAACTATTAAATATTCCAAAATATGGAGGCTGAACAACAAGCTTCTGAATAACCAACAAATCACAAAAGAAATCAAAATATGCATAGAAACGAATGAAAATGAAAACACAACAACTCAAAACTTGTGGGACACTATAAAAACAGTGCTAAGGGGAAAGTTCATAGCAATACAGGCACACCTCAAGAAACAAGAAAAAAGTCAAATAAATAACCTAACTCTACACCTAAAGCAACTAGAAGAGGAGAAATGGAGAACCCCAGGGTTAGTAGAAGGAAGGAAATCTTAAAAATTAGAACAGAAATAAATGCAAAAGAAACAAAAGAGACCATAGCAAAAATCAATAAAGCCAAAAGCTGGTTCTTTGAAAGGATAAATAAAATTGACAAACCATTAGCCAGACTCATCAAGAAATAAAGGGAGAAAAATCAAATCAATAAAATTAGAAATGAAAATGGAGAGATCACGACAGACAACACAGAAATACAAAGGATCATAAGAGACTACTATCAGCAATTATATGCCAATAAAATGGACAACATGGAAGAAATGGACAAATACTTAGAAAAGTACAACTTTCCAAAACTGAACCAGGAAGAAATAGAGAATCTTAACAGAACCATCACAAGCACAGAATTTGAAACTGTAATCAGAAATCTTCCAGCAAACAAAAGCCCAGGTCCAGATGGCTTCACAGCTGAATTCTACCAAACATTTAGAGAAGAGCTAACAGCTATCCTACTCAAACCCTTCCAGAAAATTGTAGAGGAAGGTAAACTTCCAAACTCATCCTGTGAGGACACCATCACCCTAATACCAAAACCTGACAAAGATGCCACACAAAAAGGAAAACTACAGGCCAATATCACTGATGAACATAGATGCAAAAATCCTCAACAAAATTCTAGCAATCAGAATCCAACAACACATTAAAAAGATCATACACCATGACCAAGTGGGCTTTATCCCAGGGATGCAAGGATTCTTCAATATCCGCAAATCCATCAATGTAATTCACCACATTAACACATTGAAAAAATAAAAGCCATATGATTATCTCAATAGATGCAGAGAAAGCCTTTGACAAAATTCAACATCCATTTATGATAAAAACTCTCCAGAAAGCAGGAATAGAAGGAACATACCTCACCATAATAAAAGATACATATGACAAACACACAGCAAACATTATCCTCAATGGTGAAAAATTGAAAGCATTTCCCCTAAAGTCAGGAACAAGACAAGGGTGCCCACTTTCACTGCTACTATTCAACATAGTTCTGGAAGTTTTGGGCACAGCAATCAGAGCAGAAAAAGAAATCAAAGGAATCCAAATTGGAAAAGAAGAAGTAAAATTCTCACTGTTTGCAGATGACATGATCTTCTACATAGAAAACCCTAAAGACTCCACCAGAAAATTGCTAGAGCTAATCAATTAATATAGTAAATTTACAGGATATAAAATCAACACACAGAAATCCCTTGCATTCCAATACGCTAATAATGAGAATGTAGAAAAAGAAATTAAGGAAACCATTCCATTCACCATTGCAATGAAAAGAATAAAGTACCTAGGAATATATCTACCTAAAGAAACTAAAGACCTATATATAGAAAACTATAAAACGCTGGTGAAAGAAAGCAAAGAGAACACTAATAGTTGGAGAAATATACCATGTTCATGGATCGGAAGAATCAATATAGTGAAAATGAGTATACTACCCAAAGCAATCTACAGATTCAATGCAATCCCTATCAAGCTACCAGCGGTATTTTTCACAGAGCTAAAACAAATAATTTCACAATTTGTATGGAAATACAAAAAACCTCGAATAGCCAAAGCAATCTTGAGAAAGAAGAATGGAACTGGAGGAATCAACCTGCCTGACTTCAGGCTCTACTACAAAGCCACAGTCATCAAGACAGTATGGTACTGGCACAAAGACAGAAATATAGATCAGTGGAACAAAATAGAAAGCCCAGAGATAAATCCACACACCTATGGACACCTTATCTTCGACAAAGGAGGCAAGAATATACAATGGATTAAAGACAATCTCTTTAACAAGTGGTGCTGGGAAAACTGGTCAACCACTTGTGAAATAATGAAACTAGAACACTTCCTAGCACAATACACAAAAATAACCTCAAAATGGATTGAAGATCCTAACGTAAGACCAGAAACTCTAAAACTCCTAGAGGAGAACATAGGCAAAACACTCTCTGACATACATCACAGCAGGATCCTCTATGACCCTCCCATTTGTAAAAATAAACAAATGAGATCTAATTAAAATTAAAGGCTTCTGCACAACAAAGGAAAATATAAGCAAGCTGAAAAGACAGCCTTCGGAATGGGAGAAAACAATAGCAAATGAAGCAACTGACAAATAATCTCAAAAATACACAAGCAACTCCTGCAGCTCAACTCAAAAAATGGGCCAATGAGCTAAAGAGACATTTCTCCAAAGAAGACATCAGATGTCTAACAAACACATGAAAAGATGCTCAACATCTCTCATTATCAGAGAAATGCAAATTAAGACCACAATGAGGTACCATTTCACACCCGTCAAAATGGCTGTGATCCAAAAGTCTACAAGCAATAAATGCTGGAGAGGGTGTGGAGAAAAGGGAACCCTCTTAAACTGTTGGTGAGAATGCAAACTAGTACAGCCACTATGGAGAACAGTGTGGAGATTCCTTAAAAAGTGGAAATAGAACTACCATATGACCCAGAAATCCCACTGCTGGGCATGCACACCGAGGAAACCAGAATTGAAAGAGACACGTGTACCCCAATGTTCATCGCAGCACTGTTTATAATAGCCTTGACATGGAAGCAACCTAGATGTTCATCAGCAGATGAATGGATAAGAAAGCTGTGGTACATATACACAATGGAGTATTACTCAGCCATTAAAAAAATACATTTGAATCAGTTCTAATGAGGTGGATGAAATTGGAGCCAATAATACAGAGTGAAGTAAGCCAGAAAGAAAAACACCAATACAGTATACTAACACACATATATATATGGAATTTAGAAAGATGATAATGATAACCCTGTATACAAGACAGCAAAAGAGACACAGATGTATAGAACAGTCTTTTGGACTTGGTGGCAGAGGGAGAGGGTGGGATGATTTAGGAGAATGGCATTGAAACATGTGTAACATCATATAAGAAACAAATCGCCAGTCTAGGTTCAATGCAGGATACAGGATGCTTGGGGCTGGTGCACTGGGATGACCCAGAGAGATGGTATGGGGAGGGAGGTGGGAGGGGGGTTCAGGATTGGGAACACGTGTACACCCGTGGCAGATTCATGTTGATGCATGGCAAAACTAATACAGTATCGTAAAATATAATAAAGAAAAAAAAAACCCTCTCAGCACTATAATGTTAAGATTATCAAATGCAATAATATATATAAGCTATTTTTAGATAGAAATAATAAATTAGAATAGATTATAATTATTAATTTTTAATTGTGAACTGTATCTGCTACTCTAAACAAGTCACCACACATTCTATCTCTGAAAATAATCTGGAAAGGTAATAATAGAAGTTCAGCAAAAATGTCAACATATTATTAATAATCATGCCTCTGTTCATATGTTGGTGGGCATTTCAGCTGTTTCCATATCTTGGCTATTGTGAATACTGCTACAATAGATATAAGTGTGCATTGTTATCATTATGCAGTCTCTAAATCATCTTTGATTCTGTGACCTCAGGGACTGCAGCACTCCAGGCTTCCCTGTCATTCACTATCTCCCAGAGTTTGCTCAAACTCATGTCCATTGAGTAGGTGATGCCATCCATCCATCTTATCCTCTGTCACCTCTTTCTCATCCCAACCTTAATCTTTCCTAGCATCTGTGTCTTTTCCAATGGATTAACTTTTTGCATCAGGTGGCCAAAGTAGTGGAGCTTCAGTTTCAGCACTGAAGTCCCTCAAATGAATATTCAGAGTTGATTTCCTTTAGAATGGACTGGTTTGATCTCCTTGCAATTCACTCTCAAGAGTCTTATCTCACATCACAATTCAAAAGCACAGACCATAAAGAAGTTCATAAAGTGTTCAGACAGTGAAGTATATTAAGTTAAATGAGCAGGGTGATAATATACAACCTTGATGTACTCCTTTTCCAATTTGTAACCAGACTGTTGTTACATGTCCGGTTCTAACTGTTGCTTCTTGACCTGCATACAGGTTTCTCAGGAGGCAGGTGATGTGGTTTGGTTTTCCCATCTCTTTAAGAATTTTCAACAGTTTGCTGTGATCCACACGCTCAAAGGCTTTAGTGTAGTCAATGAAGCAGAAGTAGATATTTTTGTGGAACTCTCTTGCTTTTTCTATGATCCAATGGATGTTGGCAATGTGATCTCTGTTTACTCTGTGTTTTCTAAACCCAGCTGGAACAACTGTCCTGTGACCATTGCTGAGTTTTCCAAAATTGCTGGCATATTGAGTGCAGCACTTTCACAGCATCATCTTTCAGGATTTAAAATGGCTTAGCTGGAATTCCAGCACCTCTACTAACTTTGTTGATTCACAGTGATGCTTCCTAAGGCCCACTTGACTTTGTACTCCAAGATGTCTGACTCTAGGTGAGTGATAACACCATCGTAGTTATCTGAGTCATTAATATTTTTTGTTTAGATCTTCTTCATAATTTTACACCACTTCTTAATATTTTCTGCTTCTGTTAGGTCCATACTATTTCTGTCCTTTATTGTGTCCATCTTTGCATGAAATTTTCTCTTGGTATTTCTAATTTTCTTGAAGAGATCTCTAGCTTTTTCCATTCTATCCTTTTCCTTTATTTCTTTACATTGTTCACTTAGGAAGGCTTTCTTATTTCTCCTTGCTATTCTTTGGACCTCTGCTTTCAGATGGATAACTCTTTCCTTTTCTCCTTTTCTTTTCTTTTCTCAGCTATTTATAAGGTCTCTTCAGACAACCATTTTGCCTTTTTCTATTTCTTTTTCTTGGGGTTGATTTTTATCATCTGTATTAGGATGGACATTATTGTTCAGAAATTGAAACATTGTATGATTCCAGTTAGTGTGGTCCACAGAGACCAGTTTTTGAGTTTCGTGGGTACAAATAAAACAGCTACAATGCTGTTTCTTTCTTTCTTTTTAATATTTATTTACTTATTTATGTATTATTGAAGGATAATTGCTGTACAGAATTTTGTTGCTTTCTGTCAAGCTTCAACATGAATCAGCCATAGGTATACATATATCCCCTCCCTTTTGAACCTCCCTCCCATCTCCTTCCCCATCCCACCCCACTGGATTGATACAGAGCTCTTGTTTGAGTTTCCTGAGCAATATAGCAAATTTCTGTTGGCTATCTATTTTGCATATAATGCATATAACCTGCTTCCTGTTGGCTGTCTATTTTGCATATAATGCATATAACTTGCTTCCTGTTGGCTATCTATTTTGCATATAATGCATATAACTTGCATGTAATGCAAGTTTCCACATTTCTCTTTCCATACATTTCACCCTTTCCTTCCTTATTCCCAAATCCACAAGTCTATTCTCTATATCTGTTTCCCCATTGCTGCCCTGTAAATAAAATTTTCAGTACCATTTTCCTAGATTCCGTATATGTGCATTAGAATATGATATTTACCTTTCTCTTTCTGACTCACTTCACTCTGTATAATAGGTTCTAGGTTTATCCACCCCAACAGAACTGACTCAAATGCATTCTTCTTATGGCTGAATAATATTCTATTGTGTATATGTATCACAACTTCTTTATCCATTCATCTGTTCATGGACACGTAGGTTGTTTCTGTATTCTGCTAAGTCATTTCAGTCGTGTCCGACTCTGTGCGACCCCATAGACGGCAGTCCATCAGGATCCCCCATCCCTGGGATTCTTCAGGCAAGAACACTGGAGTGGGTTGCCATTTCCCTCTCCAGTGCATGAAAGTGAAAGTGAAGTCGCTCAGTCATATCTGACTCTTAGCGACCCTATGGACTGCAGCCTAGTAGGCTCCTCCATCCATGAGATTTTCCAGGCAAGAGTACTAGAGTGAGGTGCCATTCCCTTCTCCTTCTATATTCTAGCTACTGTAGATAGTGCTGCAGTGAACAATGGGATACATGTGTCATTTTGAATTTTGGTTTCCTCAGATTATATGCCTAGGAGTGGGATTGATGGGTCATATGGTGGTTTTATTCCTAGTTTCTTTTAAGGGATCTCCATACCATCCTCCATAGTGGATGTATCAATTTACACTCCAACCAACAGTGCAAGAGTGTTCCCTTTTTTTCCACACCCTCTCCAGCATTTATTGTTTGCAGACTTTTTAATGAAGGCCCTTCTGACCACTGTGAGATGATATCTCATTGTAGTTTTGATTTGCATTTCTGTAATAATGAGTGATGTTGAGCATCTTTTCATGTATTTGCTAACCATCTGTAGATCTTCTTTGGAGAAATGTCTGTGTAAGTATTTGTCAAATTTTTTGATTGGGTTATTTGTTTTTCTGGTATTGAGTTGTATGAGCTGCTTGTATATTTTGGAAATTAATTCTTTGTCAGTTATTTGATTAGCTATTATTTTCTCCCATTTTCAGTGTTATCTTTTCACCTTCTTATAGATTCCTTTGCTGTATGAAAGATTTTAAATTTAATCAGGTCCCACTTGTTCACTTTTGTTTTTATTTCTGTTACTCTAGGAGGTGGGATAGAATTCCAGTTGAGCTATTTTAAATCCTAAAAGATGATGCTGTGAAAGTGCTTCACTCAATAAGCCAGCATATTTGGAAAACTCAGCAGTGGCCACAGGACTGGAAAAAGTCAGTTTTCATTCAGTCCCAAAGAAAGGCAATGCCAAAGAATGCTCAAACTACTGCACAAATGCACTCATCTCACATGCTAGTTGGAGAAGGCAATGGCACCCCACTCCAGTACTCTAGCCTGGAAAATCCCAAAATCCCATGGATGGAGGGACATGGAAGGCTGCAGTCTACTGGATCATTGAGGGTCGGACACTACTGAACGACTTCAATTTCACTTTTCACTTTCCACTTTCATGCATTGGAGAAGGGACAGGGGAGCCTGGTGGGCTGCCGTCTATCAGGTTGCATAGATATGGACATGACTGAAGTGACTTAGCAATAGCAGCAGCACATGCTAGTAAAGTAATGCTAATAATTCTCCAAGCCAGGCTTCAGCAAAACATGAACTGTGAACTTCCAGATGTTCAAGCTGGTTTTAAAAAAGGCAGAGGAACAGTGATCAAATAACCAACACCTGCTGGATCATCGAAAAAGCAAGAGAGTTCCAAAAAACATTCTATTTCTGCTTTATTGACTATGCCAAAGTGTTTCACTGTGTGGATCACAATAAACTGTGGAAAATTCTGAAAGAGATGGGAATACCAGACCACCTGACCTGCCTCTTGAGAAACCTATATGCAGGTCAGGAAGCAACAGTTAGAACTGGACATGGAACAACACACGGGTTCCAAATAGGAAAAGGAATAAGTCAGGTGGTGTATTGTCACCTACTTATTTAACTTAAATGCAGAGTACATCACGAGAAACGCTGGGCTGGAGGAAGCACAAGCTGGAATCAGGATTGCTGGAAGATATATCAATAACCTCAGATATGCAGATGACACCACCCTTAAGGCAGAAAGTGAAGAAGAACTAAAGGGCCTCTTGATGAAAGAGAAGAGTGAAAGAGTTGGCTTAAAGCTCAACATTCAGAAAATGAAGATCATAGCGTCCAGTCCCATCACTTCATGGAAAATAGATGCGAAAAAGTGGAAACAGTGGCTAACTTTATTTTTCTGGGCTCCCAAATCACTGTGGATGGTGATTGTAGCCATCAAATTAAAAGATACTTACGGGCTTCCCTGGTGGCTCAGAGGTTAAAGCGTCTGCCTGCAATGCGGAAGACCCGGGTTCGATCTCTGGGTCGGGAAGATCCCCTGGAAAAGGAAATGGCAACCCACTCCAGTACTCTTGCCTGGAGAATCACATGGAGGGAGGAGCCTGGTAGGCTACAGTCCATGGGGTCGCAAAGGGTCGCACATGACTGAGCGACAAACTACCACTACTACTGCTCCTTGGAAGGAAAGTTATGACCAACCTAGACAGCATATTAAAAAGCAGAGACATTACTTTGCCAACAAACGTCTGTCTAGTCAAGACTATGGTTTTTCCAGTGGTCATGTATGGATGTGAGATTTGGACTGTAAAGAAAGCTGAGTGCCAAAGAATTGATGCTTTTGAACTGTAGTGTTGGAGAAGACTTGAGAGTCCCTTGGACTGCAAGGAGATCCAACCAGTCCATCTTAAAGGAGATCAGTCCTGGGTGTTCATTAAAAGGACTGATGTTGAAGGTGAAACTCCCATACTTTGGCCACCTGATGCGAAGAGCTGACTGATTTGAAAAGACCCTGATGCTGGGAAAGATTGAAGGCAGAGGAGAAGAGAACAACAGAGGATGAGATGATTGGATGGCATGACTGACTCAATGAACATGAGTTTGAGTAGGTTCTGGGAGTTGATAATGGGCAGGGAGTCCTGGTGTGCTGCAGTCCATGGAGTCACAGAGTCAGACATGTCTGAGCTAAACTGAACTGAACTGAGAGGTGTATGGGTTTATTTCTGGTCTTCCTATCTTTTTCCATTGTTCTATATTTCTGTTTTTGTGCCAGTACCATACTGTCTTGATGACTGTAGCTTTGTAGTATAATCTGAATTCAGGAAGTTTGATTCCTTCAGCTCTAGCTTCTTATGATTGCTTTGGCTATTCGGGATCTTTTGTGTTTCCATATGAACTGTGAAATTTTCTGTTCTAGTTCTGTGAAAAATGACATTGGTAATTTGATAGGGATTGTATTGAATCTGTAGATTGCATTTGGTAGTACAGTTATTTTCATAGTATTGTTTCTTCCTACCCAGAAGCATGGAATATCTCTCAGTCAGAGAAATCTTTGATTTGTTTCATCAGTGTCTTATAATTTTCTGTGTACAATTCTTTTGTCTCCTTAGGTAAGTTTATGCCTAGGTATTTAATTCTTTTTGTTGCAATGGTGAATGGGATTGATTAATTTCTCTTCTGAGTTTTCATTGTTAGTATATAGAAATGCAAGTGATTTCTGTGTATTGATTTTATATCCTTCAACTTTGCTAAATTCACTGAGTAGCTCTAGTAATTTTCTGATACAATCTTTAGGGTTTTTTACATACAGTATCATGTCATCTTCAAACAGTGAGAGATTTACTTTTTTTTCTGATATGGATTTATTTTATTTATTTTTCTTCTCTGATTGTTGTAGCTAGGACTTCCACAACTATGTTGAATAATAGTGGTAAAAGTGGACATCCTTGTATTGTTCCTGATCTTAGAGGGAATGCTTTCAGTTTTTCACCATAAAGAATAATGTTTGCTGTAGGCTTATTAAATATGGCTTTAACTATGTTGATGCAGGTACTTCTATGCCTGTTTTTGAAGAATTTTAGTCATAAATATGTGTTGAATTTTTCAAAGATTTTTCTGCATCTGTTGAGAAGATAATATGTTTTTTTTTTCAATTTGTTAATATGGTGTTTCACATTGATTGACTTGCATATATTGAAGAATCCTTGCATCTCTGCAATCAACTCAACTTGATTATTCTGAAAGAGCTTTAGGATGTGTTGATGGATTCTGTTTGCTTAACTTTTTCACTCTCCACTTTTACTTCCATCAAGAGGCTTTTTAGTTCCTCTTCACTTTCTGCCATAAGGGTGGTCTCATCTGCATCTCTGAGGTTATTGATATTTCTTCCAGCAATCTTGATTCCAACTTGCACTTCTTCCAGTCCAACGTTTCTCATGATGTACTCTGCATATAAGTTAAATAAGCAGGGTGACAATATGCAGCCTTGACGTACTCCTTTTCCTATTTGGAACCAGTCTGATGTTCCATGTCCAGTTCTAACTGTTGCTTGATAGGCATTAGTTCTTCTTTAAATATTTGATAGAATTCGCCTGTGAGGCCATCTGGTCCTGGCGTTTTGGTTTATTGTTTTGGGAAATTTTTTGTTCACATCTTCAGTTTCAGTGCTTGTAATTGGATTGTTCATAATTTCTATTTCTTCCTGGTTCATTCTTGGTAGACTGAACTCTTCTGAGAAACTGTCCATTTCTTCCAGATAATCCTTTTTTTTTCCATATCAGTTCATTTCAATTCAATCACTCAGTCATGTCCAACTCTTTGCAGCTCTGTGAACTGCAGCACACCAGGTCTCCCTGTCCATCACCAACTCCTGGAGTTCACCCAAACCCATGTCCATTGAGTCAGTGATGCCATCCAACCATCTCATCCTCTGTCATTCCCTTCTCCTCCCACTCTCAATCTTTCCCAGCATCAGGGTTTTCCAAATGAGTCAGCTCTTCACATCAGGTGGCCAAAGTATTGGTGTTTCAGCTTCAACATCAGTCCTTCCAATGAACACCCAGGACTGATCTCCTTTGGGATGGACTGGTTGGATCTCCTTGCAGTCCAAGGGACTCTCAAGTCTTCTCCAACACCACAGTTCAAAAGCATCAATTCTTTGGCACTCAGCTTTCTTTACAGACCAACTGTCACATCCATACATGATCAGTGGAAAAACCATAGCCCTGACTAGACAGACCTTTGTTGGAAAAGTAATGTCTCTGCTTTTTAATATGCTGTCTAAGTTGGTCATAACGTTCTTTTAAGTGTCTTTTAATTTCATGACTGCAAACACCATCCACAGTGATTTGGGAGTCCAGAAAAATAAAGTTAGCCACTGTTTCCACTTTTTCCCCACCTATTTCCCATGAAGTGATGGAACCATAGCCATCATCTTAGTTTTCTGAATGTTGATCTTTAACAATATTTTCACTCTCCTCTTTCATTTTCACCAAGAGACCCTTTAATTCTTCTTCACTTTCTGCCTTAATGGTTGTATCATCTGGATATCTGATGTTATTGATATTTCTCCTGGCAATCCTGATCCCAGCTTGTTCTTCCTCCAGCCCAGCTTTTCTCATGATGTACTCTGCATATAAGTTAAATAAACAAGGTGACAATATACCACCTGACTTACTCCTTTTCCTATTTGGAACCAGTCTATTGTTCCATGTCCAGTTCTAACTGTTGCTTTCTGACCTGCATATCAGTTTCTCAAGAGGCAGGTCAGGTGGTCTGGTATTCCCATCTTTTTCAGAATTTTCCACAGTTTATTGTTATCCACACAGTCAAAGGCTTTGGCTTAGTCAATAAAGCAGAAATAGATGTTTTTTTTTTTTTTTTTCTGAAACTCTCTTGCTTTTTCAATGATCCTGTGGATGTTGTCAATTTGATCTCTGATTCCTCTGACTTTTCTAAAACAAGAATGATCTCTGTTCATTTCCAAGGCAAACCATTCAATATCACGGTAATCGAAGTCTATGCCTCGACCAATAATGCTGAAGGAGCTGAAATTGAACAGTTCTATGAAGACCTACAAGACCTTTTAGAACTAACACCCCAAAAAGATGTCCTTTTCATTATAGGGGACTGGAATGCAAAAGTAGGAAGTCAAGAAACACCTGCAGTAACAGGCAAATTTGACCTTGGAATACTTGCAGGGCAAAGTCTAATAGAGTTCTGCCAAGAGAATGCACTGGTCATAGCAAATACCCTCTTCCAACAACACAAGAGAAGACTCTACATATGGATATCACCAGCTGTTGGACATTGAAATCAGATTGATTATACCCTTTGCAGTCAAATATTGAGAAGCTCTATACAGTCAGCAAAAACAAGACTGGGAGCTGACTGTGGCTCAGATGATGAACTCCTTATTGCCAAATTCAGACTGAAATTGAAGAAAGTGGAGAAAACCAGTAGACCAATCAGTTATGACCTAAATCATATCCCTGTTACTATACAGTGGAAGTGAGAAATAGATTTAAGGGACTAGATCTGATAGACAGAGTGCCTGATGAACTATGGATGGAGGTTTGTGACATTGTACAGGAGACAGGATTCAAGACCATCCCCAAGAAAAAAAAAATGTAAAAAAGCAAAATGGCTGCCTGAGGAAGCCTTATAAATAGCTTTGAAAGGAAGGGAAGGAAAAAGTAAAGGAGAAAAGGAAAGATATACCCATTTGAATGCAGAGTTCCAAAGAATAGCAAGGAGAGATAAGAAAGCTTTCCTCAGTGAACAGTGCAAAGAAATAGAGGAAAACAATAGAATGGGAAAGACTAGAGATCTCTTCAAGAAAATTAGAGATACCAAGGGAACATTTCATGCAAAGATGGACTTGATAAGGGGCAGAAATGGTATGGACCTAACAGAAGCAGAAGATATTAAGAGGTGGCAAGAAAACACAGAAGAACTGTAAAAGAAAGATCTTCACGACCGAGATAATCGCAATGGTATGATCACTCACCTAGAGCCAGACATCCTGCAATGTGAAGTCAAGTGGGCCTTAGGAAGCATCACTATGAACAAAGCTAGTAGAGGTTATGGAATTTCAGTTGAGCTTTTTCAAATCCTCAAAGATGATGCTGTAAAAGTGCCACAGTCAATATGTCAGCAAATTTGGAAAACTCAACAGTGGCCACAGGACTGGAAAAGGTCAGTTTTCATTCCAATCCCAAAGAAAGGCAATGCCAAAGAATGTTCAAACTACCACATAACTGCACTCATCTCACATGCTAGTAAAATGGTGCTTAAATTTTTTGCCATATTGTTGTTCATATAGTCTCTTATAATCCTTTGTATTTCTTCTCTGTTGTAACCTCTCCTTTTTCATTTCTAATTTTGTTGATTTGATTCTTCTCTCTTTATTTCTTGATGAGTCTGGCTAAAGGCTTGTCAATTTTGTTTATCTTCTCAAACAACCAATTTTTAGTTTTATTAATCTTTACTATTGTTTCTTTCATTTCTTTTTCATATATTTCTGCTCGGTCTTTACGATTTCTCTGTTTCTACTAATTTGGGGGGACTTTTTTTCTTCTTTTTCCAGTTGTTTTAGGTGTAACGTTAGGTTATCTATTCAATGTTTTTCTTGTTTCTTGAGGTAGGATTGCATCACTATAAACTTCCCTCTTAGAACTGCTTTTGCTGCATCCCATAGGTTTTGAGTTGTCGTGTTTTTATTGTCATTTGTTGCTAGAAGTTTTTTGATTTCCCTTTTGATTTTTCAGTTACCTGTTGGTTATTTAGAACTGTGTTGTTTAATTTCCATGTGCCTGTGTTTCTTATAGTATTTTAATTGTAATTGATATCTAATTGCATAGCATTGTTGTCAAAGAAAATGCTTGATATGGTTTTAGTTTGTTAAGTTTACTGAGGTTTGATCAAGTTCTATCCTGGAGAATGTTCCATGTACACTTGAGAATAAGGTGTATTCTTCTGCATTTGGATGGAATGTCCTGAAGATATCAATGAGATCCATCTTATCTAATGTATCATTTAAGACTTGTGTTTTCTTATTAATTTTCTGTTTTGATGATCTGTCCATTAGTCTGAGTGGGGCGTTAAAGTCTCCTCCTATTATTGCATTACTGTCAACTTCTCCTTTTATGTCTGTTAGTGTTTGTCTTATGTATTGAGGTGCTCCTTTGTTGGGTGCATAGATACTTACAATTGTTATGTCTTCCTCTTGAACTGATCCCTTGATCATTATGTAGTATCCTTCCTTATCTCTTGTAATCTTCTTTATTTTAAGGTCTATTTTCTCTGATATGAGGATTGCTACTCCAGCTTTCTTTTGCTTCCCATTTGCATGGAATATATTTTTCCATCCTGTCACTTTCAGTCTTTAGGTCTGAAGTGGGTTTCTTGTGGACAGCATATATATGTGTCTTGTTTTTGTGTCCATTCAGCCAGTCTGTCTTTTGGTTGGAGCATTTAATCCACTTGCATTTAAATTAATTATTGATCTATATGTTCCTTTTGACTTTTTAAAACTGTTTGGGATTGATTTTGTAGATATTTTTTCTTCTCTTATATTTCTTGACAATATAAGTCCCTTTAACATTTGTTGTAAAGCTTGTCTGGGTACTGAATTCTCTTAAATTTTGCTTGTCTGAAAAGCTTTTTATTTCTCCATCAATTTTGAATGAGATCCTTGCATAGTACAGTAATATTGATTGTAGATTTTTCCCTTTCAGTACTTTGAACATATCCTCCCATTCCCTTCTGATCTGCAGAGTTTCTGCTAACAGATCAGCTGCTAAGTGTATGGGATTTCCCTTGTATGTTACTTGTTGCTTCTCCCCTGCTGCCTTTCATTTTCTTTCTTTGTTAGTTTTGTCAGTATGTGTCTTGGTGTGTTTCTCCTTGGGTTCATCCTGTATTGGACTCTTTGTGCCTCTGAGAGTGGATTGACTATTTCCTTCTCCATGTTGGGGAAATTTTCAACTATAATTTCTTCAAAAATTTTCTCACATCATTTCATCTTCTTTTCTTCTTCTGGGACCCTTATAATTCGAGCGTTCATGCTTTTGACATTGTCCCAGAGGTCTCTGAGACTATATTCGGTTCTTTTCATTCTTTTTACTTTATTTTGCTCTCCAGAAATTATTTCCACCATTTTATCTTCCAGCTCACTGATTTATTCTTCTGGTTCAGATATTCTGTTATTGATTCATCCTAGAGTATTTTTAATGTCAGTAATTGTGTTATTTGTCTCTGTATATTTTTTCTTTAATTCTTCTAATTCCTTGTTAATTGATTCTTGCTTTTTCTTCATTTTGTTTTCAAGATTTTTGATCATCTTTGCCATCATTATTCTGAATTATTTTTCAGGTGATTTGCCTATTTCTTCTTCATTTATTTGGACTTCTGTGCTTCTAGTTTATTTCATTTGTGTATTATTTCTCTGCATTTTCATTTTTAAAAATTTATTTTGTTTGAGGTCTCCTTTTCCCAGGCTTCAAGGAAAGTTGAATTCTTTCCTTGAAGAAGGTTGAATTCTTTCTTCCTTTTGGTTTCTGACCTCTTAAAGTTGATCCAGTAGTTTGTGTAAGCTTTGTATAGGGTGACATTTTTACTGAGTTTTTGTTTATTTGTTTGTTTTTCCTCTGATGAGCTGGGCTGATAGAAGTGGTAATCTTGTCTGCTGATGATTGGATTTGTACTTTTGTTTTATTTGTTGTTTAGATGAGGTGTCCTGCACAGGGTGCTACTGGTGGTTGGGTGATGCTTGGTCTTGTGTTCAAGTGGTTTCCTTTCTGTGAGTTCTCACTATTTGATAATTCCTACGGTTAGTTCTTTGGTAGTCTAGGGTCTTGGAGTCAGTTCTTCCACTTCAAAGGCTCAGGGTTTGATCTCTGGTCAAGAATGGAGAGCCCAAAAGTGATTATCGCATAAAGTGAGATTAAAACAAATATCAAAAAATGAGAAGTCAAAGATGAATCCCAGACTAAATGCAATTACAAAATAAGGAAAATAATAATTAAAGTATTGGAGTATACACATATACATATACACCCATGAGTAAAGTCAAAACAGTCTACAGAAATAAAATACAGATTGACCTGTCAAACAAAGGAAACAAAAAATTATATTTACCAGTTAAGAACAAAGCTAACTAAAGCACAAATTGGAAAACAAAACTAAAGCAAAGTGCCAAGAGTGAATAAAGCAATGAAAACAAAACTAACAAATATGTTGAGAGGAAAAGAAAGAAAGAAAGAATAGGTATGCAGAGTTAAATAGAGGTAGATGAAGAATATTTATATACATTAAATATTACCTGCAAAGGGAACAGAACAGTAGGAAAGGCAAACAAAGAAAAAAATATAGCAAAAAATATAATAAATTTAAAAACTCAAAGTGATAAAAAGAGAACACAAAAAAATGAAAGAATAAAGAAAAAATGCGGGAAAAAAACAACAGCTCAGAACTGCAAAAGCCCAATGTAGAGGCAGAGGTTTATGACAGCAATAAAAAGTGCGATTGAATATACAAATATACATATACACCTATAAACAAAATCAAAACAGTCCAACAAATGTAAAGTACAATAGATTGACCTGACAAACAAAGGAAACCAAAATTTATATCTACCAGAACAAAACCACTTTACTAAAGCAGAAACTCAAAACCAAAATTAAAGCAAAGTGTCAATTGAGTGATAAACCAACAAAGAGTAAAACTAACAAATATGTTGAGAGGAAAGGAGAGAAATAAAAGAAAGAATAGATATGAAACGTTAAATCAAGGTAAATAAAGAAGATTTATATACGTTAAAGATTAATTGCAAGGGGAAAATAAAAGTAGGAAAAGCAAACAAAGGAGTGAAATAATATAAAAAATAATAAAAGCCTTAAAAATAAAAAGATTAAATTTAAAAAAGATACAATAAATAAATAAAGGAAAATTCCACAGAGCTGCAAATGCCCAATGTAGAGGCAGAGGTTTATAACAACAATAAAAAATGTGACTGAGTCTTGAGTCATTGCTGTTAGAGTCCTTTCTTTCACTGGGAGTCACAGTCCGCCTCACTTCCTTACGATGCTCTCCAAAACTGTGCTGATCTCTGGGCCTGCTGCCGGGACAGCTCAGATTCTACTCTGGTCCTAATCCTGTGGGTTGTTTCCTCCAATGTCCACAACCCTAGAACTAGTTTGTTTTCTTTTGTGGGAGCTCTCAATGACCTTTTATATATTCTATAGACAGAGTCTGCCTAGTTGATCATGGGGATTTAATCTTCAGCTTGTACAGCTGTTGGGAAGATTTTGGGTCTTCTTCCTTAGACTCATTGCCCTGGGTTTCACTTATGGTTTCATTTCCACCTCTGCATGTGGATGGTCCACTGGGTTTGCTCCTGAGGCTGTCCTGGAGGACTTGGGTTTGCCCCTGTGAAGGCCATGTGTGAAGGTGGTACAGCTGTCTGGTTTGCAGAGTTTCTGGCAGGACCAGGTACTCAAGGGAGTTGGCAGCTAAGGAAGCAGAAATATAGTGCTCTAAAGGAGAGTGGCAACCAGTATTGGCCAGTACACTCCAGTATTCTTACCTGGAGAACCCCCCTCCCTGACAGAGAAGCCTGGCAGTCCATTGTCTACAGAGTCAAAAAGAGTTGGACATGATCAAAGCTACCCTGCGTGCGTAAACACAAGACATTTTTGCCTGTGGCAGCTCTACCCTAGTGAGAGTTGAGCTTGAAGGTGGTGAAGCTGCTTGGCTTGCGGGGACCCTGGAGGTGCATAATGTGCAGGGACACAACCTGCCTTCACTGCAGGAGTTATGGCCCTATCAGAGCCTTTTTTTCTTTCTTTCTTTCTTTCTTTTTCTTTTTTTTCTTTTTCTTTCTTTTTTTTTTTTTTTTTTTGAGCCTCTTGTAGCTGGTGATTAGAAGGCCTCTTTGCTCAGTTTTTCCCATAGCTCTGCCCATTCAGGCACTTAGGGGGCTCCCTTACCTGGGATCCTTCTCTGTTGTTTGGTGCTTCAGGCACATAGAGGGGCCCCCTGGCTGGGATCCTACTCTGTAGATGGAAGTGTCAGGCACTTAAAAGGACACCCTGAGTGAGGTCTTTCTTTGTAGTTTGGGACATCAGTCACTCAAAGGAGCACCCTAGAGGGAAGGGTCCTACTCTGTAGTTCAGTGCATCAGGCATTTGATGGGCCAGCCTCTCTATTGTTCAGCTGCCAATTCTGGCATGTGGGGAGAGAGAGGCTATGGTTATTTGTCTATGCCCTATGCATGACTCAGCAGTATCCCCTTGCTTTCATGGCTGCCCAGCCTTCCTCCACTGTCATTTCCCACCATTATCTCCCTCCTCACATCCCCTCAATCTGTCTCTCTGCAGTCAACAGCAGTCCTTGACCAGGCATTGCTCCACAGTCCCTAAAATCGAGCTCCCATCAGCTGCGCCTTCCAGGGGACCAGCATTCCTGTCTAGGGTATGTATGGCTATGGCAAGGACTCTCTGATTCTCATTCCATTTACCTTGCCACAGATCAACTGTTTCATTTACAGCCTTAAACGTTTATCCTCTGATTCAGACAATTGCCTTGATGTGGGGATTGGACCCCTGCTTCAGTTCCCTCACCCACCAGGGGCAGGTCCAGTCCCACTAACACTTCTGTTTTTCCCCCTAGTTCTTTCATCCTACCAAATTTTGCATGATTCTATATTATTTTCTGCCAGTCAGGTACTCCCGTCTGCTCTTAGCTGGTGTTCTGCATGAACTTCTGTGTCTGAAGGTATTCCTGATGAATCCATAAAGAGAAATCTACTGTATGTCCACCTACTTCTCCACCGTCTTGTTCTCCTCCATGCTGTTTCTTATTGGGAAGTATGAGCAGAGCCATCAGTTGCCTCTGCAGATCATGCATAACACTTCTTATCTATTAATCCTCCTTTAACCTCTTCTGGACCATCTATGTGTTTAGTTCTGTGATCATGATGGGCCCCAGCTTCTCCTGAATGACACCTATATCACCAAAGTTGAAAGCATTGAAAAGTATGAACTAACATGACTTCCAATCCATTTCACTTGGTGTCAGCAGAAGCTTGTGAGTTATAGCTTGCTCTTTCCCACTTTGCATCCATCTTCTTGTCCCAGATGCTTGTCCTGTGGATTTTAAGTCTAAAATCATATTCAAAGATAGTGGCCCTAACGACATTTTTTAACCAGCTCCTACAGTTATGTAAATTCTTATTAAATGCTCTTAAAATAAATATATACTTTTTTTCTATTTTTTCAACTTCTATGACAGAATACTAACTGATAAAGGGCAGAATTATATTAAGAAAACCTATTTTAAAACAAATTTTCATATTGTCATAAGCCACAGATAAGGTCTCCTGAATGACATCTATAAAGTGATAACTATGACCAAACTAGACAGCATATTAAAAAGCAGAGACATTACTTTACTGACAAAGGTCGATATAGTCAAAGCTACGGTTTTCCCAGTAATCTTGTATGGATGTGAAAGCTGGGCCATAGAGAAGGCTGAGCACCAAAGAACTGATGTTTTTGAACTATGGTATTGGAGAAGACTCTTGAGAGTCCCTTGGATTGCAAGGAGATCAAACCATCAATTCTAAAGGAAATCTGTCCTGACTATCCATTGGAATGACTGATGCTGAAGCTGAAGCTCCAATATTTTGGCCACCTGATGTGAAGAACTGACTCATTGGAAAAGACCCTCATGCTGGGAAAGATTGAAGGTGGGAAGAGAGGGGACAACAGAGAATGAAGTGGTTATATGGTATCACCAACTCAATGGACGTGACTTTGAACATGCTTCAGGAGTTGGTAATGGACAGGGAAGCCTGGTATGCTGCAGTCCCTGTGGTTTCAAAGAGTTGTATATGACTGAATGACTGAACTGAACTGAACTATAAGATCATTAAATTAGCTAACATTTAGTCTAACTTGCAAAGTAGGTACTGGCCGACATTTTCAGGTTGAGAAGGTTATCTAAGTTAACTTGACAATAAAACAGTTTAATCACAGTTTAGTCACATATTTCATCACATATCACACATCTACTAGTTTCAGGCTAGGATATGTCAGGAAGACAACCCTGAAATGCAGAGAAGAAGAGGAAACAAACAAACAAACAAACAAAAAACAAACAAACAGAAAATTGTACCAGGAAGGGACTTTCCTGGCAATTCAGTGTTTCAGTCTTCACCTTCCAATATTGGGGGTCAGGGAATTCTTGGTCAAGGAACTAAGATCCTACATGCCTCACTGCCAGAAAGTCAGAAGAAAATAGAAGCAATATTGCGAAAAGTTCAATAAAGATTTTTTAAATGGTCCACATTAAAAAAAAAAAAACTTTAATAAGGAAAAAAAAAGAAGTTCCAAGAAGTGTTTGTTTTTAAGGGTGAGAAGATTAATTGAAGAGTAGTCCTAAAGTGCCATGACTCAATTCAAGAGAATAATTTAATTATCCTTCTAGGTACATTCATTATACACTTCAATCTTATCTCATAGTGTAAAATTCAATCTTACTCTAGAATTTTTTAAAATAATTTAATGTGAGTTTTTGTGTCATGGCACAAGTGACAGAAAAGCAGCATCACTATATAATAATGCATTCTCAGGCATTTCAGAATGGAGATGTTTACATTCTTTGTTCAATCATATGAGAGTGACATACTTAGGTCAAGATCTGAATGCAATACAAAATTGTTTGACTGTGGTTTTTTTTTTTAATAGTTGAGGCTGATTTTCTACTTTTCTAACTCTTATCTGACTATAAACATGAGGAGTAATGCATTTAAACACGGCCATTTTGACTTCAGACTAACAACACTGAGGAACCACTCAAACTAATCCTTGGAAAAGTACAGAAACCTCTACATTCATTTGGAGCCAATTTTTCCTCCTTTTGGCTCCAAATGATGCATAATTTTATGTATCATTATAAAGCAGAAAGACATCCACTTCCATACTTAGCATTTGAAATATCACCAATGTTGGCTTTGTGTAGAGAACCTTCAACACACAGTCGAACACCTGTGTTTGTCACCATTGAAAAGGCTCTGATTCACAGTTTCCCCAAAATATAACAGAAATTCTGAAACCAGGATTCTAAGCAACATTAAAAAGGTTTTATTTGCACATGATCTTTAATCCACAGAAGACTCAGAGAGTTAGCAAAGGTAGAATAACTGTCTAGAAAAATCAGAATATCTCAGTAGATTGACATTTATGTACTATTCTGTTATACATAAATTCGCAAAGAGCTAATTTTCATTTATTTAATAATAGAAAGTAAAGAATGTATAACATTAATGTTAAAGAAATTTGAGGCTACATGAAATAATACTAAATGTCTGTTGGCTTTATATAAAAACTTCACTTTCAATTGCTGGGATTTCATATACATCTTTGTTAAAACATCTTCAATGTTGATAATGACTTCACTGAACCAAAATGAGTTTGAGACAAACTCTATTCCTTGAGAAATTCCCTCTGAATTTCTCAAAGAAGTATTATATAAGTTATTGCAGTAGGGTCTATTATCTGAGGTATACTAAGAAGCAATGATGTATAAAACCCTTTCAATATCATGTTTAAAGCAGGACAGAAGGTGAATTCATTAATGTGGCTATTAAGACAGATGAAATATAAAGTCACAGTGGTTAATTATACTGAGGAAACAAATTATAGTTTGTCACATTTAAAGAAACTCTTTTTAAATGAATAAATTATTTAAAAGGAAATTTTGTCAATATTGTTTCTGGGGCTGTAATATCAGCAATGTGTGTGTCCATATTGTGTGAATTTTTAAAAGGCAATAAAAAATGAAGGACTTAATATATTTTATTTTGTTGATTTTGATTTAGTTAATTTAAAAATATTGAAATATATTTGATTTATAATGTAGTCTCAGGTATAAAGAAAGGTGATTCTATTATATATATATGCATATATAATTATGTAGTTTTTACATTCTATTATAGATTATTACAAGATATTGAGTATAATTGCCTGTTCTTACACTAGGTCCTTGTTGTTTATCTATTATATATATATAGTACTGTGTATCATAGATGCCTAATTATGCAGTTGATTGTAATTGTGAACAAAGGAGAGATGTGTCTTTCTGTTAATCAACAAAGACCTTTGGTACAGCTGATGAGAAGGAATAATGAATAAAACTTTATTACTTTTAGAATTGATGCTTACTGTATTTATCTCTAGTCTATATGTGAATCTCTAACAGGAAAGAAAAGAATTTTCCTTTTATTTATTTTTTTGTCTTTTTTTTTAAACTTTATTTTACTTTACAATACTGTATTGGTTTTGCCATACATCAACATGAATCTGCCACAGGTGTATATGAGTTCCCAATCTTGAACCTCCTTCCCACCTCCCTCCTCATACCATCTGGGTCATCCCAGTGCACCAGCCCCTAGAATCTTGTATCCTGCACCGAACCTAGACTGGTGATTCATTTCTTACATGATATTATACATGTTTCAATGCCATTCTCACAAATCATCCCACCCTCTCCCTCTCCCGCAGAGTCCAAAAGTCTGTTCTATACATCTCTGTCTCTTTTGCTGTCTCGCATTCAGGGTTATTGTTACCACCATTCTAAATTCCATATATATGCATTAGTATACTGTATTGGTGTTTTTCTTTCTGGCTTATTTTACTCTGTATAATCGGCTCCAGTTTCATCCACCTCATTAGAACTGATTCAAATGTATTCTCTTTAATGGCTGAGTAATACTCCATTGTGTATATGTACCACAGCTTTCTTATCCATTCATCTGCTGGGTTGCTTCTATGTCCTGGCTGTTATAAGCAGTGCTGCCATGAACATTGGGGTACACGTGTCTCTTTCAATTCTGGTTTCCTCAGTGTGTATGCCCAGCGGTGGGATTTCTGGGTTATAAAGCAGTTCTATTTCCAGTTTTTTAGGAATCTCCACACTATTCTCCATAGTGGCTGTACTAGTTTGCATTCCCACCAACAGTTTAAGAGGGTTCCCTTTTCTCCACACCCTTTCCAGCATTTATTGCTTGTAGTCTTTTGGGTAGCAGCCCTTCTGACTGGTGTGAAATGGCACATCATTATGGTCTTGATTTGCATTTCTCTGATAATGAGAGATATTGAACATTTTTTCATGTGTTTATTAGCCATCTGTATGTCTTCTTTGGAGAAATGCCTATTTAGCTCATTGGCTCATTTTTGATTGAGTCGTTTATTTTTCTGGTATTGAGCTGCAGGTGTTGCTTGTATATTTTTGAGATTAGTTGTTCATCAGTTGCTTCATTTGCTATTATTTTCTCCCATTCTGAAGGCTGTCTTTTCAGCTTGCTTATAGTTTCCTTTGCTGTGCAGAAGCTTTTAATTTTAATTAGATCCCATTTGTCTATTTTTGCTTTTATTTCCAATATTCTGGGACGTGGGTCATAGAGGATCCTGCTGTGATGTATGTCAGAGAGTGTTTTGCCTATGTTCTCCTCTAGGAGTTTTAGAGTTTCTGGTCTTACGTTTAGATCTTCAATCCATTTTGAGTTTATTTTTGTGTATTGTGTTAGAAAGTGTTCTAGTTTTATTCTTTTACAAGTGGTTGACCAGTTTTCCCAGCACCACTTGTTAAATAGATTGTCTTTAATCCATTGTATATTCTTGCCTCCTTTGTCGAAGATAAGGTGTCCATAGGTGTGTGGATTTATCTCTGGGCTTTCTATTTTGTCCCACTGATCTATATTTCTGTCTTTGTGCCAGTACCATACTGTCTTGATGACTGTGGCTTTGTAGTAGAGCCTGAAGTCAGGCAGGTTGATTCCTCCAGTTCCATTCTTCTTTCTCAAGATTGCTTTGGCTATTCGAGGTTTTTTTTGTATTTCCATACAAATTGTGAAATTATTTGTTCTAGCTCTGTGAAAAATACCGCTGGTAGCTTGATAGGGATTGCATTGAATCTGTAGATTGTGCTGCGTAGTATACTCGTTTTCACTATATTGATTCTTCCGATCCATGAACATGGTATATTTCTCCATCTATTAGTGTCCTCTTTGCTTTCTTTCACCAGTGTTTTATAGTTTTCTATATATAGGTCTTTAGTTTCTTTAGGTAGATATATTCCTAGGTACTTTATTCTTTTCATTGCAATGGTGAATGGAATGGTTTCCTTAATTTCTTTTTCTACATTCTCATTATTAGCGTATTGGAATGCAAGGGATTTCTGTGTGTTGATTTTATATCCTGTAAATTTACTATATTCGTTGATTAGCTCTAGTAATTTTCTGGTGGAGTCTTTAGGGTTTTCTATGTAGAGGATCGTGTCATCTGCAAACAGTGAGAATTTTACTTCTTCTTTTCCAATTTGGATTTCTTTTATTTCTTTTTCTGCTCTGATTACTGCGGCCAAAACTTCCAGAACTATGTTGAATACCAGTGAAAGTGGGCACCCTTGTCTTGTTCCTGACTTTAGGGAAAATGCTTTCAATTTTTCACCATTGAGGATAATGTTTGCTGTGTGTTTGTCATATGTATCTTTTATTATGGTGAGGTATGTTCCTTCTATTCCTGCTTTCTGGAGAGTTTTTATCATAAATGGATGTTGAATTTTGTCAAAGGCTTTCTCTGCATCTGTTGAGATAATCATATGGCTTTTATTTTTTAATTTGTTAATGTGGTGAATTACATTGATGGATTTGCGGATATTGAAGAATCCTTGCATCCCTGGGATAAAGCCCACTTGGTCATGGTGTATGATCTTTTTAATGTGTTGTTGGATTCTGATTGCTAGAATTTTGTTAAGGATTTTTGCATCTATGTTCATCTATGTTATTGGGCTGTAGTTTTCCTTTTTGTGTGGCATCTTTGTCAGGTTTTGGTATTAGGGTGATGGTGGCCTCATAGGATGAGTTTGGAAGTTTACCTTCCTCTACAATTTTCTGGAAGGGTTTGAGTAGGATAGCTGTTAGCTCTTCTCTAAATGTTTGGTAGAATTCAGCTGTGAAGCCATCTGGACCTGGGCTTTTGTTTGCTGGAAGATTTCTGATTACAGTTTCAATTTCCATGCTTGTGATGGGTCTGTTAAGATTTTCTACTTCTTCCTGGTTCAGTTTTGGAAAGAATTTTCCTTTTAGAGGCTTCTGATTTTTACACTTACTCGCTTGTACTTATGCTACATAACAATGTTTTCTCATTTAGAGGTATTCAGAGATTTACTCAAAAGACTAAATTGTCATAACTCTCTAGTACGAAACAGAGAGAGAGAAATAAAGAGCAGGTGAAATGCACACACTTCCATCACTCTACTCGGACACTGAGTTAACTAGCAGATTAATGACAATGGAATTTCAGTCAGATTAAAATCCTTAAGAGAGTAAACAGGTTTTACTGCATTGATGGTATGTAATATTTCTTTAAGATCTTCTGTCAGATCTTTAAGACAAAGACATATTAAACTTCTAGATTTAATTTAAACAATCTTTTACCCATTTAGAATTCCTTCCAGACAAAAATGTTCATACTGCACTGAGATGCCTCAACTTCTGGTGATGAATAGAATGGCCAAAAATATATACTACCAAATAGTATGTGTTGCCTAAGTGAATGAATTAATAAGTTTTAATTTTCACAGTGAAACGTCATATTAACAACATGGCTGACGTCTACAGCATAGAGGTGCTTTTTCAGAAAGTAATGTAGAATCCTTGCCCTTCAGACTCTCACTAGACCTTCACTTAAGTTTTACCATAAAACTCCTACCTTAAACTTGCTTAGATAGTTGATATTTGCCTAAGATAATTGTCTAAGCTGTCAACTACTTACTCCTTCACAATTCTTCAGGCTTCCTTCCAGTGTTTCTAGATAATCAGAAAGCTACCATAACCACTTTATTTCCTTGTATAACTGCATTAAAGTTTTGTTCAAAGTGTCTACCAAAGGCTTATACAAGAAACAAGCCACCATATGTGGAAGACTTCATATATTTCACAAAGTTGCTGCTGAGAATATATGTAATTATGTAATTGAATTGTGTAAGCATCTTTATGAAATATGGGGGATAAAGGTGATTCTTTTGATGAACTGCTATCCTTTCCTAGTTTAGACAAGGTTAGGCTAACAGACTTAAAGCTATACACTGAAATGCCATAGCTTTACCCAACATACTTGTTTGTTTTTTGGACATAAAATGTCTCTTAAAGTTTCCTTTAGTTCATCCTAAAGGAAATCAGTCCTGAATATTCATTGGAAAGACTGATGCTGAAGCTCAAACTCCAATATTTTGGCTACCTGATGCGAAGAACTGACTTATTGGAAAGACCCTGATGCTGGGAAAGATTGAAGGCAAGAGAAGAAGGGGGCAACAGAGGATGAGATGATTGGATGGCATCACCGACTCAATGGACACGAGTTTGAGTAAACTCCAGGAGTTGGCGATGGACAGTGAGGCCTTTTGTGCTGCAGTCCATGGGGTAGCAAAAAGTCAGACATTTTTGAACAACTGAATTGATTGATTTAAGAAGTCTCCAGTCCGATTTTGTGCTCAGCTCATATCTTTCATCTTTTATCACTGGGTTTGAGCTCATGGTTTATATTTTTCTTTCCAGTCATCAAATGACTTTTAAATTAGAAAGATTTAATAATATTCAAACTGTGGCATTGGAGAAGACTCCTGAAAGTCTCTTGGACAGCAAGGAGATAAAACCAGTCAATATTAAAAGAAATCAACCCTGAATACTGTGAATATTGTAAGGACTGATGCTGATGTGGAAGCTCCAATATTTTGATCATCTGATGAGAACAGATGACTATTGGAAAAGTCCCTGATACTGGGAAAGATTGAGGGCAGAAGGAGAAGAGGTCATTAGAGGATGAAATGGCTGGGTGGTATCACTGATGCAATGGTCATGAAGTTGGGCAAACTTTGGGAGATGGTGAAGGACAGGAAGGCCTGCTGTGCTTCAGTCCATGGGGTTGCAAAGAGTCAGATATGACTGAGTGACTTAACAACAACAATAAGATTAAAAATATACTGTGATATTTGTTAAAAGTAAAATGGTAAAAACTGATGAAGAATAGTTCATAAGAAATTAGTTTGTCTTGCTAAAATCATTGCTATCAATTCCAGTATCTCACAACTGGTTGCAGAGGCCCCACAAGAATCCACATGTACCCGTCTCTCCATTCTTCATAATCCTCTTTAAAACTCACTAATAAATATTTTAATTATTTTTTACCAATACTTAGGGAAATATTGTTTCTTTTCAAAAGCATCAACAACATAAATGATACTTTTGAAAATCACCTTAATATTTCCCTAAGTATTAGTAAAAAATAATTTAGAATAAAAAGAAATTATGCTTTTGAATTGTCATGTTGAAGAAGACTCTTGACCATCCCTTGGACTGTGAAATCAAACCAGTCAATCCGAAAGGAAATCAACCATGACTATTCATTGGAAAGACTGATTCTGAACTGAAGCACCAATACTTTGGCTACCTGATGCAAAGAACTGACTCATTGGAAAAGACCCTGACACTGGCAAAGATTGAAGGCAGGAGGAGAAAGGGACAACAAAGGATGAGATGGTTGGATGGCATCACTGACTGGATGGACATGAGTTTGAGCAAGCTCCAGGAATTTGGTGATGGACAGGGAAGCCTGGCATGCTGCAGTCCATGGGGTTGCAAAGAGTTGGACACAAATGAGTGATTGAACCGAATTGAAGTTGCTTCTCATTCTTTTATGTCAACTTCCTTCAGTAGGTATCTATAACATCTGTTCTATTCTCTTTCATACACATTATGTATATTTTTACAAATATTGCTTTAATACCTAAATAATTTTTTAAAATGTCAGACAAGCATAGTTTTGTCTTCCTCAGAGAATATATAAGTGCTTTCCAGCCATATCATAAATAGATGTTTATTAGTGAGTGTGGAAATTAACACATGAAATTACTAGGCCTCCACCTCATAACTATCTCTTTGTGACCAAATGTCTTTCTCTTTCAGGAAAATGAGAAGAATCTTTGTCAACGGAACATGGAATCAAATCCATGTTATTTCTACAAAGTCCCCATTGTTATAAAACAAACTGTTCAGATTACTTCTGAATGTCAACTCTGGACTTCATGTGAATAAAAACTACTCCAAAATGAATGAACAATTCTTTTACAACTTCAAGAACGTCTAAGTTTATTCATTTAAAATTTCATTTTAGATAGACTAGAGGTGCAATAACAGTATAAAGTAAATTTGAATAAAAATGATATATTTGTTTTAGTATCAAAATTTCCAGTAACATTAAAAGCAAAAGAAATAGGCTTGAAATAAAAACATGGGTAGAGGTTAAACACTGTTGGAAAATAAGATAAGGATGTTATAAAAATTGGAAAATTTCACTTTCTGCATCACCCATGCAAACTGCCTTCTTTACCCTAATCTATTAATTTTCATGTTTCCATCTCCCATAGGACATTTTTTCCAGTTATTCAGAGTTAGAAGTATGACATCATTTTTTATTTTTCTCACCCTTTTCCCCCTTGTCAGGTATTCAGGAATTGACTAGGAGATGATTTCAGTGAAATGTCTCTGGTGACTAACCTTCCCACTGAATAAAATATAGGCTGCCCAGCATGGAATTAAGACCTTTCCTGGCTTAGACTAATCTTACCGTCTTAGCTTTCCTGCTAACTACTAATTTTATAAAATTTGCTTTCCAAGACCTTTAAAAGTTAGAATTTATCATTACATTCTAAATGAATTCTTAAGCCAAGTCTTTTTTTACTTTATACCATATGTGATGTGAGTCCTTTTGTTTTCCCTGTATTTCATTTCTCAATTTTAGTAACATAGACTCTCTTGAATAACTGCAGCGCTTTATTCATTCATTCATTGTTCCTTTCTACATCTCTTTAACCATGTATGTGGCATACAAAGGATAGACTTAAAACGTTTCAAGAAGTCAGAAGGTTATAACAGAACCTGTGTTTTCTACTGGCTGTATTCCTATATTTAATTTGTATATAATTGATTTTTGTCCAAAATGAGACTAGCAATTTGAAATAATTGGTCATTTTTTGAAATTTTCCTATGTTTCCCACAGTTCTTAGCACAAATATTAATTTGTTTGAATTATTTTTTAAATTGAAATAAAAACATAATTATGATTTTTAAAAATTAATTAATTAATTTAATTGGAGACTAATTACTTTACAATATTGTGATGGTTTTTGTCATATATTCACATGAATCAGCCATGGGTGTACATGTGTTCCCCATCCTGAACCCCCCTCACCTACTTGCATCCCCATCCCATCCCTCAGGGTCATCCCAGTGCACCAGCTCTGAGTGCCCTGTCTCATGCATCAAACCTGGACTGGAGATCTTTTTCATGTATGACAATATACATGTTTCAATGCTATTCTTTCAAATCATCCCACCCTTTCCTATTCCCACAGAGTTCAAAAGTCTGTTTTTTATCTCTGTGTCTCTTTTGCTGTGTCGCATATAGGGTCATTGTTACCATGTTTCGAAATTCCATATATATGTGTTAATATACTATATTGGTGTTTTTCTTTTTGACTTACTTCACTCTGTATAATAAGCATCAGTTTCATCCACCTCATTAGAACTGAGTCAAGTGCTTTCTTTTTAATAGCTGAGTAATATTCCATTGTGTATATGCACCACAGCTTTTTTATCCATTTGCCTGCTGATGGACATCTAGATTGCTCCCATGTCCTAGCTATTGTAAACAGTGTTGTGATGAACACTGGGGTACATGTGTCTCTCTCAATTCTGGTTTACTCAGTGTGCATGCCCAGCAGTGGGATTCCTGGGTTGTATGGCAGTTCTATGTCCAGTTTTTTAAAGGAATCTCCAGACTGTTCTCCATTGTAGCTGTACTAGTTTGTAATCCCACCAACAGTGTAAGATGGTCCCCTTTTCTCCACACCTTTTCCAGCATATATTGTTTGTAGACTTTTTGATAGCAGCCATTCTGACCAGCATGAAATGGTATCTCATTGTGGTTTTAATTTGCATGATTTTATCTCTACTGAATTTTTTGAAAAAGGAAGTCTATGAAATAACTAGTATAAGCAAGAAGATACAGTGATTTCTAAGCTAGAAACATTCATGATCTAAACTATTAGAAAAAAATAATCTCTGTTGATAGATACTGCCTTGTGAAGTATAATTCTCTTTTAAAGGAAGAGCTATAATGGACAGCAAAAAGATAGATCTTATTTTTTATAAGTCACTCATTAAAACATCTGTTAGATGAATTTCAACCATATGAAATTAGTAGAGCTCCCAGGTTATAATTCCAAAGGAAGAGGGTCCACTTTGATCATCCTTCACATCGTTAGAGAAAACGATATTAACTCTCCATCAGGGACTAGACAGCTATTCAAATGGCCATAGCTAAGCAGGGGATATTTTGCTAAACCAGTTAGCTTCCTCCTCTGTATGATCTTAGAAAAGCAAAGTCAGTGTTGATTGAAACTAATGATCTATTATAACATGTAAAGCAGTAACTAATGTATGATCACACAATCCTAGGTTTGGAAAATTTCCTGTTGGATTAGCATTTTTTCCCTCAGATAGTCTATGCAAGGTAGGATCTGTGTTGCTTGAAAAGTCTTTCAAAATAAGGGTTTTTCAAAGTTATGTCTGTGGTGGTTCTAGTGTGTAAACATGCTCTCAGCATGGAAATCTTCAATATTAATACAACAGGTTTATTGTACTTTTACTTTTTCAATTACTACAAAATAAAGAATTTTGTAACATTTCTTCATATATGTTGAAGAATAATGTTCAGTTATTTCACTGTGTTTTCTTTTTCAAGTGAAACCATTCTACTCCTTTAAAATTTTAATCAGAGATACTATGATTCTATTACTGAGAATATTTAATCATGATATTTATTTTTTCCCTGTACCTTCTCTGCACATTCCAGATTCTTCATTGCTGAATAGATCACAAGTATTCAGAACAATCAAGAAGTGTTTGACCAAGCCAATAACATATTTGTTCCTAATCTCAAAACTCTATCTAATGAATCTAAGTTCTAATAATACCTCTATAACTCAAAATTGGGAAAATTCAGCAGGTGCCACAGGACTGGAAAAGGTCAGTTTTCATTCCAATCCCAAAGAAGGCCACTGCCAAATAATTTCAAACTGCCATACAATTGTGCTCATTTCACATGCTACAAGGTTATGCTCAAAATCCTTCAAGTTAGGCTTCAGTAGTACATGAACCAAGAACTTCCAGAAGAATAGGCTGGGTTTAAAAAAGGAAGAGGAACAAGAGATAAAATCGCCAACATGTTTTGTAACATAGAGAAAGCAAAAGGATTCTAGAAAACATCTATTTCTGCTTCATTGACTATGCTAAAGGTTTTGAGTGTGTGGATCACAATGAACTTTGGAAAGTTCTTAAAGGAATGGGAATATCAAACCTCCTGAGAAACCTGTGTGCAGGTCAGGAAGCAGTAGTGAGAACCAGACATAGAACAGCAGACTGATTCAAAATTGGGAAAGAAAAATGTCAAAGCTGTGTATTGTCACCCTGCTTATTTAACTTATATGCAGAGTATATCATGAGAAATGCTGGGCTAGATGAATCACAAGGTGGAACCAAGATCGCTGGGAAAAATATCAACGACCTCAGATATGAAGATGATGCCACTCTGTTGGCAGAAAATGAGGAGGGACTAAACAGCCTCTTGATGAGGTGAAAGAGGAGAGTGAGAAAGATGGCTTGAATCTCAACATTCAATAAACTAAGATTATGGCATCCAGTCCCATCACTTTCTGGGCAAATAGAAGGGGAAACGTGGAAACAGTGACAGATTTCTTTTCTTGGACTCCAAAATCACTGTGGATGGTAACAGAACCCATGAAATTAAAAGATGCTTGATCCTTGTGAGGAAAGCTATGACAACCCTAGATAGCATATTACAAAGCGGAGACATCATTTTGCCAACAAAGGTCCATATAGTCATAGCTATTTTTCCACAGTAGGCATGTATGTATGTGAGTATTGGACCATAAAGAAGACTGAGTGCCAAAGAATTGATGCTTTCAAACTATAGTACTAGAGAAGATTCTTGAGAGTCCCTTTTGGGCAGCAAGGAGATCAAACCAGTCAATCCTAAAGGAAATAAACCCTGAATATTCGTTGAATGACTAATGCTGAAGCTGAAGATTTAATACTTTGGCCACCTGATGAGAAGAGGTGACTTATTGGAAAAGACCTTGATCCTGGGAAAGATTGACAGCAAAAGAAGAAGGGAGTGGCAGAGGATAAGGTAGTTAAACAGCATCACCAACTCAATGGACACGAATTTCAGCAAACACTTGCAGATAGTGATGGACAGAGAAGTGCTACTGGAGTGATGGACTGGAGTGTTACTGTCCACTGAGTCACAAAGAACTGGACATGACTTAGCAACTGAACAACAGCAATAACACGTCTCCCAACTCGGATTTCTTAGTCTTGTACGGACTGATGTAGTGACTGGGTAACAGAAAACTTCTGTGAAATCCTAATAGAAAATATATTTTCACCCTGATAAGATGGTGAAGGTCATGTTCAACACTGTTATTTGCCATTTTTCATGCATAGAGCTTGATATGCAGTAAATATTGAACACATATTTCTTATTAATATAAAATTGTAGAAACTCATCTCGATGCTATTGTTATTTAAAATAAAAATGTAATTTAAGAGGGAGAAATACATAGAGAAATTGTTAATAAAAATAGAAAATTTACCCTTTTTAATTAAAAGCAATGTGTTTTGGGGAAAACGTTGTGATTTCCATTGAGAAAAATAATAACATAAATGGATAAAACTTGAAAAAAGTGTAGTTGCAGTGTATTAGTTTAAATTTAAGATAAAGATTTTTTGTTAATATTCTACATAATCCTTATTTTTTTGTCATGAGGTGTGTTAGTATTTTTTTTATAAAACTTCCCTCCTGTTTTTTTAAGTGATTCTCCACCAGTTTCAAGATCTTTCTAATATATGCCTTCCTAAATACTATATACATTTATAAAATCTACTTTAGTTTTAGAGTGTTTTTCATGTGATCATACTCAGCATTAATTCAGCTTAAGAATACTGGGCAACAAAATACCTCTGCTGAATTCACTCAGAATGACCTTTGTGTTACTATTACAGATCTCCAGATATATCTTTTCATCCAGTTGACTCTCTCACCCATTTATTGCAGGGGGGGACATCATATAATTTTTATCTTATTTAGTGGAAATATCTACTTGAATAAAAAGCAACAAAAACAAAACATAAGACAGGCAAGAAAATAAGAAACTGCAAATACTAGCTTACATGAGGTGTAGTACATTCTCTCAGTCTCCCAGGTCAGTCAGAAACGTAACTAGAGGCAAGATGGCTATTTTGTATCAAGGCAGTTTGTAAAAGAGGGAGAAATCTATTTGCTTTATATTGAATTTTAGAAACTAAAATGACAAAATTCTCAATCATGAGATAATCAGAAAAGGTGTAAATTGAAGGTTCAGGAAACATTCAATTTAATGTCACTCATGACTCCACATAGTAGCTTTTGTTTGCCTTGTGGGGAAATAACATGAGTGTTAGACAAAGCGTACATCATAAAGAATACTCCTTGAAAGTAAAATCCAAGTTTAGTAACAATCAAAGATGGTCAGTATTCAATTACCTTCATCAGGCTGCAAGAAGCAGCTGTTAGAAATCAAACTGAAAATATTTGTTCAGTGAAATACAGGACATTCTAATTACCAATATATCCACTCTGGCCAAATCACTATTGCTGAGAGTACTGCCCTTTTAAATTAACTCACCAACGGATCCAGTTCTTATCACAAGTCATCAAAATATTGACTAATACATCCAGTTAAGCAGAGTTCATCAAACAAGGAAATACTTTTCACTGTTCATTGGAATTGAATGAAACTTAGGTAAAAGAATATAAAATAAAATAATAAAAATTTTAAAAAAATAAAAAATGAAATAAAATCAATTAAGTCTTCTGTTAAATCAAAATTCAACTCTAATTCTAAATGAAAAAAAGAAAAAAGAAACCTGGTTATCTGAAGCAGAAACTTTTCTTTATTGAGATAAAAATAGATGAACTTACAAAATACAGTAGTCTTGTTTAATCCCAAAAGGACAAATGAGGGTATTCTCTCAGAACTCTTCTTGGTTATATTTCCTGAAAAAGAAAATTGAAATAAATAAAATTAAAGGCTGAACTTAAAAAAAGGAAAAGAAAACATCTTTAAGGAAACTGAGACTGTGTAACAGAAAGATTCTTCTTGTACAAATTGTAGGTCTTTGTAATAGGGAATGTTCTGAATGTCATTTGTACCAATATTCAGATCATGTGAAAGAATTTATATCACTTTCCAAACAATCCCCAAATGTGTAAACACGCTAGTATATTAAGAAGTGTCAATTGGATTTTTATTTTGTAATAAAAAGTCAAAACAATCTCTTCCAGTGTAAGACATAAGAAGGCTGTTTATGCCATGTATGTGCTGCTGAATAACTAAGACACTGAGATATTAGCCCCAAAGACAGAGGACAAACTAAAAGATAAGACTAGAATATCTGGCTACAGTTTGATACAGTTGTTTCACAACAATTGTTGGAAATTGATAGAATGCCTTAAATATATTGAGGATAAATGAAAAGGTGAGGCATTTAAAGTACAAGCAAGAGAATACGGTGTGAATCTAAGTAACTTTCACTTTGATATCCTCATATATTCAAGCAGCACATCAAGAGGAAATATTCACCAGCCACATGATTCAGTTTCTGTATCCCCAGGTACAATACAGCAACGAGTATCCTACCCTTTATTTCTTTCAGGGTCCACTCCAATAGAAGGCAAAGATGACTTCAATATGTGTTCTTTCAAAAAATGTATTTAAGAATGTTTATAGCAGTATTATTGAGAATAGACAATATCTGGAAACAACTCAACTGGACTCATTAATAGAATAAACAAAGTGTGAAGTGTTTATGAAAAAAATATTGAAGTTTTTGTTTGGTTGAAAGGGCTAAGGATGCCAATTGCACATACAGTGAAGTGTCATCAGTCAGTCTTTTAAGATCTCTCTTTACTTATTTATTTATTTTTTAGAAAGAAAGATCATCAGGTAATCAAGTAATATTTTTAATAAACTGCAGTCACAGAGGCTATTTGATTTTTTTCAATGAATGCATAGAGTAACACTGTAGCTGTAGATAAAACATGTCATTTTCATATCAGCCTTGTATTTGTTTATAGAATCACTGTGCCATGGAGAAGTATTAACAGAGGTTGTGTAATAGTTCCCTAAAAGCATGACAATGGAATTACTAACTTGGCTTACAGAAGTCAACTGCTTCCACTGGAAACGCATTGTAACCATACATGGTAGAAATACCAAATTCAAACTCTAACTCTATATAACAAATAGAATGTTAGAAAATTAGAAAAATAACAAGAACAGGAATAAAACTGTTTCCATAAGAGAATAGTGTATAGACCCAGGAGAATTTCCTTCAACTTTTGTATTTTTCAATACAATTCTAAGAAGAAGCCACTATGATTATATACACTTTCACTAATTTTCTTATAAATTGTGCATTTTCAAGTGCTTCTAGATAAAATGTGTTAGCAATCAAATATTCATGAACAGTCACAAATGGCATCTTTATGAATTAAAAACAATATCCTTCTTTTTCCCAAAATAGTCCAATTACTGTCATTAGCTTTAATTATGGCTAGCACTGATATGTTCAAATGAAATTTAAAAACTTGAAAAATTATCATGTTTCAAATAACAATTTATGCAATCAAAATGAAATTTAGATATTAAAATCTGAGTTACAAATAAAAAGTATTGTGAATTATCAATGAATCTACTAGCATACTCATCTCACATGCTAAAGTAACGCTCAAAATTCTCCAAGCCAGACTTCAGCAATACGTGAACTGTGAACTGTCAGATGTTCGAGATGTTTTTAGAAAAGGCAGAGGAACCAGAGATCAAATTGCCAACATCTGCTGAATCATGGAAAAATCAAGAGAGTTTCAGAAAAACATCTATTTCTGCTTTATTGACTATGCCAAAGCCTTTAACTGTGTAGATCACAATAAACTGTGGAAAATTCTGAAAGAGATGGGAATACCAGACCACCTGACCTGCCTCTTGAGAAACCTATATGCAGTCAGGAAGCAACAGTTAGAACTGGACATGGAACAACAGACTGGTTCCAGATAATAAAAGGAGTATGTCAAGGCTGTATATTGTCACCCTGCTTATTTAACTTCTATGCAGAGTACATCATGAGAAACATTGGGCTGGATGAAGCACAAGCTGGAATTAAGATTGCTGGGAGAAATATCAATAACCTCAGATATGCAGATGACACCATCCCTATGGCAAAAAGCAAAGAAGACTCTTGAGAGTCCCTTGCACTGCAAAGAGATCCAACCAGTCTATTCAAAAACAGAGCAGTTCTGAGTGTTCATTGGAAGGACTGATGTTGAAGTTGAAACTTCAATTCTTTGGCTACCTCATGCGAAGAGTTGACTCATTGAAAAAGACCCTGATGCTGGGAGGGATTGGGGGCAGGAGAAGAAGGGTATGACAGAGGATGAGATGGCTGGATGATATCACTGACTCACTGGACATGAGTTTGAGTAAACTCCGGGAGTTGATGATGGACAGGGAGGCCAGGTGTGCTGCAGTCCATGGGGTCTCAAAGGGTTGGACACAACTGAGCAACTGAACTGAACTGATCTACTAAAATCAAAGACCAGCTGGAAAACCTAAAATGGTGAAGATGGTCCCTTTCTCCCACCTTCAATCTTTCCCAGCATCAGGATCTTTTCAAATGAGTCAGCTCTTTGCATTAGGTGGCCAAAGTATTGGAGTTTCAGCTTCAACATCAGTCCTTCCAATGAATATTCAGGACTGATCTCCTTTAGGATGGATTGGTTGGATCTTCTTGCAGTTCAAGGGACTCTTAAGAGTCTTCTCCAACACCATAATTAAAAAACATCAATTCCTCAGCAATCAGCTTTCTTTATAGACCAACTCTCACATCCATACAAGACTACTGGAAAAACAACCCTTGACTAGACGGATCTTTGTTGACAAAGTAATGTTTCTGCTTTTTCACAGATACCTCGCCAAAATTTACTTCTTTCTGTGTCATATGGAAAGAGGGACAATAAAGAGAAAAGACGAAGGAAGGGGAGGGAGAAAAAAGGGAAAGAGGGAGAGAAGGAGAAAAAAGACAAAGCTCACATAAATAAATGGACCTGAGGAAAGGAGAGATTGAGACTAAACTGTGGTCACAAACATGGTTCTTATATATTTGAGCATTTTGTGATGTGGAAATGAAAAATACCTTTGATGGTGACTGAAAAAATCCTGAGATATAACCAAGCAAATTAAAAATTGAATAAATAAGCTTATCCTTGAAAAAAATTATCCAGGCAGAAATGGGGCGATGTCAAGATTTAATCAACAGATGGTACATAATGATTAGACATGAGATTTATCTTCCAAACCACTCCCTGTGACTGTTTCAGCTGCTTTAGGTGGGAGGGAGAATGTAAGTTAGAGGTGAAATCATTGTTTCACTAAAAACGTAGACTCCTTTCTTCCTCAGATCAAGCCTAGCACATCTCGGGGTATCTACTCATTGCAAACTTTATATTTTTAGTAAAAGTGTTTGATCCCAAATAGATGATTTGCATATTTATTATGATCAACTTTCAATAAATGGGATAAATTGCCCTGTTAGGGTGAGAGGATCAATATACATTTATTTGGATTTAGAAAGGAAAAGTAAGTTTAATAAACTAAAAGTTTGATAATCAAAATATAATATTGATTTTAGAACATTTATCAAAACATATGCTTCTAAAGCAGAGGCAGAGCTTCAAACTGATACATCCATCAACTTTTCTATAATTCTCTTTTTATTTTTTTATTTTATTTTCTTTAACTACTTACCTATGTATCTAATCTAGTATGTGTGTATACGTGTATGCATATTCATACAATTAAAAAATCTCTCACTGGTGTTAGTGCAATGGCTTTACTTAATATATTTATTGTAGTTTGTACTATTTGTTTTTTGTTTACTGAAACATAAAAATATTGCTGAATCCTTATTTAAATCTGGAAGGTGCTTTAATTCTGATATGAATCATTATGTAAGTATGTTTACATTCAGAAAACTAAGATCATAGCATCTCATCCCATTACTTCATGGCAAATAGATGGGGAAACAGTAGAAACAGTTGCTGACTTTATTTATCTAGGCTCCAGAATAACTGCAGATGGTGATTGCAGCCATGAAATTAAAAGATGCTTACTCTTTGGAAGGAAAGCTATGACCAACATAGACAACATATTAAAAAGCAGACACATTATTTTTTGAACAAAGGTCCATCTAGTCAAGGCTCTGTTTTTTCCAGTGGTCATGTACGGATGTGAGAATTGGACTGTGAAGAAAGCTGATTGCCAAAGAATTGATGGGTTTGAACTATGGTGCTGGAGAAGACTCTTGAGAGTAACTTGAACTGCAAGGAGATCCAACTAGTCCATTCTAAAAGAGATCAGTCCTGGGTGTTCATTGGAAGGACTGATGTGGAAGCTGAGACTCCAATACTTTGGCCACCTAATGCAAACAGCTGACTCATTTGAAAAGACCCTGATGCTAGGAAATATTGAGGGCAGGAGGAGAAGGGGACAACAGAGGATGAGATGGTTGGATGACATCACCAACTCAATGGACATGGGTTTGGGCGGACTGCAGGAGTTGGTGATAGACAGGGAGGCCTGGCTTTCTGCAGTTCATGCGGTAACAAAAAGTTGGACATGACTGAGTTACTGTACTGAACTGATCTGAACGAGTAATGAATAATCCAAAGGTAAATATTAACATAAGCTTAAATCAGAAATTACTGCTTAACGATCCACTCGTCTTATCACAAGAATTGCTCATTTTTAGTGTGAAAATTTGGTCAGTACCAAAATTACATGCGGTGTTAAAGTTTCTGCTTCTTTCCAATACAGGTTATATATTATAACATATCAAATTATTTAATTGTTTTCCCTAGATATTAGAAATGCAGTAAAATTTATGATGTTTATTAGAATGCAGCATTTGTAATAAGTATGCTTTATTATAATAAAAATATGGAAAACTTTACACAAAAATGAAGAGAAAATTATTTAAAACATCAAAAATACTTTTAAATGACAAGAATTAAATGACCAAATAGGAAAAAAGTGGGAGAACCTCATAGCTATTCATTTTAGCAGAATATAATATGAATCATAACCGATGGATGGAAGAAGACACTACATTATCCCCCACCTCCGTGTCTACAATGGTTAGTGACTTTCAAGGAAAATTATTAATATCACGGGGAAAAATCCTGAAAAAGTCAATTGAAGTCAAATGGGTTGACTCAAGTCAAAAACCATTCAAGTCAAATGGGTTCCCTTAAAATCTCAAAATGCAGACATATTTTTAAATATTCATCAAAAGCTACTCTTACAGAACAATTATCCATTTCATTTTACTCTACAAAAGATAGCTCAGGTTTTGGGTATTTATTATATTTTACTTTTTCAAATGAATACAATTTGGAACATTTTCTACTCAAATAGATAGAAAAAGGAACATTCCGGTTCCTTTATGCAAAGAACCTTGTAGTTCAAATTTCTTCATATATAAAATCTCTGAATCAGCAATTGAGAATGAACAAAATCAATTATGGTCAGTGGGTAAACATGAATAAAGTGAACTAGACAGTTATAGTATACCTTAAAATCTAATTTGAAAAGATCAATAACTATCTTTGTTGAAGAACAGATATAAAATGAAACTAACAGATGATAAGTCCTTGAACATATAATATCAATAATTTGGTTCCTGACAAAGCAAATCTGTACAGAAGATCATCCAAAAATTTTTATGAGTTATAATGGAAATTTTCTCCATTTGGTAAAGATCATAGTAAAACTTGATATTATGAAAGAATGTTTATGTAGACTCCAAACACTGTTAACAAGTATTATGACACATTGTTTAAGGAATGATATATAAAAAAGAATAAATATATTTATTGCAAAAGTAATGAATTATTCATTTTAAAGCAAATGCCAAATGTTACTCAATTTAGTTATAGCTCATAGTATAAGCAGTACATAAAGAATTTGATCATTTGAAGTTTTGACTTTTAAAAATTAATTTATTTTTTATTGAAGGATATGAAGAACCAGAGATCAAATTGCCAACATTTGCTGGTTCATCAAAAGAGCAAGAGAGTTCCAGAAAAACATCTATTTCTGCTTTGTGGACTATGGCAAAGCCTTTAACTGTGTGGATCATAATAAACTGTGGAAAATTCTGAAAGAGATGGGAATACAAGACCACCTGACCTGCCTCTTGAGAAACCTATATGCAGGTCAGGAAGCAACAGTTAGAACTGGACATGGAACAACAGACAGGTTCCAAAAGGAAAGAAGTATATCAAGGCTGTATATTGTCACCATGCTTATTTAACTTCTATGCAGAGCACATCATGAGAAACGCTGGGCTGGAGGAAGCACAAGCTGAAATCCAGATTGCTGGGAGAAATATCAATAACATCAGATATGCAGATGACACCACCCTTATGGCAGAATGTGAAGAAGAACTAAAGAACCTCTTGATGAAAGTGAAAGAGGAGAGTGAAAAAGTTGGCTTAAAGCTCAACATTCAGAAAACGAAGATCATGGCTTCTGGTCCCATCACTTCATGGCAAATAGATGGGTAAACAGTGGAAACAGTGGCTGACTACTTTTCTGGGCTCCAAAATCACTGCAGATGGTGACTGCAGCCATGAAATTAAAAGACGCTTACTCCTTGGAAGGAAAGTTATGACCAACCTAGAAAGCATGTTGAAAAGCAGAGACATTACTTTGCCAACAAAAGTCCATCTAGTCAAAGCTATGGTTTTTCCTGTGGTTGTGTATGGATGTGAGAGTTGGACTATAAAGAAAGCTGGGTGCCGAAGAATTGATGCTTTTGAACTGTGGTGTTGGAGAAGACTCTTGAGAGTCCCGTGGACTGCAAAAAGATCCATCAAGTCCATCCTAAAGGAAATCAGTCCTGAATATTCATTGAAGGGACTGATGCTGAAGCTGAAAGTCCGATACTTTGGCCACCTTATGCAAAGACCTGACTTGTTTGAAAATACCCTGATGCTGGGAAAGACTGAGGGCAGGAGAAGAAGGGGATGACAGAGAATGAGATGGCTGGATGGTATCACCAACTCCATGGACATGGGTTTACGTGGACTCCAGGACTTGGTGATGGATAGGGAGGCCTGGTATGCTGCAGTTCCATGGGGTCACAAACAGTTGGACATGACTGAGCAACTGAACTTAATTGAACTGAATTACTTTTATGTAAAAACGTTTCTGATAGTTTTTTCAGGAGATATAGTGATATGGTACAATTTTTGTAAATTTTTAAAATTCTTAATCTATAGGGGAAGATGATGGCTAAGTAGACACAATAGCTACCACAAAATACTCAGAAAGCCTAAAAGATTTCAGTAAAGTTTGATTTCTGAAGAAGGTACTCAAAAGAAAATTTTGCACAATCATAAATTTTCTTATTTGGCTTCCATTGTGTAAGTATGAATATTTAATAAAACAACAAAAATTTCTTTATACATCCCTGATTTTCCCTTGTGAGTTTGAAGATCTTAGTAACTTTCCTTGGCTTAAATTAAACTTTGGATGACTTGAATATTTGCCAGTCATAAACATTAAAGCATTGCAAATAATCCTTGTGCAAGTTAAATTGATGACTGCCTGCATGCTCAATCGATCAGTCAGGTCAGTCTCTTTATGACCCTATGAACTGTAGCCCATCAGGCTTCTCTGTTCATGTAATTTTCCAGGCAAGAATACGGGAGGGGGTTGCCATTTCCTATTCCAGGGGATCTTCCCAGCCAAGGGATAGAACCATGTCTCCTGTGGCTCCTGCACTGGCAGGGAAAATCTTTACCACTAAGTAACCTGGGAATCCCAAATTGATGTCTATACACTACTAAAAATTGAAAGCTATCATACGATGCTTCATACACATCTCTTGATAACAAAGGCTATAAAAGGTGGTGCACCTTCCAAAATATCTGATTTTAAATTTATGTGCCGATTTACAGGCCATAGTCTGCCTGCCTAGTGGCCCGCCTAACCCCTATGCTATTTGAATCAGTTCTGATGAGATGGATGAAACTGGAGCCGATTATACAGAGAGAAGTAAGCCAGAAAGAAAAACACCAATACAGTATACTAACACATATATATGGAATTTAGGAAGATGGCAATGACGACCCTGTATGCAAGACAGGGAAAGAGACACAGTTGTGTATAACGGACTTTTGGACTCAGAGGGAGAGGGAGAGGGTGGGATGATTTGGGAGAATGACATTCTAACATGTATACTATCATGTGAATTGAATCGCCAGTCTATGTCTGACGCAGGATGCAGCATGCTTGGGGCTGGTGCATGGGGATGACCCAGAAAGTTGTTATGGGGAGGGAGGTGGGAGGGGGGTTCATGTTTGGGAATGCATGTAAGAATTAAAGATTTTAAAATTTAAAAAATAAAAAACTAAAATTAAAAATAAATAAATAAATAAATAAAATAAAATAAAATAGCCCTTTGACTCACAAAAAAATAAATAAATAAATAAATTTATGTGCCAACTCTGTATGCTGTTCTAAGTAAAACCAACATGTTAGAGCAGGACAAATTTTGATTTGTGACAAACAAGAGGGTAAGCATTATAGGTTGCAGGCTGCATATTTTTGCTCAAAATAGAATGTTAAAGCATTTTTCAAAATAATTATTCTTTAAAAATAGGTATTTAAATATGGATGTGTATCCAAAGATCCAAATACAATTTTAAATTCAAACATGGAGTGCTTTGCTTTCATAAGATTATATAGAAAGCAATTTATTGTTTCTTTCTCATTCAAGGTTTCAAATGTTTACAATGATTTCATTTAGAATTTCACTTCATTTCATTGTTTTAAATAAAGTATTATATCACTGTTTTAATTGTGTGTGAATTATACTTAATGCTGGAGGCGAGAGAGTAATAATAAATTATACATAGTATTTTGTCCTTAACAAAGAGTTTTTATAAGAATCCCCCAGTGTCTTCACAACATCCTGTGAACTTGTACCCATTTTCTAAACTGGAAAATTGAGGTTAAGAGAGAGTAAATGGCCTCTAAATTTCTGTGAGTCTTAATATCATCTCACTTCATAATTTTCTAGGATATATACTTTTTTCATTTATAAAAATGATAATCTTTTTGTTTGCTGACAAGAGAGTAGTGATTGTGTGAAATAAGGTGATTCATTCTCTTCTCTGGGATTGAAATATGATTCACAAACCATGTGAAAATCAAGTACCTTTTTATCAGTAAAAGGGGAATATATATGCAATCATGGAAATTATGAAAGTGGTCCTCACAAATCAAGCCCCTTCTAAATTAATGAAAAATGTTGTCCTGAAATTTCTAAGGTGATTTCCCCAGGAGAGATGAGCTCCTTTGGGAGCCAAGAAGATAAAATGCCATTGGGGGTTGCCATGGGATACAATTTTATAAGAATATGTGCAGAGCAGATGGGAGGAAGGTAAATAAAGTATATGCAGGTATGGTCAAAAAGGGAAGTTTTCTATTTAAATTTGCCATTAAACAATGGAAGAGCTTGAACATTTGCCTATTTCTACTGTCAGAGAAAATTGCATTTGATATTTAAAAATGTGATCCCATAATTGCAAACCTAATTTGTTGTAAACTTGAAAGAACAGTTTTTATAATGGCAGCATAATTCTCATTAAGGGAATAGATAGTTTCTAATCACTGATTGAGTAAGACAAATTAATATTACATGCTAATAATATGAATTTATAGTTGCCTCTTTTGTAAGGTTATAAGTAAACAGATTAGGAAATTATTTGTGGCTATACTTTTAAGGTCTGACACTGGAAATTCTAAGAATTAATTATCAGAAGGGATAGGAAACCTTTTATAATTTTACTGATGACAGTCCTGTTTGCAAACTACTCTCAAGCATCTGCTTCTCTGAATAGCTCATACTATTTTGCTTCTTTAAACAGCATCATTTTAGCAAAGTTCTTGAGTGCCCTTCACTGAATGAGCTTTATATAAAAATACAATTTACATGAAGTTTGTATATTGAATATATGTAAAACATGCCATGTAAATTTCTACTAAGTAAAGCAAATGATTTTCTCAGCAATGGACTGACTGATTAGTCCTTGCCAGAAAAGTTTTGAGAGTATTTACTGACAAATCTTATAAATTAACACTAATATTTAAGTTATCCTTTGAAATGTAGTTAATTTTAACAATAAGAAATCCTACACAGGATAGCCAATAGGACAAAATAAATAAATGAAAACCTGTAGCTGTCTGTGTGTTTGGCAGAATAAATGATTCATACGTCAAGAGAGAGAAACTGTGGGACAGAAACAGAGAGAAGTAAGATACAATCCCGCTTTTCCTGCCTCACTTTGTTCTTTTCCTTCTTGATGGGCTCTGAAATGAAGTGTAGAGGTTTTATTAGATTCAGGTTAACATTATTTGTAAGAATATATTACAGGCAATTTTCTTCATATTGCATCGTATCAGAAAGTGAAAAATCACAGTGCCCTGCTATTAATGATAATCAACTATAAATGTAGTGTTTTGGCCCAGATCATTATGGCCAGTTCTGGTCGCTATTAATATACATTTTCCCTTTTCAATCTGGGCTGGATTATCTTGCCAGCATTTGTATATCCTGTTCCCCAACAATCATTTATATGATGGATTTAACATTGAATGAATACACTTTCTTGATTCAGGTATAAATGTTGAATCTCCAATTCTGTAATTCCATACAATTTTACATCTTTCACACACACACACACACACACACACACACACACACACACAGAATGTGTTGTTCTTTCCTCTTTCTCATTTATGTAGGTAAATAAATATGTTGCAATATAGTTGCCCCAGATCTGAAATCAATGTCCTTGCAAGGAAGAGGAATAAATTGCCTGATTTGTGCACTTGGGAACAGGCCCAAAGAATCAGTAGCTTGGTCCCTTTAGGATCTTTTTCTAAGGAGATGTCATTAGGATGTGTACTGTCATCTGGGTGCTATCATCTACTGCAGCAAGGAGTCTACCCCATGCATGAAGCTGACAATTGTCCAATTGAGCCTATAACTTGGGGCGGAAAACCTAGTTAGTTCAAGTTTGGAAGACTGGCCTATCACATTTGTGGATTTAAGCCAATAAACCAATCTATCTTTTATCAAAACTGAAACGGATATTTTTATTTCCAGTTCATCCTGTTTCTCCTCTATTCTTCAGGTGGTTGTGAACTTGAATATGTAAGATGAGTATTATTTTATTGAATTCAAAACCATCATAGTGTTCATTTAAACGAATGTCTCATACCATTAAAAAATAAACACAAATATAAACACAAACAAACATGCTCATACATGCAACAGAGTGAAATTTTACTCAGAGGAAGATGGTATATTTTTGACCTATATAAATTCTAATACCCAACAGCTAATCAGTTATTGATAATTTTACTAAAAATTTACACAGGCTTTTGGTAAGGACTAGTGGAAGTATACCCTAAAAGAAAACTAAAATCCTTGGAAGTTAATATCTACTAAAGGAGCATCTGAGTCATCCCAGCAGTGGGTATAGCCCATCTACCTGCTATTGCTGGTGGTCCTTTCATCAACCTGTATGAGCTATTATACTTTGCCAGAAGTCAAAAAGTAGCTTAGGTCTGAACAGAATCTGATTCTGAGTCCACTTAAGATGGTGTCACTTTCTAAATGGATACTGTATTAAACAGACTAAGTTTCTAAAATATATATCATTTCCTAAAGATATTAAAAGTTCCTCAAGAGTGTTTTATAACCCTAACATATTATAAGTAGTGGGTATTCAATTAAGGTTTTGTTTTCAAAGTCATTCTCATTTAACAATCAGTTATGAATTTTGCCATTTTGGGGACACTATATATATAGCGAAATTTAATGAATGGATCAAGAGAAGCAATTTAATCTCCTTTTACTTTCAAATTTCTTTCCAAGTGTAGTACTATAATATGGTACACAGTGACTTTACATTGCAAGAAGAGCTGACTGCTTACTAGTGTTGCCACAATCTCAATAAGTACCTTAAATCTCAAATAAATTTCATTATGCTAAAATGCACTCTCATCTAAATGTCTGTTGTCTGCTGCAAGCAACACCTGCTTTAAATTTTTCACTTATATCCTTGAGAGTAAACAAACTTACTTGAAGGATATACTATCTTTCCTCTGGTATCTAAGGCACTCTTTGGTGATAAATATGCTGCTCAATGACATTAACTCAGGCTACTAAGTCACTCATTAATGCCTATCTCCTACTGTTGAAAATCAGTGCATTTGCTGACCTGCATTCATGTATATTCCTCCCTGCCCGCAACACCTACAACACCATATTCAAAGAACTCTGGGAATATACACAAGAAATGTCTAATAAGAGTTGTCTCTAAGGAGGAGAATTAGAGGATTGGGTACAGGGCAAAGGAGGAGCCTGGTGGGCTGCAGTCCATGGGGTCGCTAAGAGTCGGACACGACTGAACGACTTCACTTTCACTTTTCCTTTCATGCATTGGAGAAGGAAATGGCAACCCACTCCAGTGTTCTTGCCTGGAGAATCTCAGGGATGGGGGAGCCTGGTGTGCTGCCGTCTATGGGGTCACACAGAGTTGGACACGACTGAAGTGACTTAGCAGCAGCAGTACAGGGTCAAAAGAGAGAATTACTTTCGTTTCCATTTTTGAAGTTCTTGAATTTCTTTTGAGTGTGCATGTATTACCAATTGAAAAACGATAGAAGATTCAAAGCACAAATCCAAGCATTATGGAGTCTATCAGAGTATCATCCTTAGAGAGAAAACGTATTTCTTAAACTTAATTAAGCAATTATTTATCCAAACAACTAAGAATTGACCAAGTTGGCCACAGTTTGGATATTATGTGTCAGGTCTAGAAAGGGTAATGTATACCCTGGATATTTCTTTTTATTTTCCTATGTGTTCTTTGAAAGAGTTAGATTTGCAGAATTAGATATAATCATCATCTTTAAGATCCACTTATTCAAATAAAAAGACAGGGTCTTCCTTGTTGGTGATCAGTGCATCTCATGTCTTCTTTCTTCCATGCAGAGTCTCCTTAGTTCTATAAAATCAGAAATACTGGAGAGGAATTATGCTTGAATCAAAACTATAGAGTTCCATATGGAAATACAACCAATAACAATGAAGTCATTATATCTGCAAATATATAAAACTATATTTTTAATTGTTATTATTTTTAATTTTGGCATTTCTCTTAGAATGAGAGCCAGCCAATAATCCAATGAGGAGTCTGCTTAAATTTATTAAACGTATCAATAAAGATAAGTATTTAATGCACAATTGCATTTGATACTGAGTTAAGTGATTATTATTTAAAAGAGAGTAATAAATAATGTGACCTGATAAATATTTACATCAGGGTCACTAGGATTGCTTACTAAAAGTGTGGATGCTTGAATCTTCTTCTCAGTTATGACAATTCAGAATGTTTATGGGTACACTTAAGACACTTAGATTATTTTAAAGACCCAGAATCTTCTTATACTTAAGTCCTAGAATAATGACTCTCAAATCTTTAACAGAAGAAACATTGCATCTGTTTGCAAGTGAATAGAAAGAAGACATATATTAGTAATTTATATACATGCACATGAATCACATATATGACTACATACTAAATACATAATCAAACATGTTAGGTGTTAACATGATTCAAATGCAAGTATGCAAAATATTTCAAAAGATTATTAAACTTCTTATATCAATATAAGCCCAGATATAGTATAACAGATAAATAATATTATATAAAGTAATACAGTCCTAAGTGAATGAAGATTAATTGGACATTTGAGAAATAAATTATAGCAAATTCTTAAGGAGAACCAGATAAAACATTATAATTTGGGAAATATTAGACTGTTGGAGGAAGATTCAATTTAGTATTTATTTGACTGATAGGAATGGATTTCTGAGAGAGTTTAAGGTGATAAGTAAGTCACTCATTTAAGAGTATTTTTGAGAAGGTGTCATAGCTGGTAGTGTGTTACAGAGATCAGAGAGGTAGAGGGTGGACTTCAAATGATATTTTGAACCAGATGAACCTGAGAAATGTAAGAATCACACCTATAAGGCAGAGCCACAGTGATTAAAAGTAGGTATGTGCCTTTAACCTAATTCTACAGGCTTCCCTTGGTGGCTCAGTAGTAAACAAACTGCCTGCCAGTGAGGGAGACATGGGTTTGATCCATGGGTTGGGAAGATCCCCTGGAGGAGGGCTTGGTAACCCACTCCAGTATTCTTGCCTGGAAAATCCCATGGACAAGGGAGCCTGGTGGTCTACAGTCCATGGGGTTGGGAAAGAGCTGGACAAAACTTAGTGACCAAACAACAACACGGCTTCATTACAAGGTCATAATAACTTAACATAAATATATATATTCCTGTAGTACTACTTCAAATAAGGCTAAATCAAAGATCAGAAAAATACAAAATAGTTTTGTTATATTTGTAGCAAAACAAAATTAGGAAGCTCTAGGAAACAAAATTCAAAGTTAAATACATTTTTCCTCAATATTTTCTCAAACTATTGAAGATGAAAAATACCAAAGAAGAAAAAAGTAAAAAAGTATTATTCAAATTAAAAACTATAGCAATGTGTTAATTATACCTATAATAATGAAGTATATTAGAAATGTATGTCTACTTAAATAAAGGAATAACTATGAGAATGAATGTGTAATATATATGTTCTTATATATCTATGACTCAAAAACTATTTATCTCATTATAAATTAAAATTATATTTTCTACTTTTTAAATGTTTCACTTTAGCCACTTTTTTTCCATTTATCATTTGGTTTTTAATTTTTTATACTAATGAAGCCAATTACAACTGTCTCTAAACATGAAATTGATATAAAAAATATCTTTTTTCCTAAAATATTTATTCTTAATTTTTAAGTTAAGCTAAGAAAATGCACTTAAGGATAATGTGTTTCTAAGGCTAGTTCTCTAGCCTTTACAGTTCCTTATTTTAGGTATAGAATTCTTACATGGTGTGTTACAGTTTTATTCATCTGGTTTTTCTTAACACTGTCAATAGAATATTATTTTCAAACTTATGAGATTCTATCATGTCTTTGGACACTTAGAAAACAATAAGATATTTATGAAAGAAATAAAAGATGATATAAACAGATGGAACTATGCACCATATTCTTGGATTAGAAGACTTGATATTGTTAAAAATTAGAAGACTTGATATTGTTAAAATGACAATAGTCCCCTAGGCAATCTACAGATTCAATGTAGTTCTTATAAAATTATCAATAACAGTTTTAACAGAACTGGAATAAATAATTTTACAATTTGGATGGAGACACAAAAGACCCTGAATAGCAAAAGTAATCTTGATAAAGCACAGAGCTGGAGGATTCAAGCTCTCTGACTTCAGCCTATGCTACAAAGATGCAGTAATCAAACCAGTATGGTAAAGATACAAAAAGAGGCACATAGATCAGTGGAATAGAATTAATCCACACACTTATGGTCAATTACTCTACAGCAGAGAAGCCAAAAATATATGGTGGAGAAAAAAGAGCCCCTTTAATAAGTGGTGCCGGTCCTGGAAAACTGGACAAGTGTGTGTAAATGAATGAAATTAGAAAATTCTCCTACACCATAATCAAAAAAACAAACAACAACAACAAAAAACTCAAATGGATTAAAGACCTAAATGTTAGACTGGATACCATAAAACTCCTAGAAGAAACATTAACAGAGCACTCTTTGAATAAATTCCAGAAATATATTTTTAAAATTTGCTGCCCAAAGAAAAGGAAACAAAAGTAAAAATAGCCACAGAAGATTCAATTAATGTTTTTGGACAACAAAGGAAATCATCAACAAAAGAAAAAGATGGCCTATTGAATGGGATAGTTCAGTTTAGTTCAATCACTCAGTCATGTCTGACTGTTTGCAACCCCATGAATTGCAGCACGCCAGGCTTCCCTGTCCATCACCAACTCCCGGAGTTCACTCAGACTCATGTCCATCGAGTCAGTGATGCCATCCAGCCATTTCATCCTCTGTGATCCCCTTCTCCTCCTGCCCCCAATCCCTCCCAGCATCAGAGTATTTTCCAATGAGTCAACATTTCTCATGAGGTGGCTAAAGTACTGGAGTTTCAGCTGTTTCATCATTCCTTCCAATGAACACCCAGGACTGATCTCCTTTTGAATGGACTTGTTGGATGTCCCTGCAGTCCAAGGGACTCTCAAGAGTCTTCTCCAACACCACAGTTCAAAAGCACCAATTCTTCTGCGCTCAGCTTTCTTCACAGTCCAACTCTCATACATGACCACTGGAAAAACCATATCCGTGGCTAGACAGACCTTTGTTGGCAAAGTAATGTCTCTGCTTTTCAATATGCTATCTAGGTTGGTCATAAATTTCCTTCCAAGGAGTAAGTGTCTTTTAATTTCATGGCTGCAATCACCATCTGCAGTGATTTTGGAGCCCCCCAAAATAAAGTCTGAGATGGTTTCCACTGTTTCCCCATCTATTTCCCATGAAGTGATGGGACCAGATGCCATGATTTTCGTTTTTTGAATGTTGAGCTTTAAGCCAACTTTTTCACTCTCCACTTTCACTTCCTTCAAGAGGCTCTTTAGTTCCTTTTCACTTCCTGCCATAAGGGTGGTATCGTTTGCAACTCTGACGTTATTGATATTTCTCTCGGCAATCTTGATTCCAGCTTGTGCTTCTTCCAGCCCAGCAGTTCTCATGATGTACTCTGCATATAAGTTAAGTAAGCAGAGTGACAATATACAGCCTTGATGTACTTCTTTTCCTATTTGGAACCAGTCTGTTGTTCCATGTCCAGTTCTAACTGTTACTTCCTGACCTGCATATAGGTTTCTCAAGAGGCAGGTCAGGTGGTCTGGTATTCCCATCTTTTTCAGAATTTTCCACAGTTTATTGTGATCCTCACAGTCAAAAGCTTTGGCGTAGTCAATAAAGCAAAAATAGATGTATTTCTGGAACTCTCTTGCTTTTTTGGTTATCCAGCAGATGTTGGCAATTTGATCTCTTGTTCCTCTGCCTTTTCTAAAACCAGCATTGAATTGGATAAGATAATTGCAAATGTTGTGACTGATAAAAGGTTAATATTAAACATATATAAGCAGCTCATACAACTCAACATAAAAAACTTAAAAAAAATGAGTAGAAATGAATGAACATCTTTCCAAAGAGGAAATCCAAATAGTCAACAGGCACATGAAAAGATGCTTAATATCACTAATTATAAGGGAAATGCAACTAAAATCACTGAGGTTTCATCTCACTACTGTCAGATGGCTATCATCAAACCATCACCACCCCACCCCCCACCCAAATAACAAATGTTGAGAAGGATGTGGATAAAGGAAAGCCCTAGTACACTGTTGGTGGTAATGTAAATCAGTAGTCACTATGGAAAAGAGCATAGAGTTTTTTCAGAAAACCAAGAGCTACCATGCGATCCAGAAATTTCACTTCTAGGAATATATCTGAGGAAAGTAAGACACTAATTTCCATAATACGTGCATCACAATACTCTTAGCAGCATTATTTACAATTGCCAAGATATGGAAACAACCTGTGCCCATTAACAGATGTAAGGGTAAAGAAAACATGATATATATACTAGGTACACATACACATACCACACACACACACACACATACACAACGGAATACTACTCAAACATAAAAAGAATGATTTTTTTTTTTTTTTTGCCATTTGCAGCAATAGGAGTGGACTTGGAGGGCATTCTTCTGGTGAAATAAGTGAGACATAGAAAAAAAATAATGTGATATTGTTTATATATTGAATATAAAATTACAACAACTAAGTGAATAAAAGAAAAAATCAAACTCACGATATAGAGAAAAAACTAGTGGCTACCATGGAGAGAGGAAGGAGGGGTGGGGCAATAGGGATGGACGGGGCAATAGGGACAAAAGAAAAGGGATTATCAATCATCAGTTCAGTTCAGCCATTCAGTCGTGTCCTACTCTTTGCGACCCCATGAATCGCAGCATGCCAAGCCTCCCTGTCCATCACCAACTCCCGGAGTTCACTTAGACTCACATCCATCAAGTCAGTGATGCCATCCAGCCATCTTATCCTCGGTCGTTCCCTTTTCCTCCTGCCCCTAATCCCTCCCAGCATCAGAGGCTTTTCCAATGAATCAACTCTTCGCAAGAAGTGGCCAAAGTACTGGAGTCTCAGCTTTAGCATCATTAATTCCAAAGAAATCCCAGGGCTGATTTTCTTCAGAATGGACTGATTGGATGTGCTTGCACTCCAAGGGACTCTCAAGAGTCTTCTCCAACACCACAGTTCAAAAGCATCAATTCTTTGGTGCTCAGCTTTCTTCACAGTCCAAATCTTACATCCATACATGACCACTGGAAAAATCATAGCCTTGACTAGACAGACCTTTGTTGGCAAAGTAATATCTCTGCTTTTCAATGTGCTATCTAGCTTGATCATAACATTTTTTCCAAGGAGTAAGCGTCTTTTAATTTCATGGCTGCAGTCACCATCTACAGTGATATTGGAGCCCCCCAAAAACAAAGTCTGACACTGTTTCCACTTTTTCCCCATCTATTTCCCATGAAGTGATGGGACCAGATGCCATGACCTTTGTTTTCTGAATATTGTGCGTTAAGCCAACTCTTTTCGCTCTCCACTTTTACTTCCATCAAGAGGCTTTTTAGTTCCTCTTCACTTTCTGCCATAAGGGTGGTGCCATCTGCATCTCTGAGGTTATTTCTCCTGGCAATCTTGATTCCAGCTAGTGCTTCTTCCAGGCCAGAGTTTCTCATGATGTACTCTGCATATAAGTTAAATAAGCAGGGTGACAATATACAGCCTTGATGTACTCTTTTTCCTATTTGGAACCAGTCTGTTTTTCCATGTTCTGTTCTAACTGTTGCTTCCTGACATACATACATACAGATTTCTCAAGAGGCAGGTCAGGTGGTCTGGTATTCCCATCTCTTTCAGAATTTTTCCACAGCTTATTGTGATCCACACAGTTAAAGGCTTTCGTGTAGTCAATAAAGCAGAAATAGATGTATTTCTGGAATTCTCTTGCTTTTTCCATGATCCAGCAGATGTTGGCAATTTGATCTTTTGTTCCTCTGCCTTTTCTAAAACCAGTGTGAACATCTGGAATTTCACAGTTTACGTATTGCTGAAACCTGGCTTGGAGAATTTTGAGGATTACTTTACTAGTGTGTGAGATGAGTGCAGTTGTGTGGTAGTTTGAGCATTCTCTGGTATTGCCTTTCTTTGGGATTGGAATGAAAACTGACCTTTTCCAGTCCTGTGGCCACTGCTGAGTTTTCCAAATTTGCTGGCATATTGATGCTGGCAACACTTTCACAGCATCATCTTTCAGGACTTGAAATAGCTCAACTGGAATTCCATCACCTCCACTAGTTTTGTTCATAGTGATGCTTTCTAAGGCCCACTTGACTTCACATTCCAGGATGTCTGGCCCTAGGGGAGTGATCACACCATCGTGATTATCTTGATCATGAAGATCTTTATTGTATAGTTCTTCTGTGTATTCCTGCCACCTCTTTTAATATATTCTGCTTCTGTTAGGTCCATACCATTTCTGCCCCTTATCGAGTCCATCTTTGCATGAAATAGTCCCCTGGTATCTCTAATTTTCTTGATGTGATCTCTACTCTTTCCCATTCTGTTTTTTTTTTTTTTTTTTTCCTCTATTTCTTTGTATTGATCGCTGAGGAAGACTTTCTTGTCTCTTCTTGCTATTCTTTGGAACTCTGCATTCAGATGCTTATAGCTTTCCTTTTCTCCTTTGCTTTTCACTTCTCTTCTTTTTACAGCTATTTGTAAGGCCTCCTCAGACAGCCATTTTGCTTTTTTGCATTTCTTTTCCATGACAATGATCTTGATCCCTGTCTCCTGTACAATGTCACGATCCCCCGTCCTTAGTTCATCAGGCACTCTATCTATCAGACGTAGTCCCTTAAATCTATTTCTCACCTCCACTGTATAATCATAAGGGATTTGATTTAGTTCATACCTGAATGGTCTAGTGGTTTTCCCTACATTCTTCAATTTCAGTCTGAATTTGTCAATAAGGATTTCATGATCTGAGCCACAGTCAGCTCCTGGTCTTGTTTTTGTTGGCTGTATAGAGCTTCTCCATTTTTGGCTGTAAAGAATACAATCAGTCTGATTTTGGTGTTGACCATCTGGTGATGTCCATGTGTAGAGTCTTCTCTTGTGTTGTTAGAAGAGGGTGTTTGCTATGACCAGTGCATTTTCTTGGCAAAGCTCTATTAGTCTTTGACCTGTTCATTCTGCATTCCAGGGCCAAATTTGCCTGTTACTCCAGGTGTTTCTTGACTTCCTACTTCTGCATTCCAGTCCCCTATAAAGAAAAGGACATCTTTCTTGGGTGTTTAGTTCTAAAAGGTCTTGTAGGTCTTCATAAAACCGTTCAACTTCAGCTTCTTCAGTGTTATTGGTTGGGGCATAGACTTGGATTACTGTAATATAGAATGGTTTGCCTTGGAAAAGAACAGAGATCATTCTGTCATTTTTGAGATTGCATCCAAGGACTGGATTTTGGACTCTTTTGTTGACCATGATGGCTACTCCATTTCTTCTGAGGGATTCCTGCCCACAGTAGTAGATATAATGGTCATCTGAGTTAAATTCACCCATTGTAGTCCATTTTAGTTCACTGATTCCTAGAATGTCGACGTTCACTCTTGCCATCTCCTGTTTGACCACTTCCAATTTGCCTTGATTCATGGACCTAACATTCCAAGTTCTTATGCAATATTTCTCTTTACAGCATTGGACCTTGTTTCTATCAACAGTCACATCCACAACTGGGTATTGTTTTTGCTTTGGCTCCATCCCTTCATTCTTTCTGGAGTTATTTCCCCATTGATCTCCAGTCACATATTGGGCACCTACTGATCTGTGGATTTCCTCTTTCAGTATCCTATCTATTTGCCTTTTCATACTGTTCATGGGGTTCTCAAGGCAAGAATACTGAAGCGGTTTTCCATTCCCTTCTCCAGTGGACCACATTCTGTAGGACCTCTCCACCATGACCCACTGGTTTTGGGGTACCCCACAGGTATGGCTTAGTTTCATTGAGTTAGACAACGCTGTGGTCCTAGTGTGATTAGACTGACTAGTTTCTGTGATTATGGTTTCAGTGTGTCTGCCATATGAAATCATGTGATGAAATCTCTGAAAATTATAAAGTACAATAGAATTTAAAGCACATTTGATTTAATTTAAAAAGACAAAAATAAATTAAGGTCCTATATTATATGCAGTTTTGCAATCTGGTAAAATGTGGGGGTTCCAAATGGCTTAAGAACTTTGGCAAATCCCTCCCCTCACTCTGTTCTCATGGGTAGGGTTCCCTAGGAATAGCAGGGAAAAAAAGCACTCCAGTGGTTTTTTAGTCCTCCTTATCAAGGGAATAGACATGGTACCTGTCTGTCCCTCATTAGTGAGTTTCAGTTCCCAGCAGCCCACAGAATTATTCAAACAGGCCAGTCAGATCCTCCAGCAGGAAGAAAGGGACACTCCTCATCTTGATACTAGAAAACCTGCCTCTGGAAGCTCCTGATTCCTCATTCCAGGTGCAACTACATGTGGCTCTGCATTGAGGCCAGTGTCATCTTCACCGGGGCTGTGAGCAAATGTGACTAAGAAATTGTTGTTAATTTCATATTTCCATTGTTGAGTTCTGTGTTCAGCCATCCCCACAACCCTAAGGCAAGAGTCTTTCCCACACTAACATGATGAAGAGATGTTGGATAAAACAGAAGACAAATAGGGCAAATCTGAATTTAAAGAAGTGAAATTTTGTTAAAGTACAAATTTTAAATTAAATAATTTATATTAATATTAACTTTATCTTCATAAAAATGACTTAAAAGAAGAATGTCATTCTGGATTTCCTTGGAAAATGTTAATAAATGAAAATATTCTGGAAATATATAATAGTGATGGTTGTACAACTTTTTGAATCTACTAAAAACCACTGAATTAGACTTTATAAATGGAGAAGAAAATGACAACCCACTCCAATATTCTTGCCTGGAAAATCCCATGGATAGCAGAGCTTGACGGGCTACATACAGTCTGTGGGGTAGCAAGAGTCAGACACAGCTACTTAGACTAGACTAGACATTATAAAGATGAATTGTGCCTCAATAAGAATAGCTAAGAATGAAAATGAAAATATTTTAATTTCCATACTAAGTGATAATACTCATATGGAAGCCTAAAGCCATGTTACAATAGGAATGGCTATAAAATTCAAAGAAATAAGTGTTTGGGCAGTTGCTGCTGCTGCTGCTAAGTCACTTCAGTCATGTCCTACTCTGTGGGACCCCATAGACAGCAGCCCACCATGCTTCCCCGTCCCTGGGATTCTCCAGGCAAGAACAGTGGAGTGAGTTGCCATTTCCTTCTCCAATGCATGAAAGTAAAAAGTGAAAGTGAAGTCGCTCAGTCGTGTCCGACTCTTAGAGACCCCATAGACTGCAGCCTACCAGGCTCCTCCATCCATGGATTTTCCAGGCAAGAGTACTGGAGTGGGGTGCCATTTCTTTCTCACAGCAAATGCCGAAATAAATGAACTAAACCTCTGTTCTAAGGAAAAGTACTAGATACTTAACAATTGCAACGATTAGCATACATTTTGAAGGAATAAAACAGTTTACCTGGAGAATGCAAGGTTAAGGTCTTTTGACTTGTCATCATAAATGCACTAACAATTAGAATCAAAATGAGTTATAAAGTAAATTCAGCTTTATGGAATCAAGAGTTAATAAACACTTACTTAAGATGAAAAATTCCAAGGTAGTGCCAATGTAGGGGACATAAGAGACATGGCTTCGACCGCTGGTTAGGAAAGATTCCCTGGAGGAAGGGATGGCAACCCACTCAACTATTCTTGCCTGGAGAATCCTAAGGACAGAGTAGCCTGGTGGGCTACTGTCCACTGCGTTTCAATGAGTCGGGCCTGCCTGAGGCAAATTAGCATGCATGCAAAATAAAAACACCCAAAGCATTTTTTATACTTAATATAATACTTAAAGACCAACATCCATAGAATATTAAAACAGAGGAAATCTAGATAGAGCTCTAGCTTCTTTGTTTTTTGGATGAAGAAAAGAATCCATAGGACCATGTGCCTGACCCAAGGTCAAGGACTGAGTTAGGTCAGAGCCAGCACCAGAACTAAGGTTTCCCGTCTCCCAGCTGCTGTTTGGTTTCCTTCTATCGTCTTCTGTATCACTGACTTTAACCAGGGGCATCATTTAGGTTAGTGATAGACCCAGTCAACATTCCAAGAGCCAGTTTTTGAGCCTTTGTGTTCAGTTTTTAGGCATATGTGTCCTATGATTTTAGAACATTTTAGAATGAACATTTTGTTCATTAAGAGTAATACACTTGGTAAATAGAATGTAGATAGTCATAATAAGATCACTGTATAAGAATCACTCACAAAAATGTCTATTTGGGCACGACTGTGTGAGAACTACGGCTTCCCTCATAGCTCAGCTGGTAAAGAGTCCACCTGAAATGCAGGAGACCCTGGTTCGATTCCTGCATCAGGACATTCCCCTGGAGAAGGAATAGCCCACCCACTCCAGTATTTCTGATCTTCCCTGGTGTCTCAGTTGGTAAATAACTTGCCTGCAATGTGGGAGACCTGGGTTCAGTCCCTGGGTTGGGAAGATTCCTGGGGGAGGGCATGGCAACCCACTCCAGATTCTTGCCTGGAAAATCTCCATGAATAGAGGAGCCTAACAGGCTACAGTCCATGGGGTCACAAAGAGTCAGACATGACTGAGAGACTGAGCACAGTGTAAGGACTATTTTTTAAAATTATATCTATTCATTTTGCCAACTAAAATTTTGGCTCTGTATGTTTTAAGCCACCTGATTAAGGTTTTTAAGCTTTAGCCTTTTTTAAAAGAGTTTAGCTTAGCAATTTAAAACAAAGAAAAGTTTGAGTGATCCTGTCTGATCAGACATGGCACATAAAATTGAGTAAATAGTTAACATAAATAAATGATAGAACAACAGAAATTATATATTTAAGACAGAAAGCAGCTAGAAAATGCCCCTTATGTACTTTTCCCAGATCAATTTATCAGATGATTGACTAATTGTTATGTAGACTCTGTGCCTTTCAGAGGGTGGGTGGCTCACACCAGTGCTTTCTATCACCTGTGTTCTCCCTATGGAATGGGCATTCTTCATCCTGAGTGCTTCAGAGCTTTTTGCAAGAGTAGTCTCTTCTGAAGTTCACAATGACAGTTTCTGCACAATACTATTAACAATTTCCTCAATCTTTAAAGGTAATGGAAAGCTAGCTTAAAATATTGATTTGGCACTACACACACACACACACACACACACATAAAGGAGAGAACGAGTATAATTTCAAAGTTCTGCTTGGTCTTTGTGTAGCTAATAATGATGATTTGGAATAGATGGCTCTTTGGAAAGGACTTATGATAGCTTTGTTTCTTTCACTCACATTGATTTCTGGGCATAGTGTTTAAGGCAAGGCTAACAATAAAGTGAAGTGTTCTGTTTACTAAAGTTACAAAAATTTCATGAATCTTCCGTCAAACAAGGAATATGGGTATTTCTGTGAGATAACCCCTGTAAAATTTAGAGCTTTTTTTTTTTCCTATTTTCCTGGACACTAAGAATATACAGCAAATTTAATTTTTATTATTTCTTTTCCTTAGGTTGTAATTTGCTTCATCACCCCTGAACATGAGCATCCTAGACTTGTAGTAGGAATTACTTAGAGGATGAAATAGAGAAGTAGCCTGTCCAACCTGGGGTAACATGGTAATTCAATAAACTGTAGGAGACAACAGAAGGCTAGAATGTAGAGTGAGACCTGTGTAACCAAGAAATTATAAGTTCCAGTATGTTACCTTTTAGAACAAGTCAGACAAATAGGCATTCTTATTTTCAAAAGAAAGTCACTTTTGTGTTGTGTACAGCAGCTGTTGCTTACCTGCTCCATCTAAATACCTCACAGCAAAAATATTATTTGGGTCTATTAAAATTTCCCTAGCATGGTCACTGTCATGGAACACAATCCATGATGCATGTATGAGAAGAAGGGTATGGGGAATGCAGGATCGTGATATGGGATAGCTATATCTAAAGGAATATGCCATTCTACCACCTGGAGACACAAATGCAGACCTTTGACATATCACTTTCCTAATCATTTAGGTATCTCTAGAAAAGAGACTTAGTAGTAAGATTTATATTAAAGTCTTTTTGTGTCCCAGAGAACTGTATGAAAGGAGCTAATGGTCTAAATAATCTGTTCATAGCTCAAGGGAGCTAAAAACTTTATTTTGAGATTTAAAATATGTAACACATTACTTTAATCAAATATATTGCCATTTTAATGCCGTCTTTCCATTCAACCCAAATTTCACAGTCCTCATTATTTGCCTAAATATTAATGTGAATTTTACCACTGACATCTACTGTATTAATTCTATACAACATTTTCTAACTTTAAGATTTTCAGGACTTCTTTTAAGAGTTCTTAATACACAACTTTTTTTTTTTTTTAGTAGACTGAAACTCCAGAATATGTTAAAAAGAACTGTTCTCAATAAAATAATTATGTTAACACATTTTTATGATATTATGATAATAGAACATGACAGACATAATTTAATGATAAAATACATAGTAATATCTTTCAGGCAACATCAACTGAGTGATGATCCTTTAATAGCAGCAAGGAAAATCTAGCTGTTAATATCCTTTCTCATTATTAACAGGTTGTAAGTTTGAGATTTCTCAGCCAAATGCTATGGATTAGGTTCACTGAGCCAATGCCTAATATTAATATTTCTTTCTTTTCTTTTCTTTTTAGTTTTAAACTTTTTCAGAATATATCAAAATATGTACTCCTGGTAAAATATGTCACATGAAAAGAAGAGACATTCAATATCTTATTTTCATGAATGACATAGAACAAAGTATATCATTAATTATGAAAGAGTAAATTCCAGTCTTATATATAATCATTTGTACTATTTCCGTATCTCTGAGGGAATATATCCCCTTGCTGTGATTTAATGAAAATCTTTAGGCAACAAAGAAAATAAACATACAAATGTCAAGAAGTTGGTCAGAAAAACAGATAGCAGTGGACTTCTTAAAGTGTGGTTTTGAGGAAGGGGCTGTGAGAACAAGATAAAGGACTCGAAAGCATGCTTGTTCCTCATGGTGATTTCTGAACAAAGCTATGTCTTTGTTCTTTAATCACCCAGCTGCTCCAATTGCTTCTCACTCCAGTGAGGACAACGGCAGGACAGACTTCTCAGGGTCATGTCCCCATAACAACAGCAGCATCTGTAAACTGTGGGAAGGATGGGCTTTGGATGAGCCATTAGCTAAATGTAGATGGAAGATAGGTGTTCTAATATAGGAACCAAGTCTACCGTAACAAGTCACCATTGCCTTGCACTTCTTTTCCTTGTTATCCCTAAACCTGAATAAATTGTTGCTGTTGTTCAGTCGCTCAGTCATGTCTGACTCTTTGCAGCCCCATAGACTACAGCACGCCAGGCTTCCCAGTCCTTCACCATCACCTGGAGCTTGCTCAAACTCATGTCCGTTGAGTCAGTGATCTTATCCAACCATCTCATTCTCTGTTGTCCCCTTCTCCTCCTGCCTTCAATCTTTCCCAGCATCAGGCTGTTTTCCAATGGGTCCACTCTTTGCATCAGGTGGCCAAAATACTGGAGCTTCAGCTTCAGCATCAGTCCTTCCAATGAATATTCAGGGTTAATTTCATTTAGGGTGACTGGTTTGATCTTGCAGTCCAAGGGACTGTTAAGAATTTTCTCCAACACCACAGTTTAAAAGCATCAATTCTTTGGTGCTCAACCTTATTTCCAACTCTCACATCCATACAAGACCACTGGAGCTTGAATAATAAACTTACTAAAATTTGCAGTCATTTACTCCTTGCATGTAGGTCAGCTAAGAAATGGGGCTTCTCTAGTGGCTCAGCTGGTAAAGAATCCACCTGCAATGTGGGAGACCTAGGTTTGATCCCTGGATAAGGAAGATCCCCTGGAGAAAGGAATGGCTCCCACTCCCTGAATGGGAGTATTCAGCATTCAGTAATACTGAATTGCCAGTACTCTGGCCTGGAGAATTCCATGAACTGTATAGTCCATGGGGTCACAAAGAGTCGGACACAACTGAGTGACTTTCACTTTCACTCCTAGTATGTAGGTCAATTGTGCATGAATATGAACTGCACTCCAGGTGAGGGGCAGAAGTTGGGCAATACAGGCGGTAGGTTACAGTGAAAAGCAGGGAATAAACAATCGTCTAGCATTGTGACCTCCCAAGGGTTGGGGCTGAAAAAGCACCACCATCATGACCTCATATGGAGGCTCTTTCTGAGCCCATGAACAACAGCACTCTCCTTAAGAGTTTCTCAGAAATAATTAAGACCATTTAGAATGGACTAAATTCTGTGTAGGCAAGTAGAATTTTAAGAATTATCGTTGCTGGACAATCTCTCTCTCTCTCTCTCTCTTTTTTAAATAAATCAGTGTGTTCCAAAATTCTAGGTTGGTAAGGCCTATTCTAGCACACAAATTATAAGAAGGAAAATGTCAGAATTTTATTCTTAGCTATCTCACTGGAATTGCTTCTCCAATTGCTTCTCAAGTACTTCTCCAAAATTAAATCCATTTATAAAAGATGTTAAAGCAAAAATGTATTTCTCTGGTTGAGTAAATAAAATTTATCTAAGAATTCTGTGGAAGTATGGTGTCCTATGGTAAGATAAATGTGATAGTTTACAAAATTTGGAAATGGCTAATTGATAAGACATATAAAGTCTCAGAGAGCATGATGATATGAAACAAAACATACTCATGGTTGCCATGTGCCCAAGGAAATGCTATTATTTCACATTTTAGCTTACTTCGTAAAACAACCTAAAAAAAAAATTGCATTATCCAATCTTTCTTCACCAAAACTTAAGTAGAGAGCATTGATCTTTAAAAAATTCTTCCAAAATTCTCACATCCATTAACCCAGTCCTTTTTGTATAATAAATGCTGGTTTACTGACAGGTAGTGATTTCCCCTACATGAAATCTCAGACACTGCTTAGCCACAGCTGAGCTACCTAAAGCCACAAAATGGAAAAAAAAAAAAAAAAAAAGATGTATACTATGATGTCTCCCTTCTCCTTTCAGCGGGATCTGGGATGTGGACCTGTCCAGGTGGCAGAAATGACTGTGGTATTTCTATAAGAGAAAATCAGAACTTGAAGGCGGAACTGTCCATCCTGGATTTGGAACAGAACGAGAAAGGGCATTTGTTTGAAAATTCCAAGATGCTTTAAGCAGAATGAAAAACATTTTTAATGCCAGAAAATTAAAATTTAACAACACTATACACAAATGTTTATACATACACAAGTAAGTATATTTAATGCTTTTGTGAATGCTCAAAAAAGATGTATCCGTTCAGTTCAGTTCAGTCACTCAGTCATGTCTGACTCTGCAACCCGATGAATCACAGCACGCCAGGCCTCCCTGTCCATCACCAACTCCCGGAGTTCACTCAGATTCATGTCCATCGAGTCCGTGATGCCACCCAGCCATCTCATCTTCTGTTGTCCCCTTCTCCTCCTGCCCCCAATCCCTCCCAGCATCAAATTCTTTTCCAATGAGTCAGCTCTTCACATGAGGTGGCCAAAGTACTGGAGTTTCAGCTTTAGCATCATTCCTTCCAAAGAAATCCCAGGGCTGATCTCCTTCAGAATGGACTGGTTGGATCTCCTTGCAGTCCAAGGGACTCTCAAGAGTCTTCTCCAACACCACAGTTCAAAAGCATCAATTCTGTGGCGTTCAGCCTTCTTAACATATGTCATAAGCTATATATACCTTTAGGCTTCCCTGATGACTCAGTGGTAAAGAATTTGCCTGACAATACAAGAGACACACATTTGATCCCTGGGTCAGGAAGACACCCCCCAGAGAAGGAAATGACAACCTGCTGCAGTCCATGGTGTCACAAGAGTCAGACATGACTTAGTAACTAAACAACAAACATTTATCTTTAGGAAATAAGTCAAAGTGAAACCGTTAGTCATTCAATCATGTCTGACTCTTTGTGATCCCATGGACTGTAGCCCACCAGACTCCTTTGTCCATGGAATTTTCCAAGCAAGAATACTGGAGTGGATAGCCAAGCCCTTCTTCAGGGGATATTCCCAAGCCAGGGATCAAACCTGAGTCTCCTGCATTGCAAGGAGATTCTTTACCATCTGAGCCAGCAGGGAAGGAGATGATGAATTAAATTTAAATGACTAGAATTTCTAGACAAAAGATGACATTGCTCACTTCATCTTTCTCCCTTACCCTCAAGAACAAAGTTTTGTTAATTACCCTATTTTATCAGATATAATCTATGTCAGGAATCTAAGGGAGAGTTAGCAAATCAAAGTCTCCATCTCTGGATGATTAGCAATGACATTTCTCCATGCATATTGACATAAAATATATCCTTTGAGTTAAGGATATAGACATTAATTCCCTGAACTTTAGTTGCTTAGAATGATTCAGGGTATGCCCACAGTGCTACACAGTCATCCAAAAGGATATCTCTAATTTATCATAATATCCTTCCCCAACACACTTGACCATGACCTTCTAAATTTTGTCAAGACAGTGCCCTAGGAAGTCTCTAACAAGTCAAGAGTGTTGGCAAGAACATTGAAACCTATTTGCTACCCTAAAGTTTGAGGTTGTATTTTTAGTTACAGACCCTTATAACCTGATACTATTCTTCTCCATGGAAGATTCTGAGGTTGGCTTCATGAAGTCATTAACTTGGTGAGCTTATCTTTTAGGAAAAATAAAGATGGGGGGGAGGCAACATCACCAACTGGCCCCTTTGATAGGAGCAGCAGAAAACATTGGCTTCCTGACCTTTGACAATAAACCCCATTGCAAACATTAAGGATGAGGGCTTATGGAATCTTTGTATGCCCAATATTATTTTATTATATTTGTCTCTGCAGTAGATATTGACTCCTTCTTCATGGGATCAATCTGTGTTAACTTTTATCTTCTTCATTCAGAAAACAAGCCATAAGATCCTTACAAAGAAAAACCTATAAACGTCTCTAAAGAACCTCTGTCATCATCTCCATTAGGTTAACAAGTCTGTACCTTACCAGACCATATCATTTATCATGCCTTCAGGAGGTGCACTTCACACAAAATTCAGTTATTTTAATAATAATTTTAAAAAGCATCCCTACTGGTTGCAACACGGGGCTCATCATTTCAAGTCGTAGATGGCAGCTTGGTAAAAATACAAATTCTTCATATTATCCTTCTAAATGGTTCAGAAATAACTGTTTTAGTTACTTTTAGGAATAACTCTGGTCATCCCATACAATTACTCAAATGAACACAAATTAAATTTAAAAAGTCATTCTAGAGTTTAGCTAAATATAGAAAAGAACAAACTAGAGAATGTTCAAATGTGATGATAATTAGATAAAACTACAATCATATTTAGTATTTTTATAACCAAAACCAAATAAGATATTAGAAAACAGGCCTGTTCTGAGAATTAGTACCTAGTTATTTTCATTTCTTATAATAAAAAATATCTTAGGGTAATAGCTACCCAGTTGTGATTATTCTGAGCCCAGGTAAAGAAAACACATATGCATTTAACTGGGGCAATCTACTTAACAAAGGACCAAAAGATGCTGGTGGAGAAGGAAATGGCAACCCACTCGGGGGAGCTTGGTGGGCTGCCGTCTATGGGGTGGCACAGAGTCGGACTCGACTGAAGCAACTTAGCAGCAGCAGCAAAAGATGCTGGAACTATGACTGCCATAGATTCTAACATGATGCCAGTTCACCAGATTTTGTTCAGTTCATAAACAGAATTCCCGAATGAGTCGGTGTGAAAGCAACACTGCTTGACCAATTCAAGCTCTTCAGGGAAACGTCACATTCCATAGGTCCTAGCTAAGTAAGCTCTCCTCTCTGATTATGGAGAGCCATTTTCTCCTTAGTTAATCATTACGCTATGCTACTGTGTCTTTACCCTTCTCCTCCGTTCATTGCTGATGCTTCAGCTTTCCATGAAAAGGGGAAAATAGGTTTTCAATCCGTGTAATCTTTGGGTGAGCAGGGTTGTTTCTGTACTGTTTTCATGTAAGCCACTGCCTGAAGCTGAAATCCTTATAGCATTCCGTGAAGGTCCTCAAATAGAAAAAACATAGATATTATTTTAAGGAAAATTCAATTAACCATGCTGATTGCTATGTATATTTTAAGACTTTTAGAAAATTCTGGCTGATAACTGTGCATTGTGTATAGTTCTTTTTTGAAAGAAAAAAAATAATTCCTACATGTGATTTTAGAGATTCAAACAAATGTCTTTTCTTTCTTCTGACCATCCATAACAATTAACATGGACCAAGACACTAATGTAATTGTCATATATATATATATATATATATCTTATATGCTAACGTAATATTTAATTTCCTACAGGCAAGGATGAGGCATATGTGTGTAGTGTAGCCTAAGGACTCTAGATATCTCTGAAATCTCTGCATCTGAAAAGTGAATTGCTATTAAATTTAACAGATGATAACTTGGGAAATATCAGAACATGGGTGACATGGTTCAGAGAGCCGAATAAAAAGGCAGTTTCATGGTGTGACAATTAGGGATAAGCAAGGCCTGAAAAAGTTGATTATTACATATCAGCTTCCCTGAGAAATGACTGCTTTTCAGAATGTTTCTCCTTTTTAACTAAGAGATTTTGATGATATTTTGTCTTCTTTTTCCAAAGCTGGTTCCTTAGCAACAGCTTCAAGGACTCTTTCAGTAAAAACAACTATTTTTAGATTTGAGTTAGTAGTAAAAATTCATATTTGTGGACATGAATACTATGAATTCACATAGCTTTGGGAATAGTTAAAGTCAGATAAATCAGAGGCTTCCCCAGTGTAAGGCATGATGGATGAGTGCTGTAAAGAAATTTAGATAATTGTTTTAGGTATGGACTATCTTATGGATTTCTAGATATTTAATAAATTCATGTCAAAATTTCAAACTTCTGAAATTCAAACATCATTAATCATGGCTTTTATTTTTGTTATAAGTGTCTCACCTGGGCCTGCCTTACATGAAAAATAACCTGATTTCTTGATTTATTGATGGAAATCTCTTTGTTTCACAATAGGGTAAATTATTTGTACTGAGTTTTTTCTACTTAGACACTATATTATTGCTTCATAAAAAAAAAGTGTTGGAACAATTACTGCTAAAGACAGTGAAAAATACACATTGTTGATTTTACCTGCACACAATCATAAAGTGAAATCCCACTGAAAGTTAATTACAGAGATTAATTCTTATTTAGAATCTACCACAAATGTCATATATATGTCTTATTATTAAATCTCACTTGGACAAATATAATGATTTCAAAAGATTTTTGATTAACTTTATTTTCTAAAAACTTTGGAAGCTTCTTAAGTACTGTGTTCTTTGCAAATGTATTTCACTGCTTCAAATATTCCCACTAAGTGCAGAGAATATACACCAAAAAGCACTGTATGTAAAGTCCTAATTGAGACCTGAGTGTCTGCAAATTGGTAACAATGAATGGGTTGGGACTTCCTGGTGTTCCAGTGGTTAAAAATATGCCTTGCAATGCAGGGGATGTGGATTCAATCCCTGGTTAGGGAACTAAGATCCCACATGCCACAGCACAACTAAGCCCGTGCCACAACTAGAGAACCCAGCACTGAAACCAAAGACCCCTCATAATGCAAGGAAAATCCCACATGCCACAACTAAGACCTGGCACGACTAAATAAGTAAATATTAAAAAGAAAATAATGAATGAAATTTCTTTCTTCACAAGAGAATAGGTGTTTCTTCTAAAGAGCAGAAAGTTTAATTGGAAAAAAAAGTGTTTTTTACCTCATCCTGCTCTAGAAACCTCAAGCTTGGTCCTCTTAGAAGAATAAACTGGCCAGAAATTTTAAAAGATGTTTTAGATGCTCTTCTTCCCTAGATTAAGGCATTCTAACCAGACATGAAAATAGAATTGTCTCCTTTCTAGAGATATGTTCATTTTTAGGAAAGTCCAAATCTTTATAAAGAAAATATGTAATGTAGTAGGCAGAACATCTCCCAAAGATGTTCGCTTCCTAATCCCCAGAATCTACAGAAATGTTAATTACATAGCATAGGAGATAGAAGGTGGCATTTATGGCTGTAAATCAGGCTATCCTTATTTGGATCATCTGAATGGGCCCAGTGTAATCACAAGGGTCCTTAAAAGTGAAAACAGAGGCAAAAGTGTCAATGCCAGAGTGATATGATGTGAGAAATATTTGACTGGTCATGACTGGAATTGAAGAGGGATGGGAGCCAGGAGCCAAGGAATGTGGGTACCATTCAGTTCAGTTCAGTTCAGTGGCTCAGTCGTGTCCAACTCTTTGCGACCCCATGAATTGCAGCACGCCAGGCCTCCCTGTCCATCACCAACTCCCAGAGTTCACACAAACTTTGTCCATCAAGTCAGTGATGCCATCCACCCATCTCATCCTCTGTCATCCCCACTCCTCTTGCCCCCAGTCCCTCCCAGCATCAGAGTCTTTTCCAATGACTCAACTCTTTGCATGAGGTGACCAAAGTATTGGACTTTCAGCTTTACAATAAGTCCTTCCAGAAAACACCCAGGACTGATCTCCTTTAGAATGGACTGGTTGGAACTCCTTGCAGTCCAAGAGACTCTCAAGAGTCTCCTCCAACACCACAGTTCAAAAGCATCAATTCTTCAATGCTCAGCTTTTTTCACAGTCCAACTCTCACATCCATACATGACCACTGGAAAAACCATAGCCTTGACTAGACCGACCTTTGTTGGCAAAGTACTGTCTCTGCTTTTGAATATGCTATCTAGGTTGGTCATAACTTTCCTTCCAAGGAGTAAGTGTCTTTTAATTTCATGACTGCAATCACCATCTTCAGTGATTTTGGAGCCCAAAAATCTAAAGTCTGACACTGTTTCCACTGTTTCCCCATCTATTTCCCATGAAGTGATGGGACCAGATGCCATGATCTTCGTTTTCTGAATGTTGAGCTTTAAGCCAACTTTTTCACTCTCTCTTTCACTTTTATCTAGAGGATATTTAGTTTCTCTTCACTTTCTGCCATAAGGGTGGTGTCATCTGCATATCTGAGGTTATTGATATTTCTCCTGGCAATCTTGATTCCAGCTTGTGCTTCTTCCAGCCAAGCGTTTTTCGTGATGTACTCTGCCTAGAAGTTAAATAAGCAGGGTGACAATACACAGCCTTGACGTACTCCTTTTCCTATTTGGAACCATGCCCAGTTCTCACTGTTGCTTCCTGACCTGCATATAGGTTTCTCAAGAGCAGGTCAGGCAGTTCTAAATATCAGTTCAGTTCAGTTCAGTTCTTTCACTCAGTCATGTCCCACTCTTTGTGACCCCATGAATCGCAGCACGCCAGGCCTCCCTGTCCATCACAAACTCCCGGAGTTCACTCAGACTCACGTCCATCAAGTTCTAAGTATAGTTAATCTTTAATTCCAGGGTAGGTTTGCTCCCATTTCTTTGAAGTCAGTTCTCAGAATAGTGGCAGCTAATGTCATGGATACAGTACAGTTATGTAGTTAACTTCTTCTACCTGGTGGGGGTTTCAGTATCTAGAAAACTGTTCAGAGGATATGGCTCACAATATTATCTTTAGCCCTAAAGGAGGAACTAAAGGTCTTTGATTTTTTTTTTTTTTAATGACTAAACTATTGTTATTTCGTCTTACTTGATTATTTTTCTTTATATATTTTCTCATTCCTATGATTGATCTTGTTCTTTGGCTAAGGTTTTCTTCAAACAAGATGCAGACAAGACATTGGGGTGTCTGTCAAAGGAAGGCCCCTTTACAGGTCTTTGGTATGCACTTGTTGCATATGCACTGGTTTTAAACATAGCATATATGCACTTGGTGCTAGATTAAAACACAGCAGAAATGACAAGTTCTTGTCTTGAAAAAGTACCTTTAATCAGTGTTCATACTTAGAAACAAGTTATTGTTTTAATTGGCTAAATTAGACTCAATCCCTACTATATTTCAACTTCTTATGATATGAACACTTCACTTTGTATTCATGACAGGTACAATTTTGCTGAGGAGAAATTCACTTAAAGTGATAATGCCTATGTATTGTGTACTTGCAATTTATAAGTAGATTAAAACTAAATACATGGAATATAAAAACTGAAAGAAGGCTCTAATTACAAACGTCCCATCTCAATGTCCTAGAGCAGTCTCTTCCCAGCCAAACTGGCACATTTTCCTCCATATTTGCTATTCCTACTTCTACATCTATTTCCCACTATCTTCCACCAGAAAAGTTCTCTTTACTCCATATTCCTATTCTTCCCTTTCCTTCAAGTCCAGTTTAAATGACATCATCTCCATTAAATTTCTGTTTCTGAGAATCATTGCTCTTCTACTGGGCTCCTGTCACACTGACTGCACCACACAGTTTGCCTTGAACACAAAGTTATTTTTATTAGTGTTTTCTCTGGAAAGGACACAAGTTGCATAGATACAGAAGAATAAAGCATGCACCAATCGGGGACACCATCCATTTCTCATATCCAGGAGAATACTCTGCAAAATTAATTAAATCAATAAATATTATGTACTAAATGCTTTTTAATAATGCTAATGTTTATACCACATAAATTTATTGTACTATGACATGCTTATATAGAGCACCAAAGAAGACCACCAAGGTCCCTTTAAAACTCACCATAATGTAAAATCTATGAGGGCCGTGACCTTGGCTGATTAATTCACCATGGAATGAATTGCCATATCCAATATACATCTCTTGGTTTAGAGATGATGTTCAGTACATATTTTCTGCATGAATACACACATGAATGAATTACCTCTTTGCTATTTTCAGTGCCTAATATAGGTCTTTATCATGTCTTGCCTGGTCTGTTACCATAGGTTTCTAATTGTATAGCTGACTGACTGAATGTTTACAAACCCATTGCCATTTCCCCCTGTTAGATGTGGCCATCTAGATGTGGCTGATTCCCATACAGCTACATGTGGACTTGTGACAGTGTTGGGTCAGTAGAATTTGAACAGAATGGACACATATTACCTGATCTGTGATATATACTTCTTTGTTAGAGTTACAGTTAGAGCTAGACAAAAATCTCCCACATTTCTTCTCTAGTTTTGTCTTCTGGTCAAATCTAGAGGAGTCAGAAGACCCTAGAAGATAAAGAGCTTTTGGATGAAAGGAATCTAAGGCCCTAATTGCATGGAGAGGAGCCAGATACCCATACCTTTGACAACCTGCTCTTGACTGTAATGCTTAAAATTAAACTTCCATTGTGTTAAGAGATGAAATTTTTTGGATTGTTGGAGCAGTGAACATATCATAACTAGTACCAAAATTGGTATCTTGAGAGAGGGTTTTATTTTGTTAAAAACCGTAACATTAGACTTAATTGTCAGTTGTCAGGAGAAGGTAAACAATTACTAGAAGCTGAAAAAGTGGAGATTCATGATATGTGATGGCAAAATATCTATTAAAGCTGTCACCTTAGATTACTTGAAAGGAAAGACAATGAATCTGGAACTTTGATGTCCTTGATTAGAAAGAATTCTATTTGTGCATTTGACTTCTGTTGACCAAGATATTAAAAAATAAATTAGTTCATCAATGAACTGGTTAATGTACAGGATGAAAACAAACAAACAAACAAACAGTGTACAGGCTGGGAAGAAAACTAGAAACTTAGAGCACTTACTATCATGTAAGAATTCAATTGCCAGTCTATGTCTGACGCAGGATGCAGCGTGCTTGGGGCTGGTGCATGGGGATGATCCAGAGAGATGTTATGGGGAGGGAGGTGGGAGGGGGGTTCATGTTTGGGAACACATGTAAGAATTAAAGATTTTAAAATTTAAAAAATAAAAAACTAAAAAAAAAAGACTGGAAAATAAAATTGCTTCTATATACTAAGCTATTTGAGATAGAATTTTAAAAGTCTGTGAGCAACCAATGCTCAGAAATGTTCTCAACTGAGCAGGGAAAATTCAAACTGTGTCAAATTTCAAGTGTGCCTTTTCTATGTATTGTGACCTCAAAGTACCCTCTAAGTTAAAAGAGAACTACCTGCAGACAAAGAAATGCAAATAGATAAATGAGACCTCAGAATTGTGCCTAAGAAAATAACTGTCACACATAATCATCCATAACTTAATAAAGTTCTGAGGGACCTGTATGCCAAAGAAACAGCAAGTCCAAATTAAAAATTAACTTTCTTGGCTAGAACAGTTAAGTAAACTTCTAGGACTCCAAGTTGCTCCATCACAAAGCAGCCTGTGAAGGATGGACAATGCCTGGGAAGTATGCACTCCAGGATCCTTAGTTCAGACATGGTCCCAAAGGACAGTGGAAAAGAAAAACCTTCCCAGACCAAACCCTCAGAGGAAATTGGATAAGGAAATTGCTCTTACAAAGTGCAATAGAAGCAAGATCTATTTTTCCTGACTTACAAGGTAGAATCTCCCAAATGTGTCTGACAGAATTTCAGCATTCTTATGACTGGCTGGGGCCTCCAAGCATTTGCTGGGAACTGGGATCCTTTCCTGAAGTGCTGCAATGCTTTCACCTGGACACACCTCTCCTCCAGCAACAAAATACAGATAAATATGTGAGGCTAAAATTAACTTTGCGCCTGCGTAGTTGGGGCAAATTCTGGACGCAAAAGAGACTCCCCCGCCCCCCCCCAAAAAAAGAAAAAAACGCCCAACCACCATTATGAAGAGCAAGGAGAAAAGCAAGGTACTGATCATGTCCCCTGCACTCCCTTCAGACCTGACCCGCTAGACACATCACTACCTTCACTTCAAAAACGGAACAAGTTTAGCCCCCTCGGGGAGTGAGTGAGCAAGGGAATTTGTTAGCTGTTCTAGCCACCGACTATTTTATTGGACTCCCCAGTAAAGCCTTGCCTTGAGTTTCTGGTCTCTAGTCAATTTCTACTGTTTGGGGAAGTCCAAGAACCTTGGTCAGTAACATTATTTCTATGCCTTTTCCTTAATAGAGAAGTTCTAATGCCCTTTCCCTTATCTCCCAGGAAAATTCTGTCATCCTTACAGGATCAGCTTAGACTGCACTCCATCACTTGCCCCACTACTTCTGCTCACTCACACTACACACATAGAATTAGTCCCTTCTCTATCACCCTTAATTTTTTTAGTACATTGACTGTACTCATCATTCTTGGTTTTAATGAGTTTATGCAATGATTTGTGAATTCTTTCAAAGAAAGATATATCTTATTGATTTGCAAATTCTTACCACCTGGTATAGGACCTGGCACATAGAAAATGTAAAATATTACTACTCTGAGATTTATAGGTGCTTCTAATTTTTTGGTGGTTTTACTCAAATTCTAATGAACTCTTATCTGTTTCTTTTCTAAATTTGGCCAATATTTTCCCCCTCTATATACTTCTACTCTTTGTCTTTTCCATTCTATTGTTTTCCTCTGTTTCTTTTAATTTTCCATGTAAGAAGACTTTCTTATCTCTCTTTGCTCTTCTCTGGAACTATGCATTCATTTAAGTATAACTGTTCCTTCATCCTTTACCTTTTGGTTTTCTTCTTTCCTCAGCTATTTGTAAGACCACTTCAGACAATGAATTTTCCTTCTTGCATTTAATTTTCTTGGGGATGGTTTTGGTCACAACTTCCTGCACAGTGTTAGAAACCTCTGACCATATTTTTCAAGAACTCTGTCTACCAGATCTAATCTCTTGAATCCACTCATCACCTCCACTGTATAGGCATAAGAGATCTGAATGGCCCAGTGGTTTTCCTTACATTCTTCAATTTAAACCTGATTTTGCAATAAGGAACTCATGATCTGAGCTCATGGACAGTCAGTTCCAGGTCTTGTTTTGCTGACAGTATAGAACTTCTCCATCTTTAGCTACAAAGAATGTAATCAATCTGATGTCAGTACTGACCATCTGGAGAGGTCCATGTGTAGAGTCATCCTTTGTGTTATTGCAAGAGGGTGTTTTGCTATGATCAGTGCATTCTTTAGCCAAACTCTGTTAGCCTTTGCCCTACTTCATTTTGTACTCCAAGACCAAACTTGCCTGTTACTCCAGGTATCTCTTGACTTCCTACTTTTGCATTCCAATCATCTACGATGAAAAGGATATCTTTTTTCGCTATTAGTTATAGATGGTCTGGCAGGTTTTCACAGAACTGATCAACCTCAACTTATTCAGCATAAGTGGTTGGGGCATGGATTTGGATTATTGTGATTTTGAATGGTTTGCCTTGGAAACAGAGATTATTCTGTCATTTCTGAGATTGCACACAAGTACTGCACTTTGTACTCTTTTGTTGACTATGATGGCTATTCCATTTCTTCTAAGGGATTCTTGCCCACATTAGTAGATATAGGGGTTATCAGAATAAAATTCTCCCATTTCTGTCTATTTTAGTTCCCTGATTCCTAAAATGTTGACATCACTCTTGCCATCACCTTTTTGACTACATCTAATTTATCTTGATTCATGAACTTAACATTCCAGGTTCCTATGCAATATTGTTCTTTACAGCATAAGACTTTACTTTCACCACCAGACACATCCACAACTGAGCATCATTTCTGCCTTAGCTCAGTCTTCTTAAGTGAAAGATGCAAAGAAATAGAGGAAAATTATAGAATGGGAAAAACTAGAGATCTTTTCAAGGAAATTGTAGTTACCAAAGGAACATTTCCTGTAAAGATGGGCAAAATAAAGAACAGAAATGGCAAAGACCTACCAAAGCAGAAGGGATTAATAAAAAGTGGCAAGAATACATGGAAGAACTATACAAAAAAAAGTCTTAATGAACTGGGTGAACATGACAGTTTGTCACTCACCTAGAGACATACATCCTTGAGTGTGAAGTCAAGTGGAACTTAGGAAACATTACTCTGAACAAAGTTAGTGGAGGTGATGGAATTCCAGCTGAACTATTTCAAATCCAAAGAAATGATGCTATAAAAGTGCTGCACTCACTATGCCAGCAAATTAGGAAAACCTGGCAGTGGACACAGGACTGGAAAAGGTCAGTTTTCTTTTCATTCCCAAAGAAAGGCAGTGCCAAATAATATTTAAACTACTGTACAATTGCACTCATTTCACATGAGTGCAAGGTAATGCTAAAAATTACTTAGAGAAGTAATGCTAAAAATCTTCCCAGCTAGTCTTCAGCAGTATGGGAACTGAGAACTTCCAGATGTACAAGGAACAGCAAACTGGTTCAAGATCAGGAAAGAGTGTGTCAAGGCTATATATCATATCCTTGCTTATTTAACTTATATGCAGAGAACAGTATGCAAAATGCTGGGCTGGAGGAAGCACAGATTGGAATGAAGATTGCCAGGGGAATTATCAACAACCTCAGATATGCAGATGATAACACTCTAAAGGCAGAAAGTGAAGAGGAACTAAAGAGCCTCTTGATGAGGGTGGAAAAGAGGTGTGAAAAAGTTGGATTAAAACTGAATGTTTAAAAAGCTAAGATCATGGCATGTGGTCCCATCACGTCATGGCAAAGAGCTGGGAAAAAGGTGGAATAGTGACAGATTTTATTTTATTGGGCTCCAAATCACTGCAGACAGTGACTGCCACCATTAAATTAAAGATGCTTGCTCTTTGGAAGGAAAGCTATGACAAATCAAGACAGCATATTAAAAAGAAGAGACCTCACTTTGCTAGCAAATGTACATATAGTTAAAGCTATGGTTTGTCCAGGAGTTGTGTGTATGTAAGAGTTGGACTATAAAGAAGGCTAATGCTGAAGAATTGATGTTTTTGGATTGTGGTGCTGGAGAAACTCTTGAGAGTTCCTTAAACTGCAAGGAAATAAAACTAGTCAATCCTTAATGAAATCAATCATGAATATTCACTTGAAGGACTGATGATGAAGCTGAAGTTCCAAGAATTTGGCCACCTGTTGTGAAAAACTGACTCGTTTGAAAAAACTCTGATGCTGGGAAAGACTGAAGGCAGGAGAAGAGCATGACAGAGGATGTGCTGCATTTCATGGGGTTGCAAGGAATTGGATACAACTAGCAATTCCAGAAAAAACATCTATTTCAGCTTCATTGACTACGCCAAAGCCTTTGACTGTGTGGATCACAACAAACTGAGGAAAATTCTTAGAGATATGGGACTACCAGACCACCTGACCTAGCTCCTTAGAAATCTATATGCAGGTTAAGAAGCAAGAGCTAGAACCTGATATGGAAGAACAGACTGATTCCAAATTGGGAAAGGTGTATGTCAAGGCTGTGTATTGTCACCCTTCTTATTTAACTTATATGCAGAATACATCATGCAAAAAGCCATGCTGGATGAAGCACCAGCTGGAATCAAGATTCATGAGAGAAATATCAATAACAGCACATAAGCTGATGACACCACCCTTACGGCAGAAAGTAAAGAAGAACTAAAGAGCCTCTTGATGAAAGTGAAAGAGGAGACTGAAAAAGTTGACTTAAAACTCAACATTCAGAAAACGAAGATCATGGCATCTGGTCCCATCACTTCATGACAAATAAATGGGGAAACATTGAGAGACTTTAATTTTTGGGGCTCCCAAATCACTGCAGATGGTGACTGCAGCCATGAAATTAAAAGATGCCTGCTCCTTGGAAGAAAAGCTATGACTGCCCTAGACAGCATAGTAAAAAGCAGAAACATTACCTTGCCAACAAATGTCCATCTACTCAAAGCTATGGTTTTTCCAGTAGTCGTGTATTGATGTGAGAGCTGGACAATAAAGAAAGCTGAGCACTGAAGAATGCTGCTTTTGAACTGTCATGTTGGAGAAGACTCTTGAGAGTCCCTTGAACTGCAAGGAGAACAAACCAGTGAATCCTAAAGGAAATCAGTCCTGAATGTTCATTGGAAAGACTGATGCTGAAGCTGAAACTCCAATACTTTGGCCACCTGATGTGAAGTACTAACTCATTGGAAAAGACCCTGATTCTAGGAAAGGGTGAAGGCAGGAGGAGAAGGGGATGACAGAGGATGAGATGGTTGGATGGCATCACCGGCTCTGTGGACATGAGTTTGAACAAGCTCCAGGAATTAGTGATGGATTGGGAAGCCTGGTATGCAACAGTCCATGGGGTCACAAATGTTTGGACGTGACTGAGTGACTGAACTGAACTAGCGAGTGAACAACAACTCTTTGTCATATATTACTCCAATAGTATTTCCTTTTCATGCGGCTCTTATTTTTAAAGACAACTGTTTTGATACCATGCAGTTTTGTAAACCTATATGTTTATAAGTTTGAAGTTTGAAAAAAAAACATCCGTTAACCTGCCAATTCATGTAATGATTACAGACACCCTTCATCAACTTTAGACACAGTAGTCCTAAGTCTTAGTTGTATATTTCTAGAAATATTTATGCTTCTTATGCCAAGTCTTCATGTATTTCAGATTTCAGTAAACCACCACAGTTGAGGACTCATGCTCTGCATTCAGACAGACTTAGACACCATTTCCCTACCTCTTGGGTGACCATGGCCAAATTATTTAATTTCTCCCATCTCAGTTTCCTCTTAGACAAAATGGAGATAATAAAGTGATTAGCTTCATAGGCCTGAAAGAAGGGTTAAATACTGCACATAGGTACATATACACAATGGAGTATTACTCAGCCGTTAAAAAGAATACATTTGAATCAGTTCTGATGAGATGGATGAAACTGGAGCTGATTATACAGAGTGAAGTAAGCCAGAAAGAAAAACACCAATACAGTATAGTAACACATATATATGGAATTTAGAAAGATGGCAATGATGACCCTGTATGCAAGACAGCAAAAAAGACATAGATGTGTATAGCGGACTTTTGGACTCAGAGGGAGAAGGAGAGGGTGGGATGATTTGGGAGAATGGCATTGAAACCTGTATACTATCATATAAGAATTGAATCGCCAGTCTATGTCCGACGCAGGATACAGCATGCTTGGGGCTGGTGCACTGGGATGACCCAGAGAGATGTTGTGGGGAGGGAGATGGGAGGGGGGTTCATGTTCATGTACACCCGTGGTGGATTCATGTCAATGTATGGCAAAACCAATACAGTATTGTAAAGTAAAATAAAGTAAAAATAAAAATTAAACAAACAAGAAGATACTGCACATATACTTGAAACTTGAAAAAAAAATGTTAAATTGGAACTTTCAGGAATCAATGGTACAAATATGTTTTTTGGATCTATGTTAAATAAATTGAAGAAGCAGTCACAAATGGCTTTCCCTGCATTAAAACTATTTAAGAAAATTATATATATATATGGTCTTGTATGGATGCAAGAGTTGGATTGTGAGGAAAGCCGAGTGCTGAAGAATTGATGCTTTTGAACTGTGGTGTTGGAGAAGACTCTTGAGAGTCCCTTGGAGTACAAGCACATCCAATCAGTCCATTCTGAAGGAGATCAGCCCTGGGATTTCTTTGGAAGGAATGATGGTAAAGCTGAAACTCCAGTACTTTGGCCACCTCATTCGAAAGTTGACTCATTGGAAAAGACTCTGATGCTGGGAGGGATTGGGGGCAGGAGGAAAAGGGGGCGACAGAAGATGAGATGGCTGGATAGCATCACCGACTCAATGGACGTGAGTCTGAGTGAACTCCGGGAGATGGTGATGGAACAGGGAGGCCTGGCGTGCTGCGATTCATGGGGTCGCAAAGAGTTGGACATGACTGAGTGACTGAACTAACTAACTAAAAATACATTTTTTTAAAATAAAGTAAATATTTCTTACTTTTCAAAATAGACAATATGGATACAGATACAAATAATAAAGAAATGAAAACAAATAAATTCATTAAAAGTTTCTTTCTTTTCTTGTTTCTAAATGATAGTTTTTTAAAATATGTTGGAAATGATGTGTAAAATAGTTGATAAGGACTTCCCTTACCACAGTGAAGGGGACTTTCTTAGGCTGCAGATCATTATGAAATATTCTCGGTATAAACTTTGCATTATCCCAGGTGGTATTTGTAAAGGTGTGCAGAAAAGTTTGTAAAATTGATGTGAAAGAGCTATAAATAAAATATTTATGTTGCATTTCTGGGGGAGACTATTAGATACGGAAAAAAGTAAGATAAGAGGAAGTACAGTGTAGTGGAGAGAGAAGTAAACTTGGATTCAGAGCTGGAGCTAAACTCTCTCTACCACTGAGAACTTCCTGAACCCAGCATACATCTTCTCTCTGCCCTGGACTTTATTCTCCACCTGTACTCTGAGCACACCTAGACTAATCACTTTAGCTAAATATGTGATAGTAAATGATTTGGCCTGTAAAATGCTTCTGAAAAATATAATTTCTCCTTCAAGACAACTTTCCTACTGATCCAGGACCTAACTCCAATATCCTTTTTAATATTATATTCAAGAGAGCTACTACCATTATGTCTATTATTGTTAAGTAGAGTAAAATATGAATTTTATTAGCCATCCAAATTATAGATCACTTCTAAAGACTTTCTTACCTTTATATTCCCTTATTTCATTAAAGATGTATATTGTAATTTCACTTTTATAATCTGATTTTAGATTTATGATGTGAATATTAAAATTATATAATGTTTTATACTTATAGAACTATAAAATATTCATTATCAGAAAAATTAATTGCTTAGGAAGGTAACCAGCACACACACAAAAATACTTTTGATAGGATTTAATTTTTGTATACACTAAGGGAAACAGCATGATCTAAAATGAAAATGTGAATTCAACCACTGAGGGACAGTGCTGTTTCCTTCTTCTCTCATTAGAAAATCCCAACTAACAGGTACATGTTCATCACAATTCAGCTTAAGGCTTACCTGCTCTATGAAATTTTAAAGAATAAGCCATGTAAAAAACTGTAAAGATCAGAGAGCATGTAACAAGATAATAGAAGACAGACTATACAATTAAAAGACACAAACTCTCAGTTTCAATAAGAGTAAAATCAACTCTATGCTCTTTACAAAAGACAAATCTAACACAAAAGGACAAAAAGATAAGACTGAAATAATTGCTGTTATTTCCATCATTTTTGCTAGCAAAGTATACGTTATGTTAACCTATCATTCATCTGTAAACAAGTATCAATGCTGAGTAAAATCTAGGGAAGTATATTTTAAAGTCTTGCCATAAGATTTAAAATAATAATTATAATAAAACCCTGATGATAGTAATATTGCACATGCCAAACCTCAGTGAAGGTGAAGCATTCATCTTGAAAGCATGATATAGCTTTCATCTTGAGGGTAACTGTTTGACCTCATAAACTTGAGTTGATGTTTTCATGGCCTGGTTTTACTTAAAGGTTAAGAGAAAAAATCCAGAGTGTCTCTCAGGAAGAGGCTCTAAAAAAATTTGCTCTGAAAATCAAGGACACCAAATGGCTATACACATAATAAATTATATACTCCTGACTTTTTGCTAATAATTAAAAGAAATTATGAGCTATTCTACATAGGATCCAAGTTCCAATATTGAATTTTAATTTATAGTAATCCTTGATATATAGTTCACTGAGGGACCTGGCAGAGGAAAAGCAACATTTTAGAGGAAAGCATCTCCAACCCAGGACTCAGAAATGTCCATAAATTAAATTCCAAGAAATATGAACTCATACTCTTAAAAAGTGCAGAATACTAAAAGAAACAAAGCATGAAAGAGGTGATGAAAACAACTGCCAGACTCATGAAGATTTCAAGTACAGAAACTATAAAGGAGCATTAAAAAAAATCTGCTTTCTATGTTCAAAGATGTAAATAAGGAAGATAAAATATATATGAAAAGCACAGACTCTAACCAATTCCAAACACATTTGACAAACAACCATATAGAACTTTTAGAATTAAAATATAATCATTTGATCCAAAAAAATCATTAAAACAACTAAAAAAATAAGGTTTGAGCTGAAGGAATGACTCAGATTGTACACAGATAGACACAGACACATCAGTTAAGACAGGCAGGTTAAGTGGCCTGAGGACTGAGTGTCATCCACATCAGTATCAGTCAAAGTCTGACTTGGAAAGAGTGCTGTCCAACCGAGTAGCTTAAGGAGAGTTTAAGAATGGCGATTATAAATCTGGGGCCATAATTTAAGGTAACTACATGATATATTTAAGTATTGCCAGACTGGTAACTGGAGAAGGCAATGGCACCCCACCCCAGTACTCTAGCCTGGAAAATCCCATGGAAGGAGGAGCCTGGTGGGCTGCAGTCCATGCGGTCGCGAAGAGTCGGACACGACTGAGCGACTTCACTTTCATTTTTCACTTTCCTGCATTGGAGAAGGAAATGGCAACCCACTCCAGTGTTCTTGCCTGGAGAATCCCAGGGACAGGGGAGCCTGGTGCGCTGTCTATCAGATCGAACAGAGCTGGACACGACTGAAAGACTTGGCAGCAGCAGAAGCCCTGTGGGGAGTGCTATCACTCCAGGATCAAGGAGGGATGAAATTATCGATAGAACCCACAGAGGACAATAGAGTGGAAGGGCTGCCTGATAGGAGCATGGCCTTCAGTGGGCCCTCAGCCTAACTGAAGGAGCAACGGCAGTAAGGGGCCAGATTCACTGTCTTCCCTCTCTAATCTGCTGCCTGTGCCTGACATTTTTTGAACATCACTGGGAACCAGAGGGTAAAGGAGATCATTATTGCAATTCATTACTCTCAAGGATTAGCTGATGAGAAGAGGCCAAAAATGATATCCAGAATAATATGTAACTGAGGTTTCAGGAAAATGTAGAGGCAATGGCTAAGCATTTTCCAACCTGAATAAAATAACTATCAGATACAAGAGCACAAAAAATTCAAAGCAGGAAAAATAAAAAGAAAACAACATTAAGCAAAATTACAAAGAAAGAGCAAAACACACACATAAAGGACTATGAGTTAAATAGCTAACTTCTCCAGGACAGCACTGGTAGTCAGAAAACAGTGTAATTTTTTTTTCTATGTATTGCAATAAAATAACATCAACTTAGAATTCTATACTCAGTGAAAATGTCATTCATGAATAAGGATAAATTAAGGAAAATTTAAAAATATACTGAAAATTTTTTTTTCCATCAGCCAATTTACCAAAATAGAAAAAATGGTTTTCAAGCAAAAATAAAATTACACCACACAGCAGATCCTAGACACAGAAAGAAATGAAAAGCAAACAAACTGATGACTATGTAGTAATATTTGAAAAGAAAAAATAATGTATAAAGTTATCATAATGTTGAAGTGATTACTAACCAATAAAACTAAAATACAAAACTAGAATAGCAAGTAGGGCACAAAGTTATTGGAGACAAAGTGATTAAAAATTTCCTGCAGTGTTTGGAAGGAAGGTTGAGATCCTGGTTGATATTTAACTTGAAAGTATGTATATTAAATTTTAGAGTAAATGCTGAAAGAATAGTAGTATTATGGATTGCTTTCAAATTAGTAGAGGGAAACACTATGAATGAAAAAGACAGTAAGTCAATCCAAAAGAAGTGAAGAAGGAGAGAAAATAAAATATAAAAGAAAAAAAAAAGAAGTTAAGTTTCAAAATGCATAGTGCAAAACTTTAACTGGAAAGAGAAACAGACAAGTCAAGACACTGGAAGATTTTAATGTCTTCTTTCAATAAATGATAGAACAAGCAAATAGAAAATCAGTGAGTACACAGAACACTTCAACAGTGCTATGAACCAACTTGACCCTGTTGACACTTAGCACATTTCACCAAATAAGAACAAAGTACACATTTTTTCAAGATATTATGGAATATTTACCAAGATATACCATATTGACTGACAAAATAATTCTCCAATAAAAGATTTGTCATTGTACAAAGTATGATCTCAGACTACGATGAAATTACATAAAAAATAGACCAAAGATATCTGGAAAATTCATAAGTATTTGGAAACTAAATAAAGTAATACATTCTAAATAATAAATAAATTAAAAGGAATTAGAATCTATGTTGAACCAAAAAATAAAGAAATGAAAATGTATCAAAATTCGGAAGAATGCTGGTAAAGAATAGTGGTTAGAGGAAATTTATAGCACTAAATACCTATATTTAAAAAGAGAGAAAAAAAAGATCTAAAATCAAAGACCAGACTTATTCTCTAAGAAATAAGGAAAACAACTGCAAATTAAATCCAAAGTAAGCAGAATAAAGGAAACAATAAATAGTAAAGGAAAAAAAAAAAAAAAGAGGGATACAAAAATAAATGGAAAAAATCCATAAAACAAAAGGTCATGCTTTGAAAATATTAATAATTTTAAAACCTCTATATGAATTAATTAGAAAAATAGAAGTACAAATTACCAATATCAGGAATGATAAAAGTGACATAACTCAGATACTACATATAATAGAAAGATAATAGAAAAGTTGTATTCACAATAATATGAAATATACCTAGATTATTAATAAATATACATTTAGATTCAACCAGTAAAGAGGAATGCCTAATAAATTTCATCCATATTCATAGATGATATAAAAAGGATATGTATACAGAAAAGAAGTACCCAATGTTTACATCAACTGAGTGACTGAAATGAGTTTTATACTAAATAATATACACAAAAAATTTATGGTTTCAAGTGTGCATCACTGTGGTTTTGTAAAAAAATAATGGTTCAGTAACTCTTCAATTTGGTTGTAAAGTAGAGAAACCTCTGTAGATTGAAGAGTAATCAAGGTTTTGAGTGAATATGAACATGGGTTTGAATCATGGCTCCACCAGTTTCTAACTCTATAATCTGGAAGAAGTCATTAGTCTCACACATAGGTAACTCTAACATATAATGTTTGTGTACAGGTAAAATGAAATAACACATATAATGCTGAGGAGAATTATTCTGAGTAGAAACTATTTCTTTTACTCTAAAAAGAAAATAGCAATGGCATAAGTGAGACCTTCCCTGATTTCCTCCCTTCCTCCCTGACCTACTTAACTCTTAGAAGAAAATCTAGAACAAGGATCATGCCAATGGAAGGGAAAAGAAGCCTGACTATAGTCAGAATTAGATTCACCAATGTCAGTAAAATGCAGATATAAACAGGAAACCACCAAGTGAAAGGGATATAATGCCTTAAAATGAAAAGAACACATATCAGAAGACTCAAGGATTCAGTGAATAAATAAGGTAGAATCTTTGAACTGTGGTTCTGACAAATTATTAATACAGACTTTGAGCCAGAGTAATTACTGCTATATACCCATATTTTTTAAATTGAGGTGAGGTTGGGCTGGAAGAAGCACAAGCTGGAATCAAGATTGCCAGGAGAAATAACATTAACCTCAGATATGCAGATGACACCACCCCATGGCAGAAACCGAAGAGGAACTGAAAAGCCTCTTGATGAAAGTGAAAAAGGAGGGTGAAAAAGCTGGCTTAAAGCTCAACACTCAGACAACTAAGATCATGGCATCTGGTCCTGTCACTTCATGGGAAATAGATGGGGAAACAGTGGAAACAGTATCAGACTTTATGTTTTGGGGGCTCCAAAATCACTGAAGTTGGTGACTGCAGCCAGGAAATTAAGATGCTTACTCCTTGGGAGGAAAGTTATGACCAACATAGACAGCATATTCAAAAGCAGAGACATTACTTTGCCAACAAAGATCCGTCTAGTCAAGGCTGTGGTTTTTCCAGTGGTCATGTATGGATGTGAGAGTTGGACTGTGAAGAAGGCTGAGCGTCAAAGAATTGATGCTTTTGAACTGTGATGTTGGACAATACTCTTGAGAGTCCCCTGGACTGCAAGGAGATCCAACCAGTCCATTCTGAAGGAGATCAGTCCTGAGTATTCTTTGGAAGGAATGATGCTAAAGCTGAAACTCCAGTACTTTGGCCACCTCATGTGAAGTGTTGAGTCATTGGAAAAGACTCTGATGCTGGTAGGGATTGGAGGCAGGAAGAGAAGGAGACGGCAGAGGATGAGATTGCTGGATGGCATCACCAACTCGATTGACATGAGTTTGAGTGAACTCTGGGAGTTGGTGATGGACAGGGAGGTCTGGCGTGCTGCAATTCATGGGGTCACAAAGAGTTAGACAGGACTAAGCAACTGAACTGAATTGATACACATATACATGCCCACACAAAGATATACATATATATATATATATATATATATATATATACACATACACATATATGTATACCTTTTCAGATTCTTTTCCCTTATAAATTATGACAAAATATTGACTATAATTCCTTGTTCTATACAGTAGTTTCCTTGTTGGTTATCTATTTTACGTAGAGTGGTGTGCATATGTTAACCCCAACCTCCTAATTTATCCTTCCCCCTTTTCATATATCTATTGTGATGGTCCAAAAGTCAACTGCTGAGGGCCCAACCCACAGTGTGACTGTATGTGGACACAGGACTTTTGTGAGGTTGCTAAGATTAAGTGTGATCTTGGGTGGAGCCCTCATCTGATAGGATTAGCATTCTTATAAGAAGAGACCTGAGAGAATCCTGTCTCCATCTCTCTCTCCCTGTGTCCCCCACCTCCCTCCATGTGAGGAGATGGTGGAATGGACAATCTGCAAGACAACAGGAAAGCCCTCACCAGAATGCCATCATTCAGGGACTGTGATCTTGGACACCCATCCCCCACTTGTGAGAAAATAAATTTCTGTTGTTTGATCCCCTAGGTCAAATGGTATTTTGTAATGGCAGTGGAGCTCAGACATCTCTAGCCTTTATTTTCATTCCACTAAGCAGATTCTGTCTGATGAATGAAGGGTATGCATTAAAGATCTCTTTGTAGAACAAAAACACAAAGTGTGTAAGGAACTGAGAGGTCCTGAATTGTGGATCAACACTCAGGTGAGGGTGGAGAGGATGTGCTGCTAACTGAGTTCTCTTTTTCCTGGTGATCCCAAATCCCATGTTTTCTTTATTTCTTTCAGACCCTCAGCTGAGCTGGAGTTCCCCACCCTCTCAATCTCTCCTCTCTCCTGTCTTTATTTCAGTACATTACTTGGTTCTGTGTCACCCAGCTGATTGGTGAGCAAAGCATCGCTGGAGTGAAACACCATCTAGCTTTTCTGTTTACCTGTCTTGTTTTCTTAATTCACATAGAAAAGTACAGAGGATGACATGTAGAGGTCCATGACATTGTAAAGGAGGTAGTGATCATGATCATCCCCAAGAAAAAGAAATGCAAAAGGCAAAATGGTTGTCTGAGGAGGCCTTACAAATAGCAGAGAAAAAGAAGAGAAGCTAAAGGCAAATGGGGGAAAGAAAAGATATACCCGTTTGAATGCAGAGTTCCAAAGAATAGCACAGAGAGATACGAAAGCCTTCCTCAGTGAACAATGCAAAGAGATAGAGGAAAACAATAAAATGGGAAAGAACCGAGATCTCTTCAAGAAAATTAGAGATACCAAGGGAACATTTCATGAAAAGATGAGCACAATAAGGGATAGAAGTGGAATGGGCCTAACAGAAGCAGAAATATTAAGAAGAGGGGGCAAGAATACACAGAAGAACTGTACAAAAAAGATCTTCATGGCCCAGATGACCATGATCACTCACTTAGAGTAATCACTAAGTAATCACTTACTAAGTAAGTAATCACTCACTTAGAACCAGACATCCTGGAATACTAAGTCAAGTGGGCTTTAGGAAGCATCATTATGAACAAAGCTAGTGGAGGTGATGGAATTCCAGGTGAGGTGTTTCAAATCCTAAAAGATGATGCTCTGAAAGTGCTGCACTCAATATGCCAGCAAATTTGGAAAACTCAGCAGTGGCCACAGGACTGGAAAAATTCAGATTTCATTCCAATCGCTAAGAAAGACAAACCAAAGAATGCTCAAACTACCCCACAAGTGCACTCATCTCCCACACTATCAAAGTAATGGCCAAAATTCTCCAAGCCAGGTTTTAACAGTATGTGAATCGTGAACTTCCAGATGTTCAAGCTATATTTAGAAAAAGCAGAGGAACCAAAGTCAAATTGCCAACTTCCATGGGATCATTGAAAAAGTAAGAGAGCTCCAGAAAAATGTTTACTTCTGCTTTATTGACTATGCCAAAGCCTTTGACTGTATGAATCACAACAAACTGTGGAAAATGCTTAAAGAAATGGGACTACCAGACCACCTTACTTGCCTCCTGAGAAATCTGTGTGCAGGTCAAGAAGCAACAGTTAGAACTGGATATGGAAAAACAGACTGATTCCAAATCGGGAAAGAATATGTCAAGGCTGTATATTGCCACCCTGTTATTTAACTTATATGCAGAGCACATCATGTGAAATACTGGGCTGGATGAAACACAAGCCAGAATCAAGATTGCTGGGAGAAATATCAATAACCTCATATATACAGATGACACCACCTTTGTGGCAGAAAGCAAGGAAGAACTAAAAAGCCTCTAGATGAAAGTGAGAGAGGAGAGTGGAAATGTTGGCTTAAAACACAACTTTCAGAAAAGTAAAATCAAAGCATCCAGGCCCATCACTTCATGGCAAATAGATGTTGAAACAATGGAAACAGTGACAAATTTTTTTTTCTTCGGATCCAAAATCACTGCAGATGTTGACTGCAGCCATGAAATTAAAAGACGCTAGCTCCTTGGAACAAAAGATATGACCAACCTAGACAGCACATTAAAAAGCAAAGACATTACTTTGACAACAAATGTCCATCTACTCAAAGCTATGGTTTTTCCAGTAGTCATGTATGGATGTGAGAGTTGGACTAAAAAGAAAGCTGAGCACTGAAGAATTGATGATTTTGAACTGTGGTGTTGTTAGACTCTTGAGAGTCCCTTGAACTGCAAGGAGATCCAACCTGTCAATCCTAAAGGAAATCAGTCCTGAACAAAATGTTCAGGAAGGACTGATGCTGAAGCTGAAACTACAATACTTGGCCACTTGATTCAAAGACCTGACTCATCGGAAAAGACCCTGATGCTGGGAAAGATTGAAGGAAGGAGGAGAAGGGGATGACAGAGGATGAGATGGTTAGATAGCATCACCAACTTGATTGACATGAATTTGAGAAAGCTCTGGGAGTTGGTGATGGACAGGGAAGCCTGATATGCTGTAGTCCGTGAGGTTGCAAAGAATCAGACGTCATATATTGACTGAACTGACTGACTGACAGGTTGAATATGCACAGCAAATAATGCAGCAATTCATTTGCAAGAAATTTTTGCAAGGTAATTCATGCAATGAAAGGAGCCTGGTAGGTTCAGCTCTTAACAAAACTCACTCTTGGTGGAATCTGCGATAAGAATTTCAAAGAATTACATGCCTATCAAAAATTAACCTGGGGATAGAACTCCATCAGCCTAATCAGGATTCCTGCCTTTGAAGTGCTCCTTTGTCTCCCATGCCTTTTCCTTTAGCACCCTTATTTATGCACATGATAATAAATACATAGGCATGTTGAGTGAGCTTGTTCAGTCTAATAAAATTCTATCAAAGCCCAAATGAAGTGTGAAGCTAGTTAAACATTTTCATTATTTCCTCATTTATATAATCAAGTTATCCAAAAAATCTCATATCAAAATGCTGAGTGTTTTCAAGAGACTTGTTTCACAGATTACAGAAAAAATTCTAAATCTATCCCTAATTTAAAAATATATCCTTTTGGCATAATGACAAACCGCCAAAATGAAATGTAATTTGTTTTAGTGTATGTAATGACAAATAGGTATAATAGCAAAGTTTTCAACATAATTAAAAGAGGTTATTTATTGCAAAAAATAAAAATGTATACAAAACATGAGCACCCAGGGCTGTTAGACATTGGTTGTGCTGGTGCCTATCCAGAATCAGTGGCCCTTCTTCCTCACTGAGAATTAACCACTCACTTAACCTATACATAATTTTCAGACACAGAGTACAGCCAAGCAATTTAAAATCACTTGGAGAATTAAAAATCTATTATCATCTTCACAAATACACATTTACCTTTCATTTAGCAAGGGAATCTCATATGCCATTTCCTGGCCACTTTTTCTTATTCTTACTGCTCCATGCATTTTCATCCCTGCTTAATTGGACTCAGGAGTATTCTGAAAGCCAGAACTCATTGCTGCTTTCCCAGGAAGGAAGGTGTCCAGTAAAACCAAACAAAAGGGGAAAAAAATGAAAAGACAGCATTTTAGGTCCTGTAAGTCTGAGCCAGCTCTAATCATGAAAATTTAAATTTTTATATTTTGATAGAAACAGTAAACAATTTTAAAGAAAATTTCTGTGTGTCATTCTAAGAACATAATGAGTTAAAACTACTTTGTTTGGTCATAGTTAGTCCTAGCATATATTGCAAAGGTATATTTCCTCATAAAGCTTAATAGGAACTAACTGCCTTTAATGATAGTATGTTACCTTTAGAGTATGTTGTAAATGTCAGTGGGTGATGGAGTTTATAACGTTTTTCTTAGACTGATGCTCCAGGCTCACCAGGAGCACTATTATTGTCATAAATAATATTGTGAACAAATAGTTGTTGAGTTTGGGCAGAGAGTAGTAGTATCTTTCACAGTCACTACTCTCTTGAAGATTAAATGAGAGAATGTGTCCAAATAATGTTCTGTGACCATGCCTAACACTTCATAAGTGATTAATAAATATCAGTTTAATTATGGTTGCTTCCTTCAAAGAGCTTGTAGTCTGTCAGGGTTGCCCAGTCATTCACTGACCACAGCGAACTTAAAACTGTGACAGGAGGGAAAAGCAGGCCCAGTGGTGTTGCAGGAGCAGAGCAGGGCAGAGAGATTTAAACTGATTGTGAAGTGATTACACTTTAATTTTGAAGGATGTGTAAAAGTTAGGAAAACACCAGGGAAAATATATTTCAAACAGGTGGAGAAAATCCTTGTGGAGGTGAGAGTAAATGTGACCCAGACACAGAAGAGGAACCATTATGTTGTGCCAATTGACATGAAAAACTCATCCACACTCACAGGCTACCTGTGTTCACAAGTAACTTCAGGCACTTTTATAAAGACATCAAAAAAGTCTGGCAACATTCACTCAGCCTTATATCACTCATTATTGCTGGGTACTCATTATTGTTTTTGTTGCTGTGTAGTCGCTAAGTTATGTCCAACTCTTTGTAATCCTGTGGCCTGTAGCCCAGCAGCCTCCTCTGTTCATGAGATTTCCCAGGCAAGACTATGGAGTGGGGTATCATTTCCTTCCCCAGGGAATCTTCCCAACTTAGGGACTGAACCTGAGTTACTTGTTTCTCCTGCATTGCAGGCAGATTCTTTACTGCTGAGCCACAAATTTTGAAAAAAAAAAATTTATCCTTTCATATAACCAATGTTTTAAGATGCTTATTCCTTCAGTCAATAAATATTGCAGTGAACTGAGTCAAAAGTGTAACTAGCCCACCAGAAGAAAATTGACTGTGTATGTGTTTGCACTTCACAGTACTTTTGCCTTTTAGTAAACATTAAACGCCTTACTATTTATTTCAACATTTCTTTTCCAGTGTGAATATTGAAAAATTTACAAATTCTAATCATCATAAATAGCTCAAAGAGAGAGTGATTGTTTATGATCTTGAGTGTTTCCATTACTGTAATTATTCTTGATTTAGAAAAATGATTATGTAATAAAGCAATATTAAGATCCACAATAGAGTAATAATATTATTAATATATGTGCATCTGTTTATGTCTATCTACTTGACTTTAAAGGGCTTCCCTAGTGGCTCAGATGTTAAAGCATCTTCCTGAAATGCAGGAGACCCAGGTTCGATCCCTGGGTCGGGAAGATCCCCTGGAGAAGGAAATGGCAACTCACTCCAGTATTCTTGCCTGGAGAATCCCATGGATGGAGGAGCCTGGTAGGCTACAGTCCATGGGGTTGCAAAGAGTTGGACATGACTGAGCTACTTCACTTGACCTCACCTGCCTTTGAAGCATATTGCCCAGTGATCACAACTCATTACTATGTTTATATGGTGTTATATTAAGTGAATTATTTAAATGATTGGGTGATTCTAGGAATGATTACTTCTCAAATAATAGTTAAAAATAAGAAATTTTATCTAATTTATGCTATTGTGACATTAAAAGGGAATAGTAAGAGTACATTATTTTTTCCCAAAATTTATTAAGAAAAGAAACTTGTTGAACTCCCAAGCCTAAAAGGAATTTAAGTACACTTGTAAAGAATAATAAGTTAAGTAAATATACTGACTCTTCTCATCACTCAAGTGCTTTAAGATATTGGGAACGAGTGCTGAAAAAATAAAAATGCATTAGACTCTATAAACTTTGCTGTTCTGGAGATTTCCCAGTCAACATGTAAATTTGAGTTTAACAAAACAATGCCATTAGAACAAATCAAATATTTCTCTAGTTTTTCAACGATTCTATTAAGAATGACATTCTGTCTGACTGGGGACTACTCAACTCTATTTGGCAGAGTGTACCATCACTTTCATTCATCTGGCCTGGTCCCTGGTCTCCACCACAGCCAATCAGGCTCCCATGAAGTAGAATTAAGATGCCAAATATGAATTCTATGTTCCAACATGGAACCTTTATACTAATCACTTCTTTCCCCTCTGGTCAAATATTCCTTCTTGTCTAACTCAGAGCCATCCATCATTCCCTCACCCCCCATTCTCTCATTTGTTGGAGCAGAACTACAACTTATCATCTGTGATAACTCTTCTTTTCCTTAGTGTCTAGAAGGGAGACGACAAGAAAATTAGTACAATAAACCCGTAAGGAAATTGAACTAGGACACTCTTTCCAGCAATCACTTAAATATTTGTTAAGTTAAAACGAACATTATACGGTAATATTTTCTAAGCACCAGAGACCAAAGTTATTTTTTTTTCCTCTCTCATAAAGAATTTAAAAAATGTAAGCCTTTCCCAGTTCAGTTCTCTTGCTCAGTCGTGTCCAACTCTTTGTGACCCCATGAACCACAGTACGCCAGGCCTCCCTGTCCATCAACAACTACCAGAGTTCACTCAAACTCACGTCTGTCGAGTCGGTGATGCCATCCAGTCATCTCATCCTCTGTCGTCCCCTTCTCCTCCTGCCCCTAATACCTCCCAGAATGAGAGTCTTTTCCAATGAGTCAACTCTTCACATGAGGTGGCCAGGGTACTGGAGTTTCAGCTTTAGCATCATTTCTTCCAAAGAACACCCAGGACTGATCTCCTTCAGAATGGACTACTTGGATCTCCTTGCAGTCCACGGACTCTCAAGAGTCTTCTCAAACACCACAGTTCAAAAGCATCAATTCTTCGGCACTCAGCTTTCTTCACAATCCAACTCTCATATCCATACATGACGACTGGAAAAACCATAGCCTTGACTAGACAGACCTTTGTTGGCAAAGTAATGCTTTTGAATATGCTATCTAGGTTGATCATAACTTTCCTTCCAAGGAGTGTCTTTTAATTTCATGGCTGCAATCACCATCTGAAGTGATTTTGGAGCCCCAAAACTAAAGTCTACCACCGTTCTCACTGTTTCCCCAACTATCTGCCATGAAGTGATGGGACCAGATGCCATGATCTTCATTTTCTGAATGTTGAGTTTAAGCCAACTTTTTCACTCTCCTCTTTCACTTTCATCAAGAGGCTTTTTAGTTCCTCTTCACTTTCTGCCATAAGGGTGGTGTCATCTGCATATCTGAGGTTATTGATATTTCTCTCAGCAATCTTGATTCCAGCCTGTGCTTCTTCCAGCGCAACATTTCTCATGATGTAGTCTCATCTCTCATATAAGTTAAATAAGCAGGGTGACAATATACAGCCTTGACGTACTCCTTTTCCTATTTGGAACCAGTCTTTTGTTCCTTGTCCAGTTCTAATTGTTGCTTCCTGACCTGCATATAGGTTTCTCAAGAGGCAGGTCATGTGGTCTGGTATTTCCATCTCTTTCAGAATTTTCCACAGTTTATTGTGATCCATAGAGTGAAAGCCTTTGGCATAGTCAATAAGGCAGAAATAGATGTTTTTCTGGAACTTTCTTGCTGTTTTGATGATCCAGGAGATGTTGGCAATTTGATCTCTAGTTCCTCTGACTTTTCTAAAACCAGCTTGAACATCTGGAAGTTTACGGTTCACATACTTCTGAAGCCTGCCTTGGAGAATTTTGAGCATTACTTTCCTAGCGTGTGAGATGATTTAGATCATACCTGAATGGACTTGTGGTTTTCCCTACATTCTTCAATTTCAGTCTGAATTTGTCAATAAGGAGTTCATGATCTGAGCCACAGTCAGCTCCTGGTCTTGTTTTTGCTGACTGTATAGAGCTTCTCCATCTTTCACTGTAAAGAATATAATCAGTCTGATTTCGGTGTTGACCATCTGGTGATGTCCATGTGTAGAGTCTTCTTTTGTGTTGTTGGAAGAGGGTGTTTGCTATGACCAGTGCATTCTCTTGGTAAAACTCTATTAGTCTTTGCCCTGCTTCATTCCATATTCCAAGGCCAAATTTTAGGAGCAGCCCCACATCCAAGGAGTTGTGGCTGCGTGGGTGCAGGAGGGCTGAGAGGAGCTACTCCACGTTCAAGGTCAGGAGGGGTGGTGGTGAGAAGATACTCCTTGTCCAAGGTAAGGAGCAGAAGCTGCTCTTTGCTGGAGCAGCTATGAAGAGATACCCCACGTCCAAGGTAAGAGAAACCCAAGTTAGATTGTAGGTGTTGAGAGAGGGCATCAGAGGGCAGACTCACTGAAACCATAATCACAGAAAACTAGTCAGTCTAATCACACGGACCACAGCCGTGTCTAATTCAATGAAACTAAGCCATGCCCTGTGGGGCCACCCAAGATGGGTGGGTCATGGTGGAGAGGTCTGACAGAATGTGGTCCACTGGAGAAAGGAATGGCAAACCACTTCAGTATTCTTGCCTTGAGAACCTCATGAACAGTATGAAAAGGAAAAATGATAGGATACTGAAAGAGGAACTCCCCAGGTCAGTAGGTGCCTAATATATTACTGGAGATCAGTGGAGAAATAATTCCAGAAATGAAAGGATGGAGCCTAAGCAAAAACAATACCCAGTTGTGGATGTGACTGGTGATAGAAGCAAGGTCCAATGCTGTAAAGAGCAATATTGCTTAGGAACCTGGAATGCCAGGTCCATGAATCAAGGCAAATTGGAAGTGGTCAAACAGGAGATGGCAAGAGTGAATGTCAACATTCTAGGAATCAGCGAACTAACATGGACTGGAATGGGTGAATTTAACTCAGATAACCATTATAATCTACTGCTGTGGGCAGGAATCCCTCAGAAGAAATGGAGTAGCCATCATGGTCAACAAAAGAGTCCGAAATTCAGTACTTGGGTGCAGTCTCAAAAACGACAGAATGATCTCTGTTCATTTCCAAGGCAAATCATTCAATATCACGGTAATTCAAGTCTATGCCCCAATCAGTAACACTGAAGAAGCTGAAGTTGAACGGCTCTATGAAGACCTATAAGACCTTTTAGAACTAACACCCAAAAAAGTTGTCCTTTTCATTATAGGGGACTGGAATGCAAAAGTAGGAAGTCAAGAAACACCTGGAATAACAGGCAAGTTTGGCCCATTGACTCTCAAAATATTGTAAGCTCATTGAGTTTACTAAGTTTATTCTTTATCAATGTCTCCTCATATACAGACTGTGTGCTGTATGCATGCTGAGTCATGTCTGACTCTGTGCTATCCCTGCCCACCAGACTCTTCTGTTCATGAGATTTTCCAGGTAAGAATACTGAAGTGGATTGCCATTTCTTCCTCCAGGGAATCTTCCTGATCAAGGGATCAAACCCATGTTTGTTGCATTGGCAGCAGATTCTTCATCACTAGTGCCACCTGGAAAGGCCATTTACAGAATGTGCTGTGCTATGCTTAGTTGCTCAGTCATGTCCCACTCTTTGTGACCCCATGTACTGTAGCCTGCCAGGCTCTTCTGTCTTGGTGATTCTCCAGGCAAGAACAATGGAGTGGGTTTCCAGGCGATCTTCCTAACCCAGGGATTGCACCCAGATACTCCACAATTCAAGTGGATTCTTTACTGTCTGAGCTACCAGGGAAGTCCAAGAGTACTGGAGTGGGTAGCCTAACCCTTCTCCAGGGAAATTTCCCAGCCCAGAAATTGAACCAGGGTCTCCTGCACTGCAGGAAAATTCTTTACCAGCTGAGCTACCCAGGAAGCCCATATACAGACTAGGCAACAACAGATCATTTTTAGAATAATAATAATAAATCTCCAGTAAAAAAAAAAAAATCAATTTTGAGTTAAAAGTCAATTTTCCACCTCCAAGTCTATTATTTATATCCTGAATAAATATTAGATCATAGAAGAGAGAGATTTGCAAGTTACACATTATATAACATTATATTTACCTCTCTCTTCATCACATACACAGGATTCACAATTCACTGTCTCCATTCCTACACAAGAATAGCTTTTTTATAGAAAATTAAGGTAGAAAAATCTATATATGAATATTTTAAAGTTCTATTATTTTTGTATACTTGACACATTATAAAACCAATTCTTTAAAATGTGCTTATTTCACAGAATTCTTAAAATTGAAATCTAATGGACTGAAAATTGACAAAATGTAATGTTCAAGTTATGGGTGAAAAATAAACCACCTATCTACTTCCAAATAGTTAGATTTTGCATTTAATCTCCATTTAGACTTCTTGGAGCATGTTTTTTAAAGTTCCAGAACAAATCAATCTTTTAACCTGACAAGTAATTATTCCTTGATGTCTATTTTAAGAAAATCTATTGGCAAATATTACCAGGTTTAAATAAGAACAAATAAAATTAACGATTGGTCATAACACTGACTTCCTAATTTCACTTGATCCAAAATGCACCTTATTATTACTTGTTCTTCTAGTCATTAGTGTCCGATCAAAACTGAATGAGGTTGACTATTTGCACTGAATATCATCAATATAGTTTACTCTCAGTATAGCAGATCAGATTAAAGTTACACAATCTCCATTCTTTCTTATCCTTAAACATGTTTCCCAAGAAATATGAAGCAGGATTTCTAACCAGTCATTCTATGTCTATGGGGAAGATTTTGGGAGGTTTCTTATTTTAATTATTTATTTCTTTTAAATTGAAGCGTAATTGATTTACAATGTTGTATTAGTTTTAGGTGTAGAACAAAGAGATTCATTTATACATATACATGCATCTATTCTTTTTCAGATTCTTTTCCCACAGAGGTTCTTAAGTAATATTGAATATAGCTCCCTGTGCTATACATAAGTTCTCATTGTTCATCTATTTTATATATAGTAATGTGCATATGTTAACCCCAAACTCCTAGTTTTTCCTTCCACATGTACTTGCTTGTTAATCATGTTTGTTTTCTATTGTTTGTGATCTGTTTCTGTCTTATAAATAACTGTAGAACAGAAGTATCATTATTTTTAGATTACACATATATGCATTATCACAGGCAATTACTCTTCAGGAATCACCTAACATGGCAGTGTCCACCAATCTTTTAATATTGTAAGAGGGCTGAAAAGATGGCATCATCAACTACATCATACTGATCTCTTCTCCAGCATCTCTCAGCTGCTGGAAGGCCAAAGTGAAGAAAATGCAGAGCTAAAAAGTGTGTGTTTCTAGGAATAGTCCTTCTTTCCTTCCTTCTTTCCATTCTTTCTAGAATTATTGACAGCACTATACACTATGTAAGGCATTAGAAACACAACTGTAATGCTGTTCAGCAAACAGAAAAGGCTTGGGAAAGGCTGCAGCCATAGGTATAAGGTAAGGAGTGATGAGACATTTGAAAGGCTTGTAGAGCAAACTTAACCTTATTGTTGAATCTGTTGAGATTATCTCCAGCCATTCATTCTCACGATGCTATGGAATGTCAGTAAAGTGTTTTTCTTGAGCTTACAAGGCTTCACTTTTTTCCCCATAGCTTCAAAGTTAAACTGAAAGTAACTTATTCTAAAATAGTTCTTTAAAATTAGATATAGTATTTAACAGTAGTAAACAGTTGTATAGCTGTGACTACTATCCACACAGTTTTCATAGAAAATATTAACCAAGAAAACTAATTCTGATGAATTATTAAAGAGCAAGAAAGACTTATCCCTTTTTGAAGGCATTGATAGCTTATTGTTTCTAATTCAGAGAAGAGTTTCTCTTTTTAAAAATTGGCTATAATTTAATTTGATGTATATGCATATATATATATATATAGCAGAAGATATAACAGAATTAAAGCTTGTTTATTACCCAATGGAACTAAGACTTCAATTAAGAGGACTGCATAAATAATCACATTAATAATATACATTAAAGACAGCGATTTCTAATATTTACCTTTCTATAGTACTGAAGTGTCAAGTGTATTGCAACAAAGCTAATGAGGATTGGGAGTGTCATCTTGGTCTACCTGGTTCCTGGGAATCTGGATTAGGACTTGACATGTGCATAGAAGCTGTTCATAAATCCTGATCAAATGACTAAATACACGAATCATTTCATATGCATTATTTCCCACAAGTAACTTTCCTGTTAAAAGAAAGATTACTCTGTAGGTACTAAACCAAGACAGAGATGTGAAGTTATTTACTGAGATCACACAATTAGCAAAGGCAGAACTGAATAGAGAACCCAAGGCTTCTGACTTCCAATCCCAATACCATGCAATTGCCATGCACTAAGAATGCGCAGTTTGTAACTGCCAAAGGAGATGAATGTGTAAAGAAGAAAATATCCAGTGTTTCAGATTCAATATAGACTCATTTCTAGTATTAAGACACAACTAGGAACAAGTTCCCCTCCCTTTAATAAAATGAGTCCTTTAATGAAGAACACATACTCATCAAATGTAAATTTAACAAAGCAAGTTTGGGGCTTCCCTGTTAGCTCATTGGTAGAGAATTTGCCTGCCAAGGCCGTAGACATGTGTTCAATCCCTGATCTGGGAAGGTCCCACATGCCTTGAAGCAACTAAGCCCATGTGCAGCAACTGTTGAGCCTGTGCTCAAGAGCCCAGTAGCCACGTCTACTGAGGGCACATGCCACAGGGACTGAAATCAGAGTGCCCCAGAGCTTGGGCCCTGCAACAGAAGCCGCCACAATGAGAAGTCTACTTCTCATTAACAGTCTCGTGCAATTAGAGAGCAGCACCCACTCTCCACAGCTAAAGAAAAGCCTATGCAGCCACAAAGACTTCCCATAGCCAAAACTAAATAAATGAATTTATAAACAAATACAAGCAAGTTTTAAAGCTGACACCTAGGAAGCACTGCATTTGTTAAAGAGGGAAATGGATAGCCCCAAACCCTGGGAAAACTAAGGGTTGCTATTTTCACAAATTCAGGTAGAATACCATGCTAACATACAAGCAGATTTGTGTGTGTGTGTGTGAGAGAGAGAGAGACGGAGAATATGGCTAAAGGGAAAATCCTGCTCCCTCCACTCAGATAATAAATAAGCCCTGCATTCACATTGATTGGTCAGGGAAGAACAGTAATTCCATTGCCCAGCACCCTTCAATTGGAACACTGTCCCTGAGGAATGTGACAGAACACTTTTTCTTGTGGATCTAAAACAGGGCATTGATGTGTAGTGACACTTTCACAAATAACTCTTCAGCTTTCTGAAAATACATTCTTGAACTCAACTACATTCATAATTCAAATGCAGTGCATGCCTCTACACTAAAATACTCCTTTCTAGTAAAGCTGCTACAATTCTTTCTTGTAACTTTTAACTATAGCTTGGAGATGCCAAGACCATGTTGATGCAGCCAAAGGAAATGGGAAAGTGATTATCACTCAGTCGTATCCAACTCTTTGTGACCCCAGAGATTGCAGCCTGCCAGGCTCCTCTGTCCATGGAATTCTTCAGGCAAGACTACTGGAGTCGGTTGCCATTCCCTTCTCCAGGGAATCTTCCTGATCCAGGGATTGAACCTAGGTCTCCTGCATTGCAGGCAGATTCTTTACCATCTGAACCACCAGGAAAGTCCAAGTAAATGGAAAAGCTTCTGGAAAAGAGAGAACACTTATACAGATGCTGGAATATGGGACAGAGGAAGGGAGGAGGAGGAGAAAAGTTATCAGTCTAGGAGAGATTTGGCTTCACTGAGGAAGATGGGTGAGCCAATCTGGTTACAGAAAATGTAAAATTTGGATAAGGCTGCATATAAGATGGATATAATGGGAGTGAGTCTTCCTCACCCTCTTTCGTTTAAGAATTTGAACTAGTGAGGTAACAGAAAAATAATTAACAGTTATTTAAGTACTTTCCATAAGACTTAAGGAGTTCAAGCAGTAAGTGATGTACCCTCCCAGAATAAATCTTTCAGTACAGATGATGCCATTCTGCATATGCAAATTTATACATCACTGTAATATTTAATGACTTCCCTGGGGGTTCAGCAGTAAAGAATTTGTCTGCCAATGCACAAGACATGAGTTCGATCTCTAGCTTGGGAAGATCTCCTGGAGAAGCAAATGGCAACCTACTCCAGTATTCTTGCCTGGGAAATCCCATGAGCTGAAGAACCTGATAGGCAACAGTCTATTTGCTCAAAAAGAGTTGGACGCAACTAAACAACAGTAGCAATTTTTAATACTATACCATATTTAGACAAGTCGGTGTGTTCTTTTTCACAATGAAAATTTATGTCGAATCGTAATAAAATTTTGATTATTTCAAAAGTAAGGGTCCACTTAACTATAGGAGTTAAAGAAAGAAATATTACTCTAGGTGAAAATAAAAATTAAAATGTAATAATAAGAAGATAATCATGCTGCAGGCTTAGGGAAAATGAGAATTACAAAGGCATGGAGAACTGTTTTTCCCATGAAATGAATTATTTTGCCTCATAGTTGTTTGCTGACTTTTTTTTTTTTTTAATGAGATGATGTTATCTACAGAATAAATTCAAGGCCTCTGTTTTTAGACAAAAAAAGAACACCACACCAGCTGCCCTTGTGTAGATGATGGTGTATTCAGGAAGAGACTATTTCTTTCCTTGGCACAGACCTAGGAGTCTTTTGGATACTTAAGCGGTTTCTCAACCACTGAGCTACCAGGAGGGCAACCACAGGGAACAGAAGCAGCAAGTGATGGGTAAAGGAGGGAGCCACAGCCTCTTCTATCCAGCATTCAATAAAAGAGTTCATGAGAAAATAACTTAGCACAAGGTCTTAAACATAGTAACTCTCATTACACCTAACCTAAAATTACATATATAAGCACCACTTGTCAACAACCTTGTTCTGTAATTTCTTTTTGCATCAATTTCTCATAGTCATGTCTTCATGGAAAAGTATGCAATACTTGAACAAATAAAGGTAAAAAAGTACCAAGTTATGTGAATTAAATGGCATAATACATTAGTATAATATTATTAGATAGCTTCAAAGTCACACTATGTCCCCAAAGTGGTAGAGAAACCATTGAAAACTATAATTTTCTTAATTCATGTTAGGAAATAAAGAAAAGTCAACTATAAAAATTAATTGCCTGGAATTAAAACACACGCAGAGTAAAGGTCACTTTAATGAGGAAACATTTCACATTCATTCTTATCAGTTATTATGACAAATGTCCTTTCTATAAGATATTATTAATACACTTCCTCATTTGCAGTTAATTACCCTCCATGTGGTAAAATCTCTGGGAGATTTTTTTTTTCCCCTCAAAAGAAAATTTTGATTCATATACAAATAATTATTTGGTCTCTAACCTATAAAAAGACCAAAACAAAATGGGGACAGTGTTGAGAAGAAAGTTTTTCTCACTGTAAGAATATTTCAGTAATTTCCAGAGAGAGAAGAACTTACTTGCTGACTGGTTATAACAAGGAAATAATAGCAAAATATAGCAAAATATCATTCTAGGTGATTAAACCCTTGATGTTAAGTATTTTGCTTCATTCACCATTAAATCATCAGCAGTGACAGAATGCTAATAAAAGGGCATAAACAATGAGCTAAAAGACAAATACAATTTTTCAAAGTTTGGCTATCAAAAATGTTATGAATAGGTGCATATTATGTATTAAACATCACAATATTATAAAGTAATAATCCCCTGATTAAAATAAATACATATATTTAATAAAGAATTTATATTGAGTAATGGTTTATGCTGTGGTCAGAATTTTATTAGGTATGATAAATACAGATTTACTAGATAAATTCAGACTGCAAAATTTGAAAATGCATTTATGTTATTTAATTTTTAAACAAGATTTTTTATTTTTTTTATTTTTTTTTTAGTTTTTTATTTTTAAATTTTAAAATCTTTAATTCTTACATGCATTCCCAAACATGAACCCCCCTCCCACCTCCCTCCCCAGAACATCTTTCTGGGTCATCCCCATGCACCAGCCCCAAGCATGCTGCATCCTGTGTCAGACATAGACTGGCGATTCAATTCACATGATAGTATACATGTTAGAATACCATTCTCCCAAATCATCCCACCCTCTCCCTCTCCCTCTGAGTCCAAAAGTCCGTTATACACATCTGTGTCTCTTTCCCTGTCTTGCATACAGGGTGGTCATTGCCATCTTCCTAAATTCCATATATATGTGTTAGTATACTGTATTGGTGTTTTTCTTTCTGGCTTACTTCACTCTGTATAATCGGCTCCAGTTTCATCCATCTCATCAGAACTGATTCAAATGAATTCTTTTTAACAGCTGAGTAATACTCCATTGTGTATATGTACCACAGCTTTCTTATCCATTCATCTGCTGATGGACATCTAGGTTGTTTCCATGTCCTGGCTATTATAAACAGTGCTGCGATGAACATTGGGGTACATGTGTCTCTTTCAATTCTGGTTTCCTCGGTGTGTATGCTCAGCAGTGGGATTGCTGGGTCATAAGGGAGTTCTATTTGCAATTTTTTAAGGAATCTCCACACTGTTCTCCATAGTGGCTGTACTAGTTTGCATTCCCACCAACAGTGTAGGAGGGTTCCCTTTTCTCCACACCCTCTCCAGCATTTATTGCTTGTAGATTTTTGGATTGCAGCCATTCTGACTGGTGTGAAGTGGTACCTCATTGTGGTTTTGATTTGCATTTCTCTAATAATGAGTGATGTTGAGCATCTTTTCATGTGTTTGTTAGCCATCCGTATGTCTTCTTTGGAGAAATGTCTATTTAGTTCTTTGGCCCATTTTTTGATTGGGTCGTTTATTTTTCTGGAGTTGAGCTGCATAAGTTGCTTGTATATTTTTGAGATTAGTTGTTTGTCAGTTGCTTCATTTGCTATTATTTCCTCCCATTCTTTTAAAATGCTCTTGCCCAAGATTTGAGATTTGTTAGCACAGCTAAACTTTCAAATTGTCAGTTATATAGATTGCAATCTAGTAGCATTCTAGCAGCTCAGTTAAAGCACATTTAATAATTTTAAATTGTAATTCAAAGTTACATTGACCATGAAAATTATACAGCAGTTGGTCACCATAAAATATTTTGAGGGTTAAGTTTTGTTGGAATATGGTAAGTACTTTCCAGTGTATTCCTGGAATCCCACTCCTGGGCATATATTCAGAGAAAGTTCTAATTCAAAAAGATGCATGTACCCTAATGTTCATAGTACCATTATTTACAATAACCAAGATATTGAAGCAGTCTAAATGTCCATTGGCAGATGAATGAATAAAGAAGATGTGGTACATATATACGATAGAATACTACTTCACCTTAAAACTAAGAATGAAATAATTCCATTGACAGCAACATGCATGGACCTAGAGATTATTATACTAGTGTAGCAAGTCAAACAGAGAAAGACAAATACAAAATGTTATCTCTTACATGTGGAACCTGAAGTATGATACAAAGGAACCTATCTATGAAAGAGAAACAGATTCACAGCTGTAGAGAGCAGATTTACAATTGCTAAATAGGAGGGGGTGGAGAAGGGATGGAATAGGGGTTTGAAATCAGTAGATGGAAGCTATTATATATAGGACTGATAAACAACAAGGTCTTATTGTATAGCCCAGGGATCCATATCCAATATCCTGTGATAAACCATTGTGGAAAAGAATATTAAACAGAATATACATATACATACACACACACATATATATAGCTGAACATTTTGCTGTATAATAGAATGTAATACAACATTGCCAATCAACTATAATTAAATAAAATTTTAAAAATTTAAAAATGAAAATATGGTAACAGTCTGAAGCTCCTTTACTTTATAAGGAGGCTTATGTAGCAGAAGTGGGGTAATAGAGTAAACAGACTACTGGAGTGGAAAATGGCAACGCACTCTAGTATTGTTGCCTGAGAAATGCCATGGACAGAGGAGCCTGGAGGGCTACAGTCCATGGGTTCACAAAGGGTCAGATATGACTTAAGTGACTAAACATGCAAGCGAGCATGAATGTAGCAGAAAAGACAGTGATATACATCTTCAAACAGATACCAAATATTTATCTACATTAAGACAGAAAGTATGTGTGTAGATAGCCTAAATCCACTCTCACCTCAGGGACAAGTTAGGTTACTAAGGTCTTACAAGTTTTTCTAAATCTTACTGCTTTACAAGTAACACTTATTAAGTAAACAGTTAGTAAGTAGGTCTTCCCCAGAGAAATATCTGGGAGAAGATTGCCGGGAGAAATATCAATAACCTCATACATGCAGATGACACCTCCCTTATGGCAGAAAGTGAAGGACTAAAGAGCCTCTTGAAAGTGAAAGAGGAGAGTCAAAAAGTTGCCTTAAAACTCAACATTAAGAAAACTAAGATCATGGCATCTGGTCCCATCACTTCATGGCAAAAGGATGGCAAAACAGTGGAAACTGTGGCAGACTTTATTTTTGGGGTTCCAAAACCACTGCAGATGGTGATTGCAGTCATGAAATTAAAAGACACTTACTCCTTGGAAGGAACGTTATGGTCAACCTAGATAGCATATTCAAAAATGGAGACATTAGTTTGCCAACAAAGGTCTGTCTAGTCAAGGCTACGGTTTTTCCAGTTCAGTTCAATTCTGTTCAGTCTCTCAGTCTTGTCCGACTTTTTGCGACCCCATGAATTGAAGCACGCCAGGCCTCCCTGTCCATCACCAACTCCTGGAGTTCACCCAAACTCATGTCAATCAAGCTGGTGATGCCATCCAGCCATCTAATCCTCTGTTGCCCCCTTCTCCTCCTGCCCTGAATCCCTCCCAGAATCAAAGTCTTTGCCAATGAGTCAACTCTTCGCATGAGGTGGCCAGAGTATTGGAGTTTCAGCTTTAGCATCAGTCCTTCCAAAGAGCACCCAGGACTGATCTCCTTTAGAATGGACTGGTTGGAACTCCTTGCAGTCCAAGGGACTCTCAAGAGTCTTCTCCAACACCACAGTTCAAAAGCATCAATTCTTTGACACTCAGCTTTCTTCACAGTCCAACTCTCACATCCATACGTGACCACTGGAAAAACCATAGCCTTGATTAGACGGACCTTAGTCGGCAAAGTAATGTCTCTGCTTTTGAATATGCTACCTAGATTGGTCATAACTTTTCTTCCAAGGAGTAAGCATCTTTTAATTTCTTGACTGCAATCACCATCTGCAGTGATTTTGGAGCCCTCCAAAAAATAAACTCTGACACTGTTTCCACTGTTTCCCCATCTATTTTCCATGAAGTGATGGGACCAGATGCCATGATCTTCGTTTTCTGAATATTGAGCTTTAAGCCAACTTTTTCCACTCTCCTCTTTCACTTTCATCAAGAGGCTTTTTAGTTCCTCTTCATTTTCTGCCATTACGGTGGTGTCATCTGCATATCCAAGGTTATTGATATTTCAGATATCAATATCAATAACCATTATATTGAAAAAAATAATGGTTTTTCTAGTAGTCATGTATGAATGTGAGAGTTGGACTATAAAGAAAGCTGAGTGCCAAATAATTGATGCTTTTGAATTGTGATGTTGGAGAAGACTCTTTTTTTAAAATTTAAATTTATTTATTTTAATTGGAAGCTAATTACTTTACAATATTGTATTGGTTTTGCCATACATCAACATGATGGACTATGTGGGAGAGGGAGAGGGTGGGATGATTTGGGAGAATGGCACGGAGAAGACTCTTGAGAGTCCCTTGGACTGCAAGGGGATCGAAACAGTCCATCCTAAAGGAGTTGACTCATTGGAAAAGACCCTGATGCTGGGAAGGATTTAGGGCAGGAGGAGAAGGGGATGACACAGGATGAGATGTTTGGATGGCATCACTGACTCAATGGACATGAGTTTGAGTAAACTCCGGAAGCTGGTGATGGACAGGGAGGCCTGGTGTGCTGCAGTCTATGGGGTTTCGGAATTGGACACAACTGAGTGACTGAACTGAACTGAATTGGTGGCTTTCCAAATGGCTCCAGTGGTAAAGAATCTGCCTGCTAAAGCAGGAAGCAAAAGAGATATCGGTTTGATCCTTGAGTGGGAAAATCCCCTGGAGGAGGGCATGGCAGCCCACTCCAGTATTCTTGCCTGGAGAATCCCATGGACATAGGAGCCTTGTGGGCTATGGTCCATAGGGTCACAAGGAGTTATACATGACTGAAGTGATTTAGCAGCACTTAGCAATTAAGTTGGAGAAGGCAATGGCAACCCATTCCAGTACTCTTGCCTGGAAAATCCCATGGACGGAGGAGCCTGGTGGGCTGCAGTTTGTGGGTTGTTAAGAGTCAGGCACACGACTGAGCGACTTCTCTTTCACTTTTCACTTTCATGCACTGGAGAAGGAAATGGCAACCCCCTCCAGTATTCTTGCCTGGAGAATCCCAGAGAAAGAGGAGCCTAGTGGGCTGACATCTATGGGGTCACAGAGTCAGACACGACTGAAGTGACTTAGCAGCAGCAGCAATTAAGTATAACTTAATGTTTAAGGGTCAAATACCATTAGAACTGCAAGGGGCATTTACCATATCCATTCCCACTGCTTTAGTCCAACCTGCCAGCTCTCACCTGAATCAAATAATGATCTTTTTTTCCAAGCTACTTGCACACATTATAGGCACCATTTGCCTCCCTAAGACGTATTTTTAATTCTGTAGCCAGATAAAACTTCTCAAAGTAAAATCCTCTTTTCATTTCCTTGCTTAAAATGTTTTGCTAGAGTCTTATTGCTCTTCAAACAAAAGCAACATCTTAGTATGGCCTGCAAGCTCCTGTAAGACTTACCTCCCTTCACCACTCCCATGCCAGCTCCCTAATCCTCCCACTTCTCATCCCCGCCAATGTTTCTTCCTCTCAAACCGTTTGCTGGAATACTCCCTCTGCTAGAATACATGAGTCTCTCTCATTGACTAGTTAACTCATACTCAGCCTTCAATTTTAGCTCCTGGCATAGTCTTGTGCATCTTTTGTAAAAACATTTATGTGCATATCACGCAAAGAAACACATAGTGACAAATATAAGGTAGATAGATAGACAGTTTATGTGTATGCTTGGTCACTAAGTTGTGTCTGACTCTGTCTGACCCCAAGGATTGTACCTACAAGGCTCCTCTGTCCATGAGATTTTGCACCCAAAAATATTGTTGTGGGTTGCTATTTCCTAGTCTACGGGATCTTCCTTATCTAGGGATCAAACTTGCATCTGTTGCATTTCCTTCGCTGACAGGCAGAATCTTAACCATTGAGCCAGCTGGGAAACAAACTAATTATATACATATATAATGCATATGAGATTATTTGATAAATGCAAATTGACTCTATTAGACTGTAAATTTCATGAAGGTAGAGATTGTATCTATTTTTCATTCATTACTTTATCTCTACTTCCATGCCTAATTTTTGGCATATAATAAGGCCTGAAAAGTATAAATTATGTTAACTATGTGCAAGAGCTACAAATAATCCCATGGTATGGAGTAAAACAGTCAAAGGAAAGGACTCAAATTTGAGGTCACAAAAGAGACATCATAAAATAATTCTGAAATCTTATAAATTAAAATCACTTCAAAGTCAGTTATTTCCATGACAGTTTGTTGATGAATTGTCTCTAATGAACAGGGCTAAATCATGATGTTTATTTGGGAAGCTGTTCATATTTTAGTGCCATCAAATAGAAGGGCTAGGTGCTGCTGAGAACATGACAATATGGTTCCTAACTCAAAGATTTCTATAAATAAAATAGATTATCATTCTTTAGATTTGTCAATTTCCTTATTCATTGTTGCAACACAACTGATATTATTTTTAAATTCTATGTTAACATATTTTGCCAAAAACTATGTCACAGCTTCTTGAAATTCTCTTTTTAGTATCACATTACAAATTCCCTTAATGTAAACAAAGTTAGATTATTTGCCAGTATTAGTTTTTTCTCTTGGAACTCAATCCTGAATACAACCTATCCTTCAGGTAGCAGGTACGTTTTCTCTTCTTTTCTCAGAAATGCTTTAAAATGAACTAAAGAACAAAATCCACAGACAGACATTTCACTGGCTATGAAATGACTGATACCTATATGACACTAAAAAGGCAATCATGAAGATATGAAAGCTTGTATCAAATCAATGTCTCTCTAGTGCAAAACCCTGGAGAGCACTGTGCAGTGGGAGATAACCACAGATAAGCAAGTTGATGAAAGGAGAGATGATGCAGAGAGGGTTACAAAACATAATCAGTGTATTTGACCAATAGACGTGCAGCCAATTGTGTATTCTTACTAAGTTTCCATATAATATTTTCAAAAACAAATTGAGCATTTAAGACACGAATAATATATAAATACACATATCAAAAAGCAAAAGTCATAATGACCATGTCTTCTGAGGTAGCTGGCAAGGTATCAGAAAGAATAAATAAGCCACTTTGTAAGTGAAAAAAGAAACTTGCAAAGATGTAAGTAAGCTCAGTTTTTTTGCAAAGAAAACCTATTCCCTCACCTTTCTTTTTTTTCCCCCACTTTCATATATAATACACACATTTTAATATATACATAGATTTTTTTTTAAAAGTCTGATGTATGTGTAACAAAAGCAGCTACAACACCATGAGTAGAAGGGCTGAAGAAGCTGAAGTCATTTCTTCTTCAGTTCAGTTCAGTTGCTCAGTCGTGTCCTACTTTTTGTGACCCCATGAATCGCAGCACAACAGGCCTCCCTGTCCATCACCATCTCCTGGAGTTCACTCAGACTCATATCCATCGAGTCCGTGATGCCATCCAGCCATCTCATCCTGGGTCGTCCCCTTCTCCTGCCCCCAATCTCTCCCAGCATCAGAGTCTTCCAATGAGTCAACTCTTCGCATGAGGTGTCCAAAATACTGGAGCTTCAGCTTTAGCATCATTCCTTCCAAAGAAATCCCAGGGCTGATCTCCTTCAGAATGGACTGGTTGGATATACATTTTTATACTGCTAGAGGTTTTACAACAATCATTACCTATCATTGAAAATTAAATAGATCAATTATATATAAAACAAAGAGGAAGCTCTCAAAGTCAATTATGTAGAAATGCTGGACACATGTAAGTCAATTTTTTATATCAGAGGTGAATAATTTGAAATTCTCCCAAATCCAACATAGCATTTTTCTTTTGAAAATTTAAACCCACATTGCTCCATGCTGTACCTAATGGAGAGACAAAATATCTGGACATAACACTTAAAAACAAAACAAAACAAAACAAACAAACAAAAAAAATGCTTCATGCCAAACACTTCATGTCTTGGAATTTGGAGTGGCCAAGAGATCAAGACCCAAATCCCTCATTTCTGAGCCAGAGCCCTTAAGCCCAGTGACGGTAGCCAATTTAACTTTATCTTTCCTCTACCTGGAATAAATTAGTCCATTTCTTGCACTTTCCTCAAATTTTCAAAACTTCAAATATATTCCTTTCTCTAATTGCCTTATTACTGAATTTGACATGACCTCAGGGTTCAAAGTCTAAAATGTTAAAGTGTAGTCAATGTCGAATGATGAAAAACTCACTTGACACACTGAATTCCATCCTATCCACCCAGCATCCCTCCATTCACTCTATGTAACCTCACCATTTTTTATATTTATATATAAAGAATTTCTTACATATTTGTAAAATTTTTCTAGAGATGTTATATGTAAAATGATTAAATGTGAATGTATACATTTCCTCCTCCTTATACCTACCAAACAATTGCACTCATCTCACACACTAGCAAAATAATGCTGAAAACTCTCCAAGCTAGGCTTCAACAGTATTTGAACAAGAACTTCCACGTGTTCAACCTGGAGTTAGAAAGGGCAAAGGAACCATAGATCAAATTACCAACATCTACTGGATCATAGAAAAAGCAAGGGAATTCCAGAAAACCATCTACTTCTGCTTTATTGACTACAATAAAGCCTTTGACTGTGTTGATCACAACAAACTGTGGAAAATTCTTAAAAAGTTGAGAATATGAGACCACTTTGGCTCCTGAGAAATCTGTATGCAGGTGAAGAAGCAACAGTTAGAACTGGACATGGAACACCAGACTGGTTGCAAACTGGGAAAATGAGTATGTCAAAGCTGTACAATTTCACTTTGCTTATTTAACTTATATGCAGAGTACATCATGCAAAATGCTAGGCTGGATGAAATACAAGCTGGAATCAAGATTGCCAAGAGAAATATCAATAACCTCAGATATGCAGATGATGACACCCTCATGGCAGAAAGTGGAGAGGAACTAAAGAGTCTCTTGATGAAAGTGAAAGAAGAGAGTGAAAAAGCTGGCTTAAAAATCAACATTCAAAAATTAAGAACATGGCATCTGATCATGGCAACTAGATGGGGAAACAGTGGAAACAGTAACAGAATTCATTTTGGGGGGATCCAAAATCACTGCAGATGGTGACTGCAGCCATGAAAGTAAAAGATGCTGGCTCCTTGGAAAAAAAGCTATGACCAATCTAGTTAGCATATTAAAAAGCAGAGACATTACTTTGCTAAAAAAAATTCCCTCTAGTCAAAGCTATGTTTTTTCCAGTAGTCACATATGGATGTGAGACCTGGACCATAAAGAAAGCTGAGCACCAAAGAGTTAATGCTTTTGAGATGTGATGTTGGAGAAGACTCTTGAAAGTCCCGTGGACTGCAAGGAGATCTAACCAGCCAATCCTAGAGGAAATCAGTCCTCTACAGATGTTGAAGCTGAATCTCCAATACTTTGGTCACCTGATGTGAAGAGCTGACTCATTGGAAAAATCCCTGATGCTGGGGAAAATTGAAGGCAGTAGGAGAAGGGGATAACAAAGAGATGGTTGTATGGCATCACTGACTGGATGGACATGAATTTGAGGAAGCACTGGGAGTTGGGGGTGGATAGGGAAGCCTGTCGTGCTACAGTCCACAGGTTTGGAAAGGGTCCGACAGAACTGAGTGACTGAATTGAACTGATACTTAAGATAGGACTTCCCTGGTGGCTCAGTGGTAAAGAATCTGCCTGCAGTGGAGGAGACATGAGTTCAATCCCCAGGTGAGGAAGATTCCCTGGAGGAAGGCATGGCAACCCATTCCAGTATTCTTTCCTGGAGAATCCCATGGACAGAGGATCCTGAAGGGATACAGTGTATTGGGTAACAAAGAATCAGACACAACCATAGTGAATGAGCACACACACACACATACATAAAATAACACAATTTTAAAACTTATAGTTTTTAATTTAAGCAGTAAAACTGAGAAACCTATTCAATTTAAAGCAGAGTTTCTTCATTCTCTCCTACACTGTACTTCATTGCATTGAATCAACCTGTGCCCTATTGATAGACAGTTGATTTATTTTTAAACTTTTGTTCTTAAAAACAATGTTAAAATGAATAATTTAGTGCCACGTCATTCTTCAATTGTATAACTTCTTTCTAAGTTAAATTCCCAAAAACAAGATTACAGAGTTAATTTACAGTTTTAAGTTATTGACAAATTATCCTCCATAGAGTAGTTTCAAATATACACCCCAACATGAAGATACGAAAAAGCCTGTTTCCCCACAGTTTTGCCAAAGAAGTATATTATCAAACTTATCACTTTCCCAATTCTATGTATATAACATTATATCTAAGAACTATTTGCTCAAATGTTTTGCTCTTTGATTCACTGAAATATTGTTTTATTTCTTTGTAACTCTGTGATGAGAGTATAATTTTTTTTTCCCCCAGTTCATTTTGTTTATGGGATTTCTTGGTATACACACATTTCTCATTTTTCTGTAGTCAAAACCATCAATTGTTTTTCTTAGTCTTCTCAAATTTGAATTAGAATTAAAAAAGACTTCTTATGTCAGTGTTACAAAGGCAATATCCTGTGATTTCTTCTAGGGTCTTTATAGTCACATTTTTTACATGTACCTTCATTTTTGGAACCAGAAGTATTCCAGGCTGATGCCAGGAGCCAGATGTTGTGCTGGAGAGTGGAACACTGATGAGATTAGTGGATAAACACCATCATGGAATATAAGATATAGCAAAAAAAGACGTAATCATAACCTGATTCCATAAAGTGAAGTGAACTTCATGAGAAATAAAGTCCAGTATTTTCTGGGAGCATAGACCAGGGAGATTCAATCTAGTGTAGGTTAGGGGTTAGAAAAAAAAAAAAGAAAATAAAGAAAGCTTCATGAGAAAGTGATATTTAATTAGAAGTATGAAAGAAAAAAATCCTGATTGTCAGTCACTTAAGGGAGAGAGAGCCTTGAGAGGAAGAAAGCAAGAAGAGATGGTCCAGGAAGAGTTCTTTTGTGGAAGGTTCCAGGAAGTTGGCAGAGAATTTTGAAAGTCAGGTATGGAGTCTAGACTTTCTCCTGAGAATGATGGGAAACCATTAGGAATGGAAAAGCTGAGGTTTAGATATAGGTGTTTGCTCAGTACAACAGGGTCAGATACTCACTAGTAAAATGTAAAGCATAATATTCTATTAATATCAGGAAACAGATTTCTGTGTGACTTGTGGAAAATCACTTGGAATTTACAATTTTCTCCTAAAATATACTTTAGCTTTCAATTCACAGATGCCATGTCTCCCCAACACCCACAATTATAGGTATCAACTTGCAAAACTTGATTTGAAATAAGCTGATAAACTAATATCTCCAACAAACATTAGCTGTATGATTTCACTATTCACCTCATGTAGGTTTTCCATCTTATCTGTTTGGTGATAGGGAATCCACTTTTAGCCTACAAACAAAGAGAGAGTCACCCTTTATATCCAGAGTCACACATCCATTGTCACATACACAGAAGGGTGCAGGCCGCACTGAAAATGCTGACTCAGTCACAAACGAGGATTCACACCAGCCTGTGGACGTGGCTCAGTGGTAAAGAATCTGCCTGCAGTGTAGGAGACCCAAGTTTGATCCTTGGGTCAGGAAGATCCCCTGGAGGAGGGCATGGCAACCCACTCAAGTGTTCTTGCCTGGAGAATCCCATGGACAGAGGACACAGGCAGTCTATAGTCCATAGCATTGCATAGAGTCAGACATGACTGGAGTGACTTAGCACTCACACAAAGTCTTACCTAGAAGTTGGTTAATGAAAACAGTACAGAATGATATGCTTATACAAGGACATCATGAAACATTAACTCCCTTGATGGAATGGCCCCTGAAGCAACACTGGATTTTGATGTGGAGCTCATTCTTTGGTATACAGAGGGAACTGAGCCTGATCAAAATTGTCCCCTTGATTTCAGCTCAGCTCAAGTTCTTAACAATTATGAGGTAGATCCTAACACCAAAACCTGCATAGAGTGTGTTGTATAAAAATAGTGGTATCACAAGATGAAAAGATCTGGGTGTGGATGATGGTGATGATAGCATATAAGTCAGAGTATTTAATGTCACTGAACTGGACACATGAAAAGAACTACAATGGTAAATTTTATGTTATATGTCTTATACCACAGTTTTTAAATTAAAAGATAAAATTAATAAAATGAAACAAAATTTGGAAAGTTGTATTAAACAGTATAAAATTCATAACAAATCATTTTGTTGCCCTCAAAACATTTTTTAAGAATTGTATTTAGCTATTCAGGATGGGTGGTATAATGGGCAAAAAGTACCATATAAAATCCTACTCTGAAGCTTATTTCTGCTTGGTTTAGTTTTTATTTTGTATTAGCATATGAAATTAGTTTTGACCAAGGCTCTAAAGCTGACATTTAGTGATAAACATATGACACAGATAAAGCATTTAGCTGAATGCCAATTTTTAAATTGAATTTAGCTTTTATTTAAATGACAAGAGTACTGCAATTAGTATATTCAATAACTTCATCAGGGAAATTTCTTTCCAAGTTAACCAGTTTCTCAGCTCCACATACCACAAAAAGTTCTTATGGAATGTTACCATGTATTAATTCAACAAGTTTATTATAGAATTGTCTACACTTTGAAGCAGCATTAAGTCCTTAGAGGAATAAGAATTGGTGAAAAGCAATATTTTCAACAATTAAATTTTCTGCTGGTTTTCATGTCATATCAGATTTGGTTATTTTAAAGGAAGAGCTATTTATACAAATCTTTGTTGCAAACTCTGGGGAGATTAAACAAATCATTTTATTCTTCATTGATGTGAGACTATATATTAAAAAAAAGTCACTTATTTTTCAGAAAAAAAAAAAAAACAACACTATAGCTCTTTGTGTATTGCTGGAGACAGTAAAACCATATACTGAAAACCTTTGAGGCCACTATCTAAATTTCATCCTGATAGTCTGTTATTTTAGCTGAGGATTTAATAGGATAAATGTTTATTTCAAAAACCTAGGAAACATGGGATAATCCTGAAGAACCACAGTGTTCAGGTTCTCCTCAGAGATAGAAAAGCTGACTCTATCAATTGTTATATGATAGCATGGCTCTCCCTTTAAAATCCCTGTGTAGATCACAACAAACTGGAACATTCTTAGAGAGATGGGAGTACCAGACCACCTTTTCTGCCTCCTGAGATACCTGTATGCAGCTCAAAAAGCAACAGTTATAACTGGACATGGAGCAATGGACTGGTTCCAAATTAGGAAAGGAGTACATAAAGGCTGTATATTGTCACCGTGATCATTTAACTTATATGCAGAGTACATCATGAGGAACGCTGGGCTGGATGAAGCACAAGCTAGAATCAAGATTGCCAGGAGAAATATCAATAACCTCAGATACACAGATGATACCATCCTTATGGTACAAAATGAAGAGGGACTAAAGAGCCTCTTGATGAAAGTGAAAGAGGAGAGTGAAAAAGCTGGCTTAAAACTCAGTAATCAGAAAACTAAGATCATGGCATCTGATCCCATCACTTCATGGTAAATAGATGGGGAAACGATGGAAACAGTGACAAACTTTATTTTCTTGGGCTCCAAAATCACTTCAGATGGTGACTTCAGCCACAAAATTAAAAGATGATTTCTCCTTAGAGAAAAAGCTATGACCAACCTAGACAGCATATTAAAAAGTAGAGACTTTACTTTGCCAACAAATGTCTGTCTAGCCAAAGCTATGGTTTTTTCCAGTAGTCATGTATGTATGTGAGAATTGGACTATAAAGAAAGCTGAGTGCCGAAGAATTGATGCTTTTGAACTGTGATGTTGGAGAAGACTGTTGAAAGTCCCTTGGACTGCAAGGAGATCAAACCAGTCAATCCTAAAGGAAATCAGTGCTGAATGTTCATTGGAAGGACTGATGCTGAAGCTCAAGATTCAATACTTTGGACACCTGATACAAAGAACTCACTCATTTGAAAAGACCCTGATGCTGGGAAAAATCGAAGGCAGGGAGAGAAGGGGATGGCAGAGGATGAGATGGTTGGATGGTATCACAGATTCAATGGACATGAATTTGAGCAAACTCTTGGAGTTAGTGATGGACAGGGAAGCCTGGTATGCTGCAGTCCATGGGACCACAAAGAGTTGGACACATCTGAGTGACTGAAATGAGTAATTCCCTTTAAAACTTGTCATCCTAAGAGAGGGCTTCGCTGATAGCTCAGTTGGTAAATAATACACCTGCAACGCAGGAGACCCTGGTTTGATTTCTAGGTCAGGAAGATCAGTTGGAAAAGAGATATGCTACCCACACCACAATTATTGGGTTTCCTTTGTGGCTCAACTGGTAAAGAAGCCACCTGCAATGCTGGAGACTTGGGTTCGATTCCTGGGTTGGGGAGATTCTGTGGAGAAGGGAAAGCCTAACCCACTCCAGTATTTTGGCCTGTATAATCCCATGGACTCTGTAGTCCATGAGGTCTTAATAAGTCGGACACGACTGGGTGTCTTTCACTCACTCATCCTAAGAGAATGTGTAACATCATTAATCATGTGACCCAGTTGTGTGAAATTCTGAGAACGGAAACTTTGCCTTGAGCTTCCTTCCACCAACTGTCATTCAAGGAGTGATCACCCTGTGGATTGATCAGTCCCTCTCCTGGGCTCCGGTTAGGATGGGAGCTTTCCTTCCTTTCTATGCTATTGTCACATCCTCTTCAGAGAGGAAATAGTGTCATCTGAGAACAGAAAGAACTTTCCCAGTTGTAATTAAAAACTACTATCTGCTCAAATCTGTGTCTCAGGGTCGGGGGCTCACATGAGTAAGAGCTTCCGGTCAAATTGAGCTACTCAGGGACTCTTACAAGAGTTCTTTCTTCTCTTTCCACATTTAAATAGTTAGGTATTATCACTTTATTTGTAACAGTTTTGTTACCTGTGGACAGGGCCTTACAGGTAGATAGTTTAATCTCAATATTAGTGGAATGGGTCGAGTTGGGGGTGATCCAAAGGCTTTGGCCTAGATCAAGAGTCTTAAGTGGATCAAAGTTGCATTTCTGTTTGTAAATCAATATATATGATGCTTTCACTAAAGAATATGACTTGAAATGGTTTCAAATCACCTTAAACTATGACCGGAGCAGTCCTCTTGAGTAAATATTCATATTGTCATCAAATCTTGCTCAGACTCTCAGTATACAGGCACTATTTATGGGCAGTGGATGTACATGGGCAGAGAGACAGTTACCCTGGGTTCCACACACCTGAGTGAGGGGTTTGACAGTTTTTGTTCAAGGACATCCTCAAAACTTCTGTGGGGCAGGAACAGATTTGCTTCTGTAGAAGGGGAATTAGGTGAAGCTCTAATATCCCCACCTCTCTTGGGACATTACAGGACGATGCAGAAAGTGTGTTTCCTGGGTGAGAGAACAGATGGATCATTTGCCTCCCTGAAGTGGAGGACCAGTAGGTTGGGTAGCAGTTCCCTAATGAGTCAAGGATTTCCTGGCCTCCTCACTATAACACAGACCCGTCAATCTGGCCTCTCTGTATCAGCAAATGGCATGAAAATGAACATGAAGTTCCTGCAGCCTGCTGTGCTGTGAGGAATAAATTTATTAAGTCAATCTGGTGGTTGCCACCTCCATGGTTACTCAGTAGAGCCCAGGAAGTCAGCCCACTGCAATAGTGCTGATGTCAGGACCTTCTGGGTGATTGACAATGTGATTCTTAACTGTAGGAGAATTAAAAGAAATTACTACAATGCTTAGCAATAAAGCATAGTCTTTTACAATTACTAGTCACAAATGTTTCACATAATAGGAGTTATACTGTTCATAATAATTTTCACTAAGGAAGATACATTCAACTTTCTCAGTGGCAGAGAGCTTGTACCTGGTGTCAACTTCCACATCTTTTCTCTTTAATTTCACAAATTAGGAAATCTAATCTGCTAACAATTATTTCTTTAAGTGGTAATCATCTTTGACAGCCCTGGAATTATTTCCCCATGCTTTAGTTACATTTAACTGTGGCTCTTACGTATGCTCAAACATTTATAAACATACTTTCTCAAGAGAAGAATTTATAGAAAGTGTTTAGGACACTGTCAAGTTCTTTTTAAAAATTAATTAATTTATTTTTTATTGAAGGATAATTGCTGTACAGAATTTTGTTGTTTTCTGTCAAACCTCAACATGAATCAGCCATAAGTATACATATATCCCCTCCTTCTTGAACCTTGCTCCCATTTCCCTCCCTATCCCACCCCTCTAGGTTGATATAGAGCCCCTGTTTGTTTCCTAAGCCATACAGCAAATTCCCGTTGGCTATCTATTTTACATATGATAATGTAAGTTTCCATATGTATCTTTCCACCATACATCTCACTCTCTCCTCCCTTCTCCCCATGTCCATAAGTCTATTCTCAAAGTTTGTTTCTCCACTGTTACCCCGTAAATAAATTCTTCAGTACCATTTTTCTAGATTCCCTATATATGCATTAGAATACGATCTTTATCTTTCTCTTTCTGACTTACATCACTCAGTATAATAGGTTCTAAGTTCATCCACCTCATTAGAACTGACTCAAATGCACTTCTTTTTATGGCTGAGAAATTTTCCATTGTGTAATGTACCACAACTTCTTTGTCCATTCATCTGTTGATGGGCATCTAGGTTGCTTCAATGTTCTACTATTGTAAAAAGTGGTGCAATGAACAATGGGATACATGTGTCTGTTTCAATTTTGGTTTCCTCAGGGTATATGCCTAGGAGTGAGATTGCTGGGTTATATGGTGGTTTTATTCCTAGCTTTTTTTAAGGAATCTCCATACAGTCTTCCATAGTGGCTGTATCAATTTACATTTCCACCAACAATGTAAAAGCGTTCCCTTTTCTCCACATCCTCTCCAGCATTTATTGTCTGTAGACTTTTTGATGACAGCCATTCTGATCGATGTGAGGAATCTCATTGTAGTTTTGATTTGCATTTCTCTAATAATGAGCAATGTTGAGCATCATTTCATTTGTTTGCTAGCCATCTGTATGTCTTCTTCGAATAAATGTCTGTTTAGGTCTTTTTCCCACTTTTTGATTGGATTGTTTGTTTTCTGGTATTGAATTGTATGAGCTGCTTGTATATTTTGGAAATTAATCCTTTGTCAGTTGTTTCATTTGATATTATTTTCTCCCATTCTGAGGGTTGTCTTTTCACCATGCTTATAGTTTCCTTTGTTGTGCTAAAGCTCTTAAGTTTAATCAGGTAGTACACTGTCAAATTTTTGGTTATTGTGTCTCCATATGACATTCTGATATCATATCAACATGACAAAAATCTTCCTTCTTCAGTCTTAAAGAAATAGATTTAGGCTTTGAAGGGCTTGGGATACATTACTATGATAGTTAATTTGGGGCATGTTCTTTATAATTGTAAAACTTCTCTTTACCTGTGTTTTGATATCAGAAAGCAATTGTTTTTCATTTTAAGTTTTGCTTGCTTGTTCCCTTTCCTTTCAAACATTTAAGATTATCATTATTCTCAGTAGACAACCAATCTCAGAGTAGGCAAGTAAAGTTACATATTTCTCTTAGCATAGTGAAAAGAATAATATTTGGTGGTAATGACTGGATCATAACAATATTTTTCACTATTTCCTTCAATATGCATTATGCAATATAATTAAAATTCAGTGTAATTAAAATTTGAAAGTAATTATGTTCTTTCCTAATCCTCATATAGATTACCGCCTGAATTACCACTGAACCACCCCCCACCCCATACTCAATACACCTGCCCAGAGCTGACTCATACTCTGTATCAGTTCAGTTGAGTCGTTCAGTCCTGTCTGACTCTTTGCGACCCCATAAATCGCAGCACGCCAGGCCTCCCTGTCCATCACCAACTCCTGGAGTTCACCCAGACTCACATCCATCGAGTCAGTGATGCCATCCAGCCATCTCATCCTCGGTCGTCCCCTCCTACTCCTGCCCTCAATCCCTCCCAGCATCAGAGTCTTCTCCAGTGAGTCAACTCTTTGCATGAGGTGGCCAAAGTACTGGAGTTTCAGCTTTAGCATCATTAATTCCAAAGAAATCCCAGGGCTGATCTCCTTCAGAATGGACTGGTTGGATCGCCTTGCAGTCCAAGGGACTCTTAAGAGTCTTCTCCAACAGCACAGTTCAAAAGCATCAATTCTTTGGCACTCAGCTTTCTTCACAGTCCAACTCTCACATCCATACATGACCACAGGAAAAACCATAGCCTTGACTAGATGGACCTTTGTTGGCAAAGTAATGTCTCTGCTTTTCAGCATGCTGTCTAGGTTGATCATAACTTTTCTTCCAAGGAGTAAACTTCTCTTAATTTCATGGCTGCATCAATGGATAAATCCAGTTATAAAATCAAATGTCTGGTAGAATATAAGCTAAAATGCAGTTACTTTTCTATATTGCACACAATTAATGAAGCCTGGTACTAAGTAGTGTCATTTAACAAAGAAATTTTGCTTCTGCCACTTTTACTTTGAGTAAAATAGTTGAAGTTACCTCTCTAAATTCCTTAGAAATTGTGTTATTTATCTGTATTTATACTTTTAGAAGTGCTATTTTGAACAATGACTCAGGTTTGTCCCTTCTCTTCATGTAATTGCAGAATTAATCAAATTTATAGTGGAAATGTGATTTTTAAAGTGATTTTTAGTCCAACTTTTATAGTACTAATTATATTTCCCATTTCCCCCAGATTTAAATGGGTTCATTTGAAATAACCATAATCACACTCACTTAATTATACCCATTCATTTTCTATATATTTTACTTAAGTCCTGTTCACATTAAACATCATTGATATTTTCTAGGGGTAGACACAATGTCTTTATTATTTCAGCTTCAGTACTAGAGTGATAATCATCACATCATTAAACATTCAGTAAATATTTGGTGAATGAATAAATGCTGTTATGAATTATCCAGCTCTTCCTAATTAAATTTCTTTTAGGAGATCTGTAACATTCAAGGTAGTAGTCTAGTCCCTCTGACAATCCCATACTGAAAGCCTTAGAATAAACAAATTGTCTTTAAGAAGAAATTGACTCTTGGTTACATACTCCAAGAAATTTTGTTTATATAAATAAGAATTCTAAATCAATGCCTTTAGTGATCTAAATATTTCAGTATGCACTAGACCAAAGCTCACTTCAAAGATCTTGATACTCAGGTGATTTACAAGGTTAAGCTTTCTTTTTCAAAAATAGATTAAATCAATCAGAATCATCAACAAAATAAAAATAACAGGAAACTGAGGCCAAGATATAGCAACCTTTAGTCAATGGTCTTAGGGCAAAAGAATGAGTCATAAATTAAACTCTCTCTGTCTCTCTCTCTCTCTCTCTGTCTCTCTCTCTCTCTCTCTCTCTCTCTCTCTCTCTATATATATATATATATATATATATATATATATATATATATAACACACATTATATTTCTTTGTGAAAAGGGAACAGAGAAAGAAACAAGTTTAGTTTCCATTTTGCAGTTTTTTATTTAGCAATTTGTGCCTATGGTGCCAACAAAGTATTGAATTTTAATGCCACATCAGTATTCTAATTTCTAAAATTGCTTTCAGAACAGATTAAGGGTGTAGTAGGTGGGAAGTTCATTATGACTTCACTGGGAGGAAGATGTGAAAACTACCATGATGAATGAATAAATCTAGCTAATGAAAAACATTCCTTTCCACTTTTATAAGTATTATAACAAGAAATAAAACATACTTCTATTTTAAAAGAACTATTTTCATTTTAATTTCTTAATGCCTATCAAATCTTGCAGTTAATTAACTTTTTACTCTCACTCTCTTTGTCTCAATTATATGCTGTCATTTCATGATAAAATTTATCAGGATACTCTTGACTAATATCCAAAAGGCCATGTTCTATGAGCATTTAATGGGTTTTTCACAAGAAGGGAGAAAAGCATGGTTTTAACCATTCAGTATCAAATACTAAAATTCAAAAGTTTAATATTTTATGAATTCTAAGATGGTTTATATTATACTGAACTCTGATGCACCAATATACACACCTGAAAACCTTGCTGACTGTGAAAAGAAAAAGTGTTTTCTTATAGCACTCCATTCTAAGTTGGGTGAGGCCACGATTCATTTTTTACTTTTAGCCACACCTCCATCAATGTCTAACTTCTTATTTTTCATGTAACAAGCATAAATTTACTAAACAAATAAAAGAAAAGTGTTTTTTCAGATATAATCTTAAGTGTAAAATTTCAGGTTTCTTACGCTACTATTAAGAAAATAATGAACAATTTAAATAGTGAAATGCATATTTATACACATATTTTCAAGGAGATACAGCATATTTAAGATATTAAAAATGTTAATGAGACTTGTAAAATATAGTGAAATTAAGTAAAGTATATGTCTTAAGCTCTCCAAAATGATTTTTCCAACAATTTCCAAGACAAATAGAAAATTATTTTTCCATTGTGTAGCATAAGGGGCCCTGGATCGCAGACTGTGCCTTCTTTCTAATTCTTTAACTCTCTGTCCTGTGCCCAAAATCCACATTCAAATCTTCATAGTCTCATTCTTATCATTGAAAAAGATAGAGAATTAAATGGCTCTGACTATTGCAACTACCAGTAATATGACATATAGACTAGCAATATTTCAAATATTTAGAGTCTTACTACATTTTCAATTCATCAAAAATTAGAAATATATTTTTGAGTTTTACTGAAATGCTATAGACTTTTATTTTTACATGTGATACAAATTAAGTGGCTTATTAAGGCAATTGAAATGTGGTATTAAAACTAAAATTGGCTTATAACTAGAATTTATTGAAGTCTCCAATAACCAAAAAAAAAAAAAAGATTAGTCAATGCTGAAAATTTAACTGTAATATAGTTGTACTGCTGTAATTTTCCAATATTCAATACATTGATAAATACCTTGGCTGATAAAGGTATCACTGATGAAATTCTGAGTTAGGACATAGTGTCTAATTATTATTATTATTACTAAAGATTACTGCTACTTATATCTTTGAGGGTACTTCTTTTACACACATTTTTTGCTTAAAACATATATGTGTATGTTATTGGTTCTGCACACTGATTTCATATCATTTAAATAATTTACATTTATTAATACAGAAGCATATACTTTCTTTAACCTTATGAATGATCATCTTAAAATATAAAAACAGGTATAAAACAAAATATTTTTTCTCAAAAAAGTATATTATGTTTGCTTTAGCAATGAGTTCATTATTGTTTTATCTTTTTAGAGATATTTTCATTAGAATGTATTTTTGCTCTATATTTTTCTTTTTAACACAAAGCTTATTTTACCTGAAAACAAGAACAAGAATTGCTGATTGGGTTACAGTGTCTTTTCCTCAACAAGAAAGAATTTTAAAAAAATAAAGGAAAAGAGAATAAATGTGAGAAAAAAGATAATTGATACAAATGTTCTAGAAAGCTTCTGCCTTAGTTAATATTCACCACTATTATGTGTTAAGGAATTATCAGGTAATATGGTCGAGCAGAAAAATTATTCTAGCATAAAACCTGCCTTGTAAGAAGCTCTCTGTGACTGGAAATAATAAGAAATATTACCTGGTATCCATGATGATGAATTGTGAATGAACAGTAAACATTTCTCTACTGTGCTGTCAGTGAGTCATTCTTCATAAATACCCACTGACAATTTTAGAGACCTGGAACAGGATGATTTATCTCTGAATCTATACACTAGATGAAAATTGACCTGAGTAGAGGCATTGTTGTTATTGTTCAGTCACCGTCATGTCTGATTGTTTGTTACCCCATGAACTGAAGCGTGCCAGGCTTTGCTGCCCTTCACTATATTCCTGAGTTTGCTCAAACTCATGTGCATTAAGTCAGTGGTACCATCCAACTATCTCATCCTCTGTCATCCTTTTCTCCTCCTGCCTTCAACGTTTCCCAGAATCAGGGTCTTTTCAAATGAGTCAGCTCTTCACATCAGGTGGCCAAGGTATATGCATAACAGACAATAAATACAGTGAATAGGAAAGACATCTTTTGGGTGAGATTTCCTCTCAAGTGAAAGAATAAATAAAATACCATAATCATCCTCTAAAAAGCTAAATGTGTCCTTCATTGTTGATTTTCAAAATACCTTATGATTTGGGCTTATTTTTTTTTAATTGAGAATCTTTCAAAAAACTCACAAATAGAGCCTGATTTGTAATTGGTAATTAAAGTGTTATAAAATATCATGAACTCTACATTTCTCGCTTATAATGTGATCTCAGTTGTATTTGTTTGTCAAATTTTACCTAAAAACCAAAATATTTAGCTATTATATATATGACAAAGGATATAGGAATAAAATTTAAAAGCTACACGTATCAATTATAGAGAAATAATTTTCTTCTTTTTGAGATTTCTTTGTTTATAGTAAGCAAAGAAAATAGCATTACTGGTTTTCATCTATTTTCTCATAAGGATCTTGAATCTTTTGGAGCAGGTCCTAGGAATCTGTACTCTATTTATTGAACGTGCTATATTAAAAAAAGAATATTTCTCTAAGATATTTTTTCTCACAGATGTATGTGACTTAGGGGAAAACATTCAGGAAGAAGAGAAGTTACTACATTGGTTCACTGAGAATAGAAAGAAACTCTATTAGAGAGGAATTAGTGTCTGAGCCTTATTTTCACCAGAAAATAATGCCAAAGTATTGGAAAAACAACACGGTGTGCTTTTGTTTGGTCTAACTTTTGTATCAGTGAATTGAGAATAGAAGTATCATTTTGTCCCAGCTTATATACCATGATCAAAAGGGAGAGACACAGAACTAAATTGTTAGAATTTTGTTGTTATTGTTTAGTTGCTAAGTCCTGTCTGACTCTTTGTGACCTCATGGACTGTAGCCCACCAGGCTCCTCTGTCCATGGGATTTTCCAGGCAAGAATACTGGAGTGGGTTGCCATTTCCTTTTCCAAGGGATCTTCCCAACCCAAGGATCAAGCTGACTTCTCCTGCATTGGCAGTTAGATTCTTTACTGTTGAGCCATCAGGGAAGCCCTGTTACATTTTCAGTTCAGTTCAGCAGCTCAGCCATGTCTGACTCTTTGCAACCCCATAAATCACAGCAAGCCAGGCCTCCCTGTCCATCACCAACTCCTGGACATCACTCAGATTCACATCCATCGAGTCAGTGATGCCATCCAGCCATCTCATCCTCTGTCGTCCCCTTCTCCTCCTGCCCCCAATCCCTCCCAGCATGAAAGTCTTTTCCAATGAGTCAACTCTTCGCATTAGGTGGCCAAAGTACTGGAGTTTCAGCTTTAGCATCATTCCTTCCAAAAAAATGCCAGGGCTGATCTCCTTTAGAATGGACTACTTGGATCTCCTTGCAGTCCAGGGGACTCTCAAGAGTCTTCGCCAACACCACAGTTCAAAAGCATCAATTCTTTGGCGCTCAGCCTTCTTCACAGTCCAACTCTCACATCCATACATGACTACTAGAAAAACCATAGCCTTGACTGGATGGACCTTAGTCGGAAAAGTAATGTCTCTACTTTTGAATATGCTATCTAGGTTGGTCATAACTTTTCTTCTAAGGAGTAAGCATCTTTTAATTTCATGGCTTAAGTCACCATCTTTCACTTTCATCAAGAGACTTTTTAGTTCCTCTTCACTTTCTGCCATAAGTTTAGGAGGTGACTTTTTTCTGGGCTTCGCTTCTAAGACTTTGGTACAGGCCTCACAACTGTGGCCTTGGGAGGGAATCAGTAATAAACACATGTCTTGAAATGCTTATTGTAGAGCTACGAGCAATTGAGTAGAACAAAATGGGAAATAGTAACTAAAATTTATCCCAAATTCCAGTAGTAAAATTTTCGTGGATTTAACAATCCTATCCAGATTGCTGATTTATGTGAAATTAGATCATTTGTATGTTCCAAACCCTATAACCTACACATAGCAGGAGAACACTGAGATAATCCAATGAGTTTAACCATACTGTGTCAAAGTAAAGAATGTCTCAAAATTTGTCTAATTATTTCTGAAATATTTCTATTCAGTACATACCATCTCTCACTAGTGGGTTTCAGACCTTCAACATTCTCTTGTACACAACCATCCAATAAACTTCTGACTGATACTGAATTTTACTCTCTTGTTCTACTTCCCACAAATCCATCTACGTTAACGTGAAAATAATACAAATGAACAGATAAAGAAATTTTGGAATATCACTCAGCCATAAAATGAATGAAATAATGTCATTTGCAGCAACACGGATGGACCTAGAAATTATAATACTAAGTGAAGAAACTCAGAAAGAGAAAAACAGATACTATATGATATCACTTATATGTGAAAACTATTTTTAAAAAGTTACAAACACAAAGGAATTTATTCACAAAACAGCAACACACACATAGAAAACAAGCTTATGATTACAAAATCTTGCCCAATGTGTCAGGCTCTGAGTTACATTCAGTTGATGACTTGCCATTTTCTAAATTTATTTCATACCTATTTCTTGTGCATGTACTTCTTCCCTAAGTAGTTCAGTTCCATTCACCTTTCAAGATACAGTTCTATAAAATATTTCCATTTGTGTTTATTTTTTCTACCAAGTTCTCAGGTTCTCTTGTAAAATGCAAAGATATGAGCAAAAGTTTTTCAATTAAATTGCTCCCATAAATATCTTTGTATAAAAATGATATATTTCTTCAAGAATTCATTCTACAAAAGTTGAATATCTTCTACAATTTCAGCACTGAGTTTACAATGGTAAACAATCCAGAATGATCCCTGTTTTAATGGGTTTTATATGTCTCAGTAAGAATAAGTAGAAAAATAAATATGCAAGCAAAATAAATAATTTCAGATGCTAGGAAGTGAAGAAAATAAAATGATGTTATAGGAAGCAACTGGAGGTCATGCAGACAGGTGGTTAGAGACCTTCCTGAGAAGGTGGGACCTGGGCTGGGCCCCTGAGTATGTGGGGCAGAGAGCTTTCTAGGCAGAATGAACAACGAGTGCAAAGGCACAAGGCAGCAAGTGATGGGTGGGGACAGAAAAAACATCACAGGTTGGCTCAAAAGAGTGAGCCACTGAGAAGAGTGGTAGGAGGAGATGAGAACTGCTGAAACTCTTCCTGACCTTACAATAGCCAAAAGACATTTGGGTTTTATCTTAGAATGGCAGAACGATCCTGACATCTTCGCAGCATGAAACCTAATTTGCATTTTAAAAGACTGCTTTGAAAATAATGGATTTTTTTTTTTTTTTAAGCAAGAAAAGAGTTGGGAGACTATTGTACTAGTACAATCAAGACATCTTAGGTGATTCCAAAAAAGAGATGATGGTGAATTAAAATATAGAGTCAAAAGGAATTGTTAATGGATTGCAAATGAGAGGCAAGGGAGAAAGGGAATTAAGAAAAACATCTAGATTCTTGGTTTGAGCTAGAGGGACAGTGGTGTCATTTCAATGGTGAAGAACAGAAATGAACAAATTTGAGGGCAGACATTTAGAACTTTGAGAAAAGGATAGTTTGGATTTAATGTCCAAATCTCTTGGCTTAATGTAGAAGTTTTAAATTCTTTTTGCTATGTATGCAATATAAAATATATTTCTCAAAATATTAGGGAGAGAAGGGAAAAGGTAAAGAAGAATTATTTCATCTGCATAAACAGGTAAATATTACTTGAGCATTCACATCCAGAGACTAGGTCCCAGGGATATAGTGGTGACAGAGGAAAAATATTTCAGGGTCAACTTGGAAGGAAGTGAAACATGAAACAAATAATGTCATGTGTTATGAGAACTGTGTAGGGAAATGTTTCAGTATGGGAGCCTACATCTTGGGGAGTGGATTTGATTAGGGGGTCAGGGAAATCTGCCCAAGGAAATGTCATTATTATGAGATGATCTGAAGATAAGCTTGCCTTTTCTAAGCTATAGCCTTAAGTTATCCCTTTATGATGGTTCAAGGAGCGTTTCAGGCAAAGAACACAATCTACACCAAAACACAAGGTGAGAGAATGTGGTAGATTTCATAAACTAAAACTGTTTTATATGGCTGATTCATAGATAGTTTGGGTAAAAGTGGGGTGAAATATGGTTGCAGAGCAGGAAAGAGTTTATGGGTTATGATTATAGGAAGTAAGTTGTCTTAGCTTTTGAACTGTGGTGTTGGAGAAGACTCTTGAGAGTCCCTTGGACTGCAAGGAGATCCAACCAGTCCATCCTAAAGGACATCAGTCCTGCGTGTTCATTGGAAGGACTGATGCTGAAGCTGAAACTCCAATACTTTGGCCACCTCATGTGAAGAGTTGACTCATTGGAAAAACTCTGATGCTGGGAGGGATTGGGGGCAGGAGGAGAAGGGGACGAGAGAGGATGAGATGGCTGGATGGCATCACCAACTCAATAGATATGAGTTTGAGTGAATTCCAGGAGTTGGTGATGGACAGGGAGGCCTAGCATGCTGTAATTCAAGGGGTTGCAAAAAGTCGGACACGACTGAGAGACTGAAGTGAACTGAATCATTTTTAAGGAAATAAATCACATAAAGCAGAATGTGGTATAATTTGGTAGGCATTTTTAGAACACGTAAAAATTAATTTTCCAAAAACCTTTATCAGGCAAATATTTATTGCCTGAGATATATATATATATATATATATATATATATATATATATATAAATGAATGTAAGTAACTGTCCTAGGCAAAATCAGCATTTAAATCCAATTTTGTCTGATTGAAGTCTGTACTTTTGCCACAGTACTTTGCTGCTTTACATCCTGTCACTTCCTTCTGTTGTGCTCACATAACAATAATCATAGATTGTAAGTATTTCTATATGGTTGCTTATGTCATCTGCAGAACATAAAAGCATTCATCAAGATGCTTAAAACTAAGTAACATGTTTATCTTTTTGAATTTCCTCAAGTAACCTAAGTAATTTTAATGGAACACTATTTTGAAGTAATCAACATAATTTTCATTCTCTTAGTTAATTTTTACCTATTCCTGTTCATCATTAAACCAAAACAGAGGCACACAAATATATACACAAACACAGACTCAGAGAGCAAGGGAGTGGATTGAGTTTCTCACTTTTGTTTTCTTTTACTTTCTTTTCTTCTGTCTTGATATTGTTAGAGGAAGCACACTGACTTGAAACTGCCCACCTGGCCAGGCACCATAGTAACCATTTGCCTGAGTTGTTTTATGGCAGGAGGTCCTGGTAGGGAACATGGAACTAATAACCCACCATCAACTGGAAGAGTTTGGGAAACATCAAAAGGAGACACACATGTCCGACCACCTCCCAGAATCCTCCCTGGCATCCATCTTGGCTGAACAAGGCCTGCACCACCAGGAAGGACTCTGAGTCAGAATAATTGGCTAAAGATAACCTGGAAACTAATGCAGTCACCATAAAACCCAAGACTGCCAGCCACATGGCAGAGCAGATCTCCTGGGTTTCCTCACTCTACTGTTCTCCACCCAGGTGCCCTTCCCCAATAAAATTTCTTGCTTTGTCAGCATGTGTCTCCTTGGACAATTCGTTTCTGAGTGTTAGGCAAGAGCCCAGTTTCAGGCCCTGGAAGGGGGCCCCTTCCTACAACAATATAGATAGTCATGAAAGCCCTGGATTTTAATTCCTACAATCAACTATTTATTGGAGTTTATTGGATTTTTAGGATAGTCTACATGTAAAAAGCTTGTAGAGAAGCAAAAATGATAACAACAGAGAAGAGAAAATATGATAATGCAGCCAGAAAGAAAGAGGGAGAGGATGAAAGGGGGGAGAGGGAGGAAGGATAGACAGCCAGGCAGAACTTTTTGTACTGCAGAAGGATCTAGAGAAGTGAGAGAAAGAAGATGGTTGTAGAATGGTTGTGGGGCACCCTGCTCTGTTGTATCTGCTCCTTAAGATCAAGGGATGAGAGTGAGTCAATATAAAACCCCACAGAAACTTAAACTGGTTAAGGGAGGTGAGTTAACCTCTGGTTAGTCAGAGCTCCTCAGAGAAACAGAGCCAACAGCATTCATTTATTTTAAGGAATGAACGTACCTGATTGATGAGTCCAAAATCTGATGGTCTATACTGACAGATTAGAGACTCAGGGAAAAGTTGCAGTTTGAATCCAAAGGCAATCTGCCGGCAAAGCTCCTCTGTGTTCAAGGCAGTCAGTTTTTGTTATGTTCAGGGCTCCAGCTAAATGGCAGACCACTCCCTTCCCTTCCCCCCTCCCTGACACACACAAACAGACATGGAGAACAATCTACTTTACTCCAACTCACCAATGTGAATGTTAATCTCAAACAAAAACATTATCAAATAAATACCCAGAATAGAAGAAAAAGACGCTCAACACCACTAATTATTAGAGAAATGCAAATCAAAACTACAAAGAGCTATCATATCACACCAGTCAAAATGGCCATCATCAAAAGTCCACAAACAATAAATGCTGGAGAGGATATGGAGAAAATGGAACTCTCCTATACTGTGGGTGGGAATGTAAGTTGATGCTGACACCATGGAGAGCAGAATGGAGGTTCCTTAAAAGACAAAAAATAGAGCTACCATACGATTCAGCAATCCCATTCCAGGGCATATATCCAGAGAAAAGCATGATTTGAAAGGATACATGTACCACCATGCTCATTGCAGCACGGTTTACACTAGCCATGACATGGAAGCAACATGAATGTCCATCAACAGAGGAATGGATAAAGAAGATGCTGTACCTATATACAATGGATTATTACTCAACCATTAAAAAGAATAAAACAATGCCATTTGCAGCAACATGGAGATTATCATGTTAAGTGAAGTAAGTAAACAGAGAAAGACAAATGTCATATGATACTTCTTGTATATGAAATATAATAAAAAAAGATACAAATGAACTTATTTGCAAAACAAATTTATAAACTTAGATAATTAAATTAAATTTATATGGGGGGTAGGTGGTGGGGGAGGGGCAAATTGGTAGTTTTGGATTGACCATGTATACACTACTATATTTACAATAGGTAACTAACAAGAACCTACTGTATAGCACAGGGAACTCTGTTCAATATTATGTAATAAACTACATGGGAAATGAATTTGAAAAAGAAGAGATAACATGTATATATATAACTGAATTACTTTTTACTACACTTGAAATAACACAACTTTGTTAATCACCTATGCTCAATATAAATTTTTAATTAAAAACAGAAATACCCAGAATAATATTTGACCTGATATGATTTTTTTATGTCCCAGCCAAACTGACACATAAAATTGATCATCACTGGAGGATTTGGAAAATTACAATGATTTACCTTACATTTAGTCTGGAACATTGGCAAAAAACACGCTCTCTGAGAATAGACATATTGGAGAGGGGATATTAGGGAGCAAGTAGAAAAGATAAGAATGCTGAGACAGACCTGGAAATGGGAAGCTCTGAATCATATTGACTTGTAAAATTAGCTTTATTCAACTATCATGTTTAAACACAGATCCATGGATAAGTTAGTTTCAATTATAAGTGATAACATATTTATGTGTTAACAGATCTGATATATTCTAGAATTATCACTTTAGTGTCTACATGTAAATCTACTGGCATCTGTTCCCACCATTGTAAGTGTTTTGAGGTCATACTTTTCCCACTAGATATGAGGGAAAGGTTCTATTATTTTTTCATGTACCCAGATACAGTTGATAGGTGCTAAATAAATTTCTTGCATTAAGTTTCATTCAGTGGAAAATTCCCCAGGTGTCATTCCCTCAAAGCAAAAGATGATACCTTTTGGCTGTTCACCATTCTGAACATGATTAAAAGAACAAGCATTAGAAATCAACATATAACAGCAGTCACAAAACAACAGCAACCTTGTTTTTCACTGATAGAAATTGGGATGAAGAATGTTCTCCTCCTGACCTTAGAGCTGTACTTCCATAGAAGAACTCATTTTAAAAAACCACTATTTCACTTTTTGTTCTTTGAATCAGCTGAGAAGAGGGGAAATAATCTGAGCCTTTCATTTTCTGTGAGTCACACTTCCTTGTAAATACAAGGCAGATTTTGTCAGTGAAAAATGGCATTAAATGTGTCATTCACCATTCAGCAGCAATGACCCAGTTATATCTAACCATTCTGTTTTAAAAACTTTGTGCTTAACAAAATATGTGACAACCTTGTCTAATTCAGAAACACTGGAATTCTGAAAATGCCTCCTATGACAGGCATCAGAAAGCCAGTGATGGTGGAGGCTGTGAAAACAATGTCAAAGGTAATGATGGAGGTGTTAAAAAGATGTCCAGAGCTAGAGACTCATGGCTTTCTCTGCAACAACACATCTAGCCTCATTCAGCTTTGTCAGAAGGCAATTTCCTCAAGAACTTATAAATGTAAACTGGAGCATTAAATATTTAATTCTACAGTTACAATATGAAATTCTTTCCTACTATTCCAGTATTTAGCTGTCTCTGTGGAGTCAAGAAACTCAATTTCTTTTAATATAAACAAAGTTAAATAATATAGTATCCAATTATTTTAAAATGGAAATTATCCAAATGCATTGAGTATCTTTTTCAAGGACATTTTAATTTTGTCTAGTGGTTTACTGAATTCCTTCCTTCAGTTTAAAGATGAAAATCTTATTTAAGACTAACCCTTATTTAAATCTTGACTGAAAATCTTATTCTTAAATTGGTATGAAAACTGATATCTGAAAATTAATTACATTGTTAGTCATTGACAATATGAAAAAAAAAATCTGTATATTAAAGCTGGCTACATTTTAGCACTTAATAATGTCCAGAGATTATTGGGCAATAATATATTGAGCAATTCAATATGTTCCCAAACTAGGCAAAGAGCTTTTATTTTATTTACTATTTATAACAACCCAGTGATATTTGCATTTGAAAGATGACAATAAAGTTGGTGCAGGATAAGTTGTTCAATCACACAGAAGAACCCAGGCTGGAGCCTGGGAGTAGGATGATTTAGAGGAGGTACTTTTCTGGTCGTTTAGTTCAGTTCAGTCACTCAGTCGTGTCCGACTCTTGGCAACCCCATGAATCACAGCACACCAAGCCTCCCTGTCCATCACCAGCTCCGGGAGTTCACTCAGAGTTGCGTCCATCAATTCAGTGATGCCATTCAGCCATCTCATCCTCTGTCGTCCCCTTCTCCTCCTGCCCCCAATCCCTCCCAGCATCAGAGTCTTTTCCAATGAGTCAACTCTTCGCATGAGGTGGTCAAAGTACTGGAGTTTCAGCTTTAGCATCATTCCTTCCAAAGAAATCCCAGGGCTGATCTCCTTCAGAATGGACTGGTTGGATCTTCTTGCAGTCGAAGGGACTCTCAAGAGTCTTCTCCAACACCACAGTTCAAAAGCATCAATTCTTTGGCACTCAGCCTTCTTCACAGTCCAAAGCTCACATCCATACATGACCACAGGAAAAACCATAGCCTTGACTAGACGGACCTTAGTTGGCAAAGCAATGTCTCTGCTTTTCAATATGCTATTTAGGTTGCTCATAACTTTCCTTCCGAGGAGTAAGCGTCTTTTAATTTTATGGCTGCAATCACCATCTGCAATGATTTTGGAGTGCAAAAAAATAAAGTCTGACACTGTTTCCACTGTTTCCCCATCTATTTCCCACGGAGTGATGGGACCAGATGCCATGATCTTCGTCTTCTGAATGTTGAGCTTTAAGCCAACTGTTTCACTCTCCTCTTTCACTTTCATCAAGAGGCTTTTTAGTTCCTCTTCACTTTCTGCCATAAGCGTGGTGTCCTCTGCATATCTGAGGTTATTGATATTTCTCCCGGCATTCTTGATTCCAACTTGTGTTTCTTCCAGTCCAGCATTTCTCATGATGTACTCTGCATAGAAGTTAAATAAGCAGGGTGACAATATACAGCCTTGACGCACTCCTTTTCCTATTTGGAACCAGTCTGTTGTTCCATGTCCAGCTCTAACTGTTGCTTCCTGACCTGCATGCAGATTTCTCAAGAGGCAGGTTAGGTGGTCTGGTATTCCCATTTCTTTCAGAATTTTCCACAGCTTATTGTGATCCACACAGTCAAAGGCTTTGGCATAGTCAATAAAGCAGAAATAGATGTTTTTCTGGAACTCTCTTGCTTTTTTCATGATCCAGTGAATGTTGGCAGTTTGATCTCTGGTTCCTCTGCCTTTTCGAAAACCAGCTTGAACATCAGAAATTTTACGATTCACGTATTACTGAAGCCTGGCTTGGAGAATTTTGAGCATTACTTTACTAGCGTGTGAGATGAGTGCAATTTTGTGGTAGTTTGAGCATTCTTTGGCATTGCCTTTCTTACCCTGCTCTAAATCCTCCTCCTCCCAGTCTCTTTTCATCAGGAATTAAGATTATATAATAAGAAGAATGATTTTAAGTCTCTCTCTAAATTTAAAACATCTGAAAGTGTTCTAAATCACAGAGGTCAATCCTGTCTGTCAAGGACAATTTGATGATGTTGTTAAGCAATGGCTTTTGCTTGTTTTCTTTGAAATGCTTGCTAGAAATTTGAAATATTTATGTGATTCCTCTGTTCTGACTCTCTAGTTAAAACAATGACTCAAAATTTTGTACTTAAAAATGTCTAATTGTTCTTGAAATTCAGTTAACCTAAACTACTGTAAAATATCTCTACAACTATGAAGAGGTAATAAAAATAAATCAAAAGCAGGGAAAAAAGCAAAGAAAACTAAAAATCTAACCACATTACACAATTTGATGAAACTTTTTAGAATGATATATTTTATCAGTTATATTTCTGAAGTGATGAAACTGAATTCATTAGTTAGCAATAGGCTCAGATTTAATAAGTTAAACATAAAACTTACATTCAAGACTGAAAACTGTGGATGAGTTACTCTATTCTAGATTGAGTGGAACAATGAACTGGTTCAAAATTGGGAAAGGAGTATGTCAAGGCTATATATTGTCATCCTGCTTATTAAACTTACATGCAGAGTACATCATGCAAACTACTGAGCTAGATGAAGCAAAAGCTGGGATCAAGATTTCTGGGAGAAATATTAATAACCTTAGAAATGTAAATGACACCACCCTTATGACAGAAAATGAGGAGGAACTAGAGAGCCTCTTGATGAGGGTAAAGGAGGAGAGTAAAAAAGCTGGCTTAAAATTCAGCATTCAAAAAACTAAGACCATGTGGTATCTGGTTCCATCATTTCATGGCAAATAGACGAGGAAACAATGGAAACAGTAACAGACTTTATTTTCTTGGGCTCTAAAATCACTGCAGATGGTGACTGCAGCCACGAAATTAAAAAAAAAAAAAAAAAACCACTTGCTCCTTGAGGGGGGGGCGGGGGGGAGGGGGCGAAGATACAGCAAACCTAGACAATATATTAAACAGAGATGTTACTTTGCCAGCAAAAGTCCATATAGTCAAAGCTATATTTTTTCAGGTAGTCATGTATGGATGTGAGATTTGGACCATAAAGAAGGCTGAATGCTAAAGAATTAATGTTTTTGAGCTGTGGTGTTGGAGAAGACTCTTGAGAGTCCCTTGGACTTCAAGGAGATCAAACCTGTCAATCTGAAAGGAAATTAACCCTAAATATTCATTAGAAGGACTGATGCTAAAGCTCCAATACTTTGGCCACCTGAAGTGAAGACCCTACTCATTAGAAAACATCCTGATGTTGGGAAAGATTGAAGGCAGGAGAAGGAGATGAGGATGAGATTGTTGTATGGCATCAACCACTCCATCCACGAGATGGTGAAGGACAGGGAACCTTGGGGTGCTGCAGTGCATGAGGCAAAGAGTTGGACACGACTAAGTGAATGAACAACAACCAAATTCCAGATTGTTAGATTTTTGCTTTGAAGACTAAAATAGCATGACACCCCACCTCAGTTATCTCTGGTAAGAAGTGAAAATAAGGAGTGATGAGTCTTTATTTCAAGCTACACAGACAAAGGACCATTTTTATACCATTTGCTTACTTCTTGAACAGGGCCAAGTTGCTCCATAAAATCTTACTAATTAAAACCAAAACTAAAAGAAGCTTCAATTTCCAAAAATTTTTAAACACAATGCTTTGCTATTTCAGACATCAAACTATAAATTAGGAAAATAAAAGAAGGAAACTTTTGCCCCTTAATGTATTACAACACAGCCTCCACATTCATCTTTGTTTCAGTTAAAGTCTATTTATCTTCCAATGAGTCATAAAACTCCTTTGAATCAGTCCCTCATTTCTTTTAAAATTAATTATTACTAAGAACTAGGCTATAGTTTTTACATAGGTAATCATAGGTTATTCATATATTTAATTGGAATATAGTTATTACATGTTAATACATGATACTACATGTAGTAACTGCTAATGTAGTTACCTTAGTCATGTATTACTAATGAGTAATAGTACTCCAATCACTGAAGATGGTGATTGCAGCCATGAAATTAGAAGACACTTACTCCTTGGAAGGAAAGTTATGATCAACCTGGATAGCATATTGAAAAGCAGAGACATTACTTTGCCAACAAAGGTCCGTCTAGTCAAGGCTATGATTTTTCCAGTGGCCATGTATGGATATGAGAATTGGACTGTTAAGAAAGATGAGCGATGAAGAGTTGATGCTTTTGAACTGCGGTGCTGGAGAAGACTCTTGAGAGTCCCTTGGATTGCAAGGAGATCCAACCAGTCCATTCTGAAGGAGATTAGTCCTGGGTTCTCTTTGGAAGGAATGATACTGAAGCTGAAACTCCAGTACTTCGGCCACCTCATGTGAAGAGTTTACTCATTGGAAGAGACCCTGATGCTGGGAGTGGTTGGGGCAGGAGGAAAAGGGAACGACAGAGGATGAGATGGCTGGATGGCATCACCGATTCAATAGACATGAGTTTGAGTGAACTCTGGTAGTTGGTGATGGACAGGGAGGCCTGGCGTGTTGCAATTCATGGAGTCGCAAAGAGTCGGACACGACTGAGTGACTGAACTGACTGAACTGAATAGTAATATAAAAATGAGACTTTAAATCAATCATAAAACAAAAAATACAATGCAAATTATAATATGGGGAAAACAGATTTTAAATTATGATTAACAATTGTGATTTTTAACAAATAAAAATTATAATTTACCATTATGATGTAGCAGATAGAACAAATTAAATTTTAGTAACAAGGATATAATAGCTAAAATTTCCTGAGAACTTGCTATTAATATATGCAGGCACTGTCTAAGTGTTTATTGTATAAACTCATTCAGCAATGGAATGTTCTTCTCCTCCTTGATTTATTTTGGAGAGGAGGAGTAGAGGAAGGTTATTCTTAACAATAATACTATTTATGCCAAAACAAGTCATCATTTTGTATTTTAGAATTCATAGAATTATTATTTCACAATACACATGTATAACATGACCATCCTAGAATAGCACTGCCAATTTGGAAATGTTTAGTCAATTGTGGGTCAATAAATTTATTAGTGTTAGTTTTCTGTATTAACTTCATTCATCTATTCATTTTAAGAATAGTTCCTACTACTTTCCAGCCAATGGGAGCAAATGCAGATGTGAATAAAACAGGAAGTATTAAATCATCCCAAAGCAACTTTACAAATACAAATTGTGATAGTTTTTATAAAGGAAAAGCATATTTTATAAAGAAAACATTAAATAAAGAAACAATTTTGAGTGAGACTGAGAGAGATATCACTAAATGTGATCCTTAATGAGACCCTTGAAGAGAAGAGCCTCTGAGCAAAGGTTTTCAGGGAGAAGCATTTCCAGAGCACTTTTTATCAGAAATCCCTGATGTCAGTGAGCCCTGTGTCTTCAATGAATGAAATAATCAGAGTGGATAAAACAAAATAAAGAAATCCTGAGGAGAGGCTAGAAGGGCAGGCACAGACCAGGGCCTGGTGGTCTACATTAAGGTTGAATAATTTCACTCCAATGCAGTGGGAAGGTTTTTAAGTGGTTTTATGTAGGAAACGTGGCTTCTTCAAATTCCCTGGGCTAGATTCTTACTGTCTCTTTCTGCCTTCATTGCAAACTGGGAAATACGAGCTTTACTTAGTGCCCAGACCTAAGCTTCTAGGAAGGATTTTACTCTAAAGCTGAACCTTCAGGGGCTAACTGCAGAAGTTTAACTTAAGTCAAATCTGAGTCCAGTTTCTAGATGCCATTTAAAGAACTCTCCCAAGGAGACATGGTAACCTTTGCTTTCCCACTTGTATTTTCCGACATTACAATAGTCTAAAGATAACTGCCATTTCCCACAAACTGAACAGATGATTGCTGCTGCTGCTGCTGCTGCTGCTAAGTAACATCAGTCGTGTCCGACTCTGTGTGACCCCATAGACAGCAGCCCACCAGGCTCCTCTGTCCCTGGGATTCTCCAGGCAAGAGTACTGGAGTGGGTTGTCATTGCCTTCTCCAGAACAGATGATTAAGCAAGTGCAAAAAGGTTAAAAGCTTTACAGGTGGTATCAGATAAAAACAGTGCTATTTCAGAAGAAAGAAACGAGTAGGAGCTCTGCATAATGAAAACTGGACATTTAAAAACTTCCTTTATTATAAGCTTCAAGTGAAAAAATAAGAGAATTAGTTTACCATTTATGGCATGGGGCTTCCCTGGTGGCTCAGAGGTTAAAGCGTCTGCCTCTATTGCAGGAGACCTGTGTTTGATCCCTGGGTCAGGAAGATCCCATGGAGAAGGAAGTGGCAACCCACTCCAGTATTCTTGCCTGGAGAATCCCATGGATAGAGAAGCCTGTGGACTACAGTCCATGGTGTTGCAGAGTCAGACACGACTGAGTGACTTAACTTTCACTAACTAGTGATACTAGTTTAATGGATGCAGCTCCCAAAATGTCAGTGGCTTAACATTAGTTCCTCTGCTCAAGTCGAGGGCAAAACTACCCTTCTTGATCAGATGATTCTCCTCCAAATGGTAAATCAGGAATATTTTCTTCTAACTGATATCTGCCATCTTGAAAATATGGTTTCCAAGATTTCCATGCTCACCTATATATCAAACCTCACAAAGAGCAAAAATCAAAGATATTTATATGACCCAAGGCTGGAATCTTGTCACAGTTCAAAGTTCAGAATTCATTGCCTAGAGCTCAGTCCTACATAATTTCTTAGAGTATGGCACAGACAACCTGGCTGTGTACCTCAGCGGAAGTGGAGGTGGGTTGGATTAGTAGTCCTATAGTCTCTGATAATACAAGGCTGCCTTAGGACATATATTTCTAGAAATTCTGCAGTGCAAAGTGGTCAACAACATTCAGGCAAAGAGATCTAGATTTATGAGATTAAGGAAAGGCCAAGGGAAAAAAAAACAAACAAAAAACCAAAAACAAGAGCTTTTTTGTCCCACTCATAGCAATGTTCTTATTTGGTAACCTGTAAAGAGTCTTATCTTTTCTCTCTTGCCTCATCATTTGTCCAGCTGTGAGAATGGTAATTATACCTAGCTGATGATATGTAAGCAAATCCTAGTGAGGAAGCAAACATTACTGTGTCTTCTTGGTAAACATTTTAATCATATGAGTGATTTTAATTGTCCCTGTTGTATAAATATAGCATTACAAGTTTTTTTTTTTCCTTCATGAATCACTGCCTCTTCTCCTATAATCAGTCTTCTTCATTTAACATCTATCTGCAATTGGAATAGTTTGCTAATATGAAAAATATCTTAATTTTACTGAGTGGCCTCTAGAAGAAAATTTTAGTCTCGTGCAATTTAGAATTAATGTTGAGAAGTACCTTAATGACTAAAAGAAGGGAAAAAGTGGTTAAAAAAAAAAGCACAGTGGAAAAAAAGGGAAATAATTAGGTCTTATTAATAGACATCTTGGTTAAGCAACTTCTATATAATTAAATGTTTTGTAACTTTTTTCTTAAAAATTATCCTTCCATGAGTAATGCAAAAAAAAAAAAAAAAACACAACAAAGGTCTGCGGTACTATTTCAGCTTTCAGTTGTAAATTAAAGAATATATAAAGAAAAACTGATATAGCACTCTGCTTGCAGTATGGAGATTGATTTAAAAGAGGCAAAAGTGGAAACAGATTGATTAATGATTACATTTGACAAATGACTACATTTGCTTAAGTGAGAGGGCTTGGATCATTTACCACCATCTCTGATGGGCTTCCCTTAGCTCAGGTGGTAGAAAGGATACCCTGGTTTGATTCCTGGGTCAGATAGAACTGCTGGAGAAGAGAAAGGCTACCCACTTCAGTATACTCAGGCTTCCCTTGTGGCTCAGCTGGTAAAGAATCTGTCTGCAGTGTGGGAGACCTGGGTTTGATCCTAGGATCGGAAAGATCCCCTGGAGAAGGGAAAGGCTACCCACTCCACTATTCTGGCCTGCAGGATTCAGTGGAGTGTTTAGTCCATGGGGTCGCAAAGTGTTGGGCACGACTGAGCGACTTCCACTTTCTGAAGATGAAGAGAAGTTTAAGTTGATGAAAATGAAGCTGAAGCTACAGAACATTTTAAATGTAGCACTGACAGACTGGCATGGCAGGTTATGTAGGGAAGGTGAGAAAAAGAGACATCAAAACTAACTCTTCATTTTCTACCATGAGCAATGGTATGAATATAGATTCCATAAACTAAAATGGAGAAAATTAGAATCTAGATGTGAAAGATCAAGCGTTCAGTTCAGGGCATATTAAGTCTGAGATACAAATATTAGCATACCTTGGCATATTGATAGTTTTAATACTCTGAGAATAGATTAGAGTTAAAAATAAGTAAGCCCAGTAGTGAACCTTAAGAAAATGGGACTGTGCAGGGGTACTACTTGCAATTGGCAGCTGATATGAGGGCAGACCTGACAGAATCCCTAACCTGTGATGTCTGCACTAAATGCTGTTAGTGTCAGAACTGAATTAAATTGTAGGCAATTCAGCTGGTGTCAAGGAGAATCCTTGGTGTATGGAAACACATGCACACACATTTGCTGACAAAAGTATTGTTTGTGTAAGTAAAGCTTAAACACAGCTGGAGAATTTCTCCAACTCAGAAGTCATCAGGGACTAATGAGTCAAAAGTGGTACAAAGAAAGTAAAGATGACCTTTAGTCAATTATTTTGGTAAATTTTGCTTTGAAGGATTCTAGAGTGACAGGGAAGAGGCAGATTTAAATGATCTTTTTTTAAGTTGGAAGACATACAACTTTTTATAATATTTAAAGGAAAAATGGAAAGGGAAAGGTCAAGGAAATAATGTAGAAAAACAATGGAGCAAAATCCTTGAGAGGAGAGAATATAACTGTGGTGTCATGTGGTATTCAACTTCCTTTGAAAGCAATGAATCATGATGATGATGATGTTGTGATGGAGATGAGGAAGGTGAAAATATGAAGGAGGAGTTACATTTATTTATTATTTCTGGCATTTACAGGGAGAAAAATGAGGAAACTTAGAGTGATGATTTTAGCCATTTTAGATGATTTTAGCCATACATGAAATCATCCAGCCACGATGTGGTGAGTCAAACATTGAAAACACCAATATGTCTGTCTCCAGAGCCTGTACTCTGAACTATTTAATTAAATGTTTTTCTGTTTTATATCTTTCCAGAGATGTTAACAGAGTCATTTATTTATTTTTTCTTATTTCATGGGTTTAAAGAAGACACATGGTGTTTCACCATCTTATTTCAGATTAGCTAGAGATTCACACACGTTGAGAGATAAGGCAAAACAGCAAAACTGTGATTGATGGCAAATGATGAGCTTGTACATCTTTACATGTGCTTATATTACACATGTGTATTTTATGTTACATAAAAATTCCTATAGTAATTAATTCATTTCCTAACTCAAATTTTCAATGTGACTTTTATCACTTTTCTCTGGAATTTTATTTTTAAAACACATTAATAATAAGCAACAAAAAGTGCTATCAGTAATATATAAATATATTCTAATAAAATTATGACATTAATATTTTTAAATGTTAACATTAGAAACTAGTTTCATAAAACTTTGAAGAGTATATATCAAATATGAGATGTTCTTTGGGCCCAATAAATTATACTGTCATAAAGTATTACTTTTTTGCTCTATGAAAGTACATTTACAAATATGAATATGTATATAATAACAAACAAAAATCTTATGAATTAAAATGTCATTTGGTTTTGTACAGCAAAAGAAGCCATCAACAACAAAAACAAGACAACTTATTGGAATGGGAGAAAACATTTGCAAATCATGTATCTGGAAAAGAGTTAATATCTAAAATAACTCATGCAATTCAACAACAGAAAACAATCTGATTTTAAAATGGGCAAAAGACTTGAAGAGAAATTTTTACAAAGAAGACAGACTAATTACCACCAGGATGTGGCAAGATACTGAACATCACTTATCATCAAGGAAAAGCAAATCAAAGACATAATGAAATGTCGCTTCACACCTGCTAGAATGGTTCTTTTCAAAAAGACAAGAAGCAACAAATATTGTGAAGGATGTAGAGAAAAGGAAACCTTGTACTAAATTAGTGGGAATGTAAACTGCTACAGCTAGTATAGCAAACACTATGGAAGCTCCTCATATGAATCAAAATAGAATATTATTCAAAATAGAATATGATCCATCATTCCCAATTCTCATTATTTATTTGAGGGAAATAAAAACAGTAGTTTAAAAAGATAAATGCACTCTCATTGTTCATAGCAGCATTATTTACAATAGCTAAGACATGGAAGCAACCAAGTATCCTTTGGCAGAAAAATGAATAAAGAAGATTTGAGTTAGATAGATATATACAGATAACAGTTCAGTTACCCAGTTGTGTTCAACTCTTTGTGACCCCATGGACTGCAGCACACACACCAGGCCTCCTACCCATTAACAACTCCTGGAATTTACTCAAAATCATATCCACTGAGTCAGTGATGCCATCCAACCATCTTATCCTCTGTTGTCCCTTTCTCCTCCCACCTTCAATCTTTCCCAGCATCAGGGTCTTTTCAAATGAGTAAAGTCTTCACATCAATCAGTCTTTCCAGTGAATATTCAGGACTGATTTCCTTTAGGATGGACTGGTTGGATCTCCTTGCAGTCCAAGGGACTCTCAAGAGTCTTTTCCAACACCATAGTTCAAAAGCATCAATTCTTCAGTACTCAGCTTTCCTTATAGTCCAACTCTCATATCTATACATGACTACTGGCAAAACCATAGGTTTGACTAGATGGGCCTTTGTTGGCAAAGTAATGTCTCTGCTTTTTACTATGCTGTGAAGTTTGGTCATAACTTTTCTTCCAAGGAGCAAGCATCTTTTAATTTCTTGGCTGTAGTCACCATCTGCAGTGATTTGGGAGCCCCCCAAAATAAAGTCTGTCATTGTTTCCACTACATCTATATACAGAAATAGATATATATTAAAAAAAATAAGGAAATCTTGCCATTTTCTACAGCATGCATGAATCTTGAGGGCATAACAACCATGAAATTCAAAGCACTTGCTCCTTGGAAGAAATGCTGTGACAAACCTAGACAGCTTATTGAAAAGCAGAGGCATTACTTTGCCAACGAAGGTCTGTATAGTCAAAGCTATGGTTTTTCCAGTTGTCATGTGTGGATATGAGAGTTGGACCATAAAGAATGCTTAGGGTTGAAAACTGATGTTTTCAAAGTTTGGTGCTGGAGAAGAGTCTTGAGAGTCTCTAGGACAGCTAGGAGATCAAGCCAGTCAATCCTAAAGGAAATCAACCATGAATATTCATTGGAAAGACTGATGCTGAAGCTAAGTTCCAATACTATGGCCACTTTATATGAAGAGCCAAGTCATTAGGAAAGACACTGATGCTGGGAAAGATTGAAGGCCCACAGAGAAGGAAATGACAGAGGATGAGATGGTTGGATGGCATCAATGACTCAATGGACATGAGTTTGAGCAAGCTCTGGGAGATGGTGAATGACAAGGAAGCTTGACATGCTATAGTCCATAGGGCTACAAAAAGTCAGACACAACTGAGCAATTGAATAAAAACAATACTAAGGGGAATAAGTCATATAGAGAAAGACAAATTCCATATGATCTCATTTACATGTGGAATAAAAAAATAACAATCTCATAGAAACATCAAGCTGCTTGGTGTTTGCCAGAGGACGAGGTGATACATGAATGAAGGTGATCACAGGTGAACTTCCAGTTATAAACTCAGTAAGTGTGTGAATATCATGTACAGCATGGCAACTATAGTTAACAACACTGTACTGTGTATTTGAAAGTTGCTAGAAGAGTAGATTTTAAAACCTCTCATTTCAATAAAAAAATGTATAACACATGTACTGATCTGTAATGGTAATCTTACAGTATATACAAATATTAAATCATTATGTTGTACACCTGAAACTAATACCATGTTCTATGTCAATTATATCTCAATTAAAAAAAAAAAAGCAGGCCATTCTAACTAGCTTGTAAGGACAATTTTTGGATGGCAAGAAGTGGAAATTTTAATAAAACCTTAACTCAAGAAAAAGTACTGTAAGACTCTTAAGTTTGAACCTTCAGGTAAAATGCACATAATCTTCACAGTAGTAAGGAATTATACACTATATTGTTAGTAACTATATTCTAACCAGAATAGTCACATAAAAATAGATATGTGACTGAGCCTGAGAATGGCAGTCATTAGTTATAATTTCATGACATTCTGTTACTTTTTTTAAAAAAAGTATGAATTAAAACAAAATTAAAAATGGAACAAAAATCTAAAGGAGCTTAAGATTTATAATGAGAAAAAATGTGATGTGTGTGTTTTGAAAAATAATTCATTAAGAGAAATATTGCGACATACAGGACTTTAAAAAATTCAGAGTGACTCTGCCTGTTAGGCCTCTAGTATTTGTCCCCTGTATATTTTGTGAGACACGATTAAAAATGCTTATTAAAAACTACAATAATAAAAAAAACTAAATGCAACTAAAAGACTATCAAAAGTGAAAACTGAGTATTTCAAATATCATGCTGAAAAAATGGGAAAAAGAATGCCTTTTAACACATGACACTACAACAGAAATATATTTATTGGAAAAGTGAATCTTGACACCATCTCATTTAAAGCTTCTGGAGAAAATACAGGAGAACATTTTAACAATTGAACATTTTCATATTCACTATTTCAATAAAAAAATCCTAGTTTCAACAAAACAAACTAATCCAAGAATTTACAGCTTTTCACTCCCAAATTAAAAGCAGTAAGATCTATGGCAGTGTGGCCACATATAGGTGCTATGAATGGGACCAGAGATTGTGATGGGACTGTAAATGGAAGCAGGAAAACTCCAGCAACTGCAGACAGGGCTGAAATTCTACATAGGCAAAAGAAGTTACCCTTGGAAAATAAACTGGCTCCTCCTTCCATCAAAACCACTGTAACAGAGGAGGAAAACCCAAGGTTGACGGAGAAGAGTGGAATTGGTGCAAAGAGGAAAAAAGGAACTTCAAGAACTACACCAACTTGGGGCTTCCCCTGGTGGTCCAGTGGCTAAGACTCTGAGCTCTCAAAGCAGGGGATACAGGTTTGATCCCTGGTCAGGGAACTAGGTTCCCACTTGCCATAACTAAAGATTCCACAGACGGCAGAACAACAAAAAGATCCTGCCCGTCATAACTGAAAAGGATTGCAATTGCTGCAACAAAGGTCATGTGTGCTACAACTAAGACCCAGTGCAACTTAATTAATTAAAAAAAGAACTAGATCAACTTTCCACAGCTGGGTCCTCAGTATGCTAGTCATCTGACTAGTTTGCTTGTTGCCACTTTCCAGCCTCTTTCTAGTCTTCTTTATATCTCAAAGACCTGGAAAATCCAAAAGCTACATTTCCTAGACTTTCCTTCATGCTGGATTAGTTCAGATCTCACCAATGGAAAGCTCTAGAAGAAAGTAGAAATGTGAGGGAGGAATTTCTTTTCTTTTTTCTGCTCCTAGTAGCATGTCTGTCTATTATGTTGTCTGTCTATTATGTTGTGGCCTGAGACTTGAGTAGCCTTTGAAATTTCGACAGAGCATCAGAGACTTTGGATAGCAGTGTAGAGCTGCTTTTGGACTCTGGTTTCCTCACTCTTTTTTTCCCCCCAGCAGTATAAAAAGAGCTTCTGATCATTATTAATATCAAGGATATATCAACTTCCTCCTTCCAATTGTCCTGAAACTTTTGTAAGAAATTCTTTGTTTTTTTTTTTTTTTTTTCAATATTTATAATGGTTTTAGTTTTCCTGCATGGAAGATGAGGGATACACTGAGAGATTTTTCATGAAAGGAAAGGATGATACTTGTTTAGCTAAATTAAAGTGACATCACTGGTACACTGGGGTCAGGGAGAGGGAATAAGTCAACACAGCAGTGACTTTCTCTATTATTTTCTTCATCCTGGGAATTCTTTAGTTTCCACATATAAGTGAAACGGTTAAAGAAACACAATGGTAGAAATACTCAAATACTGATGGATTAATTCCAATGATCACCACTTTTGTGTTCCCTTATAAAACTGACATAATACTAAAACTTTAGTTCGCAGAGTTGCTATGAGATTTAAATGAGTTAAAATAAAGTACTTAGTATAAGCCCTAAAATATAGAAAGAAATGGTAGTATTAGGGACAGGAGATACAGCAGTAATTTTAAGTGGTAATCACTCAGATTTCTGATCTAAGTGCTGTGAGATAATAAATGGATTTTTTTTTTAAGTTACTAAATTTCTGATAGCTTGTACCGCAAATCCTAACAACTTCCTATCTGATTAACATGAAACTACATTCCACCTTCAAGTCTACAATACACCTATTATGGTTTCCTTCTAAACAAAGTTTCCTTCTAAAACACACCTTGTTTATATCATCTCACATCAACGAACCCACAGTATCTTCATTAAAATGTCCCGATTTTAACTGCTCAATATATATATAGTAATGTACTATCAAGTTACAAAGATTTTGTAAGTGGCAAATCTACATTCAATTCACAGCTCAAATATATATTGTGACAGTAAGCAAAGGACTTAAAATTCTGATTTTCAGAGTCTTTCTCAATTTAAAACAGTCACACATTGGTAAACTGCTGGGCAACTTCTAACCAAGATTTTTTTGGGTTTTTTTTTGGAGAATTTTTTTGGTAGACAGAAAGTTTTAGTACATTTTGAAAACTTTAATGCCTTTTAGGTAGGACAAACATTCCAAGATTCATCATAATCCCCACCCATTCCTCTTGACTTAATCTTTTATCTATTTTCCCATTACTATCTGACTTTTCAAATAATTAGATGATGCTTCTTCTGGACAAGAACTTCAAAGAACAAAATTAAGTAATTTTGAGAAAAAAATCTAAAATTTAACAGGTTTGAGGAAGAAGAGAGAAAACTGAACAGGAACAATCAGAACACTAGGGCAAAAATAAAAAGGACTGATAACCATCCTAAAGAACTGTATAGTATTACCAAGGATGAAATAGACTTTTCTAAGGTAACAACAGCAAAAACAATTTTCAATTGATGGTGCTAGAGAAAATTCTGAATTATTTTATTCTATAAAAACTGATATAAGACAATTGTTGAAGAATAATTAGAAATGATTAAAGAATATCCAGTGAAAATGTATGAACATTAATTTTTGTGTTTAAGTTGATTTTTATGTAAGTCTTGTAGAATTAATGAGGATACTTGGGACTCGATTTTGTGTAGGGTCAAAAACATAGAAAATATTTACAAGAATTGAACAAACATAAGCTTCATTGAAAGTCTTTGTGATAAAAAAAGAAAACAATGGTATTTGCAATGATGTCAAGGTTTGAATATATAAAAGTATTTCCATTTAAAGTGAAAGTGGAAGTCACTCAGTCTTGTTTTGCTATTTGCAACCCCATGAACTGTAGCCTGCAAGTGCTCCTCTGTCCATGGAATTCTCCAGGCCAGAATACTGGAAAATGTAGCTGTTCCCAGGGCATTTTCCCAACCTAGGGATCAAACCCAGGTCTCTGGCATTGCAGGTTGATTCTTTCCCCTCTGAGCCACCAGGGAAGCCCATTTCTTGTTTGACTTTAGATATTTTCTCCCTTTACCTTTATCAAAGGAAACACCACAAGTATTAACACTGGCAGTTGATTCATTTGTTTAGAAATAAAAAAAAAATATGTCTTTTAGAAAAAGTTGTCAGTTAGCCAAAGGAAAAATGATGTGCAATTACAGTTCTTTATTCAAAATGTCCTGGAAAATAACATTTTAAGCATTCTTTTGAATCTTAAAGTCTCGTTAGTATTTCATTAAATTTTCCAATATAAGGTGAAAAGGTATGTGATGCTAATAAGGGTAAAAGAAGAAGAAAAAAAGGCTTTATGAGAAATGGCAGCAGACTGAAAAAATTATTAAGTGAAAATTTAATTAGTTGAAGTCCAAATGCTAACAATGGAATAACCAAGTTTAGTTAATTTTTCTATTAATAAAGTCAGTCCTTGGAGTAGATTGATACTGGTGAAGAAAAATATTTAAATTTTAATTATCCCAAGCTTCATAATTGGAAACACAATTTACACTCAGCTTTTACCTCTTTGAAAATAAAAGGATTATCCATGACCTAAAAGTGTCACATTCTAGGAGGAAAACATGTTAAAGCAGGGTTCTTCTTGGGTCTCTGCTGCTGCAGGGAAAATTGCTAACTTTAGAAAGATTGTACTATTTCCACTATGATCTACAAATGTTAGTAACTATTGGAATACAAAAATATTATTAACTTTTTATTAATTTTTAAAACACATAATTATACATTACCAAATGTGCTCATATAACTATTGTAGAATATCCATGGCATTCTTTATTTAGCCAATAACATAAAAATAAATGCACTTTGAAATATAAATGCAGAATTAGAACTACTAGAAATAAATGAAAATCTTTTCAGCAAGCACTTTTTCACTGTCATTTATTAAAAATTACAATTGTCAATTTTTCAACTGCTTGCCAATAATTCTTTCCTATAGTTGAGCAGAATTCCATTACCCCAGACTAAATATTAATACTAAGTTATCACTCACATAGGATTAGCTTTTTTTTTTTTTTTCTTGATATCCTCATTCCATTAGACCAGATAACTTCCCAAAACAATTTTGGGAAAAGCGTTACTTGTCTATCCCACTAACTAGGATTCTGATATAGATATTCATTTATTTAGCCAGAAATAAAATAATAATTTTCCTAAAAGCAAAAAATGTGAGACTTTTGTTAAATGAACAAACAAAACTCTGATGCTGTGTATTCATCTATTATTTATCAAACGTTAAAAGCTCTCAGCATCTACCATGAATATACAAACACTACATGTAAAACACCTCTCTTTGAGAACAACCTGAAGAGTAGCAGAACAGCAGTTCTACAACCAAGAATATAAAGAACCACACAGAGTCTGTTAGGAGAAGCAAACTAGTCCAGGCCCACATCCCTGGCAGGCAATCCAGCTGGGAAAAGGCGTGTCACACACTTAGTGAAAGTGAAAAGGGATGTCAGTCCTTAAGGAGTGAGTAGTTTGAGCCCCAGATTGGGCATCCCTGCCCTGGGGACAAGTGCAGGAAGATGATCCCTTTAACTTGTTTAGAAACCCAACAGGGCTTGCTGGGAGAACCTGAGGACTGTAGGAAACTAACACTGCACTTAAAAGACAAATGAACACTTACTCCCACTCACAGCACAGGAGCAGCAGAATGATAAGCACTTGGCAAGGTTGCCAGAACATCCCCAGACCTACTCTTGGCTCTGGCTCCAATCCCACCCCCAAGGAAGTGGCCTCAAGCATGGCCTGGGAAAAGCTCTGTCTGCATGGGACCCAACTCTACCTTACTGGCTCCAGCTCACCTCCCCCAAAGTGACAGTTTCCAACCCTCTCTGGAAGAAGCCCTGGTCTACACTGGACTCTGGCTCTAGCCACCCTTCCAAACTCTGCTAAGAGAGTTGGTTCTGACACATCCTGGGAAAAGCCCTGACATCCGCTAAGCTCCATTTCCAATTCTCATTACCCAGCCAAGAGGCTGGCTTCCGAGTTGCCCCAGGGAAACCCACTGTGCTAGCTTCAGATTCAGCACTCCCAGCAAAGCGACCAGGCATACACAGTTTGCATAGGGATACTCCCACAAAACGACATTCTTTCAAGGCCTGTTAAAGTGACTGTTTCACCTAATATCACAGAAACAGACATAGAAGATCAAACAAAATGAGGGAACAAAGGAATATGTTCCAAATATAAGAACAAGATAAAATTTGGGGGGAGTGGGTGGAACTAATAAAGTAATTTACCCAGTAAAGTGCAAAGACAAGGTCATAAAAATACTCACTGAACTTAGCAGAAAAATGAAGGAACACAGTGAGAACTTCAACAAATAATTAGAATTATGTAAAAGAACTGACCTGAGCAACTGAAATGCAATATACTAAAATGAAAAATATACCATAGGGAATCAACAGTAGATTAAGAGGTATGGAAATCTAGATCAACAATCTGGAAGACAGAGTAGTGGAATTCACTCAAACAGAACTGCAAAATAGAAAAAGAAAAGTTTAAATGAGGATAGTTTAAGGTACCTTTGAGACAACACCAGACATACTAATATTCTCACATTCTAGGGTTCCCAGAAAGAGAAAATGGGACAGAAAATTTATTTGATGAAATAGTGGCTGAAAATTTCTCTAAACCTAAAAAGGAAACATGTAAAGACAAATCATAATTAAAAATGTCAAAAAATAAAAATTAAGAGAGAATTTTAAAGTCAGCAAGATAAAGAGTCTCATACAAGAGAACTCCCATAAGGTTAACTGCTTTTTTTTTTTTTTTTTTTCAGGAGAAATCATGGAGGTAGAAGGGAGTGGCATGATATATTTAAAGTACAAAAGCCTTCAACAAAGGATACTCTACTCAACAGTTATCATCCAAAATTGAAGGAGATAAAAAATTTCCCAAGAAGCAAAAACTGAGTTCATCACCAGTAAACCATTCTTATAAGAAATATTAAAAATACCTATCAATAATTAGTCTAAATACAAATGAACTGAAAGCCTAAATCCAAAAACATAGTGACCCAATAGATTAAAGAAAACAAACAACAACAGCAACAAAAAAGACCCATTAAAATACTGCCTATAAGAGAAAATTTAGAGTTGAAGATGCACACAGATTGAAAGTGAGAAGATGGGGAAAAGATATAACAAGCAAAAAGAAATTAAAAGAAAGCTAGGGTAGCAATGGTCATATCAGACAAAATAAACTTTAACACAAAAACTGAAATAATGACAAAAAGGGGCACTACATAATGATAAAGGGGACAATCCAACATAAGGATATAATGTTCATAAAACTATATGTTTATAACATGTAACATTGGAACACCTGAATATAAAAAGCAAATATAAACAGATATAAAAAGAAAAACTGACAGCAATACAATAGTAGTGGGGAACTTTAAACCCCGTTTATTAATATATCAATGAACAGATCATTCAGACAGAAAATAAAGAAGTAGTAATGTTTAAGTACATATTAGACCAGATGTGCTAACATGGTAATAGATAACAGCATTCTATTAGAAAACAGCAGAATGTATTATTTTTGAATGTATACAGACATTCTCAAGGATAGATCACATATTAGGCCACTAAAATAAATCTCAATATATTTAAGAAGACAGAAATATAATTAATCTTTTTTGACCACAATGGAATGAAACTAGAAATCAATAACAGGAAGAAAACTGGAAAAAAAATCAAAACACAAATAATTTAAGACTAAAAACATACTACTAAAAAAATCATTGTGTCAACAAAGAAATAAAAAGGAAAATAATGATATACCTTGAGACAAATGAAAATGAAAACACAACTTTCCAAAATCTATGGGATACTGTTCTAACAGGAAAGTTTACAGTAATATAAGCATAAATCAGGAAATGAGAAAAAAATCTCAAATAAGCCCCTAACTTTGCACCTAAAGGAACTAGAATAAACAAAGCTTAAAATTAGCAGAAGGAAATAAATAATAAATATCATTGTGAAATAAATTAATAAATAAAGCAAAAAAATTTCTTGGAGACCAAACAAAAATACTAGAAAAGATCCATAAAACTAAGAGCTGTTTTTTTCCAAAAGCTCAGCAAAATTGATAAAACTTTAGGCAAACAAACTCTGTATTACAGAGTAGCAAATACAAGTAGAAATAAAAGAGAAAATGTTACAACCAATAACACAGAAATACAATAATAAGAAAATGCTCTGAACAGTTGTTCTCCAATGAATTGAACTACCTAGGAGAAATGGGTAAATTCATAGAAACATACAAATCCAGGACTAAATAAAAAAGAAATAGACAATATGAAAAGACTGAATGCCAGTCATGCAATTTAATCAGTAATAAAAACAAAAACAAAAACAAAACCCAGCAAACAGAAGTTCAGGACCAGACTGATTCATGGGGAATTCTACAAAACATTTAAAGAAGAGTTAATACTGATCCTTCTCAAATTATTCTAAAAATTGTAGAAAAGGGAACACTTCCAAACTCATTCTATAAGGCCAGTATTACCCTGAAACAAAAACAACACAAAAATAACACAAGAAAGCAATAGACCAACATTATAGTACAATTATAGACCAATATTACTGATAAACATAGATATAAAAATCCTCAACAAAAATCTAGCAAACTAAATTGAGTAATACATCATAAGATATATATATACATATATATATATATATATATATATGCAAGATGAACTTAAAAGTCTTATGCTAAGTGAAATGTCAGATACAGAAAGGCAAATACTGTATGTTTTCACTTGTATGTGGAATCTAAAGCAAAACAAAAGCAAATAAGTGAATGAACATAAAGCAGAAACAGGCTCAGAGATCAGAGAACAAAGGTTATCAGAGGTAAGTAATGTTGATAGCTGGGTGAAATAGGTGAATAGGATTAAAGACATACCTACCAATTATAAAATATGTAACTGGGATACAATGTACAACACAGGGAATATAGTCAATAATATTATTATAAATGTGTGTGATGCATAATCTATAAAAGTATTGAATTACTATTGTATACATGAAACATAATTATAAGTCAACTGTACTTCAATTTTTTAAAAAAAGCTAAAATCCTAAAATCTCTTTGTGAAAGTTCTTGGAAAGGTCCCAGCCAGTATTATTAAGGATTGAGGATAACCTATTAGTAGGTGGGATTTTTTTTTTCCCCCAAACAAGTAATTTTTTTAAATCACTGTCAAATAAATAAGGGCTTCTCAGGAATGACTATGCCACTTTTGATGATAAAGACTCTTTTTTGGATGTCAGTACTGAAGGCTTATTTCTTCCTCAGAAGCACATTTCTGCCTGGATGATTTGTAAGGGTTATTAAAAAGGAGAACAAAAGGGAAGAATAGACTGCTCAGCTCTAGCACATGTCTATCCTTATTAAAGCTGAGTAATTAGTCCTCCAGTAAATACTATTAGTGCCTAAAGAACAATAATAGGACGGCTCAAGAACAAAAGATTCACTCGCAAACAAAATGATATTTGTCTTCCACACTCACTAGCCACTCTTATCCCAGTTTTGAAATCAGTTTCAAAGTTTATATTTAAAAACTGGGTTTTAAATACGCATGTAAAACCAATGATCTTCAGGCAAATTTTCTTCAAACAATAAAGTAATAAACAATATAAAGAACATGTGTCAAGTTTATCATAAACAAGCAAAATTTTAAAAATGATTTATAAATAATATAAAACTTGAAATTCCAGTGAATTTACATTTTTGTCAGGTTAGCTTTTCATTTTGTGAATTTTAGAGGGATGGATCATTCAATATTCCAATTCAGTCTCACTGATGAAATGTCATCAGAATATAGGAGATAGAATCTTTACTCTGTCTTCATAACACTAAAATGATTTAGGAAATGGAAGCTCTCAAGTCTCAAATGAACTACTTTGAAAATTAGCAGATTTGTAGATTTTAAAGATTATTAACTATATAGTGTCTGATTAATATCTTAAATTTAGTCAAAACTCAGGAAAACAAAACAAAATGAATAGTGGGAAATATCTTCTTTTAATATTACACCATGACATAGTTTAACAAACCCACACAAGAGCTACTGAACTCTCCAAGAGAATATACCTGTATTTAATCTTTCAGGTTAACCTGTAGATTTCTATTCAGTAGAGAAGATTCCCCTAAAGGTTATGGTTTCATCACCTTGTAAGATACAATAATAAGCTTTGTGTATATCCAACCTAGCACTATTTTTCTAACATTTTAAAATACTTTTTCAAAATCCCTGTATCTGAAAGGTAATTGAAGCCATGTTTGCCATCTTATTGTCCCTACCAAATTAATGATTTGAATAAAATAGTCATCATATTGTATTTGTATGAGGGTCGTAGTTTTAATTTTCTGAAAAGCATATTATCTGAAAAGTACTGAAAACTTTTTGAAAATGATAATTTATAACCTGTACAGATTATAGTCAGAGTTATTAGAAACAAAGTCCATTATTAAGAAAATAAAGCAGCAGGGACTTTGAATAATAAAATTTAGGGACATATTAGGCAACTATATTTTCCTGTCTCAAAATATTTTGTTCTGCTCTTTTGCCTAGTGGAACTTGAAAGAGAAGAAAAAAAGAAAAAGATGGGGAGAGAAAAAAAGAAAAGAACCTCTCATTCTGTTCAAACTGTTTTTTATTTTTCTTCAAATGATGTATTCCATAATTCTAAACATATGCTACTGTGCATTATCACATTTTGTGCACTTAATTTAGGGTGTATATAACTTGAGTAGTCTATGAATTTGCTAAAGAATTGTTGACAATCAGGATGCTATCTACACACTGAAAACAATCTTGAAGATGCATGGGAACAAATTTGTATATTACTGTGTTAAATGTATGTTAAATTAAACATTATGGAATATCTTATGTTCCAAAGTTCAAAACATCAGAAATGACTGATATCTAATGGATAAAACAGATATTACTGCTACTGCTAAGTCGCTTCAGTCGTGTCCGACTCTATGCGACCTCATAGACAGCAGCCGACCAGGCTCCCCCGTCCCTGGGATTCTCCAGGCAAGAACATTGGAGTGGGTTGCCATTTCCTTCTCCAATGCAGGATAGTGAAAAGTGAAAGTGAAGTCGCTCAGCCGTGTCCGACTCTTCGTGACCCCATGGACTGCAGCCTACCAGGCTCCTCCGTTCATGGGATTTTCCAAGCAAGAGTACTGGAGTAGGGTGCCATTGCCGTCTCCAAAAACAGATATTAAATAAGAAATAACACAAGACTAAATTATAACTGAGACTTCACTTTGACTTTTCACCTTCATGCATTGGAGAAGGAAATGGCAACCCACTCCAGTGTTCTTGCCTGGAGAATAAAGGGACGAGGGAGCCTGGTGGGCTGCCATCTATGGGGTCGCACAGAGTCGGACACGACTGAAACGACTTAGCAGCAGCAGCAGCAGCATGGTAGTAATTATGGGAGAACTAAAATAATGAGAAAGAAGAACTGATAGCTGATGGAAAAATAGAAAATAAAATTTATAAAAAACACAGGATTACTTAGTTTTCAGAGTCCCTTACTTTCTTGTAAACCATAATAAAGTTTTATATATATATATATATATATAGCATCAAATTTGCATCCAACAGAAATGATCTTCATTGAAAATAAAATTAACCTGCCTACAGTAAATTTAACAATTTTTTTTATTTTTCTCAGGCAAGCAGACATTCAGAGGTAGAAATCCAGTGATGGCTACAGATTCTCAGTGATGCTTTCATAAAAATATTATTTTTTTTCTCTCTCTCCTCTAACATGAACATTCTGTTTATTTTTATGCTGTTGATTTTGCATCAAGATCACAAAACTACTGCTACACTTCTAAATATCAGTGTTCCAAGCAGGAAGAAGTGAATGGCTATACTATCTTGCAGACACTGTTTACATTCTATTGACAAAACTGTTTTGGAATACCACCTGTCGACACTCTTTAGAATAGCAATTGATATTTAGCATTTTAGATTTTAAATCAATATATGTTTTTTTTAAATTTTCTCTTCCCTTTCTGTTTAGATTGTTTTTATGCTTTATGTGTTCAGGAAATTAATTCAGAAAAGCATAAGAAAAGCATCATAAAATTAGGTAGGTAGTTCTTCACGGGTCTGAAACAAATATGTGATTTCGGTATATAAAGAGTTGAACATGACCATGAAGCTGAGCACCAACAATGAAGGAAGACAGACTAGATAGTAAGTAATATATATATATATATATATATATATATATATATAGAATAGGAAAAAGGCTTACTAGTGTAGACTTGCCATGATAACAGAAATGGGAAGCCCTGTTATCTTGAGGTAAGATATATTTCACCCAGATTTTCATAGGGAGTGTTTCCCATAGGACACTCTATAGAGTCATAAAATTATAAGTATACTTTCTCAAATATATGAGGCAATGAAAGGGAGCAGGACCTTGTGATCCTCCCAGGTACAAATCCTTTCCATGTCTTCTGTATCTCATTTGTAGGAAAGAATTTCATTCAGCTTCTTTGCTCTTCCTTTAGTTCCAAAAGTCAGGTGCAAACATTTGCTTGTCAGGAAAGGGAGAAAATGCAGAAACAAGGAAGGAGCAACAACAACAACAACAACAACAACAACAACAAAAAAAAACCCAAGAGTGTGATGATAAAGCAGGGTCCTTTTTCCTTTTCAAGGAATAAACATAGCAATATCTTTTTTTTTTTTTTTTTTTTCTTCTGCAGCATCCAAGACTTCCAACTGGATAGAGGATGCTAAATTCAGGCCGAGAACAAGATTCCTGGAGCACCACCCTGTTATCTCACCACCAACAAATCAGAAGAAAGTTTGCCCACAGTGGAGGATAATGAAGACTGACCCACTCCCAAAATGATGAACGTCACTTTCTTGCTTTTGAAACTTTCATGGTTGAGCAGAATCTTCAGAGTTGGTTTTTGGAAATTAGTCTATCTTCTCTCGAGTTTGCTGGCCTCCTGAGTAAAGGAGTCTTTCCTTTTCCAACCAACACTTGCCTCTTGAGTATTGACTTTTGAGTGGTAAACAGCTGAACCTGTTTGGTAACAGTAATATAGAGAAAGGCTAAGATGTCAACTATAACTTTATTTGGGTGATAAAATCTGAGGTTCATTTTATTGCTGTTTAAAATTTTTTCTAAGCATCTGGATTTTCAAAACTTTTTATGATAACAATTTTATAACAAAAAAAAATTGTAACCAAATAAACAGAAACCATTATGCATTCTTCAGGGCCAAATTGATTTTCTTTATTGTCAAGACTTCCCTAATTTCCCCTAACAGATGTCATTGTTTTTGCTTCCCAGTCCCTCAGTTCTGTGGTGTATGTTTCCCATGGTACATTTCACAATCTACTGTGAACCAGAGAAAACTGTGTAATTGTCTTAGCTAGCCTACACCAAATCACATTCTGTTTGCTGCTGTGCTTAACAGAATGCCTTTATAAAGTAGACATTTAAGAAGAATTTGTTCAATGCATAGGTTATTTCTGTCTCAAATTTATTCTCCTTTGTCAATATATATTTTTATTGGAGTAAAATTGTTTTACAGTGTTGTATTTGTTTCTGCTATACAACAAAATGAATCAATCATATGTGTGTGTGTGTATGTGTATATATATATACATATATATACATGTATATATATATATATCCCATCCTCTTGAGCCTTACTTCTGCCACCACTCCCCCACCTCTCTAGGTCCTCACAGAACACAGAGTTGAGCTTCCTATGCTTCATATCAGGTTCCCAATAGCTATCTATTTTACACATGGTGTTATATGCATGTCACTACTATGGAATATTACTCAACCAAAGGTCTCCCTGGTGGTTCAGAGGTTAAAGTGTCTGCCTGGAATGTAGGAGACCAGGGTTCGATCCCTGGGTCAGGAAGATCCCCTGGAGAAGGAAATGGCAACCCACTCCAGTACTCTTGCCTAGAGAATCCCATGGAGGGAGGAGCCTGGTAGGCTACAGTCCATGGGGTCGCAAAGAGTCAGACACGACTGAGCGACTTCACTCACTCATTAATAGGAATAAAACCGGGTCATTTGTAGTGATGTGTGTGGATTTAGAGTCTCTTACAGAGTGAAGTGAGTCAGAAAGAGAAAAACAAATATTGCCTATTAATACAGAATCTAGAAAAATGGTACAGATAAACCCATTTGCAGGGCAGTAATAGAGACATAGATGTAGAGACGGAAGGTATGGGCATGAAGAGGGAGGAAGGGAACCGAGATTGACATAAATATACTACCGTGTGTCAATATAGTTTTAAAAGAAACTTTATAAAATCAAATGGTACAAGATCAAATGGTACAATCATTCAAGAAACTATTCCCAACTGCCTATGGCATTTTGTGACAAGATTGATATTTAATTTTTTTTTCTTCCTCTGATAATTGAAACTAGAGACTGTAAACATGGAAAAACATGGAAAATGTACTGCGACTAATAAGTGTATCAATTATGATTATACATTCTCTACATATTACTTAGTTATTAATTTTAGACTGACCTCTGATTTCACAAGTCCTTCTAGATCATCCTACTGTATATTATAATCAAATGAAAAGGTGTGCTTTTTCTAACTAGGAAGACCTGCTACTCAAGCTTCCTCTGAGTTATTCATATTCTTATATTTTCCACTACATAAATATTAGAAGTTATAACATCTCCATTTAAATTTTAAAACATTTATTTAAGAAACTGACCAAAAAACAAAGCACTAGCACTATGCAACTAGAATTTTCATATATTACTAATAAAAATACAAAATGGAACAGCCACATGGAAAGTTTGGACATTTCTTATAAAAATGACATATACTTTTAATTCTTCACCAAGTTTGTCAGGATCAGACATCCATTTGCAATATTTACCACTGATTGTAATGCATGCCATAAATTTAAGCCTCTCTTTTATCTTCTGCCTCATCCTGATTACACTTCATTCATTGTCTTACAGGGAGTTTATTGATGATAAGATTAGAAGATCAAGAAATGGCAAGTGTAGGAGGGATTTTACACCATCAACTGTGACATATTGCATTTTACACAAGCAACTCACCTTCATCATTTACTGTCTTTGGTTTGGGGGTCTTATTTCTTACATTCTACTTATTTTGCTCCCCTGTTTGTGCTCTTTTGCTAAGGCCAGTGATTCTTAATTCAAGGCATTCCTCAGAAACACATGTAGACTTTTTTTTTTTTTAAATAAAGACCTAGGCTGTATCATGTGGTCCATCAAATCCAGCACCTGCTGGGTTAGTGACCCATAACTGTAAAGGAATAACAACAAAGAAGTTCTTCCACTGTTGTCAAGGTTCTGAACCCTACATCAGGCCTCCCAGCCTGAGGATCCAAGAAAGGGGCTGGGAATCCCCAGGGAACCTGGACTTAAAGGCCAGAAGGATTTGATTATAGGACTTCCACAGGACTGGGAGAAACAGAGGCTCCAGTCTTGGAGGGAACAAACAAAATCTTGTGTGTACCAAGACCCAGAGGGAAGGAGAAGTGACCACATAGGAAACTGAACCAAAACTACCTGCTAGTGTCAGAGGGCTTCCTGTGGAGGGGTGATCAGAGGAACTTACCTCAGGGATAGGGCACTAGCAGCAGAAGGCTGGGAAAGTCCCCCTTGGTGTAAGTCCTCCTGGCATTCACCATTAACCCTGCCCTTGACTTTGTAGACCATAGGGCTGGGTTGCCTCAGGCCAAACAACTATCAGGGAGAGAGTGCAGTCACACCCACCAGCAGATAATTGGATTAAAGCTTTACTGAGCAAGTGCCTGCCCACCAGAGCAAGACCCAGTTTTCCCATCATCAGTCCTTTCCATCAGGAAGCTTGCACAAGTCTTTCAGGCTCTTCCATCAGAAGGCAGAAGAAGCAAGAAGAAGCACAGTCCCACAGCAGTGTAAACAAAACAAACAAACAAAAAACATTACATAAAGTTAATCATGATGAAAAAGCAGAAAGTTTAGTCCCAGATGAAGGAACAAGATAAAACCACAGGGGGAGGGAGGAGGTGTATATAGGAAACTTACCAGAAAAAGAATTCAGAATAATGATAGTGAAGATGACCCAGGATCTTGGGAAAACAATGGAGAATATGCAAGAAATGTTTATCAAAGGCTTACTAGAACTGAAGAACAAACAAGCAGAGACGAATAGTCTACTAGAAGGAATCAATAGCAGAATAACTTAGTTAGAAGAACAGATAAATGACCTGGAGGACAAAATGCTGGAAATCACTGTCACAGAACACAATATAGATAAATGAATGAAAAATAAAATGAAGACAGCCTAAGACCTCTGAAACAACATTAAATACACCAGCATTCAGAGTATAGGGATCACAGAAGGAGAAAAGACAGAGAAAGGACTTGAGAAAATATCTGAAGAGATAGTATCTGAAAAATTCCCTAACATGGAAAAGCATATAGTCAACAAAATCTAGGAAGTAAAGAGAGTCCCAGGCAGGATAAACCCAAGGAGGAACACACCAAGACATGTAGTAATCAAACTGACAAAAATCAAAGACAATGATAAAATATTAAAAGCAACAGGGAAAAGCAACAAATAGTATACAAAGGAATCCCCATCAGGCTTTCAACTGATTTCTCGACAGAAACTACAAACCAGAATGGAATGACACAATATATTTAAAGTGATGAAAGGGAAGAAGCTACAGCCAAGAATACTCTACACAGTAAGACTGCCATTCAGATTTGATGGAGAAATCAAAAGCTTTCCAGACAAGCAAAAATTAAGAAAATTCAGCAGTACCAAGCAAAATTTACAATGAATACTAAAGAAACTTCTCTAGGCAGGAAATACAAGAGAAAGAAAAAGTCTACAGAAAATAAACCCAAAACAACTAAGAAAATGGTAATAGGATCATTCAGTTCAGTTCAGTTCAGTTCTGTAGCTCAATCGTGTCTAACTCTGTGACCCCATGAATCGCAGCAAGCCAGCCTTCCCTGTCCATCACCATCTCCTGGAGTTCACTCAGACTCACGCTCATCGAGTCAGTGATGAGCGTCCAGTCATCTCATCCTCGGTCGTCCCCTTCTTCTCCTGCCCCCAATCCCTCCCAGCATTAAAGTATTTTCCAATGAGTCAACTCTTGCATGAGGTGGCCAAAGTACTGGAGTCTCAGCTTTAGCATCATTCCTTCCAAAGAACACCCAGGGCTGATCTCCTTCAGAATGGACCGGTTGGATCTCCTTGCAGTCCAAGGGACTCTCAAGAGTCTTCTCTAACACCACAGTTCAAAAGCATCAATTCTTTGGCACTCAGCCTTCTTCACAGTCTCTCACACATCCATACATGACTACTGGAAAAACCATAGCCTTGATTAGACGGACCTTAGTCGGCAAAGCAATGTCTCTGCTTTTGAATATGCTATCTAGGTTGGTCATAACTTCTCTTCCAAGGAGTAAGCGTCTTTAAATTTCATGGCTGCAATCACCATCTGCAGTGATTTCGGAGCCCCCCAAAATAAAGTTTGACGCTGTTTCTACTGTTTCTCCATCTATATCCCAAGGAGTGATGGGACCAGATGCCATGATCTTCATTTTCTGAATGTTGAGCTTTAAGTCAACTTTTTCACTCTCTTCTTTTACTTTCTTCAAGTGGCTTTTTAGTTCCTCTTCACTTTCTGCCATAAGGGTGGTGTCATCTGCGTATCTGAGGTTATTGATATTTCTCTCGGCAATCTTGATTCTAGCTTGTGTACATATCAATAATTACCTTAAATGTAAATGGAATAAATTCACCAACACAAAGACATAGACTGGCTGGGCAAATTAAAAAATTTGCAAGTATGGACTTCCATGTCCCCCTCACAGATCACTGCCTTGTTGTGGAAAAGGAGCTTGTGTAACTCAATGAAGCTATGAGCCATTCCATATATGGACACCCATGATGGACAGGTCATAGTGGAAAGTTCTGACAAAATGTGATCTGCTGGAGGAGGAAATGGAAAACTACCCCAGTATACTTGCCATGAGAGCCTCACAAACTATTAAAAATACAAAAAGATATAACACCTAAAGATGAGTCCCCCTAGTTGGTAGGTGTCCAATATGCTACTAAGGAGGAGCAGAGGACAACTATTAATAGCCCCTGAAAGGATGAAGAAGCTGGGGCAAAGTGGAAATAACACTTATTTGTGGATGTGTCTGGGAATGAAAGCAAAACCCAATGCTACAAAGAAAAGTAGTTCAAAGGAACCTGGAATGTTAGGTCCATGAATCCAGGTAAACTGGATATGGTCAAGAAGGAGATGGTAAGAATAATTGACATCTTAGAAATCAGTGAACTAAAATGGATGGGAATGGGCAAATTTAATTCAGATGGCCATTGTATCTATTACCATGGGCAAGAATCCCATAGAAGAAATGCAGTAGCTCTAATAATCAACAAAAGAGTCCAAAATGCAGTACTTGGGTGCAACTTCAAAAATGACAGAATGGTGTCTGTTCATTTCCAAAGCAAGCCACTGCAAATCACAGTAATTCAAGTTTTTGCCCCTATCACCATGGGCTTCCCTTGTAGCTTGGATGGCAAAGACTCTGCCTGCAATGCAGGAGACCTGGGTTCAGTCCCTGAGTTGTGAAGATCCCTTGGAGAAGGGAATGGAAATGGCAACCTACTACAGTATACTTGCCTAGAGAATTCCAGGGACAGACTGTGAGGTCACAAAGAGTCAGGTATGATGGAGCAACTAACACATTCCCCTATCACCAAAGCCAGAGAAGCTAAAGTTGATCAGTCCTATGAAGATCTAGAAGACCTCTTAGAACTAACACCAAAATATTTTTTTAAAAATGTTCTATTCTTCACTGGGGTTTGGGTTGCAAAAGTAGAAAGTCAAGAGATATCTGGAGTAACAGGCAAGTTTGGCCTTACAGTAAAAAATGAAGCAGGGAAAAGGCTAACTGAATTCGGCCAAGAGAAAGCACTGACCATAGCAAACACCCTTAATCAACAACATGAGTGACAACTTTACACATGGACACCACCAAATGGTCAATACCAAAATCAAATTGATTACCTTATTTGTAACTGAAGATGGAGAAGCTGTATACAGTCAGCACAAACAAGACCTGAAGCTGACTGTGACTCATATCATCAGCTTCTCATAGCAAAATTCAGGCTTAAACTAAAGAAAGTGGGGAAAACCACTAGCCCACAACTTAAACCAAATTCCCTATGAATATACAGTGGAAGTGATGAATATTTTCAAGGGATTAGAACTAGTAAACAATGTGCCTGAAAAACTATGGACAGAGGTCCATAATATGGTACAGAGGCAGTGAAAACAAAAAATCCAAAGAAAAAGAAAAGCAAGAAGACAAAGTGGTTATCAGAGGAAGCTTTACAAATAGTTGAAGCAAGAAGAGAAGTGAAAAGAAAAGGAGAAAGAGAAAGGTACATCCAACCAAATGCAGAGCTCCAAAGAATAGCAAGGAGAGACAAGAAGACCTTCTTTAATGAACAATGCATAAAAATAGAGGAAAACAACAGAAGGTGAAAAACTAGAGATCTCTAAAGGAAATTGGAAATATTAAGGGATCACTTCACCCAAAGATGGGCACAACAAAGGACAGAAACAGGAAAGACTTACTAGACTCGACACAGAAGATATCAAGAAGAGATGGTAAGAATACACAGAAGAACTGTACAAAAAGATCTTAATGAACTGCACAACTATGATTGTGTGGTCAGTCAGCCAGAGCCAGACATTCTGGAGTATTAGTCAAGTGGGCCTTGGGAAGCATTGCTGTCAATAAGGCTAGTGGATGTGATGTAATTCTGGTAGACCTATTCAAAACCCTAAATGATGATGCTATCAAAGTGTTGCACTCAATATGTCAGCAAATCTGAAGACCTGGTAGTGGCCAAGTGACTGGGAAAGGTCAAACTTCATCCCAATTTCCAAGAATGTTCCAAGAAGAATAATGTATTAAAGAATGTCAGACAATCAGACAAATGCTCTCATCTTCCATGCTAGTAAGGTCATGTTTAAAATCTTGCATGCTAGGCTTCAGCATTACATGAACCAAGAACTTCCAGACATCGAAGCTGGCTTTAGAAAAGGCAAAGGAACTGGGGGTCACATTTACATCATTTGCTTGATCAGAGAGAAAGCAAGGGAATTCCAGAAAAACATCTACCATTTCTTCATTGACTACACTAAAGCCTTTAGAGATACCAAGGGAACATTTCATGCAAAGATGGGCTTGATAAATGACAGAAATGGTCTGGACCTAACAGAAGCAGAAGATATTAAGAAGATGTGGCAAAAATACATAGAAGAACTGTACAAAAAAGATCTTCACGACCCAGATAATCATGATGATGTGATCATTAATCTAGAGCCAGACATCCTGGAAAGTGAAGTCAAGTGGGCCTTGGAAAGCATCGCTAAGAACAAAGCTAGTGGAGGTAATGGAATTCCAGTTGAGCTGTTTCAAATCCTGAAAGATGATGCTGTGAAAGTGCTGCACTCAATATGCCAGCAAATTTGGAAAACTCAGCAGTGGCCACAGGACTGGAAAAGGTCAGTTTTCATTCCAATCCCAAAGAAAGGCAATGCCAAAGAATGCTCAAACTACCGCACAATTGCACTCATCTCACATGCTAATAAAGTAATGCTCAAAATTCTCCAAGCCAGGCTTCAGCAATACGTGAACCATGAACTCCCTGATGGTCAAGCTGGTTTTCGAAAAGGCAGAGGAACCAGAGATCAAATTGCCAACATCCGCTGGACCATGGAAAAAGCAAGAGAGTTCCAGAAATACATCTATTTCTGCTTTATTGACTATGCCAAAGCCTTTGACTGTGTGGATCACAATAAACTGTGGAAAATTCTGAAAGAGATGGGAGTAAGAGACCATTTAACCTGCCTCTTGAGAAACTTGTATGCAGGTCAGGAAGCAACAGTTAGAACTGGACATGGAACAACAGACTGGTTCCAAGTAAGAAAAGGAGTACATCAAGGCTGTATATGGTCACCCTGCTTATTTAACTTTTATGCAGAGTACATCATGAGAAACGCTGGATTGGAAGAAACACAAGCTGGAATCAAGATTGGCAGGAGAAATATCAATAACCTCAGATATGCAGATGACACCACCCTTATGCCAGAAAGTGAAGAGGGACTAAAAAGCCTCTTGATGAAAGTGAAAGAGGAGAGTGAAAAAGTTGGCTTAAAGCTCAACATTCAGAAAATGAAAATCATGGCATCCGGGACCATTACTTCATGGGAAATAGATGGGGAAACAGTAGAAACAGTGGCACACTTTATTTTTTGGGGCTCCAAAATCACTGCAGATGGTGATTGCAGCCATGAAATTAAAAGACGCTTACTCCTTGGAAGGAAAGTTATGACCAACCTAGATAGTATATTCAAAAGCAGAGACATCACTTTGCCGACTAAGGTCTGTCTAGTCAAGGCTATGGTTTTTCCAATAGTCATGTATGGATGTGAGAGTTAGACTGTGAAGAAGGCTGAGCACTGAAGAATTGATGCTTTTGAACTGTGGTGTTGGAGAAGAGTCTTGAGAGTCCCTTGGACTGCAAGGAGATCCAACCAGTCCATTCTGAAGGAGATCAACCCTGGGATTTCTTTGGAAGGAATGATGCTAAAGCTGAAGCTCCAGTCCTTTGGCCACCTCATGCGAAGAGTTGACTCACTGGAAAAGACTCTGATGCTGGGAGGGATTGGGGGCAGGAGGAGAAGGGGACGACCGAGGATGAGATGGCTGGATGGCATCACTGACTCGATGGGCGTGAGTTGAGTGAACTCCAGGAGATTGTGATGGACAGGGAGGACTGGCGCGCTGCAATTCATTGGGTTGCAAAGAGTAGGACACGACTGAGCGACTGAATTGAACTGAACACTAAAGCCTTTAACTGTGTGGATTATAACAAACAGTTGAAAGCTCTTAAAGTGATGAGAATACCAGACCATCTTACCTGTCTCCTGAGAAACCTGTCTGTGGGTCAAGAAGCAATAGTTAGAACAGTTAGGATTGAGAAAGGATTACAACAGGGTTGTCTGTTATTACCCTGTTTATCTAACCTGTACCCTGAACACGTTAAGAGAAATACAGGGCTGAATGAGTTACAAACTGGAATCAAGATAGCCTGGGGAAACATCAACAACCTCAGATATGAGCATGATAACACTCTCATGGCAAGAAATGAAGAGGAACTAATGAGCCTCTTGATGAGGGTGAAGGAGGAGAGAGAAAAAGTCAGCTTAAAACTAAATATTAAAGAAACTAAGATCGTCGCATCTGACTCCGTTACTTTATGTAAAATAGGAGGGGGAAAGGTGAAAGTAGTGTCAGATTTCCCCCTCTCCAGCTCTAAAATCACTGCGGCTGGTGATTGCTACCATGAAATCAGAAGATGATTGCTTCTTGGCAGGAAAGCTATGACAAACTGGACAGTTTGCTGAAAAGCAGAGACATTACTCTGCTAACAAAGGTCCTTAGAGTCACAGCTATGGTGTTCCCAGTGGTCACATAAGGTTGTGAGAACTGGACCATAAAGAAGGCAAAATGCCAAAGAATTGATACCTTCAAACTGCAGTGTTTGAGAAGACTCCTGAGAGTTCCCTGGACAGCAAAGAGTTCAAATCAGTCAATCTTAAAAGAAATTAACCCTGAATACTCATTGGAATGACTGATGCTGAAGCTGAAGCTCCAATATTTTGGTCATCAGCTGTGAACAACAAACTCACTGGAAAACTTCCTGAGGCTGGGAAAGATTGAGGGCAGGAGAAGAGGGTATAGAGGATGAGATGGCTGGATGGCATCTCCGATGCAATGGACATGAACTTTGCCATATTTTGGGAGATGGTGATGGACAGGGAGGCCAGGCATGCTGCAGTCCATGGGGTTGCTAAGAGTCAGAAATGACTGGGCAGCTTAACAATAACAACTAGCACTTATCCCAACACTCTGCTTGACCCCTCAAACTGTACATAATTATTTCATATTGTTAAGTTAATCATGTTCTTATTATGGCTTGAAATTGTAATTCTCTCTTTCTCTTTCTTTTTTTTTTTTTAATGGTCTGGCTATTGATTGTGAAAACTGATAATCATCTTTTACTATTGTGATTATGTAAATGTTATTCACTTAATACCATTATGTCAGATCGGTCAACAAAAAGTATTAGAACTCTATATCACCAAAACTAGGATTTAATAGAAAAACCTGTATGACTTTTTAAAACCCCGATGCTTATTAGAATTATCTTTAAATTTTTTGAAAAACACAAATACCCAGGTATTGCTTTTATTTTTTTTTCTCCAGAGCTCCAGATATGTTTCTAATGAGCAGTCATGTTTAAGAACAACTGGACTATATGATGATCTTTACTTTTATCTAGTTTGTTTCACTTTTTCTATTTCATATTCAACGCTCCCATTTCATTTAGTTTTTCAATTTTTCCATCTCTCTTTTATTTATCTTTTGATTTTCTTTCTCAAATCTTTATCAAGTGTGGTAGAAAAGCTTTTATATATACACATATGTGTTTATAATATGCATAATATACATATCGGAAAACTTATGAATGTTTGCTTAAATGAATATTTTATGGCATTCTGACTCCACTTGTTTGACTTAGTGTGAATAGAATGCTAGATTTCGATTAAAAAAAAAATAGGTATACAACAAAAAACAAAGTTTTACCACACAGCACTAGGAAATATAGTCAATATCTTATAAGAAGCTATAATGGAAATAATTTCAAAAATAATATATGTTTATATGTATAATATATGTGTATATGTATAACTGAATCACCTTTCTGTGCACGTGCAACATTGTAACATTTCTATAAGATATTTTTATTAAGAAAAAGAAAATAAAATCTTTAAATTAAAAAAAAATAGAACAAGAGAAGTCAGATTTTGCAGACAGGCTAACCTCTAAAAATCATCATTAGTAAAAGAGACAGAAATATTTAAGTAAATGTAATCTATACGCTCAGAGATATTCAAAAGGCTATCACCTTCATAAATCAAGAGTAAAGATAGTTATGGAGAAAAAAAATAAACTATCAGAGCTGTTAGGTGTTGCAGGGAGCTGTTTCCAAAAATAAAAATATTGAAAACAAAAGAACCAAAATACAGTTGAGGGTAAACTAAATCAACTGAAAATCACATCTGAGATGAAAGGTTGACTCAAAAGATTCTCACAGAATTCAGTGCAAAAATACAAATGAAATGTGGGAGAAAATAGAAAATAGAAGAAGACATTGTAAAATATGTCTAGTAATATATAAATAAATGCATCATATTCATACACAGGAGTGTATCCTAAAGGAGTGATTTCCTTTAGGATACACTCATATTTATATATTTATACATGTACACACATATACATATACAAATGGTGATGAAAGCAGCAATTACATATAAATATGCACAGATGTTCATGTATGTGTCTACATATGTGCATATACATGTATATCTGTATAAATATATGTGTGTGTATATATATATGTAATAGACCTATGTATGTCTTAGTAGATGTATATAATAGAACCTTGGATAATAAAACATAATATATAGAACTTTATGCTTAATATTTAGAGAATGCAAACAACACATTTCACAAAGCCATGAACCATATCAGATAATACACTCTATATGTCTATGTCTTTCTCCTTCCAAGATCCCACTCCCATCTCTCTGACATTAATCTACTTTTTAGCTAAAAGTTTTCACCCATAGGTGGCTGATAGAAAATATAGCAAAAAGTCAAAGAAGTATATCAGTGAAAAGATTTAATACAGATTTTACTACAACAGTATTTCCCCCAGGAAATCAGCAGAGAAACTGAAAGTAAGAATCATTAAAAATAGACACTGGGAAAAATATCCTTCCCAATCCAATTTTTATCAGTATCTTAAACACAGGAAACAAGGAAAATTGAATAACAAAGTTGCTAACAGTGACCCCAAAAACTACTGTCAAGGATAACAGAATGTCAAAGAATTTCCAAGAACGATGTTTGCTGATATGACAAGAATACTTTTTTATATGAACTATACTAAGGATAAAGGAAGTAATGCTGATGGATCTATTAAAACAAGCCAAAGGCTTTATGCTACTTCAGAGTTACATTGCCAAAATTTAAGGGTATATATATAATGGGGTTCCCAGATGGTTCAAATGATAAAGAATCTGCCTACAATGCAGTAGACCTGGGTTCAATCCCTGGGTCAGGAAAATCCCCTTGAGAAGGAAATGGCAACCCACTCTAGCATACTTGCCTAAAGAATTCCATGGACAGAGGAACCTGGTGGGCTACAGTCCATGGGGTCACAAAAAGTTGGATTGAGCAACTAACAGACATATATATCTGTCTGTCTGTTAGTTGCTCAATGGAAAAAGAGGACAGGAGGGGCACTCTTGCAGCTTGGGTCAGCTGAGTTCAGTAGTTCAGTCCTGTTCCACTCTATGTGATCCCATGGACTACAGAATGCCAGGCTTCCCTGTCCATCACCAACTCTCGAAGCCTGCTCAAACTCATGTCCATCGAGTCGGTGATGCCACACAACCATCTCATCCTGTCATTTGTTCCCTTCTCCTGCCATCAGTTTTTCCCAGCATCAAGGTCTTTTCCAAGGTATCAATTCTTCGCATCAAGTGGCAAAAGTATTGGAGTTTCAGCATCAGCATCAGTCCTTCCGATGAACACTCAGGAGTGATTTCCTTTAGGATTGACTGGTTTGATCTCCTTGAAGTCCAAGGGACTCTCAAGAGTCTTCCCCAACACCACAGTTCAAAAGCATCAGTTCTTCATCATTCAGCATTCTTTATAGTCCAACTCTCACATCAATTCATGCCTACTGGAAAAACCATAGCTTTGACTGGATGGACCTTTGTTGGCAAAGTAATGTCTCTGCTTTTTAATATGCTGTCTAGGTTGATCATAGCTTTTCTTCAAAGGATCAAGTGGCTTTTAATTTCATGGCTGCAATCACCATCTGCAGTGATTTTGGAGCCCCAAAACATAGGCTCTCACAGTTTCCATTGTTTCCCCATCTATTTGTCATGAAGTGATGGGCCATGATTTTAGTTTTTTTTTTTTTCTTTGAATGTTGAGTTTTAAGCCAATTTTAACACTTTCCTCTTTCACTTTCATCAAGAGGCTCTTCTTTGCTTTCTGCCATAAGGGTGGTGTCATCTATGTATCTGAGCTTATTGATATTTCTCCCAACAATCTTAATTTCACTTTGTGCTTCATTGAACCTGACATTTCACATGGTACACTCTGCATATAAGTTAAGTAAGCAGGATGACAGTATACAACTTTGACGAACTCATTTCCCTAATTGGAAACAATCTGTTGTTTCATCTCCAGTTCTAAATGTTGCTTTTGACCTGCATACACATTTCTCAAGAGGCAAGTAAGGTGGTCTGTTATCCCCATCTCTTTAAGAATTTTCCACAGTTTGTTGTGATCCACACAGTTTTTAAACTGTGGTGTTGGAGAAGACTCTTGAGAGTCCCTTGGACTGCAAGGAGATCCAACCAGTCCACCCTAAAGGAGATCAGTCCTGGGTGTTCATTGTAAGGACTGATGCTAAAGCTGAAACTCCAATACTTTGGCCACTTAATGTGAAGAATTGACTCCTTGGAAAAGACCCTGATACTGGGAGGGATTGGGAGCAGAAGGAGAAGAAAATGACAGAGGGTGAGATGGCTGGATGGCATCACCAACTTGATGGACATGAGTTTGAGTGAACTCTGGGAGTTGGTGATGGACAGGGAGGCCTGGCGTGCTGTGATTCATGGGGTCACAAAGAGTTGGACACGACAGAGTGACTGAACTGAACTGAACTGAACTGAACACAGTCAAAGTCTTTGACACAATCAGTAAAGCAGAAGTAGATATTTTTCTGGAACTCTCTTGCTTTTTCTATGATCCAACGGATGTTCCCAATTTGGTTCCTCTACATTTTATAAATCCAGATTGAACATCTGGAAGTGTTGTAGTCTGAACATTTTTTGGCACTGCCTTTCTTTGCGATTGGAATGAAAACTGATTTTTTCCAGTACTGCGGCCACTGCTGAGTTTTCCAAATTTGCTGGCATATTGAATGCAGCACTTTCAAAGCAACATCTTTTAGGATTTGAAATAGCTCACCGGGAATTCTGTTACCTCTACTTGCTTTGTTCATAGTGATGCTTACTAAGGTCAACTTGACTTCACATTCATAACTTGACTTCACATAGGATGTTTAGCTCTAGGTGAGTGATCACACCGTGGTTATCTGAGTCATGAAGATTTTTTTGTACAGTTCTTCTGTGTATTCTTGTCATCTCATTTTAATATCTTCTGTTTCTGTTAGGTCCATATCATTTCTCTCCTTTATTGTGCCCATCTTTGCATGAAATGTTCCCTTGGTATCTCTAATTTTCTTAAAGAGATCTCTAGGCTTTCCCATTCTATTCTTTTCCTCTATTTCCTGCATTGATCACTGATGACAGCTTTCTTATCTTTCCATTCTATTCTTTGGAACTTTATATTCAGATAAGTATATTTTTCCTTTTATTCATTGCCTTTATCTTCTCTTCTTTTCTCAGCTATTTGCAAGGCCTCCCCAGACAACCATTTTCTTTGCATTTCCTTTTCTTCTGGATGTCCTTGATCATTGACTCATGTATAATGTCACAAACCTCCATCCACAGTTCTTCAGGTAATCTGTCTATCAGATTTAATCCTTTGGATCTATTTGTCACTTCTATTGCATAATCATAAGTGACTTGATTTACTCATACCTGAATGATTTAGTGGTTTTTCCTATCATGATCTGAGCCACAGTCAGTTCTAGATCTTATTTTTGCTGACTGCATAGAGCTTCTCCATCTTTGGCTGCAAAGAATATAATCAATCTGATTTTGTATTGACTATCTGGTGATGTCCATGTGTAGAGTCTTCTCTTGTGTTGTTGGGAGACAGTGTTTGCTATGACCAGTGCATTCTCTTGGCAAAACTCTTGTTAGTCTTTGCTCTGCTTCATTTTGTTCTCCAAGGCCAAATTTACCTGTTACTTCAGGTATCTCTTGACTTACTACTTTTGCATTCCAGTTTACTGTGATGAAAAGGACAACTTTTTTTTTTTTGGGGGGGGAGGGTTGTTAGTTCTAGAAGGTCTTATAGGTCTTCGTAGAACTCTTCAGTTTCAACTTCTTTATCATTACTGGTTGGGGCATAGCTCTGGATTAGTGTGATATTGTATGGTTTGCCTTGGAAATGAACAGATATCATTTTGTCATTTTTAAGATTGCACCCAAGTACTGTATATTAGACTATTTTGTTGGCTATGAGGGCTACTCCATATCTTCTAAAGGATTTTTGCCAACAGTAGTAGATATAATGGTCCTCTGAGTTAAATTCACCCATTCTATTCCATTTTAGTTCATTGATTCCTAAAATGTTGATGTTCACTCTTGCTATCTCCCATTTGACCACTTTCAATTTACCACTTCCAATTTCCAATTTACCACTTCCAATTGGACCAGGTCCAATTCATGGACCTAACATTTCAGGTTCCTAAGCAATATTGTTCTTTCTTATTGAATCTGGGTAGATTCCACTCTTTCCTGGTGTTCCCACCCAAGGTTCCTAATGAAATCCATCTATACCTGTATACTCAGGCAATTTTAGGGTGCCCTCCTTTTGCCAAAGGCTTGACAAAAAGATAAACACCTTATGATATTGTGATGAATGATAGACCCAGGATGGCTGGTGAAGATGGTGTCATACATAGTGGAAGCACTGTGATATAGTCAAGGGATGATACAGCATTGTAACTTGACAGCATAGGTAACTCAACAATTCCTGGACTCAGTCCCCCTCATTGTTTCCTAGAAATGTAACCGTGGACAAGCCACTTCATCTCTGTATGCCTTAGTGTCCTCAATCCTAAAGAGGATGTTTTAAGGGCATTTATCTGTAGACATGTTTTTATAGTTAGATGTTTGTAAAACATCTGGGAAGATTCATGGCCCGCCACAATTCTATTGCTTTCAGATATTGCATAGTAAATAATACAGTTTTATTTTCTCATCCTTTGTTATGGATTGCTTGAAATATTTTTTAGCTCATGTGGACTTCTTTGGTGGTTAAGATGATAAAGCATCTGCCTACAATGCAGGCGACCTGGGTTCGATCCCTGGGTCAGGAAGATTTCCTGGAGAAGGAAATGGCAACCCACTCCAGTACTCTTGCATGGAAAATACCATGGACAAAGGAGCCTGATAGGCTACAGTCCATGGGGTTGCAAAAAGTCGGACATGACTGAGCAACTTCACTTCACTTCAGTTCACATGAACAAGTGGCTGTAAACCTATTGACCTTTTTGGTCTAGGGAAGCAAACAGATCTTTTTGGGCTCAGCAGACTGAATCCCATTCTCAATAAAGGAGAAGAGAATAGAGTAATTTCATGAAAGAAATCCCATAATGAGATCAGTAGACAGAAAATTTGGCCATTAAACTAAGACAGTAAGAGGAAGCAGAGGAGAGATGGATAGCACAGCTTTGTGAGGATGTGCTATGGCAGGGGCTTTTGTGGGAATCAGGCAAATGTGAAGGAATAAGAAAGTAAAGTGGCATAGAGCCAGCTTTGTACTTATAAAGAATATTGTCTTATTTATAATAAGCAGTCATTAATTGAAAGCTAGTATTAATTGTACTGCTATGCAGTAGTTTTAAAATGTCCAAAATTCTTTTATATTTCTCCCTTATTGTTTGCCTCCCAGATAGCTTGTGCTATAATTAGAGTATTGCATCCAGTGATGAACAGGATGTGTGTGCTAGTGTGCAACTGCCAAGACTGGGTCATAAAATTCACCTTTGTGCCTCTGTGGTTTCCTTGGTGCTTTCTCTCTTTGGGTCAGTCACTCCAGGGAAAGTTGACTGTCATGTTCTTAGCAGCCATATGAAATGGCCCACATGACAAGAAACTGAGGTCAGATGCTAACACTAAATGAGAAACTGAGCCTTAAGACAAGTCATGTGAGTGGTGTTTCTTGAAAGTGGAACTTCTATTCCTAGTTCAACTTTCATCTAGTTGTAACCCAGAGTGACATTTTTAAAAGTTATTTTATTGAGGTATAATAGATTGACAATATGATGTTAATTTGTAATGGAAAGCAAAGGGATTCAGCTATACACATATATGGATTCTTTTTCATATTTTCTATTATGGTTTATCACAGGACATTGAGTATAGTTCCCTGTGCTATACAGTAAGACTTTGTTCTTTATCAGTTCTATAGACAATAATTTTCTACTTTTAATCCCAAACTCCCTATCCATCCCTCTACCACTGTACCTACCACTTGGCAACAACAATACTGTTATCTATATCTTTGAGTCTGTTTCTATTTCTTTCATTCAGTTCAGTCTCTCAGTCATGTCCGCCCCTTTGCAACCCCATGGACTGCAGCACTCCAGGCCTTCCTGTCCTTCACCAACTCCCGGAGTTTACCCAAACTCATGTTCACTGAGTCGGTGATGCTATCCAACCATCTCATCCTCTATCATCCCCTTCTCCTCCTGCCCTCAATTTTTCCCAGCATCAGGGTCTTTTCAAATGAGTCAGCCCTTCGCATCACATGGCCAAAGTAGTGGCGTTTCAGATTCAATGTCAGTCCTTTCAATGAATACCCAGGACTGGTCTCCTTTAGAATGGACTGGTTGAATCTCCTTGCAGTCCATGGGACTCTCAAGAGTCTTCTCCAACACCACAGTTCAAAAGTATCAATTCTTCAACACCCAGCTTTCTTTATAGTCCAGCTCTCACATCCATACATGACTACTGGAAAAACCATAGCTTTGACTAGATGGACTTTTGTTGGTAAAGTAATATCTCTGCTTTTGAATATTCTATCTAGGTTGGTCATAACTTTTCTTCCAAGGGGTAAGAGTCTTTTAATTTCATGACGCAATCACCATCTGCAGTGATTTTGGAGCCCAAGAAAATAAAGTCTCTTACTGTTTCCACTGTTGCCCAGTCTATTTGCCATAAAGTGATAGGACCAGATGCCATGATCTAAGTTTTCTGAATGTTGAGCTTTAAGCCAAATTTTTCACTCTCCTCTTTCACTTTCATCAAGAGACTGTTTGGTTCTTCACTTTCTGCCATAAGGGTGGTATCATCTGCATATATGAGCTTATTGATATTTCTCCCAGCAATCTTGATTCCAGCTTGTGCTTCATCCAGCCCAGCATTTCTCATGATGTACTCTGGATATAAGTTAAATTATCAGGGTGACAACATACAGCCTTGACACTATACTCCTTTCTCTATTTGGAATCAGTCTGTTGATTTGTGCCTTATTTTAGATGTTACACATATTTTAGATTCCACATGTAAGGGATGCCATATGGTATTTGATGGGCTTCTGAGGTGGCTCATAGGGTAAAGAACCCACCTGCAATGCAGGAGACAAAGGAGATGTGGGTCTGATCCCTGTGTTGGGAAGATCCATTGGAGGAGTCATGGCAACCCACTCCAGTATTCTTGCTTGAAGAATCCCAATGACAGGGGAGCTTGGTGGATTACAGTCCATGAGGTCACAAAGAGTCAGGCATGACTGAAGAGACTGAGCAAATTAGCAAGCATGTTATTTGTCTTTCTATTTCTGACTTACTTTGACTTAGCATGATAATCTCTAGCTGCATTCACATTACTACAAATAGCATTTCATTCTTTTTTACGGCTGAATAATATTCCATTGTATATATGTGCCATATCTTATTTATCCATTCCTCTGTTGATGGATATTTAGGTTGTTTCTAAGTTCTGGCTATTGTGAATAGTGCTGCAGTGAACATAGGGCTGCAGCTATCATTTTGAATTACAGCTTTCTCTGAATATATGTCCAAGGATGTGATTGCAGGATCATATGGCAACTCTATTTTTAGTTCTTTTGAAGAACCTCTACACTATCCTCCATAGTGGTTGTACCAATTTACATGCCCACCAACAATAGAAAGCTTTTTCTCTCCATAATCTCTCCAGCATTTGCTATTTGTACACTTTTTAATGATGGCCATTCTGACCAGTATGAGGTGGTACCTCTCTGTAGTTTTGCTCTTCATTTATCTATTTGATGCTGAGAAATTTTTCATGTGCCTACCTGCCATCTCTATGTTTTCTTTGGAGAAATGTATTTTTAGGTCATCTATTTTCCAAAGCTACATCTTGACTAAAATTGCATCAGGAGGCTCTTAGCTAGAACCACCAAGTCATTAATAGACCCTCCTAGGTTGTTCTGAGTTGCTAGATTTGAGAGTAATTCTTATGCAGGAAAAAAAAAAAATAATACAAGCTACTATTCTTACTCTTGGTAATGAGTTTAAATGTGCATTTTATTTTACTGCTTAGTGTATTGATTTATGAGATAATAATGAAGCTTCGTTTCAAACCAGTACTAAAATTTTAGAATTCCTGAAATATCAGAATAATCTTTTCCCTGAAAACATTGCTACAAGGAATAATTCATATATAAAAATAGTACACAAATGGTTAAGGAATTCTACTTTGGAGAACAAGACGTGAATGGATACAAAAGTTTGAGATTTAAAGTGAAGAGCAGCCTTTGTCTTTTCTCTCCCTCTCCCAACATGGCGGCCTCAGTGAAAAAGAAGAATAAGAAGGGGAAGACTATCTCCCTAACAGACTTTCTGGCTGAGGGTGGAGGGATTGGTGGAGGCAGCACCTATTTCCAAAACCAGTCAGCTGGGTTGATGAAACAGACGATCTGGAAGGGGATGTTTCAACCACTTGGCATAGTAATGATGATGATGTGTATCTGCCAAGTCGCTTTAGTCGTGTCTGACTCTGTGTGACCTCATAGACAGCAGCCCACCAGGCTCCCCCGTCCCTGGGATTTTCCAGGCAAAAGTGCTGGAGTGGGGTGCGGGGCACCTCCAATTGACCCTTCCATCCTGCCCACTGCTCCACGGGCTGCTCGGGAACCCAATATCGACCAAAACCGTCTTCCCAAATCTCCACCCTACACTGTTTTTCTAGGGAACCTGCCCTATGGTGTGACAGAAGACTCCATTAAGGAATTCTTTAGAGGATTAAATATCAGTGTGGTGCATTTACCGTGTGAGCCCAGCAATCCTGAGACGTTAAAAGGTTTTGGTTATGCTGAGTTTAAGGACCTGGATTCCTTGCACAGTGCCTTGAGCTTCAACAAAGAGTCTCTAGGTAACAGAATTCGAGTGGACGTTGCTGACCAAGCACCGGATAAAGACAGGGATGATCATTCTTTTGGCCGAGATAGAAATCGTGATTCTGACAAAACAAATACAGACTGGAGGGCCCGTCCTGCTGCAGACAGCTTTGATGATTACCCGCCTAAAAGCGGTGATGATAGCTTTGGAGACAAGTATCGAGATTGTTACCATTCAGACGGATATCGTGATGGGTATCGGGACAGTTACCGTGATGGCCCACACCGGGACATGGATCGATACGGGGGCCGAGATCGTTATGATGACTGAGGTGGCAGAAACTATGACAGAGGCTACGATTCCAGGATAGGCAGTGGCAGAAGAGCGTTCGGTAGCGGGTACCGTAGGGATGACAACTACAGAGGAGGTGAGGGCCGCTATGAAGACAGATACGACAGACGAGATGACCGGTCCTGGAGTTCCAGAGATGATTACTCTCAGGATGATTATAGGCGGGATGATAGAGGTCCCCCCGCAAAGACCCAAACTAAACCTAAAGCCTTGGAGTACTCCTAAGGAAGATGATTCCTCTGCTAGCACCTCCCAATCCAGTCGTGTAGCCTCTGTCTTTGGAGGGGTAATGTCTGTTGACACAGCTGCTAGAGAACGAGAAGTAGAAGAGCGGTTACAGAAGAAACAGGAGAAACTGCAGCGCCAGCTGGATGAGCCAAAACTAGAACGACGGCCTCGGGAGAGACACCGAAGCTGGCGAAGTGAAGAAACTCAGGAACGGGAAAGATCGAGGACAGGAAGTGAGTCATCACAGACTGGGACCTCAGCCACATCTGGCAGAAATGCATGAAGAAGAGAGAGTGAGAAGTCTCTAGAAAATGAAACCCCCAATAAAGAAGAAGACTGTCAGTCTCCAACTTCTAAGCCTCCCAAACCTGAACAGCCTGTAAAGGTAATGCCAGCCGCTCCACCAAAGTAGAATGCTTGGGTGAAGCGAAGTTCTAACCCTCCTGCTCGATCTCAGAGCTCAGACACAGAGCAGCAGTCCCCTACAAGTGATGCAGGGAAAGTAGTTTCAGCTCAACCATCTGAGGAAGGATCAGCAAGGAAAGATGAAAATAAAGTAGATGGGGTGAGTGCCCCAAAAGGCTAAAGTGGGAACTCCAGCCGTGGTCCGGGAAACGGAGGGAAGAAAGACCACTGGAAGGAGGCAGACAGGAAAAATGGCAAAAAGGATCACGACTCCAGATCTGCACCTGAGCCAAAGAAAGGTGAAGAAAACCCAGCCTCGAAGTTCAGTTCTGCAAGCAAATACGCTGCTCTTGCCGTTGGCGGTGAAGATGAAAATGAGGGAGATTACACGGAATAGACCTCTGCATTCTGTGGTTTCTCCTGGTCTCTCTCCACCCTAGAACGTTCGAGAGCAAATCAAACCTCTATCCAGACAAGATAAAATAAAACTCACCATCTCCTGGAGACCTTTCTTAACTTAAAAAACAAAAACAAAAACAAAACAAAACAAACAAACCAAGAAAAAAAACACTAAATGAAATGAAATTCTTTTGCTTGCCACTGCAGCCTTTAAAGTATTGAACTAACAGGAGAATCACCAGTGTAGCCAGAGAAAAAGACGTACAGCTGTTAGTGGAAAAGTTGTAGTGTGTTTTTATGACACATGCAATTGCCTGTGTGATTAGTGCCTAGGGGCCTCCGTTTAGCAAAATGCAGTGATGGTGATGCAGTGTCTGAAATCTAATTGGGCAGTAGATAGGTCTAAGGAAGAGTGAGGTTCCTACCTTTAATTCTTATTATCCTGTTGTGGCATACATAAATTCTCAAACATTACCTGAATAAAGTCTCCATTCTTGGCAAGGTAGGTTTAGTCTCTGATGTTTTAGTCTCCAGGAGGCTGCCAGCCCCTCTGCTCATTTAGTTCTGAGTTACTGGGGCCAGCCTATGGGGAGTTCCTTCATTTATACCCCCCGGGGGGGTAGGTGGAAGTGAGGCTACAGGCCATTGAAGAATAGGACTGTTTGGTGACCAAAATAAATGGGGAAATGGTGGTTTGAAAAAGAAGCTTCGGGTTTTGGTGAATTATTTTGCACCAGTAATAGAGAAAATGGTATATGACCTCCAGTAAGCAGGAAGCACTTAGGGTTCATGGGAATGCCCAGATCTTTTATGTGTCCTGGTTTCACACTTTCTTAAACACTATCCCTTCTGAAAGTTCAGATAAATCCACATTCTGTTTAAATCTTGAAGTTTTAAAAAGTCACACTCTTGTCATCATCTTAGGTTCCTCGTGCTAGTCTTTCCTGTTACCTTCCCACAGACGACTTGGACTTTGGTCACACTCTTGATCTCCTAGGCATCCGCTAGAGCCCTCCAGGAGCTGTCCAGTGAGGAATCACTACTGCTTTTCTTAAGTGATTCTTGGCTCCTTCATGTCTTGAGTCTCACTCCTTCCCTCTAGCCAATCCTGCTCCTGCTGCTTTGACCCCTTTTGCACCTCTGAAAACTTTAGAATTATCAGTCTTAAGTGGTGAGTGTGGTTAAGTTGGAAACCTTTTTTACAACCTTGATTGGTGTTGGGGGTGTGCTTTTTCAAAAAGTTTCCATCTCTGCATTGAAATCCCACACTAATGTTTGGGTTTATAATGTGGCCTAGACCAATGTTGGGTGGGGGGGAGTTGGTTCTTTTTATTTTTTAGCATTCCTTGTGAGAATGAATGATAATGGAGAACAATTTAACAAGGTTCTTGCTTCTCTTGCAACACAATAGCTTTATTTGCCTACTTTTATGTGCACCTCGGTACTGTCAGCTCAACAGATGGTGTCCTTATGGGCAGTATTGGTACCTGCAGAGAAAAGACACCTTGGTCTCTTATTTGCAAACTTTTTGCACATCAGTCCTAGGTTAGACCCTGTCCAACCTTGCAGGGTGTTGGTTTATGAGTGCTGTAGGAGTGAGTGTAATGAATCATTTACCCAGTGGACATAAAGGATATACCAAGTGAGGTAACTTTAAATAATTGGCTTGGAGTGGCTAGCAGCAAGGAAGTGACTTTTAGAGATACCCAAGGTTGAGAGGGTATTTTTTTTAAACCATTTGCTATAGATGTTGAAAAGGTAGGGTTTAGCCTCTTCATGTCTACTCCTTCCAAATAGATGTATACAAAAAAGCTGTTCCCCTCCACCCCATTCCTCTACTTTGCCACCCTGTTAGAACAAACAGGGATTTATGACCTGCTCCTCATTACATGTAAAATTTGTACAAAAGTATCTTCTATGAAAATGATTTGTAATTTGTAGACTGGGAGATGTCTTGAGATGTAAAATTCCATACTTTTTTTTTTTTCCTTCAATAAATCTGATCTTTAAAGTTCATATATATATATATATATATATATATATATATATATATAAAGTGAACAGCAAAAATTCTGTCTAAAGTCTATTTCCAACACTAGTTCTATGTTGTTCTGATGAAAGGGGGAAAAGCATAAAAGAGATTTTTAAAAGAAGAAGGAATGATTTTTAAAAGTTTTGATGTGGAATAAAAGTCATTGAGCTTAGCCTCAACACAATTTTCTTCCACAATATTTCTGACATATCATAATGTGACTTCTTTTATAATTCTGTTAATGGAGAATTGGTCAATTTATTTTCTGAAGTACACTAAAATTTAGAAATCTCGACTCTTAGGTTCTTGGTAGGTTCAAATTCCCCTTTCCCTTTGAACATACTTCTGCTATCTGTATGGAAAGAAAAAAGATAGAGTGCAATCCTTCCAATTTGGTAACAGTTAATATGTTGTCTTTCAAACCCAGCAAAGACATGTGAAAAGGGCATTGTAAAGTGCTGGACACTTAAACTCCTAAGTGAGAACATAATTAAAGAACCATAAATATGTGTGGGCATTTTTATGTGCAGTATGAGACTAAAAGCTGGGAATCCAAATTAATGGCTTTAGAGGACATGTCTTGTCTTTTGATCATAGCTCTCAGTCTGCATGACACATAAATGCCCAACATTAAACTACTGAAAAAAAGTGTTTTCTTACCTGTATTCTTTTCTAATATTATAAGTCAGATTCATAAAGGTTAAATGAGAAAAATACATTCTGACAGAAGAGTAAGTTCTTAAATCTAAAACCAGACCAACTTGTGGACTTATGACTGATGATAGACAACTTGCATGCTCTAATTCTATAATTGTAATAAAAATGATTGAATGACCTATTAGTCATATTATCAGTAAATGTCTTGAGTTAGCTCATATAATGATATCATAAAACATACACTAGAATGACTGACCAGTGAGAAATTTGGGAATTAAATCATCATATTATTTCATTTACATAAAGTCTACTCTAAAGAAAAGGAGGCAGCAACTTATGTGGCAAGCTTGATTAGTGCTTAAAGAACAGTCAGCACTAATTTTAGTAAAAGCTAATTTTAATCAAGCAACATCATTTTCATTCATCATCTTTGGCTTTAATCACTGTCTTCACTCAAATGCTAAGCAGAAATGCTTGCTAATTTTTGAAGGTTAAAATCAAGAGTTATCAACATACATTTATGCTCATTGCTATAAAACACCATGTATTCCTCACAATGCTTAAAAATACTTAAATAATATTCTTAGGACTATAGCTGAATCTACTTAGGTGTCTTTGTATACATAAAATCTTACCACACACACACACACACACACACACACACTGGAATATATAATGTCTCATGATGACAAAAGACTATATAATGACAAGGAAAAATACATGGCAAGGATCAGATACATGCATATTTATATTAATAGATATAACCAAAATCTAAAAAAATACAAATTCCTGTTTGTCATATTTTGAAGAAACACTATTCCTGTGCCACAAAATCATCCATGGCTGATATGAAGCCATCAAAAGAGTTATTGATTCTTTGATAATAATGTATTTAATATGTGGTTCTTCTAACCCATGAATAATATGCTTAATATACTAAATGAAAAATGTACATCTTCAATGATATCATAGCAAAAATGTTTTCTAATTGTTATATTGGATTGTGCCTGCAAAATAATTTATCTTTTGCTTGATTGATCAAAGATTATTTGAGAAATCTCATACAACTCAAGCTGTATTTTCAGATTCAGTGCAACATGCTTTAGTTACACAATCATTCACACACACACAAAAATATATATATTTACCAATTGAGCTATCTGGGAAGTATATATATATATGCGCATTCTGGTGGCTCAGGAGTAAAGAATTTTCCTACAATGCAGGAGATACAGGAGACATAAGTTAAATCTATGGGTTGGGAAGATCCTCTGGAGGAGGGAACTGCAACCCACTCCAGTATTCTTGCCTGGAAAATCCTATGGACAGAACAGCCTGGCAAGCTGAAGTCCATAGGATCACGAAGGGTTAGACACAACTGAAGCAACTGAGCGTGCATGCATGCATATGTGTGCTATGGCCCATTTTATAAAGCTTACTGCATGGTTAACACGAGATTCACCCAGATAACTCTGGCATTTGGAGAAGGTTTTTAAGATCGTAGAAAAGTGATATTCTTGGATTCAAAATCACAATAGAGTATTTGGTATTTAACCATCTCTTCTAAGTCTTTGTTAATTACAAAAATAAAGTTATCAACAAGTCTACTCTCTAATTCTTAGCTGGGATACAACTTCCATAACAATTTCTTCTTATTTCTAAAATAACAGCCCTTCAGTTCACAGGATATCAATAACCAATCTCGCTTACTGCTAACAAATTACAGTCTTATAAAACTGACCAATGATATAATCTGTCTGGGTATAGTGTCCTGACATTTTCTTCAACATTCTAAATCTCTAAAGTGTCCCCCTGGAAGAACTTAGGGTCAAGAACTTTGGTCAAGAACTTTGCCACTGACCAAAATCTGCGTGCATAACTCCCTGCCTGCCTTCTATTAATTTTTCCCTCTTGCATCTAACAGGGTTTGTCTCTGTTTGCCTGTCATGACACACCTGGATGTGACCCCTAAGGACCACAATACAGCAGGACTGGTGCCTGGGGATAATGTGCACAGTTTTAAGATCTAAGCCTTGAGTAGCCTGTCCCCATACATGACTTTAAACTGTGCATTCTGTCCCTCCCAGTGGGTCATTTTCCTCTGCTACTAGTTCAACCAAAAAGATCCTAAGATATTACTTTCCTGGTCAGTTCAGGCTGTAGGGGGGAAAAAAAAGTCTCTTCCATTTGATATATTTGAAAATTAAGTCATGTTTGTTGAAATTTAAGGAAAGACATTTGGAGTATGAAATGGCAACTCATTCCAGTATTCTAGCCAGGAAAATTCACGGACAGAGGAGCCTAGCAGGCTACAATCTGTGGGGTCAGAAAGAGTCAGACATGAGTGATTGAACACACACACACATGAGGAAAAATATGCGAGTGTCATTACCACCAAGAAAGAAAACCATGCTTAAAATCTAAATGTTGCTTCTATAGAATCACTTTTTAATTTACAAGACAGCCAGATTTTACTTATAATTTACTTGCTCCATGAATATTGTAACAGGATTCTCAAATCAAATATTACATTAATTCTAAAGACTTTTTGTTGTTGTTGTTAATTTATGATTTGTTGGTTGTTAGTTAGTTGATAAGTTGAGTCCAACTCTGTAACCTCGTGGACTGTAGACCAACAGACTCCTCTGTCCATGGGATTTCCCAGGCGAGAATATTGGAATGAGTTGCCATCTCCTACTCCAAGGGATCTTCCTGACTCAGGGACCAAACCCATGTCTCTTGTGTCCCCTGCATTGGCAGACAGATTCTTTACCACTGAACCACCAGGGAAGCTCAAATTTATGCTTCAGTTCAGTTCAGTCACTCAGTCATGTCCAGCTCTTTGGGACCCCATGAATTGCAGCACGCCAGGCCTCCCTGTCCATCACTAACTCCCAGAGGTTACTCAAACTCATATCCATTAAGTCGGTGATGCCATCCAGCCATCTCATCCTCTGTCGTCCCCTTCTCCTTCTGCCCCCAATCCCTCCCAGAATCAGAGTCTTTTCCAATAAGTCAACTCTTCGCATGAGGTGGCCAAAGTATTGGAGTTTCAGCTCTAGCATCATTCCTTCCAAAGGAATCCCAGGGCTGATCTTCTTTAGAATGGACTGGTTGGATGTCCTTGCAGTCCAAGGGACTCTCAAGAGTCTTCTCTAACACCACGGTTCAAAAGCATCAATTCTTCGGCACTCAGCTTTCTTCATAGTCCAACTCTCACATCCATGCATGACTACTGGGAAAACCATAGCCTTGACTAGATGGACCTTTGTTGGCAAAGTAATGTCTCTGCTTTTGAATATGCTATCTAGGTTTGTCATAACTTTCCTTCCAAGGAGTAAGCGTCTTTTAATTTCATGGCCGCAGTCACCATCTGCAGTGATTTTGGAGGCCTCAAAAATAAAGTCTGACACTGTTTCCATTGTTTCCCCATCTATTTGCCATAAAGTGATAGAACCACATGCCATGATCTTTGTTTTCTGAATGTTGAGCTTTTAGCCAACATTTTCACTCTCCTCTTTCACTTTCATCAAGAGGCTTTTTAGTTCCTCTTCACTTTCTGCCATAAGGGTGGTGTCATCTGCATATCTGAGGTTATTGATATTTCTCCTGTCAATCTTGATTCCAGCTTGTGCTTCTTCCAGCCCAGCGTTTCTCATGCTTACCTACCTTAAATATCTCTTTTTGGAATGTCTCTATCAGTTGAGCTTTATGTGACACTACAAATTTAGATGAAGCAATGGCACCCCACTCCAGTACTCTTGCCTGGAAAATCCCATGGATGGAGGAGCCTGGTAGGCTGCAGTCCATGGGGTCGCAAAGAGTCGGACACAACTGAGCGACTTCACTTTCACTTTTCACTTTCATGCATCGGAAAAGGAAATGGCAACCCACTCCAGTATTCTTGCCTAGAGAATCCCAGGGACTGGGGAGCCTGGTGGGGTGCCATCTATGGGGTTGCACAGAGTCGGCCATGACTGAAGCGACTTAGCAGCAGCAGCAGCAGCAGCAGGCAACATCTGGGAAAGTCTCCCTGGAGTTGTTTCCTATCAAAAAATACTTGAAGGATAAAAATTACCTTCTGGATGCTATAAGATGGTTTAACAAGCTAGAACTATTTATATCTGGATAATGAATAGAAAAATATTTATTATTAATTTATAACCTTCTAATACCTTTTGTAATGTATGCACATGCTGAATAAAGTAACGAGTTATTTATAGTATATACCTACAAAAATATTATATCATACATGTTTATCTTTCCTATGATACATTTTGCAAGAAACACCAAATGAATTAATTGTTGTTCAGTCACTAAATCATGTCCAACTCTTTGTGACTCCATGGACTGCACCACACCAGGCTCTCCAGTCTTTCACTGTCTCCCAGAGTTTGCTTAGATTCATGTCCATTGAGACAGTGATGCTATATAACAAACAATCTTATCCTCTACTGCCCCCATCTCCTTTTGCTTTAAATCTTTCCCATCATCAATGTTGATAAGTTAGCTCTTCACATCAAGTGGCCAGAATATTGGAGCTTCATCTTCAGCATCAGTTCATTAGGTGACCAAAGTATTGAAAGTTCAGTTACAGCATCAGTCTTTCCAATGAATACTCAGGGTTGATTTCCTTTAGGATGGACTGGATTTGGTCTCCCTGCAGTCAATGGGACTCTCAAGAGTCTTCTAAAGAACCACAGTTCAAAATCGTTAAGGCTCTCACATCTGTACATGGCTACTGGAAAAACTATAGCTTTGACTGTACAGACCTTTGTTGGCAAAGTGATGTTTCTGCTTCTTAGTGTGCTGTGTAGGTTTGTCATAGCTTTTCTTCCAAGGAGCAAGCGTCTTTTAATTTCATGTCTGCAGTCACCATCTGCAGTGATTCTGGAGCCCAAGAAAATAAAATCTGACAGTGCTTCCACTTTTCCCCCTTCTATTTGCAATGAAATGATGAGACCAAATGAGATGATTTTAGTTTAGATTTTTTAGTTTTTTTTTTTTAAGTGTTGAATTTGAGTCACCTTTTTCACTCTCTTCTTTCACCATTATGAAGAGGCTGTTGATGACCATAAAAACAATAAAACAAAAACCTTGATTTAGCCAATGAAATTAATTTATTGACATGTGTATGATATGATAATAAATGACCAATACAGATTTTCAGCCTACTTGTCCCTTTTTCCCTTAACAACTTTTAATGTACTTCTAAGGGGAACAGTTAAAGATAAAGGTGATGAATTAGATAATAGATTTACTTGGAATAAGCTTTTTCAAGGTATTCCCTGGTATTAGACTAATTCTCCTTAATAACTTAAATCCATTGAAGCAGACAATTAAAATGATGTGATTTTCATTAAGATTGTAACTTAAATACAGACATCATTTCCAGAATCAGGGATTTCCTTGGCGGTCCGATGGGTGAGAATCAGCCTTGCAATGCAGGTGACACAGGTTTGATTCCTGGTCTGGGAGTTAAGGTTCCACATGCCTCAGACCAACTAAGCCCCTGAGCCACAATTAAAGAGTCTACATGCTGGAATAAAAGAAACCTCATGCCAACTGAGACCTCTTACAGCCAAATAAATAAATAATTTTTAAAAAATGATTTTTAGTATTAGACAAAATAGGAAATATTTCCACTTAAACTACCTTTACCACAATCCTTATTTACCTCAGCATCTGAATTTCTACCCAGCAGTAATACTGAATCAAAGAGATTCTAGTGGTCTTTGCTGAGCCAAGAGTAAGATCAAACATGTGAATTTATATCAAATTAAGTTTTATTATATATTGAACCAAGCTGAAGCACCCATAATTTTGTAACACCTTATTCTGTTTTTCCTTCTACAGTTTAGTTCTGATTTCCATTTCTTCACATCTCTTTTTCCTTACATGCTTTAAGTAAAGACTGTCCCTCCAGGCTTCTTTCTCTCTCCCAGATCACTCTCTCCTCATGTGCATATTGTAAATGTTCCAAGAAAACATTCCTGATTACAGCCAGCTTATCATTGTTCAGTCACCAGTCATGTCTGACTCTTTGTGACTTCATGGACTGCAGCATGCCAGGCCTCTCTGTCCCTCACTATCTCTTGAAGTTTGCCCAATGTCCATGTTCATGTCCATTGCATCAGAGATGCCATCCAGCCATCTCATCCTCTGATGCTCTTTTCTCCTTCTGTCCTCAATCTTTCCCAGCATCAGGAATTTTTCTAATGAGTCAGCTGTTCATATCAGATGAACAAAATACTGGAGCTTCAGCTTCAGCATCAGTTTTTCCAAAAATTATTCAGGGTTTATTTCCCTTAAGATTGATTTCCCTTAATATTTGATATCCTTGCTATCCAAAGGGCTCGCAGGAGTCTTCTCCAGCACCACAGTTCAAAGACCTCAGTTCTTCAGTGCTCCACCTTCATGGATCACTGCCTTGTGTGGTGAGAGGGATTGTGTAACTTGATGAAGCTACGAGCCATGCCATGCAAATCCAAGACAGATGGGATATGGTGGAGATTTCTGACAAAACTGGAGGAGGGAATGGCAAACTACCCCAGTATACGTGCCATGAGAACCTCATGAACTGTATAAAAGGGCATCCAACTTAGTTTCTGTATTTTCTACACACCTGATTGTGGAAATATTCTCTATTTTCCTGTATCTCAAATTCCAAGTCTTAGATGGTACTACAGAACAAAAATATGCAAGATCACTAACTCACTCCTGATAATATTGCATTCACTTTATACTAATTTTTATGTATTAGATCTACCTGAGGGACGGGTGATCCTGGCATGCTGCAGCTCATGGGGTCACAAAGAGTCAGACACGACTTGGTGACTGAACAACAAGACTAGACCTAGTATGGGGGAAAGAAAAATAATTTTCCCTCTTCCTTTCCAGCTTCTTGGTTGAGATACACCTGCAGTAAAAGACAGATTAACAGAAGGAAAGCAAAAAGAAGTTTAATAGCATTGGGAATTCCAGTATAACTGTGACAGACTCAGGAAAACAGAATATCTCCCTAAAATGGACTAAGACACTACTTTAAATACCTCCTACAGCTTGAAGACAAAAGATGTTGGGAGAAGGAAAGTCAGTTATGGAAGGTTACCAAGAAAAGCACAGAAAAGGAGGGTAAAGTTGTTAGTCCTTGCCTTCTAGTTGGTAAGTTTCTCAAAAATTAGTGTCATCCTGGTACAGAGAGGGAGACATCCTCCAAAAGTAGATCTCCTTTTTAAATGTAAGCATCTCTTACGAAATGGTAACTTATACTCAGTTTTCAGAACTTCCCCTGTGTCTGTTTGTTAAAAAACAAATAGACAAACAAAAATGCTTAAAATAATCTGTATGCAAACAGGTATATTTTTCTCCCCTTCAACTACGAAACAACCTATATTCCAGGAAAATTCTTGATCCTAATCTCAAATTTTGTCCCAGCATTTTTTGCCTATGATAAGTGCTGAGATTCAAAACCTTCTCAGTTTAAGATTTTTTCTAAATTCTAGTTTTCTAAGTTCTAGTTAGAAAATTAATTCTAATTTTCTAAGTTATAGTTTAATTTCTTTACTATTTTTCTTTCTCCTCCAAAGCTGTTAGCCAAGAAACCTGGTAATATGCAGAATTTGACATAAAGAAAATCCCATTGTCCATTTTGCCATCTTCCTTCACTTCCAATTATGGTTTTTTACACAATGGGAGGTAGCATTGTCTGGATTCTGAAATCTGAACTAAAACATCACATTTTTCTTATTTCATATACATTCTGAGGGTTGTGAATTTGAAAGTGTTCAGCTGAGTGGCTCTAGCTCAGGGTCTCTAAGGAGTTTCCAGCCTTTCACCTGATTACTCTTCCTTTCTTACAACTTTTTATCACAGAAACGTTATCTTATCCCCCCTTTATACACTTAAATTCATTTGGTTTATTAAATGTTTGTTAAAACAATGAACAGCCTGTGTTTGTTGAATTATTAAAACAATCTATATTAAATATTAAGAAGATGTCATATGTTGATTCCTCTGATGCAAACAGAGATGACCGTCACTAATTCATCCTGTGATTTCTCTTTGAAGAGCAGCAGATCTAGACAGAAGAAGGTGTCTCAAATACTTCTGTTCAATAGTTCCTACAAAAACCAATATAAAACTCACTGCTAAAAAAATAAATAAATAAATAAATACATAAAACTCACTGCTTTCATTTGACTTATTTTATTTCTTATTTTTGTTTCTCTCCCAGATTTCCTAGCTAGTGATACAAACAGTAACATTATCTCAGAAATACTTATAGAGAAAAATATTTGAACAAATGAAATAAAGGCTGAGAAAGCATTAAGGAAGTGTTCATAATACTGAATGAGTTTCAGAAATGGATGTGCATTAAAGATACAAACTCAGGTCCTTCATTGGTGGTCCAGTGACTAAGATTCTATGCTCCCAAGGCAGGAGCCCCAGGTTCGATCCCATCCCCAGTCAGGTAACTAGCTACCACAAGGGGCAACTAAGAGTTTGCATGCCACAACTAAAGATCCCACATGCTGCAGCTAAGACCTAGCACAGCCAAATCAACAAATAAATAAATGTATTTTTTTTTTAAAGATACAAACTCAGGTAAGGAAAACACACATGCGATATTCTATTGTTTATGGGATAAAACATGACAGAATCACTTGAAACACTTAAAAATACATTGTTTAAGAATCATTTCAACAAACAAGCCACTTTTAATGACTCATTATTTGGAAGATCCATAACAATGGATACATTATTTTGAAGTTTCATGCAAATAATTTGGATTTTCATGGAGAGAAAATAAAATACATTTTATTTGCTGTAAAATATAAATTTATGAAAAGTGTTCTATTAATTTCCATATTCCCACTCAAATATATGTATCTATATCTTTATATATAATATTTATATTTTGGCAGTATAAAATACAGAACTGAGAAATATCTTAAAAGATTATCAATATTGCATTTTAACAGTTTTGAACTGTTTAGAAGTGTTAGGTAGTTAGAATAGGAAAACAGAGTCCAAAATGGTGGTGACTAAAAGACAAAGAAAGGAAAAAAAAAAAAAAAAAACCAAAACACAAAAATGGAACAAAAGAAGATCCACGGACAGGAGTAAGAACTTCAGGTGAAACAAACACACCCCCTTCTTGGCTAGCAAAATTTTCAAGGAGGAGGAGACAAAACGTATAGATAAAGGAAGCCAAGACTGACTGAAACCTCTCCTTTTGGGTCAGCCCACCCTCATGCCTCTAGGGTGTACTCCCCTTTGCTTGCTAAATAAAACTGAGCTGTAGCCAAGCTGTAACACTGGTCCACTGTTTCAAATCCTTGCTGAGGTGAGACAGAACTGAGGAAATTATACACTCCCCTGACATGTCTGGTGCCATGTCTCAGATGTAACCTGGCTGGAGCAAGCTCAGCTCAGGCCCAATGAGGCAGAGATTGAGCACAGCAGAAGCCCAACTCGGTAAAAACTCACAGTGTGGAAGCTGAAGTTGGAGGAAACCCAACACAGTGGAAGTGACAAGAAGCCTAGTGTGCTGGAAACTTGGAGAGCAAAAACAGTCTTGGCAGAAAGTTCACACAGCTGCCTGATTCCAGAAGACCTCCAGTTAAGGTAGAAGGGCCTTGCCCCTATGGCTGGAAGGACATATGGCTAACAAAATCTTAATCCTTTTACAATCTCTGATTTCTTGTTTCCTCAGTTCCCCTGTGAACAGGCAGGTGATAGTAGGTGTAATTGAGAGACTCTGGCAAGGGATACTCCCTGGTGTGTCTCAAAGTCTCCGCTATCTGCTGCACCCTAGTAACTCTTTCCCAAGTGGATGAGAGTTCTTCTGTCCATAACCTCCTTTGTGCCAAGCATCAGGCCAATGAAAATTCTTGGCACAGGTCAGGCATTTAGCAGTTTTTCCAGCAAGTTATGAAAGGGATTCCTCAGCATGTTTTTCCCACTGCTTTGTCCTTCCATCCTTCAGCTCCTCTCTCCATCTATGCCACTGTTTATAAAATATTGGGTGGATCATCATCTTTCCATTTCTGAAAGCTGTATTTGAAACAGTTTACCTAAGACTGGGACTCAAACTCATGTAGCAGGGACTCTGTGATGTGCTTAGTAACTCAGTCATTCCTGGCAGCAACTCAAGCCCAGAAAAAACTCACAGTGCTTGGTTTTAGGACCTAAGGAAACTCATTCTTGATGTCTCATTGCAAAAAGAATTCAGTGAGAGAGACAGCAATAGGAAAGAGGTAGATTCATTCGGATTCAGAGGGAGGCACACACCAAGAGTGTGGGCCATTGCAGAGGGTGAGTGTGGCAGCCATGAAATGCGGTGTGGTTGTATTTTATGATCTGGGTGATTTCATTTGCTAATGAGTGGGAGGATCATTCCAACATTTGGGGTACCACCCACTCCTTGGACTTTTGATAGTGACTTGGAACTGTCATGACACCTCTGAGTGTGTCATTTCACTTACAGATTGAGGATTAAGGTTTAGTTGAATTAGTCTTGTCTGTCATCTTGAACTCATTTAATTTTAAAAGGTTTATGCTATGCCCTAGGGCTATATCATTCTTTCAAAAGTTATGTCCTGCATGCTTTCCTCCTGCTTCATGCTCTTTTCCTGAGCCCTGTCTGGGCCCACAATGTTGCCTCTACAATATTCTGGCAAGATAACCAGAAAATAACTGGCCCTTGGGAGGGAACTGCTGTATAATATCCAATCCCTCGAGATATTTAGGCCTTCATCTTCCATGTTTCCTACAACATGCGTGTCAACAGCACCTCTCAGTGAACCCACTAGGGCAGGTTGACAGGCATGCTTGCTGGGAGTCCATCTGTTGGCAACAGCCCTTCAAGGGCAACTGGGCTTCCAGAGACGGTGTTTGCTACTTCACTTGGGAGTTAGTCCTGCAGGCTGTTTGGGCCCAAATCTTTACCACCCTTCTCGTAAACCTACAAACACCCTGATCAAATCTCCACAGCACTTTCATGGAACATCTGGTCTGTTGCCTGTTATCAATTTGTTTTTAAGCCACTTGCCAACTCCTACAACCAGGACCCTGCCCCCTTGTAGGCAATGTTGCTCCACACCGCTTATTATTCAAATACTCTTTTCACCCTTAGCTCAGTTCACTCACTCAGTCATATCCACTCTTTGTGACCCCATGAATTGCAGCACGCCAGGCCTCCTTGTCCATCACCAACTTCTGGAGTCCATCCAAACCCATGTCCATTGAGTCGGTGATGCCATCCAACCATCTTATCCTCTGTTGTCCCCTTTTCCTCCTGCCTTCAATCTTTCCCAGCATCAGGGTCTTTCCAATGAGTCAGTTCTTCGCATTAGGTGGCCAAAGTATTGAAGTTTCAGCTTTAGCATCAGTCCTTCTAATGCACACCCAGGACTGATCTCTTTAGGTTGGACTGGTTGGATCTCCTTGCAGTCCAAAGGACTCACAAGAGTCTTCTCCAACACCACAGTTCAAAAACATCAATTCTTCGGCACTCAGCTTTTTATAGTCCAAATTTCACATCTATACATGACCACTGGAAAAACCATAGCCTTGACTAGGCAGACCTTTATTAACAAAGTAATGTCTCTGCTTTTTAATATGCTGTCTAGGTTGGTCATAACTTTCCTTTGGAAAATTGTCTTTTAATTTCATGGCTGCAGTCACCATCTGCAGTGATTTTGGAGCTCCACAAAAATGAAGTCTGCCACTGTTTCTGCTGTTCCTCCATCTATTTACCATGAGGTAATTGGACCGAATGCCATGATCTTAGTGTTCTGAATGTTGAGCTTTAAGGCAACTTTTTCACTCTTTTCTTTCACTTTCACCAAGAAGTTCCTTAGTTCTTCTTCACTTTCTGCCATAAAGGTGGCGTCATCTGCATATCTGAGGTATTGATATTTCTCCTAGCAATCTTGATCCCAGCTTGTGCTTCCTCTAGCCCAGCATTTCTCATAAGTGCATCTTAGGGTATCTTCAATGGTAAACATTTCATTGCCACAGACATATTCTAGGTAATAACAGAAGTAATGACAAAGGGGTAGGTTATCTGGTCCTGTTAAGGGTGTTGCACTCAATATGTCAGCAAATTTGGAAGCTCAGCAGTGGACACAGGACTGGAAAAGGTCAGTTTTCATTCCAATCCCAAGGAAAGGCAATGCCAAGGAATGCTCAAACTACTGCACAATTGCACTCATGTCACATGCTAGTAAGGTAATGCTCAAAATTCGCCAAGCTTTCTAAAACCAGCTTGAACATCTGGAAGTTCATGGGTCACATATTGTTGAATCCTGGTGTTTCTCATGATATACTCTGCATATAAGTTAAATAAGCGGGTGACAATATACAGCCTTGAAATACTAATTTTTCTGTTTGGAACCAGTCTGTGGTTCCATGTCCAGTCCTAACTATTGCTTCTTGACCTGCATACAGGTTTCTCAAGAGGCAGGCCAGGTGGTCTGGTATTCCTATCTCTTTCAGAATTTTCCACGGTTCATTGTGATCCACACAAAGGTTTTGACAAAGTCAATAAAGCAGACATAGATGTTCTTCTGGAGCTCTATTGGTTTTTTGATGATCCAGCAGATGTTAGCAATTTGATCTCTGTTCCCTCTGCCTTTTCTAAAACCAGCTTGAACATCTGGAAGTTCACTTATTGCTAAGTTGCATTTATGGAAGACTAAGGGAAGAAATCAATGACTCAAATTCCCTTGGGGCAAGAAAAGGATAAGTCTTATGGCTATTTTTCCAGTTTTCCAGTCTCAAGATACAGACTTGGATTGTTTTACATCATGATATCTATTCCCATCCATTGTTGAAAAACCCCTTAATCCTACCCAGCACTGGTCATACCGTAGACCTTGGGGATGCCCAGATGCTGGCCATTCTCCTGGGAAGCCACATGGCAAACCCCGAGTCCTTGAAGGACTAGGCACAAGGCAAATGCCTAATCTGTAGACAGGCGGACTTTGGGCCAAAGAGTGTAAAAACCATGGCAAGTCTCCTAAAATAAGTTGCTACAAATGCCATCATTTTGGACATTGGGCAGCACTCTTCCTTCAGAACCCCAAATCCTCAAGGTCAAGTGTGAAGCCTTCCGTCATGACAGTTCAACAGGACTGAAAGGCCTGCTCCAGGCAGCCCACCTGGATAACCATCACAGGGCTGGAGCCAAGGGTGCAAATGGATGCGGCAGGTAGGTCTGAGAATTTATTGGTTGACACAGGGGCTACCTACTCTGTGCTGACTTTTTACTCTGGAGTCTTCTCCTCCCAAACCTGTACCATGTTGGGTGCTACAGGAAACACAATCACAAAAAGATTCACATGAGCACTGCTCTTTTGTTGGGAAGGACAAATGTTTTCCCATCATTTTCTGATGGTCCCTGAGTTCCTACTTCCTTGTTAGAAAGAGATCTTTCTCTGTCTTTGAAATCTTGCAGCTATTGAAATACTGATAGAAGAGGCTTTAAAACTCTCTCAAGAGCAAACTAGCTATTTTAACCAGCCACCTAGTGAAACAACTCCTGAATGAGGGAGGACATTTATGGATGTCTGATCAAAGGATCCTCAGATATCAAGTAGTTCCAATGGAAAATCCAGGCCTGACTATATCCCCTTGAGAGGTTCTTAACCCAGCTACGCTCCTGCCTACCCCCGAGGGCTCTCTTCCCTTTCATTCTTGTCTAGAAACCTTGGACCAATGGACAAAACCCCGACAGGGATTGTCAAAAGATCTTCTGACCAATCCTGAGGAAATCTGGTACACTGATGAAAGCAGCTTAGATGGAAAAAGAAGAGATAGATATACAGTAGTCTCCAATTTCGAGACCACAGAGGCTAAATCTTTACCACCATGTACTTCAGCCCAATTAACTGAGCTCATAGCCCTGACTCGAGCTTTAGAGCTGAGAAAAGGAAAAGGAATAGCCATTTACACTGACTCTTAGTATGCCTTCCTGGTGCTACATGCTATTCTGAAAGAAAGAGACCACCCAAGGGTCCTCAACCAAATATGGTGATGAAATACTTAGGTTCTTGGAGGCAGTCCATCTGCCCACTGAGGTTTCAGTCTCCCATTGTAAAGGACAACAAAAAGGGAGCACAAAAGTGGCATGAGGGAACCAAGCAGCCAATCAGGCAGCTAAGAGAGCAACATTAAAGAACAAGGGCCTCAAAGGGGTTGCCACTCTAGTTCCACAGATCAATTTGCCAGAAACTCCTTCATATACTGAAGGTGAGACTCAAAGCTAACAGTGAGGGGCTTTCATGAAGATAATATGGGGTGGTTCCACAAGGAGGGGCTCCTTTTTCTGCCTGGGAACCTCCAGTGAATGTTGGCTAACTCCATAGAGGCCATCACTCATTTAGAGGAAAAGGCCCTCCAAGGATTACTAGAAAGGTCCTTCAGAGAAACATGCCTCCAAATAACTATAAGGCACATGGTCTCCTCTTGTCCCATTTGCCAATTAAACAACCCCAAGGAGCTCAAACACCCCAGCTGGCCCAGCCTGTCCCATGAGGTGGGGCCTACCCAGGAGAGGACTGGTAGAGGGACTTTCACCCAGATGCCAGCTTCTCAAGGGTATAAATACCTGCTAGTTATGATAGATACATTCACAGGGTGGATTGAAGGCTTTCCCACTTGGACTGAGAAGGCTGAGGAGGTGGTAAAAAAAACTGCTCCATGAAATCATTCTGAGATTTGGTCTGCCCAGCTCATTACAAAGTGACAATGGGACATCATTTACTTCTAAGATCACCCAAGAGGTCTCTAAAGCTTTGGGTATTACTTATTATCTCCATTGTGCCTGGAGGCCTCAGTCTTCAGGAAATGTAGAAAGAGCCAACCAATTATTAAACTCGGCGATAAAAAAAGATAACCCAGGAGACTTATCTAGGATGGAAGAAGGCTTTATCAATAGCTCTCCTCTGCACCCATATATCCCCTAAAGAAAAAGTTGGTCTTAGTCCTTATGAGATGCTACTTGGGAGAACTTTTGTTTATGTCAATGACCTCTTCCTAGAGGTAGAGGCTCAGACCCTCCAGTTCCCCACCCCCCACCAGTCTTATACCATAGCCATTGGACAATTCCAACAAAATATGCACTTGTGGGGTGTCAACCAGGACCCAAAAGATTCTAAAGAGCCATCACAATATGCTCCAGGGACTCAAGTCCTAATCAGAGTCTGGAAAGATTGGTCCCCAAGGGCTCAACTCCAGTCCACTTGGAAGGACCCTTATCCTTAATAATTTCTACACCCACAGCAGTCAAGGTACCAGGGCATGACTCCTCGATTCACTACTCACAAGTTAAGATGAGGAAGGAAACAAAAGAGGACATTCAATACACCTGTGAGCCCCTTGTAGATCTCAGATACCTATTCAGGACTACAAATGAGTGTCATTCTAAAGAATACTACCAAAATTAAGTTTCTGGGGATAAGATTTCTCAGGATAGCTCTAAAGAGCCAATACAGCCTGACACGGGTTGTACTCTAAAACAGACAGGAGACAGATCTTCTGATCCCTGAATAAGGAGGGACTTGAGCCATCTTGAATGAGACATGTTGTTTCTTGGTAAATACCTCCAGCCAAGTTAAAGAAAGTCTCACAGTCCTCAAGAAAAATATTTAGATACTACAGGGTCTCAAAGAATGATCTGGAGAGTTCTCGGGGTGGCTGCAATCTCTCTTTAGGGATCCTTCTCCTGGTGAGGGGGAATTTTGGGTTGGCTAATGCCTCTACTAATCCCCGTTATCACCATATTGATGCTGCTTCCTCTGTGTATTATCAATTGTCTAACCCGTTTTTTCTCTTCCCAGGTCAACAAGCTATAGCATGCAGTGCCAGTTCAACAAAGATATATAAAACTATACCCAATCATGGAAAATATCACTCACCCTTAGATGGGCACCACTATAAGGACTCGGCTTGAGACTAGCAAGAGGAGGAGACCAGATGACCCTCGCTGTCCCAGATCAATAGGAAGTAGCCAGAGAGGCCTCCGTGTCCTTATTCCCAAAGAATTGGGCCTCCTATCTCTTAAGGGAGGAATGTTAGGTAGTTAGAATAGGAAAAAGGATACCAAAGTGGCAGTGGCTAAAATACAAGGAAGGGAAAAAACAAACAAACAAACAAACAAAAGACAAAAATGGAACAAAAGAAAATTCACAGACTGAAGTGAGAAATTCAGGTGAAACAAACACACCCCCTTTTTGGCTAGCCCAATTTGCATAGGGCAGGTTTTGAGGGGAGGAGACAAAATCTGTAAAAAGAGGGAGCCAAGACTGAGGCCTCTCCTTTTGGGTGGGCATGTCCTCACACGTTGACGGTGTACTTTCCTTTGCTTGCCCAGTAAAACTGAGTTGTAACTGAGCTGTAACACTGGTCCTCTGTTTAAAATTTTTGCTGCAATGAAACAGAACCAAGGAAATTACACACTCCTCTGACAGAAACATAGTCAATTCTTGTCATTGGCAGTATAGTTAGTTTCTGAACAGTCACTGAACATGAATTAGTAAACACCAAATCTCTTGTTTCTAGGGAAAACACTGAAATAACTCCCTGTTAGCACATGGTCACATTTCCCCAGCTGATCAATAAATAACTTTGTTGTAGGTCTGCTTCAGTTGAAAGACACTGTCAGAGAGGAGGAAACTTTCCTCTACTCTTCTAGGTCTTCTCGCTGGTCCAAAAATTAAACTAACTTGGGACTGATTAACAAGAGAAAATCAAATAAAATTTAATAACATGTATACACAGGAGAGACCCAGAAAAAAGTGAGTAATTCCCCCAAATGACTGAAACCCTCACTTTAAATACCATCTTCAGCTAAAGACAAAAAAAGATGTTGGGGTTAGTGGTTTGGGACTTCAAAGGTGAGGAAGGCAATTCACATGGAGATGGAAAAGCAAATGTTGGTAAACAAATGTTTTCTGGGCTATGCAGAAACAGTGGGACACAGGGTGGACTCTGATGTTACCCCTGTTACCCTGTTACGCCACCACACCCAGCCCATATTTTTTGCACATATCTCTGAAGATTGCTCTGTACCAAGAACAGGCCCTTTATCTAAATTCTTTAGGCAGCTAAGGGGGAGGTAACAAGGAAATTTCCTGAGTCTTCTATTCCTTAAAAATAACCAGGCTACCTTAATTCTCATGCCACATATGTGGAGAGTCAAGCTGTGTTGTCTTAGGTACTTTTTAAATATACATTATTGCTCCATTAACACTGAACTTAAAACAGCAGTCTAACTTGACTCCTGAATGATGCTTGTCTAACACATGTTTCCTCTAAAAGGCACAGCACAGCCTTCTTGCATGTAGAAATGCTGAGCAGCACGAGACTTGGGGCCATTTGATCAGTAAAATCAGCAACAAAGCTTACAAAAAAGTGAAAAACGTGGCATTAAATAGATTTCAAAATGGAAGCTTGGCCATAGTAGAGACTGAACATGAAACAGAGCAAGACTCTGTGAGGATCCTGGGCACATACGCGCTCACGCACGAACACACACACACACACACACACACACACAGAGTTTGTTTGTGTTTCTATTTCTTGTTCATAGTAAACAGGCTTCATTCTGTGTCTATGACCTTCCCTGAGTTCCAAAGTGCAGATTCAAACACTTGCTAATCAGGCAAGGTAAGGGAGAGAGAGACAGGGGAAGAGGCGCCAAAGAACAATAGCATAGCAATGGAGCAGGGCTCTAGTTCTCCCTCAAGGAATGTACATTTAAAAATACTTTGAATTATTCTGCAGGTACTAAGGCCCCCAACCCAAGTGGAGGTTGGTTAACTTCAGGCTGAGCACAAAATTCCTGGAACACTTCCCTGATATCTTGCTATTAACTGATCAGGGGAAAGTCTGCACACAGTGGAAGACAATTAAGATCCTAACCCCCTCCCCAAATGATTCTCCCTGTAAAATCTTTCATGGTTGGACAGAATCATCAGAGTCGGTTTTTAGACACAAGTCCACCTTTTTCTCAAGTTGCTGATCTGGATAAAGCAGGCTTTCCTTTCCTATTGACACCTGTCTTCCAAGTATTGGCTTTCCAGCAGCCAAGCCTCAGTTCATCAACAAATCCAGGAGGCATTCCCTCATTTGACATTATGTGCATCCGACACTCACATTCTCTGTTACTCTGTGCATGTAGGCTATGGTGAGAGAGCTGAGCATACTGCTTCTGGGGATATAAACCCATTTTAGTGAGTACATGAATCCACAACACAGAATCCATGAACTAGAACACATTTCAAGTGATCTTGAAATTTAAAGATCATATTTTTCTTTGCCTTCTACAAACTAGGTTAATTTGATGTGTTCCCAACATCCTCCTATCTGACTACCCTTCACTTCACTGGCCATTGTGCATCTTGATTAACTGCAGGCCAATAAATCCACCATGGCCTTCACCATCATATCACTGCCTCTCCTTCATCTCTTTCATTTGGTTTTCAAATTTCCACCTCCAAGCATCCTTTCAAATAGAGTCAGCTCCCTACCATCTTAAACAACTTTTTCTGAACTGCCATGTTCCTTAACTGTTGTACATTTTGTTTCTATTCTATGTGCAAATGAATCATTTGTATCTGGTAACATGACTTCATCTCAGTATTAACCTTTCATTAAAAAAAAAAAAAAAATCTGACCGCTGCATCCAACACCCAATTTAAATTACATTCTTCACTGACAGAAAAACTTCTTTCCTGCCAGTTCTGATGGCTTTGGCTCAAATATTATTTAAGCAGGGAGCACCTCCTGTCTGATGCTCTGACCACTCATGCATCATGCTTTTCATGCTTATTTGACAATGACTTTCTATGCTGCTGCTTCTCTATCTTTGTAGCCATCTCCTCTTTTTTCTTCTTTCCCACCATCTTAGACCAAGGGCTAACATTTTGACTATATTGAAATAAATTTCAAGGCCCAAAGTGAAATCACTCCCACCAGATCAGTCAACTGAACTTTCCTGTTACTATCATTGACCAGCAGAGCAGTAGATCTAATCAGCCATTCTCCAAATGCCACCACCTCTGGGCTCTACTTATTTATTTGTCCCTTGATCTTTTCATATTATCAGATACACAACCTCAGACATTCATGTTCTGTTTCTGTGTTGCCATTTTGAATACTCTATAAATTTCATTCTGGCCCCAAATCCCTCAGAGTTCCACTGCCGAGGCATTGTATATCCCAATCCATGGATCGTTTTCCCTTAAATAAAGGCCACATAGGTGTTGGAAAATTGTTATAGTTTTAAATTTAACTAAAACCTACAATTTTGAATGCATTTTTTAATCATGACTTAATACATGTATATATATAGGCACATATAAATATGAAAATACTTGAAATAAAGGGTTGCAAAATAATTTCCCCTTATTTTATTATACACTAGTTTAATATTATCTGTACTAAAATTATATAATAGCTCATAAAGTACTTTATGCCCTTAAATCATTCCTATAAAATGCAGTTCAGTGCTTTGGGCTTGCCTTAGAGATCAGCCTAAATGTCACCAAACTATGCAATGAAAAAAAAAAAAATCAGAAATGGATTTTTAAAAAATCATTAAAATTAAATACATTAAAACATTAAATATATTAAAATTAGATATATTAAAAAGAAGAGTGATTCAAAGTATATGTAATCTTGAAAATAGTAAAATTAAAAAAAGAAAGAAAATAGTAAAATAAAAATAGGTATTTTTTTTAAATGCTAAAAAATATTTTGGAAAAAAAGCAAAAACTTTCAGTGAGCTTTTCCTGACATCTTCTCATAACTGAATCCCTACCCTTAATAACTTTTTCTGGTTTTAGCTTGAGATGGTACTTCAGATGAGGCTTCCACCATTTCAGGGAGTAACTTAGTTTTCCTGAGTCTCTCCATGTATACAGGAGATATATCCGTATTAAATGTTTGCTGGTTTTTCTCTTGTTAACCTTTCTTATATCAATTTAATTATTAAAGCAGTCAAACAACCTAGAAAGGAAGAATAGAAAACTGTTCCTCCCAATCAGTGGACTCAGCAGGCAGGGCACTTCACTGGTGGATACTGCTTGCTCTAGGGCTCTTGAAGCTTGCAGATGCTGGGACCTCTGGCAAAAAATGTGCAGAAGGTAATAATGGTTACTGTATTAGTCTCCCAAACCTCTGCCTGCTGGGTCTAATGGAAGCAAGAGAGCATAAAGCACTGATTCTCTTCATTTTCTAACCTTCCGTTCAGTTCAGTTCAGTTGCTCAGTCGTGTCCGACTCTTTGCGACCCCATGAATTGCAAAACTCCAGGCCTCCCTGTCCATCACCAATTCCCGGAGTTCACTCAGACTCAAGTCCATCAACTCAGTGATGCAATCCAGCCATCTCATCTTCTATCATACCCTTCTCCTCCTGCCCCCAATCCATCCCAGCATCAGGGTCTTTTCCAATGAGTCAACTTTTGGCATGAGGTGGCCAAAGTATTGGAGTTTCAGCTTCAGCATCATTCCTTCCAAAAAATTCCCAGGGCTGATCTTCTTTAGAAGGACTGGTTGGATCTCCTTGCAGCCCAAGGGACTCTTAAGAGTCTTCTCCAACACCACAGTTCAAAAGCATCAATTCTTCTGCCCTCAGCCTTCTTCACAGTTCAACTCTCACATCCATATATGACCACTGGAAAAACCATAGCCTTGATTAGACAGACCTTTGTTGGCAAAGTAATGTCTCTGCTTTTGAATAGGCTATCTACGTTGGTCAGAACTTTCCTTCCAAGGAGTAAGCGTCTTTTAATTTCATGGCTGCAGTCACCATCTGCAGTGATTTTGGAGCCCCCCAAAATAAAGTCTGACACTGTTTCCACTGTTTCCCCGTCTGTTTCCCAAGAAGGGATGGGACCGGATGCCATGATCTTCGTTTTCTGAATGTTGAGTTTTAAGCCAGATTTTTCACTCTCCTTTTTCACTTTCATCAAGAGACTTTTTAGTTCCTCTTCACTTTCTGCCATAAGGGTAGTGTCATCTGCATATCTGAGGTTATTGATATTTCTCCCAGCAATCTTGATTCCAGCTTGTGCTTCTTCCAGCCCAGCGTTTCTCATGATGTACTCTGCATAAAAGTTAAATAAGCAGGGTGACAATATACAGCCTTGACTTACACCTTTTCCTATTTGGAACCAGTCTGTTGTTCCATATTCTGTTGTAACTGTTGCTTCCTGACCTGCATATAGGTTTCTCAAAAGGCAGATCACGTGGTCTAGTATTCCCATCTCTTTCAGGATTTTCCACAGTTTATTGTGATCCACACAGTCAAAGGCTTTGGCATAGTCAATAAAGCACAAATCTATGTTTTTCTGGAACTCTCTTGCTTTTTCGATGATCCAGTGGATGTTAGCAATTTGATCTCTGGTTTCTCTTCCTTTTCTAAAACCAGTTAGAACTTCTGGAAGTTCATGGTTCACGTACTGCTGAAGCCTGGCTTGGAGAATTTTGAACATTACTTTAGCAGGAGAAAATAAATGTGGATTTATTTGCTTAGGTATAGTGACTTTGGTAAAAATTTGTTATGAATGTTTTTACTTTCTACTGATCCTTCCTCTCCCAGAAATGGTGATTATTTTCTTTTGTCTGTCTCATGTGGTTCTATGTCCTGAAAATTTGGCATTATTACCAGGGAGAATATTATTTTTCTACCACCTGGAGGAAGCATGCACTGGTGTATATCTGGCAACCATCTGAACAACCTGTGGATCCTTTAAGCCATTAGTCAGAAGCTTGCTCCTTGGAAGGAAAGCTATGACAAACCTAAGTAGCATATTAAAAATCACATACATCACTTTGCTGAAGAAGGTCTGTGTAGTCACATCTATGATTTTTCCAGTAGTCGTGTATGGATGTGAGAATTGTTGCATAAAGAAGACAGAGCACCAAAGTACTGATGCTTTTAAATGGTGCTGGAGAAGGCTCTTGAGAGAACTTTGGACTGCAAGAAGATCAAACCAACCATCATAAAGGAAATCAACCCTGAATATTCACTAGAAGGACTGATGCTGAAGCTGAAGCTCCAATAATTTGGCCACTGCATGTGAAGAGTCTGATGCTGGGAAAGAGTGAAGGCAAGAGCAGAAGGATACAGAAGAGGATGAGACAGTTGGATGGCATCACTGACTCAATGGACATGAATTTGAGCAAACCCCAGGAGATGGTGAAGGACAGAAGAGATAGGCATGCTGCAGGCCACAGGGTCCATAAGAGACATGGTTTAGTGACTGAACAGTAACAACGACAGAAGCAAACATTACTACTTTGGCTTGTGATTGGCCTCTCTGTCTGGTCATCAATCAAAGAAGTTTTCCATGAAGGGTCCAAATCCACAAGGGGGCTTTTCCATCTCAACTTTCGTTATCTTATTAGTTCTGGAAAATTCCTATGCCAGTATTGCCTGCCCAGTGTCACAGACTGAGACTCCATTTCCATTACTGGAGGCACCTCACATTCCCATGAGGAAACCAAAGACACCGCTTGCACTGTTCCATTCTTACTAATTGTGAAAATAAAGCCTTTAATTTCTTACTCTGCCTGTGGGAGTAGACTTTCTGCATCTTTTGAGTGTGGCTATACATCTGTGGAATGTGGAAGTGGTCAAACAAAAGATGGCAACAGTGAACGTCGACATTCTAGAAATCAGTGAACTAAAATGGACTGGAATGGGTGAATTTAACTCAGATGACCATTATATCTACTACTGCGGGCAGGAATCCCTGAGAAGAAATGGAATAGCCATCATGGTCAATAAAAGAGTCCAAAATGCAGTACTTGGAAGCAATCTCAAAAATGACAGAATGATCTCTGTTCATTTCCAAGGCAAAGCATTCAATATCACAACAATCCAAGTTTATGCCCCAGCCAGTAACACTGAAGAGGCTGAAGTTGAATGGTTCTGTGAAGACCTACAAGACCTTTTAGAACTAACACCCAAAAAAGATGTCATTTTCATTATAGGGGACTGGAATGCAAAAGTAGGAAGTCAAGAAACACCTGGAGTAACAGGTAAATTTGGCCTTGGAATGCGGAATCAAGCAGGTCAAAGACTAATAGACTTTTGCCAAGAAAATGCACTGGTCATAACAAACATCCTCTTCCAACAACACAAGAGAAGACTCTACACATGGACATCACCAGATGGTCAACACTGAAATCAGACTGATTATATTCTTTACAGCCAAAGATGGAGAAGCTCTATACAGTCAACAAAAACAAGACCAGGAGCTGACTGCGGCTCAGATCATGAACTCCTTATTACCAAATTTAGACTCAAATTGAAGAAAGTAAGGAAAGCTAGACAATTCAGGTATGGCCAAATCAAATCCCTTATGATTATACAGTGGAAGTGAGAAATAGATTTAAGGGCCTAGATCTGATAGATAGAGTGCCTGATGAACTGTGGAATGAGGTTTGTGACATTGTACAGGAGACAGGGATCAAGACCACCCCATGGAAATGAAATGCAAAAAAGCAAAATGGCTGTCTGGGGAGGATTTACAAATAGCTGTGAAAAGAAGAGAGGTGAAAAGCAAAGGAGAAAAGGAAAGATATAAGCATCGGAATGCAGAGTTCCAAAGAATAGCAAGAAGAGATAAGAAAGCCTTTTTAAGTGATCAATGCAAAGAAATAGAGGAAAAGAACAGAATGGGAAAGACTAGAGATCTCTTCAAGAAAACTGGAGATACCAAGGGAAAATTTCATGCAAAGATGGGCTCGATAAAGGACAGAAATGGTCTGGACCTAACAGAAGCAGAAGATATTAAGAAGAGTTGGCAAGAATACACAGAAGAATTGTACAAAAAAGATCTTCATGACCCAGATAATCATGATGATGTGATCACTAATCTAGAGGCAGACATCCTGGAAAGTGAAGTCAAGTGGGCCTTGGAAAGCATCGCTAAGAACAAAGCTAGTGGAGGTAATGGAATTCCAGTTGAGCTGTTTCAAATCCTGAAAGATGATGCTGTCAAAGTGGTGCACTCAATATGCCAGCCAATTTGGAAAAGTCAGCAGTGGCCATAGGACTGGAAAAGGTCAGTTTTCATTCCAATCCCAAAGAAAGGCAATGCCAAAGAATGCTCAAACTACTGCACAATTGCACTCATTTCACATGCTAGTAAAGTAATGCTCAAAATTCTCCAAGCCATGCTTCAGTGATACGTGAACCTTGAACTCCCTGATGTTCAAGCTGGTTTTAGAAAAGGCAGAGGAACCAGAAATCAAATTGCCAACATCTGCTGGATAATGGAAAAAACAAGAGAGTTCAAGAAAAACATAGATTTCTGCTTTCTTGACTATGCCAAAGCCTTTGACTATGTGGATCACAATAAACTGTGGAAAATTCTGAAAGAGATGTGAATACCAGACCACCTAACCTGCCTCTTGAGAAATCTGTATGCAGGTCAGGAATCAAGAGTTAGAACTGGACATGGAACAACAGACTGGGTCCAAATAGGAAAAGGAGTACGTCAAGGGTGTATATTGTCACCCTGCTTATTTAACTTGTATGCAGAGTACATCATGAGAAACCCTGGGCTGGAAGAAACATAAGCTGGAATCAAGATTGCTGGGAGAAATATCAATAACCTCAGATATGCAGATGACACCACACTATGGCAGAAAGTGTAGAGGAACTAAAAAGCCTTTTGATGAAAGTGAAAGAGGAGAGTGAAAAAGTTGGCTTAAAGCTCAACATTCAGAAAATGAAGATCATGGCATCCGGTCCCATCACTTCTTGGGAAATAGATGGGGAAACAGTGGAAACAGTGTCAGACTTTATTTTGGGGGGCTCCAAAATCACTGCAGATGGTGATTGCTACCATGAAGTTAAAAGACGCTTACTCCTTGGAAGAAAAGTTATGACCAACCTAGATAGCATATTCAAAAGCAAAGACATTACTTTGCTGACTAAGGTCCATCTACTCAAGGCTATGGTTTTTCCTGTGGTCATATATGGATGTGAGAGTTGGACTGTGAAGAAGGCTGAGAGCCGAAGAATTGATGTTTTTGAACTGCGGTGTTGGAGAAGACTCTTGAGAGTCCCTTGGACTGCATGGTGATCCAACCAGTCCATTCTGAAGGAAATCAGCCCTGGGATTTCTTTGGAAGGAATGATGCTAAAGCTGAAACTCCAATACTTTGGTCACCTCATGCTAAGTGTTGACTCATTGGAAAAAACTCTGATACTGGGAGGGACTGAGGGTAGGAGTCGAAGGGGGCGACAGAGAATGGAATGTCTGGATGGCATCACTGACTCGATGGACATGAGTCTGAGTGAACTCCGGGAGTTAGTGATGGACAGGGAGGCCTGGCATACTGGGATTCATGGGGTCGCAAAGAGTCAGACAAGACTGAGCGACTGAACTGAACGAAATACATCTCTGATTTAACTTTCAGCATCTCCTACATTTTTTTCCACTTTCTTGTGTAATGCCTCGTGCATCCTGAGTTAAGCCAAACAAAGGCTTGTTAATTTGAGTCATTATTGAGTTTAACATATCTTACTCATCAGTGGCCAGACAACAGCTACTTTAAATAGGGTATATATATTTTTATAAATATAGAAATCTTTTATCCTAAACAATTGTCTCATTGGTAACTTTGGGGAAAAAAATAAAAGTGGATGCAAAGAAATATAATGACTCTCTTAACAAGACAGAAGAACCAAAATTAAACTTAGAAAAAAAAAAAAACTAAACTAAATCCACACCTAATGTGAATTCTACCCTTGTCTAAGGACTTCCCTGTAGCTCAAATAGTAAAGAATCTGCCTATGATGCAGGAGTCCAGAGTTCAGTCCCTGGGTTGGGAAGATCCTCTGGAGAAGGGAATGACAATCCGCTCCAGTAGTCTTGCCTGGAGAATTCCATGGACAGAGAAGCCTGGCAGGCTACAGTTCATGGGGTCACTAAGAGTCAAACATGACTGAGCGACTAACACGCGCATGCACACTTTCTTCTATGCCCTTCTATCCATAACTTCCTGTCCCAACCCTCCAGAAGATCGTTTGCATCTCTGGGTCTCCTGTCTAAACATTTTCTAACAAAATCCAGCCTCATTGACTTTGCAAATTCCCTTAGGTCCCCAAACATCTCCAGCTTCAGAGAATTCCTTAAATACTCAGCTGCCTGCTTTTATTTCCCTCTCTTTACAAGACTTACAGAATACACTCCAGTCTGATCTCCAGACCTGGAATATACAGCTACTCATGTAAACATTAAAATCCAGGAAATAAACTTAGCAGAAGCACCCAAGTGGGTAAATAGGGCTTTCCTTTTTGTCCTTTACAATCCCTCCTATGATCTAGGGCTCTGTAATAAGGCTCTGATCTTCCTATACAGCTTCAGATCTTCTATACAGTGTCTTTTGTGGATGTATTCTGGACCCCCACAAAGAATTTATGTCCCCTGAACAGCAGCAGATCTTCAAGAAACTACATGCACAGAGAAAAAGAAACAAATTGGAGATAATATAGATAGATGGGCAAATCAAGTCCTTGATACCACTTAGGTTGTAATCCAGTTATTTAAGGAATTAAAAACAGCTCTTCTTGTTTTACAAACCTAGTCTTTATAGAACCAGAAGTGCATATCCAGAAACAATTTAACATCTTATCCAGCTCTAAACCTCCCCATCTCAAAATGCTTTTGTGTATTATATGAGACACTGGAAAAAGAATTATCCTGAACTTGAAAAAAGGAAGAAAAATTTTGAATACTAATTAGCCTAGACCTTTGATAACAGTCAAATATGCCCTCAAAACTCCATCTTTGAGAAAACTTAGATACATTTTCTGTGTCTTCATGACCTAGATCTTCTACCGATCTGCTCTAGGACCAAAGAGCCATTCTTTGAAAAGCTAATTTTAAGAAAATTATTTTCTTCAGAGGGGAAAATAAAGGAGGAAGAGGACTATTCAGAAACTGAGCAAATGAGAAATCTTAAAAATCTCTCCACAAATATTAGTAATAAGAAGCTTTAGCCACAGTATCTGAAAGAGCTCTTTTTCCATGTATCTGTATATATGTACATATATATATATATATATATATATATATATATATACATGTTTGATTTTTTCCTACTTCCATATGGTTTTGCCAAAATTAATTTATAAAGACCTCAGTTAGTTGCATTGAAAGTATGAAGGCAAGTGCTTATAAGAATTGTGTATTCTAAAATTATCAGAAATATAATAAAGACTAACCAATTCAAGTTTAAATATGTTGGTTTAGATAACTAGTCATCAACGTACCAGTGAAGTTGCTCAGTCATGTCTGACTCTTTGTGACCCCATGGAGTGTAGCCTATCAGGCTCTTCCATCCATGGAATTTTCCAAACAAGAGTATTGGAGTGGTTTGCCATTTCCCAGGGGATCTTTCTGACCCAGGGATTGAACCCAGGTCTCCTGCACTGCAGGCAGACACTTTACCATCTGAGCCACCAGGGAAGCAAAAACTTTTTCTCAACCTGGATTTATTAATCAAATAAGTTCATACTATCACTGTTAAAAAATTTGTTGATAAAGAAAACAACGTGGTATGAGGAAATTTTCATAAGTAATCTAAACATAATTGATGAAAAGAAGTAAATTAAATTGTTGTAAGCCAAAATTTCTATGCAGCCTTTTTAATAGTCTCACTATATCTTTTTGAAAACCTGAAAGCTTAAAGTTTTAAGTTAGACTAAATGGTGAATATGTAGATTATTCCCAAATAAGCTAGAATTCTCAAACATTAAATACTGAAAATAGGTTTATCCAAATTTGGCTTCATCTTACAGACAAATACATAAAGATATGTGGATTTATTAGCACTACATATTTGGTGCTACACTGAGAAATTTTCTATGAGAAAATAAGTTTATAGAAATTATGAAAAATAGAAGTTTGCCAGTCTACAGAATGGTAATGTAAAAAACAATTCATAATTGCTTATTTTTTAAGTTTTCATTTTAAATTAAATTTTCTAAAGGTTTACAAAAGTCTAATATACATGGTTAAGGCTACTACAAGCAATAAGCCAAATATCTCTATATGTAAAGTAGAATGCATTTTTGGTAAAATAAAATTAATGAAAATAGAGTCTTTGGAAAGATATTTCATTTTTGGTCAGGACTGCTAAGATTGAAATAAACAATTAAATGTTTTAACATCAAAAATAATATGGTACAAAATTAGAACAAAGATCTTGGGCTATGATCTGCTCTTGATAAGATATTGCAAAAGGTGTTTTGTACTGTTTAAAATAATCTCTTACAACAAGGACTTTGTATTTTGTCACAGTTTTCTGTGTTCAGAAAGCTGAATCTTTTCTATTAAAAGAGCTAAGTTTTTATACCTCAGATGACATTGGAAGTGGCTGAAGCGAGATTCTAACTTAGGTTTATCTCCCAAAAAAAGCTCGTAACCACTGAAGCAAAAATACTTCTACATTGCTTTTCCTCTGCTTTGGAGCAATAACATGGAAACAAATAAAATAATTTATTTTCTTTTTTTTCCCTAACAATGATATCACTTTCTGAATTTGCCTTTAATATTTTCTATCATCATTTTGGTTAAATGGATAACTAAGCACTGTTTCACACTAACCTAAGAGGCTATTTGAATAGGTGTTTTAAAAGCTTAATATATTTGACAAATGTCGAAAAATCAAATTTTGAAAAAAGTCTTTTTTTTTTTTTTAAACCTCAAACTAACTTTGGAATTATCCATAGGGCCCCTAGAACATTTCAAAAGATTTCTTCTCTCTCCTTATGGAAACAGAGATGTTGAACTCATTAAGCTTATTTGATATGTTTGTTTATGTAGGTATATGTGATAAGTGTTTCAGAAATTATTTAAAATTCCTAGAAATCTAACAGGTTCTGGTATAATATTATCAGTTATAATTATTTTTAATGTGTATGGTGAAGAAATACTCAAATTTATTTGTCAATTATGTTATAATGAATTCTTATCAGCTCTTTAACCATGGCAATTTTTAAGTCTTCTGGCATTTATAGAGTCATTGTATTACTCAGAAAAGTATTCCTGAAAAAAGGAGATCCATGGAAAGAACTTTTGACAGCCACAGGTTTCTGATAACTTTAAGACTGTACCATCGAAATGGGTAAGAATTTACAGAATTCTTATGGGGGGTGAGGAGAGTGCCCAGTGCTTTTCCCTACTTTCTTCAATTTAAATCTGAATTTTGCAATAACAAATTCATGATTGGAGACAGAATCAGTTCCCAGTCTTGTTTTTGCCAACTCTATAGAGCTTCTTGATCCTCAGCTGCAAAGAACATAATCAATCTGATTTCAGTATTGACCATCTGGTGATGTCCATGTGTAGAGTCATTCCGTGTGTTGTTGGAAGAGGGTGTTTGCTATGACCAGTGTGTTCTCTTGGCAAAACTCTGTAAGCCTTTACCCTGCTTCATTCTGTACTCCAAGGCCAAACTTGCCTGTTTCTTCAGGTATCTCTTGACTTCCTACTTTTGCATTCCAGTCCCCTATGATGAAAAATACGGTTTGTTTGTTTGTTTGTTTTTGCGTGTGTTAATTCTAGAAGGTCTTGTAGGTCTTCCTACTACTGTTCGACTTCAGCTTCTTTGGCATTAGCAGTTGGGGCATAGACTTAGATTGCTGTCATACTGAATGCTTTGCCTTGGAAAAGAACTGAGATCGTTCTGTCATTTCTGAGACTGCACTCAAGTACTGCATTTTGGACTCTTTTGCTGACTATGAGGGTTACTCTATTTCTTCTAAGTGTTCTTGCCCATAGTAGTAAGTATAATGGTCATCTGAATTAAATTCACCCATTCCGGTCCATTCTAGTCCCCTGATTTCTAAAATGTTGATCTTCACTCTTGCCATTTCCTGTTTGACCACTTCCAATTCACCTTGATTCATGGACCTAACATTCCAAGTTCCTGTGCAATATTGTTCCTTACAGTATTGGACTTTACTTTCACCACCAGACACATCCACAGCTGGGTGTTATTTCGTCTTTGGCTAAGCCTCTTCATTCCTTCTGGATGTATTTCTCCACTCTTCTCCAGTAGCATATGGGGTACCTTCTGACTTTGGGAGTTCATCTTTCAATATCCTATCTTTTTGCTTTTTTATACTGTTCATGGGATTCTCAAAGCAAGAATGCTGAATTGGTTTGCCATTCTCGTCTCCAGTGGGCTGCTTTTTGTCAGAACTCTGCACTATGACCTATCTATTTTTGGTGGTTCTACACAGTGTAACTCATAGTTTCATTGAGTTTGACAAGGCTGTGGTCTATGTCATCAGTTTGGTTAGTTTTCTGTGATTATGGTTTTCATTCTGTCTTCCCTCTGATGAATGAGAATAAGAGGCTTGTAGAAGCTTCCTAATGCAAGAAATTGTGGGCAAAACTGGGTCTTCCTTTGGTGGCAAGGTCATACTCAATAAATCTTTAATCCAATTTTCTTCTAATGGGTGGGGCTGTGTTCCCTCCATACAGTTTGGCCTAAGGCAAAACTATGGCAGGGGTAATGATGACCTCCTCTATTAACTCTCTTCTTCCTCCTTTAAGAAAACTAGATACTAAGGAAACATTTTTTTTTGCAAAGTTGGGCACAATAAAGGGCAGAAATGGTATGGGTTTAACAAAAGACGAAGATATTAAAAGAGATGGCAAGAACACACAGAACTAAACAAAAAAAGAATTAATGATCTGGATAACCACAATGGTGTGATCACCCACCTATCCCTGACATTCTGGGATGGGGAGTCAAGTGGGTTTTAGAAGGCATCACTATAAACAAAGCTAGGGGAAGTGATGGAATTCCAGTTGAGCTATTTCAAACCCTAAAAGATAATGCTGTTAAAGTGCTGCACTCAATATGCCAGCAAATTTGGAAAACTCCACAGTGTCAACAGGACCTGAAAAGCCCAGTTTTCATTCCAATACCAAAGAAAGGCAATGCCAAAGAATGTTCTTATGCCGAAGAGATTGTTAAACACTAAAATAAGACATCCCTCAGAAAAGTTTCAGCAAAACAGAGTTAAAAGTGTCTATACAATCAATCCAGAGAAGGCAATGGCAGCCCACTCCAGTATTCTTGCCTAGAGAATCCCAGGGATGGAGGAGCCTGGTGAGCTGCTGTCTATGGGGTCACACAGAGTCAGACACGTCTGATGTGACTTCGCAGCAGCAGCATAAAATCAGTCACTATTCTTGCTACACTTTTGTAAATGACCAGGCTGATTTTATTGAATCTAGATTTATTGTGCAAATTAATCTTAATTTGGCTGGTCTTTGGTAGAAATAAGGATTATTTTTCAGAAAAATATGTTTAAATAGCACATCTCTGTGGATATTAGACTCCACTGTTGTTCATTGTCTTTGAGATTTTATTGTTTACTTGTAAAGTGTCCTGGATCCTGAATTTATCAGGTTCCCTCCAATATCTGCCTACAAATCTCCAAACTAGTGTCTTCAATTCTCTCCTATCTTTTTAACTTGGAATAATTGAAAGTTAAAACTGTCCTTTTCCCTGAAGCTCTGCAAACTGATGCTGGACAGCTTGATATAAACAATGGTGAAATCACCACAGTAGTTCATCACCATAGTCTGCTTTGTGCCTGTAGCTGTATTAGCCACTCAGAAGCTTATTAGTCTATTGAAACAGGAAAGACAAAACCTAACTCCATGTTTGATCTGTTTCTTATACTTTAACCTTTGCTTTTGTTGCTACACTAGAAGAATGCTATCTCTAGCTGCAAAGCATACCTAATGGCCTGCCCTTGGAAATCTGCCCCTCTGCCTGGATATTAAACTGAAGTGTCTTTGTTCGGGACACAGGGAAATACCCTGACCACCTGTGAACGGTTGCAGAGAAGATAAATCAACACATCCCCTTCCCAAGGCTGGCCAAACCAGGAGATATTTTGCAAGACTTATGACCTTTTTACTTCCTCCCCTTCTTCCCCTCTCAGTTTAGTAAAAGATGTTAACACCCAGACCCTGATAGGAAGATACTCTAGGACTCTAGAGCATCATCTTCTGGGACACCCTGCATTCTGAACCAAGTCTCTATTCCTTGCCTCAACACCTCATCTCCTGATAATTGGATTGCTATATGTGAAGTAGACAGGGTTGAACTCAGTAAAAATAACTCCATGACATCAGAGACATTCAAAATGTAAATCAGGAAAATCTGTCAGGTTGATACTGCCTCCTCTAACTTCATCTGAAGGTCCTTTTGAGCCTGACATCTAGAAATCTATAATGGTAGATCTTAGGACTCAGACCCTGGGTTTATAATTTGCTTTAATCATTAACTCTTGTTTTTCTTTTGTTTTCATAAAAATACCTCTTATTAAATACCTAAATTTCTAAGCCCACATGCACAATCACCTCCTGACATGAGACACACTGTTTAACTGAGCTGAACTAGTCTCAATACTGAGGTGGTTTAATATTATGAAGTGTCTGCCTCCAATGCAGCAGACCCGGGTTCAATCCCTGGGTCAGGAAGAACCTCTGGAGAAAGAAATGGTAACCCACTCCAGTATTCTTGCCTGGAGAATCCCATGGACGGAGAAGCCAGGTAGGCTCCAGTCCATGGGGTAGCAGAGTTGGACATGACTGAGCGACTTCACTTTCACTTTCAATCTGTAAACTTAGCTTCTGGACTTTAAAATTTATTGTGGGAAAGATTCAATTTTCAAAATTTGCCACCCCAGAATATGTCCTTTTGATATAAGGATTATTTTAAGCTGGTTATTCTTAAGAAATAGATATAGATGAAGTTCTGAAAACTTTTGTAAGAGACATTTACAGGTATAAGGGGAATATACTTTTATAATGGTGTCTCCCTCACTGTACTAGGAAGAGGAGGATGGCCTTATCTCTAGAAACTCTTATCAATGTAGAAGGCAATGATTTAAATCTACATGTCAAACTTGCTCTTCTTTACATAGCTTTTCCTGATAATTTCCCTTAACTGAACTTCCACTCAACATTCTTTGTCTTTAACTGAAAATGGTATTTAAGGTGAGGGCTTAGCCACTTCAGAGTCCCAAAGTTGTCTTGGGTCTCTCCCGTGTATTCAAGAGGTATATATGTTATTAATTTTTGTCGTTTTTCTCCTATTAATCTATTTCATTTAACAGCCAAAGTACCTATAAGGGAAGAAGAAAACATTTTTATTCTTCAAGAAATTAAAAGCAATTGAAAAAAAAATTGTGGTCGATGATTCTAGAGTTTTATTATAAAGTCCCCATTATGAGTTCTAAGTAGAAATTTATATGGAATTAATTTATTTAAAGCCACGTATACATTGATAATTTCCCAACACTGTAGATTCTAGAGTCTTTCCTTGAAAATACTCAATATTTCTATTGTGTGAGTAACTCTTGAGTTTAACTGAAAAGTAAATTTAGAAAACATAGGCACTCGGGATCCCATTCCTCCCCATGTCAGTGGTGAGTAACTACTGGAAGAGGAAACAGAATGAAATGTGGCGAATTTATGAATTTATTAGGAAATTGAATCAATAATCAGGTAGCTTTACTCATGTTGAGATTTTCTAGATTTAATATCCCAAAAGCTTAAGTTTCCAAATGACAAATTCAGCTTAATCGTATCGCTTAAGCACAATTTGAATTTATTTACAAGGAAAGAAATGGATCCTCATAAAACATTCTTTTATGACATTAATTACATTTTAATCACTAATGTAGTTGGTTTATATTTATTGATGTCCTTTAATATTCTTTAGACAGTAGATAGAAAGTTAAATATCATCTAGTGGAGTTGCTCAGTCATGTCCGACTCTTTGTGACCCCATGGACTGTAGCCTAATAGGGTTCTCAGTCCATTGGATTTTCCAGGCAAGAGTACTGGAATGGGTTGTCATTTCCTTCTCCAGGGCATCTTCCTGACCCAGGGATCGAACGCAGGTCTCCCACATTGTAGGCAGATGCTTTACCCTCTGAGCCACCAGGGAAGCCCCTCTAAACAAATTAGAGATTAAAAAGTTCCATTTATCCCTTGTTACGAATGTTGGTCTTTAAAAACAATGTGTGTTAATAAGCATATAAAATAAAATCTTAATTACCCAATTCTGATCAAATGTGCCACTGATATTTTGGATTAAAAGAAGGACTTTAGGACTTCCCTTGTGGTCTAGTGGTGAGAAATCTGCCTGCCAATGGAGAGGACATGGGTTCAATCCCTGGTCTGGGAAGATCCCACATACTGTGGGGCAAATAAGCCTACATGCAACAACTACTGAAGCCTGTGGTACATACAGCCTGTTCTCTGCAACAAGAGAAGCCTGTGCACCACATGAGAGAGTAGCTAGGTAATGAAACTAGATAATGTTCACACATAGCATCAAAAACCCATAAAGTCATAAATAAATATTTAAACAACAACAACAACAAAAGACTTTCTATTAGTGTCAAATCTTTTCAATTTTAAAGTTTTCCTGTCATTCTTCTTAATTTGCAGACTGAGCTTCTATTTAAACTTTTATCAATAAAAGGGAATACGCTCTGAATGAGGGGCAAAGTGGCTGTGTCATGATCAAGCACATTATCTTTAATTCAAGAACTTTGGATTTTGTTTGGATAAATGCATAACTAAAAGAAATGCAAAAAAGCAAAATGGCTGTCTGAGGAGGCCTTACAAATAGCTGTGAAAAGAAGAGAAGTGAAAAGCAAAGGAGAAAAGGAAAGATATAAGCATCTGAATGCAGAGTCCCAAAAAATAGCAAGGAGAGATAAGAATACCTTCCACAGCAATCAATGCAAAGAAATAGAGGAAAAGAACAGAATGGGAAAGACTAGAGATCTCTTCAAGAAAACTGGAGATACCAAGGGAACACTTCATGCAAAGAAGGGCTCGATAAAGGACAGAAATGGTATGGACCTAACAGAAGCAGAAGATATTAAGAAGAGGTGGCAAGAATACACAGAAGAACTGTACAAAAAAGATCTTCACGACCCAGATAATCATGATGGTGTGATCACTCACCTAGAGCCAGACATCCTGGAATGTGAAGTCAAGTAGGCCTTAGAACACATCACTATGAACAAAGCTAGTGGATGGAATTCCAGTTGAGCTATTTCAAATCCTGGAAGATGATGCTGTGAAAGTGCTGCACCCAATATGCCAACAAATTTGGAAAACACAGCAGTGGCCACAGAACTGGAAAGGTCAGTTTTTATTCCAATTCCAAAGAAAGGCAATGCCAAAGAATGCTCAAACTACCACACGTTTGCACTCATCTCACACACTAGTAAAGTAATGCTCAAAATTTTCCAAGCCAGGCTTCAGCAATATGTGAACTGTGAAATTCCAGATGTTCATGCTGGTTTTAGAAAAGGCAGAGGAACCAGAGATCAAATTGCCAACATCCGCTGGATTATGGAAAAAGCAAGAGAGTTCCAGAAAACATCTATTTCTGCTTTATTGACTATGCCAAAGCCTTTGACTGTGTGGATCACAATAAACTGTGGACAATTCTGAAAGAGATGGGAATACCAGACCAACTGAGCTGCCTGTTGAGAAACCTATATGTAGGTTAGGAAGCAACAGTTAGAACTGGGTATGGAACAACTGACTGTTTCCAAATAGGAAAAGGAGTACGTCAAGGCTGTATATGGTCACCCTGCTTATTTAACTTATATGCAGAGTACATCATGAGAAATGCTGGACTGGAAGAAGCGCAAGTTAGAATCAAGATTGCTGGGAGAAATATCAATAATATCAGATATGCAAATAACACCATCCTATGGCAGAAAGTGAAGAACTAAAGAGCCTCTTGATGTAAATGAAAGAGGAGAGTGAAAAAGTTGGCATAAAGCTTAAACATTCAGAAAACTAATATCATGGCATCTGGTCCCCTCACTTCATGGGAAATAGATGGGGAAACAGTGGAAACAGTGTCAGATTTTATTTTTCTGGGCTCCAAAATAACTGCAGATGGTGATTGCAGCCATGAAATTAAAAGATGCTTACTCCTTAGAAGAAAAGATATGACCAACCTAGATAACATGTTAAAAAGCAGAGACATTACTTTGCCAAAAAAGGTCACTATTGTCAAAGCTATGGTTTTTCCAGTGATCGTGTACGGATGTGAGAGTTGGACTGTGAAGAAAGCTGAGCACCGAAGAATTGATGCTTTTGAACTGTGGTGTTGGAGAAGACTCTTGAGAATCCCTTGGACTTCAAAGAGATCCAACCAGTCCATTATAAAGGAAATCAGTCCTGGGTGTTCTTTGGAAGGTTGATGTGAAATCTGAAACTCCAATACTTTGGCCACCTCATGCAAAGAGTTGACTCATTGGAAAAGACCTTGATGCTGGGAGGGATGGGGGCAGGAGAAGAAGGGGACGACAAAGGATGAGATGGCTGGATGGCATCACTGACTCGATGGACATCAGTTTGAGTAAACTCTGGGAGTTGGTGATGGACAGGGAGGCCTGGTGTGCTGTGATTCATGGGGTCACAAAGAGTTGGACACGACTGAGAGACTGAACTGACTCACTTATTATTTCCTTCCTGTATGCAGATAGTGTAACTGAGTAGGACTCTATGGGGCCTTCTTGGGACATACCCATCCCTTATATCCTTTGCTTTATCTCCTCTCTGAAGTATTCAAATCAAAGTGTCTGATGCATATTTCTGAATTATTTTACAGATGTGAAAATCACTAAAGATAGGAATTAACCATTTGATAACCATGACACCCTAGACTTGCTAGGGACTGAAGATTGGCAATGTTAACCCTTGTGTCTCCGCTCTATTAATTCATAATCAACTATTTAAAGAATTGTGTACAAGCTTGTCACACTGGACAAAAAAGATCTCCAAATCCCACCCTCACCTGGATTTTAAAATAAATTTCTAAAACCCATTGAGGAGTTCAGATTTTTTGAGAATTAGCTACCCTGGAATTCTGGTCTGAAACCTTACAATAAATGCTGCACTTTCCTTCACTATAACCCTGTGCAGTAGATTAACCTTACTGTGTACAGGCAAGTGGACCCAAGATTGGTTTGGTAACAATTGGTAATGGTAATTTGAGGCTGTACTGTGGTTTTAAAAACATTATTTCAAAATCTGCCAGTAGCTAATTCTTTTATTATAGTCATTTCAGTATTTGAGAACTTGTAAAAAACTTCAGTTTAATGTCATAAAAAAGAAAATGCATCCATAGAGATCATCTAATCTTGTGGTTTGATATCTTTTTTTTTGATTAGATAAGTTAAACTGCTTGTTATATGTGCTTTTATTTATTTTTTAAAAATATAGATTTATTCATTTCAATTGGAGGTTAATTACTTTACAATATTGTATTGGTTTTGCCATACATCAACATGAATCCTCCACAGGTATACACGTGTTCCCCATCCTCTTCTTAATTGTGTTATGACATGACTAGAACTAGGCTGCCCTTGACATCTTTGATTTTTCCTTCTGGATTATACAGTGTTTAGATTGCTTCATTGGGAAGCAGTACATTACCAGTAATTTAAACATATTTTGAGTGCACAAAAGTGTTTTCAAAAAAATTGAAAATGCATTGTACTTAGAGACTTTGGTAACCCATCTAAATCATGAATCTGTCAACATGTGTGGTAATAAACCTATGACAGCCAAAGCAAGCACTGATGTTAAAATAGACTTTCTTTTTTTTCCTGTGAGCCTGAAAACTCACAGAATTTTTTTTAAAGGTATGTATGTGTGTGTCTTGTCTTTCTTCATATCTTTGACCTCCTTAGCAATTTCCTAAAACTTAATAATTTTATATTGATGAAGACCTTGTAGACAGCAAGAAAGCATTATTAATTAAATAATATTATTATTTTACAGAAAGCATTTCTTCTTGCACTGATAAATACAAGTTTAAATATAGCAATATAGCATCTCTGACTTAAACATTTGTGGTGCAGTCATAGCTATTTATTAATTCAATAAATGTTAATTGAGAACTTTTTTGTGCTAAGCATTGAGACAGACACTGGACTTATGGACAAGTAAGACAGACAGACATTTCAAGGATTGTACAACCTCAAGGGACACACAGGATATGAACCAGGAGATCTAGGCTCCCATCCAGCTTTGCCATCAGTCAGCCATGTTGTTTTATCCCCATCCCTTCAATGAGTGTCTCCAAGCTCATTTTAACTCACAAATTGTAGATTTTTTTTCCATTAAAATATATGTAGTAAACAAGTCCTTAAAAGTAACCTCAAAGTACCAGCATGTGGTGTAGCTTGAATATATTTTGTCCTTTATTGTATTTGGTAATGTTCTGAAAGAATTTTTAGCCATATTTTAGAGATGGTTTTGCACAATAAATACTGATGCTTGGAAAAGCTTTCAAAACAATTCCAATGGAGGCTTTTCATTCTTCATCTCACCTCACATTCCTGTATCATTTGAACTTTGTTTCCAGGTAATCACTCCTTCTTAGGTTTTTCCCATCGTTCCCAGTGCTCGTTTTTAATAAGATCTATGTTTTCTTCCTCGTCATGTCTCTTAATTGTTGAGGAAATCAGTGATCTTTAGCCATTCTTACGTTGTTAATTTAACAAGTTATGTCTTACACTGCAACCCCATGGCCTCCAGTACACCAAGAACCTCTCTCCTTCACTTTCTCCCAGAGTTTGCTCAAATTCATGTCTATTGAGTCGATTATGTTATCCAACAATCTCATCCTCTGCCCCACCTCCTCTACTTTTGCCTTCAGTCTTTCCCAGCATCAGGGTCTTTTCCAAGGAGTCAGGTCTTCATATCAGGGGGCCAAAGTATTGGAGCTTCAGAATCAGTCCTTCTAGGGAATATTCAGTGTTGATGTCCTTTAGGATGGACTGGTTTGATCTCTCTTCAGTGCAAGGGACTCTCAAGTGTCTTCTCTAGCACCACAATTCAAAAGCATCAATTTTTCAGCACTCAGCCTTCTTTATAGTCCAACTCTCACATCTGTACATGACTACTGGAAAAACCATAGTTTTGAATATATGGACTTTTGTTGCCAAAGTGGCATCTTTGCTTTTCAATATGCTGTTTAGATTTATCATAGCTTTTCTTCCAAGAGCAAACATCTCTTAATTTCATGGCTATAGTCACAATGTGCAGTGATTTTGGAGCCCAAGAAAATAAAATCTGTCATTGCTTTCACTTTTCCCCCTTCTGTGTGCTGTGAAATGATCTGATTGGTTGCTATGATCTTAGTTTTTTGAATATTGAGTTTTAAGCCAGCTTTTTCACTTTCTTCTTTACTCTCATCAAGAGTCTTGTTAGTTCCTCTTCACTTTCTGCCATTAGTGTGGTATTGTCAGCATACCTGAGGTTGCTGATATTTCTCCTGACAATCTTGATTCCAGATTGTGATTTATCCAGCCCAGTATTTTGCATGATGTACTCTGCATGTAAGTTAAAAAATAGGGTGACAATAGACAGTCTTGTGACACTCCTTTTCCAATTTAGAACCTGTCAGTTGTTTCATGTTACCATAGTTCCCACCAATTATAAGAAATAACTTCCACTGGAGTGAAACTTTAATTTTCACTTTTTGCAATTAACATTTTTGCACAGTGGTCACTCAGAACACATTTATGGCACATGTTCAAGCTTTAGATTGATTAATATTTGGCCACAGTTTTAATTTTTTGACAACAGTTTGTCAAGATGATAGGTATTTGAGATTTTGAAAAGAGACCTAAAATTTAGAAATTTCTTTTTTCTATGTATTTTATTTTGGGTTTAGAAAAAAAGCAGAGTTTGAAGCATAGGTTAATATGCTACTAACTTTAAAGAAATGCAATCCCAGGCAACACCAGTTCAGGACAATGAGAGTGAAATCAGACAGTTAGAAAAGATAATGTGAGGGTGTTTTATCAAACTGGCTAAAGTAATATGACTGAAATCTCATAGTGTCTTCTGAGTAACCACAGAAACTTCCTCTAACAGTGTTCAGCTATGGGGCCAGGGGTGGGGGTAGCGTTAGGGAAATTAATGGAAGAGTTTTGTTCAGACTTCAGAGGCAACAACAGGCCTTTGAACAGAGACCCTGACAGGATTTACATGCCAAGCTGTTGACCAGCAGAAATGTAGGTCTTGCGATCCAACAGATAATCAAGAGAATAAATCAAAGGAAGAGAGTAAGTCATCAAGCTTCCTGGCCCTTGGGAATCTGGCCAGTTCCTAGGGATAAGCAAACGTTCTGAGACTTACAATTAGAGGCACAATCATTTAACATAATAACCAGAGCTGCATCTTTGCATGTAAGCTGATGATTATCAGCTGGTGTCTTGGCAATAAAAGCCAGACTCCTTTGGATGGCACTCTCAGGTCTCACTTGTGGGGTGGACACATTACCTGGGACTTCCCAATTGGGAACTCCAGATTGTTGTTCGAGGGACCTTCCAGCATTGCTTGAATCTGGATGTAAGTGTTTCCCCAATTTGGTAATGTATATTTCATTTCTTGTTATATTTCCTGTGTATCTTTTAATTGGAGATTCCAATTTGGATCTGAATGTAAGTTTCTCCACATTTTGATGATATATACATTTGTTTCTTGCTAAACTACTTGTGTAGGACTGTTTCCCCAATTTGGTGAATTATATATATATAATTATATATATAATTATCTCATTATATTATTTGATCCTCATACTACAACTTACTATTAATACAATGAACTTCCTTATTTCTTACTTAGAGTGGCTATCTTGCCAGCGAGTCGTCCTAACTTGAAACCAAAATTAAATCTTATAGCAGTCCATAAATCTTTTGGCAGAAGGGGATGGAGATAGTTACCCACTGCTTCCCTTTTCCACTAGTCAAAAGTCTGTGAAGGACTGTTAAGTCCCTCATACTTCTGAGTTTTATGTGCACATGTGCTAAGCACCCCATACTTTGGAGTCAACAAAGCAGCCCTTGGGCAGGGAAAACAGGTAGGCAGCTGGGGCACAAGGTGAAAGGCTGTCATATTGCACCTCAGTAAGTCTACTGGAGGCTACATGGACCTGGTTGACTTCATACCAGTTGAAACAACGGATTCCAGGGGCATCTTCAGTGACATGCAATGGATGCCTGATCAAACGTTCAACAAACATGTCTGCTAGGAGACTGAGTCTTCAACAGCAAAAATCTAAGCGATCCCCCAATCTAGGAGATCTACATTACTATGACTTGGTTCTGCCATATCCAGCACAAGAGGGGAAGGTAGGGAGGGTGGAAAAGAGGAAGAGACAGAGTGTGGGAAAGACAGAGCGGTATAGGAAAAGATTTCATCCTCATTTCCTAACCTGCTCTCTCAGCTCTTCTAACTTCCTCTTTACAGGTAATAACCCACTCTCAGCAATGTAGTATATTCCCATAAAGGGTATTTTTCACTCTATCACACATAGATTCCCTGCATGCATGTACACATACACACACAAGTGGTTTTTACAAAAATAGAATTATGGTGTATGTATTGGTCAGAATCTTGCTGTTTTTTTTCAGAGGTTTATTTTGACCCTTTTATTATTACTTGACTATACCCTAGCAGGAAGGGTACTGAATGAAACAACAAGACATAGAAAGCCTGAGGAGGAATTCTGGGTAAGGGTAGGACTTCCCCTCTTCTACCCAAATTGCTGTTTTCCAAGAGGTTTTGCTTCTACATCAAAATGAATTCCATCTTCTGAAGTTTCTGTGAAGATTGTTAATCAGTATAAGGCATATCCCAAATGCAAAGATCACTGCTGTAGGTATTTCACAGATCAGTGCTTATTCTCTTAGTTTTGTTGATCCAAACAGGCAGAATGTGTGAAGGAGAAGACCAATTTCATGGAAACGATGTGCAATTGATCAGGCTGCTGACATCCAGGGATAGGCTGTCTCATGGAAAAGAATTGCACCACGCCTGGTGATGATGACACGGTTCCCTGTCTCTACACTTACACTATTAAAAGCTACCTGCTCCAGCAGAGATCTCAAGAGATAGTTACAACCATTTTTACTCTGTCCAAAATTTATTTTTACCATTTTTTCACATCATCTATTTCTGCATAACGAATTCCCAAAACTTAGTAGAATAAACAACAACCATTTTATTTTGCTTCTATATTTCGTAGGTCAGGAATCTGAACAGTGTGCAGTGCAGATGGCTTGTATCTAATCTGAGCTTCCTGGGATCTCAGAAGACTCAAAGAGCCAGTATCTAGTATCATTTGTAGGTTCCTTCTCTACTGAAGTCTGGCATCAGTGCTGGAATGATGTAAAGGCTGAGCTCAGGATTGTAAAGGCTTCATGTAGCCTTTCAGGGAGAAGGGAATCTCAGGATGAGTTGGGAGTCCCAAAGGGGATGAATTTGAGAGGAAGAAGAGTGAGTGCTCTAACAGACCAAGGCAAAATGGGTCCCAAGGCTCTGATCTGGGCCTCAGAATGCATGCATCATCTCTCTTGGTGTGTTCTATTTGTTACAGGTAAGTAACAAAGACCAGCCTAGGTGTCAGGGGAGAATTATTACACCCCTATCTTTGATGGGGGATGAAAAAGTCTCATAGCATAAGTACATAGAGTGTGATATGTTATTGAGGTCATATTGAAAAGTATAATGTATTCACAAAATCCCATAATAATTCACACTCAGTCAACATGGGACATCATTAGTGAATAATATATTCTTAAAGATCTAGAAATTAAAGTGATTTGCTTAAAGTTATACAAAGGTCAAGCCCTAGCTAAATAAACAATTGACTTACACTATGTCTGTAATACTGTCCCATACATCAAATCAGAGCATACACTTTTTTCACTAAACACTGGTGGAACAATAAGATTGTTTAGTGACCAATATACTTGACCTAGTAATGTCATTTCATGAATAATGAATTTCTTTCTCTAACTCTGCAATTAATTTGTGTGTGTGTGTGACCTTTAGCAAGTCTCTCCCATCTTGAAGCTTCTGCAGCTGCATTTAATATGCATCTATCCCAAGATGCATTGTGAGAGTAAATGTCCCATCATTAAAACTTTTTGAATGTCTATCTAGTAATGATTGCCTAATGATTACAATGGTGATGTGACAATGATTGTTGTATAAAAATGATTGTAACACTTCTCTTAGAAATTGTTTTTGTGCGTTTCATAATTTTCCCTTAACATTTATCAAAGGTGCCAAAAAATTCTCAAGCTGATTCTGACACTCAACCTGAATTTCCATACACAAAGTAATTATTTTATATGTCAAGAAGGAAAATAAACAGAAGAAGAATAAGTGAATAATGACTTTTAAGTAATTCAGTAATATATTTTACAGTGGCTCCTGGGATTGATAAATTGCTCAGTATTTACCACGTTCAGAAGAACATTTGTCGAAAAAGTAAGAAACACTAATGGGGATGTCTCAATTTTAAAGCAATTGTTATGCATTCCCTAATATTTATTTGTTTCTGCAATCAACTAGATTAAAAAATAAAGATCACAATATACTGTGTTATGTGTTGTTTAGTTGCTAAGTCATGTCTGACTCTTTTGTGACCCCATGAACTGTGGCCTGCCAGGCCTCTCTGTCCATGGGATTTCCCAGGCAAAAATACTGGAGTGAGCTGCCATTTTCTTCTTCTGTGAATTCCTGACTCAGGGATCAAACTCATATCTCTTGCATTGGCTGGCAAATTCTTTACCACTGAGCCACCAGGGAAGTTCTACAATATACTGTACTACTAAATTTAATAATATGTTCATTGGAATACGTAAATAAGCCAAATCTGATTCTCTAAAGATATTATTCCTATTTTTTCAAAAACAAAACTATCTACTCAGTGTTCCTGGCATTTTGTTCAGAAATTACTTCATGAGATCAGTGAAAAAAACAAATGCACTTTAACTTTAAAAGTTCCAAAATAAGATGCATTTTTAATTGAAGGCTAATACATTTTCCTCCCTCATTATTCCCAATGTGCTAATAACAATATTAACAACAACAAAGCCAAACTCTATATATTCAATTACAAAGATTTTTGTTTCAAGTGCATGTACATTACATATCAGTAAGCATGATATTCATTTTATGGCTGTATTGCTATTTCATACTTGATGTCTTATTTTTAAATAGCTATACTCTTCTGTGCTGTACATCCAGTTGATTATTTATTTTATGCATCATAGTTTGCATCTCTTGATCCTTCACCCCCGTCTTGTCTTCCCCTTCCCTCCTCCCACTACTGCCACCACTTTGTTCTCTATATCTATATGAAGAGCCTTAGTAGTGAAATTGATTTACAATAATAAAAATTCAAAACAAACGGGAGCCCAGCATGGAATGGCTTCATGTGGGCATTCTACCAAATATATGTGTGTGTGCATGCTCGGTCACTAGTTGTGTCTAAATCTTTACAACCCCATGGACTTTAGACCACCAGGCTCCTCTGTCCATGGGATTCTCTAGGCATGAGTACTGGAGTGGATTGTCATTTCCTCTTCCAGGAGATCTTCCTGACCCAAGTATTGAATCGGCACCTCCTGCATTTAAAGGCAGAATACTTTACCAAATATATAAATAATATATAAATATGTAAAGAATTTTAAAAACAAAATACATATATAAATATATATTTATGAATATATAAAGAAGAGCTAATACTATCCTTCTCAAAGTCTTCCAAAAGACTGTAAAGGAATGAACACTCCCAGTCATTTTAAGACTCTGAAGCTAAACACTACAAAACCAGACCTTGATATAAAACTAATACTACAGAAAATAACATTCTTTCATATTTTATATAAGACTTCAGTAACAATTTATAATATAAGAGTTGTTGGAACACAAACTATACTAACACAGCTTTAAGTCTTTTATTTAAAGGAAAAAATCATGGATTCATAAAATTTACTGTAAGGATTCATAAAATTTAATGTAAGCTTATTTAACTGATATGCAGAGTACATTATGAGAAACGCTGGGCTGGAAGAAGCACAAGCTGGAATCAAGATTGCTGGGAGAATTATCAATAAGCTCAGATATGCAGATGACATCACCCTTAAAGGCAGAAAGTCAAGAGGGACTAAACAGCCTCTCGGTGAAAGTGAAAGAGGAGAATGAGAAAGTTGGCTTAAAGCTCAACATTCAGAAAACGAAGATCATGGCATCTGGTCCCATCACTTACAGGCACATAGATGGGGAAACATGGAAACAGTGGTTGACTTTATTTTTCTGGGCTCCAAAATCACTGCAGATGGTGATTGCAGCAATGAAATTAAAAGACACTTACTCCTTGGAAGGAAAATTATGACCAACCTAGATAGCATATTGAAAAGCAGAGACATTACTTTGCCAACAAAGGTCCATCTAGTCAAGGCTATGGTTTTTCCAATGGTCATGTATAGATGTGAGAGTTGGACTGTGAAGATAGCTGAGTGCCGAAGAATTGATGCTTTTGAACTGTGGTGTTGGAGAAGACTCTTTTGAGTCCCTTGAACTGCAAGGAGATCCAATTAGTCCATTCTAAAGGAGATCAGTCCTGGGTGTTCATTGGAAGGACTGATGTTGAAGCTGAAACTCGAATACTTTGGCCACCTCATGCTAAGAGCTGACTCATTGCAAAAGACCCTGATGCTGGGAAAGATTGAGGGCAGGAGAAGAAGGGGACGACAGAGGATGAGAAGGTTGGATGGCATCATCAACTCAATGGATGTGGGTTTGGGTGGACTTCAGCAGTTGGTGATGGACAGGGAGGCCTGGCTTGCTTTGGTTCATGGGTTCGCAAAGAGTCGGACACGACTGAGCGACTGAACTGAACTGAACTGAACTATCACATGATGGTACTTTAGGATCTTATGGCATCATTCTCCACAGAAACTGAAAAAACTTTCAATTACATGATCTCATTTAACCCATCAGGTTCTTTGAGTTGGGAACATACAGGTTATTTCCTTTGTTTACCATAAGAAAATGTGTAGCATAGAGATGTAATGACCTTGTGGTGATGGATCATGACAAGAAGGAAAGGCTGGATCTGGCTCTCAGTATAGATTCCACTGCTTCTGTTTGGACAGCAAATGCAAGCTCCGGAAACCCTGAGTCTTTCATGCTCTTGACTCTAACTTGGAGGTAGGGTTAGTTACAGAATCTGAGGTATCTCTGCAGCTCCATTCTTACTTTAGTGTACTCAGTAAATACTTGCTGAATATAATAGTGTGTGAGCTAATAAACAACTGAGTACATGAAAACACTAAGACTACAAGTAATCATGGATAACTAACGAGCACCTGCAGTGCAGCACAAGGAATGCTACTCAGTGCTCTGTGCTACCTAAATGGGAAGGAGCTCAAAAAGCAGACCTGCATACCTACAGCTGATTCACTTTGCTGTACAATAAGAAACTAAGAAAACATTATAAAGAAAATATGCTCAATTTTTTAAAAAATCAGCATTGTTAGTTTTCAGCCTTTTCCTTTATCTTCACTTTTTATAAATATAAAAATTTATATTTAAATTTTCAGCAACAGAATACAGGCTATACTATTAATAATATAAGAAAACCAAGTAGTAATTAAAATAAACACAGTCAATAATTATTTCAAAGTAAATTAAAGAAAAGCTACCAGCTATTTTTAAGAATTTGAAATGCACCCACACACACACACACACACACACACAGCTAACTGTATGTCTTGGTAACTAAAAAACTAAGGATGTTCAGTATTTATTTTATGCTAAAATCATAATGCAAACATTTGGTAGTAAAGCTCCTAATTAAAAGCTTAAACTATATAATATATTTGGAATACTGACAGAAATGATCCTTTTTAAAGGGCAGAATATGTTTTGGATAAATGAATCACTGAAAAGTATGTTTAGAAAGTTCTCAAAAATTCATAATTTCATCTGTTAGACAACAAATGTTAAGTGCATTTATTATAATCTTTTGCATCATGTAAAACATCCTGAGAATAGTTCATTCTAAATCAGTTTGTTGTCTCTTTAAAAATCACATAACCTACTTTCATCAAAAATGTAAAAAATATTTTAGTGAAGTTAAGAATTTAAACTACTGTTAAAATATTATTGAGTATTTATGGCAACAAAATCTGGAAAAATCCCAGTTACACAAGATATTTATGCAGAAATAAATATTGTTCATGAATTAAAAATTATCATCCATTAAGATATATTCTCTCCTATGACATATATTACTGAATGGAAAACACCACCTTACTAAAAGTGCTAATTAAATAACTCAAATTAAAAATTTTTAATTTGAGATATTTAGTTTAAAAGAAGCACTTCTAACATTTTTAACTTAACTCTAAAGTTTTAAGATCCAACCTGCTTAGTACTTTTGAATGGAAATTCAAAACCAATAAAAATAAATTGATTTGGAGTCTCAAAGCATTTCATAAGCAATGAGGGGAAAAGTTGGGACAATTCTCATATTACAGAAAATCTACTATTAATAAAGATTGCACACTTTTTAAAGCTATATTCATCAATTTTTCTCACAAATTTCTGAAATCCTTTTGGGAATCACATGAGTGATAGCTAAATCAATACATATCCATTTATTTATTTATTTATTTTTCTTAATTTTTATTTTTACTTTATTTTACTTTACAATACTGTATTGGTTTTGCCATACATTGACATATTCAACAAATATTTATGAAGTAATATAGGAAGAGCTTTGTTAGTCTTGAGTGAATTCCAAGCTGAAGATATGGATTCTGCCATCAAGAAACTTACAGGGAGAAAGGCCATATAACTAAAATGAAGCAGAAAATAGTGAAACATACAGATGAAGTGAAAATTTGGATTAATAAATAATTGGATTACTGGGAAGAGGTGAGACCTGAACCATACTTGTGAAATGTGGCTATGATTTTGGTCATGGGGCATCCAGAGAAAGATGCTGTGAGGTGATGGGGAGCACAAACAGAGGCTGAGAGAGGAAATCACATGGTGCATACATGCAATCAGAACAGCTTCATCTAACAGGAGAGAAGGTTTGCAAACAGAAGAGTAAAGACAGAGTGGGAAATGCCACAGCACCCACAACTGAGGGTCCTGCACCTAAAACAATGCAAGTTTCACTTTATCTTGTAGATATTCAAGATATAATCCCTTGAAAAATTATTAGTAAAAGAAGAAAGAACACACAGAATTGTATTTCAAAAGTTTCCTGTAGCAAACTATAAAAACCAAATAAGGAAGAAAAAACAGTAAAAGCTAACTGTGAAATCACCCAGGCAATAATAGATACAGACCCAGAGTATAGACTTGGGATCAAAGAAAAACTGTTGGTGGGATTTCATGGATTTGATGTGGGAGGCAAAGCAAAGGAAAAAGTGAAAACTGATGATTTGGTGAGTGGATGGTAGTTCAACTAGCAGAAATGGAAACTCTCTGAGTGGGGAGGTCACGCAGGGAAGTGTTGGCCATAAGAGCAAACTATTACTGGGCACCTCCAGACACATTCCCAAGTATATGTCTGGTGTCACCTCTTTCAGCTGGCTGGAGAAGCTGAGACTGCTAAGGTGATTTGCCCAAGATCACTCAGTGAGGGAGTGATAGATCTAGGAAGGGCCATGCAGTCATCTTGAGTCCTGCCTTAGACTGAATAAGAAGAACAAGTGTAAAATTTAGGGGATAAAATTGAGTACTGAGTTTGAAGCTCCATAGAAAGAGCTCACCCAAGACAAAATGTGAATGAATCGTAGTCAGAGTAAAAGCCATTAAGTTACAGCACGTGAATGGCATGTGTGTGCATGCTAAGTCACTCCAGTCAGATCTGACTCTTTGTGACCATATGAACAGTAACCCATCAGGCTCCGCTATCTATGGGATTCTCTAGGCAAGAATACTGGTGTAAGATAGTGGAGGAGTAGGTGGATGTGGAGTACATCTTTTTCCACAGATACATCAGGAATATACCTTCAGACACAGACGTGCTTGCAGAATACTAGCCAAGAGCAGGCAGGATTACCTGACCACTGGAAAAGATTATATAGAACCATGCAAAACTTAGTAAGTTGAAGGCACAGGAGAGTTAGTAGGACTGGACCTGCCTTCAGTGGATGAGGGAACTGAAGCAGGCGTCCAATCCCATATCGGGGCAATTGTTTGGGTCAGAGGAGAAACATTTAGGACTGTTAGTAAAACAGCTGCCCTGTGACAGCATAAATGGAGTGAGTATCACACAGATGATCCTACCACAGCTATATGTACCCTGGACAGGAACATGGGTCCCCTAGAAGGCACAGTGACTGGAAGCTTCAGCATAGGGATTTTGGAGCAATCCTAAGGCAAGGTCTGATGTTGACTGTGGGGAGACAGCCCGACGGGATGTGAGGGAGGAGATTATGGTGGGAAATGCCCCTGGAGGAGAGCCACGCAACCACTGGAAGCAAGGGGATACTGCTGAGTCATGCGTAGGGGGTGGAGCCATAACCTGCCACATGCCATCACCTGCAGCTGAACAATAGAGGCTGGGTCTTCAAGGACCTAGGGCAAACCCCAGCAAACGTGTCCCTGTAAGTACCTGATGTGCTACACACCAGAGTAGGACCCCAGCCAGGGAGCCTCTTTTTGTGCTGGATGTGACAAGCAACAGAGAAGGACCCTAGGCAGGAGAGATCTCTAAATGCCTGAATGGGTGGAGCAAAGGAGAAGGACTAGCCTAAGAGGCCTTCCTATTGCCTGCTGCCAGAGGCTAGATAAAGAATCTGATAGGACTACAGTTTCTGTGGCTGAGACACTCCATGAACGCTTGGAGCAGTCAGAGTCCCTGCTGCCCAAGCAGCTGTGCCACCTCATGTTCAATCCTCACTGGGACAGAACTGCCACAGGCTAGAAAAATTCCTGTGTCTGCCCATGTGGGATCACTTCAGCTGAGTTCAGCTCTTTGTGACCCTGTGGACTGTGGCCTGCCAGGCTTCTCTATACAAGGGATTCTCTAGGCAAGAATAGTCAACTGGGTTGCCATTCCCTTCTAGAGCACTATATTTTTGCTGCCCTAGCTGTCAACTCCCCAGAGTAGCTAGTGCCACCAGGGCCCTTGCAAACCAAGCAGCTGAACCACCTCCACATCTGGTGCTTACTGGGGCAGACTTATGTCCTCCAGGATAGACTTCGAGCAAACCCCTATAGACGTCCCACATGAAGAGGTGGAGATAAAACCACAATTGAAACCCAGGGGCAGTGTGGCTAAGGAAAAGGACTCAAAATCTTCCCACAAGTTGTACAGTGGCAGATTAAATCCACATGATCAATGAGGCAGATTCTGTGTCTATGGAATATATGAAAGAATATTGAGAGTTCTCACAAAAGAAAATGCATAGTTCTGACAGCTGTGGACATTGGAGGCAAGAATATACAAGAGTAGGACCAGATTAGAGTCTGAGCTGCCCCCAAACAAGTCCAGAGACAAGTGTAGTGTTGGAGGGTATCCTAGGGAGGTGAGGTGGACTGTGACTCCCAGGGAGGGAAAGGATGCTAATAGCAGAGACTCAAGCAAAACATTTATTATTTTTATATGTTGACTTATCCTGTAGTTTCTTCTAGATTTTTTCTATTTTTCCTTTTTTTCCCCCCTATGTTGTTGTAGTTGTCTATTTTATTAGTGCTGTTAAATCTATTCAAGATTTTGTGAATATTTTTGTTTTTTTTTTTATCACACTTTTCTTTTCTTATATACTTCTGACTCTATGTTGACCTTTTGAGGATCTGTGGCTGTTTCTTTTTTCTATTTCTTTTTTTCTTTTTAACTCTCTCTTTCTTATTAATCTTCATTTTAAAATTGTTAAAATGTATTATCTTTTTCTACATTTATTCCTTTGTATGCTGTTCCTACTGTTCTTTTCCCATTGCAGTTAATCTTTAATATGCATAAATTTTCTTTATATACTTCTATTTAACTTTGCATTTCTATTCTTTCTTTCTTTTTTTTTTCTTTCCTTTCTCTTTCTCACTATATTTGTTTTGTTTTTGTTGCTTTATTCCCAAGCTGACACATTGCTTTAGTTATTTTTACAGTTTTTGCTCTTTAGTTAGTTTTTATCTTAACTGGATGATATCATTTTTGGTTTCTTTTGTTCATGGGTTCAATCTATTGTACTTTTTTTGGGGGGGATGGTTTTGGTTTTGATTATGAGTGTATATGTATGTGTATATATTCCATTATTTTAGTTATTATTTCCTTGATTTTATAATTGCCATGTGTCTGGGGTTGTGTCTTTTGTTTCCCATTTTAGTGTATTTGTATTAACCCACTTAATGCCATAACAAACCACCTGTGGAATCTCCATGCCCAGCCAGAGATCAAGCCCTGAGCCTTCAGAGTGAAAGTGCTGACTCTAAGACCCTACACTACCAGCGAGCTCCTAACCCTAAGGAGTATCAAATATTGAGAACTCCTACAAAGGCAACCACTTGGGTACAAGACCAAGCATCACAAAACAGCCAGTAGCACCTTGTGCAAGACCCTCATCCAAATAACAAACAAGGCAAAACTCAAACCCAATCATCAGTAGACAGGATTATCCCCTCATTCATTGATGCCTATCAGAGGGGAAACAAAACAAAACAAAACAAAAACCCTCACATCCTCTGACCAAGAAGAAAAAGTGAGAAGTGAAGTCGTTCAGTCATGTCTGACTCTGTGACCTCATGAACTGTAGTCTACAAGGCTCCTCTGTCCATGGAATTTTCTAGGCAAGAGTACTGGAGTGGGTTGCCATTTCCTTCTCCAGGGGATCTTCCCCACCCAAGGATCGAACCTGGGTCTCCTGCATTGCAGGCAGATGCTTCATTGTCTGAGCCACCAAATCACACCCTACATGAGGCTTACACAAAACACTAGACCAACCTTATGAGGACAGAAACCAAAAGAAAGAAAAAAATCCAATCTTGAAGCTTGGGAAAAGGAGACTTCAAACACAATAAGCTGAAAAACAAAATAAAAATAATGAAAAGGCAGAGAAGTACTGTGCAAATGAAAGAAAAACCTATAAACACACAAGTCCAAATAAATGAAGAGGAAATCAGCAAACCACCTGAAAAAGAATTCAGAATAATGATAGTAAAGATGATCCAAAACCTTTCAAATAGAATGGAGAAAAGGCAAGAATCCATTAACAAAGATCTAGAAAAATTAAAGAATAAAAATACAGAGACAAAGAACACAATTACTGCATTTAAAAATACTTTAGAAGGAATCAATAGTGGACTATCTGAATCAGAAGAGTGGATCAGTGAGCTAGAAGATAGAATGATGGAAATAACTGCTGAAGAGTAGAATCAGTACAAATAATGAAAATAACTGATGATAGTCTCAGAAACCTCTGGGTCAATATTAAATGCACCAACATTCTAATTATAGGGGTCCCAAAAGAAGAGACAAAGAAAGCATTTGAGAAAATTTTTTGAGATTATAGTTGAAAAATTTCTCCATCATGGGAAAGGAAATAGGCAATCAAGTCTAAGAAATGCAGAGTCCCATATAGGATAAACATGCCAAGACAAGTAATAATCAAATTAACAAAGAATTAAAAAGCAGAGACATTACTTTGCCAACAAAGATCCATCTTGTCAAGGCTATGGTCATGTATGGATGTGAGAGTTGGACTGTGAAGAAAGCTGAGAGCCGAAGAATTGATGCTTTTGAACTGTGGTGTTGGAGAAGACTCTTGAGAGTCCCTTGGACTGCAAGGAAATCCAACCAGTCCATTCTAAAGGAGATCAGTCCTGAGTGTTCATTGGACGGACTGATGCTGAAGCTGAAACTCCAATACTTTGTCCAACTCTCTCATGCAAAGAGTTGACTTATTGTAAAAGACTCTGATGCTGGGAGGGACTGGGGCAGGAAGAGAAGGGGACAACAGAAGATGAAATGCCTGGATGGCATCATCGACTCGATGGACATGAGTTTGAGTAAACTCTCGGAGTTGGTGATGGACAGGGAGGCCTGGTATGCTGCGATTAATGGGGTCACAATGAGTCAAACACGACTGAGCAACTGAACTGAACTGAACTGAACTGAAACACAAAGAAAGGAAAATAAATTCAAAGAGACTTATATAGTCAGGAAGTACAAGAGGAGATAAAGGCCTACAAAAAGAAACCAAAATGCTTAAGAAAATGGCAACAGGAACATATATACCAATAATTACTTTATTTTTTTATTTTTTTTTAATTATTTTTTTAAATTTATTATTTTTTTTTTAGTTTTTTATTTTTTAAATTTTAAAATCTTTAATTCTTACATGCATTCCCAAACATGAACCCTCCTCCCAACTCCCTCCCCATAACATCTTTCTGGGTCATCCCCATGCACCAGCCCCAAGCATGCTGCATCCTGCGTCAGACATAGACTGACGATTCAATTCACATGATAGTATACATGTTAGAATGTCATTCTCCCAAATCATCCCACCCTCTCCCACTCCCTCTGAGTCCAAAAGTCCGTTATACACATCTGTGTCGCCTTCCCTGTCCTGCATACAGGGTCGTCATTGCCATCTTCCTAAATTCCATATATATGTGTTAGTATACTGTATTGGTGTTTTTCTTTCTGGCTTACTTCACTCTGTATAATCGGCTCCAGTTTCATCCATCTCATCAGAACTGATTCAAATGAATTCTTTTTAACAGCTGAGTAATACTCCATTGTGTATATGTACCACAGCTTTCTTATCCATTCATCTGCTGATGGACATCTAGGTTGTTTCCATGTCCTGGCTATTATAAACAGTGCTGCGATGAACATTGGGGTACATGTGTCTCTTTCAATTCTGGTTTCCTCGGTGTGTATGCCCAGCAGTGGGATTGCTGGGTCATAAGGTAGTTCTATTTGCAATTTTTTAAGGAATCTCCACACTGTTCTCCATAGTGGCTGTACTAGTTTGCATTCCCACCAACAGTTTTCTCCACACCCTCTCCAGCATTTATTGCTTGCAGATTTTTGGATCGCAGCCATTCTGGCTGGTGTGAAGTGGTACCTCATTGTGGTTTTGATTTGCATTTCTCTAATAATGAGTGATGTTGAGCATCTTTTCATGTGTTTGTTAGCCATCTGTATGTCTTCTTTGGAGAAATGTCTATTTAGTTCTTTGGCCCATTTTTTGATTGGGTCGTTTATTTTTCTGGAGTTGAGCTGCATAAGTTGCTTGTATATTTTTGAGATTAGTTGTTTGTCAGTTGCTTCATTTGCTATTATTTTCTCCCATTCAGAAGGCTGTCTTTTCACCTTGCTTATATTTTCCTTTGTTGTGCAGAAGCTTTTAATTTTAATTAGATCCCATTTGTTTATTTTTGCTTTTATTTCCAGAATTCTGGGAGGTGGATCATAGAGGATCCTGCTGTGATTTATGTCTGAGAGTGTTTTGCCTATGTTCTCCTCTAGGAGTTTTATAGTTTCTGATCTTACATTTAGATGTTTAATCCATTTTGAGTTTATTTTTGTGTGCGGTGTTAGAAAGTGATCTAGTTTCATTCTTTTACAAGTGGTTGACCAGTTTTCCCAGCACCACTTGTTAAAGAGATTGTCTTTACTCCATTGTATATTCTTGCCTCCTTTGTCAAAGATAAGGTGTCCATATGTGTGTGGATTTATCTCTGGGCTTTCTATTTTGTTCCATTGATCTATATGTCTGTCTTTGTGCCAGTACCATACTGTCTTGATGACTGTGGCTTTGTAGTAGAGCCTGAAGTCAGGCAAGTTGATTCCTCCAGTTCCATTCTTCTTTCTCAAGATTGCTTTGGCTATTCGAGGTTTTTTGTATTTCCATACAAATCTTGAAATTATTTGTTCTAGTTCTGTGAAAAATGTGGCTGGTAGCTTGATAGGGATTGCATTGAATTTGTAAATTGCTTTGGGTAGTATACTCATTTTCACTATATTGATTCTTCCGATCCATGAACATGGTATATTTTTCCATCTATTAGTGTCCTCTTTGATTTCTTTCATCAGTGTTTTATAGTTTTCTATATATAGGTCTTTCGTTTCTTTAGGTAGATATATTCCTAAGTATTTTATTCTTTTTGTTGCAATGGTGAATGGAATTGATTCCTTAATTTCTTTTTCTACTTTCTCATTATTCGTGTATAGGAATGCAAGGGATTTCTGTGTGTTGATTTTATATCCTGCAACTTTACTATATTCATTGATTAGCTCTAGTAATTTTCTGGTGGAGTCTTTAGGGTTTTCCATGTAGAGACCTAATTGATATCTATAGGACATTTCACCCCAAAACAACGAATTTCACCTTTTTTTCAAGTGCTCATGGAACCTTCTCCAGGATAGATCACATCCTGGGCCATAAATCTAAACTTGATAAATTCAAAAAAATCGAAATCATTCCAAGCATCTTTTCTGACCATAATGCATTAAGATTAGATCTCAATTACAGGAGAAAAACTATTAAAAATTCCAACATATGGAGGTTGAACAACACACTTCTGAATAACCAACAAATCACAGAAGAAATCAAAAAAGAAATCAAAATATGCATAAAAACGAATGAAAATGAAAACACAACAACCCAAAACCTGTGGGACACTATAAAAGCAGTGCTAAGAGGAAAGTTCTTAGCAATACAGGCATACCTCAAGAAACAAGAAAAAAGTCAAATAAATAACCTAACCCTACAACTAAAGCAACTAGAAAAGGAAGAGTTGGAGAACCCCAGAGTTAGTAGAAGGAAAGAAATCTTAAAAATTAGGGCAGAAATAAATGCAAAAGAAACAAAAGAGACCATAGCAAAAATCAACAAAGCCAAAAGCTGGTTCTTTGAAAGGATAAATAAAATTGACAAACCATTAGCCAGACTCATCAAGAAGCAAAGAGAGAAAAATCAAATCAATAAAATTAGAAATGAAAATGGAGAGATCACAACAGACAACACAGAAATACAAAGGATCACAAGAGACTACTATCAGCAGTTGTATGCCAATAAAATGGACAATGTGGAAGAAATGGACAAATTCTTAGAAAAGTACAATTTTCCAAAACTGAACCAGGAAGAAATAGAAAATCTTAACAGACCCATCACAAGCATGGAAATTGATACTGTAATCAGAAATCTTCCAGCAAACAAAAGCCCAGGTCCAGATGGCTTCACAGCTGAATTCTACCAAAAATTTCGAGAAGAGCTAACACCTATCCTACTCAAACTCTTCCAGAAAATTGCAGAGGAAGGTAAACTTCCAAACTCATTCTATGAGGCCACCATCACCCTAATACCAAAACCTGACAAAGATGTCACAAAAAAAGAAAACTACAGGCCAATATCACTGATGAACATAGATGCAAAAATCCTCAACAAAATTCTAGCAATCAGAATCCAACAACACATTAAAAAGATCATACACCATGACCAAGTGGGCTTTATCCCAGGGATGCAAGGATTCTTCAATATCCACAAATCAATCAATGTAATTCACCACATTAACAAATTGAAAAATAAAAACCATATGATTATCTCAATAGATGCAGAGAAGGCCTTTGACAAAATTCAACATCCATTTATGATAAAAACTCTCCAGAAAGCAGGAATAGAAGGAACATACCTCAACATAATAAAAGCTATCTATGACAAACCCACAGCAAACATTATCCTCAATGGTGAAAAATTGAAAGCATTTCCCCTAAAGTCAGGAACAAGACAAGGGTGTCCACTTTCACCGCTACTATTCAATATAGTTCTGGAAGTTTTGGCCACAGCACTCAGAGCAGAAAAAGAAATCAAAGGAATCCAAATTGGAAAAGAAGAAGTAAAACTCTCACTGTTTGCAGATGACATGATTCTCTACATGGAAAACCCTAAAGACTCCACCAATAATTACTTTAAATGTACAAAAACAAACAAACAAACATATACATGCTGTCTACAGGGAAGCCACTTCAGACCTAAAGATACATACAGACTGAAAGTGAGAGGATAGAAAATATATTCCATGCAAATGGAAATCAAAAGACAGCTGGAATAGGAATCCTCATATCAGACAAAACAATTGTAAATATCTATGCATCCAACATAAGGACACCTCAATATGTAAGACAAACACTAATAGACAAAAAAGTAGAAACTGAAAGTAACCCAATAATAGAAGGAGAGTAACACCCCACTTACACCAATGGACAGACCATCAAAACAGAAAATTAATAAGGAAACACAAGACTTATATGTCACATTGGATCAGAGGGATCTCATTTTTACCTTCAGAACATTCCATCCAAATGTAGAAGAATGAACCTTCTTAAGTGCACATAGAAACTTCTCCAGGATAGACAAAGTCTTGGGTCATAAATCAAACCTCAGTAAATATAAGAAGGCTGAAATCATATCAAGCATCTTTTCTGACCACAATGTTTTGAAACTAAATATCAATTACAGGGGAAAAAAAAAAAGAAAAACAAACACATGGAAATTGAACAATATATTTCTAAGTAACAATAGGTTACTGATGAAATCAAAGGGAAATAAAAAAGTTCCTAGAAACAAATGTCAATGAAAACATAACTCAAAACCCACAGGATGCAGCAAAAGCAGTTCTGATAGAGAAGTTTATAGCAAATACAATACTACCTTAGGAAATAACAAAAACATTGAATAGATAACATAAATTTACACCTAAAACAGCTGGAAAAACAAGGACAGCAACAACCACAAAAAACTCCAAAGTTAACAGAAGAAAAGAAATAAATTTCAGAGCAGAAATAAATGAAAAGGAAATGACAGAAACAATAGTAAAGCTTAATAAAACTAAAAGCTTGTTCTTTGAGACGATAAACAAAACAGACAAACATTTAGTCAGACTCATCAAGAAAAAGAGAGAGAAGAAACAAATCAACAAAATCAGAAATGAAAGAGGAGGGGTTGCAACAGATAATGCAGAAATACAAAGGGTTATAAGAGACTATTATGAGCAACTATATGGCAATAAAATGAATAAACTGGAAGAAATGGACAGATTCTTAGAAAAGTCCAATCTTCCAAGACTGAACCAGGAAGAAATAAAAATTATGAACAACTCAATTACAAGCATTGAAATGGAAACTATGATTAAAAAAAACAAACAAACAAAAAAAAAACACCTCCCCCAAAACACAAGCCCAGGACCAGAGGGCTTCACTGATGAATTCTATCAAAATTTCAGAGAAGAGATATTTCCTATCCTTCTAAAACTTTCAAAAAATTACAAAGGAAAGAACAATTCCAAACTCATTCTACAAGGCCACCATCACCCTGATACCAAAACCAGAAAAAGACAACACACACACAAATTAAAATGAGGCCAGTATCACTGATGAACATACATGCAAAAATCCTCAACAAAATCCTATCAAACAGAATTCAATAACACATTAAAAAGCTCATACAGCGTGACCCAGTTAGATTTATTGCAGAGATACAAGAATTCTTCAATATATGCAAATTAATCAATATGATACACTATATTAAGAAACTGAAAGATAAAAATCATATAATAATCTCAATAGAAGAAGCAAAAGCCTTTGACAAAATTCAACACCCATTTATGATTAAAACTCTTAAAAATGGGCATAGAGGGAACCTACCTCAATATAGTAAAATCTATGGGTTACATGTGCTTTAATTTGCTTCCTGGGGGTCCCAGAGACTGCTCTCCAGGCGGAGTCACTGGGCTAGGCTCTCCTGCAGCAGGCCCCCAACGCCAGCCCTGCAGACCCTGGGGAAGTGCTGTGTCCTCCTCCAGGCCACCCGTGCCTTCCAAGAGCTCCTGTAGGTGATCTTCTCGGAGAACAGCCATGGCCTGAGCAGCTCCACCATGTCAGCCTACTCCAGCACCTTCTTCTCCAGCAGCCGCCTGCCCACCTTGTCCACCTGCTCACGGCAGCGTGTGAGCAGGTCCAGGGTGTGTGCATGCGCGGAGCTGATGAGCCGCCACAACTCCTCAGCTATGAGATGGGCCGTGGCCTCCCTGAACAGCTTCTCCACCAGCACCTTGCCTGGCCATGGGAGATCGAAGGACACCTGGCCCAGCTTCTCGCTCATCCTGAACTGCACGATCTGGGCATAGGCTCTCTGGATGACCTTCTTCAGGTTGTCCTGGGCCCCTGTGGTGACCCGCCCGAAGAACAGCTAGTCAGCCAGGTGGCTGCCCGGCATGGCGCACATGTGGTCAAAGAGCTGCTCCTGTATGTACAGGTGCTGCTCCCTGGGCAGGCACTGGGCATAGGTGAGCCCCTTGCCCCAGGGGATGATGGACACCTTGAGCAGGGAGGCTGTGTGTTCCAGGAACCAGCCCACCACCACATGGCCAGCCTCATGGTAGGCCACCGTCATCTTCTCGTAGGGCTGCAGGACCTGTGTCTTCTCAAGACCTGCAGGAGAGCCCAGCCTACGACCTCAGCCTGGAAAGCAGCCTCCAGGACCCCCAGGAAGCAAATTAAAACACATGTAACCTGAACAGTATTCCAGTACTCTTGTCTGGAAAATCCCACAGATGGAGGAGCCTGGTGGACTGCAGTCCATGGGTTCGCTAAGAGTCGGACAGGACTGAGTGACTTCACTATCACTTTTCACTTTCACACATTGGAGAAGGAAATGGCAACCCACTCCAGTGTTCTTGCCTGGAAAATCCCAAGGACGGGGGAGCCTGGTGGGCTGCCGTATATGGGGTCACATAGAGTCGGACATGACTGAAGGGATTTAGCAGCAGCAGCAGCATATATGATAAGTCACAGCAAGCATTATTCTCAATGGTGAAAACCTGAAAGCATTCCCTCTAAGATCAGGAAAAAGATAAGGGTGCCCACTCTCACATCTATTGTTCAAAATAGTTTTGGAAATCCTAGCTATGACAATCAGAGAAGAAGAAGAAATAAAAGGAATTCAAATTGGAAAAAGAAGTGAAGTTCTCACTGTTTGAAGATGACATGATACTGTACACAGAAAACTCTAAAGATATTATCAGAAAACTACTAAAGTTAATCAGTAAATTTAGCAATGTTGCAGGGTACAAAGTCAATACACAGAAATCACTTGCATTCCTTTATACTAACTTAAATGCAGAGTACATGATGAGAAACACTGGGCTGGATGAAGCACAAGCTGGAATCAAGATTGCTGGGAGAAATATCAATAACCTCAAATATGCAGATGACACCACACTATGGCAGAAAGTGAAGAAGAATTATAGAGCCTCTTGATGCAAGTGAAAGAGGAGAGGGAAAAGTTGGCTTAAAGCTCAACATTCAGAAAACGAAGATCACGGCAATCTGGTCCCATCATTTCATGGGAAATAGATGGGGAAACAGTGGAAACAGTGTCAGACTTTATGTTTTGAGGCTCCTTAAATCACTGCAGATGGTGATTGCAGTCATGAAATTAAAAGACGCTTACCCCTTGCAAGGAAAGTTATGACCAACCTAGATAGCATATTCAAAAAGCAGAGACATTACTTTGCCGACTAAGGTCCATCTAGTCAAGGCTATGGTTTTTCCAGTGCTCATGTATGGATATGAGTGTGGGACTGTGAAGAAAGCTGAGAGCTGAAGAATTGATGCTTTAGATCTGTCGTGTTGGAGAAGACTCTTGAGAGTCCCTTGGACTGCAAAGAGATCCAACCAGTCCATCCTAAAGGAAATATGTCCTGAATATTCATTGGAAGGACTGATGCTGAAGCCCAAACTCCAATACTTTGGCCACCTCATAAGAACTGACTCATTTGAAAAGACCTTAAAGCTGGGAAAGATTGAAGGTGAAAGGAGAAGGGGATGACAGAGGGTGAGATGGCTGGATGGCATCACCAACTCAATGGACATGAGTTTGAGTAAACTCTGGGAGTTGGTGAAGGACACGGAGGCCTGTGGTGCTCCAGTCTATGGAGTCACAAACAGTCGGACACGACTGAGTGATGGAACTGAACAATGAAATATCAGAAGGAGAAATTAAGGAATCAATCCCATTCACCATTACAACAAAAAGAATAAAACTTCTAGAATAAATATACCTCAGGAGACAAAGAATTTTATACAAAGAACTGTATATTATAAAACACTGATGAAAGAAATCAAAGACAACATAGACAGATGGAGAGATATTCCAACTTCCTGGATTGGAAGAATCAATATTATGAAAATGACTATACTACCAAATGCAATCTACAGATTCAGTGCAATTCCTATCAAAGTACCAATGGCATTTTTCACAGAACTAGAGCAAAAATGTCACAATTTATATGGAGACACAAAAGACCCTGTTTAGCCAATGCAGTCTTGAGAAAGAAGAGTAGAGCTGGAGGAATCAACCTTCCTGACTTCAGGTTATACCAAAAAGCTGTTGCCATCAAGATAGTATAGTACTGGCACAAAAACAGAAATATGCACCAATGGAACAAGATAGAGATCCCAGAAATAAACCCCCACACCTATGTCTACCTTATTTTTGACAAAGGAGGCAAGAATATACAATGGGGCAAAAACAGCCTCTTCAATAAGTGGTACTGGGAAAACTGGACAGCTACATGTAAAAGCATGAAATTAGAACATTTCCTAATACCATTCACAAAGATAAACTAAAAATGAATTAAAGACCTAAATGTAAGATCAGAAACTATAAAACTCTTAGAGGAAAACATAGGCTGAATACTCAGTGACATAGATCAAAGCAAGATCCTCTATGACCCACCTCCTAGAGTAATGGAAATAAAAATAAAAATAAAAATAAAATAAATAAATAAGTTGGGCCTAATTAAGCTTAAATATTAAAGGAAACTACAAACAAGGTGAAAAGATAACCCTCAGAATGGGAGAAAATAATAGCAAATGAAACAACAGATAATGAATTAATTTCCAAAATATAAGCAGCTCATACAAGTCAATATCAGAAAAACAAACAACCCAATCAAAAAGTGGGAAATAGATTTAAACAGACATTTCTCCAAAGAAGACATATAGGTGGCTAGTGAACACATGAAAAGATGCTCAACATTGCTCATTATTAGAGAAATGCAAATCAAAATTGCAATGAGATATCGCCTCACACTGGTCAGAATGGCAATCATCAAAAAAAAAAAAAAAGTCTGCAAACAATAATGCCGGAGAGGATGTGGAGAAAAGGGAACACTCTTGCACTGTTTTGTTGGTGGTAGTTTAAATTGATACAGCCACCATGGAAGATGGTATGGAGATTCCTTATAAAACTAGGGATAAAACCACCATCAGTTCAGTTCAGTTCAGTTCAGTTGCTCTGTCGTGTCCGACTCTTTGCAACCTCATGAATCGCAGCAGGCCAGGCCTCCCTGTCCATCACCAACTCCCAGAGTTCACTTAGACTCCTGTCCATCGAGTCAGTGATGCCATCCAGCCATCTCATCCTCGTCCCCTTCTCCTCCTGCCCCCAATCCCTCCCAGCATCAGAGTCTTTTCCAATGAGTCAACTCTTCGCATGTGGTGGCCAAACTACTGGAGTTTCAGCTTCAGCATCATTCCCTCCAAAGAAATCCCAGGGCTGATCTTCAGAATGGACTGGTTGGATCTCCTTGCAGTCAAAGGGACTCTCAAGAGTGTTCTCCAACACCACAGTTCAAAAGCATCAATTCTTCACTGCGCAGCTTTCTTCACAGTTCAACTCTCACATCCATACATGACCACTGGAAAAACCATAGCCTTGACTAGACGGGCTTTTGTTGGCAAAGTAATGTCTCTGCTTTTCAATACGCTGTCTAGGTTGGTCATTACTTTTCTTCCAAGGAGTAAGCGTCTTTTAATTTCATGGCCACAGTCACCATGATATATATATATATATAAAATTAGTAATTTTATAAATCCTTAAAAAAGAAAATCAGTAAAGACAACACCAGGAAAAGAGAAGAGGCATGGGTCCAGCAATAAATTTACACCTGAAAGCATTGGGACTTCCTCCTAGCAAGTAACACACACCCTACAGCTATTCATATCCTCAACACCAGCTTCAGTACCAAAGAAAGCAGCTTCAGAAGCATGCCATCTTGGAGGCCAAACATCTAAGAAAGACCAACACTACTCAAATCTTGTACAAGCCCCTCTATCCTTGTCCTTTGAAGTGAAAAGCTTTTATTTTACTCTCCGGTTCTTCCTCTGAGTCTGTAAAGGCTGCTTCAGAGCTCATGATTAGGAATGTGATGTAGGGAAAAAAGTGAATTGCTGTTAGGCTGGGAAACTGGTAACAATCTAGACTATAAATTGGCCACATGAGGGAATCAAATTCCCAAGTCCCAGAAAGGTGTCAACAAAGGCCTGACACACATGCAGTAGTTGTTCTCACAAGTAGACCCCAATCAGAAGAAAGTTGATGACCATAGCACATAGACACTAGGTTGGTTGAAAATAGATTGTTGATAATGTAAGAAATTTCACCTTGATGCCAACCCATCCAAGAATTGTGCAAGAGGCTATCACACACCCTGCAGTCCACTCACCAACACTGATATTAAACCCCCCTCCCTGGAAGTCACTGGGGATTTAGAGTTTTTCAAACATGCACTGCCCATACTCCTTGCTCAGTGCCTGCAATAATGCTACACTTTCCTTCAACACAACCTTGTGTCAGTAGTTTGCCTTTACCCTATCAGTTTAGTTCAGTCAATCAGTCACGTCCAGCTCTGTGACACCATGGACTACAGCAGGCCAGGTTTCCCTGTCCATCACCAACTCGCAGAGCTTGCTCAAATTCATGGACAAAGAGTCCGTGATGCCATACAACCATCTCATCTCTGTCGTCCCCTTCTCCTCCTGCCTTCAATTTTTCCCAGCAACAGGGTCTTTTCAAATGAGTCAGTTCTTCACATAAGGTGGCCAAAGTGTTGGAGCTTCAGCATCAGTCCTTCCAATGAATATTCAGCATTGATTTCCTTTAGGATTGACTGGTTGGATCTTTGTGGAGCCAAAGAGATTCTCAAGAGTCTTCTCCAACACCATGGTTCAAAAGCATAGATTCTTTGGCACTCAGCTTTCCTTATGGTCCAACTTTCACATTCATTCAAGACTTCTGAAAAACCATAGCTTTGACCAGACAGACCTTTGTTGACAAAATAATGTCTCTGCTTTTGAATATGCTATTTATGTTGGTCATAGCTTTTCTCCCAAGGAACAAGCATCTTGTAATTTCATGGCTGCACTTACCATCTGCAGTGATTTTGGAGCCCTCTAAAATAAAGTCTGTCAATTCCCATTGTTTCCCCATCTATTTGCCATGAAGTGATGGGACCAGATGCCATGAACTTGGTTATTTGAATGTTGAGTTTTAAGCAAATTTTTTCACTCTCCTCTTTCACTTTCACCAAGAGGATCTTTAGTTCTTCTTTGCTTTCTGACATAAGGGTGGTGTCATCTGCATATCTGAGGTTATTGATATTTCTCCCAGCAGTCTTTACTCAGCTTGTGTTTCATCCTACCCAGCATTTTGCATGATGTACTCTGAAGAAAAGTTTAATAAGCAGAGTGACAACATACCTGAGGAAATCCTTTCCCAATGTGGAACCAGTCTGTTCATCCATGTCTGGTTCTAGCTGTTGCTTCTTGACCTGCATACAAATTTATCAGGAGGCAGGTCAGGTGGTCTGATATTCCCATCTCTTGAAGAATTTTCCACAGTTTGTTATGATCCACACAGTCAAAGACTTTGGTGTATTCAATAAAGCAGAAGTAGATGTTTTTATGGAATTCTCTTGGTTTTTCTATGATCCAACGGATGTTGGCAATTTGGTCTCTGTTTCCTCTGCATTATCTAAATCCAGCTTGAACATATGGAAGTTCATGGTTCACATACTATTAAAGCTTGGCTTGGAGAATTTTGAGCATTACTTTGCTAGCATGTGAGATAAATGCAATCATGCAATAGTTTCAACATTCTTTGGCCTTGCCTTTCTTTGGGATTGGAATGAAAACTGACCTTTTCCAGTCCTGTGATCACTGCTGAGTTTTCCAAATTTGCTGGCATATTGAGTGCAGCATCACCTTTTAGGATTTGAAATAGTTCACCTGAAGTTCCATCACCTCTACTAGCTTTGTTTGTAGTGATGCTACTTAAGGCCTAATGAAAACAGAACAGTAGGGTCTAATAGCGTGGTCCAAATGAGACTTGAAAACAAGGGATAAGGAAAAAAGCTATAAACATTCAAATAGGAATGATAGATTATCTGAAATGAAGAAAATATGTTTATTTCAATCATATGATTTGTGAAATTAAATACAAGAACTATTGTAACAATATCTTTCAAATGCTGTGTGAAAAGAATTTAAATCTAGAAATCCCTACTAGTCCAACTTTCATTCAAGATAAATGGGCTCAAGAAAGTCATTTGTAAACATCTGAGGACTTGGAAAATAGATCATGCACAAAATATTTTCTAAACAACCCAGAAGGAAAAGTGCTAGAAGGAAAACTGAGTGAATTAATATAATCAATTGTAATACTTAAATAGGTACCAATTAGAAACAATGATTTTAACAACTTGAAACTGCTTAATTACAACAAAAGTACAGAGTGAATTGCAACACAAGTGCAATCTGATTATTTAGTATATTCAGCATATTGATTTGTCTAGGGGAGAATATCACTATTGATTAAATCTATACTTGTTTTTGGAGAAGGCAATGGCACCCCACTCCAGTACTCTTGCCTGAAAAATCCGATGGACAGAGGAGCCTGATAGTCTGCAGTCCCTGGGTTTGCGAAGAGTCGGATACGACTGAGCGACTTCACTTTCACTTTTCACTTTCATGCATTGGAGAAAGAAGTGGCAACCCACTCCAGTGTTCTTGCCTGGAGAATCCCAGGGATGGGGAGTTTGGTGAGCTACCATCTATGGGGTTGCACAGAGCTGGACATGACTGAAGCGACTTAGCAGCAGCAGCACCATATTTGTTTTAAAAGATACAGATGAATTTTGTATTAAAATGCAAGCATATTCCTAGACATTTATTTTAGGGAAATGAAAACATACATTTGTACAAAAATCTCTTCATAAATATTGACAGCAGATCTTTTTTTAATAGACCCAATCTGGAAATAACCTAATTCCCTCAAGGGGTGAGTGGATAAACAAAATCTGGGATACCTATAAAATGGATGAATTGCCAAGGAATGAACTACAGAATCACACAAAATTTAGATTTAAAGTGGAAAAAAAAAAAACCAAACCCTCAAAGTGTACAAACTCTATGGCTGCATTTATAGTACATTTCTTTTTAAATTTATTTATTTTTAATTGAAGGATAATTTCTTTACAGAATTGTGTCGGTTTCTGCCAAATATCAACATGGATCAGCCATAGGTATACATATGTTCCCTCCCTCTTGAACCTCTCTCCCACCTCTCTCCCCTTCTCAACCCTCTAGGTATAAGCAGCCTCTTTGATCATGTGTGTGTGTGTGTGTGTGTGTGTGTGTGTGTGTGTGTGTGTGTTAGTTTCTCAGTCGTGCCTGATTCTTTTCGACCCCATAGGCTGTAACCCACCAGGCTCCTCTGTCCATGGGATTCCCCAGGCAAGAATTCTTTAGGAGATTTTCCTGAACCAGGGATCAAACCTAGGTCTCCAGCATTGTAGGCAGGTTCTTTCACTATTTGAGCTATTTGGGAAACCCCAAAGATTATACATACTGATGCCAATTCTGGAGTTTAATAATGTGCTGTAGTTATGCAAGATGTTGTAATTATAGAAAACAGTGATGGGTATGTCTGTGCTGTTTTTGTAACTTCTGTGGTTATATTAGTATAATTATTCCAGAACATAAAGTTTAAAAAATAGCAACAAAAATCCAAGTATAGCTCCTAAAATTAAAAATTATAACTGCCAACCCAGTAAAGGGGAAAATGATCCAATAAATGACAATAAAAATGAAAATAAATAAATAAGCCAAAAATAGAAGAAAGGACAAATAAATAATGTGGCAAAAATAAGCCAAAGCTCTCCAATAGCATCATGAAAGAAAATTAGTTATAGGTAATTATTTAAAATATAGACAATATCACACATCCAAATTGCTTATAATTGACCCATTTAATATCAAATGGTGGAGGAATATTGAAAAGTATAAGATGTCCCAAGTAATATAAGATGAAATAGATTAGTTGTTGAACCATTATAATCAAAGAGGAAAGTTCTCAGATGGACAAAGACAGATAACAAATAATATGAGTTCCAAATATTTATGTACTTTATACACAGCCTTAAAATATATAAAGAAAAAAACTGATTAATCTTTCATAAAACTAAACAAATTATAAATCATATTTGATGTCTTAGTATAACTCTCTTAGAAAATAATGGATGAAATACCTAAAAAGAGAAGAATTAATTGAGATTATGAATGATATAGGTCATGAATAAAATATAAAGCAAAAACAACGCCCAACTGTAGATATGTCTGCGGATGGAAGTAAAGTCTGATGCTGTAAAGAGCAATATTGCATAGGAAACTGGAGTGTTATGTCCAAGAATCAAGGTAAAGAAGTGGGCAAACAGGAGACAGCAAGAGTGAACATCGACATTTTAGGGACAAGTAAACTAAAATGGACTGGAAAGGGTGAACTTTATTCAGGTGAATATTATATCTACTACTGTGGGCAAGAATCTCTTAGGAGAGTCTGAAATGCAGTGCTTGTGTGCAATCTCAAAAATGATAGAATGATCTCTGTTCGTTTCCAAGGCAAACCATTTAATATTACAGTAATCCAAGTCTATGCCCCTACTAGTAATGCTGAAGAAGCTGAAGTTGAATGGTTCTATGAAGACCTACAAGACCTTCTAGAAATAACACTTGAAAAAAGATGTCCTTTTCATCATAGGGGACTGGAATGCAAAATAAGGAAGGCAAAAGATACCCGGAGTAACAGGCAATTTGATTTTGGAGTACAAAATGAAGCAGGGCAAAGGCTGAGGGTTTTGCCAAGAGAAAGCACTGGTCATAGCAAACACCCTCTTCCAACAACACAAGAGAAGACTACACATGGACATCACCAGATAGTTGATATCAAAGATTGATATCATAGATTGATTATGTTCTTTGCAGCCAAAGAAGAAGCTCTATACAGTTAACAAAAACAAGTCTGGGAGCTGACTGTGGCTCAGATCATTAACTCCTTATTGCCAAATTCAGACTTAAATTGAAGAAAGTAGGGAAAACCATTCAGATATGACCTAAATCAAATCCTGTATGATTTTACAGTGGAAGTGACAAATAGATTCAAGGGATTATGTGTGATAGACAAAGTGCCTGATGAATTACGGATGGAGATTTGTGACATTGTAAAGGAGGCAGTGATCAAGACCATCCCCAACAAAAAGAAATGCAAAAAGGTAAAAACGTTGTCTGAGGAGGCCTTACAAATAGCTGAGAAAAAAAGAGACGTGAATGACAAAGGAAAAAGAGGAAAGATATACCCATTAGAACGCAGAGATCCAAAGAATAGCAAGGAGAGATAAGAAAGTCTTCTTCACTGATCATTGCAAAGAAATAGAGGAAAACAATAGACTAGGTAAGACTAGAGATAAGATGGACACAATAAAGGACAGAAATGACATAGACCTAACAGAAGAAGAAGATATTAAGAAGAGGTGGCAATAATACACAGAAGAACTATACAAAAAGGTCTTCATGACCCAGATAGCACGAAGGTGTGATCACTCACCTAGAGCTAGAAATACTGGAGTGCAAAATCAAGTGGGCTTTTGGAAGCATTACTATGGACAAAGCTAGTGGAGGCAATGGAATACCGGCTGAGCTATTTCAAATTCTAAAAGATGATGCCGTGAAAGTGCTACACTTCATATACAAACAAGTTTGGAAAACTCAGCAGTGGCCACAAGACTGGTAAAGACCAATTTTCATTCCAATCCCAAGGAAAGGCAATGCCAAAGAATGTTCAAACTACCACACTATTGCACTCATTTCACATGCTAGCAAAGTAATGTTCAAAATTCTCCAAGCCAGGCTTCAACAGTATGTGAACTGTGAGCTTCCATATGTTCAAGCTGGATTTAGATAAAGCAGAGGAACCAGAGATCAAATGGCCAACTCTATTGATCATAGGAAAAGTAAGAGAGATCCAGAAAAATATCTACTTCTACCTTATTGAGTACGCCAAAGTCTTTGACTGTGTGGATCATAACAAACAGTGGAAAATTCTTCAAGAGATGGGAATACCAGACCACTTTACCTGTCTCCTGAGAAATCTGTATGCAGGTCAAGAAGCAACAGTTAGAACCAGACATGGAAGAACAGACTGCTTCCAAATTGGGAAAGGAGTTCCTCAAGGCTATATGTTGTCACCCTACTTAGTAAACTTATATTCAGAGTACATCATGCAAAATGCTGGGCTGGATGAAACACAAGCTGGAATCAAGATTGCCAGGAGAAATACCAATAACCTCAGATATGCAGATGACACCACCCTTATGGCAGAAAATGAAAAAAAGCTAAAGAGCCTCCTGATGAAAGTGAAAGAGGAGAGTGAAAAAGTTGGCTTAAAACTCAACATTCAAAAAACTAAAATCATGGCCCCAGTCCCATCATTTCATGGCAAATAGATAGGGAAACAATGGAAATAGTGACAGACTTTATTTTGGGGTCTCCAAAATCACTGCAGATGGTGACTGCCTCCATGAAATTATAAGAATCTTGTTCCTTGGGAGAAAAGCCATGACCAATGTAGACAGCATATTAAAAAGCAGAGACATTACTTTGCCAACAAAGATCTGTCTAGTCAAAGCTATAGTTTTTCCAGTAGTCATATGTGGACGTGAGAATTGGACCATAAAGAAAGCTGAATGCCAAATAATTGATGCTTTTGAGTTGCGGTGTTGGAGAAGACTCTTAAGAGTCCCTTGGACTGCAAGGGAATCAAACCAATCAATCCTAAAGGAAATCAGTGTTGAATATTCATTGGAAGGACTGATGCTGAAGCTGAAGCTCCAATTCTATGGCTACCTGATGTGAAGAACTGACTCATTTGGAAAGACCCTGATGCTGGGAAAGATCTAAGGCAGGAGGAGAAGGGGACGACAGAGGATGAGATGGTTGTATATGGGATCACAAACTTGATGCACATGAGCTTGAGTAAGCTCTGTGAGTTGTGGGTGGAGAGGGAAGACTGGTGTGCTGCAGTGCATGAGGTCTTGAAGAGTTGGATATGACTGAGCGACTGAACCGAATTGTTTTATGCCTTCAATAAATAAAGAATACACCTTCCAATCATTACACTGTTGTTCAGTCACAAAATCATGTCCAGCTCATTGCAACCCCATGGACTGTAGCCCACCAGATTCCTCTGTCCGTGGGATTTCCTAGGCAAGAATGCAGGAGTAGATTGCCATTTCCTTCCCTGGGGAATCTTCCCCACCCAGGGATCGAACTGCCATCTCTTGCATTAGAAGGTAGGTTCTTTACCAATGGGCCACCTAAGAAGTTAGGAAAATGCAGAAATGAAAACTATAACAAATGTCATGTATACGGATAGCTTCTGAAAAAAAATACAGAAAAATTAAAATTCTTAAAATTTTAAGGTAGAAATATATATTTTTAAGCTTCTATATTTTCAAGTTCTGAATGCTAAAAGGGAAAGCTAGCATAAAGGTAAAAATACGGAACTAGAGAGAAAGCAAGAGAAAAAGGTGTTTATTTATTTATTTATTTATTTATTTATTTATTTTAAGGAAAATCATCTATTCTCATAGAAGCCAACATCATCTCAATAAGAGTGGAGGCATCTGAGTTCTGATTTCTGTACCACAATTAGATGGGGTATGATGCTCTCCTTCTAGTTCAGGGATCTAATCATCTGCTATCCTAGGAATTCTAATTTATTTTACTTTAGAGTCTTAGTGTTCTTTGCGACTGTATGGAAATTTTTAAAAGGAGTTTATATCAAGGAAATGCACTTGGGGTTCATGTTTTGATTATTTTATGCAAACATTTTATAATCCATTTCTATTTTAGGTTTCAAAATATAGCATAGCCCTTTGATTATAAATATGCATTCAAAAAATATCTGGATTTATTTTTCATCATTTTCTTGCTCACTTTAGTAGCTCCAGTTTGATTCTGGGGAATTGTTATCTTTAAAGTCAAAACTTTTATTAACAGTGAAAGGTAATGACATTTCAGAATTACAGAAGCACTTGCTAATAACCTTTGGGACCCAAAGATATTTCAGTATTTATGAATCAACATATAAGATTATGCAATAAACTATATAGTAATTAAAAGTTTGTCTGTCCTTTATGTAGACCTTCCCTGGTGGTTCAGACAGTAAAGAATCTGCCTATAATGGGGGAGACCTTGGTTTGATCACTGGGTTGGGAAGATTTGCTTGAGGAGGGCATGGCAACCCATTCCAGTATTCTTGCCTGGTCCCTGGCAGGCTACAGTCCATGGGACTGCAGAGTTGGACATGACTAAGCAACTAAGCACAGAACACATCCTTTATGTAAGATGGTAAATTCATTAAAAAAAAAAAAGTAGATAAAAACCTACTCAGGATTTTCTATACAATAGGCCCCATGTTTGTTATCTTTAAATAAGAGATTTAGGTATGTTTCCAGCAACATAATTAGCTACAAACAATAAATCTGTATTAAATTGAATTTTCCAGGTGAAAAGGATGATATCAGGCCATTTCTGTGATCCACCTACCAATCAACACTGGTTTGCTAAAATGAATAATAAAAATGCATAGTTGCAATAAATATCAGGATGATAACATTTCAGAAATTGGCATTATTACACTTTCTAGTTTCTTCAGTAATGGTGAATTTTGTGATCCTTGAAGTAGGATATGTATGTAATTTCTTTGTGACCCTTGAAATATGTGTATGGACATAACTTCTGGTATTTGCATAGATTTAGTCACTTTAAAGTAACTATGCTCCAATACTTTGGCTATCTTAGCGAAGAGCTGACTCAATGGAAAAGACCTAGATACTGGGACAGACTGATGGCAGGAGCAGTTGGACATGATTTTGTGACTGAACAACAGTGTAATGATTGGAAGGTTTAAAGGTGTTCAGCTCTATTGGAAATAAGTTAAACTATGTTTGGTTGTTATTTGTAATTTGCATTTTCTTAATTGCCACTGAAAACACTCTGGTCTGCATTTTAAAAAATGAAATAATGTCATTTGCAGCAATATGGATGGACCTAGAGATTATCACACTAAGTTAATTAAACCAGACAAAGACAAATATCATATTATATCACTTATAAGTAAAATCTAAAAAATGATACAAATGAACTTATTTATAAAACAAAAATAGACCCACAAACATAGAAAACAAACGTACCAAGGGGAAAAGAAGAGGATAAATTAAGAATTTGGGGTTGATATATACACATGACTGTACATTAAACAGATAATTAAGAAGGATCTACTGTTTACCACAAAGAACTATATTCAATGTCTTGTAATAATATATAATGAAAAATAATCTGAAAAAGAATATATATATATTTATATGTATATATGGAAGTGAAGTAGCTCAGTCGTCTGCAACTCTTTGTGATCTCATGGACTGTAGCCTACCAGCCTCCTCTGTACATGGAATTTTCCATGCAAAAGTACAGGGGTGAGTTGCCAGTTCCTTCTCCAGGGGATCTTCCTGACCCGGGGGTTGAACCTAGGTCTCCTGCATTGCAGGCAGACAGATGCTTTACCCTCTGAACTACCAGGGAAGCATCACTTTGTTGTACACCTGAATCTAACATAATATTGTAAATCAACCACATTTCAATAAAATTTTTTTTTTTTTTAAAAAAAGAACTTCTGGCCTAACTGTTCTCAACACTTTTTGCCAGTCATGCATCCCTGTCACTAAGCTTAACTTGAAAGATTTTGAGCATTATCTGGTTTTGTGACCCCATTAACAGGCTTCCCTGTCCTTCAACATTACCCAGAATTTGCTCAAACTCATATTCATTGAGTCAGTGATACTACCTAACTGTCTCAACCTGCCATTCTCTTCTGCTCCTGCCATCAATCTGTCCCAGTATCTAGGTCTTTTCCTTCGAGTCAGCTCTTCGCATAAAGTATCCAAAGTATCGGAGCATAGGAACTTCAGCATCAGTCCTTCCAAAAAATATTCAGGGCTGATTTCCTTTAAGATTGACTGGTTTGATCTCTTTGCTATCCAGAGGACTCTCAAGAGTCTTCTCCAGAACCACAATTCAAAAGCATCAATTCTTCAACATTCAGCCTTCTTTATGGTCCAACTCTCACATCCATACATGACTACTGGAAAAACCATAGCTTTGACTATTCAGACCATTGTGGGCAAAGTGACGTCTCTGCTATTTAATATGCTGTCTAGGTTTTTCATAGCTTTCCTTCCAAGGAGTAGCATCTTTTAATTTTATGGCTGTAGTCACCATCTGCAGTGATTTTGGAGCCTAAGAAAAGAAAATCTGTCACTGTTTCCACTTTTTCCCCTTCTATTTGCCATGAAGTGATGGAACCAGATGCCTTGACCTTAGTTTCTTGAATGCTGAGTTTTAATAAGTTTTTTCACTCTCCTCTTTCACATATCTAGTGGCTACTTAGTTCCTTTTCACTTTCTGCCATTAGAGTGATAGTGTCTGTATATCTGAGGTTGTTGATATTTATTCTGGCAATCTTGATTCCAGCTGATCATTCATCCAGCCCAGGATTTCACATGATAAACACTACATATAAGTTAAATAAGAAGTGTGACAGTAAAAAAAAAAAAAAAAAAAAAAAGAAGAAGTGTGACAGTATACAGCCTTGACATACTCCTTTCCCAATTTTGAACCAGTCCATTGTTCCATGTTTGGTTCTAACTATTGCTTCTTGTCCTGCCTACAGGTTTCTCATGAGACAGGTAAGGTGGTCTGGTGTTCCAGTCTCTTCAAGAATTTTCCACAGTTTTTTTGTGACCCACACAGGGCTTCCCAGGTGGCTCAGTGGTAAAGAATCCACCTATCAATGCAGGAGCCACAGGAGACACAGGTTTGATCCCTCTGTCAGGAATAGCCCATGGAGAAGGAAATGGAAACTGACTCCAGTATTCCTACCAAGGTAATCCCAGGAACAGAGGAGCCCGGTGAATTACAATCCATGGGATCACAAAGAGCTGGCCATGACTGAGCACACATACATGCACACAGACAAAGGCTTTAGTGTAGTTTATGATGTAGATGTTTTTCTGGAATTCCCTTGCTTTTTCTATGATCCAATGGATGCTGGAAATTTGGTCTGTGGCTCCTCTGCCTTTTCTAATCCAGATTTACATCTGGAACTTCTTGGTTCATGTATTGCTGAAGCCTAGTTTGAAGGATTTTGAGAATTACCCTGCTAGCATGTGAAATGAATGCAACTGTACGGTAGTTTGAACATACTTTGGCATTTCCTTTCTTTGGGATTGGAAAGAAAACTGACCTTTACCAGTTCTGTGGCCACAGATGAGTTTTCCAAATTTGCTGGAACACAGTTGAACACATTTTTAAGATATCTCCAGATGATTCTAATATAACCAGGAGTGAGAATGCATGATCAACTTATAAACTGATAATATCCTACAATGTGGAAACAAGTTCTTTTCCTCTTTGATAAGAAGTTTGATTTTCTCTTTTCCTCTAACCCAGAGCCATCAGCACTCAAGCTTCAGCCTCTGTGTTCACAGGTGCTACAAACATGCACACCCTATTCATAGCACATTTTATGCTTTGCTGCTCACAAAAGTACACATCTCTGGAACCTTATAAACCTCAAGAATAAGAAGTTGAATAAATTGCTTTATTCTGAAGCAGTATAGTCTCCAGAACTATGAGGCAATAAACTTCTGTTTAGACTATTCATTTTGATATCCTTTGTTACAGTAGCCTTAGAAAATAGGTACACTTTATAGTCAGTGAGGTAGATACCAACATTATTTCCATTTTGCATATAAGATGTAAACTTAAAAAAAAAAAAAAAGCACAATGTGAGAGCTTCAAGTTAAGTTTTATTTGGGGCTAAATGAGGACTGCAGCCCAGGAGACAGCACCTTAAATAGCTATGAGGAACTGCACCAAAGAGGCAAGGGGAAAGGTCAGTAAATGTGTGATTTTTGGTGAAAAGGCGCTGCAGCTTAGTCGCTCAGTTGTATCTGACTCTTTGCAACTTCAGGGACTGTATCTCATCAGGCTCCTCTGCCTATGGGGATTCTATAGTAAGAATACTGGAGTGGGTTGCCATGCCCTCCTCCAGGGGATCTTCCAAACTCAGGGAACAAACCTAGGTCTCCTACATTGCAGGTGGATTCTTTACTGTCTGAGACACCAGGGAAACCCTTGGTGAAGAGATAATACAAGCAATCAAGTACATTTTTTTTTTCTATATGATTTTCACTACTCTTGTGTAGCTTTCTGCTACTCTTGTGAAGCCTTCTCCTAGTCATGAAAAATAGTCATCACCATAAAGGATTTTAGTGGTTTTCTAGATATGAGAAGATATACAAATTTGGCTTATAAAATTGGCTCCTGAAAATATCTATCTGAAGATCTATCTTGCCAGTTTTTCCTCAACATAGATTGCTTCATTTCCACTCTCCACCTTGAACTCCTTTCAGGAGGTGTTGAAAGTCAGTAGCTTTAGAAGCAAATGTTTTAATCTTTGTTGAAGTAGATGGCAGTGCCCATGCTGCTGCTGCTGCTGCTAAGTCACTTTAGTCGTGTCTGACTCTGTGTGACCCCATAGACAGCAGCCCACCACCACCTGGAGAATCCCGATCCCCGGGATTCTCCAGGCAAGAACACTGGAGTGGGTTGTCATTTCCTTCTCCAATGCATGAAAGTGAAAAGTGAAAGTGAAGTTGCTTAGTTGTGTCCGACTCTTCGTGACTCCACGGACTGCAGCCTACCAGGCTCCTTCATCCATGGGATTTTCCAGGCAAGAGTACTGGAGTGGGGTGCCTTCTTCAGCAAGTGCCGATAGCAAGTGTTGATTTGTAGTTGACAGAGGAAACAACGCTTCAGAGTGAGACTTGCCCCAAATCATAGACTCTTCACCTATCCCAATGAATTCATCTTTCAGTATTTTTAAAATATATATAAATTTATTTATTTTCATTGGAGGTTAATTACTTTACAATATTGTATTGGTTTTGACATACATCAACATAAATCCGCCACAGGTATACACGTGTTCCTCATCCTGAACCCCCCTCCCTCCTCCCTCCCTGTACCATCACTCTGGGTCTTCCCAGTGCACCAGCCCAAAGCATCCTGTATCATGCATTGAACCTGGACTGGTGATTCATTTCATATATGATATTATACATGTTTCAATGCCATTCTCCCAAATCATCCCACCCTTTCCCTCTCCCACAGAGTCCAAAAGCCTGTTCTATACATCTGTGTCTCTTTTGCTGTTCAGAATGGGAGAAAATAATAGCAAATGAAGCAACTCACAAACAACTAATCTCAAAAATATACAAGCAACTCCTGCAGCTTAATTCCAGATTTTTTTTTTAAATTGGGGTATAGTTGCCTTACAATGTTGTGTTAGTTTCTGCTGTACAACAAAATGAATCAGCCATATGTTTATGTATATCTTCTCCCTCTTGAAATTCCCTCCCACTCTCTATCCCATCCCTCTTGGTCATCACAGAACACTGAGCTGAGGTCCTTGTGCTATACAGCAGCTTCCCACTGGCTATTTTACAAATGGTAGTGTATGTATGTCAATCCCTATGTCCCATCTCACCCCCGCTTCCCTGCCTCATGTCCACATGTCCATTGATACTTCTGTGTGTCTATTCTTGACCTGCATTTGCATTTGTGTCTGTGCCATTTTTCTAGATTCCACATGTATGCATTAATATACAATATTTGTTTTTCTCCTTTCAGCAACTTTCATAAAATGCACTACAAATCTTACTAAGTCTTTGCTTAAAAGCTTTGACTGGATTTCCTTTTCCATAGAATAAAATCCATACTCTGATCACAGCCTCCCTACATGGGCTTTTCATTGAGTGTCTTTCTGGTATCCTTTTGTACTAGTCTCCTCCTTAATCATTATATTCCCCCAGATAGACTGGGATTAACAGCTTAGATGCTTTGCTCCTACTGTTCCCTCAACTTGAAATCCTTTTCCACCCACATTCAGAGGTCTAGTTACTTCAAGTACTTGGTCCCCATTCAAATATCACTTCTACAATAAAGGTTTCCTGACTACAAATATTGCTTTATTCTGTAAATAAAATAAAATGTATTGATAAATGTACAAATATAGAATCATGGTTTTATATTGTCTAATATATGTTCAATTATTATAAAATTTGTTGGCTGTCCCTTTCCATTAAATTGATAAAAGTGCCACAGGAGAGTCTTTTGTGCACCTTCTCAGAGGTGAATATTTCCCCAGAGACTGGAATAGTCCCTGGTGTATAGAAAGTCCTTGTTAATAGGTTAATACATACCATGTGACAGCTGTGGGAAGAAAATATGCCTCAGCTCACCAAAATAAGATTCCCAACAAGCCAGGATCTTGCTCTGTCATTCCCACTCACCACTTCCAATCAGGCCTGAGTCACTTTGTATGTTTAACCAACTTTTTTTCTAAATGTAGAGATAAAATCATGGTTACAATAGGGAGAAAATCTTCTTTCATTTTGCAGACCAAACATGGATGAACAGCTCAGAAATCATCATTGGACTTTGTCAAACTTTGAGCAAGTTGGATACCAGCATTTGGTGGTATGAAACAGGGAACCAGAGTGTTCAATTATATTAATGCTAAAGTGTGTGTCACAATGGCAATTATAATCTCTCAATTATAGGAGGAGGAATAAATGGGTATTCATTGTGAGGGGGTGGATTTCAAGGTGGATCAAAGAAATACTAGGCCTTGCTCCTCATCCATGGAACTCACAAATGTCTAGTGATGATATGAAAATAGGAGTATTTAATTCCCCTTCCTAGTCTAAAAGAATGAATTAAAATGGGGGCAAGGAGAGAAGTGGATGATAAAGATGAAAACCCCCAATGGCTGGCATTATGACAGGGTATTCTTCAAGTTGTGTATTTGTGAGTATGCATGTTATTAGTAAGAGATGGTAGACACACTGAGACCTAGAAGGACTACAAGAGAATCAGGGAAAAGTTGAGGCAGAAAATACGCATATATCACATATTAGTACATATATATGGAATCCTTAATAATGGTACATATGAACCTATTTACAGGACATGAATAGAGACACAGATGTAGAGAATGGACTTGTGGACACAGAGGGTAGGGGGAAAGGGAGGGTGAGATGAGTTAGGATATTGGGATTGTATACATATACTACCATGTGTAAAAGAGACAGATAGTGGGAACCTGCTATAAAGCACAGGAAGTTCAGCTCAGTCCTCTGTGATGAGCTAGAAGGGTGGGATGGAGGGGTAGGAGTGAGGTCTGAGAGAGTGAGGATATATGTACACATATAGTAGATTTAATTTGTTCTACAATGGAAACTAATGCAATATTGTAAAACAATTACATTCCAATAAAAATTTTGATAAGAAAGAAAGCAAGAAGTCAAAAGGCAGGAGTGGGGAGCAGAGAAATATGTGCTGTGAATGCAAACCACAAAATCACATTTGATATTTGAAAATTATATATATGTATTTAATATATATAAAGAGTTAATATGTATTTACTTATTGTTTACACTTTTAAAAACGAAAAACCATGCCAAGATTAGAATGAGGAAGCTCAACTCAATAATACAAACACTTATGATTAATTAAGATCTTTTTATCATCTGCACGGTAATACAAAAAACACTTCATTTTTATTAGTTCCTTTCTACTGATGAGGAATCTGAGGCATGGAGAATTAGGAAAATTCAGTTGAGATATAAGATCTGCCACTATCAGTTTGCAAATTTTTCCATGGTTAAGGACTTCAGAGTTGCTCTTAAATTATGTTTTAATTCTGTAGAACTGCTCTTCAGTTTGATTTATTTCATTGCTTTGTATTTGAATTATTAATCTTCAATTTACTATCATTATTTCATACAAAACCACAACAGAATATATTATCATGCTCCTTTCGGAAATCTCATTCCTAATATAGAGGAAAAGCCTGAGATTTTGTCTTAATTTAAACATTAAGTTGAAATAAGTTATTCAGAATTTGGTAAAGATAAATTATATAGTAAGATAAATTTATGTATTAAGTAGCTAGAAATTTTGAAATTAGTAATTAGAAATTTTTTAAATAGAACAGAAGACAATTATCATCACCTATTTCAAAGTCAATTATAATTCTGCCAAGTAGTATAGATAAAAATCACTCTGAGGAGTTCATAAAATATCTAGATGACACTGTTTGAACACCCTTTTCAGATTCTTCATGGAAGAAATTCTGCCAATTTTGAAAGTTTATGCCATTCAGAGTAGCATGCTAGTATTAAGCAGTTAATAGTCGTTAAAGATTAACGGTGTACATGTTTAAATTGCATTTTAAAAATAACTTTTTACAGATATATAACTGATGGTATTATGCTTTCACTGACAGCTTTTACTTTGTTAACATCTTAAGGTGGCCTCAGGGCTCTAAGTGACTAGGTGTCTGCTGGTTTCCTGCTTCATTTAATAATAGCACTTCCCCCACCCTCACTCTGATCCAGCCCCTCAGATAATTTTCAGTTCCTAGACCAAGACAAACTCTTCCCACATTCTGGACTTTGGACCTGCTCTTCCTTGCCTGGACTACTTTTTCCTAACAAATTGCTTATCATCAGCTTAAGTAGCAGTGACTTAGGGGAGCCTTTCTTAATCACCGCCCCATCCCCCAATTCAGGGCTTCCCTGATAGATCAATTGGTAAAGAATCCACCTGCAATTCAGGAGACCCCAGTTCGATTCCTGGGTCAGGACGGTCTGCTGAAGAAGGGATAGTCTACCCACTACAATATCCTTGGGCTTCCCTTGTGGTTCAGCTGGTAAAGAATCCGCCTGCAATGCGGGAGACCTGGGTTCAAACCCTGGGTTGCGAAGATCCCCTGGAGAAGGGAAAGGCTACTCACTCCAGTAATCTGACCTGGACAATCCCATGGACTGTATAGACCATGGGGTCACAAAAGTCGACACAACTGTGCCACTTTCACTTCACTGTCTAACTAAATGACATACCTCCCTGTGATCACATGGCATCTCATCATATTTACAAAAAGATGGGAGGTGTCATTATTTAACATCAATTTCTGCCGCAAAGGCAGGGACCATGTCTGTTCTGTTCACTTCTGCATACATTCAATATAGTGCCTGGGACATGCAGTAATACCAAACAAGTAATAAGTGAAGAAGTGAGTGAATGAGTGGATGTCTCCTGGTCAAAATAAAGTGCTAAAGCATTCAAGAAAGCTCTAGGCACACAGGTCACTTCTGAGAGATACAAATCTGGTCCAGACTACTTTTTCTGAATGCATCAGCTTGACAACTATCTTAACCTCCTATAAATTCAGATTACTGAATGTAATATTGTTGTTGCTGTTCAGTCTCTCAGTCCTGTCCAGCTCTTTGTAATCTCATGGACCACAACATGCCAGGATTCCATGTCCTTCACCGTCTCCCTTAGTTAGTGTTAGGTTCTTACCATTTCTGTCCTTTATTGTGCAAATCCTTGCATGAAAAGTTCCCTTGATATCTCCAGAATTCTTGAAGATATCTATAGTCTTTCCCACTATATTGTATTCCTCTACATCTTTCCATTGTTCATTTGAGAAGGACTTTTCATCTCTCCTTGCTATTTTTTGGAACTATGCATTCAGTTGGATATATTCTTTTCTTTCTCCCCTGACTTTAGCCTCCCTTCATTCCTCAGTTCAGTTCAGTTCCTCAATCATGTACAACTCTTTGTGACACCATGGACTGCAGCACGCCAGGCCTCCCTGTCCATCACCAACTCCTAGTGCTTATTCAAACTCATGTCCATTGAGTCAGTGATGCTATCCAACCATCTCATCCTCTGTCATCCCTTTCTCCTCCCACCTTCAATCTTTCCCAGCATCAGAGTCTTTTCAAATGAGTCAATTCTTTGCATCAGGTGGCCAACGTATTGGAATTTCAGCATCAGAATCAGTCCTTTCAATGAACATCCAGGACTGATTTCCTTTAGGATGCACTGGTTGGATCTCCTTGTTGTTCAAGGGACTCTCAAGAGTCTTCTCCAACACCTCAATTCAAAAGCATTAATTATTTGGTGCTCAGCGTTCTTTATAATCCAACTCTCACATCCACCCATGACTACTGGAAAAACCATAGCTTCAACTAGATGGACTTTTGTTGGCAAAGTAATGTCTCTGCTTTTTAATATGTTGTCTAGGTTGGTCATAGCTTTTTTTCCAAGGAGCAAGTGTCTTTTAATTTCATGGCTGCAGTCAACATCTGCAGTGATTTTGAAGCCCAAGAAAATCAAGTCTTTCACTGTTTCCACTGTTTCCCCATCTATTTGCCATGAAGTGATGGATCCAGATGCCGTGATCTTAGTTTTCTGAATGATACGTTTTAAATAAACTTTTTCACTCTCATCTTTCACTTTCATCAAGAGGCTCTTTAGTTCTTCACTTTCTGCCATAAGTATGGTGTCATCTACATATCTGAGGTTATTGATATTTCTCTGGGCAATCTTGATTTCCTCAGCTATGTGTAATGCCTCCTCAGACAACCATTTGTCTTCTTGTATTTTTTTCCCCCTTTGGGATGATTTTGGTCACGATCTCCTTTACAATGTTATAAATTTCTTTCCATATTTCTTCAGGCACTCTATCTACCAGATCTAATCCCTTGAGTCTATTTGTTACCTCCACTGTATAATCATAAAGGATTTTATTTAGGCCATACCTGAAATGTTTAGTAGTTTTCCCTATTCTCTTCAATTAAGCCTGAATTTTGCAGTAAGGAGCTCATGATCTGAGCCACAGATGGCTCCAGGTATAGTTATTACTGACAGTAGAGCTTCTCCAATTTTGGCTGCAAAGAACATGATCAGTCTGATTTTGGTGTTGGCCCTCTCGTGTTGTCTATGTGTAGAGCTGTCTCTTGAATTGTTGGAAAAAGGTGTTTGCTAAGATCAGCATGTTTCTTGACAAAACTCTGTTAGCCTTTGCGCTGCTTAATTTTGTACTCCAAGGTCAAACTTGCTTGTCATTCTGGGTATCTCTTGACTTCCTACTTTTGCCTTACATTTCCCTATGATGAAAAATACATATTTTTGCTGTTAGTTTTAGAAGGTGTTGTAGGTCTTCACAGAGCGGGTCAGCTTCGGCTTCTTCAGCATCAGTGGCTGGGTCATAGACTTGGATTAATGAAACAAACCAATATTTTTCTGTTGTTTTTGAGATTGTACCCAAGTACTGCATTTCAGACTCCTTTGTTGATTATGAAGACTCCTCCGTTTCTTCTGAGGGATTCTTGCCCACAATAGTAGATATAGGTCATAGGCGAATGGTCATCTGAATTAAATGATCCCATTCCCATCCATTTTAGTTCACTGATTCCTATTCAATCTTTCCATCTCCTGCTTGACCATGCCCTATTTACCTTGATTCTGGACCTAAAATCCCAGGTTCCTATACAACACCGTTCTTTACGGCATCAGACTTTACTTTCACTACCAGACACATCAACAGCTGAGCACTGTTTGAGCTTTTGGCCCAGCCACTTCTTGCTCTTCCATAGTACCATATTAGACACTTTCCAATTTGGGTGGTTTATCTTCCAGCATATATATTTTTGCCTTTTCATACAGTCCATGGGGTTTTTCAGGAAAGAATGCTGAAGTGGGCTGCCGTTTCCTTCACCAGTAGGCCACATTTTATCAGAATTATTCACTATGACCTGTCTGTCTTCAGTGGCCCTGCATGGAATGGCTTGTTGCTTCACTGAGTCACACAAGCTCCTTAACCATAACAGGGCTGCAAACCATGAATTTTAAAACATTAAAATTAAATTAAAAAAAAAAAAAAGAAATCATGGACCATAGCATTTCTATCTCACCTAACTCAAATTGGGACTGAGAGTCAAGCAAAATGAATGCAATGACATTGGAAAACTGTAAATAGCAATTAAAAGAAAACTAGCAGTTTGGGTTAATTAATAATTGATGTTAATTATTAATTGTTTATTATAATTAATTTATTAACTATTACTGATTATTAGGAACTTCCCTGTAACTCATACAGTGAAGAATTTGCTTGCAATGCAGGAGACCTGGGTTCAATCCCAGGGTTGGGAAGATCCTCTGGAGAAGAGAATGGCAGCCCACTCCAGTATTCTTGCCTGGAGAATCCCATGGACAGAGAAGCCTGGTGGGCTACAGTCTATGGGCTCACAAAGAGTCAGACGCGACTGAGTGACTAAGTACACATTGATTAATATGATGATGATGATGATGATGATGATGATAAACCAGTAACATTTCCAACTAGCAACATTAATAGTTTTGAGAGCCTTAAATCATGCATTTAGGTCCCTTTGCAAAACACATAAATGCTCGCATACTGCCTCTGAGATTCTAATCTACAGAGTTCTTGGGGATCACATTTATCAGTATTGTGCTAAGCAGTGCCAAAGGGTCTCATAACCTTCTTGACCCTTTCACCTTCAGGTTTATTTCCATAAATTTGTAAATTTAATATTTATTATTGTTCTCAAGAAAGGACAGAAGATTGATGAATTTCTTCCAAAGGTTTAATTGTCCATTTCAAGAGGAATCTTGCATATAATGACAGGGGTTAGATATACAAACTGAGGGGAATGGCTCAAACAAATTTATTTTAGCCTTAAATGATTGTATTCTAGCCTAACAAAATAAAATGAACAAAAACAACTTTTAATAGAACCAGTCATTAAAATGCAGACATGATAAATTCTTCCGGTTGGCTAAGAAACATAGGAGGTATGATACTAATTCTATTCAGCAATATAAGAAATATTCATTGAGAGCCACCTATATGCTCAATATTGAATAAGCTGCTAAAATTTGGTGGAGGAAATGATGTGAACATCACAGTCCATTATTCATGAAAAATCAAGACAGATACAGCTATCTAACCAGAAGCCTTTGGTGAGCGAGAAAATTTGAGAGATGGGAGTATATAGAAGAGTCATTTCTTTTTAGAGAGACAAGAGAAGATCATATTTGCGGTGCTGAATAAGATATATTCTGGATAAGATACTATGCCTGCTTAAAAAATAGCTCCCAATGATCTCATTTCCTAGTTAGCATAACTTTGTGTAACCCCCTTCCCCTTGAGAGTGGCCTGGATCTGGTGACTTACTTTTATCGAGTAGAATATAACAAAAGTAATGAGATGTCACTTCCAAAGTTAGGTTATAAAATATTGTGACTTCCCTCCCTTCCAGCCTTTCTGTTCCTCACTTTCACCCTCCCACTTGGATGAAGCCAACTGCCTTGTTGTGAGTCACCCAATGGAAAGGTCCACATGCAAGAAATTGAAGACTGTCTATGGCCAAAAATCCAAGGGAACTGAACCTAGCCAAGCATTGTGTGAGTAACTCAACCCCCAAATTTGAAATGACCATAATAACAAATAACACCTTGAGTCACATGGAATATGGTAAGTAGGGAAGGGGACACAGCCAGGGTACACACAAAGTACAAAACTGGCTTTGAGATTCTCACATAAGTGCTATGCACTCAGTGAAGTGTGAACTAGAAATAGAAAATAAATAAACCCTTCAAGAGAGATAATGTTTTCCCATGGCCTCAGCTGCCAGTGGATAGAAAAATGGTCTCTGTGTCATTTGTAAGTAAAATTCAGCCCTCATACAGGTTTCAGCCTGAATTCACACTCTCTGTATGTTGTTCAAATCAGTAAGCTGAGAATTTAATTCAAATTGCTCTCAGGTTGTTACCTGTCCAAAGGTCTGTTGGAAATAAAATCTCTGGAAGAATATCTCATCAAACCAGACCTCCAAGAAGCATCTCAAAGACCATGAACCTCTAATACAAAAATCACAGTATTCATGCTAATGTAGCCTTTGACTGCATGTATTACAACAAATTGTGGAAAATTCTTAAACAGATGGGAATATCAGACCACTTTACCTGTCTCCTGAGAACCTGTAGGCAGGATAAGAATGAACAGTTATAACCAGACATGAAACAATTGACTGATTCAAAATTGGGAAAGGAGTATATCAAGGTTGTATTTTGTCACCCTGCTTATTTAACTTATATGCAGAGTACATCATACAAAATGCTGGGCTAGATGAATTGCAAGCTGGAACCAAGACTGCTGGAAGAAACATCAACAACCTCAGATATGCAGATGATACCACTTTAATGGCAGAAAGTGAAGAGGAACTAGAGAGCCTCTTGATGAAAGTGAAAGAGGAAAGTGAAAAAGCCGGTTTAAAACTCAACATTTTAAAAAATATTCAAAAAAGAAGATCATGGTATTTGGTCCCAACACTTCATGACAAATCGATTGGGAAAAATTTGCAATAGTGACAGATTTGGGGCTCCAAAATCAGTGCAAATAGTTATTGCAGCCACATAATTAATAGACACTTGCTCCCTTGAGGAAAAGCTATGACAAACCTAGACAGAGTATTAAAAAGCAGAGACATCAATTTCCCAACAAAGGTGTGGTTTTTCCAGTAGTCATGTATGGATATGAGAGTTAGACCATGAAGAAGGATGAGTGCTGAAGTATTTATACTTTCAACCTTGGTGCTGGAGAAGACTCCTGAGAGTCTCTTGGACAGCAAGGAGAACAAACCAATCAATCTTAAGGGACATCAACCCTAAATATTCATTAGAAGGACTGATGCTGAAGCTTCAGTATTTTGGCAACCTCATGCAAAGAGGCAACTTGTTGGAAAAGACTCTGATGCTGAGGGCAAGAGTAAAAGAGGTCCATTGAGGGCAAGAGGAGAGGCCAATAGGAGAAGAGGATGACAGATGAGGTGGTTGGATGGCATCAACTCAATGGACACGAGTCTGATTAAACTCAGGGAGATATTGAAGGACAAGGAAGCCTGGCGTGCTGCAGTTCATGGGGTCACAAAGAGTCAAAGGCAGCTTAGCAACTAAACAACAACAAAAACAGAGAAGAACAAAGCTGACTCTATATTCGACCTATTCCTTTAGCTCTAACCCTTCTGCTCTGTCACTTGAGCTTAGTCCCGCTGGGCTCTACACATTCATAAAAGAATGCTGCTACACCCTGAGATATACATGAGCCCTTTCTTAAGGTTCTGACCTTTAAAAGTATAATGCTTTTCTACTGATATAAAGAGGTGCATACAGAGAATAATATTTATCTTGCTGGAAGTTTATAGGAACATTGTGACCGTATCTACGTAGACAGCTGCAAGAACAAGAAGTTGCAGCAACTGGTCACATCTCCTTACCTATTAGTATAAACAAAGCCTGAATTCTAACTCAGGGAAGATGGTTCTTTGGGAATCTTTTCCACTATCTACATGATCTGCTGGCTTTCTTATTAAAGTCACCGTCTTTTGACCCAAGAACCTGTCTCTTGATTTACTGGCAGCAAGGAGTACAGCTTAGATTCAGTAACACTAACAGAAAGTAATGAGAGTTAGCAGAACCATGAGCAGCAAATTCAAACCTAAAAAGACTCCACATGTCTGCATTATTACATATAGATTAGAAAATAATATGTCAATGTGGTTAAAAAGAAATGAGGAAATCAAACTTATGAGTAAAGAAAAAGAAAATCCTGATTTAAGCCTGGGAACTGTGTTGACTAAAGTTTCCTTCCATGTGCATTATTGTAGATTTGAGTTTCCTAATTAAAGAACTTCTTGAAAACTTTCAGTTCAGTTCAGTCACTCAGTCCTACTCTTTGCAACCCCATGAATCGCAGCACGTCAGGCCTCCCTGTCCATCATCAACTCTAGGAATTCACCCAAACTCCTATGCATCTAGCTGGTGATGGCATCCAGCCATCTCATTTTCTGTCATCCCCTTCTCCTCCTGTCCCCAATCCCTTCCAGCATCAGGGTCTTTTCCAATGAGTCAATTCTTTGTATGAGATGGCCAAAGTATTGGAGTTTCAGCTTCAGCATCACTCCTCCCAATGAATACCCAGGAATGATCTCCTTTAGGATGGACTGGTTGGATCTCCTTGCAGTCCAAGGGACTCAAAAGAGTCTTCTCCAACACCACAGTTCAAAAGCATCAATTCTTCGGCGCTCAGCTTTCTTCACAGTCCAACTCTCACATCCATACATGACCACTGGAAAAACCATAGCCTTGACTAGATGGACCTTTGTCAGCAAAGTAATATCTCTCCTTTTTAACATGCTATCTAGGTTGGTCATAACGTTCCTTCCAAGGAGTAAGCGTCTTTTAATTTCATGGCTGCGATCACCTTTAAGGGAGAGTGAAAAGGAAGTCTTCATATTCAGGATGTTTGGGCTTAGCCATGGCAGCTTTGGCAGATGCGACAGCTTGCAGATCCCTTCACAAGCCCCCACCATTGGTCTAGGTGATATTTATGAACTCTTCACAAATTCCATAAGCTCTGGCTTTTGTGCTCCCTCGCTGGTCTTTTAGGCTGCAATCTGAGATACAAAATGAGCTACTCTAACCTTCTCTAGCTTCTTTCCTGGTGCATTTCCCCCTAGCACTTCAAATAGTAATATAAGCCCCTGAAAAGTGAAAGTGAAAGTCGCTCAGTCTTGTCCCACTCTTTGTGACTCCATGGATTGTAGTTCATGGAATTCTCTAGGACAGCATACTGGAGTGGATAGCTTTTCCCTTCTCCAGGGGATTAATATGAAAAGATTATTACTGGAATATGTATCATGGATTCTATTTTCCTGAACAGATTCTGAGTACTATCATAATACCAAAAAATATTTTCAGAAATGTCTGAAACAACTGCATATTAAATTTTGAAAAATGAAAATATAAATAATTGTTTGCACTACACTGATTATAGTGGATATGATGAGAAATTGATGAAACAAGCAGTAGGCAATCTCAGTGACTTGATAGAATTGCCATTTACTTAGAGAAAAGACTGAGTGATCATGTAGGAACGGTCAGAATTTCTGTTAAGTTTGAGACATCTATGATAATGTATTAACTGAGTACTAGCTTTTTTATTCATTACCATTTCTAATGATTTGGGAGCTTATATTATGGGGTATATCTTTAATTTTCTTTTCTTATATCATTTTAATCTAATTTTAATTGGTAGATTATATGACTATTATAAAATTAGTGGAGAGTATGTCCTATTTTCAGGGCTCTAGAGGAGATTCTTGTGAAAGTAAACTGTTCTCTACATGCTAGAACTCCTACATGAAATTGTCTGAGTTGGTTTTTCTTTCAGTTTTCCTTTTTTTGTTTGAAGGGGAGGTTCAACCTACTGATTCAAGATGAGAAAGCAAGATTCAGATTTTCTATTTCTCCTTAGGTCAGTTTTGGATAATTACTTTCTTTTAAAATTATTTATTCTTTTCATGAAACATTTTGCAATAATATCCTAAATGGTTCCTCTGCTTCTGCACTATAACTTAGAGTTCACTTCAGCTGAGTCACTCAGTCATGTCCAACTCTTTGCGACCCCATGAATCGAGGCACACCAGGCCTCCCTGTCCATCACCAACTACTGGAGTTTACTCAAACTCATGTCCATTGAGTCAGTGATGCCATCCAGCCATCTCATCTTCTGTTGCCTCTTCTCCTCCTACCCCAAATCCCTTCCAGCATTAGGGTTTTTTCCAATGAGTCAACTCTTCCAATGAGGTTGCCAAAGTATTGGAGTTTCAGCTTTAGCATCAGTCCTTCCAAAGAATACCCAGGACTGATCTACTTTAGAGTGGAATGGTTGGATCTCCTTGCAGTCCAAGGGACATTCAAGAGTCTTCTCCAACACCACAGTTCAAAAGCATCAATTTTTCAGCTCTCAGCTTTCTTCATAGTCCAACTCTCACATCAATACATGACCACTGGAAAAACCACAGCCTTAACTAGATGGACCTTTGTTTGCAAAATAATGTCTCTGCTTTTTAATATGCTATCTAGGTTGCCCATAAATTTCCTTCAAAGGAGTAAAGGTCTTTTAATTTCATGGCTGCAATTACCATCTGCAGTGATTTTGGAGCCCCAAAAAATAAAAAATAAAACACTGTTTCCACTGTTTCCCCATCTATTTCCCATGAAGTGAAGGGACCAGATGCCATGATCTTAGTTTTCTGAATGTTGAGCTTTAGGCCAACTTTTTCACTCTCCTCTTTCACTTTCATCAAGAGGCTCTTTAGTTCTTCTTCACTTTCTGCCATAAGGGTGGTATCATCTGCATATCTGAGGTTATTGATATTTCTCCCGGCAATCTTGATTCCAGCTTGTGCTTCCTCCAGTCCAGCATTTCTCATACTGTACTCTGCATAGAAGTTAAATAAGCAGGGTGACAAAATACAGCCTTGACATACTCCTTTTTCTATTTGGAAACAGTCTGTTGATCCATGTCCAGTGCTAACTGTTGCTTCCTCACCTGCATACAGATTTCTCAAGAGGCAGGTCAGGTGGTCTGGTATTCCCGACTCTTTCAGAATTTTCCACAGTTTATTGTGATCCACACAGTCAAAGGCTTTGGCATAGTCAATAAAGCAGAAATAGATGTATTTCTGTAACTCTCTTGCTTTTTTGACGGTCCAGTGGATGTTGACAATTGATCTCTGGTTCCTCTGCCTTTTCGAAAACCAGCTTGAACATCTGAAAGTTCATGGTTCATGTATTGCTGAAGCCTGGCTTGGAGAATTTTGAGTATTACTTTACTAGCATGTGAGATGAGTGCAATTGTGTGGTAGTTTGAGCATTCTTTGGCATTGCCTTTCTTTGGGATTGGAATGAAAACTGACCTTTTTCAGTCCTGTGGCCACTGCTGAATTTTCCAAATTTGCTGGCATATTGGATGCAGCACTTTGACAGCATCATCTTTCAGGATTTGAAATAGCTCAACTGGAATTCTGTCACCTCCACTAGCTTTGTTCACAGTGATGCTTTCTAAGGCCCACTTGACTTCACATTCCAGGATGTCTGGCTCTAGGTGAGTGATCACACCATCATGATTATCTTGGTCTTGAAGATCTTTTTTGTACAGTTCTTCTGTGTATTCTTGCCACCTCTTCTTAATATCCTCTGCTTCTGTTAGGTCCATCTATTTCTGTCCTTTATCAAACCCATCTTTACATGAAATGTTCCCTTGGTATCTCTAATTTACAATTGATTCTTTTTTTTTTTTCCTTAAGAAATTTACTTTCTTTCTTTTTTTTATTATTATTTTTTTAACTTTATTTTACTTTGCAATACTGTATTGGTTTTGCCATACATTAACATGATTCTTAATACAGAGCTGGAGCATTCATTTAAAACATGTAACAGATTATGCCCCCTTTTTTCACTTCAGAATCTCTCATAGTTTCTCATAGTATTTATAGTAAAAGTAAAATTCTTGAATGGGCCTGAGAAATGGTCCCCACCTGGCCTACTCTACTTCTAACCACCCTCTAGGCTGATTCTGCCACCACAATTCTGACCTTGCTGTTCAGTAAAATCTCCAAGATGCTCCTACTTCAGGGAGTTGGCCTTATCTTATGGTTGCTTCTGCCTGGAAGATTTCTCTTACAGGAAAAAAAAAAAAAAAAAAAAAAAAAAAAACAGCAATTGCTTTCTCATGTTTTACAAGTCTATTCTTAGATGTTCCATTTTCTGGAAAGCTTCCCTTACCATCTTATTTAAAATTACAGTCTTACACATCCAATCTCTTTCTTACTTTAATATTCTCCACTTTACTTACCACTCAATGTCCTATAAATATATATGTTTATTTACTGTCTTTCTGCAAATTCTGGAGTGTAACTTCCATAATGACAGATCGTTTTCTGTTTGGTTCACTACCATTTCTAAAGTATCTGTAACAAAGCAGTCACACACAAAAGATAGCTATTGAATAAATATCACCATTAGGTTTATCCCCACATTCAAAATCACTTCACTAATTATAACAATCCATAAATGTAATATATTATATCAACTAATGGAAGGAGATAAATCGGTTAACTATCACAGTAAAACTGGAAAAGGCAGAAAAAAATTTGATAACATTGAATATTCATCCATGTTAAAAAATGAATGTTTGCTGGAAGATTTCTGATTACAGTTTCAATTTCTGTGCTTGTGATGGGTCTGTTAAGATTTTCTATTTCTTCCTGGTTCAGTTTTGGAAAATTGTACTTTTCTAAGAATTTGTCCATTTCTTCCACGTTGTCCATTTTATTGGCATACAACTGCTGATAGTAGTCTCTTATGATCCTTTGTATTTCTGTGTTGTCTGTTGTGATCTCTCCATTTTCATTTCTAATTTTATTGATTTGATTTTTCTCCCTTTGTTTCTTGATGAGTCTGGTTAATGGTTTGTCAATTTTATTTATCCTCTCAAAGAACCAGCTTTTGGCTTTGTTGATTTTTCCTGTGCTCTCTCTCTCTCTTTTTTTTTTTTGCATTTATTTCTGCCAAAACACACTCACTGGCCTCATAGTTCTTATTTGCCTACCTTTACTGGAGAAGGCAATGGCAACCCACTCCAGTACTCTTGCCTGGAAAATCCCATGGACAGAGGAGCCTAGTAGGCTGCAGTCCATGGGGTTGCTAGGAGTCGAACACAACTCAGTGACTTCACTTTTGCCCTAATTTTTAAGATTTCTTTCCTTTTGCTAACCCTGGGGTTTTTCATTTCTTCCTTTTCTAGTTGCTTTAGGTGTAGAGTTAGGTTATTTATTTGACTTTCTCTTGTTTCTTGAGGTTTGCCTGTATTGCTGTGAACCTTCCCCTTAGCACTGTTTTTACAGTGTCCCACAGGTTTTGGGTTGCTGTGTTCTCATTTTCATTCATTTCTGTGCATATTTTGATTTCTTTTTTATTTGTTCTGTGATTTGTTGGTTATTCAGCAGCGTGTTGTTCAACCTCCATGTGTTGGAATTTTTAATAGTTTTTCTCCTGTAATTGAGATCTAATCTTACTGCATTGCAGTCAGAAAAGATGCTTGGAATGATTTCAATTCTTTTGAATTTACCAAGGCTAGATTTATGGCCCAGGATATGATCTATCCTGCAGAAGGTTCCGTGTGCACTTGAGAAAAAGGTGAAATTCATTGTTTTGGGGTGAAATGTCCTATAGATATCAATTAGGTCTAACTGGTCTATTGTATCTTTTAAAGTTTGTGTTTCTTTGTTAATTTCCTATTTAGTTGATCTGTCCATAGGTGTGAGTGGGGTATTAAAGTCTCCTGCTATTAATTGTGTTATTGTTAATTTCCCCTTTCATACTTGTTAGCATTTGTCTTACATATTGCGGTGCTCCTATATTGGGTGCATATATATTTATAATTGTTATATCTTCTTCTTGGATTGATCCTTCAATCATTATGTAGTGTCCTTCTTTGTCTCTTTTCACAGCCTTTGTTTTAAAGTCTATTTTATCTGATATGAGCATTGCTACTTCTGCTTTCTTTTGGTCTCTATTTGTGTGGAATATCTTTTTCCAGCCCTTCACTTTCAGTCTGCATGTGTCCCTTGTTTTGAGGTGGGTCTCTTGTAGATGACATATATAGGGGTCTTGTTTTTGTATCCATTCAGCCAGTCTTTGTCTTTTGGTTGGGGCATTCAACCCATTTACATTTTAGATAATTATTGATAAGTCCGTCAATGGGGTCATGCAGAGTTGGACATGACTGAAGCGACTTAGTAGCAGCAGCAGCAGCAGCATGATCCCGATGTGATTTACTTTATTGGTTTGGGTTGGTGTTTATACACCATTTTTGTGTTTCCTGTCTAGAGAAGATCCTTTAGCATTTGTTGGAGAGCTCGTTTGGTGGTGCTGAATTCTCTCAACTGTCACTTGTCTGTAAAGCTTTTGATTTTTCTTTCATATTTGAATGAGATCCTTGCTAGGTAGAGTAATCTGGGCTGTAGGATATTTTCTTTCATCACTTTAAGTATGTCCTGCCATTTCCTTCTGTCCTGAAGAGTTTCTATTGAAAGATCAGTTGTTATCCTTATGGGAATCCCCTTGTGTGTTGTTTGTTTTTCCCTTGCTGTTTTTTGAATATATATTCAGAATATATAATGAATTCTCAAAAATCAATTAAAAGGAAACATAAAATGAAAAGATGAGCAAAATACATTAAAAAGAAGAAAGAATGGTGATGAATCATATGAAAAGAAGCACACTCTCATAAATGAACAGGGAAATGCAGATTAAAATACCTTGGGATTTTTTTTTTTTAATCCAGTGACCTGACATAAGTTAAATGTTCTAAAAATAATTATTATTAAGGAATATGTGAATTAACAGCAATTATCCATTGCTGGTAAATGTGTAACTTGATACAATACTTCATGAAATATTGCATCATAAAGTAAGTAGTATATATGTACATAGGATGATCCAGCAGTTTTGCTGCTAGTATGTTTTTCCAGTAGTCATGTATGGAAGTGAAAGTTGGACTGTGAAGAAAGCTGAGTGCTGAAGAATTGATGCTTTTGAGCTGTGGTGTTGGAGAAGACTCTTGAGAGTCCCTTGGACTGCAAGGAGATCCAACCAGTTCATTCTGAAGGAGATCAGCCCTGGGATTTCTTTGGAAGGAATGATGCTAAAGCTGAAATTCCAATACTTTGGCCACCTCATGTGAAGAGTTGATTAAATGGAAAAGACTCTGATGCTGAGAGGGATTGGGACAGGAGGAGAAGGGGGAGACATAGGATGAGATGGCTGGATGGAATCACCAACTCGACGGATGTGAGTTTGAGTGAACTCCGGGAGTTGGTGATAGACAGGGAGGCCTGGCGTGCTGCAATTCATGGGGTTGCAAAGAGTCAGACACAACTGAGCGACTGAACTGAACTGATTTCCCCAATAGGTTTCCCCTGGTGGCTCAGTGCTAAAGAATCCACTTGCCAATGCAGGAGACATGAGTTTGATACCTGATCCAGGAAGATCCCCTGGAGAAGAATATGGGAACCCACTCCAGTATTGTTGCCTGGAGAGCTCCATGGACAGAGGGGCCTGTGGACTCTAGTCCATGCGGTTGCACATATTTGGACAGGACTTAGTAACTGAACACATAAATACAGATCTCCACAAGAAGAACTTGCACAATAAGCACCAAGAGAAATACACAAAATGCTTACCATATGATTTGTGATACCAAAAAAAACAAAATCACCCAACTATTAATGGGGCCAGAGTTTTGGTTTAGGAAAGTGAAAAATTCTGGGGATGGATGATAGTGAAACTTGCACAACAATGTAAATATACTTAGTACCAGTGAATTCTACAGTTGCTGCTGCCACTGCTGCTAAGTCACTTCAGTCGTGTCCAACTCTGTGTGACCCCATAGACGGCAGCCCACCAGGCTCCCCCGTCCCTGGGATTCTCCAGGCAAGAACACTGGAGTGGTTTGCCATTTCCTTCTCCAACGCATGAAAGTGAAAAGTGAAAGGGAAGTCGTCACTTGTGTCCGACTCTTCGAGTCCCCATGGACTGCAGCCTACCAGGCTCCTCCGTTCATGGGATTTGCCAGGCAAAAGTACTGGAATGGGGTGCCATAGCCATCTCCACAATTCTACAGGTAAATATGGTTAAAATAACATGTTTTATATTTTATGACTTTTACCACAGAAAAAGCATATTTAAAAGTGCAAAATAAATAAAGGTATTTATTTTTAATATGTGATAAAACTATAAGAAAGTAAAAGAAAATAAAAGGAAAACAAGAATTCAGAGTGGTTGAGGGGATTACAGTTGGAAAGAAATAACATTGCTCTGTTTTACTTTAGGTTGTGGATAACCTAGAGATATTTATTTTAGCATCATTCTTTACACTTAAATATGTAGTATATATTTTGTATATATTAACTATTACACAAAAGAGCCAAGGAAATAAAACTGGCACAGAATCTAAAATATTCAACAATAAAGAAATTGAGTAATAACTTATGGTATAGGTGAGTAATGATATATCACATAACTATGTTCTTAATTGTAGTTTTATGAAGAAAACTTGTATATGTGTGTTTTTAATTATATGTAAAAGTATACATATAAATATTTTTTAAAATATAAATGTAAAATACTAAACAAAATATATCAAAATATTAGTTCCTATGCTAGTGGGATAATATGTTTTGATTATTTGTATTTCAATTTTATATAGCAGCCATTTTGAATTTTAAACTCAGGGAAGAATACAAGGTAATGCTTTTATTGTTGCTGTTTTTTTATATATAGTGACTTAAATAATATATTAGTTTCAGCTGTACAACATGATGATGTAATACTTGTAAAATATTATAAAATATTAACTCTATTCCCTGTGCTGTATATTACATCCCTACAACTCATTCTTTTTATAACTGTCAGTTTGTATCTCTTAATCCCCTTTACCTACTTTACCCCTGCCCCCACCCACCCTTTCTCCTTTTAACCACTAGTTTTTTCTCTGTATCTGTGAGTCTGTTTCTATTTTCTTATGGTTGTTTACGTTTAGATTCCATATGTAAATGAAAACACAATATTTTCCTTTCTCTGACATTTTCCCTTAAGCACAATATACTCCGGTTCCATCCATGTTGTCATAAATAGCAATATTTCATTACTTTTTTATATCTGAGGAATATTTCATATTATGTATATGTATATAACTCTTCGACTTCCCTGGTGGCTCAGACGGTAAAGTGTCTGCCTACAATGCGGGAGACCAGGGTTCAGTTCCTGGGTGGTGAAGATCTCCTGGAGAAGGAAATGGCAACCCACTCCAGTATTCTAGCCTGGAGAATCCCATGGATGGAGGAGCCTGGTAGGCTACAGTCCATGGGGTCGCAAAAGAATTGGACACGACTGAGGGACTTTACTTGCTTATATATATATATATAATCACATCTTTATCCACTCATCTGCCATTGGGTACATAGGTTGCTTTCATATATTGGCAATTGTAAATAATGCTGCTATGAACATTGAGGGGAATGCATATATATTTTCAAATTAGTGTTTTCATTTTCTTCAGGTGAAGTAACCATGAGTGGAATTGTTGGATGATATGGCGGCTTTATCACTGATTATTTTGAGGAAATTTCATACTGTATTCCACAGTGATTGCACCAATTTATATTCCCACCAACAGTACAGAAAGTTTCCCTTTTCTACATTTCTTCACCAACAATTATGTCTTATCTTTTGACTGTAGCCATTCTGACAGATGTGCAATGTTTTCTCATTGTGGTTTTGATGTGCATGTTCTAATGATTGAGATGTTTTCTTATGCCTATTTGTCCTCTTTATGTCTTTTTTTTTTTTTTAATGTCTATTCAGGTCCTCGGCCTTTTTTTTTTTTTTTTTAATTTAGTTGTTTAGTTTTTTGATGTTGAATCGTATGAGGTTTTGATTTGTATCTTTTGGATATTTACTCCTTATCAGATATACAATTTGCAAATATCTTCTCCCAACAGTATGTTGCATTTTCATTTTCATTCCTTTCTTCACTGTGAAAAATGTTTTTAGTTTCATTGGGTCCCATTTTTTTATTGTTGCACTTGCTGCCAATCTTTGAGTAGACAGATAAAAAAGTATTGCTAAGCCTGTTGTCAAAGAGCATACTGTTTATATTTTCTCCTAGGAGTTTTATGGTTTCAGGACTTACATTTGAATCTTTAATCTGTTTTTACTTTCCTTTTGTATGTGGCATGAGAAAATGGTATAGTTTGATTCTTTTACATGTAGTTGGCCAGTTTTCCCATCACCACTTATTGAAAAAGTTATCTTTTTACCATTATATATTGTTACTGCTTTCATCGTAAATTAATTGACATTAATTTGCCAACAAGGTCAGTCTAGTCAAAGCTATGCTTCTTCTAGTAGTCATGTATGGATGTAAGAGTTGTACCAGAAAGAAAGCTGAGTGCTGAAGGATTGATGCTTTTGAACTGTGGTGTTGGAGAAGACTCTTGAGAGTCCCTTGGGCTTCAAGGAGATCAAACCAGTCAATCCTAAAGAAAATCAGTCCTGAATATTCAGCAGAAGGACTGATGTTGAAGCTGAAACTCCAATACTTTGGTCATCTGATGCAAAGAACTGACTTATTGGGAAAGATCTGATTCTGGGCAAGATTGAAGGCAGGAGGAGAAGGGGATGAAGGAGGATGAGATGGTTGGAAGGTATCACCAACTCAATGGACATGAGTTTAAACAAACTCTGGGAGTTGGTGTTGGACAAAGAAGCCTGGTGTGCTGCAGTCCATGGGGTCACAAAGCGCTGGACGTGATTGAGCCACTGAACTGAACTGAATTGACAACATGTGTGGGGGTTTATTTCTGAGCTCTCTAGTCTGTTCCACTGATATATGTATATGCTTTTTTTTTTTTTTTTTTGCCTAATGCAATACTGCATTGATTACTGTAACTTTGTAGCATAGTTTGAAAACAGGGACTGTGATACCTCCTGCTTTGTTCTTTGGAAGATTGTGTTGGCTATTCAGAGTCTTCTATAGATTCATACAAATTTTAGGATTACTTTTTCTAGTTCTGTGAAAGATGCCACTGATGTCTTGACAGGGATTGCACTGGAGCTTTAGACTGCTTTGGGTAGTATGGATATTTTAACAACATTACTTCTTCCATTCCATGAACACAGAATAGCTTCCCATTTATTTGTGCTGTTTTCGATTTGTTTCATCAGTGTCTTACAATTTTCAGAGTATAGTTTCTCACCTCCTTGGTTAAATTTATTCCTAGGTATTTTATTCTTTTTAATACAATTATACATGAGATTATTTTATTTAATTCTTTGTCTCATAGTTCATTCTTAGTATATGGAAATGCAGTAAAATTATATATATTAATTTTGTATCCTACAACTTTTCAGAATTCATTTAATAGTTTGGTTGCATTTTTAGTTTTTTTTTTAGTGCTGTCAATTGCAGAAACAAAGACTGTTTTATTTTCCCTTTTCCAAAAACGTGGATGCTGATGTGTGTGTGACTGTAGCTGGGACTCCCAATACTGAGCTGAACCAGAGTAGCGAGAGCAGCTATCCTTGTCTTGTTCCTGACCTAAGAAAGGCTATTTCCAGCTTTTAGCATTGAATGTGGTTTTGGCTGTTGGTTTATTGTATGTAACTTTTATTATACTAAGACAATTTATCTCAACATCCACTTTGTTGAGTTTTTATTGTAATTTGGTATTGGATTTGGTCAAAATCTTTCCCAAAATCTATTGAACTGATCATGATTTTTATTCTTCTATTTGTTAATGTGGTGTATCACACTGTATGTATCACACTGTATGTATCACTTTGATTGATTTGCAGATGTTGAACCATCCACATCTTCCAGGAATAAATTCCATTTGATCATATTATATGGTCTTTTAAATGTATTGTTGGGTTTTGTTTGCCAATATTTTGTTGAGAACTTTTGCATCTATGTTCATCAATGATATTGGCCTATAAATTTTTTTTTTTTTTGTATTTTCATCTGGTTTTGGTAACAGGGTGAAGCTCACCTTGTGGAATGAGTTCAAAAGCATTCCTTCCTCTTCACTTTTTTGAAACAGTTTGAGAAGGATAAATGTTAAGTCTACTTTAAATGTTCGGTAGAGCATGGAATTTCTTCCCAGAATTTTGTTTGTTGGAAGCTTTTAAATTACTGGTTAAATTTCATTATAGGTAACTGGTGTGCTCCTAGTTTCTTTTCCTTCCTGGTTCAGTCTTGGGAAATCATATGTTTCTTGGAATTAATCTGTTTCTTCAAGGTTGTCCAATTTGTTAGTGTGTATTTTGTCACCTGCTTATTTCATTTATATGTAGAGTACATCATGAGAAACGCTGGGCTGGAATAAGCACAAGCTGGAATCAAGATTGCCAGGAAAAATATACAAAACCTCAGATATGCAGATGACACCATCCTTATGGCATAAAGTGAAGAGAAACTAAAAACCCTTATGATGAAAGTGAAAGAGGAGAGTGAAAAAGCTGGCTTAAACCTCAACATTCAGAAAACTAAGATCATGGCATCTTGTCCCATCACTTCATGGGAAATAGATGGGAAAACAGTGGGAACAGTGTCAGACTTTATTTTTGGGGGTTCCGAAATCATTGAAGATGGTGACTGCAGCAATGAAATTAAAAGACGCTTACTCCTTGGAAGGAAACTTATGACCAACCTAGATAGCATGTTGAAAAACAGAGACATTACTTTGCCAACAAAGGTCCATCTAGTCAAGGCTATGGTTTTTCCAGTGGTCATGTATAGATGTGAGAGTTGGACTGTGAAGGAAGCTGAGCACCAAAGAATTGATGCTTTTGAACTGTGGTGTTGGAGGAGACTCTTGAGAGTCCCTTGGACTGCAAAGAGATCCAACCAGTTCATCCTAAAGGACATCAGTCTTGAATATTTATTGAAATGACTGATGCTGAAGCTGAAACTCCAATACTTTGTCCACCTGATGCAAAGAACTGACTCATTTGAAAAAACTCTGATGCTGGGAAAGTTTGAAGGCAGGAGGAGAAGGGGACAACAGAGGATGACATCACTAACTCAATGGACATGAGTTTGAGTAGGCTCCAGGAGGTGGTGATGGGCAGGGAGGCCTGGTGTGCTGCAGTCCATGGGATCACAAACAGTCAAACAGGACTGAGCAACTGAACTGAACTGAACCTCTTAATCACCTTTATGTCAGTGGTGTTGGTTTTAATTTATCCTCTTCCATTTCTGATTTAATGTATTTGGGAATTCTCTATTTTTTCTTCATGATTCTGGATACAGTTTTGCCAGTTACATTTATGTTTTTTAAAAATTAACTTATTTTATTGATCCTTAAGTTGTCTTTTTGGTTTCTAATTTATTTCTGCTCTGATAATTGATATTAACTTTCTTCTGATAACCTTGAGCTTTGTTTCCTTTTTTTCTAATTCCTGTGCTTAAGTGTTACATTATTTATGTGATATGTTTCTTGTTTCCTAGAGTAGGCCAGTATTGCTATAAATTTTCCTCCTAAAATTGCTTTTTTACATCCCATAGATTTAAAAGAATTTTGTTTCTATTTTCATTCATCTAAAAGTATTTCTTGATTTCCCCTTTGATTTCTTCATGAACCTGTTGGTTTCTGTGTTGTTGTTGCTATTAGCATGCTCTTTAGGCTTCACATGCTTTTTTGCTGGTGCTTTTCCAGTTTTCTTCCTTAGTTGATTTCTAATTTCATACTACTGTAGTTCAGAAAATGCTTAAAATGGTTTCAGTCTTTTAAAACGTATTTAGACTTGTCTTGTGTTGTAGCAAATGTTCTATTATGGAGACTACTCAGGTACTTGTATTCTGAGTGTTTATGGTGTGTATTCTGCTGTTTATGGATGGAATAATCTGTTGACTCCTTTTAAGTTCATCTGATTTAATATATCATATAAGGCCTGTTTTCTTATTGATTTTCCATCTGGAAAAATCTGCAGTTGTTATAAGTGCATTGATAAAGTCCTCTATAATTTTTGTATTATTGTCAGTTTCTCCCTTTATGTCTGTTATTATTTGCTTTATATATTCAGGTTCTTCTTATGTTGCATGTATATATGTCTATGAATGCTATATACTTTTCCTGGATTGACACCCTTATCATTATATAATGCCCTACTTTCATTTTTGTTATAAATGAAAGTCTATCTGACAAAAATATTGTTTCCTAGTTTTATTTTCTCTTCTATTTGCATAAAATATATTTTCCACCCTTTATCTTTTAAACTATGTGTGTCTTTAGGTCTAAAGTGAGTTACATGTAATCAGCTTGTCAATGGGTCTTGATTTTTTTTTTTAATCCAGTCAACCACCATGTCTTCTGATTGAAGCATTTAATTAGTCTACTTACATCTTAAGTGATTGCTGATAGATATGTACTTATACATCATTTTATTTATTCTTTTCTAGTTGTTTTTGAAGTTCTTTTCTGTTCTTTTCTTCTTTTTAGTTTCTTACCTTGGTTTAATGATTTTCTTTAGTATTAGCTTTGGGTTCCTTTATTTTTGTCTATACTAGGTTTTTGGTTTGTGGTTACCATGCAGTTCATACATATATTTGTTTTAAACTGACATTTAAGTTCAAACACATTTTAAAAGCTCTACATTTTTTATCTTTCCCTATATTTTATTTTTTTTACATATTTTGCATTTTCTTGTGTATCCCTTAATTAGTTATTATAGTTATAGCTGACTTTACAACTCTTGTATTTTAATATTCATACTTGCTTTTTAAGTGCTTGATCCACCGTATTTATTATATATTTCCCTTTTTCCTTTATTTATTTGTAGTATGTTGTGAGCCTTCTTTCTTTATGTATTTTCTTATTTATTATTTATCCTTCTTAAAGGAGATAATTTAATATTTCTTGTGAGGTTGATTTAATGGTGACAAACTCTGTCAGTCTTTGTTTATCTAAGAATATCTTTATCAGTTTTTCAACAGATTGTTAATCTTTTTGTTGTTGTTGTTCAGTCACCAATTCATGTCCGACTATTTGCAACCACATGGACTACAGTATGCCAGGCTTCCTTGTCTTTCACTATCTCTCAGTTTGTTCAAAGTCATGATTCCATTGAGTCATGATACCATCCAAGCATCTCATCCTCTGTCACCCCCTTCTCTGGCCCTCAGTCTCTATTAGGATCAGAGTTTTTCCCAGTGAGTCAGTTTTTGGCATCAGGTGGCCAACGTATTGGAATTTCAGCCTCAGCATCATGGATAGAGTATACTTGGTTGTGTGCGTGTGTGTGTGTGTGTGTGTGTGTGTGTGTTCCACTTTCCATTTCAGTACCTCAAATATATAATTCTACTACTTTCTGGCCTGCAAAGTTTCCACTGAAAGATCAGTTGATAGACTCACATTGGGAGGATTTCCTTGTTGTGACTTTTTGCCTTTCTCTTGCTGCCTTTAGAATTCTTTCTTTAACTTTTGCCATTTTAATTATATCTTGGTATGAATTTCTTTGAGTTCATATTTGTGGGACTCACTGTTATTTCTGCACCTGAATATCTGTTTTCTTTCTTTGCTTAGGAGTTTTTAGGCATTATTTCATCGATACTTTTTCTACTTTTTTGTCTCCTCTTTTTGGAAAGCTTATAATGTGAATGTTAATATTTGATGCTGTTTGAATGTTGTTCCAAAAGGCCTCTTAAACCATATTCATTATTTTTTCTTTTTACTTCATTATTATCATTTTTTTTTCTGATAGGGTGATTTCCATAATTCTATCTTCTGAATTGTTGATCCATTCTTCTGTATCACCTTATCTACTGATGATACCTTCTAGCATATTTTTCATTTCAGTTACTATATTCTTCTGCTCTAAATTAATTTTTTAAATATATTTTGTAATCCTTTGTTGAAGTTCTGTGTTATTTAATTCATTTCCCTGGTTTGGTGACAATCATGCTTTATTTTTTTCTTCTGTTTGGCATATAATCATATATATCTTCTCTCTCTCTCCCTCTCTCTCTCTCTCTTTGGACTCTCTCTGTCTCTATAAAACTAGCAAAACAATCACCTATTCCTTTTTTGAAACATGCCCTTATTTGGGAGCATTCCTATATTGTTTGCATGTGCCCATTGGCTGTGGTGGGAGAACTGGATTTGAAATGACTGTGGGTTAGGCTTTTTCTAGGAAGTTCCTGGGTCTTTGCCTTGGTGGGGATGGACTGGAGCTGATGAAGGAGAGATAGCTCGGTGATTCTTCCAGGGCACACTGGCAGCTGCTGCCTTGGTAAGGGATGGGAGGATTGAAATTAATCCTGGTGGGGGTGAGGAATATTCTAGGGTGGTCTTGGTAGACCAGTTAGAACATCAGGCACTTTTCATTCTGCACCTTCTGTGTTGGGACTAAGAGTGAGTAAGTTTATGCAGAGAAAAGTCTTGTCCTTTATGAGCAGAGTCTGAGTTTCTTACAGCCCCTAGCCTTCCAATTCTAAGTCACACTGGTTTCCAAAACAAGCTGGTCCCTGGTGTTGAGTGGGCTGTGCAATGTAGGCTTCAAATTATTCATTCTTAAGGGAGTACTTCTGAGTTTGTGACATCTCCATCCCTGTTTGCCCACCAAGGATATGAGTACTGACTAAATCACTTCTTTTCCCCTCCTGCCAATCTGGGTGTGGCTTTTGGTTTATAAGGATGATTGCAGGTAAGCCACTCTGCTAGTCTTCAGTTTATTCTCAGAAACTGTTGTTCTACATGCAGTTGTTGTTTTGGTGTGTTCATGGGAAGAGGTGAAGTCAGGGTCTTCCTATTCTGCCATCTTAACTCTGGCTCAACTTATTGTTTTACAGAACTCTTAATCAAGAACAACAAGAAAGTGGTAAACCATAAATGATAAGACATAAAACACATTTGTTTAACTCTAAGATAGAACATGCCCTCCCAAGAAAGAAAATTAACTTCTAACTAGTACAAAACCTTTAAAAAGCATGTAATTATTGATCTTAAACAGAGATATTATTATTACACTAACTACAGTAGAATAATCTCAGTAAGACAGATTTATATGTTTCACTAGTCACAATAATTAAAATTTAATGAAACTCCACTGGTGGTGTTTTCAATTAAACAATATCTGAAGATGTTCCAGCTTATTCATAGAAGAAAGCCAAATCTTTAACAAGAAAGAAGAAAATAAGCAAATGAGATCTATTCCAAATATTTTTGAAAATCTAATAAATCAAAATGTTTTAAAAGATAAATGAAGAAATCAATATTCAGCTCAAACCGCCAGAATTGCAAGTAATTTACCGAAGGCCAGCAACCCTAAAAACCGGTTTATTTTGGCATGAGGCTTTACAGTAGAGAAGAAAATGTCTTAGGCAATAAATCACAAACCTTAATTTATCTATTCTAAAAGTACCAGTGGTGGCAAATTATGTTAAATTATTTTGTGCTGAAACAAACAAGTGTAATTTACTCAGTTTCTATTCTACCTGGAGCTTTTCTGTGTTGGTTAATAAGTGTGTAAAAAAAAAAATCACAATTTTTGTGCACATGCAGCTTAAACATCCTTTCAGCTCATGAAGATGATATATCTGTATTTCAAAGTTTGCTTAGCAAGTAGTAGGTTCAATATCTACCTCTAAAATTGCTTAAGCCTGCAACATTTCCCAGAATGATTGACAAGGGGTTATTTTGTTCTTCAGTGAATCCTAGATAGCTTATTTTTCTTCATAAAAAGGAAAAAAAAATCAATTTGAAAGTTGTATTAGATGTGAGAAGAACATTCTCAAATCTCCCGTTTTTCATGGTTGCTTGTGAAGAATACCAGTATTGATTAGGTTTAAAATATCACCATTGGGCCATGATTTATTAACTTTCTACATGACACACTGCATGTGTTTTAGAATTTACTTTTTAAAGTATTCTGAAAGTTGTAAAAATATAAGAGATAGGATTTACTTCTTAATCTAAGTATACTAACTGTATATCAACATAGAGTTCCAAAGGGGAGGGGGGAAAAAAAAAAAGGAAAGTAAAGAAGGATGTGTCATTAATCATGTCAAATATTTTAAATTATAAGAGAGGAAGAGAAGATTTTTCTGGAAGTTGTGTTCCTTTTCTGCTGCTGCTGCACGGACTTCCACAACCATCTGTTCACTTCCTTTCTTGTTATAAGGAGCTAGCTGACATGATAAATGTTAAGTTTAAAAGAGTTAAGAGTCACTATAGATATATATTTTTTATCCTATTCTGACATTAGAATAACCCCTGGATGAGAAAAAGTTTAAAAAACCCTCTGGTAAGTGTTAACTAATTGATGATGACTGTACTATTCAATGTTGGGATAATTTTTCCTTGTCTTTTAACATAAAGATGATAAATAATACAGAAGTAATAAGCAGATTAATGATTTATTAAGATCCACTCAAGTACTTAATATTAGTTCCTAAAATTCAGCTATTTAAAACTGTCATGCATTGTAACTGGTTATATGTAAATTTCATTCATCTTGGGTAATAAGAGATTGAGGCAGTGGATCACTAAAGTCAAATATTCAATTAAGAGAAAGATAAAGGAATTTTTCCTTCTCTTTAAATAAAGCAACATTAATAAGTTAAATAGAGATTATTAGCTGATATTGGAAAATACACTTAGAGTGATAACAATAAACAAATTGCTTATTGTTATGATTATGGAGAGACAGTACCTCTATAGTTGCTCCTACACAAAAGCTAATAGTATTTTCCAAGTTTGAGTTATCAATTAAACTATTATTAATTTTCCCTTCTTTCAATTGTATATTAAAAATCTCCATCTTGAATGGATCTCATCAACTCCTAAACATAATGGTCATTCCAATTAAAAGCAAGTAAACAAAAAGACTTCCTCAATAATCTCCTTCAGACACTATTTTATTCTCTCCTTTCCACATCTTTGAAAAGTTTCAAAAAATACAATTATTCTCAAGTTTTCCACTTCTCATTTATTCCATTCTAAAGGGACTGGCTTCCCTTATTCTATCAAAACAGGATTTAGTGACCCTCAAGTCACTAAACCAAAAATATGGTTATGTTCTTATCCTTACCTATCAGCACAATTTAATTTCATCATTGATGAAACCACTACATTCTTTTCCCCTTGAATAAACACAACATACTTGTGGCTTTTTCTCCTATCTTCAAAGCCACTTCCTCTTTCTCCATCCAGTCATAAAACCTGGCATTAACTTTATTTCACTCCTCACCCTATACTATCTCTGTAGCCTATTTTCTTCATGCCCATTGCTTGAATTACTGCACATTACATGTGTGCATGCACATACACATGCACACATACATGCGTGCATACACACACACACATGTGAGAACCCATCAATGCCCTCTGTACAATCCATACTGAGGACAGCTGGAGTGGTTTCACCTGGCCAACATGTACTCACCAGGTTTCTGTATCATTCAGTCCCTCTCTGGGTTTCCTCATTATCTTCAGATTCTTGCCTATATGTTATTTCCTTTATGAGAATTTCTCTGACCTACTAAACACTGCATCACATTATAAGCAGTATAAGCACAGAACTTTTGTTTTGTTTGTTTGTTTGTTTGTTTTTGTTTGTCTTATCCCTGATGTATTTCCTGTGTGCAGAGAAACGTCTAACAAACAGCAGGCACCTGATAAATAGTTATTAAATGAAGTCATAAATTCAAATCACATCATGTTTTCCCTTTAAAGCACTTCTTTGGCCTCACATTGTATGGTTAGTAGAGAACACATATTCTCATGTAACCTAAGGCCTGCAGAGAGCAGACCTTCTCCCTCTCAGGCCTCTTTGTATGCCCCTTCTGCTGGCTTTCAATAACCAGGCCACTCAGACCTTCCCTGAGGTCTTTCTATAGACCACGTTTCCCCACTTGCAGTATCTGCATATGCTTCTCCCTCTGCCTAAAAGGATCTTCTCTCCACTTTGCCTAGTGAGTCCCCACTCAACTTTCAATCTCAGCAAAAGATCTCACACAATAAATAGGCTTCCCACCTATTTATTGTGTGTTCACATATTGTGTATTACCATGCACTGCATACTATATGTACATCAATTTCACTTTCACATTTAACAATTTATATTTCCCACACTGGACTGTAAGTCCCCTAAAAGCAGGCGCTCCACTTTTTCTCACCATGGATATGCCCAATGTTGAGTGCAGTACCTAGCACTTAAGTATTCAATAAGGATTCAGGGACTTATAGTTCACAGAGGAGAAGGGGGCAGAGGGATAGTTAGGGACTTTGGGGTTGACATGTATACACTGACCCATGTTATAACCAACAAGGACATACTGTATAGAATAAGGAACTCTGCTCAATATTATGTAACTATCTAAATGGGAAAATAATTTGAAAAAGAATGGATATATGTATATGCATAACTGAATTATTTTGCTGTACACTTGAAATTAACTCAACATTTTTACTCAAAAATATTTCAACATAAAATTTAAAAAAGAAAAGAGTTCATGGAATGAATGAAGAAAAGAAGGAGTTAATATATTTTTAAATCAAGATAGTAAGACTCATACATAGAAAATTGGCCAAATTATTATAGTGTTTTTATATTACTTCCCAATTAAGGGGGATCATCATTAAAAGGAAGATTCTTAATTAGATAGATTTTTAAAAAATGTAAAACAGAACAGTAAACTAAGCAACGTTAGAAGAAAAGATTGAACGCTTAATATTAGTTCACTCAGTCAGTTCAGTTCATTCAGTCACTCAGTTGTGTCCAACTCTTTGTGACTCCAAGAACCACAGCATGCCAGGGCTCCCTATCCATCGTCAACTCCCAGAGTGTACCCAAACTCATGTCCATTGAGTTGGTGATGCCATCCAACCACCTCATTCTCTGTTGTCCCATTCTCCTCTTGCCTTCCATCTTTCCGAGCATCAGGGTCTTTTCAAATGATTCATCTCTTCACATCAGGTGGACAAACTATTAGAGTTTCAGCTTCAGCATAAGTCCGTCCAATTCAGGACTGATTTCCTTAGGATGGACTGGTTGGATCTCCTTGCAGTCCAAGGGACTCTCAAGAGTCTTCTCCAACACCACAGTTCAAAAGCATCAATTCTTCAGCACTCAGCTTTCTTTATAGTCCAACTCTCATATCTATACATTACCACTGGAAAAACCTTAGCCTTGACTAGACAGACCTTTGTTGGTAAAGTAGTATCTCTGCTTTTTAATATGCTGTCTAGGTTCACGAAACTGATTTAATAAAGTTAAACTTCAATGTATACTATGAATTCGAAAATTATATTATACATCAAGCATACATCAAGCATATGCCATTAATCAAATGCTAAAATAATTCCTGAATTAATTGGCATAATGTTGGCTTATTTCAGAGTTCACTTTCAAAAAACTTTCAAATATGGTACAGTGTGACTGGAAGTTCTATGTTAGTAGGTTTTCCTAAAGATCTATTAGCAATGTTTCAGTATATGTTTTAGACATAAAATATACCTGAGTAACAGCAGATAAAGTTATTCTTGGATTCCCTTTTTATAGCAAGAGTTTTTGAAAACCTAACTTGTATGAAAAAAAAAAATCTCAATGTGGATTAATTCATTTCAATCTGTTTCTCTCTCTCTCTCTCTCTCTCTCTCTCTCTCACACACACACACACACTGTGGAGAGGGGTGAGGAGTTAAAATAGCTGCTTGATTCTACACACTTGGAGTACTTTCTATTTCACACAATCTAGTTGCTGTATTCCTACCTCTTCCCAAGATTTAAATTAAATAATGAGCTAGAGAGGGTAAAAATAAATCCACAGAGAAACAACACAGAGACTTACCAAAATCTGGATATACATATGCATACATACAGGTAAGAGTATATTACTTAGGCCCATTCACAGTTCTTGTCACTATAATTTAGTATTTGATTTTACCTGAAAATTAATATAGGTTTTTACATGGTTAATAAAATATATGTTCATTGTAAAATGTGATCTATTTATCTGTTATATATAGGGGGGAAAAGCCAAAATTTAAAATATATAAAAATTAAAAGATGCAGCTAAATTTCTAATCTTATAAGACTTACAAAAGACTTAAAATATTTTTAATAGGAAAAAAACTGAACTAATCATTGAATAAATTATAGAAAGAAAATAAAACAGAGTACAAAGACAAAAAAATAAGTGTATAAATTAGAAAAAAAGAAAAAGTAATTGATAAAGTAAAAAAAAGAATAATAAAAAATAACACTTTTAGTAGTTTTATTTTTTTTTTCACATGATAGTATACATGTTAGAATGTCATTCTCCCAAATCATCCCACCCTCTCCCTCTCCCTCTGAGTCCAAAAGTCCGTTATACACATCTGTGTCTCTTTCCCTGTCTTGCATACAGGGTCGTCATTGCCATCTTCCTAAATTCCATATATATGTGTTAGTATACTGTATTGGTGTTTTTCTTTCTGGCTTACTTCACTCTGTATAATCGGCTCCAGTTTCATCCATCTCATCAGAACTGATTCAAATGAATTCTTTTTAACGGCTGAGTAATACTCCATTGTGTATATGTACCACAGCTTTCTTATCCATTCATCTGCTGATGGACATCTAGGTTGTTTCCATGTCCTGGCTATTATAAACAGTGCTGCGATGAACATTGGGGTACATACGGATGGCTAACAAACACATGAAAAGATGCTCAACATCACTCATGATTAGAGAAATGCAAATCAAAACCACAATGAGGTACCACTTCACACCAGTCAGAATGGCTGCGATCCAAAAATCTGCAAGCAATAAATGCTGGAGAGGGTGTGGAGAAAAGGGAACCCTCCTACACTGTTGGTGGGAATGCAAACTAGTACAGCCACTATGGAGAACAGTGTGGAGATTCCTTAAAAAATTGCAAATAGAACTACCTTATGACCCAGCAATCCCACTTCTGGGCATACACACCGAGGAAACCAGAATTTTAGTAGTTTTAGAAACATAAATAAAATGTGTTTCACACAGAAAGGAACATTTTTTCAAAATGAGAGAAATTCTATTTAAAATTCTGGAAGAATAAAAATATGTTCATAAATTCAACAGTTTTCCTTCAGTTCAGTTCAGTTCAGTCACTCAGTCATGTCTGACTCTGTGCGACCCCATGAATCGCAGCACACCATGCCTCCCTGTCCATCACCAACTCCCGGAGTTCACTCAGACTCACGCCCATCAAGTCAGTGATGCCATCCAGCCATCTTATCCTCTGTTGTCCCCTTCTCTTCCAGCCCCCAGTCCCTCCCAGTATCAGAGTCTTTTCCAATGAGTCAACTCTTCGCAAGAGGTGGCCAAAGTACTGGAGTTTCAGCTTTAGCATTATTCCATCCAAAGAAATCCCAGGGCTGATCTCATTCAGAATGCACTGGTTTGATCTCCTTGCAGTCCAAGGGACCCTCAAGAGTCTTCTCCAACACCACAGTTCAAAAGCATCAATTCTTTGGCACTCAGCTTTCTTCACAGTCCAACTCTCACATCCATACATGACCACGGGAAATACCATAGCCTTGACTAGACGGACGTTTTTTGGCAAAGTAATGTCTCTGCTTTTCAACATGCTATCTAGGTTGGTCATAACTTTTCTTCCAAAGAGTAAGCATCTTTTAATTTCATGGCTGCAGTCACCATCTGCAGTGATTTTGGAGCCCAAAAAATAAAGTCTGACACTGTTTCCACTGTTTCCCCATCTATTTCCCATGAAGTGATGGGACCAGATGCCATGATCTTCGTTTTCTGAATGTTGAGCTTTAAGCCAACTGTTTCACTCCCCACTTTCACTTTCATCAAGAGGCTTTTTAGTCCCTCTTCACTTTCTGCCATAAGGGTGGTATCATCTGCATATCTGAGGTTATTGATATTTCTCCCGGCAATCTTGATTCCAGCTTATGCTTCTTCCAGCCCAGCATTTCTCATGATGTACTCTGCATAGAAGTTAAATAAGCAGGGTGACAATGTACAGTCTTGACATACTCCTTTTCCTATTTGGAACCAGTCTGTTGTTCCATGTCCAGTTCTAACTGTTGCTTCCTGACCTGCATATAGGTTTCTCAAGAGGCAGGTCAGGTGGTCTGGTATTCCCATCTCTTTCAGAATTGTCCACAGCTTATTGTGAACCACACAGTCAAAGGCTTTGGCATAGTCAATAAAGCAGAAATAGATGTATTTCTGGAACTCTCTTGCTTTTTCCATGATCCAGCGAATGTCGGCAATTTGATCTCTGGCTTCTCTGCCTTTTCTAAAACCAGCTTGAAAATTTGGAATTTCACAGTTCATGTATTGCTTAAGCCTGGCTTGGAGAATTTTGAGCATTACTTTACTAGTGTGTGAGATGAGTGCAATTGTGCGGTAGTTGAGCATTCTTTGGCATTTCGCTTCCTTGGGATTGGAATGAAAACTGCACTTTTCCAGGCCTATGACCACTGCTGAGTTTTCCAAATTTGCTGGCATATTGAGTGCAGCACTTTCCCAGCATCATCTTTCAGGATTTGAAATAGCTCAACTGGAATTCCATCACCTCTACTAGCTTTGTTTGTAGTGATGCTTTCTAGGACCCACTTGACTTCACATTCCAGGATGTCTGGCTCTAGGTGAGTGATCACACCATCGTGATTATCTGGGTCATGAAGATCTTTTCTGTAAAGTTCTTCCATGTATTCTTGCCACCTCTTCTTAATATCTTCTGGTTCTGTTAGGTCCATACCATTTCTGTCCTTTATCAAGCCCATCTTTGCATGAAATGTTCCCTTGGTATCTCTAATTTTCTTGAAGAAATCTCTAGTCTTTCGCATTCTGTTGTTTTCCTCTCTTTCTTTGCATTGATTGCTGAGGAAGGTTTTCTTATCTCTTATTGTTATTTTTTGGAACTTTGCATTCAGATGGTTATATCTTTCCTTTTCTCCTTTGCTTTTCACTTTTCAGTTTCCCTTAGATAAATATAAAAACTTAATCAGATGGGGGAAAAAAAAAAACTGATATGGCTAAAACATGCAGGAGGTAATTAAAATTTTTGTCCAACAGTTGCCACCAAAACTGTTCTTTGACACTAAGAGTTGCTTTGTCTTATCAAAGTTTCAATAAAGATGTAACTCCTATATTATGTAAATATTTCAAAGTGCAGAAGACTACAAAACACCTCTTTAACCATTATGCATAAAGAAGATTACTTGGATATCAAAAGCAAAAAAAAAAAAAATCCATAGACTAATATTAGTTTTGAACACAAGCTAAATTTTTAATTAGAATCTTATCAAATTAAAATCAGTTTTATAGAGCATGAACCAGATATCCAAATACGTATACATTATTCTGGAAATTTAAAAATGGTTTATATTTTGAGTATTAGTTGGAATAATTTATTACATCAAAACCTTGTTGTTGTTCAGTCTCTGAGTCATGGCCAACTCTTTGTGATTCCATGGACTGCAGCACACCAGACTTCCCTGTTCTTCACCATCACCCAGAGCTTCTTCAAACTCATGTCCATTGAGTCAGTAATGCCATCCAACCATCTCATTCTCTGTCGTCCTCTTGTCCTCCTGCCTTCAATCTTTCTCAGCAACAGGATCTTTTCTAATGATTCAGCTTTTTGCATCAGAGGGCCAAAGTATTGGAACTTTAGCTTCCACATCAGCCCTTCTAGTGAATATTCAGGATTGATTTCCTTTAGGATGATTAGTTTGGTCTCCTTGCAGTCTAAGGGACTCTCAAGAGTCTTCTCCAACACTATAGCTGAAAAGCATCTGTTCTTCAGCATTTAGCCTTCTCTATGGTCCAACTCACCCATCCATACTGGAAAAATCATAGCTTTGACTAGATGGACCTCTGTGGGCAAAGTAATATCTCTGCTTTTTAATATACTGTCTAGGTTTGTCTTATTTTTCTTCCAAGGAACAAGCATCTTTTAATTTCATGGCTGCAGTTGCCACCCTTAGTGATTTTGGAGCCTGAGAAAATAAAGTTTGTCAGTGTCTCCATTGTTTCCCCATCTATTTGCCATGAAGTGATGGGACCAGATGCCATGATCTTCGTTTTTTTGATAATAAGTTTTAAGCCAGCTTTTTCACTTTCCTCTTTCACTTTCATCAAGAAGCTCTTTATTTCCTCTTTGCTTTCTGCCATAAGGGTGGTGTCATCTGCAATTCTGAGTTTATTGATATTTCTCCCAGCAATCTTGATTCCAGCTTGTGCTTCTTCCAGCCTGGCATTTCACATGATGTACTCTGCACATAAATTAAATAAGTAGAGTGACAATATGCAGCCTTGTGTACTCCTTTCCCAAATTTAAATTTGGAATTTTAATAATTTAAATAATTATTTAAATTATTTAATTTAAAATTTGAATTTTAACAATTTGAATAATATAATATTTTAATAATTTAAAAGTTATTAATAATCATTTATTATTTAGATGATTAATTAATAATTTCAATAATTATATAATTTCATAATTTGAACTTTGAATTTTGATAATTTAAATAATACAATTGTATATTCTTTTTCGTAGGTGGCAAAAGCAAAAAGAAAGTAAGTTTTTACATTCTTGCCCTGTTTTTGAAGTTAGAAACAGTTTGAATTAGAAACAATTCCTACTCTAATGTATAGTCTATCAAATGCTTTTGTATTTTTTTAATTAATCAATGAAAATGAAATAAAACATTTATACTGTAAAATCTCTGCACAAAACAGCCTACCTGATAATCCAGCCAATAGCACAAAGCTGCTTAGAACTTAAAAGAAAAGGAAGGTGACAAATGGCAAAATGCACTCTTTAAATGCAACAACATTTTATCAGCAATAATCAACTAAAAATAAGATGTGAAAAACTGATCCTATTTTCAAAGATAACAAATATATTTTATGTCAATAAATAGATATTAAAGATATAAAGGCTCTTCTGATTTTACTTAGAGATATAAAAGTAAGAAACACACAAAGTTTGGGGGGAATTCAAAGTTTTCATCCAATTTACCCATGGGTTTAGTGAAAGTGAAAGTTGCTCAGTCGTTTCCAACTCTTTGCGACCCCAAGGACTGTATAGTCCTTGGAATTCTCTAGGCCAGAATACTGGAGTGGGTAGCCTTTCCCTTCTCCAGTGGATCTTCCCAACCCAGGGATCGAATCCAAGTCTTCTGCATTGCAGGTAGATTCTTTTACCAGCAGAGCCAAATAAGCCTCAATTAAAATGCTAAAAAAAATTACACAATGTTTCTTAAATTTGTGTTAGTATAGAAATGAAAGAATAGGAAAAATGTAAACCTTAAAATAAAAGTTAATTGAAGGAATATTGTCCTGCCTCATAATTATGAGATTTAATGAATTAGTGGATATTTAATGTGCACAGAAATCATACTAAGCATATACATCAATTATCCTAGTTAATCCTCTCAAAAATTCTACAAGAAAGATTACTGGTATACACATTTCATAATTATGTTCAACTTAGCATTGAGTAAACTAAGGTTTGGGTTTCCCTGGTGGCTCAGACAGTAAACATCTGCCTACAGTACAGGAGACCTAGGTTCAACCCCTGAGTCAAGAAGATCCCCTGGAGAAGTCATGTCCTACTCTTTGTGACCCCATGGATTGTAGCTCACCAGGCTCCTCTGTCCATGGGATTTTCCAGGCAAGAATACTGGAGTGGGTTGCCATTCCCTTCTGCAGGGGATCTTCTCCACCCATGGATCAAACCTTCATCTCCTTCATTACAGATGGATTCTTTTCTGTCCAGTCACCAGGGAACTTCACTGATTCTTAACAACTGAATCTCTGTCCATAGTGATTGATGTAAAGATGGCATATAATGCAAGAAGCATCAGTGTCACATTAGTGATTTAAGAGATCTCCTTCCCCTAAGGCTATGGATTTTAAGGACTATTTGCTGCTGCTGCTAAGTCACTTCAGTCATATCAGACTCTGTGCGACACCATAGACAGCAGCCCACCAGGCTTCCCCATCCCTGGGATTCTCCAGGCAAGAACACTGGAGTGGGCGGCCATTTCCTTCTCCAGTGCATGAAAGTGAAAAGTGAATGTGAAGTCGCTCAATCATGTCTGACTTTTAGTGACCCCATGGACTGCAGCCCACCAGGCTCCTCCATCCATGGGATTTTCCAGGCAAGAGTACTGGGGTAGGTTAAGTCTAGTGTTATCAGGGAGTCATACTCACTGCTTGGGAATAACACTCTTACAGAGGAAGACAAAGTAGAGATAGACAGAACCTGTTGATCATTCTAGAACCTCTGGATCCAGCTGTTCTGGATTTTTCGATTTCCAAATTGTGAGAAACAGAATTCCTTTTATATTCAAATGAGTAAAGTTGTGTTCCTGACACTTGTAATGAAAAACATTGTGACCAAAAAATCAGTTGAGTGTTTTTGAGGGACGAGAGTGTTGAGGGCATTTGCAAGGGAGTGTTCATGATGAGGACAGTGAAACAGGAAAGTGGTGATAGGTGGTGAGGTCCTTTGGGAAAATGCACCAGAGGACTGATTAGGTGGAAATACTGCTCTTACTTAAAGGGAGTTGGTAGGCGGTGGTCTGAGTACAAACTCATTAAAACTGAGATACTGAAGATAGTTCAATGATTGATGATAATAAAAGGAACAGTTGTAATCATGCCATTGGGTGACTGAGGTGGATAAATGTGAGGAGTTCAAAGATCTAGAAGGCTAGGAAACAGGATGAGCAGAGTCAAAATTATGGGTGAATTGCAGAATTAGGAAAAATATTAGTGGGCACAGTAGTACACCCAGGTGGTCTTAGTGCTGATGATGCCAGGGATTAAAAGAGGAAAGAATACAAATGATTTAAACGTGGTGATTGGCAGCAAAGATATATATATATATATATATATATATATATATATATATATATACACATATACATCTTTATCTATCTTTCATGAGATATCTGATATGAGGGAAAAGAAACAAACTCTATGTAAATAAAATTTAGTTGAGGCAACACAGTAATTTATGAGGGTTTAGAAGCTAGGAGGCCCAAGGGGCAGAGGGAATAGGTGAAGGAGGAAAGAAAATAGGAGACACTGGCCCAGATGAAAGATGTGCAACTGGTGATGGGATGATAATCTTCCAGTAACTGAAAGTCAGAGAGATCTTTTTGTCACTGAGACTTACCAAAGGGTGGGCTATATGCAATTAGTTCAAATCATCTCTTAGAAGAATAAGAACCAACCAGGTTCCCTAAAGCCTGCCATATGTGACAGGCAACCCAGGTGTCACACACTGCACACCTTGACAGGAGAGGGCTATATAGCAGTATTTAATGGTGCCCTTATGCTACAGTGATAAGTTTAACATTATGTATAATCCAGGTGCCGTAATCTCCTCTCTGGTCACCTCTCAGCATTGCATCAATGTGTGCTCAGTCATAGACTTGTGTCTGGCATTTTGAGACCCTATGGATTGTAGCCCACCAGATCCCTCTTGTCCATGGGATTCCCCAGGCTAGAATACTGGAGTCGGTTGCCATTTTCTCTTCAGTATGGCATATTCTATTCGAACCTATTGAATCCCTCTGAGTTCCTCTAAATACTCTATACTCGTCCTATAAACATATTTTTCTTCTGCCTGATGATGTCTTTCCTACCCACTTCACCTACCTTCATGTTTTGGCTGACAATCGTAATCATCATTCATGACTGAACTTTGGCATCACCTCGTCAAGGAAGTCTTCTTTAATTCACCACTCCTGGATCAATGCTCTTGCAACATCTTTAATCCCTATTCGAGTACTTGCAATGCTACATAATCTTGACTTTTAATTGAAGCTCTTGGAGGGATAGTATTATGACTTGTACCAGACCTTGGGCATCCCTAATGGCTCAGTGGTAAAGAACCTGATGCCAATGCAGGAGACACAGGTTTAATCCCTGGGTCAGGAAGATCCGCTGGAGAAGAGAATAGCAACATGCTCCAGTATTGTTGCCTGGGAAATACCATGGATAAAGGAGCCTGGTGGGCTACAGTCCATGGAGTCACAAAAGAGTCAGGCACCACTTAGCAGCTAAACAACAACACCTAGCCCTTAAGAGGAAAATCATGTAGTAGCTAGTTATTCAATACTTATGTGTAGCATGAATGAACTGAACAGATTAAAAGCAATCATGACACAATCCAGCTTCTGCTTGAATATTTGAAGTAATTAATCTCACTACTCTGTGTCATTATGTATTTTTGCACCACAATAAATGATGTTTATGTTCCCAAAGATTATATGCCATGATAGAGATAATATATTGTAATTAGGACATTCAGAAACATCTGAATCCAGGTGCCGTTGAGTATTCAGGTTGATTATAAGAAAAACATTTTCTTTCATATTGTCCTGAGATGTAAAACCTTTTAGGACTTCCCTGGTGGCTCAGACAGTAAAGCCTCTGCCTACAATGAGGGAGACCTGGTTTTAATCCCTGGGTTGGGAAGATCCCCTGGAGAAGGAAATGGCAACCCACTCCAGTATTCTTGCCTGGAAAATCCCATGGAAAGAGTCAGACATGACTTCACTTTCACTTTCATAAAAGTTTTTAGAAGACATCCCATTAAGCCCTCCCTTTCTTCCCCAAAGTATTGTATAATAGCTCAATGATTCTCTTAGTAATCATCAATTTTGTTCTAAAAAGCCAGGGAAATTTTCAGGAGTACAAAATTACAGCCAATATCTTCATAGCTAGTATCTCATATTGGCTTCATAGCCAATATCTCATAGCATGAGATAAGGAATAGGAAAATAGAAATATTTGTTCCAGTTTTATCCATTGGCTTCCTCACTAATCACTTAGTATAATGGGGCCAATAATATTAGAAAAGATAAATTTTAATAAATTTGAAATGTAAACCAGAAATCTGAATTTATATCTCAAAGGGCCTCATACCTGTTCCTAAAATGTACCTAAATTTGTAATAAATAAATAAATAAATAAATAAATAAATAAAATCCAGCCTTCTATTTTCTGGCCCAATTTGACAAGTGTAATAAACAGTTTCAATATTTGAATGTAAATCTATGATCTATCTGGGAGTTTATTTTTATATATATCACAGGGAATGAACCAATTTTATTCTATTTCCAAATGATTAGCCAATTGTTTCAACATCTTTTTATAAATAACTCATTTTTTTCCATTAATTTGAAATAACCTTATGATATTTTAGCTTCTTTAATTGGATGAATTGCTACTTTTTCTATGCTATTCCATTGATCTTTCTATTTTTCTGTTGAAAAAAAATAGCCAATATTTTCCCAGAAAGTGAAGTCGCTCAGTCGTGTCTGACTCTTTGCGACCCGTGAACTGTAGCCCACCAAGCTCCTCTGTCCCAGAAGCCTACTTCTTTTATTTATTAGTTTCATTTACCCACTCTACATTCAGTATGCCATGCTTTCCTTTCCTCAATACCAAATGTGCCTTCCCTGCCATCTTCAAACCATGTCTACACCACTTAAGAGGAAATTCCTCATTTCTTTCTTTTTTTTTTTTTTTTCCCTTCACAAAGTCGATCTTGTTTCCATGTTTGTCCTCAAGGAAAATGTTTGAGAAATGAGGAGAGATGGTGGTATGTGCTAAGAGACAGAACAAAGAAAGAAGAGATGAGTCTCAGAGGAGTAAAAACATTGTTTCCAGCAGTGCCAGCAGATTAGACAGTCTTGGGAACCCACAGTCTACATACGTGCACTCACTGAAAACTTCATAGGCAGTCAGATTACTCATAAAGACTTGTTAATATATAGTAAGAAAAAGACAGGATGGAACCCAGACCTACCAACAGAGACATTAAAAGACATTGACAAAGAAGACCAAGCCAGTAGAAGACAGGAGAAAATTCAGACAGAAGTGTGTATGGAGGATAGTAGAGTCAAGGCATGTCCCAGCAACCAAAGGAACAGGGAGTTTTAAAAATGAGTAAGATTTTGAATTCTTATGTAGTCTAGAATATTATGTTTCTCAGGGGTTTCTCAGGTGGCTCAGTTGTAAGGAATCCATCTTCTGCCCTGGAGGAGGAAATGGGAACCTTCTCCAGTATTCTTGCCTGGAAAATCTCATGGACAGAGGAACCTGGTGAGCTACAGTCCATGGGGTCATGGAGAATCAGACACAACTGGACAGGCAGGCATGTTCATTATTTTCCTCAGCAAGGAACGATTTTATTGTAAATAGAAGATTCATAAATTACTTCTGGTTCAAACAGAATTATTAAAGGTCAAGCTCAACTTGAGATTAAGTAAGAGAATAACTTAAGAAAAAAAGAAAACTGGATTCAACAATTAAAACTAAAAACAACTTTATTGAAGAGACTTAGCAATGAATTAGAAATTGAAGATACTGACATGGAGGAAGGTGATCATAAGGTTTTGAATGGATAGATAACCAAATCACCTCACAGATGAAAAAAAAAAAACTGTATGTGAGATAAGACAAAACACTTTTGAAAATTCATTCATTTGAGAATTCTGATGCACATGTGAGTGTAGACAAAATGGAAAGAGATTTAAGAGGTCATTCAGTTTGCTTTTACTCTAGTTCTTAAGCTAAAGAAGAAGAAAGATAAATAGTCTAGCTCAATTCACTAGAGTAGAAAAATCTTACAGGAAATAGGGTGTCCTATAGTGTTTCTGGACACCCATACTTTTATGACATATCACAGCAACTGGGTAACCAAGGTTTTGAGTATTCATGACTACATAACTTGAAATAAGACACTCACCTTGGAAGAGCTGAAAAATTCATTTCAGATTTTTTTTCTTAAAAAAAAAAAAATATTTTAAATAGTTTTAAATAGCTTCCACACTCTTGGGAAAACATGAAACCATGATCATACTGATCCCACTCTCTGACTTCCAAGGTAGGTTTTACTTCCACATAGATGCCTGCTTGACTCCAGTAGCTACCTTCTATTTGATAAGGCAACTGGGTCAAAATCACAAAGATATTACCATCACAACCATTTTCCTTCCTCAGTACACAATGGGAAGTACAAGTAGTCTAACAATATATATACATTTGGTACATCATTTCCAAATACAAAATGGGAAAAATAGATACAAAGTAATCCAAAAATGTTTAGGTTGTTAACTTACAAAAAATGAAGCTTCTTTCAAAGGCCTTAGCTAAAACAGTGGCTGATTTTGTTTCTCCTTCATGAACTGATCACATAATAATAGATAAAATCAACTGCTATCTCTTCAGCCAGTGTTCATTTTACAAAAGTGGTTTTAGTACTGCTGGTGTAATTACAAAATATTATCTATATAAAAAAAAAAATTACCTGACCCTGCTGAACAAGAAAATATCTATGATTAAAATTTTAAGATTTTTTTGTGAGAGAGTCAGAACAAAGATATGAATAAGATATGTCACTAGGAGCTATTATTTCATTATAACAACAAAAAAAAAGAGCTTAAAAATGAAACTACTATTTACTAATCAAGCAATTTTATTTTTTTAGTATACCTGCTGCTGAAGCGAGCACTACTTTATTTTTTAAATTGAATATCCTAGTAACTGTGTCATCTTCACTGGCACTTTTTGTTTCTAAGAGGTCAAACTGAAGCCATAGAGTATAAAAGTGAAAATTTAAACACTTTCACAACAGCATTTCTGATATAAAGTAGCATGCTAGGCTGCTTTGGTCTCATCTCACCCTGCCCAGCATTCCTAGGGAGAAGTAATCATGTAAGTAAAACAATGAAAATACGAATATAAGAATCTGAATTTAACTGATAGGAAGAACAAGAAAATATTCCATAAACTAAAATCACACCAACAAAACAGCTATGGAACTTTATCCCCCAGTATTCAGCATAGCAGCCTACTTAGGTTCAACTCCTAAAAAGATAAGGAGAAGTTTTACATAAACTCTAGCAGTATGATTTTTATGAAACTTGCATTTGAAGGTTCATCATGTGAATAATAAAAGAAAAAAAAAACCATCACTCTAAGTTTTTAATATATTTCAATCTTTTAACCTGAGTATTTTACATTATCTCACTTGTTCTATATATGTTGAAGTATTTCACTGAAAACAGAAATAAGATACATATAATTTGTTTAAGTTTTAGCCTTAAAGTATAACTTTGTTTTCACTTGTTATTCCTAAAGGCTTACTTACTGCAAGTTTACATGATTAATAAATAATATCAGGAATGAAGAAAAAATACTAACGCAAAACATTTTATCTAAATTCCATGCTCTTGTTCAGTTAATGTTTGACTCTTTACAACCCCATGGACTGCAGCACACCAGGTTCCTCTGTCCGTGGGATTCCCCAGGCAAGAATACTGGAGTGGGTGGCCATTTCCTCTTCTGGGGTTATCTAAATTAACAAACTAAGAAACCTGATAGGACTTGTTGTTTAACAATTATTTTCAAATGTTTTCTGTGGAGAACCACAGAGTTAAAAGGAAAAGCTGCCACGGACAGAGACAGGGTCTTTCAATATGTGTCATCATGTCTCTTGCATGACAGCTCATTTTTGTTTCAAATACAAGTGAACTTTCATTCTCTCTCTGTCTGTTACCTGACAAAATTTAAATTTTTGTCTCATCTCTTTGAAATAACACATCAAATTTCATCCTTGATTCTCTTAGAGGAACAATTTGTCACCAAAACCACATTTATTTTAAGGAAGGCTAATTTTGAGAAGAGGTCTCCACACATTGATATTAAAAATTAATATTTATCCCATAAAGTGAAAAGAAAATACATGCCTTTGTGAGTTCACACATGTGAATTTGGTCACCTTAATGGTTTAATGCCTATGTTTAGCAAATGGCTGAAATATAATAAAGTTCAAACATTGAATACCTGGAAAATACAAGTATAGAAACCTTTTGCAACATGTATAAATAATTATTTGTGATTATTGATTTGGTCTGCATTCCCATTTTGAGTGTTGGATTTCCTCATAATCTTTGTAACTTTATTCTCGCAAATAGCAATGTGCAACATGGTTATCAGACTTAAGTAGGTTGTGGTCAAACTCTGGATTCATTGATTACATACAAGGAAAGGAACTGACCATTAAGACATAGTCTGCCTATACTCAATAAAGAGATCAACATACTGAAAGAAGTTAAACCAAATTCCTTTGCTTGAGAATGGCATGTAGTTCCACGGTGCTGCTGTTCAGTCACCGAAATTTCTCTGACTCTCTGTGATCCCATGAACTGCAGCACACCTAGTTTCTCTGTCCTTCACTCTCACTGACTTTGCTGAAACTCAGGTCCATTGAGTCAGTGATGCCATCCAACCATCTCATCCTCCGTTCTTCTCCTGCCCTCAATCTTTCCTAACATCAGGGACTTTTCAAATGAATCATTTCTTCACATCAGGTGGAAAAAATATTGGAGCCTCAGCTTCAGCATCAGTCCTTCCAATGAATATTCCAGACTGATGTCCTTTAGGATGCTGTCCAAGGGACTCTCAAGAGTCTTCTCCAACACCACAGTTTGAAAGCATAAATTCTTCGGCACTCAGCTTTCTTTATAGTCCAGCTCTCACATCCATACATGACTACTGGAAAAATCATAGCTTTGACTACATGGATCTTTGTCAGCAAAGTAATGTCTCTGCTTTTAATATGCTGTCTAGGTTAGTCATAACTTTCTTCCAAGGAGCAAGCATCTTTTAATTTCTTAGCTGAGGTCAAAATCCACAGTGATTTTTGGAGCCCAAGAAAATAAAATTTGTCACAATTTCACTTTTTCCCCATCTATTTGGCATGAAGTGAGGGGACTGGATGTCATGATCTCAGTTTTTTGAATGTTGATTTTTAAGGCAGGTTTTTCACTCTCCTCTTTTTCCTTTATCAAGAGACTCTTGTTCCTCTTTGCTTTCTGCCATTAAAGGGATATCATCTGCATATATGAGGTTGTTGATATTTCTCCAGGCAATCTTGATTCCAGCTTATGATTTATCCAGCCGGGCATTTTTTCATAATGTACTTGTATATAAGTTAAAAGATCAGGGTGACAATATACAACCTTGACGTTCTCTTTTTCCAATTTGGAACCCATCTGTTTTTCTACGTCTGGTTCTAACTATTGCTTCTTGACCCACATACAGATTTCTCAGGAGACAGGTAAGGTGGTCTAGCATTCCCATCTCTTTAAGAATTTTCCACAGTTTGTTGTGACACACACAGTTAAAGACTAGCATAGTCCATGAAGCAGAAGTAGATTTTTTTTTTAAATTCCCTTGATTTTTTCTATGATCCAGCATATGCTGGCAATTTGATCTCTGGTTCCTCTGCCTTTTCTAAATCCAGCTTGTACATTTGAAAATTCTCTATTCACGTACTGCTGAAGCCTCGCTTGGAAGATACTGAGCAAAATCTTGCTAACAGGTAAAATGAATTCAAATGTACAGTAATTTGAATTCGTCGGCATTACCTTTCTTTAGGATTGAAATAAAAACTGACTTTTTTCCAGTCCTGTGGCCACTGCTGAATCTTCCAGATTTGCTGGCATATTAATTGCATCACTTTCACAGCATCATCTTTTAGGATTTGAAATTGTTAGCTAGAATTTCCATACCTCCACTGGCTTTGTGAGTCATAATGCCTCCTAAGGCTCACTTGACTTCATATTACAGGATGTCTGGCTCTAGGTGAGTGGCCACAGCATCGTGGTCATGTGGGTCTTTCAGAAATTTTTGTATAGTTCTTTTGTGTATTCTTGCCACTTCTTCATATTTTCTGCTTCTGTTAGGTCCTTGCCGTTTCTCTCATCTATTGTGCCCATCTTTGCATGAAATGTCACCCTGAATTTCTAATTTTCTTGAAGAGATCTTTAGTTTTTCCCATTCTATTGCTTTTCTCTATTTCTTTGCATTTTTCATTGAAGAAGGATTTCTTATCTCTCCTTGCTAGTCTCTAGGACTCTGCATTCAAGTGGGTATATATTTCCCTTTCTCATTTGCCTTTCACTTCTTTTCTCAGCTATTTGCAAGGCCTTCTCAGACCACTTTGCCTTCTTGGATTTATTTTTCTTAGGGATGGTTTTGGTCACCACCTCTTATAGTTCCATACACACCATGTTTTGTGTAAATAAAATGTGATTTGGAAATGTTTCACAATGTGACTATTGTGGCTAGTATGTTTGGAAACACAGCTCTCAGTCAAGTCATTTTCTAACAGTATCAAAGGTAATTTCTAATGAGGTTTAAGAGATAATGATACTAAGTTATCAGAGCTAATGAATAAACATGCACAGGGATTAGGTTGACAGATTTAGGAAATGTAAATACAGAACAACAGGTTACATTTGAATTTCAGACCAATATGGAATAATTTTATTTTTTTAGCATGTGTGTCAAATATTACGTGCATACATACAAAAAGATATTCATTATTTATATTAAATTTAAACTTAACAGCTCCTTCTGAATTTTATCTGGTAATCTTACACAGGAAATTAGTATACAGCATTATATATATATTTTTTAAGTAAAATGCTTCCCTGGCAATATGACTTTTACTATACAGTGAACTATATTATTTTCTTTAACTTTATCAATCCCTCAAGATCCTTGAAACTAGCTACTACCTATAAATGTGTTCATGTGTTTTAGCAATGTGTAGTGCTAATTAATTTATAATTATTAGATCACTCATTCCAACTATTTTCTAATAATAACAATTATTTTTTAATAAAGTATAACAAACCTCTGGAGGTACGCAAGAAATTTATACAATTCCTTGGTATTGTGAATCTTAATCCCTCCTTGAAGAGTCTAGGAATATATCTTAGACAATTTTATGTATTATTTTTATATGTACATGTTATATTGCTATAAAATATGTTATATTATAGATGTGTATAAAATTACATTGTATAAAATGCAAAATGGTGGAAGTCTCCACTAAATGTCATTTATCATATCATTCAGGTCAAGCATTCTACAGAGTTGCTACCATCAGTAACCAAGTATATGAGAAAGATTTCATGGGAATGGAAACAAGGGAAAAACAAACCGTCTTCATGGCAAATGAACTGATTTAAGGGCAAGTAGTAAAGGGCTACCTGTCATCATTTTTACTATGAGGTTCCTCGCACTTCACTCCAAAAGACAGCTTCCAGGATAAGTTAAATGACAGCACAGTTTAAGACACAGTAATCATGTTATAATAGAGCCTTTAGTTTCAGAGCAACAAGCATATCACTGGGCACTTCATTTAAAAGAATACAGTCCAAGGCATTCCTTAGAATCAGTCAGTCAAATCGGTTGTGTTTGAGAGGGCATCATTCTTCCTGGTTATGTTCAGTTCTGCCTTCATTTCAGTTGCTCAGTCGTGTCCGACCCTTTGCGACCCCATGAATCGCAGCACGCCAGGCCTCCCTGTTCATAACCAACTCCCGGAGTTCACCCAGACTCACGTCCATCGAGTCCGTGATGCCATCCAGCCATCTCATCCTCGGTCGTCCCCTTCTCCCCCTGCCCCCAATCCCTCCCAGCATCAGAGTTTTTTCCAATGAGTCAACTCTTCGCATGAGGTGGCCAAAGTACTGGAGTTTCAGCTTTAGCATCATTACTTCCAAAGAAATCCCAGGGCCGATCTCCTTCAGAAAGGACTGGTTGGATGTCCCTGCAGTCCAAGGGACTCTCAAGAGTCTTCTCCAACACCACAGTTCAAAACCATCAACTCTTCGGTGCTCAGCCTTCTTCACAGTCCAACTCTCACATCCATACATGACCACAGGAAAAACCATAGCCTTGAGTAGACGGAACTTAGTCGGCAAAGTAATGTCTCTGCTTTTGAATATGCTATCTAGGTTGGTCATAACTTTTCTTCCAAGGAGTAAGTGTCTTTTAAGTTCATGGCTGCAGTCACCATCTGCAATGATTCTGGAGCCTAAAAAATAAAGTCTGACACTGTTTCCACTGTTTCTCCATCTATTTCCCATGAAGTGATGGGACCAGATGCCATGATTTTCATTTTCTGAATGTTGAGCTTTAGGCCAACTTTTTCGCTCTCCTCTTTCACTTTCATCAAAAGGCTTTTTAGCTCCTCTTCCCATGATGTACTCTGCATATAAGTTAAATAAGCAGGGAGACTACATGTAACCTTGACGTACTCCTTTTCCGTTTTGGAAATAGTCTGTGTTTCCATGTCCAGTTCTAACTGTTGCTTCCTGATCTGCATAGAGATTTCTCAAGAAGCAGGTCAGGTGGTCTGGTATTCCCATCTCTTTCAGAATTTTCCACAGTTTATTGTGATCCACACAGTCAAAGGCTTTGGTATAGTCAAGAAAGCAGAAATAGATGTTTTCCTGGAACTCTCTTGCTTTTTCCATGATCCAGTGGATGTTGGCAGTCTGATCTCTGGTTCCTCTGCCTTTTCTAAAACCAGCTTGAACGTCAGGGAGTTCACGGTTCACATATTGCTGAAGCCTGGCTTGGAGAATTTTGAGCATTACTTTATTAGCAAGTGAGATGAGTACAATTGTGTGGTAGTTTGAGCATTCTTTGGAATTGCCTTTCTTTGGAATTGGAATGAAAACTGAACTTTTTCAGTCCTGTGGCCACTGCTGAGTTTTCCAAATTTGCTGGCATATTGAGTGCACCACTTTCACAGCATCATCTTTCAGGATTTGAAACAGCTCAACTGGAATTCCATCACCTCCACTAGTTTTGTTCGTAGTGATGCTTTCTAAGGCCCACTTGACTTCAGATTCCAAGATATGTCTGGTTATAGATTACAGATCACAGCAGCATGACTATCTGGGTCATGAAGATCTTTATTGTACAGTTCTTCCATGTATTCTTGCCACCTCTTCTTAATATCTTCTGCTTCTGTTAGGTCCATAACATTTCCGTCCTTTATCAAGCCCATTTTTGCATGAAATGTTCGTTTAGAATCTCTAATTTTCTTGAAGAGATCTCTAGTCTTTCCCAATCTGTTGTTTTCCTCTATTTCTTTGCATTGATTGCTGAAGAAGGCTTTCTGATCTCTTCTTGCTATTCTTTGGAACTCTGCATTTACATGCCTATATCTTCCCTTTTCTCCTTTGCTTTTCACCTCTCTTCTCTTCACAGCTATTTGTAAGGCCTCCCCAGACAGCCATTTTGCTTTTTTGCATTTCTTTTCCATGGGGATGGTCTCGATCCCTGTCTCTTGCACAATGTCATGAACTTCATTCCATAGTTCATCAGGCACTCTATCTGTTCTGCCTTCAAAGGACTTAAATAAGAAATTATCTTTTATTCAAACTTCGAGATCTTCACAGTCTCTTTCATTTTATGATATGCAAAATAAAAATATCTTTATTATTATTATTATTGTGACAGCGGGGGTGCTGGCACCACATGAAATTTAAACTAGTATTTTGTGTTCATAAAAATTCTAAAAGGTCACTTGAGAATAGTTCCTTTCTAATTGCATTATGTAAGATTTTACATATGGAAACAAGTTCTTAGAAATGTGTTACTAAACTTTTAGATCACAGTGAATCTCTCAGAGAAGCTGCAATTCTAAAATGAATTCTACAGCCATTAATATAAGCTGGTCCAGAAAAAAAAAAAAAAAGATACAGTTTCAACTAATACTGCTATGGAAAGTTTATCAGTATCTAAATGAGAAATGTTTGATGGGTGTAGTAGGAAGGAAAGAGAAATGTCACAGGCAAAGATTAAATCCATGATCCATATGGTTTGAAATTCTGGGTTGCAAATCCAAAAGATAAGCGACTCAGTGTTGAAGTCTGACTTTTCACAAACTTTAGGAGCACTCATTGTCATTATACAAAGGATAAAGAAAGACAGATATAAAAAGGCTTACCTTAAAAGCCAGAACTACTTAGAACACTTTAAAATAGACTAAAGTTCAAATTGTGGGTCACAGAGGAGCTCCTCCCAAGGGTGGAGTTCAGACTAGCGCAGGATTCAGTATGACAATAGGGGTGGTTACATGAGCAAGAAATTTAAAAAGGAAATAGAGAATGACAATTTTTAGGTGTGAAAGTACTATTAATGAAAACTAATTGTGAGTAAAGATAAAAAAGTGAGTAACTAATAATAATTTTTTTAAAATGAGCAAAAAAAAAAAAAGAGAGAGAGAGAATAAGTCACCAAGCTCCATGAAGTGTCATAAATGATAAGAAATACAAAAGATTTCCCTCCCATCCAACAATCATGATTACATAAGTAATCACAATTACATTATTATGTGAGTGACAGTGAAATTTTCATCTCTTACCACATTTCTAGAGAACCGTTCTATTCTAGCCCTTTTGAAATCTTTGGGAATGAGTCAAAATAAATGCGAGGAGTTTCCACCATCAAATTCTCAGTAATCACTTAACATTTGTAATTGGCTTTGGTTGAAGGGGATACCAATTTAGCTCTCAATCAATGAAAAAAGAACATGAACTAATGCTATCACTTCATATTACTTCAAATTCTGTCTCATTCCTTGACTGTTCAAATTGTTTCATTGTGATTCTAGAATTAGTTAGGCAAAAAGTATTTAAATCTTGAATCCTTGAGACTTGGAATGTTCCAGATAAAATACTTTGTGGATTTTGGGTTTATTTCTGTTTATTTTTTGCATCTGCTATACTGTTTTTATTTTTACTTTTGTTTTGTTATGTTTACTGTTCTTTTTAAAATGTTTTTAATTGGAGGGAAATTTTTTACAATGTTGTGTTGCTTTCTGCTGTGCAATCATATAAATCATCCAAATTATATATATATATCAGATTGCCAATCCCTGTTGGATCATTGAAAAAGCTAGAGAGTTTCAGAAAAACATCTACTTCTGCTTCGGTGACTATGCCAAAGCCTTTGACTGTGTGGATCACAACAAACTGTGGAAAATTCTTAAAGAAATGGAAATATCAAACCACCTGACCTGCCTCCTGATAAATCTGTATGCAGGTCAAGAAGCAACAATTAGAACTGGACATGGAACAACAGACTGGTTCCCAATTGAGAAAGGAGTATGTCAAGGTTGTATATTTTCACTGTGATTATTTAACTTATATGCAGGGTACATCAGGCAAAATACTGGGCCAGATGAAGCACAAGCTGGAATGGAGATTGCCAGAAGAAATAGCAATAACCTCAGATACAAAGATGACACCACCCTTATGGCAGAAAGCAAAGAAGAACTAAAGAGCCTCTTGATGAAAGTGAAAGAAGGGAGTGAAAAACCTGGCTTAAAACTCAACATTCAGAAAACTAAGATCATGGCATCTGGTCCCATCACTTCATGGCAAATAGATGGGGAAACAATGGACACAGTGACAGAATTTATTTTCTTGGGCTCCAAAATCATTGCAGATGGTGACTGCATCCCTAAAATTAAAAGATGCTTGCTCCTTGGAAGAAAATCTATGATCAACCCAAACAGCATAGCAAAAACCAGAGACATTACTTTTCCAACAAAAGTCCATCTAGTCAAGGCTATGGTTTTTCCAGTAGTCATGTATGGATGTGAGAGTTGGACTATAAAGAAAGCTGAGTGCTGAGAAATTGATGCTTTTGAACTGTTGCGTTGGAGAAGACACTTGAGAGTCCCTTGGACTACAAGGAGATACAACCTGTCCATCCTAAAGGAAATCAGTCCTGAATATTCATTGGAAGGACTGATGCTGAAGCTGAAACTCCAATACTTTGCCCACCTGATGGAAAGAACTGACTCATTGAAAAAGACCCTGGTGCTGGGAAAGATTGAAGGGAGGAACAGAAGGGGACAACTAGAATAAGATGATTGGATGGCATCACTGACTCGATGTACATCATTTTGTGCATGCTCCGGGTGTTGGTGGTGAACAGGAAAGCCTGGCATCCTGCAGTCCATGGGGTCTCAAAGAGTCAGACAAGACTGAGCAACTGAACTGAACTGATACGTATATCAACCTCTGCAGTCCCCAATCCCACACCTCTAGTTTATCACAGAGTGCCAGGCTGGGCTCCCTGTGTTATACAGTAACTTCTCATCAGTTATCTATTTTACACATGGTAGTATGTTGATAATACTTTCTCCATTTGTCCCACTCTTTCCTTCCCCTACAAGACCATTCTCTACATCTGCGTCTCATCAGCACCACTTTGCTAGATTCCATAGTAGTAATAATGTTAGCCACTCAGTCATGTCTGACTCTTTGAGACCCCCAGGACTGTAGCCTGCCAGGCTCCTCTGTCTATGGAATTCTCCCGGCAAGAATACTGGAGTGGATTGCCAGTTTCTTCTCCAGTCTCCATTTCTCCCCTGCAAATAGGTTTATCAGTACCATTTTTTCTAGATTCCATATACATAGGTTAATATTCTATATTTGTTTTTATCTTTCTACCTACCTTACTTCACTTCATATAACAAGCTTTAGTTTCATCCACCTCACTAGAACGGACTCAGATTTGTTCTTTTTTTGGGCAAGTAGTATTCCATTGTATATATGTACCACATCTTCTTTGTAAATAGTGCTGCTATGAGTGGCTTCATGTGTCTCTTTTTTTTTTTAAACAAATTCTGTTTCAATTTATCTTAAATAAGTTGATATCCTCATTTGTTTACTATAGATATTTTTGTGGTTATATGTATATTAATGCTTATTTATGGAAAACAAATAATATTAACTGGGGCTTTTGCTGCACTGGAACCTTAACTATGAAGGTACAGTAAATGACACTCACTTGCGGGTTTGATAACAGCCCAAGGAGGTCTGGGAACTTCCACTCGTGGACTCTCTCATGGTCATGGGCTGAGGAAAGATTTTCCTATGTAGCTTGATATTCTGTGGTTTTACAAATGGTTTTAGATGTCTGCAATTTTGGATGTTTTCTAAATGAATATGAAAGACATTGATCATTATCTGGGATTTTAGAACTGTTATGAAACAGATTTTTTAAAGTAGGACTAGATTTGCAAATGTGTTTTTGTTGACGTAGGCAGTTTTGTGTACATGGAAGGAAGCAAGGGGTTGCAGAAGGGAAGTTAGTAAGCTTTGGAGAGTGATTAAAGATAACAAACTTTCTTGTTCAAGATGTCATTCCTCTGATTTAAGCAATAATAGAGTCAACTTTGGTCATCCACCTCCCGTACCCCACATTTGATCAGATTTTCATAGATTACAAGTCTTCATGACTCTAATCACAGCCCACAACTACATCCTCTATCCTTTAAAAAATCTGATTATACAATACCATACATTTCATACCTCAATGGTTTATCATTACCATAAACATAAAAATCAAATTACTAAGCTCTTTATGCTATAATCTCAGCCTTTCTAGCCTCATGTACCATCGGAGTGTATACTTCTGCCATAACAAATGACCTGCTGTTTCCTAGCAAGTCTATGCCTTCATGGAATTATCTTACATCTTCCCTTGTTCTACCTCTCTGAATTTAGTTTGAAATCCTTCAGCACACACTCACACACCCACACACACATGCATCTTTCTTTCTTTGTGTTTTGAAGGACATCATTCATGCCTCTATAACAGCATTCACACACCTGAATTGGATCTATTTATCTGAATATTTGTTTTCCCCACTAACAAAGTGAAAATGTCCAACTGTTTACAATCACAAAGACTGTAGCCTCTGTCCATGGAATTCACCAGGCAAGAATACTGGAGTGGTTATCCATTCCTTTCTCCAGATTTTCTCAGCTGAACCCAGGGATTGAATCCAGGTCTCCTGCATTGCAGCCAGATTCTTTACCATCTAAGCCACCAGGGAAGCCCTCCCCACTAACAAATGTACTTTCAAATCAGAAGCATTCTTGGCAACATCACTTGTCCTTGGGGTTGGCCAGTCACTCAGTACAAGTTTGACAGATGGATGAACAATGATGTCTCTACATAAAAATCAAGGAGACCTACCTATTGTTTCTTACATTATTGAAGTTTCATCAATTAAAAAAATAAAAAAAGACACAGAATTACAAAACAAGGTAATATAAATTTTTGATATTTATTAACTTACTGCTTTTTAAAAGTCAGCCACTTAAATTATTAATCACTGCTGAAGTTCAAAAGCAAAACCTTTTCACTTTAAACTCTCATGAAGTTGCTCTGTCATGTCCAACTCTTTTCAATCCCGTGGACTGTAGCCTACCAGGCTCCTCTGTCCATGAAATTTTCCAGGCAAGAGTACTGGAGTGGATTGCCATTTCCTTCTCCAGGGGATCTTCTCAACCCAGGGATCGAACCCAGGTCTGAGGCATTGTAGGCAGACGCTTCAGTGTCTGAGCCATCAGGGAAGCCCTTAAACTATTGTAATGTCATCAGCTTAGAACCATGATTAGGTGAAAGAAAAAGACTGCTTCAGAAGAAGTTAAGAACTCAAAAACTTTCCCTCACCATGTATATATTCTTATTTATTTGCCTAACTTTTGCTAATTTATAAATGTGAATCTCTAATTATGTGATTTAAAGATAAAATGTGTTAATAAACATTTAATGTAATTCAAAGAGGGAAGTGAAAGTGAAAGTCGCTCAGTTGTGTGTGACTCTTTGCAGCCCCGTGGACTATACAGTCCATGGAATTCTCCAGGCCAGAATACTGGAGTGGGTAAGCCGTTCCCTTCTCCAGGGGATCTTCCCAACCCAGGAATCGAATCCAGGTCTCCCGCTTTGAATACTGTCAAATAATGAAAATAATTTTAAAAGTATTCACATTTCATCTTAATGAAAGCTAAGAATTCATTTTATGCTCAATATCTCAAATTTTCATGAAGGAAAGATGTCCATGAAGGAAAGATCATGAAAAATTATCTTTAAAATCTATTTCTATTTAACTTCTAGAAATGTATGTATTTTCAAGCAAGGACAGAGAATATAGATCTAAATAACTTCAGTTACAAATATGTCACTAGTATTTCACCTTTACATATGTTCATCATAAGTAGACATTTTTTAATATGATTATCTGTAGTATTACCACTGTTTATTTATCCTAATTTTTACAATTAAAAAAAATTAGTAACCCTCACACTATGATGAAAGATCAAAGAACTCAAACTATGTTGATGATAAAGCATATAATCATTTTTAAATGCCTAAGAATTTGTGAAATATTAATTACAACTTTTCCATTCTGATTTATAATTCAACACTATAAATGAAGTTCTTGATTACTTGGATAAACAGATTGCAGTGATAGAAGAGGAGGAAGTCTGTTTCAGGAAAGATCTAATGTAGTAGATTTGCACTTACAGATGGTCCCTGACTTATTTACAGATGGTTCAACTGACTTACTTACAGATGGTTCAGCTTTATCATGGCAAGACAACTACACACATTCAGTAGAAACTTCACTTTTAGAGTTTGAAACTTTGATCTTTTCTTGGACTGGTGATATATAGTTCTATATCTAGTGATGCTGGGCAGTTCAGCTCCCAGTGAAACACAGGATCATGAGGCTAAACAACTGATATACTTACAAGCATTTGAGATCCAGCCAACAGTTCTGTTCTGTTTTTTTTGTTTTAACTTTCAGCATGGTATTCAATTAATTACATGAGAAATTCAACACCTTTTTATAAATCAGGCTTTTCAATACATGATTTGCTCCACCAATGTAAATATTCTGAGCATGTTTAGAGTGGGTTAGGCTAAGTTGTGATGTTTCATAGATTAGGTGTATTCAATGCACCATTCTGTCCCACAATATATTCCTCCTGACATATATTCCTCCTGACATACTCATGAAATACCTGCTCAACAAATATTTATTGGGTGTCCACTCTGCTAGGCTTTATACAAGGAGGTAGTATCACTTTCATTCCATTAGAGATATGTCCCCTGAATTAAGAATGTTTCCTAGGCCAAATAATTTATACTTATCAAATCTATTTTTAATGGAGAGAAAACAAAACAAAACAAAACAAACAAAAAACTAGTACTAAAAGTCCTGACACCTTAACATGTTAAATGGAAATCTTAGAAATAATATAATGGAAAGAAATCATCGCATCTGAAAGCAGTATGCCTTAAAATAATAAAAGAGAGAAACTTAGAAAATTGCCTTTATTATTGAAATGGGCTATTAGCTTAAAGAAATAAATAATCAAAAATATATAAGGCATAATTTGTTGGACATTACAGAAATAGGATTTGTGCCCTCTGAATTAAATCTGATAAACTCAATATAAGCATTCCAGTCAGGGCTGCACAGACCCTAGATGTACAAAAGAGTATTTCCTTATTTGATGCAACTGATGAAAATACCCTAGATCACAAGCAATGTTCCAAACTCTCTTCTATGATATTCTAAGGTTGGGCAGGATTAGAGATGTTTGGCTACTGGGCCAATTTTTAATATATGTCTTATTTGAAGTAACATATCTTAATTTTCAATAGAATTCACACATTAGCTAACAAAATTCTATTAGCAACTGTGTTCAGTGGAAGAACAAATATCTAAATCGATAAATATGGAACCCACTTGTTGCCTTGAAACTTTTATGTATCTGAATAAATGTCAGAACTTCAGTTACCTAACCTACTCTCTGAGGACCAGAACATTTCTAAAAAACTAGGCATTGACTTCAGTCCTAAGTGGCTCTCCCCTGTCATTCCAATGCCTTCCTCCACCACAGAATATCATTATCATTATTTCAAAAAGTTTGCCTTTATAGCTGCTCTAAGCTCACCTTCAAAACACTCTAGCTGAAACAATACTTCAGACAATGAATTGTACACCAGACTGTTAGAGTCAATTGGTGTATCTTTATGGGAGTTTCTTGCTGACCATAATGAGCTTTTGAGATACCTATAAATCCTAAAGCCTAGCCTTTTGTCTGTCCAAGGAGCTCTCAGTATGACCTGAAATTCCAAAAATAGCATTTTTCTCCAAGCCCCCAAATTTCTCTAGAGATTTTTTTCCATTCTCCTGACAATTTCCACTCCTTAAACTAATATTTTTACAATATTTTTGAAAAAAAAAGCATCCTTGAAATTAACAGTGATACTAGTTAACATAATAACTATGTTATTATTATCCAATCAGTGCTTTGTTATCTATGTGTAAAATGGTAAAAGGGATATTTACCCATTTGCCTGATCTGACTCAGGGTGATGACAGACTGAAATGAACAATAAAGGACAGGAAGATGTGAATAGAAAAAGAAGGGAAAACAAAAGATAAAGCTAATTCACACAAATGTGAATATGCTCCTGCCTAACTTGCCAAGGATAGGGTCTTTGGACAGATATTATGAATAACAATGCCACCAAAAATTAAGGTAAGACCATATCTTAAAATATCCAAACACGTAATTAAGCATCTAATGTGCTGACAATAGAAGACATTTAGATTTTATAAGGAACAGGAACTTTCAGGACTCTGAGAAATGCTAAAGGAGAAAGGCATTAGTGGTTGGAGAACCAGATCTACTGACGAATGGCAATGGCGATAGAAATGAAAGATGAGGATGGAAAAGAGAAGTATTTTGAAGATATAATTGCCAGAACCTGACAAATGAGGAAAATAAAGTGGAGCAACACATGTTTACTTTCTATTTTGAGTGAAAAACAGCTACAAGAAACACAGGACTGTAAGGCTGTCTTATATTTGGATCTGACTACACTGAATTTTGTAGAACAGAGAGGGCATAAGTTCATTTGACAGAAAGAGAGACAAGAAACTCCAAAGAGATTTTTTGAAGCTGAGGAAAATGGACAGGGCTGGATTGTGCATCAGGGATGCATGAACACAGTGCTGATAGCTAACCCTTTAGGGGTAAATCCCGTTACCCAAGGGGAAAACACTAAATCAATACAGAAGGCCAATGTCAGAAATCTAAGGTACTCATATTTAATGAGAGTCAAAGAGCAAAAAAATAAATAAAAAAAAGCGAGGAAGAATGCCAAAGTTTCATCATCACAGATGACAAAAGGAATGAAAGTGCCCAAAGAGGATGGAAAAACATTGCAGAAGAGATGAAGGCTGGCAGAGGTAATAACTTGACTGACTGACAAAGTAGTAAAAATGAAGTATAGAAAAACTTATCTGTAACTCCTAAAATACTGAAAATTTCAGTTACAGAAGATAAGGTTCAGAGAATATCTAATAACACTTTTTAGGAGTTCTACTATACAGAATATTATAATTAGTCCTGGAGATGCTTTAAAGAATATTCTTTAAGAATATTCAATGTAGGCCTGGAGAAAGACACTAACTGTGAAATGAAACTCAATTAGACATAATTACAAGAATATTTTTATGTTTACAAATATAAGACTTCCAAAAGAGATCTTTAAAATTGCTAATAGATGTTTATCTTTCTGTAGAGGGAGTAGTTGGACACACGTAATCCCATGTTGGGATCTGTAATTTTATCTCTGTCAGTGAAGCTGAATGTTGTTCTGTCTTAGGAGTGGAATACAGTAATTCCCCTAGATATGAACAAGTTAGTTGCACTCCAAGAGCACATTCATAAGTCCAATTTATTTGTAAGTCCAACAAAGTTAGCCGAGGTACTGAACATACACAATTGACTATACAGTATTATATTGAATAGTATATAGCATAATAGGCTTATAACAATTTTCACAAAAGCGATACATAAAAAACAAACACAAAAAATAAACATTTTCATTCTTGTTGTTGTCCAGCCACTCAGTTGTTTCCAGCTCTTTGCAACCTCATAGACTGCAATATGCCAGGCTACCCTGTCCTTCACCATCTCCTGGAGCTTGCTCAAACTCATATCCATTGAGTCAGTAATGATATCCAACCATCTCATCTTCTGTCATCTCCTTCTCTTAGTGGTTTCAATCTTTTCCAGCCTCAGGTTCTTTTCTATTGAGAAGGAACTGCTCATTACATGGCCAAAGTCTTGGAGTTTCAGCCAGCATCAGTCCTTCCAATGAATATTCAGGACTGGTTTCCTTTAGGATTGACTGGTTGGATCTCCTTGCAGTCCAAAGAATTCTCAAGGGTATTCTCCAACACCATAGTTCAAAAGCATGAATTCTTCAGACCTCAGCCTTCTTTATGGTCCAACTGTCACATCCATACCTGACTACTGGAAAAAAACATAGTTTGCTGATATGGACTTTTGTGGGCAAAGTAATGTATCTGCTTTTTAATATGCTGTCTAGGATTATCATAGCTTATCTTCCAAGGAGCAAGCATCTTTTAATTTCATGGCTGCAGTCATCATCTGCAGTGATTTTGGAGCCCAAGAAAATAAAGTTTGTTAGTTTCCATTGTTTATTCATTGATTTGCCATGCAATGATGGAACTGAATGCCATGATCTTTGTTTGTTGAATGTTGAATTTTAAGCCAGCTTCTTCACTCTCTTTCACCTTCATCAAGAAGCTCTTTAGTTCCTCTTCACTTTCTGCCATAAAGTTGGTATCATCTTCTTACCTGATGTTATTGACATTTATCCTGGCAAACTTGATTCCAGGTTGTGCTTCATCCAGTCCAGCATCTTGCATGAGGTACTCTGCATAGAAGTTAAATAAACAGGCCTTTATACTTCAATAAAATAAAAATGTTTTAAAATATCAAAAAAAGTTAAATAGACAGGGTGACTATATCCATCCTTTACATATTCCTTTCCCAACTTGGAACCAGTTGTTCCATGTCCAGTTCTAAATGTTGCTTCTTGACTTGCATACAGATTTCTCAGGAGACAGGTAAAGTCTCCTGCTTTTAGGTATAGTCTGCTTGCTATTCCTGTCTCTAAGAATTTTTCACAGTTTGTTGTGATTCACAGTCAAAGGGTTTAGTGTAGTCAGTGAAGCAGACATAGATGTTTCTCTGGAATTCTCTTGCATTTCCTATGATCCAACAGATGTTAGAAATTTGATCTCTGGTTCCTCTGCCTTTTCTAAATCCACCTTGAAAAACTGAAATTTTTCAGTTCCTGTACTGTTGAAGCCTAGCTTGGAGAATTTTAAGTGTTACTTTACTAGCATGTGAAGTGGGGGCAATTGTGCGGTAGTTTATACATTCTTTGGTATTGCCTTTCTTTGGGACTGAAATGAAAACAGAACGTTTCCAATCCTGTGCCCACTGTTGAGTTTACCAAATTTGCTGGCATACTGAGTGCAGCCCTTTCACAGCATCTTCTTTTAGGATTTGAAATGGCTCAATTGAAATTCCATCACCTCCACTAGCTTTGTTTGTAGTGATGCTTCCTAAGGCCCACTTGATTTCACACTCCAAGATGTCTGGTTCTAGGTGAGTGATCACACCATCATGGTTATCTGGGTTGTGAAGATATTTTTTTTGTATTGTTCTTCTGTGTATTCTTGCCACCTCTTCTTAATATCTTCTGCTTGTGTTAGGTCCATATTATTTCTGTCCTTTATTGAGCCCATCTTTTCATGAAATGTTCCCTTAGTATCTCTAACTCTCTTGAAGAGATCTCTAGTCTTTCCCATTCTATTGTTTTCCTCTATTTCTTTGCATTGTTCACTTAGGCATCCTTTCTTATCTCTTCTTGCTATTCTTTGGAACTCTGTATACAGATGAGTATATATTTCCTTTTTTCCTTTGCCTTCCACTTCCCTTTTCTCAGATATTTGTAAGGCCTCTTCAGACAACCATTTTGCCTTTTTATGTTTCTTTTTCATGGAGATGATCTTGATCACTGCCTCCTGTACAACGTTATGAACCTCCGTCCATAGTTCTTCAGGCACTCTTGTCTATCTGATCTAATCCCTTAAATCTATTTGCCACTTCCACTGTATAATCATAAGAGATTTTATTTAGGTCATACTGAAATAGCCGAGTGGTTGTCTCTACTTTCTTCTACTTAAGTCTGAATTTGGAAATAAGGAGGTCATGTCAGCTCCCAATCTTGTTTTTGATGACTATATGGAGTTTCTGTATAATTAATCTGATTTTGGTATTGACCATCTGATGTTGTCCATGTGTAGAGTCATCTCTTGTGCTGTTGGAAGAGGGTGTTTGCTATGACCAGTGCATTCTCTTGGCAAAACTCTGTTAGCCTTTTCCTTGCTTCATTTTGTGCTCCAAGGTCAAACTTGGCTGTTACTCCAGGTATCTCTTAACATACTACCTTTGCATTCCAGTCCCATATGATGAAAAAGGCATCTTTTTTTGGGTGTTAGTTCTAGAAGGTCTTGGTCTTCACAGAACTGTTCAACTTCAGCTTCTTTGGCATTAGTGGTTGGGGAGTAGACTTGGATTACTGTGATATTGAATGGTTTGCCTTGGAAAAATACTGAAATCATTCTGTCATTTTTGAGATTGTACCCATGTACTACATTTCAGACTCTTTTGTTGACTATAAGAGCTACTACAATTCTTCTAAGGGATTCTTGCTCATAGTAGGTGATAATGGTCATCTGAATTAAATTCATGCATTCCAGTCCATTTTAGTTCACTGATTCCTAAAATGTTGATGTACACTGTTGTCATTTCCTATTTGACCACTTCAGATTTACCTTGATTTACCATGGGCTTAATATTCCAGGTTCCTATGCAATATTGTTCTTTGACGTATTGGACTTTTACCACCAGACACATCCACAACTTGGTGTTGTTTTTGCTTTGGCTCAGCATCTTCATTCCTTCTGGAGCTATTTCACCACTTTTCTCCAAGAGCATATTAGGCAGCTTCTGACCTGGGAAGTTCATCTTTCAGTGTCATATTTTTTTGCCTTTTCATGCTGTTCATACTGTTTTTAACCTTACAGTACTTTGTAAAGTACAGTACAGTACCAGCTGTGTCACATCTGCTTTTATGCTGGCTTCCAGATATCCTGGGCTTGAAATAAAGATACTGTACAGTATCTATACAGTACTGTAGGTTAAAGTACACAAAACCACAACAACTTATACAAGATATAATCACATGACAATGTATGCCAGATATATGAACTAACATGTGATTGGACATGCAAATGCATGGTAACAGCTTTGAAAGCTCACAATTTGAAGATTCGTTTATAGAGGACTTATCGTACTGCATGCCCACAGGTGAATATACATGTTGTTAGTTGTACAGCTCATCTTTGTCTTCCTTCTCTCCATAAGGGGCCCTCTGGATCTGGGCAGGACCCTAACTGCCTTATGATTTGTGTCTAAACATTGTCATTTATTTCTGCCTCATAATCTTAAGAAACGCAAATGTTAAATGAGTACATATTTCTCTTTTAAGAAGTAAAGACTGTCTTTATGAATAACAAGAAGTACTTTCTAGAAGCACCCAAAGGATAGGGGCAAGCTTCAACAGATTTAACTTTCTAAGTCTTTGATTCCTTCTCCTCATCCTTCATATCTCAGAGAATGAAATGAATTATCAGTGATATGGTGTGAGGACCATCCCATCTCTTTTTTCTTGGCCAAAGAATATGTTCAAAAATCACCAGTCTTCATCCCTAATTGGAATTTTAGTAATGCCCTTTAATCTGTTCTTGGACCACACAAGTAATCTTAAGGAAGCACACAGCTGGTGGGATTTGACTTGGCTCCACCAAGCCCATCCCCTGAACCCTGCCACCAACACACACCCACACACACTTCAGGTCTGGGATCGTAAGTGAAATTCACAAGGATAAAGTAAAGGGGGTTTTATTTTCTTAGGTGCTATTAGAAAATAAGAAAACTACAGCCCTCTTGAGCATTACTGTGATGAGCCCTCAGTGAGTGATGAGTCTGAGTAAAGTCCCCCTACCCCTTATTGAGCTATTTCATTCTAAAACACTTTCTTGAAAGCAATGAAATTAAGAACGAATCCCTAAAAACTGGAAGATTGCAAACCATGCAACAGTAGAGAAGCTTGCAACTAGGATGATACATACAAGATTGCAAAAGAGATGCCAGAAACTCTGTTAAATAATTACCTATAACTAGAGTGAGAAAAACAAGTATAAATGTCCTTGAAGATAATCTGAACAAATTACAGTAGAAAAATGCAAACTGTGAGGCCCCTAGGCACAGTGGATTACATGCCAAAGAAAACCAAGCCAGGATGTGTTACTAATATAAAACTTTCACTATACCACAAGCACATTTAGAAATAAGTAACATGTGCCCCCCCACCCCCACCAGTGACTCCTCCTGCCACTTCTTGGTATCTTTATTAATTTTTAAACTATTTAGTCAGTTAGTAGCTGTAGTTGAATATGAATCAGAGTTTTTCAAGGAAAATTTATGAGAATTTATACAAATTCTCAGGGAGTTACCTATTTTGCATTTCAATTGTTAATTCACTCCTATGGAAATACCTTGAATTGAAATGGATTGTGGCAAGGCACAAAGCAAGAAAAATAATTTCCTCAAAGCACAATGAAAACACCTGTGATCCTAGAACTTATGAATACTTCCTGATTCCTTAAATACTCACTTCAAAATTTTATATTAAAAGAGGTTTACATTTTTGATGCATCCCTTATATTTGCATATTAGGTCTTTATAATTATCCTTGAGAAGCAGACTTGTGTCTGTGATTACTGGGTCCACAGGTTTTTGTTACTTTGGTTTTGTTTGTGGGAAGAAGAAAGCTAAATTTAATAAATAAACCTTTCACTTTTATTTAGAAAAGGTGATTTTTAGATATTTATGTTTTTGATGAACCTGAATGCTTTCATCAGATTTGTGAATGCAGATACAGTCTGTTTCCAACATCTTTTGTAAAACACCCAAACACACTGCTTTGATTATAGTGGACACCCTGATTCATCAAGTTACACCTTAATTTACTCACTGAAAATTTAGTATGCACTATACTTGTCAGACACTTTCCTAGGAAATGGGAAACAATTGCAGTTCAAAAAACTCAAGGTCTTTACCTTCAAGTGGATTGCACTCAAAGTGGGAAGACAGATACTAACCAAATAAGTACAACATACACATAAAAGTTACAGGTACAAAAATTACAAGCTATGAATAAGTGCTATGAAGGAAAAAGAGAGCATATTTTGAGAATGGCTAACATTGTTGAGCAGTGGATCCAGGATGAAGCCACCATTTAGCAGAAATCTGACAAAGAAATAAAAGCAAGGCTCCAAAAGCAGGCAGAAATGTTCAGACGGGAAAAAACTAAATATTGGAAAGAATGGGAAAACGTCAGGATGAAATACTTTACAAATAAGAAGAAATCAGAACACCTGGCTCCTATTCCAGAGGCAAAGTAATTAACAACATGGGGAAATGAGGATGCTGAGAAGAAGGTGAACATCTCCAAACTAAAAACCTCATGCTTTCATGACTAGTCTTCACCTTAAAGATTGGTGAGTTGATGTTTTTCATGTTTTACAAAACATGAAAGTATCTTATTTATTTATTTTGTGTAAACCACATTTAATATTGTATTAAACAAGAACTACATTGAAACCATCTTTATGATTTTGTATGTGTAGTTAGAATTATAAAATAACATACAAAAGAATAATACTGAAGTATCTAAAATAATGACTCACTTCAAATATTTAATAATGTTTTGAACCATTAAGATAGTGTTACCATCTGTTATTAATGTATATATGTCTCATTCACAAGCAACTAATTAAAGTGAAATAATGCTATCGTCATGGTATTTGAAATTGAGATGTGATTAAAAGAGAAAACTAAACATAGCCAGGAAGTTTGTATGGGGTTTGACTTGAATGTATGACAGAATGTATCACTGTCAGAAAAACTCACTCTCAAGGGTTGTAGTCTCCAGATTTGTTCACCTTTCCTTAACATGTTAGGAAGATTATAAATCATTAAAGAAGAAAATTGATCAATGAACCTTATCAATGGGCTTCCCTGGTGTCTCAGATGGTAAAGAATATGCCTGAAATGTGGGAGACCTGGGTTCGATTCCTGGGATGGGAAGATCACCCGGAGAAGGGAACAGCTACCCACTTTAGTGTTCTTGCCTATAGAATCCCATGGGCAGCGGAGCCTGGCAGGCTATAGTCCATGGACACAAAGGGTAGGACATGACTGAGTGACTAAGTGCAGGACATATAGCACAACCTCTCACTAACATTTTTATACAGTTGAAATTCTTTACTTTTTATTAGAATTATAGAATTCTGGTAAGTCTTGAGAAATTATCTACTAAAATCAATTAATATCATATTTTAAGAAGAAACTGTGTTCCAGAAGGAAAAGGTGAATGGTCAAGGTCAGGGTCCAACTCAGAAATCAAGTTTTGTTGCATAGTTGCCAATTTAGATTATAATCTATATTTGTAACAAAGGGTAAAATATCCTTTAAATTGAATTGAGCAAATGGTTATTGAAAGATGAATGAACGTTTCAGTGTAACTCAGTGCACATCCAAAAAGTTTATAAGTTAAAACAATTAGTCCTTTTATGCCCATCTATCACCTATCTAGAAAAGAGAGACAATATTTAATAAAATAAAAAGAGAAAATATTAATTTAACCTCTTATACAAAAGGTCAATATGCCAGAAATTAATCATCACTAATGACAACCCCTATTCTTTGAATAATTTTAAATGTTTGGAGAGAGAAGTTTCATGCTAATTTTCTATATTTAAAAAAATATTTTCTTACACTATGAGCCTCCAATCCTTCTGCCCTTAGATTTGGAAGAATAGGAAAAACTCTTGCTTGAGCAAAAAATCTAAAAGTTTTGGGTGAACTTGAAACTAGGCTCCCTCACTATTCACAACTCATGCCTTGTCCAACAAAATATAGCTTTTCTAGATTTTCTGAACCAAAGTCAGAACCCTCAGATAAATTTATAAATCTAGGGAACAGGAAAAAAAAAAACTGAGCTGTGCTTCTTAAACATAAAAAAAAAAACAAACAAACAAACAAACAAAAAAAAACCCCTCCAGTATTTAGGTAGACAAAGCTTCCAGAGGTCCTTACATCCTTACAGGCCAGCATGGTAAGAAAGTAACCTAATGAACTCTGATGCATTTAAAGAGGTTGAATATGAAAGGACTCTGAGTTCAGGAAATGAAGGGAAAATTAACAGCAATGGGTTCACTCCTCCAAGGCTGAAATAAAATGATGGATGACATATCAGTGGTCCATGAGTGGATGTGCAGTCAGTCCCAACAATCCCTGTCTTACCTCACTGCCATCTACCTCCCATCCCCAAACCCCAGTGCAAAAGAAAGGGAAAGCCTAAACTCAATGTCATTTCTTTTCTACTCCCAGGAGTGGAGATCCCAATGAGAAATTAAATTCAATAACAACAGAAATATTCTGGTTTTGGATTGAAACTGTCATCCTCTACATAAGGGACTATGCTAATTGCTAAAGGTATAGATTAATTTAAAAACAGGTGATGCTCTTAAATTGGTGCTGTTATTAGGAGACAGAGTACAGGCACACAAAACGTATACAAAAATAAAGGGTAACATGTAATGTAACAAGACCAAGAAGTTCTAAGATGGTGTGACTTCCTAATGTGTCTCCTTTCAGGAAGAATATATGAGCTCAACATCCAAGTCTTCAAAACTATTGTGCTGCAATGCTTTCAAATCATTTGTCTTCATTCACCTTATTGGCCCCCTGAGCCTACTATATATGTCAGGTTTGTCTTGTAACTATACCAGCTCTTTTATACTTGCCAGACGGAGTAACTATACACTAATGAATATAAAGCAATACATGAGAAAAGCTGGAATGACAGGACTAGGAAATATGCCTCTCTACATAAAGTGCTTAGATCAAGCATCCTTTCAAAAATCACAAACCATAATATGATATCATTAATTCTAAGTAGAAAGAAAATCAATGATGTGCTGATTTGACATAAATCTCAGAGGATCTTGATATTTCATTAAAGGCTAGCATTGAGAGTGCAATATATCAGCAAGCACTAACTGAGAGCTTATACTCGCATTAAAATATGAAGCAAATTTGGGGGACAAATAATCTGTTATTTTCCTTTCTGGATTCCATGATAAAGAAATCAGTTGGGAATGGTAATGATGGAATGGTAATTGATGGAATCTACTGATTTCAAATCACACTCTAGAAATGCAAGTGTGTAAGCTGATCATTTTCTTAGAAAATCTGCTCACTTTGCAATCTTTCTACTTCTCTGTTTACCCAAGCTTCCAGGAGAGATCAGTTAATTAAATGAAATTATTACAACTGCAATTATTTAGGGGAAAAAAGTATAATTTAACTGTATGATTTCATGAAGTGATCACAGGATAAGAAACAGAAAAAAAGAGGATTATCTTGGCATTATATAAAAATGTCATATTAGTAAATATAGCTAAAAATAGATGGATAGATAATAAAAACTACATTGTGATAGTGAAAGTCACTCAGTAGTGTCTGAATCTTTGCTACCCATGAAATACACTTCTCCAGGGATATTGGGCAAAGACAGCATCAATTTAGGCATAAAGAAAAATTAAGACACAAGAATAAATAAACTTGAAATCATGATAAAAATATAGTTATATAGAATTAGCTGCCTTAGATATTTTAAAAGAAATTGTATTTTACCACTGTTGTTTAGTTGCTCAGTCAAGTCCGATTCTTTTTTGAGTCCAGAAGGCTCCTCTGTCCATGGGATTTCCCAGGCAAGAATATTGGAGTGGGTTGCCATTTCGTTCTCCACGGGGTCTTCCCAACATAGGGGTTGAACTCTCATCGCCCTCAGTGGCAGATGGATTCTTTATCACTGAGCCACCTTGGAAACCCCATTTTACCGTTCACTTCAGTCACTCAGTTGTTTCCAACTCTTTGCAACCCCAGGACTGCAGCACACCAGGCCTCCCTGTCCATCACCAACTTCCAGAATTTACTCAAACTCATGTCCATTGAGTTAGTGATGCCATCCAACCATCTCATCCTCTGTCATCCCCTTCTCCTCCCACCTTCAATCTTTCCCAGCATCAGGGTCTTTTCAAATAAGTCATTCTTTGCATCAGGTGGCCAAAGTATTGGAGTTTCAGCTTCAGCATCAGTCTTACCAATGAATATTCAGGACTGATTTCCCCTATGATGGACTGGTTGGATCTCCTTGCTGTCCAAGGGACTCTCAAGAGTCTTCTCTAACATGATAGTTCAAAAGCATCAATTCTTTGGTGCTCAATTTTCTTTATAGTCCAACTCTCACATCCATACATGACTAATGGAAAAACCATAGCTTTAACTAGACGAACTTTGTTGGCAAAGTAACATTTCTCCTTTTTAATATGCTGTCTAGGTTGGTCATACTTTTCTTTCAAGGAGCAAGAATCTTTTCAGTTCAGTTCAGTAATTTCTTTTTAATTTCATGGCTGCAGTCACCATCTGTAGTGATTTTGGAGCCCAAAAACCTAAAGTCTGTCACTGTGTCCGCTGTTTCTCCATCTATTTGCCATGAAGTAATTGGGCCAGATGCCATGATCTTCATTTTCTGAATGTTGAGTTTTAAGCCTACTTTTTCACTCTCCTCTTTCACTTTCATCAAGAGGCTCTTTAGTTCTTCTTTGCTTTCTGCCATAAGGGTAGTGTCACCTGCATATCTGAGGTTATCGATATGTCTCCTGGCAATTTTGATTCTAGCTTGTGCTTCATCCAGTCCAGCATTTTTCATGATGTACTCTGCATATAAGTTAAATAAACAGGGTGATAATCTACAGCCTTGACATACCCTTTTTCCTGATTTGGAATCAGTCTGTGGTTCCATGTCCAGTTCTAACTGTTGCTTCCTGACCTGCATATGAATTTTTCAGGAGGCAGGTCAGCTGGTCTGGTATTCCCATCTCTTTCAGAATTTTCCACACTTTGTTGTGATCCACACAGTCAAAGGCTTTGGCATACTCAATAAAGAAGAGGCAGATGTTTTTCTGGAACTCTCTTGCTTTTTTGATGATCCAGTGGATTTTGGCAATTTTATTTCTGGTTCCTCTGCTTTTTCTAAATCCAGCTTGAACATCTGGAAGTTCACAATTCACATACGTTGAAGCCTGGCTTGGATAATTTCGACATTACTTTGGTAGCATGTGAGATGAGTGCAATTGTGTGGTAGTTTGAGCATTCTTTGGCATTTCCTTTCTTTGGGATTGGAATGAAAACTGACCTTTTCCACTACTGTGGCCACTGCTGAGTTTTCCAAATCTACTGGCATATTGAGTGCAACACTTTCAGAGCATCATCTTTCAGGATTTGAAATAGCTCAACTGGAATTCCATCACTTCCACTAGCTTTGTTTGTAGTGATGCTTCCTAAGGCCTACTTGACTTCACATTCCAGGATGTCTGGCTCTAGGTGAGTGATCACACCATCATGATTATCTAGCGGTGTTTGGAAAAAAAAAAATAAAAATTTTAATTCTTTTCTATAATTCTGGAAAACAACCAAATACTGGTTAATTCATAACCAGGACTTAGTGTATGTTCTCATACAAGCTTGTGTGCTCAGTCACTTCAGTCATGTCCAGCTCTTTGCAACTCTATGGACCATAGCCCACCAAGTTCCTCTGTCCATGGGATTCTCCAGGCAAGCATACTGGAGTGAGTTGCCATGACCTACTCCAGGGGATCTTCCCAAACCAGGGATCAAACCCAAGTCTTGTATGTAAGGCAGATTTTTACCACTGAGCCATCAGGGAAACCCACATAGACATATACACGTATTAATTCATACAGAGAGTATATATATATATATATATATATATATATATATATATATACATATTCACATATGACATATATACACACACATAGAGATTATATGTATACATATCACATATGTGTGAATATACATAAAGCAGGTTGTGTGAGTGTGTGTTCCTATCATATTTCAGCTTCTCTCTGTGTGTCTGCTCTCTTCTACTCTCTGTACTTCAGATAAAGTCAGTGGTAATGAGACCTTTTTGGTAGAAGCTTCCTCTGGGCCTGAGAGTTGTTAGCAAGGCAAGAGTTGATGTGCTGTGGGTCAAAATCTCACCTCTGAATCAAGAACATGAGGCACAGTATTCTCAAGCAGGGGGCTGGGTGCATGGTAGTACAATTTGGAAAAGTATGATGTCAGGTATTACAACTTTTATGAATGAATAGGCTATGACTTGCTTTGTTGACACAATTATATATATCCACATCTTCCTGCTCTTTTCTATTTCTAAAGTCAAGGCTTAGTACAGCTCAATAACACAGTAACCAGCCAAAAACTAGATGTGGAATTGAATCAAGTTCAACAGAATAAGGTCCATTTTATGGTATTCCCAAAGATTTAAGGGGGGAAAGAACTAAACCAAAAATTGGATGTGTAGAAGGAATTTCTGGAGAAGCCAGGAAGTGGTAACTCTGTGCTTTTTTAAATTACTTAATAGTGAATCACAAAAAGCAATTACATTGCTTGCTCTTTTTCTGATCCCTTATTGAAAAGTTGTGGTAAAACCAAACTCTGGCAGTGCAAAAATGAGCACATAAAATGATGTTCATTTTAAATTGTTTCCAAATAATCAGAAAAAAATAGAATTTGAGTTTTACTGAAATACCTTGAGAAGAATGCCTTTCTATAAAGCACATGCTGATTTAAGAGATCATTAAAACCACTGTTTCTGAGAATATTTTTATCTTTATAAGAAAATTGAATTTTATTTACAACAGCAGATGATATATCTATTATTTCATGGTCTTTAATCCTTTACATTGTGTAACAATTTGCTCTGAAAGAAATTATTTAGTTGCTTAAAGCTACTACTCACAGCTCCTTAATTTTAAATCATTAAATGAAACAGTTGAAATATAGTTTCATAAGGAAACAGGGAAAAAAGCAAATGAGATCATTGAAAAAATATAAAAATATATTTATCATACAGAATTTAGAAATGTTTTCTAATAATGACAGTGGAGGATAAATATTGATTCTTTTCTTCTCCATTTAACAATTTGTGGAAATGAAAGTCACTCAGTTGTGTCCAACTCTTTGAGACCCCATGAACTATACAGTCCATGGATTTCTCTAGAATACTGGAATGGGAATCCATTCCCTTCTCCAGAGGATCTTCCCAACCCAGGGATTGAACCCAGGTCTTCACCATTGCAGGTGGATTCTTTACCAGCTGAGCCACCAGGGGAACAAAAGAATACTGGCGTGAGTAGCCTATTCCTTCTCCAGGGGAACTTCCCAACCCAGGAAATTGAACTGGGGTTTCCTGCACTGCAGGCAGATTCTATACCAGCTGAGCTACATTAAAACCTGAGATAGATTCGGTTTCAAAAACCTAGTTCTAACATTATGTGCTCATGCTTTCCACTAAGAATATTTTCTTCTTATGAGGTTTCTCCTTAGAATTCCTTCCAGGGAAAATAAAAAAAGTGGAACCATTCCAAAAGCACTGTACATGTTACATTTGCCTCCAGGGACAAAGAAGTTGCTCTTTATTATTTATTTAGTATGCTAAAAGGTGAACTCTCTTGAAATAGTTATTGTTTTTAACTGACTGTGCTCTCTATTCAATTGCAGACAGATGTGTATTGAGCTATTACTTTGAGGATTATTATTCATAACATCTAAAATAAGTTTTCACTCACTCTCTAAAGTAGCCCTGGTGCAGACAAAAGAAAAAGAAAATATAATAGGAATCTCAGTTATAGACATAGTCTCTTTAGCTTTATGACTCAATATGAAAGTAATCAAAGTTAAACATTTTGGAATATTTTGGAATAGGATACATACAGTTACTAATGCTTCTACTATGCATATTTTAAGGAAAAATAAATTTTCTTAAAGATTCAGTAACCAATTCTTCAAGAAACTTTTCCACTGACCATCTGTCTAAACCGTGTGTTTAAGTTCTGAAACATCTAAAAAGAGATCATTGTAGTTAATCTGCAGTTGCTATGGAATTAAGGGGAAAAAATCATGGTTCCAAATATCATCTTGAGGAACATTAATCTTGGTGATTATTTTGTGTGTGAGAAAATTGTTTTCATAATCTGATTAGATGAAGTTTCTTAAGAATTTGCAATCTCATCTGGATTACATATATTCCCAAAAATTTTTGGTGTAGATTTTTTTGCATAAGAAATACATATTTACATGAAGACTGGAAATTAAACTGTAATAATGTTTATGCATCAAATAATAAAAAATCTAGATAATACGATTAAATGTGTCATGAACCTGTCCATGGGATGGAGAGGAGATTTATGGTTTTCTAATTAACGTTTCAAATAGTGATTCTCTTTTCTTTTATTTTGGAGCTTTTTTTTTTTTTTCATTTTAGTTCCCTTTGATCCCCAAGTTTCAAATGAGATCTATAACAACAATATCATTGGTTTTAAATAGCTTCTCAATTAGAGATTCCTCTCCAAAATAACGTGTATTTTAAAGGAGAAACAAAAGTCATTAATAATTGACTATATTATCTCCCCCACCCCCCAAAAAAACCCTCTCCAGAGATTGCCTAACTCAGTGATAGAAAATTAAATCTATCCTGTCACCCATTCTAGCAACTTGAGAGTCAGAATGGGACTTCCTCTTCTCCCACATTCAATCATTTATCAAGCCCTGACATGTTTTTTCTTATTAATGATTCTCAAATTCACCACCTCTTATATATGCCTGCTAATCTGCAATAGTTCTTATCTTCATTATCTTTCACCTGAAAGAAAACAGCTTCCCAGCTTCAACTACAACCATCTTAATCCATTCTCTATTCAGATGCCAAAGGAAGTGCCTTGAACCAACATGCCTAATCTCAGCATCCCCCTGCTTAAAATCCTTCATTGTTTCAAAAATAAAGCTAATATCTTTGAACTTCTATACAGAATCTTTCACTTATGCTCATTCAGCATGTTGTATAACTGTTTCCTCTACCCTCAAAGTGTTCCTTACACTCTGTTCTGGATCAGAATGGATCTTTCTTTCACTACGTTTTGTGTAACTTCCTGTCAAGTTCAGCTCTTAAAATAGAATGTTTGTTTATCTATAGGGTTTATCTCACAGTTTATCTATAGGGTTAATTATTCTTGGTCTTACTTACTCTCATGACAGATTCATAGACTGGTAGCACCAATTGGACCCTGCATCACACTTCTCCAGGAAAAGTCACTGGGAAATAACTTCTTTCTCTCCACACCACCCAAGGGCTAGAATATAGGACTTAACTATTTACTAAAGAATTTTTCTCAACTTGTATATAAGTCATTGACTCTAGATAATTCCCTTCTCCAAATTCACAAATATCATTTTACTGTAGGCAACTGTAGGAAGTTTTGCCAGTGAAAATTTACATAAGCACCCAGTGGGGTGGATGAGATTTTAACCCTGGAGATATCCAAACAAACTGAAATACAATTAATAATAATGTGTATTAGAAAATATTCCAGAGATGACATGATTGTATTGCAATTTTTACTGTCATGAAAAAATTTTACACAAATATTTGTTAGTTCTTTGTTAGCAATTTATCCGGTGGCCCTTGCCATTATGCCTTTCATGTACCATCTCCTATTACTTTTTAGGGGCTTCCCACGTGGCAGAGGTGATAAAGAACTTGCCTGCCAATGCAGGAGACAAAATAGATGGAGGCTCGAACCCTGGTTTAGGTAGATCCCTTGGAAAAGGAAAATGGCAACCCACTTCAGTATTCTTGTTTGGAAAATCCCATGGAAGGAGGAGCCTGGCAGGCTGTATAGTCCATGGGGTTGCAAAGAGTTGGACATGACAAGCAATGGAGCACAACAAAATTACTTCTTATTCATACATTTAAAATATCTTGAATTCTTACTGTATGATATACCAACTAAAATGAAATCTTTCAGATCCTTTTCTCTTTACTCAATAACAAATATGTTGAAAAATTTATTTTTTGACGACTTCATTTAGGTAGTCAGTTGGACATGAGTAAGTACCCTCTGTGTTGGGGGTGGGGTAATCTTTCCCTTCTGCACCAGGACACTGGGATCAGAACATGCGAAGAGATCGTCCCTTCTATTGTCAAGCACTGCTAAATTTCCAGCAGGATCAGGCAAGAAAAAACCCTTGCATAGGTTGGTGCAGGCACACAAAGAATCAAAAAGTGGCTCAAAGTAACCCAGAATATATGATGTCATATTTGTAATAAATTAGCATTGTGGTTTCTGCCCCACTATGGCTTTCCCTTGGGTGTTTGTTGATATGTTCCTATGCAAAAAGGGAAACGTTATATAACCTGAAACTGTCAATAAACTTGTCAATGCAGGGCAGAAGGAGGGACTCTCCAAAATTCTGAAAACTCAATCCTACCCCTATTGAGGGACTGTTTCTGGTATCCAGAAAGTCTGATTTCCTTTTCCAGGAGTATATTTTCTACTTGCTTAATAAAACTAGTGCTCTGTAAAACTGGTTTGTGTCTCTTCCTTTGGGAAGCAAGGACTGAGGAACTGCCATTTTGCTGGTAACACTTGTACTAAAACTCTTCTCTATAAACAGTGACAAAACTACTTTCAAAAATGATTTTAGAAGTCACTTGCCAAGGAACTATCAGATACAGCACATGGATGAAACTACTGGGCAGCCTCCTCGGCTATAGCAGGATGTCCAATCTACATTTTATGGGCTAAGAACCAAGAGTGTCCTTGCCCCATAAAACACTTTGCATCTCATTAAAACCAAGTGAAAAATGCCAATAAGACCATCTAAGGCAAAATTTAGCTTTCTTTTATAACAGCTTAATTCAACCAAACAAACAAGAAAAAAAAAAAAAAAAGAGAGAAAAGAAAGAAAGAAAAATTCCACAGACCTTCAACTTTTAATTATAACACGGTTTTGTGGAAAATACCGAAGCGATGCAAAAGTCTCATTAACTTCTTGATACAATAGTAGGGAGACCATTGTGGGAAAATAGTAGATATGTGAGAGACTAATACACCAATAGGTGATGTTTAGATAAAGGTTTTCTAATTCTACTGGGTAAAAGTCACTTGAAGATGCAACACTATGTTCTTTTCCATCAAGGCCCAGTCTAATATCTTATTATAAGGAAGGGAGGTAGTCAGACTGCAGCATGAAACAAATTTACCTATTGTCTGAATTATAGTCCATTTTGCAGAGGATTTAGAACTTTCTCGGGCTGTTCCAGGCCAGTTACTGACCTACATGGAGACTGAAGTCTTCAGTAATCTCAGGATATCTTATTTTTCACAAGACACCTGGCTGGTGCACTGGGAGGTTATGAGAGATTATTAGTTCTATGGAATTCCTATGAATCAAAGCTAAGCTATGTCCAACAAGAACCTTGTCCAGTTCAGTTCAGTTGTTCAGTCGTGTCTGACTCTTTGCAACCCTGTGAATCACAGCAGGCCAGGCCTCCCTGTCCATAACCAACTCCAGGTGTTCACTCAGACTTACGTCCATCGAGTCAGTGATGTCATCCAGCCGTTTCATCCTCTGTCATCCCCTTCTCCTTCTGCCCCCAATCCCTCCCAGCATCTTTTCCAATGAGTCAACTCATCTTTTCCAATGAGTCAACTCTTCGCATGAAGTGGCCAAACTACTGGAGTTTCAGCTTTAGCATCATTCCTTCCAAAGAAATCCCAGGGTTGATCTCCTTCAGAATGGACTGGTTGGATCTCCTTGCAGGCCAAGGGACTCTCAAAAGTCTCCAACACCACAAAACAAAAGCATCAATTCTTCGTTGCTCAGCTTTCTTCACAGTCCAACTCTCACATCCATACATGACCACTGGAAAAACCATAGCCTTGACTAGACGGACCTTTGTTGGCAAAGTAATATCTCTGCTTTTGAATATACTATCTAAATTTTCTTCCAAGGGGTAAGCGTCTTTTAATTTCATGGCTGCAATCACCACCTGCAGTGATTTTGGAGCCCCCCAAAATAAAGTCTGACACTGTTTCCACTGTTTCCCCATCTATTTCCCATGAAGTGATAGGACCAGATGCCATGATCTTCATTTTCTGAATCTTGAGCTTTAAGCCAACTGTTTCACTCTCCTCTTTTACTTTCATCAAGAGGCTTTTTAGTTCCTCTTCACTTTCTGCCATAAGGGCAGTGCCATCTGCATATCTGAGGTTATTGATATTTCTCCCAGCAATCTTGATTCCAGCTTGTGCTTCTTCCACCCCAGCATTTCTCATGATGTACTCTGCTGCTGCTACTGCTAAGTCGCTTCAGTCGTATCTGACTCTGTGAAACCCCATAGACGGCAACCCAACAGGCTCCCCTGTCCCTGGGATTCTCCAGGCAAGAACACTGGAGTGGGTTGCCATTTCCTTCTCCAATGCATGAAAGTGAAAAGTGAAAGTGAAGTCACTCAGTCGTGTCTGGCTCTTCGCGACCCCATGGACTGCAGCCTACCAGGCTCTTGCGTCCGTGGGATTTTCCAGGCAAGAGTACTCGAGTAGGGTGCCATCGCCTACTCTGCATAGAAGTTAAATAAGCAGGGTGACAATATACAGCCTTGATGCACTCCTTTTCTTATTTGGAACCAGTCTGTTGTTCCATGTCCAGTTCTAACTGTTGCTTCCTGACCTGCATATAGGTTTCTCAAGAGGCAGGTCAGGTGGTCTGGTATTCCCATGTATTTCAGAATTTTCCACAGTTTATTGTGATCTTGTTACATGATATTAATTACAAACTCTGAAATATAAGCTATCAAAAAAAAAAAAAAACTGACTGAGAAGCATCGTTATTTAAGAGATAAATAAATGGTCTTACAGAAGTTATAAAGCATGAGGTCCCAAGTAAAAGTGATGAATGCAGGATCTGCACCAGATGGGTGGAGTTTTAAGTCTAGCTTCTTTGACTATAAAAGTTGAAGCAAATGATTTAGTTTCACTTTCCTAATATGTAACCTAGAAGTGATGATACTCATCTTGATGGCTGTTGTGTGGACTAAATGAGCCAAAACATGCAGAGTAAGCAGACAAGTGCCTGACACATAGGGGTGATCAACAATATCAGCAGTTATCATTATTCACCATCATCCAAGTCCTAAGTGGTGGATTCAGGACAGTAAGTCAGGTGTGTCAGCTTCTGAACCTATTAGCCCCCCAGAATAATGCCAAAGGTGACAAGACATCAATGTTTGGGGTTTGGTAAAAGTGAGGGTGAATAGGTCACACTAGAAACAACTTTTGAGAACAAAAGTAAGGCTTTGGGGTTTGCAGTCCCAAGAAAGCAGAAGAATAGGACAGGAGCTCACTTTCTCCCACACAGATTTATCAAAAGATCAACTGAATATGAAGCAACTTCCACAAAACAAAAGGGCACCCTAAATACAGAAAGCTAAGCAAAATGAACAGTAGGAAAAAACAAAATGATAGGATACCAAAAGAGGAACTCCTGAGGTCATTAGGTGCCCAATATGCTACTGGAGATCAGTGGAGAAATAACCCTAGAAAGAATGAAGGGATGGAGCCAAAGCAAAAAATATACCCAGTTGTGGATGTGACTGGTGATAGAAGCAAGATCCAATGCTGTAAAGAGCAATATTGCATAGGAACCTGGAATGTCAGGTCCATGAATCAAGGCAAATTGGAAGTGGTCAAGCAAGAGATGGCAAGGGTGGATGCCGACATTCTAGGAATCAGCGAACTAAAATAGACTGGAATGGATGAATTTAACTCAGATGACCATTATAATCTACTACTGAGGGCAGGAATCCCTCAGAAGAAATGGAATAGCTATCACTGTCATCAAAAGAGTCTGAAATGCAGTACTTGGATGCAATCTCAAAAACGACAGAATGATCTCTGTTCGTCTCCAAGGCAAACCATTCAATATCACAGTTATCCAAGTCTATGCCCCAACCAGTAATGCTGAAGAAACTGAAGTTGAACGATTTTATGAAGACCTACAAGATCTTTTAGAACTAACACCCAAAAAAGAAGTCCTTTTCATTATAGGGGACTGGAATCCAAAAGTAGGAAGACAAGAAACACCTGGAGTAACAGGAAAATTTGGCCTTGGAATACGGAATGAAGCAGGGCAAAGACTAATAGAGTTTTGCCAAGAAAATGCACTGGTCATAGCAAACACCCTCTTCTAACAATACAAGAGAAGACTCTACACGTGGACATCACCAGATGGTCAACACCGAAATCAGATTGATTATATTCTTTGCAGCCAAAGATGGAGAAGCTCTATATAGTCAACAAAAACAAGACCAGGAGCTGACTGTGGCTCAGATTATGAACTCCTTACTGCCAAATTCAGACTTAAATTGAGGAAAGTAGGGAAAACCGCTAGACCATTCAGGTATGATCTAAATCAAATCCCTTATGATTATACAGTGGAAGTGAGAAATAGATATAAGGGTCTAGATCTGATGAATACAGTGCCTGATGAACTATGGAATGAAGTTCGTGACATTGTACAGGAGACAGGGATCAAGACCATCCCCTTGGAAAAGAAATGCAAAAAAGCAAAATGGCTGTCTGGGGAGGCCTTACAAATAGCTGTGAAAAGAAGAGAGGTGAAAAGCAAAGGAGAAAAGGAAAGTTATAAGCATCAGAATGCAGAGTTCCAAAGAATAGAAATAAAAGATAAGAAAGCCTTCTTCAGTGATCAATGCAAAGAAATAGAGGAAAATAACAGAATGGGAAAGACTAGAGATCTCTTCAAGAAAATTAGAGATACCAAGGGAACATTTCATGCAAAGATGGGCTCGATAAAAGACAGAAATGGTATGGACCTAACAGAACCAGAAGATATTAAGAAGAGGTGGCAAGAATACATGGAAGAACTGTACAAAAAAGATCTTCATGACACAGATAATCATGATGATGTGATCACTCATCTAGAGCCAGACATCTTGGGATGTGAAGTCAAGTGGGCCTTAGAAAGCTTCACTACGAACAAAGCTAATGGAGGTGATGGCATTCCAGTAGAGCTATTTCAAATCCTGAAAGATAATGCTGTCAAAGTGCTGCACTCAATATGCCAGCAAGTTTGAAAAACTGAGCAGTGGCCACAGGACTGGAAAAGGTCAGTTTTCATTGATTCCCAAAGAAAGGCAATGCCAAAGAATGCTCAAACTATCGCACAATTGCACTCATCTCACATGCTAGTAAAGTAATGCTCAAAATTCTCCAAGCCAGGCTTCAGCAATACGTGAACCGTGAACTCCCTGATGTTCAAGCTGGTTTTAGAAAAGGCAGAGGAACCAGAGATCAAATTGCCAACATCCGCTGGATCATGGAAAAAGCAAGAGAGTTCCAGAAAAACATCTATTTCTGCCTTATTGACTATGCCTAAGCCTTTGACTGTGTGGATCACAATAAACTGTGGAAAATTCTGAAAGAGATGGGAATACCAGACCACCTAACCTGCCTCCTGAGAAATCTGTATGCAGGTCAGGAAGCAACAGTTAGAACTGAACATGGAACCACAGACTGGTTCCAAATAGGAAAAGGAGTACGTCAGGGATGTATATTGTCACCCTGCTTATTTAACTTATATGCAGAGTACATCATGAGAAACGCTGGACTGGAAGAAACACAAGCTGGAATCAAGATTACCAGGAGAAATATTTATAACCTCAGATATGCAGATGTCACCACCCTTATGGCAGAAAGTGAAGAGGAACTAAAAAGTCTCTTGATGAAAGTGAAAGAGGAGAGTGAAAAAGTTTGCTTAAACCTTAACATTCAGAAAACGAAGATCATGGCATCTGGTCCCAACACTTCATGGGAAATAGATGGGGAAACAGTGGAAACAGTGTCAGACTTTATTTTTTGGGCTCCAAAATCACTGCAGATGGTAATTGCAGCCATGAAATTAAAAGACGGTTGCTCCTTGGAAAAAAAAGTTATGACCAACCTAGATAGTATATTCAAAAGTAGAGACATTACTTTGCTGACTAAGGTCCGCCCAGTCAAGGCTATGGTTTTCCCTGTGGTCATGTATGGATGTGAGAGTTGGACTGTGAAGAAGGCTGAGCACTGAAGAATTGATGGTTTTGAACTGTGGTGTTGGCGAAGACTCTTGAGGGTCCCTTGGACTGCAAGGAGATCCAACCAGTCCATTCTGAAGGAGATCAGCCCTGGGATTTCTTTGGAAGGAATGATGCTAAAGCTGAAACTCCAGTACTTTGGTCACCTCATGTGAAGAGTTGACTCATTGGAAAAAACTCTGATGCTGGGAGGGATTGGGGGCAGGAAGAGAAGGGAACGACCAAGGATGAGATGGCTGGATGGCATCACGGACTCGATGGACGTGAGTCTGAGTGAACTCCGGGAGATGGTGCTGGACAGGGAGGCCTGGCATGCTGCAATTCATGGGGTCACAAAGAGTAGGACACGACTGAGCGACTGAACTGAACTGAACTGAAGCAAAATGAAAAGACAATGAAATATCCAGCAGGTGAAAGAACATTATAAAAACCCACCAAACAAAACAAAAGAAGAGGAGGTAGGAAGTCTACTTGAAAAAGAATTCAGAATAATGATAATAAAAATGATTGATTGTCTTTAAAACAAAATGGAGTTACAGATAAATAGTCCAGAGACAAGGATTTGGCAGATGCAAGAAATGTTTAACAAGGGCATAGAAGAAATAAGGAAGAGTCCATCAGTAATGAACAATGTAATAACTGAGATTAAAAACACTCTACTAACAGTAGAATAACTAAGACAGAAGAGAGGATAGTGAGATGGAAGATAGAATGGTGGTAATAAATAAAGCAGAGTGGAAAAAAAAATTTTTTTGAAAAGGAGGACAACTTCAGAGACCTCTGGGACAGTATTAAATGTCCTAGCATTCAAATCATAGGTGTCTGCAAAAAAGAAGACAAAAAGAAAGGGCATGAGAATATATCTGAGGAGATAATAGCAAATCTTTCCTAAAATGGGGAAGGCAATAACAACTCAACTTTCAATAGACACCCTCAGGCCAGAAGGGAATGACAGGACATACTTAAAAAATAAAGATGAAAGAGAAAAACCTACAGCCAAGATTAATCTACTCAGCAAAGATCTCAATCCGGTATGAAGGGTAAATCAAAAGCTTTAGAGAGAAGCAAAAGCTGAGAGAATTCAGCACCACCAATCCAGCTCTTCAAAAATTGTTAAAGAATCTTCCCCAGATAGGAAACAAAGAAAAGGTCTATAAAAACAAATCCAAACAATAAAGAAATGGCATTAGAATCATACTTATCAAGAATTATCTTTAATGTAAATGGGTTAAATGGTCCTACCCAAAGACAAAGACTAGCTGGATGTATACAAAAACAAAACACTCACCTACAAGAGATCCACAGTAAACCTAAGGATACATAAGGACTGAAAGTGAGGGGCTAGAAAAAGATATTTCATGCCAATGAAGACCAAAAGAATGCAGGAGTAGAAGTACTCATATCAGATAAAAAAGACTTTGCAATAAAGAGCATGATGAGAGACAAAGAAGGACACACATAATGAGAAAGGGGTCAATCCTATAAGAAGATATAACAGTTATAAATATATATGACTCCAATAAAGGAGCACCTCAATACATAAGTCAAATGTTAACAAGTATGAAAGGGGAAATTAACCATAACACAATAATAGTGGGAGACTTTAATACCCCACTCACACTTATGGATAGATCAAGTAAACAAAACACAACCTTTAAATGATACAATGGACAAGTTAGACCTAACTGATATCCATAGGATATTTTTCCCCAAAACAATGGATTTCACCTTTTTCTCAAGTTCACACAGAACATTTTCCAGGATAGATCACATCCTGGGCCACAAATCTAGCTTTGCTATTTTTTTTTTAATACAAATAATTTTAAGCATCTTTTCAGATCACAATGTGGTAAGATTAGATATCAACTACACCCAAAAACCTAAAAAACACAAACATATGGAGGCTAAACACACTTCTGAATAACAGGTTATGAAAGAAATAAAAAAGATAATCAAAATATTCATAGAAGCAAATGACAATGAAAACATGAAAGTCCAAAACCTATGGGATTCAGTAAAAGCAGTGCTAAGAGGAAGGTTCATAGCAATACAAGCCTACCTCAAGAAACAAGAGAAACATCAAAAAAATAACCTACTTTTACACCTAAAGCAACTAGAAAAAGAAGAGCAACAATTATTTTAAAAAGCAAGTTTAGTAGAAGGAAACAAATCATAAATATCAGAGTAGAAATAAATGAAAAAGAAACGGAGACTACAGCAAAGATCAACAAAACTAAAAGCTGGTTTTTTGAGAAGATAAATAAATTAGACAAATCATTAGCCAGACTCATTAAGAAATAAAGGGGACACATGAATACCCATGGCTGATTCATATCAATGTATGGCAAAAAACCACCACAATATGGTAACATAATTAGCCTCCAATTAAAATAAATAAATTAATTTTAAAAAATAAATAAAGAAAAATAAAATCAATAAAATTAGAAATGAAAATGGAGAAATCACAACAGACAACACAGAAATACAAAAGATCATGAGACCGCTATGAGTGATTATATTCCAATAAAATGTACAACTTAGAAGAAATGGAAAAATTCTTAGAAAAGCATAATCTTCCAAAACTGAACCAGGAAGAATTAGAAAATCTTAACAGACCCATTGCAAGCATGGAAATAGAAACTGTAATAAAAAATCTTCCAGCAAACCAAAGCCCAGGACCAGTTGGCTTCACAGGTAAATTCCACCAAAAATTTAGAGAAGAGCCAAAACCTATCCTACTCAAACTCTTCCAGAAAATTGCAGAGGAAGGTCAACTCCCAAACAAATTCTATGAGGCCACCATCACCCTGATACCAAATGAGACAAAGATGTCACCAAAAATGAAAACTACAGGCCAATATCACTGATGAACATAGATGTAAAAATCTTCAACAAAATTATAGCGAACAGATTCCAACAACATATTAAAAAGATCATAAATCATGACCAAGTGGATATTATTCCAGGGATACAGGATTCTTCAATATTTGTAAATCAATCAATTTGATACACCATATTAACAAATTGAAAGATTAAAACCATATGATTATCTCAATAGATGCAGAAAACACCTTTGAAAAATTTAACATCCATGTATGATTAAAAAGAAAAAAAAAAAAAAACTCTCCAGAAAGCAGGCACAGAAGGAACATTCCTCAACATAATAAAAGCCATCTACAACAAATCCACAGCAAACATCATCCTCAATGGTGAAAAACTGAATGCATTTCTTCTAAAATCAGGAACATGACAAGGATGCCCACTCTCACCACTACTAATCAACATAGTTTTGAAAGTCCTAGCCATAGAAATCAGAGAAGAAAAAGAAATAAAACAAAAGCAGATTGAGAAAGAAGTAAAACTCTTACTGTTTGCAGATGACATGATCCTCTGCATAGAAAACCCTAAAGAAACCACCAGAAAATTACTAAAGCTAGTCAATGAATATAGTAAATTTGCAGGATTACAACTCAGCAATCCCACTGCTGGGCACACACACTGAGGCAACCATTATTGAAAGAGACACATATACCTCAGTGTTCATTGTAGCCCTGTTTATATAGCTAGGACATGGAAGCAACCTAGATGCCATCGGCAGATGAATGGATAAGGGATTGTGGTACATACACACTGGGTTATTATTCAACTATAAAAAGGAACACATTTGAGGCAGTTCTAATGAAGTTGAGAGTGTACTACAAGGCAGATGCCAGATTTTACTAAATGTGTGAGTTGGAAAAGTTACTTAATTTCTCTTCACTCCAGTTTCCTCATCTGCAACAATGGGGATGATAACAAAATCTACTTAATAGAGTTGGTGTAAGAAGTAAATGAGTTTAAAGATCTAATAAAGCATTTATATCAAGATTTTGCACATAGTAACTGTTTAAAAATGAAATGTTAGCTTCTATCAAGTGCAGACTTGTACTCTGGAAAAAGACAGTGCACTATAGCCTGCAATCATGTGGGTGATGTCTAAAAAGTAGAAACCAAGCCTGAGGAAAGTGTCTGATGTCTGTGAACAGATTTGGGTTTTGTCATAATCTGTAACTGTTTCCAATGAAGAGTGAGATAGCAGAAGTCTTCATGCTGCCACAAAGTAATTCAGAAATGGTGATCTGAAAATGATTGAATGTTTTGTAGGTCATAGACACAGATATTAAAGAGAAATTTGTCCCTGCAAAGACAAGAACATATTATAGGCCAAAAAAGGCAGGCATTGAAGAATGTGGTAAATACAGAAGGAATTGCATCAAGTTGTGTACAGTGAGGGATTGGGATAGTCTGTCTATATAAATGAGTCTGAACGGTGGATGAGAACCTTGAGTCCTTTCACCAACTGTGGAGTCTAGGTAGCTATTACTGGAGGCACTGAAGGGGATGGACTATGTGTAACAAAACAAGGATAAGGTTGGATCCCCACAAAAACTAGATTACAAAGGACTGCCCTTCATTTCTCTTAGCCAATAAAGTACTTTTTTGATTTTTTAAAAATTTATTTTACTGAAATATAGTTGATTTACAATGTTGAGTTAATTTCTACTGTAAAAGGGGTTCAACGAAATATTCACCTATATACTTTTTTTTTTTAATATTCTTTTCCATTTTGGCTTACCACAGGATATTGAATGTGGTTCCTGGTGCTATCCGGTAGGACACTTTTGTTGAACCAGTCTGTATGTAATAGCTTGAATCTGCTAACCCCAAGCTCCCAATCCTTCCTCCACTATCCCTTCCCTTGGCAAACACAAGTCTACACATGTCTGTGAGTTAATTTCTGTTTCATAGATAAGTCCATTTGTATCATATTTTTGATTCCACATGTAAGTGATATCTTGGTATTTATTTTTTTCTTACTTCATTTAATATGATAATTACTATGTCTATTCATGTTACTGCAAATGACATTATTTCATTCTTTTTTACCGCTGATTAATATACCATTGCATATATGCACCACATCTTCATTATCCATTCATCTGTTGATGGACATTTAGGTTGTTTACAAATCTTGGCTATTGTAAGTAGTGTTGCAATGAGCATCAGGATATATTCTATTTTTTCTAATTATAGTTTTATTTGGATGTATACCCAGGAGTGGGACTGCAGATCATATTAGCCACTAAAGTACTTTTTATAAGATAGATTGAAATTTAATGCCAGAACTCTATTTCATTTGTAATATATTTCCATATGAGAACACATGCTTTTCTTCTTATTAATTATATTCTGATCAGCTCATCCTGAGAGCTGATAATGCCCATCTTATTTGGTTGTCATTATAAAGGACAGAGATAAAGAACATCTTCAGATGTTGTCTGGACCTGGGTGAGTGAACTCCCATGATGCCACAGAAGGCAAACAAAACAGGCAGCACCTCAAACTGAGGTGCCTTCACTTGGATGACTCCCCCTAACTGTGCTACATGCAATAGTTCTTTAGTAGAAAACTGAGAAAAGCATATGCTAATAAAAATGTTCTATTTTAATAAACCCATGTGTGGTAGATGCTTTAAAATTGTCATCAATAAAGCTTTTCAATATAAGCAAAGAATATGAAAAATGTTAGGCTCTTAACGTTCAATCTTATATGTGAAAGAATTACTTTTTAATTCATATCATTTGTTTGAAGAGGAAAACAAAGACAGATATGAGATAATAGGCTTTGTGAATGATTAATACATAGTTTGGGGCCATGCTTGGGTAACATTTATATATCAGAAAAAGAATAGCAAAACAATATGCAATGTTTTTCAGTAAATTACTGAATCCAACTTTATATTCAACAAGCATTTATCAGCATCTACTTTATGCCAGATATTGTTTTGGCTGCTGAAGAAATAATGGAAACAAGAACAATCTTTCTATTTTCATGGAGTTTGAATTCTATTTAATTGATAAAGGAATCGTGAAAATTTTCTAATGAGCTAGAATTCACTCACTAGGGAATCAATTTTAGAAGTCTCTGCCAGATAATATTTCCCAAAATCTACAATAAGAAGAAAGTCCTAGTAGAACACCAGAAAAAGAACTAAGGAATTCTTACTCCTCAGGTGATGAGAAATAGTGGGCAAGATGAATACCTTTTCATAAAAATGAAGTCATAGAAGTCACCTATCTCTGAAAGGAAGGGAGTAAGGCTGATCTCAGTCCCCAGTTACCACCTGCCAGCTGGGAGACACCAATAAGCAAATAGAGGCTTCTGGTGTGATATGGGTTTCCTGCATGAAACCTTCAACATCTATACCCTTCACCATCTTGAAAAATATGAATATTACATGCAAAAGAACCAAAGAGAAAAAGATTGAAAACAAACAAAAATATGTACCAATTTACAAATACTGGGGATCTGATACACCTGAGACAGTCCAAACTTGGGTTACTAGAGCAGAGATGATTTTAAAATAACCTAACAATACATTTAAATTTAAAGTGACCTAAAAATCAATTTCATGCAAAGATGGGCTCAATAAAGGACAGAAAATGTATGAACCTGACAGAAGCAGAAGAGGTGGCAAGAACACACAGAAGAACTGTACAAAAAAGATCTTCATGACCCAGAAAATCATGATGGTATGATCACTCACCTAGAGCCAGACATCCTGGAATGCAAGGTCAAGTGGGCCTTAGGAAGCATCACTATGAACAAAGCTAGTGGAGGTGATGGAATTCCAGTTGACCTATTTCAAATCCAATAAGATGATGCTATGAAAGTGCTGCACTCAATATGCCAGCAAATTTGGAAAACTCAGCAGTGGCAACAGGCCTGGAAAAGTGCAGTTTTCATTCCAATCACAAAGAAAGGAAATGCCAAAGAATGCTCAAACTACTACACAATTGCACTCATCTCACATGCTAACAAAGTAATACTCAAAATTCTCCAAGCCAAGCTTCAGCAATACATGAACTGTGAACTTCCATATATTCAAGCTGGATGTAGAAAAGGCAGATGAACCAGAGATCAAATTGCCAACATCTGCTGGATCATAGAAAAAGCAAGAGAGTTCCAGAAAAACATCTATTTCTGCTTTATTGACTATGCCAAAGCCTTTGATTGTGCGGATCACAATAAACTATGGAAAATTCTGAAAGAGATGGGGATTCCAGACCACCTGACCTGCCTCCTGAGAAACCTGTATGCAGGTCAGGAAGCAGCATTTAGAACTGGACATAGAACAACAGACTGGTTCCAAATAGGAAAAGGAGTACGTCAAGGCTGTATATTGTCATCCTGCTTATTTAACTTCTATGCAGAGTACATCATAAGAAACACTTGGTTGGAAGAAGCATAAGCTGGAATTAAGACTGCCAGGAGAAATATAAATAACCTCAGACATGCAGATGACACCACCTTTATGGCAGAAAGTGAAGAAGAACTAAAGAACCTCTTGGTGAAAGTGAAAGAGAATGAAAAAGTTGGCTTAAAGCTCAACGTTCAGAAAACTAAGATCATGGCATCTGGTCCCATCACTTCATGGCAAATCGATAGGGAAACACTGGAAACAGTGGCTGACTGTATTTTTTGGGGCTCCAAAATCACTGCAGATGGTGACTGCAGCCATGAAATTAAAAGACGCTTATTCCTTGGAAGGAAAGTTTTGACCAACCTAGACAGCATATTAAAAAGCAGACATTTCTTTACCAACAAAGGTCTGTCTAGTCAAGGTTATGGTTTTTCCAGTAGTCATGTATGGATTTGAAAGTTGAACTATAAAGAAAGCTGAGCACAGAAGAATTGATGTTTTTGTACTGTGGTGTTGGAGAAGACTCTTGAGAATCCCTTGGTCTGCAAGGAGATCCAGCCAGTCCATCCTAAAGGAAATTAGTCTTGGATGTTCATTGAAAGGACTGATGCTGAAGCTGAAACTCCAATACTTTGGCTACCTGTTGTGAAGAACTGACTCATTTCAAAAGACCCTGATGCTGGGAACAACTCGGGGCAGGAAGAGAAGGGGACGACAGAGGATAAGATGGTTGGATGGCATCACCATCAATGGACATGAGTTTGGGTAGGCTCCACGAGCTTGTGATGGACAGGGAGGCCTGGTGTGCTGCAGTTCATGGGGTCACAAAGAGTCAGACACGACTGAGTGACTGAACTGAACTGAATAAGGAAAACACATGCCAGTGACCAAGAACCACTGGAAAAGATGGCTGACAACTTCAACAAAATTTATAATCAGAATACTTAAGGAGATGCACTTAGAGTACAAAGAAAAATCTTACTGGAAAAAACAATGCTTAACAAAATCATTTTAAAATTTAAGATTTCCAAAGTAAAGGATTCCACAGATTAATTTAATCAGTGTGTCGATTCTGTTGAGACCTGCTTTTAGAGCTTTAAAAATCAGGGAAAATAAATATTTCAGTAGTGCAGAAAAAATACAATGAGAGAAAAAAATCATGATATATCCTGGTAAAATATCTGAACACCAAGGATAGAAAGAAAAAAATCATTACACTCTTCCATATAAAAAGAATAAGGTATCTACAAAGAAAAAAGTGATCATATTTGCATCTGATTTTTACCCACAATATCAGAAACAAGAAAAACATTGGTAAAACATGAGAAGCTAAAATTCAAGAACAGCAACCCAATCATCACTCATTCATCTGTTAGCATTAAAGGAAGACTTCTGAGGTTACACAAAGAATCTTCAAGTTTATTATCCATGTCTCCAAAAAAGCAGAAATTGAAAAGAAAGCACAAGATATCTGAAGATGAGAAGGTAGAGAGGACAGTCAATTTTGGTGACCAATGACCTGTGATACAATTATTAATAGATAAATCCAAGTGGAGAATAGTGGACTTAATGGTAATAATTATATCAGACAACAACCCTGGTGGCTCAGAGGTTAAAGCGTTCACCTCCAATGCAGGAGACCCAGGTTCAATCCCTGGGTTGGGAAGATACCCTGGAGAAGGAAATGGTAACCCACTCCAGTATTCTTGCCTGGAGAATCCCATGGATGGAGAAGCCTGGTAGGCTACAGTCCACGGGATCGCAAAGAGTCAGACACGACTGAGCGACTTCACTTCACTTCACTACATAAAAAAGGCAATATTTCAAGGGGATCGTTTTAATATAGCAGAGAAGAAGGACATGTGCTCATCCTCTCCTGTGAGAACATCAAAATCACAATTAGTTGTTAAACAAACATTGACAGGAGGACACAAAAACCCATTAAAAAAAGATACTCAACATCCAAGGAAAAAGGAGAAGCTTCAATAAGATGGTAGGAGGGGCACAATCAAGATAAAATCAAACCCCACACCTGCCAGGTGGGTGACACAGAAACTGGAGAACAATAATGCCAAACAAGTTCTTGAGTTGTTGTGACAGTTCTAGGCCCCACATCTGGTTTCCTAGCCAGTGGATCTTGCAAAGGGACTAGGTTCCCAAGGAATCTGACTTTGAAGGCTAGTGGGATTTGATTTCAGGACACACATAGGACTGGGAGGAACAGGGACTCCACTCTTGGAGGGAACAAACAAAGTCTTTTGTAAACCAGGACCCAGGTGACCCCACATCAGATTAAGCCAGACCTATCTGTAAGTGCTTGAGGGTCTCTTGCAGATGTATGTGTCTGCAGTGCCCTGCCACTGGAAAGGTGATACTGGCAGCAGCAGTCCTGAGAGGTGCCCCTTGGACTTCACCATTAGCCCTCCCATAGAGCCTGTAGAATCCAGGGCTGGGTTGCCTCAGGGTAAACAGTTAACAGGGAGGGAGAAAAAGCCCACAAGAGGACACAATCAGCAGACAATCACATTAAAGTTTTACTGAGATTGGAGGGAGAAATATCAATAATCTCAGATATGCAGATAATACCATCCTTATGGCAGAAAGTGAAGAGAAACTAAAGAGACTGACAAAAGTGAAAGAGAGTGAAAATATTGGCTTAAAACTCAACTTTGAAAAAACTAAGATCATGGCATCCTATCCCATCACTTCATGGCAAATAAATGGGGAAACAATGTAACACAGAGATTTTATTATCTTGAGCTCCAAAATCACTGCAGATGGTGACTGCAGCCATGAAATTAAAAGACACTTGCTCTTTGGAAGAAAAGCTATGGCCAACCTAGACAACATATTAAAAAGCAGAGACATTACTTTGTAGACAAAGGTCTGTCTGCTCAAAGGTATGGCTTTTCCAGTAGTCATATATGGATGTGAGAGTTGGACCATAAAGAAAGCTGAGCATTGAAGAATTAATGCTTTTGAACTGTAGTGTTGGAGAAGACTCTTGAGAGTCCCTTGGCCAGCAAGGATATCAAACCAGTCCATCCTAAAGGAAATCAATCCTGAATATTCATTGAAAGGACTGATGTTGAAGCTGAAGATCCAATACTTTGGCCACCTGATGTGAAAAACTGACTCATTGGAAAAGATCCTGATGCTGGGAAAGATTGAAGGTAGGACGAAAATGGGATGACAGAGGATGAGACAGTTGAATGATATCACTGACTCAATGGACATGAGTTTGAGGAAGCTCTGGGAGTTGGTGATGTGCAGAGAAGCCTGGCATGCTGCAGTCTATGGGCTGGCAAAAAGTCAGACACGACTGAGCAACTGAACTGAATTGAGTATGGCCCTGCCCACCAGAGCAAGACCCAGTTCTCCCCACTGTCAGAGCCTCCCATCAGTAAGCTGGCACAGTCTCTTGTCCAAGAGCAGAGAGAAGAAGCACGAACTACAATCCCACAGCTTCCAGAACAAAAGCCATGTTTCACACACTTTATTGTTGCTTTAATTGCTAAGTCATGTCTGACTCTTTTGTGACACCATGGACTGTAGCCTACCAAGCTATCCATAGGATGGATAGATGGGTTCTTTACCAGCAGAAGCCTTTCACACATTTATTTTGCATTAATTCTCACAAAAAAATCCATAACTTTTTTTAAAATGACTTCAAAATGAATAGTTGTGGTTGGAAGAATACAGTGTAAAATGTCTCAGTATAGAGAGTCAACAAAGAAGAAGTAAAATTTTTCTAAATTTGTTTCTGGGGTGTTGTGAGGGCAGGGAAACAGTTAAGGAAATAATTTCTTTTGAGGTAAAATAGTTGTTCTCCATCAAAAATAAAAGATCATGTGTATTAGTCATATACTGAATTTTTCTATTAAACAATGGAAATAGTCTTGATTACAAATCAAAATTCTACTTTAGGCTATTTGTAAGACACTGACTAAAATAAAAGTAATAAAGAAAGACAGCATGAAAGAACATAAAAAGCAAAACACATCTAAATGCAGACAAATTAATACATGGATGCCAGTAATATTATCAGATCGAGGGGAGGCTAATGTTTACATAACCGCAAAGGTAAAGGGGAATATTATGTAATTATAAGAAACATGATGCCTATAAACTTGATAGAAAAAGTTAATAGCAAATATGTAAAAAAAGAAACAGCTTTTTACAAGACTTTTGGCTAACTCTGTGAATATACTAAAAACTATTGAATCATATACTCTAAATTTTTGAAATCATATGATATGTGAATTACATTTCAATAAAACTCCCTCCCAAAAAAAGGTATTTAAAAAAAGCAATGAAAAGAACTGATGTTAAAAATAAGAAAAATATAAATGGAAATTGTAAATGCAAAAATTTACTTATAAAAGATCAATAAAGCTGATTAAGTATAGAACCTTATATTTTTCAATTAAAATTTTAATACTTTTTAGGAAGTCTGTGGGTAATTAACAAAACTAAATCACATTCGTTGACCACAAGTATACTGATCACATTCCAATCAACTTAGAAAATGTTGAATAATCTTAATCAATTTCAATTAGCATATATATATCTAAAAGATGAAAGCAAAACTGAATATAAATAATACAAAAAGTGTATCAGTGAATAAACACCATCTCAGAGTACATACAGCAAATGAAAAGCTTGATTTAGGAAAAATTTTTAGTTTTTAGTTCATTTATCATTATCAGAGATGAAGGCAAATAAATATTGAACTTACAAGAAACAGAGATAGCTTTAACAAAATTTACTTAAAAAAGTGGGAAAAGAAAATTAATTTACATCAAAGTAGAAATTCATTAAAACTAGAGAGGATAAATGAATCAAAAACTTCTATGAAGATACAAATGAAGCAGTTTAAACCTTTGCTTAAGGAATGGTTAGACAGTAAAAAACATACATGATTAAGCTTCAGAAAAAAAACATAACCATCTATGACATTACATGAATAAAATTTTAATTGAAATTATTTCAACAATTTTTATTTTTAATGAACAAGCGGTAAAATATTTCATGTGTGTGTGCACTCAGTCATGTCTGACTCTGCGATCCCATGGACTGTAGCCTGCTAGGCTCCTCTGTCCATGGAATTTTCCAGGCAAGAATACTGGAGTGGGTTGCCATTTACTAATCCAGGGTACAGGGGACCAACCCCGGTTGGATCCAGGGTATCCGAAGCATGGACAGCAAGGCAAGAGAGATATATAGATATAGAGAGAGATAAGGAAAGAATTTGCAGTTAAGAGAATAGAGGAGAGAAGAGGCTGACATTCCCTGGTTTATACAGAAAACCAATAAAGCCTCAGACAAGAGACTTGCTCTGTTCATGTAGGCCGCAGGCACACCCTCTCAAATAGTGGAATGTGCCCCACCTTGCGCACCTTCTCAAGTGGGTCTTAGAAGCCCAGGCAGGAAAATGAACTTAGAGGGCCCCTGCATTCCAGGGAATTAGCCTGAAAAAGAGATAAAGAGAGAAAGAAAGTACGACATGGGGAGGCCAAGCTTGTGCAAGACCCGTAACTTTATTTTCAAAAGGAGTTTATATACCCTAAGTTTTACATAATGGAAGATGCAGAGTCATGCAGGGGCAGCAGTCCGGACCCTTATCGATACCAGGCTTTCTTTCTGCATACCTTTCCATATACAAAAGGTTTCAGGTAATTTACATTATCTTCTGGCCAGGAGGCATGTTAAAATTTTATGGCTCTTTTCCTTGATAAATGTTAATCAACCAGAAAACTCATTTTCCCTTGAAGTGTTTTTTCTTTAATCTGCATTACCCTCAAAGTACTGAATAAAGTTACATCCCTATAGAACAAAGGTGCAGTGGGTTATAACAAAGAAAGTACTTAACTCAAAGATCTAATATTGCTAATGTCAGGGCTACTACCTTTTTTTTTCTATATACCAACTATATCAACAAATAAAAGATATGAAAACTTGGCAGCAAGTATTGGCTTAACAATGAAACCCTTAACCAGTTCTATTCTAATGATTTTTAACTCTACATTCCTAGAATGTTTTAAGCTTCTTGTGCCTCTTGCATTTGGGAGGCTGTAAACAATCACATGCATAATTGTAAAAGTCCGGATAAACCTGGCAGGCAAGTTAGAAAGCTATCAGAGAGGTTGGAATTGAAACTACAGTTACACCCAGGAGACTTATTAACTAGAGCTCTAAGTTAATTTTCTTCAGAGAAAGGTGGTCGGGGACAGCCCCCCGTTGGTAACAGAGGAGTTGGTGAAAAATAGCAGGACAGGAAAATTCTGGTTTTGAGGTAGATGCTCAAGCAAGTCCAGGGGGTTCCTCGAGTCCTGACTCGCCTTTGCCTTGTCAGGCCTCTTCCTCATGACCTTTGTCATGGGTGGGATCTCCCGTGCTGGCTCCCACACCAGGGTATCTTCCTGATGGATCGAATTCCGGTCTCCTGTGTGTCCTGCATGACCAGGGAGAATCTTTAACACTGAACAACCTGGGAACAGTAAAGTCTAAATTTCCAAGTTGAACTTAAGAATAAGTAGAAAGCTTTGAATAAAACAATTACCGATAAAGAAACTTGAGGGGTGATGAAAAATCTTTTTTTTTTTTTTTTAATGAATCTGGATTAGATGGACTCATAGAAAATTCAATCTAATCTTTAACCTTTAAAGAACAAATATTTTCAGTTAATTAAAATATTCAATAATGTGAAAGCACATCAAAGATTCTTCAGTTGATTTTGAGAAGGCAGTAAACTTTAATGCCACAACCTAATAAAGATCAAGAAAAGTTATGACCGACCTAGATAGCATATTGAAAAGCAGAGACATTACTTTGCCAACAAAGGTCCGTCCAGTCAAGGCTATGGTTTTTCTAGTAGTCAGGTATGGATGTGAGAGTTGGACTGTGAAGAAAGCTGAGCGCCAAAGAATTGAAGTTTTTGAACTGTAGTGTTGGAGAAGATTCTTGACAGTCCCTTGAACTGTAAGGAGATCCAACTAGTCCATTCTTAAGGAGATCAGCCCTGGGATTTCTTTTGAGGGAATAATGCTGAAGCTGAAACTCCAGTACTTTGGCCGCCTCATGCAAAGAGTTGACTGATTGGAAAAGACTCTGATGCTGGGAAGGATTGGGGGCAGGAGGAGAAGGGGACGACAGTGGATGAGATGGCTGGATGGCATCACTGACTCAATGGATGTGAGTCTGAGAGCACTCCGGGAGTTGGTGATGGACAGGGAGACCTGGTGTGCTGCGATTCATGGGATCACAAAGAGTCGGACATGACTGAGTCAGTGAACTGAACTGAAGTGAACTGAATAAAGATCAAACCAAAAAATAAGTGAGACCAATTTAAATAATTTCAATGAAAATTTTTAAATAAAATATTAATAAGTAGAATCCACAGCATTGCAATGCACTCCAGTATCCCTGCCTGGATAGTCCAATGGACAGAGGAGCCTTACAGGTTATAGTCCATGGTGTTGCAAAGAGTCAGACAAGACTGAAGGGACTTTGCAATGCATCAGCAGCAGTACAGCAGCAGTTCTGTGTAAAAAGTTTAATATCTCATGCCTCAAGTGGAGTTATGCAAATAATAAGCATTATTATAGATTACTATGTTATCAGATTTCCTGAAATTGAATTCAGTTCAGTTCATTCACTCAGTCGTGTCCGACTCTTTGTGACCCCATGAATCGCAGCACTCCAGGCCTCCCTGTCCACCAACAACTCCCGGAGTTTACTGAAATTCATGCCAACTGAGTTGGTGATGCCATCCAAACATCTCATCCTCGGTCGTTCCCTTCTCCTCCTGCCCCCAATCCCTCCCAGCATCAGGGTCTTTTCCAATGACTCAACTCTTCACAAGAGGTGGCCAAATTATTGGAGTTTCAGCTTTAGCATCAGTTCTTCCAATGAACACCCAGGACAGATCTCCTTTAGGATGGACTGGTTGGATATCCTTGCAGTCCAAGGGACTTTCAAGAGTCTTCTCCAACATCACAGTTCAAAAGTATTGATTCTTCAGTGCTCTGCTTTCTTCACAGTCCAAATCTCACATCCATACATGACCACTGAAATAACCATAGCCTTGACTATTCGGACCTTTGTTGGCAAAGTAATGTCTCTGCTTTTCAGTATGATATGTAGGTTGATTATAACTTTTCTTCCAAGGAGTAAGCGTCTTTTAATTTTATGGCTGCAATCACAATCTGCTGCGATATTGAAGCCCCCAAAAATAAAGTCTGACAGTGTTTCCACTGTTGAGAAATTGAATTACTCATATAAAATATGCATATGAGTAATTCAATTTCAGGAAATCTGATAACAGTCAATTTTACCAGTAAACAGAGGGGAAAAATCATGCAATCATCCAATTATGTATATGAAAAGCATTTGTCACAATTCATATATTCTTAAAAAAGATTCTAAGTAAAACAAACAGAAAAATAATACATATATATAATGACTATCACATCAAAGCTCAATAGCTAATAAGATTCCAAATATTGAAACATTAAAACAATTTAAGTTATAATTGGAGATTGCACAGGGAATCACAGTATCATTCAGTATTATCTTGGAAGTTTTACTAAATAATTAAAAAAGAAAATGAAATTACTTGTATAAATAATGGATAAGAATATATGAAATGTATAATGAATAAGTGACAGGATTTTGTTCTTTGGAAACTGAAGAACTCCAGGTCTAAAAATTGTTATACTTATTAAGATAAGTTGACAAAGTTTTGCACATAAAACTAGCCTAAAAATATATGTATTTATTTCAGCTATAAGTAATTCGAAAGGAAGTGATGACAAAAATATTACAGGAGCAACAAAAATATAAAAAAAATAGTAATAAATTTAACAAGAAAGTCACAGGATCTATATGCAGAAAATATTAAATACTTTTGAAGGACTCAATAAAAGATGCAATGAAATAAACATGCATTGATTTTTTAAGACATATAACAACAAAATAAGTTGTCAAAAATACATAACTTTAATGTAATTTGGATTAAAATAGCAATTAATTATAATTAAAATGATATTGGAGCTCATATGGAAAATAAATTTCCAAAAATATCCAGGAATAGTATAATAAAGAGATTTGTCTTATAAGGTACTACAAGGTAATCATATTGATATGTTACGAATATAGGAATAGACAAACAGATTAACAGAAAGAAAGAAATTCATAGTACTGAGTTGGAAAAACAGTGTGTATATATACATATACACCCACAATTATTTATAAGTATGTATCTATACAAACATTTATGTAGGCATACATAGATATATGTATGTATCTACACACCCAAAAGAAAGGCTTCCCAGATGGCACTAGTGGTAAAGAACCCGCCTGCCAATTCAGGAAACCTGAGAGATGTGAGTTCATTCCCTGGGTAGGTAAGATCCCTTGGAGAAGGGAATGGCAACTCACTCCAGCATTCTTACTTGGAGAGCCCCATGGACAGAAAAGCACGGTGGGCTACAGTCCATAGGGCTGCAAAGTGCTGGACATAACTGAAGTGACTTAGCACACAGCACACAGGAACATTTATGACAAAAGTTGTAGTTGAACACAAGGCTTTTATTTTTTTTAATGACAGATTACATTTAAATTATTAGTTTAACTAGTTGCACTACACACTTTTAAAGAATGTTACACTGGATCCTTATCTTACTCCATATACAAAAATTAATTTCAGATGATTTGAAATTTAAAATAAATTTTTAAATTTAATTTTTAAAAATTGTTTTAAGTTAAACTAATTTACAAAGAAGTATACCAAATAGCTGAGAGACTGCATGCACAAATCACACCTTCTTGATTAGGAAGTATTAAAATATGGAAAAACATTCCATTTAATAAAAACAGCATAATAAAGCAAAATATAAAATACACAAAATAATTGATATCTAATAAGAGCAAAAGTAAAAAGTTTTCATTAAGATTTTAAAACATATGGAACAGTGGCTGTATACTAAATCACAGGTCATCATTTTACATTTTTATTATTATTCTAAAATTTGCAGTTATCAGTGCTTGAAAACACTTCTTAATAGTTAGAAAATCCACAATATTTTTCAGTTCAAACTCCCAAAACATCATATTGCCTCATCAGTCAGCAAAATGAAGCTTCCTATTAAGTTTCAAACTATGTATTTTACTTTCATAGCACTCTTCTATATATTACCCTTGCCTTCAATAGGTTTATAATTTTCCTTTGAGGATATGATGATGGAAGCAGCAAGTTCTTAAACATCAGTGCAACATCAAAACAATCTAGGAGGGGTCACAGTTACAGGACAGTGAGATGCAAAATGGATGGATCTTTTCACCATACCTTCTTCTGACCTCCAGAGACACCACATTCAAAAATAAACTTAAATTTTGGTGAAAGGAAAGTGTTTGAATATATTGTTAAAAAATTTTAAAAAAAGGATTAACTGGATGCCTGGAGAGATAACAGAATACAATAATTGAATATGTGACTCTATAGGAATTTGCTAGGAAAACTGTGGCTTCTGGGAACTGTACCAGGAAAACAAGCAAGGTTGGTAGGTAGGAGAGAAATTGAAAGCACTATAAAGAGTTAAATGTGAGGATACACAGAGCAGAGTAATAATTGCTTGACAAGTTCAAAACGTTGCTTGTATAGTTTCATTTATATAACGTAGGTTGACAATAAGATAACTACAGATTTTATGAAGTGACTTCTAAGTTTTTAACCAAACCACAAAGTTCATAGATAAAAGTTAAGAGCACAGATTTTGGAGCCAAATATAAAAGACTTCCTTTAGGTCTTCCAAGGTGGCACTAGTGGTAAAGAATCCACCTTCTAATGCAGAAGACCTGAGAGATGCAGGTTCAGTCCCTGGGTCTGGAAGATCCCTGGAGAAGGGAATGGCAACCCACTCCAGCATTTTTACCTGGAGAATCCCACAGACAGAGGAGCCTGGTGGGTTACAGTCCATGGGGTAGGAAAGAGTAGGACATGACTGAAGCAATTTAGTACACAAACACAGAGTTTAAGCTCAGATTCTCTGCTCACTTGCCATTATCTTGAGTATTTCACTTGACTTTATTGTGTCTTAGTTTCTTCATCAGTTAAATAGGGCTAATAAGAGTGCTTCCTTCAGAGACTTGTAAGGGACTAAATGTGAAAACACGTTTAGGGCTTAGAACAATCTCTGGCATGCATAGGTGCTAATAAATGTTAAGAATTATTATCATCCTCTATTCAGTCAGCCAAAACATAGTTGAGAGTGTAATACTTGCCAAATGCTATATACACTGAAAATATTTACAAAATATTTACAAAAGTAATAGAAAATATAACATTAACATCAAGTAATCTAATGGGGAGACAGATGAGTGACCAGCAGCTTTAGGGCCTCCGTTGAATCCATGCAGAGTCTCAGAAACCAGAGGGTTAGCACCTCAATGATAATCAACAAAACCCTTTCTGGATGTGACTCAAAGTGAATCTTGAAGAATGGAGGAAAACTGAAGTGCATAGCTTGTGTAAGTGATGATAGAATGAAGCATCATAGCATCAAAGAGGGAATCTCAACTACTTTGTAATAACTGGAGTTGAGATGGAGACAAGAAGGAGGAATGTGGTGAATGATTAATTTAAAGTCAGTGAAAAGAGCAGAGGAAACATAGGAAAGACACTGAACATCTCTGAATTGAACATGCCTGTGAAAGGCTTTTAAGTCAAGGAATGACAAGCTCAGATACTCCTGAGCTCCAGGCATGAAGGTGAAACTGCAAGTTGTGACCATTTGAAATGCCATGTCAGTAATTTAGTAGAACTAAGGATGGCTTCTCAGGTGATACAGTGATAAAGAATCTACCTGCCAATGCAGGAGACACAGGTTTGATCGTTGTGTAGGGATGAGGCTCTGGAGGAGGAAATGGCAACTCACTCAAGTATTCTTGCCTGGTAAATCCGATGGACAGAGGAGCCTGGTGGGATCAAAAATACTTGGACACTACTGAGCACCCAAGCACCACCACCAAAGATAGCTATGTTAAAGTCATGAAGTTGAAAGTAAGGAAAATAAACAACAGAGACCAGTCTTTCACAGAGACCACAGCCTTGTCTAAATGAAACTAAGCCATGCTTGTGAGGCCATCCAAGGTGGGCGGATCACGAAGAGGTCTGATAGAATGTGGTCCACTGGAGAAGGGAATGGCAAACCACTTCAGTATTTTTGCCTTAAGAACCCCATTAACAATATGAAAAGGCAAAATGATAGGATACTGAAAGAGGCACTCCCCAGGTCAGTAGGTGCCTAATATGCTACTGGAGATCACTGGAGAAATAACTCCAGAAAGAATGAAGGGATGGATCCAAAGCAAAAACAATACCCAACTGTGGATGTGACTGGTGATAGAAGCAAGATCTGATGCTGTAAAGAGCAATATTGCATAGGAACCTGGAATGTCAGGTCCATGAATCAAGACAAATTGGAAGTGGTCAAACAACAGATGGCAAGAGTGAATGTCGACTTTCTAGGAATCAGTGATCTAAAATGGACTGGAATGGGTGAATTTAACTCAGATGACCATTATATCTACTACTGCAGGCAGGAATCCCTCAGAAGAAACAGAGTAGCCTTCACGGTCAACAAAAGAGTCCGAAATGCAGTACTTGGATGCAATCTCAAAAATGACAGACTGATTCTTTTCCAAGACAAACCATTCAATATCACAGTAATCCAAGTTCATGCCCCAACCAGTAATGCTGAAGAAGCTGAAGTTGAATGGTTTTATGAAGACCTACAAGACTTTTTAGAACTAACACCCAAAAGAGAAGTCCTTTTCATTGTAGGGGACAGGAATGTAAAATTAGGAAGTCAAGAAATGCCTGGAGTAACAGGCAAATTTGGCCTTGGAATACAGAATGAAGCAGGGCAAAGGCTAATAGTTTTGCCAAGAAAATGGACTGGTCATAGCAAACACCCTCTTTCAACAACACAAGAGAAGACTCTACACATGGAAATCACCAGATGGTCAACACCAAAATCAGATTGATTATATTCTTTGCAGCCAAAGATGGAGAAGCTCTATACAGTCAGCAAAAACAAGACCGGGAGCTGACTGTGGCTCAGATCATGAATACCTTATTGCAAAATTCAGACATAAATTGAAGAAAGTACAGAAAACCATTAGACCATTCAGTTCAGTTCAGCCACTCGGTCGTGTCCAATTCTTTGCGACTCCATGAATCGCAACACGCCAGGCCTCCCTGTCCATCACCAACTCCTGGAGTTCACTCAGACTCACGTCCATTTAGTCAGTGATGCCATCCAACCATCTCATCTTCTGTTGTCCCCTTCTCCTCCTGCCCGCAATCCCTCCCAGCATGAGTCTTTTCCAATGAGTCAACTCTTCTCATGAGGTGGCCAAAGTACTGGAGTTTCAGCTTTAGCATCAGTCCTTTGAAAGAAATCCCAGGGCTGATCTTGAGAATGGACTGGTTGGATCTCCTTGCAATCCAAGGGACTCTCAAGAGTCTTCTCCAACACCACAGTTCAAAAGCATCAATTGTTTGGCGCTCAGCCTTCTTCACAGTCCAACTCTCACATCCATACATGACTACTGGAAAAACCATAGCCTTGACTGGACGGACCTTAGTCGGCAAAGTAATGTCTCTGCTTTTGAATATACTATCTAGGTTGGTCATAACCTTTCTTCCAAGGAGTAAGCGTCTTTTAATTTCATGGCTGTAATCACCATCTGCAATGATTTTGGAGCCCCAAAAAAATAAAGTCTGACACTGTTTCCACTGTTTCCCCATCTATTTCCCATGAAGTGAAACTGTTAGGGACAAAGAAAATCTTCATTATCATCAGAATTTAACACATGTCCTTAGTAGTTCAGTCATGTCTGACTCTTTGCAACCCCATGGATTATAGCTTGCCAGGTTCCTCTGTCCATGGAGATACTCCAGGTGAAAATATTGGAGTGAGTTGCTACTTACTCCTCCAAGTGATCTTCCTGACCTAGGGACTCAGCCTGCGTCTCTTGTATTGGCAGGCAGATTCTATCCTGCTGAGCCACCAGAGAAGGTGGTCCAAAGTGTTAAAACAGTATTCACGATTTCAACTAAAATATAAAAAAGTAGTTTATGTGATCCAGGTTTTATACTAGCTTAAGGGAGAAAGAAGGAAGGAAGGAAGGGAGTTAGTGATGATTTATATTAACCGGCTTTTTAATGACTCAGGGAAATTCTGCCCATCAGTTTTTCACAGCAACATAAGAAGTAATCAAAAAAAAATAAATAAAAAAGAGAGAGAGAGAGAGGAAGAAGGGAAGAAAGAAAGAAAAGAAGTTATATTTATATCAATGCCTTCCTCCAAGGTTCTTGGTGTCCCTTTGGGTTTTAATAGGACCTTTAGCTCATACACCAATATTCCAGTTGTCCTTACAGACAGATCTGTTGTTCTCTTTTGCTCCAGCATCTCCACTGGGATGACCACAAAGAAAGTTTCTTTGTGAAAATGCCAAATACAGGCGATAGGTGATCTCCTTCTACTCCTGAAGTCATACAATTGGCTGTCTAGTTTTGTGGAATAAATGAGAAGTAATGCTCCTTCCAGCTGCAAACCTCATTTTGTCACCTGAAATACACGGCAATGTGGTATCTGCACAGAGTCCACAGACTCTTTCCAGAACATCTCCTAGTACAGAGATGAGTCTGCTTCACAAGGAGGCTGGGAGTATGCATGCCTCAAGTCCTCCACTCTATCACTCCTTTTGCTCAGGGCCTGGCTGTTGCACATTGTTCTGAGCACAACAAACACAGGGGCTCTCACTGCCACCCTCTGAATTCCCCGTGGCCTTCAGACTGTGCAAGTTGTGCAGTTCAGGACAATTAACCTGACAGTAATACAACTGACATAGAGTTTCCTTTATGAATACATGAAATAACATTCAATATGAAGATGGAGTAACTTGATTCTTGTATTGCAAGAGCATAATGAGGAACATACATATGGCTGGCTTTCTGAATGGAAGCAGTAAGGGGGTCTCCACAAAGGTAATATAAACTGGTATGGAATAAGAGTCCACTAGTGTTGGAGAAGACTCTTGAGAGTCCCTTGGACTGAAGGAGATCCAACCAGTCCATTCTCAAGGAGATCAGCCCTGGGATTTCTTTCAAAGGACTGATGCTAAAGCTGAAACTCCAGTACTTTGGCCACCACATGTGAAGAGTTGACTCACTGGAAAAGACTCTGAAGCTGGGAGGGAATGGGGGCAGGAGAAGAAGGTGATGCCAGAGGACGAGATGGCTGGATGGCATCACTGACTCAATGGACTGAGTCCGAGTGAACTCTGGGAGTTGGTGATGGACAGGGAGGACTGGCATGCTGCAATTCATGGGGTCACAAAGAGTCGGACATGACTGAGCGACTGAACTGAAATGAACTGAGGGAAAACACCTCCATCCTGCGTGGCAATAGTGGAGGAATATTCAACATTGCCAGGGTTTTTCCCGGATTTGGGGAAATAAAGCTGTTTCAAATCATTCAAATTATATCTATATTTTTGAAAATTATAAATCACATTTTTACCAGAGGTAGCCATAGATATAATAATGATCCTGTTCTATAAGAGCAATTTTGAATGTTACTTGAAGACACACAAAAGAACATCCATTCTTGAATTAAAGCTTTGCATCTTTTTTTTCTATCTCTGTAGATAATTAGGCTTCTTGAAAGCCTGAGATATTTAACAATCAGCTTTTTTTTTCTTTTGATAAAAAAGAATTTCCAATACTTTTAGTCTTTTGTGTTTCTCTAGTTAATATTTCTTCTATCTCTTTTTCTTTAATTATATATACCCTTTCCTAAGTAAATAGTATTACCTTTTGTTAAAATCAGATATTTTACTGGTGGCAAAATAATGGTAAAGTAAATCATAGGTCATTCAAAATAAGTAATATTAGATATCGTATAAGGGACTCACCTGGTGACTCAGTGGTTAAAAAAAAAAAAAAAAAAAAAAAAAAAAAAAAAAAACAGCCTTCCAATTCAGGAGTGCCTGTGCACGTACTCACGCTCAGCAGTGTCCTGCTCTTTGCAACCTTACTGGACTGTAGGCCACCAGGCTCATCTGCTTATGGGACGTTTGCAGCACTAGTACCAGAATAGGTTGTCATTTCCTCTTCCAGGGGATCTTCCCAACCCATAGATAGAACTAGTGTCTCCTGCATCTCCTGCATTGCTGGTGGATTCTTTACCACTGAGCCACCAGGGGAGCCTGCCAGTGCAGGAAACATGGGTTCAGTCCTTGGTCTGGGAAGATCCCACATGTCCTGGAGCCCAGGTGCCTCAACTATTGAAACCCACACACCCTAGTGCCCTTGCTCTGCAAGGAGAAGTGTGCATACCACAACTAGAGAGTAACCTCTGCTCACCACATCTAGAGAAAAACCCCATAACACCAAAGACACAGCACAATCAAAAATAACTACCTAAATACTTTTTTAAAAGTAAAAATCAAACAAATACAAAATTTATTTGCAAATGCTGTAAAAATCACCCTTGAGACTCAAGATTTTGAAGAAAAGGAGGGAAAGTGCACACCTCTAATTCTGGACTCCTTGTTTGTGCAACTTGATTTTAGTGCTTTAATTTCTTTTATTCAGCCTTTTATATTTTACATACATATTTGCATGTATTATAAGTATCATTTTCAGCCCATTAAAGTGCCACAGGAGTGCATTTTCATTGTTTCTTTTTAAAATTATGGGCCTTAACTGGTCACTTTGTAAAGTATTTGAAAGAATGCTGCAATTCACCCCATGTTTCTTCCCTCTTTGCCATATGTATACATAGTGTTATGAGTATGTGTGTGTGTATACTGCCTATCTATATGCATATATATATATATGCATACCTATATATGCACACACACCTATAATTTATAAATCTCAGGATAAACCTTATGCACGTTGGTAAAGAGGAAAATCTCCAAATACCTCTTTCAATCTTCTCAATCATTTCAACATCACTTTTTACATATTACATCTATACTTTAGTTTATCTTTATTATGTAATATTTCAAACATAAATAGTGGCAGAGAAGAAAATAAAATAACCTCCCTTGTTCCTAGCATAAAAAATCATTTTAATAAGCACAGTTTTTTTCTTTAGAAATATGCCAGCACCTTAAATAGTTGTACATCCCAGAGAGTGTCCATCTCCCTTTGGAATTTCCTTAACCTCTGTTTTGCTTTACTATCATTTATTCTTCCCTTCCAACTTACTCTTTCTCTTATTCTATCTGTTCTTATTGAGTATATGACCAAGACAAATGATAGGTGGGCAAACAAAAAGGAAAGACAGAATAATGCCAGAGGAAAAACAGATATGCCTTGCCCATGTTCTCTTTGTTTGCCACTTTCAAAATGCCCAGAGTTTATACATTATGACCCAGGCACACAAATTGCTGCTTTTCCTATTTCTATCTGATATTCTTGTTTTACCTGCCAAAAAGTGCTATCTAAAATCACAATTAAAACGTTGCCTTTCAAAAATTATTATTTCTAATGCATGCATCTTGTTGTATAATAGTACACATGGCCTTTCTACCGAAATTGGAGAGAAGATGTTGCCCTGGGGATGGGAGTAAGGAGCAAAGAGAAGTGATTAGCAGCAGGCAAAGACTGTGAGCCCTGGGGACAGCATGCTGTCTTCTGACTTCAGAACTGACATCTAAGGTGCAGAAAAGATGAACTTTACAGCACTTTCAAATTTGCTTTAGGGCTGACCTTGAGCAAAGGAAAGAAAAACCCTGATTTCAGCACCTAGAGCTCAAGGCAATTAGTGTCACAGTTTGTGTCTGGATTAACTGGGCATCTGTGGTACATTCTGGATGCCACCTCAGCATCATAAGATTGTAGTTTTAAGTGAGAGTTTCTGCAAGTGGACTTGGAAAAGAAACACGTCAATATATTTAATTGGTTAGAAGATGTCTCTATTAACTGTGTTTCCAATGTTGCTAATATTTAGGTGAGATTTTGGCATGGTGGGTATAGATATTTAATAATTTTTGTATTCTAAAAACGGGCTTTCCTTGTAGCTCAGCTGGTAAAGAATCTGCCTGCAATGCAGGAGACCCGGGGTTCATCCCTTTAAAATATATACTGAAATATATGAGTAAAATGAAATGTCTGAGATTTGTCTCAATATAATATGGAGGAACATAGAATATAGAAGAAAGGCATAAAAAGACTGGCCATGAGTTGATCATTGGTGAGGTTGGGCAGTAAAAACATGGGGGTTTATTTTACTGTCCTCTCTGACATTGTCTTTGTTTCTGCTTTTACATAATAAAGATAAGATGCATTGTAAATATTACAAAATTATGTATACATAATTCTGCCCTTCAGTCACCAATCAGGCAAGTTTAGTTAACATATATTTTCGATAGCAATCTTTTCCTTTTCCTACTTAAAACAAGCAGTTGAAGAAAAAAAAGAGTTACTTGTTCAGTGGCAGTTAATGAACTTGAATTTGCTGTACCAAGAGACAACATTAGTGTCAAACTCATGAATACAAAATGCTGAGGCAGAAGGTTCACAGATGTGAAAGGTAGGATTTTCTAATGGGATGACTAATGAGAATACAAGTGCTGTTGTATCGATAGATGGGTGACTAACCAAATTGACTATTCTGAGACTTGTCAGTATGCTTGGAGGAGAGTCCATGTCAGGTCAGTAAACAGCTGGGAGTGAAGGATTTTGTCTTTCAGGCTGTTTATGGGATATACAATGTCCATTGTAAAATAAACTACCACCATGAAAGAGCCCAGAGATCCCTACCATCACTTTTCAGTGCAAATCAGTTTTCAAACTCTGTTTGTTTCATAATATGTAGCAATGGTTATAGGACAACTAATTTTTCTCTCCTTTTAAAGCAAATATTCATATTTTAAAATACAGCATATTGGATGCTGTAACCAATCTCTTGAAAGAACATTTTATTTCACAGTAGGAGTTGCTTATCCTTGTGTTAAGGCTACATTTGCTCTAAAGATCCAGTCAGTGAATGCTGTCAGTATGACATGTGTTTTTTTTTTTTTTTTGCCTTTTAAAAATTATTATTATTATTATTTATTTTTTTTTTTGCAGGTGTGTCCAGAAAGCTCTTAAAGCTTATTCCCAGGCTACTTTGTTCTTTTGCTCTTGTTGGGACTCAGAGCAAAGGCTGCATCCCACCCCAGGTTAGGGGTTCAAATAAGGCTAGCTTCATATAGAAAGCTTTCTCTCCAACAATTTAGGGATGATTTGTGTTAACTGACTTTAATGGCCCATCAGTCTTTCATACCACAATGAGAAGGAAAGAGTCTCCCAAAAAGGAAAGAAAAGGAAAGAGGGGTTTGGGGAAATTAACAAGATGGTGCCAGTCAGGCTCTCTTGCCCACACTCTCACCCCCGTCATCCCATGTTCTATAAACAATGACTTTGCATGGTCATGTAACAGCTAAGATCACTTAGAGCACTGCACATGCACACCATGAGTTACTCACTTGGCCATGAGCTACTTTTGTTCTGAAAGTATATATAAACTTCACCTGGAAAGCTTTGGCTACCACTACATTGGGGCTACAATGGGGCAGCATCATGGTTATGTTATGTGAGGTTATGTTATGGCTATATTATGGCTACATTAAGGTTATGTTATGGCTGTTATGTCAGCCAGGAGAGAGGCTGTGTTATGGCCACCATGCCAGTTAGGAGAGAATAAACACAGCTGCAGTTCCTACAGCTCCTCACATCTTCCAGTCTCTTAACTTGAGCCTTGCCTACACTGGTTTCAGTGAATAGTCTGAACATAGTGAACAGCAAGACAATTGGCATCACAAACAGGATCAGCAATACAAGGGGCTAGGGAGGGAGGAAAAAAGAAGCAAAAGAAAGAGGATCTAGAAAGGCAACTAGCAGTAAAGGACTAACATACAGAAATGAATTTGGAGTCTGTGATCCATTTCTGTTGCTACTACTTAACTATTAATCTTGGCAAAATGTAACCTTTTGGCCCATACATCTGCATACCTACTAACAGGTCTAAAAATTGTTTGCACTCCCAAAAGGTCCTCAAATGAAATCTTAAACTGATCCAGGGTGCAAAGGACAAGGAGTGACAGAAGAAAGCGACAGTTACTCCAGATTAGCAGGTAAATAAGCAGCTTTAATAAGCAATGTAACTTACATTCGAAGCTTGTCTTGGGTAAGTAGATCACCACACCCACCAGCCAGAATTGCATAAGATGGTACAGAGGCCTTAACAGGCCTCAGTCCCCCAGTGCATATTCAGTCCAAAGGGCCTCAGCAACACATGACTCTCTCCAGGGTGTGCCCTTGAAAACACTCCCACTGTGGGGACTGTGTGTGTAGCACACCCTCTAAGGACAGGGGACAGGGGTGGGGGTGGGGTGGGGGGCCCTGGATACCTGGGGCCTGCTCACAGGTCAGCCTGAGCTTATGTTCCCATACCGACCTCCTGCAACAAAGGAACACACCCATCCTGAACCTACCACCTAGCCCTACAAAGTAAGGAAATTGATTACTAAACTAAAGAAGTCTTTTGCTCTCTGAGTTTAAAAAGTTTCAGTTCAGTTTAGTTGCTCAGTCCTGTCCAACTCTTTGCGCCCCATGAATCGCAGTACACCAGACCTCCCTGTTCATCACCATCTCCCGGAGTTCACTCAGACCCACGTGCATCGAGTCAGTGATGTCATCCAGCCATCTCATCTTAGGTCGTCCCATCTCCTCCTGCCCCCAATCCCTTCCAACATCAGAGTCTTTCCCAATGAGTCAACTCTTCTCATGAGGTGGCCAAAGTACTGGAGTTTCAGCTTTAGCATCATACCTTCTAGAGAAATTCCAGGGTTGATCTCCTTCAGAAAGGACTGATTGGATCTCCTTGCAGTTCAAGGGACTCTGAAGAGTCTTCTCCAACACCACAGTTCAAAAGCATCAATTCTTCGGTGCTCAGCCTTCTTCACAGTCCAACTCTCACATCCATACATGACCACAGGAAAAACGATAGCCTTGACTAGATGGATGTTAGTTGGCAAAGTAATGTCTCTGCTTTTGAATATATTATCTAGGTTGGTCATAAATTTTCTTCCAAGGAGTAAGCGTCTTTTAATTTCATGGTTGCAATCACCATCTGCAGTGATTCTGGAGCCCCAAAAAATAAAGTCTGACGCTGTTTCCACTGTTTCCCCATCTATTTCCCATGAAGTGATGGAACCGCATGCCATGATCTTGGTTTTCTGAATGTTGAGCTTTAAGCCAACTTTTTCACTCTCCCCTTTCACTTTCACCAAGAGGCTTTTTAGCTCCTCTTCACTTTCTGCCATAATGGTGATGTCATCTGCATATCTGAGGTTATTTATATTTCTCACAGCAATCTTGATTCCAGGTTGTGTTTCTTCCAGTCCAGCATTTCTCATGATGTACTCTGCATAGAAGTTAAATAAGCAGGGTGACAATATACAGCCTTGACGTACTCCTTTTCCTATCTGAAACCAGTCTGTTGTTTCATGTCCAGTTCTAACTGTTGCCTCCTGACCTGCATACGGATTTCTCAAGAGGCAGGTCAGGAGGTCTGGTATTCCCATCTCTTTCAGAATTTTCCACAGTTTATTGTGATCCACACAGTCAAAGGCTTTGGCATAGTCAACAAGGCAGAAATAGATGCTTTTTCTGGAACTCTCTTGCTTTTTCCATGATCCAGCGGATGTTGGCAATCTGATCTCTGATTCCTCTGCCTTTCCTAAAACCAGCTTGAACATCAGGGAGTTCACGGTTCACGTATTGCCAAAGCCTGCCTTGGAGAATTTTGAGCATTACATTACTAGGATGTGAGGTGAGTGCAACTGTGCAGTAGTTTGAGCATTCTTTTGCATTGCCTGTCTTTGGAATTGGAATGAAAATTGACCTTTTCCAGTCCTGTGGCCACTTCTGAGTTTTCCAAATTTGATGGCACAGAGTGCAACACTTTCACAGCATCACCTTTCAGGATTTGAAATAGCTCTACTGGAATTCCATCACCTCCACTAGCTTTGTTCGTAGTGATGCTTTCTAAGGCCCACTTCACTTTCCAAGATGTCTGGCTCTAGATTAGCGATCACATCATCATGATTATCTGGGTTGTGAATATCTTTTTTGTACAGTTCTTTCGTGCATTCTTACCACTTCTTAATATCTTCTGCTTCTGTTAGGTCCATACCTTTTCTGTCCTTTATCAAGCCCATCTTTGCATGAAATGTTCCTTGGTATCTCTAATTTTCTTGAAGAGATCTCTAGTCTTTCCCATTTTGTTGTTTTCCTTTATTTATTTGCATTGATCACTGAAGAAGGCTTTCTTATCTCTTCTTGCTATTCTTTGGAACTTTGCATTCAGATGCTTATATCTTTTCTTTTCTCCTTTGCTTTTCGCCTCTCTTCTGGAACAGTGGCGGTAAGGAGATACCCCTCATCCAAGGCAAGGAGCAGCTGCTGTGCTTTGCTGGAGCAGCTGTGAAGAGATACCCCACAACCAAGGTAAGAGAAACCCAGGTAAGATGGTAGGTGTTGCAAGAGGGCATCGAGGGCAGACACACTGAAACCATGCTCACAGAAAACTAGTCAATCTAATCACACTAGGACCACAGCCTTGTCTAACTCAATGAAACCAAGCCATGCCTGTGGGCAATCCAAGACGGGTGGGTCATGGTGGAGAGGTCTGAGAGTGTGGTCCACTGGAGAAGGGAATGGCAAGCCACTTCAGTATTCTTGCCTTGAGAACCCCATGAACAGTATGAAAAGGCAAAATGATAGGATACCAAAAGAGGAACTCCCCAGGTCAGTAGGTGCCCAATATGCTACTGGAGATCAGTGGAGAAATAACTCCAGAAAAAATGAAGGGATGGAGCCAAACCAAAAACAATACCCAGTTGTGGATGGGACTGGTGTTAGAAGCAAGATCCGATGCTGTAAAGAGCAATATTGCATAGGAACCTGGAATGTCATGTCCATGAATCAAGGCAATTTGGAAGTAGTCAAACAAGAGATGGCAATTGTGAACGTCAACATTCTAGGAATCAGTGAACTAAAATGGACTGGAATGGGTGAATTTAATTCAGATGACCATTATATTTGCTACTGCGGGCAGGAATCCTTCAGAAGAAATGGAGTAGCCATCATGGTCAACAAAAGAGTCTGAAATGCAGTACTTGGATGCAGTCTCAAAAATGACAGAATGATCTCTGTTCATCTCCAAGGCAAACCATTCAATATCACAGTTATCCAAGTCTATGCCCCAACCAGTAAGGCTGAAGAAGCTGAAGTTGAACGGTTTTATGAAGACCTACAAGACCTTTTAGAACTAACACCCCAAAAAGATGTCCTTTTCATTATAGGGGATGGGAATGCAAAAGTTGGAAGTCAAGAAATGCCTGGAGTAACAGGCAAATTTGGCCTTGGAATGAGGAATGAAGCAGGGCAAAGACTAATAGAGTTTTGCCAAGAAAATGGACTGGTCATAGAAAACATCCTCTTCCAACAACACAAGAGAAGACTCTACACATGGACATCACCAGATGGTCAACACCGAAATCAGATTGATTATGTTCTATGCAGCCGAAGATGGAGAAGCTCTATATAGTCAACAAAAACAAGACCAGGAGCTGACTGTGGCTCAGATCATGAACTCCTTATTACCAAATTCAGACTTAAATTGAAGAAAGTAGGGAAAACCACTAGACCATTCAGGTATGACCTAAATAAATCCCTTATGATTAAAAAGTTTGGTTCTTCATAATCAAAGGCAATCCATTGACTTATTAGTTAGCTTATCCCTTTGCCAATCAGTAATTAAGTAGTTTTCATGTGCCAAGAACCCTGCTAGGTATTAAATCTATAATTAAAAAGTCACAACTTTAAATTGTTTCTGGAAGATCATCAGGCAGATATCACTGCTTATACTGTACTGTTCACTGTGGTCAATCGCAAATATTAATGTTAGGACTCCACTTACCTATTAAATGGAATTTGGTTATTTTATCATCTGTTGCCATTTATTTCCAAGTTCTTTATTTCTTCCCTTTCACCAACACTAAAGTACTCCTGAATTTCAGAGCCTGATGATACACTGTAAATACTGGAAGACCTCTGAAGAGTTTAATGAAGAGATACTAAAACCCATGTTGATGATTCTCATGGTAATAAAAATCATTCAAGATGTCTTTATTAGTAATTATACGAATAAGATCAGGTATTTATATAAAGACTATTTTTAACAGTTAACATGAATTTTATCAGGCTAATACTTGACTGCTTTTGAGACAAACTCACATTATATTAAGAGCTGATCTGGCGAGAGTGCCCCTCATGACCACGCATCCTGGGTGGCAGAGCAGAGACTGTTTCATTAGTTCTGAATACCTGAGCTATGTGAACCGAAAAAGATAATGCTGAGATACATCAGAATATAAAACTGAATCTCCTAGGAGTTGGGCTCAAGTAATAAAGAGACAAAAGGATTATCAGTATTGAATAGGTAGACTCATCACCATAAACATTTTCCCATACTTTAAAAAGCAGGTATGTTTTACGATTCTCTGTAATCCATTATTTTTTGAGAGACTATACATGTAAATTGCATTAATGACATACATTTAGTCTTTAAAGATTCCATGCGATGGCTGGCCCCAAAGGCCCTGGAGACCTGGCTCTCATCTTCCACACCTCTAACACCGTGTGCTGAACAGCCCTGTCAACGCTGGTATCCCCAGACCTACGTGCATATGTTCAGATATAGGTAGTCAGAAAGGCTTAGTCTTTTCACTTCAGAGATGCTCTGCTGCACCGTGTTAAAAGATGAATTCATTGTACAGCACCTAGCACCAGTACCTGGCATGAGGGTTAATTTAATAATTTCTTGAATATATTAATGAACAAGTGATTGAATGCAGATTTACAAAGAACTATGTATATATTACTGAGCTGCTCCAATAGCTCAGTTAGTAGAGCATAGGACTCTTAATCCCAGGGTCATGGGCTCGAGCCCAGTGTTGGGTGGTTGTTCTCCCAAACTTTTGAGTTTCCCAGGTGGTACTAGTGGTAAAGAACCCACCTGCCATTGCAGGAGATGTAAGAGACAAGGGCTCGATAACTGTGTTATAGGAAGATCCCCTGGAGAGGGGCACGGAAACCTCCTACAGTATTCTTGCCAGGAGAATCCCATGGACAGAGGAGCCTGGTGGGCTACAGTAGATAGGGTCACAAACAGTTGGAACCCGACTGAAATGACTTAGCACATAAACATTACAGTGAATTTCATAATGCCTAAGTGACTCTGGACTACTCTTACATATCTGTAAGAAAGAAAAAAAAAATGCAAGTAAAAACGAATTTAGTTCTAAATTTAAAATTTTTCCACTTTTTTTTTATAAGCCAGCATTCACATTTCTAGATTTGTTTTAAGCTCATTCTGTCTTGGCAGTCACAGCTGGGATTACCTTACAAGTGAGTGTGCTTTGGGAAAAAGGTGGAACTGCATTTATTTAGTGATGTTTCCCATGCTCCTTGAACTGTGTCTGGCCAATCCTAAGTGCTTCATATTTGTTGAATGAATAAATGAAGAACACATAAATAGTGGGAAGTAGTTTGATTTTGAAGGTAGCTAAATGAAGAAGTGACATTTTTAAAGACTTTCAGTGACTTTTTAAATGATTTTTCTAGAAAACCTCTTTCAAATATCTTGATTTTTATTTACTCCTTCACTTTGCATTACAAAAACTCCACACATTACATCCATGTGTCCTTCCAAATGCAGCTGAGCAAATGCTGCCCCTGGTGACTTATCAGCTGAGGAATGGACTGCAGAGACAGGCCACTGGAGAACTGGGTGAGTTCTTTTCTTTGTTAGAAGCAAATGTCTCTTTTAGCAACAGAGACAGATGTTATTCTCAATCACCCCTGTCTTCCAAGGAGCTCCTGTGTCATGTTAATGAATGCTGTTGAATTTATCTCCTTTGCCCATTCTTAGATATTTTTATATCTAAGAATGGGCATACTAATTTAACATACTGATTGAAGGTGAAAGAGGAGAGTGAAAAAGCTGGCTTAAAACTCAGCATTCATAAAATGAGGATCACGGCATCCGGTCCCATAACTTCATGGAAAATAGATGGGGAAACAATGAAAACAGTGACAGACTTTATTTTCTTGGGCTCCAAAATCACTGCAGATGGTCAATGCAGCCGCAAAACTAAAAGAGGCTTTCTCCTCAGAAGAAAAGCTATGACAAAACTATACAGCACATTAAAAAGTAGAGACGATACTTTGTCAAAGATTCACACCTAGTCAAAACTATGATTTTTCCAGTAGCCATGTATGAGCCATCCAAACTCATGGATGTGTGAGTTTGACCATAAAGCTGGCTGAACACTGAAGAATTGATGCTTTTGAACTGTGGTGTTGGAGAAGACTCTTGAGAGTCCCTTGGACTGAAAGGATACTAAACCATTCAATTCTTAAGGAAATCAATCCTGAATATTCATTGGAAGGACTGATGGTGATTCTGAAGTTCCAACACTGGCCAGCTGATGTGAAGAACTGACATTGGAAAGACCCTGATGCTGGGAAAGATTGAGGGCAGAAGGAGAAGGGGATGACAGAGGATGAGATGGTTGGATGGCATCACCGACTCAATAGACATGAGTTTGGGTAAACTCCGGGAGTTGGTGATGGACAGGGAGGTCTGGCGTGCTGCAGTCCATGGGGTCATAAAGAGTGTGACACGACTGAGTGATTGAACTGAACCGAACATTTAAGAATCTAGTCTTTTCTCTAAGATTTTAAAATTTTAGATTTTAAAATTTTATCACTAAAAGGAAGAAAAGGTGTAGTTAAATAACAAACTAAAGTAACTGAGAGTGAACTAAACACTTACCTGTGTTGGGGTGGGGTGAGGGGTGGTAATATGATATTTTCAGTTTTCTAGGAGAAGGTACAAGAGAAGAGATAAAAATCTAGACATTTTGTCTACTAATTGGAATCAAGCAAAGTTGTCTGACTGTCTTTATAGAATACCAGCCTTATTTAGAAGTATAAAGCTTCTCAGCAACCTAAACTCCACTTCAACCAGTGCTGATTTATAAGTTATTTTTATTTGGGAGAAACTGGAGGAGTTCATACTGACTAACTATAATAAGAAATGAGGAGTAGAGGGATAATCTTCATGTAATTAAAATACATTTGAGAATAAGGCTCTTCTGCTTCCTACAATAAAGTTGGGATTTGTCTCATACCAACTTCTTCTGTGATTCATAATGTTCCCATGATCTGGAGAAGCCAGAGACGTAGTTACAATACAGCTTGTTCATAAATAAACATTGGTGTTCTAAGATCTTCATAGATGACCCAAATAGAAGAGAAGGTGCAGAACCTGATTTGAGAGCCATGAAGCTCTAAATGACATGGGGGATAATAACAATATCATTGTTACATATAAATGAGACTAGGATCAGAGACTGGATAAATAATAATAAAGTAAGTATTCAAAATAAAGCAAAAAAGAAATGATGAGAAGTGATCCCACCTTAACAAATGTATGATCTCCTGACCTTAGTTGTATGTGACCATGCGGTGGATGTTTGGCCAATTCATTCATACATTCAAATATCACTTATTCAGATACTATTATATTTCATTTACCTTTCCAGATACTGAAGATACCATCTCAAAGAATAAGTCAGATAAGCTCCCTGTTTTAGATCATCTTAAACTGTAGTGAGGACAGTTTGTGATCAACAAAACCTGCTTTGAGGTCTTAAAGGTAAGTAAAGCTTTTGTACCCCAGAAGATCTTTGACCTGGTTTTACTTTTTCTGATACACAGGAATAGTACTGATGCACACAGAGCAGAGTGGGACAATAGGGGTGTGAAGATGAAAGCCTCTTCTAGCCAGAGCTCTTGAATCAATTCTGGCAAGCAATCTACTGCTAGTTACCAAAAATTATCTGCACCCCCACTCCGAAGTTCATGTTTAACTTCATAGTATCTAATGTATGTCTTCTAAAAACAATACCAGTGACTTAAAAGAGTTATTCACATTTTTCAAAATACAATCAACTATGAACTATGGGAATATTTTCTGGTTCAACTTCTAAATAGAAGTTTAAGAACATTACAAGGGCTCTGCATTTTCATTCTTCTCATCTCTGACAGTAATATTAAAATAAAGCACAAAGTTAATATCTAACCATTAGCCACTCAATAGCTCCCAATTTTGAAATATCCTTTTTCCGCTAACAAACATATTCAGAATACCCAATCTAGGTATAAGAAATGGTGGTGGTATTTCTTTCCTTATATATCCTTTTTAGAACACAGTACTTATTGTCCAATATTATAGATTTTATACCCTTTTATAGGAAATTATGACCAACCTAGATATCATATTCAAAAACAGAGACATTACTTTGCTGACTAAGGTCCGTCTAGTCAAGGCTATGGTTTTTCCTATGGTCATGTATGGATGTGAGAGTTGGACTGTGAAGAAGGCTGAGCGCCGAAGAATTGATGCTTTTGAACTGTGGTGCTGGAGAAAACTCTTGAGAGTCCCTTGGACTGCAAGGAGATCTAACCAATCCATTCTTAAGGAGATCAGCCCTGGGATTTCTTTGGAAGGACTGATGCTAAAGCTGAAACTCCAGTACTTTGGCCACCTCATGCGAAGAGTTGACTCATTGGAAAAGACTCTGATGCTCGGAGGGATTGGGGGCAGGAGGAGAAGGGGATGACAGAGGGTGAGATGGCTGGATGGCATCACTGACTCAATGGATGTGAGTCTGAGTGAACTCTGGGAGTTGGTGATGGACAGGGAGGCCTGGCGTGCTGTGATTCATGGAGTCGCAAAGAGTCGGACATGACTGAGCGACTGAACTGAACTGATAGGAATGCTTCTGGAATTAATGCAATTTTAGAGAGTAGGGGTTTTCACGAGGCTTTAAATACTCTATAATTTATAGAACTTGAATATCATAATCAGTATCACTATACCTATAGACATGTTTTATCAGTAAACAGCAGATACTTGTAAAATAATATAACATTAAGGATGAAGAAGGAAAAATATTTTCTTAGCACTTGAGGTAAAACTGTAAAGTCACATGCATTCCAAATTTATCATCTTATATTTTTCAAAGGTTTCAAGAAATTTCAAACATACTGAAGGCAATGTAACATGGTTGCTAAGTAAAATATTTGGCTTTTGATATCAGAAATATAAAAACTGGAATTTTGACTTTGTCACTTAGTGATTGAATTGGCTTTGATTAACTAAACCTCAGTTTATTCATAAAACTGGGGTGGTAGTATTTATTTCACAGAACTGTGAGGATTAATTTGTAATCTTTCTAATGCATTTAAAACCTTTTCATGTTTCATAATAAGCAAGGAAATATTTAAGCAAACTCACATACACATATTTTCAATAATCGTATTTTCAAAAGAAAAAGTTACTATTTCTTGTAATATTCTGAGACTGCAAATATCCAAACTGCCTGCGCACAGAGGCTGCATTTAAAAAATCTCTTGTGCTGATGCAATTTCACATCACATCAATGTACAGTGAAATCCTGTTTGTCATCTTCAGGGAGAGGCAAGTCTAATACTTATGCTGATTGCATTAGATTCTTAATGTTGCTACTACTTATTATGGATTTAACATCTTAAAACAACACAAATTTATCACCTTATAATTGTAGAGGTCAGAAATCCAAAATCATCTTCCCTGGGTTGCAGCTGAGGTGTTGGTAGGGCTGCCTCATTCTGGAGGCTCTGAGGACATATCCCGTTTCCTTGTCTTCTGAGTTTCTGGTGGCTGCCAATAGTCCTTGGCTTGCAGCCTCTTCTTCCATCTTCAAAGCCCATAACTTAATTCTCTGCTTCTGTCATTATACCTCTTTCTCTAACTTAGAATCTTCCTACCTCCCTCTCATAAGGACTATGGCCAACTCTTATAAACTAGGATAGCATCCTCTTCTCAAGATCCTTAAATTAATCACATCTACAAACTTTCCTTTGTGATATAAAATAACCTTCACCAGTTCTGGGTATTAGGGAATGGAGATCTGGGGCCTCAGAGCCATTATTCTGCCTACCACACCCACATAAAACATGTAAGAAACCATCCTACCCTGCTGGTGGGAATGCAAATTGGTACAGCCACCATGGAGAACAGTATGGAGGTTCCTTATACAACAAAAATGGAGCTACCATATGATCCTACAACCTCACTCTTGGGCATATATCCAGAGAAAAATATGGTTCTAAAGGATACATCCATCATGATGTTCATTGCAGCACTGTTTATAATAGCCAAGACATGGAAGCAACCTAAATGTTCATCAGCAGAGGAATGGATAAAGAAGATGTACCTGTATATAATGGAATGTTACTCAGCCATTAAAGAGAATGCAATAATGCTATCTGCAGCACCATGAATAGACCTAGATATTATCATACTGAGTAAAGTAAGTCAGAGGAAAAAAAAATAGCATGATAGTATGAGCATAAGTATGATAGCACTTATGTGCAGAATCTAAAGAGAAATGATACAAATGAATGTATTTACAAAACAGAAACAAAGACTTAGAGCATAAACTTATGGTTATCAGAGGGGAAATGTGGGAGAAAAGGATAATTAGGGAGTTTGGGATCAACATGTAACACTGCTGTATTTAAAATGGATAACCAACAAGACCTACTGTATAGCACAGGGAACTCTGATCAACATTATATAACAATCTAAATGGGAAAAGAATTTGAAAAAGAATAGATACATATATAACTGAATCATGTATAACTTTGCTGTACACCTGAAACTATTGTTTCAGAATATTGTTGCATTCTGAAACTATAAGAATATTGAGTATGCATGCATGCTCAGTTGCTCAGTCATGTTCAACTCTTTGTGACCCCATGGACAGTAGTCCACCAGGCTCCTCTGTCCATGGAATTCTCCAAGCAAGAATACTGGAGTGGGTTGCTATTTCCTACTCCATAATCAACTATACTCCAATATAAAATAAAAACTTAAAAAGTATATATTAATTAACAATTTTAAATCATAATGTAATAAAATACACATAAAATTGTGCTGATTGTAGTTCAATCAATTTTCAATCAGAGAAAATTCAGAACCCTATAGTGCCAGAGGAATTTAGCAAATGAATGAGTTATTATTCATCATAAGTACTGAGTGTCATCAGTACCTTATAATTGATAAAAACTAGTTTTATTCTGTCCTCATCAATTTAGACAAAATAAAACTTTCCGTTAGATATAACTTTGAGTGGAAAAATATTTGAGAAATAATTTTCTGCAAAACCTCAAAAGAAAAGGTGAGTGAGTGAAAATTGCTATCATGAAAATCACTCAGACTCTTTGCAAACCCATGGACTGCAGCCTCCCAGGCTCCTTTATCCATGGAATTCACCAGGCAAGAATACTAGAGTGGGTTGACATTTTCTTCTCCAAAATGGATTGCCTTCTCCAAAATGGGTTGTCATTTCCTTTCTCCAAAAGAAAAAATAAACATCCATTTTCTAGAAGGGATCATGACTTCAGGAAGAGTTTCAGATTTTCCCATATATTCTCTAAACCACCAGTGTTCAGGTGACAGATAGCAAGATAATCATAAGAAAGAGTGAAAGAATGCAGAAATTATACACTGTGGCTATATTTTTCTAATAAATGGAATATCAATTACTCCCCAAGGAAGGAACAAAACTCTCCTCCACATCAACATTGAGATTATAAACATCAGTCCACAGCAGAGCCCGTATGAGACTCTGGAACAGACTCCAGTCACAACTGGAGACCATATGTGACTTAGAACAGACCCTACAGAGCATCCTCTGCTAGCAAGCATCTGCTGCTTGGAATGGGATGCCAAGGGGGAGGGAAGATTTAGATGGGTGCCTGGGATCCCTGGGATCTCTTGGCATGACTACAAACAGACAGAAGTCACAGGCAGAAAGCCTCAGTCAATTTGACTGAGGGGTGTAAGGGCCAAGAAAGATGCTAGCCAAGTAACACTGAATATGAAGCACAGGGAAGATTCTTTTGCACCAGAGAAAGAATTAGAAGATTAAAAACAACAACAACAACTTTGACTAGGTTTAAGAAAAATAACAGATAAAAAACAACAGCATGCATTTCAAAATGAGATTTGAAGAAAGCTGAGTGCTGAAGAATTGATGCTTTTGAACTGTGGTGTTGGAGAAGACTCTTGAGAGTCCCTTGGACTGCAAGGAGATCCAACCAGTCCATCCGAAAAGAGATCAGTCCTGGGTGTCCACTGGAAGGACTGATGGTGAAGCTGAAGCTCCAATACTTTGGCCACCTCGTGCAAAGAGCTGACTCGTTTGAAAAGACCATGATTCTGGGAGGGATTGGGGGCTGGAGGAGAAGGGGATGACAGAGGATGTGATGATTGGATGGCAATACCAACTTGATGGACATGAGTTTGGATAAACTCCGGGAGTTGGTAATGGACAGGGAGGCCTGGTGTGCTGCGACTCATGAGGTCGCAAAGAGTCAGACATGACTAAGCGACTGAACTGAACTGAAGTGAAACAGGATATCTGAAATTAATTTCGCAAAAATAAATGCCATTTTCAACATGGATTTTGCTTTAGGGACTTAAAAAGAGTGCAAAGGCAGTGTACACTGATAGGGCTCTTGACAAATGAGAATTGGGAGACCTGGTTAATATAAGCAGCTTGTCATTTACCCAGCTATCATTAAGGAAAACAGTCAGTGAATAAGATCATCAGATTACAAAAAAAACTTATAGTTAGCGTCATATTACTAATATCATCCCAAGAATGGTAAACCTATTATCTGGATATTAAATCAAGGTCAGCATAGTTTATGAAGTAGATAATGCTTTTCAGTATTTGTTATTTAAAAACTAGCTTTTTCTGAGTATATGGGGCATTCGGCAACCAGATATTTAAAAATTAAAAAAGCAGGGACATGTAACAGAAGCTCCAAAGGTCCTTTAAACTTTTTCCAAGTATTTTATAGCAGTAGCATTTTTCTTTAAAGTATTTGGAGGAAGATATGTCAATATATTCTGATACCTCAATTTATTTAAGACAGGAATTTCTCTAATTACTCTACAAAACCTAACCTCAAACAACAAAAACAAAGATTTTTGGTTTCTCCTTGGGATTCAGAGTGACCACTGCTAACACAATAGGTGAATTTAAAAAGGAAGGCAATTTCATTCCTTTGCACCCAAATGTTACAAAACATTTGGAAGATGTGGGCGTCTGCATTGTGCCTTTAAGCATTCTATTAACTCCAGTGATGTGCAGATGTGTCATCACATATTCATCAATTCCACCAAGAAATGATGTTTGGGGAAGAATTCATTCTTTCTCTCATTTGCCACTGTTTTCAATATTCTTTTCTGATGTATTTAAAAGCTCTGAACTTCATCAGATGTCTGAAGTAAAACCCTTTAATCAAGTTACTACTTCTGATACATACCAAGATACATACTTTAGCTTCTGCTTCAATGGAGAAGAAAGATTATCTCTGAAGTTCTTATTTCTGGTACACTGTAAGTAAACTATGGAAGTCCATAATCTATACATTGTAAATATACAGTTTAACTAGCTGTACCAGCCATAGAACATTCAAATTATTTATGCTGCAATTTCAACGTACTAGTTGTGCTATGAAATAAATAAGGGGCCATCTAGAACTTCATTTTTCTTCCTATAGAGAGATCATAGCTATAATAATGTCTGTTTTTTTTCTTTTTTCTTTTTTAATAGCTTCGCAAGTACAGATAGTACTACAACAAAGGTGCTTACACTGTAGCTGGAAGTCCATCTCTCTGGGAGACACAGACCACTAGAAAAGTGATAGATTGTTCCTTTCACTCAAAATGTCAAACTCTCTGTTAGTGGAACCCAGGAATCTGGATCTTTAGGTATTATACAGGTATTTGTGATTCACACCAAAATCTGAGAACCATTGATAAAGACTTTAATTGAAGATGGCATTAGTCCCTGGTGGCTCAGATGGTAAAGGGTTTGTCAGCAATGAGGGAGACCCAGGTTTGATTCCTGGATCAGGAAGATCCCCTGGAGAAGGAAATGGCAATCCACTCCAGCACTCTTGCCTGGAAAATCCCATGGACAGAGGAGCCTGATAGGCTACAGTGCGTGGGGTCACAAAGAGTTGGACACGACTGAGCGACTTCACTTCACTTAGTTCAGAAGTGGCATATTTTAGCAGCCAATATGAGCAGGATACCAGGACCATCCATGTGATTAGGATCCCAGGACCTTCCATGTGATCAGCATCCCAAGCAGATATCAAGACATCAATTGCTGTACCATCCACCTCAGGTCAACTCGTTAACTGTCCTGTGTGGTCATTAGTGAGAGCATCATAATGAAGACTTTGTGACCCAGCAGAACCCCTGGCTTTCCTCTCAATGGCTTTATCTTACAAAATAAAAGCTCCCAGCTTTATCCAAATGGGGAAAAAAGTCTTTTTTTTTTTTCAAGTTTTGCAACATTTTTAACAGAGCAGATGCCCACTTGCCATACTTCCAGGGGCAGAAAGCTTCTCAGACATCTGATCCCCTGCTGAAGGAGAGGAAGAGGAGTTCTTAGCCTCCAGAGAATCCATAAAAACCATTTCTGGCATTTGTAGATCTTTAGGTTTCTCTTATTTATTTATTTTATTTTTATTATTATTATTTTTACTTTAAAACAGCTTGGGGAAGAAGGTTTGAAAGAAAAAGTAGAATACCTTTGTTAAAGCTATGGCAAAACTACTCAGGTCAAACTACAGGCAGGGAACACAGCCCCACCCATTAGCAGATAATTGGATAAAAGATTTACTGAGCATGGCCCTGCCACCAGAGCAAGACCTAGATTCCCACAGCCAATCCCTCCCACCAGGAAGCTTCCACAAGCTTTTTATCTTCATCCATCAGAAGGCAGACAGAATGAAAACCACAATCAAAGGAAACTAAGCAAACTGATCACATGGATCACAGCCTTGTTTAATTCAAAGAAACTATGAGTTATGTTGTGTAGGGACACCCACGACAGAAAGGTCATGGTGGAGAGTTCTGACAAAGTGTGGTTCACTGAAGAAGGGAAAGGCAAACCACTTCAGCATTCTTTCCTTGAGAACTGTATGAAAAGTTTGAAAAGGCAAAAAGATATGACACTGAAAGATGAAATCCCCATGTTTGTAGGTGCCCAATATGCTACTGAAGAAGAGCAGAGAAAAAGCTCCAGAAGGAATGAAGAGTCTGAGACAAAGCAGAAAAAATGCCCAGTTGTGGATGGATCTGGTGATGAAAGTAAAGTTCAGTGCTATAAAAGACAATATTGCATGTGAATCTGGAATGTTAGGTCCATGAATCAAGGTGATTTGGAAGTGGTCAAACAGGAGATGGCAAGAGTGAACACTGACATTTAAGGAATTAGTGAAATAAAATGGATCAGAAGGGATGAATTTAATTCAGATAACCATTATATCTACTACTTTTGGCAAGAATCCCTTAGAAGAAATGGAGTAACCCTTATAATCAACAAAAAGAGTCTCAAGTACAGTACTCAAGTAAATCTCAAAAACAACAGAATGATCTCTGTTTGTTTCCAAGGAAAATCATTCAGTATCACAGTAATCCAAGTATATGCTCCAACCACTAATTCTGAAGAAGCTGAATGGTTCTATGAAAAGCTACAAGAACTTCTAGAACTAATACCTAACAGTGATGTTCATTTCATCATAGGGACTGGAATGCAAAGCTAGGAAGTCAAGAGATACCTGGAGTAAAAGGAAAGTTTGGTCTTGGAGTACAAGATAAAGCAGGTCAAAGACTAACAGAGTTTTGCCAAGAGAACACACTGATCATAGCAAAGACTCTCTTCCAATATCACAAGACATAAATCTACACATGGAAATCACTAGATTATCAATATTGAAATCAGATTGATTATATTCTTTGGAACCGAAGATGGAGAAGCTCAGTCAGCCAAAACAAGACCAGGAGCTGACTGTTGCATAGATCATGAACTCCTTGTTGCAAAATTCAGATTTAGATAGAAGAAAGTAGGGAAAACCACTAGGCCATTCTGGTATGACCTAAAGTAAACTACCTTACAATTATACAGTGGAAGTGACAAATAGATTCAAGGGATTAGATCTAACAGACAGCGTGCCTGAAGAAATATGGATAGAGGTTCATAGCATTGTGCAGGAGGTGGTGATCAAAACCACCCCCAAGAAAAAAAACTGCCAAAAGGCAAAATGGTTGCCTGAGGAGGCCATACAAATATCTGAATAAAGAAGAGAAGGGAAAGGCAAAGGAGAAAAGGAAAGATATAGCTATCTGAACGCAGAGTTCCAAACAAGGGCAAAGAGAGATAAGATAGCCTTGTTAAGTGATCAGTGCAAACAAATAGAGGAAAATCGTAGAATGGGAAAGACTAGAGATTTCTTCAAGAAAATCAGAGACACTAAGGGAACATATCATGCACAGATGGCCACAATAAATACAGAAATGGTATGGACGTAACAAAGCAGAAAATATTAAGAAGTGGCAAGAATACACAGAACTGTAAAAAAAAAGAAATACGATCTAATGATCCAGATAAACATGAAGCTGGGATCACTCACATAGAACCAGACATCCTGGAATGTGAAGTCAAGAGGGCCTTAGGAAGCATCACTATGAACAAAGCTAGTGGAGGTGATGGAATTCCAGGTGAGTTATTTCAAATCCTAAAAGAAGATGCTATGAAAGTGCTGCACTCAATAGGACAACAAATTTGGAAAACTCAGCAGTAGCCATTGGACTGGAAAAGATCAGTATCCATTCCAGTCCCAAAGAAAGGCAAGACCAAAGAATGTTCAAACTACTGCACAATTGCACTCATTAACATGCTAGGAAAGTAATGCTCAAAATTATCCAAGCTAGGCTTCAGCAGTATGTAAACTGAGAGATCCCAGATGTTCAAGATGGATTTAGAAAAGTCAGAGGAACTAGAGATCAAATTGCCAACATCCACTAGATCATAGAAAAATCAAGAGAATTCCAGAATAACCATCTATTTCTGCTTCATTGACTATGCTAAAGCCTTTGACTGTGTGGATCACAACAAACTGTTGAAAATTCTTCAAGAGATGGGAATACCAGACCACCTTACCTGCCTTCTGAGAAACCTGTACGCAGGTCAAGTAGCAACAGTTAGTAGAACCAGACTTGGAACAATGGACTCATTCCAAATTGGGAAAAGAGTACATCAAGGCTGTATACTGTCACCCTGTTATTTAACTATATGCAGAGTACATCATGAGAAATGCCAGACTGGATGAAGCACAAGCTAGAATCCCGATTGCTGGGAGAAATATTAATAACCTCAGATATGCAGATGACACAACCCATATGGCAGAAAGTGAAGAGGAACTAAAGAGCCTCTTGTTGAATGTGAAAGAGAAGGGTGAAAAAAGCTGGCTTAAAACTCAACATTGAAAAAACTAAGATCATGGCATTCAGTCCCATCACTTCATAGCAGATAGATGGGGAAATAGTGACATAATTGACTGATTTTATTTTCTTGGGCTCTAAATCACTGCAGATGGGGACTGCAGTTATGAATTTAAAAGACACTTGCTGCTTGGAGGAAAAGCTATGCCTAACCTAAGCAGCATAATAAAAGACAGAGACATTACTTTGCTGACAAAGGTCCATCTAGTCAAAGCTATGGTTTTTCCAGTAGCCAGGTATGGATGTAAGAAGTGGTCCATAAAGAAGGCTGAGCACTGAAGAATTGATGCTTCTGAGCTTTGGTGTTGGAGAAGACTCTTGAGAGTCCCTTGGACTGCAAGGAGATCCAACCAGTCCATCCTAAAAGAAATCAGTCCTGAATATTCATTGGGAGGATTAATGCTGAAGCTGAAGTTCCAATTCTTTGGCCACCTGATTTGAAGAGTTGACCCATTAGAAAAGACTCTGTTGCTGGGAAATATTGAAAGCAGGAGGAGAAGGGGGATGACAGAGGATGAAATGTTTGGATGGCATCACCAACTTAATGGACGTGAGTTTGAACAAGTTCTGGGAGATGGTGGAGGTCAGGGAAGCCTGGAATGCTGCAGTCCATGGGGTTGCTAAGAGTCAGACACAACTGATCAGCTGAATAACAATTGTGACAGTGGAGATTTTTATATTCTTTAGAATATTTCACAGAAAACATTCAGAAATTATAACCACTTAGACATGATTTCATACCTGATATAAAATTTCCTTTTATTGTTTTACTAATGGTTTTAACCAAAAATGTCTTTGTTTATTTTCAAAAATCACTAGAGCATCTATCAATTTTTTTTTCCCAATTTTATCCTTAAAATGTTCATTGGATGAATTATATTAATAGGTAATACAAAAGTAAACTTTCATTATACCCATAGAAATAATACCATTTTTTCATAATACTGTGTTTCAATATGCCCATATATGTTGTTTCTTTATATTTTGTTCTGAGTTTTAACACCAGTAGTCATTATATAGAAATATCCAATTTATTGACCTGTAGTTGTTTATAGTCATTTCAGGTTCCAGAAGTAATTCTGTGGTGTCAATTTTAATTTTTTAAATTTTTTATTTTGAGTCTTCTCTCTTATTTTCTTGAGTAGCAGAATCAAAACTTCAGATATTACATTACTCACAAAAATTTACTTTAAGTGGATTAAAGACTTAAATGTAACAGATCTGAAAATATAAAATAGAAGAAAACACAGGGGAAAAGCTCTTGGCCTTGGTCTTGGCAAGAATTTTAACTGTGAAACCAAAAGTTGCTGTTGCTGATATTGTCCAGTCACCCAGTCATGTCTGACTCTTGCTACCCCATGGACTGCAGCATGCCAGGCCTCCCTGTCCTTCACCATCTCCTGGACTTTGCCCAAGTTCATATTCCTTGAACTGGTGTTGCTGTTCAGCCATCTTATCCTCTGATGGCCTCTTCTCCTTCCACTCTAGTCTCAATCTTTCCCAGCATCAGGGACTTTTCCAATGAGTAGTCTGTGTGAATCAGATGACCAAAACACTGGAGTTTCCGCTTCAGCATCAGTCATTCCATTGAATATTCAGGGTTGATCTCCCTCAAGATTGACTGGTTTGTTGTCAATCTTTGCTGTTAATCCTTACTGTCCAAGGGACTTTCAGGAGACCTTTCCAGCACAGTTCGAAGGTACCAATTCTTTGGCATTCTGCCTTCTTTACGGTCCAGCTCTCACAACCATACATGTCCACTGGGAAGACCATAGCCTTTACTATACGGACCTTTTTCAGCAGAGCAATGTCTCTGATTTTCAACAAACTGACTAGGTTTGTTATCACTTTCCCACCAAGGAGCAATTGCCTTCGAATTTCATGGCTGCAGTCACCATCTGCAGTGATTTTGGATCCTAGAAGGAGAAATCTGTTACTCCTTCCACCTTTTCCCCTTCTATTTACCAAGCAGTAGTGGGGCCAGATGCCATGATCTTAGTTTGTTTTTTTTTTTTTTTTAATTTAGTTTTAAGTCAGCTCCTTCACTCTCCTCCTTCATCCTCATCAAGAAGCTCTTTAGTTCCTCTTTGATTTCTTCCATTAGAGTGGTATCATCCACATATCTGAGGTTGTTGATGTTTCTTCTACATATCTTCATTCCAGCTTGCAACTCATCCAGCTTTGGATTTCTCATGATGTGCTCAGCATACTCCTTTATTGATCTTTAATCCATTAGTTGTTCCATACATGGTTCTAAATGTTGCTTCTTGACCTACATACAGGTTTCTCAGGAGACAGGTAGGATGGTCTGGTATTCCCATCTCTAAGCTTTCCACAGTTTGTCATGATCCACTTAGTCAAAGGCTTTAGCATAGTTGATTCAACAGAGATAGATTTTTTTTTTCCTGAAATTCCTTTGCTTTCTCTATAATCTAGTGAATGTTGGCAATTTGATCCAAATTGATCCAATTAGTTCCTATTCCTTTTCTAAACACAGCTTGGACATCTGGAAGTTCTTGGTTCAATAATGCTGAAGCCTACCATGCAAGATTTTATGCATGATCTTCCTAGCATTGAAGATGAGTGCAACTTTCTGATGATTAGTGCATTCTTTGGTTACACTCTTCTTGGGAATTGGGATGAGGATTGACCTTTTCCAGTCCTGCGTCCACTGTTGGGTCTTCCAGATTTGTTGATATAATGACTGCAAAGCTTTGATGGCATCCTCCTTTAGGGATCTGAATAGTTCTGCTGGAATGCCATCACATCCACTAGCTTCATTAACAGCATTGCTTCTTAAGACCCACTTGACTTTGCACTCCAGAATGTCTTCCTATGGGTGACTAAATACACCATCATAGTAATCTGGAGATCTTCAGTAATCTGAATCTTTTTTTTTTTTTTTTTTAATACGGTTCTTCTGTGTATTCTTTCCATCTCTTCTTGACCTCTTCAGTATCTACTAGGTCTCTACAGCTTCTGTGCTTTAATGTGCTCATCTTTGGGAGAAATGTTCCCTTAATATTTCCTGAAGAGATCTCTAGTCATTCCTCTCCTGTTGTTTTCTTCTAGTTTTACGCACTGTTTATTGAAGAAGACCTTCTCATCTCTTCTAGCTATTCTTTGAAACTCTGCATTTAATTGGATGTACCTTTCCCTCTCATCGGGCTTCCCTGGTGGCTCAGATGGTAAAGCGTCTGCCTGCAATGCAGGAGACCCAGGCTCGATTCCGGGCTCAGGAAGATCCCCTGGAGAAGGAAATGGCAACCCACTCCAGCACTCTTGCCTGGAAAATCCCATGGACAGAGGAGCCTGAAAGGCTACAGTACATGGGGTTGCAAAGAGTCAGATACGAATGAGCGACCTCACTTTCCCTCTCTCCCTTGCTTTTCACTTCACTTTGTTTTTTCTGCTATTCATAGTGACACCTCACACAACCACTTTGCCTTCTTGAAGCTGATCTGTTCTATGAAGACCTAGAAGATCTCCTAGAGCTAACACATAAAACAGATGTTGTATTCATCATTAGGGATTGAAATGCATAAGTAGGAACTCAAGATATACCTGGAGTAACAGGCACATTTGGCCTTGGAGAACTAAGTGAAGCAGGGCAAAGGCTAACTGAATTTTGCCAATAGAATGCACTAGTCATAGAAAATACACTTTATCAACAACACAAGAGATGACTTTACACATGGACATCACCAAATGGTCAATACCAATATCAAACTGATTACAGTCTTTGTAGCCAAAGATGGAGAAACTGTATACAGTCAACAAAAACAATACCTGGAACTGACTATGGCTCAGATAATCAGCTTCTCATAGCAAGATTCAAGCTTAAAAAAAGAATAATAAAACTGCCAAAAAGCCTAGGCCAGCCCGATATGACTTAAGTCAAATCCAGTATGAATTTTCAGTAGAAGCAATCAACAGATTCAAGGGACTATATCTAGATAATAGTGTCCTTGAAAAACTATGGGCTGTGGTCTGTAATACTGTACAGGAGGCAGCTAACAACACCATCCCAAACAAACCAAAAGTCCTAGCAACAAAAGCAAAACCAGTGGGACTACAATTAAACTAAAAAGCTTCTGCTCAACAAAGGAAATAACAAATTGAATGAACAGAACAACATCCTATGAAATAGAGATATTTGTAAACCAACTATCTTACAAGATGTTAATATCCAAAATATGTAAGACACTCATAGAACTTAACAAAAATAGTAATAATAATCCGATTTTAAAAATGGGCAGAGGAGAATAGACATTTTCCCAAAGAAAACATACAAATGGCCATTCAGTTCAGTTGAGTCATTCAAACATATCTCTTTGTGACTCTATGGACTGCGGCATTCCAGGCTTCCCGTTCCATCAAAAACTCCCGGAGCTTGTTCAAACTCATTCAGCCAGTGATGCCAAACAACCATTTCATCCTTTGTCATCCCCTTCTCCTCCCACTTTCAGTCTTTCCCAGCATCAGTGTCTTTCCAAATGAGTCATTTCTTCACATCAGGTGGGCAAAGTATTGGACTTTCAGATTCAACATCAGTCCTTCCAATGAATATTCAGGAGCAATTTCCTTTAGGATTGACTTGTCAAGAGGCTTCTCCAACACCACAGTTCAGAAGCAATTCTTCAGCACTCAGTTCTCTTTACAGTCCATTTCTCACATCTGTACATGACTACTGGAAAAACCGTACCTTTGATTATATGGACCTTTGTTGGCAAAGTAATGTCTCTGCTTTTTAACATGCTATGTTGGTCATAGCTTTTCTTCCAAGGAGCAAGTGTCTTTTAATTTCATGACTGCAGTCACCATCTGCAGTGATTTTGGAGACTGATAAAATAAAGTCTGACACTGTTTCCACTGTTTCCCTATCTATTTGCCATGAAGTGATGGGACCAAATGTCATGATCTTAGGTTTTTGACACGGTTTCCACTGTTTCCCCATCTATTTGCCATGAAGTGATGGGACTGGATGCCGTGATCTTCATTTTATGAATGTTGAGTTTTAAGCCAGCTTTTCACTCTCTTCTTTCATGTTCATCAAGAGGCTCTTTAGTTCCTTTTCATTTTCTGCCATAAGGGTGGTGTTATCTGCATATCTGAGGTTATTGATATTTCTCCTGGCAAAAGATGCTCAAGCTCACTAATCACCAGGAAAAAGCAAATCAAAATCCTAATGAGATAGCAACTCATACTTCTTAGGATTTCTGTTATAAAGCAAGCAACAGACAGAAAGTACTAGCATAGATGTGGAGAAAAGGGAACTCCTTATTGCCAAATTCAGACTTAAATTGAAGAAAACAGGTAAAATTACTAGACCATTCAGGTAAGACCTAAATTAAATCCCTTGCAATTATACAGTGGAAGTAACAAATAGGTTCAAGAGATTAGATCTGATAGACAGAGTGCCTGAAGGACTATGGATCGAGGTTCATGTCATTTTATAGGAGATCAAGACCATCCCCATGAATAAAAATTGAACAGGCAAAATGGTTGTCTGAGGAGGCCTTACAAATAGCTATGAAAAGAAGAGAAGGAAAAGATCAAAGAGGAAAGAAAATATATACCCATTCGAATGCAGAGTACCAAAGAATAGCAAGGAGCGATAAGAAAGCCTTCCTCAGTGATCAATGCAAAGAAATAGAGGAAAATAGTAGAATGTGTAAGATTAGAGATCTCTTTAAAAATTAGAGATACCAAGGGAATTTTTCATGAAAAGATGAGCAGAATAAACGACAGAAATGGTATTGACCTAACAGAAGCAAAATATATTAAGAAGAGGTGGCAAGAGTACACAGAATAACTATTCAAAAAGGATCTTCATGACCCAGAAAATCACGATGGTGTGATCACTCACCTAGAACCAGACATCCTGGAATGCAGAGTCAAGTGGGCCTTAGGAAGCATCACTATCACACAATCTCACATACTAGTTAAGTAATGCTCAAAATTCTCCACACCAGGCTGCAACAGTTCACCCACAATGAACTTCCAGATGTTCAAGCTGGTTTTAGAAGAGGCAGAGGAACCAGAGACAAATTGCCAACATCCACTGGATCATTGAAAAAGCAAAAAAGTTCCAGAAAAAAATCCATTTCTGCTTTATTGACTATGTCAAAGCCTTTGACTGGGTGGATCAAAACAAACTCTGAAAACTTCTTAAAGAGATGGGAATAACAGACCACCTGACTTGTCTCCTGAAAAATCTGTATGCATGTCAAGAAGCAACAGTTAGAACTGGACATGGAACAACAGACTGGTTCCAAATTGGGAAAGTAGTACATCAAGGCTGCATATTGTCACCCTGCTTATTTAACTTAGATGCAGAGTACATCATGAGAAATGCTGGACTGGATGAAGCACAAGCGGAATCAAGATTGCTGGGAGAAATATCAATAACCTCAGATATGCAGGTGACACCAACCTTATGGCAGAAAGTGAAGAAAAACTAAAGAATCTCTTGATGAAAGTAAAAGAGGAGAGTGAAAATGTTGGCTTAAAACTCACCATTTGGAAAACTAAGATCTTGGCATCTGGTCCCATCACTTCATGGCAAATAGATGGGGAAACAGTGACAGACTTTATTTTGGGGGGGGGGGCTCCAAAATCACTGGAGATGGTGACTGCAGCCATGAAATTTAAAAAGGCTTGCTCCTTGAAAGAAAAACTGTGACCAACCTAGATAGCATATTAAAAAGCAGAGACATTACTTTCCCAGGAAAGATCCGTCTAGTCAAAGCTATGGTTTTTCCAGTAGTCATATATGGATGTGAGATTTGGACCATAAAGAAAGCTGAGAGCCAAAGAATTGAGGCTTTAGAATTGTGATGTTGGAAAAGACTCTTGAGAGTCTCTTGGACAGCAAAGAGATCCAACCAGTCCATCTGAAAGGAAATCAGTCCTGAATATTTATTGGAAGGACTGATGCTGAAGCTGAAGTTCCATCTTTGGCCACCTGATAGGAAGAATTGACTCCTTGGAAAAGACCCTGATGCTGGTAAAGATTGAAGGTGGGAGGAGAAAGGGACAACAGAGGTTGAGATGGTTGGATGGCATCACCAACTCACTGGACATAAGCTCTGGGAGTTGGTGATGGACAGAGAGGCCTGGTGTGTGGCATTCCATGGGGTCACAAAGAGTCAGACATGACTAAGCGACTGAACTTATACTATTGGTGAGAATGTAAACTGATAAGAGTCATTATTTAAAACACTAGGTAGGACCTCAAAAATTTAAAAATAGGAGGGGAAGGAGTAAAAATGGTGGAATAGAAGCATTGGAATACACCTTTCTTCACAGGTACATCAAGAATACATGTAAAAATTAACAATACTGATAGAGCACCTGCTGAACACTAGAAGACTCAGACACCTAAAAGGACAAGAAGAATCCTCATGCAACTGGGTAGAACAAAAGAAGGACAAAAAGGAAGAAGAAAGTAGGAAATGGGAAGGGACCAGCTCCCTTTGTAGGGAACTGAATGTGAGGCAAGTTTCCTGTACTCAAGAAAGCACATTCACAGTAGGGACATCAGCTGGGAAAGAAAGGGACCTTTGGAGGTCTGGAGGGGAACACAGCATCCAGTCTGTGGAAGGAAGGACAAAGTAAGAACTGTAAACATGATCTGTATCATTGCCCTGCACTCCCCAGCTGGATTTATGTGTCTCTGGATGTATCAGGCTTGGGGAGGGCAGGTCCTGAAAAGTGAGGTTTGGAGTATAGACCCTGGGTAGGGGCCTGTGTGGATCACAATAAACTGTGGAAAATTCTGAAAGAGATGGGAATACCAGACCACCTGACCTGCCTCTTGAAAAATCTGTATGCAGGTCAGTAAGCAACAGTTAGAACTGGACATGGAACAACAGACTGGTTCCAAAAAGGAAAAGGAGTACATCGAGGCCGTATATTGTCACTCTGCTTATTTAACTTCTATGCAGAGTACATAATGAGAAATGCTGGACTGGAAGAAACACAAGCTGGAATCAAGATTGCCGGGAGAAATATAAGTAACCTCAGATATGCAGAGAACACCACCCTTATGGCAAAAAGTGAAGAGGAACTAAAAAGCCTCTTGATGAAAGTGAAAGTGGAGAGCAAAAAAGTTGGCTTAAAGCTCAACATTCAGAAAACGAAGATGATGGCATCCAGTCCCATCACTTCATGGGAAATAGATGGGGAAACGGTGGAAACAATGTCAGACTTTATTTTTTTGGACTCCAAAATCATTGCAGATGGTGACTGCAGCCACGAAATTAAAAGACACTTGCTCCTTGGAAGAAAAGTTATGAGCAACCTAGATAGCATATTCAAAAGCAGAGACCTTACTTTGCCGACTAATATCCGTCTAGTCAAGGCTATGATTTTTCCTGTAGTCATGTATGGATGTGAGAGTTGGACTGTGAAGAAGGCTGAGCACCGAAGAATTGATGCTTTTGAACTGTGGTGTTGGAGAAGACTCTTAAGAGTTCCTTGGACTGCAAGGAGATCCAGCCCAGGGATTTCTTTGGAAGGAATGATGCTAAAGCTGAAACTCCAATACTTTGGCCACTTCATGGGAAGAGTTGACTCATTGGAAAAGACTCTGATGCTCGGAGGGATTGGGGGCAGGAGGAGAAGGGGACGACAGAAGATGAGATGGCTGAATGGCATCACTGACTTGATGGGCATGAGTCTGAGTGAACTCCAGGTGTTGGTGATGGACAGGGAGGCCTGGTGTGCTGCGATTCATGGGGTCGCAAAGAGTCGGACACGACTGAGCTACAGAACTGAACTGAGGGACAGCTACTGTCTGTGAACGGACAGGACTAAAGAGCTATACAACTAGAGAAATTTCTGAGGAGCATGAGACACCATAGAACCAGGATAACATTGTTGAGTCATGTGAAAGCAATATGATCACCATTGCAAATCCCTTCCATGCCCACTGACACTGGGAAGGGCTCTGACCTCAGCAGTCTTGCCCACACCTCAAACCAAAGCCTCCTCCACTCACATTGGCTCTGGAGTCCTGAGCACTGCCACCAAAAACACTCTTTAGAATCATCTCTTGGTGCTCCAGCCTGAGACAGGAAGCTGCCAATGCTTGTGGGGACTAAGTGCTAAAGCATGGGATTCGGAGAACATATCCAGGGAGATGTTCTATTGGCTTCACAGAGAAAACTTGAGCAGACAGGAGTGAGGGGCTCCATGGTCAGGGATGCTCCTAGAGGATACGTCATCTGCCTAGGAAATAAGGCACCATTGATGAGTGGTGTGCAAGGGGCGGAACTACCACTGAAACCCCCTTCCCCACCCACAAGTCCCTGCTTCCATGGGTACTGGGAGGGGTTCCCGCTAAGGTAAGTGTGTCTCAGTCTGTTGCATCTTTCTACTTGTCTCTGCCACCACAGATGCTTCACACATGCCCCAGTTGAAAAGTGAAAGTGAAAGTCACTCAATCGTGTCTGACTCTTTGCAACCCCATGGACTATACAGTCCATGGAATTATCCAGGCCAGAATACTGGAGTGGGTAGCCTTTCCCTTCCCCAGGGGATCTCCCCAACTCAGGGATCAAAACCAGCTCTCCTGCATTGCAGGTGGATTCTTTACCAGCTGAGCCACAAGGAAGGCCCCAGTTGTGGCCACCTTATATATTCCTGGCCTATGCAAATAAGTGCTCTAATCATCTTGAGAGATTCAATTAGTTACTTCTTTTACTTATTTTGCTTCTCATCAGGGTGGAGAACATACCCCACACACAGATGGGGTCAAACCAAAGTTGAGCCCCAGGGGTTGTGCAGCTAAGGAGGAGAAATGGAGATCTCTCCATGCAGTTTTGCAAGCAGCAGATTAAATCCTCATGATCTGTTTAGTAAACTGCATCTGTGGAACATGGTAAAGGACAAGGAGTGCTTCCCAAACTGAGACCAGTCTAGCTTTGGCAGTTGTAGAATTTGGGGGCAGGTATCGATGGACATGAATCTGAGTGGACTCCGGGAGTTGGCGATGGACAGGGAGGCCTGGCGTGCTGCTATTCACGGGGTTGCAAAGAGTCGGACATGACTGAGCAACTGAACTGAACTGATACACAGGGATTGGGTCAAGTCAGAATATGATCTGTCCCTACTATGCCTGCAGTTGGTCCAGTGTCCTACCTAGAGGTATTGGACGATTGCCTGAGGAGGCAGGGGTAGACTGTGGAGGCAAGAACAGAGATAGTGGACGCCCAGGGGAAAATATTGTTACTATCATTTTTTTCTCTTCTTCTTTTTTTTTTTTTTGTTTAATTTTGTTCTGTTGTTTGTTTTTGTCTTTTCTTACTTTTTTTTTCCATTTCTTTTTGGTTTGCATTTGTTTTTCATTTAATTTTCAATATGTTTTGTTTGTTTTTATCTTGTTATTTGTTGTTGTTTTGTGTTTTTGTTCTGTTTCACTTTTTACATTATTATGCATTTGTTTAATATTTTCTTTGGGTTTTTTGCATTTGCTTTCTGTTTATATTGTTTTTGTTTTTATTGTGTTTGTGTTTGGGTTCTTTTTTTTTAAGTTGTTCTCTCAATTTTTGTTCTCTATTTTTTTTTTTTTTTAATTTGTCTTTTCTTTGGCTCTGCTTTCATCATTTGTCTTGTTTTGTTTTGTTTTGTTTTGTTTTTCCTTCTGGACATGCTGCACAGTTAGCAGGGCCTTGGTTCCCTAGCCAGTTGTTGGGCCTGAGCCTCTGTGGTAATATTTCTGATTCCCAAGATGCTAGAACACAAGAGAATCCTCTGTTCCAGAGAATGTTAATCAACATGAGCTCTGGAGGTCTCCATTGCTACATCAGGATCTGGCTCACCTAACTGCCTTCAGGTTCCTGTGCTGGGTACCCTGATAACTAACTAACAAGACAGGAACACAGCCTTACCCATTAGAAGACAGACTGCCTAAAATTGCACTAAGCTCACAGACATCCCAAAACATATCACTTGACTCAGCCTTGCCCATTAGAGGAACATGATTTAGCTCCACCCACTGGTCCCAACGCAAAGAAACCTACACAAGCTCCTGGACCAACTTCACCCACCAAGAAGCAGAAGCAAGAGGAACTAAGACCCAGTTGCCTGAAGAAAGGAGAATACAAGCACAGTAAGATAGACAAAAATAGGTGACGGAGAAGTATTAAACAGACAATGAAGCAAGGTAAAAATCCACAAGACCAAATAAATGAAGAGTATATAGGCAACCTACCTGAAAAAGAATTCAGAATAAAGATAGTTAAGATGATTTAAGATCTTAGAAACAGAATAGAGCCATGAATGGAGAAAACACATGAAATGTCTAACAAGGATGTAGAACTAAAGAAAAATGATGAACAATACAATAACTAAAATGAAAAATACACTGGAAAAACTGAAGCAGGAGAAAAAAATAAGTAAGATAGAAGTCAGGATGGTAGAAATAACTGCCACAAAGCAGAATAAAGAGGAAAAATGCAAAGGTAAGAGGACAATCTCAGAGAACTCTGGGACAATGTTAATCATACCAGCTTTTGACTTATAAGGATTCCAGAAGAAGAGAAAGAGTCTAAGAAAATATCTGAATATATTATTGTTGAAAAAGTCCCTAACAGGAAAGAAAATAGCTAAACAAGTCCAAAAAGCACAGAGAATCCCACACAGAATAAACCCAAGGAGAAGCATGTAAAGACATATATAATCAAAATAACAAAACTCAAGTACAAATTAAAAAAAAGTATTTAAATATTAACATCCACAAAAGTGGAAATCAACAGTAATACAACAATACTTGAGGACTTTAACATTTAACACACATCAATGGCAGAACACCCAAACTGAAAATTAATATGGAAACACAATCCTTAAATAACACAACAGACCAGATAGACTTAATTTATATTTATAGAACCTTCCATCTGAAAGCAGAAGAATATACTTCCTTCTCAACTGCACATGAAACATTCTTCAGGGTAGATTACATCTTGGATCACAACTCAAACCTCAGCAAATTTAAGAAAAGTGAAATGGAATCAAGCATCTTTTCTGAGCACAATGCTATGAGATTAGAAATCAACAACAGAAAGGGAGTGATTGGTGGGAAGTTTGGATCTTGTGTGCTGAGTTCACTCTGTTCTCTTGTTCCCCTGCTCTGACTTGAGCTCAATCTTCCCTGCCATTCCCTGTTCTCAAGAGACCCAATTCATCTTCCCCAGCAAATGGGCTGCTCAGACTTCAACAGAGTGTAGCATGCAGCCCCATTTGACCCAGCTCTCAGGACACAGTATCACCCCACCAAAGGGTCCACACAGTCTGTGTGCTATGGTCAGTATGAGGTGAGGTGGGGTGAAGTCGCACAGTCGTGTCCAACTCTTTGCAACCCTGTGGACTGTAACCTAATAGGCTTCTCCGTCCATGGGATTCTCCAGGCAAGAATACTGGAGTGGATTGCCATTTCCTTCTCCAGGGGATCTTCCAGACCCAGGGATCGAACCCGGGTCTCCCGCATTGGAGGCAGACGCTTTAACCTCTGAGCCACCAGGGAAGCCCTATGATCAGCATAGTGCCTATAATTACACAGTACCACCAGTGGAGAAAGACCTCATTAAAACCAACATTCAGATAGTTCTTCCTTCTGGATGCTATGGACGAGTAGCTCCACATTTTGGCTAAGCTACAAAATACTCCACAGATGTGGGAGATGGTATTATAGATGAAGGTTATGGAGGAAATATTGGTGTTGTAATGTTTAATTTTTGCAAAGAAAAGTTTGAATGGCACAGTTCATTTGTGAATAGATATTTTACCCAGAAATAGAGGAATTTCAAATTTTAAATAATGCTGAGGGGGGTTCAGGAGGTTTTAATTCCACTGGAAATAATTAACATTATGCCAAAAACAGAAACTGAGAAAATGGACATTCATCTTGAAAAGACTTTGCATAAAGTATTACAAAATTTGAGTAAAAAAAAAAAACAAAAAAAAAACGATAAAAATACAAACACATGGAAGCTAAACTACATTTTACTAAACAACCAATAGATAACTGAATAAATCAAAGAAGAAATTAAAAAAATATCTAGAAACAAATGATAATGAAAATACAACAACCCAAAACCTGTGGGATGCAGCAAAAGCAGTTCTAATATGGCAGAATATAGCAATTCATTCTCACATCAAGAAACAAGAAAAATCTTAAATAAACAATCCAAACTTACACCTAAAACAACTAGAGAAAGAAGAACAAACAAAACACAATGTTATTAGAAGGAAAGAAATCATCAAGATAAGAGGTGAAATAAATGGAATAGAAATGAAGAAAATAATAGCAAAGATCAATGAAAATAAAAGCTAGTTCTTTGAGAAGATAAGCAAAATTGATAAACCATTAGCCACATTTATCATGGAAAAAGAAGACTAAAATCAATAAAATTATAAATGAAAATGGAGAAGTAATAACATCACAGAAATATAAAGAAACACTGCAAGAATTTATATGCCAAAAAGTTGGACAACATGGAAGAAATGGACAAATTCTTAGAAATATACAACCTTTTTAAGAATGAACCAGGAAGAAATAGAAAATATGAATAGACAAATCACAAATAATGAAATTGGAACTGTGATTAAAAATCTTCCAGCAAACAAAAAGCTAGGACCAGATGGCTTCACCAGCAAATTCTATGAAACATTTGGAAAAAGGTAACATCTATCCTTCTCAGTCTTCCAAAAAACTGCAGGAGAAATACTCTCAATCTCATTCTATGAAGCCACTATCACCCTCTTTCCAAAACCAGACGCCCCCTAAAAAAATCATACACAAACAAGAAAATTACAGGCCAATATCACTGATGAACATAGATGCAAAAATGAACCAAACACTAATAAACATAATCCAACAACAAATTAAAAGCATCATTCACATACCATGATTAAGTGGGATTTACCCAAGGGATTCAAGGAGTCTTCAGTGTATACAAATCAATGTGATACACCATATTACCAAATTAAAATATAACAGCAAGGACTTCCCTGGCAGTCCAGTGGCTAAGATTCTTCACTACCAGTGCAAAGGGCCCAGGTTTGATCTCTGGTTAGGGAATTAGATACCAAATGCCAAAACTAAAAGTTCACTTGCCACAACTAAAGATCCCATACACCACTACAAGGATGGAAGATCCTGCAAGCTGCAACTAAGACCTAGCACAGCCAAATAAATATATAAATAAATTTTTTTAGAAAGAATAAAAAAAATATAATGATCTCAGCAAATGCAGAAAATGCTTTTGACAAAATTCAACACCCATTTATGATAAAAACTCTCTAGAAAGTGGGAATAGAGGGAACCTATGTCAACATAATAAAGGTTATATTAAAAAAAAAAAAAAAACCCAGAGCAAACATCACTGTTCATGGTGAAAAAGTAAAACCATACCCTCTAAGATCAGGAAAAAGACAAGGATGTCGACTCTTGCTGCTTCTATTCAAGATAGTTTTGGAAATCCCTGCCATGAAAATCAGAGAAGTAAAATAATACAAATTGGAAAAGAAAAGTAAAACTGTCACTGTCTGCAGATGGCATGGTACTGTACGTAGATAATCCATAAATATGCTGCCAGAAAGCTAGCAGAACTAGTCAGTGAAATTGTTAAATTTGCAAGATGTCAATTTAATACACCGAAATATGTTACATTCCTATACACTAACAATGAAAGATCAGAAAGAGAAATTAAGGAAACTATCCCATTTACTATTGCAACAAAAATAATAAATTACCTAGGCATAACCCAACCTAAGGAGGCAAATAATAATAATAATAATAATAATATGTACTCAAAAACTATAAGATACTGATGAAAGAAATCAATGTTCATGGATTGGAATAATCAATATTGTAAAAATGACTACAGGACCCATAAGAATATACAGATTCAATACATCCCATTTCAAATCGTTAAGGAAATTTTTCACAGAATTAGAATAAAAAATTTTACAATTTGTATGGAAACACAAAAGCCTTTGAATACCCAAAGCAATTTTGAGGAAAAAAAAAAATTAGATGGAGGTATCACACATCTCTGCCTTTAGCCTAAATTACAAAGCTACAGTCACCAAGATAATATGGTATTGGCACAAAAACAGGAATATGGATCAGTGTAACAGGAAAGAAAACCTAATGCTAAACCCAATTATCTATGATTACCAAATTTATGATAAAGGAGGCAAAGATATGCTGGAAAAACTGGACAGCTCTGTGTAAAAGAATAAAATTAGAAAACTCTCTAACACAAAAATAAAATGAATAAATGACCTAAATGTAAAGCTAGTCACTACAAAACTCTTAGAGGAAAACACAGGTAGAATACCCTTTGACATAAATCTTAGCAAGATCATTTTTTACTCAACTCTTAGAGTAATGAAAATAAAAACAAAAATAAACAAATGGGACCTAATTAAACTAAAAAGCTTTTGCATGGCAAACAAAACCATAAACAAGACAAAAAGACAACCTTTAGAATGAGAGAAAATGTTTACAAATGAAGCAACTGACAACGGATTAACATCCAAAACATACAAAGAGCTCATACAGCTTCAATATCTAAAAACAAATAACCTAATGGGAAAATGAGAGGAAGGATTAAATAGATATTTCTCCAAAGACATAGAAATGACTAAAAACACAAGAAAAGGTGCTCAACATCAAACTATAATCCAAAAAGATACACGCACCCGAATGTTCATTAAAGCAGCATTTACAATAGTCAGGACACAGAAGCAACCTAAAAGCCCCTCATCAGAAGGATGGATAAAGTAGTTGGGGTACATATATACAATGAAAAAGTATTCACCATACAAAGGAATAAAATTGTGATATTTGCAGAGATGTGGACAGATCTAGAGACAGAGTGAAGAAAGTCAGAAAGAGGAAAATAAAAATTACATAGATGAACTTATTTGCAAAGAGAAATAGAGACACAGATAAAGAAAATGGACATATGGTTATAAAAGGGAGACAGGTGAAGTGGGATTAATTAGGAGATTGATACTGATATATATATACTATTGATGCCATGTATGAAGTAGATAACTTATGAGAACTTACTGTATCGCTCAGGGAACTCTAATCACTGATCTATCATGACCTAAATGGGAAAGAAAGCCAAAAAAGAGAGGGTATATGTGAATGTGTGTGTGTATATATCTGATTCACCTTAGTTTACAGCAGAAATTAACATTGTAAACAATTGTACTCCTATAAATATTAATTTTAAAAAGAAACATATCTGAACAAATTAAAAGACATTGCAGCAATGTAAAAGCCAAAACAAAATGAAGGGAGAAAGAAGTACCCATGGAACATTTTGCTACTTGTTTTTATACAATAATACCCTAGAATTTAACAGCTTAAAAGTGTTAACTGTAGAGCTATCATGTGTTCCAGCAATCCAAGAAATGCGGTTGCTGTATAAAAGGGGTATGTATATCCTGTGTTCCTTGCAGCACTATTCACGAATCAGGACATGGAAACTGCCTGTGTCTGCTGATAGACAAATGGATTAGAAATGTGATATAGACAAGAATATATTAATAAATATATAGCTATTTATATACGTGTATGTATTTGGAATATTATTAAGTCATAAAAGAAGTTGTCGTTGTTCAGTCACTCAGTCACATCCGACTCTTTGCGACCCCATGGATGGCAGCACACCAGGCATCCACGTTCATCACAATCTCCAGAAGCTTGTTCAAAATCATGTCCATTGAGTAGGTGATGCCAAACATCCACCTCTTCCTCTGTTGTCCCCTTCACCTCTTGCCTTCAATCTTTCCAAGCAACACTGTCTTTTCTAATGAGTCAGCTCTTCACATCAGTTCAGTTCAGTCGCTCAGTCGTGTCCGACTCTGCAACCCCATGAATCGCAGCACGCCAGACCTCCCTGTCCATCACCATCTCCCGGAGTTCACCCAGACTCACGTCCATCGATTCCGTGATGCCATCCAGCCATCTCATCCTCTGTCGTCCCCTTCTCCTCCTGCCCCCAATCCCTCCCAGCATCAGAGTTTTTTCCAATGAGTCAACTCTTCCCATGAGGTGGCCAAAGTACTGGAGTTTCAACTTTAGCATCATTCCCTCCAAAGAAATCCCAGGGTTGGTCTCCTTCAGAATGGACTGGTTGGATCTCCTTGCAGTACAAAGGACTTCTCCAACACCACAGTTCAAAGGCATCAATTCTTCAGTGCTCAGCCTTCTTTACAGTCCAACTCTCACTTCCATACATGACCACAGGAAAAACCCAGGTGGCCAATACTGGACCTTTAGTTTCAGCATCAATCCTTTCAATGAATATTCAGGGTTAATTTCCTTTAGGATTGATTCATTTGATCTCCTTGCAGTCCATGGGACTCTCAAGATTCTTCTTCAACACCACAGCTCAGAAAATTCTTTGGTGTTCAGCCTTCTTTATGGTCCAACTCTCATCCATACATGACTACTGGAAAGACGATATGGACCTTTATCGGCAAAATAATGTATCTGGTTTTTAATATTCTGTCTAGGTTAGGCATAGCTTTTCTTCCAAGGAACAAGTGTCTTTTAATTTCATGGCTGCAGTCATCATCTACAGTGATTTTGGAGCCCAAGAAAATAAAGTCTATCACCGTTTCCATTGTTTCCCCATCTATTTGCCATGAAGTGATGTTCATTTTCTGAATGTTTTTAAGCCATCTTTTTCACTATCCTCTTTCACCTTCATCAAGAGGCTCTTTAATGTCTCTTCACTTTCTGCCATAGGATGTTGTCATCTACATATGCGAGGTTATTGATATTTCTGCCATCAATCTTGATTCCAGCTTGTGCTTCATCCAGACTGGCATTTAGCAAGATGTACTTTGCATATAAGTTAAATAAGCAGGGTGGCAATATATAGCCTTGAGGTACTCTTTCCCAATTTGGAACCAGTCTGTTCCATGTCCAGTTCTAACTGCTGCTTCTTGACTTGCATGCAGGTTTCTCAGAAGGCCGGTAAGGTGGTCTGGCACTCCATCTCCTTAAGAATTTTTCACAGTTTGTTGTGATCCACACAGTCAAAGGTTTTAGTGTATCAGTCAATGAGTCAGGTGTTTTTTTCTGGAATTCTCTTGCTTTTTCTATGATCCAACAGATGTTGGCAATTTGATCTATGGCTCCTCTGCCTTTTCTAAATCCTTCTTGAACACCTGGAAGTTCTCAGTTCATGTACTGTTGAAGCCTAGCTTGTAGAATTTTGAGCATTGCTTTGCTAGCATGTGAAATGAGTGCAATTGTGTGGTAGTATGAAAATTCTTTGGCACCACCTTTCGTTGGGATACAAATGAAAACTGACCTTTTCTAGTCCTGTGGCCACTGTTGTGTTTTCTAAATTTGCTGGTATATTGAGGGCAGCACTTTAGCAGTATCATCTTTTAGGATTTGAAATAGCTCAGCTGGAATTTCTTTAACTCCACTAGCCTTGTTCATAGTGGTGCTTCCTAAGGCCCAGTTGACTTCGCACTCCAGGATATCTGGCTCTAGGTGAGTGATCACACCATCATGGCTTTCTGGGTCATGAAGCATTCTTTTGTATAGTTTTTCAGTGTATTCTTGTCACCTCTTCTTAATATCTTCTGCTTCTCTTACATACATACCATTTCTATACTTTATTGTACCCATCTTTGCATGAAATGTTCCCTTAGTATCTCTAATTTTCTTGTAGAGATCTCTAGTCTTTCCCATTCTATTGATTTCCTCTGTTTCTTTGCACTCATCACTTAGGGTGGCTTTCTTATCTCTCTTTGCTATTCTTTGCATTCACATGTGAATATCTTCCTCTTTCTCCTTTGCCTTTCATGTCTCTTCTTTCCTCAGCTATTTGTAAGGCCTCCTCAGACACCCATTTGGTCTTTTTGCATTTCTGTTTCGTCAGGATGGTTTTGATCACCACCTCCTGTACAATGCTATGAACCTCTGTCCATAGTTCTTCAGATATTCTGTATATCAGATCTAATCTCTTGAATCTATTTGTCACTTTCACTTTATAATTGTAAGGGATTTGCTTTAGGTCATACCCACTCCAGTGTTCTTGCGTGGAGAATCCCAGGGTTGGGGGAGCCTGATGGGCTGCCATCTATGGGGTCGCACAGAGTCGGACACGACTGAAGTGACTTAGCAGCAGCAGCAGCATACCTGAATGGCCTAGTGGCTTTCCCTACTCTTTTCATGTTAAGTCTGAATTTGGAAATAAGGAGTACATGATGTGAGCCACAGTAAGCTCCTGGTCTCATTTCTGCTGAGTGTATAGAGCTTCTCCATCTTTGCTTGCAAAGAATATAATCAGTCTGATTTTGATATCGATCATCTGGTGATGTCCATGCATAGAGTTGTTTTTTGTGTTGTTGGAAGAGTGTGCTTGCAATGATGAGTGAGTTCTCCTGGCAAATCTCTGTTAGCCTTTGCCCTGCTCCATTTTGTACTCTAAGACCAAACCTGCCTGTTACTCCAGGTATCTCTTGATGTCCTACTTTTGTATTCCAGTCCCCTATGATGAAAATTATATCTTTTTTTGGTGTTAGTTCTAGAAAGTCTTATAGGTGTTCATAGAATCATTCATCTTCCATTTCTTCAGCATTAGTGGTTGGTGTATAGACTTGGATTACTGTGATATTGAATGGCTCACCATGGAAACAGAGATCTTTCTGTCATTTTTTAGTTTGTACCCAAGTACTGCATTTCAGACTCTTTTATTGACTATGAGAGCTCCTCCATTTCTTCTAAGTGATTCTTGCCCACAGTAGTTGATATAATGGTCATCTGAATTAAATTCACCCATTCTGCTCATTTTATTTCACTGGTTCTTAAAATGTCAATGTTCACTCTTGCCATCTCCTATTTGATCACTTCCAATTTATCTTGATTCATGGACCTAACATTCCAAGTTCTTATGCAATATTGTTCTTTACAGAATCAGACTTTACTTTCACCACCAGACACATCCACAACTGGTTGTTGTTTTCACTTCGGTGAAGCCTCTTCATTCTTTCCGGAGTTATTTCTCTGCTCTTCTCCAGTAGCATACAGGAAGTATTTTTAAAAAAGAAGTAAATCCTGCCAAAAATTTAAGACTAAGTGAAAGAAGTCAGAGAAACATATACTATAATTTCTCATTCATATACAGAATCTAAAAAACCCAAATGTATGTAAATAGTAGCATGATGGCTACCAGAGCCTGGGGGTTAGAAAAAGGGGTAAAAGTGTGGAAACTTCCAATTATAAGTTAAATAACTGCTAGAGATGTAATATGCAGAAAGAGGACCATAATTAATAATACTTCACTGTACATGTGAAACTTGCTATGAGGTAAGATCCTAAATGTCTCATCACACAAAATAAATAAACCATGCAACTGAGCAACTGAGCACATACACATGCACACAATGATTTCACAATATATTTTTGTTTTTGTTGTTGTTCAGTCACTAAATTTCATCTGACTCTTTGAGACCCTATGGATTAGCATGTCAGGCTCCTCTGTCCTCCACTATATTGTCAATGCAAATTTAGTAATGACTATTATTACTATATTTATTATACAAAGACAATATAATTCTCTACCTAGAGTACAGAAGAGAACCTCCAAAAGAATCTATGAGAGGAAATAGAAGAGTTTAGTAAGTTTGTAGATGGGAAATCAACATGCAAAAATCAATATTTATCAACAATAGCCCTATATATTTATAAATATCTCATTCATATTATAATAAACATGAGAATAATTCTTGGAATAAATCTCAAAAAGGCTAAGTAACATCTTTATAGAATAAATTATAACATGATAGAAGCACACAGAAGAACTAGGTAAACGGAGATGTATAACATATATACAAGTAGAAAGGCTATATCATAAAAATGACAGTTCTCTTAAATCAAACTATAAAATTAATGCCCTTCCAATCCCACCAAGCTGTATGTCAAAAGCTTGGAGGAAAAAATATCACAACCAAAGGGAAAAATTACTGAGGCATGATGATAGTTAAAAGAAGGATGCTGTTAACCACACCTTTGTCACCACTATCTCCCAGGCTTAATGGGGCAAGGGGAAGATACAGAGTTACAGAAAGAGATGAAACTGGAGCTTTGTAGCACAGTAGCCACCTTTTATCCACATGGGATATGTTCCAAAACCCACAGTGGATGCCTGAAACTTCAGATGGTATCAAACTTCACAGATGCTATGTTTTTTTTCCTACAGCACTAACACCATGGATAGTGTATACAGTGCAGATATACTGAACAAAGGGATGATTCTTGTCCCAGGCAGGATGGAACAGGGAGACACATGATTTCATCACATCACTCAGAATGACATACAATTTAAATCTTATAAATTGTTTCTTTCTGGAATTTTCCATTTAATATTTTCTTACAGAGGTTAAACATACAACTGAAATTGCAAAAAGCAAAATCTTGGACAAGGGGGACTACCATATAGGACTTGCAGGACATAAGTGGCAGTGAATGTTACTGGGCCAGCAGCTGCTCTCACTCAGTCAAGTGAGGAGATGGGAGAACAAGTCTCAAATTTGCCTCCCTGAAGGTGAGGAGCTTGGGGGTATTTATGGGATAAAGATGAGGCAAGGGGAAAGGTAATAGGAAGTAAGAAAAAGGTGAGGTAATCATCATACTATGAAGACATAACTTACAGGTTTTTCCGTGGGATACATGCTCAGAAAATAGCAGCATTAACATACTCTGAGGGTGGAGATTTTGGCCCTTGACATCAAAAGGTCACAAGTGGACACTGGAGCATGCCCAGTTGGAGGGTTGATGGTCTTAACTGGCTCCAGCCAGGACTGACTACAAGTTCCTAAAAACAAAACAAAACAAAACAAAACTGGGACAAACATTTTATTGTTTACACTACATGACATGTAGAAGGCACGCAAGTTTTTATAGAAACAAAGAGAGCCTGACTAGTGAAAACAGTTTACAGTTTACAGCTTATTAATGGCTAACTGATAACTACTCTCAGTTTCATGGAAGCGGAGTTCTTAATAAAATATATAAAGATTAAAGACTGCTTATAATGTGTAAATGATTAAAGAATTAAATACTGAATTGACATGGAATTGGACAAATGAGCCAATGTAACAGAATAGAGAATCTAGAACAAACTTATAAATTAGATTTACAAATCAATGCAAAAAATTAAACTGGCTACATACATGGGGAGAGGGGGGTGTTCTGAGGGGGGAGGAGATAGGTAATTATTACTTCAAATAACTACAAATGTCAACTTCCAACTATTTCAGATTTCAGCACAAAACACAGTTACAGCATCAGGAGGAAACTAGAGGATAGCTTTATAATCCCTAAGAAAAGACTACTGAAACAAGTAAAACCAAAATTCATAAAGAAAATGAATAATAAAACTGAAAGTAATAAAATTTCAAAATCTCTATACAATAAATAACATTATAATATTTTTAAAAGGGCCATTGGCAAAGTAAATACTTTCAATGTATAGAAATGATAAAAAGTTAGTACCCAAAGTGTACAAATTTTAAATATCCAAACAGGGTAAAAAAATAACAACATATTTAAAAGATAATTTACAAAAGAGAAGAACTGAATAGTCCTCATCCAAGGTAAGGAGCAGCGGCTCTGCTTTGCTGGAGCAGCCATGAAGAGATACCCCACGCCCAAGGTAAGAGAAACCCAAGAAAGATGGCAGGTATTGCAAGAGGGCATCAGAAGGCAGACACATTGAAACCATACTCACAGAAAACTAGTCAATCTAATAACACTAGGACCACAGCTTTGTCTAACTCAATAAAACCAAGCCATGCCTGCGGGGGCAACCCGGGATGGGTCATGGTGGAGAGGTCTGACAGAATGTGGTCCACTAGAGAAGAGAATGGCAAGCCACTTCAGTATTCTTGCCTTGGGAACCCCATGAACAGTATGAAAAGGCAAAATGATAGGATACCAAAAGAGGAACTTCCGAGGTCAGTAGGTGCCCAATATGCTACTGGAGATCAGTGGAGAAATAACTCCAGAAAGAATGAAGGGATGGAGCCAAAGCAAAAAAATACCCAGCTGTGGATGTGACTGGTGATAGAAGCAAGATCTGATGCTATAAAGATCAATATTGCATAGGAACCTGGAATGTCAGGTCTATGAATCAAGGCAAATGGGAAGTGGTCAAACAAGAGATGCCAAGGGTGAACTTCGACATTCTAGGAATCAGCAAACTAAAATGGACTGGAATTGGTGAATTTAACTCAGATGACCGTTATATCTACTACTGTGGGCAGGAATCCCTTAGAAAAAATGGAGTTGCCATCATGGTCAACAAAAAAGTCCAAAATGCAGTACTTGGATGCAGTCTCAAAAAATGACAGAATGATCTCTGTTCGTCTCCAAGGCAAACCATTCAATATCACAGTTATCTAAGTCTATACCCCAACCAGTAATGCTGAAGAAACTGAAGTTGAATGGTTTCATGAAGACCTACAAGACCGTATAGAACTAACACCTAAGAAAGATGTCCTTTTCATTATAGGGGACTGGAATGCAAAAGTAGGAAGTCAAGAAACACCTGGAGTAACAGGCAAATTTGGCCTTGGAGTACGGAATGAAGCAGGGCAAAGACTAATAGAGTTTTGCCAAGAAAATGGACTGGTCATAGAAAACATCCTCTTCCAACAATACAAGAGAAGACTCTACACATGGACATCACCAGATGGTCAAAACCAAAATTAGATTGATTATACTCTTTGCAGCCAAAGATGGAAAAGCTCTATACAGTCAGCAAAAACAAGACCAGGAGCTGACTGTGGCTCGGATCATGAACACCTTATCACCAAATTCAGACTCAAATTGAAGAAAGTAGGGAAAACCGCTAGACCATTTAGGTATGACCTAAATCAAATCCCTTATGATTATACAATGAAACTGAGAAATAGATTTAAGGGCCTAGATCTGATAGACAGAGTGCCTGATGAACTATGGAATGAGGTTCGTGACATTGTACAGGAGACAGGGATCAAGACCATCCCCAGGGAAAAGAAATGCAAAAAAGCAAAATGGCTGTCTGGGGAGGCCTTGCAAACAGCTGTGAAAAGAAGACAGGCAAAAAGCAAAGGAGAAAAGGAAAGACATAAGCATCTGAATGCAGAGTTCCAAAGAATAGCAAGAAGATATAAGAAAGCATTCTGCAGCGATCAATGCAAAGAAATAGAGGAAAACAACAGAATGGGAAAGACTAGAGATCTCTTCAAGAAAATTAGAGATACCAAGGGAACATTGCATGCAAAGATGGGCTCGATAAAGGACAGAAATGGTATGGACCTAACAGAAGCAGAAGATATTAAGAAGAGGTGGCAAGAACACACGGAAGAACTGTACAAAAAAGATCTTCATGACCCAGATAATCACGATGATGTGATCACTAATCTAGAGTCAGACATCTTGGAAAGTGAAGTCAAGTGGGCTTTAGAAAGCATCACTACAAACAAAGCTAGTGGAGATGATGGAATTCCAGTAGAGCTGTTTCAAATCCGGAAAGAAGATGCTGTGAAAGTGGTGCACTCAATATGCTAGCAAATTTGGAAAACTGAGCAGTGACCACAGGACTGGAAAAGGTTACTTTTCATTCCAATTCCAAAGAAAGGCAATGCCAAAGAGTGCTCAAACTACCGCACAATTGCACTCATCTCACATTCTCTTAAAGTACTCCTCAAAATTCTCCAAGCCAGGCTTCAGCAATACATGAACTGTGAACTCACTGATGTTCGAGCTGGTTTTAGAAAAGGCAGAGGAACCAGAAATCAAATTGCCTACATCCGCTGGATCATGGAAAAAGCAAGAGAGTTCCAGAAAAACATCTATTTCTGCTTTATTGACTATGCCAAAGCCTTTGACTTTGTGGATCACAATAAACTCTGGAAAATTCTGAGAGATAGGAATACCAGATCACCTAACCTGCCTCTTGAGAAATCTGTATGCAGATCAGGAACCAACAGTTAGAACTGAACATGGAACAACAGACTGGTTCCAAATAGAAAAAGGAGTACATCAAGGCTGTATATTGTCACCCTGCTTATTTAACTTATATTCAGAGTACATCATGAGATACGCTGTATTGGAAGAAACACAAGCTGGAATCAAGATTGCCAGGAGAAATATCAATAACCTCAGATATGCAGATGACACCACCCTTATGACAGAACGTGAAGAGGAGCTAAAAAGCCTCTTGATGAAAGTGAAAGAGGAGAGTGAAAAAGCTGGCTTAAAGCTCAACATTTAGAAAACGAAGATCATGACATCTGGTCCCATCACTTCATGGGAAATAGATGGGGAAACAGTAGAAACACTGTCAGACTTTATTTTGGGGGGCTCCAAAATCACTGCAGATGGTGACTGTAGCCATGAAATTAAGACGCTTACTCCTTGGAAGAAAAGTTATGACCAACCTAGATAGTATATTCAAAAGCAGAGACATTACTTTGCCAACTAAGGTCCGTCTAGTCAAGGCTATGGTTTTTCCTGTGGTCATGTATGGATGTGAGAGTTGGACTGTGAAGAAGGCTGAGCACTGAAGAATTGATGATTTTAAACTGGTGTTGGCGAAGACTCTTGAGAGTCCCTTGTACTGCAAGGAGATCCCATCTGTCCATTCTGAAGGAGATCAACCCTGGGATTTCTTTGGAAGGAATGATGCTAAAGATGAAGCTCCAGTACTTTGGCCACCTCATGTGAAGAGTTGACTCATTGGAAAAGACTCTGATGCTGGGAGGGATTGGGGGCAGGAGGAGAAGGGGACGACCGAGGATGAGATGGCTGCATGGCATCACGGACTCGATGAAGGTGAGTCTGAGTGATCTCCGGGAGATGATGATGGGCAGGGAGGCCTGCCGTGCTGCGATTTATGGGGTCACAAAGAGTCGGACACGACTGAGCAACTGAACTGAACTGAACTGAACTGAACTGAACTGAATAGTCCTCATATAAAGATGCTTAACACATCACTCAGATGAAAGAAAATAAAATATCAATGAGACATTTAAGCATACATATGCAAAACTAAGATCTGATAATACATTGCTGAAGGGCATGTACTGGTACAACAATTATGAAGAGCAACTTCATAATAACTGTGAAGAGAGATGGATCTACAAAGATATATTGAAAATAGAAACCACTCTCTCAAAACAATGCACATTTTCAAAACTTTACTACATATTTAAGGTACCATATGTAACATACAGAATTATCTTTTTAATTGTAAAATTATAACAATGATGTAACATTATAATCATCTTTTACAATCTTCTTTTTCACTGAAGCTAAATTTTACAGCTTGATCTATGCCAACACATATATTTTAGCTTAGTGATTTTAACTTATATATTGTATTCAGCTATATAAATATACTATATTTTATGATTTTTTAGATATTTAAATTAATACAAAGATACTCTCATGAACTCATGTCTTTTTGTGCCCACATGCTAGGGTTTTTCTAAGAGTTAAATTGCTGAGTATGTCCAGAAGTATAATTCCATACCTAAAAAAAGTTATCCAAGAGATACAATAAAAGACAAGGCACAATACAATACACATTTATTAAAATGTATGTGTTATAATATATATGAACATAAATATACATGATATATATGAACATAAAATGTCAGCATTTTGGCCACATCTCAGGAAGAAAGTCAGTAATTTTGAGTTTGGAGAGAATTAAAGAGGGACTTTCACTTTTCACTCACATATTTGCATATTGTTTAAATTTTTTACAACAAACCTGTTTTTATAGTGTTTTAGCTTCAAAAACACTGAAAAAAATCCACATTTGTTCTTTTGTTTTATATTATGTTTATTACCCTACTATGATATATTAACAATACTTAAGAAATCAGATTGAGTTCTTATATTGTTATGAGTCACAAACTAGTAAGAACTCATTTTAAAAATAAAGTTTCCTTTCTATTTATATTATCAAAGTGATATGCTCTCATCATTGAAAACTTTTAAAACAAAGGAAGAAAAAAGGAAAAATAAGAGCACTCACTGTAAATTGATGCCATGTATTAATAATATTTATATATTAACTCATTCATTCATTTGGAAGTCATGATGGTGGTGTCTGCTGGCAATTTTCTTAGTTTCTTATGTAACTAAATTTCATCTTCAAATTTCATCTACACCTAGTAAGTACCAAGATAACTCAAAGATTAAAATGCATAATGTATATCATATCTAACATATATATAATAGCAAAAGTAGTGTTAGTCACTCAGTTGTGTTTGACTCTTTGCAACACTATGGACTGTAGCCCACCAGTGTCCTCTATCCATGGAATTCTCCATGCAAGAATACTGGAGGTAGTAGCCACTCCCTTTCCAAGTGATCCAACCCAGGTCTCCTTAATTGTAGGTATATTCTTTACAGTCTGAGTCACCAGGAAAGGCATAGATAGATAAATAGATAGATATATAGATAGATACAGATAGATAAATATCTACCTGAGAGTTTATAGACAGTATATAATATTGGCTTTAATAATAGCATGAAGAACTTGCATTAAATGCCTAACATTTATTACGGAATTTACTTACTACTTTTAATCCTCATAAAAGCCTCAGTTTAGTTCAGTTGCCCAGTCGTGTTTGACTGTTTGTGACCCCATGGGCTGCAGCATGCCAGGTTTCCGTGTCCATCACCAGTCCCGTAGCTTGCTCAAACTCATGTCTGTCAAGTCAGTGATGCTACCTAACCATCTTATCCTCTGTCCCCTTCTCCTCTTGCCTTCAACCTTTCCCAGCATCAGGATCTTTTCCATTGAGTCAGTTCTTCGCATCAGTTGGGCAAAATATTGGAGTTTCACCTTCAGCATCAGTCCTTCCAAAGAATATTCAGGACTGATTTCCCTCAGGATTGACTGGTTCGATCTCCTTGCAGTCCAAGGGACTTCCAAGAGTCTTTTCCAACACCACAGTTCGAAAGCATCAATTCTTCAGTATCAGCTTTCTGTATAGTCCAGTTCTTGACTACTGGAAAAACAATAGCTTTGACTAGACAGACCTTTTTCTGGCAAAGTAATGTCTAAAACCCTAGCTGCTGTTGTTTAATCACTAAGTCATGCCAGACTCTTTTGTAACCGCATGGACTGTAGCCCATCAGGCTCCTCTGTGCTGTCCTCTTTCTCAGGCAAGTATACTGGAATAAGTTGCCACTTCCTTCTCCAGGGGATCTTCTGGCCCAGGGATCGAACCCATGTCTTCTGCATTGGCAGGCGAGTTCTTTACCACTGAGACACCAGGGAAGCCCAACAACCCTAATGGGGAGGGGTTGTTATCCTTCTTTTGCAAATAAGGAAGCTGACATTCAAACAGGTTAAGCATTTTGGTTAGTGTACTTCACTAGTGAGTGGGGACTTCCATATGACTTAGAATCTTAGCTTTTTCCAACTACTATTGCTTACTATTCCTCTAATAGGCCTTTCTGTTTAAAACCAACTTTCAAATTGCCTTTATATAAGAAATACTTCCTTAAGTAAAGTGTACAAATTGAATTATAGCAGGAAGAACTAACACAGAATTAAAGAGGAAGAACTAACACAAAATTATTCCTTTCCTAAAAGCACAGACACCACTGGCACCCACATGATAAAGTGCACATGAGTAAACGACCCCACAGTTGCTAAAGGGGGAGGAGCCTATGCAGGTGTAAGCGGCTGTGAGCTTAGAGTGCTGAATCCAGACAAATGTTGCTACCATAAAAAAATAGGCAATAAATGTGGATAACCCTTTGCTCTTCAAGAAAATATATACAAGTAAAAACCAAAACTTGACAATATTAAAGTGTTCTCTTTATTATTTTTTAGGACAAGTTAGTGAGGATAATCAACAATTTATTGGAACAATTTTTTGAAACAAAATAAAAAATCTGGGAGCCCAGTAAGAAATTGCCAAACATATGTTGTTACTTATACTGTTGAGCACGTTATTCAAAGAAATTTTTGCACTAGATATAGAGTGTAACTAAGCATGAAATAGAAGATTCCTTTTACATCATTTTTCTCTATAAATAAATTTATCATATATATATTTATATACATACACATGGAGAAAAGTATTTAAAAAAACATTTACAAAACAACTTAAATATAACAGAATTTATCACTTTGAAGTTTTGCTTCAGATACTTATTTTTTCCATTCAAGAAGTATTTATTTTCTTTTTTCTATAAAAGTAAATCATACTTATGATTATACGAAGATACAGTTAAAAAATAAATAAACTAACCATACTCCTATTACTACTGTCAATATTTTGAAATATTTTTATTTATTATTTAAAGAAAAACAGATGATTGTAATTAGACTTCAAATTCTAAGATCTCTTTTACATGTCCCCAAAGTAGATTTTTGGGCTTTCTGGGTTACTGGGAAATATGTGATGAAAAATAAGTTAATACTTACTTCATCATTTTAGCAATTTCTATAAGTTGCAGCTATGGTTCATCCCCATAACAAAAGTCCATGAAAATAGTGTCTATTATTCCTGCTTTTCAGATATTTTTTCTAACTTCTGGTCTAGAAAAAAATAGGGGAGGGGAGTTTTCTATGTTTGCTTTTCTGAATCTAGGGGTGGTTATCCTCCATGATGAACATCATAAAGAACAAATCAAACAATTCCAGGCTTTTCTATTTAAACTTGTTATTCATTATCTTAATAATCTTCCAATTAATTCCCCTATTTCTGTCTAATTCTTTGTCTTTGTTCCTGGCACAAATCTTTTTTCATGTTGTTCTTTCTAAATCAGTACTTGCTTATCCATTTATTTATTAAACTTTAAAAATATAAGACATACTCACATGACTAAGAGGTTTCATGAAAGATTAAGTTTACAAGTAACCTATAAAAATAAACCACATTATCTCACCAAGAAGGGAGAATAGCTAGCAAGAGCTGTTGTATATGTTATGCTAAATCTTAAAGGGTCATTTCACACTGTCTGGTATATAACTTTGTGTTCAATTAAGGCAAAATTAATGCCAAGACATACCAAAGGAAATATAGCTCTAATTGCAACATCCTTTGTCTTTAGACCCTTGAATTTCAAATTCAAGAAAAACTAGCAGATCCAGGATCCAAACTTGTGTGGGTACAAAGGTAATTTAACTTTATTAAAACCTCAGTGCAGGAGCTGACTTAAGACTGGGTAATTAAACTTGGCCAGGCACCATGCTACCATGCATCCAAGTAGATGCCTTCTGTGTTACACTACTAAAAGCAACCTCATGTAACATTTTAGTTGAAATACTTTTCAAAGAGAAAAGTCTACCTATATTTCTACCACCCTAAAAATTAACACATAACTAGCAAAGATATATAAATTTTATAGCAATATAAAACTACTTAGATATCTAGAACTTTAAATAAAATGTACAGTTTTTAAGGTAACAATGAGCTAGGACAAATAAATTGAGCAAAAAAAAAAAAAAAAGAATGAATACTTCATCCCCTTTTATTCAACTCTATTCAGAAATGGACTAACAGAGAAGGATCAATTCCTACCATTCATACCATATCTTTCTTTTTTTTTTAATTCTTATCAAATTTACAAATGTTTATTCTTTTTTTTTGAACTGTCACTTTCATTTATTCTTTTTTAATTTTTTTTAAATTTATTTATTTTAATTGGAGGCTAATTACTTTACAATATTGTATACCTGTGGCAGATCCATGTTGATGTATGGAAAAAACAATACAATACTATAAAATAATTAGCCTCCATACCATATCTTTCAGATGCTTATAACTTTAAATAGTTTTTAGACTGTATATATCATACAGTGATTAACCCACTGGCTTCATATATTTGTTTTTTGTTAATGCATCATCTCATTTATTTGTGAGGCACCCTCCTTACTGCCACCATCACACACACACACAATCACACACACAGATGCACATACACTCTTCATTCTACAATATTTGAAATATTTTGTAACAGCTCCTCATGTCTGGCACAACTGCTCAACCACATCACACTCCTTCTTTCAGGATGCCAATGGTACCTTGAAATTTGTCAGACTTCTCCCAACAACAAGGGCCTTGAGCAAAGTACATTTGTCCTTCTACTAGAAGACTCTTCCCTCCCCTTCCTGCCTGATTAATTCATATTCACACTTTTGCTGTCAGCTCAAATGTCCTGGCCTCAAGAAGCCTTGCCTAGACCTTCTCGCTAAACTGAACTAAGTCAAAGACCCCAGGAACAGGCTTTCTTATCAGTGTATAGCAGTCCTTTAATACATTCACTCTCCCATATTTGTATCTGCTTGGGTAAGTGTTTAATTCATTTCACAAAATAAAACTCTTTGAAGAGTCAGGAATCATGCCACATTTCCCAATCATTATATTACCAGGACCTAGCTGAGTACAAGCTATAAAGTAGATGACCAGTAATTATACATTAAAGGGAAGTAGAAAAGAAGGGAGGAAGTGAGGGAAATTAATCATTAAGTAAACAGATGACCTCATAGGACTCCATTTGGTGATCTAAAAATTGTGACTTTGTAAATTAAATACCTTTGAGAAACACACTTTTATCTTCTTCCTTACCACTTTCTCTTATTGTAAATGAATGTGACTTATGGGCTTCCCTGATAGCTCAGTTGGTAAAGAATCTGCCTGCAATGCAGGAGTGAGGGGAAGTGAAGGGAAAGTCACTCAGTTGTGTCTGATTCTTCGTGACACCATCAACTATACAGTTCATGGAATTCTCCAGGCCAGAATACTGGAGTGGGTAGCTGTTCCCTTCTCCAGGGGATCTTCCCAACCTAGGGATTGAACCCAGGTCTCCCGCTTTGCAGGCAGATTCTTTACTAGCTGAGCCACAAGACCCTGCTTCAAGTCCTGGATCAGGAAGATCTGCTGGAGAAGAAATAGACTACCCACTCCAGTATTCTTAGGCTTCCCTTGTGGCTCAGCTGGTAAAAAATCTGCCTGCAATGTGGGAGACCTGGGTTGGGGAGATTCCCTGGAGAAGGGAAAGGCTACCCACTCCAGTATTCTGGACTGGGAAATTCCATGGAATGTATAGTCCATAGGGTGGCAAAGAGTCAGACATGACTGAACGACTTTCACTTCACTTCACTTAGGCTTTAACCCTGATTCTTTTCCTTTTTCTTTTTTCATTCTCCTGTAGAGAAGAAAAGCCAACTTATCACATAATTTAGGCCATGTTTTCTTCAAAAGCAGTGTCTGAAATAAAAACTAATGTGCATATAGTAGAAGGTGATCCCAAAGGAAAAGAACGAAACACCAGGTAAAGTGAAACAGGCAAATGAAAGCTAATACAGGTGTATGGATTCAGGTCATGATCATGGCCACCTGAAGTTCCACCCAGAAACTTCTGAGTCCCCATAGAAAACCTCTCAAAACTGCCCACTCAGTCTCACACCTCTCGCTTCTAGGCTGCGCTTCCAGGGGCAGAGGGAAGGCACACTGGTAAGTTACAGAGGAGAAAGTGAAAGGTACTTAGCAGAAGCTCAATGTGAGAAATCAATACAACTGAGTCATAGCTTGGTTACCGTGCTTGCCATAGTCACAGACAGAAACAGAGTGAGACTGAAAGTATATCAGGCAGGGACTCTTGAAGCATGTGATATGCCATAAGAACCAATTCACTGATCATCAGAGTGTCAGCCCCTAATAGTGAGCAAGTACTGACACATCACTCTTACTGGTATCACTCAATTTCCTAAAGGACTTCAGGACCCTGAACTGAAGGCAGCAAAAAGTCCATTCCCAGCATTCTCCAATTTCCACCTAACAGAATTGGATTCTCCAATTTCTACACGAAAGTCAGTGGTTTCTCATGTTATAATCACTTAGAAATATCATTACATACTTTAGTTCACTTTGAGTATCCATCCATTCATAAACAGATTCAACAAAATTTCTAGGCTAATGCATATAGGTAGAGTTAATTTAGGTCATGCTTTAAGTATATTGTTAAAGACATCATTTGGAAACCAACTGACAATCATTTGTAACATTTCTTCTGGAGGAAATATATTCTGAGTGTCAATGATATAACAAAGAGAACAAAAATTCATGTACTATTAACTTGTTAACTGTATTATATGCATATGACAAGCTAAGTCTGTATCTTCCTGTTCTGAAGTAACAATCTGGAAAACAAAGGACAGTTGTTTCTACAAAGAGAGTGGCTCTAGACTTCCTACATTATTCACACTCTTTTATTTTTATTTATTTATTTTTTCATCACATGGCATATTGGTTTCCCTAATGGAAATCGAAACAGGCCCCTGCGGTGGGAACAGTCAGTCCTAATCACTGGGCTACCAGAGGATTCCCTATTTGCTCCTCATATGTAGAACTTATGTGAGTTAGGATGATTCCTAAATCATGGGATGCTTATGTTCAGAAAGGAGTGCTTTTTTAATACACACATGTGTATGTGTTGCATCACAGCTAAGAGAAAGAAAAATTTTGCCAGTTTACTGTGTTTATTTACCATGAATGTAAATGTACTAACTATTTGAATTACTGGATTTCATTGTTGTGAAAGTCTACCTCAAAAAGGAAATTAAAAGTTTCCAAATCATATTGTACATAATAAACCTGCATAGTATTGTAGAATCTGACCTCTTTTAATAAGACCATTTAAAAAAAAAAATCAAATAGGTTCAGAGTTAGCTCTATTACCTGAAAGTGAAAGTTGTTCAGTCGTGTCTGACTCTTTGCATGCAACCCCATGGACTGTAGCCCTGCAGGCTCCTCTGTCCATGGTATTCTCCAGGCAAGAATACCAGAATGGATAGTCATTCCCTTCTCTAGAGGATCTTCTCAAACCATCTGACCTCTTTTTATAGCAACACTTTTTAAAATCAAATGGGTTCAGAGTTAGTTCTATTGCTTAGAAGTCTGTAAATTGAGATTACTGAGATTATTTACTCCAGCTTTATCACCAAGTAATTACCTTACATCTCTACACATCTGTTTTTGCAATCAGTGAAAAGTAATGACCAATACACCTGACAGTTATAGTGGAGTAACTCACAGGGACCAATATTACCACCAGGAACAAGAAGAAAAGCCAGAAAACAAATCTGTTAAAAACTATTGAAGAGCTTCTGAAGAAGCCAAGACTAGAGGCTTCAAGATTCCAAATAAAGGAAACATGCAGAGGTAAACTGAACTATTAAAGGAGCTCTTCTCCTCTGGAACAGAGAATGGGGGCATTTGCCAACCTAAACACACAGCAAGAGGTTGAGAATATGGGCTTTGCCTGCTCAAAGGACTCCTGATTCAGGGAAGCGAATCCGGGGTGTGTGGGGGGGGGAGGCTTTTGGAGTGAAAGATAAAAGATTAAATTTAGAATAGGCTGAGATTCCAGTAAGAAATGAATGATGAAGGACCAAACTGGAATATGCCTGGTTTTACCCACATGTTCGCTCCTATAATGTTGTGCATATGATTGGAGGCTAAGAGGCTAACAAGAAAGCATCTGAAAAGAAGAGCAGGATTCTCAGAAGTCTTGCTCTGAGTAATTGTGTTTTGTATTTGTGAATGCACTGGTGGAAGGCTCTGGATGTCTATTCCTTGACAGTTAGATACCCCTGCCTGGGATGAAGTCCATTTACACTGGAGCCAGCTCCATCACCAACTGGATTGCAATGATTGTCCACCTCTGCATTTTATCTGTTCCTAGCATGTTACAGGGCTTCCCTTGTGGCTTAGATGGCAAAGCATCTACCTACACTGTGGGAGACACGGGTTCGATCCCTGGGTTGGGAAGATCCTTTGGAGAAGAAAATGGCAACCCACTCCAGCACTCTTGCCTGGAAAATCCCATGGATGGAGGAGCCCGGTAGGCTACAATCCATGGGGTTGCAAAGAGTCAGACATGGCTGAGCAAATTCACTTTAGTTCCATTTTATCTACTTAGCAGAAGAAATGTTGACAACTTTTTGGTCTTGGATGAATTGTCTAGAGGCATAAAATATTTTATACACAATTACTAAAACTGAAAGGAAAGAGATGCTGAAAAGGAGCTCACAATAACCCAGTTATTGGCATTAACAGGAAACAAATTAAATAAATTTAATTAGTATGTGCAGAATAACAGGAAAAGATAGTGAAAATAAATTGATATTCATAGAAAAGAATAAAATATGCATTTGAAAACTGAAAAACTACACTAATTAGAGTAGATACCCATAGATAAGTTCCATAGTTTAAAGACCATAGTGTAGGTGTAGGAAAAGATTAGAAGAAAAAGTCAAAGGAAATTTTCCAAATAAGCACTGAGTAGAAAATATTGGAATATGTAAAATAGCCATGTTGGGCACAGTGAAACCATGTATTAAAAATATACTTGAGATCTCAGGAAAAGAAAGAAAATGGAGTAGAGTATCACGAATTCACTACGAATTTCATCTGATGAAAGATGTCTATCCACATATGCAAAAAGCTCTGCAAACTTAAAAGAAGTTAAATCAAAAGAATACCCAGGAACATCATAGTAGATGTGAGAAAAAAAGACAAATGGAAATTTTAAAATCAGTCAGAGGCAAAGACACAGTATCTTTAAAGCAACAACAAGACTGGCAGATCTAATTGCCAGTCTCCAGAATTAAAGAGCAATAAGTCAAGTATTGAAAGAAAGAAAGTGAAAGTGAAGCCTCTCAGTCGTGTCCGACTCCTTGCAGCCCCATGGAGTGTAGCTTACCAGGCTCCTCCATCCACGGGATTCTCCAGGCAAGAATACTGGAGTGGGTTGCCATTTCCTTCTCTAGAGAATCTTCCCAACCCAGGGACCGAACCCAGGTTTCCCACATTGGAGGCAGACACTTTAACCTCTGAGCCACCAGGGAAGCAAATATTTTCAGACACACAAAAATTGAGAGAATTTGTTAGCTGACAACTTTATAAAAATCTACTTAAAAATTTTTATGAAGAGTACAATAAGTGAATTGTTAAGAATGCCTCTATTTAAAAATACTAGATGTTCAAAATAGAAATCACAAACTAAATTCACTTTTATATAAATTTACTTCTTTAACTGAAAATATCTAAAGTTTAAGAGTTAACTAATACATAATCTTTAGTTCTTCTATTTTTAAAATCATATTTGCATATTAGCAAATTTACTATATAGCACTTCCTGTGAGAAATACGGGGCAGATGCTGTCATCTTTATTTTATGTAAGAGGAAATTGTTAGGAGATTCAGAGACTCATCCTCAATTTGATGACAAAGTTAAAGCTAGAACACATTTTTCTTACCTGGTCCTCAACATTCTTACACTGGGAAGTAGAAAATGAATTAATAGTATCAAAAGGGTCCATTAAGTTGCAAAATGTATGCAGTATATAACAAAGGAATAATTTTGGCTTCTGAGGATTTTTTTTCAATTTCTTAAAAAATTATTTTTTAAAACCCCATTAACAAAATTATTTTCTCTTATAAACATCATCTTTGTTGTTTTTTAGTTGCTGAAAGAGTCATATGTGACTCTTCCACAACCTCATAGACTGTAGCCTGCCAGACTCTTCTATCCATAGGATTTCCCAGGCTAAAATATTAGAATGGGCTGCCATTTCCTTCCCCAGGGGATCTTCTCAACTCAGGGATTACACCAATGTCTCCTGCATTGGCAGGGAGTTTCTTTACCACTGAGCCACCTAGGAAACCCGAAATATCATCACCTCCCTGAGTATTTTCAGCATTTCCATAACTTTTGGTTTTCACTCTTGAATTTTAATTCCAGAAAAGGCTGAAATACAAAAACCTTTCAGCCATAAAGCGTTTACTGATCAATTTCAATACCCAAGTCATGATGTTTTATGATTTATAAAGCATCCTTAAGACCATAAAACAAATTTCTGAATGGGTTCAAGATTTAATTTTGCCTCAACGAAGGGGAAGAGAGTTTTACTGTATTAAAGAACTCTTACATTATCTGTTCATATCAAGCAACTGAAATAACAAATCAAGAGGTCACCAAAAGCTATAGACTTATTCCTCATATGTTATTTTTTCTCAGGAATCTTCCTGTCTTCTGACATAATGCTCTTTTCCATGACCCTGAAACACCACTGCTGACTACTTGTGGCAATATAGTATAGTTCTGTTTTTGTCTTACAACTTCCTCTTCTTCCCCTAATCTTTCCAAATTCAGAGTCCTGTGTAATAAAATAGTTTCAAATATTTGTGAAACATATTAAAGGACATTATGAGAATATTACTTCATGTTTTTAAAATCTATGTTGTACTGCCTATCAAATGCATTAAATAATATTGATTTATGAGATGCTTACACTTTCTGAGGACTTTACTCACATATTCTATCTTATGTGTAGTAAAGCATCAGAGCATTTTTCCCTTCTTGGATAAATATTTTGACATAAAATATTTCAGACCTAAAGTATAACCTGTTATCTTAATGTACATCTTCATTTATCATATAAAGGGGGAGGGGTAAAATATCTTATTGTTAAAGGAAATATAATTTGCCAAATACCATACACCTCCTGCTTATCACTGCTCGCTGACTGTCAGATTGGAATTATGTACTTTACATAAATGTATATTATTTTGTCTGGTACATGCCATCACGTGAGCACATCAGGAAGGTCATTCACTAGGCTAGTTTCAAACAGATTCTGGTATTAATGTATTTCAGCAGAACAGCTGATGTGAGAAGTGGGCTCTTTAAGGACTTCCATAGAAAGTTCCTTAAGCTTTACTATAAATAGAAGAGTACAACAAAGTTAGAAATAAAACTTTTGAAGAAACTGGTGGAGCCTTTTCTGTTAAGAAGTCAGGAAACAAATAATGAAGTAAAAATCATTTCTGAATCAACGGGAGAAAACCTTGTTTTTAAACTCAGAAGTTTTGGATAAAGATAGGTTTTCTGTTTATATCACTGGTCTCTCAACATAACCATCAAATATTTAACTATGCAAAAGCTACAATGAACAAAAACTGATATGGCGTCCTCTGAAATCCATCTTCCTCCCACTGTTTCTATTTAGTAAAACCTGCCTATGGGTCTCAACCAGTTCCTTTTTCACTTCCACAGCATTTCTTATTCCAATAACTTTTTTTTTTTTTTCAATCAAGTCTGTTCTGAAAAGACCTTATGTTTATCAGAAGAGCATGCACTGATCAACAAAATATACTTTGATACTTCTAGTTTGGAAAAGCTTACTTAGGAACACCTGTCCAGAGAAAAAGCAGCAAATCTTTTTATAATAAAAAGAAAATAAAATGACCTCCCGAACTTCTCATACTCTCCTATTACGTTAGATGTTGGAATATCAAATGTGTATACCAAGAATCTCGTTACTATTCAGAGATCACTTATCATCATTAAATTCATGAATATGAACTAACTTTTAAAATTTTAAATATTTTCAGACGTCAGTGGTAGTATATGGAAGTCTAAAATAAAGTAACTGAACCCAAAATAGCAAAGTTTATCGTCTTTCACCTTTTTCACAAAGTGAAATAAACTGACATTAAAATCAAATATTCCAATAGGTATCGTGCTTTGTCATCTGAAAATTTGACTCTTCCTAAATAGTAATTCACTTGTAAAATGTGTGTGGAACAGATAGGCAGCGAGCAGGCGTGGGCGTGGGCACAGTGGCTTCCAGCTTTCAGAGGCAGCCTAACTCTAAACTAAGGGACTTGAGCAGCCAGGGACTTTTCTAAACTAAGGGACTTTTCTACCAGCCCACAAAGCTCTGTACTAAGACAGATGCTGACTTCAAAAATATTTAGCAAGCAAATTTCTTCCGGAACTATTGAAAAACAAAAGGGAATGCCAGGTAAACGTGGGTCTCGCTAACGATATACTGGATATGCCTCCCTAACTCCATTCATTTGCCACAAAGAATCCTCAACAAAACAGCGCTTCGTAAACAAGCAGAAAAAAAAAAAAATGAGTGAGTCCCCCTAAGTTTGCTCTTTCACTCTTACCACTTGGGGACAGAACTTAGGCGTGTTTCTGCCTCGATTGGTCATTTCACTTCCTGGAGCTTAAGAAGCTCGCTCTGCAGAACTGCGATTCTCACCAGTGCGCCCAAGACCGTTCTGGGGTCTCAGTCCTGCCCGCAGAAAGAACGCGACAGCACCCCTCTAGGCGGGCGGAGCCGGGACCCGCTCTCCCCTGGATAGTCGCCGAGAACACCCGCGGGGATGAGCGCCCCGGCGCAAACGCGAAACAAAGGCTGCGCTCCGCGACCAGCCGCGCGCGCCTCCCCGGGGAATCGGTGTCCGACCCTCAAGCCCACACTCGAGCCTGTCAAGGGACTGTCATCGATTTAGTGCTGTCTGAGCGGCGCCATTCGGCCCTAACACGAAGGTGGTGTCCGCATTTGCCGCGCACCGGGGACCCACCAGAAAGGGCTGGCGCGCAGGGAGAGCGCCGGCGGACAGGCGGGGGACCGCCCTGGCAGCCGCCGACGAGGTGGGTCCCAGCACCAGCGCAAAGCCGACCCTGAGCTCTCGTGCGGACCCACCGGACAAGGGCACCTGCTGCCTGCGCTTCTGGGTTGACCGCACAGCGAGCCTCGCTCGGGTGGAAGACCCAGGCTTCTGGGACCGCGAACTGAAGAGCTACGCGCTCGCAGCGGCGCTTCCTGGAGGATCTTCGTGGTCACTCACCGGCGAAGGGCGAAGCTTCTCAGGCGGCCTCCGGGCTGCGCACCATGCTCACCTCCGGGCGCAGCATCCTCCCATCCTTTGTCAGCAACCGGCGGAGCGCTCCTCCCGGGCTGGCGGAAGGACGGCGGGCGGCAGGCAACGGCTCCGGCGCGGCTTCCCAGCCTCTCCCCTCCCCTCCTCCCTCCTCTTCTCTGTCCCCCTTGTGGAGCCGGCACTCACTAGCTCCCATGATGTCATCTGGTGAAAATCTGCCATGCTCAAACCCGGCGCGCACGCGGGGACGCAGCGCGGGCGGAGGCGGCGTGGAACACGAGACGCGCCCAGAGTCGGCCCGACAAGGACCGCGGGAGTCAAGAACAGTACAGGGAGGGGTCGGCCAAAAGGTGGCTCCGAGGGTATGAGCAAGCCGGGTGAGGGTAAAGACCAGGAGGAAAAGTGCGGGTTCTGCTCTAAACGTTTCTATATTGGTGTTTAGACTGACTGTATTATGTTGAGGGTGAAAAAGTTTTTTGGCTTCTCAGAAGCTCATGCGTCCCCGCACACTGATGGACACCTTTGCTGCAGCCTGGAGACTGACCAGAATCCTTGGGATTCTGGAGCCCTAACCTCGGTGTGAAAGTTTAGGATGTCTGGCTGTTGGCAGCTTCAGTGACAAGCAGCTAAAAGGATGAAGAAAGGCGTGCACTGTTATGGGAGAAAGAATCTGAAACAAAGCATTGGGAAGCAATTGGGGACGCGATGACCCAGGAAACTAACACCGAAAAGACGTTGGCTCCCAAGGGAGAAGCCAATAACAGAGACTCACCCGTGGCCTTAGCTTGTTGCTCCTTGTCTCCCCATCAAATACTGTTGGACACTCTAGAGGTGACTTCCTCGTGGCCTCCCAAGGACTACTTTAGCTGATAAAACCGTCTAAATCAAAGAGGCTCATTAAGAGCCATAAAAGATGTAATGTCAATCCTTTTTGGTTAATATTCTCTATAATGTCAATTGAGATTTTATTAGAGAAATAGGAAAACAGCTTCGGTACTTTTGAATTCCCTTGTATGAATGGACACACACCCAAACACACCTGAGACCAAGCTCTACATAAATCATGTTAAAAACTCTCAATGTTCAGAACAAGTGATAGGCTGTGTTATTATCTCTTGAAGCTCCCAGGATTGCCTACCTCCCAGTGAAAGATTGTTGTTGAATCACGACACCAAGATTCTTGGCCCCGGGAGGAGAAGGATTCAATACGGGGCCAGAGACGAGGCTTGATCGCTCAGAGCTTTTGTGTAATAAAGTTTTATTAAAGTATAAAGGAGATAGAGAAAGCTTCTGACATAGGCATCAGAAGGGGGCAGAAAGAGTACCCCCCTGCTAGTCTTCAGCTGGATGTTATATAGTCACCAGCAGTCTGTTAATGAAAGAAAGGAATGTCTCAAAACTTAGAATGGCACCAGGCCCGTCACCCATAAGATGCATTTTGGGATAATCTTGGCACCAAATGGTTTATCTTGAGCCATATAAGGATTAACTTGAATCTTGAAGAAGGGCAGAGCACCATACAAATAGTTTCATTTACATAGATTAGAGGGACAATATCGGAGTATAACATACTGGTTTATCAAGTAGGTTCTGAGCCCAAAAAGCGGAACCGACTTGAAGACAGAGTTTGGGGTAAATGTATAGTACATTAGCATAGCTTAAGATAAACATTTCCATAAGAAAAAGGCAATGGTTAACTTCAAGTGAAACCAGGGGTCATTATGGCAACACAGAATTTTAAGAGAAACCTCCTTTTAAATTTGTATAGAGAAGGAAAAAATATCGCTAGTTTGTTTCCTCCTGCCGCTTAAGAGAGATAGAAATGTCTGACACTTGCAGGGTATTTCCTCCATTTGAAGACCCCCTGGCCTTCCTGCCTGTTACCCTCTCACCAGGATGAGTTCATCCTTTTTAGAAGCTAAAATTTCAAAGGAGACTACCACCAACAGCCAGTACTAGGGAGACAGGCTGTCCTGGGTGTGCCTGGGCAAGAACATGGGACTCTGAGGGCAGGTTCATCCACCATCTTTCTTTTCAACCTTTTCAACCTTTGCAGCAGAACCCACACTTTTCCTCCTGGTCTCTACCCTCCCTTTAGAAAGAGAGAGTAGGAACAGCATTTATTGAAAGTATAGGTACAATGAGGAATTCCTTAATCTTTGTAAATACAAGAAGGAGGACTCCACCTTATAACAACCTGATAGTTATTTGCTGCATTAAACAGGTGTTGTTATGTATTATGAAATTGTAAAGTCCATTGGGACATCTCATAGAAAAGGTTAATAAATTGTGAGAATCGGTATCAGAAATTATTTTTAAAAATAAAATATCAAGAATGTCATGATGCACATAGCATGTAAATAATATAGGAAATCTATGTGTTTACTTATCTTTGTTTACTTTAAAATTAAAATATTTGGGGTATCATGGAAATATATATGTAAAAATGTTAACTATATATATATATGATACCCGAAATATTTTAATCTATATATTATATATTTACCATCCATATTAACATCCTTACTTTTTTAAGATTAAAAAAAATATGTTTTTAAGGATAATCACTTATTCTTTCCTTCAAATCAAAGTACAAAAAAACATATAAAGTGTATGAACAACTTTAAGAAACAAGTATTTTTGAATGGCAAAATGCTGAAGATTTTTAAGATTCAGGGCAACTAGGAAATAAATTAGATGGAAAAAAAAAACTGAGAGGTAAGAATTTGGTAATGTAAGCAATGGCAATCTTTGAAAAAAATCATCTCATTGCTTGAAAGAAGGTAACTAGAACTGCGGATGATGCTGTTCTAAATGTAGCAGAAAGTCCTAGATTGCTTCTTTGATGCCCCATCTGTCTTCATTGCCTCTGTTTATCTTGCTGTTCTTCAACATTCTCTGGACTAGTACAAAAATAAGGAGACAGAAGAAGTTCATAGGACCATAGCATATCTGAGGGACTGAGCAAAATAACTAAAAAGATAAGAAAATGTATCTCTAAACTTTTTTTTTCTTTAATGCTGCAATAAAGGGTTACAGTGAAAACTCTAAGAAAAATGAACTGATTCTGTATGTGTTCATTTATTTGGCCCTATGGAAAACTCTTCAGTTATATGCTTCTGTCCTTTTTGAGAATTAAAATTACTGTGTTGTCACCTTTTCTGGGGCCTTTGATCTTAGCAAAGTGAATTAACTACATGTCTACAGGAGTCCCATGGGTTTCTCAAGTGGTTCTAGTGGTAAAGAACCCACCTTCAATGCAGGAGACATGAGGGACACAGGTTCAATCCCTGGGTGGGGAAGATGCCCTGGAGGAGGAAATGACAACCCACTCCAGTATTCTTGCCTTATTTTAAGATATTTTTATCCAAACGAATGGCTGTACATGACTAAAACAAAACATTCAATTATTACGTTGAAAAGAATATCACAACTCTTAGAAAAAATACATCTAAATCCGTATCTTACAAAACTTACATTCTAATTTCATTCAAATGGTAAATATATCAAATGCTGAAACTGAAGATTCTGAGTGGAAATATTAACTTTGCCCCAATTATTGATGCTTGGTTGCACTCTTCATATTAAGACTTGATTCTCTTCACAAAACAATGAATGTTTCGGGGGGAAATAAACACATTTTAGTATTTTCCTTTGTGAATTTCCAGAAATATAACATTTTTACACTGCTAAAATAATAGTGACTTTTTAAAACAAGATTTGATAGATATGAATTTGTTAATACATAATAAGCAAAGCTAATATTATTAAGCCTTTATTAAATGTCAGATACTCTGCCGTTTACATTTATATGTCCCTTTGATATTTAAAACTGACTCATGACATGAATGTCTTCTTAACCTCTCTTGAATATGAGGAAACAGATACCTAAAAGAGTTACAAAAATTGGCCAGTTAACAAAATAAGTAACAAATCAAAGCTAAGAATGTATTCCATTAGCCTAAGCACACAAAGCTAACCTTCATAATGCATGCTAGTAACTTTTAGATAATTATCCTCTGGAAAAGTAAAAGCATGATGATTTTCTATATACAGATCCTATTTAGTGAGGCGGAGATTACAATTTTGTGATCTTTTCTATCAATTACTAAATTCATCACAAAATTTATTTTCATCATCCTGTTAATGAAATGCTTCCAAAGTTATGTATTAATGCAAAGTAAAGGTACCTCAGGATACCAATGCATTTTAGTTTCTAAAGTATCCTTAAAGAATTTCGGACAGAAAGCATGGTGCAGTGAATTCATACTGGGAGACAGATAACTGTAAAATGAAAATTTTAAAGAAAGACACAAAAAATATAAATAAACATAGAGACTACCTCGGAAACTGTCTTCTCTGTACATATGGTCTCCTAGTAGATCTGGGGAGCAAACTGCACCACTCATTCAAACAGAGACTTCCTCCTTTCTGTGGATGTTAACAAGAAAAATACATCATTTTGCAAATCGTATCTCAAAGAACCCACGCATTTTTCTTATAGAAAGCAATATTCCCTGGGCACAAACGTATAACCAAGCTTCTTTAAATAGAAAAGTTCAGTATACATGTTTATTTTACAGGACAGGTGGTTATCCCATGTCTTATGCTCATTTTCCAGGTGCTCTTGCTTTGGTGTCTGTAGCAGTTCAATGAAATTAACAGGACACGAAAATGGTCATAGAGGAAACACTTTTGTTCAAAGGTAGAGGAAGAAATGAGGGAAAGTTCTCTGAAATGCCACACTGCTTGTAAAAAGGAAAAGGGAGTTATATATTAATATAACAGTAGCAGGCTTTGAAAAAGTGTATGTATATATAATCTTTCCTAAAATAAAAGTACTTAAAAAGTAGAGATACCAATTTATCTAAGCATATGTTAGTTTCTCTCCATATTAAGAGGGAGTTTCTCTTAATCAAATGTTCATGGCATTCAGATGTTACAGTAGCATACGTGATCTGTCTCCAATATTTCCACCGAGAACCTGTGATCATGTTTATATCTTCAGATTACTTCAATTACCTCAGCTGACCCCATTTATAGACATGTAATTCAGGATAACACATAATTAAATATTCACAGCAGTGTGATACGTTTCTGATTTTTGAGTCATAGTTCTTAATCTTTACAGTAAACTACTTTTCTAAGCTGTATCATTTTTAACTATTGTAGGATAAAACACTAACATATTTACCAAGGAAAGACCCTAATAGGCATTCCTGATTTTCCAAGTCAACTTTAATTCCTGAAGTACACCATACGCTAAGAGCCATGTGGAAGGGGCTCAGAGGGCTATGACCTTGCTTCTGGACCTGACACTCTAAGCGACTAAGTTTTTTTATGGCTTAAGCAATTCATTTAACCTAGCCACCTTATCATTTTCATTTGGGACAGGAAGTTAATGACATCTGTCCAACTTGAGAGGATTTTAAGATAAATGGAAGTAGAGTTGGAAGTGTGATATAAAGGTAGGGTAATAGTTTTAACAAATCTAGATGGAACTTCCTGAGCTGTGTGTTGTATTGATAGAATGAACATAGAATCATGTGCGGTTGATTTTTTATAACTAGGACAAGAAAGGGAAGAAGGAAGAGGAGGAAAGGTTTAGTCTGCTGAGGAGCTTTCCAATAGGTGTGAAAATACGGCAGTGAAAAGAGAATGACCTTTGAAAAGGTTCTAACCTCAATTTTGCCATTCACTATACCTTGAATAATATCTTAATCTCTCTGAACATCACTTTCTCCTGTAAAATGCAAGTAAAGTTATTTTTATTAGTTTAGTGTAATGTTTTTGAATTCCAGATGTGCACTTCTAGTGTAATGTTAATATATTGTTATTTTCCACCAGTCCTAAAAAGTTATTAAGTATAGCAAGAGTTGGTGTTGAAGTCTCAAAGAAATAAGATGTTATTTCAAAGAAGGAAGGAGAAATTATTATTTTTATTAATGATATATCTAAACACTCTGAACAGGACCTGAGAACTCTCAGTTGAATGAATTAATATATGACTGGATCATCATGATGATTAAGTAAAATAACAGAATGATGATACTTAAGATGATGTCTGGTACTTAGCAGCTGGTCAATAACTAATAAGATAGCATCAAATTCTGGATCTGGAGACTAATAACATTCTAAAACATTTTATTCATGTATTTGTTTAGAAATAAAAGAGAGAATACATAATACATTTTGTATAATATCCCGACTATGTCTAGGTTACACAGCATTATGTCTACAATAAAATATATGAAGTTTTGCATCAAGTGTAATAAAAGGAGCCTTGAATCAGTTCAGGTCAGATTGTACCAAATGAGTTGTGAAAATTTTTTCAATATTCAGAGATTTCTAGATTTTAGAATTTAGTAAATAAATTTGAATGATAATAGATAACATTTATTGAGTACCTACAATGTGTCAAGTCTTGCTTTAAGCACTTTACATGAATTCACTTAAAGATCACAACAAATCTCTATGGTAGGTAAATTATTATTCTCATTTTGTAAAAGAGATACCTGATGCAAAAAAAGGTTAAATCACTTGCTCCATTTGGTTTATGTACAGAAATACACCTGGAAGGATTTGCATAAAACATGATAAAAAATAAATTTGAAATTAAATTAAGATTAATGTATAGGTATATATATATTTAGTAGGCTAGACTTTCTGTAATTTTATCTTAGCAGGAAAAGAATTTCTAAGATACAAGCAGTGAAGCAAATGGGAAATTGAAAGAGTCAATTGAAAGAGTGCATTTCATTAAATAGCAAAATTTCTTGAATATCAAAATACCAAGGAAATTTTTGAATATTTGAAAAAGTTACAGTTTAATCAACTGTATTAAATATATGTAACAAATTGTTAATATGTTAAATAAACAAAGAATTCATACAGATCAATAAAAAGCTCTAGAAACTCAGTAGATGAGAAGAAAAGAAGCATAAAGAAATTATTTTTTTAAAAAAAAGAAATGCCTTTAGCAGAGCAAGTGTGAAAATTCAAATCTAAAGTTCAAAGTTAGAAATTAAGGTAAGAGTTTTCAAGTATCAAGTAAAGATTTCTTTATGCTTCTTTTCTTCTCATCTGCTGAATATTTTTTGACATTGCCTTTCTTTGCGTTTGGAATGAAAACTGGGGTTTTTCAGTCCTGTTGCCACTGCTGAGTTTTCCAAATTTGCTGACATGTTGAGTGCAACACTTTAAAAGCATCATCTTTCAGGATTTTAAGTAGCTCAGCTGGAAATCTGCCACTTCCACTATACTTTTTCATAGTAATGCTTCCTAAGGCCCATATGAATTCATATTCCAGGATGTCTGGCTCTAGGTGAGTCATTAAGACCTTTTTGTATAGTTTTTCTGTATATTCTTGCCACCTCTTTTTAATGCCTTCTGCTTTTGTTAGGTCCTTCCAGTTTTTTTCTTTTATTGTGCCCATCCTCAAATGAAATGTTCCCTTGATGTCTCCAATTTTCTTGAAGAGGTCTTTATTCAAGAAAGTTTTTCTTCAGTAGTTTCTTCCGTTCTATTTTTTTCCTCTATTTTTTGCATCATTCATTTAAGAAAGCCTTCCTATCTCTCTTTGCTATTCTCTGAAACTAACCCTTTAGTTGGGTATTTTTCCCTTTCTCCCCTTCCTTTCACTTCTCTTCTTTTCTCAGCTATTTGTAAAGCTTTCTTAGACAACCAATTTGCCTTCTTGCACTTCTTTTTCTTAATGCATACAAAGCATTTAAACTCTAGCTTATTGGTTTTCAATATAATGTTTCTATTATGAAAGTTGAGAGAATTTGCCATGAAAGTGTTATATGGAGTGTAGGTGAGTTCCTTTTAAAAATACGAAGGAGATTACATAAAGTAGAGACGTGGAGAGAGTATGGCACTTAAGTATAATAGAAGTACACGTGAGTGAGCATTAGACGAATAAACTAGGATATTAGAAAGACTCTCAGCTTTATTTTGAATAAGGACAATTTTAATATGCATAAAGGAAGATCTAGTTGCCTGGACAAACATATGATGACAAGGTCAATATGAAGTCAGTCATGTTTTAAATTAGCTGGTGTTTAACTCATCACAGTAATTCAATTTTAAAAAAGATTTGTGTATAGAGAGACTGATAATTTCACAGAAAATTCCTGAGTGTATGAAGATTTGTAGATCATTTGAAATAAGTCTGGTTAGAAACCAATGCCAATGATGAAGTAAAACTCTGAAGATTTTCCTCATGGTAATTATGTTTGAGCTCATGGTTGAAGGGTATGCTGTAAAAATGTTGGGGAGAGGATGAGACTGTAAGCATGAATTCAGTAAAAGGCCATTTCTGTGGCTTGAAGAAGGGTTGTGTGCCAGTGTATCTCAATAGGAAACAGCACAGTATTCGGGGGATTATTACAAAGCTTTTTTGTAAAGGAACTACTGGACATGGAAACAATGTAAAAGGCCATTGACAGACAAGCAAATAAAGAAGATGTGGTGCCCATATACAATGGAATATTACTCAGCCATAAAAGGGGTCATTTTTAGTGATGTAGGTGGACCTAGAAACTGTCATACAAAGAGAAGCAATTCAGAAAAAAAAAAAACCAAATATCATATATTAACAAATATATTTGAATTATTAAAAATGGTATAGATCAACTTATTTGTGGGGCAGGAGTAAAGACACAGACTTAAGAACACAAATATGGACATGGGATGAGGAAGGGAAGGGTGGGACAAACTGGGAGATTGGGATTGGTATATATACACCACCTTGTGTAAAATAGATAGTTTATAGGAAGCTGATGTATAGCACAAGTAGATTAGCTCAGTGCTCTGTGATAACCTAGAGGAGTGAGATTGTGGTAGAATGATCTAGACATGTGGAATGGAGTAGGATAGAAAGGAGGCTCAAAAGGGAGGGCCTCTTGAGGCCCAAGTATCAGTATATACTTATAGATAATTCTCGTGGTTGTACAGCAGAAGCTAACACAACATTGTAAATGAATTATACCCTAAAGTGTTTTAAACAGGAAATACTTATTGATATGTGAGTGAAATTGGAAAAGGACAGTTTTCATTCCAATCCCAAAGAAGGACAACACCAAAGAACATTCAACCTACAGTACAATTTCACTCATTAGACATACTAGCAATGTTATGCTCAAAATCCTTCAAGTTAGGCTTCAACAATATGTGAACCAGGAAATTCCAGATATACAAACTGTGTTATGTAGAGGCAGAGGAACGAAAGATCAAATTGCCAACCTTTGTTGGATCATGGAGAAATAAAGGGAACTCCAGAAAACATTTACTTCTGTTTCATTGATTACACTACAGCTTTTCACTATGTAGATCACAACAAACTGTGGAAAATTCTTCAAGAGATGGGAGTACCAGACCACCTTACCTGTCTTCTGGGAAACCTGTATGCAGGTCAAGAAGAAACAGTTAGAACTGGACATGGAACAACAGACTGCTTCCAAATTGGGAAAGGAGTAAGTCAAGGCTGTATATTGTCACCCTGCTTATTTAACTAATATGCAGAGTGCATCAAGCTAAATCCTGGGCTGGACGACTCACAATCTGGAATCAACATTGGCAGGAGAAATATCAACAACCTCAGATATGTGGACAACACCACCCTAATAGAAAATTAAGAGGAAATAAAGAGCCTCTTGATGAAGATGAAAGAGGAGAGTGAAAAAGCTGGCTGAAAACTCAACATTCAAAAAACTAAGGTCGTGGTATCTGCTTCCATTATTTCATGGAAAAAGTAAAGGGAAAAAAGTGGAAGCAGTGATAGATTTTATTTTCTTGGGTTCCGAAGTCCTTGAGGATGATGACTGCAGCCATAAAATTAAAAGACACTTTCTCCTTGGAAGGAAAGCTATGTCCAACCCAGACAGTGTATTAAAAAGAAGAGACTTCACTTTGCTGACAATGGTTCATGTATTCAAAGCTATTATCTTTCCAGTAGTCATGTATGGATGTGGGAGTTGGTCCATAAAGAAGATTGAGGGCTGAAGAGTTAATGTTTTTGAATCATGGTACTCGAGTAGACTCTGAAGGGTTCCTTGGACTGCAAGGAGATCAAACCAATCAATCCCAGAGGAAATCAACCCTGAATATCCATTGCAAGTACTGATGCAGAAACTGAAGGTCTAATACTTTTGTCATCTGATAGGAATAGCTGACTTGTTGGAAAATACCCCAACACTGGGAAAGATTGAAGGCAAAAGAAGGGGGTGACAGAGGATAGTTAAACAGCATCACCAACTCAACAGATATGAATTTGAGCAAACTCAGGGAAATAGTGAATGACAAAAGGGCCTGGTATTCTATAGTCCATGGGGTCATAAAGGATCAAACATGACTTACAATAACGACAAGAATGCATTGTGTCACTTAATACTCATTATAATAGTTAAGATGAAGCTTAAAGCCTTTGCACAAGTTCATGCAACTATGTGTGAAATTAAGACTTAAAACCTGACTTCACTTACATCTTAGAAACTAAACTGTATGTTCTCATAAGATGCTACTCCAGAGCATCGAAGAATTATATAATTTTTGAAATCACTCTCACAGACTTTTCCTTCTGTTTATTCACATGACATTTTATAAGTACTTCTTATATACTCTATTTCCATAACACTGTTTATCTCTTCCATTGACATCAAATGTTTTAAGGATGAAAACTCCATCTTTCATTTTGTCTGTTCATTTTTTTATTGATCCTTTGCATACCAAAATATAATAAAATATCCAGTTATAAAGCCTAGAATGCCTTGTTAATCAAATGAATGTTTTATAAATAAATGACATTATTAAAATGAAACAATGGGTGTGAGAAATTGTGACCCTTTAACATTCCTATAAGTGCTTACTTCATTTAAATCTCTGATTCAATACTGCCTTGATATTTATATAGTGTGTCTCATCTGACCATCTTATTGTGGCAACTGACCACCTTTTCTTTAGTTGCTAACTAATGATTAGAAATCATACATGCTAAGAAATGTCAATTCTTCTGTTAAGTTTAATTGACTTATTTCACATATGAATGCTGTTACAATATTATATATTATAAATCAGCCACACAGTGAAAAACACTATTTATCTGGATGTCTTCATTTGTAATTTATGCTTTCATGTTTATCCAGCCACATAGACCAAATTTAGAATATGTGTATGGGGCTGAACAAGCAGCCACACTTCTATATTTAAATGATAAAAAAGCAATGCATATGAAATAAATTAAATATTTAAACCATATTCACAAAATTTTTTGTGAACAAGATAAGGTTTATCAAAATCTGATTGCATCTAATTAATGCTATGAAAACATACAATAATGATAGCTAACATATGCTGAATTCTGCTATGTACTAGGTATTTTTCTGAAACTTTATATAAAGTAATTAATTTAATTTTCACAACTTTATTCAACAGGTATTAATATTTCCCTGCTTTATAGATGAGAAAATAGATGCAGAATGGATAACAAACTGCAAAGGTAATGGAAGTATTGATTATCCAAGTGATATTTAAAACACAGAAAGTCCATCTTCTAATCTTTCTCAATCACTATGCAATATTGCCTTTATTTAAAGAAATATCAAGCATAATCAATTATCATTAGTGAGCACACATGCACACACACACACACACACACACACACACAAATACACACAAAAGCATTAGAAATAAGGGAATACACTTGCCCATATTCTTGAACAGATTGGTTCCTGGGGCAGAATTCTGGTTCCCTAATTTTCTATCTGTGTACTTCAAGTTTCTTATTTATAAAACAAAATTTATAAGTACTTATTTTATAGGTTTGTTGTGATTATTTTATCGCAGTATATATGAAGCACTTCAAACAGTACCAAGTACAGACTAAATGCTGATTAAATCTCATTTCTGAATAAAATGAGATTATTTATCCTCTTGATAATCATTCTTTCAAGTAGTTTTTATGTGAAAATTAATAAACTGCTATTCCAATTAATAGATGAGTCAACTGTGCACATATTAAAATGAGTTTTCTTCCACACATTCTGAAGTACACACAAATCTGAGACATAAATTTGAGTTGAATTGACTGATAAGTTTTAATTTGTGAACGATCTATAAGGAATTGATGGCAGTTTCCAAGGTATGCAGTTGAGGTACCTGTAGTACAGCAGGAGTAAGTGCTTTGCTTGATTCGTGATGAAGTTTTGCGTTTGTGTCAATGAAGCTGGGTTCAACACCATGGACAGCACTTTGCAGATACCCCGCCCTCGCAGCTCCCGCTCTCAACTACTCTGAGTCTGCTCCATCACTCATATTCCTCTTCAGGAAAGAGACACAATGAGAAGAAACCTGGTATTTTTTTATAAACTTGAGTAAAACTGCACACATGTTATATATAATTTCATTAACTTTTGTGTATATAGCACCAGTTATTACTCTATTCACAAGAAATCAAGAACTTTATAGTAGGCAAATATCTCAAGCAAAAAGAAGTGCTATAGTGTTCCCACATTTCTAGTTGCACCTAAAGAATACATGTTGGCATTTTCTTAAGTATTTTTAAAGAATTAATTTATTGCAATAGAACTTCAAATATTTAAAGTGACCAAATTCATGAGATTGATGATTTGACAATAATGCTTTGTAAGTCTTATTTTATAACAACTTATGCACTGTATAAAGTTCATACTTAAAGATATTGTAGTATATGTCAACAAATTGAATCTAGAAGATGTTAATAACTTCTTATTATCATACACTCTCCCAAGACAGAACCAAGGAAGAAATAGAAAATTTAAATAGAAAGTTGCTAGTAAGGAGATTTTGTCAGTAGTCAAATTTACACAATAAATAAATGTTCAAGACCAGATGGCTTCACTAGTGGGTTCTACAAAAACCTAAAGGTTTAATACCCATCTTTCTCAAATTCTTCAAGAAGAAAGAATACTTCCAAACTCATTTTACAAGGCCACAATTACCCACATATCAGCGCCAGATAATGAATTCAAAAACAGAAAGAAAGAAAAAGATAATTATAGGTCAATATACTTGATGAACAGAGATGCAAAAACAAAATATTAATAAACCAGATTCAATAATACATTAGAAGGATCATACATCATGATCAAGTAGGATTTATTCCAGGGATTCAAGGATGGTTCAACATCTGCAAATCAATCAGTGTGACATACCACATTAACAAAATGAAGGATGCACATTATATGATTATCTGAACAGATGTAGAATAAGTATTTGACAAAGTTCAACTTCCATTCAGTTTAGTTCAGTTCATTCACTCAGTCGTGTCCGACTCTTTACGACCCCATGAATCGCAGTACGCCAGGCCTCCCTGTCCATCACCATTTCCCCGAGTTCACTCAGACTCATGTCCATCAAGCCAGTGATGCCATCCAACCATCTCATCCACTGTCGTCCCCTTCTCCTCCTGCCCCCAATCCCTCCCAGCATCAAAGTCTTTTACAATGAGTCAACTCTTCACATGAGGTGGCCAAAGGACTGGAGTTTCAGCTTTAGCATCATTCTTTCCAAAGAAATCCCAGGGCTGATCTCCTTGAGAATTGACTGGTTGGATCTCCTTGCAGTCCAAGGGACTCTCAAGAGTCTTCTCCAACACCACAGTTCAAAAGCCTAAATTTTTCAGCGCTCAGCCTTCTTCACAGTTCAACTCTCACATTCATACATGAATACTGGAAAAACCACAGCCTTGACTAGACGGACCATAGTCAGCAAAATAATATCTCTGCTTTTGATATACTATCTAGATTGGTCATAACTTTTCTTCCAAGGAGTAAGCGTCTTTTAATTTCATGGCTGAAGTCACTATCTGCAGTGATTTTGGAGCACCCCAAAAAAATAAAGTCTGAGGCTGTTTCCACTGTTTCCCCATCTATTTCCCATGAAGTGATGGGACCGGATGCCATGATTTTCGTTTTCTGAATGTTGAGCTTTAAGCCAACTTTTTCACTCTCCTCTTTCACTTTCATCAACAGGTTTTTTAGTTCCTCTTCAATTTCTGCCATAAGGGTGGTGTCATCTGCATATATGAGGTTATTGATATTTCTTCCGGCAATCTTGATTTCAGCTTGTGTTTTTTCCAGTCCAGCGTTTCTCATGATGTATTCTACATAGAAGTTAAATAAGCACGGTGACAATATACAGCCGTAACGTACTCCTTTTCCTATTTGGAACCAGTCTGTTGTTCCATGTCCAGTTCTAACTGTTGCTCCCTGATGTGCATACAGATTTCTCAAGAGGCAGGTTAGGTGGTCTGGTATTCCCATCTCTCTCAGAATTTTCCAGGGTTTATTGTGATCCACACAGTCAAAGGCTTTGACATAGTCAATAAAGCAGAAATAGATGTTTTTCTGGAATTCTCTTGCTTTTCCCATCATCCAGTGGATTTTGGCAATTTGATCTCTTGTTCCTCTGCCTTTTCTAAAACCAGCTTGAACATCGGGGAGTTCACAGTTCACATACTGCTGAAGTCTGGCTGGAGAATTTTGAGAATTACTTTACTAGCATGTGAGATGAGTGCAATTGTGTGGTAGTTTGAGCATTCTTTGGCATTGCCTTTCTTTGGGATTGCAATGAAAACTGACCTTTTCCAGTCCTGTGGCCACTGCTGAGTTTTCCAAATTTGCTGGCATATTGAGTGCACCACTTTCACAGCATCATCTTTCAGGATTTGAAGTACCTCAACTAGAATTTCATCACCTCCACAAGCTTTGTTGGTAGTGATGCTTTCTAAGGCCCACCTGATTTCACATTCCAGGATGTCTGGCTCTAGATGAGTGATCACACCATCGTTATTATCTGGGTCATGAAGATCTTCATTTTATAGTTCTTCTGTGTATTCTTGCCACCTCTTCTTAATATTGTCTGCTTCTGCTAGGTCCATACCATTTCTGCTCTTTATCGAGCACTTCTTTGTATGAAATGTTCCCTTGGTATCTCTAATTTTCTTGAAGAGATCTCTAGTCTTTCCCATTCTGTCCTCGTCCTCTATTTCTTTGCATTGATCTCTGAAGAAGGCTTTCTTATCTCTTCTTGCTATTCTTTGGAATTCTGCATTCAGATGCTTATATCTTTCTTTTTCTCCTTTGCTTTTCACTTGTCTTCTTTTCACAGCTATTTGTAAGGCCTCCCCAGACAGCCATTTTGCTTTTTTGCATTTCTTTTCCATGGGGATGATCTTGATCCCTGTCTCTTCAACAATGTCATGAACCTCATTCCCTAGTTCATCAGGCACTCTGTCTATCAGATCTAGGCCCTTAAATCTATTTCTCACTTCCACTGTATAATCATAAGGGATTTGATTTAGGTCATACCTGAATGGCCTAGCAGTTTTCCCTACTTTCTTCAATTTAAGTCTGAATCTGGCAATAAGATGTTCATCATCTGAGCCACAGTCAGTTCCTGGTTTTGTTTTTGTTGACTGTATAGAGCTTCTCCATCTTTGGCTGCAAAGAGTATATTCAGTCTGATTTTGGTGTTGACCATCTGGTGATGTCCTTGTGTAGAGTCTTCTCTTGTATTGTTGGAAGAGGGTGTTTGCTATGACCAGTCCATTTTCTTGGCAAAACTCTATTAGTCTTTGCCCTGCTTCATTCCATACTCCAAGGCCAAATTTGCCTGTTACTCCAGGTGTTTCTTGACTTCCTACTTTTGTATTCCAGTCCCCTATAATGAAAAGGACATCTTTCTTAGGTGTTAGTTCTATACGGTCTTGTAGGTCTTCATAGAACCATTCAACTTCAGCTTCTTCAGCATTACTGGTTGGGGCATAGACTTGGGTTACTGTCATATTGGATGGTTTGCCTTGGAAATGAACAGAGATAATTCTGTCGTTTTTGAGATTGCATCCAAGGACTGCATTTCGGACTGTCTTGTTGACCATGATGGCTACTGCATTTCTTCTGAGGGATTCCTGCCCACAGTAGTAGATATAATGGTCATCTGAGTTAAATTCACCCATTCCAGTCCATTTTAGTTTGCTGAATCCTAGAATGTCGACATTCACCCTTGGCATCTCTTGTTTGACCACTTCCCATTTGCCTTGATTCATGGACCTGACATTCCAGGTTCCTATGCAATATTGATCTTTATAGCATCGGATCTTGCTTCTATCACCGGTCATATCCACAGCTGGGTATTGTTTTTGCTTTGGCTCCATCCCTTCATTCTTTCTTTAGTTATTTCTCCACTGATCTCCAGTAGCATATTGGGCACCTAATGACCTGGGGAGTTCCTCTTTCAGTATCCTATCATTTTGCCTTTTCATACTGTTCATGGGGTTGTCAAGGCAAGAATACTGAAGTGGCTTGCCATTCCCTTCTCCAGTGGACCACATTCTGTCAGACCTCTCCACTATGACCCGCCCATCTTGGATTGCCCCAGCAGGCATGTCTTAGTTTCATTGAGTTAGACAAGGGTGTGGTCCTAGGTTGATTAGATTGACTAGTTTTCTGTAAGTATAGTTTCAGTGTGTCTGCCCTCTGATGCCCTTTTGCAACATCTACCATCTTACTTGGGTTTCTCTTACGTTGGGCATGGGGTGTGTCTTCACAGCTGCTCCAGCAAAGCGCAGCTGATGCTCCTTACCTTGGATGAGGGTATCTCCTCACTGCCGCCCTTCCTGACCTTCAATGTGAGATGGCTCCTCTAGGCACTCCTACGCCTGCGTAGTCACCGCTCCTTGGACATGGGGTTGCTCCTCCTGGCCACTGCCCCTGGCCTCAGGTGTGGTGTTGCTCCTCCCGGCTGCCGCCCCTGGCCTCTGGCACTGCCCTTGATCTCAGACATGGGGTAGCTCCTCTTGGCTGCCACCCCTGACCTCAGACGCTGGGTAGCTCCTCTCGGCGGCTACCCCTAAGCTTGGATGCAGGGTAGCTCCTCTCAGCTGTTCCTGCACCGTAGCAGCCTGGCACTCTAGGCTGCTGCTCCTGACCTCGGACGTGGGGTAGCTCCTCTCGGCCGTGCTTAGTGCGCCGGGCGTAGCCGCCTGCGCTTAGTGTGCCAGGCGGCCATATATCAGAAGTCCATATATGAGAAATTAACATCATATTTTGGCTTCCCTGGTGGCTCAGATGGTAAAGAATTTGCCTTGAATTGATCCAGATTCAGTTCCTGGGTTGGAAGATAAAGGAATGGCATACCCATACCAGTATTCTTGCCTGGTAAATTCCATGGATAGAAGAGCCTGGAAAGCTAGAATCCAGAGATAACAGAGTCTGACATGACTGAGCAACTAACACTAACTAACATCATATTTTACGTGAAAACTGAAATTTTTCCCCTAAGATCAGGAAAAGACAAGGATTCCCAATATCCCTTCTTCAGCAGAGTATTGGAAGTGATTTCCAGATCAATTAAGCAAGAAAGAAAAAGATATCCAAATCGGAAAGGAAGAAGTAAAACTCTAATTATTTTCAGATGGCATACTTTTATACATAGAAAACCCTAAAGATACTACCAAAAAAAAAAAAAAACAAGAAAAAGAAAGAAAGAAGGAAAATCTGTTAGAATTAATAAATGAATTCAGTAAAGTGGCAGGGTACAAAATCAATACTCAAAAAACTGACATATATTAGCCACAAACTATTGGAAAGACAAACTGAGAAAAACAAGTCCATTTAAAATTGCATCATAAGGAATAAAACACATGGAGATGAATTTAACCTAAGTGATGAACTACCTTTATGCTGAAAACTGTAAGTCACTGATGAAAAAAAATTGAAGAAGTCAGAAAAAAATGAGAAGCTATTTCCCATTCATAAATTGAAAGAATTAATATTTTTAAATGTTAAAATGTGTTATATATTCAAAGCAATATATATAATTAATGCAATCTCTAAAAAAATTGCAATTTCATATTTCACAGAAATAGAACAAAACAATCCTAAAATTAGTATGGAAGCACAAAAGATCCATAACTAGTCAAAGCAATGTAGAGAAGGAAAAACAAATCTGAAGGCATCAGGCTTCCTGATTTCAAATTCTGTTGCAGAGCTACAGTAATCAAAACAATAAGGCATTACCACAAAAAAGGCACATGCACAGCATTGTAAATCAATTATTTTAATACTTCTGTTAAAAAAGTAAACATATAAATCAACAGAGCACTACAGAGATCCAAGAAATAAACTCATTCACACAAGGTCAATTAATTTACAACGAATTATAAGGAGGCAAGAATATACAGTGGGGAAAGAACGCTCTGTTTAATCAAAAATGCTGGGAAAACTGAACAGCTTTATGAAAAAGAATCAAACTAGAGCACTACTTTACACCACACAAAAAAATTAACTCAAATGGATTAAAGACTTAAATGCAAGACTTGAAACCATAAAACTCCTATGGGGCGAGGGGTGGGTAGGGGTGGAATATAGATGGTAAGCTCCTTTATGATAGTCTTACCGATGAATTTTTAGATCTGACTCCAAAATCAAAGCCAGCAAAAGCAAAATAAATAAATAATATCACAATAAACTCCAAACCTTCTATACAGCAAAGGAAACCATCAATAAAATAATAAGATAGACTACTGAGTGAGAAAAATTATTTGCAATCCATGTATCTGATAAGGGGTTAATAACTAAAATTTACAAATAACTCATAAAATTTAGTAACAACAGCAACAAGGAAAAACTATTTGATTAAAACATAGGCTTCCCTGTAGCTCAGCTCGCAAATAATTTTCTACCGTGCAAGAGACCCCATTTTGATTCCTGGGTCAGGAACATACCCTGGAAGAAGGCAGGGCAACCCACTATAGTATTCTTGCCTGGAGAATCCCCATGGGTAGAGGAGCTTGATGGGCTACAGTTGGACATGACTGAGCAACCAAGTACAGCACAGCACAGATGATCTGAATAGATATTTTCCAAATAAGACATACGGATGGCCAAAAGACACATAAAAAGTGCTCACCATCATTAATTATCAAGGAAATAGAAGTCAAAATCACAATGAGATATCACCTCACATTATTAGAATAGTTATTATCAAAAAGACAAAAAATAACAAGTGTTACAGAGGATGTTTAGAAAAGGGAACTCTCATACACTATTGATAAAAAATATAAATTGATATAATCTCTGTGGAAAACAGTATTAAATTTTCTCAAAAAATGAAAAGTAGAATTATTAAATGATCCAGCAATTCCATTTCTGGGCATTTATCTGAAGAAAACGGAAGCACTAATTCAAAAAGATACATGCATCCCCATGTTCATTACAGCATTATTTACAATGGCTAACATATGGAAACAACTATCTATCTATCCATCTATCTAACTATCTATGATGGCATATTATGCAGTTATGAGAAAGAATCAAATCTTGTAATTTGTGATAATATAAATGAATCTTGAGGTCATTATGATGAGTGAAATATCAGATGGAGAAAGACAAACACCATGTAATTTCACTTATTTGAAGAATCTAAAAAATAAAAAGAAATAAAAAAACAAAAATCATAGATACTGAGAACAGAGTGATAGTTTCCAGAGGGGAGTGACTGCTGGGGAGTGAGTACATTGGATAAAGGAGATCAATAGATACAAACTCCATCTACAAAGTAAGTAAACCATAGGGATGTAATGCATAGCATGGTGACTACAGTTAATAATATGGTAGAGCATATTTCAAAGTTGCCAAAAGATTAAATTCCAAAAGTTAGCTTTGTATGGTAATCAGATTATGATAATTATTTCACAGTGTACACAGTATATACAAATATTGAATGACTATGCTATAAACGTGAAGACCTTATAATAGTATGTTAATTATACCCCAATAAAGGAAAACTTTCTTACATGAGGGAGATAAGGTCATGATGAACAGTGAAAGGAAGGAAAGAGAAGGTGGGAAAGACTCAAGAACTAGTGAGAAATCAGAGAATCTCTGTTCTGGTTAACTTCCTCCTTTTTCCCTCTTTCATGTCTAAGCTGCTGTTTCTTTGTTGCTCCCTTCAGGATCATATCCACGTGAACAGATAATAAAATGGTCAACTGACACAATATTACACCAGTATCAGTAAGCACACACAGCACTCAAATCTTGCTTTCTAAATACCATATTCCATTTAAGGAAATAGGGAGAAACTTCCCTGGTGGCACAGTGGATAGGAATATGCCAGCCAAAGCAGGGGACATGGGTTTGATTCCTGATTTGGGAAGATTCCACATGTCATAGAGCAATTAAGCCTCTGTACCACAATTACTGGGAGTACACTCTAGAGCCCAGAAGCCACAACTACTGAAGCCTGCATGCCTAGAACCTGAACTCCACAAGAGAAGTCATCACAATGAGAAGCCCATGCACCGCAATGAATAGTAGCCCCTATTCACTACAACTAGTGAAAGTTCGTGAGCAGCACTGAAGACCTAGTGCAATCAAAACTAAATATATGAATTTGCAGGTTTTAAAAGGAAAATAAGACTCTTGGTGGAATAGTGGATTCATCTACAGAGCAAAAAACCTACAAGATGATCCTAGAATATTTTTTTCTGCCATGAAATAAGACTGATATAGACATGTCAAAAGACATGTGTTTTGATTTGCAGGGAAATCAGTTTGAATAGGCCAATTAGTAAGAAGGAATCATGGTACAGAAAATTATCATGTATGAAAACCAGTGGGTAAAAGCTTATGGCACACACAATCTCACTGTATCCCCACAATTAATTTGCTGTTTTTTGTTTTGTTTTGTTACGCATTGTTTTTTGACTGTGCTGGGTCGTCGTTTCAGTAAACAGGCTTCTCCAGCTGTGGTACTCAGCTCTAGAGTGCTCTGCCTCAGTAGTTTTGTCACACAGGCTTCTCTAGGCATGGCATGTGGATTTAGCTGTCCCATGGCATGTGGGATCTTGTTCCATAACCATGTATCAAACACACGTCCTCTGCATCAGAAAGTGGATTCTTTACCACTGGACCACTATGGAAGTCCCCACAGTTATTTATGACTGCAAAGGAATAACTGCAATTGTACTGTGGGGGAACTTGGTGCACACCACTGGAGCCAAATGATCAAAGACAGCATCTTTGCTAAATGGGAAAATGGACATCTTGTTCCTCCTGATGTGATACTCTTAGAAGAGAAAGACACAAATTGGCTTGCAGAAATCTTGACAAAAGTGCATAACCTGAAACAAATAATGAGAAGAGAAAAAAGAATTTGAGTGAGGTCGTTTTGTAAAAAAAAAACCTGGTCTAAACTTTTCAAAATTATCATGTTCAAGAAACATACAGAAAATCTGAGGAGTTCTTCCAGATTAAAAGAGGCTGAAAGGACATGAAAACTAAATGCAATTGGTGGCCCTGGAACCAGCAAAGGGTAGACATAAAGCATATGTGATTGAGATAATTGATGGAACTTGAATATGAACTAAAGATAAAAATATTGTATGATGTTGTATCAGTATTAAGTTTTATCATTTTGATAAAATAGAGAATTGTTCTGTTAAAGAATATTTTTGTTCTAAGGAATGCACACCAAAGTACTTAAGAGTAAAAAGGCATGGTGTTTTAAACTTATTACCAAAAGACTAAAAATAAATGCCTGTTGTGTGTATATACTATGTATAGTATATATACTGTGTGTATATATATATATGTATATATTTATATATATATAATATAGAGCATACAATATATTATACACATATGTGTACGGAAAGAATTACAAAATAAAAGGATAAAATATAAATAATTGGTGATTGCATATATGGAATTGTTTGCAAATTTTCTGTAAATTTGAAATTACATTATTTATTTTTCTTTGAAATTACAGTAAAGTTTCAGTTCAGTTCAGTTCAGTCGTTCAGTCGTGTCCAACTCTTTGTGACCCCATGAATCGCAGCACGCCAGGCCTCCCTGTCCATCACCAACTCCCAGAGTTCACTCAGACTCACATCCATCGAGTCACTGATGCCATCCAGCCATCTCATCCTCTGTCATCCCCTTCTCCTCCTGCCCCCAGTCCCTCCCAGCATCAGAGCCTTTTCCAATGAGTCAACTCTTCTCATGAGGTGACCAAAGTACTGGAGTTTCAGCTTTAGCATCATTCCTTCCAAAGAAATCCCAGGGCTGATCTCCTTCAGAATGGACTGGTTAGATCTTCTTGCAGTCCAAGGGACTCTCAAGAGTCTTCTCCAACACCACAGTTCAAAAGCATCAATTCTTCAGTGCTCAGCCTTCTTCACAGTCCAACTCTCACATCCATACATGACTACTGGAAAAACCATTACCTTGACTAGACGCGCCTTAGTCAGCAAAGTAATATCCCTGCTTTTTGAATATGCTTTACATAAATAATAATGATGGCCAATAATTTTTAAAAAGTAAAAGATATTTTTAAAATATATATATAATAAGTCTTTGAAAGATAATACCATAATCAGTATATGCTTTCTGCCTCCAAAGATGTGTGTGATCATGTTTTTCAATATTTTGCTATAGAATTATATATTCTCTTTGTGTTTCTACTATAAGATCAGAATAACAAAGTTTACTTTTATTCCCATGCATTTACAGGTAAATTGAGTTAACTTCTGAACTGATCTCACCAGTTGATAAATTTATGTGGCATTAACTGCACAGTATAAATCCTCTTGGGGACACAGTGGTAAGACATGTGAAGAATCCACATGTCAATGCAGGAGACATAGGTTTGATCCCTGAGTTGGGAAGATCCCCTGCAGGAGAAAATGACAATCCACTCCAGTATTCTTGCCTGGAAAATTCCATGGACAAAGGAAATTTGCAGTGTACAGTCCATGGGACTGCAAATAATTGGACATGACTGAACAACTAAACATAAGTCCCCTTAGCAGGGAGTTGACTTTTCTTGGCAAATTTTTATCTTTATATGTGCCTTATATTCCTAAGTCACAAGGACTTTCCATATTCCTTTCCTTTAAATTTTATATTTTTAAATGTTTTTTTAAAATTTATTTGACTGTGCCAGGTCTTAGTTGCAACATGAGGGATCTAGTTCTATGAAAAATGGTTGAACCTGGGACCTCTCCATTGGGAACATGGAGTCTTATCCACTGGACCACCAGGAAAGTCCTCACACTCTCTTTTTATAAATGGCATCTCTCCCTCCTCTGGATTCTTCCTCTAGATTCCTACAGTACTCAACTCTGCATATTTTTACACTTTAGTTTCTGTACTCTTTCACCACATATGAACACTCCTTGCCCTGTTTAACACCAATTTCTTGCAGACAAATATTACATCTTCACGTCTGTAAGTTCCATGTGATCCAACATAATACACTACACATAGAAGTCCCTTAAACAATGTTTATGGAAGAGACTTAAAATTTTTGGAATATCAGCTCGTTTAAAGGATTATAGACTAAAGGATGCTTTGTAGTATTCAGAGCATTTTACTTTTGGCAACTTTTCAGAAAAATAAAATAAATACGTATTTATACAAATACATTTCACAGTATTTGCAGCAAAATTAATAATCATCAAATATAGCAGTCAAACTAGTACTGATAAAGTATCTATCAGTCCATTCTTAGAATACTTCCTGTTATGAAAAATGCTGTCATGCAGTAAATTATCTAGATACTATAATGTCCTCCAAATCTACTCACAGCAAGATATCAAAGGCCTTGGAAGAGAAAGGCTAACAGAAAAAAATAAAATGCTCAAATAACATGATATATTTAGCCAATTAAAATGCATGAGGAGAAGCAAACAGGAAAGATGACCAACGTTAATACACTTGAGATACTGTGGAAAATCACTGAACTTCTGGGTAATGTGATGCTTTCCATATAGACGGATAGAAAGATGAGACATATAGATACATAGACAGGCAAACAGGTATACTATATAAGGTATATATACAGATATATCTATTATATTATCTTATATGCTGAGCTTAGTCACTCAGTCAAACCAGGTTCCTCTGTCCATGGGGATTCTCCAAGCAAGAATACTGGAGTGGGTTGCCATGCCCTCCTGCAGGGGATCTCCCCAACCCAGGGATCGAACTCAGGTATCCTGCGTTGCAGGCAGCTTCTTTACTATCTGAGCCACCAGGTAAGCCCATGAATAATGGAGTGAGTAGCTTATCCCTTCTCCAGGGGATCTTCCCGACCAGGAATTGAACCAGGGTCTCTTGCATTGCAGGCGGATTCTTTACCAACTGAGCTACCGGGGAAGCCTTATATAATCTTGTAATAATATTCAATCTTTTATTCTCTCTCTTCAGAGCTGCTCTAGCCCCTTAATTATTAAGGGGTATAATTACAAGCATGGACTTGAGGATTCAGTAAATAGATTCATCGGATACAAAAGGCCTGGGCCCAGCACACATACATGGTCTACCAGAGAGATGCAGGGCAAATATACCCAACTAATCACTGGGCTCAGCCTATGGGGAGCTATGGATTTTATTTATGTTTCTTGAGTAGAGAACATATGAGGCCAGAATGAGTGACCATTAGGACTGACAGGCCAAATTAAAATCTAATGAACACTTAATGGCTAACATATGTATTTAGTGTCTCATGAATATCATGTGATATTTGTGTGTTGTGCTTAGTGGCTCAGTCGTGTCTGACTCTTTGAGAACTCATGGATTGTAGCCTGCTAGGCTTTTCTGTCAATAGGACTCTCCAGGCAAGAATACTGGAGTAGGTTGCCATGCCCTCGTCCAGGGGATCTTCCACACCTGGGAATCGAACCCAGGTCTCCCGCACTGTAGGTGGATTCTTTACCGTCTGAGCCTCCAGGAAAATCCTGGTGATATTTAGTTTACCACAAATATTAGGTAGTTTTTGATCTTTCTATTTTCTATATCTATCTTCAGCTCATCTTTCTATCCCCCTTATCACTATATCTCACAAGCTGCTTATTAACATGCTTACATGTTATCCACACCTAACATATCTTGAGTCTTGCCTGTGTATTCTTCCTCATATTCCTCTTCGATAATATACTCAAATATTTTTAAATAATTCATAAAAAAGCCTTTGTAGCAATATTATAACTGTGCCATTGGGCTCAAAATGTATAGTATTAACATATTTAACATATTCAGAAGAAATTAAAGAGACAACAAGTTTAGCATAAAGTTTGTGGCATAATTTGTATGTATAAAAACAAACAGAAACATTCCACAAAGCCATATAGTAAAAAAAGATATTAGGTTGGTGAAAAATGTTTTTTTTTTCCTGTATTATGTCTCTAGTAGCAGTTAGTTGTCTTTGACTTTATTCAAAACAATTATGTTAGATTGTATTGTGACAGCTGTCATATCATGCACATTTTATAAAATTTATCAAAATTTGTCAGTTTTTGTGTAGCCATTTTAATACTCAAGATGGAAGACAAAAAGCAAAATTTCAGCATATTATACTTTACTGATTCAAGAAAGATAAAAATGCAACTGAACCACACCAAAAAATCACTTGTGCAGGATATGCAAAAGGTGCTGTGACAGATCAAATGTGTTTTGCAAAGTTCTGTGCTGAAGATTTCTTATTGGACAATGCTCCATAGTCAGGAAGGTGAGTAGAAGTTGAGAGAGATCAAATCGAGATATTAATTGAAAATAATCAATAGTGTACTATGTAGGTGACAATCTATACACTCAAAAAATTCAAACAAAGCAGAGAAAATCATTCGTAACAGCTTGGTTATATTAATTGCTTTGATGTTTGAGTTCCACATAATCTAAGAGAAAAAAATCTTGACTGTATTTCAGGATGCATTTCTTTACTGAAATGTAAGGAAAATGTTCTTCTTTTAAAGCAAATTGTGACAGGCATTGAGAAGTGGATACTGCACAATAAGGTGGAACAGAAGAGATCATGGGGCAAGTGAGTTGAACCACCGCTAACCACACCAAATGCGTCTTCATCCAAAGAAGGTGCAATTGGAAGGGCGACATCCTTTTGGAAAACGAAGTGATTAATTCCAACAAGCACTGCTAACAATTAAACCAACTGAAAGTGGCACTGATGAAAAGCATCCAAGAACAACTCAATGGTAAACATACAAACTTCCATCAGGGTAACCCAAGACTACATGCTAATGCAAAATTATGTTCAAACTACCACACAATTGCACTCATCCCACATGCTATTAAGGTTATGCTCAAAATTCTCCAAGCCAGGCTTCAACAGTACGTGAACTGCGAACTTTCTCAGTTCAATCTGGATTTAGAAAAAGAGGAACCAGAGGTCAAATTGCCAACATCTGCTGGATCATCAAAAAAGCAAGAGAGTCCCAGAAAAACATCTATTTCTCTTTTATTGACCACACCAAAGCCTTTGACTATGTGGATCATAACAAACTGTGGAGAATTCTTCAAGAGATGGGAATATCAGACCACCTTTCCTGCCTGCTGAGAAATCTGTATGCAGGTCAAGAAGCAACAGTTAGAGCTGGACATGCAATAGACTGGTTTCAAATTGGGAAAGGAGTATCTCAAGTCTATACATTGTCACCCTGCTTATTTAACTTATATGCAGAGTACATCGTGAGTGAAGCACAGGCTAGAATCAAGATTGCCAGAAGAAATATCAATAACCTCAAATATGCGGATGACACCATCCTTGTGGCAGAAAGCAAAGAAGAATGAAAGAGCCTCTTGATGAAAGTGAAACAGGAAAGTGAAAAATGTGGCTTAAAACTCAACATTTAAAAACTAAGATCTTGGCATCCGGTCCCATCACTTCATGGCAAAAAATGGGGAAACAATGGAAACAGTAGCAGACTTTATTTTCTTGGGCTCTAAAATTGCTGCAGATGATGACTGCAGCCATGAAATCAAAAGACACTTACTCCTTGGAAGAAAAGCTATGACCAAACTAGACAGCATATTAAAAATTAGAGACATTAATTTGCTGACAAATGTCTGTCTAGTCAAAGTTATTGTTTTTACAATAGTCATGTATGAATATGAGAGTTGGACAATAAAGAAAACTGAGCCCTGAAGAATTGATGTTTTGAACTGCAATGTTGGAGGAGACCCTTGGGAGTCCCTTAGACTGCAAGATTAAACCAGTCAATCCCAAAGAATATCAAATCAGTCAATCCCAAAGGAGATCAAACCAATCAATCCCAAACGAAATCAAACCTGAATATTCATTGGAAGGACTGATGCTAAATCTGATCCTATATTTTGGCCACCTGGTGCCAAGAACTGAGTCAAGACACCCTGATGCTGGGAAAAATTGAAGGCAGGGGGAGAAAGAGACAACAGAGGGTGAGATGGTTGCCAGAGATGGCATCACTGATTCGATGGACATGAGTCTGAGCAAGCTAGAGGAGTGGGTGAAGGACAGGGAAGCCTGGTGTGCTGCAGTCCATGGGATCTCAAAGAGTCGAAGATGACTGAGTGACTGAAATGACATCTTTCTTTGATGTCCAGACAAAAATAGTTACAGCTTGGCTGCAAAGTTCTGATTTATCCACCATATTCATCTAACAATGCACCTTAGGGTGTCCTTTTATTTCACAATTTGCAAGATTTCCTTAATGGAAAAAGTTCCCATTCCATGGAAGTCTCTAAAATGCACCTGGAACAGTTATTTCCTCAAAAAGATAAATAGTTTTGGGGAAGATGGAATTATGAAGTTGCCTGGAAAGTGGAAGAAAGTAGTGGAACAAAGAACATTGTTCAACAAAGTTTTGGGTGAAAATGAAAAATATGCCTTTCATTTCTACTTAAAAACTGAAAGAACGTTTTGGTCAAACCAATATTTTGATAGAATGAAATAGTATTAGAAGGGTCAGGTAGAAGGTAAGTTTAAGGAATCAGCAAGTTATATTGATAGAGTTACTGTGATGGTCTGTATAAGCTGGACAAAACACCCCAGAATCTCAGCCTTAAAATTTCAAAGATTTCTCACTGTTTATGAATGTCTTGGAAAACACTGAAAAACTGTTTCTTGGTAAAAAGATTGAAAGCAACCATCAGATTGAAAGCAACCATCAGAGATTTGAAATCTGATTGAAAGTAGCAATCTGAGATTTACCAAATTGAATGGCAACCTAAAATAGTGAAAACTGAATAGTGAAAATTGTAACTACATCTTCACACCTATATGTACGTCTATACATACATGTACAGACTTATGAATACATACATATATATATATATATATATATATATATATATATATATATATATATGTTTGTACACATACATTGATATCTGAAGTAAGAAATGGCGACCCATTCCAGTATTCTTGTCAGGAAAAGTCCATGGAGTCACAGTGTCAGACACTGCTGAGCAACTATACAACAACACGCATATATTTGTATACATGTTACATCATCAGTGTTGCTGAAGTCAACCTGATTCTCAGTCAGCAGAAAGTTTTGTATCAAAATACTCTACATTGGGGTGATTCCTCCCATGCCAGCAGGTCAAAGTCCTTCCTGGTGAATGAGGTAATCTTGGTAGCTCTTGTTGGCAAAGTAATGTCTCTGCTTTTTAATATGCTATCTCAGCTCAGTTCTGTCGCTCAGTCGTGTCCAACCCTTTGCGACCCCATGAATCGCAGCACGCCAGGCCTCCCTGTCCATCACCAACTCCCAGAGTTCACTCAGACTCACATCCATCGAGTCGATGATGCCATCCAGCCATCTCATCCTCTCTCATCCCCTTCTCCTCCTGCCCCCAATACCTCCCAGCATCAGAGTCTTTTCCAATGAGTCAACTCTTTGCATGAGGTGGCCAAAGGACTGGAGTTTCACCTTTAGCATCATTCCTTCCAAAGAAATCCCAGGGCTGATTTCCTTTAGAATGCACTGGTTGGATCTTCTTGCATTCCAAGGGACTCTCAAGAGTCTTCTCCAACACTGTAGTTCAAAAGCGTCAATACTTAGGCGCTCAGCCTTCTTCACAGTCCAACTCTCACATCCATACATGACCACAGGAAAAAGCATAGCCTTGACTAGACAGACCTTAGGCGGCAAAGTAATGTCTCTGCTTTTGAATATGCTGTCTAGGTTGGTCATAACTTTTCTTCCAAAGAGTAAGCATCTTTTAATTTCATGGCTGCAATCACCATCTGCAGTGATTTTGGAGCCCAAGAAAATAAAGTCTGACACTGTTTCCACTGTTTCCTCATCTATTTCCCATGAAGTGATGGGACCAGATGCCATGATCTTCATTTTCTGAGGTCATAACAGGGAAAATACTATTAGTGGTGTCTTGGATTTAACGTGTATATGTTTTATTTTATAGTTTTGTATAATATGAATTCGATCCTTTAAGAAAAGAATTGTACATTTTTATTCTGAGGCAAGCAGTTCTCAGAGAAGCTGGTGTCTGATTTCTGACCTTCTTTCATGTTTGCAAGCAAAAGCAACTACCATCTCTGAGGACGAAGCTGCTGACATTCAATATAACACAGCTTGGGAGAGCCTGGGACTGGATTTTCTGTCTCACTTCCACCCCTTGCATATGAAGAGCCCTATGTGTACACACTGGGGAGCAGAAGGAGGTTTGGGAGACTGCTAGTAAGTCCTTAGAAAATACGCTATGCCTGCATTTATCATTTACCTTTTCCTCTGTAAATTAGAAATGGAAATAGGGCACTGAGTCATTAACACTTTGTGAGGATCAAATGAGTACATCATTTGAAAGATATCTGAAACTGTAAAGAGCTGGTTTGTCCTTAATAATCTGCTTATTTTGGACATAGAAAATTTACAGTTACCAAGGAGAAAGGGGAAAAGGAAAAACTGTGAATTTGGTATAAACAGATACACACTAGTGTGTGTGTGTATATATATATATATATATATATATATATATATATATATATATATATATATAACAGATAAACAACAAAGCCTGAAAGATGAAATCCCCAACTCTTTAGGTAGCTCATATACTACTGGAGAAGAGTGAAGAAATAATGTGTATTTTTCAACCTAGGGACCTAGAATGCAAAAGTAAGAAGTCAACAGATACCTGGAGTAACAGGACTTTTGGCCTTGGAGTACAAAGTGAAGCAGACCAAAGGTTAACAGAATTTTGCCAAGAGAACATACCAATCATAGCAAACACCCTCTTCCAACAACACTAGATATGACTCTACACTACACATGGACATCACCAGGTGGTCAACACCAAAATCAGATTGATTATTTTCTTTACAGCCGAAGAAGGAGAAACTCCATACAGTCAGCAAAAACAAGACCAGAAATTAACTGTGGCTCAAATCATGAACTCCTTATTGTATAATTTGGGCTTAAATTGAAGAAAGTAGGGAAAACCATTAGTCCTTTCATGTATGACCTAAATCAAATTCCTTGTGATTATGCAGTGTGACAAACAGATTCAAGGGATTAGATGCAATCAACAGAATGCATGTAGATCAATGGATGGAGGTTCATACTGTACAGGAGGTGGTGATCAAAGCCATCCCCCCAAAAAAAGGCAAAATGGGTGTCTGAGGAAGTCTTACAAATACCCAAGGAAAGAAGAGAAGTGAAAGGCAAAGGGGAAAAGGAGATATATATACCCATTTAAATGCGGACTTTCAAAGAACAGCAAGGAGAGATAAGAAAGCCTTTCTAAGTGAACGATGCAAAGAAATAGAAGAAAACAGAATGGGAAAGACTAGAAAACTCTTCAAGAAAATTGGAGATACATAGGAAATATTTGATGCAAAGATGGGCAAAATAAAGGACAGAAAATGTATGGAATGACCAAAAGAAGAAGATATAAAGAAAAGGTGGCAAGAATACACAGAAGAACTGTACAAAAAAAGGTCTTAATAACCTGGATAACCAGGATGGTGTGATCAATCACCTGGAGCCAGATATACTAGAGTGTGAAGTCAAGTGGGCCTTAGGAAGTATGACTATGAACAAAGCTAGTGGAGGTGGCAGAATTCCAGCTGAGTTATTTCGAATCATAAAAACGATGCTGTTAACGTGCTGCATTCAAGAGGTCAGCAAATTTGGAAAATTCAGCAGTGGCCATAGGACAGGAAAAGGTTAGTTTTCATTCCAATCCCAAAGAAGGTCAGTGCCAAAGAATGTTCAAATTACCACACAATTGAGCTCAGTTCACATGATAGCAAGGTAATACTGAAGATTATTCAAGCTAGGCTTCAGTAGTACATGAACTGAGAACTCCCAGATTTACAAGCTGGTTTTAGAAAAGGCAGAGGAACCAAAGATCAAAATGCCAAAGTACGTTGGATCAAAGAAAAAGCAAGAGAATTCCAGATAAACATATACTTTTGTTTCAGTGACTATACTAAAACATTTGATTCTGTGGATTACAACAAACTGTGGAAAATTCTTAAAGGAATGGGAATATCAGTCCATCTTACTTGCCTCCTGACAAACCTGTATGCAGGTCAAGAAGCAACAGAAACAGATATGGAAAAATGGACTGGTTCAAAATGGAAAGGAGTACATCAAGGCTGTGTATTGTCACCCTGATAGTTTAATTTATATGTAAATTACATCATATGAAATTCTGGGCTGGAAGAAACATAAGCTGGGATCAAGATTTCTGGGAGAAATATCAACAGCTTCAGATATGCAGATGACACTACCCTAATGACAGAAAATGAAGAGGTACTAAAGATCAACTTGATGAAGGTGAAAAAGGAGAGTGAAAAAGCTGGCTTAAAACTCAACATTGAAAAAACATATATCATGGCATCTGGTCCCATCACTTCATGGCAAATAGATGAGGAAACAATGAAATAGTGACAGATTTTATTTTATTGGGCCCCAAAATCACTGCAGATGTGACTACAGCCATGGAATCAAAAGACACTTACTCTTTGAAGAAAGCTACATCAAACCTAAAGAGCAGATTAAAAAGGAGACATTACTTTTTAACTATGCATTTAACATTACATTTCAACTATATGGATAGTTGAAATGTAGTTGAAACTATGGTTTGAACTTAGTTTAAACTAAGTTCATATAGTTGAAACTATCGTTTTTCCAATAGTCATGTATGGATGTGAGAGTGGGACCATAAAGAAAGATGAGTGCCAAAGAATTGATGCTTTTGAACTGTGGTGTTTGAAAAGACACTTACAGTCCCTTGAAATGCAAGGAGATCAAACCGGTCAATACTAAAGGAAACCTATCATGAATGTTCACTGGAAGGATTGAGGCTGAAGTTGAAGCTACAAATTTCTGGTCACCTAATGCAAGACCCATCTCGTTGGAAAAGCCCCTGATGCTGGCAAATATTGAAGGCCAGAGGAGAAGGGGAAGACAGATGCTGAGATGGTTGGATGGAATCACTAGCTCCATGGACATGAGTTTGCTGGGATCCAGCCCCAGTGGATCCAGGGTGATTCGAAGGTGGGGACTGAGTCAACGTCCTTGGAAAAATACATATTTAATCACAGATATATAGAGAGATTCAAAGCGGATAGTGTAGTAGGAAAATTAGTGGAGAAAAACAGGCTGAATAACTTGGTTTACGTGGAATAGCATCCATGCTCCAGATGGAAATTCAGCCAGAAAAACGGGGAGCAAGAAAGAAATGACATGGGGGAATCAGTCTTTCCAGAAACTGATCCGATTTCTTTATTTTGGGGTTTGCTTATATACTTTTTGTTACATATAGGGATGGATACAGAGTCACACGGGGGGTCAGCAGTCCTGACCTTTATCAAAATCAGGTGCTTCACATAAAAAGGTCTTGGGGAGTTTACATCATCTTCTGGCCATGAGTGAGACCTGCTGACATTTTATGATCCTTTCTTTCTGATAACCAAAAAACTTATTTTTTCCAAGGGTGTTTTTTCTTATACCAAGCACCACCCTCCAAATAAAGTTGCATTCCTATAGGGTGAGGGTGTAGTAAATTACAATCAAGAAAGGAATTTATTTAACCCAAGGTTAACATGATTAATCTTAAAGGTTAATACTTATTTCTCCTATATGCTTAAAGGTTAATACTTATTTTTCCTATATGCTAATTTATATTCATTATAAGGGCAGGGAATATGGAGATTTAGCAGCAAACATCAACCCTACAAATGAAAATCCTTTCACCAATATTCCCCTTAAGATCCATTTAGTCTTAAGATAGTGATAAAGTTATATTTTTACATAGCAAGGACACAGTGATTTATAACAAAGTACAGTGATCTATTACAAAAGAGAAAATTCACTAACTCAAAAAGTCTAGTATTGCTAACCTTAAAAACGACTATATTTCCTTTTCTATATTCCAAGTACATTGATTACTATATTCCCAGGTGCCTAAGGATATGGAGGCCTGGCGGCAATCATTGACTCAACAATGAGAAAAGCCCTATGCTAATTAAGACTCTCAAAATACTCCAAAACTCTCTGTGCTGTTTGTGGTTGAGAGGTAGTAAACAATCATGTGGCAGGAGTGTGGATAATCCTGTCACACAAGCTAGTCTGTCAGCAGAGAGGTTTGACCTAAGACACTCTTTTCACACCCAGGGCAGGGAATTAGCAGCAATTATTGGCACAACAAATGAAAAACCCTTCACCAATATAATTCCTAACCAACTCACTATACTAATAATTTCCAACTCCCCAAAACAATTTGCCTTTAGTAAGTCTAAAACATCTCATGCCTCTCAGATTGGGAGGCTGTAAACAATCACATGTGGCCGGACGAACCTATACAGGAGGGCTAGATAACCCTCAGAGCAGTCCGTAAGCTGAAACACTATTGTCACGCCCAGGAATTTTTTATTAACTGGAGCTACAAGTTAACTCCTTCTCTGAGAAAAACGGTTATGGGGGAGAGCATAAAACAGACTTTGGTTTTGGGGTAGATGCTCAGGAACAGGGGTTTTCCTGAGGCTTGATCACGCCTTTGCTTATGCCAAGCCTCCTTCCTCATGACCTTTGCCATGGGTGGAGTTCCTCACGCTGGCCCCCGGCATGAGTTGAACAAACTTCAAGAGATGCTGAAGGCCAGGGAAGCCTGGCATGCTGCCATCCATGTGGTTGCAAAGAGACACAAATGAGGGACTGAATAATAATAACTGTATATTAAAAAAAATAGGGATTTATATTCAATATCTTATAATACCCTATTTTTAAAAAAGAACCTAGAAAGGCATACATATATATAACTGAATACTTTGCTATGCACCTGAAGCATTGTAAACCAACTATGTCATGCTTAGTCACTCAGTCGTGTTTGATACTTCGTGACACTATGGACACCGTAACCTTTGGTCTTCTCTGTCTTTGGGGATTCTCTATGAAAGAGTACTGGAGTGGGTTGCCATGCCCTTCTCCAGGGGATGTTTCTAGCCAGGGATTGAACCCAGGTCTCCTGCACAGCAGGTGGATTCTTTACCATCTGAGTTATCAGAAGGCCCCCAAACCACTATCAGTTCTGTTCAGTCACTCAATAGTGCCAGACTCTTTGTGACTCCATGGATTGCAGCATGCCAGGCTTCCCTATCCTTCACCAACTCCCGGAGCTTGTTCAAACTCATGTCCATAGTGATGCCATCCAACCATCTCATCCTCTGCTGGCCCCTTCTCCTCCTGCCTTCAATCTTTCCCAGCATCAGGGTCTTTTCCAATGAGTCAGTTCTTCGCATCTGGTGGCTGAAGTATAAGGGCTTCAAATTCAGCATCAGTCCTTCCAATGAATATTCAGAATTACTTTCCTTTGGGATTACTAGTTTGACCTGTTTGCACTCCAAGGGCCTCACAAGAGTCTTCTCCAACACCACAGTTCAAAAGCATCAATTCTTCGGTGCTCAGATTTCTTTATAGTCCAACTCTAACATCCATACATGACTACTGGAAAAACCATAGCCTTGACTAGACAGACCTTTGTTGGCAAAGTAATGTTTTTGCTTTTTAACATGCTGTCTAGGTTGGTCATAAATTTCCTTTGGAGTAAGCGTCTTTTAATTTTATGGCTGCAGTCACCATCTTCAGTGATTTTTTGAGCCCCAGAAAATAAAGTCTGCCACTGTTTCCACTGTTTCCCCATCTATTTGCCATGAAGTGATGGGACCGGATGCCATGATCTTCGTTTTCTGAATTTCGTTGAGCTTTAAGCCAACTTTTTCCCTCTCCTCTTTCACTTTCATCAAGACGCTCTTTAGTTTTTCTTCACTTTCTGCCATAAGATTGGTGTCACCTGCATATCTGAGGTTATTGATATTTCTCCCAGCAATCCTGATTCCAGCTTGTGCTTCATCCAACCCAGCGTTTCTTATGATGTATTCTGCATAAAAGTTAAACAAGCAGGGTGACAATATACAGCCTTGAGGAACTCCTTTCCCAATTTGGAACTAGTCTGTTGTTCCATGTCCAGTTCTAACTGTTGCTTCATCACCTGCCTACAGATTTCTCAAAAGGCAGGTCAGGTGGTCTGAAATTCCTATCTCTTTCAGAATTTTCCACAGTTTATTGTGATCCACACAGTCAAAGGCTTTGGCATAGTCAATCAAGAGATAGAAGTTTTTCTGGAACTCTCTTGCTTTCTTGATGATCCAGTGGATGTTGGTAATTTGATCTCTGATTCCTCTGCCTTTTCTAAATCTAGCATGAACAACTAGAAGTTCACAGTTCATGTATTGAGATGCTTAGATTGGAGAATTTTGAACATTACTTTACTCGTTTGTGAGATAAGTGCACTTGTGCAGTAGTTTGAGCATTCTTTGGTGTTGTCTTTCTTTGAGACTGGAATGAAAACTGCACTTTTCAAGTCTTGTGGCCACTGTTGAGTTTTCCAAATTTGTTGGCATATTGAGTGCAGAACTTTCACAGCATCATCTTTCAGGATTTGAAAGAGCTCAACTGGAATTCCATTACGTCTATTAACTTTCTTCATAGTGATTTTTCCTAAGGCCCACTTGATTCCAAATTCCAGATGTATGGCTCTAGGTGAGTGATCACACCATTGTGATTATCTGGGTCGTGAAGATCTTTTTTGTACAATTCTTCTGTGTATTCTTTCCACCTCTTCTTAGTATCTTCTGCTTCTGTAGTTCCATATAATTTCTGTTCTTTGCTGCTGCTGCTGCTAAGTCGCTTCAGTCGTGTCCGACTCTGCAACCCCTTAGACAGCAGCCCACCAGACTCCCCCGTCCCTGGGATTCTCCAGGCAAGAACACTGGAGTGGGTTGCCATGTCATTCTCCAATTCTGTTCTTTATTGAGCCCATTTTTACATGAAATATTCCTTTGGTATCTCTAAATTTTTTGAAGAGATCTCTAGTCTTTCCCATTCTATTGTTTTCCTCTATTTCTTTGCATTGATCATTGGGGAAGGCTTTCGTATATCTCCTTGCTATTCTTTGGAACTTTGCATTCAAATGGGTATATTTCCTCTTTCCGGCTTTGCTTTTCACTTCTCTTTTTTTCACAGCTATTTGTAAGGCCTCCTCAGACAGCCATTTTACTTTTTTGCATTTCCTTTTCTTGGGGATGGTCCTGTCTCCCACAATGTCATGAACCTCTGTCCATAGTTCATTAGGCACTCAGTCTGTCAGATCTAGTCCCTTAAACCTATTTCTCACTTCCACTGTATAATCATAAGGGATTTGATTTAGGTCATACCTGAATGGTCTAGTGGTTTCCCCCTACTTTCTTCAATTTAATTCTGCCTTTGACAATAAGGAATTCATGATCTGAGCCACAGTAAGCTCCCAGTCTTGGTTTTGCTGACTGTATAGAGCTTCTCCATCTTTGGCTGCAAAATAATATAATCAATCTGTTTTCACTGTTGACTGTGTCATGATGTCCATGTGTAGATTCTTCTCTTGTGTTATTGGAAGATGGCTTTTGCTATGACCAGTGTGTTTTCTTGACAAAACTCTGCCCTTTCGGTACTCCAAGGCCAAATTTGCCTGTTACTACAGATTTTTCTTGACTTCCGACTTTTGCATTCCAGTCACCTAGAATGAAAAGGGCATCTTTTTGGGGGTGTTAGTTCTAAAAGGTCTTATAGGTCTTCATAGGACTGTTCAACTTCAGATTTTTCAGCATTACTCTTCAGGGCATAGACTTGGATTACCGTGATATTGAATGGTTTCCCTTGGAAATGAATATAGATCATTCTGTCATTTTTGAGATCACACCCATGTACTGCATTTGGGACTCTTTTGTTGACTATGATGGCTACTCCATTTCTTCTATGGGATTCTTTCCCACAGTAGTAGATATAATAGTCATCTGAGTTAAATTCACCCATTCCAGTCCACCTTAGTTTACTGATTCCTAAAATATCAACGTTCACTGTTGCCATCTCCTTTTTTACCATTTCCAATTTGCCTTGAATTGTGGACCTACCATTCCAGGTTCCTATGCAATATTGCTCTTTACAGCATTGGCCCTTGCTTCCATAACAAGTCACATCCACAACTGGGTGTTGTTTTTGCTTTAACTCCATCTCTTCTTTCTGGAGTTATTTCTCTACTGATTTCCAGTAGCATTTTGGGCACCTAGCCTTCGACTGTGTGGATCACAATAAACTGCGGAAAATTCTGAGAGAGATGGGAATACCAGACCACCTAACCTGCCTCTTGAGAAATCTGCATGCAGGTCAGAAAGCAACAGTTAGAACTGGACATGGAACAACAGACTGGTTCCAAATAGGAAAAGGAAACGGAGTACGTCAAGGCTGTATATTGTCACCCTGCTTATTTACCTTCTATGCAGAGTACATCATGAGAAACGCTGGACAGGAAGAAATACAAGCTGGAATCAAGATTGCCAGGAGAAATATCGGTAAACTCAGATATGCAGATGACACCACCCTTATGGCAGAAAGTGAAGAGGAACTAAAAAGCCTCTTGATGAAAGTGAAAGAGGAGAGTGAAAAATGTTGGCTTAAAGCTCAACATTTAGAAAACAAAGATCATGGCATCCAGTCCCATCACTTCATGGGAAATAGATGGGGAAACAGTGGAAACAGTGTCAGATTTTATTTTGGGGGGCTCCAAAATCACCGCAGATGGTGACTGCAGCCATGAAATTAAAAGACACTTACTCCTTGGAAGAAAAGTTATGACCAATCTAGATAGTATATTCAAAAGCAGAGACATTACTTTGCTGACTAAGTTCCATCTAGTCAAGGCTATGGTTTTTCTAGTAGTCATGTATGGATGTGAGAGTTGGACTGTGAAGAAGGCTGAGCACCAAAGAATTGATGCTTCTGAACTGTGGTGTTGGAGAAGACTCTTGAGAGTCCCTTGGAATGCAAGGAGATCCAACCAGTCCATTCTGAAGGAGATCAGCCCAGGGATTTCTTTGGAAGGAATGATGCTAAAGCTGAAGCTCCAGTACTTTGGCCACCTCATGTGAAGAGCTGACTCATTGAAAAAGACTCTGATGCTGGGAAGGATTGGGGGCAGAAGGAGAAGTGGATGACCGAGGATGAGATAGCTGGATGGCATCATGGACTCGATGGACGTGAGTCTGAATGAACTCCAGGAGTTGGTGATGGATAGGGAGGCCTGGCGTGCTGCGATTCATGGGGTTGCAAAGAGTCGGACATGACTGAGTGACTGAACTGACTGACTGACCGACCTCAGGAGTTCATCTTTCAGTGTCTTACCTTTTTGCCTTTCATACTGTCCATGGAAGTCTCAAGATAAGAATACTGAAGTCGTTTGCCATTCCCTTCTCTAAGGAACAGAGAATGCATGGCTTCTCCATGCATTCACCTCACATGCTATCATAATAATGCTTAAAATTCTCCAAGCCAGGATTTAACAATATGTGAAGCATGAACTTCCAGATTTTCAAGCTGGATTTAGATAAGGCAGCTGAATTAGCGGTCAAATTGCCAATATCCATTGGATTATTGTAAACCAAGAGTTCTAGAAATTAATCTACATCTGCTTTACTGACTATGCCAAAGTTTTTGAGTGTGTGGATCGCAACAAACTGTGAAGAAACCAAATATATATATATATATATATATATATATATATATATATATATATATATATATAAATTATCAGTTCTTTTGAGTATGAAATTAGGTAATCTTAATTTAGGTTTAAATGATTTTGAAAGTCATTGCCTGGTGGAAAACAATCTGATATGGCAATTGTTAAAGTAATCCTATCTAGTATAAAACTACTTCTTTCAGATTTCTTTTTGTAGCAAGCTATGCCACCTGTCTTCCAACAACACAAGAGAAGTCTCTACACATGGACATCACCAGATGGTCAACACTGAAATCAGACGGACTATATTATTTGCAGCCAAAGGTGGAGAAACTCTATATAGTCAACAAAAACAAGACCAGGAGCTGACTGTGGCTCAGATCATGAACTCCTTATTACCAAATTCAGACGGAAATTGAAGAAAGTAGGGAAAACCGTTAGACCATTCATGTATGACCTAAATCAAATCCCTTATGATTATACAGTGGAAGTGAGAAATAGACTTAAGCGTCTAGATGTGATAGAGTGCCTGATGAACTATGGAATGAGGTTCGTGACATTGTACAGGAGACAGGGATCAAGAGCAACCCCATGGAAAAGAAATGCAAAAAAGCAAAATGGCTGTCTGGGGAGGCCTTACAAATAGCTGTGAAAAGAAGAGAGGTGAAAAGCAAAGAAGAAAAGGAAAGATATAAGCATCTGAATGCAGAATTCCAAAGAATAGCAAGAAGAGACAAGAAAGTTTTCTTCAACGATCAATGCAAAGAAATAGAGGAAAACAGCAGAATGGGAAAGACTAGACATCTCCTCAAGAAAATTGGAGATACCAAGGGAACATTTCATGCAAAGATGGGCTCAATAAAAGACAGAAATAGTCTGGACCTAACAGAAGCAGAAGATATTAAGAAGAGGTGGCAAGAATACATGGAAGAACTGTACTAAAAAGATCTTCCTGACCCAGATAATCATGATGACGAGATCACTAATCTAGAGCCAGTCATCTTGCAATGTGAAGTCAAGTGGGCCTTAGAAAGCATCACTATGAACAAAGCTAGTGGAGGTGATGGAATTCCAGTAGGGCTGTTTCAAATCCTGAAAGATGATGCTGTGAAAGTGCTACACTCATTAGGCCAGCAAATTTGGAAAACTCAGGAGTGGCGACAGGACTGGAAAAAGTCAGTTTTCATTGCAATCCCAAAGAAAGGCAATTCCAAAGAATGCTCAAACTACTGCACGATTGCACTCATCTCACACGCTAGTAAAGTAATGCTCAAAATTCTCCAAGCCAGGCTTCAGCAATATGTGAACCGTGAACTCCCAGATGTTCAAGCTGGTTTTAGAAAAGGCAGAGGAGCCAGAGATCAAATTGCCAACATCCGCTGGATCATGGAAAAAGCAAGAGAGTTCCAGAAAAACATCTACTTCTGCTGACTATGCCAAAGCCTTTGACTGTGTGGATCACAATAAAGTGTGGAAAATTCTGAAAGAGATGTGAATACCAGACCACCTAACCTGCCCCTTGAGAAATCTGTATGCAGTTCAGGAAGCAACAGTTAGAACTGGACATGGAACCACAGACTGTTTCCAAAAAGGAAAACAAGTACATCAAGGCTGCATATTATCTACCTGCTTATTTAACTTCTATGCAGAGTATATCATGAGAAACGCTGGACTGGAAGAAACAAAAGCTGGAATCAAGATTGCCGGGAGAAATATCAATAACCTCAGATATGCACATGACACCACCCTTATGGCAGAAGCTGAAGAAGAACAAAAAAGCCTCTTGATAAAAATGAAAGAGGAAAGCAAAATAGTTGGCTTAAAGCTCAACATTCAGAAAACAAAGATCATGGCATCTGGTCCCCTCATTTCATGGAAAATAGATGGGGAAACAGTGGAAACAGTGTCAGAATTTATTTTTTGGGGCTCCAAAATCACCGCAGATGGTGACTGCAGCCATGAAATTAAAAGATGCTTACTCCTTGGAAGAAAAGTTATGACCAACCTAGATAGCATATTCAAAAGCAGAGACATTACTTTGCCGACTAGGTTTCGTCTAGTCAAGGCTATGGTTTTTCCTGTGGTCATGTATGGATGTGAGAGTCGGACTGTGAAGAAGGCTGAGCACTGAAGAATTGATGCTTTTGAACTGTGGTGTTGGAGAAGACTCTTGAGAGTTCCTTGGACTGCAAGGAGATCCAACCAGTCCATTCTGAAGGAGATCAACCCTGGGATTTCTTTGGAAGGACTGATGCTGAAGCTGAAACTCCAGTACTTTGGCCACCTCATGCGAAGAGCTGACTCATTGGAAAAGACTCTGATGCTGGGAAGGATTGGGGTCAGGAGGAGAAGGGGACAACAGAGGATGAGATGGTTGGATGGCATCATGGACTCGATGATCGTGAATGTGAGTGAACTCCGGCAGATGGTAATGGACAGAGAGGCCTGGCATGCTGCGATTCACGGGCTCACAAAGAGTCAGACACGACTGAGTGACTGAACTTAACTCGACTGATGCCAACTGTGAGTTTCAGAATGAGAAGGTTTATTTTTAAACTTAAATCCTCTGAATAGTGAAATATAGCACTAAGTTTTTGGTGGTCAGTGTACCAATCATGAAGCAAATATCTGCTGATAAATGTCTATGTTTTACTCTGATAGCTATTCCTAATATACCAACATAACATTGTAATTACATTGTTATCTATTTTCATAAACATCTTAAAACAGCTTGACAATTTCATAGAAGTTTATAATATTCTCAAAAGAATCTCAGAATTATCTAGACCGTGTAAATAATGCCAAAAAAGATTAATGGCTTTTATTAGATTATATGGTTTCTGCCTGCAATATTGCAACTCTGACTTAGATCACTTTACTAAATAGTAGAATTTAAAAAGTAAAAACTTTATAAAGAAGTGTTCTCAATTTTACTTAGCAGAGAGAAAATATACTGTGGTGATGTTGGATAGAAGGAATTTATTTTACTTCAAAATTAATAATGCATTATATTGAAACAATTACAGTCAATCAAGTGGTGTTGCATTGAGCTTTAAATATTCAATTAATTCTGTGATATATATTAAAAAACACACTATTGAAAAATAAATCATGAAGAGCATGCAGTGTATCAAATAATACCTAAAATCACTGAATGTACTATATGAAGTGTTTATCTTCCAAATCAAACATTCAGTCTAAAAGGAAATTAATGAAAATTGGCACTAGCAGGTTTCTATGTCTCTAAAACATATCAAATATATAAAAATTTGTGTGGACCCAAAGAAGTGTGCACACACACACATACAGACACCATGAAATAGCTGTCATCTTATGTCTAAGGTTTCTTTTAGAAGAGAACTACACAAAAATATCAAACTAGAAAGATGATGCTTTAGTATTTAAAATGTGACCATTTTTTAATAGCCAATTCTTTGGTTCTTTTTAAATTGCCTCTTACCTAATCAGTGCTTTTGGTAAGCAGAGTAATGTCTTTTTCCTTTTTTTTTGGAAAGTAGTCATTACTCAACTGCCATAAAACCATGTTGGGGGAAAAAATGAGGAGCTAGTATAATTTAATAAAGTACTGTCTTAGCAAGATTTGAGTTTCATGACTCCAAAATAGAAATAAGGCATTCTTTGTAACAAATTAAATAGGATAAATCTCATACGAGATATATATGTGTGTGTGCAAAAAGGCAAAACAATAGAAATATTTTTATTCAATTTCTATTATTTGACTTAGAATTCATAAGAAAAGCCCTTTTAGGAGAAATTCACAATCAAAATCAATTTTGTCATGTTGATCTATGTAGCCATAAAATACACAGTTCGCATTTATTATCAAGCTCTACCATATGAGGAGTGCATCATTAAGCACTGCATTGATTGACAGAGAAACATAAAATTACTTGAGAATTATGATTCCCCTGGAGGGACTGGTGAGAATGTGGATGAGTCCTCCACTTCCAAGGCTAACTGAAGACTTTCATAGAGCTGCAGCAATAGTTTCATTACATGCTAGAACACGTGATGCCATGTCTGCTCTCTCAACCATCTTCCCTCCTTTTGGGCATCTGATCATTGGGCTTCATGTGACACCAACACAAGTGTAAAATATTTGTACTCTTAGGAGCTCTCATAGGATATGAACCCAAAGTGAATGAGCTCTAATGCAGGCACAAAAGACATGTTTAATACTTGATATCTGTTTCATGACAAGTGTGTTAATTACCCACTTAATGAGAGGCATCAGTTCTGATACTGCTTCAAGCTTGACCAAGAACAACAAACTTTCTGCACAACTTTATCCTCACTTCTCACAGCTTAGACTTTGCTTAGCTGCAATTCAGTGCCAAACCCTCTATCTATAGAGGAATGATTTAGAAAAAAAGAAAAAAAAATAATTGATTGCAGTTTTCCCTCACTGATTGTAAAATTGTGCTCAAGGATATTGTGCCCTCCCTCTGTCTTTCAATGTTCTCCATTCAATGATACACATTATCAATTTATGCTTTGGTTTAGTTCAGTAAAAAATCATCTTCATACATGGGTGTGTCTGTTTTCTAATTGTCACAAGATGAAAGCTGAGTTTCTTTCTTTGTTTTTTAAATCCGAATGAAAAAAGGATCACATTTATTCATCAAGCACTGTAACTCAACTCTGGTCCTGAAAATATTTCACTTTTCCTGGTAACTTTAAAGGTATCATTTAGTCTTATAGTTCTAATACACAATCTTGAAAGCACTAAATCTTTAAACTTCTTCAAAATCTCATTTTCAACCCTGCTGTCTTCAGTGGCTCCATTCTTTGGAAACCTGATCTCACTTAGACTCTGTGCCTGGGCTGGAGATGGATGAGGAGAGGAATGTATTAGTGAGATATGTTGGGACCAATCATTTGCTGCAGAGCTGCAATGCCTACACCTGGACAGGCCTGCTCCTCCAGGAACAAAATAACAATGAAACTATATGTGACTCAAATAACTGCATGCATGCACAGCTGGGAGAAATTCCGGACAAGAAGTACAGAGGCCAAAAACAGACAAGCAAAAATCCACTGGCATTTTTGAAGAGCCTGCGGAGCAAAAGCAGTACAATAGCGGGTTACTGAGCATGCCTCCTGCACACAACACCACCAGTGAAGTGAAGTGTGAAAGTCACTCAGTTGTGTTTGACTCTTTGCGACCCATGGACTGTACAGTCCATGGAATTCTCTAGGCCAGAACACCGGAGTGGGTAACCTGTCCCTTCTTCAGGGGATCTTCCAAACCTAGGGGTAGAATCCAGTGTCTCACATTGAAGGTGGATTCTTTACCAGCTGAGCCACAAGGGAAGCTCAAGAGCATCACCAGAGGGATGGGCAAACCACCTAAGCATCCCACTGGCCCAACCTCTAAACACACTAAGAGGGTAACAGATAGGAAGGCCAGAGGTCCCCACTTGGCAAGAGGAGATAAAGTACAAATGGCAGATTTTTTGTTTTGTTTTGTTTTGTTTTTCCCATTCTCTGCTGATGAAAGCAGTTCTGCCTAAGACTAACTATTTTTTTTTCTTTTATCAAAACTTGGACTAATAATAGCTCAACAAGCCAGTATTCATGTCAGCTGTTTTATGGCTGAGGATGACACATCTCATACCTTTCTATCTCAAAAATGCATATTGTGGGAGAGGGGCCTGGTAAAATTCCCTCAGCCTTGAGGTGTCTCTCTTATCTGATTAGCAACTTGTTAAAAGACATAAAACACCTTGTTGAAAACTAGCAAGGGGACATTATTACTGTCCCCTCCTGATGTCTATGTCAGAAGCTTTCTCTGTCTCTCTTAAATCCTGTTACACAAATGCTCTAGTGGTCAAGCCTGATCTCTGGCCATGGGTTGAAATACTCCCTTTCCTGAGGTCATGAATCCTGGTGTAGTACATGGCTTGCAGCAGCAACCTTTCATCCTGGGGTCTTGTCCAGGATCTTCAAGACAAAGTAAGGATGATTGGAGCTCTAGTTCTTTGTTCTCCTAGTAAACACGTTTTCTGCTGTAATTTACTAACTCTACAGTGTGCCTGTGTGTGTAAGTAGCATGAAAGAGACATGGAATTAACCACAAATGTGTGTTGAGCCCTGCTCTGTGGATTTGTGGTGCTTCATAATGACTGAAGGCAACTCCAAAGGGGAGACTTGTCGGGAGTTTATATCGACCTGCTAATGCCAAGAGGGTCCCAATGTCCCTGCGAAGGGAGAGGCCAGAAATAGGTGAATCATATGGCCCAAACTTTCCTTTCTTAGTCACCTTTTCCTGGTCTCTTTGATCATTTTTTAACTGCCTGGGGAATTAGAACTACTAACCTAATCTATCAGATCACAGAGTTTCAAAGTATTTGCAATCCATGCTGTTGGTTGTTTTGTCAAGCACTCCAGACAAGAGCACTTTAGGGAGCTTGGTGGAGCTCTAGCTCCAAGAACATCTCTCAGGATGGAAGTGGCTCTCTTGACTGCCTGCCTCACTGGCCAGCAACTTGAAAGTGAGTCTTTGTCACAGCTGTGCCTCTGATCTATGTGGATAGGAGCACTATTGGTGACCATGAGGTTTTGAGGACACAGATTGGGAATCCCAGGATCAGGTCAGATTGGAAGTGCAATGGTCTTCTTCCTTTGATAATGCTAGCTCTTAGAGGACCAGAGGAGGGTCTCCAGTGCCTTTTGTCTCCACTCCTTAGATATTCTTTCTGTGGAATCTGTTGGGATGGACTGGAAAAATTGACCCTAATAGCTTGAGGACAAAAATCACTTCTTCCTCACTGCCCAGCCCTTCACCACCTCTTTTGTTATCACATACACTGGAGTGGTAACACTTGGAAGGGATATCTTGGGCTTTATGTTTGTCCTCTTATGATTTAACAGTTCTATTGTGGTCAGGACTATAGTCAGAACTGTGCATAGGCACACAGGAGATGGATATTTCCCTAGTGGACTTAGCTTGGGAGGCATTTTGGAAGGCTATTCTGTTGCACCCTGGGTGGTATCAACAAAAATCAGGTAAAGGTTTTAATGGTGAGGAACTGGACATCAACCTGTGATCCACCAGGTCTACCCCTGGTGCATCTTCAGCCTGCCTTGGTGGTAGAATAGAGAGGGACAGTGGTGGGACACCTGTGTTCATACAGGACAGGTTAACTCCAGCCAGTGAAGGAAGCTTAAATGAAAGACTTGTCTCCACCCCATCTACAGCAGGGAGGAACACCTCCAGTAGAAAAATAGGTGCTGGATGCTGCTTTTATTCTCTTACAGATGGGAGCTAATAATTCCAGCTTCACTCCTTTGAACTGCATCCTGAAAAACTGGGATAGATTAAATCCCTAGAGCTTAAAGAATACATGCCTGATAATTCTGTGTAAATACTGCATGGCCACAGTACCCATTGGAAGATGGCAAACAGTGGCCAGTTGGAGAGTCTCTTAATTATAATACTGCCTTACAATTAGACTGGTTCTGCAGAAAACAAGGGAAATGGAGAGAAGTAGCATATGTTTTACCTTTTTTCTCTCTGACATGCCAAACTTATGGCCTAAGATTATAGATTTGGGTGTGGAACCTTCAGCTCCCTCCTGTCCTCCTACTTAGCCCCCATGTTTGGGGCTTCTGACTGAGCAAACTGAAAGTCAGGGAACTCCTCGGGAGAGAGTTGCCTCAGTCTACTTCCCTGGTGGCTCAGATGGTAAAGCGTCTGACTACAATGCAGGAGACCTGCGTTCAATCCCTCGGTTGGGAAGATCCGCTGGAGAAGGAAATGGCAATCCACTCCAGTACTATTGCCTGGAAAATCCCATGGACAGAGGAGCCTGGTAGGCTACAGTCCACAGGATCGCAAAGAGTCGGACACGACTGAGCGATGTTCCTTCCTACGTTCCTTGCAGTAGAAACTCGAACTGAAATTCAAACTGCTCCAATCTCAGTAGAGGTTCAAACTCCTGTCTCAATACAACCTCAGAGTACTCTGTTTTCACTTGAAACTCAGACAATTGAAGGAAGAGAAGCTCAAACAGCTAAAACTAAAGGTGAGATACAGGATGAGACAGAGGACATGAGACAAAGAGATAAGGAAAAACAGGTTTCTGCATTCTACCCCTGGGATCATATGCAAAAGGCATCCAAGAGATCCTGAGGAATAGTCACACAAGCTATTTCCTCTTCATGAAGCACCCATCAGGAAAAATAATCAATCTATGAGAGTTAAGAAGCCCTTTTCTTATCAAGAAATTCAAAGGACCAAGGAAGATCTGGGAGACTGTTTGGAGTACCCAGAAAAATATATTAGAACCGTTAAGGGTTTTACTCTGCTTTATGACTTTACTTGGCAGAATGTGATATATATCCTGGGACAGACGCTAACTCCTGACTCAAAAACTCGAGTTTTGGAGAAAGTTATTGTCTATGAAGATGAATGGCTTGGTTATGAATCAACAGGAAGGAGAGAGGAAGAGATAGTTCCCCTCTTACTGGTCTGTCTAGTCAAGGCTATGGTTTTTCCAGTAGTCATGTATGGATGTGAGTGTTGGACTGTGAAGAAAGCTGAGCACCAAAGAATTGATGCTTTTGAACTATGGTGTTGGAGAAGACTCTTGAGAGTCCCTTGGACTGCAAGGAGATCCAGCCAGTCCATTCTGAAGGAGATCAGTCCTGGGTGTTCTTTGGAAGGAATGATGCTAAAGCTGAAGCTCCAGTCCTTTGGCCACCTCATGCAAAGAGCTGACTCATTGGAAAAGACTCTGATGCTGGGAGGGATTGGGGGCAGGAGGAGAAGGGTACGACAGAGGATGAGATGGCTGGATGGCATCACAGACTTGATGGACGTGAGTCTGAGTGAACTCCGGGTGTTGGTGATGGACAGGGAGGCCTGGTGTGCTGCGATTCATGGGGTCACAAAAAGTTGGTCACGACTGAGCAACTGAACTGAACTGAACTGAACTGGGAATCAGGAGGGCCAAACTATAGAACCATACTGGGACTATAATGTGGCTAAAGGACGATGGGATCAGAGTCATTTTGTAAGATGTATTCTTGAAGGACTCAGGCGAGTGCATGCTAGGACTTTAAACTATGCCAAACTGGCAAACATAGAACAGAAAAAGAAGGAAGCACTTGGTAAATACCTAGATAGACTGTGAGAAGCCCTTCACAGATTTATAGAGATTCATCCCAAGATTGAAGAGGAAAGAGTCATCTTAAAGGATAGATTTCTCACTCAGTCGGCTCCAGAGATCTGCCATAAGCTACTAAAATAGGTGTATGTATAAAAGCAGTCGTTAGATAACTTATTACAACTGGCTCAGACAGTTTTTTATGGCAAGGAATATGAGGAGAGGATGGAAAGACAGAAGGAGACAAAGGGACAGACTGAAGCCCTAATAATGGTGGTCAGAATAGTTCTGAGACAGCCTGAGAAAAGTGCCCAGAGGGACTCAGGTGGAAAGGGACAGATTTGCTATTGTTGTGGAAAGGAGAGGAAGGTCAAATGGGATTACCCTCAGGTTTCTAAGTTGCCCTTGGGTCCATGTCCAGTCTGCAAAGGACCACAATGGAGAAGAATTGCTTTCAGAGGTGTAGGCCCGAGGCATTGGACTCTCAAGACAATCAGAACTGAAGGTGCCTGGGGGTCCCACAGAGCTCCCATCCTAATTACACCTGAGGAACCCTGGGTACTAATAACTGTGTGTATGTGGGGGCCAGAAGGGGGAGATATCAGACAATTTCCTTTTGGACATCAGGGCAACTTACTCTGTGTTTGCTGAAGGCCCTGGCCCACTTTCTCCCCTGTCCGCTTCCATGATGGGACTGTCTCGATGAGCCAAATGTTATTGTTTCAGTTGTCCTCTAAACTGCAACTGGGACTCTGTTCCCTTTGCACACAAGTTTCTGGTCGTTCCAGAGTCTCTTTCACCCATTTTGGGGAAGGATATACTGAGCAAGATTCATGCTTTTATCTTCATAAATATGGAACTTTCTCTTTCTCTCCCATTAATTGAATAAAATGTAAATCCTAGAGTGTAGACCAATGGAAAACCTGTGGATCAAATACAAAAATCTGTTCCTGTCATTAGCAAGCTCAAAGACCCACACATATTTCCACATCAAAAGCAGTATCCTCTAAAATCCGAGGCTAAGGAAGGGTTAAAACCTATCACTGAAAATTTAAAAGAGGAGGGCCTATTAATTCCCTGTAACAGTTCATGCAACACTTCTATTTTGTGTGTGAAAAAATCAAATGATAAATGGAGGCTAGTTCAAGATTTACAAATAATAAATGAGGCTATGGTTCCTTTTTACCCCTTCATGCACAATCCTTATACAATATTGTCTGAAATTCCTGAACTAGTTAAATATTTTTCAGTAACTGATTTAAAAGATGCTTTATTTTCTATACCACTGGCAAAGGAAAGCCAGCTTTTATTTGCCTTTTAAAACTCTACCCAGCAAACTTCTCAGTTAACCTGGGCAGTTTTGCCTCGATTATTTGGGAAGAGCTTGTCATGGGATCTACAAAACTTTAATAGCCCCAAGGCAATTATAATACATAGATGATATTCTGCTCTGTGCTGAGACAGAGGCAGCTTGCTCACAAGCCTTAGAAGACTTCCTAAACTTTTTGGCTTGCTGTGGTTATAAGGCTCAGCTTTGTCAACAACCTGTTAAATACATGGGCCTAATCATATCCAAAGGTGCGAGGGCCATGGGCCCCAAGAGAATTAAGCCTACCTCAAATAATCCCCTATCTATGTATGACTTTAAGACAATTGAGAGGATTTTGAGGCATCACAGGCTACTGCTGCATTTGGATTCTGGGTTATGGGGAACTTCCCAGCTATTATATAAACTTATAACTGAAATTCAACAAGCCCAAACTGACAAGCTAGTTTGGTCTTCAGATTCTCAAAAGGCTTTTAAGGCTCTTCAAATTGCTCTCCTGCAAGTTCCTACTTTGAGTTTGCCAACTGGGTCAGAGTTTAATCTGTCACTGAAAGAAAAGGTATGGCCTTGCAAGTGATGACACAACTCAGAGGGCCTCACTACCAACCTATAGCTTACCTAGGTAAATAATAAAATGTAGTGGCCTGGGGGTGGCCACATTATCTAAGAGTAATTGCTGATGTTGCTTTATTAGTGCATGAAGCTCTTAAGTGTACTAATGGGTAATATATTACTTTACTGATGTCTCATGGTGTGAGTGGGATCTAAAACTCTAAAGTTAATATTTGGATGACAGACAATCGGCTTCTTAAATATCAGTCATTGTTATTAAAAGTGCCAATAACTAAGCTTAAAGTTTGTGGAAACTTAGACCCTTCCACTTTCCTTCCCAAAAAAGAAAATGAAACACCAGATCACGATTGCTCTGAATTTTTAACTTTAAGCTATGCAGCTTGGGAAGATCTGATGAATACCCCATTAGACAATTTTGACACAGAAATATTTACAGATAGCATTTTCTTTTGTTTGGGATACTATGAAGAAAGCAGGTTACACTATATTAATGGCTGAAGAGGTTTTAGAAGCAAACTCTCTTACCCTGGAAGTGAGTGCTTAGCTAGTGGAGCTTGTGGGTCTGATCCAAACTCTAGAGTTAAGCAAAGGGCAGTTGGTAAATATCTACCCTGATTCTAGGTATGTTTATTTGACTTTACATGCTTATGCTGCAATATGGAAAGAAAGTTTAAAACAGCAACATGAGGACCTCTTAAACATTTTAAAGAGATTGGGAAACTTTTAACTGCTGTATATTGTCCTAATGAAGTAGCTTTTATACATTATAAAGGACACAACAGGGATGGGAGTAAAGTAGCTGAGAGTAATCCACTTGCTGACTGTCAAGCCAGAAAAGTGACACTTTAAACCTTCCCCCTTCACTAAAGACACCATTGACCAGGACAAGTCTTGTTGAACAGAAAAAGAAAACAAAAGAAACTACAATAAACAGAGGAAGAATTAGAAAGGTATGAGAAAAGAGGAGCAAAAGTTACTGATAAATGATGGCTGCTGTCTGAGGATGGATGATTAATGTTTCCTGAAAATGCTCAATGAAAAATTCTTAAGTGTTTAAACCAGAGCTCTCATTTAGGCACTTAAAGCACTTACCAGAGAGCTTCTCATTGACTGAAGGTAAAAATTTAATGAAAAATTTAAAGAACATTTTAAAGAGATGTGAGGTTTGTCATAAAAATAACCCATCTATGTACAAAAAAGATCTTCACGACCCAGATAATCATGATGATGTTATCACTAATCTAGAGCCAGACATCTTGCAATGTGAAGTCAAGTGGGCCTTAGAAAGCATCACTACGAACAAAGCTAGTGGAGGTGATAAAATTCCAGTAGAGCTGTTTCAAATCCTGAAAGATGATGCTGTGAAAGTGCTGCACTCAATATGCCAGCAAATTTGGAAAACTCAGCAATGGCCACAAGACTGGAAAAGGTCAGTTTTCATTCCAATCCCAAAGAAAGACAATCCCAAAGAATGCTCAAACTACCACACAATTGCACTCATCTCACATGCTAGTAAAGTAATGCTCAAAATTCTCCAAGCCAGGCTTCAGCAATACATGAACCCCTGATGTTCAAGCTGGTTTTAGAAAAGGCAGAGGAACTGGAGATCAAATTGCCAACATCCGCTGGATCATGGAAAAGCAAGAGAGTTCCAGAAAAACATCTATTTCTGCTTTATTGACTATGCCAAAGCCTTTGACTGTGTGGATCACAATAAACTGTGGAAAATTCTGAAAGAGATGTGAATACCAGACCACCTGACCTGCCTCTAGAGAAATCTGTATGCAGGTCAGGAAGCAACAGTTAGAACTGGACATGGAACAACAGACTGGTTACAAATAGCAAAAGGAGTGCGTCAAGACTGCATATTGTCACCCTGCTTATTTACCTTCTATGCAGAGTACATCATGAGAAATGCTGGACTGGAAGAAACACAAGCTGGAACCAAGATTGCCAGGAGAAATGTCAATAACCTCAGATATGCAAATGACACCACCCTTATGGCAGAAAGTGAAGAGGAACTAAAAAGCCTCTTGATGAAAGTGAAAGAGGAGAGCGAAAAATTTGGCTTAAAGCTCAACATTCAGAAAATGAAGATCATGGCTTCCTGTCCCCTCATTTCATGGGAAATAGATGGGGAAACAGTGGAAACAGTGTCAGACTTTATTTTGGGGGGCTCCAAAATCACTGCAGATGGTGACTGCAGCCATGAAATTAAAAGACGCTTCCTCCTTGGAAGAAAATTTATGACCAATCTAGATAGTTTATTCAAAAGCAGAGACATTACTTTGCCGACTAAGGTCCATCTAGTCAAGGCTATGATTTTTCCTGTGGTCATGTATGGATGTGAGAGTTGGACTGTGAAGAAGGCTGAGCACTGAAGAATTAACGCTTTTGAACTGTGGTGTTGGAGAAGACTCTTGAGAGTCCCTTGAACTGCAAGGAGATCCCACCAGTCCATTCTGAAGGAGATCAACTCTGGGATTTCTTTGGAAGGAATGATGCTAAAGCTGAAGCTCCAGTACTCTGGCCACCTCATGTGAAGAGTTGACTCATTGGAAAAGACTTTGATGTTGGGAGGGATTGGGGACAGGAGGAAAAAGGGACAAGCAAGGATGAGATGGCTGGATGACATCATGGACTCGATGGACGTGAGTCTTGAGTGAACTCTGGCAGATGGTGATGGACAGGGAGGCCTGGCGTGCTGTGATTCATGGGGTCGCAAAGAGTCAGTCACAACTGAGCGACTGAACTGAACTGAACTGAACTGATTGAGATAATTATATGGTTATTATGTTTTAACTTGTTAATATGGTGTATCACATTGATAGATTTCTGAATATTGAAGAATCCTTGCATCCCTGGGTTAAAGCCCCCTTGGTCATAATGTATGATCTTTTTAATATGTTGTTGGATTCTGTTTGCTAGAATTTTGTTAGGGATTTTTGCATCTATATTCATCAGTGATATTGGCCTTTTTTTTTTTTTTTTCTTTTTTTGTGGCATCTTTGTCTGGTTTTGGTATTAGGGTGATGGTGGCCTCATAGAATGAGTTTGGAAGATCAACTTCCTCTGCAATTTTCTGGAATAATTTGAGTAGGATAGGTGTTAGCTCTTCTCTAAATTTTTGGTAGAATTCAGCTGTGAAGCCGTCTGGTCCTGGATTTTGTTTGCTATAAATTTCTGATTACAGTGTTGATTTCTGTTCTTGTGATGGGTCTGTCAAGATTTTCTATTTCTTCCTGGTTCAGTTTTGGAAAGTTATACTTTTCTAAGAATTTGTCCATTTCTTCCAAGTTGCCTATTTTATTGGCATACAGTTGCTGATAGTAGTCTCGTATTTCTATGTTGTCTGTTGTGATTTCTCCATTTTAATTTCTAATTTTGTTGACTTGATTCTTCTCCATTTTTTTCTTGATGAGCCTGACTAATTGGTTTGTCTATTTATCTTCTCAAAGAATCAGCTTTAGCTTTGTTGATTTTTGCTATGTTCTCCTTTTATTTTATTTTTTTTTCATTTATTTCTGCCCTAATTTTTATGGTTTCTTTCCTTCTACTAACCCTGGGTTTATAATAATCAAGATATGGAAGCAGCCTAGCTGTCCCTCAGCAGATGAATGGATAAGAAAGCTGTGGTACATATACACAATGGAATATTAGTCAGTCATTAAAAAGAATGCATTTGAATCAGTTCTAATGAGCTGGATGAAACTGGAGCCTATTATACAGAGTGAAGAAAGTCAGAAAGAAAAACACCAATACAGTATACTAATGCATATATAAGGAATTTAGAAAGGTGGTAATGATGACCCTATATTCAAGACAGCAAGAGACACAGACTCTTGCTTGGACTCTGTGGGAGAAGGAGAGGGTGGTATGGTTTGAAAGAATAGCATTGAAACATGTATGTTATCATATGTGAAACAGATCACCAGTCCAGGTTTGATACATGAGACAGGGTGCTCAGAGATGGTGCCCTGGGATGACCCTGAGGGATGAGATGGGGAGGGAGGTGGGAGGGGATTTCAGGAAGGGGAAACATGTACACCCATGGCTGACTAACATCAATGTATACCAAAAGCCACACAGTAGTTTAAGTAATTAGCCTCCAATTAAAATAAACAAATTAACTTAAAAAAACTGAAAATCTAGCAAAATCTGGAAAAGAACAAAGCAGAAATATCCTGAAGAGGACTGGGAAAATGATTTTACTCATATGCCATATGCCAAAAAAAAACAAAACAAAACAAAAAAAAACACCAGATTCTCTTGCTTACAGATTTGAGTGGACATACTTACTGGATGGATTGATGTTTTTCCCAGCCATCAGTTCAGTTCAGTTCAGTTCAGTTCAGTTCAGAGGCTCAGTTGTGTCCAACTTTGTGTCTTTGTGACTCCATGGACTGGAGTCAGGCTTCCCTGTCCATCATAAACCCCTGAAGTTTACCCAAAATCATGTCAATTGAGTCTGTGATGCCATCCAACCATCTCATCCTCTGTCCTTCCCTTCTCCTCCCACTTTCAGTCTTTCCCAGCATCAGGGACTTTTCAAATGAGACAGTCATTTGTATCAAGTGGACAAAGTATTGGAGTTTCAGCTTCAACATCAGTCCTTCCAATGAACACTCGGGACTGATCTCCTTTAGGATGGACTGGTTGGATCTCCTTGCAGTCCAAGGGACTCTCAAGAGTCTTCTACACCACAGTTCAAAAGCATCAATTCTTCATCACTCAACTTTCTTTATAGTCCAACTCTCACATCCATGCATGACTACTGGAAAACCATAGCTTTGACTAGACGGATCTTTGTTGGCAAAGTAATCTCTCTGCTTTTTAATATGCTGGTAGTTAGGTCATATCTTTTCTTCCAAGGAGCAAGCGTTTTTAATTTCATAGCTGCAGTCACCATCTGCAGTGATTTTTTGAGCCCTCCAAAAATAGTCTGTCACTGTTTCCATTGCTTCCCCATTTATTTGCCATGAAGTGGTGGGACTGGATACCATGATCCTAGTTTCCTGAATGTTGAGTTTTCAGCCAACTTATTCACTCTCCTCTTTCACTTTCATCAAGAGGCTCTTTAGTTCTTCTTTACTTTATTCCATAAGGGTGGTGTCATCTGCATATCTGAGTTTACTGACATTTCTACCAACAAATCTGATTCCAGTTTGTGCTTCATCCAGCCCAGAGTTTCTCATGATGTACTCTGCATATAAGTTAAATAATCAGGGTGACAATATATAGCCTTGAGGAACTCCTTTCCCAATTTGGAACCAGTCTGTTGTTCCATGTCCATTTCTAGCTGTTGCTTCCTCACCTGCTTAAATGTTTCTCAAAAGGCAGGTCAGGTGGTCTGGTATTTCCATATCTTTCAGAATTTTCCACAGTTTATTGTGATCCACACAGTCAAAGGCCCTTAAGGTTAGGTTTTAGCCCTTAATTTGAACAAATACAAAGTATAAAGGTGATTTTACAAAATTGATTGGCCTTAGATATTTTAACAGTCTCACAAGGAGTAACTAGTGCCATTATTCTTATTCAGTGTTGTACATATATACCAGATATGAGCACTAATGTTACTCATTTTTACTAAACACATGAACAAGTTTATTCAGGTGATGGATATTCCTGAAGCCTCAATTGCCTCACTTTGGGAGACATTGACTAGTTCCCATGGTGGAAGACTGTCTTAATTGTAATAATTCCGATTGTTCTGTTTTGTTTGCTCCCTGTATCTGTAATTGTGTAGATTGATTTGTTTCTAGTTGCATGAAGGTTTTTAAGTTACAAATGGTTGTCCAAACTCCTATGAGTGCCACAGCTTCCTCCAACTACTACTTGGGGACCTTCAATATGAGGGTTAGGAGAATATATAACCTCAACAACTTAAGAACATGCCCCTTCCCAGCAGGAAGTGGTTATGGAATGAAAATTCCACCCCTTTCTTTTGGCAATATAATTCTTCTAAAAGAAAAGGAAGGAATGAGAGGGTAAAATGTAGGAAACCAGAAATCCCTGAGTGACAAGAGAAAATAAACTATAAAATAAACTGCAAGTGGCAGGTGCTTCTCCCCCTCCCCCTTCTCTGTTGACAAAACCAGTTCTGCCTAAGACTAACCTTATTTTTATTCTTTTCTCAAACCTTGGACTGACAATGGCTCAACAAACCAGTAATCATGTCAAATGTTTTATGACTGGGGATGACACACCTCCCCCTATTCTATCTCAGAAAACGCATATTGTGGGAGAGAGTCCTGGTGAAACTCCCTCAGCCTTAAGGTATCTCTCTTATCTGATTAGCAGCTTGCTAGCAAACGTAAAACACCTTTCTAAAAAGTAGCAAGGAGGCATTTTTTCAGCCCCCTTCTAATGTCTATGTCAGAAGCTTTCTCTATCTCTCTTGCACTTTAATAAAATTCTGTTACACAAAAATTGGAAGGAATGATGCTAAAGTTGAAACTCCAGTACTTTGGCCACCTCATGCTAAGAGTTGACTCCTTGGAAAATACTCTGATGCTGGGAGTGATTAGGGGCAGGAGGAGAAGAGGACGACAGAGGATGAGATAGCTGGATGGCAACACCGACTCGATGGAAGTGAGTTTGGGTGAACTCCGGGAGTTGGTGATGGACAGGGAGGCCTGGCGTGCAGAAGTTCATGGGGTCACAAAGAGTCAGACACGACTGAGCAACTGAAATGAACTGAATTGAACTGAACAAAAAATTTTTCAGTGGTTAAAACTTGTCTCTGGCCCTTGATAGAAATCCTCTCCTCCAGAGGACACAAAACCCATCACAGCAAATGGCTCACAGCAGGGAAATTTCAACAGCCTTACCCTTATGACATATAAGATTCAAGCTTGTCCCTCCCTCAGCAAGTGGACAAGCAAAGGAACTTTTGTTTGTTATCACTGTAGCAGCCTTGCCTGAATTTCTTGTCTTGCGTGTAGTCAATTCTTATTGAACAGGGAAGGTAAAGAATCCTGATTGGAGTCTTAGGAGGCCTCATCTAGTCAGAATTACTGGTCTGAGACAGGATACACTGTATTACATTCAGGAAACAGTGAGCTGGGTAGATTGTAGATACTTGGATCCACATTTAGCAATATACTTCTTTCTTCTTCCTTTTTTCTCATGGTGAAGATTAGGTTCTTGCCTCAGTTTCTCAAAATAGCATTCCAAGTTCCTTTCTTAGACTGATGAAGTGAAGTGAAGTCACTCAGTCATGTCTGACTCTTTGTGATCCCGTAGACTGTAGCCCACCAGGCTCCTCTGTCCATGGGATTCTCCAGGCAAGAATACAGGATTGGGTTGCCATTTCCTTCTCCAGGGGATCTTCCTGACACAGGGATCGAACCCAGGTCTCCCGCATTGCAGGCAGACGCTTTAACCTCTGAGCCACCAGGGAAGCCCTGGTGGACTTTTTAGACTGGAGAACTATACTAAACCCTAATCAATTTTGCTAGAATCATGAGAACAATCATGAGAACTATCATCAGATAATCTCTTTCATACAAGAAAGATTCTGTGGTGTGTATCCTTCTATAAGTGTGGCACTCTCTATATCAGAAAATTCCTTGAGAAACGATTACAGCCATTTATCCAAGCTTAAATAGGAAAGGTCCATCTTAGTAAAGGCTGTGGTTTTTCCAGTAGTCATGTATGGATGTGAGAGTTGGACTGTGAAGAAAGCTGAGCACCAAGGAATTGATGCTTTTGAACTGTGGTGTTGGAAAAGACTCTTGAGAGTCCCTTGGACTGCAAGGAGATCCAACCAGTCCATTCTCAAGATCAGTCCTGGGTGTTCTTTGGAAGGAATGATGCTAAAGCTGAAACTCCAGTACTTTGGCCACCTCATGTGAAGAGTTGACTCATTGGAAAAGACTCTGATGCTGGGAGGGATTGGGGGCAGGAGGAAAAGGGGACGGCAGAGGATAAGATAGCTGAATGGCATCACTGACTCAATGGACGTGGGTTTGGGTGAACTCCAGGAGTTGGTGATGGACAGGGAGGCCTGGCGTGCTGCGATTCATGGGGTCACAAAGAGTTGGACAGGACTGACCAACTGAGCTGAACTGAAATAAGGTTGCCTCTTAGACAACACAACTGCCAGAATCTTCACTTGCTATATTGGATTTGCTTGTATATCTATGTTTGCCCAAATCAAAGTCAAATTTATAATTTGTCTATTTATCCTAGGAGCTTTTATCACTGTCTACAATCCTACAACATTGCCTTAGTCAACTTATTATCTGACTTTCTCAGGAAATTATTTCCTACCTTCTATTCTCTCTGGAACCCCTCCAATCCTCTTTCCCCTTCCCACATGCAGGTGAAGAATTTCTCATTACATAATGCCTCATACTCACAAAAATAAGTGGTATGTTTCTACAGATGTTTTCAACGGGCAAAATACACCTACTTCTACTAAGATATCACTCTATTTGTTCCATAGAACCAGTTTTCTCTCTCATCTGTCTAAGAGTTTTCCCATTTTGAGTAATCTGACTCTATTCTGCATTATTAATTTTTATCTCTTTTTCTGAGATTGGCATAAAAAGGTACTGTTGCTTCTTTCATTTTAAAAATATAATTTCTTTTAAGATTGCTGACTCATTTTTCTGCTCCCGTTTAAAGAAAACTTCAATTTTCCATTCTACATTCACTATTTCAGTCTAGAAGTCATTTCAATCAAAGTTTCATTCCATCTACTCAACTAAAACAGCTTTTGTGAAGTTAATCAATAATCTCCACCAGACTTCTTCCAATGTTTTATTTTTAGTCTTCATCTTGTTTGAATTCTTGGGAACATTTGAAAAATGCAATTGTGTCCTTTTTGAAACACCTTAGTTGGTCATTTGACTTCTAGAACATCATGTTTCCCTGTTTTATATTATGTCTGATGATTCTTTAACTCCTTTGATGGATATCTTTTTTTCCTGACTTGCAAATACTGGGCTCTCCCAGGAATATACTCTTATCTCTATACACTTAATTCTTTGGATGATCTCATCCAGTTTCATCAGCTTTAAATATGATCTTTATGCTGAAGACTTTAAAATTTCTCTTCAAACTCAACTTACTTGATGAACTTCTGACTGATATATGTGTGAGTCTTCACTAGAATAAGATTCTCAAAATTCTCTGTCCCAATACTTTTCCCTCAGGATTCTCCATTTCAGCAAATAGTACTGTCATTTGTGAGCCATGTTTTCTATCACATCCCACATTGAGTCCATTAACAAAGTCTGTTAAAAAATAATGCAAATTTCACCACTTTTTGTCTCCTTCTGTGCTACCACTCCATTTCAAGCCATTATTTATCTTCATCTAGAACATGATCAAAGCATTCTATCTAATTCCCTGCTTCTTTTCTCCAGAACAACTATAGTAATCTCTTTAATATATAAAAGCTGATTATTCCTTGCTTAATATGCTTCTGCAACTTCCCATCATATTTAGGAAAATAATTAGGCTTTATCTGGAATTTACACATTTCTACAGTTACATCCGTATAGTGGTCATGTATAGATCTGAGAGTTGGACTGTGAAGAAAGCTGAGTGCCAAAGAATGGATGCTTTTGAACTGTGGTGTTGGAGAAGACTCTTGAGAGTCCCTTGGACTGCAAGGAGATCCAACTAGTCCATTTTCAAGGAGATCAGTCCTGGGTGTTCTTTGGAAGGAATGATGCCAAAGTTGACTCTTTGGAAAAGACTCTGATGCTGGGAGGGATTGGGGGCAGGAGGAGAAGGGGACAACGGAAGATGAGATGGCTAGATGGCATCACTGACTCAATGGATGTGAGTTTGAGTGAACTCTGGGAGTTGATGATGAACAGGGAGGCCTGGTCGCAAAGAGTCGGACACGACTGAGCAATTCATGGGGTCGCAAAGAGTCAAACACGACTGATCGACTGAACTGAACAGTTACATGAATGGGCCCTGGCTAAGTTCCCAGCAACATCTCATACCATCTTCACTCTGAGAAACTGATTCCAGCCACAGTGGCCTATTTCTCAAATCAGCCAAGTATAGTCCTCCTTCAAAAAGCCTTCATTGATAAAACTATTGAAAATAATGCCTCACATCGCAATCTCTTATCTTTAATTATTTACTAATTCCATGTTAATATAATTGCCTGTCATTGAAATGGCCAAGGAATCTGGTCAATTTTGTGTGAAAGTATTAGTATGATTAAAAAAAAAAAAAGCCGACATTTAATTCCTGACATCATTAAAACAAAAAATAAAACAATGGATTACTTTTTAAAAGTTAATTTTGGCATTGAAAACACAAAGAATGTGATCAACATGACCTTCCTACTCTCCATTTTAAAGAAAATTATATCAAAATGTTATAGAGTATCTTATGTAAAATTCAGTTGTGTTTTTTGGGAAACTCTGGGAGATAATTTTCAGAGAGAATTATGTGCACTTCTCACATATTTTAACAAAGAACTGACAGTATTTTTAATACTAAATATGCTTATACTACATGATAAAAATTTCATTTCTGACATACTCATCCTGCTTATATAATTCAGAGACAATTTTTGGAAAATTGTGCCCTCTTTGGTTGGACTCATAAACAATTTGTATAGTAGTTTAAAATGTTTGAATCCTTGTTTTGACATGAGTGTTATCAGAGGAATGTGTGGAGTCATGAGTGAGTTATTCAATGCTGTATCTTCAGTGCTCTCATTGTTACAAAAAGTGGGGGAGACAAGATTTTTTTGAGACACTTTAAAATCTATAATGAAACTGAAAATTGGGAATTTTTTTAGTAATCTAAATTGAATATTGACATTTTTTTAAGCAGGTTTGTTGCACACAAAGGATTTGTATAGAAATAGTGATCTAAAACTAGCAACAACTATTTATGCATAACTGGGTATTTTGTCACAGTGTAATACCATAGGATTTTTGGAGGGGTTGATATATTTATTAAGTCCTTATGTTTACTAAGATATGTGAAGGTGATAATTATAAAATTAAGAATCTGTTGCATAGCCAAATAATATTGGTTGATATAATACACACACACACACACACACACACACACACGTATGTACATAGAAGATTTTCCTTCAAATAGCTTCAGAATCCTAATATTTGAATAGCAGTTACACCAAGGAGATTACAAATGAGTAAAGGAATTATTCTTTTTAAATTAATTTGGCTGTGTGGGATCTCTGTTGTGGCACATCAACTCTCCATTGCTGTGCAGGTTTTCTCTATTTGTGGTGAGCAGGGGCTATTCTCTAGTTGTGTGTGGGCTTCTTATTGTGATGGTTTCTCTTATTGCAGACATGGATTTTAGGATGCTTGGCCTTCAGTAGCTGAGGTTCAGGGGCTCAGCAGTTGCGGCACACAAATTTAGTTGCCCCATAGCATGTGGGATCTTATTTCCCAAACTACGGATGAAAACCATGACCTTGCATTTGGTAGGCGGATTTTTAAGCATTGTACCACCTGGGAAGTCCTCAGGAATTATTCTTGTTTTATAAATTTTGCCACTTATAGTTCAGCTGATGTCTGTCAACTTGCCTGTCACTTGACGCATCAGTGGCAGATTAAAAAGAAAAAAAAGATCATAGCTAAACATAAGTCTTAAGGCAGAAGTTTAATTTTTGAACCATTTTAACACTAATTCTGTTTACAAATGTATTTTGATAAGATTATATGTTAACATGTCCTGTCAATCTTGAGCTCTTAAAAAAAATATATTAAGTGATCCCAGTGAGTATGTTCTACTCAATTAACTGACAAATAGGCAAATCATCTTATTGCTGAGGAAAATGGATGAGGTTTTAAAGACTTCTAAGCACAGTGTTAATTTTGAATTATACTACCCACAAAGCTTGCATACATGTGATATGCAAAAGAAATTCCCACCTTCTAGAATGACCCTTTCCAGTGTCACATATGGCATAGCATATCAAATCTGTGAGATGACACTCCCCTGCCTCCTTCCTCTGCTTCAGAGTACTCAAACCATTACAAAGTCACTCTTAGCACTTTTGGTGCTATTGTGGTGAGATTTTCTCTTTCCTTGTAAGAATGCTACTCACATATTGTAGATTATGCTGTGGCTTTTGGGCATGGAAAACTGATAACTTCTCTAATTGGGACAGACTCTTGGATTCAAGGAAACATGCATTTGAGAGATGATGTGATCTCTTAGTGGACACAACTAGCTTAAATGATGATCTTCTCATGATGCAATCTATTAACTTCTTTTCATCTTTTTTTCAATATACTCTTGTTGGGAGTCTTGAGAACATTAGCATTTGCTCAGGGGATAATCATTTTTTTTTTTTTAATTTGGGTTCATAATCAATTCCTCCATGAATAGCATTAAAGTTAAAATAATTAAAATTCATCCACATCTATCTTATACATTGGTACTTTTGCCATTTTATTTAATGTTGTGATTTTCCATTTTCATATGTTACAGTAAAAGGGAATTAGCTCTTATAAAATGAAACAATTAAGATATTTTCTTGGGTGAGGGCTAACAACCTCATAATTTTCTTGTACGTATAATGTCCTCTATTTGTATAGCCTATGCAAAATTGTTTCATGCTATTTGCTTGCCTTGCCTTAATTCAAAATATGAAGAAGGCAAAGTGATGTTCTGAATCTGATCAGATGTCACTATCAAACCTCTTCCTTCCAGAATCTTGTGGTAAGTAGCTGATTTAGTCATGTTGCTTCTCTGTTACTGAAGTCTATCAATATTAAGTCAAGCAAGCCTTCAAAATTTCAATCTTTCCCATCTCCTTCTCTCACCATTGCAATTTACCTTGTCTTGTGTTCCATTTTTTTGATATCTTTTTTTGGCTTAAGACTTTGAGAAATTCATTGTTCCAAGGTGACAAAAACTAATGATATTCCACCTAAGAAGCACATATTAGTAGATGCAGGTAATTTTACAGCTAAAAGGGAAGTTCAAAGATAGTCTTCAACAGCTGAAGAAGTTTGGGAAGGGAAATGGATTTGTGGTTGGAGGAGGTGGAAGGAGGTTACTCAGTGGTCTTCAGATGACACTGTGTACAGATGACAAACTTACTGGAACATAAACTGGCCTAATTTATTTACTTAGCTTGAACTTTGAAGATAATTCACAAAGAGATAAGGAGGCAGTAAGATCTCTTATGATTACCATGCAGCACAAATTTTCCAACACCCCCTTTTGATTTTGAATAATCTCCTCTATAAGTCCAGAGAAATTAACTCATAAATTCATGTATTTCCATTTTTGTTTCAGAACAGATCTATGAAAAACATTACTAAACTGATGATTCACCATTAATCCAGATTCTTGGATTACATTGCTACTGGAAAATATCAAAGACAGTCTTTTTGATAGTCATTTTCTCATAAGAAAAAAATAAGAATGTTGGAACTGAAACAATCACAGATACTTAAAGATTCACTGATTCCATTAGAAAAAAAAATTGCTTGATTTACATTTATTTGAAAGAATCCTACTTAATGATGTATTCCTAAAACTTTTGATTATCTATCTATTCATTTAGTAATGTGTTGACAAATTAACCTGGCTTAGAATTTTGAGTTGGGAAACTTGATTTCAAAAATTATCTCTGATAAACTAAAAAAAGGGAAGAAATATAGAAAGCCAAAAATTCAGATAAAGAAATAAATGTCTTAAATTCTATCTAAAATAGTCAAAAATATTAATAATCTAATGGTTAATATGAACATTTCAATAGTGGCCATCTTGCTGTTCAGTCGATAAGTCATGTGCTACTCTTTGTGACCCCATGAACTGTAGCATGCAAGTTTTCCCTTTCCTTCACTGTCTCCCAGAGTTTACTCAAACTCAGGTCCACAGAGTCAGTGATGCCATCCAAACATCTCATCCTCTGTCGCCCCCTTCTCCTCTTGCCCTCAAACTTTCCTAGCATCAGGGACTTTTCCAATGAGTCAGCTTCTCATATCAGGTGGCCAAAGTATTGGAGCTTCAGTTTCAGCATCAGTCCTTCCAATGAATATTCAGGGCTGATTTCCTTTAGGATTGACTGGTTTGATTTCCTTTCTGTCCAAGGGACTCTCAAGAGTCTTCACCATTACCCCAGTTTGAAGGCATCAGTTCTTCAGCACTCAGCCTTCTTTATGGTCCATCTCTCACTTCCAAACATGAGTCTTTGTCAGCAAAGTGATGTCTCTGCTTTTTAATATGCTGTCTAGGTTTATCATAGCTTTTCTTCCAAGGAGAAAGCTGCTTTTACATTTGTGGCAGCAGTCACAGGATGCAATAACTTTGGAGCCCAAGAAAATAAAATCTGTCACTGTTTCCATTGTTTCTCCATCTATTTTCCATGAAGTCATAGGACTAGATGCCATGATCTTTATTTTTTGAATGTTGAGTTTTAAGCCAGCATTTTCATTCTTTTTCTTTTACATTCATCAAGAGGCTCAATATTTGCTTTTTGTTTTCTGTCAGTAAAGTTGTATTATCTGTATACCTGAGGTTATTGATAGTTCTTCTCGCAGTCTTGATTCTAGGTTGTGCTTCATCCACCCTGGCATTTTGCATGATGTACTATGCGTATAATTTGAATAAGCTGTGTGACATTATACAGCCTTGATATATTCCTTTCCCAATTTTGAATCAGTCCATTCCATGTCCAGTTCTAACTGTTGCTTCTTGTCAGTATACAACTTTCTCAGAAGACAGGTTAGCTGATCTGGTATTCCCATCTCTTTAAGAATTTTCTGCAGTTTGTGTGTGTGTGTGTGATGCACATAGTAAAAGGTTTGAGCATAGTCAGTGAATCAGAAGTAGATTTTTTTTTTTTTTTAGATTCCCTTGCTTTTCCTATGATCCAACTGATGTTGACAATTTGATCTCTGGTTCCTCTGCCTTTTCTAAATTCAGCTTGCACATCTGGAAGTTCTTAGTTCATGTACTGGTAAAGCCTAGATTGAAGGATTTTTAGCATATTATGGTTTGATATGAAACCATTTCACATAGTAGCATGTGAAATGAGTGCAGTAGTTTGAATATTCTTTGGGATTCCCTTATTTTGGGAGATTGGAATGAAAACTGATTTTTCCAATCCTGTTGCCACTGCTGACTTTTCCAAATTTGCTGGCACATTGAGTGTAACACTTTAACAGCATCATCTTTTAGAATTAGAAATGTTTCAACTGGAATTCCATCATGTCTACTAGCTTTGCACGGTACTTAGGTGCAATCTCAAATACTACAGAATGATCTTGGTTCATTTGCAAGGAAAATAATTTACCATCACAGTAATGAAAGGCTAATAACTCAGCCACTAATGTCAAAGAAGCGGAATTTGAATGGTTCTATAAAGATCTATAAGACCTTAGAACTAACACTAAAAAAGAGTCATATTTTCATCATAGGGAATCTGAATGCAAAAATAGAAAGTCAAGAGATGCCTGGAGTAACAGACACATTTGGCCTTGGAGTACAAAATGAACCAGGGCAAAGGTTAACAGAGTTTTGTCAAGAGAATGCAAACACCACTTTAGAACAACACAATAGATGATTCTACACATGGGCATTGCCAGATGGCCAATACCAAGTTCGGATTGATTATATTGATTACATTCTAATAGCCAAAATTGAAAAAACTCTGTACAATCAGAAAAAAACAAGACCAGGAGCTGACTGTGGCTCAGATCATCAGCTTCTTATTGCAAAATTCAGGCTTACATTGAAGAAAGTAGGGAAAACCACTAGGCCTTTTAGATATGACCTAAATCATCTCTTATGATTATGCGGTGGAGGTAATGAATAGATTCAAAGGATTAAATCTTGTGGACAGAGTGTCTGAAGAACTATGGATGGAGGTTTGTAACATTGTACAGGAGGGGGCTGACCAAAATCATCCAAATGAAAAGAAATGCAAGGAGGCAAAGTAGTTGACTAGGAAAGTCTTTCAAATATCTGAGAAAGGGAGACAAGCAAAAGTCAAATCAGAAAGGGAAAGATATATCCAACTGAATGCAGAGTTCCAGAGAATAGTAAACTAGATAAGAATGCCTTCTTAAGAGAACAAAGCAAAGAAACAGAGGAAAACAATAGATTGGGAAAGATTAGAGATATCTTGGAGAAAATTTGAGATACCAAGGTAATATTTCATGCATATGGACACAATTAAAGACAAATGAAGCAAGGATCTAACAGAAGCAAAATAGATTAGGCAAGAATGTACAGAAGAACTACACAAAAAAAGGTCTTAACAACTTGGTAACCGTGATGGTTTGGTCATTCTCCTAGAGCCAGAATGACCATCTTATAAAATCAGTGACATATTAAACAAAGCTAAAACACAGACACAAATATTTAGTAAACAATATGTGTTATTTTCTTAGCACAATATGTGGGAGATATGGCTGTTAAAAAAAAAAAAAAATCCCTGCCCTTGAAGACAACATCTTTTAAGGGGAATATATCAAAATTGAATTAGCTAACTAAATAAAATTAATACAATGTTAAATGATCAAACCATGGGCAAAAATAAGGCAGGAAACCTGTGTAAGGTATTCCAAGGAATGAGGATCTAGCTGAAATTTTAAATAGTTTGGTGTGGGAAGTTCTTTATAAAGAATACTGTTTTTGAGAAAGATTTGAATGATAGAGCAGACAAAAGATGTAGATGTGTTGGCAAAAGCATTTCCTTGTACAAGTGGCTGAAACAGAGTATGTGAGGTTAAAAGTTGGGAGATTATGTCAGGAAAGCAAGTAAGGACTGGATGTTGTAGGATTTTGGACATTGTAAGGTCTTTTGTTTGACTGAGATAGGAAAACAATTTTGAGCAAAGGAGTAACATGGTCTGACTTGGGTATTAACAAGATAACTATCTACTGTTTTGAGAAAATATGACATGCAGGAAGACCAGATGGAAGGCTAACACATTAAATATAAAATGCTTATAATAAAAAACAATTTTTATCACCCTACTAGACAAATTTAATATAAAATATATTTTGAAAAAAAAAAAAGCAATGAAAAACCAAGAAAATACTAAAAACAAAAAAGAGTTGTCTTGACATTGGTCTCTGTAATGATTATTTAAACGTTGATACCAAAATCAAAAGCAAGGAAGTAGGACTAAATTAATAAATGGCTTCTGGACAGTAAAGGAAACTATTAACCCACTGATGGCAGAAAATATTTGCAAACCATGTTTCTCTAAGAGGTTATACAAAACTTATATACACAAAATATATAAAGAAATCATACAAATCAATAAGAGAATAAATAAATAACCTAGTTTAAAAATGGGCAGAAAACCTAAGAGACATCTTTCTAAAAGAGAAACAGATAGTCAAAATGTATGTGAAGAGATGTTTAGCTTCACTTGTCATCAGGAAAATGCAAATCAAAACCATGATGAGATATTATGTCACACCTGTTACTATAATTACTATCAAAAGCCCACAAATAAACAGAAATAGCAAGTGATAGCAAGGATGTGGAGAAAAAGTAACCCTTGTGCCCTGTTGGTAGGAGTAAAAAGTAGTGCAACTACTACGGAAAACAGAATGGAGGTTCTTCAAAAAATTAAAAATAATGCCATATTATTAAGAAACTCCATTTCTGGGAATTTATCCAAAGAAAATGAAAACATAAACTCAAAAAGATATATGCATACCCCATGTTCATTGCAGTTGTTATTTACAATAGTCGAGATATGAAAGCAACCTAAGTATCAATATATGAATGATAAAAATCTAGTGTGTATATATTACACATTTAGTATTCCAAATATGTACACAATGGAATATTACCCACCCATTAAAAGAAAAGCCCTGAGATCAATATGTTAAGTAAAATAAATCAGATAGAGAAAGAAAAATACCATATAATCTTTCTTATATGTTGGGGAATCAAAAAGCTTATAGATACAGAGATCCAATTAACTGGTGCTTGGCAGGGCATATGGAATGAGAAAAATGGGAGACGAGCACTAATGGATATACATTTTTATTTTTTACAGAATAAATAATTCATGGAGATGTAATGTGACTATATGTTATGGCAACTATAGTTAATAATACTGTAGTGCATGTTTGGAAGTTACATGAGAGTAAATCTTAAAAGTTCTTACTACAAGACAAAAAATTATCTAACTATGTATGGGAATGGATTTTGACCAGATTTATTGTGCTGATCATTTCCTAATATATACAAATATTTAATCATTTTGTGGTAAAAGTGAAACTAATATGATGTTCTATGTCAGTTATGTCTCTATTTAAAGAAAGCAATTGGGAGTTAGGAAGTACTTGGCTGTGCCAAATATTAAAACATATTATATAGCTTATATAATTAAAATCATGTGGCATTTAGAGTATGAATAAGCTGGTAGCCAGTGAAATAAAACTGAAAAACATAGAGACTTCAATGGCAGTCCAGTGGTTAAGGCTCAGTGCTTCCACTGCAGAGGACACACGTTGATCCCTGGTCAGGAAGACACATGGGATGGTCAAAATATAAATAAATAAATAAATAAATAAATAAAATCACAGAAATAGAATTAATCTCATTGAAAAATTTCTCACCTGGTAAAGATTGCATCTTAAATCATTGGGGAAAATAATTGGGGAAAATATGGCCATTTTAATAAATGGTATTAAAATAAGTAGATAGCAAAATAACAAATATAATATGCATTATATTTATTATATAAATATAAAAATATAATAAAATAATAAAATTGAATCTCTTTCTGTATGCTATGATAGACTTTAAAAAGATTTAATGTTTAAATATAAAAAATGTAATTACCCAAGTATTACCAAAAAAAAAAAAAAAGGCTAAATTCTACTATAACTTGGGGCAGGAAAAAACCTTCTCTATACTTAAAATCAAGATACAATAAAAGAATAATTCATAAATTGAACTAAATAAATTGTTAGATTGAAGTAAATTTTAAGTTATATACTTTTGTGTATGGAAATATTTTACGTTAACATGATCAAGAGAAAAAAATGGAAAATCAGAGAAACATTTTTAACTTTTTTTCTACTTATGTCACATTTTCAACTTATACAGCATTTTCATTGATACTGTATTAATAATCATAATATTTAAGAACCTAACAACAAGGTAGAAAAATGGATACAATATGTGAACAATATGTGGAAAGAGAAATGCAAATGGTCCTTAAACATGTAATAAGATGCATAATTGATCTTGAGCACTGATAATAGAAAATCAAGTTTTAAAACCGTTCTGAGATTTCATTTTCTTTCTTTTAATCTGGGGAGAGTGTGAAAGGTGGGCAACAGATTTTTGATTAAAGGTGAGCTTACAATAATGTCGCAGGTAACGGCAAAGTTTGGAGGCTATACAAATGCCCTTTAGTTAAGATTTACTTAATTTTTTTTCTTTCATTCAATGGAATAGAATGTGGCCATTCAAAGGATAAAATAATAATAAAATCACTGGATTTCTACTTTTAAGTGCTATTTTAACCAGAATTTTCTGTTTGATTACCTGACCTAGGAAAAAGCATATATTTTTAGAGTATTTTAAATAAAGTCAGTAATCACCATTACAAAGCCAATATATGTTTCATTTTTAAGCTTTTCAAATATCACCTCTCACTCTAAAATCTTGTAAATAATTACCATACTTAACTTTCAGTGAGGTATATAAAACCATGTGTGTAGGCCCTAAACAAAGCTAACCAAACACAGTGAAAGTGCAGTGACAGAATTATTCATGATGTGGAAATTTAAATCAGATGAACAAGAACCTTGATTTGGTTAGAGACCTGAATCTATAATTTGCATTCAACAAGATGAAAATCATCGTTGCCAGGAGTGCTATATCAGTAACCCAGAAATTCAGTAACTACCTTGTGGATGAAGGGAAGAAAAGTTATCAAGTCATTAACATTTGTCTTATTAATATCAATCTTATCAGCACATTTTTTTAATTTTAATTTTTACTTTATTTTAGTTTACAATACTGTATTGGTTTTGCCATACATTGACATGAATTTGTCAACGGTGTACATGAGTTTCCAATCCTGAACCCCCCTCCCACCTCCCACCCCATATCATTTCTCTCTCGATCATCCCCGTGCACCAGCCATTTTTTAAAAAAAGGAAACATGAAGTAAGAAGCACTCATATTATAAAGTCATACATTTTTATTTCAGCTTGAAAATCTGCTACAGTATGACAAGAAATATGAGTCTGGCACAAGAAGTTCTATCACTCATTCATTAATAAACCACCTGATTGATTTATATATAACTATCATACCAATGGTCAAGCTTTGTGCTAGGGTAGGGACTTATTATTTGAGGGGCTTCCCTGGTGGCTCAGGCGGTAAAGCGTCTGCTTGCAATGCGGGAGACCCAGCTTCGATTCCTAGGTCAGGAAGATCCACTGGGGAAGGAAATGGCAACCCACTCAGGTATTCTTGCCTGGAAAATTCCAGTGACGGAGGAGCTTGGTAGGCTACAGTCCATGGAATCACAAAGAGTGGGACACGACTGAACGACTTCACTTTCACTTTTCACTTTCATGCACTGGAGAACGAAATGGCCACCCACTTCAGTGTTATTGCCTGGAAAATACCAGGGAAGGTGGAGTCTGGTGGGCTGCCGTCTATGGGGTTGCACAGAGTCGGACACTACTGAAGTGACTTAGCAGCAGCAGGAGGAACATGTTGACAAACAAATGATTATAATTAAGTGTACACAAAAGTACATGCACAAGCCTAAAAAGAAAAATTGAGACTGTTAAGGATAACTTTATAAAGCAAATAGTGTGTGTGCTGTGTCTTAAGGAATGCTTCCTTCCTTAATCTGTTCCATAACCAGATGGAAGAGAGGAAGAATACCTATGCATATAGATTAGCAAGTACATGGGTACAGAGTGTAATAGTACATGATCTATTTAGGACATTCAGAATAGTTCTGTGCTAGGAGCATTAACTTCAGTGAAAAGTGGGGTGCAAATGAGGCTGAAGTGTATCTTGAAGCCACATGGTGAAAATGGCCATGACTACCAAGCTAAAAAAAATTATAAGCTATCAGGAGGATGAAAGACCACTCAAGGTTCTTAGGTAGGATGATAATTTATTTGGGCTTTACAAAGAGAGCTCTAAGCAATACCATAATTGGATCAGAGAAGAGAGAGACTAAAGATTTTTTTTTCCTAATTATCTATTAGTCAACAGATCTTGCTAACTAATTGGATGTTTAAATTAATAAAGAGGAAAAATTCAAGAATTACCCAAGTTTCTGACTCCAGTTTGTGTGATAGGATTAATTCATATTGGCACAAAGTGGTCTAGGATGAGAGTAAGCTTAGGGAAAGAAAAAGAAAATTAGTGTTAGATGTCAGGAACTCCAGAATGTGGTCAGATGACAGCTGAATGTATGAGTTTTAAGCTTGAGAGAGAATTAATGGCTAAAGACACATCTCAGAGTAAATTTGCTGGTGATATAAAAACTGTGAACTGTACAGTGATTGATGGTAACTAGACCTGTCATGGTGATCATTTTGTAGAGTATATATATATATAAAATCATAATGGTGTACATAAATTTATATATATATAAAATAATAATGGTGTACACCTGAAACTTATATAATAGTAATAATAAAAAAATTAACCCATGGGGGAGGGTGGATGATATTGACAAGAAAAAAAAAGAAAGAAAGAAAGAAAACTGTGGCAAATACAAAAGTAGAGAGTTCCAAGAACAGAATAAAACCTTGGGTCACAGATGTTTAAAATGACAGAGAGGGAGGGAATCTAAAGAGAGAGATGGAGAATCTGGGTCACAGATATCAAGGGAAGAGAGAATTTTATGAAGTGTACATTACTGTCAACTGCTTTTCATTAGTTATGACAATAAAGACTAAAATGTTTCCATTGAAAATTTGGGGATTTTAGAATAGTCAATGATTGACCAGGAAGTAAAACTTGTTGCAATGAGCTAAAAGTAACTGGAAAACAAGTGAAGATATTGTGTGATACATTTCTTGAAAATTTCATAAGAAGGCTTCATTTATATTTTAAGATTAAGTTCTCCTTTTCTAGTTTTACAAAAAGAAAATTGTTAAACTGAAATAAAATTGACATGTTTAATTTGTTTGCTTTATGTAAATAGGTTTATAAAGTGGGAAAATAGAAACAAAATAGTTTCAACTACTGTCTTTTTCAAGTGAGATGAAAGTTAGAATCAACTAATCATTTAACATGAGCCCAAGTAAGTTTATCAGAAAAATCAACTTACTTCATTGTAATATACACAAAGATTCTGATACCTTTGAGAAGCCCTCCTCTGGTTTTCTCCCAGGGGATTTCTTTATCCTAAACTGTGAGAAGTTTTAATTCTTCAGCTAATGTGCTCTTTGTAAGCTCTGGTGAAGACTTTAAGGAAACAAAAAGAAAACCCTATTCAACCACAAAAACTTCCTCGTTCTTGTCTTCCTGTCTTACTTCTTTTTTTCCCCTTCTTTCAGACTTTAGGCTGAGCCACATTTATTTTAAACACCAATCTTATATCTTTTCCCAAAATTTTCAACCCCTGAAATTCCTACACTTTTGCCATTGCTGCTTCCTTTCATTTCTGTTTTCAAGAACATAGCTTCTCACTGGACTGTTCCCTAAATTCCTTCATCTACCCTGGGATTGCTTCTATTTTCCATGTCATTTGCAAAGCCAAGATTAACAGAGATGATTGATAATCCCTGAGACCAAGCCTTTCTTGTTTCAGGCCCTAATTTTCCCTGATTCTTTAAATGCTTCAAGTGCCTTGCTAAGGAAAATAGCCTGAGAATTCTCAGTTTTAAAATTGTGTCATTTATTCTAGTTAAGTTTTTCAATATCAGTGCTAAGTATTTTTCTCGCTAGATTTCAAGCAGATATTACTAAAAATATAAACTTGTTCTTTCTTGGATCATACAATTTCCTTTCTATATGCTGCAGCTCCCTTCTTTCCAAATAAAATCTCTTCATATGAAGGGTGCCTTTAGCAAGCATAATGTGATACTTGTAGTCCAAGTATCCAGCATATGAGTTTTAAAGAATATGCACAAGCAAACACTGGGCCTTTAAAATATTTGAGTGAAAGGAGTTTGTAAGGAAACATAATATATAAAACTGGATCAGTTAACTATTACTGTATAACAAACCACAAAACATGACTTATAGCAAAAAGTATTCTATTTGCAGATAACAATTTTGGTTGAGCACAGATGGGTGGCATCTCTGCTGGTTTCTCCCAAGATCAGTTATGTGGCTGTGGTCACCTGATGGTTCAGCTGGGGCTGGATGACCCAAGATGGCCTCAGTCACGTATCTGGCAGTTTGCTGGATGTTGCTTGAGTGTCTTGACTTTCTTTCACATGGTGTCTCATCCTCCAGAAAGCTAGACAGTGATTCTCCATATAATGCAGACATGCTCCAATAGACCAAGAACAGAACAAGTAATAACTCTTAAGGTCTAGTGTTAGAACTCACCCAACATTACTTTCACCACAATAAATCTCAAGGTCAGCCCAGATACAAGAAATATAGAGGTAGATTCCACCAACTGTGGGAGAAATGGTATTGTCACATTGCAAGGAATTAGATACTGGGCAGTGAGAGTCGCTAGAGTTTAGGTTAACATCTTATCGTAGGAGTACAAATAATAATAATATATTAATAAATATTATTATTATTGTGTAGCATAATAGCTTATGTTTATTGACTTCAATGTGGTCTGAAATCTTTGAATGAATTATCTTAGTGTTCACAAAAGCTCTACAAGGAAATGTGTTGTTACCCTCAGTCAAAAGATAAAGAATTGCAAAGTAATTAGCTTCCGATTAAAATAAATTAATTAATTTTTTTAAAAAGATGAAGAAACTGAGGCTTCTCAGGAACAAATAATGTGGCCAAAATTGTATGGATAGTGAAGTGAGATTACAAATCAATTCTGCCTAAAAACTGATCCCATCATCTTGGCCAGCAAGCCACAAAGTTTTAGGTGATGACACCCCTGAGGAATATGATGTGAATAGTTTTTGTCTATTTCCAGACAAGAATATTCACTTGCTAAAGCATAATTGAGTCTTTTAGCTACTATTTCATACATTTTTCCTTAGTTATTAGTTTATATTTTGCAAGACATGAATGTGTACTGAGGTATTTGTTTTCAACTCAACTCCAACATATTTTAACAGCTTATGGGGAAAACAGATGTCTGTTTTTATTTTTATTTAGTTTGTTTAAACACACATACACACAAAGTTGGCTAACTAGGTAAAATACTGTAAATATTCCCCTGTGGAAATCTTTGGCAGAAAACCTTTTTGTAGATCAGTTCAGTTCAGTCGCTCAGTCGTGTCTTACTCTTTGAGACCCCATGAACCGCAGCACACCAGGCCTCCCTCTCCACCAAATCCTGGAGTTCACCCAAACTCATGTCCATTGAGTCAGTGATGCCATCCAACCATCTCATCCTCTGCCATCCCCTTCTCCTCCTGTGTTCAATCTTTCCCAGCATCAGGGCCTTTTCAAATGAGTCAGCTCTTAGCATCAAGTGGCCAAAGTATTGGAGTTTCAACTTCAACCTCAGTCCTTCCAATGAATTTTCAGGACTGATTTCCTTTAGGATGGACTGGTTGGATCTCCTTACAGTCCACAGAACTCTCAAGAGTCTTCTCCAACATGATAGTTCAAAAGCATCAATTCTTCAGCACTCAGCTTTCCTTATAGTCCAACTCCCATATCCATACATGACCAACGGAAAAACCATAGCCTTGACTAGATGAACCTTTGTTGACAAAGTGATGTCTCTGCTTTTCAATATGCTGTCTAGGTTGGTCATAACTTCCCTTCCAAAGAGTGTCTTTTAATTTCATGGCTGCAGTCACCATCTACAATGATTTTGGAGCCCAGAAAAGTAGAGTCTAGTTCCAACTAGCTTAGTTGAAATTAATGATATGGGAAGGGTTTGAACACTATCGGTGACAGGAATAGGTGATTTAATAGCAAAGCTGTGCAATTCAATCTACTCTGCATCTCATAGTCATAAGTTAACAGAAAAAAAAAAAGACAAGAAAGAGCGAGAGAGAAAAATGAATATTTTCTACTTTCAGCAAATGAAATTATATGTGACTTTGGCTTATTTTTTATACTTATCTTACCTTATTTCAATGTAAATGTGTTACCAAGAAACTTACAACATCTCTCATTGATGATGGTTTTTAAATTTTTCATTTATTTATTTTTAATTAGAGGATAATTACAATATTGTGATGGCTTCTACCATACATAAACAGGAATCAGCCACAGGTGTATATATGCCCCCATCAACCCCTCCCCACCTCCCTCCCCCTCTCATGCCTCTAGATTGTCTCAGACAACTGGCTTTGGGTTTATACATCAAACTCCCACTGGTTATTATTTTACATGTGGTAATGTATATGTTTCAATGCTATTGAAATCATCCCCCTCTTCTTCCCCCACTGTGCCCCAAAGTCTGTTCTTTATATCTCTATCTCCTTTGCTACCTTGCAAGTAGGAGCATCATTACTATTTTTCTAGATTCCATATATATATTAATAATATTTGATATTTGTCTTTCTGACTTTCTTCACTCTGTATGATAGGCTCAAGTTCATCCATTTCATTAGAGCTGACTCAGATGTGTTCCTTTTTATGAGCGAGTAATTTTTCATTGTATATATGTACCACAATTTCCTTATTCATTTGTCAATGGACATCTAGGTTGCTTTTAGGTCCTGGCTATTGCAAATAGTGCTGCAGTGAACATTGGGGTACATGTGTATTTTTCAACTATGGTTTGCTCAGCGTATATGCCCAGTAGTCAGACATCTTTACTCCAGTTTCTTTAAGGGATCTCCATATCATTCTCCATAGTGGCTATATCAATTTACATACCTTCCAACAGTGCAAGAGGGTTTCCTTTCCTTCACACTTTCTCCAATATTTGATTATAGGATTTTTGATGATGACCCTTATGACTGGTGTACCTCATTGTAGTTTTGCTTTGCATTTTTCTGATAATGAGTGATGTTGAGAATCTGTTCATATGTTTATTACCCATCTGTGTGTCTTCATTGGAGAAATATCTGTTTAGGTCTTCTGCCCACTTTTTGATTGGGTTGTTTATTTTTCTGGGATCAAGCTGTATAATCTGCTTGCTTATTTTGGAGATTAATTCTTTTTTTTTTTTTTTTTACTTTACAATATTGTATTGGTTTTGCCATACATTAACATGAATCTGCCACGAGTGTACATGTGTTCTCAATCATGAACCCCCCTCCCACTTCCTTCCACATACCATCCCTCTGGGTCATTCCAGTGCACCAGCCCCAAGCATCCTGTATTCTGCATCGAACCTGGACTGGCAATTCATTTCTTATATGATATTATACATGTTTCAATGCCATTCTCCCAAATCATCCCACCCTCTTCCTCTCCCACAGAGTCCAAAAGATTCTTTATTGATTGCTTCATTTGTTATTTTCTCCCATTTTGAGGTTTTTATTTTTTTTTTTATTTTTTTTTATGTTTTTGCTTTGCTTAGACTTCCCTTCATTGTGTAAAAACATTTAAGGTTAATTAGATCCCATTTGTTTATTTTTGTTTTTATTTCCATTACTATAGAAGGTGGGTCTTAGAGGATCTTCACCACCACTTGTTGAAGAACTGTCTTTTCCCTATTGTGTATGTGTGGCATCTTTGTCGAAGATAAGTTGTCCATAGGTGCATGGATTTATCTCTGGGCTCTCTATCTTGTTCCAGTGGTCTATATTCTGTTTTTGTGTCAGTACAATACTGTCTTGATGGCTGTCGATTTGTAGTATAGTCAGAAGTCAGGAAGGTTGATACATCCAACTCCATTCTTCTTTCTCAAGATTACTTTGGCTATTCAAGGCCTTTTGTGTTTCCATACATGCCAGAGTCCAACTCCAGCAGCCAGGGAGTCAACCTGAAGAGGTGAACAGTGTTGGCGAATGAGGCAGCCTCTCAATTTTCTTTTGGACTGCCTGTTTATTTAAAGTTTAAGATTCTCTTTTATACTTTTACAAAAGCATTAGACCAGAGGTTTGACATTTTCAGATCCCCCTCTCCCAGATTTATTATCTCCATAAATCAATGTTGCTCTTCAAACAGAGTTCCTGCTTCAATGATTCTCTTGGAATCAGCTTTATCATCTACTATCTACCTCTTCTCTTCTAATGTGTTCTATAGTTAACTTGTGATTACATTGTAACTCATACTACATTCCTCAGTTTACTACTTATCTTCCTAAATCCTGTTTGCCCCTAATAACCTGAGCTCACTATCTCTTAAAAAGGCTTCTAGCTATAGTGGCTCTAAAAATTCCTAACTTTTATAAGTTATAGCAAAATATGCTAACTTTACAACTTTCCTTAAATATTAAATTGCCAACATCCGCTGGATCATGGAAAAAGCAAGAGTTCCAGAAAAAATATCTATTTCTGCTTTATTGACTATGCCAAAGCCTTTGACTGTGTGGATCACAATAAACTGTGGAAAATCCTGAGACAGATGGGAATACCAGACCACCTAACCTGCCTCTTGAGAAATCTGTATGCAGGTCAGGAAGCAACAGTTAGAACTGGACGTGGAACAACAGCCTGGTTCCAAATAGGAAAAGGAGTACGTCAAGGCTGTATATTGTCACCCTGCTTATTTAACTTCTATGCAGAGTATATCAAGAGAAACGCTGGACTGGAAGAAACACAAGCTGGAATCAAGATTGCTGGGAGAAATATCAATAACCTCAGATATGCAGATGACACCACCCTTATGGCAGAAAGTGAAGAGGAACTAAAAAGCCTCTTGATGAAAGTGAAAGAGGAGAGCGAAAAAGTTGGCTTAAAGCTCAACATTCAGAAAACGAAGATCATGGCATCCAGTCCCACCACTTAATGGGAAATAGATGGAGAAACAGTGTCAGACTTTATTTTTGGGGCTCCAAAATCACTGTAGATGGTGACTGCAGCCATGAAATTAAAAGACGCTTGCTCCTTGGAAGGAAAGCTATGATCAACCTAGATAGCATATTCAAAAGCAGAGACAATACTTTGTCGACTAAGGTCCATCTAGTCAAGGCTATGGTTTTTCCAGTAGTCATATATGGATGTGAGAGTTGGACTGTGAAGAAGGCTGAGCGCTGAAGAATTGATGCTTTTGAACTGTGGTGTTGGAGAAGACTCTTGAGAGTCCCTTGGACTGCAAGGAGATGCAAGCAGTCCATTCTGAAGGAGATCAGCCCTGGGATTACTTTGGAAGAAATGATGCTAAAGCTGGTGTCCAGTACTTTGGCCACCTCATGTGAAGACTTGACTCGTTGGAAAAGACTCTGATGCTGGGAGGGATTGGGGGCAGGAGGAGAAGGGGACGAGAGAGGATGAGATGGCTGAATGGCATCACGGACTCGATGGACGTGAGTCTGAGTGAACTCCAGGAGATGGTGATGGACAGGGAGGCCTGGTGTGCTGCGATTCATGGGGTCGCAAAGAGTCGAAAACAACTGAGTGACTGAACTGAACTGAAGCCCTAAATTCAGTAAACTCCTTTGCCATAAACATTCTCCTCACAAATAGGCTTCAGATATCAATCCCTCCCATGGCCTCAAGCTATGGCCTATGTGCTCATCCTAGAGCATTCTTTTGTAAAAGTCCTTGAACAAATCTCAATGATTAACTTTATGAATTATTTTGTGACCAATGCTGCAGAAAGCTTTGTGCCTTCTCATGCTCCTCTCAAGAACAATAAGCACTTTAATATTCCTTTTCAGTCAACTCAGCCGAGGAGAGGAAAAGACAAGTCAGAATTATAAGGCCTAACTCCTTCATCCTGGGATCCGTGCCTGCGGAATGAGGAGAAGGGGCTGGGGACTGTGCCTCCATTTTGTCAGTAATGCCTAACGTGGCTCCCGACACATACAAATTAATAAAGTATTTGTTCTAATTCTGTGAAAAATATCATTGGTAATTTGAATGGGATTGCATTTACTCTATAAATTGCTTTAGATAGTATAGTTATTTCCACTATATTGATACTTCTAATCCAAAAACATGATATATCTCTCCACCAATTTGTACCATCTTTGATTTCTTTCTTCAGTGTTTTCTTAGAGTTTCCTACATACAGGACTTTTGTCTCTTTAGGCAAATTTATTCCAAAGTATTTTATTATTTTTGTTGAAATGGTGACGGGATTCTTTCCTTAATTTTTCTTTCTGATATTTTATTGTTAGTGTATAGACCTGCAAGGGATTTTTTCTCTACTGATTTTATGTCGTGTGAATTTTCTATATTCATTGGTTAGCTCTAGTAATTTTCTGATGGCATCCTTAAGGTTTTCTATATAGAGAATCATGTCACCTGCAAACAGTGAGAGGTTTACTTCTTTTTTCCAATCTGGATTCCTTTTCTTTAATTTTCTTCAGTGATTGCTATGGCTAGGACTTCCAAAACTATGTTCAACAGTAGTGGTGAGAATAAACATCCTTGCCTTGTTTCTGATTTTAGAGGAAATATTTTCAGGTTTTCACCATTGAGGATAATATTTACTGTATGTTTAACATCTGTGGCCTTTATCATGTTAGGGTATGTTCCTTCCATGTCTACTTTCTGGAGAGTCTCTATCATAATTGGGTGCTGAAATTTGTGAAAGACTTTCTCTGCTTCTGTTGAGATCATCTTGTTTTTAATCTTTCAGTTTGTTAATATGGTGTGTCACACTGACTGACATGTGCATATTGGAGAATCCTTTCATCCCTGGGATGAAGTCCACTTGATCATGAAGTATAATCTTTCTAATATTCTGTTGGATTCTGTTTGGTAGAATTTTGATGAGGATTTTTGCATATATCTTCATCAGTGATGGTGAGTAATTTTTATTTTAATTTAATTTAATTTTATTTGGACATCTTTGCTTGGGTTTGCTATCAGGATGATGATGGCCTCATAGAATGAGTTTGGGAGTTTTCCTTCCTCTGTACTTTTCTAGAAGAATTTGGGTAGGATAGGTGTAAGCTCTTCTCTAAACTTTTGGTAGAATTCATCTGTGAAGCCATTTGGCCCTGAGCTTTTGTTTGTTGGAAGATTTTTTATTGCAGTTTTGATTTCCATGCTTGTGATTGGTCTTGATATTTTCTTTTCTCTCTGGTTTAGTTTTGGAAGGTTATACTTTTCTAATAATTTGTCCATTTCTTCCAAGTTGTCTATTTCATTGGCATATAAATTCTCATAGTAGTCTTTTATGATCCTTTGTATTTCTTTGTTGTCATAACTTCTCCTTTTTCATTTCTAATTTTAACTATTTGAGTCTTTTCTTTTATTTTCTTGATTGAATCTGGCTAACAGTTTGTCAATTTTGTTTAACTTCTCAAAGAAACAGCTTTTAGTTTTACCGATTTTGCTATTGTCTCCTTCATTTCTTTTTCATTTATTTTGGCTCTGATCTGTATGATTTTTTTTCCTCTTACTATTACTGGAAGTTTCTCGGTCTTTTTCTAGGTGCTTTAGGTGTAAAGTTAAGCTGTTTATATGATGTCTTTCTTGTTGCTTAATGTAGACTTGTATTGGTATAAACTGCTGGCTTAGCTCTGCTTTTATTGCATCCTATCAGTTTTGAGTTGTCATGCTTTCACTGTTATATGTTTATTTTTATTTCCTTTTTGATTCTTCAGTGATCTGTTAGTTATTCATAAGCATATTGTTTAGCCTCTAGGTGTTTGTATTTTTTATAGTTTTTTTCTGCTCTAGTTGATATCTAATCTTACAATGTTGTAAAAAGATGCTTGAAATGATTTCTTTCTTTTTTTTAAATTTACCACAACTTGATTTGTGGCCCAGGATGTGTTCTATCCTGCAGAATGTTTCATGTACCTTTGAGGAAAAGAATGCAATCTATTGTTTTTGGATGAATGCCCTGTAGTTATCAATTAGGTCAAAACTGTCCAAGGTATCATTTAAAGATTATGTTTCCTTACTAACTTTCTGCCTGGATGATCTGTCCATCGGTGTGAATGGGGTATAAAGTCCCACACTATTATTGTGTTACTGTCAATTTCTCCTTTAATAGTTGTTAACATTTCCCTTATGTATTGAGGTGATCTTATGTTGGGTGCATATATATTTATAATTATCATATCTTCTCCTTGGATTGATCCTTTGATCATTATGCAATGCCTTTCTTTGTCACTTGTAATGGGCTCTATTTTAAACTCTATTTTATCTGATATGTGTATTGCTGCTCCTTTTTTATTTTGATTTATGTTTGCATGCAAAATCTTTTTCTAACACCTCAGTTTCAGTCTGTATGTGTCCCTAGGTTGAAGGTGGGTCTCTTGTAGACATCATATATAGGGATCTTGTTGTATACATTCAACCAATTCATCTATTTTGGTTGGAGTCTTTAGCCCATTTACACTTATGGTAATTATTGATATATATGATCCTGTTACCATTTACTTTGTTGTTTTGGGTTTGTTATATATGTCTCTTACTTTCGCGTTTCCTATCTAGAGAAGTTCTCTTAGCATTTGTTGAAAATCTGGGTAGGTGATGCTGAGTTCTCTTGACTTTTACTTGTCTTCAGATCTGAATGAGATCCTTGCTACCTTGCTGGGTAGAGTAGTCTAGGTTGTAGGTTTTTCCTTTTCATCACTTATGTATATATTGCCATTTCCTTCTGGTCTGAACACTTTTTGTTGAAAGATGAGCTGTTAGCCTTATAGAGATCCCCTTGTTTGTTATTTGGTGCTTTTCCTTTGCTGCTCTTAATATTTTACATTTGTGTTTAGTTTTTGTTAGTTTGACTAATATGTGTCTTGGTGTATTTCTACCTGGGTTTATCTTTTATGGGAACCTCAGGGCTTCCTGGATCTGGGTGGCTACTTCTTTTCCTATTTTAGAGCAATTATTGACTATGATCTCCTCAAATATTTTTTCATAGCCTTTCTTTTGCTTTATTCTTATGAGACCCATGTTATTCTAGTGTTTCTATACTTAATGTTGTCCAAAAAGTCTCTGACACTGCATTCATTATTTTTTATTCTTTGTCTTCATTTATCCCACTACAGTCATGTCCACCATTTACTCTCCCAGCTCACTATTAGCTCTTCGGCCTCAGTTACTCTATTGTTGGTTCCCTCCAGTGTATTTCTAATCATAGTCATTGTGTTATTCAGTTCAGTTCAGTTGCTCAGTCATGTCTGATTCTTTGCGACCCCATGAACCTCAGCATTCCAGGGCTCCCTGTCCATCACCAACTCCTGGAATTTATCCAAACTCATGTCCATTGAGCCCGTGATGCCATCCAACCATCTCATTCTCTATCATCCCCTACTCCTGCACTCAATCTTTCTGAGCATCAGGGTCTTTTCAAATGAGTCAGCTCTTCACATAAGGTGGCCAAAGTATTGGAGTTTCAGCTTCAACATCAGTCCTTCCAATGAACACCCAGGACTGATTTCCTTTAGGATGGACTGGTTGGATCTCCTTGCAGTCCAAGGGACTCACAGGAGTCTTTTCCAACAACACAGATCAAAAGCATCAATTCTTCGGCACTTGGCTTTATTTATAGTCTAAACCTCACATCCATACATGACTACTGGAAAAGCCATAGCCTTGAATAGATGGATCTTTGTTGCAAAGTAATGTCTCTGCTTTTTAATATGCTGTCTAGTTTGGTCATAATTTTCCTTCCAAGGAATAAGCGTCTTTTAATTTCATGGTTGCAATCACCATCTGCAGTGATTTTAGAGCCCCAAAAAAGTAAAGTCTGCCACTCTTTCCACTGTTTCCCTATCTATTCCCCATGAAGCGATGGGACCAGATGCCATGATCTTAGTTTTTTGAATGCTGGGCTTTAAGCCAAATTTTTCACTCTCCTCTTTCACTTTCATCATGAGACTCTTTAATTCTTCTTCACTGTCTGCAATAAGTTTGGTGTCTTCTGCGTATCTGAGGTTATTTATATTTCTCCCATCAATCTGGATTTCAGCTTGTGCTTCTTCCAGCCCAGAGTTCCTCATGATGTACTCTGCATATAAGTTAAACAAGTAGAGTGACAATATACAGCCTTGAGGAACTCCTTTTCCTATTTGGAAGCAGTCTCTTGTCCCGTGTCCAGTTCTAATTGCTGCTTCCTGATCTACATACAATTTTCTCAAGAGGCAGGTCAGGTGGTCTGGTATTCTTATCTTTCAGAATTTTCCACAGTTTATTATTATTCCACACAGCCAAAGGCTTTGGCATAATCAATAAAGCAGAAGTAGATGTTTTTCTGGAACTCTCTTGCTTTTTCCATGATACAGTTGATGTTGGCAATTTGATCTCCTGTTCCTCTGCCTTTTCTAAAGGCAGCTTGCACATCTGGAAGTTCACAGTTCATGTATTGCTGAAGCCTGGCTTGGAGAATTTTGAGCATTATTTTACTAGCATGTGAGATGAGTGCAATTGTGTGGTAGTTTGAGCATTCTTTTGCATTGCCTTTCTTTGGGGTTAAAATGAAAACTGACCTCTTCCAGTCCTGTGGCCACTGCTGAGTTTTCCAAATTTGCTGGCATATTGAGTGCAGCACTTTCACAGCATCATCTTTTAGGATTTGAAATAGCTCAACTGGAATTTCATCACCCCCCTGAGCTTTGTTTATAGTGATGCTTTCTAAGGCCCACTTGACTTCACATTCCAGGATGTCTGGGTCTAGGTGAGTGATTGCACCATTGTGATTATCTGGGTGGTGAAGATCTTTTTTGTATAGTTCTTCAGTGTCTTCTTGCCACCTCTTGTTAATATCTTCTGCTTCTGTCAGATCCATACCATTTCTGTCCTTTATGAGCCCATCTTTGCATGAAACGTTCCTTTGGTATCTCTAATTTTATTGAAGAAATCTCTAGTCATTCCCGTTCTATTGTTTTCCTCTATTTCTTTGCATTTGTCGCTGAGGAAGCCTTTCTTATCCCTCCTTGCTATTCTTTGGAACTCTTCATTCAGATGCTTGTATCTTTCCTTTTTTCCTTTGATTTTCACTTCTCTTTTTTTCACAGCTATTTGTAAGGCCTCGCCAGACAGCCATTTTGCTTTTTTGCACTTCTTTTTATTGGGGATGCTCTTGATACCTGTCTCCTGTACAATATCACAAACCTTCATCCATAGTTCATCAGGCACTCTGTCTATCAGATCTAGTCCCTTAAATCTTAACTCATTGTGTTGTTAATTATTGTTTATTCTTTAATTATTCTAGGTCCTTGTTATTAACTAACATTGCTGGGAATTATTTTTCACATAGACTGCCTATTTCCTCTTCATATGTTTGATCTTGTGGGTTTTTACCATTTTCCTTCATCTTCTGCTGCTTCTGTCATTTTATTTTTTTTAGTTTACTGTGTTTGAGGTCTCCCGGACACAGGCTGGAAGGTTGTAGTTCCTCTTAATTGTGGAGTCTGACATCCATGGATGGTGTTGGACTAGTGTGCTGTAAAAGTTGGGGGGACTTGTGCCTGTGTTCTGGTGGATGGGTATGGATCTTATCTCTCTGAAGGGGAGTCCCATGTCCAGTAGTGTGTTTTGGGGTGTTTGGGGATATCTATTGGCTTGCTATGGCTTTGAGTATCCTGTCTGCTAGTGTGCAAAGTTGTGTTCCTGTATTACTGAAGGGTTGGCATGGGGTGTCTGGAGCTAGAGCCTGCTGGTCTTTGGGTAGGGCTTGGTATTAGGGTTGAGATGGAGGCCTTTGGTAGGGCTCTCACCTATTAATATTCCCTGGGGTCAGAAGTCCTCTGGTGGATCAAGTCTTGGGCTTGGGTCTTCCACCTGAGGGGTTCAGGCCTGATCCCCACTGTAGCTCCAAGACCTCACAAGCCACATAGCATAGAAGACAAAACTCCAAAGCTCTTGATGAAGGCAACAGTCAACAGCTCAGAACACCCAGTGAGACCCACACCAAAGTCCTCCAATATTTCTAGGAGGGTCTTGGGACCTTTTCTGGGCAGTGCGGGGTCAGCTCATTCTCAGATCTGGCCTTACTTCAGCTTATATTTTCTCCTAAAGTTCACAGTTGTCCCTAAAGTCTGTTATACACCCAGACATGGGGAGTGAAGGCCAAAGCTTATTAGTCTCACATTATTATTCAGGCTGGGGAGAGGGGAAAATGCAGGAGCCACAATTGGGTTGTACCAAGAAGTGCCAGTGGCAATAGAGACTAGCCAGATGTTGTTATAGTCTAAGGTAGGTTGTGCACTTTCCCAAAGGTGTTGACCCCAGGTCATGGGTTCCTAGGAAGAGCCAAGCTATGTAAGTTCCCAGAAAGGTGCGGGTAGTAACCTGTGTCTGGTCACAGCTTGGAGGTAGTTGCCATCTCTGGGGTTGGGACCGTATCGACACTCTGCTGCCTCAGGCACTTTCCCTTGCTTTAGTAATGTCAGTCATGTCTAATTCCACAGTTGGCACTCTGACTGGTTTTGGCAGCCACTGGCAAGTACTCAGACACGGTCTGTGGGTGTGACATTAGTGTCCCATGCACAAAGACTTTTTGCCACTTTGTGACACTTAGTCTTTTCTCTGGGCTCCCCTCGCTGTGTTAAAGTGGCCTTTCAGAGTGTTCAAATAGCAGGCATCCTCCAGTCTCTCCCTGGATTCTAAAACCTAAATCTGAGCCTCAGCACCCTGTCCCTACCCCCTGCTGTGGCAGTAGCCTGTGAGCTGCTTCTCAGCAGAGAAGTGAGTCAGCAGTGATTTCTGTGGTTAATTCTCTCTGGTTTGCCCTCTGAACCCCCTCTCACACAACTGCACTCTATTCTGAGTTTCCAAATCTCCCTATTCCCATGATGGGGTTTCCTAGTTTGCAGAAACTTTTCTTCCTTCACGACTCCTTTCCTCAGGGCACAAGTCCCTGTCTTGAAATCCTTCGTCTCTTTTTGTGTCTTTACATTTTGCCCTATCTCATTCTAAGGAGACTGACTTGCCTTTTCTGAAGTTTGTTGTATTCTGTCATTCAGAAGTTGTTCTGTAGGAATTGTTCCATATTCAGGTGAATTGTCAATGTATTTGTGGGGAGGAAGGTAATCATCCCTTTTAACTCCTCCTCTGTTTTCTTCTGTCCTCCACTGATGGGAATTTTTGCATAATTCAAATAGCACACTTCTTTACCACAGCCCCATTTCTAAATGAAAAGTGGGCTAAAGCATTATCTTTGGGTGATGATCACATGGAAAGAGAATTATTGCTGACCAGGGAACTTCAGGAGAAGAAAATATGCATTTTTGTGTTTCAAGACGCTAACCAGCCTAATCTTCCCCACTGGGGTCAACAAAGGGCTACCATCTGACCTGATAATTGCTGAAATTGTCTCAGATACCCCAGAAGCCCAACCAGGAGCAGAATGCAGGACTCAACCAGGTAGCATCAAGTTTAATTTGGATCCTTTGGCCTGATCCTGGAACTCTATCAGACCGTCATATAGTCTCACCTTGGTCATTTTATTAAATGCACAATGGCATGATTTTACCATTTTATAGACAGACTTTTTTGGGGGAGTGGCACTACTTAACAAATTATAACTGAGTTCAACTTTGTTTATATAATCAGAAGAAAAAGTATGTGTAAAAATATACATTCAAAATAACACGTGTTTATATTAGCAACTAAACTAAAAAGTATTGACTATGATGGAGTCTGCTGGGTGTTCCCTAGTGCCAATTTTTCCCTTCTTTCATGCAGATAAAAGGTTGGACTTTTGCTGATTCGTAATGTCCTAGAATAAAGGAAATTTTCTGTCTGCTTCTCTTGCCACTGAAGGCTGGCCATGTGAGGCCTTATTCTAGCCAGTGGGAAATGGAAAGATACAAGTGTCTGTTTCCAGAAACCTTGCTTGTAAGATAAATGGATGTTCTCCTTGTCTCCTTCTTGTGTATATTTTCCTCAGTATTCCTGGAATGCAAATATATCAGCTGTCATTTTTGTACTTACTATGAGTCATGAGGACCAGAACTAAGAATGACACAGAGGAAACAGACCTTAAGACCTTGTGGCAGTACTGAACTATCAGCACTCTGTGACACAAGTTCATGTGAGAGAGAAATAAATCTCTCTCCTATTGAAGCCATTATTACTTTGAGTCTCTTCTTCTTTCAGCCAAATCTAGTCCTAGACTGTGTATCTGGGAGTAAAATTAAAAAAGATACATAATAAGAGATATGCACTTAGTCTCTCAGTTTTGTCTGACTCTTTGTGACTCTGTGGACTATAGCCCTCCAGGCCCCTCTGTCCATAGCGACTCTCCAAGCAAGAATACTGGGGTGGGTTGCCATTACCTTCTTCAGAGGATCATCCCAACTCACGGATTGAACACAGGTCTCCTGCACTGCAGGCAGATTCTTTACCACTGGGCCACCAGAGAAGCCCCAAGAAATGTAAAAGATCTATGTAAGACACACTTTATTTAATGAAGGATATAAGTGAATACTTGAATCAGTATACAACTATATTAATTTTCTGGTTGAGAATATTCAACATTATAAAGATTTAGTTCTCCCCAAATCGTCCTATAAGTTGAATGCAAACACAATGAAAATCTCAATTGGAGTTTCAAATGGATTTTAAGGTGATTCAGAAGTTCATCTGGAAAATTAAATGTACAAGAGTGTTCCCTAAAATGTGAGAAAAATGATAATGAGCAGCAACTTGTCATTTAATATACCAAAATATAAGATGCATTGATTTAAAATATATTATTTTCACAGATTGTAACAGGCAGACATTTATAAAGTAAAAATACCAACATTGTATATGTTTATATATACACGTACTATGCACACACATAAACAAATAACATGTGTGTATATATATATATATATAGACACATGGATGATATATATATATGTGTGTGTTTATATTTATATTCCTGAAACCTGCTTACATTTATATGTAGCATGTGCATAAATACATAGTATGTGTAAAGATATATAAACATATGAAAATATATATTGCATTAGTACTTTTTACTTTATTATTATTGTTGTTTTGTTTATTTTACTTTATTTTTCCAAACAAACTTAATTTTGTATTGGGGTAGAGCCAATTAACAATGTTGTGGTAGATTCAGATGAACAGTGAAGAGACTTAGCAATATATATGCATGTATCCATTCTCCCCTAAATCTGCCTCCTTTCTAGGCTGGCACATAACATTGAGCAGAGTTCCATGTGCTATACAATTAAGTAATTGTTGGTTATCCACTTTTAAATAAAGCAGTGTGTACCTGACCTTCCCAAAGTCCCTAATTATCCCTTCCCCTTCCCCTTGGCAATCATAAATTTATTCTCTAAGTCTGTGATTCTCTTTCAGTTTTGTAAGTAAGTTTATATGTATTATTTATTTTTAGATTCCACACATAAGGGATGTTATACAATACTTCTTCTCTGTCTGACTTCCTTCACTCAGTATGACTCTCTAAGTTCATCCATGCTGTTGCAAATGGCATTATTGCGTTCTTTTAAATGGCTAAATAATATTTCACTGTATATATGTACCATTTCTTTTTTATCCATTCCTTTGTTGATGGACATTTAGATTGCTTCCGTGTCTTGCCTATTATAGACCATGCTTCAGTGAACATTGCAGTGCATGTATCCTTTTGGATCATGTCTTTCTCTGAATATATGCCCAGGAGTGGAATTGAAGGGTTATATGGTAGCTGAACAATCAACCAACACACACACACACACACACACACACACACACACACCACACACACACACACCACACACACACACATGCACGTACACACACAGACATATTAGCTCTATTTTCAGTTTTTCAAGGAACTTCCATACTTTTCTCTGGGCTTCCCCGGTTGCTCGGTGGCAAACTATCTGCCTGCAATGAAGGAGCCACAGGAGACATGGATTCAATCCATGGGTCTGGAAAATACCCTGGAGTTGGATCTGGCAACCCACTCTAGTATTCTTGCCTGGAGAAACCAATGGACAGAGGAATCTGGTGGGCTACAGTCCATAGGGTCACAGAAGTTGAATATGACTAAAGTGATTTAGCATGCATGCATACTGGTCTCCATACTGGCTGTAGCAACTTACATGCCCACCAACAGTGTAGCAGGGTTCCCTTCTCTCCATACCTTCTCTAATTTTTTTTTTTTTAATGATAGCCATTCTGACCGGTTGAGGTGACATCTCATTGCAGCTTTGATTTGCTTTTCTCCAATAATCAGTGATGTTGAGCATATTTTCATGTGCCTATTGGCTATCTTTATGTCCTCTTTGGAGAAATATCTGTTCAGGTCTGCTGCTGCTGCTGCTGCTAAGTCGCTTCAGTTGTGTCCGTCTCTGTGTAACCCATAGATGGCAGCCAACTAGGCTCCCCATCTCTGGGATTCTCCATTCAAGAACACTGGAGTAGGTTGCCATTTCCTTCTCCAGTGCATGAAAGTGAAAAGTGAAAGTGAAATCACTCAGTCGTGTCCAACTCTTAGCGACTCCATGGACTTCAGCCTACCTGGCTTCTCTGTCCATGGGATTTTCCAGGCAAGAGTGCTGGAGTGGGGTGCCATTGCCTTCTCCTGTTCAAGTCTAATGCTCATATTTTTCAAGTGTGTTGTTTGTTTTGATGCTGTTAACCATCATGAGGTTTTTGTAGAATCCTCCTTAAGGGAGACTAATGAGGGAGTCTAATAAGGGTGACTAATAAGTACTCATAAGGAAGACTAATCCCTTATCAGTCACATCATTTGCAAAAATTTTCTCCCAATCTGTGGGTTGCTTTTTTTTTTAATTTAAATTTTTATTTTTACTTGATTTTACTTTACAATACTGTATTGGTTTTGGCATACATTGTGGGTTGTCTTTTCACTTTGTTTATTACTTCCTATTCTGCGCAAAAGCTTTTGAGTTTAAGTAGGTCTCATTTGTTGATTTTTGCTTTTATGGATCAAAATGGATATTCAAGATGGATTGAAAAAAAATGTTGCTGTGATTTATGTCAGAGAGTGCTCTGGCTATGTTTTCCTTTAGGAGTTGTATAGCACCTGGATTCACATGTAGATCGTTAGTTCATTTTGAGCTTATTTTTGTGTATGGAGTTATGAAATGAACTAATTTCATTCATTACTTCTTTTCCTTTTTTCTTTTTTGCATATGGCTGTCTAGTTTTCCCAGCACCATTTTTTGAAGGAACTGTCTTCCAACATTGTGTAGTCTTGCCTCCTTTGTCAAAAATTGGTGTATGGGCTTATTTTGGATTTTCAGTCTTATTGTGTTTACCTTTAATTCTATTTTTGTGCCAGTATCATACCGTTTTGATAACTGTAGCTTTGTACTATAATCTGAAGTCAGGGAACCTGACTCCTGCAGCTCCATTTTTTTTTTTTTTTCAAGATGGAAGTGGCTATCTGGGGTCTTTAGAGTCTCCAGACAAAATTTGAGACTTTTTGTTCTAATTCTGTGAAAAATGCCTTGGGTAATATGATAGGGGTTCACTGAATCTGTCAACTGTCTTTTGAAGAATAGTCATTTAGACAATATTGATTCTTCAAATTCTTGAACGTGGTATATCTTTTCATCTGTTTATGTCTTCTTCAATTGCCTTCATCAGTATCTTATAGTTTTCAGAGTAAAGTTCTTTTGTCTCCTTAAGTAACTTTATTCCTAGGTAGTTTATTCTTTCTGATTCAATGGGTAATTTGATTGCTTCTTGAATTTCTCTTTCTAATCTTTCATTGTTAGTGTATAGAAGTGCAAAAAATTTCTGTGTATTAATTTTGTAACTTGCAACTTTACCAAATTCATGAATGATTTCTAGTATTTTTCTGGCAGCATCATTTAGGATTTCTAAGGAGAAAAGGAAAGATATAAGCATCTGAATGTAGAGTTCCAAAGAATAGCAAGAAGAGGTAAGAAAGCCTTCTTCAGCAATCAAAGCAAAGACATAGAGCAAAAGAAAAGAATGGGAAAGACTAGAGATCTTTTCAAGAAAATTAGAGATACCAAGGGAACATTTCATGCAAACATGGGCTCGATTGAAAACAGAAATGGTATGTACCTAACAGAAGCAGAAGACATTAAGGGGAGGTGGCAAGAATACACAGAAGAACTATACAAAAAAGATCTTCATGACCTGGATAATCATGATGGTGTGATCACTCACCTAGAGCTAGACATCCTGGAATGTGAAGTCAAGTGGGCCTTAGAAAGCATCACTATGAACAAAGCTAGTGGAGGTGATGGAATTCCAGTAGAGCTATTTCAAATCATGAAAGATGATGCTGTGAAAGTGCTGCACTCAATCTGCCAGCAAATTTGGAAAACTCAGCAGTGTCCACAGGACTGGAAAAGGTCAGTTTTCATTCCAATCCCAAAGAAAGGCAATGCCAAAGAATGCTCAAACTACCGCACAATTGCACTCATCTTACATGCTAGTAAAGTAATGCTCAAAATTCTCCAAGCCAAGCTTCAGCAGTATGTGAACCATGAACTTTCTGATGTTCAAGCTGGTTTTAGAAAAGGCAGAGGAACCAGAGATCAAATTGCCAACATCTGCTGGATCATGGATAAAGCAAGAGAGTTCCAGAAAAATATCTATTTCTGCTTTATTGACTATGCCAAAGCCTTTGACTGTGTGGATCACAATAAACTGTGGAAAATCCTGAGACAGATGGGAATACCAGACCACCTGACCAGCCTCTTGAGAAAGCTATATGCAGGTCAGGAAGCAACAGTTAGAACTGGACATGGAACAACAGTTTCCAAATGGGAAAAGGAGTACGTCAAGGCTGTATATTGTCACCCTGCTTATTTAACTTCTATGCAGAGTACATCATGAGAAATGCTGGGCTGGATGAAGCACAAGCTGGAATCAAGATGCCTGGAGAAATATCAATAACCTCAGATATGCAGATGACACCACCCTTATGGCAGAAAGTGAAGAGGAACTAAAAAGCCTCTTGATGAAAGTGAAAGAGGAGAGTGAAAAAGTTGGCTTAAAGCTCAACATTCAGAAAACGAAGATCATGGCATCCGGTCCCATCACTTCATGGAAAATAGATGGGGAAACAGTGGAAACAGTGTCAGACTTTATTTTGGGGGACTCCAAAATCACTGCAGATGGTGACTTCAGCCATGAAATTGAAAGACACTTACTCCTTGGAAGAAAAGTTATGACCAACCTAGATAGCATATTCAAAAGCAGAGACATTACTTTGCCGACTAAGGTCCGTCTAGTCAAGGCTATGGTTTTTCCAGTAGTCATGTATGGATGTGAGAGTTGGACTGTGAAGAAGGCTGAGAGCTGAAGAATTGATGCTTTTGAACTGTGGTGTTGGAGAAGACTCTTGAGAATCCCTTGGACTGCAAGGAGATCCAACCAGTCCATTCTGAAGGAGATCAACCCTGGGATTTCTTTGGAAGGAATGATGCTAAAGCTGAAGCTCCAGTACTTCGGCCACCTCATGCAAAGAGTTGACTCATTGGAAAAGACTTTGATGCTGAGAGGGATTAGCGGCAGGAGAAGAGGACGAGAGAGGATGAGATGGCATCACTGACTCGATGGACACGTGTCTGAGTGTACTCTGGGAGTTGGTGATGGACAGGGAGGCCTGGCGTGCTGCCATTCATGGGGTTGCAAAGAGTCGGACACGACTGAGCGACTGAACTGAGCTGAGCTGAACTGAACTGAGGTATAGTATTTTGTCATGTGCAAGCAGTGACAGATTAACTTTTTCTCTCCCAGATTGGTTTCCCTTTACCTCTTTTTCTTTTCTGATTCCTGTGGCTAGGACTGACAAAACTGTTGAATTAAAGTATTGAGAGTGGACATCCTTGTTTTGTTCCTGATCTTAGAGGGAATGCTTTCAGCTTTTAACCATTGAGTATAATGTTAGCTAAAGTTTGTTATGCATGGTCTTTATTATGTTGATGTATTAACCTTCTATGCCCACTTTCTGGAGAGTTTTTGTCATGAATAGTTGTTGAATTTTTTGAAAAGTTTTGTTCTGTATGTATTGAGATGATCATATGATGTTTATTTTTCAATTTGTTTATATGGTGTTTTACATTGTCTGATTTGTGGATGTTGAAAAACAGTTCATCTTGGTATGAATCCCACTTGATCAGGGTATATGATCTTTTCAGTGTATTGTTGGATACAGATTGCTAGTATTTTGTTAAGGATATTTGCACCTATGTTCATCAATGACATTGGCCTGTAATTTTTTGGTTTTGTGCTATCTTTGGTCCTGAGTTTGGAAGTTTTCCTTTCTCTGCAAACTTTTGGAGCTGTTTCAAAAGGATAGATGTTAACTCTTTTCTAAATGTTTAATAAAATTAGCCTATGATGTCATTAGGTCCTGGACTGTCATTTGTTAGGAAGTTTTTAATCATAGTTTCAATTTCAGTGCTTCTGACCTGTTTATTCATATTTTTATTTCTTCCTAGTTTAGTCTAGGAGGTGGTACCTTTCTAAGAATGTGTTCATTTCTTCCAGGTTGTCCATTTTATTGGCAATTAGTTGTTCACCGTAGTCTCCTATGATTCTTTGTATTTCTGGTTTTAACTTCTCTTTTTACATTTCAAATTTTATCTATTTGTGTCCTCTACATTTTTTTCTTGATGACTCTGGCTAAAGGTTTATTTTATTATTTTTTAATCTTTTCAAAGAACCAGCTTTTGGTTCCATTGGTCTTTGTGATTATTATCTTTATCTCTTTTTCATTTATTTCTGCTCTAATGTTTATGTGTTCCTTCCTTCTAAATACTTTAAGTTTGCTTGGTATTCTTTCTCTAGTTATTTTATGAGTAAGTTTAGGCTGTTTAAGATTTTCCTTGTTTCTTGAGGTATAATTGTATTGCTATAAATTTCCCTCTTAGAACTGTTTTACAGTATCCCATAAGTTTTGGATCATTGTGCTTTCACTTTTATTTGTCTCTAGAAATATTTTTCATTTTCTCTTTGATTTCTGCAGTGATCCAATGGTTGATAAATAGCATATTGTTTAGATTAAATATGTTTGCATTTTTAGGTTTTTTTTTCTCTTGTGGTTTATTTCTAATTCCATACCATTGTGATCACAAAAGATGCTTGATATAATTTCAATTTTCTTAAATTCATCAAGGATCACATTTTGTCCCAGCATGTGGTCAATCATGAAGAACATTCCATGTGCACTTGAGAGGAAGTTGTAACCTGCACTTTTGGATGGAATGCTCTATAAATATCAGTTAAGTCCAAATCATCTAGAGTGTCATTTAAGACTTGTGTTTTCTTATTAATTTTCTGTCTGGAGGATTAATACACTAATGAAAGTCTTCCACTATTATTGTGTTACTGTTGATATATCCCTTTATGTTTATTAGTAGTTACCTTACATATTGAAGTGCTCCTATGTTGGGTACATACATATATGTAATTTTTATATCTTCTTGAATTGAACTCTTGATCATTATGTAGTGCTCTTCTTTGTCTCTTGTAACAGTCTATGCTTTAAAGTCTCTTTGCCTGATATGAATATTACTACTCCAGCTTTCTTATAATTTCCATGTGCATGAAATACCTTCTCATGTCCCCTCACTTTCAACCTGTAAATGGCTTAATCTCTTTTAGAAAACATATATATGGGCCTTATTTTTTTACCCATCCAGGAAGCCTATGTCTTTTGGTTGTTTCATTTACTCAATTTACATTTAAGGTAATTTTTGATACATAAGATCTTATGACCACTTTGTTAACTGTTTTGTGTTTACTTCTTGTAGGTATTTTTCTTCTCTTATTTCCTGCCTAGAGAAGTTCCTTTAGCATTTGTTGTAAATCTAGTTTAATGGTGCTGAATTGTCTTAAATTTTTCTTGTTGGAATGCTTTTGATTTCTCCAGTAAATCAGAGAATGAGAATGTTGTTGGGTAGAGTATTCTTGGTTCTAGTTTCTCCCCTTTCATCACTTAGAATATATCATGTCACTGCATTCCAGCTTGTAGATTTTCTGCTGAGAAATTGGCTGATAACTTTATGAGATTTCCCTTGTATGTTATTTGTCTTTTAACCTTTGTTGCTTTTAATATTTTATCTTTGCCTTTAATTTTGTCACTTTGATTACTATGTGTCTCAGTGTGATTCTACTTGGATTTATCCTACCTGGGACTCTCTGTGTTTCCTGGACTTGGTGGATTATTTCCTTTTCCTTGTTAGTAAAGTTTTTAAATATCTCTTTCAATGTTTTCACAGGTCCTTACTCTCTTCTCTTTCTGGGAGCCCTATAATTCAAATAATGGTGCATTTAATGTTGTATTGGAGGCCCTTTAAAATGTCCTCATTTTTTTTTCTCGTTATTTTTCTGTATTCTGTTTTATGGCAGTTATTTCCACCACTCTGTCTTGTAAATCACTTATGTATTCTTCTGTCTCAGTTATTCTGTTACTGACTCCTTCTAGTTTACTTTTTTACCTTTTTTTTTTTTTTTTTTTAATCTGTTTGACTGTTCTTTAGTTCTTTTAGGTCTTTGGTTAGCATTTCTTATATCTCCTCCATTCTTTTCCTGAGATTCAAGACCATCTTCATTATCATTATTCTGAATTCTTTTTCTGAAATGTTGCCTGTCTTCACTTTATTTAGTTGTTTTTCTTGGGATTTATCTTGTTCCTTCATCTGTGATAGAATCCTATTTCTTTGTATTTTGGTAGGCTTTCTATGACTGTAGTTTTCATTCTGGGGGTGGATTATAGTTTTATTTCTTCTATTTGCTCTCTGCTAGATCAAGGTAAGAAGCCTTTACAAATTTCCTGATGGGAGGGACTGGCTGTGGGGAAAACTGAGTCTTGCTCTGATGGGCAGGACCCCACTCAGTAAAACTTTAATCAATTGTTTGCTGATGGGTGGGGCTATACTCCCTCCCTGTTATTTGTTTAGCCTGAAGCTACCCAGTCCTGGAGTCTACAGTCTAAATAGCCTACCAAAGTTCATGGCTACCTCCAAGAAGACTTATGCCAAGATACATCTCCCAGAACTGTTGCTGCCAGTCTCCCTGTCCCTGAGGCAGACATCTGCCAACCCACGGCTCTACAGGAGACCCTTAAACACAGGTAGGTCTAGCTCAGTCTCCTGTGGGGTCACTGCTCCTTTCCCCTGAGTCCTGCCACACACAATATTTTGTTTTTGCCCACCAAATGTGGAGTCTCCGTTTTCCGCAATCCTCTGAAAGTCCTAAAATCAAATCCCACTGGCCTTCAAAGTCAAAATCCCTGGGGATTCCCAGCCCGTTTGCAGGATCTTGAAGTTATGAAGCCTGATGAGACCCCACTCCAGTACTATTTCCTGGAAAATCCAATGGACAGAGGAGCTTGGTAGGCTACAGTCTATGGGGTCGCAAAGAGTCAGACATGACTGAGCGACTTCACTGTCACTGCGTGGTCTATAATCTTCACAACAGTGAGAGAACTTCTTAGGTATTACTGTTCTCTAGTTTGTGGGTTGCCCACTTGGTGGGTATGGGATTTTATTTTCTTATGATTGCACCCTGCCTACCATCTCATGGCTTTTTCTTTGTCCTTGTATATGGGGTATCTTTTTTGGTGGGTTCCAGTTTCCTCTTGCTGATAGCTGTTCAAAAGCTAGTTGTAATTTTGCTGCTCTCTCAGAAGAAGATGAGCATACTTCCTTCTACTCTGCTGTCTTAAACAAATCTCCTGTTCATGCATGCATGCATGTGTGCTAAGTTGCTTCATTCATGTCTGACTCTTTGTGACCCTATGGACTATAGTCTGCCAGACTCCCCATCCACGGGATTCTCCAGACAAGAATGCTGGAGGTGGTTGCCATTCCCTCCTTCAAGGAATCTTCCCGACCCAGTGATTGAACCTGCATCTCATATGTCTCCTGCATTGGCAAATGGGTTTTTTTTACCACTAGCGCTACCTGGGAAGCCCAGTCTCTTGCTATTAATTTTTAAATTGGTTAATGTTAAATGAGTGATGTTGAAGAAATTAGATGTACTTTGGGGGAAAATGGATATATATTTTATTTCATATAATTTTCAAAATGAATTCCAGGTAGATTTAAATATCTAAATAAAAAATTTAATAATTAGCAATCCATGCAGAATACTAGTTTTTAAAATAATTTTAGGTTGGAAGAATGTTTCTAAACAATTCTCAGCAGTCACAAGAGAAAATTGAATGATTCCACTGTATATAAGTGTAATACTTTTTTGATAAATGGTATAGTAAAATTAAAATACAAACAACAAAGTTGGGAAAATATTTTCAACATATAGTTTGCATGACAAATAAATGATAGATTTTCATAACATATGAATAACTCTTGCAAATCCAAAGAAAATGAACAGTTTCCAAAGAATTATTTAAAAATGCAAATAAAAGATAAACCTAAAAATATATTTTTTAAAATGTAAACTTTTAAAACCCAAACTTTTGCAGTTTTCAAGTGCAAAAAAATTTTTCTTGAATACACCAAAATTCATTTTGGAATTGTGTTAATATACATGAACGCTCATAGCCTATGGATGAAATTAAAAGAAAGCAACATGTAGTATCTTTCAATATTGAGAATATGCATAACTTTTGGCCTAACTGTTCCACTTCAAGGAAGGTATTTTAAACAAAATATAACCCCTGCACACAGAACTGCAAGCTTACTTTGGGCATTTACTTTTGTGAACACACTGGTATGTGAGCAGTCCCAGAGGCCTGTGACACTAAGAATCACCAGACCCCAATCTGGTTCTTCCCTGAAGGTACAGATTCATTTTCCTCCAAATCCAAACTTTATTTATATCTTTTAGAGGATGTCATCTGAACAAAAGAAGGACTCCAAGCCCTGACAATGTTTGGAATTTAAAGGATAAATTTGGTTAAGATTATGAAATGTCTTAGTTTTAAAGTAAAGCCAAATGATACCACATTAATTGTATAAAGTATTGCCAGAGTATTTATCAGTGGATTGGAGATGAGGAAAACTGTAAATTCTACTGTAAATATCCTAGTAACATATACTAATAATGCAAATTGGAGAAGTGGCTTAATTTATTCATATGTAATGGAATAACACCTGTTTTATATATTAGAAAATTAGAGATCAGAAAATTATAGATGCTCTTATAGTTTCAAAATAACAAAACAAGAAATTAAAAATACCCAATTTTGTTACCACTAAATAAAATATTGTTTTTTAGACTGTTTTATCAGATTGCCCTATAATTATTGATCATTGAAATATTTGTCATTGGTTTTTTAAGTCATAACCATTTTATCTTATTCAACCATTAAGTTCCAACGACAAAAATTATTCATTTTCTTAATATATAAATATGGAAACAAATGCCTGAAGAAGAAAGTGCTTATCCAGTTATTAGCCTTCAAAACTCCAATACACTGACTTTAGAAAAAATAGCATGATTCAGTAGCTAAGGTTCAAAACTCTGACTCACCTGCCAGCAATGTGAACATATGCTGTCTGTGATGTTTACCTAACCTCTTTCAAACCTTTTTTTGTTTTTTAAATGTGAGTTAATTGCTGTGTATGCTGTTGGCCTTTGTAAAATAATCATGATTTCTTTCCAGTACATGTGGCAACAGATTTTGGAAAAAATGGGCTTAAGTCATAGTTTATGAAACATTTTTTTTGATCACTTATAGACATAATAATTTAGAAATTCTATTTGATTTAACAATCAAAAAATAATTTAAATTGACACATACCTGACACAAAATTATTGAAATTGAATTATAAGGGATGACTTTAAAAACTTTGTACAAACATCTTCCCAGGTAATTCTGATCATCAGCCACTGAGGAGTAATACTATCAGACATTTCAACAAATGCAAAGAAGCAAGTTTAAAATAATTATTAAATAAAATTCTAAAAAATTCAGATGATAAAGATAAACTATGAGAAATAGTGCATTTTTATTTGGATCATCTAAAGTCACCTTAATTTAGCCATATGTCTATATCTTTTTTTTTAAATAGAATATACTTATATCCATATGTTGAGTAAATAAATGTTATTCATGGCAATTATTGACAACATGTTATTCAAACAGTCTTTGCAAACTAATATCATTATTACAAACTCCCTAAAGAGCTAATATCACTTGCATTTGATCAAAAAATATTCCTTGCTGAATAAATCTACATTTTTCATTACAAGTTGCCTTTCTATTTGCTTCATTTTGCTCAGAAATCCCTATACCATTCGTGATATATGACAAACACACACACACATTGAACCATACGATGTGCTCCATTAATTTTACTTGTTTCGTCAGTGAAAACTCCAACCACTGTATCCAAATATCCTTTTTCTAAGATAAGAGCATGAAATGATGAATGTAGTGTGATGTTACTAGAAATTATTCCTAGCTGTGTCTTCTCCTTATCTCAGGTTGCTGTGTAACCTAAGAATCAGAGTTCTGTAAAGGTCCTCTTGAGGTGTTTTTGTTCATGCTTCTTACTCCAGGTTAAATTGTGTATCCAAATACCCAGTAAAGTGCACAATTGGCCGTCTATATGTGGAGAGGGCTTCCTGGGAGACATAAGACATTTGGACTTGATACCTGGATTGGGAAGATCCCCTGGAAGAGGGAATAACAACCCACTCCAGTATTCCTTCCTGGAAAATCCTGTGTAAAGAACAACCTGATGTTGTTGTTGTTTTACAATCCATAAGGTTGTAAAAAGTAAGATGTGACTAAAGCAAATTAGCACAGCACAGCACCTATGTGGGGAAGTGGATTTGTACATTTGTGAATGTGACTCTGAAATGGAATCTGAACAAAAGGTACTAATTGTTTTTAAACCAACTTTAACACATTAAAGAAACTTTTAATTGTATAGAAGAATTGCTACTGGACTTACTGACTTGGTAGCTGTAAAGTAAATTTGATGCAGTGGTTTGAAATCATCAGATACATTAGTCCACTCTGTCACCAGGGATTTGATTACCTAGGAGAAGAGCAGAAAGTGGCTTAAATGATATGATTTTAAGGGTACCAACATCTTTTGTGCCTCATAGCATCTCCCCCATCTAAACAATTGTGGGTCAATCTCCTCCCCTTATCAACAGGTTAAATTCAAAGAAGATTCTAACTTTCTATATTCAATTTCTATCTCCACACCTCTTCCCAGTAGAGTTACCAAAGGCAAGTTATGTAATCTCCCCATGTCTCTCAACTATCTGTAATTATCTAACAATAATAAAATGAAACACCTTCTAGGATTGTTGTGATAAGGTAAGATCATATATCTACATAAATCACATAGAACCACTGCCTGGCCCATTTAAATACTCTGTGTTGGCTGTAATTAATATTATTAGAAATCGTTATGAAAACGTGTGTTCAAGATGACAGTAGAAAGACCCTGGACTCATTTCCTCCCACAGGCCCACCAAAGTTACAACTGTTTATAGAGTAACTACTGATTACCCTGCTTATTTAACTCATATGCAGAGTACATCATGAGAAATGCTGGGCTGGAAGAAGCACAAGCTGGAATCAAGATCGCCAGGAAAAATATCAGTCACCTTAGATATGCAGATGGCACCATCCTTATGGCAGAAAGTGAAGAGGAACTAAAACGCCTCTTGATGAAAGTGAAACAGGAGAGTGAAAAAGTGGGCTTAAAGCCCAACATGCAGAAAACTAAGATCCTGGCATCTGGTCCCATCACTTCATGGGAAATAGATGGGGAAACATTGGAAACAGTGTCAGACTTTATTTTTGGGGGCTCCAAAATCACTGCAGATGGTGCTTGCAGCCATGAAATTAAAAGACGCTTACTCCTTGGAAGAAAAGTTATGACCAACCTAGACAGCGTATTGAAAAGCAGAAATATTACTTTGCCAACAAAGGTCCAGATATCTAGTCAAGGCTATGGTTTTTCCAGTGGTCATGTATGGGTGTGAGAGTTGGACTGTGAAGAAAGCTGAGCACCGAAAAATTGATGCTTTTGAACTGTGGTGTTGGAGAAGACTCTTGAGAGTCCCTTGGACTGCAAGGAGATCCAACCAGTCCATTCTGAAGGAGATCAGCCCTGGGATTTCTTTGGAGGGAATGATGCTGAAGCTAACTCCAGTACTTATGTGAAGAGTTGACTCATAGGAAAAGACTTTGATGCTGGAAGGGATTGGGGGCAGGAGGAAATGAGGACGATGGAGGATGAGATGGCTGGATGGCATCACTGACTCGATGGACATGAATCTGAGTGAACTCCGGGAGTTGGTGATGGACAGGGAGGCCTGGTGTGCTGCAATTCATGGGGTCGCAAAGAGTCGGACACAACTGAATGACTGAACTGAACTAAGAGAGCTTGATGCAGAGACTCTGCTCTTACATATGCATGGTGGCTCAGAGGTTAAAGCATCTGCCTGCAATGCAGGAGACCTGGGTTCAATCCCTTGGTTGGGAAGATTCCCTGGAGAAGTAAATGGCAACCCACTCCAGTATTCTTGCCTGGAGAATCCCATGGACGGAGGAGCCTGGTGAGCTACCGTCCATGACATCACAAAGAGTCGGACACGACTAACTGACTTTACTTCTTCACTTCAGAGAGCTTGATTCAGAGACTCTGCTCTTAAAGAGTGTACCAAAAAAATCTCATACCCCAATAGCAAGAACAGAGCATTAATTTAAAAGGAACCTGACATACACCCATCTCTTCTAGGGCTTCCAAAAGTGAAACAGACACAAACTTTGGAGAATAGGTGTTAAAATTTCTGGAGGAAGAGAACAAGATGGGGAGGAGCAGTGGATGTGGAGTACATCTCTCTCCATGGATACATCAGGGAGACTTCAGACACAGAAGTGCATGCAGCACACCAGCTGAGAGTGGACAAGAGTACCTGACCAGCGAAAAATAATATATAGAACTGCATGAAACTTGGTAGGATGAAGGAACTAGTGGGAAACAGGAGTATTAGTAGATCTGGACCTGCCCTCAGTAGGTGGGGAACCTGAAGCAGAGTTCCAGTCCCTATGCTGGGGCAATGGTCTGAGCCAGAGGAGAAACATTTAGGGCTGAAACAGCTGATGTGTGACAGCCTAAATGGAAAGAGAATCAGACAGTTCTTGCCACAGCCATACACACCCCAGATAGGGATGCACATACCCTAGAAGGTGCTGTGGCTGGGAGCTGGAGTTTAGAGATTGTGGAGCAATCCCAGGGCAACTGCTGTTGACTGAAGAGACACTGATCAAGGGGATGTGAGGAAGGAGATTAGGGTGGGAAATGCCTGTTGGCCAAAAGCCAGGCAGCCTTGGAAGCAAGGTGATACTGCTGAGTCATGCTTAAGAGGTGGAGCCATCACCATAGCCTCTCTCTCCCCACACACCAGAATTGGCAGCTAAACAATAGAGAGGCTGGCCCATCAAACTACAAAGTAGGATCCCACTCAGGACGCCCCTTTAAGTTTCTGACTCGCCAATCTACAGAATAGGACCTCAGCCAAGGGTGATCCTCTATGTGTCTGACTGAACAACAGAGAAGGACCCCAAGCAAGGAGACCTTTAACTGCCTAAATGAATCAAAAAGAGATTCTGATCTCCAGCTCAAAAGGCTTGATAAGACTCTGATAGGGCCTTAACTTCTGCAGTGGAGGCAGTCTGTGTCCCTGCACACTTGGTGCCACCAGGGTCCCCACAAGCTAGGCAGCTGTGGCACTTTCATGTTCAACCCTCACTGGGGCAGAGCTGCCATAGGCAAAAAAAAAAAAAAAAAAGACTCACGTCTATACACACGGGGTCGCTTCGGTCGTGTCCAGCTCTTTGTGACCCTATGGACTGTGGCTTACCAGGCTTCTCTGTCAGGGGGTTCTCCAGGCAAGAATACTGGAAGTATATTGGCCAATACTGGCCCTTCTAGAGCACTCTATTTCCTACTGCCCTACCACCAACTCCCCGAGTACTTGGTGATGCCAGAACCCCTTTGTCTGAAGCTGCTGCACCACCTAAACACTTGGCCCTCACTAGGGCAGACCCAAGTATTTCAGGGCAGCCTCAGGAGCAAGCCCCAGTGAATGACCCACATGCAGAGGTGGAAATAAAACCACAATAAAACCTGGGGACAGTGCGTCTAAGGAAGAAGATCCAAAACCTTCCCACAAGCTGCTCAAGCTGCAAATTAAATCCACACAGTCAACTAGGCAGACTCTGTGTCTATGGACTATATAAAAGGTCATTGAGAGCTCCCACAAAAGACAGCACACTAGATCTGATAGCTGTGGACATTGGAGGCAAAAACACACAAGAGAAGGGCCAAGTTATAATCTGAGCTGCCCACACAGCAGGTCCAGAGACCAGCAGTGTTGGAGAGCATCCTAGGGAGGTTAGGTGGACTGTGACTCCAAGCAAGGGAAAGGACTCTGATAGAAGTTAGAGTCAAGAAAAACATTATTATTCTTATGATTTGATTTGTGCTGTAGATTCTTTTGGCTTTCTCCCCTCCCCCCCCCCCAACCTCTGTTGTAGTTGCCAATTTTACTGGCAATATGAAATCTAATGAAGTATTTGAGTGTTTTGTTTTTTTTTTTCCCTTTCTCAGTCACATTTTTATTGTTGTTCTAAACCTCTGCTACATTGGCTTTTGCAGTTCTGTGGAGTTTTCTTTCTTTTTATTTATATTTTCTTTTCTTTCTTCTTCCTTTTCCATTTTTTTTAAAATTTTAATTCTTAAGCCTATTATTATTTTTACATTTTTTCCTTTGTTCACTTTTTTCTACTGCTCTTTTCCCATTGTAGTTAATCTTTAATGTATATAAATATTCTTTATCTACCTCTATTTAGCTATTCATATCTATTCTTTCTTTCTTTTCTTTCCTCTCAACATATTTGTTAGTTTTGCTTTCACTGCTTTATTCCTCAATTGGCACCTTGCTTTACTTTTGTTTTCCAGTTTGTGCTTTATTTTGTGTTTTAGTTAGTTTTGTTCTTCACTGGTAGATAAAATTTTTGGTTTCCTTTGTTAGCTGGGGCAATCTATTATACTTTATTTTTGTTGGGCTGTTTCAATTTTTCTTATGGGTGTATATGTGTATGTATATATTCCATTATTTAGTTATTATTTGCTTGATTTTGTAACTGCCACTTGTCCGGGGTTCACCTTTGGTTTCTCATTTTTGGTTATTTGTTATTATCTCACTTAATTCCATAACAAAACACTTGTGGAATCTGCATTCCTGACCAGAGATCAAGCCCTGACACTTTAGAGTGGGCGTTGACTCCAAGACCCTAGACTACCAGAGAACTAACCCTAAGGAATATCACATAAAGAGAACTCACACAAATGAAACCACTTGAATACAAGATCTGCCATCATCCAACTACCAGTAGCACCCTGTGTGGAACTTCGCATCTAAGCAACAACGACAACAACAAAATACAAACACAGTCATCAGCAGACAGGATTACCACCTCACTCAGCCTTTCTTATCAGAGGAAAAACAAACAAACAAAGAAAACTCAGCACAAATCTCACCCTATATGAACCTTGGAGAAACCACTGAATCAAGCTTAGGAGGGCAGAAACTAAAAGGAAGAAAGAATTCAGCTTTGAACCCTGGAAAAAGGAGACCTCAAACAGAATAAGTTTAAAAAAAAGAAAAGGAAAAAGCAGAGAAACACCACACAGATGAAGGAACAAACTAGAAACACAGAAGTTCAAATAAATGATGGGAAATAGCAAACTACCTGAAAAAGAATTCAGAAAAATGATAGTAAATATGATTTAAAAAACCTTGAAAACAGAGCAGAGAAAATGCAAAAATCAATTAACAAAGACAAAGAAGAATTAAAGATTAAACATATAGAGACAAACAACTCAATTGCTGAAATAAAAATACTCTAGAAGGAATCAATAGCAGAATATCTGAAGCAGAATAACAAATCAGGGAGTTGGAAGATAAAAGGGTGAAAATAACTTCTGAAGGGCAGAATAAAGTAAAAAGAATGAAAAGAACTGAAGATAGCCTCAGAGACATCTTGAACAATATCTAATGCACCAACACTCTAATGATAAGGATTCAAAAGGTAAAAGAAAAATTTTGAAGAGATTATAGTTGAAAATTCCCCCAACATGGAAAAGGAAATAGTCAATCAAGTCCCAGAGGTGCAAAAAGTCCCTTACAGGATAATCCCAAGGAAAAACAAACCAAGACACATACTAATCAAACTAACAAAGACTAAACACAAAGAAGAAATATTAAAAGCAGCAAAGGAAAAGTAGCAAGTAACATACAAGAGAAACCCCATATGCCTAACAGCTGATCTTTCAGCAGAAATTCTGCAGGCCAGAAGTGAACGGCAGAATATATTTAAAGTACTGAAAGGGAAAAATGTACAACAAAGATTACTCTACCAGGTAAGGATATCATTAAAAAAAAAAGGTGGTAAAATCAAAAGCTATTCAGATAAGCAAAAATAAAGATAATTCACTACCACCAAATCAACTTTACAGCAAATGCTAAAGGGTCTTATATAGTCAAGAAATGAAAGAGAAGAAAAATATCCACAAAGTCAAACCTCAAAGAAGAAAATGATGATAGAAACATATATATCAGTAATTACTTCAAACGTAAGCTGATTAAATGCTTCAACCAAAAGAATCATACTGGCTGAATGGATACAAAAACAAGACACATATATAGGCTGTTTACAAAAAAACGCACTTCAGACCTAAAGACACATACAGACTGAAAGTGAAAGGATAGAAAAATAAATTCCATGCAAATGGGAAGCAAAAGAAAGCTGGGGTAGCAACTAACAGACATAAAAGGAGAAATTGACAGCAACAAAATAATAGTAGGAAACTTCAACAGTTCACTCACACCAATGGACAGACCATCAGAAGGGAAAATTAATAAGACGTCTTAAATGATACATTAGATGAGATGGATCTCATTGATATCTTCAGAACATTCTACCCAAATGCAGAAGAATACATCTTCTTCTCAAGTAGCATATGTAGCATTCTCCAGGATAGACCATATCTTGTGTCACAAATCAAACTTCAGTAAATTTAAGACAACTGAAATCATATCAAGCATCTTCTTTGATCACAACTCTATGAGACAAGATATCAGTTATGAGAAAGGAAGAAAAAAAAGTAAAAAATACAAGCACATGGAGATTAAACAATATGTTTGTAAATAACCAATGTTACTGAAGAAATCAAAACGTAAATAAAAAAAAAATTTCTACGAAAAAAGTGACAATTAAAGCACAACAATTCAAAACCAGTGAGATGCAGCAAAAGCAGTTCTAAGAGGGACATTTATAGCAAGAATACAACCTTACCTCAAGAAACAAGAAAAACATTAAAACAGACAACCTATCTCTACACCTAAAACAACTGGAAAAAGATGAACAAAAACAAACAAACCAAAAAGTAGCAGAAGGAAAAATAAACATAAAGATCAGAACAGAAATAAATGAATAATAAAAGAAAAAAAATAGTACTTGAGATGGTGATGGACAGGGAGGCCTGGTGTGCTCCGATTCTTGGGGTCGTGAAGAGTCGATCACGACTGAGTGACTGAACTGAACTGAACTGAAAGATTAATAAAACTAAACGCTAGTTGGTTGAGAGGATAAACAAAACTGTGAAACCATTAACCAGACTCATCAACAAAAAAGAGAGAGGAGTCAAATCAACAAAATTAGAAATGAAAAAAGAGAGGTTGTATCAGACAATGCAGAAATACAAAAGATTATAAGAGACTATTATGAATAACTATATGGCAATAAAATGGATAACCTAGAAGAAATGGTCAGATTCTTAGAAAAGTTCAATCTTCCAAGGCTGAACCAGGAAGAAATAGAAATTATGAACAACCCAATTACAAGCACTGAAATTGAAGCTGTGATTATATATATATATATATATCACACACACACACAAAAAAAATCCTAGGACCAGAAGTCTTCACAGGAGAATTCTATCAAACATTTAGAGAAGAGGTAATACTTATCCTTCTAAAACTCTTTTAAAAAAATGCAAAGGGAGGAACACTTCCAAACTCATTCAACAAGGCCACCATCACCCTGATACCAAAACCAGACAAAGACAACACACAAAAAGTAAACTACAGGCCAATATCACTGATGAACATCAGTGTAAAATTCCTTAACAAAATCTGAGCAATCAAAATTCAGCAACTCATCAAAAAGCTCATACACCATGATCAGGTTGGGTTTATTACAGGGATGCAAGGATTCTTCAATATATGCAAAACAATTAATGTGATTGATATTAACAAATTGAAAGATAAAAAACACATAATCATCTCAATGGATACAGAAAAAGCCTTTGACAAAATTCAGCACCCATTTATGATTAAAACTCTTCCAAAAATGGGCATAGAAGGAACCTGCCTCAGCATAGTAAAGGTTCTATATGATAAGCCTGCAGCAAACATGCTCAATGGTGAAAAACTGAAAGCATTCACCCTAAAATCAGGAATAAGATAAGGATGTCCACTTTCACCACTTTTATTCAACGTAGTTCTAGAAGTCATAGCTACAGTAATCAGAGAAGAAAAAGAAATAAAAGGAATCCAGATTGGAAAAGAAGAAGTAAAGCTCTCACTGTTTGCAGATGACATGATACTGTACATAGAAAACCCTAAAGATGGTATCAGAAAATTACTAGAGCTAACCAGTGAATTTAGCAAAGTTGCAGGATACAACCTCAATACACAGAAATCACACTTGCATTTCTATATACTAAGAATGAAAAATCAGAAAGAGAAAGTAAAGAATCAATATCATTCACCATTGAAACAAAAAGAATAAAATATTTGGGAATAAACTTATGGAGGAACCTTGTGGGCTACAGTCCATGGGGTCACAAAGACTCGGACATGACTGAGTGACTTTACTTTCACCTTCACTTTCAAGGGGGAAAAAGAGCTATATACAGAAAATTATAAGACACTAATGAAAGAAATCAGAGATTACATAAACAGGTGGAGAGATATTCCATGTTCCTGGGTAGGAAGAATCAATATTGTGAATATGACTACACTACCAAATGCAATCTACAAATTCAATGAGATCCCTATCAAATTACCAATGACATTTTTCACAGAACTAGAACAACAATTTCACAATTCATATGGAAACACAAAAGACCCTGAAGAGCCAAAACGATCTTTAGAAAAGAATGGAGCTGTAGGAATCAGTCCTCCTGCCTTCAGATTATACTACAAAGCTACAGTCATCAAGGCAATATGATACTGGCACAAAAACAGTAACATAGACCACTGGAAGAAGATAGAAAACCACGAAATAAACCCCTGAACCTATGGGTACCTTGTTTTTGACAAAGGAAGCATGAATATACAAATGGGGCAAAGACAGACTCTTTAATAAATGGTTTTAGGAAATTAGACAGCTACATATAAAAGAATGAAATTAGAACACTTCATAACATCGTACACAAACATAAACTCAAAATGGATTTAAAACCTCAATGTAATACCAGAAAGTATAAAACTTAGAGAAAAACATTGGAAGAATACTTGGTGACATAAAGCAAAACAAAATCCCCTATAAGCCACCTTCTAGAGTAATGGAAATATAAACAAAAATGAACAAGTGGGACCTGATTAAACTAAAAAGCTTTTGCACAGGAAATGAAAGTATCAGTTCAGTTCAGTTCAGTCACTCAGTAGTGTCAACTCTTTACTACCCATGGACTGCAGCACGCCAGGCCTCCCTGTTCATCACCAACTCCTGGAGTTTACTCAAACTCATGCTCACTGAGTTGGTGATGCCATTCAACCATCTCATCCTCTGTTGTCCCCTTCTCCTCCTGCCTTCATTCTTTCCCAGCATCAAGGTATTTTCCAATGAGTTGATTCTTTTTCATCAGGTAGCCAAAATATTATAGTTTCAACTTCAGCATCAGTCCTTCCAATGAATGTTCAGGACTAATTTCCTTTAGGATATACCGGTTGGGTCTCCTTGCAGTCCAAGGGACTCTCAACAGTCCAACTCACTCCAACACCACAGTTCAAAAGCAGCAGTTCTTCCATGCTCAGCTTTCTTTATAATCCAACTCTCACATCCATACATGACTACTGGAAAAACCATTGCTTTGACTAGATGGCAAAGTAATGTCTCTGCTTTTTAATATATTGTCTAGGTTGGTCATAGCTTTTCTTCCAAGGAGGAAGCGTCTTTTAATTTCATGGCTGCAGTCACCATCTGCAGTAATTTGGGAAAGTATAAGCAACAAAGAAAATATAAGCAAGATGAAAAGACAACCCTCAGAATGGGAGAAAATAATAGCTAGTGTAACGACTGACAAAGGATTAATTTCCAAAATATACAAGCAGCTCATACAACTCAATACAAGAAAAACAAACAACCCAATCAAAAAGTGGGAAAAAGGCCTAAACAGACATTTCTCTAGCAAAGACATACTAATTGCTAACAAACACATGAAAAGATGCTCTGCATTGCTCTTTATTAGAAAAACACAAATCAAAACTACAATGACATATCAGCTCATACCAGTGAGAATGGTCATCATCAAAAAGTTTACAAACAACAAATGCTGGAGAGGGTGTGAAGAAAAGGGAATGCTCTTGCACTGTTGGTGGGAATATAAATTTATACAGCCATTATAGAAGACGGTATGGAGCTTCCTTTAAAAACTAAGAATAAAGCCTCCATATGACCCACTAATCCCACTCCTAGGGGGATTAATGGGTCCTCCTACATTTTGAGGAAATCAAAATTGAAAAAGACACATGTTCCCTCATGTTCATTGCAGCACTATTTACAATAGCTAGAACATGGAAGCAGCCTAGATATCCATCAAAAGACGAATGGATATGGAAGTTTTGGTACATATACTCAATGGAATACTACTCAGCCATAAAAAGGAATACACTTGAGTTTGTTCTAATGATGTGGATGAACCTAGAACCTATTATAAAGGGTGAAGTTAGTCTGAAAGAGAAAGATAAATATCATATTCAAAGCATATATAAAGAATCAAGAAACATCGTACTGAAGAAGTTACTTACAGGGCAACAATGAAGTAACAGACATAGAAAATAGACTTACGGACATGGGAAAAGCAGAGGAGAGGGTGAGATATATGGAAAGAGTAACATGGAAACTTACATTATCATACATAAAATATTTAGCCAACAGGAATTTGCTGTATGGCTCAGGAAACTCAAACAGGGGCTCTGAATCAACCTAGAGGAATGGGATGGGGAGGAAGATGGGAGGGGGCTTCAAAAGGGAGGGGATATATGTATACCTATGGTTGATTCATGTTGGGGTTTTATAGAAAACAACAAAATTCTGAAAATCAATTATCCTTCAATTTAAAATAATTAAATTAAAAAAAAAAAAAAAGGAACCTGAGTGCTGATCCTGGAGAGCCTTCAGGAAGTTAGGAGGCAAATGGGACTCTTTCTAGAGCATATATGCTGGCAGTCATGATTTTGGGGAATTCATTCTATCACAAAGACTCTGGTGTTAGCAAGCGCTATTTTGAATTATTCTTGTCATACTATTAGTACATGGACCTACTTGCCCACCAGGTAGTTGGTTTCAGCTCTGGGGACCCGAGGTTAATCATTTAGCCATACAATGACACTACCCACCAGCAGGCCAGCACCAACCTGAAATTATTTGGCCCTAGCGACAGCTATGGAGAGATGGTTTCATTCAAAACTGGGATATCATCAGGCCTTGGACCCCCAGGCTACAAAGCCAGCCACACCAGGACCCCATTCCTCTCATCAAGAGGATGAAAACATCCTCCAGGTCTCCTGGACTGTGCATGCCAGTGCATATCAGTGTACTAAGAGTAGCTGGCCCTGTTGCAACAGAAAAGTGCCCACAGCCTACATAAGCAGCACCTGAAGAGTATTTTACCTCTGATGACAAAAAAAGAGTGTGCTGCTGGGTAATATATGATGTCTCCTACAAAAAGTCATTTCAGCAAGATTAAGAAATGCAGCTGACTTATGTAATATTAAGAAATAAACACAAAGAACTAAGCAAAGTAAGATGATAGGAGAATGTGGTCTGAACAAAGAAATAAGACAAACCTCAGAATAAGAACAAAATGAACTGGAGATAACTAATCGACTAAATAAAAAGTTCAAGGTAATGATCATAAAGATTCTCAACAAACCCAAGAAAATTGCATGAACAGAGGGAGAATTTCGTTGAAGAGTTAGAAAATATAAAGAAGAACAAAACAGAGCCAAAGAATTGAATAATCAAAGTGATGGATACACTATAAAGGATTAACAATAGATTAGATTATGCAGAGGAATGGATGAGCAAACTGAAAAGCAGAGTAGTGGAAATCATCCAAGCTGAATAGAAAAAAAATAATTTAAAAAAATTAGTCATTTAAGAAACTTTTGAGACAACATCAAGAAAATAAAATTTTATTTTAGGCATCACAAAGGGAGAATAGTGAGAGAAAGCTTCAGATAACTTATCTGACAGTAATAGTTAAAAACTTCCATAATTAGAAAAAGGAAATGGGACAGCTAAGTCTAGAAGTCTAGCAAACAAAGAGTCCCAAACAAGAGGAACCCAAAGAATTAAAGTGGCATAAATTAAATATGAATAGAGTAAGAATAGGATATGAAAAACAACTATCTATATACTGGGGAACTCCCATAAGAATATGAGCAGATCTTTCAGCAGAAACTTTGCTGATCAAAGTGGAGTGGTATAATATATTCAAAGTGATGGAAAGAAAACACCTTTAATCAAGACTACTCAATAGTCAAGGCTTTCATTCAGATTTGAAGGAGAGACAAAAGAGTTTTATAGAGAACCAAAAGCTAAAAAAGTTAATTACCACTAAATTAACTTTTCAAGAAATGTTAAAAGGAATTCTCTAAACAGAAAACAACTAGAAATGTAGAAATTATATATTAGCAAGAGAAGATCAATCACGTGTAGGAAGCTAGAAGAAAGGTTCAAAGACAAAAATAGTAAAATTGTCTCTATCCACAATAATTTACCATGTTGCACAAAACAAAAAAGATTAATTATTATGTCAAAAGCATTTAACATGGTACATCATATCAACAAATGAAGAATAGAATTTCTGTAATCATCTCAATAGAATAAGAAAAAGCTAAAAAATGTCACATCCATTTATGATAAAAACTCTCAACAAAGTGACTATGAGAGAACATTAATATATATAATAAAAGCCATTAATTACAAAACCATAATCATATGCAGTGATGAAGATAAAATATTTCTTCTAAGATCAGAAACAAGATTTGAATGGCTATTTTTACTCTCTTATTCAACAAGGAATTGGCAATCGTGGCACAACAATCAGATAAGAAAAAAAAATAAATAAGCGGAATCTAATTGGGAAGGAGGAAGTTAAACTGTGATTGTTTTCAGATGACATTATACTATATAGAAAGAATCCTAAAGACATGACCAACTTTTTTTTAATTAATCAATAAAATCAGTAAAGTTACAATATAGAAAATTAATACATATAAATCTCTTGCATTTCTATACACTAACAACTATAGAAAGAGAAATTAAGAAAGCAATTCAATTTACAATTACATTAAATAAAAATTAGAAATAAATATATGCAAACCCAGGACAGATCTGTACTTAAAAAAGTATGACTTTGATGAAAGAAACTGATATGACACACAAACAAATGGAAAGATATACCATGCTCATGGATTGGAAGAACAAACAGTGTTAAGACAGTCATTCTACCCAAGGCAATCTGTAGATTGAATGTAATGTCTAAGGGGTTTTTCACATAACTAGAGTGAATAATTCTAAATTTGTATGAAACACGAAAGATCCCCAATAGCCAAAAAAGAATCTTGAGAAAGAAGAACAAAAATGGAAGTGTCACATTCCCTGGCTTGAGATTGTACTCCAGAGTCACAGTTGAGAAAACATTATAGTATTGGCACAAAAATAGACACAGATTAATGGAAGAAAACAGAGAACCCAGAAATTAACCAACACTTATTAATTTGTTAATTAATTTATTATAGAGGGGCAATCATGTAAAGTAGGAAAAAGCTAGCTGTGTCAATAAATTGTTCTGGGAAAACTGAACAGCTGCTGTAGAAGAATCCAGTTGTTCAGTTTCCCACACATATACACAAATAAACTCAAGATGAATTAAAGACAAATGTTAAGACATGAAATCATAAAACTTTTATATTCTTTGGTCTTTGCAATATTTTTTGAATATTTTTATTCAGACAAAAATACATATATCAGAATATATTAAACTAAAAAAGGAAAGAAACAAAGGAAAAAAATACTTTTGCATAATGAAAAAACCTATCAAGTATGTGAAAAATCAGCCTACTGAATGGGAGAATATACTTGCAAATGGTATATCTGATAATGAGTTAATATTCAAAACACACAAACTCAACTCACTCAAAATCAAACAGGCAACCTGATTAAAATGTGAGCAGAGGACCCCAATAGACATTTTTCTAAGAAGATATACAGAAGAAAATAAACAAATGAAAAGATGCTCAATATCACTAATAATCAAGGAAATGAAAATTAAAATTACAAAGAGGTGTCTCCTCAGACATTTCAAACTGGCTATTATTGGAAAAACGACAAATAACAAGTGTTATCAAGAACTTTTCGTGGGAACATAAATCGGTGCAGCCACTGTGGAAAACAAGATGGCGCTTCCTCCAAAAATTAAGAATAGAACCGCCATATGCTCTAGCAATTCTACTTCTAGGCATTTTTCTGAAGAATACAAAAGCACTGATTCTAAGAGATATATACACCCCTATTTATGGTCATTTTATCAATATTTATAACAGCCAAGTTATGGAAACAAACTTAGTCCCATCAAAGCATAAATAAGTAAAGAAGATGAGATATACATACATAGTGGAACATTACTAGGCATAAGAAACAGTGAGATCTTTAATTGCAATAACATAGATGGACTTAGTGAAATAAGTCAGAGGAAGAAAAACATCATATAGTTTCATCTTTATGTGGGTACTTGCTTTTTAACAAAGCAGATGACCAAACACAACACAACTGTAACATGCTCATAGAGTCAGTGACCAAAGAAGCAGTTCTCAGAAGGGAGGAAGGCTGAGGGTAAGTAGGAAGGATTAAGAGGCACAAACTCCAAATTATAAAATAAAGGCATCAGAACATAGCTTAGAGACAGATATTCATGAGACTTATTATGGTGATCATTTTTTAACATATAAAAATAATGAATTACTACATTCTATATCTAAAGCTGGAATCAAGATTGCCGGGAGAAATATCAGTCACCTCAGATATACAGATGACACCAGCCTTATGGCAGAAAGTGAAGAGGAACGAAAAAGCCTCTTGATGAAAATGAAACAGGAGAGTGAAAAAGTTGGCTTAAAGCTCAACATTCAGAAAACGAAGATCATGGCATCTGGTCCCATCACTTCATAGGAAATAGATGGGGAAACAGTGGAAATGGTGTCAGATTTGGGCTCCAAAATGACTGCAGATGGTGATTGCAGCCATGAAATTAAAAGACACTTACTCCTTGGAGGAAAAGTTATGACCAACCTAGATAGCATATTCAAAAGCAGAGACATTACTTTGCCGACTAAGGTCCGTCTAGTCAAGTTTATGGTTTTTCCAGTGGTCATATATGGATGTGAGAGTTGGACTGTCGAGAAAGCGGAGTGCCGAAGAATTGATGCTTTTGAACTGTAGTGTTGGAGAAGACTCTTGAGAGTCCCTTGGACTGCAAGGAGATCCAACCAGTCCATTCTGAAGGAGATCAGCCCTGGGATCTCTTTGGAAGGAATGATGCTGAAGCTAACTCCAGTACTTTGGCCACCTCATGCAAAGAGTTGACTCATTGGAAAATATTCTGATGCTGGGAGGGATTAGGGGCAGGAGAAGAAGGGGACGACAGAGGATGAGAAGGCTGGATGGCATCAGTGACTCGATGGATGTTAGTCTGAGTGAACTCTGGGAGTTGGTGATGGACAGGGAGGCCTGGCGTGCTGGGATTCATGGGGTCGCAAAGAGGTGGACATGACTGAGCGACTGAACTGAACTGAACTGGTATCTAAAACTAATATAATGTTGTAAGTTAGCTTTATTTCAAAAAAATAAAGAAAATAAAATGAAAAAAATTACAAAAAAATAAACAGTTCACTGTGAAAATACTTAACTGAAATGAGTCTCTAAAATTTTCCACCATTAGCACCATATTGATAGTAGGTGCTAATCAATTTTTCCTGAAACCATTATTGGGTGTGATGCAGAAGAGACAACACTCACTGCAGCATCATAGAAACAAACATCACACTCCACACATTCAATTATTTTCACAAATATGATTTAGAGTCTTGAATTTGTGGAGAAGGAATAAACTTTCCTCTACCCTTCTTGCTCTTCTAAGAACTGAATTGACATGTGCCAGATTAATAGGAGAAAATCAGATCTAACTGTTGCAGGTATGGGATTCCATAGAATATGGGGCCCAAGGACAAAGTAGACAATTAAAGTTTACATGCCATCTAAGAGATGGGAAAGGCAAGTAGGGTTTGGGTCTTCAAAGGAATGAGTGTTACTTTGCTGAAAGACAAAAAGAGAAAATATTTGGTAAATAAATGTTTGGTAAAACATTTAGAGACAGTGAGACATGGAGGGGACTCTATTCATACAGGCTTTTGTCCGCACTCAATTCGTATTACACTGTAGTTATCAGTAATTACATTTCTTCTTCCTAGATAAGGCCTTTTATCTAAATTATTTTTAGACCATTAAAGGAGGCAATAAAATATTCTTCCTGAACCCTTTGTTTCTGACAAACAACCAGCTCCACATAATCCTCAAGCCAAAGAGACACATTTTGTAGTGACATATTTTGTTCCACTACAATTTAAGTTCCTTTGATTCAAATACTAACTTTCTGTCAAACCAAGTCAAAATGACGACATTTTTCATAGCACCTCACCTGAGAGTTACAACCCAAGATTATCCCTCCTTCAGGAAATAATGTGTGTGTGTGTGTGTGTGTGTGTGTGTGTGTGTGTGTGTGTGTGTAAGTAGTTTCAGGTGTGTCCAACTCTGCAACCCTATGGACTGTAACCTGTCAGGCTCCTCTGTGCACAGCATTCTCCAGGCAAGAATACTGCAGTGGGGTGCCATTTCCTCCTCCAGGGGATCTTCTAGACCCAGAGATCAAACCTGACTCTCTTATGTCTCCTGCATTGGCAGGCTGGTTTTTCATCTGTAACACCAGCTGGTAAGCCAATAATGGTGAAAACAATAATCATGGCTAATATATCACTCTGTGGCATCAGGGACTGCTCTATGTATTTTAGATGTGTTAATTTATTTACTCCTCACAACATCCTGGTCTTCATCAGTAGCTCAGCTGGTAAAGAATCAGCCTGAAATGCAGGGGATCCTGTTTAGATTCCTGGGTTGGGAAGTTCCCCTGGAGAAAGAATAGACTACTCACTCCAGTGTTTTGGGGCTTCCCTCGTGGCTCAGTTGGTAAAGAATCCACCTGCAATGTGAGAGACCTGTGTTTGATCCCTGGGTTGGGAAGATCCCCTGGAGGAAGGCATGACAACCAGCTCCTGTATTCTGGCCTGGAGAATCCTCATGGATAGAGGAGCCTGGCAGGCTATAGTCCATGGGATCCCAAAGAGTAGGACATGACTGAGCGAGTAAGCACAGCACAGCACAGCACAGTACAACATTCTGCTATTTCCATTTTCCATGAACAGGAAAACTGAAACCTGGGGTCACATAGCACATGATGGAAACAAGATTGAAACCAAGATCTAGAACTCCAGACTCTGGTTATTAACTTTTATTCTCCTTCTGACCCTTCTTGGACTTACTGACTTTGGGACACTTATTTTTGTGATGCTACTTTAATTTTCCCACAGAATCCCTCCTATGACTGGTAAAGAGCCCTGTACTGTCTGTTCTCCACCCGGCAGGTGGAGAAGAGCCCTCATTGTCTCCCTGATCCCAAAGCCTCCCACAGTACCTTGGCTCCTGCCTCTCATGTGGGAAAAGCCCCCATATCACTGGCTGCTTCCATTCTGACCTTCCCTAGACATTGTGGAGCTCTGTCAAGACAGTAGTATTAGTAGAAGATATTCCTGCCCTTGTGTGGGAGAAAAAATAAATTACCTTCTACTTTTCTAGGCTCCTTACTAAAACCCCCATGTAATAAAAGACAAGATTGAAAGGGGAAAAAATACAAACAAATAAACAAAAGTTTAATGAGATGTATATCTCTTGTTTATATGAGAGACCTAGGGAAAATGAGTAGTCCCTAGAAATGACTCAAGTCATTAATTTAAGTCACCTTAAAAATATATCATGCTAAAGACAAAATATGTTGGGAGAGGGTGTAGTTGTGAGAAATGACCTTTGGAAAAGCACTGTGAACAAGAGTAATGTTTTTATGCAGATTTAAGTCCCTGACTTCTGCACTGATAAGTTTCTAGAGATTTGGTCATCCTCCTTTTTCTGGTACAAAGAGGAAGATACCTTTATCAATGGAGATTTTTTCTTACACATATAAATGTTTATTTATAACAATATAATGTTGATTATGACAATCAACAATATAAATGTTGATTAAAAAGAGAAACTTCTACTCAGCCTGCAGTTTTTGAGTTGACAGATTATACTCTTCACCATCACTGCAGCCCCTCTTCTTCCTCCCATTCCAAGAGTTCACATTCAGGGACTGAAAGAAAGTACCTGTGAGTCATGCCACACTGTGCAACCTTGGCCGTAACATTGCACTGCCCCAAATCTGGGCAAAGCCTTGTCTGTTCAGGGCCATAGGGGACCAATCTGGGAAGCAGACAGCCCTCCTCATCCCATGCCATTCAGTCTGCCCCTGTTATTGAGTTCAGGCTCAATTTGCTCACCTCGCAACAGGCTGATAGTCTGGAGACAAGGTGTAGAGGCAAGGTATATGACTTTATCCAGAAATACAGATGGCTGAGAAGATAGAAGATTAATGTCTCACAATAACCATCTTGTTGGGGTCTGGATGCCAGGATTTTTGTTTGTTCGGTTGGTTTTTAATAGAACAGAGAGAGGGAAGAGCTGAGAAAGTAAAGTAAAAAGGCCATTATCTTGCAAATCACTCCTAGAATGGCCAACCTTGGGAAGGGGTGTGTTAATCTCTTCTTTCCTGCAGTCATTCACATGTGGGCAGAGTAAGATTATTTCCCTGTTAGCTAGACAAAGACGTTTTAGTGTAGCAATCAAGCAAAGGGATAGGTTTTCCTGAGCGAGGCCATGATGTATCACTGTAACAAGAAAATCAACAACAAAAAAAGTTTAAAGTAAAAAAGCAGATCCAACATAGTCAGAATTCCCTGCAACACTCTCAGGTGTCCAGGCCTATGGCCCCATATGCTATGTCACCACTCACAGGGTTCCACCTTGTCCACCACATGCTTCCTCCTGCTTGCTGAGATGCCCTGTGCAGTGTCGTGCCTGCTTCCCATCAAGTCTGGTTTGGGGTCTCCTTCCCTCCCATGTGCTCATGCCTCAGGGCATTAGGGGAAGTCAAATTTTGAATGTGATTTTTAAAGAACGAAAAATAAAAACCCATTTTTATTTGAAAATTGTGCTCCCCTGATAACTTATGGTGAATGATGTCAGATTTGTGACCTCCAAAGAAGATTTAGCTTCAGGACCAGGGACTAGGCTTTATCACTCAAAAGCTTTTATGAAACAGAGCTTTATTAAAGTATAAAAAGGGACAGAGAAAACTTCTGACATAGCCATTAGAAGAGGGGCAGAGAGCGTTCTGACCCCTTGTAGTCTTAGGAAGGCCTTATATACTTTTAACAGACCCATTCCTACAGCACAGATTTTAAGTTAAAAAGATCAGAACTAACCGTAGAAAGGTCTTAACAGACTGACTCCCACACATATGTATTAAAATAGTAAGATTAATCAGAAGGTTCTTGTTAAGAAGGAGAAACTTGTCCTTGAGCAAGATACATTGTTGTCATATAATCTTGTTATATAACTATATATATACATATATGTATATATATATATATATATATATATATATGTACCGAGTTCAAGATGAATTGTTTTGTTGTGTAATCATTAGGTCCTGCCTTAAAGAAAATAAAGGCTTGTCTGATTTATATGATTAAGACTAAGGAATGTAAGCAAAACAATGTTTGTCATTTCCTCCTCCTTGAGAACCCCAGACCCCTTTCTCCTTGAGGGCCCTAGACTCCTTCCTCATTGAAGACCCTGGGCTCCTTATTAACCTTCCTCAGAACTAACTCTCTCACTACCCCCACCCACCACGCCTCCCGCCCCCCCCCCAGCCAAAAGAAAGGCATTAGTAAATATTTTATTGCTATTTAATTTCCTTACAATTTTATGTTTTTACTCTACAATTAGATTATAAGATCATTAAAGGAAAGCACCACACTTTATAAATTTTACATTTTCTAGTGTGATAGTTCCAAAATTTTTCTACAGGAAGAAATGGGCTATATCTTCTGTCGAGAGCAAAGTTGGGGTGAACTGCCAGATTTCTCTTGAAAATTCATTCCCAAAGCAAACATTTTCATGTAGATTGCATGTTTATTTGAGGGCACTTTTGGTGGTAGAGAGGCTGATAGTATTTTGAGGGTAATTTGACTCTCAGTTACCTTCTGGCCCCAGTACTGTACAATAGTACTATGAAAATGTGAGGCACTTAATGAATATTTGATGTATAATCGTATTAATATGAAATGATTCAAATGACAGGAAATTCCAGGTATCTTCATAGTTATTAAAGAGGACAATATCCTCATTTAAAAAAAAAAAAAAAGTGGACAGCCTGTCTCCACCTCAAACTTGATAACAATTGCCTCTCCTGCTCCAGTTCCTATCAAGAAAGTTCCACTATACAAGTCCAGTGATCTATGGCTATACAGAACTGGTCCCAGACAGGTAGAAATCTTAAAAAGGAAGTTTATTCTTAGGAATTAGAATCAAAATTTTATAACACAATGAAGTCCAAGGCCATATATTTTTCCTCCATAAAACTTGCAAAAAGTAGTCAGAATTTAATTAAAACGTTATTACTCATGAATTCTATTTGCCTACTTTTTTTCCCCCAAATTCTAAATTATCTTTTAGTTTTCAGTTTGAAAGTGATCTCACATGGCCTTGGCATGCAACAGCTTAAAGCAGGAGCTCAGCTACCCAACCAAGGGCTAGTGACAAGGCCGTGGCTTGTTTGCTTTGGAGAAACGCATTTCAACAAATAAATAGAAAATAAAGAAAAAAAAAGTAAAGTGTTTATTAGGAGGAAAAAAGTACCTGTGAATAGACATATTTTGGGTGGGCTCAGGGAAAGAGTTACACAGTTGTGGTAATTTAAATCACTTATATAGATCACTTCTAGTTTTCCAGTGGTCACTCATATTGCTTTGCCTGGCTCTGAATTAATATTTATTTTAATTCAGGGTCCTCTCTTGTGTGCACGCACATCTCTTAGACAAGATGGATTCCAGTGCAGAGACCTATGGGAAGGTTGACACAATATATTATGAGGTGATGCTCCTTCCTTTTTTGAGCCCCCCAAAAGCTTTCTATGCTTGTGTAGTTGAGAAGTCTCTTTAACCTCAATAATGTGGTCTCTTTATATTTTATCTAAGCAAGACTCCTTGTTCCTGCCACTCTGTTTATTTTGGGATATCTGTCCACAGGGGATAGAGTTCAGCTTCTTAGCCAGGAGCCCATTTATCTTCTGATTCAAAACAATGCAATGTGAGGGAGAGGAAGAAAAGAAGAAGAGGAGGTGAAGGAGGCAGCTAAGGAGGAGAATGAAGGGGAGGAAGACAGGAAGATGGAAAGAATGACTACTAGAGGGAAAGACGTTGTTCAAAAATTTTTTTGTAATTATTTAATCTATCCCTAAGGGAGGAAAAATAGTTCTTCCTTTGCCCTTCTAGGTTTTTGTTTGAGATGCTCTTGTAATAAAAAGATCAGTCAATAGAGAAAAGCAAACTTGCTTAACAACATGTTGTTGATGGTGTTGTTCTGTGATCAGTCATGTCTGACTCTTTGTGAACCCATGGACTGGAGCACACCCAGCTTCCCAGTCTTTCACTATCTCCTGGAGTTTGCTCAAACTCATGTCTATTGAGTCAATGCTGCCATCCAATCATCTCATCCTCTGTCACCCACTCCTCTTGCCCTCAATCTTTCCCACATCAGGGTCTTTTCCAAAGAGGAAAAGCTTTTCCCATCAGGTGGCCAAAGTACTGGCGCATCAGCTGCAGGATCAGTCCTTCCAATATATATTCAAGACTGATTTCCTTTAGAAAAGGCTGGTTTGAACTCCTTGCAATCCAAGGGACTTTCAAGAGTTTTCTCCAGCATCATAGTTCAAAAGCATCGATACTTTGGTGCTCAGCCTTCCTTATGGTCCAACTCTCATATCCGTATGTGACTACTGGAAAAACCATAGCTTTGACTCTATAGACCTTTGTCAGCAAAGTGATGTCTCTGCTTTTCAACATTCTGTCTTTTTAACATTTGTCATAGCTTTTCTACCAAGGAGCAGCTGTCTTTTAATTTCGTAGCTTCAGTCACCCTCCGCAGTGATTTTAGAGCCCAAGAAAATAAAATCTGCGATTGTTTCCACTTTTTCCCCATCTATTTGCTACAGAGTGATGGGCCCAGAATCCATGATCTTTGTTTTGTGAATGTTGAGTTTTAAGCCAGATTTTTCACTCTCTTCTTTCACCCTCATCAAGAGACTCTTTAATTCCTATTCATGTTCTGCCATTAGAGTTGTATCATCTGCATATCTGAGGTTGTTGCTGTTTTTTCCGATAATCTTTTTTCCAGCTTGTTATTTATCCAGGACAGAATTTCAAATGATGTACTCTGCATGAAAGTTATGTAAGCAAGGTGACAATATATAGCCTTGATATACTCCTTTCCCAATTTGGAATCAGTCTGCTGTTCCATGTCCAGTTCTAAGTGTTGAGTCTTGGCCTGCACACAGGCTTTTCAGGAGGCAGGTAAGGTAGTCTGGTATTCCCATCTCTTTATGAAATTTCCACAGTTTGTTTTGATCCACACAGTCAAAACTTTTAGCATAGCAAATGAAGCAGGAATAGATTTTTTTTCCTGGAATTCCTTTGCTTTTTCTATAATTCAACAAATGTTGGCTATTTGATTTCTGGTTCCTCTGCTTTTCTAAACCCAACGTGTACATATACATTTGGAATTTCTCAGTTTTCTTATTGTTGAAGTTTATCTTGAAGGATTTGGAGCATTGCCTTGCTAGCATGTGAAATGAGCACACTTGTGTGGTAGTTTGAACATTCTTTGTCATGGGCCTTCTTTGGAGTTGGAATTAAAATCCAGTCCTGGGGCCATTGTTGAGTTTTCCAAATTTGCTGGCATATTAAGTGCAACCCTTTAACAGCATCATCTTTTAGGATTTGTAATAGTTAAGCTGGAATTCTATCACCTCCACTGGTTGTTTGATCCAACCAGTCCATCCTAAATACAGGAAATCAGTTCTGAATGTTCATTAGAAGCACTGATATTGCAGCTGAAATTCCAGTACTTTGGCCACCTGATGCAAAGAGCTGACTCATTTGAAAAGATCCTGATGCTGGGAAAGATTGAGGGCAGGAGGAGAAGGGGACAACAGGGGATGAGATGGTTGGATGGCATCACTGACTCAATGGACATAAGTTTGAGGAGTCTCTGGGTGTTGGCAATGGACAGGGAGGCCTGGTGTGCTATAGCCCTTGGGGTCACAAAGAGTTGGACATGACTGAGTGACTGAGCTGAACTGGATATGAGGCAATGTCACAACAGAAGAGGATCCTATGGGGACAAAAATTTTAAGTACTGTAGTTGAAATCAAGCAGACTGGCTTCCCTTCCTGATTTTACTATTTACCATCTATGAAAAAGAAGTTAAATCATTTAACTATTCTCAGTTTCAGTTTTCTTTTCTGTTAAACAGAGAGACTAACTCCTCCATATCTCAGTAAATTAAATAATGCACACAAAATGCTCCATATAGGGTGTAGGAAATTAGAACTCTGAGACTAGCAGTTGTTGTGACTATTAGGGTTTCCAAGGCTGATGTTGCTAAGAAAATAATAATAATAACTGAGTAAATTTAAAAATCTAATTAGCTCTATTCAATGATATATTAATTTTTCAGCATCTCATCTAGTAAATAGAAAGGGCTCAGAGGAACTGCCTTTTGTAGGCAGAAGGAAGTGGGGCAAGTAAGTTATCCTAGCAAAGAGTGGATTGTTTCAGGAAGGTCATCTTCTTTTGGGGGAAAATGGGATCTATCAGTTATATTACCTCACTAGTCCTGAGCAAGTAACTCCAAATAGACTGGTTAAAGGTCACATTCATGACAGAAGCTGAAATTACAGTTAGGTTAGGTATGAAGTCTTGGTTTGCTGACATGGTAATGACTACAAGGAACTCCATTTGGGGCCTGTTGTTTCCTTTCTAATACTGTTAATTATGACACTAAAGAAGGTACAACCTAGAAAGCTGAAATTGACATTCTGCTGTTGAGTGTGCTGCTCCAAGGCAATTATTATTGTGACAGAATTAAACAATATTCGTTCTGTCTGTAATAGCTTTATGGTTGTTACTCAGTTGATAATTCTTGTCTGATTCCTTGTGATGCTATGGACTGCAGCATGCCAGTCTTTCCTGTCCTTCACTGTCTCCCAGAGCTTGCTCAAACTCATGTCCATTTAGTCAGTGATGCCATCCAAACGTCTCATCCTCTGTCTTCCCTTTCTCTTCCTGCCTTCAATCTTTCCCAGCATCAGGGTCTTTTCCCAATGAGTCAGTTTTTCACATCAGTGGCTAAAATATTGGAGCTTCAGCTTCAGCATCAGTCCTTCTAATGTATATTCAACAATACTTTTCTTTAGGATTGGCTTGTTTGATCTTCTTGCAGGAAACAGTAGGAACAGTGAAAGAGTTTGTTTTCTTGAGCTCCAAAATCACTGCATATAGTGACTGTAGCCACGAAATTAAAAGACGTTTGCTTCTTGGAAGAAAAGCTATGACAAACCTAGGCAGCATATTAAAAAATAGAGACATTACATTGCTGACAAGGATCCATATAGTCCAAGCTATGGTTTTCCCAGTAGTCATGTATGGATGTGAGAGTTGGACCACAAAGAAATCTGAATACCAAAGAGTTTATGCTTTTGAACTATGGTGTTGGAGAAGACTCTCGAGAGTCCCTTGGACTACCAAAGACATGTAGATAACCCCTTTCAGGAAGTGGAGCTTAATTTCCCAATCTTTGAATGTGAACCTTTGAATGGATCTAGTAACCTACTTTCAAGACTATTGTATGGAAAGAGGTAATGGTGCATTTACAGTGGAGAAACCTGGTAAAAAATTTTCTCCTCATTAATACCATCTCTTCCTGAAAAGCTATTTTTTTTTTTAAGAGTGTTATTACATATCACTTACAACCTTGAATGCTTCTCTTTGTACTTAGAGCAAAATTCCGATTTCTTGTCATGGTTTCTAGACCTTACTTGTATCTACTTCATAACAGATATCTGTTCTCCCTCTCACTGTGATCTGACACCGCAAGCATTTGAACTGAGAAGGACCCTGTGGGACTTCTCGACATGGAAGTTTTTCTGTGTTCTCCTTTTCTTTTTGTAAGAAATAAACACCAGCCTTCATGACCTTTCCTGAGTTCCAAAGGACAGATTCAAATAGTTGCTAATCAAGGGGAAGCAGCCAAGAAACCACTTGAGACAAGATTAAAGGGGCCAGAGATCATCAAGTCTAGGAGACCAACCACCTGAGACAAAAGTAAGGGAGCTCAGGCTATACTAACACCCTAATCTCTCAGCAACCCCATCCTTGAATCGCTGCTATAAAATTCTTCAAGTCCTCTCTGGTTGGGACACATAGTTTTTGAAGTTGGAGCCCACTGTGTCCCTTTTTGGCTTGCAAAGCAATAAAGCTTTTTTTTTTCCTACTTCACCCAAAACTCTGTCTTCAAGATTTGCTTTGACACTGGTACATAGAGGCAGAATTTAAGCACTGCATCCTCAGTAGAACTCAACTGATCCAAGATGTTCCTGCCCTGCATTCTTTACCTATGTTATCTCTGATTTTGCCTCCATGCCTCTGCTAAATAGTTGCCCTTCACAAATACCTTTCCTGACCATTCCACCTAAAGCCCCTCCATCTGGTCACTCTGTCACTTACCTTGCTTATTTTCTTATAGAACCTACCATGGAATTTTCTTTATTTTGTCCTTGCTTGTTGTCTCTATCCCATCAGTAGAAAGGTAGTTTAATGTTTTTATAAACTCCATATTTCAATTCCTAGAGCCTTGTAGGAACCAAAATATGATTGACTGATATACGATTCACTGATACATGACAGAGGAAAGAGTAGGGCTGTCTAACACATCCAGTACTTTTACGTGTTTTAACGATAACAAATAAGTTCAACTTTTTAATGAGAACTACTGCTGCTGCTAAGTCACGTCAGTCGTGTCCAGTTCTGTGCGATCCCATTGATGGCAGCCCAACAGGCTCCTCTGTCCCTGGGATTCTCCAGGCAAGAATGCTGGAGTGGGTTGCCATTTCTTTCTCCAATGCATGAAAGCGAAAAGTGAAAGGGAAGTCGCTCAGTCGTGTCTGACTCAGTGACCCCATGGACTGAAGCCTACCCGGCTCCTCCGTTAATGGGATTTTCCAGGCAAGAGTACTGGAGTGGGTTGCCATTGCCTTCTCCGTAATGAGAACTAGACGAACCCCCAAAATATCTAACATCTATTCCTATTTTTTTTTTATAATCACCAGTCTTTTCCAGCTGTATGTATTTACATTTCCAGCCTTTACACCAAGCATAATTTGTTCTGGACCCAGACTACAACATGTTAGCAGATGAACTGTAGAATTAGTCATTCAGCCAAGACTGGAACCACCTATGGAAGTGTTATAATTGCTCTCTTCCATAGGGCCAAAGTTTTCCTTTAATCCTTATTGTATCGTCTCACCTCTAGTAAAAAATCCTCATTCAGATTATAGTCCTTTGTGACTTTAATGTAACTTACCACATGTCTAGCTATCAGAAATCCTCTTTGTGCGATATATATTCCTATATGTCTGTGATTTTTTTTCTTGTTTCCTACACCTTGGTTGTGTCATCCCCCTCACTTCAAGTATGGCCCACCTTATTTTCTAGCAGCACACAAAGCACCAGTTTAGAGTCCCTTGGTCCATGTAGAAATAGGTCCCTATAGCCTCGTTTGACACAGAACATTAAATATTATACATTAAGACTGGATTTTCTTCTTTTTCCACCATCCTCTGCAGTTGAGATCAGGTTATTCCTCAGGAAAAAGCCCATTCACATCAAAAACCCCACTTAATGAATGATGCAAATAAACTCTTAAGTGGCCAGCCATAGCAGAATTTATTCCAATTTTTGAGATATGTTAAAATAACAACTACATTATTACATACAAAGTATAGAAAACAACACTAAAAATTAGTAGATTGCACAATATTCAGCTTCAGTTTGAGAATCATTGGCATAATTTGATACAATAGCAGTTAATCATGACATTTCCACAAAATATACTGAACTGTTTAATCATTTTGAAGGTAATCTTATGTTAAGAAACCACATATCTAAAGAAAATATTTGTAAAGTTCTTAATTAAAAAAATAAAAAAAGATTGATTTAACACCCTTCACAGAATTCAAGATAGTAGGATCTATGGAATGTTTATTTTCTTTTATTTGTTTGGATTCAGCTCCCAGTAAAACCTAAAAGTAAAGAATTATCTTCTTATTAGTAGAGATTCATAAAAAGTAAGTATAGCAATATTATACCATAACAGTCATATTTCTAGGGAAATATTGTAACTATCAGAATGCATCAGGAAACACTTTTTTAAAATATTAATGCAGAGATTGGTTCAAGTTGGAAGAGTAGAAGGACATGTTCTTCTTCCAGAGCACCAAAATCGCAACTAGCTGTTGAACAATTATCATGAAGACACTGGAACCACCAAAAAAAGATACCCCACATCCAAGGACAAAGGAAAACCCTCAATAAAATGGTAGAAAGGCATAGCCACAATAAAATCAAATCTTATAGCTGACTGGTGGGAGACCCACAAACTGGAACTCAATAATACCAAAGACGTTCTTGTACTATTGTAAAGGTTCTAGGCCCCATATCAGGCTCCTAAGCAGGGGATCTGGCCAAGGTACTGGAAATCCCCAGGAAATATGACTTTGAAGGCTAGCAGGATTTGATTACAGGACCTTCAAAAGACTGGGGAAACAGACACTCCACTTTTGGAGGGTGCAAACAAAACTTTGCTCACACCAGGACTGAAGGGAAAGGAAAAATGACCCCACAAGAGACTGAGCCAGACATATCTGTGAGTGTTTGAGGGCCTCCTGCAGAGGTGTGTGTTGGCAGTGGCCCACCACAGGCACAGGGGCAGTGGCGGCAGCAGTCCTGGGAGATGTGTCCAATTTGCCTTGGAGGTCACCAATAGCACTACCTGAGAGCCTGTAGACTCCAGGACTAGGTCACCTCAGGCCAAACAAGTAACAGGGAGGGACACAGCCATACCCATCAACGTAAAATAGAATTAAAGTTTTACTGAGCACATCCCAGTGTGTTCTCTTGGCAAAACTCTTGAAACACTTTGCCCTGCTTCATTTTGTACTTGAAGGCCAAACTTGCTTATTACTTCAGGTATCTCTTGACTTCCTACATTGCATTCCAGTCCTTATGATGAAAAGGACATCTTTTATTTTGGTGTTAGTTCTAGAAGGTCTTGCAGGTCATCATAGAACCATTTAACTTCAGATTCTTCAGCATTAGTGGTTGGTTTACAGACTTGGATTAATGTGACATTGAATTGTTCGCCTTAGAAATGAACAGAGATCATTCTGTCGTTTTTGAGATTGTACTTAAGTACTGCATTTTGCATTCTTTTATCGATTATGAGGGCTACTCCATTTCTTCTAAAGGATTCTTGTCCACCGTAGTAGATATAATAGTCATAGAGTTTTGCCAAGAGAATGCACTGGTCATAACAAGCACCCTCTTCCAACAATACAAGAGAAGACTCTACACATGTACAACACCAAATGGTCAATACTAAAATCAGATTGACTATATTTTTTTGCAGCCAAAGATAGAAAAGCTCTATAAAGTCAGCAAAAACAAGACAGGTAGCTGACTATGGCTCATATCATGAACTCCTTATTGCAAAATTCACACTTAAATTGAAGAAAGTAAGAAAAACCATTAGACCATTCAGGTATGACCTAAATCAAATCCCTTATAATTATATGGTGGAAGTGCAAATAGATTCAAGGGATTAAATCTGATAAACAAAAGTGCCTGAAGAGCTATGAATGGAGGTTCATGATATTGTACAGGAAGCAGTGATCAAGATCATCTCCAAGAAAAAGAAATGTAGAAATGGAAAAATATTTGTTTGTGGAGGCCTTACAAATAATTGAGAAAAGAAGAGAAGCTGAAGGCAAAAGAGAAAAGGAAAATTATACTAATCTGAATGCAGAGTTCCAAAGAATAACAAAGAGAGATAAGAAAGCCTTCCTACATGATCAATGCAAAGAAATAGAGGAAAATAATAGAACAGGAAAGACTAGAGATCTCTTCAAGAAAACTAGAGATACCAAGGGAACATTTCATGCAGAGATGGGTACAATAAAGTACAGAAACAGTATGGATGTAAGAGAAGCAGAAGATATTAAGAAAAGGTGCCTAGAATACACAGAATAAATATACAAAAGAGATCTTCATGAGCAAGACAGCCACGATGGTGTGATCACTCACCTAGAGCCAGACATCCTGAAATGTGAGGTCAAGTGGGCCTTAGGAAGCATCACTATGAACAAAGCTAGTGGAGGTTATGGAATACCAGCTGAGCTATTTCAAATCCTAAAAGATAAAGTTCTTAACGTGCTGCACTTTATATACAAGCAAATTTGGAAATCTCAACAGTAGCCACAGGACTGGAAAAGGTCAGTTTTCATTGCAATCTCAAAGAAAGGCAATGTCAAAGAATATTCAAACTACCGCATAATTGCACTCATTTCCCATGCTAGTAAAGCGAAAGTGAAAGTGAAGTCGCTCAGTCATATCCGACTCTTAGCGACCCCATGAACTGTAGCCTATCAGGCTCCTCCATCCATGGGATTTTCCAGGCAGGAGTGCTGGAGTGGATTGCCATTTCCTTCTCCAGGGGATCTTCCCGACCCAGGAATCAAACCATGGTCTCCTGCATTTCAGGCAGACACGTTACTGTCTGAGCCACCAGGGAAGCCCACATGCTAGCAAGGTAATGCTCAAAACTCTTCAAGCTAGGCTTCAACAGTAAGTGAATTGAGAACTTCCAGATGTTCAAGCTGGATTAGAAAAGGCAGAGGAACCAGAGATCAAATTACCGACATCCGTTGGATCATCGAAAAAGCAACAGAATTCAAGAAAAGAAATATCTGCTTCTGCTTTATTGATTATACCAAAGCATTTGACTGTGTGGATCACAACAAACTGGAAAATCCTTCAAGAGTTGGGAATACCAGACCACCTTACCTGTCTCTTGTATGCAAGTCAAGAAGCAACAGTTAGAAATGGAAATGGAACAACAGACTGGCTCCAAATTGGCAAAGGCATACGTCAAGGCTGTGTATTGTCTCTCTGCCTATTGTACTTATATGCAGAGTCGATCAGGCAAAATGCCATGCTGAATGAAGCGCAACTTAGAATCATGATTGCCAGGAGAAATGCTAATAACTTCAGATATGCAGATGACACCACAGTTATGGCAGAAAGCGAAGAAGAACTAAATAACCTCTTGATGAGGGTCAAAGAGAAGAGTGAAAAAGCTGGCATAAAACTCAATATTCAAAAAACAAAGATCATGGCATCCAGTCCCATCACTTCATGGCAAATAGATGGGGAAACAATGGAAACAGTGACAGACTTTATTTTCTTGGGTTCCAAAACCACTGCAGATGGTGACTGCAGCCATGAAATTCCTCCTTGGAAGAAAAGCTATGAAATATCTAGACAGCATATTAAAAAGCAAAGACATTACTTTGTCGACAAATGTCCATCTAGTCAAAACTATGTTTTTTCCAGTAGTGATATATGGATGTGAGAGTTGGACCATGAAAAAGCTGAGCACTGAATAAGTGATGCTTTTGAACTGTGGTGTTTGAGAAGACACATGAGAGTCCCTTGGACTGCAAAGACATCAAACCAGTCAATCTTAAAAGAAATCATTCCTGAATATTTTTTGGAAGGACTGATGCTGAATCTGACTCTAATACTTTGGCCACCTGATGTGAAGAATTGACTCATTAGAAAAAACCCTGATGCTTGGAATAATTAAAGGCAGGAGGAGAAGGGGATCACAAGATGAGATAATATCACCCATTTGATGGACATGAGTGTGAGCAAGCTCTGAGTGTTGATGATGGATAGGGAAGCCTGGTGTGTTGCAGACCATGAGGTCGTAGATAGTTGAATGTGACTGAGTGGCTGAACTGGACTGAACTGAGCATAGCCCTGCCCACCAGAGCAAGACCCAGGTTTCCCCACAGCCAGTCCCTTCCATCAGGAAGCTTGCACAAGCCTCTTATCCTCATCTACCAGAGGACAGACAAAAGAAACAAGAATTACAATCCCAGCAGCTGACAGAACTAATATCACAATCACAGAAAGCCAACCAAAATGGAACAACAAAAACAAAAACAAAACAAGAGTATATCCCAGGTGAAGGAACAAGATAAATCCCAAGAAAAGCAACTAAACAGAATGGAGATGACAACCTCCCAGAAATGTCCCAATGTGAGTGTAAAGTCATCTGCTGTAGAACCAGGGAGAGTTGATGTTGTAGATGAAGGTAATCTGCTGGAGAATGTTGCTTTTAGCTGGGGAGAGAAGGCCAACCCACATTATGGAAGACTTCTACTTTACTGAAAATCTGTTGATTTAAATGTTAAACTTATCTAAGAACAGCTTCAGAGAAATGCTCAGAATAATGTTTGTCCAAATATCTGAGCATCTCATGGCCCAACCAAGTTAACACATAAAATTAACCATTGTACCGTGGCCAAACACTTTGCTGAGGTAACTATTATATTGGAAAAGGAAAGCTAACTAGGAGTAAAAGATGAGAAATAGGATAGTTACTATCTTTGAATATGTTAAAAAAATTCAACTGAGCAAATTTGAAGAGAAAATTGGCTTTATTCGAGTATTAAAGTCAGGCAGTACCCCATATAACAAATAGAAAGGAGCTCCAAAGAACTGCAGGAAAGAAAGGTTTGTAAAGGCAGAAAAGAGACAGAGAAGTCATAAACAAGGACCATTTCAAGGAGAATCACCTTCCTTTGGGAGAAGGCAGGGGCCTATAGGTGGGTCATCTGACTAGCGCTAGTCAGGAAATTCCAGACTGACTGGTTAAAACTGCATTTTTGCAGACACTGAAACTGTAATCAGATTAGGTAGAGGTCAGGGGTGGTGGCAGAGAGGAGCTACTTCCCGTTCAAGGTCAGGAGGGGTGACCTGGTCCAAGGTAAGGAGCAGCAGCTGCACTTTGCTGGAGCAGCCATGAAGAGACACTCCACATCCAAGGTAAGAGAAACCCAAGTAAGACGGTAGGTATTGTGAGAGGCATCAGAGGGCAAACACAATGAAACCACAATCACAGAAAACTGGCCAATCTGATCACACATACCACAGCTTTGTCTAACTCAATGAAACTAAGCTGTGCCATGTGGGGCCACCCAAGATGGACGTGCCATGGTGGAGAGGTCTGACAGAATGTGGTCCACTGGAGAAGCGAATGGTAAACCACTTCAGCATTCTTGCCTTGAGAACCACATGAACAGTATGAAAAAGCAAAATGATAGGATACTGAAAGAGGAAATTCCCAGGTCGGTAGGTGCCAAATATGCTACTGGAGATCAGTGGAGAAATAACTCCAGAAAGAATGAGGGGATGGAGACAAAACAAAAACAATACCCAATTGTGGATGTGACCAGTGATAGAAGTAAAGTCTGATGCTGTAAAGAGCAATATTGCATGGGAACTTAGAATGTCAGGTCCATGAATCAAGAAAAATTGGAAGTAGGCAAACAGGGGATGGCAAGAGTGAACATTCTAGGAATCAGGGAACTAAAATGGACTGGAATGGTTGAATTTAACTCAAATGACCATTATATCTACTATTGTGGGCAGGAATCCCTTAGAAGAAATGGAGTAGCCATCGTGGTCAACAAAAGGACGAAATGCAGTGCTTGGATGCAATCTCAAAAACGGAAGAATGATCTCTGTTCGTTTCCAAGGCAAACCATTCAATATCACAGTGATCCAAGCTTATGCCCCTACCTGTAACACTGAAGAAGCTGAAGTTGAACGGTTCTCTGAAGACTTAAAGACCTTTTAGAACTAACACCCCCCAAAAGATGTCCTTTTGATTATAGGGGACTGGAATACAAAAGTAGGAAGTCAAGAAACACCTGGAGTAACAGGCAAATTTGACCTTGGAATATGGAATGAAGCAGGGCAAAGGCTAATAGAGTTTTGCCAAGAGAACGCACTAGTCATAGCAAACACTATCTTCCAACAACACAAGAGAAGACTCTACACATGGACATCACCAGATGGTCAACATCAAAATCAGACTGATTATATTTTTTGCAGCCAAAGATGGAGAAGTTCGATACAGTCAGCAAAAACAAGACCAGGAGCTGACTGTGGCTCAGATCATGAACTCCTTATTGACAAATTCAGTCTTAAATTGAAGAGAGTAGGAAAAACCGCTAGATCATTCAGATATGACCTAAATCAAATCCCTTATGATTATACAGTGGAAGTGAGAAATATATTTAAGGGTCTAGATCTGATAGATAGAGTGCCAGATGAACTATGGAATGAGGTTCGTGACATTGTACAGGAGACAGGGATCAAGACCATCCCCATAGAAAAGAAATCAAATAAAGCAAAATGGCTGTCTGGGGAGGCCTTACAAATATCTGTGAAAAGAAGATAAGTGAAAAGAAAAAAGAGAAAGGGAAAGATATAGGCATCTGAATGCAGAGTTCCAAAGAACAGCAAGGAGACACAAGAAAGACTTCCTCAGCGATCAGTGCAAAGAAATAGAGGAAGAGGACAGAATGGGAAAGACTAGATATCTCTTCAAGAAAATTAGAGACACCAAGGGAACGTTTCATGCAAAGATGGGATTGATAAAGGACAGAAATGGTCTGGACCTAACAGAAGCAGAAAATATTAAGAAGAGGTGGCAAGAATACACAGAAGAACTGTACAAAAAAGATCTTCAGAAGCCAGATAATCATGATGGTGTCATCACTCACCTAGAGCCAGACATCCTGGAATGTGAAGTCAAATTGGCTTTAGAAAGCATCATAATGAACAAAGCTAGTGGAGGTGATGGAATTCCAGTTGAGCTATGTCAAATCCTGAAACGTGATGCTCTGAAAGTGCTGCACTCAATATGCCAGCAAATTTGGAAAACTCAGCAGTGGCCACAGGACTGGAGAAGGTCAGTTTTCATTCCAATCTCAAAGAAAGGCAATGCCAATGAATGCTCAAATTTCCACACAATTGCATTCATCTCACACGCTAGTAAAGTAATGCTCAAAATTCTCCAAGCCAGGCTCCAGCAATACATGAATCGTGAACTTCCAGACGTTCAAGCTAGTTTTACAAAAGGCAGAGGAACAAGAGATCAAATTGCCAACATCTGCTGGATCATCAAAAAATAAAGAGAATTCCAGAAAACATATATTTCTGCTTTATTGACTATGCCAAAGCCTTTGACTGTGTGGATCACAATAAACTGTGCAAAATTCTGAGAGAGATGGGAATACCAGACCACCTGACCTGCCTCTTGAGAAACCTATATGCAGGTCAGAAGCAACAGTTAGAACTGGACATGGAACAACAGACTGTATGCAAACAGGAAAAGGAGTATGTCAAGGCTGTATGTTGCACCCTGCTTATTTAACTTATATGCAGAATACATCGTGAGAAATTCTGGGCTTGAAGAAACACTAGCTGGAATCAAGATTGCCGGGAGAAATATAAATAACCTCAGATATCAGATGACACCACCCTTATGGCAGAAAGTGAAGAAGAACTAAAAAGCCTCTTGAAAGTGAAAGAGGAGAGTGAAAACAGTTGGCTTAAAGCTCAACATGCACAAAACTAAGATCATGGCATCTGGTCCCATCACTTCATGGGAAATAGATAGGGAAACAGTGGAAACAGTGTCAGACTTTTTTTTGGGGGGGGGTCCAAAATCACTGCAGATGGTGACTACAGCCATGAAATTAAAAGATGCTTACTCCTTTGAAGGCAAATTATGACCAACCTAGATAGCATATTAAAAAGCAGAGATATTAGTTTGCCAACAAAGGTTCGTCTAGTCAAGGCTATGGTATTTCCAGTGGTCATGTATGGATGTGAGAATTGGACTGTGAAGAAGGCTGAGCACCAAAGAATTGATGCTTTTTAACTGTGGTGTTCTTGGAGAAGACTCTTGAGAGTCCCTTGGACTGCAAGGACATCCAACCAGTCCATCCTAAAGGAGATCAGTCCTGGGTGTTTAGTGAAAGGACTGATGTTGAAGATGAAACTCCAATACTTTGGCCAACGCATGTGAAAAGTTGACTCAATGGAAAAGACCCTGATGCTGGGAGGGATTGGGGGGAGGAGGAGAAGGGGACGACAGAGGATGAGATAGCTGGATGGCATCACTGACTTGGTGCACATGAATGTGGGTGAACTTCAAAAGTTGGTGATGGACAGGGAGGTCTGGCGTGCTGCGATTCATGGGGTCGCAAAGAGTCAGACACAACTGAGTGACTGAACTGAACTGAACTGATTCAGTCTAGGTTTACTGATATAGGACTTAGGACAAGGGACTTCATTTAGGGCCTTTGTCTCTTTTAATACATATTTACGATCTCCATAGTTGTTAAATAGCTCTGTAGGGAAGCAGAGAAATATCAATAACCTCAGATATGCAGATGTCACCACCCTTAAGGCAGAAAGTGTAGAGGAACTAAAAAGCCTCTTGATGAAAGTGAAGGAGGAGAGTGAAAAAGTTGGCTTAAAACATAACATGCAGAAAATTAAGATCATGGCATCTGATCCCATCACTTCTTGGGAAATAGGTGAGGAAACAGTGGAAACAGTGGCAGAATTTATATTTTGGGATCTCCAAAATCAACTCTAGATGGTGATTGAAAAGTTATGACCAACCTAGACAGCATATTCAAAAGCAGAGACATTACTTTGCCAATAAAGGTCCATCTAGTCAAGGCTATGGTTTTTCCAGTGGTCATGTATGGATGTGAGTGTTGGACTGTCAAGAAAGCTGAGCACTGAAGAACTGATGCTTTTGAACTGTGATGTTGGAGAAGACTCTTGAGAGTCCCTTGGACTGAAAGGAGATCCAACCAGTCCATTCTGAAGGATGTAAAGTGAAGTCGCTCAGTCATGTCCAACTCTTTGCGACCCCATAGACTGTAGCGTACCAGGCTCCTCTGTCCATGGGATTTTCCAGGCAACAGTACTGGAGTAGATTGCCATTTCCTTCTCCAGAAAGAAATAAGCCCTGGGATTTCTTTGGAAGGAATGATGCTAAAGCTGAAACTCCATTACTGTGGCCGCTTTATGCGAAGAGTTGACTCATTGGAAAAGACTCTGATGCTTGGAGTGATTGGGGGCAGGAGGAGAAGGGTACGACGGAGAATGAGATGGCTGGATGGCATCACCGACTTGATGCACGTGACTTTGAGTGAACTCTGGGTGTTGGTGATGGACAGGGAGGCCTGGTGTGCTGCAATTCATGGGATCGCAATGAGTTGGACATGACTGATTGATTGAACTGAACTGAACTGATCTGGAAGTAGAGTAGATGGGATTTAGTGACCAGATTATGTCCTGGTACAGAATAAGAGTATCTTGAGTGAAGAAGTAACAGGTATTTTCAGGAGCTTTCTGTTGATATTCGACAAAGAATGATCTTTTGATCAGACATTACCATAAGTCTTAACTATTCTTTTCAAGTCCAGTGAAAGTTTTACAGGAAAGATAGTGTTAATAGAATAACAAAAGTTAGAAGAAAATAACTTTATCTACATTTTGTAGTTCACACAAGCAGGCTTGCCTTTCTTCACCTTTTCAGTATCACTGCTCTTATATTGGGTGTCTCACACCACAAGACTTTGTTAATATCCAGGGGTCAATCAGAGAGCTCATTTGGTAAATTTTTGGAAGAAACGTTTTCCTGCTTTCTATCATCAATTCTGTGGCACCAAGAAGCATGCTAATTAAAATGCGCTTATTTTAGGAGTCAGATCACCGGAGGTGTTAAGCTAATAAAATTCTGATTATTATTGAAAATTTTACCATTAATAAAAAGTCCTATATCTGAAGGGATGAGAAAAGCAAGAGAAGAACAGAAAACTGACTTATCTCTGATGAGCAAAGGAGGATATGATTAAGGGGAGAGATTAGAAGGAAAAGTCATTCCCCAAAATGTCAGCAATTTATACCCCCAACTGATATATTCTTTCATTCTTAACATGCTGTTTGAACAGTTCACAGCTAAAATTTGTTTAATCTCAAAATAGTGCATTTCTCACATTATGCAAATTGATGATGCATTAAGTTAATGGCCCAGAATAGGAGAAAAAATCCAGTGTTCCCTGGGTCAGATTGACAAGGTCAATCTGAAAGTGCAGTCTCTGTTCTCATGAACACATCTCCACTGACCATGGATGGTCATATATTTAGGATAATATCTGATTGCACTCTGATCATGCAGATCTACTAATATATAATAGAACGATTGATGCCTTTCCTTATTCCAGTATTTGGATAACATGTACAATTTAAAGAAAAGTGCACGGGTCTTGTAAGATTTATATGTGAGGACAATTAAAAATCAGCTTACTGCTTCTACATATTCCAGCATTTATCATGAAAGTAAAATATGATAAGAACAACTAAAACTGAATGGTTAAATAAAAATAGGGCATTCTTACAAACCTGTTTTTAGTTCCATGTAATTGAGAAGCATAATACTTTCAGGACTGGCCCAGCTAGTTATTTCTCTGTCAGAGGAAAGGCTAATCTGCCTAGAGGTATGAACTTAGAGTTCAGGGAAGAGCTGTCATCTTTTTTGTTCTTGTTGTTTTTATACTGTTTATCTCATCCACCTACCCTCATTCTATCTAAAAATGAATAAATCTAAATCACATTAAACAGATGTGTATACATATAAATCAAGACCACAAATGCCTGGGTCAAAGCCAAAAAGAAATAGTCAGGTTTGTAAACTTTATATTAAGCCTGAAGTGAGAGGAATAAAAAAGTACTGGGTGAGGCTCCAAGGAGGTGAAGACCTGGAAAGGAATTAGGGGCTACCTGTAAATTATCCAAATAATTATGAACTCTGAAATAGTGGTTACTACATAAAGTCACCATTTGGAGAAGTCACCCATCGGTCCTTAAACCCAGGAAACAGCAACATTTCACTAATTTAAATACCATATCTAGTATTCTTAGTTTGAGTACACTCAATTAAGACTCCTTGTTGTTTAAGAAGGTGTATTTATACATCTGTGTCTCTTTAATTTAAAAAATAAAAATAAAAAAAGTGTATTAAAGGAGTGAGAGGGAATCTCACCATGCAAAAAAAAAAAAAGGAAAAATCAACTCTCTTGATGCCTATGTGAGCAGGAAAGAGGATCTACTTTAGGATCAGGGATTCAGAATTTCCAGGAGAGGATGAGCAGCAACAATACTTCATGGATTCCATGCCTTGCTTTATTATAGAATTTCCTTGCCATAGGAGGTCTGAGGATTCCCAGTGAAGGCCCAAGGGTCACCAAGGACCTAACTTTGAGGAAGTTTCCTGCCCACTGATGGCTGTGAGTGAACAACTCCTGGAAGAAGGTCTGTGGGAATTCATAGAGATGCAGAGGTGTTCTGCAATCCTCAAGGCACCCATGCACAGGACATAGCAAAAGGAACAGACTAGGCCTTCTGGAATGTGCTGTGTTCTCTACAGTGACGAGCAGAGGATGCTAACTTTTGCTAATTTATTTCAAGGCATGAAGTAAATCATGGTTGCCAATATTTGGATCCTGAATCATAAAACAAACAAACAACAATTATGGCGCGTTAAAAGTAGCCAAAAATTCTGTCAGTTTCATCAAAGAATGTTCTCCTCTGAATCTGAGTGCAGCCTGTGACCACTTGACCAATAAAGCACAAAAGATGTGATGCTGGGTCACATTTATGAGCCCAGTCATTTAGTGATCTGTTCCATTTGTTTTGTGGAATACTCCTTCTTACTGAGCATGGGCTTCCTTGGTGGCTCAGAGGTTAAAATGTCTGCCTTCAATGTGGGGAACCGGGGTTCGATCCCTGGGTTGGGAAGATCCCCTGGGGGTCGGGAAGATCCCCTGGAGAAGGAAATGGCAACCCACTCCATACAGTCCACAGGGTGGCAAAGAGTCGGACACGACTGAGTGACTTCACTTCAATTTTCAAGCAGACTATAGTGAGAACCATAAGGAAAGCAAAATAGACCCCTGACCAACAGTCCAGCAGAGCACCCAGCCAGTAACTGGCACCCACTTTGGCTGCCACATGAGTGAGCCATCATGAAAGGAGATCCATCAACCCAGTCAAGCTGTACTATACACAAAACATAAAGCAGAGTCATAGTAATTGTTGTAGCCACACGTTCTGGGAAACAAACCTCCTCAGAAAGACAATGCAGATAGTGAAGTCCAGTTTATTACCCTGGCGGACCCAAGGCAGAGTCCCCTCTTAGCCAAGGACCCTGACCAGTTTTTCTGAAAACCTTATATACCCTAAGTGTATGTACCCAAACCCACCTCCCCAAATTCCCTGAAACTAGTCTGAACAAAGGAAAAGAAAGATACAATCAAAGTTAACCCATGATTAATATGCCTTAAGCCTAGGTAGTTCAGTTCAGTTCAGTTCAGTTCAGTCACTCACTTGTGTCTGACTCTTTGCGACCCCATGAATTGCAGCACGCCAGGCCTCCCTGTCCATCACCAACTCCTGGAGTTCACTCAGACTCACGTCCGTCGAGTCAGTGATGTCATCCAGCACAGTGGACAATTATCAATAAGCCTATGGTCATACCCCAATAAGCATAATTGAATTTATGATTCTATTTGGTTACACAGAAAATCAGGGTGTTCTTTTAGGCAACAGAGAGTCTAGGTATGAGCCCTGGGGCTCTTCCTTCCAGGGGGCCTGGTTTTCCAGTTGGTATGTCGATCCCATAGATATGGAGCAAATAGCTCAAAGTCCACCGTCTGGCTCAAGATGGAGTCCTGCTTTCAAGATGGAGCCTGTTCTGTCCGTTTCCTCCTTCATTGCCCCCTCTTGATGCTCTTAACTCATAGTATGAGCATCATTCATAGGGATATATTGCACCCTGACTCTCCGACCTCCAATTTGGGAGAATGACATCAACCTTAGGGTTACAAAGTTCATAATACATTGTAAAATAAAAAGTCCACAAAGCAGAAGTATCAAGGCAACTATAACAATAGTAAATATAGTTTTCCTCCAGTCACCCTTCACCCAAGATAGGACTGAAGTCCAGAAAGGAAGATTATCATCAGACATAACTTTTACCTGACCTTTCATGTCATCTAGGGTGGCTGATATTATAGCCAGATAAATCAGGATATACATAACATTCAACTTTAATTATAGCACAGGTCCCTCTTTGTACTAAAACTATGGTTAGTCTCAAGATGATACCAGCAAGTCCTGTAGCAGCAGTTGATTATAGAGCTTCATCTCTTTTTCTTCTTTAAGATGATCTTGGTTTCACAGGGATCAGTGGGGTCTTTTTGTATAGTCCACTCAGTGTCCTCCAGGTCTGTTCGGTATGCTCTCTTCTCCCTCATGTGGTGGACCCAGGGAATGACACCTGCAACTTTAACTGCAGTAGGGCTGGTTAGAACAACAGCATATGCACCCTTCCAATGGGCGATGGCACCTCACTCCAGTACTCTTGCCTGGAAAGTCCCATGGATAGAGGAGCCTGGTGGGCTGCAGTCTATGGGGTCTCAAAGGGTCGGACACGACTGAGCGACTTCACTTTCACTTTTCACTTTCATGCACTGGAGAAGGAAATGGCAACCCGCTCCAGCGTTCTTGCCTGGAGAATCCCAGGGACATGGGAGCCTGGTGGGCTGCCATCTATGGGGTCGCACAGAGTCAGACACAACTGACGTGACTTAGCAGCAGAAGCAGCATTAGCTCAGGTAGCTCCGCCAATATAAGAGATTTAACAGGGATTTCATTTGTCACCCCCAAGCCCTCGGCTGCTTGTTTAGTGGTCTTATCTGACAGTCTGTTCCCTGAGCCGGGGTGGGGGGGGGTGTGTCCTCTTTTTGACATCCTCAGCAGTGTATGACTGCAACACTTTCTGGTTCCCAGGCAGCATCTAATAGGGTCTCAATTTCTTCCTTATTTTTAATATCTTTTCCACTAGCTGTAAAAGGCCTCTCTCTTTATACAGAGCCCTGTGGTGTGGCAAAAGCATACCTGGAGTCTGTGTAAATGTCTGTCTTCTTACCTTTTGACAGCTGGAGGGCCTGCATTAGAGCATATAGTTCAGGCTGTTGAGCAGACAAGTGTGATGGCAGAGAGCTAGGCTCAATGATGGTTTCCTCCATGACTACTGCATGTCCCAACAGTCATTGTCCTTGTTTCACCAGGCTGGTGCCATTGGTGTACAGGACCAAATCTGGGTCTGGAATTAGCTGGTCTCTCAAGTCAGGTCTGCTGGCTTATTTCCTTGCAATCATGTGAGGGTCCATCTTCTCCCAAAAGAAACAGAGTGGCCAGATTCAGGGCCTGACAAGGCTCAGTAGTAACATAGGGGTTCTCATATAACAGTTCCTGGTATTGAGTAATCTGAGATATTGACAGCCATTTATGGGGATCCCCTCACAGGAGAATGTGGACCTCATGAGGGACTTTTACGAACAAATCTTGGCCCAAAGTCAGCTTGGTTGCCTCCCAGACAAGTAAGGCAACTGCAGCAACTGCCCGTAAGCATCCCAGGCACCCAGTGGCAGCACTGTCCAGCTGATTAGAGATAAGTCACTGGTCTGTCGCATATCCTCATAATCTGGGACAACACTCCCACAGCCACCTTGTCCTTTTCAGTCAAATAAAGAGTAAATGGCTTAGCAAGGTCTGGCGGGCCCAAGGAGGGTGCTGATGTAATTGTATCATTTTGTAGTTCTATTACCAGTAGGACTTGGTCTGCAACCCTGGTGGTGGGTGAGGGGGTTGTCTTCTCCAGACCTCAGGGAATTGTTGAGTTAACTCTCTCTCTTGACTGTTTAGCCCATCCGGTTTCCTTGCCGGGAGATCGTGCAACCTCCATTCATCTTGAGGGGTTACTGAGAGGAAGAGTAAATAGGTGATTGAGCCCACTTGCACAATGGGTCTTTCATGGGGGAAAAGGTCACTTGAGTCCCCAATTTAGACAGAAAGTCTCTTCCTAACAAACGTACTGGGCATTCAGGGATGTATAAAAATTCATGAGTCACCTAGTGTCCCCCCATCTGACATTTTCAGGGTAAGCTAAAGACAGAAAGGCTGTATTTATCACCATCTAAGACCCAGCAGCCTCTGGCTGGGTCTGTTGGTGTATAAAGTCTATAGGCCTCACACAGTCTTTCTCAGAACTCAGAGGGTGATTCACTTTGCCTTTGAATCACTTCTGAGGGTTTTGCGATACTCAGCTTTTTGGGGCCCCCTCTTGAGACCTTGTAAAATAGTCACCCAATATCTCTCCAGGTGGCCCCTCCCTCCCTCTGTGTTACAGTCCCAATTGGGCCTCTTATTGAGGGTGGCTAGTTCTGTCCACTGCTGCAGGTTTGCAGTACCTTCAGTTGCCATTTCTCTTAACCATTTTCTGGCCTCAGTTAGGATCCTGTGCCTTTCCTCAGTGCAGAAAAGGGAGACTAGTAGTTGGATTATGTCATCCTATGCAGGGTGGAGGGTTTGAAAAATAGTCTCCACTAACCTAATCATGGCTTGTGGCTCCCCCGAGTACAGTGGAGTGTGTCTCTGCCAGTTTAATATATCCGTAGAGGAAAATGGCTTGCGATAATAGGCTACAGGGGGCTGATGGTAGTGCCCATGCATCCTGAACTGGAGGATGTCGTAGCTCTCTGAGGGGCATCTGTAGTGGGATTCTTCCCCATGTTCCTTGGTGGAGCACAGCCTCCGTCTAATTGCTATGTTTTCTTCCCCCTTCCCATCAGTACTCACCGGGAGAGGTGGATACAATCTAGGAGATCCAGCTGAGGTGGAATTCTGGGGGCATTGACCAGAGGTCTCCATCGCTGGGATTAGAGCCTGCCAAAACGGCAGCTGTATGAACTCCGAGAGAGCTGATGGAAGAGCAGTGCCTGCTGCAGGAATTTCACCTGGCCCTGGATTGGGCGTTAAGGTGGCCTCCAGTCCTGGAGCACTGGGAGGCAGGCGCTTCATTATCCAGTATGGGGGAGGGGTCAGGTCATCCCTATCCAAATCCTATAGAATTTCCTTTTTTATCATCAGTCAACCTTTGTGCCATTAATATTTTCCCCTTGTCCTTCTGGATACAGAACCCTGTCCAAATAGGAAGATCTTGAGCTAACCCTAGCCATGAGTCAATATATGGATATTGATCCAGGTGTCCTGGCTCTTCTGTGAATACTGTATAAACTGCTTCCACTATTTTTAAGTTCATGGTGTTCTCTGGTGGCCATCCTACTCCCATAGGAGAACATTTGACCTCACAGAGTGTGTGGTGGCAGTTAGGCTTAATTTTCATCCCATAGTCTCCGCCAAATCCCTTCTCTAAATTTTTAATCATGCACTCCAGTACAGTTGCCTTAGATACACTTCCCCCTCATCTTGCTTACATTCTAGGACCTTTTCTACTTTTCCTTTTCATTCTGTCTACGAAGTTCTCAGTATATTTCTACTCAATGACACTTAAATTGCCATTCTGCCTCCTTCCTAATTGGGGTGAGAAGAGCCTTACCTGCCAGATCCCAGGAGGAGAAGGGGGACTGGCATCTTTTCACCTGCCGGTCAGCACAGCTGAACCAGAACATCATGTGATCCAAGACTGTTTCTCCCTTAACTTTTAAAGTCCATTCTTCCTTGGTGGGCCTGATCAGATGTGGATGAGAATACCTATGGGTTAAATACTCCAGGTCCCAGGCCATCTCAGGAAAAGCCAATTCTCACTCACTTATGTATCCCCCTCCTTCTAACTTAACAACTCTGAGGGGGTCAAGAATTTCATAGCAGATGGAACACCTCCTTAGGGAGGGCACAATATGAGCATGCAAAAACCAAGTTTCTTCTCCTAAAAATTCCCTGGCAATTGTTTAGTAATAATTTTCCCCAAGATGGCATGGACACCACCTCCTAAATTACCTTCACAAATTTCCTTCCTAAGCCTTAACATGCTCGTCAACCTGTGTACCAAGCAATAATTGCTACCTGCCTAGTCCAGGCTCCTGTGGGTCTGTGCCCCTTCTAATCCCTCCCTGGGGAATGATCAGGCCCCCTCTTCCACCCTACTGGGTGGGTTCCTCCTCACCTGAGCACTCAGGTCCCCTGCTCCCGTCCACTACCTGCTAATGTGGAAGGTCAGGGTATTGAGAAGCAGAATCCTTCCAGAAGGGTGAGGCACTTTCCCTCCTCTAGAAGATTTGAGTCTCAAGTCTTTGGAGTAGTCCCAAATGGGACTTGTCTCCTCAAAGTGAGGAGTTTCCTGGCCAATGCACCAAATGTTGCCACACGTTCCAGGAAACAAACTCACTCAGAAGGACAATGCCGATAGTTGAGTGCAGTTTATTACAATGGCGGGCCCAAGGCAGAGTCTCCTTTTAGCCAAGGACCTTTTACCAGTTTTTCTGAAAACCTTATATACCCTAAGTTTACGTGCCTAAACTCACCTCCCCAGATTCCCTGAAACTAGTTTGAACAAAGGAAAAGAAAGATACAATCAAAGTTAACCCATGATTCATATGCCTTAAACCTAGGTAGTTCAGTTCAGTTCAGTCTCTCAGTTGTGTCTGACTCTTTGCAACCCCATGAATCGCAGCACGCCAGGCCTCCCTGTCCATCACCAACTCCCAGAGTTCACTCAGACTCACGCCCATTGAGTCAGTGATGCCATCCAGCCATCTCATCCTCAGTCATCCCCTTCTCCTCCTGCCCCCAATCCCTCCCAGCATCAGAGTCTTTTTCCAATGAGTCAACACTTCTCATGAGGTGACCAAAATACTGGAGTTTCAGCTTTAGCATCATTCCTTCCAAAGAAATCCCAGGGCTGATCTCCTTCAGAATGGACTGGTTGGATCTCCTTGCAGTCCAAGGGACTCTCAAGAGTCTTCTCCAACACCACAGTTCAAAAGCATCAATTGTTGGGTGCTCAACCTTCTTCACAGTCCAACTCTCACATCCATACATGACTACTGGAAAAACCATAGCCTTGACTAGATGGACCTTAGTCGGCAAAGTAATGTCTCTGCTTTTCAATATGCTATCTAGGTTGGTCATAACTTTTCTTCCAAGGAGTAAGCATCTTTTAATTTCATGGCTGCAGTCACCACCATCTGCAGTGATTTTGGAGCCTCGAAAAATAAAGTCTGACACTGTTTCCACTGTTTCCCCATCTATTTCCCATGAAGTGATGAGACTGGATGCCATGATCTTCGTTTTCTGAATGTTGAGCTTTAAGGCAACTTTTTCACTATCCTCTTTTACTTTCATCAAGAGGCTTTTTAGTTCCTCTTCACTTTCTGCCATAAGAGTGGTGTCATCTGCATATCTGAGGTTGTTGATATTTCTCCTGGCAATCTTGATCCCAGCTTGTGTTTCTTCCAGTCCAGCGTTTCTCATGATGTACTCTGCATAGAAGTTAAATAAGCAGGGTGACAATATACAGCCTTGACGTACTCCTTTTCCTATTTGGAACCATTCTGTTGTTTCATGTCCAGTTCTAACTGTTGCTTCCTGACCTGCATATTGGGGTATGACGACAGGCCTATTGATAATTGTCCACTGTTAACTACCTAGGCATAATTAGGGCATTTTTTTTCAGCAACAGAGAATCTAGGTATGAGCCCTGGGGCTCTTCCTTCCAGGGGACCTTGTTTTCCAGTTGGTATGTCGTTTCCATAGATACTGGGCTTATAGCTCAAAGTACACAGTCTGGCCCAAGAAGGAATCCTGCTTTCAAGATGGAGCCTGTTCTGTTTCCTCCTTCATAATAAGTAAGGAAATAAATACATACTACCTTGGCTATTTTGGAAAGAGGAGTGATGTAAGCATGCCATCAAAAGAGGTTAAAAACATCTATACACACATTACAAAATTATAATAAAGAAAAATGTAACATTTATCATATGAAGAGGAGAAAAAATTATTTGATAATAGAAAATTTTCTCCTCCCTGAAATGGCTGAAAACTACTATCTTGTTAGAAAAATATATTTTAATGGATACAGCTAATCATATATAGAATGAAGTATTATGTCATTTAAACATGTACAGAAATGTATATGTTATATACCACACACTTGATTTTGCATCTTCAAATGCAACAAATATTTGCAAAGTAAACTCTGAAAGAAAACAATTATGCTTAGCGTCTCCTCATCTTCTTTGAGCAGGATAAGTTCAGGAAGCCTAAAAGGCTTCATTGAAAATCACCAGCATCAGGACCACATAGGGTTTTACAGATCAAAGTAACACAGATCATGTTAAATCTAAACATGGAACTTGTTTATTCTTGAATAAGTCTATTGGATTTTGTCAGATAATTTGTGTATGATTTTTCTACTTCTCTGTTTTAATTATTAGAGATATTTACATGAAAACAGGATCCATATGCTTAAGGGTTCATCTGTTCTTGCTGTTTCTCCCTCACTTGAAGACATTATCCAGCATCAGATAAACAGCAATGGAAGGAGATAAACTCTTAAAAGACAAAGATCTTTTTTTCATGCAAATTATTCTAGTAGTGTTTTGCAGTCAAATATTAGATGGATGGTATGCAAATAATGTTGTCTGTAAGATATTTTTCTGTGTATTCTAGGCTATTTTTTCCCAAAGTGCTTGCTATACAAAGAAAACAGTATTCAGTGAAAATGACAATTTGCTTATCAAATGCCAAGAATTATTAGCAGAAAATGTAGATATAACTGAAATGTAGAGAGGTAGATCAAATGTCACTTTAAGTAAAGTTCACATCATGTTTAAGCAACACTTTCAAAAGCCAAATAACTCTATTCTAATTTTGGAAAATTCTTCTACAAATATGTGTTATTTTTCTCATGCCTTTATTTTTTCAGATTTAAGGGCTTTTGTTTGCTCCTCAATAATATTCTCTCAAGTGCATTGAAAGAATATTTATTTCTTAGTCCACTATCCATAGGACTACCGTCAGTGTACAGTGTCCCAAACTAATAATGTGTAAATATTTAAGGACTATTGAGAAGGTTTTAAGGAAGAAATTTTCAGTTATAATTGTAGATATCTGATTGTTTTACTCCAAATTACATGGTGCCATTAATATAAATTAACACATTCATTACATATGTGATCTTCTTTAGTTCTTCAAAAACCTTTCAAAGAAAACAAAAATATTACTAAGACCATATTTTAAAATAAAAACATATCCATTGATTGCTTACAAGTCATATAACCAGGCAATGTTGCATCTCATCTGGAATATTCAGGAAGTCTAGTCTTCAGGCTCAATATTTACCCACAGTATGTATTATGCTGCTGCTGCTGTTCTAAGTCGCTTCAGCCGTGTCCTACTCTCTGACCCCATAGACCACAGCTTACCAGGTTCCCCCGTCCCTGGGATTCTCCAGGCAAGAACATATATATATATATATATATATATATATATATATTTATATATATATATATATATCTGTGTGTGTGTGTGTGTGTGTGTGTGTGTGTGTATCTTTGGAATATCTATAAGAAATTAATTAGCAAAGTAGCAAAATTTTAATAAAACACACTTTACTTTGAAAGTTTCTGAGTTATCACAAGGCTGAATCAAGGGGAAATACATTCTTTAGGAGTGAGTTCATTTGCTTTGCAAATGATAAGAACAGTTTGTACAGAAAGAGCATGAGTCTTATGGTAGCTGAGGGGAAGGATGGGGAAAGGGAGAGTTAGGCAGTTTGGGATCTACATGTACACACTGCTGTATGTTAAGTGGGTAGCCCACAAGGACCTACTACATAGCACAGGAACTCTGCTCAAAGTTATGCAGAGACTAGATGGGAAGGGAGTTTGAGGGATAATGTATACACGTATATGTATGAGTGAGTCCCTTTTCTGTGCACCTAAAACTATCACAAACTTGTTAATTGATTATATTTCAATATAAAATAGTTTAAAAAGTAAAATAACATTATAAAAAAATAATGGTTTGTTGCTGGGGAGGAGATTTTGACATTATGGAAGAAATATCACTTAAAGATAGGTGATACTTATACTTGGTTTTTATAGGTTCTAAGATATACTTCAAGATATAAAATGTAGAAAACTTTGGTTTAGAAGGCAGATTATCATGATGGAAGAGCAGATATGAAGCCAGTTCTGCCTGGTTTGCAGAATTGGTTGGGTCCAAGATCTCAAATGCTGCTGAGCAACTAAGCCCATGTGCTACAACTATTGAACCCTAGAGCCCGTGCTCTACAACTAGAGAGGCCACCACAAGAAGCCCTTGCACTGCAGTGATGAGTAGCCTCACTCCCCACAGCTAGAAAAAGACTTCATGCAGCAGCAAAGACCCAATGCAACCATAAACAAAGAAATAATTAAAAAATATATTTAAGAATCTTTAAATAACCAATATGCTAAAGAGGCACACTTTGAGAACAAATACTGCTTCCCGTATGCCCTGCTTTTTAAGAGTACCCCAAAAGTTTTTTAATTGGGAAGCTGAGCTTTCCTAGCTTACTGAACCAGTCCCTTAGCCCAGAGAACTGCTAAATTCAGTTAAACACGTGTGTCTAATATCAGGACGTGGTGATGCAGCTAAGGTCCCAAAGTTAGTCTTATATTATTATAGAGACAGACATTTAATAAAAGAAACTTTTACATAAATAAAAGAAAAACAAAAGTTAAAGGTTGGAGTAAATTAAAAACCAATTTCTGATTCTGGAGGCAGCCAGTAAAGATTTCTACATGTAAGGGTCGAAGTATCCTTTGCAATTGATCTACCTGATAATGCTGTTGTGTGTTCAGGTAAGCTTTCTCTTTAGCCCACAGATCAGCAGAAAGAAAACTGGAGAAATAAAACATTAAGAACCAGCAATGTTTCACACCAAAACTCATAAACATTAAATGTGTTATTTAAGTCACATGTTATTAATTCTTATCCTGCATGAATCCATTTTTTTTCCTCAGTTCTAGAAAATTTTGCTAGTTCAGTCTTATTATCTTAAAATTATCAGAAACCTGTGTCTGCTAGAGTCCTTTTCATGAATTACCTTGAAGATGAAACATTTTTGCAAAACCATCAGAGCAAACTAACAACTGGAAATGGTGAAACACTTAAAATGGCCATGATTAAAAATTTAGTGAGAGTTCATTACAATGCAACTAACACAGAAGTTACTTATTTCCATGACACACAACATTGTAAGATAATAATTAGAAACATGACTGATTAATATTATACCAAGGCATATCAGAATTTTAGGAATTTCACACAATTTCTGAAACATTTATATACCTATACAAATACAAGATAAAGAAGACTTAATATTACTTCTCATTTGCCAAGGCTTTCCATGTAACTTAACATACTAATAAGCCTAATTAGTTTAATAGTTCTCTTTAATAAAAAGAAAGAACAAATCTTTTTAGGTGTTACAAAGGCCCTTTGGAAAATCCCAATGTCTATTTCAGGTCAAAAAGACTTCATTTACAGTGCTGGAAGAATCAGGCTCCCTGACATCAGATTATACTACAAAGCTATTCTCATCAAAACACTATAGTACCAGCACAGAAGCAGAAGTATAGATCAATGGAATAAGACAGAAAGACCAGAAATAATTCCACACACATATGGCCAATTAATCTACAACAAAGGAGGTAATATTACACAGTGGGGGAAGACAGTATCTTCAATAAATTGTGCTTGGAAATTAGACAGGTACAGGTTATCAAAAAAAAAAAAATGAAATTAAGACTTTTTTTTTAACTCCACACAATAAGAAAAGCTCAAAATGGAATAAAGGCCTAAATGTGTGACCAGACATTATAAAACTCTTGGAGGAAAACACACAAAAAACACTCTGACAAAAATTTCAGTAATATGTTTTTTGATCCACATCCCAGAGTAAGGTAAAGAAAAGCAAAAATTAAAAAAATGGGACATATCAGTCATTCAGTCATTCAGTCATGTCCAGCTGTTTGTGAGACCATGGATTGCAGCATGCCAGGCTTCCCTATGCACTGGTCTACTAGTCCATAGTCACTGGTTTGAATGGGACATATAATTAAATTCAAAAGCTTTTGCACAGCAAAATAAATAAATAAATAAAAGAAAATTAACAAGGGAAAAACAAAAACAGATCAGGAGAAAACATTTGCAAATAATGTGATCGACAAGGGATTCAGTCAGTCAGTTCAGTCGTCAGTTATGTCCAACTCTTTGCTGCCCCATGGACTGCAACACGCCAAGCTTCCCTGTCCATCACCAACACCCACAGCTTGCTCAAACTTATGTCCATCGAGTTGGTGATGACATCTAACCATCTCATCCTCTGTCGTCCCTATCCTGCCTTCATCTTTCCCAACATCAGGGTCTATTCCGATGAGTCAATTCTTTGCATCAGGTGGCCAAAGTACTGGAGTTTCAGCTTCAGCATCAGTCCCTCCAAAGAATACTCAGGACTGATTTCCTTTAGGACAGACTGGTTGGATCTGCTTGCAATCCAAGGGACTCTCAAGACTCTTCTCCAAAATCATAGTTCAAAAGCATCAATTCTTCAGTGTTTAGCCTTCTTTATAGTCCAACTTTCACATCCGTACATGATTACTGGAAAAACCATAGCTTTGACTAGACGGACCTTTGTTGGCAAAGTAATATCTCTGCTTTTTAATATGCTGTCTAGTTAGACCATGGGGTCTCCTGCATTGCAGGTGGATTCTTTACCAACTAAACGATCAAGGAAGCCCTTCCAAGGAACTTGCATCTTTTATTTTAATGGCTGCAGTCACCATCTGCAGAGATTTTGGACGCCCCCTCTCCCTCAAATAAAGTCTTTCACTGTTTCCATTGTTTTCTAATCTTTGCCATGAAGTGATGGGATCAGATGTCATGATCTTCGTTTTTTGAATATTGAATTTAAAGACAAATTTTCACTCTCTTCTTTCACTTTTTCAAGAGGCTCTTTAGTTCTTCACTTTCTGCCATGGTGGTGCCATCTGCGTATCTGAGGTTATTAATATTTCTCCCAGTAATCTTGTTTCTAGCTTGTGCTTCATCTGTCCCAGTATTTCACATGCTGTACCCTGCATATAAGTTAAATAAGTAGGGTGACAGTATACAGCCTTGACTTGTTCTTTTCCTAATTTGGAGTCAGTTTATTTTTCCATGTCTGGTTCTAACTACTGCTCCTTGACCTGCATACAGATTTCTCAGGAGGCAGGTAAGATTGTCTGGAATTCCCATCTCTCTAAGAATTTTCCAGTTTATGGGGACTAAAAAAGGGATATTTACAAATGGCTCATGTAGTTTAATGTCATCAAAACCAACAACTCAATTAAAAAAAAAAGGCAGAAGAGCTAAATAAACATTTCTCCAAATAAGACATACACATGGCCAAGAGGCACAGAAAAAGGTGCTCACATCACTAATGATTAGAGAAAAATCAATACTATCATGAGATATAACCTCAAACCTGTCAGAATCAGTTCAGTTCAGTCACTCAGTCATGTACGACTCTTTGTGACCCCATGAATCGCAGCACTCCAGGCCTCCCTGTCTATCGCCATCTCCCGGAGTTCACTCAGATTCACGTCCATCGAGTCAGTGATGCCATCCAGCCATCTCATCCTCGGTCGTTCCCTTCTCCTCCTGCCCCCAATCCCTCCCAGCATCAAAGTCTTTTCCAATGAGTCAACTCTTCGCATGAGGTGGCCAAAGTACTGGAGTTTCATCTTTAGCATCAGTCCTTCCAAAGAAATCCCAGGAGAGTTAGCATCAAAAAATCCATAAACAGTAAATGAGAGAGGATGTAGATAGAAGGGAACCCTTCTCTACTATTGATGGGAAAGTAAATTACTACCACAAAAGTTCACTTTCATTTCCCTCAGCCAATATGAAGAACTGCCGGGGTCCAGCCCCCGCAGGATCCAGGGGAACCTGAAGGAGAAACGGCATCGGTGAATGATTTAGAGAGAGATAAGGAAAGAATGTTGTACATAAGAAAATAGAGGAGAGAAAGAGGCTGATATTCCTTGGTTTACATAGAAAGTCAATAAAACCCCGAGACGAGGAGTTTGCCCTGTTCACAGAGGCCACAGGTGCCCTCCCAGTCTCCCAAGGGAGTGAAGATGCAGAACATCTTCCTGTTCAGGTCTTAGAAATCCGGGCAGATAAGTGAATGCAGGGAGCCTCTATGCTCCAAGGGATCAGCCTGAAAAAGAGAGTAAGAGAGAGAAAGAAAGAAAAAAAAAAAAAGACATGGGGTGACCAACTTCTTCAGGTGAGGCCCATTATTTTATTTTTTAAAAGGGACTGTTATACCTTAATTTGTACATAGAGGGGAATGAAAGATGCAAAGTCATACAGAGTCAGCCCAAACATTACATCTGTTTTGTCTTTATCAAAACAAGGATTTTTTCTGCATACCTTTCCCATAAACAATATTGTGTACATTATCTTCTGGCCTTTGAGGCCTGTGAACATTTTATGACCCTCTTTTGATAAAGGCTGTTCAACCAGAAAACTTATTTTCCCTTGAAACGTTTTTTCTTTATATTTCTAATCTATGTCACCCTCAGAAAATATCAAACAGAGTTACATTTCTCATGGAGCAAAGGTGCAGAAATTACAACAAAGAAAGAACCAATTAGCTCAAAAGTCTGATGTGGTTAATTTCAAGGCTGCACTTGTTTTTCTTACATTCCAACTATATTAACTAATACACTCCCAGGTGCACAACGGATAAGAGATATGGGAACTTAGCAACAAGCATTGGCCCAGTAATGAAATCCTATACCACCACTACTCTAATAACTTTTAACTATTTGAAAGGCTCTATGCTGGGAGAAATATCAATAACCTCAGATATGCAGATGACACCACCCTTATGGCAGAAAGTGAAGAGGAGCCAAAAAGCCTCTTGGTGAAAGTGAAAGAGGAGAGTGAAAAAGACGGCTTAAAGCTCAACATTCAGAAAACGAAGATCATGGGATCTGGTTCCATCACTTCATGGGAAATAGATGGGGAAACAGTAGAAACAGTGTCAGACTTTATTTTTTTGGGCTCCAAAATCACTGCAGATGGTGACTGCAGCCATGAAATTAAAAGATGCTTACTTCTTGGAAGAAAAGTTATGAACAATCTAGATAGTATATTCAAAAGCAGAGACATTACTTTGCCAACTAAGGTCTGGCTAGTCAAGGCTATGGTTTTTCCTGTGGTCATGTATGGATGTAAGAGTTGGACTGTGAAGAAGGCTGAGCACCGAAGAATTGATGCTTTTGAACTGTGGTTTTGGAGAAAACTCTTGAGTGTTCCTTGGACTGCAAGGAGATCCAACCAGTCCATTCTGAAGGAGATCAGCCCTGGGATTACTTTGGAAGGACTAATGCTAAAGCTGAAGCTCCAGTACTTTGGCCACCTCATGCAAAGAGTTGACTCATTGGAAAAGACTCTGATGCTGGGAGGGATTGGGTGCAGGAGGAGAAGGGGATGACTGAGGATGAGATGGCTGGATGGCATCACAGACTCGATGGGCGTGAGTCTGAGTGAACTCCGGGAGATGGTGATGGACAGGGAGGCCTGGCGTGCTGTGATTCATGGGGTCGCAAAGAGTCAGACTCGACTGAGCGACTGAACTGAACTGAACTGAACTTATGCCTCTCACAGTCGGGAGGCTGTGAACAATCATATGCATAGCTGCATGAGTCTGAATAAACCTGCCAAGCAAGCTAGAATGCTAACAGAGGGGGTTTGATTTGACATATTCTTCTCATGTCCAGGAGACTTATTAGCTATAGCCCTAAGTTGGTTATTTCCAGAGAAAAGTGGTTGGGGGTAGACCCTATTAATATCAGGGGAGCTGGTGAAAGGCACAAAATAGTAAGATAAACAGATTCTGGTTTTGGGGTAGATGCTCGAGCAGATCTAGGGAGCTCCTCAAGTCCTGAAGCCTTGCTTAACAGTTCTCTTCCACATGAGCTTGTCATGGATGGGATCTCCCGTGTGGGCTCGCAGTACAGTTCATTTCAAATCAGTCACTCAGTCATGTCGGACTCTTTGCAACCCCATGAATGGCAGCACGCCAGGCCTTCCTATCCATTACCAACTCCTGGAGTTCACTCAGATTCACATCCATCGAGTCAGTGATGTCATCCAGCCATCTCATCTTCTGTCGTCCCCTTCCCCTTCTGTCCCCAATCCCTCCCAACATCAAAGTCTTTTCCAGTGAGTCAACTCTTCACATGAGGTGGCCAAAGTACTGCAGTTTCAGCTTTAGCATTAGTCCTTCCAAAGTAATCCCAGGGATGATCTCATTCAGAATGGACTGGTTGGATCTCCTTGCAGGCTGAGGGACTCTCAAGAGTCTTCACCAACACCACAGTTCAAAAGCATCAATTATTCAGCCCTCAGCCTTCTTCACAGTCAAACTCTCACATCCGTAGATGACTACTGGAAAAACCATAGCCTTGACTAGTCAGCAAAGTAATGTCTCTGCTTTTGAATATGCTATCTAGGTTGATCATAGCTTTCCTTCGAAGGAGTAAGTGTCTTTTAATTTCATGGCTGAAGTCACCATCTGCAGTGATTTTGGAGCCCCAAAAAATAAAGTCCGGCACTGTTTCTACTGTTTCCCCATTTATTTCCCATGAAGTGATGAGACTGGATGCCATGATCTTCGTTTTCTGAATGTTGAGCTTTAAGCCAACTTTTTCACTCTCCTCTTTCACTTTCATCAAGAGGCTTTTTAGTTCCTTTTCACTTTCTGCCATAAGGGTGGTGTCATCTGCATATCTGAGGTTGTTGATATTTCTCCTGGCAATCTTGATTCCAGCTTGTGTTTCTTCCAGTTCAGCGTTTCTCATGATGTACTCTGCATAGAAGTTAAATAAGCCAGGTGAAAATATACAGCCTTGATGTATTCCTTTTCCTATTTGGAACCAGTCTGTTGTTCCATGTCCAGTTCTAACTGTTGCTTCCTGACCTGCATATAGATTTCCCAAGAGTCAGGTCAGGTGGTCTGGTATTCCCATCTCTCTCAGAATTTTCCACAGTTTATTGTGATCCACACAGTCAAAGGCTTTGGCATAGTCAATAAAGCAGAAACAGATGTTTTTCTGGAACTCTCTTGCTTATTCCATGATCCAGCAGATGTAGGCAATTTGATCTCTGGTTCCTCTGCCTTTTCTAAAACCAGCTTGAATATCTGGAATTTTACAGTTCACATATTGCTGAAGCCTGGCTTGGAGAACTTTGAGCATTACTTTACTAGCATGTGAGATGAGTGCAATTGTGCATTAGTTTGAGCATTCTTTGGCATTGCCTTTCTTTGGGATTGGAACTAAAACTGACTTTTTCCAATCCTGTGGCCACTGCTGAGTTTTCCAAATTTGCTGGCATATTGAGTGCAGCACTTTCACAGCATCACCTTTCAGGATTTGAAGTAGCTCAACTGGAATGCCATCACCACCACTAGCTTTGTTCGTAGCGATGCTTTCTAAGGCCCACTTGACTTCACACTCCAGGATGTCTGGCTCTAGATGAGTGATCACACCATTGTGATTATCTTGTCATGAAGATATTTTTTGTACAGTTCCCCTGTGTATTCTTGCCACCTCTTCTTAATATCTTCTGCCTCTGTTAGGTCCATACCATTTATGACCTTTATTGAGCCCTTTTTGCATGAAATGTTCCCTTGGTATATCTCATTTTCTTGAAGAGATCTCTAGTCTTTCCCATTCTGTTGTTTTTCTCTATTTCTTTCCATTGATTGCCGAGGAAGGCTTTTTTATCTCTTCTTACTATTCTTTGGAACTCTGCATTCAGATGCTTATATCTTTCCTTTTCTCCTTTGCTTTTCACCTCTCTTCTTTTCACAGCTATTTGTAAGGCCTCTCCAGACAGCCACTTTGCTTTCTTGCATTTCTTTTCCATGGAGATGGTCTTGATCCCTGTCTCCTGTACAATGTCACCAACCTCATTCCATAGTTCATCAGGCACTCTGTCTATCAGATCTAGTTCCTTAAATCTATTTCTCACTTCTACTGTATAATCATAATGTATTAGATTTAGGTCATACCTAAATGGTCAATATTTCCCCCTACTTTCTTCAATTTCAGTCTGAATTTGTCAATAAGGAGTTCATGATCTGAGCTACAGTCAGCTCCCGGTCTCTTTTTTTTTTTTTTTTTTTGCTGACTGTATAGAGCTTCTCCATCTTTGGCTGCAAAGAATATAATCAGTCTGATTTTGGTATTGACCATCTGGTGATGTCCATGTGTAGAGTCTTCTCTTGCACTTTTGGAAGAGGGTATATGCTATGACCAGTGTGGTCTTTTGACAAAACTCTATCAGCCTTTGCCCTGTTTCATTCCGTATTCCAAGGTCAAATTTGTCTATTACCTCAGGTGTTTCTTGACCTCCTACTTTTGCATTCCAGTCCCGTATAATGAAAAGAACATCTTTTTTTTTTTTGGTGTTAGTTCTAAAAGGTCTTGTAGGTCTTCATAGAAGAACTTCAGCTTCTTCAGCATTACTGGTTGGGGCATAGACTTGGAATACTCTGATATTGAATGGTTTGCTTTGGAGAAGAACAGAGATCATTCTGTTGTTTTTGAGATTGCATCCAAGTACTGCATATTGGACTCTTTTGTTGACCATGATAGCTACTCCATTTCTTCTAAGGGATTCCTGCCCACAGTATTAGATATAATGGTCATCTAAGTTAAATTCACCCATTCCAGTACCATATGTAAAATAGACAACCAATGGGAATTTGCTATATGTCTCAGGAAACTGAAACATGGGCTCTGTGTCAGCCTGGAGGGTTGGTATCAGAAGGAAGTTAGGAGAGAGGTTCGAAAGGGAGGGGATATATGTATACCTATGGCTGATTCATGTTGAGTTTTGACAGAAAACAGTAAAATTATGTAAAGCAATTATCCTTCAATTAAAATAACTACAATTTAAAAATAAAAAAGTTTTTGAGAGACAATGTGAAGGAGGAAGCTAGTATAGCAGGTGACTTGGAAAAACATAATAAACAAGGGTGAAGTTGTTATGCAAATGTATCACTGTATTCTTCATTGATCAAACATTTCTAGAGTCATCTTCTCTCCGTGATTCAAAGGGTGGAGATAGACTACAAATGGAGATTTTTTTTATAAATACAAATATCTCTTTCAAAAGGATACGTTTTACTCAGTTTTAAGAGCTTTGCCTGTGTGGTGGTTATTAAAAATAATCAGGTAAAATAATCAACATGCCAAAGATGCATATTTTGTGGTGAAAAATTATACTTCTCTTCAACCCAAAGGGGACACTTTGAAAACAGGAAGTAATCTGATGAGTTGTTCAATTGGCTGCTCATTTCTTTTCTTCTTAAAAATTTAACAAGAATGACAATCTCAGTCTTTTTCTCTTTTTCTCTCCCTCTCACTTTGGGTTTTAACTTTCACTAAAGTTCCTGAAATTGAAATACAAAGCACTTAAAATTTATTACAATTCATTTTTCTATCATTTAAGATGTCCTGTCATATGGATAGGCTCCTAAGGCCACTTCAGTTCAGTTGCTCAGTCGTGTCCTACTCTTTGCGACCCCATGAATCACAGCACGCCAGGCCTCCCTGTCCATCACCATCTCCTGGAGTTCACTCAGACTCATGTCCATCGAGTTCGTGATGCCATCCAGCCATCTCATCCTCGGTCATCCCCTTCTCCTCCTGCCCCCAATCCCTCCCAGCATCAGAGTCTTTTCCAATGAGTCAACTCTTCGCATGAGGTGGCCAAAGTACTGGAGCTTCAGCTTTAGCATCATTCCTTCGAAAGATATCCCAGGGCTGATCTCCTTCAGAATGGACTGGTTGGATCTCCTTGCAGTCCAAGGGACTCTCAAGAATCTTCTCCAACACCACAGTTCAAAAGCATCAATTCTTCGGTGCTCAGCCTTCTTCACAGTCTAACTCTCACATCCATACATGACTACTGGAAAAACCATAGCCTCGACTAGCCGCACCTTAGTTGGCAGAGTAATGTCTCTGCTTTTGAATATACTATCTAGGTTGGTCATAACTTTTCTTCCAAGGAGTAAGCGTCTTTTAATTTCATGGCTGCAGTCACCATCTGCAGTGATTTGGGCCACTTACAAGGGGTGCGGGAATACAAGGCAAAATGGTTGCCTAAGGAGGCCTTACAAATAGATGAGAAAAGAAGAGATGCAAAAAGCAAAGGAGAAAAGGAAAAATAAACTCATCTGAATGCAAATTTCCAAAGAGTATCAAGGAGAGATAAGAAAGTCTTCCTAAGTGATCAATGCAAAGAAATAGGGAAAAACAATAAATGGAAAAGATGAGTGATCTCTTCAAGAAAATTAGAGCTACCAGGGGAACATTTAATTAAGATGAGCACAATAAAGGACAAAAAATGGTATGCACTTAACAGGAGCAAAAGGTATCAAGAAGAGATGTCAAGAATACACAGAAAAAAAACTATTCAAAAATGTCTTAATGACCTGGATAACCAAGATGGTGTGATCACTCACCTAGAGCCAGACATCCTGGAGTGTGAAATCAAGTGGGCCTTAGGAAGCATTGTTATGAACAAAACTAGACGAGGTGATGGAACTCCAGCTGATCTGTTTCAAATCTTAAAAGATGATGCTGTGAAAGTGCTGCACTCAATATGCCAGCAAATTTAGTAAATTCAGTAGTGGCCTCAGGACTGGAAAAAGGTCAGTTTTCATTCCAATTCCAAAGAAGCACAACACCATAGAATGTTAAAAACTACCACACAATTGCACTCATTTCACATACTAGAAGGTAATGCTCAAAATCCTTCAAGTTAGGCTTCAACAGTTCATGAACTGGAAAATTTCAAGATGTACAAGCTGGATTTAGAAAAGGCAGAGGAAGAAGAAATCAAATTGCTAACATCTACTGGATCATAGAAAAAGCAAGGGAATTCCAGAAAAAACATCTATTTCTACTTCATTGTCTATGCTAAAGCCTTTAACTGTGTGGATCACAATAAACTGGAAAATTCGTAAAGAGATGGGAATACAAGTGTACCTTACCTGCCTCCTGAGAAACTTCTATGCATTTCAAGAAGCAACAGTTAGAATCAGACATGGAACAAGGACTGGTTCCAAATTGGGAAAAAAGTATTGTCACCTTGCTTACTTAACTTACCTGCAGAGTACATCATGTGAAATAGTGTGTTGGAGGGAGGACTCACAAGCTGGAATCAAAATTTCTGGAAGAAATGTCAACAACCTCCGATATGCAAGATGATACCACTCTAATGGCAGAAAATGAAGAGGAACTAAAGAGCTTCTTGATGAGAATGACAGAGGAGAGTGAAAAAGCTGGGTTAAAACTCAACTTCACAAAACTAATCATGGCATCTGGTACCAGCACTTCATGGTAAAGAGATGGGAAAATACAGAAACAGTGATAGACTTTATTTTCTTGGGCTTCAAAATCACTGAAGACAGTGACTGCAGCCTTGAAATTGAAAGACATTTGCTCTTTGGAAGAAAAGCCATAACAAACTTAGACAGCATATTAAAAAGTAGAGACATTACTGTGCTGACAGAGGTCTGTAGAGTCAAAGCCATGGTTCTTCCAATAGTCATGTATGGATGTGAGAGTTGGACCATAAAGAAAGCTGAGTGCCAAAGAATTGATTCTTTTGAACTGTGGGGCTGGAGGACTCTTGAGAGTCCCTTGGACAGCAAGGACATCAAGCCAGTCAATCCTGAAGGAAATCAACACTAATATTCATTAGAAGGACTGATGTTGATTCTGAAGTTCCAATACTTTGGCCACCTGATGTAAAGAGCTGACTCATTTGAAAAGACCCTGATGCTGGAAAAGATTGAGGGTAAGAGGTGAAGGGGGTGACAGAATATCAGATGATTGAATGACATCATCTACTCAATGAACACGAGTTTTGGCAAAATCTGGGAGATAGTAAAGGACAGGGTAGTCTGATGTGCTATGGTTCATTGGGTCAGAAACAGTTGGACACAACTGAGCAACTGAACAATGATAACAACATATAAGTTTGTGTGTGAATAAATCTGTCATCTATGGCTAAGTAACAAAGTATCCCAAAACTTACTAATGGAGTACTATGATAATTTATCATTTCTTATAACTCTAGATCCTCTGGTAATCCCACCTAGACTCACATAAACAGCTGTTTCTGGCTGAGGAGTTATTGGGGACTGGATTTAGCTGTGTTCTTTCTCCATGTGATCTCTCATGCTTGAGGAAGCTAATCCAAGTGTCCTCATTTGGAACAGCATCATTTCAAAGGATAAAGCTCCAATGTGCTCATATATTAGTCTTCTGCTTGCCACATGTTTGCTAATGTCTCTTTGGCCAAAGTAAATCAGGTGGCCAAGCCCAGTGTCATAATGAGAAGGGACAATCAAGACATGAGTGTATGCCTACCAAGAGCCATGTTAAAGTGAGGGGCCCTAGTGTAAACATAGAGTATCAAGTCAGTTCAGTGGCTCAGCCATGTCTGATGTACTGCGACTCCATGGACTGCAGCATGCCAGCCTCCCCTGTCCATCACCAGCTCCCAGAGCTTGCTCAAACTCATGTCCATTGAGTCAGTGATTCCATCCTACCATCTCATCCTGTCATCCGCTTCTCCTCCTGCCTTCCATCTTTCCCAGCTTCAGGGTCCTTTCCAATGAGTCCGCTCTTTGTATTCGGTGGCTAAAGTACTGGAGCTTCAGCTTCAGAAGCAGTCCTCTCAATGAATATTCAGGACTGCTTTCGTTTAGGATGGACTGGTTTGTTCTCCCTGCAGTCCAAGGGACTCTCTAGAATCTTCTCCAACACCACAGTTCAAAATCATAAATTCCTCAGCACTCACTATACTACAAACATATAGTATGTTGGGGAAAACATTACTACTTTGAAATAACTTGTGTTTAGACAAAATTATACCAGAGGAGTATAACCAGAATATCTGATTTTTTTTAATAGTAGGGCAGATTTCAAGTTATGAAAAGTCCCTATTTTATTACCTTATAATGATATTTATAATAAAAATAATCAGCAAGAGTTTACAAAGGAAACACAGTACCTTTATTTAGAAAGAGGAGAGTATAATTATTATTGACCACTCACTATGTGGGCTTCCCCAGTGGAAGCTAGTGGTAAAGAATCCACCTGTCAATGCAGGAGATGTAAGAGATGAATGTTCAATTCTTGAATAGGGACAATCATCTGGAAGAAGGCATGGCAATCTACTCTTGTATTCTTGCCTCATGGGCTATGGTCCATAGCTTCACAATGAGTTGGACATGACTGAAGCAACTTAGCATACACGGTCTCACTATCTACTTGGTATTTAATCAGGCAACCTATATATGTTCTCATTTAATTTAATCTGACAGGCTACAGTAATTTTTTGTTAAATAGAGTTGATGCAAAATGTAATCCTGAATGCTCACTTATTAAGCATTGTGCTTAACATTTCATCATTCATAATAATAAAGATACATAAGTTATAAATGAAACTAACAGTTTTATTAACAGTTATTGGGAAATTTATTCTTTTGCCTTATAAAGCAATTAGAATTGGTTCACTCCTGAGTAACAAAGACCACAGATAACAATGGCTTAAACAAGACAAGAGTTGATTTCTTTCTCACAGAGAAATCTGGACACAAGTAGTGAAGGGTTCAGCTCTCCTGCTCTGAATCTTCAAGCACCCAGGCTCTTTCCAACTTATTACTCTCATCCCTAGCTTTGGGCACAGGTCTACACTTTGTTGCAAGGGAAGTTGGGAACTGCTGTCCTACGCTTTTTTCTCTTTGTACTTATTTGTTCTGACTAAAGTGAATGGAGAATGGATATCAAGAGACAAAGGCAACCTTGGCTTTACCTTATATGCATGGCATGCTCCATCCCTGGTGTCAGAGATACAATCCCTAAAGAGAAGAAAGTGAAGTCACCCAGTAGTGTCCAATGCTTTGTGACCCCATGGACTGTAGCCTACCAAGCTCCTCTGTCCATGGGATTTTCCTGGCAAGAATACTGGAGTGGGCTGCCACTTCCTTCTCTAGGAGATCTTCCCGACCCAGGGACTGAACCTTGGTTTCTCACATTGTAGTCAGATGCTTTACCGTCTGAGCCACCAGGGAAGTCTAACTAAGACTCTCTCCTTCGAGACAGACTCGAACCAGTGACCTAAGGTTGACTGTGGACATTGGTCTACAGTCCTCCACTCTACCATCTGAGGTATCGAAGAAGGGAGCTTAATAATAATAATAATCCTTAAAAGTACTCTTATTTCTCTAGTGCTGATTAACTTAAATACATTTGGCTTTATTAACACCATATTCTCACCATCACATTCCATGATATGGAGAAAGTCAATCCATTTGTAACTACAGAACTAGTTTCATGCTGAACTGTTAAAATAAGCAGTCACTGTGTGTCACTGAAATTCACATGAAGTGAGAAGTCATCAGGTGGAAAGTCAGTCCATCGAGCAGTTTCTCAGCGGACCAGGATGCATTAAGGAAGTGGGGGAGGGTGACTAATCAGCAGGGTGGGTGGAAAGGTTGGTTTAGAAAGGAAAAAAATATTTTTTTTTAAAGGAAATTTTCTAGTAAATAAAAACTAAGGGAAAATGTTATTCCTTTACCTTTGAAGCAAAGGTGGCTCATTGTCTTTTTAGATATTCCTTTTCCATTGACTAAAGTACCACATGATTTATTAACTTTTCTCACTGTCTTTCCTATGCATTTCTTCAGCAACTTATACAAACTGTGCACATTGGATTTCCTTTGATGCTAATTTAGGTCCTACTCAGCTGCAGCACTCTTTCTGGGCATCCAGGGTATTCCTGTGCCCCTGAAGGGGAATAGCTGGCACTGATGTAGGCCTCTCAAGGGAAGGAAACCTCAGGGAAAGAAGCCAAAGATTGTGAGGGTTAAAATAGGCCATCTTTTCAAGGAGTATGCACCACAAGTTATAGTTGTAGCATTTTCCCAATTCATCTTAGCTATTTCCAAGCTTTCTTAAGTAAATTTGATTTATTCAATTCAGTTTATTGGATCAAAATGATTTTACTATGAGAACCATTTTATTTAAACTTTATCCATAGCTTTCCAACCTCCTCTGTCCATGGGATTCTCCAGGCAAGAATACTGGAGTTGGATGCCATTTCCTTCCCCAGGGGATCTTCCCAACCCAGGGATCGAACTCGGGTTTCCCACATTGGAGGCAGACACTGTAACCTCTGAGCCACCAGGGAAGCTCCCATGAATACTGGACTCTGTCTAAATAATATCATTTGGCCAGTTAGGAACATAACCAGGCTCTGAAAAAAGGAAATTTAGCTGCAGACCAATGCAATGGCTGATTCTAAAGAAAACAGTTCCTACATTAAATCTCAGTTCTTCTGTCAATTACAATGACTGAAACTCTTGCACATTTATTCAAGCAGCCCTGCTGCGCTGATTGTCTCAAATTAGAGATGTGCATCTTCCCTGTGGGGCATCCTGTTGGAACATATAGATTTCTTATTGAGCTGCTGGGGCTTCACTTCAGGTTTACACAAGAGCCAATTTAAGCAGTTTGGAGCAGTATATGTAATTCTGATGCATAGTCAGCATTGAAACTGTCTTATCAGGATAAATATGAAGAGGAAGAAGCCCTATCCCCTGTCACACAAAGTGAACACTGTGAGCTGGCAGAAACGTGCAGGCAGAGAGCTAATGATATTACCTGTCCATTCTAAATCCAGCTTTATCATCTATAAAACTGGGGGATAAACACTTAATTTTCATGATGATGTGAATTAGAGATAATACCTGTGAAATACCTACCATAGTATCTGAGATACAATACTTAATATTGATTATTGACATAAAAACTGAAAGAAATATGGTTTATAAAATGTAGACAATCAAGTATTTTTATTTAACAATATTATTCAAAAATTGAATCCTGTTAAGGCCTTAAATGTGCCCTCTTGTCTAATTAAAAGCATTAATAAACACTGAGATGAGTTTTAGTAAGTTTGATAAATTTCTGATTTTTGTATTGATTATTTTTTTTCCTTTTAAGAAATGTCAATATTCAAAATTTTTTGCTAGAAACACATTTTTAATTTGTCTGAAGATGTACTATACTTAGTCACTCAGCTGTGTCCACTCTTTGCGACTCCATGGACTGTAGCCTGCCAGGCTATTGGTTGCAGAGAAAGAACAACAGCCAAATATAATGTCTAGATTCAAGATTGAGGAGCTAAATGGATAAGGACACAATTTACTAACCCAGAAAACACAGAAGAAGAAAAAGTTTGGAGTTAAAGATGATAAGAGGCCTTAAAAATAACCAAGCTAAGATGTCCAATAGGCCAATACACATGCTTGAGTTTCTGTTCAGGATTCAGGGCTATGAAAAAGTCTTGGAAATCGCTTAGCAAAATGCATAGTACATGGTGAACATTCAATTAGAGTCAGCTACTTTTATTAATAGTAGTATTGAGTGCTTAGAAATGTAACCAACACAGAAAAGACTCTAAGAGAACTAAAGCCAACCAGACATTGAAAAGTTATTTTATTCATTTTTGAAATGGTGGCAAATTTATGCCCAATGCAAATATAAACATAATATATTTTTTTAATAAGGAAATTTCCTGTACTCTTATGCCTCAGGTGGGAGCATCCTAGTCAAGGCTTCCATTAATTGCTTAACTTCTGGTAACATACATTTCTCTCCTATAGTTAGTCAATTGGTTCTCAAAGTTTTGCAGGCCTTAGCTTTAATGTCTTTTAGTAATGAAGAGTGATGTCATCAGCACGACAGAATCAAGTTTCCTACCATCTTCCCATTAAAGAACATTGATGAACAAAGACAAGAGATTCTTTGTGCAAATCCATGAGTCTAGCACAGATATTCCAGCATACTGTTAGATAAACAAACCAAAAAATCCAAAGTTGAATGCATTGAAGAGGGTAAGAGGAACAGTTTCCCTTTACCTACATGACCCCTTCTCCCAAAGGCAGCATCACTCTGATACCAAAGCCAGATAGGGACACTACACAAAAAGGAAACTAGAGGAAAGTATCCCTAATGAGTGTAAATGTAAAATATTTTAGCAAAATTCTAGCAAACTGAACTTAACAGCACATTAAAAGGATCATACACCATGGTCAAGTTGGATTAATCCCTGGGATTCAAGGATAGTTCAACATCTGCAAATTAATCACTATAGTATACCACATTGACGAATGAGAGATATAACTTTTATGATCATTTCCATATATGTAGAAAAAGCATTTGGCAAAATTCAGCATTCTTTCATAATAAAAACTCTTAAAAGTTGTGCATAGAAGGAATATACCTTAACATAATAAAGACCACATATGAAAATCTCACAGTTTACCACCTGCTCAGTGTTAAAAGTTGAATATTTTTCCTCTAAGATGAAGTGTCTCTGTTTATAGATGATATTTATATGCAAAAATTCTAACGTGTCTACCACAAAACAGAACAGTTAGCCTCACTGGATACCTAGGAGATAGTTTAGTTCCACACAACTACAATAAACTGAATATCCAATGAAACAAGTCACAGAATTTTGGGCGGTTTCCAGTTATAAATGGCATACTTACACTATATTGTACTCTATTAAGTTTGCTATAGTATTATGTTTAAAAAACAATAAAAACAGCATGGATATGAAACATACAATGTGAAGAATATAGTCAATATCTACATAATATCTTTTGTATGGTATGATGATCAATTTGAAATGTATATAAATATTGAATCATTTTGTGCAATTCAGGAATTAACAGTGTTATAAATCAATTAAAAATTAATTAGAAGATAATTGCTGTACAACGTTGTGTTGATTTCTGCTGTACAAAAGCATGAATCAGCCATAAGTATACATACTCTCTCCCATCTCCCCCATCCCTACCCCTTTAGGTCATCACAGAAATAGGCTGGGCTCCCTGTGTTATATAGCAGCTTCCCACTAGCTACTACTTTACACATGGTAATGTATATATGTCAATTCTACTCTCTCAATTTGTCTCACCCTCTTTTTCCCCACTGTGTACAAAGACTGTCTTCTAGTTCTGTGTCTCTTATTCCCGTCCTACAAATAGCTTCATTGGTACCTTTTTTCTACATTCCATATATATGCATTAGCATACAATATTTATTTTTCTCTTTCTGACATACTTTACTGTACAACAGGATCTAGGTTCATCCACCTCAGTTCAAATGACACAAATTCACTCCTTTTATTGGATGAGTAATATTCCATTGTGTATATATACCACATCTTCTTCATTCTTTCATAAAAGGACATCTAGGTTGCTTTCATGTTCTGGTAATTGTAATTAGTGCTAAAATGAACACTGGGGTACATTTCTTTTGGATTATGATTTTTTTTCAGGGTGTATGCCCAGTTGTGGGATTACTGGGTCATATGGCAGCTTTATTCCTAGTTTTTTTTTTTTTTTTTTTAAGAAATCTCCATACCATTTTCCTTAGTCACTGTATCAGTTTATAGTCTCTCCAACAGTGCAAGAAGATTCCCCTTCACATCCTTTCCAATGTTTGTAATTTGCTGATGTTTTTAAACAAAATGATAGAAAATGCAATCAAATTTGTGATTACCAGAGATGGAGGGCAAGGGAAGTATTTGGTTGAAAGGGTCAAAAGATATAAACTTCCAGTGATAATAAATGATAAATAAACACCAGGAATATAATGTAAAATATAGTAAATATAATATACAGAATGTGTATGTTTCTTATACAACACATATTATATAAGAAAGTTAAGAGAATATCTCATTACAAGGAAAAAAAGTTTGTTTTTTTTTTAAATTATAGACCTATATGAGATGATGTTGTTGTTGTGTGGTTACTAAATTGTGTCTGACTCTTTTGTAACCCTATGGACTGTCACCCACCAGCCTCCTCTGTCCGTGGGATTTCCTGGGCTAGTATACTGTAGTGGGCTGCCATTTCCTTTTCCAGGGGATCTCTCTGACTCAGGGATTGAACCCAGGTCTCCTGCATTGCAGACAGATACTTTACCACTGAGCCACGTGGAAAACTCCATATGAGATGATGAATGTTCACTAAACTTGCAATAGTTGCTTCATGGCATATGTGAATCAAATCTTATGCTATGTATCTTAAACTTATACAGCGCTGTATGTCAATAAAACTGGAAGGAAAAACATTAAAAAAAAAGCATTAAGTTTAAAAATAATATTCTTGGGAAAATGACCCCACTGAACTTGCTTGATATAAGTGTTGGCAAGGATGTGACTGACAAGAAATCCTTCTGGATTGTTGGTGTTGGTGGGAATGTAAACCAACCAGTACAACCACTATGGAGAACAGTATGAATTTTCCTCAAAAAAATTAAAAGAAATATTATGTGATCTAGAAATCTTTCTGGATACATTTTTGAAAGAAATGAAATCAGTATCTTGAAAAGATGTCTGCATTCTCTCACGATAATTGCAGAATTGTTCCCTAAATAGACAAGACATAGAGGCAATCTAAGTGTCCATTGATGGATTTACGGAAAAAGAAAATGTGATATATGTAATATTAATCATAATAATAGAAATGTGATTTATATATAATATATACACACTCAACTATTAAATCAAATCCTGTCATTTGTGACAACATAGATGGACCTAGCAGATATTATTCTTAATGAAATAAGTTAAAGAAAGATAAGTACTGTTTGATCTCATATATCGAATATAAGAACATTGAACTCATAGAAACAAAGTAGAATGGTGGTTTTCAAGGGCTAAGAGTGAGGGTAGGGAAATTGGGGATGTTGGCCCCAAAATACAAATTTACAGTTGTAAGAAGAATTTATTCTGGGGACCTAGTTTACAGCAATGGTGACTTTAGTTAACAATACTCGATGACAGGGAGCCTTCAATTTATTGGGTTTCACTTACTGAACTTCACAGATATTACATTATTTTATAAATTGAAGATTTGCAACAATCATATTTTTAGGTACTGGTTAGCATTTTGTTTTTTAGGCTTTAATACTATTGTACATTTAATAAGCTATAATATAGCACAAACATAACTTTTATATTCACCTAGGCACCAAAAGAGTCATATTATTCACTTCACTGACATATTTGCTTTAATGCAAGGATCTAGAACCAAACCCACAATACCTCTGAGGTGTGTCTACGCATACTTGAAAGTTGATATGAGAGTAGATTTTAAATATTCACCACACACACAAAATCATAATTAGGTGATGAATGTGTTAACTGACTTACTGTAATAGTCTTCTTGCAATAAGTATGTATATAAAATCATCACTTTGAATATAAAAATAATCAAATTATATACTTTAAATTTACATAATGTTATATTTAACGATATCTTAATAAAGCTGAAAGTAAATTTTTTAAAATTTCTCCCATTAATGACAGTGATAAAATGACCAAAAAAATACTTAATCATCTGAAAATGATAGAATCAAACAGACACTTAGAAATTATGTTTACAATAAACAAGGTTAAGTCATGAACACCTTTCTAAGGTCAGTGATCAGAAACTGTCTTTCTACCCCTATATACACTGAGGATAAGGCAAGATGTGACTAAAGCACTGGCATGAGTTGGCATGAGGGATTTCAGTTTCCAAAAGTTTTTCTGTTGTTGGAAATTATGTTTATTTTCTGACTATCTGAACTCCTTTTCCAATAATCTTATGTTAAGAAGACTGATAATTTTTCTAGCCCCATATTTCAGACATTACCAACATTCCAGAAGAGATACGGACTGGGAAAAACAAAAATCCTGGAAGTAATCACTCAAGGAACTTGTGAAGTGCATTGATGTGACAGTTACATTGCAATGAGATCATTTAGGAAATGTAATGCTGTGGCATCTACCATTTGTTTTCTCCACATCATAAGACCCTCAGAAGAAAATTCTGTATTGGAGGACAGACTAGATTCTTAGTTCAATTAAAAATGTCTTAGTCTTCTTTATAGTAACATCAAGTATTTATTTTTAATCATCAATCATAATGGAAGATCTTATTTTCATTATTCATCATTTATAAAACTAATTCACTAAAGTCATACCCTAGTACTTGGCCACACACACACAAAAAAAAAGGTTTTGCCATAAAGCCACATATTTCTTAAGGCATTCCATATTCCTCATAAAATATTTGAACTCTTGGGAACACTATACTGTAACTTTGAGGTGTTTTTTTTTTTTTTTGTCAAATAATATCCATCCCACTTTGTATGATAATAATTTACTGAATTTCATTTGAATAGCTACTAATGTTCATAACCCCAGTTACAGGAATAAATATATAACCTAGACTTGGACAAAGAAAGCATAATATTTCCCTAGGACAGGACAGCTTAAGAATGGCCACATGACAAAGTCTGATTCAATAGAATTAGTTTTAGGATGTGAGGAGAATCAGACGGGGGAAAAAAGCAAGTTTTCTTTTATATTTGTCCTCAGACCTAAAAGTCTGATACTAAAGGCAACCGGGTTACCTCCACATAAAGAGAGATATGGTTCTGATGGCATCACTAGAGCTTCTGGATCAAGCTGTCCCTCATGTTACCGGTGGACTTTTTAGCTGCATAAACCAATATTTTACTACTGTTTTTTCTGCTTGAGCCATTTTAAGTGCTTTCATCTCCTGTAATGAAAATAACTCTAACCAATAATTATGAGATTTGATATTAAGAGTGACATGAGTTAACTGCAGAGAGCTAAGCAAATTCAATAACAAGTTCCTTTGCAGTCAAATGGAAAACAAAACACACACATAGAAACCCAAACTACACACCATTTATTTGTTTATATACAATAAATCTACTCATAATTTCGTATGTATGCTTTGAAAATCAATGACAGATAGATATTAAAGAGATAACAGATAGATGATAGATAAATTGATAGAGACAAACAGATTCACTGATGATCTGCCTGGATTGATACATATGTGGTAATCCAAATTTCATCTGGGTTTTGAAAATTCTGATTTCTAACCTTAGCTCTACCACTGCTTAGTCTCAGTTTTATCATATGTGATGTAAATGTGACAGAAATGGAACCTACCTTCTAAGCTTTCATGAGGAATCTGGTGGGTTACAGTCCATGAGTTGCAAACAGTTGGACATGACTGAGTGACTAATATTCTCACTAAGTAAGATAGTGCTTGTAAAACTCTATCTAAGGTGGTTGTTCAGTTGCCGGGGTCCAGCCCCCAAAGGATCCAGGGGAACCTGAAGGAAAAAACAGTATCGGCAATTGATTTATAGAGAGATAAGGAAAGAATGTTGTAGATAAGAAAATAGAGGAGAGAAAGAGGCTGATATACCTTGGTTTACATAGAAAACCAATTAAACCCCAAGACAAGGAGTTTGCCCTGTTCACAGAGGCCACAGGTGCCCTCCTGGTCTCCCGAGAGAGTGAAGATGCAGAACATCTTCCTGCTCAGGTCTTAGAAACCCAGGCAGATAAATGAACGCAGGGAGCCTCCATGCTCCAAAGGATCAGCCTGAAATAGAAAGTAAGAGAGAAAAAAAGAAAAACACGGGGTGACCAAGCTTCTTCGAGTGAGGCCCATTTACTTTATTTTCAACAGGGTCTTTTATACCTTTACTTGTACATAGAGGGAAATGAAAGATACAAAGTCATACAGAGTCAGCCCAAACATTGCATCTGTTTTGTATTTATCGAAACCAGGATTTTTTCTGCAAACCTTTCCCAGAGACAATGTTGTGTACATTATCTTCTGGCCTTGGAGGCATGTGAACATTTTATGACCCTCTTTTGATAAAGGCTGCTCAACCAGAAAATTTATTTTCCCTTGAAATGTTTTTTCTTTATATTTTTAATCTATGTTAGCCTCAGAAAGTATTAAACAAGTTACATTTCTCACGGAGCAAAGGTGCCGTGAGTTACAAGAAAGAACCAATTAGCTCAGAAGTCTGATGTGGTTAATTTCAAGGCCACACTTGTTTTCTTACATTCCAACTATGTTAACTAATGCACTCCCAGGTGCACAGTGGATAACAGATATGGGAACTTAACAACAAACATTGGCCTAATAATAAAATCTTACACCACCACTACTCTGATAACTTTTAACTCTTTGAAAGGCTCTATGTTTTAGGCTTTCCGTGCCTCTCACAGTTGGGAGGCTGTAAATAATCATATGCATAGCTGCAAGAGTCTGGATATACCTGCCAAGCAAGCTAGAGTGCTAACAGAAGGGGTTTGATTTGTATTATTGCTCTCATGTCCAGGAGACTTATTAGCTATAGCCCTAAGCTGATTTTCTCCAGAGAAAGATGGTCAGGGATATCCCCCTGTTAATGTTAGAGGAGTTGGTGGAAGTAATGAAATAGTAAAACAGACAGATTCTGGTTTTGAGGTAGATCCTCAAGAAAGCCTAGGGAGCCCCTTGGGTCCTGAAGCCTTGCTTAACAGTTCTCTTCCACATGACCTTGTCATGGGGGGGAATCTCCTGTGGCGGCTCCCAGCATTCAGTAAACATTAGATTTTAGATATTATTTACTCATAGATGACACTAAAGTAAAAATACATCTATTTTCAGTGGATGTAAAGAAAAATAGAAAGTCATAATAGGCAAATATCAGACTTGTCTTGATTCTTTCTGATTGGACAAAGAGCCAAATGTTACTAGATTTATCTAATAAAATTTTTATAAGGTTTTTCTTTTTTTTTTTTTAAAGAAATATAATGTAGTTGCAACCTGGCTATATATATGGCCTTAAATATTTGAATTTGTTATTACTTCTACAGGATGAATTGTTTTAGCCTTGGTTATACTGACTAGAAGTGTTTGGAGAATTTAGAGCCGTTTCCATATTCTTTTTTATTTAATTTGTTTATTGTACTAAATAGCCAACCTGTATCTGCAGCAAGATTAACTGTTTTGCTTTTGAGAGAGGAAAGATTACAATAACAACAGCATTTGACATTTTAAAGGGAGCTAGTATTTTGGGACAGAAAAAAGGGAGATGATTTAGAATATGAATCTTCTCACTGTATTATCATAAGTTTCACCACCACACCTACCAGCACCTATAAATAAAGAAGTCACTCCATATATCTAATATTCATCATAATTTATCCCACAAAAAATTAACTTAGATCCATAGAACTCACTTGATACTTTTAAAAATATATATACAAAATAAAATCAAAATTATATTATGTCATTTTAAACATGAAAAAATCCTGTATTAAAATTCTGAGATTTTAACACATTCAATAAAGTTTTCCTTCAGCACAAAAGTACTCTCAACTCTTGTCCAGTTGATTTCCACTTCAGTTTATAACTGATGGAACATATAAGTCTTATTTGACACATTAGCTTGGACGGTTTAATCTTCACAGCTAAGAATTACATGAACTATAATAGAAATAAATACTGAAGTAGGAGCTAAGAAATGAAGAGATATGAATGAAAGAAAACGAGAGTTTTTTGTTGGATTTACTTTCATTCTTACTCCACTTGTAATTTGCATCTATGTTTCCAATTCTTTCCAGGATCAAGTTGAAAATCAGATATGCAGCTTTATGAAGAAATCTGATCAGTCAGAAGAGAATGTTCTGCTCACTTCCTCCCTCCCCGACCAGTTAAATTAATTTTAGTCCTTATTTCTCCAGGAGAATGAAAATGGGAGCTTCTTCTTTTCTTCTTCAACTATAATCTCACAGCTGGTGCTGCCAATATTTTTGTCATGAAGATTCTTAACAAAGATGAATTAACTCCAACCCGGCTCTCCTTGATTTTTCCACTCATTATCTGCTTCTTTGCTACGCCCAGAATCTTTCTGACAATCTATCTGAAAATAGTGTTGTATATTTGGCTCTAAGTATACATAACTAGACCTGGTTTCTGGAGTAGCTATTGGTGGGGCTGCAAGAGGAAAACTCTGATTCATCTGGTCAGATCAACACACTCACTGAAGCGCTGACTCAAGCTTGTCCCCTTTCCTGTGCATCAGACAGGGCAGGAATGGACATGGTGGAGCTTCCATTATGCTACTACGAAGAGGAGGGCAGGAGAGAGAAGAATTAAGGTGAAATGTAAATGGGAAAAAGCAAGATATGGGTTCTTTCAGTGCCGATATTTTGTGGGCAGATGACCTCAGAATGGATAGATTTCCCCCTGTAGTTTTTCAATTAAACTTTCAATTCATTATTATGGTAATAATAACAATAATATAAATAAACATTTACAGTGGTAAATATCATTAAATACCATAAAGTTTATTGAAAAAAATATATATAGCACCTTTATAAAAAATTTAAAAAGCAATGATTTTTATTATTGAGGCAAAATTGACATATTAGTTTCTGATGTACATGATTTGATTTTTGTATATATTGCAAAATGATCATCAGAAGACTAACATCAATCACCATATTTAGTTACACATGTTTTTTCTTCTGATGAGAACATTTAAGATCTACTTTCTTAGCAACTTTCAATGTGCAACATAGAGTTATTAGCTGTAGTCACCATACAGTATATTATGTTTCCAGAGCTTATTTATCTCTTAACTGGAAGTTAGTTTGTACATTTTGATCCCCTTCACCCATCTCACCCATTCTCTACCCCTCACCTCTAGCAACCATCAATCTGTATGAATGAGTGAGGTTTATGGTGTTTTTTTGGATTCAACATATAAGTGAAAACACACAGTATTTATCTTTCTCTGTTTGACTTGCTTGACCTAGTACAATATCCTCTAGATCTATCCACACTGTCACAAATAACAAAATTTCATGATTTTTATGACTAATATCTCATTTTATATATATATACATATATACACATATACATACATACTACATTTGCATTCATCCATCGATAACTCTAAGGTTGCTCTGATAACTTGATTATTGTAAATAATTCTGTAGTAAACATAAAGGTGCATATATCTTTTAGAATTAATGCTTTGTTTTTCTTCAGAAAAATGCCAAAATGTGGAATAAGTTGATCATATAGTGATTCTATTTTTAATTTTGGGGGAAACTCTATACTGTTTTCTGTAGTGACTGTACCACCAATTAACATTCTCACCAATAACACACAGAAGTTCCCTTTTTTCTACATCCTTGCAAGTGCAAACTAACATATGGACAGAAATTAGGATTGTGTGTGTGTATATATATATATATATATATATATATATATACTATATATATAGTATATATGTTGTGTGTATATATATATGGTGTATATATATATATACATATATACATATATATATATTCTGTACCTCTTTATGGTCAAGTAACCATCAAATTGTATCCATATATGTGCATATGTTCATACATATGGTTATTCCTTGCAAGGAAGTTTTCTTAATGCAGACTCCACTAACATTTAATGCGTTTTTCTAAATTTTGCCTTTTAAAATCAGGTCATAAATCTCATTGATAGAGACAGAATTGAGGTTGCTTTTGCTTCCCTAAGGGTAAGCTAAAACTGTTCTTCATGGCTTATTCATGAGAACTCTGAAATAAAATATCCATATAGGTTTTTTGGCATAAACACTTACTATTTCACCACAAATAAGAATAGAAAACTTGGGAATATTATGCTTTTTGCTAAACATAGTAAACTCTTAATGGTCTAACTGCAGTCTTCATGCAATATTTTCTGTAGGTTACTCATTCAGAAACTTTTGCAAATATTCAAAAGATCGTTGTCAGAAATCAACTGAATCAAAGGAAATTTCTGCTTAATGGGGAAAGTTGAATAGCCCATGAGTGGTTTATTCATTTTTTTACTACTTTTGTTGTTATTCATTCACTTAGTCATGTTCTACTCTTTGCAGCCCCATGAACTGAATACACCAGGCTTCCCTGTCCTTCACCATCTCCTAGAGTTTGCTCAGATTCATGCCCATTGAGCCCGTGATGACATCCAACTATCTTGTTTTCTGTCATTTCCTTCCCCTACTGCCTTCAATCTTTCCCAGCATCAGGGTCTTTTCCAATGAGATGATTCTTTACATCAGGTGGCCAAAGTATTGGTTCTTCAGCTTCAACATCAGTTCTTAAAATGAATATTCAAGATTGATTTCCTTTAGGATTGACAAACCAGTCAATCTGGTTTGCAGTCCAATGGGCTTTCAAGAGTTTTCTACAACACCACAGTTTGAGAGCATCAATTTTTCGGTGCTCAGCCTTCTATATAGTCCAAATCTCATATCTGTAGCTGACTGTTGGAAAATCGTAGGTTTGACTATACAGAACTCTGTTGGCAAAGTAATGTCTCTGCTTTTTAATATGCTGCCTAGCTTAGTCATAGCTTTTCTTTCAAGGAGCAAGCATCTTTTAATTTTATGGCTGCAGTCATGATCTGCAGTAATTTTGGAGCCCAGGAAAAAAAAAAAAAAAGTTTGTCACTGTTTCCATTGATTCCCCATCTATTTGCCATGATCTTAATTTTTTGAATGTTGAGTTTTAAGCCAAATTTTTCACTCTCCTCTTTCAACTTCATCAAGTGGCTTTTTAGTTCCTCTTCACTTTCTGACTATAGTGCTAACAGAAAAGAACACCAGCTTCATTATCATTGGAATTTTCATAAAATTATTGCAGTGTTTTTTGGCTGATATTTTAGTTTGTGGACCTCAAATCTTCTGGTGGTGATTTAGCCATATATCTAACATTTAAAATATGTTAAGCATTTTACTAAATATTTGTAAATAATATATTTAATTAGTAAACATATACACATACCACATATTTAGCACATTCTATGTTCTACGGTAGTCTAAGGGACTAAAATAAATCATGAAGTCAACCTTCATGACACTCTAGGAAAAAGACAGTTGTATTATTTCGACCCACTTTACAAATGAGAAAAATAGGGCATAGCTAAGCTGTGAAATCACTGAAAGTCACATATTTAGAAAATAACAGAACACTTGTAGCCATATACAAGTACTTTCATACTACTTTTCCTAGTAAGTTACAAACTTTAAAACCAATTTTCCAATCATAAGTAAGAAAAAAATCAGTTATCAATAGGAATGAATAATAATACATATTACATTTTTTGATAAGACTAGTTATTAAGACCACATAGTCACAAGGAAAATACTTATATCAATCAGTTTTTTAAATATGGGGTTCAAAAGTGTGTGTACAATACAATTATAACTATGCAAAGTAGATATTTATATGAAAAATAATTAGAATAGAATATCAATAAAGCAAGTCATATGGATAATAGTATTTAATGATTTTGGTTTCTGAATTTCTCCTAAAGTTGCCCCTGCATATTTTACACAATGAAAATTACTCAAGTTAAAGTTAGTCAAATGCTCCCCTAAAAATGAAATATTAGTTGTAAATATAACAAAATATATACAAGAGCTATATGAAGAAAATTACAAAAAGTTGATGAAAGAAGTAAAAGAAAAACTAAGTAAAAGAAAAGAAGCTCCATGTTCTTACATAGGAAGACTGAATGCTGTCAAGATGTCAGTTCTTCCTAAATATTGATCTGTAGTTTCAATGCAATCTCAATCAAATCTCACTTTGCTATTTTGTGGATATCAACAAACTGATGCTAAGATTTATATGGAGAGACAAAAGAACCAGAATAGTAAACACAATATTGAAAGAAAACAAAGTTAGAAGAATGATATTACCTAACTTTAGCACTTATTTTAAAATTATAGTAATTCTCAGGATGCGGTATTGATGAAATACTACAATAGATCAAAATGGAGAGTCCAGAAGTAGACCTACATTTGTATCATCAATTGATCAAAGGCTAAGGCAATATAATGGATAAAACATGGTCTCTAAAACAAATACTCCCATAACTGGGTGTGTGCATGTTCAGTTCAGTTCAGTCCCTCAGTCATCTCTGACTCTGCGACCCCATGAACCACAGCATGCCAGGCCTCCCTGTCTATCACCAACTCCCGGAGTTCACTCAGATTCATGCCCATTGAGTCAGTGATGCCATCCAGCCATCTCATCCTCTGTCATCCCCTTCTCCTCCTGCTTCCAATCCCTCCCAGCATCAGAGTCTTTTCCAATGAGTCAACTTTTCACATGAGGTGTCCAAACTACTGAAATTTCATCTTTAGCATCATTCCTTCCAAAGAAATCCCAGGGCTGATCTCCTTCAGAATGGACTGGTTGGATCTCCTTGCAGTCCAAGGGACTCTTAAAAGTCTTCTCCAACACCACAGTTCAATCATATCCAATTATTTGTGACCCCATGGGCTGCAGCCCACTAGCCTGCCAGGCTCCTCTGTTAATTGAATTTCCCAGGCAAGAATACAGGAATGGGTTGCCATTTCCTTCAACAGGGGGATTTTCCTAACCCAGGGATTGACCTGTGGCTCCTACATTGACAACTGGACTTTTTTAACACTCAGCTGCCTAGAAAGCCCCACTGGAACTGGATATATGAATACAATTTAAAAAAGTGGAATCTAAACATAAGCATTATATTTAAAATTAATTTAAAGTGGATCACAGACCTAAATCCAAAATACAAAACTATAAAATTCCTAGATGATAACATAAGAGAAAAAAAGGCAAAATAATCATGGTATGGCAATGACTTTTCAAATACAACACCAAAGCACAAGCCATGAAAGAAAAAATTGATAAGTTGCACTTTTTAATAATTATAAATTCATAATTTATGAAATGCATTGTCAAAACGATAACAAAACAAATAACATGTTGGTAGACAATATTTACAAAAGACATATTTGATAACAAACTTATCCAAAATATAAAAAGTACTCTTAAAAAGCAACAGAATACAAACAACCCAATTTAAAAGTGGGCAAAATTCCTGAACAGATATGCAACAAAGAAGACATACAGGTGCAAATAAGTACATGAAAAGATGCTGCACATCAAATGTCATCAGGGAAATTCAAATTAAAGCAATGAGATGCCATTACACTCCTATTAGAATGTCCAAACTCAGAACGCTGAAGACATCAAACACTGGCAAGTGGAGCAACAGTGACTGCCATTCATTTCTGGTGGGAATGTAAAATGTAACAACAACTTAGGAAGCAATTTTGGTGATTTCTTACAAAATTGAACACAGTATTATCTATTACCATATATTCCAAAAATTGCATTCTTTGTATTTACTCAAAAGAGCTGAAAATTTACATTAACACCAAATCCTGCATATTGATGTTTATAGCAGCTTTATTCATAACTGCCAGAACTTGTAAGCAACAAAGGTGCTCTTCAGTAGGTAAATGAATAAACTGAAGCCCATCTAGACAATAGAATATTATTCAGTGTTAAGAAGAAATTAGTTATCATGACCCATAAAGAGATGGAGAAGCCTCAAATGCATATTACTTTAAGTGAAAAAAGCCAATTTGAGAAGGCTATATACTGTATGATTTCAAAATATATGGCATTCTGGAAGAGGAAAACTATGAAGACAGTTAAAAGATTAGTAGTTGCCAGATATTTAGGGAGAAGGAGGAATTAAAAAAAAAAAAAAAAGCCCAGACAGATTTCAGGACATTTGAACTACTCTGTATGACATGATAAAGATAAATAAATGTCCATATAAATTTGTCAAAACCCATAGAATGTAAAAGACCAAGAGTGAACCGCATTTAAACTATGGACTCTGGGTGATGTAGACCAAAAAAAGATGCATAATGTGAGTGGAGGCTTTTGCGTTCTTGTTCAATTGCTCAGTCCTGTCGAACTCTTTGAGACCCAATGGACTCCAGCACACCAGCCTTCTCTATCACTCATTATCTCCCAGAACTTGCTTAAACTCATGTCCACTGAGTCAATGATACTATCTAACCATCTAATCCTCTGTCGCCCCCTTTTCCTCTTGCCTTCAATTTTTCCTAGGATCAGTGTGTTTTCCAATGAGTCAGTTTTTTGAATCAAGTGGCCAAAGTATTGGAAGTTCAGCCTTAACATCAGTCCTTTCAATGACTATTCAGGGTTATTTCCTTTAGGATTACTGATTTGAGCTCCTTACTGTCCAACAGACTTTCAAGTGTCTTCTCCAGCACCACAGTTTGAAAGCATCAATTCCTCAAAGATCAATCTTTTTTATGGATGAACTCTCACATCTGTACATGACTACCGGAAAAACAGCACCTTTGACTATTTGAACCTTTAATGGGAAAGTGATGTTTTTACTTTTTAATATGCTGTCTAGGTTTGTCATAGTTTTTCTTCCAAAGATCAAACATCTTTTAATTTCATGGCTGCAGTCAATGTCTGCAGTAGTTTTGGAGCCCAAGAAAATAAAGTCAGTCACTATTTCCCTAACTTTTTGTCCTGATGTGATGAGACTAGATACCATGAACTTAGTTTTTTGAATGTTGAATTTTAAGCAAGCTTTTTAACTTTCCTCTAACACCTTCATCAACAGTCTCCTTACATTCTCTTTGTTTTCTGCCATTAAGTTGTATCATCTGTATATATGAGATTGTGAATATTCTCCAAGCTATCTTGATGTCAGACTGTGGTTCATCCAGCCTGGCATTTAACATGATGTACTCTGCATATAAGTTAAACAAGCAGTGTGAAAATTTACAGCCTTGATGTACTCCTTTCCCAGTTTGGAACCAGTCTGCTGTTCCATATCTGGTTCTAATTGTTGTTTCTTGAACTGCATATAGGTTTCTCAGGAGGCAGGCGAACGTCTTGTATTCCCATTTCTTTAGGAATTTTGTCCACAGTTTGCTGTGTCCCACACAGTTAAAGGCTTTAGACTAGTTAAAGAAGAAGAAGTAGATGATTTCTGAAATTCCCTTGAGTTTTCTATGATCCAGTGAAAGTTGGCAATTTGATCTCTGATTCATCTTCCTTTTCTAAGTCCAGCTTGTACATCTGGAAGTTCATGGTTCACGTACTGTTGAAGCCTAACTTGAGGGATTTGAACATTGCTTTGCTAGCATGTGAAATGGTCACAATTATGTGGCAGTTTGAACATTCTTTGACATTACCTTTCTCTAGGATTGGAATGAAAACTGATGACTTCCGGTCTTGTGGCTACTGTTGAGTTTCCAATTATGCTGGCATACTGAATCAGCAGTTTAACAGCATCATCTTTTAGGACAAAGTAGTGGTTCCCAGGACCCACTTGACTGCACACTCCAGGATGTATGACTCTAAGTGAGTAATCATACCATTATGGTTATCCAGGCCATTAAGACATTTTTTGTACAGTTCTCTGTATTCTTGCCACCTTTTCTTAATCCCTTCTGCTTCTATTTTGTTCTTGCCATTTCTGTCATTTATTGTGCCCATCTTTTCATGAAATATTCCCTTGATATCACCAATTTTCTTGAAGAGAACTGTAGTCCTTCCCACTCTATTGTTTTCCTCTATTTCTTTACATTATTAACTCAAGAAGGCTTTCTTATTTATCTTTGTAATTATCTGATTATGTGGACCACAGTCTTGTCTAACTCAATGAAACCATGAGCTGTGCTGTGTAAGGCCGCTCAAGATGGATGCGTCATGGTGGAGCATTCTGACAAAATATGGTCCACTGGAGAAAGGAATGGGAAACCACTTCAGTATTCTTGCATTGAGAACTTCATGAGCAGTATGAAAAGACAAAGATAGGACACTGAAAGATGAGCTACCCAGGTCAGTATGTGACCAATACGCTACTGGAGATCGGTGGAGAAATAGCTCCAGAAAGAATGAAGAGACAGAGGCAAAGTAACAACAGCACTCAGTTGTGAATGTGGCTGATGATAGAAGCAAAGTCCAATGCTGTAAAGAGCAATATTGCATAGAAACATTAGGTCCATGAATCCTGGAACGTTAGGTTCATGAGTCAAGACAAATTGGAAGTGGTCAAACAAGAGATGGCAAGAATTAACATTGACATTATAGGAATCAGCAAACCAAAATGGACTGGAATGGGTGAATTTAACTCAGATGACCACTATATCTTCTACTGCGGGCAGGAATCCCTCAGAAGAAATGGAGTAGCCATCATGGTCAACCAAAGAGTCCGAAATGCAGTATTTGGATGCAATCTCAAAAATGACAGAATGATTTCTGTTCGTTTCCAAGGCAAATCATTCAAGACCACAATATTCCAAATATATGCCCAGACCGATAATGCTAAAGAAGCTGAAGCTGAAAGGTTCTGTGAAGATCTACAAGACCTTTGAGAACCAACACCCCAAAATGACGTCCTTTTCATTAAAGAGGACTGGAATGCAAAAGTAAGAAGTGAAGAAACACCTGGAGTAACAGGCAAATTTGGCCTTGGAGTACACAATGAAGTAGGGCAAAGGATAACAGAGTTTTGCCAAGAGAACACACTGGTCATAACAAATATCCTTTTCCAACAACACAAGAGAAAACTCTATACATGGACATCACCAGATGGCCAATACCAAAATCAGATTGATATTATTCTTTGCAGCCAAGTTACATTCTTTGCAGCCAAAGATAGAGAAGATCTATACAGTCAGCAAAACTAACACTGGGAGTTGACTCTGGCTCAGATCATGAGCTCCTTATTGTAAATTCAGAATTAAAGTGAAGAAAATAGGGCAAACCACTAGACCACTCAGGTATGACCTAAATCAAATCCCTTATGATTATACAGTTGAAGTGAGAAACAGATTTAAGGGACTAGATCTGATAGATAGAGTGCCAGATGAACTATGGAATGAAGTTAGTGACATTGTACAAGAGAAAGGATCAAGACCATCCCCATGGAAAAGAAATGCAAAAAAAAAAAAAAAGACTGTCTGGGGAGGTCTTATGAATAGCTGTGAAAAGAAGAGGAGTGAAAAACAAAGGAGAAAAAGAAAGATATATGCATCTGAGTGCAGAGTTCCAAAAAAACAGCAAGAAGAAATAAGAAACCCTTCCTCAGTGATCAATGCAAAGATATAGAGGAAAATAACAGAATGGGAAAGAAAAGAAAATTAGAAACACCAAGAGAAAATTTCATGCAAAGATGGGGTCGATAAAGGACAGAAATGGTATAAACCTAACAGAAGCAGAAGATATTAAGAAGAAGTGGCAAGAATACACAGGAGAACTGTACAGAAAAGATCTTCATGACCCAGATAATCACCATGGTGTGATCACTAACCTAGAGCCAGACATCCTGGAATGTGAAGTCAAGTGGGCTTCAGAAAGCATCACTACGAACAAAGCTAGTGGAGGTGATGGAATTCCAGTTGAGCTATTTCAAATCCTGAAAGATGATGCTATGAAAGTGCTGCACTCAATATGCCAGAGAATTTGGAAAACTCAGCAGTGGCCACAGGACTGGAAAAGGTCAGTTTTCATTCCAATCCCAAAGAAAGGCGATGCCAAAGAATGCTAAAACTACAGCAAAATTGCACTTATCTCACGTGCTAGTAAATTAATGCTCAAAATTATCCAAGCCAGGTTTCAGCAATATGTGAACCGTGAATTTTCAGATGTTCAAGCTGGTTTTAGAAAAGGCAGAGGAACAGGAGATCAAATTGGCAACATCCACTGGATCATGGAAAAAGCAAGCGAGTCCCAGAAAAAACATCTAATTCTGCTTTATTGACTATGCCAAAGCCTTTGACTGTGTGGATCACAACATACTGTGGAGAATTCTGAAAGAGATGGGAATATCAGACCACCTGACCTGCCTCTTGAGAAACGTATATGCAGGTCAGGAAACAACAGTTAGAACTGAACATGGAACAACAGACTTGTTCCAGATAGGAAAAGGAGTACATCAAGTCTGTATATTGTCACCCTGCTTATTTAACTTATATGCAGATTACATCACCAAAAACGCCAGGCTGGAAGAAGCACAAGCTGGAATCAAGATTACAGGGAGAAATATCAATAACCTCAGATATGCAGATGACACCACCCTTATGGCAGAAACTGAAGAGAAACTAAAAAGCCTCTTGATGAAATTGAAAGAGGAGAGTGAAAAATTTGGCTTAAAGCTCAACATTCAGAAAACTAAGATCATTGCATCTGGTCCCATCACTTCATGGGAAATAGATGGGGAAACATTGGAAACAGTGTCAGCCTTTTTTGGGGGGGCTCCAAAATCACTGTAGATGGTGATTGCAGCCATGAAATTAAAAAAAAAAATGCTTACTCCTTTGAAGGAAAGTTATGATGAATGTAGTTAGCATATTAAAAAGCAGAGACATTACTTTGCCATCAAATGTCCATCAAATGTCCAAGGCTATGGTTTTTCCAGTGGTCATGTATGAATGTGAGAGTTGGACTGTCAAGAAAGCTGAGCACCAAAGAATTGATCCTTTTGAATTGTGATGTTGGAGAAGACTTTTGAGAGTCCCTTGGACTGCAAGGAGTTCCAACCAGTCCATTTTGAAGGTGATCAGTCCTCGGTGTTCTTTGGAAGGAATGATGCTAAAGCTGAAGCTCCAGTACTTTGGCCAATTCATGTGGATGGTTGACTCATTGGAAAAGACTCTGATCCTGGGAGGGATTGGGAGCAGGAGGAGAAGGGGACGACAGAGAATGAGATGGCTGGATGGCATCACTGACTCAATGGACGTGAGTTTGAGTGAACTCTGGGAGTTGGTAGGACAGGGAGGCCTAGTGTGCTGCGATTCATGGGGTTGCAGAGTGGGACACGACTGAGAGACTGAATTGAACTGATGAGGCACTTTGTGCTCTAGTAAAACTGGTGGAACAGGTCTTTAGACAGATATTTTCAGAAAGTGACTTCAAAATCCTTGCATCTCCAAACATCTAAAAAAGCAGTTAATCCGTTCATGGTGACATTGACTCCTCATGACCAGAAGAAAGTATTTTGTACAATAAACTGCTTGATTGTTTGAACTCCCCATTCACAAAAATGACATATATTGGTCTCCCCCACTACCTCTTTGGAGCATTTCTTCAGAGCTGTCTGCGATATTGTCCCCTAGGCTGCAATCTTCATTTTTCCCCAGATAAAACTTAACTTGAAACTCTCAGTTTGTATCTTTTTTTATTTGACAATTATGGTGACCAACAAAGCTATCCAGAGTGGACTTCTCTCCTTTGCCTTAACTCTGTGAGGAACCAAATCCTTGGTAGCAGTAGTGGCCCCATGTGCTCACCCATCTCCTTGGAGAGTCCAGATGAATTGTGTTTCTTCTGGTTCTCAGGTCTCCTGTATTCACTGATTATTCTTAGTTTGTTTTTTTTTTTTTTTTTTTTTTTTTCTGGTGGAACAAGTTACCTTCCCTCTCACAGTTGAAAGATTTGGAGGAAAGTGGTTGAAAGATATTGGGTGTACCCACTCACCATCTTACTGAGTGTGGCTTGGTTGAAAGATACCTAGGAAAACCCATCCATTTGAAAGATACTGAGGGAGAGGGGTATGCTTGAAAGATACCAAGGAAATACCCATCCAGTGAAACTTACTGGCAGGGGGTCGGTTGAAAATTATCAAGGTTGCTCAATTGTAGGAGACTTAATGGTCTGTGTAAGTAGTTAGATAAAAGGCTGATACAATGCTTTTCCTCAGTTTGGCCACCTTTATCAGGGTAAAAGTGAAGATACTACATGATAGTTTTGCTGTGGAGCAAAGGGACAAACTTCTCCCAGACAGTTATAGTTTTCTCAAGCAACTGAGAAATTTATGAGTGTGATAGATATTGAGTGCTCAAAATGTGCCTTAGTCCCATAGGGAAACCTATTCATTAATTGAAACAGTTACTCACTTGATTTGCTCAGTTGCTTAATAAGGATTAGCCATTTAGCAATCAGATCACCTATGCTGTTAGACTGCTGGAGGGAGAAACCAAGACATGTAAGATGAGCTGAAATGACTGAAGAGACTTCTGGAGGAGGTAAGCTAACAAGCAGTTTACTGACCAATCACACAATTTCACTAGTGACTTTTATCCATGACAAATTCAACTTAAAATGGGAATAGGGCCTCTCAAACATAGAAACAAAGAACATCAGAAAGTGTTCTCTAACACCTCAGGCCAGAGTTATGCTGTATGTGCATAAGCTTTGTATGTAAACTTATACTTGAGATTACCTACTTAATTGGGGGAAATATACTAAAGGAGATCTCAACCTAAAATTGTCCAAGTAGAGTTCTTTTGATATTCCAAAATAGATATTTTCCCATTCACAGTTTGAAAAAGCCAGCTAAAAAATCAAACAGACTGAATGGATGCTTACTTTAATTGGTATTTAGAAGCTTCTAAAAGAGGATATGATAAATTTTTTGCGGGAAGCAAGAAATTGCTTGAAACTATATCAGAGCTAAAAAAAAAAAAAAAAAAAAGTTTGTTAACACTGACTCTGCCTTTCCCTCTTCTTCTTCCAAGTGTACTCTTCTATCTGGACTACCTGGCCTACAAGTTGAATTTTTTGTTGTTGTTGTGTTTTTGGTCTTCCAACTCTTCCACTTCCTGCTGCTCTCCTTTCCCCAGCAAAGAGGGTCAAAAGAAAAAAATAGAAGAAGAAGAAGAAGAAGAAGAAGAAGAAGAAGAAGAAGAAGAAGAAGAAGAAGAAGAAGAAGAAGAAGAAGAAGAAGAAGAAGAAGAAGAAGAAGAAAAAGTGACTATATCTCCATTAAGGAGAAACCTATTACAGGAAGAAATGAATCATCCTTGGTGATCACATAGAATCTGGGCAGCACTTAGAGCCTTAGCTAAAGAATTTCTCAATCCAAGTCAGGATCCATTGGGATTTGCTAAGGAATTTGAGTTAATGATCCAGTTCTATAAACCAGGTTTTCAGAGCTACAACAATTAGTACAACTATTAGTTTACAAAAGCAAAACAAGGGGATGAATAGAGAATGCATGATGGAAATGCCCCTTAATGGACTTTGAATCACATAGTCCAGAGGCTTGCAATGAATGCAAGTAATTTTCTTGGAAATTGCTTGAATCTATCTTAGAGCATTGTCCGAAAAACATAAACTGGACAAAGATTCAACAGTGCAAGCAAAGACTGGATGAATCAGTTCCAGAGTTTTATGAGAGGTTTTAGAAAACAAAGAACTTTAAAGCAATATTTGAACTTGACACCTGATATTCTTTAACCACCAAAGTGATTCTTTGCTTAACTCCACATCTAAAGAACCTTAGGTGAGGATTTGGCTACTCTAGCCAAAAAGATAATCTAGGTTAGTCTGAGTTACACACACATGCCCTTGTTATACTGTCTGACCAACTTTAAAAGCCATTAAAAATAAAGAAAAGGGGGTATCTGTGAAAATTATGTACTTTAATTATGCCAATTAAGTATATAATGCCAGCCTCTGACCAGTTTAATTCCCAAACAGTAATCTTGAAAGAAAAAAAAAAAAAAATCTTTAGAATTCTTGCCCTGAGGGAATAACTCCTACCAGGAGAACCTGATTTTTGCTCCCTGTGCCTTGAGACCAGAGCTCTCTGGATCCATTCTCTTCTCCAGGGAATCTTCCCAGCCCAGGAATCAAACTTGGGTATCCCACATTGCAGGCAGATTCTCTGCCATCTGAGCCATCAAGAAAGCCCCTTATCTTATCTAGATCATCTCTAATTTCTGAAAACGAGGAAAAAGAGGGAATGAAGCCTTTTAAAATCTTATTCCAATTGTTATTAACAATTAGTGAGATTTATATCTGCTCGTCTCAATATGTGACATTATTGTTTTTGGATATTGCTCAGGTTAATTTGCTAATGAACTCTAATCTAATTGGCCTAAAGCAAAAACAATTATAAATACAAGAAAAATTAGCCTAAGTTAATTCCAAGTTCATGTGAACTGGGAACTATTCAGTATTAAATTAACAATACTAAGCAACTGAACTGAACTGAACTGATTAATCTTTGTTGGTCTAATTAATGTATTCTTTGCCATTAAGCACAACATTGTGCCCAGGTTTAAAATTTTAAACAAAATCTTGTTATATCTGTTACAAATTAGTCAGCAAGGAAAGTAATTTGAGTGAAGAAACTTTTAAGAAAAAAAATATATAAATGAGATAGGACCTTTCAGATAAACGGTACTAAGAATAATTATGCTTTATGAATGTCTATCTAAAATAATCTCTCCAGAATTGGGTAACGTGAATTTCTAAGGTTGTAAGTAAGTGATATAAGTTTATTGAATAGATAGGTCATTTCCAAGTAAAATAAAATTCTGAAACATTTATTACTGAACACTAACTTCCTCTTACAGAGAAACTAGACATTTTGCACTATTAATGAATAATGCTTGGTGCTATCCTGAAATATTCTCTATAAGAAAGCAAATGTTTTTAGAAATTATCACTGGTATTTATGTTCATCAATCTACAGAATGCTAATATAAAAGACAGTCCATGTTGTTTAAGGGAAGTAAAATATGTTGTTGTTGGTTTGGGTTTTTTTTTTTTTTTTTTTTTTTTTTTCAGTAAAGAAGGTGTGAGGAATGGAGCTGCATTTTATGAAAGAAAAAGCAAGCAGGTCTGACTTACAGGTAAGTCTGTTTCAGTACGGGAAAACAGATTAATGGGTACAGAAACTGATAAAAAGTTCTGTAGAAAGTGGATCCTGAAAAAAGACTTTTGTGCATGCTCAAGATTGATTGTTTAAAATAAATCTAGTTGAGTAATGAATTTAAAACTTGAAAATATTTATTTATTTTTTCTCTCTTAAGAGGACAAGCTGGGCTTCCCTGGTGTCTCAGTTGGTAAAGAATTCGCCTGCAATGTGGGAGACCTAGGTTCAATCCCTGGGTTGGAGGGATACCTGTGTTGGAGAGACCTGGGTTCAATTCCCTGGAGAAGGGCATGGCAACAAACTCCAGATTCTTGCCAGGAGAATCCCCATGAACAGAGCTTCCCTGGTGGCTCAGAGGTTAAAGTGTCTGCCTCCAATGTGAGTAGACCTGGGTTTGATCCCTGGGTCAGGAAGATCCCCTGGAGAAGGAAATTGTAACCCACTCCAGTATTCTTGCCGGGAGAATCCCATGGATGGAGAAGCCTGGTAGGCCACAGTCCACGGGGTCTCAAAGAGTCTGACACGACTGAGTGACTTCACCTTCACCTTCAGAAGAGCCTAGCAGGCTACAACCCATGGAGTCACAAAGAGTCAGATATGACTGAGCAACTAAGCACAAATGGACAAGCTTACTTCAGATCTCAAACTGCCTTTGATAAAAGATTTTGTTTCTTTACTTCTTAAATGATCTCTTCTGTATTTGCCTTTGAAATTTTTTAAATTGTCATTTTGGCTAAATGAATAACTATTGTTTCAAGTGACCTATGATCCTATCTGACCGAGTGTTCTAAACCCTTTTGATATTTATTGCCAAAACTTCCTAACTAAAATTATAATGAAGTACTTTTGACTTCTAGCTAACTTTAGGATGCTTCAAAGTGCCCCAAAACACCCCAAAGAAAGATATTCAACTAATTAGGTTCACTTGGTATGCTGAATTTCATGGGAAATATTGTCAAATGAATAATAAATCTCAAGTTATATTGTATGGTAAATGTTACTAATATAGATATCAGAGAAATTATATGGAGTTCCTAAAATTCTGATATGCCCTGGTAAAATATTATCAGTCATAATTCTAGTTATTATCTTACATTGTTGTTAAGACAGTAATCAAATGTCTGTCAGTTGCATTGCAATCAGATTTTAAACATGCCTTCTTAAGTCATTTGTCATAATAGACAACTATAATTTTATTCTAATGCTTTGCAAAAATCCTCCCTCTTCAGGAAGATTTTAGAAAGGACCTTTGGATAAGTACAAGTTTTTGACTTTCAGACCATAATGCTGAACTGGAAAAAAATTTACATTTTTCTACTGGCAAACATGATGGTTTCATAAAACTTATCAAAAGGAATGAATAAACTGGTGATATGCTTATCACTTTTATGGTTTCTATCTGAAAAGTTACTGGTTGGAATCTGTATTTTCCAAGTATAAGGAAAACCCTTCCCCTCAAACAAATTTTGTTTACGGTAATTTGGTAACGTTATACTTTTTTAAGCAAAATTGAAACACTAAGCTTTTCTCTATATCTGATCTTTCCAGAGATTGAAAACTCTTGGGTTTCTGGTAGCTTTACCAGAGAAATTAGGAGGGCCATCTGACTAGCAGGTACAGAAATATCAAGGAATTCTGGAGACTTGAGAAGGATAGAATTCACCAAGGTCTCTTAGGTGGAATCTGTGATAAGTCCGTGGTGTGACTTTCGTAGCCCCAAGAGTCTTTAAAAAGGTTCAGTCTAAGATTCTTTACAGACGTTTCAGAAAATCAAAAAAATAAAAGAAAGAAGTCTAGGATCAAATATGTTTATATAAGTCATCAGGCCAAGTTATTGAGACCAAGCTTATTTTGCAAACACAAACAAACAACAACAACAAAAATCACTAGTCATGATTTGATTATATTTCGTTAAAGGTGAGGGCAATTTTAGGGAGAAAAGATGTTTCAATGAATTTTAAATTCCAATTTTGTTAATAGAGGTCAGAGATTGCCATTGTGAGTCATGATATGCCAGGATTCATGACCGCTGGAGGAGAGGATCTTAATCTGGGGCCAGAGACCAATCTTGACCACTGGAGTTTTTTGTGTAAAAAATTTTATTAAAGTATAAGAAAGATAGAAAAAGCTTCTGACATAGATTTAAGAAGTGAGCAGAACCTTGCTAGTTTTTAGGAAGGTGTTTTATGTCTGTTAGCAAACCACTAATCAGATGAAAGAGACAGTGCAGAGCTGAGGGGGTTTCACCAGGCCCCTCTCCCATGATATGCATTTTTGAGAATGGCACTATGTGTGTCACCCCTGGCTGTAAAATAGTTGATATGAATACTGAATTGCTAAGCCATCATCAGCCCAAGGTTTGAGAAAAGAAAAAAAATGTCTCAGGTGGAACTATTTTGAGGAAAGGCAGATTTCAAAACAAATACAAAGTTTCATTAATATAGCTTAAGATAAAGATTTTCATAAGAAAAACACATAGGTTAACTCAAGGCAGAACCAGGTGCCATCAACACAGAATTAAAAGAAGTCTCTTGTAATTTTGTGTAGAGAAGGGAAAAAAAAAAAAAGTCTGCCACTGGCGGTTTATTTCCTCCTGTTGTTTGGGGACCTCTGGCCTTCCTGCCTGTTACCCTCTCTGAGGTCAGTATCTATTAAAAGTCGTTTCCTATATAGTTCTTTCCTGCTATGCTATATTAATGTAAAATTAATTGAATTATTAAAGGACACTCTGTTTCTGAAGCAAATCTATCTTTGGATGAAGACCAGATACCTCACAACCTGCAATCAAGGGATTAACTATACTGGAAAAGACATAATTTAAAGGACCGTCTCTAACACAAATGAAAGAACCTTTTTAACAGGTACTCTTAATTAGTTCAAGCACATTAAAATTGAAGTGAAATTAATTCTTGGGTTAATTCCCACTTCCAAAGGCCCCTACACTGGACTAGTCTATAGAAAGAATTGCTGATCTCAAGTTCACTTTAAAGCAGTGCTCAAATAGATGGAAAAGATACACTCATACCAGGATGATACAATGACATCAGAAGTAAACAGTTTGTTCAGGATGCTGGACCTGACTTATATGATTATTTATAATGTTTCTTGAGCTTTTGCATATGAATCAAATGTTTTTATTTCATGGGCATGAAATGGCAGAGGAACCAGAGACCAAATTGCCAACATCCGCTAGATCATTGCAAAAGTAAGAGTGTTCCAGAAAAAAATATCTATTTCTGCTTTATTGACTATGCCAAAGCCTTTGACTGTGTGGATCACAATAAACTGTGGAAAATTCTGAAAGAGATGGGAATACCAGGCCACCTGACCTGCCTCTTGAGAAACCTATATGCAGGTCAGGAAGCAACAGTTAGAACTGAAAACAGAACAACAAACTGGTTGCAGATAGGAAAAGGAGTACGTCAAGGCTGTATATTGTCACTCTGCTTATTTAACTTCTATGCAAAGTACATAATGAGAAACGCTGCCCTGGAAGAAGCACAAGCCAGAATCAAGATTGCCAGGAGAAATATCAATAACCTCAGATATGCAGATGACACCACCCTTACGGCAGAAAGTGAAGAGGAACTAATAAGCCTCTTGATGAAAATGAAAGAGGAGAGTGAAAAAGTTGGCTTAAAGTTCAACATTCAGAAAACGAAGATCATGGCATCTGGTCCCATCACTTCATGGGAAATAGATGGGGAAACAGTGTCAGACTTTATTTTTGGGGACCCCAAAATGACTGCAGATGGTGATTGCAGCCATGAAATTAAAAGATGCTTACTCCTTGGAAGAAAAGTTATGACCAACCTAGATGGCATATTGAAAAGCAGAGACATTACTTTGCCAACAAAGGTCCGTCTAGTCAAGGCTGTGGTTTTTCTGGTGGTCATGTATGGATGTGAGAGTTTGATGTGAAGAAAGCTGAGCACCGAACAATTGATGCTTTTGAACTGTGGTGTTGGAGAAGACTCTTAAGAGTCCCTTGGACTGCAAGGAGATCCAACCAGTCCATTCTGAATGAGATCAGCCCTGGGATTTCTTAGGAAGGAATGATGCTGAAGCTGAAACTGCAGTACTTTGGCCACCTCATGCGAAGAGTTGACTCATTGGAAAAGACTCTGGTGCTGGGAGGGATTGGGGTCAGGAGGAGAAGGGTATAACAGAGGATGAGATGGCTGGATGGCATCACTGACTCGATGGACTTAGTCTGAATGAACTCTGGGAGTTGGTGATGGACACGGAGACCTGGCATGCTGCGATTCATGGTGTCACAAAGAGTCAGACACGACTGAGTGACTGAAATGAACTGAACTGAACTGATGACACTATGTTAATTTAAAAAATCACTCCAATTGTTGTATTGTGGCCAGTCCTTGTGGGTTATCTTGGTGGATTTCTCTCCTCCAAGGCTCTGATTGAGTAGTCCCTAGAAAATTTATTTTAGAAGAAATTTCAGTCGTGTTCTGTCTACTCATGATGTTACTAGATGAGATCCTCTCACCTGGCCAATTAATAATGCCAGCTCTGACTCTGACCATAGCTATAAATTTTCTTTTACAGTCACTTAAACTCAATCAGAATAATGAGCTAAATCTGAATGAAAAGCTATAATTTCTCATCCATTAAAAGGAAAATTCCCACAATTATGAGACGAATCTATTTGGTTAAAACCAGGCCATGCCATTTATATTTAAAAGCTCCAGCTCAGTGGGTAAAGAATCTACCTGCAATGCAGAAGACACAGGAGATGCAATTTTGATCCTTGGGTCAGGAAATCCCCTGGAGAAGGAAATGGCAACCCACTCCAGTATTCTTCCCTGTAAAATCCCATGGAGACTTGGGCCTATTGGCCTACAGTCCATGGAATTGCAAACAGTAAGACATGACTTAGCAACTAAGCACAGGCATGTAGGGAACGATTAAATCATACTAAGAATGATTAACCTAATAACATTAGGAAACTAAGCTGGTTGCCTTATAAACAATGCATACATATTATTACCCTTAGAGACAGTGATTGCTATGAAATTGATTGTCAAATGACCAGAGATTCACTTGATGGCACCTAATGAAACTCAGTGGATTTGTGGTTCTAATTCATGGCCTACTAATTCATGGCCTGCTAATCATGGGATGGATACAAAGGTGTACCCTTGTTCCCCCATGTACTAAAGTGGATATACATAATAAATTAGAGATGACCCCAGCCAATCTACCATTGGTACAAGTTGATGGTTGAAGAGATCTTCATTCCATTGGTATGACCATATAGCAGCTATTTTTGTGCCTTCAGTGGGATTGGAGGATACAATTGGCCATATCAAAGTCTTAACAATTTTCAGTCAACAGACTTTAAATGAGAATAACCAGGCTATTAGCCTAATGAATTCTGAGTTTTTATGTTTAGAAAGACACTGCTACAAAATCACAAGGCCCTTGATGTCGTTACAGCATCTCAGGGAGTCACCGGTGCTATAATTCAAACTGAATGTTGTGTTTATATCATCTAATATAACACATTTACTGAACTATATGAAAAATCAGATTTCTGCCTTAAGTTACCTATTCCCTAGTCTTAATGAACTTAAAAAAAAATCTAATTTGGTATGGGAAGCTCTTGGGCAAAATATTTACTTACAACTCCATTAATTATTTCATTTGTATTTTATCTGTTTTACAAGACCATTGGTTTTTTTGTTTGCTTGTTTGTTTGTTTGTTTTTGCAATTACCAAATATGTAACTGAGCTTTCGGTGAAAATAATGATAATTAGGTGACTCGCAGCAGTTGATCAAAAATATAATTCTGTGTACAATCAATGATTGTAATACCGTAATTATAGATATGGGAAGATGTAATAAGTGGGGCTGTTTTCTTGGACCATAACTAGAAGATCCAAGAGATTTTTGACTATTAAGACCTAGTCACACATTCACTAGCTTATCAGCAAGATATTCTCTAAAACAAGGAATGCCTCTTCCTAGCAACATGAGATGAAATGGTCATGAAATGCCTCCTAAATTGTGGTTGAATTTATTACCATAATAGGGCCCTATTAACTACAATTTGGAACTTGCCAAGGGCATTTGCGATCTGCCTCTGAGGAGATTGAATCCTTCGTTGCTGTAGCTGTTGACCTTCAACATGTCTTAAAGGGAGTTCAGGATGGAGAATGAGGCACTTTGTGCTTCAAGAAAACTGATGGAACAGGTCTTCAGATAGATATTTTCAGGAACTTATTTCATAATCCCAATCTTTGCCTCCCCAAACATCTAGAAAAGCATCAGATCTCTTCATGGTGACATCAGCTCCTTATGACCAGCAGAAAAAAAAAAAAAAAAACTTTTGTAAGATAAATGCTTGATTGCCTGAACTCCCCTTTCATCAAAATGACATATATTGATCTTCCTCCACTATCTCTTTGGAGCAGTTCCCCTAGAACTATATGAGGTGCTGCCTACCAGGTTGCAGTCCTCATTTATCCCCAAATAGAGCTCAACTCACAACTCTAACATTGTGCTTTTTTTTTTTTTTTTTAGTCAACAGACTCAATAAAAGTGTCATTCATTAACCAAAAATAAAACAAAAAAGGAAGATAAAAGGAGAAGTAAGATTAGAATTTACATTTATATGCATATATGAGTAAGAGTACATTATGTGTGTGCATGCATGCTAAGTCACTTCAGTTGTATCTGACACTTTGTGACCCTATGGAATTGTAGCCCACCAGGATCCTCTGTCCATGGGGTTCTCCAGGCAAAAGCACTGGAATGGGTTCTCCAGGGAATCTTCCCAACCCATGTCTCTTATGTCTCCTAAGTTGACATTCAGGTTTTTTACCAGTAGAACCAATTGGGAAGCCAACAGTACATTATATAAAACCACAGAAGTTCTTCACAAATACATGCAGGTATATATATTTCAAATTTAGAGATAAACAGTCACTTAGCAAATGAAAATGGCACAAAGGCTAGTGTCTGGTTGCACACTCCATGACAGACAGCATGCCATGTGTAGAAAGATTTGGGTAACAGTCACTGTACAACTTTCCAAGCTGCCCAAGCTGTGTGAGTTAAAGTAATAATGATGTCTTGATAGTAATATCAAGTTTGCCCATTTTCCTTACAATATACCTAATAATATTTCTTAAAATAAATCTAATCTGTTTTCTATATTTGATAATATAGGAAAAAAAATATTCAATATCAGCATAAACCTTGTTAAACATTCAAAGTGTTTCCATTTACATCATTTTTATTTGGTGATCACAAAAACAGTACATTATGGATAAGTTTTTATAGACCAAAAAAGAAAGAAATACACACACACACACACACACACACACACACAAATATAAAGAAAGTTATCTTCCTTTAGAAGTTAATAGCATTTTTGTACAACAGGTGAGTTGCAGGACTGTGATATAAATGTAGATATATGAATTCCAGATTCACCTTTTAAAATTGTTAGCATAGGAATTCTTTAACTGTTTTAGGAAATTAGAGTGTAAATATGTTCCAAGAAGGGGAGTATTTCCTGAGTCTTTTGCCGGTATATTATTTACTGTCTCAGCAGTTAGTGAAATAAGGCTGTACACAACTTTATGTTCTTCTACAAAAGCAGTATTTTATCTATTTTCCCCTTTATACTGCATGCCGTTGGTTATTATAAACTTCTTATTGAGACAATTAACTTAATTAAAAAAAAAAACATTTTGTCCCTAGTTTAAATTTTAGATGCATTAGAACAGAGTACCAACATCATTTGGCAAGTTTAAAGGTTCATGGAATTGACTTTAAAGGACCCAAGTGAATTTCTTAGCACATAAAGAGCTAGAAGAGTTCATTAGATCAGGCATGTATAACAATTACTAAAGCAGCATTTTTAATAGCTGAAGTTTATATGATTACAAGTCGCTTTATTAAAATGACCAATTAGAAGGAAACAGTCTATTTTACCAAGCTGGCAATGTAGGCTGGATTTTTCTTTTTAATGAAAAAGACAACATAGTTCTTAAATTTGAGTTTAATGGCCTGAAATTGTCCACTCTCATTTTGCAGTACATGAATTTAGACCAAGAAAGGATATATATATTTATAAAAACTTTTCATTTCCTCACACAAACAGGAAGGCCAAGGAGGAGGAACAATAATCACAGTCCTCTGAGGACATCTGAAATATCCTTGAGAAAATGAGGATCAGAATGAAAAGTAAAATGGAAGGTGAACTTTAAACTCTACTATTGCAGTTGAAGTCTGAATTTAGGAAGCAAATGTTGAGACAGAGTTAAGAGTACATAAAGTTCATTAGGTAGGACATCTAAGTGGAAAACAGCAGGCACAGGATCAGACAAGGGAGTTGTGGTACAACAATATAAATCTAACAGAGTCTCTGTTTGCCTAAGAGGCACTGGAGCAGAGGTTATCCGTGTAAAGGATCACATTGGAGTGGAAATGTTCAAGCCCTGGTTCCACTGTCTTGCTTGGCCATTGACAGGACTGAGGTGAATCTGAAGGGATTAACAACAAGATGCTCTCAGCTGGCTGCTCTTCTTTGAAGGGAATTTATGGGGTACATACCCATACTTGTGCATGCAGTATGCACCTATTATACATATAGATATGGATTTGGATATGGATATGTTATGCTTTATATCAGTTCTCCATTTATTATGTATAATACAAGAACAAAAGTCCTATGAATTGAATAAAGACAGATGTACATTGAATTAATTGTAAAATAATTGCTTAATTTTCTTATAATCATAAAAGATCATAAAAATACACTAAACACATAACTTACCCTGAATTATCAGTGAAAGCATCAGAGAAAAGGGACCAGGAGGTATATATTCAGTATAATATTTTAAAAAATTTAGACAGAATTAGAATTAGGCCTATATAAAGAAATGCATGGCTAACAGCCTTGTAGGGCAGGAAGACAGACCCTTCTGAAAGTCCACTTCCATGGTGCCATTTAACAGTCTCTGATACAAAGACCATTCCTCTGTTAGTCATTGTCAATTACAAAGAACTGTATAGAAGCCATTTTCAGCTGTTTTAGCATTTTATTGCTGTTTAGTCCCTGAGTTAAGTCCTACACTTTTCATGACCCCCTGGGCTGTAGCCCACCAACTCCTCTATCCATGGGACTTCTCAGTCAAGAATACTCGAATGCATTGCTATTTCCTTCTCCGGCGACTCTTCCTGACCTTGGAATCAAAACTGCATCTCCTACATTGAAGGTGGTTTCTTTGAACCATCAAGGAAGCCTCAGTATAGTTTGTTTATATAATACTAAAAATATTTTATTTAATATTTTTTGAAATTTTGGCTTCTCTGGGTCTTCAGCATGGTGCATGGGCTTTCTCTAGTTGTGATGCCTGGGTTTTCCTTGTTGCAGAGCACAGGTGTACTTTACAGTGTGAATGCTCAATAGTTGTAGCACACAGGCTCTCTAGTTGTGCTGCACAGGCTCTAGAGTGCACATGTTCACTAGTTGTGGTACACAGATTTAGCTGCCCTGTGGCATGCAAAATCTTAATTCCCCGACCTGGGATTCAACCTATGTGCCCTGCATTGGAAGGCAGATTCTTAACTACTAGGCCATCAGGTAAGTCCCAATATTCAAAATTTTAAATGTATAAAGTAACTTAAATTTTTTGAAGTGTGTAAAATAGCTACTTGGTGGCTATTGGATGAACTGACTTTCAAAGAAACATTGGTATAAATATATTTCAAGATGGGGATTCACAAATTTCCTATTGGGAAGCTAAAAACAAAGATGTCTAATCTAAACCTCAATCAACAAAGAATCAAAGAGGGTAGCAAAAAATATATATCAAGGAAATTCAAAGGCAAGAGAAATAGTGTTTGGATTTAGGATATTTGAAAATATGTAAGGGAGTTAGAGATTTAGGCCTCCTGGAATTCAGTTGGCAAAGTGTGGTGAGATATTAAAACAAGCATTTTCTATGCTTCCATTGTCCTTTCTGTTCACCCTTTCTTCTAACCATCCCACCACTGTGGACTCAGTGTCTCCAAACCTCATATTGTAATACCTGTGCACTCAAATCTGGACTGCCTACCTCTCCCTGACAAACCCTCTCCCACTGCCTCTGTGACATTGCCACACTGATTGCACCCAAGAGAACAAATAACTCTATGTAGCAAAAGAATCTGAGTTTGAAAAGTCCTTTCAGTTTTAATAACAGAGAGTTAACTAGACTGACTATATCATATGCTAGTTACAGGAAATATTCTGGGCCAAGAGTCCACTTCCAAGGTAAGTTTATAGAGCTTTACCTGAAATCATCTTTCATCACTGGCCCTGACTCCATGAACCAGTGCTGTTCATATTTCAATAAAATGCAGAAATATCCCACATCCCTTCCTGATCCACTGTCTGAAGCCCAATTTATTGGCATTAGAATGTCTTCCAAGTATCCCCCACTTTTTCAAAGTTTATTTTATGGCATATTTTTAAATACTTTTTTTTTTAAACTCCGCCTTCCCCCTTTTTTTGCCTGCACTGCTCAGCTTGTGTGATTTTGGTTCCTCAAAAAAAGGATCGTAGCTGCACCCTCTACATTTGAAATGTGGAATCTTAACCACTGAACCACGTAGGAAGTCCCAACATTTTGCTCTTAAAAAAGGCATTAGTACTTGTTTCAATAACTGAATAAAAATCCAAAAAAAGATTTTCACCTTCAAGAAAAAAGACAGAAATCAAAGGTAGCTTTCAGCATTTGCCCTGAACCGAACTGAGCCATTATAGTGGCAGCTTGCACCCCAAGCAGAGAGAGCGGTGCCACCAAGTTCCTTTCCAGGGAACTACACCCAAAATCTCAGTGACAAGCCATCATAGCTTTGACTCGTGTCTGTATGCACTGATGTTTTTTCTTAATTTATTCCGTGCATCCATTAGGGAAAATGTGTCCCTATAGTGATTACTTTCACTATATTTGACTTCACCTTACAAAAGGCTTCATAGCAACTCTACTTTCAGAAAGCTCTGGAACCCTGTAGATGGATCTTTTAAGTGAGCGAAATTGAATTAATAATACATAAAAATAAACAAACATTCTCCTTGTTCATTATTCTATTCCAAAGCTAGGCACACTGGAGTAGCTCAAGCAGATGTATATCTGTGTCAGTTTGAACCTTATAAAAGATACCAATACACACAAAAATATTATTCTTATAGTCTTCAAATAAAATAGATTAATATCCAACATACAGCATATGGAGAAGGCAATGGCAACCGACTCCAGTACTCTTGCCTGGAAAATCCCACGGATGGAGGAGCCTGGTAGGCTGCAGTCCATGCGGTTGCTAAGAGTCAGGCACGACTGAGTGACTTCACTTTTACTCTCACGTTACAGCATTTTCAGGAAATGTGTATTAAACAATATACGTGTTATATAAATATGTGTCATATATATATGTAGATATAGGTGTAATATATATATATATATTCGGGTGTTATATATATATATATATATATATATATAGGACAATACATGAAAGGTGTAAAAATAAAAAATATATATATAATCACTTGTTGAATCAGTAAAAGATACTTAGAAAGGTCCAGTTGTTTTATTAAATATTAAATTTCCATCCAGATACTTAGTTTTCAGTTCAGTTCAGTTCAGTTCAGTAACTCAGTCATGTCTGACTCTTTGTGACCCCATGAATCACAGCACGCCAGGCCTCCCTGTCCATCACCAACTCCCGGAGTTCACTCAGACTCACGTCCATTGAATCAGTGATGCCATCCAGCCATCTCATCCTGTCGTCCCCTTCTCCTCCTGCCCCCAATCCCTCTCAGAATCAGAGTTTGCATACCTTCATTCACACTCTGATGATTTTGAGAAAGACCATGTTTCAAAGGAAAATAAGGAAATAAAAGTTCAGTTCAGTTCAGTCAGTCAGTCGTGTCCAACTCTTGGAGACCTCATGAACTGCAGTATGCCAGGCTTCTCTGTCCATCACCAACTCCCAGAGCTTGCTCAAACTCTGGTCCATGGAGTCGGCAATGCCATCCAACCTTTTCATCCTCTGTCATCCCCTTCTCCTCCTGCCTTCAACCTTTCCCAGCATCAGGGGCTTTTCCAATGAGTCAGTTCTTCACATCAGATGGCCAAGGTATTGTTGTTTCAGCTTCAGCATCAGTGCTTCGAATGAATATTCAGGACTGATTTCCTTTAGGATGGACTGGTTTGATCCCCTTGCAGTCCAAGGGGCTCTAAAAAGCCTTCTCTAACACCATAGTTCAAAAACATCAATTCTTCAGGGCTCAGCTCTCTTTATGGTCCATCACTCACATCCATAAATGACTACTGGAAAAATCATAGCTTTGACTAGATGGCCTTTGTTGGCAAAGTAATGTCTCTGCTTTTTAATTTGCTGTCTAGGTTGATGATAGCTTTTCTCCCAAGGAGCAAGTGTCTTTATTTCTTTGTGGCAGTCACCAGTTTCAGTGATTTTGGAGCCCAAGAAAATAAAGTCTGTCACTGTCTCCATTGTTTCCCTATCTACTTGCCATGAAGTGATGAGACCAGATGCTATGATCTTAGTTTTTTGGATGTTGAGTTTTAGACAAACTTTTTCACTCTACTCTCATCCTCTCATCCTCTGTCAAGACTCCGTAGTTAGTTCTTCTTTGCTTCATGCCATAAGGGTGGTGTCATCTGTGTATCTGAGGTTATTGATATATATATATATATATATATATATATATATATATATATATATTCAAAGAGGAATCAAAATCATAGTCAGGATGCATTTGAGTCAGTTCCTTATCAAGCTAACTGGCTGAATGGATACAAAAACAAAACTCCTATATGTGCTATCTACAAAAGACCCACCTCAAACCTAGGGACATGTACAGACTGAAAATGAGGAGCTGGAAAAAGATATATCAAGTAAATGGAGATCAACAGAAAACAGGAGTAGCAATGCTCATATTAGATAAAATATACTTTGAAATAAAGGCTGCGATAAAAGACAAAAAAGGATACTACATAATACTTAAGGAATCAATTCAAGAAGCTATAGCAATTATAAATATATATGCACCCAACACAGGACCACCTCAATACGTAAGGCAAATGCTAACAAGTATGAAAGGGGAAATTAGTAATACCACAATAAGAGTGGGGGGCTTTAGTACCCTACTCACATCCATGGATAGATCAACCAAACAGAAAATTAGCCAGGAAACTCAAGATTTAAATGACAAAATGGACCAGTTAGACCTAATTGATATCCACAGGGTATTTCACCCAAAAACCATGGATTTCACCTTTTTCTCAAGTGCCTACGAAACATTCTACAGGACAGATCACATCCTGGGCCATAAATCTAGTCTGTGTAAATTGAAATTAAAAAAAATTGAAATCATTTCGAACATCTTTTCTGATCACATTGCAGAAAAGTTAGATCTCAACAACAAGGAAAAAAAAAAAAAGCATAAAAAGCACAAACATTTGGAGGCCAAACAAGAGAAATATCAAATAAACAACCTAACTTTACACCTAAAGCAGCTAGAAAAGGAAGAACAGAAGAACCCCAAAATTAATAGAAAGAAAGAAATCATAAAAGCAAAGCAGAAATAAATGAAAAAGAAACGAAGGAGACTATAGCAAAGATCAACAAAACTAAAGCCTGGTTCTTTGAGAAGATAAATAAAATAGACAGTCTGTTAGCCAGATCTATCAATAATGAAAGGGAGAAAAATCAAATTAATAAAATAGAAGTGAAAATGGAGAAATCACAAAGGACAACACGGAAGTACAAAAGATCATAAAAGATTACTACAGTAACTATATGCTAATAGAATGGACAATTTGGAAGAAATACAAACTAATAGAAAAACATAACCTTCCAAAACTGAACGAGGAAGAAATAGAAAATTGTAACATCACAAGCACAGAAATGAAACTGTAATCAAAAATCTTCCAAAAAAACAAAAGCCCAGGACCAGATGGCTTCACAGGTGAATTCTACCAAAAACTGAGGGACGAGCTAACATCCATCCTACTCAATCTCATCCAGAAAATTGCAAAGGAAGATAAACTTGCACTCATTTTATGAAGCCACCATCACCCAAACACAAAAACCAGACAAAGATGCCACAAAAAAAGATAACTAGGGTCCAATATCACTGATCAACATAGATGCAAAAATCCTCAGCAAAATTCTAGCAAACAGAATCCAATAGCATCTCAAAATGATAAAACATCATGACCAAATAGGCTTTATTCCAGGGATGCAAGGATTCTTCAATATTCACAAAGAAATCAATGCAATACACCATATTAACAATTTGAAAGATAAAACAATATGATTATCTCAATAGATGCAAAGAAAGCCTTTGACAAAATTCAACACCCATTTATGATTTAAAAAAAAAAAAACTCTCCAGAAAGCAGGCATAGAAGGAACATTAAAGTGAAAGTCACTCAGCCATGCCCAACTCTTTGTAACCCCAAGGACTATGCACTCCATGGAATGTTCTAGGCCAGAATACTGGAGTGGGTAGCTGTTCACTTCTCCAAGGGATCTTCCCAACCCAGGGATCAAACCCAGGTCTCCCACATTTCAGGCTGATGCTTTACCAGCTGTGCCACCAGGGAAGCCCAAATAAGAAATCTGCTAACAAGGGGTGGCTAGCTCAGTCGGTAGAAAATGAGACTCTTAATCTGAGAAGGAACATACCTCAGCATAATAAAAGCCATATATGACAAACCCACAGCAAACATTATCCTCAATGGTGAAAAACTGAAAGCATTTCCTCTAAAATCAGGAACAACACAAGGGTGTCCACTTTCACCACTACTATTCAACATAGTTTTGGAAGTCCTAGTCACAGCAATCAGAGAAATAAATAAATAAATAAATAAAAGGAATTCAGATTGGAAAAAAAAGAAGTAAAACTCACACTGTTTGAAGATGACATGATCCTCTACAGTGAAAACCCTAAAGATACCATCAGAAAACTACTACAGCCAATAAATGAATATAGGAAAGTTGCAGGATATAAGATTAGTACACAGAAATCCCTTGCATTCCTATACACTAGCATTGAGCGATTTCACTTTCACTTTTCACTTTAATGCATTGGAGAAGGAAACGGCAACCCACTCCAGTGTTCTTCCCTGGAGAATCCCAGGGATGGAGGAGCCTGATGGGCTGCTGTCTATGGGGTCGCACAGAGTTGGATATGACTGAAGCGACTTAGCAGCAGCAGCAGCAGCAGCATGAGCATCTTATCTTTGACAAAAGAGGCAAAAATATAAATGGAGAAAAGTCAGTCTCTTTAACAAGTGATGCTGGGACAACTTGTCAACCACATTAAGGAAAAAAAAAAAGTGAAACTAGAACATTTTGTAACACCATATAATAAAATAGACACAAATGGATTAAACATCTAAATGTAAAAGCAGAAACTATAAAACTCTTAGAGGAAAACATAGGCAGAACACTCTCTGACATAAATCACAGCAAGATTCTCTATGGCCCACCTCCCAGTGTAATGGAAATAAAAACAAAAATAAACAAATGGGACCTAATTAAACTTAAAAGCTCTTGCACAACGAATGAAACTATAAGCACAGTGAAAAGACAGCCTTCAGAATGGGAGAAAATAGCAAATGCAGCAACTGACAAAGAATTAATCTCAAAAATATATAAACAGCTCATGCAGGTCAATACCAGGAAAACACAAAACCTAATCAAAAATTGGGCCAAAGAACTAAACAGACATTTGCCCAAAGAAGACATACAGATGGCTAATAAACACATGAAAAGATGTTTAACATCACTTATTATTAGAGAAATGCAAATCAAAACCACAATGAGGTATCATCTTATGCTGGTTAGAATAGCCACCATCAAAAGTCTACAAAAAATAAATGCTGGAGAGGGTTGGAGAAAAGGGAACCCTCTTACACTGTTGGTAGGAGTGCAAATTAATGCAACCACTATGGAGAACAATTCAGAGAGATTCCTTAAAAAAACTGGAAATAGAACTGCCATATGATTTAGTAATTGCACTGCTTGGCATACACACTGAAGAAACCAGAATTGAAAGAGACACATGTACCCCAATATCATCACAGCAGTTAGAATAGCTAGAACATGGAAGTAACCTAGATGTCCATCAGCAGATAAATGGATAAGGAAAGTGTGGTACATACATAAAATGGAATATTATCCAGGTAAACAAAAGAATACATCTGAGTCAGTTCTAATGAGGTGGATGAAACTGGAGCCTATTATAGAGTGAAGTAAGTCAGAAAGAAACACCAATACAGTATGTTAATGCATATATATGTAACCTAGAAAGACTGTTTATAATCAAATATGCAAGGCAGACACAGACAAAATATACAAAGAAGACACAGACTTTTGGACTATGTGGGGGAAGGTGAGGGTGGGATGATATGAGAGAATAGTATTGAAACATGTATATTACCATATGTAAAATAGATGACCAGTGCAAGTTCAATCATGAAGCAGGACACTCAAAGCTGGTGCTCTAGGACAATCCAGAGGGATGAGGTGGAGTGGAGAAGGGGGATTTCAGCATGGGAGGACACATGATCACCCATGGCTGATTCAGGTTGACATATGGCAAAGCCACCACAGTATTATAAAGTAATTAGCATCCAATTTAAAAATATAATAAACTTCCAAAAAAATTGTACCTTCCACACAAAGTTGTTGATGATTGAGTCAGTTTATGACAAGTACCAGCCCCTGCCACCGAGTAAAACACATGAAAAGTTTCTTCAATAAATAAATACTCTGCCCCTTCCAAAAAAAAAAAAAAAGAGTAAGTGGAAAAGCAGTTATATGCCAATGAATGTACATACACACTGAAGAAACCAGAATTGAAAGAGACACATGTACCCCAATGTTCACTGCAGCACTGTTAACAGTAGTTAGGACATGGAAGCAAACTAGATGCCCATTGGCAGAAGAATGGATAAGGAAGTTGCAGTACATCCATAAAATGGAATATTATCCAGATATAAAAAAGAAAGAATGCATTTGAGTCAGTTCACAATTTCACTGATCTCAGACACTTGAAAAGTAATGCTCAAAATCCTTGATTCATTTTGAAATACACTAACCTTAATTAAAAGTGTTTAAATCACTCCTTAATCTCCTTCGTGTCCCTCATCAGTTCAGTTCAGTCACTCAGTCATGTCCGACTCTTTGTGACCCCATGAATCACAGCACGCCAGGCCTCCCTGTCCATCACCAACTCTCGGAGTTCATTCAAACTCACATCCATCGAGTCAGTGATGCCATCCAGCCATCTCATCCTCTCTCGTCCCCTTCTCTTCCTGCCCCCAATCCCTCCCAGCATCAGAGTCTTTTCCAATGAGTCAACTCTTCACATGAGGTGGCCAAAGTACTGGAATTTCACCTTTAGCATCATTCCTTCCAAAGAAATCCCAGGGCTGATATCCTTCAGAATGGACTGGTTGGATCTCCTTGCAGTCCAAGGGACTCTCAAGAGTCTTCTCCAACACCACAGTTCAAAAGCATCAATTCTTGGGCTTAACTTTCTTCACAGTCTAACTCTCACATCCATACATGACTACTGGAAAAACTATAGCCTTGACTAGATGGACCTTTGTTGGCAAAGTAATGTCTCTGCTTTTTAATATGCTATCTAGGTTTGTCATAACGTTCCTTCCAAGGAGTAAGCATCTTTTAATTTCATGGCTGCAATCACCATCTGCAGTGATTTTGGAGCCCCCAAAATATCAAGTCTGACATTGTTTCCACTGTTTCCCCATCTATTTCCCATGAAGTGATGGGATCAGATGCAACGATCGTTCCTGTGCTTCTTCCACCCCAGTGTTTCTCATGATGTACTCTGCATATAAGTTAAATAAGCAGGGTGACAATATACAGCCTTGACATACTCCTTTTCCTATTTGGAATCAGTCTGTTGCTCCAGGTCCAGTTCTAACTGTTGCTTCCTCACTGCATATAGGTTTCTCAAGAGGTAGGTCAGGTGGTCTGGTATTCCCATCTCTTTCAGAATTTTCCACACTTTATTGTGATCCACGCAGTCAAATGCTTTGGCATTGTCAATAAAGCAGATACAGATTTTTTTTTTTTTTGGAACTCTTTTGCGTTTTCCGTGATCCATCAGATGTTGGCATTTTAATCTCAGATTCCTCTGCCTTTTCCAATACCAGCTTGAACATCTAGAAGTTCATGGTTCACGTATTGCTGAAGCTTGGTTTGGAGAATTTTGAGCATTACTTTACTAGCATGTGAGATGAGTGCAACTGTGCGGTAGTTTGAGCATTCTTTGGTATTGACTTTCTTCGGGACTGGGATGAAAAATGATTTTTTCCAGTCCTATGGCCACTGCTGAGTTTTCCAAATTTGCTTGCATATTGAGTGCAGCATTTTCATGGCATCATCTTTCAGGATTTGAAATAGCACAACTGGAATTCCATCACTTCCACTAGCTTTGTTCGTAGTGATGCTTTCTAAGGCTCACTTGACTTCACATTCCAGGATGTCTGGCTCTAGGTGAGTGATCACATCATCGTGATTATCTTGGTCATGAAGATCTTTTTTGTACAGTTCTTCTGTGTATTCTTGCCATCTCTTCTTAATATCTTCTGCTTCTGTTAAGTCCATGCCATTTTTTTCCTTTATTGAAACCATCTTTGCATGAAATATTCCCTTGGTATCTCTAGTTTTCTTGAAGAGTTCTCTAGTCTTTCCCATTCTGTTGTTTTCCTCTATACCTTTGCATTGATCACTGAGGAATGCTTTCTTATCTCTCCTTGCTATTCTTTGGAACTCTGCATTCAGATTCTTATATTTTTCCTTTTCTCCTTTGCTTTTTGCTTCTCTTCTTTTAACAGATATTTGTAAGACCTTCCCAAAAGCCATTTTGCTTTTTTGCATTTCTTTTCCATGGGGATGGTCTTGATCCCTGCCTCCTGTACAATGTCACAAAACTCCATCCATAGTTGTTCAGGCACTCTATCGATCAGATCTAGTCCCTTAAATCTATTTCTCACTTCCACAGTATAATCATAAGGGATTTGATTTAGGTCATACCTGAATGGTCTAGTGGTTTCCCCCACTTTCGTCAATTTAAGTCTGACTTTGGTAATAAGAAGTTTATGACCTGAACCACAGTCAGCTCCTGGTTTTGTTTTTCTGCTGACTGTATAGAGCTTCTCCATCTTTGGCTGCAAAGAATATACTCAATCTGATTTCAGTGTTGACCATCTGGTGCTGTCCGTGTGTAGAGTCTTCTCTTTTGTTGTTGGAAGAGTATGCTTGCTATGATCAGTGCATTCTCTTGGCAAAACTCTATTAACTTTTGCCCTGCTTCATTACATATTCCAAGGCCAAATTTGACTGTTACCATGGTATTTCTTGACTTCCTACTTTTGCATTCCAGTTCCCTGAAGAGGACATCTTCTTTGGATGTTAGTTTTAAAAAGGTCTTTTAGGTCTTCATAGATACATTCAGCTTCTTCAGCATTACTGGTTGGGACATAGGCTTGGATTACTGTGATATTGAATGGTTTGCCATGGAAACGAACAGAAATCATTCTGTCATTTTTGAGATTGCCTCCAATTACTGCATTTCGGACTCTTGTTGAGCATGATGGATACTCCATTTCTTCTAAGGAATTCATGCCCTCATTAGTATATATAATGGTCATCTGAGTTAAATTCACTCATTCCAGTCCATTTTAGTTCACTGATTCTTACAATGTTGATGTTCACTCTTACTGTTTCCTGTTTGACCATTTCCAATTTACCTTGATTCGTGGACCTAAAATTCCAGGTTCCTATGCAACATTTCTCTTTATAACATCGGATTTTGCTTCTATTGTCAATCACATCCACAACTGGGTGTTGTTTTTGCTTTAGCTCCATCCCTTCATTCTTTCTGGAATTATTTCTCCACTGATCTTCAGTAGCATATTGGGTACCTACAGACCTGGGGAGTTCTTCTTTTAGTATCCTATCATTTTACCTTTTCATGCTGTTTGTGAGGTTCTCAAGGCAAGAATGCTAGAGTGGTTTGTCATTCCCTTCTTCAGTGGACCACATTCTGTCAGACTTCACCCCTATGACCAGCCCATCCTGGGTGGCCCCAGATGGCATGGCTTAGTTTTATTGAGTTAGACAAGGCTGTGGTCCACCTGATCTGATTGACTAGTTTTCTGTGATTATGGTTTCAGTGTGTCTGCCCTCTGACGCCTTCTCGCTACACCTCCCATCTTACTTGGGTTTCTCTTACCCTGGACTTGGGATTTCTCTTCACGGCTGCTCCTGTAAAGTGCAGCTGCTGCTCCTTACCTTGGACAAGGTTGCCCGAACTGACCTTGAACCTTGGAGTAGGTTTTCTTGCCCCCCCCCCCCGTGCCAGTGCAGCCACTACTCCTTGGATGTGGGGTAGCTCCTCTCAGCCGCTCCTGCACTGTCGCAGCCTGGCGCTCTCGGCCGTTGCTGCCTGGCGCTTTTGGCTGCTGCCTCTGACCTCGGACGTGGAGTAGCTCCTCTTGGCCACTGCCCCTGACCTTGGGTGAGGAGTAGCTCTTCTCAGCCATGCTTCTGCGTGGTCCGTCACAGCCGGCACACTTCTGCATGGTCAGTAGCAGCTGGTGCGCTTGCCATGTCCCTCATAGAGAATGTAAAATTTAGTCAGTCTGTGGAAATTAGTGACCAGCCACAAAAAGTAGAGAAAACATTTATCACTTCCCTAGTAAGATTTTCTAAACCACTTTCTGTTGTGGCTTTTTTTTTTTATGGAGATACTGACAGATTGTGTACTTCTGTTTGGCAGTTGTAGTGGAAATGAGGACAATTTATTAAGAATAAAAATGTTTTCATTTACTTAAAAGCAGCAGGTGTTAAGCTTCCAAAATCATTTGAAAAACATATCTTATAGAAGTCCACAAAGAGTTCTGAAAATCACAATATAATACTTTTATATTCCCTCCATACAATTAGTCAAATTTCTGATGTCTCAGCTGTGGGCTGTGAGTGTACTGAGCCCACTGTGAGTGGGCTGTGAATGAGGAAATCTTCACTTTTGTCTCAACTGAGATACTATCTGTCTTAATGACTCGAAGCAAATCACTTTAACCTCTATTGGTCTCAGATATAGGATTTGTCAATTGCTAAGGTGCCTTTCAACTATAAAATAATATATCTGCATTTGTGCTTGTACAAAATAATGGTGGGATTTGAAAACTATTTATCTGGTGTCATGCCTGCCTGTCTTCCACAGAGCAAAACAAGGCAGAGATAATGCATCTATTGTTACATCAGTCCACTGCTTGGTGCCAAGTTATAGGAAATCATCTGGCAGAGAAGAAAGATAAGGAGATTCTCTAATCACACATCTTAAATGTCTCCATTTTTTAATTGTCACTACTTATTGAAAATATTTTCAGGACAACTTCACAGGCAGCAGAATATATGGAGAATATTGGAAAAGGACACAATTAACTTTTAGAAAAGGCTGGTTAAATACTTCAATTGATGAAACTTTTTTCTATAACCAGTATGTCTATGACTTGCTATCCAATTCAAGGTAATTAAGTGATTTTCACATAATATAGAGATGATTTTCATTTAAACACCACTATGTCTTATTGATATGCAATTTTGTTCAACTGACTAGATTTTTATTTATTTATTTTTTCTTTCATTTGTTGGATATTTCACCAGAAATATCTAGTGCTATTTAGCAATATATTGTGTTTCCCATAACTTATTGTTAGAAGAATATGAACATTTTCACTCCTAGCTTCTAACTAAAATGTTTGACTCATCAATTAATGTACTGTTAATGTACAGTAACATTAAAAACTAGGGGGTCCAATGGCATGTTTTCTTTTTGAAACTCTTATCTTTCTTATGTTCCCTAGGTAAAATATTCCAGGTAATTTCTAGTAATTCATATATCTGACCTCCTGTAATATATCCTTTGTGGGTAGATATAGATTTCAAAATGGCTCATTTTACCATAGGAAGTTATAAATTTAAACCCTATTGATAATTAGAAATCTATTTCACATAGTACTTTCTTAGCATGATACAAGTAACTATGGAAAAAATAACACCTACTGGTTTAAAATTAGATTTATGGACTTACCAACAACTCAGGTTCAATCCCTGGGTTGGGAAGATCCCCTGGGGAAGGGAATGGCAAACCACTCCAGTATTCTTGCCTTGTAATCCCATACATAGACAGGCTCCAGTCCACAGAGTCACAAAACACTGAACATGACTGAGCAACTAACACTTTCAGCTGTTCCAGTGGTTGAGAATCTGCCTTCCACTACAGGGGATATGGGTTTGAGTCCTGATTGGGTAACTAAGATCCTGCATGCTATGGAACAGTCCATGCATTGAAACTAGTAAAAGCCAGCATTCTGAAATGAAGATCCAGCACAGCTAAAATAAATAAAAATAAATTTACATTTAGTTCTAGTATGTTGAACTAAGGAATGATTTTTCTACATTTATTTTTACTGTTTTTGTGATTTTCAGTGTGAAATTAAACTATGGCTGTAATCATTTGAGTTTTCCAAGAGAGAACTTAACAGCCTGAATTAACAAGCTCTTATGTAGTTACCAAAATAATGAATAAAATACAGGCCCATTAGCACAGGCCTAGACTCATAGAGCAAAGATATATATGAAAAGGATGCCTAAGACAAACAGAAGGAATGAAAAAATTGTTTGCCCATTATTTAACCATCTATAGTTTAGTTGCAGCTAATCCTCAGCAATGCTCTGTTTGCCATGGAGATGGGATTTGGATGACTTGGTTCTTGAGGCCACACCCGTCTCCCCAGATCCTAGATGATGTGGGCCTTTTGGAAGAAGTAGGTGAGGAAAATCTCCAACAGCACACACCTCCTCACCTAGAAAGAGAAGACATAACATCCACTTTGAGATAGTTTTCCAACAGTAACGGAGGATTTCAGTCCATAGAGAATATATACAAGGCCAATCCAAATTCTTTAATTTTCAGATGTGTTTTCATCTTAGCAAATGAGATTTCATGTGCAAAGAAGACAAAATAGCAAGGGGGGAAAGAGGAGACTTTTGAATGGAACTTCCCCCAACCTCAATAATAAAATATTTTCCACAGGACAAAAGATATAGATATAGATATAGATATAGATATATAGATATAGATATATAATTGGATTTTTATTCTTTGTTTATTCTCAGTATCATACAGTAGAAACTCTGTTCCTACAGAGAAGAGTCCTGAATATATGTTTTGTTTTGTTTTATTTTTTTTTCTAAATAAGCACAGGGAAAGGTTATGGTTTCTCTAGCAACAGATGACTTTCTATTTTTCTTTTGGAGGGAAAATACATACTTTGATTTTATAAAGAACATTTCATTTCAGGTAACAAAGTATTTTTTGGCCAAATTGTCACCCTGCCCCAGCAAAGTGGATACGTAATATCTTTCTCACTTAACTCTGGCAGGAAAATGGCAGATAGGACCAGCCACTGAGGCAGGAACTTCATCTCCTGTGCTCAGTGTCATGCTTGTTAGGAAATCATGGCACTTTATTGACAGCCCTGTGAGAACTTTGGCAAAGGAGTCTGACAGAAGCCCCTGATATGACCCTCCCAGTAATCCAATCCTGGCAGGATTTCCTCCACTTGAGTTGTGGGCATGGCTTGTGACTTGCTTCTAACCAATAGAATACAGCAATGGTGTAGAGCTCTCACTGTCACTCATTTGATTAGGTTATATTTGTAAGACTCCAGGTAGCACACTTGAGAGAGACCCTCCTGCTGCCCTTGGTACAGAAAAGGGGAAACTTTTAGGAGATGAAGGCAATTCCCCAGCCAACAGTAATAAGTTGATAGGGTTTAAAGGAATGCAGCTGCAAGGAAATTAATGTTTTTATTTGTAAAAGTTTATTTCATTGAAGTACAATTGATTGACAATGTCATGTTATACTTTGCCATACAGCAAAGTGATTCAGTTATAGATATAAATACACTATTTTCCCCATTCTTTTCCATTATGGCTTATCACTGGATGTTGAATATTGTCCCCTGTGCCATATTCTATCCTTTGTTGTTTACTCATCCTTTGTATAATAGTTTGCATTCGCTAATCCCAACCCCTCCATCCATCTGTTTCCCACTCTCTCTCCCCATTGGTGACCATAAGTAATAAGGTCACCAATATTCTCTATATTTGTATGTCTGTTAAGGGAATGAATCTTGCTAACAATTAGAGAAGGACACTAAGTTTCAGAAAAGAAGGAAGTTCAGCTGGCACATTCATTGATAATAAATGTGCATAACTAAGCTTGTTATGTAGCAGTAGATAACTAATACAAAGGACTCTGCAAATGGATACTTGTTAGGCTGAGGTGAGCAGTTATAAGGCAATAATAAAAGGGAGGTAATATTACAAAGGCTTGGAACTCAAACATAGGTGGGTTTATATCCACATTTGTCACTAAATGTCTGACTTGAACCCCTTTTATTCACAACTTCATTTGCAAGATGGAGCTAATTAATACCTAGCCTGCTCACAGTGATAAGAATTACAAATAATGTCTCTAAAAATATCTAGCACAGTTCCTGTAACTTAATGGATGTACAATAAAAGCTAGCTAGCAGTAGATGTAGTCACAGTAGGAAAAGATTTTTGACCCTATCCTAAAGCTCTAGTTAATGCAGAGTGGATGAGGTGGGGGTGGTTGTAAGATAGCTTTCCCCTAGTGAGAAAACCTGATTGACAAGATGAGGTCAATATATAGGTTCAAGAAATCAGCTAACTTTTTACTCCACTGGGACCTCATGGTACTTGAAGGTGGTTGAATTAAGGGCCTAATGTCTTTGACATTTTGGCAGTGGTAAGCTCCCTGCCTATTAGATTGCTTCCCTTTTGTTTGTCTTATTCTATTGTTAGGGAATCACTGAGGACATTTTCTAAAACACAGTGAGTCAGTGGTGCCTGAGGGATGAGCTGATGTTGGTGCGCTTATCCTGGAAGATGCCTAGGTGAACATCTAGGATCTGTAGGCACCCATGTAGGATGCCTACAGGGGCTCCTGTGAAGAGACAAGAAAGGGGTACATAAAAGAGAGTAATATGAAAGTTTTAAATAACATATATAAAATAGATAGCTAATTCTGTATAACTCAGGGAACCCAAACAGGGGTTCTGTGACAATCCAGAAGAGTGGGGTGAGGAGGGGGATGAAAAGGTGGTTTGGGAAGGAGGGGAAATGGGTGTACCTATGGCTGATTCTTGATGTATGACAGAAAACAACAAAATTCTGTAAAGCAAATATCTTTCAATTCAAAAAAATAAAGTGGTTAAAAAAAGAGAGCAAAGCATTAAACTAAGTCAACCTCAGTTCAGTTTAGTTAAGTTCAGTTGCTCAGTTGTGCCCTACTTTTTGCAGCCTCATCGACTGCAGCATGCCAGGCCTCCTTGTCCATCACCAACTCCCAGAGTTTACTCAAACTCATGTTCATTGTGTTGGTGATGCCATTCAACCAACCATCTCATCCTCTGTTGTCCCCTTCTCCTGCCTTCAATATTCCCAGCATCAGGGTGTAAGTGAACCTAAATATTAATAATAATGTCAAATGAGAAGGTCCAGAGACAGAACAGAAATGAGGTGTAAAACCCTTCAATTAGGACAGAACTAAAAAGATGCAGAATAGCAAGGAATGTGCTTATTATTTTATGGATAGGATGTGCTTTGCACCGGCTAATCTAGATGCCTTAGAATGTGAGATTTAGGCACAGAAAGACATGGTTCTGAGTTGAAAAACTAAAGAGATGTAGGCCATCTAATAAGAGGTTCACTTAAATTTGAGCAGTTCCATAATCAACCAGAAGCCTACTGCCATGGAAGGATAAACTCTTTGGGTTTTCTCTGGTTGCCAGTAAAACAAGCCTGCAGTTCTGACGGTTCTGGAAATGGTCTGACCTTCCATACATAGTATACACCAGAGCCTCCCATATCTCTCTGGACTAAAATTGGCTCCTAGAGCAGACAAATACAAATCACTACAATAGGCACTGCCCACCCAGCAACACCAATGCTATTCAGGAAGATTCACCTGTAATTATGACATTTGAATATGGCTAAATTTGTGACTGCTACAAACTATAATTTTTGCCTTCATGAATCTACAGAGGGATGCAGTTTTGAATGAATGAAAAACAAATAGGGATGTGCAAGAGATACGCTTTCCAACAACTGATGCTGGGTTAAGACATGTACAGTTCAGTTCAGTTCATTTCAGTCGCTCAGTCATGTCTGACTATTTGCAACCCCATGAAACGCAGCATGCCACACCTCCCTGTCTATCACCAACTCCAGGAGTCCACCCAAACCCATGTCCATTAAGTCGGTGATGCTACCCAACCATCTCATCCTCTGTCATCCACTTCTCCTCCTGCGCTCAATATTCCCCAGCATCAGGGTTTTTTTTCAAATGAGTCAGTTCTTTGCAACAGGTAACAAAGTATTGGAGTTTCAGCTTCAACATCAGTCCTTCCAATGAACACCCAGGACTGATCTCCTTTAGGATGGACTGCCTGGATCTCCTTGCAGTCCAGTTCAGTTCAGTTGTTTAGTCATGTCTGACTCTTTGCAACCCCTTGAATTACAGCATGCCAGGCCTCCCTGTCCATCACCATTTCCTGGGGTTCACTCAAACTCATGTCCATTGAGTCAGTGATGCCATCCAGCCATCTCATCCTCTGTTGTCCTCTTTCCCTCCTGTCCCCAGTCCCTCCCAGTGTCAGAGTTTTTTTTCCAATGAGTCAACTCTTGGCATGAGGTGGCCAAAGTATTAGTGTTTCAGCTTTAGCATCATTGCTTCCAAAGAAATTCCAGGGCTGATCTCCTTCAGAATGGACTGGTTGCATTTCCTTGCAGTCCAAGGGACTCTCAAGAGCCTTCTCCAACACCACAGTTTAAACGCATCAATTCTTCTGCGCTCAGCCTTCTTCACAGTCCAACTCTCACATTCATACATGGATGGAAAAACCATAGCCTTGACTAGACAGATCTTAGTAGACAAAGTAATATCTCTGCTTTTGAATATGCTATCTAGGTTGGTCATAACTTTTCTTCCAAGGAGTAAGCGTCTTTTAATTTCATGGCTGCAGTCACCAAATGCAGTGATTTTGGAGCCCCCCAAAATAAAGTCTGACACTGTTTCCACTGTTTCCCCATCTATTTCCCATGAAGTGATGGGACTGGATGCCATGATCTTCATTTTCTGAATGTTGAGCTTTAAGCCAACTTTTTCACTCTCCTCTTTCATTTTCATCAAGAGGCTTTTTAGTTCCTCTTCACTTTCTGCCATAAGGGTGGTGTCATCTGCATATCTGAGGTTATTGATATTTCTCCCGGCAATCTCGATTCCAGCTTGTGTTTCTTCCAGCCCAGCGTTTCTCATGATGTACTCAAACTACCACACAATTGCACTCAGCTCACACGCTAGTAAAATAATGCTCAAAATTCTCCAAGCCAGTCTTCAGCAATACGTGAACTATGAACTTCCAGATGTTCAAGCTGATTTTAGAAAACACAGAGGAACTAGAGATCAAATTGCCAACATCCACTGGATCATCGAAAAAGCAAGAGTGTTCCAGAAAAACATCTATTTCTGCTTTATTGACAATGCCACAGCCTCTGAGTGTGTGGATCACAATAAACTGGAAAATTCTGAAAGAAATCGGAATACAAGACCACCTGATCTGCCTCTTGAGAAACATATATGCAAGTCAGGAAGCAAATTATTCAAGCAAGTTCGAACTGGACATGGAACAACAGACTGGTTCCAAAAAGGAAAAGGAGTACGTCAAGGCTGTATATTGTCACTGTGCTTGTTTAACTTCTATGAAGAGTACATCATGAGAAACCCTGGGCTGGAAGAAGCAATTGAAGTCCAAGGGACTCTCAAGAGTCTTCTCTAACACCACATTTCAAAAGCATCAATTCTTCAGCACTCAGATTTCTTTATTCTCCAACTCTCACATCCATACATGACCACTGGAAAAGCCATGTTTTTATCTATATGTCTCATCTAAGACATGTAGATGAAGCTTTAAAGAGATGAAGTCCCCTTGCTGATGTCATTAAAAAGAAAAACAATATGAAACTAAAAAAAAAAAATAATCTGTTATACTGAGTGAAATCTGAAAAAGACAAACAAAAAATGTATTAATGCATATGTATGAAATTTAAAAAAATAGTGCTGATTAATCTACTTTCAGGGAAGAAATGGAGATGCAGATGGAAAGAAGAGACCTGTGAAGGTGGTGGATAAAGGAGAACATGGAAGGAATTGATAGGTAGCATTGACATATATACACCATCCTGTGTAAAGTAGATAGCTAGTAAGAAGTTGCTATCTAACACAAAGTCCAGCTTGGTGCTCTGTGACCACCTAGCAGAGTGGGCTGGAGGCGGGGTGTGTGGTGGGCAGGGAAGAACACATAAGGGGTAGAGGGATATAAATATAATTATGACCAATTCACATTTCTGTATGGAGAAACCGGCACAACATTGTAAATCAATTTTCCTCCAGTTAAAAAATAAAATAAATTTCTTCAACAATTATGAAATAATGAAGTCAAAAATTTCATTTCCTCTGTAATAAGTGAGGCAATTTTGTTATCTAAAATTTGAAACACCAAATTCTTTCTGCAAAAAAAAAAAAAAAAAAAAGACACCTCTCTTTTATGTTCCATACTTCACTGGTTCCCTAAATATATGCTCAGGGCCTTAAGCCCTGTCCCCTAGATGCAGAACATAAGGGTGTATTTTTGTGCAAGTAATTTTGAGGCAAAAGGAAGCAGAGTAAAGATGGGTAGATACTACACAAAGCTTTGAATTCATTTGAAGCCAGTTCAGGCTGAGTCTATGAGGAATTCAAGAGACTGAATGGTTACTAGATGAGTAGCTCAGATTATTTCCTGGATATCAGGCAGCCATTGGCCATGGTCATGGCTGTCTCCAAAGGGAGAATAACTGCCAGGAAATTTTCAAGCTAGTGCCTTCAATTGGTAGATGGGGATTTTCTTGAGATCGGTACAGCCATGAGTCCTTAGCAGCTGATACTGTATGCAATTCGAGGATGACTACATCAGCACAGTAGAGGGACTAGGGTGGGAGATCAGAAGCGTCTATTAATTTAGTGTGCTTATGAGAAATCCAATTCAATCTACTTAATGGTAAGAACTTCTTTAAGCCTCCCAAACAAATAGAATATGTAATCACCTATCCTTGAATATTCAATGCTTATTTCTTTGGGTTAAATATTGCTCTCTTCCTATGACCCGCATATATAAAAGAAATTAAGAGGTAGCATGAAATATTAACTCTCAAATAAAAATCAGCTTCTCAGGGGTAGAAGGATCTTAAAGCAGAGAAAGAGCAATGACTGGGGAGTGGGACAGGAGGTGAAGGCTTCAGGAGTTGGTGGTGATGACCACTCAAGACGCCTTTGCCTCATTTTCTCAATTTGTGCAATTAAGTAGCTTCAAGCTGCCCTTCTTCCTTCCACACTGGAAGTCTCCACCCAGAATGAATATAACTACAATGTGAACAGAGTCCTTTAGAAGATTACTTATTAATAAAGCTGAGAATAGAAGAACTTGGGATAAAACAGAGGTGGCAGAATAATGCTTTTTCATACCACAAATAGCAAACTGCACAGGGAATGAACTCTCATATGACATGAGAAGGAAATAAGAAATTAAAAGTCTGTGCAAAAAGTAAGAGACAAGTGTTTTCACAATCAAAAATAGCAATTTCAAACCATCTTGAAATAAATGGGAAGTCAAAGTTGTCTGAGAAAAAACATATTTTATTAAAAAATCTGAGAGTTTCTAAAACTATGATTCAAAGAAGTAAACAAACAAAAAAAAGTTTTGACAGATTTTAAAATTAATGAAGAAGGATGGAATATCATCATGTCAGAGCAAGAAACTGTTGATCTCTAAAATTTGGGCTTCAGTTGTTAGATCACCAAGCCAGAAGTAAAGAACCCAACAAATGAAGTAGGTGCAGAGAGGAAAGGCAAGCCTCTAAACTTTTGTGTTCATGAATAGTTGATTTGGTGGAAGGCCAAATCCTCTTGGGAACCAAGTATATTTCACAATTTCCCTAGTTTTGATGAACTTCTCCACTTGAACTAAGTGGGAATAATGTAAGTATACTGGTGCTAAGACTTTGTGAGATGGGCCTTTATTTTTCACTAATTACCCAGCAGTAGTAAAAGGAAGAGAGAAAGAGAAAAAACAAACTTTAAAAGGAAGCAAGCCACTTTTTCTCAACAGATCTGTGGAATGAAACTCTTGCTACCATTGGAAAGGAAAGAGTTGTATCTCTAAACTGCCAAAAAAAAAACCAAGGTAAAAGTAATTTTTCCTCCGGTGTATTTACCCTGGGATAGATACATAAATTTACTTCTCTCTGCAAAGGTTTAATGTGAATGAGAACATCAGGCAATTTAGTAGGAAGCTGTTATCTACATCATGTTTGCTCTTTCTCATGATCACTTAAAATGTCTCATTGTTCAAACAATGAGAATATTTCTCATACAAGCTATAAAGCAGAAGTCATTTTTCTCAATACCACTTTAACCAAGTCAGTCAGTTAGTTCAGTCGCTCAGTTGTGTCCGAGTCTTTGTGATCCCAGGAATCGCAGCACACCAGGCCTCCCTGTCCATCACCAAATCCCGGAGTTCACTTAGAGCCACGTCCATTGAGTCGGTGATGCCATCCAGTCATCTCATCCTCTGTCTTCCCTTTCTCCTTCTGCCCCTAATCCCTCCCAGCATCAGAGTCTTTTCCAATGAGTCAACTCTTCGCAAGAGGTGGCCAAAGTACTGGAGTTTCAGCTTCAGCATCATTCCCTCCAAAGAAATCCCAGGGCTGATCTCCTTCAGAATGGACTGGTTGGATCTCCTTGCAGTCCAAGGGACTCCCAAAGTCTTCTCCAGCACCACAGTTCAAAGGAATCAATTCTTCAGCACTCAGCTTTCTTCACAGTCCAACTCTCACATCCATACATGACTACTGGAAAAATCAGAGCCTTGACTAGACAGACCTTTGTTGGCAAAGTAATGTCTCTGCTTTTCAATATACTATCTAGGTTGGTCATAACTTTCCTTCTAAGGAATAAGGGTCTTTTAATTTCATGGCTGCAATCACCATCTGCAATGATTTTGGAGCCCCCCCAGAATAAAGTCTGGCACTGTTTCCACTGTTTCCCCATCTATTTCCCATGAAGTGATGGGACCAGATACCATGAACTGAATACTAATCACTGCAGCAATAATAAGAGTTAACATTTGATGAAGGTTATGTGCCAGCAATATCTTCAGTTCAGTTAAGTTCAGTTCAGTCACTCAGTCGTGTCTGACTCTTTGCAACCCCATGAATCACAGCACGCTAGGCCTCCCTGTCCATCACCAGTGGTTCAAATGTATGAATTAATTTAAAGTTCAGAATACTCTTTTGAGATGCTGTGATGGTTAATTTCATGTGTCCAGGCTGTTAGAGTGCTACAGTCAAGATGCCAGCAAATCTGGAAAACTCAGTAGTGGCCACAGGACTGGAAAAGGTCAGTTTTCATTTCAATTCCAAAGAAGGGCAATGCCCCCAAATGCACAAACTACCAAACAATTAAACTCATTTGGCATGCTAGAAAGATAATGCTCAACATCCTTCAAGCTAGGCTTCAACAGTACGTGAACTATGAACTTGCCGCGAGGTACACGCTAAATTTTAAAAAGGCAGAGGGACCAGAGATCAAATTGCCAATATCCGTTGGATCTTAGAAAAATCAATCATTTTTCCCTAAAAACTCTACTCCTGCTTCATGGACAACATTAAAGCCTTTGACTATGTGGATCACAACAAACTGGAAAATTCCTAAAGAAATGGGAATACCAGACCACCTTACCTGTCTCCTGCGAAACATGTATGGAGGTTAAAAAGCAACAGTTAGAGCTTGGAAAAACAGACTGGTTCAAAATTGGGAAAGGAATATGTCAAGGCTGTATATTGTCACCCTACTTATTTGACTTACATGCAGAGTTGTTGTTGTATAGTTGTAGTCACTCAGTGTTGTCTAACTCTTTTTGATCCCATGGACTGTAGCCTGCCAGGCTCCTCTGTCCATGGAATTTTCTAGGCAAGAATAGTGGAGTCGGTTGGCATTTCATTCTCCGGGGGTTCTGCATTACTTTCTCCAGGACCTTCATTTTCCTCATTTCCAAAGGATCTTCATGTTCTTCTCCTAGGCATCTTCATTACCTTTTCCGGCAGTTCAGGGATCAAACACATGTCTCCTGCAAGCCTCCTGCATTGCAAGCAGATTCTTTACCCGAAGGTAAAGCATCTGCCTACAGTGTGGGAGACCTGGGTTCGATCCCTGGGTTGGGAAGATCCCCTAGAGAAGGAAATGGCAGCCTCCAGTATTCTTGCTTGGAAAAGCCTATGGATGGAGGAGCCTGGTAGGCTATAGTCCACAGGATTGCAAAGAGTTGGACACGACTGAGCAACTTTACTTCACCGGGGAAAAGTATATCACACAAAATGTCAGGTTGAATGAAGCAAAAGCTGAAATCAAGATTGCCAGGAAAAATATCAATAACTTCAGACACGCAGATGATACTTCATCTGCAGAAAGTGGAATGAAACTAAAGAGCCTCTTGATGAAGGTGAAAGAGGAGACTGAAAAAGCTACCTTAAAATTCAAAATGAAAAAACTTACAAAACATGGCATCTGGTCCCATCACATCATGACAAATAGATGGGGAAAAAGTGCAAAAAAATTTAAATTTTATTTTCTTGGACTCCAAATCACTGCAAACAGTGATTTCAGCTATGGAATTTAAAAGAAGCTTGCCCCTTGGAAGAAAAGTTATGACAAACCTGGCCAGCATATTAAAAAGCAGAGACATCACTTTTCCTACAAATGTCCATATAGTCAAAGCTATAGTTTTACCAGTAGTCATGTATGGATGTGAGAGTTGGACTAAAAAGAAAGCTGAGTGCTAAGGAATTGATGCTTTCTTTAAAAAAAAAAAGAAAAAATATTTTTAGTTTATTTTGCTTTACAATATTGTATTGGTTTTGCCATACATTGACATGAATCAGCCACGGGTGTACATGAGTTCCCAATCCTGAAACCCCCTCCCACCCCATATCATCTCTCTGGATCATCCCCGTGCACCAGCCCCAAGCATCATGTATACTGTACCGAACATAGACTGTAGATTAGTTTCTTACGTGATAGTATACATGTTTCAGTGCCATTCTCCCAAATCACCCCATGCTCTCCCTCTCCCACAGAGTCCAAAAGGCCGTTCTATACATCTGTGCCTCTTTTTGCTATCTCATACACAGGGTTATCATTACCCTCTTTCTAAATTCCATATATATGCATTAGTATACTCTATTGGTGTTTTGCTTTCTGGCTTACTTCACTCTGTATAATCGGCTCCAGTTTCATCCACCTCATTAAAACAGATTCAAATGCATTTTTTTAATGGCTGAGTAATACTCCATTGTGTATATGTACCACAGCTTTCTTATCCATTCATCTGCTGATGAACATCTAGGTTGTTTCCATCTCCTGGCTATTATAAACAGTGCTGCGATAAACATTGGGGTACACATATCTCTTTCAATTCTGGTTTCCTCTATGTGTATGCCCAGCAGTGGGATTGCTGGATGATAAGACAGTTCTATTTGCAATTTTTAAAGGAATCTCCACACTTTTTTCCATATTGGTTGTACTAGTTTGCATTCTCACCAACAGTGTAAGAGGGTACCCTTTCCTTCACACCCTCGCCAGCATTTATTGCTTGCAGACTTTTGGATGGCTGCCATTCTGACTGGTGTGAAATGGTACCTCATTGTGATTTTGATTTGCATTTCTCTGATAGTGAGTGATGTTGAGCATCTTCTCATATGTTTGTTAGCCATCCATATGTCTTCTTTGGAGAAATGTCTATTTAGTTCTTTGGCCCATTTTTTGATTGGGTTGTTTATTTTTCTGGAATTGAGCTGCTTGTATATTTTTGAGATTAGTTGTTTGTCAGTTGCTTCATTTGCTATTATTTTCTCCCATTCTGAAAGCTGTCTTTTCACCTTGCTTATAGTTTCCTATGTTGTGCAGAAGCTTTTAATTTTAATTAGATCCCATTTGTTTATTTTTGCTTTTATTTCCAGTTTTCTGGGGGGGGGGGTGTGGATCATAGAGGATCCTGTTGTGAAGTATGTCGGAGAGTGATTTGCCTATGTTCTCCTATAGGAGTTTTATAGTTTCTGGTCTTACATTTAGATCTTTAATCCATTTTGAGTTTACTTCTGTGTGTGGTGTTAGAAAGGTGTTCTAGTTTCATTCTTTTACAAGTGGTTGACCAGTTTTCCCAGCACCAATTGTTAAAGAGATTGTCTTTAATCCATTGTATATTCTTGCCTCCTTTGTTGAAGATAAGGTGTCCATAGGTTTGTGGATTTATCTCTGGGCTTTCTATTTTGTTCCATTGATCTATATGTCTGTCTTTGTGCCAGTACCATACTGTCTTGACTGTGGCTTTGTAGTAGAGCCTGAAGTCAGGCAGGTTGATTCTTCCATTTCCATTATTCTTTTTCAAGATTGTTTTGGCTATTCAAGGTTTTTTATATTTCCATACAAATTGTGAAGTTGTTTGTTTTAGCTTTGTGAAAAATACCGCTGGTAGCTTGATACAGATTGCATTGAATCTGTAGATTGCTTTGGGTAGTTTACTCATTTTCACTATAGTGATTCTTCCGTCCATGAACATGGTCTATTTCTCCATCTATTAGTGTCCTTTTTGATTTCTTGCATCAGTGTCTTATAATTTTCTATATATAGGTCTTTAGTTTCTTTAGGTAGATATCTTCCTAAGTATTTTATTCTTTTCATTGCAAAGGTGAATAGAATTGTTTCCTTAATTTCTATTTCTCCTTTCTCATTATTAGTATACAGGAATGCAAGGGATTTTTGCGTGTTGATTTTATATCCTGCAACTGTACTATATTCATTGATTAGCTCTAGTAATTTTCTGGTGGAGTCTTTAGGGTTTTCTATGTAGAGGATCATATCATCTGAAAACAGTGAGAATTTTACTTATTCTTTTCCAATTTGGATTCCTTTGATTTCTTTTTCTGCTTTGATTGCTGTGGCCAAAACTTCCGGAACTATGTGAATAGTAGCAGTGAAAGTGGGCACCCTTGTCTTGTTCCTCACTTTAGGGGAAATGCTTTCAATTTTTCACCATTGAGGATAATGTTTGCTGTGGGTTTATCATATATAGCTTTTATTATGTTGAGGTATGTTCCTTTTATTCCTGCTTTCTGGAGTTTTTATCATAAACGGATGTTGAATTTTGTCAAAGGCCTTCTCTGCATCTATTGAGATAATCATATGGCTTTTATTTTTCAATTTGTTAATGTGGTGAATTACATTGATGGATTTGTGGATATTAAAGAATCCTTGCATCGCTGAGATAAAGCCCACTTGGTCATGGTGTATGATCTTTTTAATGTGCTGTTGGATTCTGATTACTAGAATTTTGTTAAGGATTTTTACATCTATGTTCATCAGTGATATTGGCCTGTAGTTTTCTTTTTTTGTGGCATCTTTTTCTCAGGTTTTGTTATTAGGGTGATGGTGGCCTCATAGAATGAATTTGGAAGTTTACCTTCCTTTGCAATTTTCTGGAAGAGTTTGAGTAGGATAGGTGTTAGCTCTTCTCTAAATTTTTGGTAGAATTCAGCTGTGAAGCCGTCTGGACCTGGGCTTTCGTTTGCTGGAAGATTTCTGATTACAGTTTCAATTTCTGTGCTTGTGATGGATCTGTTAAGATTCTCTATTTCTTCTTGGTTCAATTTTGGAAAGTTGTACTTTTCTAAGAATTTGTCCATTTCTTCCACGTTGTCCATTATATTGGCATATAATTCCTAATAGTCTCTTATGATCCTTTGTATTTCTGTGTTGTCTGTTGTGATCTCTCCATTTTCATTTCTAATTTTATTGATTTGACTTTCCTCTCTTTGTTTCTTGATGAGTCTGGCTAATGGTTTGTCAATTTTATTTATCCTTTCAAAGAACCAGCTTTTGGCTTTGTTGATTTTTGCTATGGTCCTTTTTGTTTCTTTTGCATTTATTTCTGCCCTAATTTTTAAGATTTATTTCCTTCTACTAACTCTGGGGTTCTCCAATTCTTCCTTTTCTAGTTGCTTTAGGTGTAGAGTTATGTTATTTATTTGACTTTTTTCTTGTTTCTTGAGGTATGCCTGTATTGCTATGAACTTTCCTCTTACCACTGCTTTTATAGTGTCCCACAGGTTTTGGGTTGTTGTGTTTTCATTTATTTCTATGAGTATTTTTATTTCTCTTTTGATTTCTTCTGTGATTTGTTGGTTATTCAGCAGCGTGTTGTTCAGCCTCCATATGTTGGAGTTTTTAATATTTTTTCTCCTGTAATTGAGATCTAATCTTACTGCATTATGGTCACAAAAGATGCTTGGAATGATTTCAATTTTTTTTTTTAAATTTATCAAGGTTAGATTTATGGCCCAGTATGTGATCTATCCTGGAGAAGGTTCAGTGAGCACTTGAGAAAAAGGTGAAATTCATTGTTTTGGAGTGAAATGTCCTATAGATATCAATTAGGTCTAACTGGTCTATTGTATCATTTAAAGTTTGCATTTCTTTGTTAATTTTCTATTTAGTTGATCTGTCCATAGGTGTGAGTGGGGTATTAAAGTCTCCCACTATTATTGTGTTATTGTTAATTTCCCCTTTCATTCTTGTTAGTATTTGTCTTACATATTGTGGTGCTCCTAGGTTGGGTGCATATATATTCATAATTGTTATATCTTCTTCTTGGATTGATCCTTTAATCATTATGTAGCGGCCTTCTTTTTCTCTTTTCACAGCCTTTGTTTTAAAATCTATTTTGTAGAATATGAGTATTGCTACTCCTGCTTTCTTTTGGGCTCTATTTGCATGGAATACCTTTTTCCAGCCCTTCACTTTCAGTCTGTATGTATCCCTTGTTTTGAGGTGGGTCTCTTGTAGGCAGCATATATAAGGGTCTTGATTTTTGTATCCATTCAACCAGTCTTTGCCTTTTGGTTGGGGCATTTAACCCATTTACATTTAAGGTAATTATTGATAAGTATGATCCCATTGCCATTTACAGTATTGTTTTGGGTTCGGGTTTATATGCCCTTTTTGTGTTTCCTGTCCAGAGACTATCCTTTAGCATTTGCTGGAGAGCTGGTTTGGTGGTGCTGAATTCTCTCAGCTTTTGCTTGTTTGCAAAGCTTTTGATTTCTCCTTCGTATTTGAATGAGATCCTTGCTGGGTACAGTAATCTGGGCTGTAGGTTATTTTCTTTCATCATTTTAAGTATGTCTTGCCATTCCCTCCTGGCCTGAAGTGTTTCTGTTGAAAGATCTGCAGTTATCCTTATGGGAATCCCCTTGTGTGTTTGTTGCTTTCCCTTGCTGCTTTTAGTATTTGTTCTTTGTGTTTGATCTTTGTTAATTAGATTAATATGTGTCTTGGTGTGTTTTGCCTTGGGTTTATCCTATTTGGAACTCTCTGGGTTTCTTGGACTTGGGTGATTATTTCTTTCCCCATTTTAGGGAAATTTTCAACTATTATCTCCTCAAGTATTTTCTCATGGTCTTTCTTGCATTATTCATTATATATTGACTCTTTTTTATTTCTCCTAGGTCCTTGTTAAACCTTTCTTGCATCTTCTCAATCCTTGTCTCCAGGCTATTTATCTGTGATTCCATTTTGATTTCAAGACTTTGGATCATTTCCACTATCATTATTTGGAATTCTTTATCAGGTAGATTCCCTATCTCTTCCTCTTTTGTTTGGTTTGGTGGGCATTTATCCTGTTCCTTTACCTGCTGGGTATTCCTCTGTCTCTTCATCTTGTTTATATTGCTGTGTTTGGTGTGGCCTTTCTGTATTCTGGGAATTTGTGGAGTTTTCTTTATTATGGAGTTTCCTTGCTGTGGGTGGGGTTGTATCAGTGGCTTGTCAAGGTTTCTTGGTTAGGGAAGCTTGTGTCGGTGTTCTGGTGGGTGGAGCTGGATTTCTTCTCCCTGGAGTGCAATGAAGTGTCCAGTAATGAGTTATGAGATGTCTATGGTTTGGATTAACTTTGAGCTGCCTGTATATTGAAGCTCAGGGGTGTGTTCCTGTGTTGCTGGAGAATTTGTGTGGTATAACTTGCTCTGGAACTTGTTGGCCCTCAAGTGGTGCTTGGTTTCAGTGTAGGTATGGAGGCGTTTGATGAGCTCCTATCAATTAATGTTCCCTGGATTCAGGAGTTCTCTGATGTTCTCAGGATTTGGACTTAAGCCTCCTGCTTCTGGTTTTCAGTTTTATTTTTACAGTAGCCTCAAGACTTCTCCATCTATACAGCACTGATGGTAAAACTTCTACGTTAAAGATTAAAAGTTTCTCCACATTGAGGGACACCCAGAGAGGTTCACTGAGTTACATGGAGAAGAGAAGAGGGAGGGGGTAATTAGAGGTAACTGGAATGAGATGAGGTGGGATTAAAAGAGGAGAGAGCAAGCTAGCCAGTAATCACTTCCTTGTGTGTGTTCCACAGTCTGGACCGCTCAGAGATGTTCATGGAGTTATAAAGAGAAGGGGACAGGGAGGAAGTATGCAGAGGTGGCCAGGAAGATAAAAGAGGGAAATGAAAAGGAGAGAGACAGCTCCAGCCATTAACCAGTTCCCTAAGTGTTCTCCACCGTCTGGAACACACAGAGATTCACAGAGTTGGGTAAAGAAGAGAAGGGAGAGGGGGGAGACAGAGACAACCTGGTGGGGAAAAAGGAGAGTCCAAAGGAGGAGAGAGTGGACAAGCCAGTAATCTAGCTCTCAGGTAAAATTAGGTACTGAAGAATGGGTTTTTATAAGTATAAAATTGACAACAAATACCAAAAAGCAAAGATTAAAAATCTAGAGTAGAGGTTGGATTTTCAAAAATACAGTATTAAAGAAAAGAAGAGAGAAAAAACAAAAAACAAAAAACAAAAAACAAAGTCACGAGAATTATTAAAAAACAAGAACAACAACCACAAAAATAAATATATACGGCATTTGCTTTAAAAATAGGGCCTTTTTTTTGAAAATTAATAGTAGGTTATAAAAATTAAAATTAAAGGAGAAATAGAGGACTTAAAAATTTTAAAAATTACAAAAAAAGAAAAAGGAAAGAAGAAAAAACAATCAAACAACAACATCAACCAAAAAAAAGAGAGAGAGAGAGAGAGAGTGAGAATGGTCATAAAAATAGTAGATATAAAAAAAAAAGTAGGCCCTAAAAAAAAAAAAAAAGATATATCTCAGACTTTCTCTGATGTTGTGGGCAGTGTGGGGTCACTTCCAATGTGATTCCCTCTGTTTAGCTTCTTCTGTTTGCTGGTCTCTTCAGTGTCTGATTTCCACCCTGACACAAGGGGGGCGGTGGTGGACACTGTTTTTTTTTTTTCTTTTTAAGGCTCACTTGTTCAGTCACACTGTGGGAAGGTAGGGATGCTGTAAACAAATAGCACTGGCATGTGCTCGCAGTGTCTCAGCCACGCTGGGCATGCCCATGCACATGGCTTACACCACTCAGGCACTACATTGCTCCCCTGGGAACCATCTGAGACCGGCCCTAGGCTGCATGCACCTCCCCGGTCTAAGCCACTCAGGCTTGGCTCTCAGGTAGCCCTCAGAGGTGCAGATTTGGTTGGGCCTACGTTTTGTGCCCTTCCCAGGATTGAGTAGCTCAGGTGTTTGGTGAGCGAGGTCGCTGTGACTTATTGCCTTTCCCGCCTTGCTGCTCAGTTTTCTGGGTGTACTGCTGGTGCCCCTTGTCAGGTGGATGGTGAATGTCCAGGATCCCAAGAAGTCTTAGCAAAGAAGCCTGCTTGCAGTTTGGTAGGTAAAGTCTTTCTTGGGCTGCAATTGCCCCCTTCCAGCCCTTAAGGCTCTGGCTGCCTGTCACCAGAGGGGGACGGTCTGCAGCCGGCTATTTCTGTTCCGACCTTTGTTCTGTGCATTGTCCTGATGGTGTCTTATGTTAGAGCTTTTTGTGTGGTAAGTATTCCACAGTCTGGTATGCTAGCTCAAGTTAGTTCACTCTGGTTATGCTCGGGGCATTCCGGCCCAATTCTTAAAAAGCACTGCAGCCCATGCCTCCCTGCCCAACCTCCACTTGCTGGTGGTGGATGCAGGCATCTGCGCTGCTTCTCCACTGGGGGAGTTACCATTGGGCTCGTAATCTGTTGGTTTTAATTATTTATTTATTTTTCTTCCCTGTTATGTTGCCCTCTGTACTTCCAAGGCTCACCACAGACTCAGCAGCGAGAGTGTTTCCTGGTGTTTGGAAACTTCTCTCTTTTTAAGACTCTGTTCCCAGGACAGGACTCCCTTCCTGGGACGGAGCTCCCTCCCTACCTCCTTTGTCTGTTTTTTGTCTTTTATATTTTTTCCTACCTGTTTTTGAAGACAATAATCTGCTTTTCTGGGTGCCTGATGTCCTCTGCCCGCATTCAGAAGTTGTTTTGTAGAATTTACTTGGCATTGAAATGTTCTTTTGATGAATTTGTGGGGGAGAAAGTGGTCTCCCCATCCTATTCCTCTGCCATCTTAGGACTGCCCCCAAATTGATGCTTTCAAACTGTGGTGTTTGAGAAGACTCTTGAGAGTCCCTTGGGCTGCTTGAAGATCAAATCAATCAATCCTAAAGGAAACCAACCCTAAATATTCATTGGAAGGACTGATGATGAAGTTCCAATATTATGGCCCCCTGACACAAAAAGCCAATTCATTAGAAAAGACCCTGATTCTGGGAAAGATTGATAGCAAGAGGAGAAGGAGATGACAGAAGATGAAATGGTTAAATAGGACCACTAACTCAATAGCCATGAGTTTGAGCAAACACTGAGAGATAGTGAAGGACAGGGAAGCTTGGCGTGCTGCAGTTCATGACGTCAAAGAGTTGGATACAACTTAACAACTGAACAAGTGTTCAGATATTTGGGAAAACTGTTTTCTGTATATTGCTGCAAAGGTGTTTTTGGATGCAAGTATCATTTAAAACCTGGTGGTTCAGCTGATAGAGAATCCGCCTGCAATACGAGATCTGGGTTCAATCCCTGGGTTGGGAAGATCCCCTGGAGAAGGAGATAGCTACCCACTACAGCATTCTGGCCTGGAGAACTCCATGGACTGTATAGTCCATGGGGTCGCAGAGTTGGATATGACTGAATGACTTTCACTAGCACTTAAATCAGTGAACTTTGAGGAAAGCAGATTGTTTTTACACCCCCATTATGGGGCTTCCCTGTTGACTCAATAGTGAAGAATCCATCTGCCAATGTAGGAGATGTGGGTTCAATTCCTGGGTTAAGAAGATCCCTTGGAGAAGGAAATGACAACCCACTCCAGTATTTTTTCTTGGACATTCCATGGACAGAGGAACCTGGCAGGTTATCGTCCATGGAGTTGCAAATGAATCACACAGAGATTAGCAACTAAACAACCAATATTCCATTTTATATATGCCATATCTTCTTTATCCATTAATCATCCGTAGATGGATTTTTAAGTTGTTTCCTCATCTTGGCTATTATGAACAGCGCTCTTGTGAACATTGGGGTGTATCTTTTTGAATTATGTTTTTTTTTCCATGTATATGCTCAGGAGTGAATTTGCTAGATCATTAGGTAACTCTATTCTTAGTTTTTTAAAAGAAATTCCATCCTGTTCTTCATAGTGACTCCACAAATTAACACTCTCAGTAACAATGTAGGAGAGTTCCATCTTCTCTACATCCCCTCCAGCATGTGTTATTTGTAGACATTTCAGTGATGGCCATTCTAACTGGTGTGAGGTGGTACCTCATTTTAGCTTTGATTAGTATTTTTCTAATAGTGATGCTGAACATCTTTACATGTGCCTTTTGGCCATCTCTATGTCTTCTTTGGAAGAATGTCTATTTAGGTCTTCTGCCTTTTTTTTTTTTTTTTTTAATTTTTGCTACTATTGAGTTATATGAGCTGTTTGTATGTGAAAAAATAATCTTTATTTTTTGGCCATGCCATGTGGTATGTGGGATCTTATTTCCCTGACCAGGGATTAAACCTGCATCCCTGCACTAGAACTATGGAGTCTTTTTTTTTTTCTTTTTTTTTTTTTTTTCCATTAGTGTATACTTGTTTACAACGTCGTGTTAGTTTCTGTTGTACAACAATGCGATTCAACTATATGTACACATATGTACTCTCTCCCTTAAGCCTGCCTTATACTCTTACCATTCCACCCCTCTAGGTCATCACAAAACATGAAGCTGAGCTCCCTACGCTATTCAGCAGCATTGATTTTTATCTCTATTTAGAAATATACAGAAGAGATTAATATTTAAATCAGTGAACTTTGAGTAAAGCAGAAGGTTCTCCAAAGGATAAGTGGGCCTCATTTAATCAGTCAAAGGTCTCAACAGACAAAAGTCTCACCTCCTCTTGCTAGAAGGAATTCTGCCAGCATTCTGCTTTTGGACTCAAACTAGAACTCTCCCTGCAACATTTTATTGTTTCTGATTCAGTAGTGAACACTGACTAATAAAGATGGGTATTATTTATTCTTAGATGAGAAAATTGGCACTTTTGCCAAATATATCATGAATCAACTTGTAACCCAAGTCAGTTTTTACAAAGTTTTTGAACTAAGTTTTTATTTTTATTCTACTTTTTAAAGAAACTGAAACTAAGGCACTTTAAAAATAAGACACACCATACAGTTTAGAATACTCACAAAACATATTTGCCTATTCCATAGAAAAAATCTTTACAAAAGCAATTGTAAACTAAAGCATTTATCACTTTTATTCTGTATCTTCATCAGACTTTGATTTTGCCCCTTTTCACCTCCTTCATCAAAATTGTGTTCAGTAAAATTGTTTTCTCTAAAGTCTGCCAAGATTAAAATAAACTGTTAAGTATTTGAATTAAGCAATTCAAAACTATACATCTTTTTAAAAGTTTTATTTCATTTTTTCTTTAGAGTTCCATGACAAAGCTTCCTTTAGTTAAGTAAAAGATTTCTACAAGAAAGCTGAGTATAATTTTCTTAGGTAAAAGACTTCCCAGGTAGCACGAGTGGTAAAGAACCCACCTGCAAATGAAGGAGATGTACAAGACACCGATTATATCCCTGGGCTGGGAAGATCCCCTTTAGGAGGGCATGGCAACTCACTCTGGTATTGTTGCCTGGAGAATCCCATGGACAGAGGAGACTGATGGGCAGCAGTCCATAGGGTCACGAAGAGTTAGACATGACTGAAGTGACTTAGCACACATGCACACTCTAGGTAAAAGACAGAAAAACAATAATCTTCATCTTAATTTTCTTACAAAATAAATGTGTTAAACAGTATATTGAATCTGATATTTGTGAAAAATTTTAAATGATTCCAAGTACTAACCAAGTCTTTGACTGTATTAAACTTTCTATTAGCATTTTTCTACCTTCATAATACAGATTTTCAAGTCATCCCTTGGTGCCTGGGCACATTAGTACCAGGGCTCTGTTATGGATACTAAGATCCTTGGATGCTCAAGTCCCTTATCTAAAGGGGCAGTATTACAGTCTGCCATCTTTGTTCCCTGGTTCTGAACTTCAGGTTCTAACAAATTGGTCCACAGTTGATTGAATCTAAATATATGAATCTTGTGTATACGGAGTGCTAACTGTGTTTGCCACTATTTTATAAGTAAAAGAGAGAGATGGAGGGAGGGAGGAAGGAGCTTAGACAAATTTCTTCAGACCAGCAACTGTGTTCAACATTAAAGATGTATTAATAATTCTGTAGAACATTTTCTTCCCACCCCCCAAGGGACCAACGTTAACTCAGAGCTATTAGTCATTAACAGTAACATTTCCAATGAGAAAGTAATACTTATTCTTCTATAAGTTTAGTCAAATAAAAGATAAATTGCTAAAGTGAAATGTCTGACCCAGGACACATGGTACCATTTAGAAAAAATATTGTGCTTGAACATGGCTCTTGGGCTTAATAAGTGGTTTGATTGATTAAGAAAGAGAACTATACACAAATAAATTGCATTCCTTGCATACATATCTGTTTGTACTAATAATGAAGAGTCAGAAAGAAAAATTAAGGAGTCAATCCCATTGGCCATCACAAAAGAAAAATAATAAAATACTTAGGAATAAACCTACCTAAGGAGACAAAAGAGCTGTATATATAAAAGTATAAGACACTGGATGAAATCAAAGATGACATAAGCAGATGGAGAGATATTTCATGCTCTTGGGTTGGAAGAATCAATATTATGAAAATGATTATACTACCAAATGTAACCTACAGATTCAATACAATCCCTATAAAATTACCAATGGCATTTTTTCACAGAAGTAGAAAAAAATTTTTCAAAATTCATGTGGAAACATAAAAAAACCCAAATAGTCAAACAATCTTGAGAAAGAAGAATGGGGCTAGATGAATCAGCTTCCTGACTTCAGACAATACTACAGAGCTACAGCCATCAAGATATGACACTTGTACAAAAACAGAAATATAAACCAATGGAGCCTCCAAGATGGCCGCACCCATGTAGTTTGTAGTTATCACTGAGGCTTCTTATTCTGATGATCTAAAGAAAGAGGAGAGCGTGGCTTTGCCGGATGGAGGGATGGGAACTCCCCAGGGAGCACAGACACAAGGAGTCCCGGCGGCGCAAGAGGACGGAGAGAACAGGCCTCGGAGACAGCGGCCCCAGCTCCGCTACGACAGTGTGCGCGGAGCCCGCTTGCCTCCTGCCTCTCGAGACGCTTCCCGTCCCCTCCACTCCCCTGCCCCAGCCTTTCGTACGACTCGTCGCAGAAAACGGTCGCACTCCCTCGTTGCTTCATCTAACCTCAGAGGGAGCCACGTCAGAACCAGCGTCCCTGAAAGGCGCCATGTTGCCCATTGGTTGTCTTGCCATCCCCTAAGCCCCCTCACCTCCCTCCTGCGCGTGCGCAGCACTTGGGCTCCCAGGGCAAGGGGGAACGGAAGTGTTCTGCTCACCCCGAGGGTGGTGCGAATTGGCGCTGGCTGTTTTACGCCCTCAGACCTCAGGTTCCTGGGTCAGGGTTCATAACAGACAACAGTTCACCAGCTTCAGACGCCAGCTGATCTACCATGGGCTTCCTTAGTTAGTCTACAGAAGACCCAGTCTGAGACCTCAGAAGGAGTAATTAATATTGTCAAAAGTGATAAAATGCAAGTAAACAAAAAAGGAAAGGTGAAGTCAACCCTCAAAGATCTCCATCCTTGGTTTGAGCAGGACCGATAGCCATGTCCCAGGAAACATTGACCTTCAGGGATGTGTTTGTAGACTTCACGCAGGAGGAGTGGCAGCAGCTGGACGCTGCTCAGAAGAACCTCCACAGGGTTGTCATGCTGGAGAACTATAGCCACCTGGTCTCTGTTGGATACCTTGTGGCCCAGCCACATGGGATCTTCAGGTTGGGACAAGGAGAAGAGGAGGCCAGGATGGCAGCTGGAGAAAGTGTGATGTGGAGCTGTCCAGGTTCATCTGGGTTGTGACATGTTTCAACAGTCTGTTCCTTTCTGTAGTCAAATGATACTCCATTTGCTTACCATAGACCAAGGGGATCTTCCCAACCCAGGGACTGAACCTGTGTCTTCTGCAAGTCTCCTGTATTGCAGGTGGATTCTGTACTGGATCGTCCCAGTGCACTGGACCTGAGTGCCCTGTCTCATGCATCGAACATGGACTGGTGATCTATTTCACATATGAGTACATCATAAGAAACGCTGAGCTGAAAGAAGCACAAGCTGGAATCAAGATTGCCGGGAGAAATAACAATAACCTCAGATATGCAGATGACACCACCGTTATGGCAGAAAGTGAAGAGGAACTAAAGAGCCGCTTGATGAAAGTGAAAGAGGAGAGTGAAAAAGTTGGCTTAAAGCTCAACATTCAGAAAACGAAGATCATGGCATCTGGTCCCATTACTTCATGGGAAATAAATGGGGAAACTGGAAACAGTGTCAGATTTTATTTTGGGGGGCTCCAAACTCACTGCAGATAGTGATTGCAGCCATGAAATTAAAAGACGCTTAGTCCTTGGAAGGAAAGTTATGACCAACCTAGATGGCATATTCAAAAGCAGAGACATTACATTGCTAAGAAAGGTCCGTCTAGTCATGCATAGATGTGAAAGTTGGACTGTGAAGAAGGCTGAGTGCCGAAGAATTAATGCTTTTGAACTGTGGTGTTGGAGAAGACTCTTGAGAGTCCCTTGGACTGGAAGGAGATCCAACCAATCTATTCTAAAGGAGATCAGTCCTGGGTGTTCTTTGAAGGACTGATGCTAAAGCTGAAACTCCAATACTTTGTCCACCTCATGTGAAGAATTGACTCATTAGAAAAGACTCTGATACTGGGAGGGATTGGGGGCAGGAGGATAAGGGGATGACAGAGGATGAGATAGCTGGATGGTATCACCGACTTGATGGACATGAGTTTGGGTAAACTCCGGGAGTTGGTGATGGACAGGGAGGCCTGGTGTGCTGCAGTTCATGGGGTCGCAAAGAGTCAGACATGACTGAGCGACTGAACTGAACTGAACTGAACTGATGGCCATTCTATTTCCAGTTTTTTAAGGAGTCTCCACACTGTTTTCCATAGTGGCTGTACTAGTTTGCATTCCCACCAACAGTGAAGAGGGTTCCCTTTTCTTTGCACCCTCTCCAGGATTTATTGTTTGTAGACTTTTTCATAGCAGCCATTCTGACCAGGTTGAGATGGTACCTCACTGTGGTTTTGATTTGCATTTCTCTGATAATGAGTGATGTTAAGCATCTTTTCATGTGTTTATTAGCCATCTGTATGTCTTCTTTGGAGAAATGTTTCTTTGGTTCTTTGGCCCATTTTTTTATTGTTACCCAGATATTTTATCATTTCTGTTAGTCTTCCCATCCACCCTGCAGAAGATCCTGTTTCATTTCTCTTAGAATAAATCTGATGACAAAATCTCTTTGCTTCAGTGTAGAAGTCTGGGTTGACTCTTTTTTTTGCCATTAGTAATTTTAAGAAGTTTCAGTATCATCTGATCTTCATTGTTTCTGATGAGAACATCACAGTCATTTGAATAATTGATTCATATGCAGTGTGCTTTTTTTTTAAACTGACTACATTCAAGATATATTTTTTTTAACTTTGCTTTCCAGATATTTGACTGTAATATTCCTGGGTGTTTCTGTGAGTTTATGTTGTTTCTGCTATGCTGAGTATCTTGAATCTGTCATTTTATGTCTTTTTCAAAATTTGGGACTATTTTGGCCATTATTTCTTCAGACCTTTTCTTCTGCACTAGTCTCATTTCCTTGGAGGACTCCCATGATGTGAATGTTGGACCTTCTGATACTGCCCCATGGATATCTGATGCTGTATTTCTTTCTTTTATTTTTCTCAGTCTTTTTGTCTCTGTTCCTCATATTGGCAGGTTGGACCATTTCTGTCAGTTTAACTCCAAGTGTATTGACTCTTGCCTCTCTCGTCTCTATTCTGCTGCTCAATTCACCCCAGGTGTTGGTTTGTTTGTCTTTCTGATTTCAGATTCTATCTTTTTTAGTTCTAAAATTTCCATTTTTGTAATAGTTTCTGTATCTCAGTTGAGAACTTCTGTTTATCCATTCACTTCAAGTGTGTCTGCCGCATAGCTGCTTAAAATGTCTTTGGTATTTCCAGCATCTGGCAGCTGTTGGTTATCTTTTCTCTTGAGAAGTGGTCACATTTTGCTAGTTGTTTGTCATGTTGAATGATTTTGGATTCTATCCTAGATAGTGGTGATTGTTTTGTTGCTTTTAATTTTTACTTATCACTTAATAAACCTAGTTAGATTCATATCACTGGTTTTGTGTTGTCTTCTGTGGATATTGATTCTAATCGATGTGGTGTTCAAAGCCTTTGCTTTGTGTATGCACCATTCAGGGGTTAATGTGAGACTTGAATGATGGCTTAAGTCTTTGTGCAGCTTTCAGAACCTTTGCTGGCTGGCTTCATGGTTGTCTCCATGCATTTGTCACTTAGGTGTTAGTCTCAGATTGAGCTGTGGTTGAAATATTACTTTCATTCAGTTCTTAAAGCTTTGATGTGAGGCTTTTGCTTGGATGAGCTCAGGACTTCTGGAGGTTTATAACCATTAGGACAGAGTCTTGTGAAAAAAGAATGGGGACTAAAAAGAAATGCCCTGGTATATGGGCTGCTTCTTCACTTGACTCACCTTCAGAGTCTACCTGCTTTTTATTTTTGCTTTTAACTTGTCAGAATCCTGCATAGCTGCTTTACATATTTTGTCCAGAGTTCTTAGTTGCAATAATCAGTAGGAGAGGGGCTGTAGTAGACATACTCCATTGTGCCTAGAAATGGAAACCTTAGTTTCATTCATTCTTGCTTTTATATTTATTATTTCTATCCTCCTGGTAATTTAATTTTCCCTTTTGCTAGTTTCATAAGGTAGAAGTTTAGATAATTCATTTGATAGCTTCCCTGTCTAATATAAGTATTGTGATGCTATGACTGCCTCTAAGAACTGATTAAGCTGTTTCAGCCTCTCTGTATTATACCACAATATACAAGAAACATACAAGAAACTGCATGTATTTAGCGTATATAATTTGGTAAGTTTTCTGCATGTATTTAAAGTGTATAATTTGATAAGTTTTGACATGTAAACACCCAAGAATCTATCACCACAATCAAGATAGTGAAGTCATAGAATGAGCTGGGAAATATTCCCTTCCCTGTTTAGTTCTTTGGGAGAATTTGTATGAAATTGGTGTTATTTCTTCCTTAAATGTTTGATAGAATTCCCCAGTGAAGTCATGTATGCCTGGAGTTTTCTTTATAGGAAGGCATTAAACTACAGTGTAATTTCTTCAATAGAAAAAAAAAAAATAAATAAACCAATGGAGCAAGAAAGAAAGTCCAGAGATAAACTCATACACCTATGGGCACCTTATATTTGACAAAGGAGGCAAGACTATAATATGGTGAAAAGAAGGTCTCTTCAATAAGTGGTGCTGGGGAAACTGGACAGCTATTTATGAGAGAATGAAATTAGAACACTTCCTAATATCATACACAAAGATAAATTCAAATGGACTAAAGACATAAATTTAAGACCAGAGACTACAAAATTCTTAGAGGAAAACATAGGCAGAACACTCCATGACATAAATCACAGCAAGATCCTCTATTACCCACCTCCTAGAGTAATGGAAATAAAAGCGAAAACAAGCAAGTGAGGCCAATTATACTTAAAAGCTTTTGCACAGCAAAGGAAACTACAAACAAGGTGAAAAGACAACCCTCAGAATGGTAGAAAATAATAGCAGATAAAGCAACCAACAAAAGATTAATTTCAAAATATACAAGCAGCTCATACAACTCAATACCAGAAAAATAAATGACTCAGTCAAAAAGTAGGCAAATGACCTAAACAGACATTTCTCCAAAGTAGACATACAACTGGCTAACAAACACATGAAAAAATGCTCAACATCACTCATTATTAGAGAAATGCAAATCAAAACTACAGTGAGATATCACCTCACATCGGTCAGAATGGCTATCATCAAAAAATTCACAAACAATAAATGCTGGAAAGGGTGTAGAGAAAAGGGAACACTTTTGCATTGTCATTGGAAATGTAAATTGACACAGCCACTATGGAAGATAGTATGGAGATTCCTCAAAAAACTGAAAGTAGAATTACCAACGACCCAGCAATCCCACTACTTGGCATATGCCTTGAGGTAACCAAAACTGAAAAAGACACATGTGCTCCAATGTTCATTGCAACATTATTTACAACAGCTAGGACATGGAAGCAAGCTAGATGTCCGTCATCAGATGAATGATAAAGAGACTGCGGTACATATATATAACAGGATATCACTCAGACATTAAAAAATTACTCATTTGTGGTGGATAAACCTACAGTCTATTATACAGAGTGAAATATGTATGGAATCTAGGGTCTTCCCAGACGACTTAGTGGTAAAGAATACATCTGCCAGTGCAGGAGACTTGGATTCAATACCTGCATTGGGAAGATCCCCTGAAGTAGAAAATGGCATCTCGCTTCAGTATTCTTGCCGGGAGAATCCCATGGACAGAGGAGCCTGGCAGGCTACAATCCATAGGGTCACAAAGACATTATTAAGTGACTGAGCACACACACATGGAATCTAGAAAGATAATACTGATGAACCTATTTACAGGACAATAATGGAAACACAGACATAGAGAACAGATTTATGAACATAGGCTAGGGAAGGAATGAGAGGGTAGGATGAATGGAGAGACTAAATGAAAACATATTCACTACCATGTGTAAAATAGATAACCAATGGGAATTTGCTGTATGACTCAGGGAACTCAAACTGGGACTCAGTCACAACCTAAAGGGTTGAGAAGAGGTGGAAGGAGGGAGGAAGGTTAAAAAGGTAGAGGACACATGTATACCTATGGCTGACTCGTGCTGATGTATGACAGAGGCCAACACAATATTGTGAAGCAATTTTCCTTCAATTAAAAATAAGTTTAGAAAAAAAGAAAGAGGACTGCTCTACAGGGATCCCTATTTTCTAGATCACCTTCTTGGTCACAGCACTGTCATGGGGCTTGTGTAACTCAGTGAAGTTATGAGCCATAGAGATCAAGGGAACATTTCATGGAAGGATGGGAAAGGGCACAGTAAGGAACAGAAATGGTGAGAACCTAACAGAAGCAGAAGAGATTAAGAAGAGGTTGGAAGAATTCACAGAAGAACTGTACAAAAATGGTGTCAATGATCTGGATAGCCACAATGGTGTGGTCACTCAGAGCCAGGAACATTGCAGTATAAAGTTAAGTGGGATTTAGGAAGTATTATTGTGAACAAAGCAATTGGAGGAGATGGGATTCCAGTTTAGCTATTTAAAATCCTAAAAGCTGATGTTAAAATGCTGCATTCAATATGTCAGCAAATTTGGAAATATCATCAGTGGTCACAGGAGAGGAAAATTTCAGTTTTCATTCCAATCCCAGAAAAGGGCAATACAAAAATAATGTTCAAGCTACCACATAATTGCACTCATTTCACATGCTAGTAAGGTTATGCTCTAAGTCCTTCAATCTAGGCTTCAACAGTGTGTGAACCAAGAAATTCCAGATATACAAGGTGTGTTTAGAAAAGGCAGAGGAACCGGAGATCAAATTGCCAACATTTGTCAGATCCTGGAGAAAGCAAGGGAATTCCAGAAAAAAACATCTACTCCTGCTTCACGGACTATGCTAAAGACTCTGACTGTATGGATCACAAGAAACTGTAGAAAATTCTTAAAGTAATGGTAATACTTATCTCCTGAGAAATTTATATTCAAGTTAAGAAGCAACAGTTAGAACTGGACATGGAACAACAGACTAGTTTAAAATTAGGAAAGGAGTATGTCAAAGCTATATATTGTCACCTTGCTTATTTAACTTTTGTGCCAAGCTGGATGAATCACAAGCTAGAATCAAGACTGCTGGAAGAAATATCAACAGCCTCAAATATGCAGATGATGCCACTCTAATTGCAGAAAGTGAAGAGGAACTAAAGAATGTCTTGATGAGGGTGAAAGAAGAGGGTGAGATAAATGGCTTAAATCTCAACATTAAAAAAATCTAATATCATGGCATTCCAGTCCCATCATTTCACAGAAAATAGAAGGGGAAAAAGTGGAAGTAGTTTCAGACTTTGTTTTCTCAGGATCCAAAATCACTGCAGACATTAACTGTAGCCATGAAATTAAAATACACCTGCTTGTTGGAAGGAATGCTATGACAAACCTAGACAGCATTTTAAAATGGAGAGACATCTCTCTCTGTCTCTCAGGGCCGGTGCACTGCAACGACCCTGAGGGATGGGATGGGGAGGGATATGGGAGGAGGGTTCAGGATGGGGGACACATGTACACCTATGGCTGATTGATGTGAGTGTATGGCAAAAGCTGCTATAATATTGTAAAGTAATTAGCCTCCAATTAAAATAGATAAATTAATTTACCAACAACAACAAAAAAAAGCAGAGATATCTCTTTGCTGGCAAAGGTCTGTACAGTCAAACCTATGTTTTTTCCAGTAATCATGTATGGATGTGAGAGCTGGACCATAAAGGAGACCGAGTGCTGAAGAATTGATGCTTTTGAATTGTGGTGCTGGAGAAGACTCTTGAGAGTCTCTTGGACTGAAAGGAGATCAAACCAGTCAATCTCAAAGGAAATCAACCTTGAATATTCCTTGTAAGGACTGATGCTGAGGCTGAAACGCCAATACTTTGGCCACCTGATGCGAAGAGCCAACTCATTGGAAAAGACTGTGATGCTGAGAAAGACTGAAGACAAAAAGAGAAGAGGGTGGCAGAGGATGAGATGGTTAGATAGCATCACTAACTCAGCAGACATTAATTGAGCAAACTCTGATAGATAATGACGGACAGGGAAGCCTGGCAAGCTATAGTCCATGGGGTCAGGAAGAGTTGGACATGACTCAGGGACTGAATAACAACAACATCCTCTAGGTAATTTTAACCCATCCAAGGCAATGGAGCTTTGAAACTGGTCTTGGCATTACAGTTAGTCTTGATTTTTCTCCTACATGTCTGTGTGACTTTGAGCTAATTAATTAGCTTCTCTGAGCTTACATTTCTCTACCTGTGGCACAAGGATATCAATATTCTCATCTTTTTTTGCTACCCATTCTCCCAGCCCTGCTACCACAGCTTCAGATCAAACCCCTTTCATTTCTCTCAATGCTTTCTGAACTTGTCTTTCTACTCCACTTTTTACCACTCTAATTTTCCTCCATTCTGCTCCAGGGATTATTTTTCTTTAATTAAAAAAATAAATCTTAAAGGAGATCAGTCTGCCTACATTAAAGCCATGGAGAAATTTCCACTGTTTTAATGATAAGAACTTCTCACTGCAGTGCTTACTTCCTGTCTTCATTCCCCAGTCTTAACTCAGGCCTGCTGGATGGAGCAGACCTCTCTCCATCTCTTCTTTCCCTAAAGCCCTCTCCTGCTGAGGCTTGCCTCACAGTCCACATCCTATTATTTCACCAACATACCAAGTTGTTTTGATTCCTCAGTACTTTTGCACATGTCTGCCTTTTATACTTGGGATACTCTTAGTCATCTCTGCCAAGTCCTCCCTGCCCATGTCCACACACACACACACACACACACACACACACACACACACAAATGGCAAACTCTTCATCCAAATCAGTCAAGTGTCCCCTTTTTTACCTGACCACAACCTCTTTTTTCCCTTTTCATTATTGTCACTGAACATTTTTTAGCCTACTTCTGTAAAAGCAGATTTCCTGGTTTATTGCTGCTTTTTTCACATATACTTGTTTTTCTTATTGTATTGTGATCACTTGTAGCCAATGGTTGTTTTATTTATCTTTATTTTATATATAAAATGTATTCATTTTTACATTATATCCTCGTTGGTTATGTTTTTTAAATAAAACACTATGCACATGGCCATCCCCAAAATTCAATATTTTATAGACTATTACTCCATTTAAAGTTATTACAATGTAATGCAAATATTATCCTGTGCAATACAGTATGTCCTTGTGTTTATTTTATATGTAGAACTTTTTGTCCCTTAATTCCGTATCTCTATCTTACCCCTTCCCACTTCCTTCTCCCCACTAGTTTGTTCTGTCTACATGTGAGTCTGTTTCTGTTTTGTAATATATTTGTTTTATTTTTTAGATTACACATGTAACATGTGTCTTCAGCTGTCTGACTTATTTCACTAAGCATAATACTCTCTACGTCCATCTTCATTGCAAATAGCAAAATATCATTTTTTTATGACTGACTAGCATTCCATTGTATATGTATACACATACACACACGCATACACACACACACACACACACAATATGTTGATGGGCACTTAGATTGATTGGTGATGGAACATTTGGTTGGCTCAGGCTGGGGTGTATACTGTCACAGGATGCCAGTCAGCCACTTACATGGTTTCAACCTACCCTCTCTGCTTTGCCCCGGAAGAAAACAAGTGAATCTGTGCTCCTAATAAGCAGAGTGCAGATTTTCCACAGCCATTTTGTTAGTTCCACCAACCCTCCGACCAACCAAAGGGGTTTACCGTTCCTGTGCTGGACACCAGCGTGTGTGGCTTGAACCATTCACTCCCGTGTGAGGAGTTTCACCCATGCGATCCCCTTTTTCATCTGGGTCTTTTCCCAGGGTCAGAGATCCTCGTACGATTGATTCTCTTCCTTTCCTACCCAATTATTTGTGTATCTTAATTATAGCCTTGGTTGCACAGGAGTCTTTTTGCCAGTCTCTAGTTAGCTTTCAGTGAGAATTGCTCTACATTAATATTCTTGATGTGTTCATTGAGGAAGGTGAGTTCCTCATCTTCCACTAACTTGATTCCTGCTTCTTCTCCTATGTTCTTTCTAAGCATTATCCATGTTGATACATATAGTTCTGTTCATTCATTTCAACTGTTGAATAGTATTCTACTGTGTGAAAATACCATAACTTACTTATCTATTATCCAATTGATGAATATTTAACTAGTTTCCAGTTTTTCTCTCTTAAAAACAATGTTTTAATGAAGATTCTTGCCATGTATTTCTCTATGCATATGTGCCTAGAGGTGAAATTTCTTGGTTGAAAATTTGAGCATCTTGTAAATGTGATATGACCAAATTACTTTTGTGATCAATATAATCAAGTTATTTTTCAAAATGACTGTACTGTTACACAATCATGAACATACAGAATATGTATGTATATTCAACTTCTTCATGATATGTATATATGTTCTTGTTCTTCACATCTTCAACTGGCATTTTCATATTTAAATAAAATACCAATCTGATGAGTATGAAATAATTTATTCATATATCCTTGACTTGTAATGATGGAAGATCACATTTTTATAGCCAATTTGGTTTTACTAGCCTATGAATTTTATATGATGTCTTTTAATGCTTTTTACTGGACATATGTTTTTCTCAAGATATGATTTGTCTTTGATTGTAGTATCTTTAGAAGTGTAGAAATTTATCATTTTGATGTAAATTGAATCATAAATTCTCTTAATCCTTTTTTTTTCTTTTTATATCTTATTTAAGAAAGCCTTCTCTATGCTGAAATAATAATGATTTTCTTTAATATTTTATCAAATACTGAAAACTGTTACTTTTTCACATTTAGGCTTTTAGTTCATCTGAAATTAACTTATGTATACTATGAGAGAGGAATTTAATTTTACTGTCCCAATATCCCAGCACCAGGTATTGAATAGACTATCTTTCCTTCCTGGATTTGTAATGATACCTCTATAATATATTAAGTGCCTTCATACAAATGAGTCTCATTCTTAGCTTTCAGTTGCATTACTTTAGTATTCAAATTCAGCATCAATTTGTCACATTTTATATTTTTCCAGCTTCATCTCAAGTCTTCATATCTGCTAAGATAAATCCATATGTTCTTCATTCCTCAAAATTTTAGGTTTACTTTTAACACTTTACTGATACATGAGAAGTTTTCAATCAGTTTGTAAATATTCATATGTTAGGGAAATTAAAATGGAGGAAGTCTTATTCAGGATTCAGAGAAAAGAAATCTAAACAGGCTTCTGACCTTGCCTCTGACCTGCCAGGACACTGCCCTAGCCTCATGCCTATTTTTGAGTGTACCAATTGTTACCAGTAAGCTAAGTGGCACTATACATGAGATAGGGAGTGAGCCTTACAATTCTCTTGAGCCTCTGGAGATCTGGCCAATCCCCCAGTGTCTGGAAAATATCATCACTCACACAATAAAACAAAGATCATTGTAAAACAATTAATGTAAAATGAGAGCTGCAGAGCTGCATTGTATTGGGGAAACAATGGAAACAGTGACAGACTTTAGTTTTGGGGGCTCAAAAATCACTGCAGATGGTGACTGCAGCCATGAAATTAAAAGACACTTGCTCTTTGGAAGAAAAGCTAGGACCAACCTAGACAGTAATTTAAAAAGCAGAGACATTATTCTGTCAACAAAGTTCCATTTAGTCAAAGCTATGGTTTTTCCAGTAGTTATATATGGATGTGAAAGTTGGACTATAAAGAAAGCTGAACGCTGAAGAATTGATGCTTTTGAACGTTGGAGTTGGAGAAGACTCTTGAGAGTCCCTTGGACTGCAAGGAGATCCAACCAGTCCATCCTAAAGGAAATCAATCTTGAATATTCATTGTAAGGACTGATGTCGATGCTGAAACTCCAATACTTTAGCCACCTGATATAAAGAACTGACTCATTGGAAAATACCCTGATGCTGGGAAAGATTGAAAGCAGGAGAAGAAGAAAGCAACAGATGATGAGATGGTTGGATGGCATCACCGACTCTATGGATGTGAGTGTGAGTAAGCCCTGGGAGTTGGCGATGGACAGGGAAGCCTGGCATTCTGCAGTCCATGGGTTCGCAAACAGTAGGACATGATGACGATTGAATTGACATGAGAGCTGCATTTTTGCTTACAAATTATCAGTTCATGGCCCGAGATTATAAGCATGAATCCTCTAAACTGCAATATTTAATCTCTTTCAATGTGGTGGATGCACTGCCCAGGACCTCTTCCGGACTGGGACCCCAGATTGCTGTTACATGGGACTTCCCAACATTTTTATTTTCTTCATAATTCTGGAGGCTGGGAAGTGTGGCATCAGAGTGCCAGCATAGTAGAATTCTTCCAGGGAAACTGTTCTTGGCTTTCAGAATACTGTCTTCTGGCTATATCTTTATATGATAGAGAGAGCTCTGGTGTCTCTTCTTCCAATCATGGGGCTTCTACTCTCATGACCTCATCTGAATGTAATTACCCCTCAAATGCCTTTCATCCTAACACCATGACACTGCAGGGTGAGGCCTTCAACAGATGAATTTGGGGGAGAACACAAGTAGTCCATTACAGTACTTAAACATATTTGTCAAGTAAATGTTAATTAAACTGTGAATGGTAGTAATGACAAATTTTATCATGTTTCTATAAATAGGTCAAACAAATTGGTCAAATGTTGTTGGTTCAGATGGTAAAGAATCTGCCTGTAATGCAAGAGACCTCGGTTTGATCACTGGATTTGTAAGATCCCCTGGAAAAAGGGATAAACTGGTTGTTTCTTTATTCATTCATCTGTCGATGGACATCTAGGTTGCTTCCATGTCCTAGCTATTGTAAATAGCTCCAGAGTTCCAGAGAATAGCAAGAAGAGATAAGAAAGCCTTCTTCAGCGATCAATGCAAAGAAATAGAGGAAAACAATAGAATGGGAAAGACTAGAGATTCCTTCAAGAAAATTAGAGATATCAAGGGAATATTTCAAGCAAAGATGGGCTGGATAAAGGACAGAAATGGTCTGGACCTAACAGAAGCAGAAGATATTAAGAAGAGATGGCAAGAATACATGGAAGAACTGTACAAAAAGATCTTCACAACCCAGATAATCATGATAGTGTGATCACTCATCTAGAGCCAGACATCCTGGAATGTGAAGTCAAGTGGGCCTTAGAAAGCATCACTACGAACAAAGCTAGTGAAGGTGATGGAATTCCAGTTGAGCTATTTCAAATCCTGAAAGATGATGCTGTGAAAGTGCTGCACTCAATATGCCAGCAAATTCGGAAAACTCAGCAGTGGCCACAGGACTGGAAAGGTCAGTTTTCATTTCAATCCCAAAGAAAGAAAATGCCAAAGAATGCTCAAACTGCCACACAACTGCACTCATCTCACACACTAGTAAAGTAATGCTCAAAATTCTCCATGTCAGGCTTCAGCAATACGTGAACCATGAACTTCCTGATGTTCAAGCTGGTTTTAGAAAAGGCAGCAGAATCAGAGATCAAATTGCCAACATCCACTGGATCATGGAAAAAGCAAGAGAGTTCCAGAAAAACATATATTTCCGCTTTATTGATTATGCCAAAGCCTTTGACTGTGTTGATCACAATAAAGTGTGGAAAATTCTGAAAGAGATGGGAATACCAGACCACCCGATCTGCCTCTTGAGAAATCTGTATGCAAGTCAGGAAGCAGCAGTTAGAACTGGACATGGAACAACATACTGGTTCCAAATAGAAAAAAGGAGTGCGTCAAGGTTGTATATTGTCACCCTGCTCATTTTATTTATATGCAGAGTGCTGCTGCTGCTAAGTTGCTTCAGTCATGTCAACTCTGTGCGACCCCATAGATGGCAGCCCATGAGGCTCCACCATTCCTGGGACTCTCCAGGCAAGAACACTGGAGTGGGTTGCCATTTCCTTCCCCAATGCATGAAAGTAAAAAGTGAAAGTGAAGTTGCTCAGTCATGTCCGACTCTTAGCAACCCCATGGACTGCAGCCTACCAGGCTCCTCCGTCCATGGGACTTTCCAGGCAAGAGTACTGGAGTGGGGTGTCATTGCCTTTTCCGTATATGCAGAGTACATCATGAGAAACACTTGACTGGAAGAAACACAAGCTGGAATCAAGATTGCCGGGAGAAATATCAAGAACCTCAGATATGCAGATGACATCACCCTTATGGCAGAAGTGAAGAGGAACTAAAAAGCCTCTTGATGAAAGTGAAAGAGGAGAGTGAAAAAAATTGGCTTAAAGCTCAACATTCAGAAAATGAAGATCATTACTTCATGGAAAATAGATGAGGAAACAGTGGAAACAGTGTTAGACTTTACTTTCTTCGGCTCCAAAATCACTGCAGGTGGTGACTTCAGCCATGAAATTAAAAGATGCTTACTCCTTGGAAGAAAAGATATGACCAACCTAGATAGCATATTCAAGAGCAGAGACATTATTTTGCCAACTAAGGTCCGTGTAGTCAAGGCTATGGTTTTTCTGGTGGTCATGTATGGATGTGAGAGTTGGACTGTGAAGAAGGCTGAGCGCCAAAGAATTGATGCTTTTGAACTGTGGTGTTGGAGAAGACTCTTGAGAGTCCCTTGGACTGCAAGGAGATCCAACCAATCCACTCTGAAGGAGATCAACACTGGGATTTCTTTGGAAGGAATGATGCTAAAGGTGAAACTCCAGTCCTTTGGCTGCCTCATGCGAAGAGTTGACTCATTGGAAAAGACTCTGATGCTGGGAGGGATTGGGGGCAGGAGGAGAAGGGGACGACAGAGGATGAGATGGCTGGATGGCATCACTGACTCGATGGACATGAATCTAAGTGAACTCCGGGAGTTGGTGATGGACAGGGAGGCCTGGCATGCTGCAATTCATGGGGTCGCAAAAAGTCAGACATGACTAATCGACTAAACTGAACTGAACTACTCCTTGGAAGAAAATTTATGACCAACCTAGATAGCTACATTACTTTGCTGACTAAGGTCCATCTAGTCAAGGCTATGGTTTTTCCTATGGTCATGTATGGATGTGAGAGTTGGATTATGAAGAAGGTTGAGCGCTGACGAATTGATGGTTTTGAACTGCGGTGTTGGAGAAGACTCTAGAGAGTCCTTTTGACTGCAAGGAGATCCAACCAATCCATTCTGAAGGAGAGTAACACTGGAATTTCTTTTGAAGGAATGATGCTGAAGCTGAAACGCCAGTACTTTGGCCACCTCATGTGAACAGTTGACTCATTGGAAAAGACTCTGATGCTGGGAGGGATTGGGGCAGGAGGAGAAGGGGACGACAGAGGATGAAATGGCTGGATGGCATCACTGACTCAATGGACGTAAGTCTGAGTGAACTCTGGGAGTTGGTGGTGGACAGGGACGCCTGGCGTGCTGCGATTCTTGGGGTCGCAAAGAGTCGGACATGACTGAGCGACTGAACTGTACTGAACTGAACTGATTCTGACCAATGATCGGGTTTCTCCTGTGAAACCTGTATGCAGGACAGGAAGCAAGAATTATAACCGGACATGAAATCACAGACTGGTTCCAAATTTGTAAAGACTGTATGTATACTGTCACTTTGCTTATTTAACTGATATGCAGAGTACGTCATTGGAAATGCCAGGCTTGATGAAGCACAAGCTGGAGTCAAGATTTCCAGGAGAAATATCAATAGCCTCAAGTATTCTGATGACCATAATCTTATATCAGAAAGAGAAGAGAAACTAAAGAGCCTCTTCATGAACGTGAAAGAGAAGTGTGAAAAAGCTGGTTTAAAACTCAACATTCAAAAAATGAAGATCATAGCATCCAGTCCCATCACTTCATGGCAAATAGATTGGGAAACAATGGAAACAGTGAGAAACTTTACTTGTCTTGGGCTCCAAAATCATTGCAAATGGTGACTTCAGCCAGGAAATTTAAAGATGCTTGCTTCTTGGAAAAATTATGACAAACCTACACAGCATATTAAAAAGCAGAGACATCACTTTGCTGACAAAGGTCCATATAGTCGAAACTATGCCTTTTCCAGTAGTCATATATGGATGTGAGAGCTAGACCACAAAGAAAGCTGAGCACCAAAGAATGTATGCTTTTGAACTGTGGTGTTGGAGAAGACTCTTGAGAGTCCCTTGGACTTGAAGATCAAACCCATTAATCCTAAAGGAAATCAGTCCTAAATATTCATTGGAAGGACTGATGCTGAAGCTGAAGCTTCAATACTTTGCTCACCTGATGTGAAGAACTGGCTCAATGGAAAAGACTCTTACGCTGGGAAAGATGGAAGGCAGAAGGAGAAGGGGACAACAGAAGACAAGATGGCTGGATAGAATAACCAACTCAGTGGGCATGAGTTTTAATAAGCTTTGGGATATGGTGAAGGATGGGCAAGCCTGACATTTTGCAGTCTATGGGGTCACAAAGAGTCAGACATAACTGAGAGACTGAACACCAAATTCTGACTGATGTGAGGTGACCTTATTGTAGTTTTGATTTGCTTGTCTCTAATAATGAGTGATGTTGAGAATTTTTTCAGGTGTTTATTTGTCATCTATATATTTTGGAGAAATGTCTGTTTAGATCATTTGCCTACTTTTTGATTGAGTTGTTTCTGGTATTGAGTTGCATGAGAAGCTTGCATATTTTGTGAATTAATCCTTTGTCTGTTGTTTCACTTGCTATTACTTTTCTCCCATTCTGAGGGTTGTCTTTTCACCTTGTTTATGATTCCCTTTAAGTTTAATTGGTTCTCACTTGTTCATTTTTGGCTTTATTTCCATTATCCAAAGAGGTGGATTTTAATTATATTGTTTTTCTAATATTTAAAAAAAATCCTTATATTCTGTGTATAAATTCAGCTTGTTTAAGATGTTGTTTTAAAGCAATTTATTATAAATAATACACAATAAATTGCTTCATACAGTTTCTTAATATATGTGAGAAAAATTCATTCTCTTGTAATTATTTTTCTTATTTTTTTGGATCAAATTATAATCTCTGGTAAAATAAGTTAGTAATTTTTCTCTCACTTTTTATTCTCAAGAAGAGTTCATTTAAGCTTTTCTGTCCTCTGTCATGACTAATTATCTAGATCTGATGCTATAGACTGAATGTTTGTGTGCCCCCAAATTCTTATGTTGAACCTAATCTTTGATGTGGTGTTATTTGAACTTAGGGAGAGAAGTGATTGCTTAATGAGTGGGGAGCTCTCATGAATGATATTAGTGTGCTTATAAAAGAGATCCAAGAGTGCTCCCTTGATCTTTTTAGCATATGAGGACACAGAGAAGACAGTTGTATATGAATCAAGAAGCAAGACTTCATGACACCAAGTTTGCTGGTATCTTGATCTTGGACTTTTTGGTCTGTAATAAAATTTTATTGTTATGACCAGCATGACATAACAATCTATGATATTCTGTTATAGTGGCCTTAATAAACCTTGACAGTCTGATTTCTGGTTAAAGAGGATTTGAAGTTGGATATTTGCCTCTGCTCCCTGCCAAAATAGATGGATTTATGTAACAGAAAAGTAGATGGATAAATGACAACTGTCAGAGAAGAATGACATAAACTTAATCCTAATCTGGCTGCAAAAAAACTCCAAGAAGAAGCACAACTGGCATGACAAAAGGGAGAACTCTCAGGCATTGACAGGAACAAGTACATCTAGAAGTGGGGATGTAGACTTAAAGTAGGTGTAAACAAAGAACTCAGAATAGATGTTAAATTTAAAAGATGACTGATGGTCTTGTCTAACCCAGCAGAAGACTGGAACTTTCTTCTTTGAAGGGAATAAAACAGACTATAGGAAAATCAACTCAAAACAGGCATTTGATTGAAAATATATAAGAAATATGGTAACCCCAGTCTTTCACTTGAATTTGGCTCCAAGAATGTTGGCAGTGAAGATTCTACACCCCAGAAAATGGATTATAAAAGATTTGGCTATAGGGTTGCCAGGTAAAATTCAGGATGGTCAATTCAATTTGAATTTCAGATAAAGAATGAATAATTTTTAAATATAATGATATTTTCAGTAATAATTAGGTCATATACTGAAAATATATTCTTTGCTTAAATAGAATAATATTTAATTAGGCATCTTACATTTTTATACATCTGACAACCTATTGTTTTGAAGGATCAGAACATCTCATGAGAGAGGACCTAAGATATTGAAACTCAGTGCCCTCTAACACTCTACATTTTAAAAAGTCTCATAATTTTATGATGCTGTGCTTCATAAGCTGTTTATAAATTTTGGAGACTAATCCATTGTTGGTCACATTATTTGCAAATATTTTCTCCCAGTCTATGAAGCATCTTTCATTTTGTTTATTGTTTCCTTTGTTGTTTCAAAGCTTTTGCATTTAAGTAGGTGTTATTTGTTTATGTTTTGTTTTTATTTCCATCATTCTGGGAGACAGGTCTAAAAAGAAATTGCTGCAATTTATGTCAGAGAAAGTTTTGCCCATAATTTCCTTTAGGAGCCAGGGAGGAAGAATGGGGAGAACGGAGTTTGGGATGGACAGGTACACCCTGCTATATATAAAATGGATGACCAACAAAAGTCAACTGTATAACAAAGGAAATTCCGTTTAATGTTATGTGGCAGCTTGGATGGGAGGGGAATTTGGGGGACAATGAATACACATATAAGTATGGCTGAGTCTTTTGCTGTCCACCTAAAATGATCAAAACATTGTTAATCAGCTATACTCCTGTGCTTAGTCCCTCAGTCATGCCCAACTCTTTGTGACCTATGGACTGTAGCCCACCAGGGTCCTTTGTCTATGGGGATTCTCCAGGCAAGAATACTGGAGTGGTTTGCCATGCCCTCTCCCAAGGGATCTTTCCAACCCAGGGATCAAGCCCAGGTCTCCCTCATTACAGATGGATTCTTTACCATCTGAGACACCAGGAAGCCCAGATTTAACATGGAGTCAATGAAAGTGAAAGTGGCTAAGTCAGGTCCTGACTCTTTGTGATCCCATGGACTGCAGTCCATGGAATTCTCCAGGCCAGAATACTGGAGTGGGTAGCAGTTCCCTTCTCCAGCGGATCTTCCCAACTCAGGGATCCAACCCAGGTCTCCCACATTTCAGGCAGATTCTTTACCACCTGAGCCACCAGGGAAGCCCAAAGCTATACTCGAAAACAAAATAAAAAGTAAGCCCAAGCTATACTCCACTACAAAATAAAAAGTAATAAAGAATGCTGTTTTGACAGTCAAGCCTTTTTGTTGAATTATTTTTTTCAGTTTTTATTCTTTTTGATGCTATTATTTATTGTTAATATATGTAAACACAATTGCTTTTCATGATGATCTTGAATCTTGTAAATATTAAATTCATTTATCGTAATATTTTTCTATGATTTTACTTTTTTTAAGGATTTTTATTTAAAGATAATATCACCTAAAAAACAGGCCAAACATATGCAAAGACTTCCAATCAGCTTTTAGAATAAAATGAGTTAAATAAATGTGTGATTGATTTATGTATTAATATCACATGTTAAAATTTTGAGTTGATATGACCCAAGCTTCACTTTCTGGTGAGTATACACCAGATACAGCATATATCTAAATATCAGTGTTTGTGTTCCTATTTCTTTGCCATGGGAATTCTACATATTCCATCATAATGTTTTTCTAGAAATATAAGAAATCGGAGACTGTTATGAAAGAATTTGGCGTGATGTTATGCTACTTTATTGACTTTATATTATTTTGCTCTTCAGAGGTTGCTTCTAACCCTGCTAATAATTACCCCTTTTTGAGGTGAAATTCACATAAACATTAAATAAACTTTTCAAGGGGAAAACTCAGTGGCATTTAGTGCATTCAAAATGTTGTGCAATGTTTATCTCTATCTAACTTTGAGTTGTAACCAAGTACTGCTTCACCACTGGTAACTCTTGGAGTTGGCTTCTGTGTACCTTTTACATACCCCCTCCATTAATGTCAGTACTTTTTTTTTTTCCCCCCAATTCTACTTTTGATTGACATTTGAGTTGTTTTCAATTATTATGATATTGATTTGTGCTGCTTGGAACATTTTTGGTATATCTATGGTGTAGGAGTTTATTTAGAAAATTCATTTAAAGTAAGAAATGTATATCATAGGGTATATTATAATGCCAAATATTTTTCCAATTCGGTAGCACTTATACTCTCACTGACCCCATATAAGATGTTCCACTGAGTCAAATTCTATGTAAAACTAACTGATTTGATTTCAAATTTCGCAAATCTAGAAGTCATAAATGATACTACATTTCATTTCCCTTTTATCAATAAGGCTGAATACATTTGCAAATTCTCATATGTGATTCATGTTTTCTTTCTGTGGAAGGCTTTTGTTCTTTTCCCCATTTGATTTTCTCTGTTTTCGTATTGCTATATAAGAATTATTTTGGCAGTTGTACATATCACATATATCACAAATATCTTATACATTTCTGTCTTGTCTCTTTTCATCATATCTTTCAGTTCAGTTCAGTTGCCCAGTCATGTCTGGCTCTTTGCAATCTCATGAACTGTAGCACACCAGGCTTCCTTGTCCATCACAAACTACCAGAGCTTGCTCAAACTCATGTCCATCAAGTCAGTGATGCCATCCAACCATCTCATCCTCTGTCATCTCCTTCTCCTCCCACCTTCAATCTTTCCCAGCATCAGGGTCTTTTCCAATGTGTCAGTTCTTTGCATCAGATGGTCAATGTATTGGAGTTTCAGCTTTAGCATCAGTCCTTCCAATGAATATTCATGATTGATTTCCTTTAGGATTAACTGGTTTGATCTCCTTATAGTCCAAGGGACTCTCAAGAGTCTTCTCCAACACCACAGTCCAAGAGCATCAATTTATTGGTGCTCAGCTTCCTTTATAGTCCAACTCTCACAACCATAAATGACTACTGGTAAAACCATAGTGATTCATACTGATCTATAGATTCAACTCAATTAAAAACATTATTTCAGCATGGTTTTGGGGGGAGCTTGACAAATACATTATAAAATTTATGTAAAGAACAAAGATTTAGTGATAAAATACAACCCTGCAAAAGAGAAATTGAGTGCTCTTCTTAGTAATAAGACAGTGAGAATGTTGACCTAAAGGAAAATAAATAAAACAAAATTGGGAACTTAGACTTGTACATTGTGTATAATAATGATGGTGTTTGAAGGTCACTGGGAGAAAGAAAAGACTATTCAGTAAAATATTTGGCATTATCACGTACCCTGTGACACAGAAATTTCTTCTTAAATGTATTTTCTAGATGAAGTGTAGCCCACCAGGCTCCTCTGTCCATGGAATTCTCCAAGCAAGAATACTGGAGTGGATAGATTGCCATTCCCTTCTGCAGGGGATCTTCCCAACCCAGGGATCAAACCATGGTCTCCTGGACTGCAGGCAGATTCTTTACCATCTAAGCTACCAGGGAAGTCAGAACTCCTACCCAGAGATGTACAAAATGTTCGTAGCAGCACTATTCAGTAACAATAACTAAAATGGTATTTCTATTTATAGATTAAAGTTTCTGAAAATGTAAGAATTAAATGTAAAATCAAGATCTCAAGATCTTGATTTAACATTTAATTTTTACTCTGGTATTCTTGCCTGGAGAATTCCATGGATAGAGGAGGTCTGTTCATAGTGATGCTTCCTAAGACTCACTTGACTTCACACTCCAGGATGTCTGGCTCTAGGTGAGTGATCACACCATCATGGTTATCTAGGTCATTATTAAATTTTTTGTTTAGTCTTTCTGTGTATCCTTGCCACCTTTTCTTACTGTCTTCTGCTTCTCTTAGGTCTATTGTTTCTGTCCTTTATTGTGCCCATCTTTGAATGAAATATTCCCTTGGTAGTCTTAATTTTCTTGAAGGGATCTCTAGTATTTCCTTTTCTATTGCTTTCCTCTATTTCTTTGCATTGATCACTTAGGAAGGCTTTCTTTGCTAGTCTTGCTATTATTTCAAACTCTGCATTCAGATGTATATATCTTTCCTTTTCTCTTTGCCTTTCACTTTTCTTTTCTCAGTTATTTGTGAGGCCTCCTGAGACAAACTTTTTTTTGTGTGCTTTTTGCATTTCTTTTTCTGGGGGATAGTTTTGATCACTGCCTCCTGTATAATGCTGCACTTTATCTATCAAGTATATTCCCTTGAATTTATTTGTCACTTCAACTGTATAATAGTAAGGGAGTTGAATTAGGTCATACCTTAATGGTCTAGTGGTTCCTCTTCACTTTTCTCTATAAAGGTGGTGTCACCTTCATATCTGAGGTATTGATATTTCTCTCAGCAATCTTGATTCCAGCTTCTGCTTTATCCAGCCTGGCATTTTACATAATGTATTCTGAATATAAGTTAAATAAGCAGGGTGACAATATACAGCTTTGACATTCTCCTTTCCCAATTTTGAATCAATCTGTTGTTTCATGTCTGGTTCTAACTCTTGCTTCTTAACCTGCATACATGTTTCTCAGGAAGCAGATAAGATGTTCTGGTACTTCTGTCTCTTTAAGAATTTCCCACAGTTTGTTGTGATACATGCTTTCAAGGATTTCCATGTCTCCATCTATTTATCTATTGGTGCTTCCAAATTATTTCTGTGGTTTTTAATAATCTTTACTGTCATTTCTCTGATTTTTTTTTTTTTTTTCTGGTAGTCTGCCTATTTCCTCTTCATTCTTTTGGTTTGGTGAATTTTGACCATGGTCCTTCATCTGCTGCATGTTTCTATGTGTTTTCATTTGGTTTAATTGAAGGACTAAAGCTGAAGCTCCAGTACTTTGGCCACCTGATGTGAAGAACTGACTCACTGGAAAAAAAAGCCCTGATACTGGGAAGGACTGAGGGCAGGGAGAGGGAATGACAGAACATGAAATGGTTGGATGGCATCACTGACTTGATAGACATGAATTTGAGCAAGCTCCAGGAGTTGGTGATGGACAAAGAAGCCCGGCATGCTGCTTTCGATGGGGTTGCAAAGAGTTGGACATGACTGAACTGGACTGCACTTGAGGACTCTATTCTGCAGGTTGTAAAGTCAGAGTTTCTCTTACTTATGGAATCTGTCCCTGGTGGGTGGTGTTAGACCAGTGCCTTTTTCTTGGTAGGGGATGACTGGTGCCTATTTTCTGGTGAGTGGAGTTGGATCTTGTTCTTCTAAAAGGCATAGTTGTGCCCAATGTTGTGCTATGGTATATTTGTGATCTTGGTATGACTTTGGGCAAATTGTCTGTGAATGTGTAAGTTGTGTTCCTTTGTTGCTAGTTGTTTGGCATGAGGCATGTGGCACTGGAGTTTGCCTGCATTTGAGTAGGGTCAGGTCTTAGTTTTGAGATAGAGACCTTTGGACGTTTCTTGCCTGTTAGTATTCCATGAGGTCAGGAGTTCTCTAGTGGTCCAGTGTCCTGGCCTCAGGTCTCCCTCCTAGGAGTGTGGGTCCAACCCCTTGATGAAGTACCAAGACTCCACAAGCCACATAACACAGAAGGGCAAAGAAAAAAAAAAAAAAAAGAAGAAGAAGAAGAAGAAGAAGAAGAAGAAATGGAAAATTTAAAATAAATATATAAATAATCACAAAAAAAGAACAGATAGAAAAGGCCCCAAGACAAATGGGAATAGCAGCATTAATCAGACAGGAACACACAAAGAAAGCTACAAACACGCTCACAGAAAGAAAAACTAAAGAGAGGAACCAAAAAGGAAGAAAGCAATCAGAGCAAAAAGCAAACCCATAAATGAAAACAAACTCTAAAAGCTAGAGTAAGAATAATACAAAACTACAAGCCTGGAAAAAATGTAATATAATGACAAAATATGTAGAAATAGTAAAAAAAAATAATTTATTTAAAAAGAAAAGTATTAAAAAGTAAAAAGTAAGTAAAAATAAAAAAATAAAGGATTAATATAAAGGAACAATAGAACAAAATGGAAAATAAAAAAAATACATACACACACATATACATGTTGTGTATACACATATACACATACACATAGAGAGAGAGAGAAAGAGAGGTAGTAAGAACGCATTGTGCTATCAGTTGTTCTCACCGTCAGTGAACTCCAGCCAATCTGCCTACTCAGAAAGTCTATGAAGTAGATCTCTGGACGTGTTGTGGGCGTTATGTGGTCAGCTCTCACTCAGATCTGGGCCTACTGTAGCTTGTTCTTGCTTCCAAATTCCACGATTGCCCCCAAAGTCCACAAGTTGGTTCCTTCTAAAGGATGTGAGGAAAGGATCTACTCTAGGATCCGCTTATAGACCACCTCTTCTCCTGTACACCATCTTCTCTCTGTCTATTCCTGAATCCAGATTTTCTTATAAGGGCACTGGTTTTATTGAATCAGGGCCCGCAATAATAACCAAATTTTAATGAAACCTTTTTAAAGACCTTATTTCCAAAAATGGTCACACTCTGAAGTACCAAAGTTAGGACCTTAACATATGTGTTTTTGATGGGATATAATTCAGGCCACAACTCTTGGCTACCCATCTCCATATTAAGATAAGGAAATAAACCCTAGTTTAAGTATATTGTTTAAGGTTACATAATTAATAAACTAAAACTAGAATGCAAATCCAGGTTTGTGAGAGTGCAATGTCAATGTCATAATCACTGATTAAGCAGATTATTTTTTATTTATTTAATTTGCTTATTCTTTCAGTTCAGTTCAGTTCAGTTCAGTTCAGTCGCTCAGTCATTTCCAACTCTTTGCAATCCCATGAATCGTAGCACACCAGGCCTTCCTGTCCATCTAAATAACTTTATTTTTTCAAAATGATTTACAATAAGTTAATGACAGACATGATCAAATCAAAGATCATTTTCATCATTAGTATTATAAATTTCTGTTGTTGTTCAGTCATTATGTCATGTCTGGCTCTTTGTGACCCCATGGGCTGCAGCATTCCAGGCTCAAATGTCATTCCTTATCTCCCAGAGTTTATAAAAAACTCATATTTATTGAGTCAGTGATGCCATCCAACCATCTTATCCTCTGTCGTCCCCTTCTCCTTTTGCCCTCAATCTTTCTCATCATTAATCTTTTCTAGTGAATCGGCTCTTTGCATCAGAAGACCAAAGTATTGGAGCTTCAGCTTCAGCATTAGTCCTTCCAATAAATATTCAGGGTATATTTCCTTTGGGATTAACAGATTTGATCTCCTTACTGTCTCAGTTCAGTTTAGTCGCTCAGTCATGTCCAACTCTTTGCGACCCCATGAATTTCAGGACGCCAGGCCTCCCTGTGCATCATCAACTCCCGAAGTTCACCCAAACTCATGTCCATTGAGTAGGTAATGCCATCCAGCCATCTCATCCTCTGTCATCCCCTTCTCCTTTTGCCCCCAATCCCTCCCAGCATCAGAGTCTTTTCTAGTGAGTCAACTCTTCGTATGAGGTGGCCAAAGTATTGGAGTTTCCTCTTCAGCATCAGTCCTTCCAAAGAACACCCAGGACTGATCTCCTTTAGAATGGACTGGTTGGATATCCTTGCAGTACAAGGGACTCTCAAGAATCTTCTCCAACACCACAGTTCAAAAGCATCAATTCTTTGGCACTCAGCCTTCTTCACAGTCCAACTCTCACATCCATACATGACCACTGGAAAAACCATAGCCTTGACTAGATGGGCCTTTGTTGGCAAAATTATCTCCCTGCTTTTTAATATGCTTTCTAGTTTGGTCATAACTTTCTTTCCAAGGAGTCTTTTAATTTCACAGTCTAAGAGACTGTAAAGAGTCTTCTCCAACACCACAATTCAAAAACACCAATTCTTTGTCTCTCAGCCTTTTTATGGTCCAATTCCCACATCCATACATGACTACTGGAAAAATGATAGCTTTGATTATACAGACATGTCAGCAATATGATATCTCTGCTTTTCAATATGCTGTCTGCGTGCATCATACCTTTTCTTCCAAGGAGCAAGTGGCTTAATCATATGGCTGCAGTCACCTCTGCAGTAATTTTGGAGCCCCAGAAGATAAAATCTGCCACTGTTTCTATTTTCCCCCATCTATTTGCCATGAATTTATGGAACCAGATACCACAATCTTAATTTTTTTAAATAGTGAGTTTCAAGCAAGCTATTTTCACATTCATCAAAAGCCTCTTTAGTCCTCTTCACTTTCTGACATTAGGGCGGTGTCATTTGCATATCTGACGTTGTTGATATTTCTCCCTGCAATCTTGATTCCAGCTTGTGATTCATCCAACCCAGCATTTAGTGTGATATATTCTGCATATAAATTAAATAAGCAGGGTGACAATATACTGTCTTGTGGTACTCTTTTCCCAATTTGACCAGCATACAGATTTCTCAGGAGGTAGTTAAGGTGTTCTGGTATTACCATTTCTTTAAGAGTTCTCCACAGTTTGTTGTGATTCACACTGTCAAAGGCCTTAACATAGTTAATGAAGCAGAAGTCAATGTTTTTTCTGAAATTCTCTTGCTTTTTCTATGATCCAATGGATGTTGGCAATTTTATCTCTAGTTTCTCTGCCTTTTCTAAATCCTGGTTGTACATCTCGAGGTTCTTGGTTCATGCACTTTTGAAGCTTAGCTTGAAGGATTTTGAGAATTACCTTGCTAGTATGTGAAATGAGCAGAATTCTATTGTAGTTTGAGCATTCTTTGGCATTGTCTTTTCTAATTATATAGTATTTGATGTAATTCATGTACTTTTATTTGATAATTTTTATACCCAATGGTCTTTCCCAACAGATATAAGAAAGTTTGTTTAAAAAGTCATATTTGCAACAAAAAACATAAAGAAAAAATAATAATTTACCAAGAATGTGCTGGATTTGACCAAAGAAACACAATTAAGGTAAACTATGAGCAATTGTCCTAAATGCAAACCCTATTTCTGAATGTCTTACTTGTATGTGTGGAGACTAGTTCAGCCTAAAGAAGGAAACAGAACTCCATGTGCAATTGTTATATTCAGAAAATATGGTATATCTGCATGTCCAAAACTTGAAAATGTAACAATAACATTACAACAAACTCTCCAAATCCAGGCCCTGCATTATGCAACAAGTTCACCTTAGAGGTATCTGATTCCCTGAGGGTTGTATGGGAATTTGCCTTCATTTTGGAAATGTGACTTCATTTGAATTATTATTTACTATTAGGGCTCAGATTCTGAAAAATTGTTGTCTTATTCAAAATATTGTCTTGTACAAAATGGATAAATTGCAAATTATTTTTGTCTAGGAAAGATGAAAATGATCTCAGTCTATTAGAAGAGATAAAATAACACTAAGGTTACCATTGCATTTCCCAGTAGAGCAATAACCAGTTTCCTCCTCCAGTTATAGTATTCTTATTCCCTCAATCACTTTTTTTTTGTGTATGTAATCAACTTTATCATTTTGTATCATTAATAAGTTAAATACATCTCTCAATCTTTAACTTGTGCCCACTAAAAGACTTATCCATTTAACTTTTTGAAAATATTATCTTAACATTTGATAATCTAATGGGTCAATGATCCTCCAGGCTTCTGTTTAATGAGATATATATATTGGGCAGATATTGCTTTGATATTTTGTTCACAGATGCCTAGACCAAACCTGAGAGAGACAAGAGAACAGAGATTTTTTTTTGGTTCATTCTTAGCTCCAACCTGGTGATTAGATGTGATCTACTATGAGCAAAGTGTGCAAGGAGAAGGACTGTATTGAGGAAGCTCAGAGCAAAATCAGTGTTACATCTGAGCCCAGCCCTGAGTGAGGGAGAGGGGCAAATCCACAGCCTCAAGTGTGGGTCAGTAGGTATCAAGAACCAAAATATAGAGGGGGCCTTTTCACTGCAGAGATTATCATCAGTGAAGCAGTCACCACAAGGGCAGTGCTGACTAGCCTCTGAAAACCAGGTTCCCATTTCTAATGATTTTTGAGAAATGGAATTTAGTCAGGAGACCATAGCAGAGGTACAAGCAGGGGCTCCATTCTGAGGTCATAGAAGATACTACCTTAAAATTTACAAACATAATTGAGAAAATCTGAGAAAAATAATTTGGTTTTAAAAGAAGGGACGTGACCCTGGAGGTGGGTGTGATGTCATAGTAAATGTCATGTGTTCATACTGACATTACTTTATTTGAATACAGTGTAAGACCTGAAGATATTTCATTTTTCCAGTTTTAAAACAAACATGGTATGTAAATGTCACAACAGAACTTTTCTACTTAGTTACCCAGTCTTAAGGAATTCCAGAGTCATCTTCGCATTATATTTTGTACAAAACAAGAAAATTCATCCTCATAAGGGGTAATACTATACCATGACTATTAGTATAAGAAAAGATATTAAATTGTGATTTCCAAACTTTGAATTTTTCTTTCTACTAGCTTGTTTATAACAGATAAAGCATAGAAAACCTGAGATTTCTTTCACTTTTGCTTGATTTTGTAAACAAAAGCATGACTTTTATTTCTATAAAAATACTTTTTCTTCTAGAAACTAATAACAGATTATTAGTAGAGGAACAAGGAGAAGTATAAGAGCATCAGGAAAACAAAATAACTTACATCTGACCAAGATACTTTCAATAGTAAAAGGGGAAGCTATTAACAATTAACTGAGAAATGCAACTGCAAATCAGAATTGTGAGGAGCAACTGGGATTTAAGTTCACTCTAGTAGAAGAATAAATGTTAATATTTTTTACATACTTTCAGAAAATATGAATATACTTGTAATGAACAAAGAGATGTAATACTCATATCAGACCTCCCCCCCTCCAACCAAGAAAGTTTCCCAACTCTTAGGACTACTGTCAGCTCCTTCATAAATGCCTCAGTTATAGAGATCAGTCTTGCCCAAGATCTTTCCCTTCCCAAGGCAGTACAGACCATTTCAGTTCACATAGGACTATTCTCAGACCATTTATTTCCAGAGCTTCCCATGGGTTGACTTCTTCCTTTGCCGAATCCTGCTTACCTCCCTCTAGGTTGTTGATCTTAAGGGCACTCCCTAATAAATGCCTTGCATAGGATTCTTCAATATATGTGAATCAATCAATGTAATTCACCACATTAACAAATTGAAAAATAAAAGCCATATGATTATCTCAATAGATGCAGAGAAGGCCTTTGATAAAATTCAACATCCATTTATGATAAAAACTCTCCAGAAAGCAGGAATAGAAGGAACATACCTCAACATAATAAAAGCTATATATGACAAACCCACAGCAAACATTATCCTCAATGGTGAAAAATTGAAAGCATTTCCCCTAAAGTCAGGAACAAGACAAGGGTGCCCACTTTCACCACTACTATTTAACATAGTTCTGGAAGTTTTGGCCACAGCAATCAGAGCAGAAAAAGAAATCAAAGGAATCCAAATTGGAAAAGAAGAAGTAAAACTCTCACTGTTTGCAGATGACATGATCTCTACATAGAAAACCCTAAAGACTCCACCAGAAAATTACTAGAGCTAATCAATGAATATAGTACAGTTGCAGGATATAAAATCAACACACAGAAATCCCTTGCATTCCTGTATACTAATAATGAGAAAGTAGAAAGAGAAATTAAGGAAACAATTCCATTCACCATTGCTATGAAAAGAATAAAATACTTAGGAATATATCTACCTAAAGAAACTAAAAACTTATATATAGAAAACTATAAAACACTGATGAAAGAAATCAAAGAGGACACTAATAGATGGAGAAATAGACCATGAGCATGGATCAGAAGAATCAATATAGTGAAAATGAGTATATTACCCAAAGCAATCTGCAAATTCAATGCAATCCCTTTCAAGCTACCAGCGAAATGTTTCACAGAACTAGAACAAATAATTTCAAGATTTGTACGGAAATACAAAAAACCTCAAATAGCTAAAACAATCTTGAGAAAGAAGAATGGAACTGAAGGAATCAACTTGCCTGACTTCAGGCTCTACTACAAAGACACAGCCAACAAGACAGTATGGTACTGGCACAAGGACAGAAATACAGAACAACAGAACAAAGTAGAAAGCCCAGAGATAAATCCAGACACATATGGAGACCTTATCTTTAACAAAGGAGGCAAGAATATACAATGGAGTAAATACAATCTCTTTAACGAGTGGTGCTGGGAAAACTGGTCAACCACTTGTAAAAGAATGAAACTAGATCACTTTCTAACACCGCACATGAAAATAAACTCAAAATGGATTAAAGATCTAAATGTAAGACCAGAAACTATAAAACTCGTAGAGGAGAACATAGGCAAAACACTCTCCGACATAAATCACAGCAGGATCCTCTATGATCCACCCCCCAGAATTCTGGAAATAAAAGCAAAAATAAACAATTGGGATCTAATTAAAATTAAAAGCTTCTGCACAACAAAGGAAAATATAAGTAAGGTGAAAAGACAGTCTTTTGAATGGGAGAAAATAATAGCAAATGAAGCAACTGACAAAGAACTAATCTCAAAAATATACAAGCAACATATGCAGCTCAATTCCAGAAAAATAAACTACCCAATCAAAAAATGGGCCAAAGAACTAAACAGACATTTCTCCAAAGAAGACATATGGATGACTTACAAACACATGAAAAGATGCTCAACATCACTCATTATTAGAGAAATGCAAATCAAAACCACGATGAGGTACCACTTCACAGCAGTCAGAATGGCTGCGATCCAAAAGTCTGCAAGCAATAAATGCTGGAGAGGGTGTGGAGAAAAGGGAACCCTCCTACACTGTTGGTGAGAATGCAAACTAGTACAGCCACTATGGAGAACAGTGTGGAAATTCCTTAAGAAATTGCAGATAGAACTGCCTTATGACCCAGCAATCCCACTGCTGGGCATACACACCAAGGAAACTAGAATTGAAAGAGACACATGCACCCCAAAGTTCATCACAGCACTGTTTATAATAGCCAGGACATGGAAACAACCTAGATGTCCATCAGCAGATGAATGGATAAGAAAGCTGTGGTACATATACACAATGAAGTATTACTCAGCCATTAAAAAGAATACATTTGAATCAGTTCTAATGAGGTGGATGAAACTGGAGCCTATTATACAGAGTGAAGTAAGCCAGAAAGAAAAACACCAATACAGTATACTAACACATATATATGGAATTTAGAAAGATGGCAATGATGACCCTGTATGCAAGACAGCAAAAGAGCCACAGATGTGTAGAGCGGACTTTTGGACTCAGAAGGAGAGGGAGAGGGTGGGATGATTTGGGACAATGATATTGAAACATGTATACTATCATGTAAGAAACGAATCGCCAGTCTATGCCGATGCAGGATACAGCATGCTTGGGGCTGGTGCACGGGGATGACCCAGAGAGATGTTGTGGGGAGGGAAGTGGGTAGGGGTTCATGTTTGGGAGCTCATGTACACCCGTGGTGGATTCATGTCAATGTATGGCAAAACCAATACAGTATTATAAAATAAAATAAAGTAAAAATAAAAATTAAAAATTAATTAAATAAATAAATGCCTTGCATAATAAACTCCATCTCAGGATTTGCTTCTCAGAAATTCCACCTGAGATAGTGCTTGACATTGATATGTTATGTAGACTGTAGTCAGTGGCAAACAGATGATGACCACAGACTCTGAAACTATCTCCTGGTTACAACCCTGGCTCCACCACTTAACAGCTATATGCCTGTGGGCATGTTTCTAAGTCGTGATTTCTATCTCTGTAAATTTTAGACAAAAATAGATCCTATCTCATTGGGTTGCTGTGAAATTTGAATGAGTTCACACATGTGGAGAACTTAGAACCACACTAAAGATTCTAAAAAGTCCTTGGTAATCAGTGATACTATTTTAACCCATTTTCAGTCAACGTTGGAAACAATCCAGCATCTTCTTCTAAACATAGGAGACTCATAGCAGTTGGGATTGACTAAGTTCCCTGTGGCAGGGCCCTTTCTACACTCTCAAGGCAATGCCAGCTTCTTGACCAGCACATAGGTCCTAATACATTATTCAGATTCTGGCATTAAGCACAGTTCCTCTAGGGATGAAATTTCTTGTCTGGGGTCCATGTCTACCCAAAGTCTAGATTCCTGGAATAGCTCATTTTTCCTACAGCCATATCTCTGAAAATCACTCTGGGATATCCCTAAAACCTCCAAATCCACATAGTCAGAGCTTCAGTTCTGTCAAATTCATCAGATATCTGGGCCTCCTCTCAGTCTGACCTTTGCCAGCAGCATGCTTATGCTGCTTTTCCCCCCTACCCCATCTAGATCAAATTTCCCAAGATGATTCATGCCTAGAACAACAGTCTCATAGCCTTTTTCCTGTTTACATAATTAACCCTGTCAAGCTGCAATTCTTTTGTTCTATAATCTGGTCTTTGTTGATGCCTTCAAAGTCTCAGTCCCAATCAGTGTGATGAAAGAAAATCTCTCAGAGGAACAAACCACAAGTGACATAGAGATACTGAAAATATCATCAATAATACCAACCACAGTGAAATTTCAGGACTCTGGTGAGGTTGTTAAGTACATCTCCCCAAGTGACTTTGTAGAATGTCTGGATTAAGACTGGAGAATAGGATGCACCATTCACTATTCCAGATAGTCTAGATTATGATAATAGTAACTGCTTCTGGAATCAGAAAATGAACATTTATTTTGAGATATTATTTTTTCTTTCTAAGTAAGAAACTATTTCTGAAAGAAAGCAGAATATTGTATTTTTATATTTTTAGCCTTTAGAAAAATAAGGTAAAAATAGTGACAACTAAATTGTATAACCCCTTACTTCATGTATTTCCCAAATTTTTTTTGTTAATGAAAGGTACACTTTATATTTCCAAAGTCTTTAAAAGTTTTAATCAAAATTTGTTTTCATAAAATAAACACTTAGTTTGAGTGTATTTGTTTTGGTGATAATGGTCATTTACTATGATGTATTAAAAATCCATCATGGATACTAAAAAAAGATCTTGAATAACCAAAGCAATCCTGAGAAAGAACAAAGCTGGTGGCATCATACTTTGTTATTTCAAGCAATAGTACAAAGCTTTAGTAATCAAAACAAAATTGCACTGCCATAAAAACAGATACATAGACCAATGGAATAGAATCAAGGGCCCAGAAATATACCTATACACATATGGTCAGTTAATATTTGATGAGGAAACTAAGAATCCTCATTGGAGAAAAGACAGTCTCTTCAATATAGTCCATCGGGGAAGTTGGATTTTCACATGTGAAACAGTCAAACTAAACCCTATCTGATACCAACCACAAAAAATTAATTGAATCAGATTTAAGGCTTAAATGTAAGATCTAAAACCATAAAACTCCTGGAAGAAAACATAGGGGAAAGATACTTGACAGTGGTCTTGGCAACTTTTGTTGTTGTTGTTGTTGTTATGATACCATAAGCCATAAAGTAAAAAATGAACAAGTATTCTAAGTACTCCAACTTGGGTTATGCTACTATTTCTGTGACCAAAGTGAAAGAAAAGTGCAAGTGTCAGTTGCTTAGTCATGTCTGACTCTTTGTGACCCCATGGAGGGAAGCTACAGTCCATGGGATTATCCAGGCAAGAATACTGGAGTAGTTAGCCATTCCCTTCTCCAGAGGATCTTTCTGACCCAGAGATCAAACCTGAATCTCCTGAATTGCAGGTGGATACTTTACCATCTGAGCCACCAGGGAAACCCTATTTCTATGACCAAAAGAATGTAATAAAATAATTAGTCGAAGTGGAAGGAAATGCAGTTCCCCAAAAGAAGGGGAAAATGTGTTCCCTGGGAGGGAAGGAACAGAACATTAACTGTCCATTACAAATAATAATAATAACAATAATAATAAATTAATTAAAAAAAAATCCTTGTCTCCAGCTTTAGCTTTTAACCAGCTACTGCTGCAAGAAAATGCCTAGAAGACATTGTTTCTTATTCTCATGTCAAACTTCACCAAAGCTGATACTATTTATCACTGGTCATGCATAGTTTAGATATACTTGATCTTGGTTCTAGAAATGCTGACATTCCTTTCCTCTACCAACCGAGGCCAATGTTCAAGTGACCTCCACAATCTGAACCAAATGAAGCTAAGAACACCCTTGGGAGAATTCAATACCTAGTAAGAGAAAACTTTGATATCAAAATAATATTGAGAAATACAACAGTTTTCCTAAGAACTTCAGGATCCCTTCTTTATTGTAAGCAACATCTATGCCTGGCTTCTAATATTGGCATTGTTCTTCTACTCTCCACTGTGGTTCCAAGAGTTGGGAATGGGCTACTTAAGCACATGAAGATGACCACAGAGATGAAGTTTTTATCTAAACAGGCAATAACTGAAGGTATCAGGTTACATATAAATTAAAACAAGGAGAAAGGTGCACAGCTGAGATGTATTTGGGTTCTTTCCATTTTAACAGCAATTAGTCATTTGTCATTATTCCATAGTGGCCTCATGTCTAGAGGAATACAGGGAAATGGAAAAGCAATCCCAGTTGTGCAGCAGAGGCAGCATCCACTGCATAGCTTGCTAATTTCTTATTAGATAAACTTCCCAGTGAATAACCATTCTAGCAACAACAGAAGAGTCCTGACATTTGGCCCATCTCATTTCTGAAATATTCAAATTCATATTAAAATGATAAATCATAATGATACTCTAAAAATTGTAATATTCTTGGTTTAGCAGATGAATAATCACTCGATTAAGAGCCTCTAACAATATTATAGATGTAATAATGTATTATAGCTCTTTTTAATAATAGGTTAAATTTTGAACCTTTCTTTTTAATCCATATTGCTTTCAAAAGCTATTATAATCCAATTATATGAAAATTAAATTGATTTTTCTGGAGGATTATTAAAGAGAACATCTTCCTGAATTTAATGCCAGAAATATGCACATAGTCATAACACACACACACACACACACACACACACACACACACACAGTCACTACCAATAGCCACCCAAAAGAAAGGTTTGAATTACAATATCCTCAAACCTAACTAAGATCATGGCATCCGGTCCCATCACTTCATGGCAAATAGGTGGGAAAACAGTGGAAACAGTGGCTGACTTTATTTTTCTGGGCTCCAAAATCACTGCAGATGGTGTTTGCAGCCATGAAATTAAAAGACGCTGATACCTTGGAAGGAAAGTTATGACCAACCTAGGCAACATATTCAAAAGCAGAGACATTACTTTGCCAACAAAGGTCTGTCTAGTCAAGGCTATGGTTTTTCCAGTGGTCATGTATGGATGTGAGAGTTGGACTGTGAAGAAAGCTGAGCGCCAAAGAATTGATGCTTTTGAACTGTGGTGTTGGAGAAGACTCTTGAGAGTCCCTTGGACTGCAAGGAGATCCAACCAGTCCATTCTGAAGGAGATCAGTCCTGGGTGTTCATTGGTAAGATGATGTTGAAGCTGAAGCTCCAGTACTTTGGCCACCTGATGTGAAGAGCTGACTCATTGGAAAAGACCCTGATGCTGGGAAAGATTGAGGGCACGAGAAGGGGATGACAGAGGATGAGATGGTTGGATGGCATCACCAACTCAATGGGTTTGGATGAACTCCTGGAGCTGGTGATAGACAGGGAGGTCTGGCGTGATCAGTCCATGGGGTCGCAAAGAGTCAGACACGACTGAGCAACTGAACTGATCCCCATACCAAAGGCCCTCATCAATTTAAATTTATTTGATTAATAGCCCAGAAAATAACTTACTAGTGCCGGACATGCAGGAAGTGGACTATGTGAAAAACCAGATTAAAATCTACATCATTTTTCTTTGATGCCATAAACAAAATAGAATTAAATAAGATAAATGCAAATAGATGTCTATTCCAAATTTAAATAGATAACAAGTTGATAGAGTGGATTGAACTTTAAAATTACAATAACACTATAAAACCACTGTTTGTTTGCTTGTTTGTTTAATCAATGTTGAAAGGGTGGGTTTTTCTCTGGATTGTTGAATCTGAAGGCTGTAATCCAAATTAATCTTCAATTGCTAGTCTGTTCAAGGGCTGCTCACCAGGGGCTCTTTCCATCCTGGTGGATTATGTTTTCCATCAGCCAGTGAATTTACCTACCAAAATGAAATCAATAGGTAAGCCAGCTCACTCCATTTCCTTTTAAATAGCTTAAACTTTCAATAAAACAAGAAAATAGAGGCTGTCATGAGATTAAATCAAACCAAGGGTCAAGGCTTGTGGTGAAAAGAAGCTGAGATTTCAGAACTTACTAGGGGGAGCTGATAAAAGTGGAGACGCTTTTTTTTCAGTCTCAAAAGGACAGCTGAAAGATTGTTTTACTGCAGGTGATATGTCAGCCTGTTACTTACTCATCATACCTGCCAAACTTGGGAGGCTCTCTGTTATTACTTATAACTGCCAGTTTACAAGATGGCCCTGGGGGGAGTGAATGAACCAACTGAAACAAATAGAGGTTAGACCACAACTGCAATGTCTCCTCTAGTCAGCACAAGTAGTGAATCTAAAATAGGAAGGACCGGCCCAAATACTTTTCCTTGAGGTCATCAGATCTTGTGGGCCTGAAAGATGGCTCCCAGCCCCAGGAGTTAACTTTTGTGGAGTGCTGTGGCCTGGGAATTCTGATTGATAGCTCAGGAGAAAGCCTTGATTTGATCACATAAGGACTTTCCACATTAACTGCTTCTGGATAGATAAGATTTTTCCTAGTAACTTTACCTTTAGTTCAAATTCTGGGGGAAGAGCAACTAATTAAGTGGAAACATCAGTGAAAATGTGCAGCAATACAGGAAACACACAAGGACAGCCCTGACAATCTGAGTAGACTGAAATAAGAGAAGCTGAAATTGAGAAAAGGATTCTGTCTGCCTAGAATATTTTTTCTGTGCTGTTTTTCTCCCTTTGGTCATGCCTGTCTGTTTAGGCATTTCAAGTTAGAGGCTGTTCTGGACATAGTTTATGGCTCATCTGTTCACTCTGGTCTTACTTTGATTTGATCTTTCAGTTAAATTGGCATTTTGTAGTTGTTTGGAAACTATGCCTTGGGCGGGGGGGAGGGGAGGGGGGGCAGGGGGAGTTTATAATAGTGAACAAGGAGGGGACTGAAGTGAAAGAACACAATCTATTACCATTTTGGTAGCCTATTGACAGTGAAAGGCCATGTTATGATGTTTTGAATGCATTTCTGGGGTTCCCCCAGGTGACACTAATGGTAAAGAACATGCCTGACACTGGGAGACATAAGAGATGTAGCTTCTTCCCTGGGTTGGGAAGATCCAGTGGAGAATGAAATGGCACCTTACTCAAGTATTCTTGCCTGGAGAATCCTGTAGACAAGGGAGTCTGGAGAACTATAGCCCATAGAATCACAAAGAGTCAGACTTAGCACATATATGCTTTGAGCCTACCTCTCTAAGTACTCAAATGCTTTAAACTGAGCACTTGAGCCCCCTAATGTGAGTGCAAGTTAAAACAGTTTGAATGTGGCTTTAAAGCACCATAGGATGACCTACGGAGAAGGCAATGGCACTCCACTCCAATACTCTTGTCTGGACAATCCCATGGACAGAGGAGCCTGGTAGGCTGCAGTCCATGGGGTTGCTAAGTGTCGGCACGACTGAGAGACTTCCCTTTCACTTTTCACTTTCATGCATTGGAGAAGGAAATGGCAACCCACTCCAGTATTCTTGCCTGGAGAATTCCAGGGACAGAGGAGCCTAGTGGGCTGCTGTCTATGGAGTCGCACAGAGTCAGACACGACTGAAGTGAATTAGCAGCAGCAGTAGCAGCAGGATGACCTAGGGAGATTTTAAAAGTACCCATGCCTGTGTCTCATCGTTGGACATTCTGATTTAATTGGACTAGGTCAGGACCTAATTCTCAAACTTTTAAAAAAGTCCTCTCAGATATTTTTAATGTGCACATATTTCTAACAAGCAACTAGAACATAGAACCCTAGCTGCATATAGAATGCCTAAAAAGCAGGGAGAAAAGCCAAATAAAAAGACAGTGAGTGCTCTGGTATATAAGGGGATGTGTGCTTCTATTTGGAAAGGATCCATCAAATCCTTAATTACATTGGGTCTGTTGTTTGATGAAATATATCACCCTCATAGATGCTCATCTCTGTGCTTCCTGGCATAACATTATTCATGTTGGGACTGTGTGTGTGTATGTGCATGTGTGCAGCTATACATCTATATCTATATCTATATAGCCTAACATATATGAGGAATATATTCATACCTGTTAGTAGCTTAAAACAATAGTGTCAAGTGAAGATTCAAACGTCATTCTTCTGAAAGAATGCCACGGTGATAATTATAACATCAATGGCCTCCCAAAAGTATAAATCTTCACTAATTTGAGTTCAAAATCTTTTCAATGTGGCATTAAAAGAAATTCTTCTCTATGTAAAATTTGATATTCAACCAGAGTAAGAAGGGCTGTAGTTTTTCAAACTGACACAACTTCTTTGATAAAATAAAGACTGTCAAAATTATACATGGAAGCCCTAAGGCAGGAGAAAAGATGCTTTCCATCTCCAAGGTAAATAAAGTTCTTGACAGAGTCTGAGTGAAAGAGGACAGTAGTCCAGTTGGCAATCTCCCAATAATCATTCTTGATATGATGGAAGATGGATTATGGAAGGGGGTTCATGATTAGATTTCATCACATTTTCATGACAGAATCCTCCCATCAGCGGGATTAGCCTTATGGAAAAGATTATGATACACACTGCCATTCATAAATTGTCTATATTATGCAACAGATGATAAAAATATTTGACATTCCATGAAGTCTAAACTGAAAAGCAAAGCATATAAATTATGATTTAAGTGGAAAAGCAACCTCCTGGGGAGAGAGCAGTCTAGTCCATCACAAGAGATTTGGGCTTTAATGTTACTCTGTGTTCCAAATTTCAGTAGGCTGATGAGTAGGAAGTGATGAATGATTACTTTGTTGCAGAGTATACAACTCCCTCTGAGAATTAGAATTGATACTGGCTATTTACTCTGAATATTCGCTGGAAAGACAGGTGCTGAAACTGAAGCTCCAATGCTTTGTCCACCTGATGAGAAGAGCTGACTCATTGGGAAAAGACCCTGATGCTGGGAAAGACTGAGGGCAAATGAAGAGGGTTATAGTGGATGAGATATTTGGCTGGCACCACTGACTCAATGGGCATAAGGTGAGCAAACTCCAGAAGATAGTGAAGGACAGGAAGCCTGGTGTGCTGCTGCTTACGGGATCTCAAAGAGTCAGACATGACTTAGCACCTGAACAACAACGTTTACTGAGTATTACCCCAAAGAGTATTTGCCTTTCAATGTACAAGCACAAAACTTGATGCTTGGAATTGTGTATTCTGACCCCAAATTTTCAAATAGGTACAATAAACATTTCAGTATATCTGGACATTGCAAATTGTTTATAAACAATGAAGTTTTATTCATTTGTTCATTCAAGATGAACATACTCATTGTTGCCTATTTTGCATATAAGCACCTTCTAGATTTTGAGGATACAGTATAACTGAATACCAGCAAAGTATTCAGTTATACATATACACATGTTCATTCTTTTTTTAAATTCTTTTCTTGTATAGGTTATCACAGAATATTGAGTAGAATTCCCTCCTACAAAGTAGGTTCTTGTTGGTTATCTTGAGCAAAATCATGAACATATAGCCCCATATTAGTTTAAGATTCTGTGATCTTAAAATTGAAAATAAATTAGTTCAATAATAAATGTAGTTACATGCACAGACATAGAAAGCAAACTTATGGATACTAATGGGAGAAGTGGAATAGGGTGGGGCAAATAAGGAGTTTGAAATTAACATATACACACTACTATATGTATGACATGGATATACAATGTACAAAGATCTGTTGTACAGAACAGGGAACTATATTTAATATTGTGTAATAACTTATAATGGAAAATAATTGGGACATTTTGTATATATATATGACTGAATCACTTTTCTGCAAACCTCGAAATAACACAACATTGTAAATCAGCTATACTACAATATGAAATAAAAAAATAATAAATGAAGTTATGTGGGTCAATTGCTCACTCTGTGTAAATTGCAAGAGCTTTTTCATAAGTCCTGCAGCATCATCTCACCTTTTCGTAGTTGTCCCAGGCCCTTGTTCAACTTTTTGCAACCCCAGTTGACTGTAGCCTGCTCTCTGACTGTAGGCTCCTCTGTGGAATTTTCCAAGAAGGAATACTGAATCAGGTTGGCATTTCCTACTCCTATCATGGTGCCATAGTCCCTCAATTCAGTCATGCTGCCTACCTACCAGCTGCTTGGCTTTGTACACTCTGAGAAGATAAGAATAAGTAAGACATAGTTCTGCTTTTAATGAGTTTGATAGATAGCTGAGGGGAAGATTTATAAACATATCTTAGATAAAAGAAAAGAGATTGTAGAATCTCATAATAGGGGTTGGTAAAAGGTGATGTGGGAACAGAGGAAAAAGGGAGAACTTAATATTCACCAAGGGTAGGGATTTTAGAAGATGAGGCTACACAGAAGAACTACACAAGAAAAGTCTTAATGATCTGGAATACCACAATGATTTGGTCACTCACCTAGAGCTGAACATCCTGGACTGTGAAGGAAAGTGGGCTTTAGGAAGCATTATTATGAACAAAGCTAGTGGAGGTGATGGAACTCCAGTTGAGCTATTTAAAGTCTTAACATTATTCCAGCAAATTTGGAAAACTCAGCACTGACCACCAGACTGGAAAATGTCAGTTTTCATTCCAATCCCAAAGAAGGGCAGTGCCAAAGAAAATTCAAGCTAATGTACAAAAATTGTGGTGTTTTTTTTTTTAACATGCTAGTGAGGTTATGCTCAAAATCCTTCAAGTTAGGCTTCAACAGTGCATGAATCAAGAACATCCAGATGTACAATTTGAGTTTGAAGACGTGAAAGAACCATAGATAAAATTGCCAACCTTGGAGGCTGTCCTAAGATGGCGGAGGAATAGGACAGGGAGATCACTTTCTCCCCCACAAATTCATCAAAGAACTTTTAAATTCTGAGTAAATTCCGTGAAATAACTTCTGAATGCCAGCAGAGGATATCTGGCACCCAGAAAAGCAGCCCATTGTCTTCGAAAGGAAGTAGAAAAAAACATAAAAGACAAAAAAAGAGACAAAAGAGGTAGGGATGGAGATCCATCCCAGGAAGGGAGTCTTTAAAACAGAGAAGTTTCTAAACACCAGGAAACACTCTCACTGCCGAGTCTGTGGAGATTCTTGGAACCACAGAGGGAAACATAACAGGGAATAAAAATAAATAAATAATTAAACCCCACAGATTATGAGCCCAATGGTAACTCCCCCAGTGGAGAAGCAGCGCAGACACCTTACCCACCACTAGCAAGCAGGGGCTGGGCAGAGAGGCTCGGGCTGCATTGCTTAGAGTAAGGACCGGGCCTGAATGCCCTGAGGGCAATCTGAGCGAACTAACTTGGGCTAGCAAACCAGACTGTGGGATAGCTACAACGCCAAAAGCCCTAACATAAGCACCGCTGGGCCCGCACAAAGAACAGAGATACCTAGCTGCAGACCATCCCTCTCTGGTGCCAGGCAGCCAGAGCTGGAAGGGGACAATTGCAGCCCTGGAGAGACATTGTCTACCAAACTGCAAGCAGGTTTCTTTGCTAACTAAGACTTCTTGGGGTTCTGGACGGTCAACATCCACCTGACAAGGTGAGCTGGTTGTACACCCAGAAAACCAAGTGGCAGGGACGGGGGAGGTGATAAGTTGCAGCGACTGCCCTCGCCAAACACCTCATCATCTGAGCTGCTCGGACCTGGGAAGGGCACAAAACGCAGGCCCAACGGAGGAGTCTGCACCTCTGAGGACTACCCGAGTGCTTAAACCTGAGCAGCTTAGACCTGGGAGCTGCAGGCAGCCCAGGGCTGGCCTCGGACAGTTCCCTGCGGAGCAACCCAGAGTCTGAACAGTGTGGGCAGGGAGGGCACACGTGCTGTGAGTGAGGGCAGGCCCACTGTGGCTGAGACACTGCGAGCACATGCCAGTGTTATTTGTTTGCAGTGTCCCTCCCTCCCCACAGCGCTATTGAACAAGTGAGCCTAAAAACGTGTCCACCACCACCCCCTTGTGTCAGGGTGGAAATCAGACACTGAAGAGACCAGCAAACAGAAGAAGCTAAAACAGAGGGAACCGCCCTGAATGTGACAGGTGAAATAGATTAAAACCCTGTAGTTAGTACCAACTACATAGGAAGGGGCCTATAGATCTTGAGAAATATAAGCCAGACCAAGGAATTATCCAAAAATTAACTGACCCCACACGGCCCACAACACCAGAGAAAGTCCTAGATATAGTTTTACTATTTGTAAGATCATTCTTCTTTTTTTCTATTTTTTAAAAATTATAAATCCTCTATTACTCCTTTAACTTTTATTTTTATAACCTACTATTACTCTGCAAAAAAATAGACCTTATTTTTTTAAAGCAAACTTCACATATATATATGTGTGTATATATATATTTATATAACTTTTGTGACTTTTTTCTTTTCTTTTTTTTCTTCTTTTCTTTAATATTGTATTTTTGAAAATCCAACCTCTACTTTAGATTTTTAATCTTTACTTTTTGGTATTTGTTATCAATTTTGTACTTTTAAGAACCCAATCTTCAGTACCTATTTTTACTTGGGAACGAGATTACTGACTTGAGTGCTCTCTCCCACTTTGGATTCTCCTTTTTCTCCACCAGGTCGCCTCTGTCTCCTCCCCCCACCCTTCTCTTCTCTACCCAACTCTGTGAATCTGTGTGTGTTCCAGACAGTGGAGAACACGTGGGAGAACTGATTACTGGCTGGATCTGCCTCTCTCCTTTTCATTCTCCTCTTTTATCCTCCTGGCCACCTCTGTCTCCTTCCTCCCTCTTCTCTTCTCTCTATAACTCCATGAACATCTCTGAGCAGTCCAGACTGTGGAGCACATGTAAGGAAGTGTTTACTAGCTAGCTTGCTCTCTCCTCTTTTGATTTCACCTCATCTCATTCGGGTCACCTCTAACTCCCTCCTCCCTCTTCTCTTCTCCATGTAACTCTGTGAACCTCTCTGGATGTCCCTCACTGTGGAGAAACCTTTCATCTTTAAAATAGATGTTTTATCAAAGGTGTTGTATAAAAGGAGAAGCCTTGAGACTACTAAAAATAAGACTGAAAACCAGAAGCAGGAGGCTTAAGTCCAAATCCTGAGAACATCAGAGAACTCCTGACTCCAGGGAACATTAATCGACAGGAGCTCACCAAATGCCCCCATACCTACACTGAAACCAAGCACCACCCAAGGGCCAACAAGTTCCAGAGCAAGATATACCATGCAAATTCTCCAGCAACACAGGAACACAGCCCTAAGCATCAATATACAGGCTACGCAAAGTTACTCCAAACCCATTGTCATCTCATAACTCATTACTGGACACTTCATTGCACTCCAGAGAGAAGAAATCCAGCTCCACCCACAAGAACACCAACACAAGCTTCCCTATCCAAGAAACCTTGACAAGCCACCCGGACAACCCCACCCACAGTGAGGAAACTCCACAATAAAAAGAACTCCACAAACTTCCAGAACACAGAAAGGCCACCCCAGACTGAGCAATATAAACAAGATGAAGAGACAGAGGAATACCCAGCAGGTAAAGGAACAGGATATATGCCCACCAAATCAAACCAAAGAGGAAGTATAGGAAATCTACCCGATAAAGAATTCCAAATAATGACAGTGAAAATGATCCAAAATCCTGAAATCAAAATGGAATCACAGATAAATAGCCTGGAGACAAGGACTGAGAAGATGCAAGAAAGGTTTAACAAGGACCTAGAAGAAATGAAAAAGAGTCAATATATAATGATTAATGCAATAAATGAGATCAAAAACACTCTGGAGGCAACAGATAAAATAACAGAGGCAGAAGACAGGATTAGTGAAATAGAAGATAGAATGGTAGAAATAAATGAATCAGAGAAGAAAAAAGAAAAATGAATTAAAAGAAATGAGGACCATCTCAGAGACCTCCAAGACAATATTAAACGGCCTAACATTTCAATCATAGGAGTCCCAGAAGAAGAAGACAAAAGGAAATACTATGAGAAAATACTTGAAGGGATAATAGTTGAAAACTTCCCTAAAATGGGGAAGGAAATAATCACCCAAGTACAAGAAACCCAGAGAGTCCCAAACAGGTAAACCCAAGGCGAAACATCCCAAGACACATATTAATCAAATTAACAAAGATCAAACACAAAGAACAAATATTAAAAGCAGCAAGGGAAAAACCACAGATAACACACGAGGGGATTCCCATAAGGATAAAAGCTGATCTTTCAATAGAAACACTTCAGGCCAGGAGGGAATGGCAAGACATATTCAAAGTGATGAAAGGAAATAACCTACAGCCCAGATTACTGTACCCAGCAAGGATCTCATTCAAATATGAAGGAGAAATCAAAAGCTTTACAGACAAGCAAAAGCTGAGAGAATTCAGTAGCACCAAACCAGCTCTGCAACAAATGCTAAAGGATATTCTCTAGACAGGAAACACAAAAGAGTGTATAAACCAGAACCCAAAACAATACTGTAAATGGCAACAGGATCATACTTATCAATAATTACCTTAAATGTAAATGGGTTGAATTCCCCAACCAAAAGACAAAGACTGGCTGAATGGATACAAAAATAAGACCCCTATATATGTTGTCTACAAGAGACCCATCTCAAAACGGGGGACACATACAGACTGAAAGTGAAGGGCTGTAAAAGTTATTCCATGTAAATAGAGACCAAAAGAAAGCAGGAGTAGCAATACTCATATCAGATAAAATAGACTTAAAAAAAAAAGGGTGTGAAAAGAGACAGAAAAGAACACTACATAATGATCAGAGGATCAATCCAAGAAGATATAACAATTATAAATATATATGCACCCAACATAGTAGTACTGCAATATGTAAGACAAATGCTAACAACTATGAAAGGAGAAATTAACAATAACACAATAATAGTGGGATACTTTAATACCCCATTCACACCTATGGATAGATCAACTAAACAGAAAATTAACAAGGAAACACAAACTTTAAATGATACAATAGACCAGTTAGAAGTAATTGATATCTATAGGTCATTTCATCCCAGAAAAATGAATTTCATCTTTTTTTTTCCAGTGCACAAGGAACCTTCTCCAGGATAGATCACATCCTGGGCCATAAATCTAGCCTTGGTAAATAAAAAAAAAAAAAAAAAAGAAGAAATCATTCCAAGCATCTTTTCTGACCACAATGCAGTAAGATTAGATCTCAATTACAGGAGAAAAAGCTATTTAAAATTCCAACATATAGAGGCTGAACAACACACTGCTGAATAAACAACAAACCACAGAGGAAATCAAAATATACATAGAAATGAATGAAAATGAAAACACAAAAACACAATCCCAAACCTGTGGGACACTGTAAAAGCAGTGTTAAGGGGGAAAGTTCAGAGCAATACAGGCATACCTCAAAAAAACAAGAAAAAAATCAAATAAATAACCTAACTTTACACCTAAAGCAACTAGGAAAGGAAGAAATGAAGAATCCCAGGGTTAGTAGAAGGAAAGAAATATTAAAAATTAGGGCAGATATAAATGCAAAAGAAACAAAAGAGACCATAGCAAAAATTAACAAAGCCAAAAGCTGGTTCTTTGAAAAGATAAATAAAATTGACAAACCATTAGCCAGACTCATCAAAAAACAAAGGGAGGAAAATCAAATCAATAAAATCAGAAATGGAAATAGGGAGATCACAACAGACAACACAGAAATACAAAGGATCATAAGAGACTACTATCAGCAATTATATGCCAATATAATGGACAACGTGGAAGAAATGGACAAATTCTTAGAAAGTACAATTTTCCAAAACTGAACCAGGAAGAAATAGAAAATCTTAACAGATCCATCACCAGCATGGAAATTGAAACTGCAATCAGAAAACTTCCAGCAAACAAAAGCCCAGGTCCAGATGGTTTCACAGCTGAATTCTACCAAAAATTTAGAGAAGAGCTAACACCTATCCTACTCAATCTCTTCCAGAAAATTGCAGAGGAAGGTAAACTTCCAAATTCATTCTACGAGGCCACCATCACCCAAATAACAAAACCTGACAAAGATGCCACAAAAAAAGAAAACTGCAAGCCAATAACACTGATGAACATAGATGCAAAAATCCTTAACAAAATTCTAGTAATCAGAATCCAACAACACATTAAAAAGATCATACACCATGACCAAGTGCACCTTATCCCAGGGATGCAAGGATTCTTCAATATCCACAAATCCATCAATGTAATTCACCACATTAACAAATTGAAAAATAAAAGCCATATGATTATCTCAGTAGATGCAGAGAAGGCCTTTGACAAAATTCAACATCCATTTATGATAAAAAAATTTACAGAAAGCAGGAATAAAAGGAACATACCTCAACATAATAAAAGCTATTTATGACAAACCCACAGCAAACATTATCCTCAAAAGTGAAAAATTGAAAGCATTTCCCCTAAAGTCAGGAACAAGACAAGGTGCCCACTCTCACCACTACTATTCAACATAGTTTTGGAAGTTTTGGCCACAGCAATCAGAGCAGACAAATAAATAAAAGAAATCCAAATTGAAAAAATAAGTAAAACTCTCACTGTTTGCAGATGACATGATCCTCTACAGAGAAAATCCTAAAGACTCCACCAGAAAATTACTAGAGCTAATCAATGAATATAGTAAAGTTGCAAGATATAAAATCAACACACAGAAATCCCTTGCATTCCTATACACTAACAATAAGAAAATAGAAAGAGAAATTAAGGAAACAATTCCATTCACCATTGCAATGAAAAGAATAAAATACTAAGGAATATATCTACCTAAAGAAACTAAAGACCTATATATAGAAAATTATAAAGCACTGGTGAAAGAAATCAAAGAAGCAACAGTTAGAACTGGACATGGAACAACAGACTGGTTCCTAATAGGAAAAGGAGTACGTCAAGGCTGTATATTGTCACCGTGCTTATTTAACTTATATGCAGAGTACATCATGAGAAACGCTGGACTGGAAGAAATACAAGCTGGAATCAAGATTACTGGGAGAAATATCAATAACCTCAGACATGCAGATGACACCACCCTAATGGCTGAAAGTGAAGAGGAACTAAAAAGCCTCTTGATGACAGTGAAAGAGGAGAGTGAAAAAGTTGGCTTATAACTCAACATTCGGAAAACGAAGATCATGGCATCTGGTCTCATCACTCCATGGGAAATAGATGGGGAAACAGTGTCAGACTTCATTATTTTGGGCTCCAAAATCACTGCAGATGGTGACTGCAGCCATGAAATTAAAAGATGCTTTCTCCTTGGAAGAAAAGTTATGATGAACCTAGATAGCATATTGAAAAGCAGAGACATTATTTTGCCAACAAAGGTCCGTCTAGTCAAGGCTATGGTTTTTCCTGGAGTCATGTATGGATGTGAGAGTTGGACTATGAAGAAGGCTGAGGGCCGAAGAATTGATCCTTTTAAACTATGGTGTTGGAGAAGAACCTTGAGAATCCCTTGGACTGCGAGGAGATCCAACCAGTCCATTCTGAAGGAGTCAACCCTGGGAATTCTTTGGAAGGAATGATGTTAAAGCTGAAACTCCAGTACTTTGGCGACCTCATGCAAAGAGTTGACTCATTGGAAAAGACTCTGATGCTGGGAGGGATTGGGAGCAAGAGGAGAAGGGGACGACAGAGGATAAGATGGCTGGATGGCATCACTGACTCAATGGACATGAGTCTGAGTGAACTCCGGGTGTTGGTGATGGACAGGGAGGCCTGGCGTGCTGTGATTCATGGGGTCACAAAGAATCATACACGGCTGAGTGACTGAACTGAACTAAACTGAATAGATGGAGAAATATACCATGTTCATGGATTGGAAAAATCAATATAGTGAAAATCAGTATACTAGCCAAAACAATCTATAGATTCAATGTAGTCCCTATCAAGCTGCCAATGGTATTTTTCACAGAGCTAGAACAAATAATTTCAGAATTTTTAAAGAAATACAAAAAACCTTGAATAGCCAAAGCAATGTTGAGAAAGAAGAATGGAACTGGAGGAATCAATCTGCCTGACTTCAGGTTCTACTACAAACCACAGTCATCAAGACAGTATGGTACTGGCGCAAAGACAGAAATATAGATCAATGGAACAAAATAGAAAGCCCAGAAATAAATCCACGCCCCTATGGACACCTTATCTTTGACAAAGGAGGCAAGAATATACAATGTAGAAAAGACAATCTCTTTAAAGAGTGGTGCTGGGAAAACTGGTCAACCACTTGTAAAAGAATGAAACTAAAACACTTTCTATCACCATACACAGAAAGAAACTAAAAACGGATTAAGGATCTAAATGTAAGACCAGAAACTATAAAACTCCTAGAGGAAAACATAGGCAAAACATTCTCTGACATAAATCACAGTAGGATCCTCTATGACCCATCTCCCATAATACTGGAAAAAAAGCAAAAATAAATAGAACCTAATTAATCTTAAAAACTTCTGCCCAACAAAGGAAACTATAAGCAAGGTGAAAAGACAGCCTTCAGAATGGGAGAAAATAATAGCAAATGAAACAACTGACAGACAACAAATATAAAAAATATGCAAGCAACCCCTGTAGCTCAATTCCACAAAAATAAACGACCCAATCAGAAAATGGGCCAAAGAACTAAATAAACACTTCTCCACAGAAGACATACAGATGGCCAACAAACGCATGAAAAGATGCTCAACATCACTCATTATCAGAGAAATGCGAATCAAGACCACAATGAGGTACCATTTCACAACAGTCAGAATGGCTGCGATCCAAAAGTCTACAAGCAATAAATGCTGGAGAGGTTTTGGAGAAAAGGGAACCCTCTTACACTGTTGGTGGGCATGCAAACTAGTACAGCCACTAAGGAGAACAGTATGGAGATTCCTTAAGAAAACTGGAAATAGAAGTGCCTTATGACCCAGCAATCCCACTGCTGGGCATACACATCGAGGAAACCAGAATTGAAAGAGACACATGTACCCCAATGTTCTTTGCAGCACTGTTTATAATAGCCAGGACATGGAAACAACTTAGATGTCCATCAGCATATGAATGGGTAAGAAAACTGTGGTACATATACACAATGGAGTATTACTCAGCCATTAAAAAAGAATACATGAGAATCAGTTCAAATCAGGTGGATGAAACTGGAGCCTATTATACCAACTGAAGTAAGCCAGAAAGAAAAACACCAGTACAGTATACTAACGCATATATATGGTATTTAGAAAGACGGTAACATTAACCCTGTATGCAAGAGAGCAAAAGAGACACAGATGTATAGAACAGTTTTTGGACTCTGTGGGAGAGGGTGGAATGATTTGGGAGAATGGCACTGAAACATGTATAAATAACATCGTATAAGAAACAAATCACCAGTCCAGGTTCAATGCAGGATACAGGATGCTTGGGGCTGGTGCACTGGGATGACCCATAGGGATGGTACAGGGAGGGAAGTGGGAGGGGGGTTGAGGATGGGAAACACATGTACACCCGTGGTAGATTCATGTCAATGTATGGCAAAACCAATACAATATTGTAAAGTAAAATAATAATAATAATAATAATAATAATAATAATAATAATAAATAAATGATAAATGGTAAAAACATTTAAAAAAATTGCCAACCTTTGTTAGATCATGGAGAAAGCAAAGGAGTTCCATAAAAACATCTTCTTCTACTCCACTGACTATGCTAAATCCTTTGACTATGTGGATCACAACAAAACGAGGACAATTCTTAAAGAGATAGGAATATCAGACCACCTTACCTGTCTCCTGAGAAACCTGTATGGGTCAAGAAGAAACAGAACCAGATATGGAACAATGGACTGCTTCAAATTTTGGAAAGGAGTACCACAAGACTGTATTGTGTCACCTTGATTATTTAACTTCTCTGCAGAGTGCATCATGTGAAATGTGGTACTGAATGAATCACAAGTTGGAATTAAGATTTCAGGGAGAAATAACAACCTCAGGTATGCAGATGATACCACTCTAACGTCAGAAAATGAAGAGGAAATAAAGAGCCTCTTGATAAGGGTGAAAGAGGAGAGTGAAAAAGCTTGCATGAAACTCAACATTTAAAATACTAAGATATGATATCATCACTTCATGGCAAATGGAAGAGGGAAAAGTGGAAGCAGTGACAGATTTCATTTTCTTGCACTCCAAAACCACTGGTGACATTGACTGAAGTGGAGTCAAAAAATTAAAAGATGCTTGCTTCTTGGAAGGAAAGCAATCAGTAACCTGGAAGCATATTAAAAAGCAAAGACATCACTTTGCCAACAAAGTTTCTGTATAGTCAAAGCTATGATGTTTCCAGTAGTAATGTAATGGATAAGAGAGTTGGACCGTAAAGAAAGTTGAGTGGCAAAGAATTGATGCTTTCGAACTGTGGCGCTAGAGAAGATTCTTGAGAGTCCCTTGGGCTGCAAGGAGATCAAACCAGTACAACCCCAACGAAAATTAACCCTTAATATTCACTGAACTGATGCTCCAGTAGTTTGGCCACTTGAAGCAAACAGCTGACTCTCTGGAAAGACTCCAATGCTGAGAAACACTGAAGGAAAAAGGAGAAGGGAATGGCAAAGGATGAGATGATTAGATAGTATCACTGAGTCAATGAATGTGAAATTGAGCATCCCTGGGAGATAGTGGATGACAGAGGAGCCTGTCTATGCTGCAGTCCATGGGATTACAAAAAGTCGGACATGACTTAGTGGCTGACCAGCAACAAAGGAGTTTTAGAACAGAGATCCCCAATCTCTGGGATCTAATGTCTGAAGATATGAGGTAGACCTGATGTAATAATAGAAATAATATGCAAAATAAATATAATATACTTGAATCTCTGGAAAAATCCCCTCCTCCAGTCAATGGAAAAATTGTCTTCCATGAAACTGGTCCCTCTTAAGGATCACGGTTTTAAAAGAAGAATAACATCACAGTTTATATTTATTGAGCTACTACACCTTGCAAGGATTTCCCATGACTGTCTCATTTAATTCCTAACTACTATCCTATAAGGAAAAAATCATTACCCCAATTTATAGTTGATTTTAAAAACATGAGCTCAGAGCGCTTAGATTTTTAGCCCCAAATCACAGTTATTCTTACAAAGATGAGCTTCCAACAAAGGTCTGCCCAAGACCAAAGTCCACATGTGCAGGTGTAATCAGATACTGCTTCCCAAACGCAGATTTCCTAAAGAACTGCCTGCATTTGTTTCCTAGGGCTGTTGTAATAGAAACTGGATGGATTGAAATAACAGAATTTGTTTTTTCACAGTTCTGCAGCCCTCAGCTTCACAGTATGTGTCAGCAGGATGGTGCTCCCTTAGGAAACTCCAAGGTATAGTCCTTTCTTTTCTCACTAACTCTCAGTGACTCCAGATGTCCCTTGGCTTATAGAAGCACAGTCCCAATCTCTGCTTCCTTCTCCACATGGCTCCTCCTGGATTTTTCTGTGTCTCCATTTCTTTTTCTCACAAGGACATCAGTCATTGGATTTAGGGCCTAATTCAAGAAGCTCTCATTCTGAGATCTTTATCATATCTGCAAAGTCCCTTTTTTTTCCAAATAAAGTCCCATTCATAAGTACTGGGATTTAAGACTTGGATATATCTTTCAGGAGGCCACAATTCCACACACTAGGATACTGCTTTACTGGAGTGTACATGACAAGTTGGAGTTTGTCAGGACAAGAAAGTATTGCAACCAGAATACTAAGAATTGCAACCAGAATACTGCAACACTAAGATTAAACACTGGACAGGTAAGAGAAAGCCACATTGGAAACTGCATATACTTTGCTATACTTGGAATGCCAAAATTAAAATAAGCAATCAGGAAAACACATGCTTAACAATCAGGTTTAAACACTAGATAGACATCAGGTAATTGAAAACTGGTCAGCCAAGCTAAAAAATTAGGGCTATATACAAACCTGAGAGTCATTTGAGACTTTATGTAAGCAAAGAGCATATTTAATTATGCATTTGATAAGTGTCACTCCAGTTCCAGATGGAAGCAGATTATAGAATGGGAACTTGTGGCCAGTGTGATCCCCTAGGTAGCTTTTGACACAACCCAGATGGAAGAATATGGATCAAAGACCATTAGAAAGGGGAAGAGGTTATGAAATAAAGTGATAATAAGGGATGATAGATTTGCTTAAATTTTATAATCAACTTCAAAGAAAATTTTTACTTTGATTCAGTTCAGTTCATTCACTGAGTTGTGTCCAACTCTGCAACTCTATGAATCGCAGCACACCAGGCCCCCTAGTCCATCACCAACTCCCGGAGTTCACTCTAACTCACGTCCATCGAGTCAGTGATGCCATCCAGCCATGTCATTCTCTGTCATCTCATTCTCTGTCGTCCTCTTTTCCTCCTACCCCCAAGTCCCTCCCAGGATCAGTCTTTCCCAATGAGTCAACTCTTCTCATGAGGTGGCCAAAGTACTAGAGTTTCAGCTTTAGCATCATTCATTCCAAAGAACACCCAAGGCTGATCTCCTTTAGAACGGACTGCGTGGATCTCTGCAGTCCAAGGGACTTTCAAGTCTTCTCCAACACCACAGTTCAAAAGCATCAATTCTTTGATGATAATCTTTCTTCACAGTCCAACTCTCATATCCATACATGACCACTGGAAAAATCATAGCCTTGACTAGACAGACTTTTGTTGGCAAAGTAATGTCTCTGCTTTTCAACATGCTATATAGGTTGGTCAAAACTTTTCTTCCAAGAAGTATGCATCTTTTAATTTCATGGCTGCAATCACCATCTGTAGTCATTTTGGGGCCAAAAAAGTAAACTCTGACACTGTTTCCACTGTTTCCCCATCTATTTCACATGATGTGATGGGACCAGATGCCATGATCTTCATTTTCCGAGTGTTGAGCTTTAAGCCAAATTTTTAACTCTCCTCTTTCACTTTCATCAAGAGGCTTTTTAGTTCTTCCTCATTTTTTGCCATAAGGGTGGTGCCATCTAAATATCTGAGGTTATTGAGATTTCTCCCGGCAATCTTGAAGCTTGTGCTTCTTCCAGCCCAGTGTTTCTCATGATGTAGTCTGCATACAAGTTAAATAAGTAGGGTGCCAATATACAGCCTTGACGTACTCCTTTTCCTATTTGGAACCAGTATGTTGTTACATGTCCAGTGCTAAATGTTGCTTCCTGATATGCATATAGGTTTCTCAAGAGGCAGTTCAGGTGGTCTGGTACTCCCATCTCTTTCAGAATTCTCCACAGTTTATTGTGATCCACAAAGTCAAAGGCTTTGGCATAGTCAATAAACCAGAAATAGACTTTTTTTTTTTTTTTCTGAAAGTCTCTTGCTTTTTCAATGATCCAGCAGATATTGGCAATTTGATCTCTTGTTCCTCTGCCTTTTCTAAAACCAGCTTGAACATCTGGAAGTTCACGGTTCACATATTGCTGAAGCCTGGCTTGGAGAATTTTGAGCATTACTTTACTAGTGTGTGGGATGAGTGCAATTATGCAGTAGTTTGAGCATTCTTTGGCCTTGCCTTTCTTTGGGATTGGAATGAAAACTGACCTTTTCCAGTCCTGTGGCCACTGCTGAGTTTTCCAAACTTGCTGGCATATTGAGTGCAGCACTCTCACAGCATCATCTTTCAGGATTTGAAACAGCTCCACTGGAATTCCATCACCTCCACTAGCTTTGTTCATAGTGATGCTTCCTAAGGTCCACTTGACTTCACATTCCAGGATGCCTGGCTCTAGGTGAGTGATCACACAATGGTGATTATCTGTGTCGTGAAGATCTTTTTTGTACAGTTCTTCTGTGTATTCTTGCCATCTTTTCTCAATATCTTCTGCTTCTGTTAGGTCCAGACCATTTCTGTACTCTATTGCCCATCTTTGCATTAAATGTTCCCTTGGTATCTCTAATTTTCTTGAAGAGATCTCTAGTCTTTCCAATTCTGTTGTTTTCCTCTAATTCTTTGCATTGATCGCTGAGGAGGACTTTCTTATCTCTCCTTGCTATTCTTTGGAACCCTGCAGTCAGATGCTTACATTTGTCCTTTTCTCCTTTGCTTTTCACTTCCCTTCTTTTCACAGCTATTTGTAAGGCCTCCCCAGACAGCCATTTTGCTTTTTAGCATTTCTTTTCCATGGGGATGATCTTGATCCCTGTCTCCTGTACAATGTCACGAACCTCATTCCATAGTTCATCAGGTACTCCGTCTATCAGATCTAGTCTTTTAATTCTATTTCTCACTTCCACTGTATAATCATAAGGGATTTGACTTAGGTCATACCTGAATGGTCTAGTGGTTTTCCCTACTTTCTTCAATTTAAGTCTAAATTTGATAAATAAGGAGCTCATGATCTGAGCCCAGTCTTGTTTTTGCTGACTATATAGAGCTTCTCCATCTTTGGCTGCAAAAAATATAATCAATCTGATTTCAGTGTTGACCATCTGGTGATGTCCATGTGTAGAGTCTTCTCTTGTGTTGTTGGAAGAGGGTGTTTGCTATGACCAGTGCGTTCTCTTGGCAGAACTCTATTAGCTTTTGCCCTTCTTCATTCCATATTCCAAGGCAAAATTTGCCTGTTACTCCAGGTGTTTCTTGACTTCCTACTTCTGCATTCAAGTCCCCTATAATGAAAAGGACATCTTTTTGGTGGTGTTAGTTCTAAAAGGTCTTGTAGGTTTTCATAGAACCATTCAACTTCAGCTTCCTCAGAGTTACTGGTTGGGGCATAGACTTGGAAAACTGTGATACTGAATGGTTTGCCTTGGAAACGAACAGAGATTATTCTGTCATTTTTGAGATTGCATCCAAGTACTGCATTTCATCCTCTTTTTTTGACCATGATGGCTACTCCATTTCTTCTAAGGGATTCCTGCCCACAGTAGTAGATATAATGGTCATCTGAGTTAAATTCACCCTTTCCAGTCCATTTTATTTTTTTTTAATTTAAATTTATTTATTTCAATTGGAGGCTAATTACTTTACAATATTGGACTGGTTTTGCCATACATCAACAAGAATCCACAATGGGTGTACACGTGTTCCCCATCCTGAACCCCCTCCTACCTCCCTCCCATCCCTCTGGGTCATCCCAGTGCACCAGCCCCGAGCACCTTGTATCATGCATTGAACCTGGACTGGCGATTCATTTCACATATGATAATATACATGTTTCTTTTCTTTTTTTTTTATTTTAGTTTTTTATTTTTTAAATTTTAAAATCTTTAATTCTTACATGCGTTCCCAAACATGAACCCCCCTCCCACCTCCCTTCCCATAACATCTCTCTGGGTCATCCCCATGCACCAGCCCCAAGCATGCTGCATCCTGCGTCAGACATAGACTGGCGATTCAATTCTTACATGATAGTATACATGTTAGAATGTCATTCTCCCAAATCATCCCACCCTCTCCCTCTCCCTCTGAGTCCAAAAGTCCGTTATACACATCTGTGTCTCTTTCCCTGTCTTGCATACAGGGTCCGATTATACAGAGTGAAGTAAGCCAGAAAGAAAAACACCAATACAGTATACTAACACATATATATGGAATTTAGGAAGATGGCAATGACGATCCAGTCCATTTTAGTTCACTGATTTCTAGAATGTTGACGTTCACTCTTGCCATCTCCTGTTTGACAGCTTCCAATTTCCCTTGATTCATGGACCTAACTTTCCAGGTTCCTATGCAATATTGCTCTTTACAGCATTGGACCTTGCTTCTATCACCAGTCACATCCACAGCTGGGTATTGTTTTTGCTTTGGTTCCCTTCATTCTTTCTGGAGTTATTTCTCCACTGACCTCCAGTAGCATGTCGGGCACCTATGGACCTGGGGAGTTCCTTTTCCAGTATCCTATCATTTTGCCTTTTCATACTGTTCATGAAGTTCTCAAGGCAAGAATACTGAAGTGGTTTGCCATTCCCTTCTCCAGTGGAACACATTCTGTCAGACCTCTTCACCATGACCTGCCCATGTTGGGTGGCCCCACAGGGCATGGCTTAGTTTCACTGAGTTAGACAAGGCTGCGGTCCTAGTGTGATTAGATTGACTAGTCTTCTGTGAGTATGGTTTCAGTGTTTCTGCCCTCTGATGCCCTCTTGCAACACCTACCGTCTTACTTGGGTTTCTTTTACCTTGGACGTGGGGTATCTCTTCACGACTGAGCCAGCAAAGAGCAGCTGCTGCTCCTTACCTTGGATGAGGGGGTATCTCCTCACTGCCGCCCCTCCTGACTTTGAATGTGAAGTAGCTCCTTTAGGCTCTCCTGCACCCCTGAAGCCATCCCTCCTTGGACGTGGGGTTGCTTCTCTCAGCTGCTGCCCCTGACCTCAGACCCATGGTAGCTCTTCTTGGCTGTTCCTGTGCTGTCACAGCCTGGAACTCTTAGCCACTGACCCTGACCTCGGACATGAAGTAGCTCCTCTTGGCCGCCACCCTTCAGGCATGGGCTCCTCTGGTTTCTGCCCCTGACCAGCTGAGAAGATTAGATCCCATTTATTTATTTTTGCTTTTATCTCCCTTGCTCCTTGAGACATAGCCAAATACATATACATATACATATATATATATATATATATATATATATATATATTCCAGAGACCAATGTCAAAGAATATTTTGCTTATGTTTTCCTCTAGAAGTTTCATGGTTTCATGTATTACACTTAAGTCTTTAATCCGTTTAATTTTGTATATGGTGTAAGAAAGTGGCCCAGTTTGACTTTTACATAGAGCTGTCCAGTTTTCCCAACACCATTTATTGAAGAAACTGTCCTTTTCCTATGGTATATTCTTGCCTCCTTTGCTGTGGATTGACTGTATGTATGTGGGCTTATTTCTAAGATCTCACTTCTGTTCCACTGATCTTTCTGTGTCCCTTTGTGTAAGCACCCTGCTGTTGTGATTATTGTAGCTTTGTAGTATAGTTTGAAGTTGGAGAGTGTGGTAGCTCCAGCTTTGTTCTTTAAATTTGCTTAGGCTATTCATCACCCTTTGTGTTCTAAGCAAATTTCAGGATTTGGGTTCCAATACTGTGAAAAAATACCTCGGTATTTTAATAGATATTGCGTTGCATCTGAGGACTACCTTAGGGAGTATGGTCATTAGTAATATTATTTTTTTCCAATCTATCATCACAGTTTATCTTTTCATTTGTTTCTTTCTGCTTTCTTTCTTTCCTACACGGAAATTTTCTGAGTCTAGTTCATTTACCTCCTTGGTTAGCTTTATTCTTATTTGTTTTATGCTTTTTCATGTAATTGTAAATGAGACTGTATTCTTAAATTCTCTTTTTGAGAGTCTGTTATTACTGTATAGAAATATAACTTAGTTTACATATTAATTTTCCTCCCACAATTTCTCTGAAATCATTTATTAGTTCTACTTGTTTCTTGGTAGCATCTTTAGGATATTTTATGTATGGTACTATGTTATGTAACCACAGTGACAGTTTTACTTATACTTTTCCAATTTGGATGTTTTTTATCTCTATTTTCTCACCTGATTGCTATGATTAGACTTCCAATACTATGGTGAATTTAAGTGGTGAGAATGAACATCTTTATATTATTTGTGATCTTACAGCAACCGCTTTCAGCTTTTCACCATTAAGTACAATGTGGTTGTACATTTGCCATATCTGGTCCTATTATGTTGAGTTATACTTGCCTGGAAAATTCAATGGTTAGAGGAGCCTGAGAGGCTACAGTCCATGCAGTTGCAAAAAGTCAGACAAAACTGGGTGACTGAGCACACACATACACACACATACACACACAGACATACACGCATTTCCTCTATAATAAATTTGTTGAGAGGTCTGTCATAAATGGATGTTGTATTTTATCAACAATTTTCTTTTTTGTATCTATTGAGATGATAATATAGATTTTATCCTATGCTTCTTTAAATGTGGTGTATCACATTGATTTTGTTAGTACTGACCTATATTTGCATTACTGAAATAAATCCCAATTGATCATGATGTTTGGTCCTTTTAATGAAATGTTGAATTCAGTTTATTAATATTTTGTTGAGGATATTTGCATCTATCTTCATCCACAATATCAGCCTGTAATTTTTTTTTCTTCTTCTATTTCTTAGTCTGGTTTTGTTATTAGAGTGATGCTGCCCTTGTACAAGTGTTCTTTCCTCTTCAAATTTTTGGAATAATAATTTGAGGATACATATTAACTCTTCTTTAAATATTTGATAGAATTCCCTAGTGAAGCCATCCATTCCTAGACTTTTACTTTGGGGAAATTTTATAGTTTATATATTTTATATCTTTTGTATTTCTGTGATATCAGTTGCCAATTTTCCTCTTTATATTTCTGATTTTATCTGTTTGGTCCCTCTCTCTTTTTTCTTGGGCTTCCTTAATAGCTCAGTTGGTAAAAAGAAAAAAAAAAATTTGCCTGCAATACAGGAGACCCCAGTTCGATTCCTGGGTTGGGACATCCCCTGGAGAAGGGAAAGGCTACTCACTCCAGTATTCTGGCTTGAGTATTACTGTATGGACTGTATAGTCCATAGGGTCACAAAGAGTCAAACTGAGTGACTTTCAATTTCTCTTTTTTCTTGATTAATCTGGCTAAAGGTTTATCAATTTTGTTTATGTAGTCCAAAAATCAGATCTTATTCTCATGGATCTTTTTCTGTTTCTTTTAGTCTCTATTAACAAATTTACATTCTCTGCAGTCTTCATTATTCCTTCCTTCTATTAAGTTTGGGCTTAGTTTCTTTTCATTTTGTACTCCCTTTAATGTAACTGTGTTGTTTAGTTGAGGATTATTTGTTTCCTCAGGTAAGGACTGTATTGTTATGTACTACTCTCTTAGAGCTGCTTTTGATGTGGCCAATAAATTTTGGAACATTGTCTGTGTTTTCATTGGTTTCCATATATTTTAGTATTTCTTCTTTATTTCTTCAGTGACCCACTGGCTATATTCTAGCATATTATGTAACCTCCACTTTTTTTTTCAGTATTTTTCTTGTTAATTTCTAGTTATATATCATTGTGGTCACAAAAGATGCTTGGTTCTTAATTTTATTGAGACTTATTTGGTGACCTAACATGCTCTATCCTAGACAATGTTTCAAGTACATTTGTAAAGAATACATATTCATCCAAGAGATTAAATGCTCTATCTATCATCTATATTTCAATTAAGTCATTTAAAACTAACATTTATTTCCTTTCTGTCTGGATTATTTGTCCATTGGAGTAAATTTCAGCCAATCATAAAGGAAAGCAATCCTGAATATTCATTGGGAGGACTGGTACTGAAGCTGAAATTCCAACAGTATGGCCACCTGATGTAAAGAGCTGACTCATTGGACAAGACCCTGATGTTGGGAAAGACTGAGGACAAGTAGAGAAGGGGTCAACAGAGGATGAGGTGATTGGATCGCATCACTGATTCAATGGACAACAGTTTGAGCAGACTCCTGGAGATAGTGAACGACAGGGAAGCCTGGTGGGCTGCCGTTCATGGGGTAGCAAACAGTCTGATACAACTTAGTGACTAAAGAACATCAACAAATAAGTAGCATACTGAGGTTTCTTACTGGTATTGTATTACTGTCAATTTTTCCTTGTATGTTTGTTAATGTTTACTTTTATTAATTTAGGTACTTCTCTGTTATATGTGTAGGCTTCCCTGGTGGCTCAGACAATAAAGCGTTTACCTGAAATGTAGGAGACTCAGGTTCGAACCCTGGTTTGGGAAGATCCTCTGGAGAAGGAAATGGCAATCCATTCCATCAGTCTTGCCTGGAAAATCCCATGGACAGAGGAACCTGGGGCTACAGTCCATGGGGTTGCAAAGAGTTGCACACGACTGAACTGGTGTTGTGTTATTGTCAATTTTTCCTTTTATGTTTATTAATATTTGCTTTTATAAGTTTAGGTGCTTTTATGTTGTATGTATAGATATATACAAATATCATATAATCTTGCTGGATTGAGCAGTTTATCATAATACAATGTCCTTCTTTATCTCTTAATGCAATCTTTGCTTTAAAGTGTATTTTATCTGATATAAGTATTGCTATTCTGGTTTTCTTTTAATTCCCTGTGCATGTAATATCTTTAGAGATACCAAGGAATATTTCATACAAAAATGGACACAATAAAGGACAGAAATGGAATGGACCTACAAGAAGAAGATATTAAGAAGAGGTGGCAAGAATACATAGAATTATATAAAAAAAATCTTAATGATCCAGATAACCATGATGATGTAATCAGTCACCTAGAACCAGACTACTTAGACTGCAAAATCAAGAGGGACTTAGGTAGCATCACTACAAATAGAGTTAGTGGAGGTGATGGAATTCCAACTGAGCTATTTCAAATCTTAACAGGTGATGCTGCTAAAGTGCTTTATGCAATATGCCAGCAAATTTGGAAAACTCAGCAGTGGTCACAAGACTGGGAAAGGTCAGTTTTCATTCCAATACCAAAGAAGGGAAATGCCAAAGAATGTTAAAACTACCACACATATTTCACATGCTAACAAAGTAATGCTCAAAATGCTCTTCAAAAGTACAAGAACTGAGAGAGTCAATTCCTAGGCATGTTGATAATAAGTCCAGGGTCCCTGAAGAGGAGAGAGGGGTCTGGAATTTTCAAGGAGGAGAAAAAGACAAATGTCTTCTTTTTTTTTTTTTTCTCCTCTCTTAATTCTCTACATTTCTTGTCTTCTTTAAGCTCAGAATTGATGATTACACAACAAACAACTGAGTTTAAACTCTGTACTAAGGATTATATAATAACACTGTTCCCTGCTCGAGGAAAGTTTCTACTTCTTGAAATCTTTCAGACTAATCCTGTTATCTTGAAATTTATATTATGGGAATGGGCCTTGTAAAATCTTTCTATTGTTAGTCCTAATCCTGTCATCTTAAAATGTAAATTGTAGGAGTGGGCCTGGTAAGATTTTTACAATCTTGAGACATTCTTTTGATTTATTGTAATAACCAATTTATAAAGTACATAATTACTATGTTTAGATTAGGGAGAGAACACTCTTCATCCCCTTTCTGATGTCTATATCAGAAGCTTCCTCTCTCTTTTTCAGTCCAGTTCAGTGCAGTCACTCAGTCGTGTCCGACTGTTAGTGACGCCATGAATTGCAGCATGCCAGGCCTCCCTGTCCATCACCAACTCCTGGATTTCACTCAAAGTCATGTCCATCGAGTCGGTGATGCCATCCAGCCATCTCATCCTATGTCGTCCCCTTTTCCCCCTGCCCACAATCCCTCCCAGCATCAGAGTCTTTTCCAATGAGTCAATGAGGTGGCCAAAGTACTGGAGTCTCAGCTTTAGCATCATTGCTTCCAAAGAACACCCAGAGCTGATCTCCTTTTGAATGGACTAGTTGGATTTCCTTGCTGTCCAACGGACTCTCAAGAGTTTTCTCCAACACCACAGCTCAAAAACATAAATTCTTCAGTGCTCAGCTTTCTTCATACTCCAACTCTCAACATCCATACATAACCATAGGAAAAACCATAGCCTTGACTAGACGGACCTTTTTTGGCAAAGTAATGTCTCTGCTTTTCAATACACTATCTAGGTTGGTCATAACTTTCCTTCCAAAGAGTAAGCGTCTTTTAATTTCATGTGCATCTGTCCCTTTTTATACTTCAATAAAACTGTGGTACACAAAATTTCTTGAGTGATCAAGCCTGGTCCTGGGCCCCAAAGCTAAAATCTTCTTCAGAAATCATGAATCCTACATTGTCCACTGTAAGCTATCATCTTGTGGGCTCCCCTGGGTCTTCAAGACAAGTAAGAACACTCAGAGCTGTAGCCTTTCTACGTTCTCAATATACACGTTTTCTGCCTTTCTTTACTAACTCTACAGTGTGCTTATGTGAATGAATGACACGCCCTGTGCAAAACAAGTGATGAACCCTGCTCTGCAGTTTCAAGGTGCCTCATAATGACTGAAGGCAGTCCCAAAAAGGGTAGCCTTGGGAGGGTTTTATGCCATCCTGCCAATGCCGAGAAACACCCAGTGTCACTGTGAGGGGAGAGGCCAGAAATGGGTGAAGCATGTGAAATGAACTTTCTTTTCTTGCTCACCTTTTCTTGGTTTCTTTGACCATTAATAATTGCATGGGGAATTATAATTACTAACTTAATCTGTCAGATCATAGACTTTCAAGGGAACTGTGATCCATGCTGTTACTATGTACTTTTACTTAGACGCCATGTGTGGAAGTGCCTAGCCTTGCTAGGAGCCAAAAGTTACAAGAGCACATTTGGGAGCAAGGCAGAACTCTAGCTCCAGGAACATCTCTCAGGCTAAAGTCACTCTTTTGGTTGCTTGCTTCAGGGGCTGTCGACCTGAAAGTGAGTCCTTGTCATAGATGTGCCTCCAAACTATATGGCTGGAAGCACTGCTAACTAGCATGAGGTTTCCAAGAACATAGATTGAGAATCCCAGACTGGAAGTAAAATGGGCTTCTTCTTTTGGTAGTGCTAGCTCTTAGAAGACCAGAGAAGGCTCTCTAATGGGTTTTGTCTTAACTCCTTAGATATTTCTTTTGTGGAATCTGTGGCAATGAACTTGAAGGGTTGGACCTAGTAGCTTGAGGATAAAAATCACTTTTTCCTCACTGGCCAACCCTCCACAACCTCTTTTGCTATCACATATCCTGGTGTGGTGACACTCAGAAGAGACATCTTGGGTTTGCTGTTCACCTCTTTATGACTCACCACTTTCACTGCCGTCAGGACTGTACTCAGGAGTGTGCACAGGCACACTGAACACGGATGCTTCCCCTATTAGTCCTAGCCAGGGAAACATACCAGGAAAACTACTCTGCTTCAACCCGAGTGGTGTCAGAGGAAAGGGGGAAATCAAACAAAGGTGTTGGTGGTAGGGAACTAAATCAATTTGGGGTGACATCAGGTCTGTCCCTGGTGCATCTCCACCCCACCTTAGTGGTAGAACAAGGAGGGACGAGTATGGCACCTGCATCACTAAGGGACAGACTAAGTCCAAACAGGGAAGGAAAGCTTCAGTAGAGAGTCTGTCTACCACACACACACACACACACCCGCCCCCCCCCCCCCCCCCATCTCAAGCTGGGAGGATCACCTCTGGTGGAAAAAAGCCACGGCTAAGGATGTCGCTTTTTTCTCTCTTGCAGATGGAAGCTAACAGTTTCAGAATTACTCCTTTAAAATGCAATTAAAAAAAAAATGGGACAAGTTTGATCCCCAGAGATTTTTTTTTTTTTAAAGACATACCTGATCTTCTTCTGTGATACTGAATAGCCACAGTATCCTTTAGAAATGGGGAATGCTGGCCATTTGAAGGGTCTCTTAATTACCATACCATAATGTTTTACAACTAGATCAGCTCTGTAGAAAACAAGGGAAATGGGTAGAAGTGCCATATATGTTGCTCTTTATCTCTCTGCAAGACATGCCAGACTTGTGTCCTAAGGGTACAGATTTGGGTGTGAAAACTCCAACTCCCTCCTCTTCTCTTACTCTGCCCCTGTATCTGGGGCTCCCAACTGAACAGGCTGAGAATCAGGGCACCTTTCCAGGAGCGGTTGCCTCAGTTTCAGTAGAAATTCAAACAATCCCATTTGGGGTCGAGACTATTTAGAGGATCCAGAAAGTGCATAGAAGCCTTTACAGAACAAACTTCATGACCTTACTTAGAGAGACAGCAGCCCACTACCTAGGGCTTGGCAACCCACTCCAGTATTCTTGCCTGGAGAATTCCATGGACGGAAAGACCTGGCAGGCTACAGTCCATGGGGTCACAAAATGTTAGACACGATTAAGTGACTAACACAGTTATAATGTATGCCTAGGCCAGACACTGGTCTCTAACTAAAAAACTCGAGTTTCAGGGAAGCTGCTACTTTTAGAGATGAATGGCTTGGGTATGAGACAAGGGAAAAGAGGAAACATGAAATAGCCCTCCTCCCTACTGGGAACCAAGCAGTTCTCATGACAGAGTCAGACTTGGGGCTATAACGTGGCTTAAAGAGGGTGGGATCAGAACAAGTTTGCTGGATATATTCTTGAAGGATTCAAGTGAGCACACACTAAGATTTTAAACTATGTTAAGTTGAATGACATAGAATGGGGGGAAAGGAAACCCCTGGTAAATTCCTAGATAAACTATACGGGAGGATCTCCACAAGTTTACTGACATTGATCCTGAAATTGCAGAAGGAGTAATAATCTTTAAAGATATCTCACTCAGTCAGCTCCAAATATCTACCATAAGTTAGGAAAACAGGCATTTGGACCAAATCAGTCTTTATAAAAACTGTTGCAGCTGGGGCTCAGACAGTGTATTATAGTAGAAAATATGAGGAGGAAAATAGGAAGCATAAAAGAACCAGGTAAAAGACTGATGCCCCAACAATGGCTGTTAAATCTGCTCTGAAAGACTGAGAACAATGCCCAGAGAAACTTAGGTCAAAAGGGATGGATTTGTTATTACTGTGGAAAGGAGGGGAATCACAAGTGGGATTGCCTGCAGGCATCTAAGCCACCCTCATCTCCATGTCCAGTCTGCAAAGGACCATACTGGAGAAGAGACTGCCCTCTGAAGTGTAGGCCCCAGGGGTTGGACTCTCAAGACAGTAAGGACTAAAGGTCCTTGGAGTTCCTTACACAAGCTCCCATCCTAATTACACCCGAGGAACCCCAAGTATTAGTAACTGTGGGGCCAATCAGTCAATTTTCTTTTGGACACTCAGGCAAATTTCTCCACACTTATTGAGGTCCCTGGTCTTCTTTCCTCCCAAACCACTACCATAATGGGCTGTCTGGATGAGCCAAAGGTTATTATTTCAGTTGTCTTTTAAGCTGTAACTGGAACTCTGTGCTATTTTCTCACAGAATTCTGATTTTTCCAGAGTCTCCTTCATCCCTTCTGAGAAAAGATATACTGAGTAAGGTCCAGGCCTCCATTTTCAAGATGTGGAACCAGTTCTTTTTAATTGAACAAAATGCAAATCCTACAGTGTGGTCTGATGGAAAAACTGTAGGTTTAGCACAAAATGTTTTTCCTGTTGTTTTCAAGCACAAAGACCCTCACTTATTTCCACATCAAAAGCAGTACCCACTAAAGGTAGACATTAAGGAAGATTTAAAACCCATCATTGAAAATTTAAAGGATCAAGGACTATTAATTCCCTGTAACAGTCCATCATTCAATTAAGTTCAGTCACTCAGTCATGTCCGACTCTTTGCAACCCCATGAACTGGAGCATGCCAGGCCTCTCTGTCCATCATCAACTCCTAGAGTTTACCCAAGCTCATGTCCATTGAGTCTACGATGCCATCCAACCATCTCATCCTCTGTTGTCCCCTTCTCCTCCTGCCCTCAATCTTTCCCAGCATCAGGGTCTTTTCCAATGAGTCAGCTCTTGGCATCAGGTGGTCAAAGTATTGGTGCTTCAGCATCAGTCCTTCCAATGAACACCCAGGACTGATCTTTAAGATGGACTGGTTGGATCTCCTTGCAGTCCAAGAGACTCTCAAGAGTCTTCTCCAACACCACAGTTCAAAAACATCAATTCTTCAGCACTCAGCTTTCTTTATAGTTCAACTCTCACATCCATACATGACTACTGGAAAAACCATAGCCTTGACTAGATGGATCTTTGTAGACAAAGCAATGTCTCTGTTTTTCAATATGATGTCTAGGTTGGTCATAACTTTCCTTCCAAGGAATAAGTGTCTTTTAATTTCATGGCTGCAATCACAATCTGCAGTTATTTTGGAGCCCACCCTCCCCCCTCCAAAAAAAAAATGTCAGCCTCTGTTTCCACTGCTTCCCCATCTATTTGCCATAAAGTGATGGGACTGGATGCCATGATCTTAGTTTTCTGAATGTTGAGCTTTAAGCCAACCTTTTCACTCTCCTCTTTTACTTTCATCAAGAGGCTCTTTAGTTCTTCTTCACTTTCTGCCATAATGGTGATGTCTTCTGCATATCTGAAGTTATTGATACTTCTCCCAGCAATCTTGATTCCAGCTTGTGCTTCATCCAGCCCAGCGTTTCTCATGATGTAACAGTCCATACAATACTCCTATTTTGGGTGCAGAAAAAGTCAAATGATAAATGGAGACTTGTTCAAGATATACAAATAATAAGTGCCGAATTATTATACTTTATTGCCTGAAATTCCTGAACGAGCCAGATATTTTTCAGTCACTGATTTAAAGGGTAATTTATAGAGTTAAACCTATATTAAATCCTCTTCTCCCTATGTCTTTAAGACAACTGAGAGGATTCTTGGGCATTACACGTTATTGCTACAGTTAGATTCCAGGTTATGGGGAACTTGCCTGGAACTTGGTGATGGCAAGTCACTTGCAGATGGTGATTGCAGCCATGAATTTAAAAGATGCGTACTCCTTGGAAGAAAAGTTTTGACCAACCTAGATAGCATATTGAAAAGGAGAGACATTACTTTGCCAACAAAGGTCCGTCTAGTCAAGGCTATGGTTTCTCCAGTGGTCATGTATGGATGTGAGAGTTGGACTATGAAGAACGCTGAGTGCCAAAGAATTGATGCTTTTGAACTGTGATGTTGGAGAAGACTCTTGAGAGTCCCTTGGACTGCAAGGAGATCCAACTAGTCCATCCTAAAGGAGATCAGTCCTGAGTGTTCATTGGAAGGACTGATGCTGAAGCTGAAACTCCAATACTTTGGCCACGTCATGTGATGAGTTGACTCATTGGAAAAGACGCTGATGCTGGGAGGGATTGGTGGCAGGAGGAGAAGGGGACGACATAGGATGAGATGGCTGGATGATATCACCGACTTGATGGACATGAGTTTGGGTGAACTCCGGGATTTGGTGATGGACAGGGAGGCCTGTCATGCCGCGATTCATAGGATCACAAAGAGTCAGACACGCCTGCGTGACTGAACTGAACTGAACTGAAAGCCCATAGGTTTATTAATGGACAAAGTCTTACTGTACTGATGATGTAAGTGGGATCTTAAAATGTAAAGTTCAGAGCAACAATGCTCCATCTTTAAAGGTACTGTTACTAGGAATAGAATATCACTTACCCTGTTTCTGGAGACCCCAATCTTCAGAAAAAATTGAAACATGACATTATTAAGAGGCAACTACATAAACTAACTCAGGAAACAGAAGACAACTGGTTTAAATTTTACCCATACCTTTATAAGGGCTCGAAGTGCCCCTCAAAAATGGGACTATTCCCTATGGCAGACTGTTTTTGTGCACAAATATTGTCACAGATCCTGAAGCCTAAAAATTAACTATGTTACTCAGCGTTTAGATTTTCAACAGACATTACCAGGAGGTTAACTCCAGATCCAGCCTTTGAGTCAAACATGCAGCTGTTAGAGCCAGGAATGGAGATGTGCCTGAGTATCTATGTAGGCTTGCTTCTGCTGACCCCAAAAGTCCTGAGTCTGCCGTTTGACCCTCAAGACAACACATTCTTGTCCTGGACTCATTCTTACACTGCATTCCACAGTTGGTCTAATTGCTGGGTCAGCAGAGTGCTCCCCTCTTTATCTGTTGAAGACTTCCCATGGTGGGCTTCTCCACTTCAAGGAAAATACTTTCTTCAACTCTGTGATGACATCTAACAATCGTAAGATGGACTGGTATAATATATTATACCTTAACTATGGACATAATGTAACTTTTAATTTTGATTATGGTTTAACTTGATTTAGTGACTAATTTGCTGCACATAAAATTTCAGGTCCTCCTTTTGCCTGGCCAGGCACTGATAGGGACTGGATTCCTCAGTAATGCTGCTGCTGCTGCTGAGTCGCTTCAGTCATGTCAAACTCTGTGTGACCCCATAGACGGCAGCTCACCAGGCTCCCCCAACCCTGGGATTCTCCAGGCAAGAACACTGGAGTATGATTGGCTGCAATATTTCCCTCTGTGGGAAGTACAGATGTTTTGCTGCAAGTTGACGCTCTGACTAAGTTTTTTCAACAGGGTTTACAAGATTATCAAAAAACTATTTCAGCCCTTAATGCAGAACAAATGCAAATTAGAAAGGAGGCTTTACAAACTAGATTGGCCTTATATATACGAACAGCCATACAAGGAGGAACTTATGCTATTATTCATATCCAATGTTGTACATATGTACCAGATATGAGTACTAATGTTACTCACTTCACAAAACACATGAATAAGATGGTTCAGTCTATGGATTCTCCTGAAGCCTCAATCACCTCACTTTGGGAAACATTAATCAGCTCCCCATGGGGGGGGGGGGAAATATCTTAATCATTAATAATTCTAACTGTTCTGTTTTTACTGTTTGCCTCCTGCATCTGTAACTGTGTAACTGGATTTGTCTGCAAGTTTTTAAGTTACAAATGGTTGCCCAGGTTCCTAAAAGTGCCACAGCCTCCTTCAACTATTTCTTGGGGCCCATAGATCAGAGATCCTCAGTATGAGGGTGAGGAGAACATGTTGCATCAATGACTTAGGGAGGACGCCTCTCAATAGCAGGAAGTAGTTGTGGAATGAAAATGATGCCCCTTTCCCTTGGAAACATAATTCTCCTAAAAGAAAGGCGGGGAGGAAAGAGTCAATTCTTAGGCGTATTGATAAGAAGCCTTGTGTCCCTAAGGAGGAGAAAGGGGTCTGGGGCTCTCGAAGAAATGATAGGGGTCTGGAATTCTCAAGGAGGTTAAGTTAAGTTGCTCAGTCATGTCCGACTCTTTGCAACCCCAGGGATGTAGCCCACCAGGCTCCTCTGTCCATGGGATTCTCCAGGCAAGAATCCTGGAGTGGGTTGCCATTTCCTTCTCCAGGGGATCTTCCCGACCCAGGGACTGAACCCATGTCTCCCGCATTAGAGGCAGACGCTTTAAACTCTGAGCCACCAGGGAAGCCCTAAGGAAAAGACAAATGTCTTTTTTTTTTTCTCTCTCTACATTCCTTAGTTTGAGTCACATAAAACATCACTTTCTTTAAGTCTTGAACTGATGATTACACGACAAACAACTCAGTTTGAACTCTGTACTAAGGATTATGTAACAACAACGTCCCCTGCATGGGGACAGTTTCTGCTTCTTGAAAACCTTCTGACTAATCCTGTTATCTTAGAATAATGGGAGTGGATCTGGTAAGATCTTTCTATTTTTAATTCTAATCCTGTCATCTTTAAATATTAATCGTGGGAGTGGATCTAGTAAGATCTTTACAACCTTGAGACATTCTTTTGATTTATTGTAATAACCAATTTAAAAAGACTATATAATTACCCTGCTTAGACTAGTGAGAGAGGAACTCTTCATCCTCCTTCTGATAGACATGTATGTGTATGTCAGAAGCTTTCTCTGTCCTTTTTTATACTTTAATAAAACTCTGCTACACTAAACTCTTGAGTGATCAAGTCTAGTCCCTGGTCCTGAGGCTAAAATCTTCCTCTTTGGAGATCACAAATTTGACATCTTTCACTGTAAGCAATCAGAACTTAGAACTTCCAGATGTTTCAGGTGGATTTAGAAATGGCAGAGGAACCAGAGTTTAAACTGACAACATCTATTGGATCATAGATAAAGCAAAGAATTCCAGAAAATCATCTATTTCTGCTTCATTGAAGCAGAAAGCCTTGATTGTGTGGATCACAACAAACTGTGGAGAATTCTTAATACCAGTGAAACTTTTTAACCTCCTGTGAAATCTGTATGCAGGTCAAGAAGCAACAGAACTAGACATGGAGCAATAGACTGGTTCCACATTGGGAAAGGAGTACATCAAGACTGTATATTGTCACCCTGCTTGTTTAACTTATATGCAGAGTGTACCAGGTGAAATGCTGGGCTGGATGGAGGAAAAGCTGGAACTGAGTTTGCTGAGAGAAATTTCTATAACCTCAGATATGCAGATGACACCACCCTTACGCAGAAATTGAGGAAGAACCAAAAATGGAAATGGAGGAGGAGAGTGGAAAACCTGGCTTAAAAGTCAACATTCAAAAAATAAAGATCATGGCATCTGGTCCCATCATTTCATAGTAAATAAATGGGGAAACAATGGAAACAATGACAGGCTTTTTTTTTTTTTTTTTTTCATTGTGCTCCAAAATCACTGCAGATGGTGACTACAGCCATGAAATTAAAAGACACCTGCTCCTTGGAAGAAAAGCTGTGACAAACCTAGACAGCATATTAAAAAGCAGAGACATCACTTTGCTGACAAAGAGCCGTGTATTTCAAGCCGTGGTTTTTCCAGTAGTCATGTATGGATGTGAGAGTTGCACCACAGAGAAGACTGAGCATCAAAGAATTGATGCTTTTGAACTGTGGTGTTGGAGAAGACTCTTGGCAGTCCCTTGGACTGCAAGGAGATCAAATTGCTCAATTCTAAAGGAAATCAATCTTGAATATTCATTAGAGGGACTTACGCTGAGGCTGAAGCTCTAATACTTTGGCCACATGATTTGAGTCATTGGAAAAGCCCCTGATGCTGGGAAAGATTGAAGGCAGGGGGAGAAGGGAATGACAGAGGATGAGATGTTTGGATGGCATCACTGACTCAAAGCACAGGAGTTTGAACAATCTCCTGGAGATGGGGATGGACAGGGAAATCTGTCATGCTGCAGTCCATGGAGCTGCAAAGAGTGGGACATGATTGAATGACTCTACCACAAGAGCAATATTTTTCCACCTCTTCATTTTCAGTCTGTTTGTATCTTAAGATCTGAAGTGATTCTCTCATAGGCAGCATAGGATCTTGTTTTTTATTCATTGTTACCCTATGTCTTAATTGGAATATCTTGTTAATTTAAATTTATTTTAATTGATGGTTATGTACTTACAGCCATGTTGTTGTTTTCTTGTTGTTTTTGTAGTTCTTCTTTGGTCCTTTCTTTTTTTCTTGTTCTCTTCCTTGTGATTGATGACTATTTTTAAGGTTATGTTTGTATTTCTTTCTCTTTATTTTCCATGTATCTGTTATAGATTATTTATCTCTTTTGAGGTTACCATGCGGTTCATATATAACAACCTATGTATAAAGCCATCTAAGTTGATGGTCACTTAAACTTGCATTTTAAACCTTTAACATTTTATGTTTTTGACATCATATTTTAAATCTTATTTTATATGTCATTTAACTATTATTAACTATTATGTTAGATATAGATGACTTCATTATCATTTTTTGTTTTCTTTTTTTATGTGTGATATTTCTGTTAAATTTTATTTATTTTTTAATTGAAGGACAATTGCTTCTCAGAATTTTGCTGTTTTCTCTCAAACATCAATAATAATCAGCCATAAGTAAACCCATGTCCCTTCCCGCCTGAACCTCCCTCCCATTTCCCTCCAAATTCCAACCTAGATTGATACAGTTCCTCTGTTTGTATTCTCTGAATCATACAGCAGATTCTCATACGGTATTGTAAGCTTCCATGTTACTCTAGCCATACATCTCCCATTCTCCTTTCTCCCTGTCCCCCCCAACCCTGGTGTATCTAAGTCTGTTCTCTAAGTCTGTTTCTCCATTGCTTACCTACAAATAAATTCATCAGTATCACTTTTCTAGATTTCATATGCATACATTAGTATATGATACTTATATTTCTGATAGACTTCACTCTGTATAACAGGTTCTAGGTTCATCCACCTCACTAGAACTGATGAAAATGTGTTCCTTTTTATGGCTGAGAAGCATGGAACAACAGACTGATTCCAAACAGGAAAAGGAGTACATCAAGGCTGTATATTGTCACCCTGCTTATTTAACTTTTATGCAGAGTACATCATGAGAAATGCTGAACTGGAAGAAACACAAGCTGGAATCAATATTGCTGGGAGAAATATCAATAACCTCAGACATGAAGATGACACCACCCTTATGGCAGAAAGTGAAGAGGAACTAAAAAGCCTCTTGATGAAAGTGAAAGGGGAGAGTGAAAAAGTTGGCTTAAAGCTCAACATTCAGAAAACGAAGATCATGGCATCTGGTCTCATCACTTCATGGGAAATAGATGAGGAAACAGTGGGAACAGTGTCATACTTTATTATTTTGGGCTCCAAAATCACTGCAGATGGTGACTCCAGCCAGAAAATTTAAAAAGCGCTTACAACTTGGAAGGAAAGTTACGACCAAACTAGGTAGCATATTAAAAAGTAGAGCCATTACTTTGCTAAAAAGGTCCATTTAGTCAAGGCTATGGTTTTTCCAGTGGTCATGTATGGGTGTGAGAGTTGGACTGTGAGAAAAGCTGAACGTTGAAGAATTGATGCTTTTGAACTGTGTTGTTGGAGAAGACTCTAGAGAGTTCCTTGAAGTGCACAGAGATCCAACCAGTCCATCCTAAAGGAGATCAGTCGTGGGTGTTCATTGGAAGGACTGATGCTGAAGCTGAAACTCCAACACTTTGGCCACCTCATGCGAAGAGTTGACTCACTGGAAAAGACTCTGATTCTGGGAATGATTGGTGGCAGGAGGAGAAGGGGAAGACAGAGGATGAGATTGCTGGATGGCATCACCAACTAGATAGACATGAGTTTGTGTGAACTCCGATGGTTGGTGATGGAAAAGGAGGCCTGGCGTTCTGTGATTCTTGGGGTCACAAAGAGTCGGACACGACTGAGAGACTGAACTGAACTCAACTTTGCATATAAGTTCAACAAATAGGGTGACAATATACGGCTTTGACGTATTCCTCTCACAATTTAGAACCAGTCCATTGCTCCATGTCCAGTTCTAACTTTTACTTCTTGATCTGCATACAGATTTCTCAGGAGGCAGGTAAAGTGGTCCGGTATTCCCATCTCTTTAAGAATGTTCCACAGTTCTGTGATCCACAGTCAAAGGCTTTAGAATAGTCAATAAGACAGAGGTTTTTCTGGAATTCTCTTACTTTATCTATGATCCATCGGATGTTGACAATTTGATCTCTGCTTCTGCTGCCTTTTCTAAATCCAACTTGAATATGTGGAATTTTTTGGTTCACGCACTATTGAAGCCTAGCTTGGAGAATTTTGAGCATTAGTTTGCTAGTCTGTGAAATGAGTACAATTGTGCTGTAGTTTTAACATTCTTTGGCATTGCCTTTTCTTTGGGATTGCAATGAAAACTTGACTTTTCAGTCCTGTGGCCACTGCTGAGTTTCCCAGATTTGCTGTCATAATGTGTGTAGCGCTTTAATAGCATCAGCTTTTAGGATGTGAAATAGTTCAGCTGGTTTTCCATCACCTCCACTAGCTTGTAGTGATGTTTCTTAAGACCCACTTTACTTACATTCCAGGAGGTCTGGCTCTAGTTGAGTGATCACACCATCGTGTTTATATGGGTCACTAAGATCTTTTTTGTATAGTTCTGTGTATTTTTGCCACCTCTTCTTAATATCTTCTCCTCCTGTTATGTCCATACCATTTCTGTCCTTTACCATGCACTTTGCATGAACTGTTGCTTTGGTATCTCTAATTTTCTTGAAGAGAACTATGGTTTTTCCAAATCTATTGTTTTCCTCTATTTCTTTTATTAATATCACTTAGGAAGGCTAAAGATTTCATCCATAGTTTTTCAGTCACCGTGTCTATCAGATCTAATCCTTTGAATCTATTTGTTACTTCCACTTTTTAATTGTAAAGGATTGTATTTAGGTCATATATGAATAGCCTAGTGGTTTCCCCTATTTTCCTCCATTTAGGTCCAAATTTTGCAATAAGGAGTTCATGATCTGAGTCATAGTCAGCGCCTGGTCTTGTTTTTGATGACTGTATAGAGCTTCTCCAACTGTGACTGCAAAGATTATAATCAATCTGACTTTGATATTAACCGTTTGGTGATGTCCATGTGTAGAGCCATCTCTTGTGTTGTTGGAAGAAGGTGTTGGCTATATCCTACGTGTTTTATTGGCAAAACTCTGTTAATCCTTTCCCTGTTTCATTTTTACTCCAAGACCAAACTTGCCTGTTACTCCAGGTATCTGTTGACGTCCTCCTTTTGCATTCCTGTCCCCTGAGATGAAAATGAGATTTTTTTTGGTGTTAGTTCTAGAAGGTCTTGCAGATCTTCATAGAATAGTTCAACTTCAGCTTCTTTGGCGTTAATGCTTGTGGGCATAGACTTGGATTACTGTGAACTGGTTCCTTCTAGAGTATTTTCAGTTTCAGTAATTGTGCTATTATTTTCTGTTTGCTTATTCTGTATTTCTTCTATGTCCACTGTGATTGTATTAACTGTGTTGTTTCTCGTATTTTCTCCATTCTATTTTCAAGTCTTCAGAACATGTTTACTACCATTATTTTTAATTCTCTTTCAGGTAGATTGTTATTTCCTCTTTGTTAATTTGGTCTTGTGAGTTTCTACCTTGTTCTTTCATTTATGCTATATTTCTATGCTTTTTCTTTAACTTGCTCCATTTGAGGTCTCCTTTCCCCAGACTTTAGGGTTGTATTCCTTTTTCCTTCTGTTTTTTGCCTTCGGAGGGGAAGGTTGGTTTAGTGGTTTGTGTTGGCTTCTTGTTAGGGGTGACTTGTGCCTGTGTTCTATTGGGAGGAGAGTAAGCAGATCAAATAGATAATATATGGGACATATACACACACTTCCACACACACAGTTATAACCAAAGTTATCTAAAGAAAAGTGTACAGGAGATTGACTTGGTTAAGTTAAGTTGATCAGTCGTGTCCGACTCTGCAACCCCATGGACCGTGGCCCACCAGGCTCTTCCGTCCATGGGATTCTCCAGGCAAGAATCCTGGAGTGGGTTGCCATTTCCTTCTCCAGGGGATCTTCCCAACCCAGGGATTGAATCCAGGTCTCCCGCATTAGAGGCAGATGCTTTAACCTCTGAGCCACCATGGAAAAATGCAATATTGACCAATTAAAAGTAGAGCTAATTAGTGCTTAATCTGGAAAACTGAGCCTGAGCAGAGTGTCACCTGGGGAGTGTAGAAACAAAATCTCAGCAGTTTAGCTTACATGGTGAAAATAGAAAGCACGTAGGAAAGAGAAGAAAAAGAAAAAAGAGGAAAAGAAGATAAAAGAGAAAAGAAAAGTATGGAAAACAAGGTTTAAAAAAAGAAAAAAAAATATAAAAGCAAAGATAAATAGACATATGAGAATAAGATTTATGTATATTCAGGAATAGCTGCAGCTGGGAAAGATGTATAAGAAATGCAGTCAAATATATCAAAAACAAAGTCAAAAAAATCACAGAAAAAGGTGAAACAGAAAAAAAGGTCTTTTGATCTTAAAAATATATATATATATTTTATAAGAAAAAGAGGAAAACTGTACAACACTGCAAAAGGTGAATGTGAAGGTAGAAATATATAGGGGGAATAAACAGTGTGATTTAGAAGGAAAAAGAAGAAAAAACTTCTCAAGGTCGTAGTTCTTTTTTGTAGAGTCTGCCCCTGGGCATGGGGTTGGATTACTGTCCTGTGATATTTTCCTGGTTTGAGGCAGCTTGTGCCTGTGTTCTGGTTGATGGAGGTGTATCTCATCTCTCTGAAGGACAGTACAGTGTCCAGTTTTGAGATGTCTATGGTTTCAGTCTTTGGGCAGATCTTCTGGTTTTGGCAGTGTTAGACATGTCTGTTTCTGCAGCTGCAACAAAGTGGCCCTCTCAGCATATCTTCACCATTGTCAGCCCCCTACTTCTCCCTGGAATCTTTCCTGGTGTTTCTGTTCCCTGGTACCTCCCTGCACTGAAGGCTGAACCTTGTTTCTTAGGAGCTTGTGTGGATCTTTTCTTGGCTCCCCAACCCTGCTCTCTGCATTGCAGAGATTTGTGTGGGCCTCCTTCAGCCACCTGAGCTCGGCCTCTGTTTCATGGGGCTTGGGTACACTAGTCTCATCTCATTGGCTTGGCCTGTATGTCACAGGGATTGCATGTTCTTCTTTCAGCTCCCCGAGTCCAACCTTTGTATCACGAGATATCTGTGGGCTGGAAAGTTTTGCATGCCGTGCCTTTCTAGGTCCCCAAGGCCTGCCCTCTATGCCATGAGGTTTGTGTGCACTGGAGAGGATTTGTGTGCTGCACCTCTCTCAGCACCCCGTGCACACCCTTTGTGCTGCAGGACTTCTTTGGGCTTCTCTCAGTCCCCTGAGCCCGCCATCTGGTTGGGGCTATAGTCTGTGAGCTGTTTATGGGTGGAGACGTGCAACTTTCTCTGTTTTCTGCCCTCTAAGTCCTTGTTTTGCCCAGTTTTCCAAGATTACACAGCTCCCCCTTAGGCCTACCTGTGAGGGAGCTTCCCAGTGCACGAGGATTCCTCTTGCTTCAGGACTCCTTCCCTCCCTTGGGGCACAAGCTCCCATCCATTAGTTTTCCATCTTTTCCCTTTTTTTTATGTCTCCATTCTCTTTCTACCTCATTTCATGGAGGTTAGCCTGCCCCTCTGAAGGCCTGAGGTCTTCTGCTGTCACCTACAGGTTGCTTTGTAGTAGTTGTTCCATATATTGATGAGTTTTTGATGTATTTGTGAGGACACTGGGAATCTCCCCATTTTACTCCTCTGCCACCTTCCATACCTAACTTTATTACTACTGTTTTTAAACATTTACAGTAGCTTTATAGATGATTGATTCACTACATTTATGACATGTTTGCTTTTAACAATAATATTATTTCTTTGATAATTTTCTTATTTCTCTCTGGGCCTTTTGTTTCCCATGTGAATAAGTACTTTTATAACCTCAGATAAGCAGATGACGCCACCCTTATGGCAGAAAGTGAAGAAGAACTAAAGAGCCTCTTGATGAAAGTGAAAGAGGAGAGTGGAAAAGTTGGCTTAGAACTTAGTATTCATGAAACTAAGATCATGGCAACTGGTCCCATTACTTCATGGCAGATAGATGGGGAAACAGTGGAAACAGTGACATAGGTTGTTTTTTTTTTTTTTTTTTTCCTTTGGGGTGGGGAGGTAGGGGGTCTCGAGGGGCTCCAAAATCACTGCAGATGGTGACTGCAGCCGTGAAATTAAAAGATGCATGCTCCTTGGAAAAAAAAAAAAAGCTATGACCAACCTAGAAAGCCTATTACAAGGCAAAGACATTACTTTGCCAACAAAGGTCCATCTAGTCAAAGCTATGGTTTTCCCAGTAGTCATGTATGGATGTGAGAGTTGGATCATAAAGAAAGTTGAATGCTGAAGGACTGATGCTTTTGAAGTGTGGTATTGGAGAAGACTCTTGAGAGTCCCTTGCACTGCAAGGAGATCCAACCAGTCTATCCTAAAGGAAATCAGTCCTGAATATTCATTGGAGGGACTGATGCTGAAGTTGAAACTCCAATACTCTGGCCACCTGATGTGAAGAACTGACTGACTGGAAAATCACCTGGTGCTGGGAAAGACTGAAGGCAGGAGAAGGAAATGACAGAGGATGAGAGGGTTGGATGGCATCATTGACTCAATGAACATGAGTTTGAGCAAGCTCCAGGAGTTGGTGATGGACAAGGAAGCCTGGCATGCTGTATTCTATGGGGTTGCAGAGTCAGACACCACAGAGTGATTGAACTGAACTGATATTCTTTTAACATTTATAAGGCCAGTTTAGTGATGATGAACTCCTCTTGATTTTGTTTGTCTGGGAAAACTATCTTCCTTCAGTTCTGATGATAATCTTGCTGGGTTGAGCGTTCTTGATTATAAGTGCTTCTTTTTCCTTTCATCACTTTGAATGTATTGTATCAGATCCATCTGGTCCCTATGGTTTCTGATGAAAATATCAGTCTATATTGTTATGGCTGTTCTTTTGTACATAACTGTTTTTCTTCTACAGCTTTTAAAATTTACTCTTTAGATTTTAAATTTCAGTTATCATGAGTCTTAGCTTGTGTCTCTGTGAGTTCATCTTGTTTGGCACTCTCAATGCTCTCTGGATTTTGACATATGTTTCCTTTGCTAGGTTAAGCATGCTTTCAGACTTTATTTCTTTAAATAAGGTATATGTTCCTTTATTTCTATATTCTCCTTCTAGGATTCCTATAATGCAAATGTTAGTGTGCTTCATATTATCTCAGAGGTCCATTAAACTATCTTTTCCCCCACTCTTCTTTCCTTTTGTGCTCTTACTGAGTGATTTCTGGTGTCTCTTCCAGATTACTGATTTATTCTTCTGTATCCTCTAATCTGCTTTTGAGTCCCTCTAGTATATCTTTCATTTCACTTATCATATTATTTAGTCTTGGTTGGTTGTTTTGTACAAGTCAGTTTGTTTTGATTGGTGTATTATCTTTGCTTTGGTTAAATCTTTTCCTGAAATTTTATCTTGTTCTTTTGTTTGAAAGGTATTCCTGTGTATCCTCATTTTGCCTAGTTCTGCTTATTTCTATATATTAGATGTATCAATTACATCTCCCAATCTTGAAACAGTGGCCTTATGAAGAACATATCTTGTGGGACCCAATGACACAATCCCCCCTGATCAACAAACCTAGGTGTCCAGGAGTATCCTCTGTGAAGGTTGTACAAATTCTCCTGTAGTGTTTTGCTATGATTGCTATAGGTGTGCTAATGGAGGAGGGGCTGGCCCTGGCTCAGTTAGCTGCATAGCTTGGCTGTGACCACTGCACATACCCCAGAGGTGTGGGGCTGACATCTGATTTGCCTGGCTGGACAGTCTGGTTACAACTGTTTCAGGCATGTTGATGTGCTAGACTGACCTCTGGTGTGCATGGCTGGCCCACCAAAGCTGGAGCTGCTTTGAATGGTTGCCAGCTGCGGCTGCATTTCAGGTAAGGTGAAGCAGAAACTGCTTTGAAGAGGCTGGCTGGGGTGGATAGGTTGAGTGGGAAAGGTTCTCAGGAGAATGCTGGGATAAGGCATGATGTCAGTTAGTTTGATGTAGAGTAACAAAAATAGTTGGAACAGCTAGGTGGAAGGAATATTTTTAAAATGGAACCCACTATATTTCTATTTCTGGAAAAAGTTTTATTACATCTTAGTGCCTCTAGCACATGCCCTGAAATTAGACAATGAACTCCACATATGACACAGATGCTTTTGAAGCTGCTGCCTCGATAGTTGAACTTAGAGTGAGTGAGTTTGTTCATGAGCCCTTCAAGAACAGAGTCTCAACTGTGCAATGCAATGCAGGAGACCTGGGTTTGGTCCCTGAGTCAGGAAGATCCCTTGGAAAAGTTAATGTCTACCCACTCCAGTATTCTTTCCTGGAGAATTCTATGCACAGAGGAGACTAGTGGGTTACAGTCTATGAGTTTACAAACAGTGAATATGACTGAAAAACTTTTACATGCCACTTTCTTATAACACACTCTTAAAATAGGAATTTTTAAGATTTTGAGATTTTGGCCAGATTTTCTACTAATTCATGTGAATGAATAAGAGCATTGTCAGTATTTAAAAGATCTGTAATATAGTAGATGTGCCGGCATTTCTGTTTTCCCCTAACTGATCCATACTCTACCCATTGCCACCCTGATCTGTGCTCCAGAAAGCTGTCCCTCAGAATCATGTCAACTGATTCCTTTGCCTCTGATTTCTGGTTAGGTTTGTCCAGTGGATTTTTATTTGCCCAATGGAGGACACAGCAGGATACTGGAATATTGTTGGAAATGAGAGTGCATTTCCTCTCCTGGTTCCCTCTGTGCCAACAGAGTTGACAGTAGCTACATCATTTCTTGCAACCACAGCTCTCCATGGTTCCAATAAAAAGCTCCTTTATTTCCTCATCAGGTTGAAGATAGTAATAGTTGCCCACAGTTACTATTAATTTTTTTATTGGCTACTTAAAGATGTTCACAGCTTTAAAAATATGCCTTCATTAAATTCTCTTCCTAAAGAAGTGGGAATACCAGACTACCTTACCTGTCTCCTGAAAAACCAGTATGCAGGTCAACAAGCAACAGTTAGAACCAGACGAGGAACAATGGACTGGTTTAAAATTAGGAAAGACAAGTACATCAAGGCTGTATATTGTCACCCTGTTTATTTAACTTATAAGCATAGTATATCATGTGAAATGCTGAATTGGATGAATCACAAACTGGAGTCAAGATTGCAGGGAAAAATATCAACAACCTCAGATATGCACTCTACTGGCAGAAAATGAAGAAGAAATAAAAAAGCTTCTTGATGAAGGTGAAAGAGGAGAGTGAAAAATCTAACTTAAAACTCAGCATTCAAAAAATGAAGATCACAGCACCCAACCCCATCATTTCATGGAAAATGGATGGGGGAAAAGGGGAAACAGCCACAAATTTTATTTTATTGGGCTCCAAAATCACTGCAGATGGTGAAGGTAGCCAAAAAATTAAAAAAAAAAAAAAAACCACAACAACGAAAAAAGCACTCCCCTCTTGGAAGAAAAGATGTGACAAACCTAGACAGCATGTTAAAAAGCAAAGACATCACTTTGCCAACAAAGATCTGTATAATCAAAGCTATGTTTTGTTTGTTTGTTTGTTTTTCAGTAGTCATGTACAGATGTGAAAGTTGGACCATAAAGTAGACTGAGTGCCAAAGAATTGATGATTTTGAATTGTAGTGCTGAAAAAGACTCTTGAGAGTCCCTTGGACAACAAGGAGATTAAACAAATCAATGCCAAAGGAAATCAACCCTGGATATTCATTAGAAGAACTGATGCTGAAGCCTAGTCTCCAATATTTTGGCCACCTGATGCAAAGAGCTAACATATTGGAAATGACCCTGATGCTGGGAAAGATTTAGGGCAGGAGGAATAGGGGGCAGCAGAGGATGAGATGGTTGGATAGAATTACCAACTCAGTGGACATGTGTTTTAGCAAATTCTGTGAGATAGTTAAGTACAGGGAAACCTGGCATGCTGCAGTCCATGGTATCACAAACAGTGAGACACGACTTAATGACTGAACAGCAGACTCTCTTTAGCTACACCATAGACAGTTTCACTTTTTTTCCCCTAGATCTCTGACCAAAAGATGGATAAGCAAAAGTCCTTTTAACATATAACTAACTCAGAGAAATCTATATGAAATGCCTATGAACAAAAATATATTGAAATAAAAAATTTTTATCCACTATTCACATTGTGATATGGTGATGTTTATAATGTTATCTTTTTTCCACGAATCTTTAGCTTCAGTTCAATTTAGTTCAGTCACTCAGTCATGTCCTACTCTTTGTGACCTCATTAACTGCAACATGCAATGCCTCTCTGTCCATCACCGACCCCTACAGTTTACTCAAAGTCATGTCCATTAATGTGATGTCCAGTGATAACATCCAAACATCTCATCCTCTGTCGTCCCCTTCTCCTCAAACATTCCATCTTTGCTAGCATCAGGGTCTTTACAAATGAATCAGTTCTTTGCATCAAGGGGCCAAAATATTGGAGCTTCAGCTTCAGCATCAGTCTTTCCAAAGAATATTCAGGACTGATTTCCTTTAGAATGGACTGGTTGGATCTCCTTGCAGTCCAAGGGACTCTCAAGAGTCTTCTCCAATACCACAGTACAAAAGGATCAATTCTTCAGTTTTCAGCTTTTTTTATAGTCCAAATTTCAGATCCATAACATGACTACTGGAAAAAATCATAGCTTTGACTAGATGAACATTTGTTAGCAAAGTAATCTCTCTGCTTTTTAATATGCTGTCTAGGTTGGTCATAAATTTTTTCCAAGGAGCAAGAGTCTTTTAATTTTGTGGCTGAATTCACCATCTGCAGTGATTTTGGAGCTCAGAAAAATAAAGCCTCTCACTGTCTGCATTGTTTTCCCATCTGTTTTCCATGAAGTGATGGGACTGAATGCCATTATCTTAATTTTTTGGATGTTGAGTTTTAAGCCAACATTTTCAGTCTCCTCTTTCACTTTCATCAAGAGGCTCTTTAGTTTTTCTTCACTTTCTACCGTAAGGGTGGTGTCATCTGCATATCTGAGATTATTGATATTTCTCCTGTCAATCTTGGCTTCAGCTTGTGTTTCATCCAACCCACAATTTCTCATGATGCACTCTGCATATAAGTTAAATAAACAGGGCAAAAATATACAGCCTTGACATACACTTTCCCCTATTTGGAACCATTCTGTTGTTCTAAGTCCGGTTCTAATTGTTGCTTCTTGACGTGCATACATATTTCTCAAGAAGCAGGTCAGGCAGTCTGGTAATCTCATCTCTTTAAGAATTTTCCAGAGTATCTTGTGATCCACACAGTCAAAGGTATTGGCATAGTCAATAAAGCAGAAGTAAATGTTTTTCTGGATCTCTCTTTGCTTTTTTGGTGATCCAGCAGATGTTGGCAATTTGATCTCTGGTTCCTCTGCTGAATACAGCTTGAATACAGCTCTGAATATAGCTTGAACATCTGGAAGTTGATGGTTCGTGTACTGTTGAAGACTGGCTTGGAGAATTTTGAGCATGATTTTACTAGTTTGTGAGATAGTGCAATAGTGTGATAGTCTGAGCATTATTTGGCATTGCCTTTCTTTGGGATTAGAATGAAAACTAATCTTTTCTAGTTCTGTGGCTACTACTGACTTTTCCAAATTTGCTGTCATATTGAGTGTAGCACTTTCACAGTATCATCTTTTAGATACTTTCAGCTCAACTGAAATTCTGTCACCTCCACTAGCTTTGGTCATAGTAATCCTTCCTAAGGCCCACTTGACCTCATTCCAGGATGTCTGGCTCTAGGTGAATGATCATATTGCCATGATTTTCTGGGTTGTGAAGATTTTTTTGTACAGTTCTTCTGTGTATTCTTACCACCTCTTCTTAATATCTTCTGCTTTTCTTAGATCCATACCATTTCTGTTCTTCATTTGGCTCATCTTTGCATGAAATGTTCCCTTGTCATCTCTAATTTTCTTGAAGAGATCTCTAGAGTTTCCCTTTCTATTGTTTTCCTCTATTTCTTTGCATTGATCACTGAGGAAGGCTTTCTTATCTCTCCTTGCTCTTGTTTGGAACTATACGTTCAAATGGGTATATCTTTCCTTTTCTCCTTTGCCTTTTGCTTCTCTTCTTTTCGCAGCTATTTGTAAGGCCTCCCAAGACAACCATTTTGCTTTTTTGCATTTCTTTTCCATGGGGATCTTCTTGATCCCTGCCTCCTGTACAATGTCCTGAACCTCCTTCCATATTTCTTCAGAAAGTCTATCAGATCTTATCTGGTTTAGCTTTGATCACCAGAAAGATCAAATTACTTTCAATATACTTAAAGAATAGTCAGATTTTTATAAGAAAATAAAAACTGAGATTGTTTTCAGTACATTGAAACATTTGCAACTATGTATTTTTTATGATTTTATAACAATTGACAAAATAATTGGATTTTAAAACAAATATTCAAACATTATTTATCCAAGAGATACATGAACAGATGCTCCTATTACAAATAATCTTGGAACTGACAGAATGATCTCTGTTCGTCTCCAAGGCAAACCATTCAATATCACAGTTATCCAAGTCTATGCCCCAACCAGCAATGCTGAAGAAACAGAAGTAGAACGGTTTTAGGAAGACCTACAAGACCTTTTAGAACTAACACCCAAAAAAGATGTCCTTTTCATTATAGGGGACTGGAATAGAAAAGTAGGAAGTCAGGAAACACCTGTAGTAACAGGCAAATTTGGCCTTGGAATGCGGAATGAAGCAGGGCAAAGACTAATAGAGTTTTGCTAAGAAAATGCACTGGTCATAGCAAACACCCTCTTCCAACAACACAAGAGAAGACTTTACACATGGACAGCACCAGAACACTTAACATTGATTATATTCTTTGCAGCCAAAGATGGAGAAGCTTTATACAGTCAACAAAAACAAGATGAGGAGCTGACTATGGCTCATATCATGAACTCCTTATTACCAAATTCAGGCTCAAATTGAAGAAAGTAGGGAAAACCGCTAGACCATTCAGGTATGAGCCAAATCAAATCCCTTATGATTATACAGTGGAAGTGAGAAATAGATTTAAGGGCCTATATCTGATAGACAGAGTGCCTGATGAACTATGGAATGAGGTTCATGACATTGTACAGGAGACACAATTCAAGACTACCCCCATGGAAAAGAAATGCAAAAAAGCAAAATGGTTGTCTGGGGAGGCCTTACAAATAGCTGTGAAAAGAAGAGAGGTGAAAAGCAAAGGAGAAAAGGAAAGATATAAGCATCTGAATGCAGAGTTCCAAAGAATAGCAAGAAAGGATAAGAAAGCCTTCCTCAGTGATCAATGCAAAGAAATAGAGGAAAACAACAGAATGGGAAAGACTATACTATGGAAAATAATACAGAGTTTTCTCAAACCATAAGTATAGAATTACCATATTATCCAGAAATTCCACTTCTTCTTTTTTCCAAAGGAAATGCTAATTTGAAAGTAAATGTACCACTATGTTTATTTTAACATTATTTACCCTAGCTGAAGTAGGGACAAGTATGTGTCAGTTGATGACTGAATTTAAAAAAGTAATATCTACATATAGCCATCTATAAACATATGTTTGTGTATATGTACATGGTTTAATATCATTCAGACATAAAAAGAGAATGAAATCTTGTCATTTACAACAACATGAATGGACATTGAGAGTGTTATGCTAAATTAAATAAGAGAAAGACAATCACTATATGATATCATTTGTATGTGTAATCCAAAGACAAACAAACAAGGAAACAGAAAATCAAGCTCATAAGTACTGAGAACAGATTGGTAGTTCCCAAAGGCAGGGGGTGGGAGGGAGCTAGAATTAAATGGTTAGTGGATCAAAAGGTATAAACTTCCAGTTATAATTAAATAAAACATCAGAGTAAAATATATTGCAAAATGATCATATTTAATAGTACTGTATTGTATCTTTGAAATTTGTAGGAGAGTAGATCTCAAGTAGTCCTAATCACAAGAACAAAAATTGTAGCTATGTATGGTGATGAGTGTTGACTTATTGTGGTGGTCATTTTTCACCATATATGAAAATCAAATCATTATGCTGTATTTTGTTGTTTAGTCACCAAGTTGTGTCCAACTCTTGTGACCCCATGGACTGGAGCCCACCAGGCTTCTCTCTTCATGGGATTTTTCTGTTAAGATCTTGATGAACATCTCCAGTATCGGTGGTGTGTGAACTTTCTCAAAGGGAAGGTCCTATGGTAACCTCTACTTACTACTTCTAAAATCTGGCTTGTGATACTAACAATTTTGAAGCAATGTCCATGAGCAGATTCCAAAACCTTCTGTACACTACAGTATCACATGGCTGTCAGGTAACCAAGACCCACTAAGAGCGCCTGGCATCCTGAGTGGATAACTATTACACTAGCTAGCCTTGGTCTCCAGACACTGTTCCTGCAGAAAATCTCAAAGTTTCTAGAACAGGTAGAAGCTGTTCTAAAATTAGTTCATGTTTCTTTGAAAGGTCATTATTTTTTCTGCTATATTCCAGTAAAGGGTAAAGTGATAGTGGAATTTGAGTTTACAAAAAGTCTGTTATGACAACACCTCAAAACTTCACTAGGCTGGCAAATATACAAGTTCTAACATCATCAGGAATATATATATATATATATAATCTCCCTTTTTTCTTTATGGTAACTACAGATATACAAAAATAAACTCACTGTCAAGCTGTAATTCAGAGAGCTTGCTTAGTCTAAAAATAATGGTATCTAGTCTATGCCTAACAATGAATAATTTTTTTTTTCTGTTTCTTCAAAATAATTAGTTGTCCTAGACAGCCCTAAAAGTGTCTGGATTATAAAAGTGGCAAAATAAAATATCATCACAACTGAGTTAAGCAAATTAATAAATTCATATAATGAATACTTTTTTCTTGTTTCTACAAGTACAAGACAAAAGACAATATTAGATATTTAAGAGTTTATATGGAAAGCTTGGGACTTCCCTGGTGGCTCAGACAGTAAAGGATCCACTTACAGTTTGGGAGATCTGGGTTTGATCCCTGGTTTGGGAAGATCCCCTGAAGGAGGGCATGGCAACTGACTCCAGTATCCTTGCTTGGAGAATCTCCATGGACAGAGGTACCTGGTGGGCTCCAGTCCATGAGGTAGTGAAGAGCTGGACACAATTGAATGACTAAGTACAGCACAGCATAGCACATGGAGAGCTTGAATTGTTGTTTTTAATCTGACATACTAATTTTGAACAGTAATTTTAAAATTAAGGTTAATTCCAATTTATGTTTCTACTCCAAATTTTATTTTAGTTCTGAGATATATTTTTAAAATTCAGGCTAGTAAACCTGAGAGAATTAGGTATTACTGAAGAACCCACTGAATATTTAGCAAGCTTTTGCCCTGTGTATTCTACTGAAACATGACTGCCTCTAAAATTAATTTTTATTTCAATTCCATTGTTCTTCAGAGGAGTCTCAGTATAGTTGCAGACTATTGTAATTCACAGATTTAGTTTCACTCTGGAGTATTTAAATGCTGGAAGAGAATGCTGAGAATTAAAACATCAATGAAAACACCAGCAAATGAAATGTAGAAGTGTGACTGAATACAGTCTCATTTTCTAGTTCCTCCCAGAGTAATATATGTAAAATTACAGAAAAATTGGTTTGATTTATCATTTTCAACAAAGCATAATGTTTAACTAGTTGTGTAGAATAACATTTCAAGTAGTTTGAAATGCTATAAGTACTCAAGTAGGGCTAATTCTTTTGAAGACAAAGCAAATTAAAAGTAAGGGAGAATTCAGGTACAAATATAATCTTTTCCCAAGAGCTTTAATGTTTCTTCTAATATTAGAAACAGATTACTTGATGGACATTAATATTTAATATACTATTGAAAACAACTTACAGATACTAGATTATCATCAATGATACTCTGAAGATTGCTTGCCAGGAGCCAGCAGGAGAGATCCCACCCATGACAAGATCATGTGGAGGAGACCTGACAGGCAAGGCGGATCAGGACTCGAGGGATTCCCTGGACCTGCTCGAGCATCTACCCCAAACCAAAATCTGTCTGTCTACTGTTTACTATATTATGCCTTTAACCAACTCTTCAGACATTAACAGGGGGCTATCCTCGACCACCTTTCTCTGGAAAAGATCAACTTAGGGCTCTAGCTGATAAGTCTCCTGGGCATGAAAGGAGCATTTCAATTCAACCCCCCCCCCCCCCCCCCCCCCGTTAGCATTCTAGCTTGCTTGGCAGGTTTATCCAGACTCTTGCAACTACACATATGCTTGTTCACAACATCCCAACTATGACACGGGAAGCCTAAGCATTCTAAAAATATAGAGCCCTTCAAGGCGTGAAAAAGTTTTATTAAAATAATACTGGTGAAGGATGTCATTGTTGAGCCAGTGCTTGCTGCCAAGTTCCCATATCGCTTATACATTGTGTGCCCAGGAGTGCATTAGTTAATATAGTTGGAATGTAAGAAAAACTAGTAGCCTTGATATTAACCACATCAGACCTTTGAGCTAATAAGTTCTTTTGTTGTTGTTGTTGTAACCCACTGCACCTTTGCTCCATGAGAATGTAGCTTTGTTTAGTACTTTCTGAGGCTGACACAAATTAGAAATATAAAGAAAAAAAAAAAAACACTTCAAGGGAAAGCAAGTTTTCTGGTTGATCAAACTTTATCAAAAAAGGGTATAAAATGTCGACAGGCCTCCAGGCCAGAAGATAATGTTCATAACATAAGACCTTGTTTATGGAAATTCATACAGAAAAATATCCTGGTTTCGATAACGGCAAAACTGCTGGAGTGTTTGGGCTGACTCTGCATGACCTTGCATCTTTCATTTCCCTCTATGTACAAGTCAGGGTATAAAAGCTCCTTTCAAAAATAAACTTATGGGCCTTGCTTCACCTAAGCTTGGTCTCCCCATGTCATTCTTTCTCTTTTTTTTCTCTGCTCTCGCCAACACCGTTTATCCTGAGGGTATCCCTGGACTCTGCTGAAGCTGGACCCTGGCAACTGCTCAGAGTATCATTGCTCTGAAGATGAAAATGAAACAAGTAGAGACTTAGAGGAACAATTGAATTAGTCTTCTTAGCAAGAGATCAATACATTTCAACTAAGATCTTACTATATAAAAAACAAAGATAGGACATAAACTCTAACTTCCTGTTACTTGCAACCTGATTAGAGGATGGCATAAAATTATAAGAAATAATAAAAATAAAATAAAGAATTAAAAAAAATAAACTGTAAGGTTAATTGCCATGAAAGTGCTAAGTACATAAGTTCAAAGGAAAAAAAAAAAAACTTTTGAGAGCATTAGAAAACTTCATAAAAAGATAGCCTTAAAGATGGAAAGAATGTACTCAAGATGGTGTAAACAAGAATTTCAGGAGACAGTAAAAGCACAGATAAAAATAAGAATGAAAAGTATTTGTTGCACACAGAAAAAGCATCTAGATTTCACTGCAGAATGGTTAAATGTACAGGACAAATAACTGGGGAATTCTGTTAAGACTTTTAGATTTCATTCTGTAGGCATTAGGGAGGCATACAAATGTTACATGCAGAAAACATGTTACAGGCAAAGTTATGATTCACATTTCAGTATGAGTAGAAATAAATGGCATGGGAGATAAAAGTCGGGAAGACCAGTTACAATACAGTCTCCATAGTTCAGGTCAGAAGTATGTAATTAAACCCAATTCTTCAGCCAAGATGGTGGCAACAGCTATTGAAGAACTGAGTTGCCCCATATGCAGTCAATAGATCTAATGCTACAGAAACAAGTCTTTTTTTAGCATCATTGTGTGTAATCAGTGTTCTGTAACACATGCAAAATCAGCAAGGCATGTCATCATGCTTTCCTGGTTAAAAAAATTCTAGCTGCAATGCATGAGTCAGAAGTTCCATCCCTAGGTCAGAAAGATCCCCTGGAGAGGGGAATGGCAACCCACTCCAATATTCTTGTCTAGAGAATTCCATGAACAGAGGAGTCAGGGGCCTGGTGGGTTATGGTCCATGGGGTCACAAAGAGTTTGAAATGATTGAGAGACTAACACACACACAGACAAGACATGTCATCACAGTTCTCTATCACAATATTTAAAATAGATAGGTTAAAGGATTTCCAGGGAGCTGACTGCAAATAATTCAACATCACTATGACTGTTTTTGACATCTCTCCCCATTACTCAGTGGGCATGAGTTTGAGTAAACTCCAGGAGATTGTAAAGGACAGGGAAGCCTGGCTGCAGTCCATGTGGTGGCAAAGAGTGGGATACGACTTAGTGACTGAACAACAGGAATATCCCATTACTCTGGACTCTGGTAGAAGCACCACACAGTCATAGTGGCTCAGAATTGGGCCAGGGCACTCTGATCCTTAATGGCAGTCTTAATTCTTAACCATATGTTTATGCTTTCCATATTTTTTTAAAAAATCAGGACTTTTTTGTTTGTTTATCTAGAAAGTAATACAGTGTAGGAGCCCTTCTTATTTTCCAAAGCTGGCTCCTTCTGCTATCACAAATGCCTTTCCCCAGAGAATAATCTGAATCTAAACAAGATAAACAGTTGTCCTCTGAGGCTTGTCACAGAGGAGCCTCTGGGCATTACTAGCTACATTCAATTAGGAGGTGTCATTCCCGGGTGTGACAGTGACAGGAAATAAATCCTAAGAAAGTGTAGTCCAGGCACTTGAATTTTGGGTGACTAATTTGTTTGACTCCACTCACAAGGTCTGACCAGCCACTTCAGGTGAAAGGATTCGACTGAGTATAGATCAAAAATCTCCCCAGAGCTGAGTGACCTTGTTAAGCAACTTTGCTACATCTCTTATGCAGTGAATTACGCTCAGCAAAGCAAAATTATTTTCCAATAACCTCTGAGGCAACAACAAACTTATCCATTTCCTCTCCCTGCTTACTCACTTCCCTCCAATCCTTCAGCAAAATGCCCCTCACTTCTCCCATTTGCCAACTTTTCATGTGACCGCATGGATTAAATCCCCAACCAAGACTGGTCTGTGTACCAAACCTACAGGGTCATTGGGTTTGAATTCCTGAAATTCTTACTTTTTAAAAAGAATCCCAAATGTAATTTAAAGTGCCTAGGTGAAATGGGGGAAAACTCTTCAACAAACTGAATATCTATATGGAGTAGGATCAAGTCGCTTTAGGCATTTCCCATATGCCTAAACCACAGGTCCCTGGTGGCTCAGATGGTAAAGCAACTGCCTACAATGCGGGAGACCCAGGTTTGATCCCTGGTCAGGAAGATCCTCTGGAGAAGGAAATGGCAACCCACTCCAGTACTCTTGCCTGGACAACCCATGGACAGTGGAGCCTGGTAGGCTACAGTCCATGGGATCACAGAGTCGAACACGACTGAACGACTTCACTTTCACTTTTTGCTTTCATATGCCTAAAGCATCAGGCTCTATGCCAGTCACTGGGTATACAATAACAGATTCACAGTACCTGGAAAAAGAGGGAAGGTGGCTTGTAAAATAGGCTTTGAAATCTGATAGACCTGGACTCACATTCTACCTTTAACTTTCTCTGTAGCATTTATAGCATACACAATTTCTTTGAGCCTCAGTTTCTGTATCTGCAAAAGAGAAGTAATAATACCTCACAGGGTATATGAAGATATTCAGTAGGATACTTAGTTTTCTTTGTGAAAATAGAAAGGGTGCCCAAATGTTAGCTATTTGTTGTTGTTGCAGGTTTTATTTTGTCTTGTTTTGGTTGGATTTAGTTTAGGTTTGTTTTGCTTTGTTTTAGAATATTACTCTCAGGAAAGGGGAGCAAATTAAATCAATAATTCTAATATCCAGACAATTACATCAATGGACCTCTCTCCTATTTCAGTAATCATTTATGGAATTAACATTTTAAATGAAATATAAGAAGATCCCTTTTATCTTAACATCATAAAGTATGTTTCATGTGTGTGGATATAAATAATAACAAAGACCATTTGTTGGACTTACAAAACCAAATGCAGTTTCATCCATCTCATCAGAACTGATTCAAATGAATTCTTTTCAATGGCTAAGTAATACTCCATTGTGTATATGTACCACAGCTTTCTTATCCATTCATCTGCTGATGGACATCTAGGTTGTTTCCATGTCCTGGCTATTATAAACAGTGCTGTGATGAACATTGGGGTACATGTGTCTCTTTCAATTCTGGTTTCCTCGGTGTGTATGCCCAGCAGTGGGATTGCTGGGTCATAAGGTAGTTCTATTTGCAATTTTTTAAGGAATCTCCACACTGTTCTCCATAGTGGCTGTACTAGTCAGTTCTGATGAGATGGATGAAACTGGAGCCGATTATACAGAGTGAAGTAAGCCAGAAAGAAAAACACCAATACAGTATACTAACACATATATATGGAATTTAGAAAGATGGCAATGACGACCCTGTATGCAAGACAGGAAAAAAGACACAGATGTGTATAACGGACTTTTGGACTCAGAGGGAGAGGGAGAGGGTGGGATGATTTGGGAGAATGGCATTGTAACATGTATACTATCATGTAAGAATTGAATTGCCAGTCTATGTCTGAGGTGGGATACAGCATGCTTGGGGCTGGTGCATGGGGATGACCCACAGAGATGTTATGGGGAGGGAGGTGGGAGGGAGGTTCATGTTTGGGAATGCATGTAAGAATTAAAGATTTTAAAATTAAAAAAATAAAAAACTAAAACAACAACAACAACAACAACAAAAAAAAAACAAATGCAAGTTAATTCTTAGGAAGAGGGGAAGTGCTTTTAAGCAGAGTTCAGTTACTGTCCATATTATTAGTACCACTCACAACATAATTTGTCAAGTATAGACCTTATCAGTCAGATACAACTGAAGTGACTTAGCATGTGCACATACAGGCCTTGGTCAGACTCTGGCTCAGCCACTAAATCTCATAAGAAAGCACTGAGTGTGCTGTTTTGCTGACTGTACTGAGGAGCAGCCATGCCCGGAATTGTTGCTATGCTACTGGAAAGACTACAAGCTCGTGGTATTCTCACAGCAACCTAATAATGTGCATAAATATCCGTTGGGATTTCTATCAGAATTCTCAACACCCAAATGGCCATTTGCAAAATTTGTGATTCTTTTTAAACCTAGACCTTGGAACATATATGACCCACAAACAGCAAACATAATCAGAGATTGCAAGAAAGTTTTTAAATGTAAAAGATCTTGTTAGTTTCAGTGCCTTGTGTTATTCTCATTAACATGGTTCCACTGTGCCATGCCGGATCTCCAATGACTCAAACCAAGCAAAGGGTTGAGTAATAAGATGGACCAAGGCCATCAGAGACTCAAAGGAGGACATTGACCAAATTGCTATAGACTCAACATATATTAAGCGCTTGATGATTCTCCTGGCTTCACCAACAGAACACGCTGCTTGTGAGAGTAAGGCCATGGAGGTGATCATACTCCAAGTTGCCTTTCCTCTCCCAAACCAAGTCTCCATGTCCACCTGTGAAAGGATGCCTTGGAGGCCTGCCTCATAACATGCCATGTATGTGTATGCTCAGTTGCTTCAGTCATGGCTGGCTCTTTGCAAACTCATGAACTGTAGCCAGCCAGGCTCTTCTGTCCATGAGATTACTCTGTCAAGAATACTGAAAGGGGTTGCCATTTCCTTCTCTAGGGGATCTTCCTGGCCCAGGGATTGAACCTGGGTCTTCTGCATTTTCAGGCAGATTTTTCACTGCTGAGCCACTGGGGAAGCCCCATAACATGCCATGAGGTCACCAAAATCTGGTTAACATAAATCAAGAAAAGGAAAAAAAGAACAGAGATTTGCTCCAGTGGAACGTCTGTCCTTAGGATATACTGAATGCAGAATTGGAGGCTAGCAAAGAAGGGATTTCTCTTTTAACTTTGATAAAACTTTTTCTTCTCCCTCCTTGATTTGGTACACTATCTTCAAGGCATTAAGCCTCTTGGGTTTTCTCCTGAGGAGTGTCTAGATCTAGCCTCTGTGCTTTTGATTGCTCACTGCTTTTATTTTTTCTTGCTGTGAATTTTCCTTTGATGTTAAATTAAGCTCCCTCTAGTGTTATGAGTGTCTTGGTATCTGATCTATAGCTTTGTACACATAAAAAATAACAAGTTGGAAAGAAAACAGTTCAGTCCTAAAAGAGATGTGGGATCTGTTTGAGTTACAACATTATAAAAAAAAAAAAAAAATGTTGGCCCTTTAAACAGTCAAGTTAAATAGGATGAAATTTGGGTTAAACTATCCCTGTGTGAGTTTGTAAACCCTCCACAGGCACACTTGGTCCTGGGAAGTCTCCTGAAGGCTTTTTTTTCCCCTCCATGGTGGGTATTACATTTCAGCATCTGAACTACTTTAAAAGTGGAGAGCACTGAGGCTCTGAGTACCCCAAAGTCAGATGTGATCCAAACAAAACATAATTTTAGTAATTAAATAGCAGAAAGTCCATAGTGATAGTCCAAGAGAACACATAGAGGGAAACATATTAAAAGGGCCTTTTAATACTGATATCTTTGATTTTTCCATAGCAAGTTTGTATCTTGTTTTATTTTGCTTTTTATTTTTTAATGTGATATGTCAGAAAGATTAAGGTCTCCTAGGTAATGACACACTCAGTACACTCAAGGACTATTGCTTCTTCAGTCCAGTTAAGTTCGGTCACCCAGTTGTGTCTGACTCTTTGTGACACCATGGACAGCAGCGCACCAGGCCTGCCTGTCCACCACCAGCTCCTGGAGCTTGCTCAGCACATGTCCATTGAGTCAGTGATGCTATCCAACCACCTCATCCTCTGCTGTCCTTTTATCCTCTTGCCTTCAGTATTTCCTAGCACCAGGGTCTTTTCTGATGAGTTGGCTTTTCGCATCAGGCGGCCAAAGTATTGGAGTTTCAGCTTCAGCACAAGTCCTTCCAATGAATATTCAGGACTGATTTCCTTTAGGATGGATCTCCTTGCAGTCCAAGGCACTCTCAAAAGTCTTCGCCAACACCATATTTCAAAAGCATAAATTCTTCAGTGTTCAGCCTTCTTTATAGTCCACCTCTCACATCCATACATGACTACTGGAAAAACCATAGCTTTGACTAGACAGAATTTTTCTGGCAAAGTAATGTATCTGCTTTTTAATATGCTGTATAGGTTTATCATAGGCTATCTTCCAAGGAGCAAGCATCTTTCAGTTAATTAGTTCCTGCTGCCTGCAAATATGCATTTACTTTCCTTTCTACAGCATATTTTGGGTACTTGTGTCTTCCATGACATCACAGCAGAATCCTACCTTCATCCAGCTCAGTAGATTGACTTTACTGTGTTCAGGCAAGCAAACCCAAATTTGTTTTGGTAAAATAACTGTAAGTTCCCCTAGGAGTATTTAAAATAAAGATAATGTCTTCCAGGCACATAAATATTTTATTACTAGCCAGACTGCAGTCCCTGACTCTTAGGTAGCCATTGAGGACCTGATCTCCCATTTCCACTCTAACTCAATACCTGCACTAGATGAAAGCCCACCTAGATATGACACCCCCTTTCCATTCTCTTGACCCCTGGCCTTGTTTTAGAACATCCTCACAAGCTGGGGAAGTCTTGTTTTCATTTTAACACCCAATCCTAAAGGAAAAACCTGTAAAAGACACAAAATCTACAAGAGTGATATTCTTGCACAAAGAAAATTTTTCTCTGTTTCTTACCACATGAAAATTTTATTGTCTGAATTCCTGACTTGATTAGTTGAGGATGTCCTCCCTCTGTCCCTAAAGGCCTAATGAGGAGATTTGGAATGTGACATTAGTTAGAGGGTTTCCACACAGATTTTTCCTTTTGCAGCCAAAGATGGAGAACCTCTATATAGTCAGAGAAAACAAGACCAGGAGCTGACTGTGGCTCAGATCTTTAACTCCTTATTGCCAAATTCAGACTTAAATTGAAGAAAGCAGGGAAAACCATTTGACCATTCAGGTATGACCTAAATCAAATCCCTTATGATTATACAATGGAAGTGACAAATAGGTTTAAGGGGATTAGATCTGATAGAAAGAGTGCCTGAAGAACTATGGACAGAAATTCATGACATTATACAGGCAGCAGTGATCAAGATCATCCCCACGGAAAAGAAATGCAAAAAGGAAAAAATGGCTGCCTGAGGAGGCCTTACAAATAGCTTTGAATAGAAGGGAAGCAAAAGGCAAAGGAGAAAAGGAAAGATATACCCATTTGAATGCAGAGTTCCAAAGAATAGCAAGGAGAGATAAGAAAGCCTTCCCTAGTGATCAATGCAAAGAAATATAGGAAAACAATAGAATGGGAAAGACTAGAGATGTCTTCAAGAAAATTAGATATATCAAGGGAATATTTAATACAAAGATGGGCTCAATAAAGGACAAAACTTGTATGGACCTAACAGAAGCAGAAGATACTAAGAAGAGGTGGTAAGAATACATGGAAGAACAGTATAAAAAAGACCTTCACAACCCAGATAATCATAATGATGTGATCACCAACATAGAGCCAAACACCCTGGAATGTAAAGTCAAGTGGGCCTTAGGAAGCATCAGTATGAACAAAGCTAGAGGAATTGATGGAATTACAGTTTAGCCATTTCAAATTCTAAAAGATGATGCTGTGAAAGTGCTGCACTCAATATGCCAAAAAATTTGGAAAACCCAGCAGTGGCCATAGGACTGCAAAAGATCAGTTTTCATTCCAATCCCAAAGAAAGGCAATGCCAAAGAATGTTCCAACTACCACACAATTGCACTCATCTCACATGCTAGTATAGTAATGCTCAAATTTCTCCAATCCAGGCTTCAACAGTATGTGAACCGTGAGTTTCCAGGTGTTCAAGCTGGATTTAGAAAAGTTCAGAGGTCAAATTGACAACATCTGCTGGATCATCGAAAAAGCAAGAGAGTTAAAAAAAAAAATCTACTTCTGCTTTACTGACTATTCCAAAGCCTTTGACTGTGTGGACCACAACACACTTTGGAAAATTTGTAAAGAGATGGAAATACCAGACCACCTGACCTGCCTGTTGAGAAATCCGTATGCATGTCAGGAAGCAACAGTTAGAACTGAACATGAAACAACAGACTGGTTCCAAATAGGAAAAGGAGTACATCAAGGCTGTATATTGTCACCCTTATTTAAATTATATGCAGAGTATATCATGATAAATGCTGGGCTGGATGAAGCACAAGCTGGAATCAAGGTTACTGGGAAAAATATCAATAACCTCAGATATGCAGAAGTCACCACTCCTTTGGCCGAAAGCAAAGAAAAACTCAACAGCCTCTGGTTGAAAATGAAAGAGGAGAGTGAAAAAGTTGGCTTAAAGCTCAACATTCAGAAAATGAAGAGCATGGCATCTGGTCACATCACTTCATGGTAAATAGATGGAAAATAGTAAAAACAGCAACAGACTTTATGTTTTTGGGCTCCAAAATCAGTGCAGATGTTGACTGCAGCCATGAAATTAAAAGATGCTTGCTCCTTGGAAAAAAAACTATGATCAATCTGCACAGCTTATTAAAAAGTGGAGACATTACTTTGTCAACAAAGGTCTATCTGGTGAAAGCTATGGTTTTTCCAGTAATCATGTATGGATGAGAGATTCAGACTATAAAAAAGCTAGCATCAAAGAATTGATGCTTTTTAATTGTGGTGTTGGAGAAGACTCTTGAGAGTCCCTTGGACTGCAAGGGTATCCAACCAGTCCATCCTAAAGGAAATCAGTCCTGAATATTAATTGGAAGGACCGATGCTAAAGCTGAAGCTCCAATACTTTGGCCACCTGATGCAAAGAACTGACTTATTGGAAAAGACCCTGATGCTGGGAAATATAGAAGGCAAGAGGAGAAGGGGATGACAGGGGATGAGATGGTTGGATAGTATCATGGACTCAATGGACATGAGTTTTAGTAAACTCCAGGAGTTAATGATGGACAGGAAGGCCTGGCGTTCTGTGGTTCATGGGGTCACAAAGAGTTGGACACAGCTGAGCGACTGAAATGAACTGAACTGACACAGAATTTTGTACATATTGCCTATGAAATGAAGTGACACCTGAGCAATACACACACACATACCCCTTTATTTGTACATTAGGTTACTGTAATTTCTGATATAGTCTCTTGCAGACTACATTTGGGAACCATTTCTTATAATAAGATACAATACTATATCTATAAGGTGACATTTGAAGAATAAGAGGATTTTTTTAACCACGGAAATGTAAAATTTAGCAGAATTAAAAAGATTGATAATGAAATATTCACATTGTTCAAAAAAAAGAGGGTTTACTTATAGAAAGGAAAGCGTGGTGATATTGTTAGAGATTTGAGTGCATACATATCATAAATGAGAGGTTCATTTGTCTGCATACACAGTTTTCTCAAAGCATCACAGAAGTTCCTTGCCCCTGTCCCCACCCCCCTCCCCAAACAATATGATGCAAGCCACATAAGTTTTCCCAGCCATCACATCTAACTTCTTACCATGACTAGAGATAGAGGAGCTGCCATTTCATTTTTCTAAAACACAGCGGATCAAGAAGAGCAACTGAACTTCAGAACCCATTGAAATAGTCTTTTAACCCTCCAGTAAGATGCTTAATTGCAAATTTAACAGAAATGTACCAGCATGCCATCATATGCTGCCTCCAACCCTCAGGGAATTCTCCAATTCTGAAAGGCAAGAAAAATTCTATAGTAACTACTGCTGCTGCTGCTGCTAAGTTGCTTCAGTCGTGTCCAACTCTGTGCGACCCCATAGATGTCAACCCACCAGGCTCCTCCATCCCTGGGATTCTCTAGGCAAGAACACTGGAGTGGGTTGTCATTTTCTTCTCCAAAGCATGAAAGTGAAAAGTCAAAGTGAAGTCGCTCAATCATGTCCGACTCTTTGCGACCCCATGGACTGCAGCCTACCAAGCTCCTCTGTCCATGGGATTTTCCAGGCAAGAGTGCTGGAGTGGGGTGCCATTGCCTTCTCCTAACAATATGAATTATTATTTGCCTCTTAAAATGAATAGCTAAAAACAACCTAAGCTTTCCTTAATTAGTGCTAAAAGAGCTTGAAACCACAATATCCAAGAAGGTTTTAAAAGTAAATTAACATATGGCCAGCCTATACTGTAACAGTGCGAAGTCGCCAAAATGTATACATATATAATATACCATGCTCATCAAAGAGCCCATAATGAATTTTTAGTGAGACCTGCCCCCAAAAATAAAGTCTGACACTGTTTCCACTGTTTCCCCATCTATTTCCCATGAAGTGATGTGACCGGATGCCATGATCTTCATTTTCTGAATGTTGAGCTTTAAGCCAACTTTTTCGCTCTCCTCTTACACTTTCATCAAGAGGCTTTTTAGCTCCTCTTCACTTTCTGACATAAGGGTGGTGTCATCTGCATATCTGAGGTTATTGATATTTCTCCCGCCAATCTTGATTCCAGCTTGTGTTTCTTCCAGTCCAGTGTTTCTCATGATGTACTCTGCATATAAATTAAATAAGCAGGGTGACAATACACAATCTTGACGTACTCCTTTTCCTATTTGGAACCAGTCTGTTGTTCCATGTCCAGTTCTAACTGTTGCTTCCTGACCTGCATACAGATAAACAGTGGAAACAGTGTCAGACTTTATTTTGCAGGGCTCCAAAATCACTGCAGATGGTGATTGCAGCCATGAAATTAAAAGACTCTTACTCCTTGGAAGAAAAGTTATCACCAACATAGGTAGCATATTCAAAAGCAGAGACAGTACTTTGCCGACTAAAGTGCGGCTAGTCAAGGCTATGGTTTTTCCAGTAGTCATGTATGGATGTGAGAGTTGTACTGTGAAGAAGGCTGAGCATTGAAGAATTGATGCTTTTCCTTGGACTGCAAGGAGATCCATCCAGTCCATTCTGAAGGAGATCAGTCCTGGGTGTTCTTTGGAAGGAATGATGCTAAAGCTGAAACTCAGTACTTTGGTCACCTCATGTGAATAGTTGACTCATTGGAAAAGACTTTGGTGCTGAGAGGGATTTGGGGCAGGAGGAGAAGGGGACGACAGAGGATGAGATGGCTGGATGGCATCACTGACTCGATGGACATGAATCTGAGTGAACTCTGGGAGCTGGTGATGAACAGGGAGGCCTGACGTGCTGTGATTCATGGGGTCGCAAAGAGTTGGACATGACTGAGCGACTGAACTGAACTGAACTGAATATAGTAAAAAAGTAAATATAATGGCTCAGAGGGTAAAGGATCTGCCTGCGATATGGGAGACATGGGTTTGATCCCTGAGTCAGGAAGATCCCCTGGAGAAAAAAATGGCAACCCACTCTGGTACTCTTACTTGGAAAATCCCATGGATGGAGAAGCCTGGTAGGCTACATTCCATGGGGTTGCAGGTCAGACACGACTGAGCAACTTCACTTTAAATACTAAATAATAGAAATTAAAATAGTCATAAAGTTTGTGTGTATTATATTGTATGTATCCTTCAATATATTAAATTCATTTAATTATCAGCAGAGTTTCTAAATAATTCTTCTGTTAGTTTAAGCAGTGTGTTACTGAGTCCAGGCTATTACTGCTCACTGCATGACAGGCCAATAAATCAAGAGACTTGTTAGGGCAAAAAAATAGAAACTTTATTTGGAAATTCAGCAGACCAAGAAGATGGCAGACTAGTGTCCCAAGGAAATATCCTAAGTTAGAATATAATAGTCTTTTTATAATACTAAATGGGGAAGAGGTGTGCTTTGTTGCAGCAAACTTCTTACTGCTGGAATCCTTTGTTCTTGCATCTGTCCAGGACTCATCACAATGTCACTGTAAACCTCCAGCAAGGCAAATGTTATTCACTATTCTGCAACTTTTTATCCCTATCTGAATGGAAAGTGTTATACTTTTAAAGGTCAGAGCCTTGAGAATATGCTCTCCTGTTTATTTCAGGCTACAGGCAATGCACATTCCTGTAGCAAAAACAATGGCATACAAAGATTTAAGTAAAAGAAACAGACCCAATATGGAATTGAATTTGTTTCATAAAATATCTGCACACTACTTAATAAATATTTGCCTTCCAGTCAGCCAGTTTGCTAAGAGAGAGCCATAGAGGTCTTCCTCCGTTAATAGTTGTACTATTAGGGAATTGAAAAGTGAAGTTGCTCAATCGAGTCCAACCCTTTGAGACTCCATGGACTGCAGCCTACCAGGCTCCTTGGTCCATGGGATTTTCCAGGCCAGGGTACTGGAGTGGGTTGCCATTTCCTTCTCCAGGGGATCTTCCTGACCAAGAGATTGGACCCAGGTCTCCTGCATTGCATTGCTTTACCATATGAGCCAACAGGGAAGCTACTTCCCTGGTTTCACCAAGGAATGGAAACCAAAATTCAATTTTAGAAAATCAAATAAAATCTTTAAAATGCTTTTCATTATACATTTTAGAGGTGCTGTCACTTGATAGTTTACTATGGTAATGCTTTCTCCTTCCCCACATTCCTTCTTATGATTTTTTTTTTTTAAACTGAGTAAATAGAGGAATAATTTAATTTAATTTTGTTATGTTCAGGGCCTGGGGAAGATGAGGAAGTCAGGAAAGAGGATGAAACAAAAAAAAAACGAGAAATGAACAAGCAAAAGACCACAAAATGCATGAACAGGGATGCCTAGACATGTGTGAGCAGAGTCAAAGGGAGTATGGGTTAGACAGGAGCCTCTGAAGACCCTCCTAGACCCACAAACTTATGAGTGAGGGAAGATGCTACCAGGGATCAACTTCAGAATTCCTGTCACCCAATCTCCATCCCATAACCAAATTCAGTATCAAGTTTCTGTTTCTTACTATTTTTAGAATCCAATTCCCTCATACAAATATTTTATTTATTTATTTATTTATTTATTTATTTATTGGCTCATCTCAAAATTATTCAGCCTCTTGTAACCTCTCATGCATTAAAGGTCATTGATTTGACATCAATCAAAAGATGTGTCAGGAAGCAAAATGAGAACATTTACTGAGGAAACACATCTAGAGAGAGTGTATACCCTGAATTTCCTCTCCTACTCAATTCATAAGAGAAGCAGCTTTTCTCACCTACAAGTTAATAATATAGTTATAAAAATTGTTATTTATAAATAATAACAATGAGTTTATAATTAATTGCAACCAGGACTCGACAGTGAAAATAAAGAGATTGATGTAGTCACCTGGTTTTTTAAAAACAAAATGAAGCAGGAGGAATGTACAATTGAAGAAGTGGTGGCTAGCTGTTTGTTTATTCACAGTCGTGGTAATGCACCAATATTCATTACAGTCAGTGGACTATGTTCTTGGCCTTTAAGTAGAAACCATTAGCATCAACTTGCTTCTCAATTTTACATGACAAAGAAACCGTAGTGAAAATGTCATTTGTATGTAAAATACTGGAAACCTAAATCTATTTCCCAAGAAGAAAAGATTCAGACCCTTGGTTCTCTTTGCGCTTTTTCATGCTTTAGTTTCTTTGAGTACTTTGCAAATTAGCTATAGTAATCATGAAACATCTATAACGATATCTCCACCTGAATTCTTCATCGAATAGGAGCTAATATTTACATGGTGGAGTGCATCTGCTCTGCAGCTTAAAGAAGTAATTTATTTGACATTACTGAATAAATTAAATGGGTGAATGCAAAAAGTCACTTGTAGAGAAGACAAGCAAAGGATACTGAGAGACCCACAGCAGTAGTTCAGCATGTTGGCTTCAGGTGACAATGGTAACGATCGAGAGTATTAGGCAGAATATATTCTGGAGGTGGAACGAAGAAACATTCTGGTGGATATACTGGATATGGAGAAAGAACACAAGAGATGAATCAAGAATAACTTAAATAACTCAGAGGATATTGATTTTATTTACTGAGGTGAGAAGGTCAGATGAAGAACAGGAAGAAAAACAGTTAAGCTTGAAACATTTATTAGACTTGCAAATAATAAGTAGGTGAGTGAATTTTGGAGAAAAGCTGGGCTAAAGAAAATAGAGAGTATTCAAAGCCATTAAATTGGCTAGCAAGTGTGTGTAAATGGAAGAACCCACAAGAAATTCAACATTTAAAGGTGCCAGGGGAGAAGCCAGAAGAGACAATGAGTATCAGGTAAGAGAAAAGAGGATATCATGGAAGCCAAGAGAAGAACATGCTTCAGAAAGAACGGAGTGGTCAGCTGTGTCCAGTGTCTCTGAGAAGTCTTTGTCAGCAGGAGTGATGACTGGTTTTGGGAAATGGACTTCACTGGCCATTGTATTAAGCATGGTCTCAAAGCACCGGTAGTAACACAAGCCTCATGGGAGTGGATTGATGAGAGAGTGGATGGTGATAGTTACTATAGAACTTTTGCAATGAAGATCAGGGTTTTAAGCACATTGTGTGCTTAGTAGCTCAGTTGGTTTTGACTCTTTGCCACCCGATGGACTGTGGCTTACCAAGTACCTCTGTTCATGGGGATTCTCCACGCAAGAATACTGGAGTGGGTTGCCATGCTCTCCTCCAGGGAATCTTCCCAACCCAGGAATCACAGCCAGGTCTCCACATAGTAGGTAGATTCTTTACCGTCTGAGCTGCCATGGAAGCCCAATTAAGTGTGTTAGGTGAAGACAAATGAAGGCTAAAGGGAGGATTTTTTTCAAGGTGAAAGATACAACTCTGCCTATACACAGACAGGAACAATTCAGTAAAAAGGAAGAAACTAATGGAATACGAGAGAAAGAGGATAAACACCAAAGGAAGATCTTTGAAAGGCAAGAGTCACTGGGGTCCAGGATCAAATGGCAGTGTCCTTGACAAGGGCAGAGTTTTCATCCTTTTCAGAAGGAGTGGTGGTTTCAGACACAGAGAAGTAGTTAGGGCTTATGACAGGAAGGTGAGAGATTTCTAGTTGTACTTATTTCTTAAAAGAATGAGGCTACAACATTCAGCTGAATCAGAGGATGTGCTTACATCAGAGAGGTGAAAAAAAAAAAAAAGAAGAAGAAGAAGAAGAAGAGAGAGGAGCATGAATCAAGATGGTGAGTTTGGAGACAGAAACCAACTGTGTAAGTCTATTAGGTTTGCCTGAGGTGCTTGAACACTGGAGGGTTGTGGTCATGGCTGTACTAGGATGAGATTTAATATAAAACTAACTTTTTTCCCCTTATAAGATAAAAATTAAAAATTAAATGAGAAAATAAAATCAAGATACAAACTCAAATGTAGATTTATTGATTATTTAAGCTTGTACCCCAAATAGTTGGTGTCCATTTAGAGGTCAGCAGAGTAGTATTCATTAAATTTATAGAAGAGTACACTTTTTTACAAGCATAGATTTTGGAGTCATATAACTCTGCCACTAAGTAGTTATGTTATCTCAATTTAGATCTGTTTTCACATCTGTAAAACCAGGATTATGTCTAAATCATGGGCTTGCTGTGAAGCTTAAATGTGTGCTAATATGGGCCAACTCCTCACACAGAAACTGACACTGTTAACCTTTAAATAGTAGTAATTTTAGTTACTTGTGAAATGAGTTATTGAGGTGACAAAAATATTTGTTGTGAATGTTGCTTTAATCTACTTGTGTCTGATGTGTAAACATGCCAGAAACAGAGAATGAAAGAGAGCAAGGGGATGACCCAGAAAGTTGTTATGGGGAGGGAGGTGGGAGGGGGGTTCATGTTTGGGAATGCATGTAAGAATTAAAGATTTTAAAATTTAAAAAATAAAAAAAACTAAAATTTAAAAAAAAAAATAGGCAGAAAAAAAAAAAAAAAGAGAGCAAAGTATAGTCACCTGAATAATCAGCTAATACTAGTTAAGAGCTATTACTTCTTACTTCTCATTTGACTTATTTTTTATCCCCAGAATTTAACTTTTCAGTTCAAACCATAATGAAAAAGTTTCATCCTTTTTCAGACCAAATAATCTCTCTACTCTAAAAACAACCAAATAAACTTTTTATTATCATAGTTACATTAAAGATTTTCTTTCCAATGAAGCAAGGGTTCCTCCTTGATTTAAGGCAGCAAAGAGAAAATGCAAAAATAAAACGGAATTGTCAAAATACAATAACAGTCAACTATGCTAATGAAGGAATAAATAGCAAGGATGGGCTCTAGTGTTCCCCTAAGCTATTAAATAAATTTCTGTAACAGGAAAGTCAGCTCCTATGGCAAGGGAGCAATGGAGGAAAGTATAAAGGATATGTCGTGCAGAAGGGAAAAAGTGGCCAAAAGCCAGAGACATTGTCTTCAAATCAAAGGGCAAACAGTTCACACATAAGAATTCAGGAATTACTGTATTTCTAGCCACTAACATTACTATACTTTTTCTCCATATTGCTGGTATTTTATGTATCTGCTGAAAATACAAAGAGATAAAAATTAAGAAAAAAAAAAACCCCTGCATCAACTTATTCAATGATTCTATCATGGATTCCAGTAATTTAGGTGATTGATTGCTGTTTGTCAGCAAGACTAGGTTCTAAAGATTCAGGAAACATTGCATTTCATGGTCACAAATACTCTCCTATTAAAACAGTCAACCACTGCAGTGTATAGCAGCAAGAGGAGCCTAGAGTAAAAGCACCCAAACTTGCCTTTAAAGCAAATTATTTTTTTAATATTTCTAGAATGTTATTAGTCTGTTGTTTTAAATTATCAGACAAGCTCAAATCATGCACCACTGAAGGATTTTATTGCCTAGTCCAGGCATTCCTATATGAATACCCAATCTGACTAAACAACTTTTACAATATAACATATATTTATATACGTATGTAATATTGAAAAGAAAACAACTAACCAGTGATCTCTATTATCTGCATTATTTAGCCATTTAACTTCTATGTTGCTACTTATTTCACTATAGTCTTTAAGAATTGAATCTTACATTAAGAGAGTTTTTCTACTAATAGCTTTTTGCACTGGCCAAAGGACCAGGATTGCATTCTCTTATGAGAAAATTTAGATCAGAAAGTAACTAAAGAACAGCTCTAGCTCCACAGGAAATGGACTTCTTGAATTTGCTTCTTTTTTCTCCAGGATGTTGCTGTGTCAGATATGTATATCTGCAAAAATTATACATTATTGCACTCTAGACAGTGAAAAATCCACAAGAAAAAAAAATAAAGAGAAAAATTACATTGTATAGTTTATTGTTTGGGGATTTTTTTTTTAATATCATAGAGAAATTCAGACCGAAAAAGAATTGTTCTGTGTATTTCTGCTAAATTACCCAATGAATCTGAATATGGTGGATGTGTCTAGCTCTTTTATTTTATTTTTTTTTAAGGGATGCATTCCAGTTCCCTTTAATAAATCTTAATTCTCTGCAACTAGATTTAACTAGATGGAATCACACCTTAATAAATGGGATTATGACTGGAAAATGCATATTCTAATTTATGACTTTGTGTTTAGTATTTAAAACATTTCAACAGGCTAACACTTGGGCCTCAGTCACATCATATCTAGAGAGAGATTTCCCTTGTTTAGAGGTTATTAGGCTGCAGACAAAGAAAATGAAAAGTGGCTGTGAAAAGCTCAGTTTGGGTTTATTACAAATAGAGGTGTGTTTGCTACTTAACCCTGGAGAAGGAAAAGGCAACCCACTCCAGTATTCTTGCCTGGAGAATCTCATGGATGGAGGAGCCTGGTGGGCTACAGTCCACGGTGTCACAAACAGTCAGACACGACTGAGCAACTTCACTTCACTTCACTTCACTTTGCTATTTAAAATAAGCTTTTTTTTTCCCCTTCTACTAATGACTTGTAAAAGGAGATACATTAATTACAAACCAGAAAGATGCTCTTTCACTGACTTGGGGGAAGCTTTTGTTGCTTATTAATTAATCATAGAAAACAAATGAGGGTGTTGCACTCACATGTGACCCCATAGGTATGCATAGGGAACAAACAAACAAACAACTGACTGAAACTACATATGCATATATAAATTGCCTGGGACTCTTCATTCTCCTAAATCAGATGGAAGATTTAAAAGCATGACTGCAGCTGTCTGCTTTAGAATACTAAATTGTTTTGAAAGGAACAAGTACAAGTTCTTTTACTAAAGTCCATATTATCAATTACAGATGATTGTTCAACTATATGTCAGAATAAAGTGGACTTTCTTCACCAGAAATGCCAAAATTCACAAAGGAGATGTCACTGAGCTTGAAATAATCACTTTTGAACTATTAGGTAAGATAGAAGAAATATTTTCAAAAGTATCAAAATAGCAGTTTCAGCCTTGACAAGCACAGTGAAATCTTGCCAGAGAGGTGTTGCTTTCTCAGTGAAAGCAGGAACAGATTAGGTTCCCATCTTTATCCTTTATTCATTATTCAGACATGAAGTTCAAAATGACAGATGAAAGCAAGAAAAATGCAAATGCCATATTATTGAGTGTCTGTGTGAGGACTCATTCCCTGCCAATGAATTATGCCCAGATGATAAAAATGTACTTTATGAAAAGAATTAGATTCTCCTTCAAAATAAGAAAATTTGATTTATTGTTGAACTTGCTTGAAGGAAGGTTAAATTGTATTTAACACCATTTTTCTGTACAACTATTCACAATGATTCCCCTATTGTAAAAGAATAAAGTGTCTTGGTTGAAAATATTTGGCACTTTCAGCTTCAAATAAGCTTGTTAAGATTTTGATACTGGTCATAAAGACTCAGATGTCCAGATGGGACAATCAGGTAAGTGTTTTTCTTCCAGATACTTCTCAATAATCTAGTCTTAGATTTTATTATAAAATACAGTGGATAATAGAGAATGAAAGAAAATGCATTTTATAAAATAATATCAATTTGTAGTTTAGAATGCATTAAATTTAAGCACTCACTCATACACACACACACACACACACACACACACAATACATGAGATTCTAGTTCCTTAGACTGTAAGCTCTTTGATGACATAACCTATGTCTTAATTCACCATTGACTCTCCAGCGTGTTTTTGGTATCTACCAGGTGTTTCATAATATCATGGACCATGTTAACTATCTAATCTCTGGAAAATGGTGAAAATCTTTTGTTAAATAAGGTTAAATAAATGATTTTCTTCTAGGTTAACATGGAATCTTCATTTTTTATTTTGATAAATCTATTGTTCCATAAAAATCTGCAGTATTAGATGGTCTATAGCTGCCAAGTGGTAATACTACAAACATAAAAATCCTCATGGACTGAGTTTTAAGGAACTTTAGCCAATGTTCAATAGGGTCTATTGAACAATCAAATAGAAATGGACTCAGGAATGGTGCATTATATTGTCCAAGGTTTTCTCTCCTTTTGCTTTCTTTACTAGTTTTTGACTCCTTTATTAGCAATAGGAAGAGAATTTTGTATTATGTCTTTCAATTCTGAAACAACTTTTGGTTAAGGATTTAACCTGAAAATCAGTTCTAGCACTGGACACAAACAGAGAGTTTATGAAACTCCTAAGGTAATACAGCTAAACCTATTCACTAGATGGTGTTATTTTAAACAAGCAAACAAAACAGATTCAATAAAATCCCTATGAAAAGTTCAGTGGTATTTTTCATATAAATGATAAAGCAATCTCAAAATATGTATGGAACCATAAAATACCTAGATACCCAACACAACTTAGAAAAAGAACAAAACTGGAAGTATCATTCCTCTAGTATGAAAAGCATAGTACTAATCAACAGTAATAGAACCAGTATGGTGTGGACATTAAAAAATTCCATCAATGGAATAAACCCATAAATAAACTTCCTCATATAACGAGTCAACTTGTATTTGATGATGGAAGGAGAATACTCAACTGGGGACTCAGAAAGTGAAAGTGAAGTCGCTCAGTCGTTTCTGACTCTTTACGACCCCATAGGCTGTAGCCTACGAAGTTCCTCTGCCCATGGGATTTCCAGGCAAGAATACTGGAGTGGGTTTCCATTTCCATCTCCAGGAGATCTTCCTTACCCAGGGATTGAACCCAGGTCTCCCGCATTGTAGGCAGATGCTTTACCGTCTGAGCCACAGGGAAGTTCTCAAGCTCTCCTCAAAAAATGATATTGGGAAAGTTAAATAATCACAGGTAAAAGAATAAAATTGGATGTCTTTCTTATACCACCTACAAATATAGACACAAAATAGATTGAAGACTTAGAGGTAAAACAGAATCTGTAAAGTTTTAGATAAGAACACTGAGGAAAGTGGCCAAGACAGCAAAGAAGGAAGTCCTTGAACTCACCTCCTTCCATAAGCACATCAAAATTTAGCCACTAAATTTAATTTAGTAATTAGCTAATTTAGCCATTTAATTTAGCTACTTGTGGAGCAACTATTTATATGAAAGCCTGGAAAACTAGCAGAAAAGATCTACAACTAAAGATATAAAGAAGAGACTCAGTAGGATGAGTAGGGGGATTGGAAATAAGGTATAGTTAAGACCCACATCCCTAACAGCCAACCAATAAATGGGAGGATAATTACAATCGCAGAGGTTCTTCTTAAGGAACAATGGGTCTGAGCTCCACGTTGGGCTCCCCAGGATGAAGGTCCTCACTGGGAATTTCAGCCTCCTGAATATTTACTTTCAAGTCCAGCAGGGATTATATTAAGGAAACCAGAGGGTAAGAAATAGAGGCTTCACTCTCAAAAACAGTGCACACAAAAATCTCACATGTTCCAGGACCCAGAAAATAAACAGTAATTTGAAAGAAGCCAGGGTCAAACTCACTTGCTTATTTTGGAGAACCAGGCAGATAACCAGGAGACAATTAGAGCTCACAATTAGAGCTCACCTTCGGGAAATAAAGCCTGGCAGCAGACACATTGGGGAACACATTCTACTATATAGACAGTAGATCTAGAGTATATAGCTCTAGTAACCAGACAGGAATGTGCTGCTGAGATGCACTGGATATCTCTTATAAAAGCCTATTTCTCTAAAGTCAGGATATGTAATCAATCTACCAAATATATAAACTAAAAATAAAGCACACTAGGCAAAATGAGGCAGAAGAAAAGTATGTTCCAAATGAAGCAACTTGACAAAGCAACAGAAAAACTAACTAAAAGAGAGATAGGAAATTTACAAAATAAGAGTTGAAAGTAATGATTGCAAAGATGTTCAAAGGACTTGGGAGAAGAATAGATGAGCAGAGTGATAAGTTAGATGTGTTTAACAAAGAGTTAAACAATATAAAGGAGAACCAAATACAGAATAAAAAACTGAAGTAAAAAGACACTAAAATTAGACAACAGGCAACTAAATGATGCAGAAGAAAAGATTAGTGAATTCAAAGAGGGTCAGTTCAGTTCAGTCCCTCAGTCATGTCCAAGTCTTTGCGACCCCATAAATTGCACTATGCCAGGACACGCTGTCCATCACCAACTCCCAGAGTTCACTCAAACTCATGTCCATCCAGTTGGTAATGCAATTCAGCCATCTCATCCTCTGTCGTCCCCTTCTCCTCCTGCCCCCAATCCCTCCCAGCATCAGAGTCTTTTCCAATGAGTCAACATCAGAGTCTCTTCCCATGAGGTAGCCAAAGTACTGGATTTTCAGCTTTAGCATCATTCCTTCCAAAGAACACCCAGGATTGATCTCCTTTAGAATGGACTGGATCTCCTTACAGTCCAAGGGACTCTCAAGAGTCTTTTCCAACACCACAGTGCGAAAGCATCAATTATTCGGCTCTCATCTTTCTACACAGTCCAACTCTCACATCCATACATGACTACTGGAAAAACCATAGCCTTGACTAGACTGACTTTGTTGGCAATGTCTCTCCTTTTCAACATCCTATCTAGGTAGGTCATAACTTTCCTTCCAAGGAGTAAGCGTTTTTTAATGTCGTGGCTGCAATCACTATCTGCAGTGATTTTTGAGCCCCCCAAAATAAAGTCTGACAGTGTTTTTACTCTTTCCCGGTCTATTTGCCATGAGTTATGGGACCTAATGCCATGATCTTCATTTTCTGAATGTTGAGCTTTAAGCCAACTTTTTCACTCTCCTCTTTCACTTTCATCAAGAGGCTTTTTAATTCCTCTTCACTTTCTGCCATAAGGGTGGAGACATCTGCATACCTGAATTTATTGATATTTCTCCTGGCAATCTTGATTCCGGCTTGTGCTTCTTCCAGCCCAGCGTTTCTCATGATCTACTCTGCATGTAAGTTAAATAAACAGGGTGACAATATGCAGCCTTGACTTCTCCATTTCCTATTTGGAACCAGTCTGTTGTTCCATGTCCAGTTCTAACTGTTGCTTCCTGACCTGCATATCGATTTCTCAACAGGGAGCTCAGGTAGTCTGGTATTCCCATTTCTTTCTGAATTTTCCACAGTTTATTGTGATCCACACAGCCAAAGGCTTTGGCATAGTTAATAAATCAGAAATAGATGTCTTTCTGGAACTCGCTTGCTTTTTCCATGATCCATTGGATGTTGGCAATTTGATCTCTGGTTCCTCTGCCTTTTTTAAAACCAGCTTGAACATCTGGAAGTTCACGGTTCACATATTGCTGAAGCCTTGCTTGAAGAATTTTGAGCATTACTTTACCAGCCTGTGAAATGAGTGCAATTGTGTGGTAGTTTGATCATTCTTTGGCATTGCCTTTCTTTGGGATTGGAATGAAAACTGACCTTTTCCAGTCCTGTGGCCACTGCTGAGTTTTCCAAATTTGCTGGCATATTGAGTGGAGAAATTTCACAGCATCATCTTTCAGGATTTGAAATAGCTCAGGAATTCCATCACCTCCACTAGCTTTGTTCATAATAATGCTTTCTAAGGCCCACTTGACTTCACATTCCAGGATGTCTGGCTCTAGGTGAGTGATCACACCATTGTGATTATGTTGGTCATGAAGATCTTTTTTGTACAGTTGTTCTGTGTATTCTTGCCACCTCTTCTTAATATTTTCTGCTTCTGTTAGGTCCACTCCATTGGAAAGAGAGTAGTATGACCTAAATCAAATCCCTTATGATTATACAGTGGAAGGTAAGATGAAGTCGCTCAGTCGTGTCTGACTCTTTGCAACCCCATGGCCTGTAGCCTACCAGGCTCTTCCATCCATGGCAATTTCCAGGCAAGAGTACTGGACTGGGTTGCCATTTCCTTCTCCAGAAGATCTTTGTGACACAGTGATTGAACCCATGTCTCCCACACTGTAGGCAGATGCTTTACCATCTGAGCACCAGGGAAGTCTTATAGAGTGGAAGTGGGAAATAGATTTAAAGGATTAGAACTGATAGATAGAGTGCCTGATGAAATATGGATGGAGGTTTGTAACATTGTACAAGAAACGGGGATCAAGACCACCCTCAAAAAAAAAGAAATGCAAAAAAGCAAAATGGCTGTCTGAGGAGGCTTTATAAATAGCTGTGAAAAGAAGAGATGTGAAAGCAAAGGAGAAAAGGAAAAATATACTAATTGAATGCAGAATTCCAAAGAACAGCAAGGAGAGACAAAAGGCCTTCTTCAATGATCAGTGCAAACAAATCCAGGAAAACAATAGAATGAAAAAGACTAGAGATATCTTCAAGAAAATGAGAGATACCAAGGGAACATTTCACTCAAAGTTGGGCTCAATAAAAGACAGAAATGGTATAGACGTAACAGAAGCAGAAGTTATTAAAAAGTGGTGGCAAGAATATACAGAAGAACTGTACAAAAAAGATGCTCATAACCCAGATGATCACAATGGTGTGATCACTTACTTAGAACCAGACATCCTGGAATCTGAAATCAAGTGGTGCTTAAGAAGTATCTCTATGAACAAAGTTATTGGAGGTGATAGAATCCAGTTAGCTATTTCAAATCCTAAAAGATGATGCTGTGAAAATGCTGCACTCAATATGCCAGCAACTTAGGAAAACTCAGCAGTGGCCACTGTACTGGAAAATGTGTTTTCATTCCAATCCCAAAGAAAGGCAATGCCAAAGAATATTCAAACTAGGACACATTTACCCTATTTCACATGCTAGTAAAAAGTAATTCTCAAAATCTCCAAGCCAGGCTTTAACAGTACGTGAATTGTGAGCTTCCAGATGTTTAAGATGGTTTTAAAAAAGGCAGAGGAACCAGATATCAAATTGCCAACATCCACTGGATCATCGAAAACCAAGAGAGTTCCAGAAAAAAATATATATATATATTTCCAATTTATTGACTATTTCAAAACCTTTGGCTGTCCACACAGCCAAACTGTGGAAAATTCAGAAAGATATAGGAATACCAGACCACCTAACCAGCCTCTTGAGAAACTTGTATGCAGGTCGGGAAGCAACAGTTAGAACTGGACATGGAACAACAGACTGGTTCCAAATAGGAAAAGGAGTACATCAAAGCTGTATATTGTCACCCTGCTTATTTAACTTTTATGCAGTGTACATCATAGGAAACAATGGGCTGGATGAAGCACAAGCTAGAATCAAGATAGCTGGGAGAATTATCAATAAGCTCAGATATGCAGAAGACACCACCCTTATGGAAGAAAGTGAAGAACTAAAGAGCCTCATGAAGAAAGTTCAGTTAAGTTCAGTCACTCGGTCGTCTCTGACTCTTTGCAGCCCCATGAACTGCAACACGCCAGGCCTCCCTGTCCATCACCACCTCCCGGAGTTTACCCAAACTCATGTCCATTGAGTCGGTGGTACCATTCAGCCATCTCATCCTCTGTCGTCCCCTTCTCCTCCCACTTTCAATCTTTCCCAAAATCAGGGTCTTTTCAAATGAGGCAGATCTTCACATCAGGTGGCCAAAATATTGCAGTTTCAGCTTCAATATCAGTCCTTCCAATGAATACCCAGGACTAATCTCCTTTAGGATGGATTGGTTAGATCTCCTTCCTGTTCAAGGGACTCTCAAGAGTTTTCTCTAACACAACAGTTCAAAAGCATCAATTCTTCTGCACTTAGCTTTCTTCACAGCCCAACTCTCACATCCCTACCTTATTACTGGAAAAAACATAGCCTTACTAGATGGACCTTTGTTGGCAAAGTAACGTCTCTGCTTTTTGCTATCTAGGTTGGCTTCCCTGGTGGCTCAGAGGTTAAAGCATCTGACTCCAATGCGGGAGACCTGGGTTCAATCCCTGGGTCAGGAAGATCCCCTGGAGAAGGAAATGGCAACCCATTCCAGGATTCTTGCTTGGAAAATCCCATGGATGGAGGGGCCTGGTGGGCTACAGTCCATGGGGTTGAAAAGAGTCAGACACGACTGAGCAATTTAACTTAACGTAGGTTGGTCATAAATTTCTTCCCAAGGAGTAAGCGTCATTTAATTTTATGGCTGGAATAACCATCTGCAGTGATTTTTGAGTCCCCAAAAACAAAATCTGACACTGTTTCCACTATTTCCCCATGTATTTCCCATGAAGTGATGGGACCAGATGCCATGATCTTACTTTTCTGAATGTTGAACTTTAAGTTAACATTTTCATTCTTCTCCTTAAAAGAGGCTTTTTGGTTCCTTTTCACTTTCTGCCATGAGGATGGTGACATCTGCATACCTGAATTTATTGATGTTTCTCCCAACAACCTTAATTCCAGCTTGTGCTTCTTCAAGCCCAGCGTTTCTCATGATGTACTCTGCATATAAGTTAAATAAGCAGGGTGATAATATACAGCCTTGAGGTACTTCTTTTCCTATTTGCAACCAGTCTGTTGTTCCATGTCCATTTCTAACTGTTGCTTCCTGACTTGCATACCGATTTCTCAAGAGGCAGGTCAGGTGGTCTGGGATTTTCATCTCTTTCAGGAATTTCCATAGTTTATTGTGATCCACATAGTCAAAGGCTCTGGCATAATCAATAAAGCAGAAATAGATGTTTTTCTGAATCTCTCTTGCTTTTTCCATGATCCAGCGGATGTTGGCAATTTGATCTCTGGTTCCTGTGCCTTTTCTAAAACCAGCTTGAACATCTGGAAGTTCACGGTTCACATATTGCTGAAGCCTGGCTTGGAGAATTTTGAGCATTACTTTACTAGCATGTGAGATGAGTGCAATTGTGCAGTAGTTTGAGCATTTTTGGCATTGCCTTTCTTTGGGATTGGAATGAAAACTGACCTTTTCCAGTCCTGGGGCCACTGCTAAGTTTTCCAAATTTGCTGGCATACTGAGTGCAGCAGTTTCACAGCATCATTTTTCAGGATTTGAAATAGCTCAACTTAAATTCCATCACCTCCACTAGCTTTGTTCGTAGTGATGCTTTCTAAGGCCCACTTGACTTCACATTCCAGGATGTCTGGCTCTAGATGAGTGATCACACCATCATGATTATCTTGATAATGAAGAGCTTTATTGTAGAGTTCTTCTGAATATTCTGCCAACACATCTTAATATCTCTGCTTCTGTTAGGTCCATACCATTTCTGTCCTTTATTGTGCCCATCTTTGCATGAAATGTTCCCTAGGTATCTCTAATTTTCCTGAAGAGATCTCTAGTCTTTCCCATTCTGTTGTTTTCCTCTTTTTCTTTGCATTGATCACTGAAGAAGGCTTTCTTATATCTTCTTGCTATTCTTTGGAAGTCTCCATTCAGAAGCTTATATCTTTCCTTTTCACCTTTGCTATTCGATTCTCTTCTTTTCACAGCTATTTGTAAGGCCTCCCCAGACAGCCATTTTGCTTTTTTGCATTTCTTTTCCATGGAGATGGTCTTGATCCCTGTCTCCTGTACAATGTCATGAACCTCCATCCATAGTTCATCAGGCACTCTATCTATCAGATCTAGGCCCTTAAATCTATTTCTCACTTTCACAGTATAATCATAAGTGATTTGATTTAGGGAATACCTGAATGGTCTAGTGGTTTTCCCTAGTTTCTTCAATTTGAGTCTGAATTTGGCAATAGGAGTTCATGATCTGAGCCACAGTCAGCTCCGAATCTTGTTTTTGCTGACTATATAGAGCTTCTCCATCTTTGGCTGCAAACAATGTAATCAATATGATTTCAGTATTGACCATCTGGTGATGTCCATGTGTAGAGTCTTCTCTTGTGTGGTTGGAAGAGGGTTTTTGCTATGACCAGTGTGTTCTCTTGGCAAAACTCTATTAGCCTTTGCCCTGCTTCATTCCATACTCCAAGGCCAAACATGCCTGCTACCCCTTGTGTTTCTAGATTTCCTACTTTTACATCCCAGTCCCCTATAATGAAAAGGACAACTTTTTTGGTTCTAAAAGGTCTTGTAGGTCTTCATAGAACCGTTTAACTTCAGCTTCTTTAGCATTACTGGTTGGGGCATAGACTTGCATTACTGTGGTATTGAATGGTTTACCTTGGAAATGAACAGAGATCATTTTGTCATTTTTGAGATTTCATGCAAGTACTGCATTTTGGACTCTTCTGTTAACCATGATGGTTACTCCATTTCTTCTAAGGAATTCCTGTCTGCAGTATATATAATGGTCATCTGAGTTAAATTCACCCATTCAAGTCCATTTTAGTTTGCTGATTCCAAGAATGTCAACGTTCACTCTTGCCATCTCCTGTTGGACCACTTCCAATTTGCCTTGATTCATGGACCTAACATTCCAGGTTCCTATGCAATATTTCTCCTTAGAGCGTCAGAGCTTGCTTCTATCATCACTTACATACACAAGTGGCTATTGTTTTTGTTTTGGCTCCATCCATTCATTCTTTCTGGAGCTATTTCTCCACTGATCTGCTGTAGCATATTGGGCACCTACCATCCTGGGGAGTTCCTCTTTCAGTATCCTATCATGTTTCCTTTTCATACTGTTCATGGGGTTCTCAATTCAAGAATACTGAAGTGGTTTGCCATTCCCTTCTCCAGTGGACCACATTCTGTTAGACCTCTCCACCATGACCCACCCATCTTGGGTGGTTCCAGAGGGCATGACTTAGTTTCATTGAGTTAGACAAGGCTGTGGTCCTAGTGTGATTAGATTAACTAGTTTTCTGTGATTATGATTTCAGGGAAATTAGATTGATTATGTTCTAAAAGCCAAAGATGGAGAAGCTCTATGCAGTCAGCAAAAACAAGACCGGGAGCTGACTGTGGCTCAGATCATGAACTCCTATTGCCAAATTCAGACTCAAATTGAAGAAAGTATGGAAAACCACTAGACCAGTGAGGTATAACCTAAATAAAATCTCTTATGATTATACAGTGGAAGTGAGAAATAGATTTAAGGGCCTAGATCTGATAGATAGAGTACCTGATGAACTATGGGATGTGGTTCGTGACATTGTACAGGAGACAGGGATCAAGATCATCCCATGGAAAAGAAATGCAAAAAAGCAAAATGGCTGTCTGGGGAGGCCTTACAAATAGCTGTGAAAAGAAGTGAAGTGAAAAGCAAAGGAGAGAAGGAAAGATATCAGCATCTGAAAGGAGAGTTTCAAAGAATAGCAAGAAGAGATAAGAAAGCCTTCTTCAGCGATCATTGCAAAGAAATAGAGAAAAACAACAGAATGGGAAAGACTAGAGATCTCTTCAAGAAAATGAGAGATACCAAGGGAATATTTAATGCAAAGATGGGCTCGATAAAGGACAGAAATGGTATGGACCTTAGAGAAGCAGAAGATATTTAGAAGAGGTGGCAAGAATACAGAGAAGAACTGTACAAAAAAGATCTTCCCAACCCGGATAATCACGATGGTGTGATAACTCATCTAGAGCCAGACATCCTGGAATGTGAAGTCAAGTGGGCCTTAGAAAGCATCACTACAAACAAAGCTAGTGGAGGTGATGGAATTCCAGTTGAGCTATTTCAAATCCTGAAAGATGATGCTGTGAAAGTGCTGCACTCAATATGCCAGCAAATTTGGAAAACTCAGCAGTGACCACAGGACTGGAAAAGGTCAGTTTTCATCCTAATCCCAAAGAAAGGCAATGCCAAAGAATGCTCAAACTACCACACAATTGCACTCATCTCACATGCCAGTAAAGTAATGCTCAAAATTCTCCAAGCCAGGCTTCAACAATATGTAAACCGTGAACTTCCTGATGTTTCAGCTGGTTTTAGAAAAGGCACAGGAACCAGAGATCAAATTGCCAACATCCAATGTATCATGGAAAAAGCAAGAGAGTTCCAGAGAAACATCTATTTCTGCTTTATTTACTATGTTGACACCTTTGACTGTGTGGATCACAATAAACTGTGGAAAATTCTGAAAGAGATGGGAATCCCAGACCACCTGACCTGCCTCTTGAGAAATCAGTATGCAGGTCAGGAAGCAACAGTTAGAACTGGACATGGAACAACAGACTGGTTCTAAAATGGAAAAGGAGTACGTCAAGGCTGTATATTGTCACCCTGCTTATTTAACTTATATGCAGAGTAAATCATGAGAAACTTTGGACTTGAAGAAACACAAGCTGGAATCAAGATTGTCAGGAGAAATATCAATATCTTCACATATCAGATGACACCACACTTATGGCAGAAAGTGAAGAGGGACTAAAAAGCCTTTTCAACACTGGGATTTCTTTATAAGGAATGATGCTAAAGCTGAAACTCCAGTACTTTGCTCACCTCATGCGAAGAGTTGACTCATTGGAAAAGACTCTGATGCTGGGAGGGATTGAGTGCAGGAGGAGAAGGGGACGACGGAGGATGAGATGGCTGGATGGCATCACGGATTCGATGGACATGAGTTTGTGTGAACTCCGGGAGATGGTGATGGACAGGGAGACCTGGCGTGCTGCAATTCATGGGGTCCCAAAGAGTCGGACACGACTGAGCGACTGAACTGAACTGATGAAAGTGAAAGATGAGAGTGAAAAAGTTGACTTAAAGCTCAACATTCAGAAAACGAAGATCATGGCATCTGGTCCCATCACTTCATGGGAAATAGATGGGGAAACAGTGGAAACAGTGTCAGACTTTATTTTGGGGGGGCTCCAAAATCACTGCAGATGATGATTGCAGCCATGAAATTAAAAGGCGCTTACTCCTTGGGAGAAAATTTATGACCAATCTAGATAGCATATTCAAAAGCAGAGACATTACTTTGCTGACTAAGGTCCGTCTAGTCAAGGCTATGATTTTTTTCCTGTGGTCATGTATGGATGTGACAGTTGGGCTGTGAAGAAGGCTGAGCACTGAAGAATTGATGCTTTTGATCTGTGGTGTTGGAGAAGACTCTTGAGAGTCCCTTGGCCTGCAAGGCAATCCAACCAGTCCATTCTGAAGGAGATCAGCCCTGGGTGTTCTTTGGAAGGAATGATGCTAAAGCTGAAATTCCAGTACTTTGGCCACCTCATGCGAAGAGGTGACTCATTGTAAAAGACTCTGACACTGGGAGGCATTTGGTGCAGGAGGAGAAGGGGACGACAGAGGATGGGATGGCTGGATGGCATCACAGACTCAATGGACGTGAGTCTGAGTGAACTCCAGGAGTTGGTGATGGACAGGGAGGCCTTGCATGCTGTTGTTCATGGGGTCGCAAAGAGTCGGACACGACTGAGCGCTGAACTGAACTGAACTGAACTGAACTGTGTCTGTCCTCTGATGCCCTCTTTCAACACTTACTCTCTCACTTGAGTTTCTCTTACCTTAGACGTGGGGTATCTTTTCACAGATGCTTCAGAAAAGAACAGCCACTGCTCCTTACCTTGGACAAGTGGTATCTCCTCACCGCTGCCCCTCCTGACCTTGAACATGAAGTGGCTCCTCATGGCCCTCATGTGCCCATGCAGCCACCGCTCCTTGAATGTGTGGTTGCTCCCCTGGGCTGCCGTCCCTTTCTTCGGGTGTGGGGTAGCTCCTCCCAGCCTCTGCCCCTGAACTCGAACATGGGGTAGCTCCTCTTGGCCGCCGGCCCTGACCTTGGACGTGGGGTAGCTCTTCTTGGCCATGCTTCTGCCAGGTTGTCGCAGCCAGGGCACTTCTGCTGTTATATAATCATTATTGCAGAGTTTAAGAAAAAAACATACCCTTGAGCAAGATAAGTTCTTTTGTTGTGTAATCATTAGCTCTGGGCTTAATGAAAGTTTGTCTTAGAAGAAATAGATTGTTGCCATAACAACTCAGAGCTTAAGAAATGAAGTCTTCCGTGATTAAGACAAAGGAATGTAGAAAATAACTCATCCTTTTCTCCTCCTCCTTTTCATTGTACGCAAGAGTTAACTCTCTCAGTACCAGTGGGGGTTGAGTGGAAAGACATCAGGAAATACCTATCCTAGATACTGAGTAAGGCTTGGTTGGAAGATGTCTAGAGAATTCCCACCAGGTTGAAAGACAATGGGGAGGGGAGGGAGTGGGACTGATGGTGGTGGGACTTGATTTAAAGACACTGAGTTGGCTCCACTGTAGAATGATATAAAGAATGGAAGCACATAGTTGCAAGTACCTAGTTAACTGGAGAAATTAAATCTTACCTTAAATATTGAGGTATGTTCTTTTTTTTAATGTGTACACACTTAAAAATTACAAGCTGGCTTGGGAAAACCTTATGCATGGCCTTCTGGGGGAAGCTCAGATTTCACTGTGTCTTTGAAATGTAAATGTCCTATCTGATCTTCCTAAGTTCTATTGTGTGTTTGTTTGTTTATAACAGGCCTATAAGAGGTCTTTTGTGTTACTAGTTCAGTTCAGTTCAGTTCAGTCACTCAGTCGTGTCCTACTCTTTGCGACCCCATGAATCGCAGCACGCCAGGCCTCCCTGTCCATCACCAACTGGTGGCCAAATGATTGATCCTTTTAAAATTAGAAAAACTAACAAATTATTAAATCTAGAGCACTATCTTTATTTATTTATTAAATTATTTTTTTTATTTTAATGGAGGCTAATTACTTTAAATATTGTGATGGTTTTTGCCACACATCAACATTAATCAGCCACAGGTGTACATGTGTCCCCCCCATCCTGAACCCCCCTCCCAACTACCTCACCATCACATCCCTCTGGGTTGTCCCAGAGCACTTGCTTTGAGTGCCCTACTTAATGCATCAAACTTGCACTGGTCATCTATTTTACATATGATAGTTTACATGCATCAATGTTATTCTCTCATATCATCCCACTCTCACCTTCTCCCACATGGTCCAAAAATCTGTTCTTTACATCTGTCTCTTTTGCTGTCTTGCATATGGGGTCGTCATTACTGTCTTTCTAAATTCCATATGTATGTGTTAATATAGTATATTGGTGTTTCTCTTTCTGACTTACTTCACTCTGTATAATAGGATCCAGGTTCATCCACTTCATTAGTACTGACTCAAATGCATTCTTTTATATAGCTGAGTAATATCCCATTGTGTATTATGTACCATAAATTCTTTATCCATTCATCTGCCAATGGACATCTAGGTTGCTTCCATGTCTTAGCTAGGACATAAACTGTGGTGCAATGAACACTGGGGTGCATGGGTCTCTTTCAATTCTGGTTTCCTTAGTGTATATGGCCAGCAGTGGGATTATTGGGTTGTATAGCAGTTCTATTTCCAGTTTTTAAGGAATCTCCACAGTGTTTTCCATAGTGGCTGTACTAGTTTGCATTCCCACCAACAGTGTAGGAGGGTTCCTTTTTCTCCACACTCTCTCCAGCATTTATTATTTGTAGACCTTTTGATGGCAGCCATTCTGACTGTTGTGAGATGGTACCTCCTTGTGGTTTTTATTTGCATTTCTCTGCTAATGAGTGATGTTGTGCATCTTCTCATGTGTTTATTAACCATCTGTATGTCTTCTTTGCAGAAATGTGCGTTTAGTTCTTTGGCCCATTTTTTGATTGGGTTATTTATTTTTCTGCAGTTGAGCTATACATAAGCTACTTATATATTTTGGAGATGAATTCTTTGTCAGTAGTTTTATTTGCTATTATTTTCTCGCATTCTGAAGGCTGCCTTTTCACCTTGCTTATTGTTTCCTTCCTTGTACAAAGCTTTTAAGTTTAATTAGTTCCAATTTGTTTGTTTTGTTTTTATTTCCATACTCTTGGAGGTGGATCATAGAGGATCTTGCTATGACTTGTGTCAGAGAGTGCTTTGTGTATGTTTTCCTCTGAAATTTTTAGTTTCTGGTCTTACATGTAGATCTTTAATCAATTTTTACTTTATTTTTGAGTTTGGTGTTAGAAAGTGTCGTTTCATTTCGTTAAATTTGGTCGACCAGTTTTCCCAGCAATACTTGTTAAAGAGATCATCTTTTCTCCATTGTATGTTTTTTCCTCTTTTGTAAAAAATGAGGTGTTCATATGTGCATGAATTTATCTCTGAGCTTTCTATTTTGTTCCACTGATCTATACTTCTGTCTTTGTGCCAGTACCATACTATCTTGAGGACTGTGTATTCTAGTCTGAAGTCAGGCAGGATGATTCCTTTGGTTCTATGTTTTTCTCAAAATTACTTTGGCTATTGGAGGTTTTTTTTTTTTTTAATTTCCATACAAATTGTGAAGTTATTTATTCTATATCTGTGAAAAATATCATTGGTAGCTTGATAGGGATTGCATTGAATCTGTAGATTGCTTCAGGTAGTATACTCATTTTCACTATATTGATTCTTACAATCATGAACATGGTATATTTCTCCATCTGTATGTGTCATCTTTGGTTTCTTTCATCAGTGTTTTATAGTTATATATATATAGGTCTTTTGTTTGTGTAGGTAAGTTTTTTTCTAAATATTTTATTCTTTTTGTTGGAATGGTGAATGGGATATGTTTCTGAATTACTCTGATTTCTAATTGCTGTGTGTAAGAATGCTAGGGACTTCTGTGTATTAATTTTAAATCCTGAAAATTTACTACATTCATTGATTAATCAGTGAGCTAAAATGGACTGGAATGGGTGAATTTAGATCAGGTGAGCATTATATCTTCTACTACAGGCAGGAATCCCTCAGAAGAAATGGAGTAGCCATCATGTTCAACAAAAGAGTCTGAAATGCAGTACTTGGATGCAGTTTCAAAAATGACAGAATGCTCCCTGTTTGTTTCCAAGGAAAACATTCAATATCATGGTAATCCAAGTCTATGCCCCAACCAGTAATGCTGAAGAGGCTGAAGTTGTATGGTTCTATGAAGACCTACAAGACCTTTTAGAACTAACACTCCCCCCCCCCCCAAAAGATGTCCTTTTCATTACAGGGGACTGGAATAGAAAAGTAGGAAGTCAAGAAACACCTGGAATAACAGGCACATTTGGCCTTTGAATGTAGAATGAAGCAAGGCAAAGACTAACAGAGTTTTCCCAAGAAAATGCACTGGTCATAGCAAACACCTTCTTCAAACAACACAAGAGAAGACTCTACACATGGACAGCACCAGATGGTCAACACTGAAATCAGATTGATTATATTCTTTGCAGCCAAAGATGGAGAAGCTCTATACAGTCAGCATAAACAAGACCAGGAGCTGACTGTGGCTCAGATCATGAACTCCTTATTACCAAATTTAAAATTAAACTGAAGACAGTAGGGAAAACTACTAGACCATTCAGGTATGACCTAAATCAAATCCCTTATGTTTATACTGTGGAAATAAGAAATATATTTAAGGGCCTAGATCTGATAGATAGAGTGCCTGATGAACTGTGTAATGAGGTTAGTGACATTGTACAGGAGACAGGGATCAAGACCATCCCCATGGAAAACAAATGGAAAAAAGCAAAATGGTTGTCTGAGGAGGCCTTACAAATAGCTGTGGAAAGAAGAGAGGTGAAAAGCAAAGGAGAAAAGGAAAGATATAAGCATCTGAATGAAGAGTTCCAAAGAATAGTAAGAAGAGATAAGAAAGCCTTCCTCAGCAATCAATGCAAAAAAATAGATGAAAGCAACAGAATGGGAAAGACTAGAGATCTCTTCAAGAAATTAGAGATACCAAGGGAACATTTCATACAAAGTTGGGCTCGATAAAGGACAGAAATGGTATGGACCTAACAGAAGCAGAAAATATTAAGAAGATGTGGAAACAATACACAGAAGAACTGTACAAAAAAGAGCTTCATGACCCAGTTAATCTTGATGGTATGATCACTCACCTAGAGCCAGACATCCTGGAATGTGAAGTCAAGTGGGCCTTAGAAAGCATCACTACGAACAAAGCTAGTGGAGGTGATGGAATTCCAGTTGAGCTATTTAAATCCTGAAAGATGATGCTGTGAAAGTGCTGCACTCAATATGCCAGCAAATTTGGAAAACTCAGCAGTGGCCCCAGGACAGGAAAAGGTCAGTTTTCATTCCAATCCCAAAGAAAGGCAATGCCAAAGAATGCTCAAACTACCGCACAACTGCACTCATCTCACATGCTAGTAAAGTAATGCTCAAAATTCTCCAAGCCAGGCTTCAGCAATACGTGAATCGTGAACTTCCAGATGTTCAAGCTGGTTTTAGAAAAGGCAGAGGAACCAGAGATCAAATTGCCAACATCCGCTGGATCATGGAAAAAGCAAGAGATTTCCAGAAAAACATCTATTTCTGCTTATTGACTATCCCAAAGCCTTTGCCTGTGTGGATCACAATAAACTGTGGAAAATTCTGAGAGAGATGGGAATACCAGGCCACCTGATCTGTCTCTTGAGAAATCAGTATGCAGGTCAGGAAGCAACAGTTAGAAGTGGACATGGAACAACAGACTGGTTCCAAATCGGAAAAGGAGTATGTCAAGGCTGTATATTGTCACCCTGCTTATTTAACTTCTATGCAGAGTACATCATGAGAAACACTGGACTGGAAGAAACACTAGCTGGAATCAAGATTGCCGGGAGAAATATCAATAAATTCAGGTATGCAGATGTCACCACACTTATGGCAGAAAGTGAAGAGGAGCTAAAAAGCCTCTTGATGAAAGTGAAAGAGGAGAGCGGAAAAAGTTGGCTTAAAGCTCAACATTCAGAAAATAAAGATCATGGCATCTGGTCCCATCACTTCATGGGAAATAGATGGGGAAACAGTGAAAACAGTATCAGACTTTAATTTTTTTGAGCTCCAAAATCACTCCAGGTAGTGACTGCAGCCATGAAATAAATAGACTCTTACTCCTGGGAAAAAAATTTATGACCACTCTAGATAGTATATTCAAATCATAGATATTATTTTGCCGACTAAGGTCCGTCTATTCAAGGCTATGGTTTTTCCAGTAGTCATGTATGGATGTGGAAGTTGGACTGTGAAGAAGGCTGAGTGCTGAAGAATTGATGCATTTGAACTGTGGTGATGGAGAAGACTCTTGGGAATCCCTTGGACTGCAAGGAGTTCCAACCAGTCCATTCTGAAGGAGATCAGCCCTGGGATTTCTTTGAAAGGACTGATGCTAAAGCTGAAACTCCAGTACTTTTGCCACCTAATGTGAAGTGTTGACTCATTGGAAAAGACTCTGATGCTGGGAGGGATTGAGAGCAGGAGGAGAAGGGGACGACAGGGGATGAGATGGCTGGATGGCATCACTTTCTTGATGTACGTGAGTCTGAGTGAATTCTGGGACTTGGTGATGGACAGGGAGGCCTGGCATGCTGTGATTCATGGGTTGCAAAGAGTCAGACATGACTGAGCGACTGAACTGAACTCAGTAATTTTCTGGTGGTGTCTTTAGGGTTTACCATGTAGAGGACCAAGTCATCTGCAAACAGTGAGAGCTGTACTTCTTGTTTTCCAATGTGGATTCCTATTATTTCTTTTTTTCCTCTGATTGCTCTGGCTAGGACTTCCAATGCTATGTTGAATAGTAGTGGTGAGAGTGGGCAGTCTTGTCTTGTTCCTGACTTTAGAGGAAATGCTTTCAATTTTCACCACTGAGGATAATGTTTATTGTGGGTTTGTAGTGTATGGCTTTTATAATGTTGAAATATGTTCTTTCTATGCCTATTTTCTGGAGAGGGTTTTTTTTTTTTTTTTTTTAATCACAAATGTATGTTGAATTTTGTCATGTGCTTTCTCTGCATTTATCGAGATAATCATAAATTTTTTTCTTTCAATTTGTTAATATGGTGTATCCCATTGATTTGTGATTATTGAAGAATCTTTGCATCGCTGGTATTAAGCTCACTTGGCCATGATGTATGATGTTTTCAATATGTTGTAGGATTCTGTTTGCTAGATTTTGTTGAGAATATTTGCATGTATGTTTATCAGTGATATTGGCCTGTAGTTTTCTTTTCTTGTGGTATCTTTGCCTGGTTTTGGTATTAGGGTGATGACGGCCTTATAGAATGAGTTTGCGAGTTTACTTTCCCATGCAATTTTTTGGGAGAGTTTGAATAGAATAGGTGTTAGCACTTCTCTGAATTTGTTGATAGAATTCAGCTGTGAAGCCATTTGGTCCTGGACTTTTGTTTGTTGGAAGATGTTTTATTACAACTTTGATTTCCATGTTTGTGTTGGGTCTGTCAAGATTTTCTGCTTCTTCATGGTTCAGTTTTGGAAGGTTATATTTTTTTAAGAATTCATCCATTTCTTCCAAGTTGTGCATTTTATTGGCATATAAGTATTCATAATAGTCTCTTATGATCTTCTGTATTTCTGTGTTGTCTGCTGTGATTTCTCCATTTTCATTCCAATTTTAATGATTTGATTCTTCTCCCTTTTTTCTTGATGAGTCTGGCTAATGGTTTGCCTATTTTATTCATCTTCTCAAAGAACCAGTTTTTTGCTTTGTTGATTTTTGCTGTAGTCTCCTCTTTTTCTTTTTCATTTATTTCTGCTCAGATTTTTATGATTTCTTTTCTTCTACTCACTTTGGGGTTCTTGTTTTCTCCTTTTTAATTATGTGTAAGGTTAAGTTGTTTAGTTGATGCTTCTCTTGCTTCTTGAGATAATCTTGTACTGCTATGAACTTCCGTCTTAGCATTCCTTTTACTGAATCTCATACACTTTGGGTTGTTGTGTTTACATTTCATTTGTTTCTATGCATATTTTGATTTCCTTTTTTATTTTTTCCATGATCTGTTGGTTATACAGAAGCATGCTCTTTAGCCCCCATACGCATTTATTTTTAATAGCTTTTTTTTTTTCCCTATAGTTGACATCTAATCTTACTGCATTGTGATTACAAAAGATACTTGAAATGAATCTAAGGTTTTATTTTGTTTTGTTTTGTTTTTTAATTTACCAAGGCTAGATTTATGGCCCAAGATGTGATCTATCCTGGTGAGTGTTCTGTGTGCACTTGAGAAAAAGGTGAATTCCATTATTTTGGGGTGAAATGCTCTGTAGATATCACTTATGCCTAACTGATCCATTTTATCCTTTAGAAACTGTATCTTGCTAATTTTCTGTTTGGTTGATCTGTTCATAGGTGTGAGTGGTGCATTAAAGTCCCCAACTATTATCGTGTTACTGTTAATTTCCCCTTTCATACTTATTAATATTTGCCTTATGTACTGAGGTGCTCCTATGTTAGGTGCATATATTTATAATTTTTATATCTTCTTCTTGGAGTTATTCTTTGATAATTATATACTGTCCTTCTTGTTCTCTTATCATGGTCTTTATTTCAAAGTATATATGATCTGATATGAGTATTGCTACTCCAGCTTTCTTTTGGTCCCCATTTGCATGAAATATATTTTTCTAGCCCTTCACTTTCAGTCTGTATGTCTCCCTTAGTTTGAGGTGGGTCTCTTGTAGACAGAATATATAGGGATCTTGTCTTTGTATTCATTTGACCAGTCTTTGTCTTTTGGTTGGAGAATTTAACTTTTATATTTAAGGTAAATATTGAAAAGCATGACCCTCTACTTTGTTGTTCTGAGTTCGTTTTTATGAACCTTTATTGCATTCCCTGTCTAGAGAAGATCCTTTAGCATTTGTTGAAGAGCTGACTTGGTGGTACTGAATTGTCTCAGCTTTTGCTTGTTTGTAAAGCTTTTGATTTCTTCTGCATATCTGAATGAGATCCGTTCTTGGTAGAGTAATTTTTTTTTTTTTTTTTTTTTGTAGATTTTTCTCTTTCATCACTTTAAGTATGTTCTGCCATTCCCTTCTGGCTTGAAGGGCTTCTAGTGAAAGATCAGCTGTTATCCTTATGGGGATCCCCTTGTGTGTTATTTGTTGCTTTTTCTTTGTTGATTTTAATATTTACTATTTGTGTTTGATCTTTGCTAGTTTGATTAATATGTGCCTTTGACTGCAGACATGAAATTAAAAGACAGTTACTCCTTGGAAGGAAACTTATGACCAACTGAGATAGTATATTGAAAAGCAGAGACATTACTGTGCCAACAAAGGTCCGTCTAGCCAAGACTATGATTTTTCCAGTAGTCATGTATGGATGTGAGAGTTGGACTGTGAAGAAAACTGAGCACTGAGGAATTGATGCTTTTGAACTGTGGTGGTGGAGAAGACTCTTGAGAGTCCCTTGGACTGCAAGGAGATCCAACCAGTCCATTCTAAAGGAGATCAATCCTGGGTGCCCTTTGGTAAGAATGATGCTAAAGCTGAAACTCCAGGACTTTGGCCACCTCATGCAAAGAATTGACTCATTGGAAAAGACTCTGATGCTGGGAGGGATTGGGGGCAGGAGGAGAAGGGGACGACGGAGGATGAGATGGCTGGATGGCATCACCGACTCATGGACATGAGTTTGAGTGAACTCTGGGAGTTGGTAACGGACAGGGAGGCCTGGCGTGCTGTGATTCGTGTGGTCGCAAAGAGTTGGACACGACTGAGCAACTGAACTGAACTGAACTGGGGTGTTTTGCCTTGAATTTACCCTGTTTGAGACTCCCTGGGTTTCTTGGACTTGTGTGGCTATTTCCTTCCCCATATTAGGGAAGTTTTCAACTATTATCTCCTCAGGTATTTTCTCAAATCCTTCCTTTTTGTTTTCTTCTTCTGGGACACCTATGATTCGAATGATGGGGTTTTTAACATTGTCCCAGATGTCTCTGATGTTGTCCTCATTTCTTTTAATTATTTTTCTCTTTGTTCCTCTCTGCTTCATTTATTTACACCAGTCTATCTTACACCTCACTTATCCTCTTTCTTCTGCCTCAGTTATTCTACTGTTGGTTCCTTCAAGAGTGCTTTTGATCTCAGTTATTGCACTATTCATTATTTCTTGATTCTTCTTAATTTCTTCTTCTGCTGCTGCTAAGTCGCTTCAATCGCATCTGACTCTGTGCGACCCCATAGATGGCAGGCCACCAGGCTACTGCATCCTTGGGATTCTCCAGGGAAGAACGCTGGAGTGGGTTGCCATTTCCTTCTCCAATGCATGGAAGTGAAAAGCGAAAGTGAAGTCACTCAGTCATGTTTGACTCTTCGTGACCCCATGGACTGCAGCCTGCCAGGCTCCTCCGTCCATGATATTTTCCAGGCAAGAGTACTGGAGTGGGTTGCCATAGATGCTTGTTAAACATTTCTTGTATCTTCTCAATCCTTGTCTCTAGTCTATTTATCTGTAATTCCATTTTGTTTTCAAGGTTTTTGATCATCTTTACTATCATTATTCTGAATTCTTTTAAAGGTAGACTCTGTATCTCGTCCTCTTTTCTTTGGTTTAGTGGGTTTTTATCATGTTCCTTCACCTGCTGAGTCATTTTGTTTAGATTTCTGTGTTTGGGGTGCCCTTTCTGTAGGCTGGAAGTTCACGGTTCCTCTTAATCATGGAGTCTTGCTCCCTGTAGGTGGGGTTGGACTAATGGACTGTCAAAGAGTCCTGGTTGGGGAGCTTGTATCTGTGTTCTGTTGGGTGGAGCCAGATCTCTTCTCTCTGGAATGCAACGAAGTATCCAGTAGTGAGTTTGGAGGTGTTTATGGGTTTGGAATGGCTTTGGGCAGCCTGTTTTTAATGTTCAAGGTTGTATTCCTGTTTTGCTGGAAAATTAGCATGGTGTGTCTTGCACTAGATTTTGTTTTCTCTTAGGTGGAGCTTGGTTTCAGGGTATATGTGGAGACTTCTGGGGGGAGCTTTTGTGTATTAATACTCCCTGGAGTCAGGAGTTCTTTGATGTTCTAAAGTTTTGGATTTAAAGCCTCCTGCCTCTGGCTTTCAGTCCTCTTACAGTAGCCTCAAGACTTCTCCATCCATACACCATGGGTGATAAAACCCCTAGATTATTGGTGAAACAATTCTCCACAGCAAGGAAGACCCAGAGAGATTCACAGAATTATACAGAGAAAAGAAGAGGAAGGAGGGAGATAGAGGTGACCAGGAGAAGAAAAGGGGGAGTCAAAAATGGAGAGAGCAATCCAGCCAGTAATCAAATCCCTACATGCTCTCCACAGACTAGAGCACCCAAAGAGATCCACAGAGTTATGTAGAGAAGAGAAGAGGAAAGAGATAGAGGTGACCTGGAGGAGAAAAGGGAGAGTCAAAGGGGAGAGAGCAGTCAAGCCAATTAACAAATCGATAAGTGAAAATGAACACTGAAGATTAGATTCTTAGAGGTACAAAATTGATAACAAATATAAAAAAGCAAAGATTAAAACCTAGCATGGAGTTTAAACCTTCAAAAATACAATATAAATAATACAATATAAAATTAATCACAAAAATTAACACACACACACATTTATATATTTACTTTGTTTAAAAAAATAGAAGTTTTTTTTGAAAGGTAATCAGATCAGATCAGATCAGATCAGATCAATTGCTCAGTCATATCCGACTCCTTGCAACCCCATGAATGCATGCCAGGCCTCCCTTTCCATCACCATCTCCCAGAGTTCACTTAAACTCACGTTCATTGAATTGGTGATGCCATCCAGCCATCTCATCCTCTGTCATTCCCTTCTCCTCCTGCCCCCAATCCCTCCCAGCAACAGAGTCTTTCCAATGAGTCAAGTTTTCACATCAGGTGGCCAAAGCACTGGAGTTTCAGCTTTAGCATCATTCCTTCCAAAGAAATCCCAGGGTTGATCTCCTTCAAAATGGACTGGTTGGATCTCCTTGCAGTCCAAGGGACTCTCAAGAGTCTTCTCCAACACCACAGTTCAAAAGCATCAATTCTTCTGCGCTCAGCTTTCTTCATAGTCCACCTCTCACATCCATATATGACCACAGGAAAAACCATAGCCTTGACTAGATGGACCTTAGTCAGCAAAGTAATGCCTCAGCTTTTGAATAGACTATCTTGGTTGGTCATAACTTTTCTTCCAAGGAGTAAGCGTCTTTTAATTTCATGGCTGCAATCACCATCTGCAGTGATTTTGGAGCCCCCCAAAATAAAGTCTGACACTGTTTCCCCATCTATTTCCCATGAAGTGATGGGACCGGATGCCAGGATCTTTGTTTTCTGAATGTTGAGCTTTAGGCCAACTTTTTCACTCTCCTCTTTTACTTTCATCAAGAGGCTTTTTAGTTCCTCTTCACTTTCTGCCAAATGCAGAGTTTTAATCTTTTAACCTGTAACTCCCTTCTTTGTTTATTTTGGCTTCCTCTGTTTATAAGTCTCTTTGGTGTCTAATTCCTGCCCTGACACAAAAGGGTGAACATGGCCACTTGTTTAGGCTTACTTGTTCAGTGTTGTGTGGAAGGAGGGACACTGCAAAGAAATACCACTTAGGTATGTGGCAGTGCTCACAGTGGATGGACCACATTGGGTTTGCCACAGTCCAAGGTAGTATGTGCTTCCCGGGTCTACACTGCTCAGGCTCCAAGCTGCTCTGCAAAGGCACTGTCCCAAGTTGCAACTATGTTTCATGCACTTTCCAGGTCTAAGCCACTCAAGTCTTGGGTGCTCCACAAGGACACAGACCTGGATGGGCTTTGTGTTTTTGTCCTTCCCAGGTCTGAGAACTCAGGTGATCAGTTGCTTGGTGAGGAAACTATTCCTGGTTGGCAGTGCATCATTCAACCTTCTTGGTCTGGGCCCCTCAGTTTCTCAGGTATACTGCAAGAGCACAGTCCCAGGTGTGCCACGTGTCACCTATGGGAAGCTGATCTCAGAGTGTGACACTGCTGACAGATTTCAACCATCCAGGATCCCAGGAAGACGTGGTTAGCAACTGGAAGCCTGCTCACAGTTAGGTGGAAAATGTGGTCTCTGGGACTGAGATTTCAGCAGCCTCTTACCTTCAGGCTCTGGCTATCCTTTGTCCACTTTTCTGCCTCTGGGGAGGGAGAGCCCTATACAGCAGCCAGCTTACTCTCCTTCGGTATTTGTTCAATCCTTTGTTTTGTGAACGTACCAGGGGTCACCATGTGGCATTAGAGCCTTTCACAGGAAAGGTTTTATTTATTTTATTTTATTTTTTGTCTCTCTAGCAACCTCACGGTTCAGGTTGCTATCTCACATTAGCTCCCTCAGATTGTCCTCAAGATATTCAGGCCAGATCCTTATCCTAAGGACAAATGATGCTGCACATGCCTCCCTGCCCAGCTCCCACTAGCTGGTGGCAGACATAAGTGTCTGTAGGTGTGTATTCTGTGTTTTTGTTTTCGTTTTTTCTCCTGGCTATGTTGCCCTCTGAGATTCCAAAACTCCCCACATACACTCCTGTGAGCGAATTTCCTACTGTGTGGAAAATTCCCCTTCTTCATGAATCCCTCCCCAGTGCAGATCTCTGTCCGTAAATCTTTTGTCACTGTTTTTGTCTTTTATATGTTGTCCTACCTCCTTTTGAAGAAATTGGGCTGCATTTATGGGTGTCCTCTGCCAGCATTCAGAAGTTGTTTTGCAGAAGTTGCTAAGGATTTAAATGATCTTCTGATGAATTTGACTTCCCTGGTGGCTCAGACAGTAAAGTGTCTGTCTGCAATGTGGGAGACCCAGGTTCGATCCCTGGGTTGGGAAAATCCCCTGGAGAAGGAAATGGCAATCCACTCTTGGACTATTGCCTGGAAAATCCCATGGACAGAGGAGCCTGGTAGTCTACAACCCATGGGGTCGCAAAGAGTTGGACACGAATGAGCGACTTCACTTCACTTCACTTCACTTCTGATGAATTTGTGGTGGAGAAAGTGGTTTCCCTATCCTATTCCTCCACTATCTTGGGACTGCCTCCTGAGCACTCTCATTTTAAACAAATGTTTTGTTGTCATGAAACAAAAGTCAAATTAACCTAAGAACTTTTTTTGAAAGAGAAAAACTGATTTAGGAAGCTTCACTGAAACATTCTCCTCAATGGACCTTATAGATGCTAAAAAGAGCAATTCAGAATATCAACAAAAAAGGGGGGAAAAAAGTTCTGATTGAGGTAGAAATTGCTAGGCAGTGTAGAACTCTGAGACTTTGATCTTGTTTTCAGTAAACTTAGCCTAGAACTATATCCTTTGTCTCAAAATCCTGAAATGTGTTTGATAAATCAGTCTGATAAATTATAAACACTCAGATCCAGGGAAGGGCAGTAATTAACTTCTGTTCCATATGCCTGAGGGAAAGGCAACTGGCGATTACTAATCTTAAACCCATACATCTGGGCCATGGTAAAAAGGCCAGGGTGCATGAAAAAGGGTGGCAACTTAATCTGAAGATCACAAGAAGCCATAAAGATATAAAGCTAAGTATCTTGACCTTTAAACTGACTGGTTAAAAGTAATGTAAGAACAGGAGCCAACCAAAAATGTACAGATTAATACCTATAAAACTGCTGTAATTCTTGACTTTTGGGGGACTCTTTACCCCCTCTCACTGTCTATACTGAGCGCTGTGTACTTTCCTCCTCTCTGATAAATCCTAATTGCTTGCTACCTGAGTGTTTGCATGTTCCTGAAGTTCATTCTTCAGCTCCACAATTAAGAACTCAAATTTCCATTTCATAACAATTATTCCAATGATGTAAAAAGTTTTTTTTTTTCTTTTTAAAAAGGAGTTGCCACACATGAAACAAAAAAAAAAAAAAATCTTTAGATAGTTATTTACAATGGGTTAAATAAAATAGGCATTTATGTGATTAAAACAAGAGTTCATATTACTACACTACTTAAAGTTTATGAACCAAGAGGGAACCCCTACCCTACTGGTCCCCAACATTAAGAGTTAAACAATTTTGTTCCATTTATCACATTTTAAGTTTTATATTTTAGGGGCTAGAAAAATTTACACTGAGGTATCTGATCAGTTATGTTGGGATAGTTAGGCTAAATGCCAAACTCTGTGGATCACAAAGCCTTTTATATAAAAGCAGGTAAATTAATCACAGATAAAATAGACAGGGAGCAAAAAGAAAAACTCTTCTAAACTCTCCCCTAAGACCAAGGCTTGTTGATTGGATTCTTATAAAACTAAAGATAAAGATAAAGAAGTTATAGAATTTTTCTCAGTTCAGTTCAGTTCAGTCACTGAGTCGTGTCCAACTCTTTGCGACCCCATGAATCACAGCATAGCAGGCCTCCCTGTCCATCACCAACTCCCGGAGTTTACCCAAACTCATGTCCATCAAGTCGGTGATGCCATCCAGCCATCTCATCCTCTGTCGTCCTCTTCTCCTCCTGCCCTCAATCCCTCCAAGTATCAGAGTCTTTTCCAGTGAGTCAACTCCTCACATGAGGTGGCCAAAGTATTGGAGTTTCAGCTTCAACATCAGTCCTTCCAATGAAAACCCAGGACTGATCTCCTTTAGGATGGACTAGTTGGATCTCCTTACAGTACAAGGGACTCTCAAGAGTCTTCTCCAACACCACAGTTCAAACACATCAATTCTTTGGTGCTCCGCTTACTTCACAGTCCAAATCTCATATCCATACATGACCACTGGGAAACTATAGCCTTGACTAGACGAACTTTTGTTGGCAAAGTAATGTCTCTGCTTTTGAATATGCTATCTAGGTTGGTCATAACTTTCTTTCCAAAGAGTAAGCATCTTTTAATTTCATGGCTGCAGTCACCATCTGCAGTGATTTTGGAGCCCCCAAAATCAATGTCTGACACTGTTTCCACTCTTTCCCCATCTATTTCCTGTGAAGTGATGGGACCAGATGCAATGATCTTCATTTTCTGAATGTTGAGCTTTAAGCCAACTTTTTCACTCTCCTCTTTTCAGTTTCATCAAGAGGCTTTTTAGTTCTTCTTCACTTTCTTCCATAAGGGTGGTGACATCTGCATATCTGAGGTTATTGATATTTCTCCCTGCAATCTTGAGTCCAGCTTATGCTTCCTCCAGCCCAACGTTTCTCATGGTGTACTCAGCATATATGTTAGATAAGCAGGGTGATAATATACAGTCTTGACATATTCCTTTTCCTATTTGGAACCAGTCTGTTGTTCCATGTCCAGTTCTAATTGTTGCATCCACACCTGCATATAGGTTTCTCAAGAAGCAAGTCAGGTGGTCTGGTATTCCCATCTATTTCAGAATTTTTCACAGTTTATTGTGATCCACACAGTCAAAGGCTTTGGCATAGTCAATAAAACAGAAATACATTTTTTTTCTTTCTTTTTTGCAACTCTCTTGCTTGCTTTTTTGATGATCCAGCGAATGTTGGCAATTTGATCTCCGGTTCCTCTGACTTTTTTAAAACCAGCTTGAACATCTGGAAGTTCATGTTTCATGTATTGCTGAAGCCTGGCTTGGAGAATTTTGAGCATTACTTTACTAGTATGTGAGATGAGTGCAATTGTGTGGTAGTTTGAACATTCTTTGGCAGTGCCTTTCTTTGGGATTGGAATGAAAACTGATCTTTTCCAGTCCTGTGGCCATTGCTGAGTTTTACAAATTTGCTGGCATGTTGAGTGCAACACTTTCACAGCATCATCTTTCAGGATTTGAAAAATTAGTATATTTAAATGAGATTTAAGTAAGGTGATTATAGCTCTTAAATATATTGTGGAATAAATAAGACATACAGATTGCAACTAGGAAATATTAACTAAACTTACCAAGGAAACCAATAGTTACCTCAGTCATACACAATAAGTAAACTGGGAACTAACATGTAAGGATTAATAATTTTTTTAATTTTTTTTTTTTTTTTACTTTTGATCTTTACCTTGGTTTAATTTATAAATTCAGAAAGGTCTTTGCTAAATGCCGTATACAAGCATTTTAAGATTTAAACACTAAAATTATAAAACTGATCTTTGTAAATTACATTTCAGTTTTATAAAAATCTCACCACTGATTTTGGTAACATTAGTAACTTTTGAATCATTCCTTGTAAAGCTAAACAACTGCCTTTGCCTCAGAAATGTCTAAACCAGAATGTGAATAAAGGATGTAAGGGTGTAGATTAAACAGAATTAAGCAAGCAAGACCAAGAAAAAAAAAATTTGCAATTTTGAATCTAAATTACTGAAAATGCTCCTTCAGCCAAACTTTATAGACAGTAAGACTTAATCATCTGAGCAGGCAACTGTAAGGTATTCCAGTTATTTGTTAACTATTAAATTTATATCATTTTTTTCATAATATCTAGTTCCTATCTTAGCTTTTAGGAAAGCCATGACATCACTAATTTGTTTATATCTGTGTACACATTAAACATGAGATAACTCCTCTTATAAAAGGTATTATCAGAATTTGATTTTTAATGAGCTGTATTTAATTTTAATGAAAAACACTTACACTTGAAGAAAACTTGCCAAGATAGCTTTTGTATTCATGTGAACAGGAAAATAGCCAATATTAAGTTGAAATCTGGTACTAATGTTTAAGTTTGTGGATCTAAATTAATATAGATGTCATTAAGGGTCATTAAAATTAAATATAATACTTTATTGTGCTTAAAGTGTTAATAGCCTCAGTAGGGAGGCCAGAGGTCACCAAATGACAGGAGGAAATAAAAACTGCAAGTGGCAGACTTTTTTCTTTTTTCTTTTCTCTTCTAATACTGTGTCATCATGTTGACACCCAGTTTCACCTGAACTTAACTTTTTCTTAAACCTTGAGCCAAACAATGCATTTTTCTCATGGAAATATCTTCCTTAAGCTATGCTAATGAGCTATGTGTTTGTTTGAGATTCATGTCAATTGTTTCATGGCCCAGGATGACTCACCTTGTACCAATGCTATCTCAAAATGCATGTTTTGAGTGAGGGGCCTCTCTGAGAGATGCAGCTCTCTCAGTTTTGAGGCATTTCCTTCTCTAATTAGCAGCCTGTTAATAGGTATATTAGCAAGGGGGCACTCTTTCTGCCCCCTTCTGATGTCTATGCCAGAAGCTTTCTCTCTTTTATATTTTAATAAAACTTTATTACACAAAAAGCTCTGAGCGATCAAGTCTCATCACTGACTCCAGATCAGATTCCTCTTCTCTAGAGGTCATGAATCCCAGCATCCTTTACAGCTCATAGCAGCAACTTTTCAGTACCTACGTCTAATAAATAAGACCTTAGTAATCTCTTGCAAGAAAATAACTCGACATGAGGAAACTTCAAGATAATTGTAAATGAGATAAAAACTTTAAAGTAAGCATATTTTAGAAATGTCTAATTAATATGATCTTTCCAGATGTTTGGTGACTTATGATTCTAAATATGTGACAATTTAAGCTAAGTGATAAACAAAAAAATAAATAAATAAATAAATAAATAAATAAAAGATACTGAGACCTCAATTACTCAATAAAATAAAACAAAAGCATTTGAAAACATTAATGAAAATGTTTTGTATCTAAGATGCTCTCTATAAGAAAACAAAATTAAAAAAAAAAAAAAAAACGGATATTTGAAGGTGAAGGTGAAGTCGCTCAGTCATGTCCAACTCTGCAACTCCATGGACTGTACCCTTCCAGGCTTCGCTGTCCATGGGATTCTCCGGGCAAGAATACTGGAGTGGTTTACCATTTCCTTCTCCAGGGGATCTTCCTGACCCAGGAATTCAACCTGGGTCTCCTGCATTGGAGGCAGATGCTTTAACCTCTGAGCCACCAGGGAAGCCTGATGTTTAACCTTAAACTAATGTTTAAGCTCATCAATTTATAAAATGCCAATGTAAAGATAATGCATAAATCCTTACTTCTTAGTTTTACTAAAATTAAGGTTTTAAGAGCTGAGGATTCTAATTTAAACATATAATTAAAGCTATTAGAAATAGCACAGTAATTTTCCAAGATACAGTAGAAAATAAAATGTATATTTTCAGTAAGGAAGATAGAAATGAAATTGCATTTTAGTTAAAAAAAATGAGCTGGTTAGTTTTATTTAGATGAAAAATAAAAGACAAGCTGGATACAAAAGGTGATGAGAAATTACGAAAAGGAGCCATATTGCAGGGAGCAAGCCCATTCTGACCCCATGATGGAATTGTTTATTAGGCTTGCTTTTTGTAGCTTTGGTTATTATAATCATACAGAATAGTATGATCATACAGAATAGCCTCAGAGAATCCTTGCCCTCTTCTTGACTGTTAAACTCAGCTGCCTTTATTCAGAACTCTGTCCACCAGTGGGTGGCAGGAAGGGAGAAATTAACACATCCCCCTGCCTGAGGCTTGCATTCTAGAAGATGTTTGCAAGATTAGTGGCCTTTGTACCTTGACTCATCGTGTCACCCCCATCTCAGGTCTATAAAACAACTTGACATCCAAACCCCAATGAGAAGGTTATTTTGAGTTGCTAGCCTGCCATCTTTTTCATCAGCTGCTTTCTGAACAAAATTGTTTTCCTTCCTCAACACTGCATCTCTCAGATTCATTAGACTGTCATGAAGTGAGCAGAGAAAGCTTGAACTTGGTAACACCCTGAGGAAAAGGTTTTATGCATAGTCAAGATTAACTAAATTTAGATTATTAATTAACTAGGCTAATAAAAGACTGGAAATTTTATTTCTGTCAATTATAAGTGTTCCTTTTGATAACAGAATGTGTGACATTCTTATACATTAAATGATTTATATTTATTTTCTTTTTGACCTTCATTAAATGAATAGGTATTGTTTCAGTGAACTATGATCCTGTGTTTTAAAATCTTTTTGATATTTCTAACAAACTTCCCAAATAATTAAATCTAGTTAAGATTTTTAGCCTCCAGCTGACTCTGGGATAGATGTTTCAAGGAAACATCTTTGAGAAATCTCAGAGATGAATGTTAAGCTATTTGGTATTATTAATTCAAAAATATTGTGAAGTGATTGAAAGTAAACCTTAGGTTGTAATAAATAGATAAACATCATTAATACAATTATTATAAATTTTATGTGGAGTCCCTGAAATCTGACATGTTTTGAAATAATGTTATCAGATATAATTCTAGTGATAATATTAAAATATTGTATGTTGCACAAATATCCAACTTTCCTAACTGCATTGCACTCAAATCTTTAACCATGCAGAAGAGACATGGCACAATAAGTAAGGAAGCTGCTTTTAGAGACAGTGATTCCCATTTGGGAAATGCCCTCTGAGAGGGACATAGTGAGAGAAGAACCCATTTTTCTAGACAAATTGCTAAGGAAATTTGTAAAATTTGGCCAATTATGAAACATATCCATTGTGCCCATTACCCCCAATCTTCAGGTTAGTAGAAAGGGCAAATGAAAAAATTAAAAGTCAGTTTGCTAAAATTGTGGATGCTTTTCCTTCCCTTGGCCCAAAGCCTTTCCATTGGTGCTCCTCAACCTCCAGATTGATTCTTTTGACAAACATCATTTGTTTTCCTTTGAAATTATTACAGGGAAACCAACGAGATTTGATTAAAAAAAAAACCCTCTATGATCCTATATTACTTAGGAAGATATACTGTATTATTGCAAGTGTTTAATCAAATTATTGACAAGTCATTCTAAACATGTTTCTAGAGATTATTTCAGTAATTAGCCTCAATTTATGACTAAAAGCTTTTCAAAAAATGGTCATAGAAGAACCTACTTCAGTATAATAAAGTCCATATGTAATAAATACACAGCAAACCTAAAGCAAGCATGGTTTTAGAAGTCCTAGCAAAGGCAATCAGAAATAAATAAATAAATAAATAAAGTCCAGATTTGAAAAGTAAAACTCTCACTGTTTGCATATGACATGATACTGTGCATAGAAAATCCTAAATATAGTACCAGATAATTACTAGAGCTAATCAGTGAATTTATCAAAATTGCAAGATACAAAATCAATACACAGAAATCACTTCATTCCTATATACTAACAATGAAAAATCAGAAAGAGAAATTTCAGAATCAATTCCTTTCACCATTATGATAAAAAGAATTAAATATCTAGGTATAAACCAACTTAAGGAGACAAAAGAACTGTACACAGAAAATTATGACATTCATAAAAGAAATCAAAGAACATAAACAGAAGGTGAGATATTCTGTGTTCCTGGGTTGGAATAATTAATATTGTGAAAATGACTATACTACCAAACACAATCTGTGGGCTCATGGCGATCCCTATCAAATTACCAGTGGCATTTTTCACAGAACTAGAACAAAAAAATTAACATGGAAACACAAAGACCCCAAATAGCCAAGACATTCTTGAGAAAGAAGAATGGAGCTGAAGAAATCGACCTTCTTGACTTCAGACTATGCTACAAAGCTACAGTTATCAAGACAGTATGGTACTGATACAAGAACAGAAATATAGATGAATGGAACAAGATAGAGAGCCCAGTGATAAACCCATGAACCTATGGATACCTTACTTTTGACAAAGGAGTCAAGAATATACAATGGGGCAAAGATAGCCTCTTCAAAAAGAGGTGCTAGGAAAACTGAACATCTATGTGAAAAGAATGAAATTAGAATACTTCCTAATACCATCAGTTATGTTCAGTTGTTCAGTCATGTCCAATGCTTTGTAACTCCATGGATTGCAGCACACCATCCTCTCTCTCCATCACCAGCTCCTGGAGTTTACTCAAACTCATGTCCATTGAGTGATGATACCATCCAGCAATCTCATCCTTTGTCATCCCCTTCTCCTCCTGCCTTCAATCTTTCCCAGCATCAGGGTCTTTTCAGATGACTCAGTTCTTTACATCAGGTGGCCAAAGTATTGGAGTTTCAGCTTCAGCATCAGTCCTTCCAATGAACACCCAAGACTGATCTCCTTTAGGATGGACTGATTGGATCTCCTTATAGTCCAAGGGACTCTCAAGAAACTTCTCCACACCACAGTTCAAAATCATCAATTCTTCAGTGCTCAGCTTTTTTTATAGTTCAACTCTAACATACATACATGACTACTGGAAAAAACCATAGCTTTGACGAAATGGACCTTTGTTGGCAAAGCAATGTCTCTGCTTTTTAATATGCTGTCTAGGTTGGTCATAACTTTTCTTCCAAGGAGAGAGCACCTTTTTATGTCATGGCTGCAGTCACCATCTGCAGTGATTTTTTAGTCCAAAAATATAAAGCCCATCATTGTTTTCACTGTTTCCCCATCTATTTGCCATGAAGTGATGGGACCAGATGCCATGATCTTAGTTTCCTGAAAGTTGAGTTTTAAGCCAACTGTTTCACTCTCCTCTTTCACTTTCATCAAGAGGCCCTTCAGTTCTTCTTCACTTTCTGCCATAAGGGTGGTGTTATCTGCATATCTGAGGTTATTGATATTTCTCCCAGCAATCTTGATTCCAGCTTGTGCTTCCTCCAGCCCAGTGTTTCATGATGTACTCTGTATATAAGCTAAATAAGCAAGTGACAATATACAGCCTTGATATACTGTTTTTTTTTTGTTTTTGTTTTTTTTTTTCCTTTTTGGAACCAGTCTGTTGTTCCATGTCCTTCTAACTGTTGCATCCTCACCTGCATACAGGTATCTTAAGAGGCAGGTCAGGTGGTCTGGTATTCCCATATCTTTCAGAATTTTCCACAGTTTATTGTGATACACATAGTTAAAGGCTTTGGCATAGTCAATAAAGCATAAATAGATATTTTTCTGGAACTCTCTTGCTTTTCTGATGATCCAGTGGATATTGGCAATTTGACCTCTGGTTCCTCTGACTTTTCCAAAACCAGCTTAAACATCTGGAAGTTTACGGTTCACGTATGACTGAAGCCCAGCTTAGACAATTTTGAGCATTACTTTACTAGCAGGTGAGATGAGTGCAATGGTACCATACAGTGAGCATTCTTTGGCATTGCTTTTATTTGGGATTGGAATGAAAGCTGCCTTTTCCAGTCCTGTGGCCACTGCTGAGTTTTCCAAATTCTCTGGTTTATTGAGTGCAGCACTTTCACAGTATCATCTTTCAGGATTTGAAATAGGTCAACTGGATTTCCATCACCTCCACTAGCTCTTTTCGTAGTGATGCTTCCTAAGGCCCACTTGACTTCACATTCAAGGATGTTTGCCTCTAGGTGAGTGATCACACCATCGTGATTATCTTAGTCGTGAAGATCTTTTTTGTACAGTTCTTCTGTGTATTCTTGCCAATGCTTCTTAATATCTTTTGTTTCTGTTAGGTCCACACCATTTCTGTCCTTTATTGCCCATCTTTGCACGGAATGTTCCCTTGGTATATCTAATTCTCTTGGAGAGATCTCTAGTCTTTCCCATTCTATTGTTTTCCTGTTTCTTTGCATCGATCATGAGGAAGACTTTCTTGTCTCTCCTTGCTATTCTTTGGAATTCTGCACTCAAATGGGTATATCTTTCCTTTTCTCCTTTGCTTTTCACTTCCTGTCTTTTCACAGCTATTTGTAAGGCCTCCTCAGACAGCCATTTTGCTTTTCTGTATTTCTTTTTCTTGGGGATGGTGTTGATTCCTGTCTCCTCTAAAATGTCACAAACCTCTGTCCATAGTTTATCAGACACTCTGTCTATCAGATCTAGTCCTTTAAATTTATTTCTCACTTCCACTGTATAGTCTTAAGGGATTTTATTTAGATCATACCTGAATGGTCTAGTGGTTTTCCCCAGTTTCTTCAATTTCAGTCTGAATTTGACATAAAGAGTTCAGGATCTGAGCCACAGTCAGCTCCCAGTCTTGTTTTTACTAACTGTATAGAGCTTCTCCATCTTTGGCTGCAAAGAATATAATCAGTCTAATTTTGGTGTTCAATATCATGATAATCCAAGTCTATGCCCTGACTAGTAATGCTGATGAAGCTGAAGTCGAATTGTTCTAGGAAGACCTACAAGATCTAGAACTAAAGCCAGTCACAATGGCCATCATCAAAATCTATAAAGAAGCTGTGGTACATATATATTATGGAATATTAGCCAGCTATAAAAAGGAACACATTTGAGTCCATTCTAATGATGTGGCTGAACCTAGAGCTTATTATACAGAGTGAAGTAAGTCAGAAAGAGAAAGATAGATACATATACTAAAACACATATATAGAATCTCTAGCAAGATGGTACTGATTTTTTTTTTTTTTTTTTTTTGCAGTACAGCAATAAAGAAACAGATATAGTGAACAAACTCATGGATATGAGAGGAAGGAAGGAGAAAATGAGATGTGTGGTGAGAGTAGCATGGAAACTTACATTATCATATGTAAAATAGATAGACAATGGAAAATTTGTTGTGTGACTCAGGGAACTCGAACATAGGCTCTATAACAAACCAGAGGGTTGAGATGGGCAGGGAGACGGATGGGAGTTCCAAGAGGAAAGGGATATATGTATACCTATGGATGACTCATGTTAATATTTGGCAGAAACCAACAAAATTCTGTAAAGCAGAATTGTCTTTCAGTTAAAAAAAAAAAAAAAAGGGGGGGGGATCACCAGTGTCAAGATGAGATGACATGAGAAATAAACAGCTGTCTCAAGATGCTGGACTTTACTCACATGATTGGTTTATAAGTTCTCTTCTTAGTTTCTTGGACTCTTACACATGAATTAAATGTTTTTTTTTGTTTGTTTGTTTTGTTTTGTTTTCTATCATGGGCACAATCTTATGAAATTTTAGAAATCAGTCAAATGGTTGAGTTTGGTGAATTGCCTGCACCTAGTACTTCTGGTTTACCTAATGGGTTTCTTGCTTCCACCCCCAAGGCTCTGATTGGATGCCTCTTAGAAAGTTTATTGTAGAAGAAAAGAATTATATTTCTGTTTGGACTACTATTGATATTACTAAATGGGAGCCATTCACTTGGCCAATCAAGCATACTTCTCTAACCCTAGCCATAAATATAAATTTTCCCTTTAGGTTACTCTAGCTAAGTCAGAATAACCATCTAAATTTTGGAAAAAAAAAAAAAAAATATATATATATATATATATATATATATATATATATATATAAACTCTCGACTATTTGGAGGGAAGCTTCCAAAGTAATAGGATGGATTTATCTGGCTAACAACAGGCTATGGTAATCTAAGCTTAAAACTCTCCCCACCCCACCCCCGCCCCCCAACACACACACACCATGCTGGAAACGAATAAATCATACCAATGATAATCAACCTAATAAGACTAGAAAATTAGGCTGGGTGTCTTACAAAAATTGCCGATGTACTATTTCTCTTAAAGATAGTGATTGCTGTGGAACAGATTGGATCAGATGTCCAGAAATATACAGGCTAGTACCTAACAGGACTCAAATGGCTTTGTGGGTCCAGTATATGACCCTGGCTTCCTCCAGGCTGGCCAGGAAGGTGTACTTTAGGATTCCCTTGAGTTCAAGACTACTTCTGTACAAACTCAGATGTGACTACAGCAAATTTGCCATCAATACAAACCTGATGGACCAAGAGCTCTATATTTTACTGGTATGACCATTTAACAGCTATTTCTGTGCCTTCAATAGGATTGGGAAATGTTATTTTTCACACTGAAGTCTTTAAAAATTCACTCAAAAGACATTAAATGATAGCAGCCAAGCTATTAGTCTACTAAATTCTGAGGTTTCTATGATGAGAAAAGCTGTCTTACAAAATCGTATAGCCCTTGATATACTTAACAGCATCTCAAGGGTGCACCTGTGCTATAATTCAACCTGAATATTGTATTTATATATCAGATGAATCCTCTAATGTGTGATGTTTTAGGAAGATAGTGTAGTTCTGAAAACTCATTGATTAAATCCTTATTTGTAACTTTAACCACATTATTAGCTGTATTGCTTGTTATCTGTTTATTTTACAAGACTTTTGTCTTTTGCATTACAAGATGTACAACCAGGCCTCTGGCCAGATTAATGATAGCTCAACATCTTACAAAAATAGGTCAAATTTATAATGTAGAATAATTGTAATAGTGTGGTTCTAGGTTGGGAAGAGACAATAGGAGAAATATCTCCTGGATCCTATTAGGTTAGACGATAGATGATCCAGAAAATTTTTTATTATTTAAAAATGGGCCTAAACCAGAAATTAACACCTGGAGTGATTTATCAATGAGGACCCTCACCTGATTTGAGATGAGCCTCCCAGCGCTGTGGGGATGAAAAAAAAAAAAAAAAATCATGAATTGTCTCCCAAATATGGTTAAATGTATGACCATTGGGAGACTGTGAGATGAAAATATATCCTGCCATATTAATAAACAAAGAATTTTACAGCCATCAGCAATTTCTGGTCTTCAAATGTGAATTAGGGTTCCCCAAACTGCGATCCAGAAAATACTGCCCCCTCCTCCCCACACTGATTGCTGAGGAGCTGGAAGAATGCAAGAAAAAAGGTGGACAAAGGAACAAGATTGGCCTCAGATACCTGAGATGCATATGAAAGGAATGCATTCAATGAGACCAGAGGTGTGCATCTTCCCATACATTGAATGTTAAATTCCTTAACTTGATATCTGATCTTTGATGTTCAGACTACCTGCTCTGTTTGCTGCAAACTTGTATATAGCCTGAAGTCACCTCCTGCTTCCTTGTAGTATTCTCAGAGCTACTGAGATGCTGTCTCCCAGGCTCAGAGTCCTAAATATTCCCACCAAGTAACTCTTTACTTTCAAAAAAAAAAAAAAAAATTGCCTGTTCCTATTGAGAAAACAGACTTTCATTTAGGATGTGTGTGTACACATTCAGTCGTGTCTGACTTTCTGTGACCCTGTGGACCCACCAGGTACCTCCATCCATGGGATTTCCCAGCAAGAATAGGAAAAGCTGAGTAAAAGTGAATATCACACAAGCTGTCCAAAGTCAGTCTGGATACAAGTCACGAATTTCAAAAGAAAGCAGCACTGCTATTCAACTTATGATGTGTTACGGCCTCATAAAAATCAAAGTATTGGTCTCTCAGTCATGTTTGACTCTCTGCAACCCCATGGATTGTGGCTTGTCAGGCTCCTCTGCCATGGAATTCCAGGCAAGCATACTGGAGTGGGTAATCATTCCCTTCTACAGGGGATATTCTCCACCCAAGGATTGAACCCTGATCTCTCATATTTCAGACAATTCTTTATCCTCTGAGCCACCAGGGAAGCCTATGTCACAATACTCTCAGGGAAAGTTGAATGCAGTAGGTTGAAATGTATTGAAAACACCTAACCTGTAAGAACATCATATCTTACACCCAGTTACCTTAAATGTGCTCAAAACACCTATCTTAGCCTACAGTGGGGTACAATCATCCACTACACAGCCTATTGTATGATAATATGTAAGTGATGAAAATCTCATGTAATTTATTAATTACAGTACTGAAAGTAAAAAAGAGAATTGTTCTATGGGCTGTTTATCCTCATGATCCATGATTGTGGGTGTGACTTGAAACTGTGCTCACTGCTGCTGCCCAGCATCACTGGAGAAGACTAAGCCCAGATAGCTAGCCTGGGAATAAATAAAAATTCAAAATTCAAAGCTCAAAATTCGAAGTACAATTCCTACTGAATACATATCACTTTCACACATTGAAAAATTGTAAGTCAGATTGTAAATGGGGCACTCTCTGTATTAATCTGACCTTACCTTTATTCAATATGTGAGGTGGGATATCCTAATATTTATAGTTCTCTCTCCAGGAGAGCTCAGATTCACATGCAAGGATGATTCAAATCTTTGACGCAGATTAAACCAGATGGAAGATATATCCTCCATCTAGAATTGGAGTGCAGTAATCTTGCTTACCAGTGATGCTCTAGTTAAAGTTGTAATCCATTAGACAGAGACAACTCTCCAGATGTTGACCATCTCTCAACATGAGGTAGGTAGACTATCTGCACAGGCTTTTTAGCTAAAATGTAGATTCTTAGCCTCTCCTCTACCCCCACCCATCCCCCACTCTCAAGTGGAGTCTCAAAGTGAGATATTGGAATTTGTTTTGTTACAAACATCATCATATGATTTTATGATCACTCAGCTTGGGGCTCACTGCCTTCAACCTAAGCCCAACATCCTCCTGCCTCACTTCATTTGATCATGAACTTCTTGGAACTTTAGTCCTCTTTCTGAAGAGTCCTTTTACTGTCCTATAACTGAATACCAGACATAATGGTACTCATATATCAATTCTGTCTGCCTGTATGCTATCATTGCCACGTTCCCAGCATAGTGAGCTGATATATTTAATAATTGCTTCTACTTACCATTCTGTGGCTTGGTATTGAAATAACTGTGCTGTAAAGTTATCACAAGCAGCACCTATAAGTCTAGAAGCTATAAAGTGTAATGTGTTAACTATCTATTCTTTATAAAATGGTGGAAACAAACACTTTCCAAAGGAAAGTACCTTGACAGATAAAATAGATAAGGCACAAACACTCAATAGTTTTCTTACCCCTGGGAAAACAAAATAAAAACAACAGCTTTGCTGGATTTTATGCCTGCCAACCTTTATAAGAAGTAATTTATAGTTCATTCCATTGTATACTTGCAATCAATGAGCAAACTACTGCATTATGGTTGCCCAACTATCCTATCAAGAGCATAGAATAAATGAGCCATTGGACTATTATATATATATTGTTTCTAAATAGATTGAAAGTATCTGTAAATAACTCTGTCTCCTGAGCTTAGGCCTCATGCAAAGATGTTTAAATGGTGATCACAATGATGCAAAATTCATGACAACTCATTTCCTTGTAATACCAACTCTGAGTCACAATGAAGAATTAAAGGTACACATGAGAAACAATTTCAGTAAGAGGGTGACCTATGAGTACATAATTTTTAAAGTAAAAAAGTTCTCTGTTAATTTCAGTTATGTAAGTGCCTTGCTATCATTTCCCCCTAGACAGCCAGTTGTAACACAGGCCTCTCCAGAGATCAAAAATGCATTGGATTTGCTACATGCGGCATGTTGTAGAAGTCTCAGAACTGTGGAGAATCCCCAGTGGTGGTGAAAAGGTTGCTTCTTTTCCCAGTGTCACATCCCATTATAACACACACCATTCCACAACAGCTGAACAAATACTGACTCTGCAAACAAAACAGGTAATAATGATAAAGGGCAGCAGTGCGTAGAGAAGCAAAATTTCTAATTCTAAGAAAAGCAACTTAACCTTTTAGGGGGTAACTTGAAAAGAACTATCAAAATTTTAGGTGTGCATATATTTGACTGTAAGAAATATATTTACATTAACAAATATTAAAGTAAACGGCATAGATAAAGCCGTTCATCACCATCTTGTTTGCAATTAAAATCCTTAGACCTTTTTTAAAGTTTTATCTCTACAAACTAGGTTAAAAAATTATGGTACATATTGACTGAGTGACCTTTTTAAATATATATATATATATATATATATAAAATAGCAGCAATATATACTGATTGGAACAATATCCATGATATATTATCAATGAAAAAGTAAGTTGCAAAGCATTATTGTGTTCACATAGTGTATAAACATATATATATATATATATATATATATATATATATATAACATTACGTATGTATTGAAAGTTTCTGAGTGCATATGCATGATGCTATTAAATATGATCATTTTTCCAGTTTGCAAAAGAGTGATCTGAAAGTCTTACTGCTTTTATTCTCTACTTTATACTTTCTGTACCATATTAGCATTTTTATTTTTTACTATTAGTCTATATTGATTTAAAATAAATTTATTAAAGATCAAAATCTCTGATTATACAAAATCTTTGATAACTTTGATAACATGCAATTAATAGAATAAAAGTACTCATATACTGCTGGTTGTTATTGTTGTTTAGTCACTAAGCCATGTCTAATCATTTTGTGATCCCACAGACTGTGTCCCACCAGGCTCTTATGTCCATGGGATTTAACAGGCAAGGATACTAGAATGAGTTGACATTTCCTTCTCAAGGTGATCTTCCCAACCCAGGGATTAAACTCCAGTCTCCTGCCTTAGCAGATGAATTCTTTATCACTGAGCCAAGAGGAGAACCAACAGTGTTGGATAAAATGTTAATTGATAACATAACCATGGAAGAAAATTTGGCAGTATATTTCAAAATTAAAATGCATGTTGTTTGATCCAGCAATTCCTTTTCTAGAACTTTATCCTATACCTGCATTGACGTATGCGCAGGATGTCATTACATAAGAGCAAACAATGATATGTACTCATTACCCATCAATTTTATATCAAAAAATCAATCGCTATGAAGTTTTTAGAAAGAATAAGAGAGTTAATTTTTATACCATAATAAGATAATCACCAACATGTACTGTCAGATACAAAAAAAATAAGCTATTAAAAATAATAGTAATAAAATTAAATATAAAAAATATTTTCAAAACAAGCTAAATGGAATGTTACCTTCTGCGTTAATATAAAAACATAAATGCCTATATATCAATATTTCTAAATGTATAGAATACTTTTGAAACGAAAGATTTTAAAAAATGGTAATTAGCTTTCTCTAAAGGAGAAGGCAATGGCAACCCACTCCAGTACTCTTGCCTGGAAAATCCAAGGGACGGAGGAACCCCTTCACTTTCACTTTTCACTTACATGCATTGGAGAAGGAAATGACAACCCACTCCAGTGTTCTTGCCTGGAGAATCCCAGGGACGGGGGAGCCTAGTGGGCTGCCGTCTATGGGGTCCCACAGAGTTAGACACGACTGAAGCGACTTAGCAGTAGCAGCAGCAAAGGAGACTCAGTTTTATTATTCATTTGTGCCTTCCAAATTGTGTATCATGTGCTTGTATTGCTTATTTTAAAAGCTAACTTAGTGACTTTCCTGGTGGTCCAGTGGTTAAGAATCCACCTTCCATTGTAGGGGACATGAGTTTGGTCCCTGGTCGGAGAAGTGATATTCCACATGTCCCATGGGACAACTAAGCCTGTATGCTACAACTACTGAGCTCATGCACCACAGCTAGAGATCATGCCCACAACTACTGAGCCCACACACAACTAGAGAGAAACCCACAAACTGCAACAAAGACTGCCCATGTCACAACTGAGACCTGACACAGCCAAATAAATATTTTTAAAAGCTCGTGTAAAGTAATGTTAAAGTGTTTAATAAGGAATTTGAGAGCAGTCACAGATGTTCACTCCATTCAGAGGATCAGACAACTTTTTTTTTTCATTCATTCAACAAACATTTATTGAAAACATGCATCAAGAATAGTTCTAGGTCTTTTGTATATATCAGGTAGTAAAACCTAGAAATTCTATGCCTTTATAAAGCTTACATTTCTGAGGGAGGGAGCAGGTGCAAGAAAGAGACTAACAATAAATGTAATAAAGAATATATTGTATGGTGTGGATTTAAATCACTTCAGTCATGTTTGACTCTTTGTGACTCTATGGATTGTTGCCTTCCAGACTCCTCTGTCTATGGGATTATCCAGCAAGAATATGGAGTGGATTGCTGTGCCCTCCTCCAGAGGATCTTCCCAACCCAGGGGTCAAACTTGTGTCTCTTATATCTCTTACACTGGTATGCGGGTTGTTTACCACTAGCACCACGTGGGAAGCCCATGGTAGGTGATAAGTGCCATCAATTCAGCTCAGTCTCTCAGTCATGTCTGACTCTGTGACCCTATGGACTGCAGCACACCAGGCCTCCCTGTCCATCACCAATCCCCAGAGTTTGTTCAAACTCATGTGTATTGAGTCAGTGATGCCAACAAACATCTCATCCTTTATCATCCCCTTCTCTTCCTGCTGTCAATCTTTCCCAGCATCAGGGTCTTGTACAATGGTCAGCTCTTCGCATCAGGTGGTCAAAGTATTGAAGCTTCAGCTTCAGCATCAGTCCTTTCAATAAATATTGAGGACTGATTTATTTTAGGATTGATTGGTTGGATCTCCTTGTAGTCCAAGGGACTCTCAAGAGTCTTTTCCAACACCACAGTTCAAAAGCATCAATTCTTCTGGACTCATTTTTCTTTATAGTCCAACTCTCACATCCATACATGACCACTGGAAAAACCATAGCTTTGACTAGACGGAACTTTGTTGGCAAACTATTGTCTCTGCTGTCTAAGTTAGTCATAACCATAGAGGGGAAAAAAGTAGATAGGATCAGGGGTATAATAATTTTAGTGATGGGGTATAGTTTATATTATTAAATATGGTAACAGGGAGACTTCACTGAGAAGGCTAAATTGGAGCAAAGATTTAAAGAAGATAGATTTCAAGTGGCATCTAATGAAAAAGAAGAGCTCAAGTAAAGACTTTGAGGCAGAAATTTTCTGGTCTATTCAAAAGGCCTATGGGGCTGGTATGGGATAATTGAGGAAGAAAGGTGTAGGTTATGAGGTAAAAAAAAAAAAAAAAAAAAAAAAAAAAAACTGAGATTGGAGCCCTCAGTTGGGACCTGGATGCAATTCTAAGAATTTCAGCTCTTACACTAAGTGGAATAGAACCGCTGCAAAGTTTGAGTGGAGGAATGACATTACTGTGCTATTTATCCAGCCATCACTCAAACTGCCATATTAAAATTTTATTATAGAGAAAAGAGTGGAAACAGAGAGACTTTGAAAGGTTCTTTTGCATAACCCAAGCGAGAGATGGTGGTGTTCCCAGTAGCAGCAGTGGTGATGTTGAGAAGTGATCAGATTTGAGAAACACCCAAAGGATTTCCTGGTGTTGGGATGTGAGATGTGAAAGGTTGGAGCCAAGAATAACTCTAAATTTCACCAGCCCTTGAGTATAAACTTTTTGACGCTTGCTTGCTTACCCACTATCTTCATGCAGCTTCTAAAAAATGAATGCAAGATAGAAAAGAGTGATCATAACACAATATGAGCTGGCAAAAGGCTCATACTATAAAAAAGATGGGCATGGGCTGTTTATCTTCAATGGGATAGCTAACTGTTATTGCTTTTATTTTATTTTTTCTACAAATTTCCCACTTTACTTGAATAAGGTCACTGTGATATTTGAGAGTTTCTATCAGCTTATCTTTTTAGTTACTTTATGCAAAAAAATCATAACTGTACACAATTTTCTACAAAGATATCAATATTTTGTTTAAAAAAAAATCTTGAGTGGGAAAAATTTTGTTTGAATAATCTTCAGGGAGTATCTGTGTTGTTTAACAGAGGTGTCACTTAATTTATGTCATTTTCTTACTGACTAAGCAGCTTTTGTTTGCCCTCTGGCCATTTGTAACCCATCTAGCTTCCTTTCAATGACTAAACAAAAGTACATCCCTCCCATGAAGACAAAATGTTAAATAAAAACTATTACCAGTATGTCTATTACCTTGATTTTGCTTACAAGTGTCAAAAACCATCAGGTTTTACACAGTTTATGTGTGCAGTTTCTGGTACAAATTATATTTCAATAAGGGCTGCCTTGGTAGCTCAGCTGGTAAAGAATTCACCTGCAATGCTGGAGACCCCAGTTTGATTCCTGGGTTGGGAAGTTCCCCTGGAGAAGGGATAGGGTACCCATTTCAGTATTCTTGGGCTTCCCTGGTGGCTCAGACAGTAAAGAATCTGCCTGCAATGCCAGAGACTTGAATTCAATCCCTGGTTTGGGAAGATCCCCTGGAGGAGACATGGTAACCCACTCCAGTATTCTTGCCTAGAGAATCCCCATAAACAGAGGAGCCTGGTAGGCTACAGTCCATGGGGTCACAAAGAGTCAGACATGACTGAAGTAAGTGACTAAGCATGTAGCACAAACTTCAATAAAGCGTCCTTAAAATAAGAAATATTAACTGATAAATAGCTTCTAAAACTGGTAGCTCAGAACCTGAAGATTCTTGGAATCATTCTGCACTTATATTTTTGCAAAGAATTTTCCACTATCACGAAGATCAATGGACAAAGGGCACACTTCCCATGTTACCTGCCATTCTACTATATCTGGCCCAGGCTGGTTTGACCATTTTCCCAAGTACAAAGGTAACTATGTGAAGAGCTTTCCCTTTAGTGACTGCATAAAATAAGCACTGAATACCTTTAAAAATGATTGAAAAATAGTTTACTTATAATATTTTCTAGTTTCATATTTACAACATAGCAATTCAATACTTTTAGAGATTATATTCCATTTTGCACTGGATATCTGTAATCCCTGGATAATGAAGGCTTCAAAATGTTATGCTTTGAGACGATGATTTTATGAAGAAATCTAGCAAGCAATGATAATATATGGAAACTGTATTGAAAAGATAGGTTAGTAGAAAAACTTACACTTTTGCCTTTATTCTTTGAACAAAAATATAAATAATATTAACAAGGTATTTTCCATCATTGCAATTCAGAGCTTTCAAATGGACTAATTTGTTAAGGGAAGCATAAACTTTGTAAACATATCCCTAAGGCCCGAATTCATCTATCTCTCTATCTGTATTATTATTTATGTGAAAACAATGAGAAGCCTCTGATACTTGATCAACATCAAATTATGCTGATTAACTTTGTTTCAGGCACCTTCTAACATAAAAAGTAATATCTGCATAAGTCAAAATAAAATAATTAAATAAAATTAAAAAAAAAAAAACAGAGACAACCAGTAGTTTTAGATTTTACAGGAAATGAAAGATATGAAATAGAGAGAAGATTCCCTTTATAATTGCAGAAAGAGATAATTGGGTTTTAATTAGTTGAAGGTGGAAATTTTATCCCAGGGGTTCCCTGATAGCTCAGTTGGTAAAGAATCGTCCTGCAATGCGGGAGACCCCAGCTTGATACCTGAGTCAGGAAGATCCACTGGAGAAGAGAAAGTAACTCACTCCAGTATCCTGGCCTGGAGAATTCCATGGACAATGTCCATGGGATGGTGAAGAATAGGACACTATTGAGTGACTTTCACTTTAACTTATTAAGTGCATGTTCCTTTCCAGGCACTCTTCTCAGTATGAGGATGCAGCAGTGGACAAAACAGACAAAAAATTAGTGCCCTTTTGGACTGTACATTCTAGTAGGAGGATTAAAATCTCCAAAAGTAGTTTCTGGTTCCAAAGTACAATTTTGAATGACATAATGATGCAAATTTTAGTTTTTAAATATTGAATAGTAAGAGATATCCAAGATCAGACTTCTTAAAAGATATCAAAAGAGAAAAAAGAAATCCAATTTTCACTCACCTAAGGAAGTAATGTGGTGTTGGAGAAGACTCTTGAGAGTCCCTTGGACTGCAAGGAGATCCAAGCAGTCCATTCTGAAGGAGATCAGCCCTGGGATTTCTTTGGAAGGAATGATACTAAAGCTGAAACTCCAGTACTTTGTCTACTTCACGCAAAGAGTTGACTCATTGGAAAAGACTCTCATGCTGGAAGGGATTGGGGGCAGGAGGAGAAGGGGACGACAGAGGATCAGACGGCTGGATGGCATCACTGACTCGACGGACGTGAGTCTGAGTGAACTCCGGGAGTTGGTGGTGGACAGGGAGGCCTAGCGTGCTGCGATTCATGGGGTTGCCAAGAGTCAGACACAACTGAGCGACTGAACTGAACTGAAGGAAGTAATGAAAAGGAAGCCACATTGAATTTTTATTACTGCTTAGTCCAGATACAGTCCAGAAATGGTTATGTAATACTGGGTAATTTAACCACTGTGCCTCAGGGTCCTTATATGTAAAATGGGGATATGCTTATATTTACATTTTAAAGATTTTGTGAATATTTAATAAGACAATAAAGATGCTGAGCATGATTCCAAGGAATGAGATCAGAACTTAAGATTTCAAAAATACAAATGTGGACTATGTAAAATGTGTTACTCCAGAGTTAGTGGTATTTGACTAGACCTCAAGCAAAATTCTGGGCTGCATGAAGCACAAGCTGGAATCAAGAATGCTGGGAGAAATATAACCTCAGATATGCAGATGACACCATCCTTATGGCAGAAAACAAAGAGGAACTCAAGAGCTTCTTGATGAAAGTGAAAGAAGAGAGTGAAAAAGCTGGCTTAAAATTCAACATTCATAAAACTAAGATCATGGCATTGAGTCCCATCACTTCATGACAAATAGATGTGGAAACAATGGAAATAGTGATAGACTTTATTTTCTTGGGCCCCAAAATCACTGCAAATGGTGACTGCAGCCATGAAATTAGAAGACGCTTACTCCTTGGAAGAAAAGGTATGGAAAACCTAAACAGCATATTAAAAAGCAGAGACAATACTTTGCCAACAAAGGTCCATTTAGTCAAAGTCACAATTTTTTCCAGTAGTCTGCTGTGGATGTGAGAAATTGACCATAAAAAAAGCTGAGCACCAAAGATTTGATTCTGTTGAACTGTGGTGTTGGAGAAGACTCTTGAGAGTCCCTTGGACTGCAAGGAGATCAAATCAGTCAATCCTAAGGGAAATCAGTCCAAAACATTCATTGGAAGGACTGATGCTGAGGCTGAAGTTCCAATGCATTGGATCACCTGATGAGAAGAGCTGACCCATTAGAAAAGACCCTGATGTTGATAAAGATTGAAGGCAGAAGGAGAAGGGGATGACAGAGGATGAGATGGTTGGATGCTATCACTAACTCAATGGACATGAATTTGAGCAGGCTCCAGGAGTTGATGATGAACAGGGAAGCTTGGCATACTGCAGTCCATGGAGTCACAAAGAGTCAAACATGACTGAGCAACTGAACTAACTGAGCTGAACTAACTAGACTTCCCACAGCACCAAACAGCAGACAGGACATGACTGCAATTCTGGAAATAAGTAAAATTTATATGACAAGCCCCACTGTTACCCCCTCTGCATGCCTGGGGACAATTTCTCAACCATATCACAAACAGCAACAGATACAGGCTGCTAATATTTGAGGAACTGTCATGAAAAATGATTTTCTTGGTGATTTATAACCAGTAAAACTAAGGACAAGTGAGGAAGAGACAGAGTTTAGTTCAACAAAATAAAGTATAGTTTTGACTCCTGTCATCTAAAGACAGGATAGGAGCTTCCCTGGTGGCTCAGTGGTAAAGAATTGAGCAGCCAATGAAAGAGAAATGGGTTTGATCCCTGATCCAGGAAGATCCCACATGCCACAGAGGAAGTAAGCCCCTGTGCCACAGCTACTGAGACTGTGCTCTAGAGTCCAGGGGCTGAAACTACTGAAATCCATGCACTATAGAGCCTAAGCTCCTCAACAAAAGAAGCCATTGCAGTGAGAAGCCCACTCACTGCAACTAGACAGTAGCCCCCTCTTTCTGCAATTAGAAAAAGCTCTCACAGCAATAAAGACCCAGCACTGCCAAAAAGAAATAAACAGTAAAGAGAATAGGCTGCTTTAAAATGGACAGGAATAGGATAAATCAATTCAGATGAACATTTTGTCTGTAAATATGGGCTAGAATGCCTTAAAAGAAATGGAGTAGCCCTCACAGTCAACAAGAGTCCAAAATACAGAACTTGGGTGCAATCTCAAAAATGACAGAATGATCTTGATTCATTTCCAAGGCAAACAACTCAGTATCACAGTAATCAAAGTCTATGGCCTAACCACTAATGTCAAAGAAGCTGAAATTTAATGGTTCTATGAAAACCTACAAGACCTTCTAGAACTAACATAAAAAAAAAAAATGTCCTTTTCATCATAGGAGACTGGAATGCAAAAGTAGGAAGTCAAGAGATACCTGGAGTAACAGGCAAGTTTGGTCTTGGAGTACAAAATGAAGCAGGGAAAGGCTAACAGGGTTTTGCCAAGAGAACACATTAATCATAGCAAACGCCGACTTCCAACAACACAAGAGATGACTCTATACCTGGACATCATCAGATGGTCAATAATGAAATCAGATTGACTATATTCTTTATAGCCAAAGATGGACAAGTTCTGTACAGTCAGTAAAAACAAGACCAGGAGCTGACAGTGGCTCAGATCATGAACTCTTACTGAAAAATTCAAAATTAAATTGAAGAAAGCAGGGAAACCCACTAAGCCATTGCTGCTAAGTCACTTCAGTCATGTCCAACTCTGTGCGACCCCATAGGCGGCAGCCCACCAGGCTCCCCCGTCCCTGGGATTCTCCAGTCAAGAACACTGGAGTGGGTTGCCATTTCCTTCTCCAATGCATGAAAGGGAAAAGTGAAAGTGAAGTCGCTCAGTCGTGTCCGACCCTCAGCGATCCCACGGACTGCAGCCCACCAGGCTCCTCCATCCATGGGGTTTTCCAGGCAAGAGTACTGGAGTGGGGTGCCATTGCCTTCTCCACTAGGCCATTGAGGTATGGCCTAAAGCAATTCCCTTACAATTGTACAGTGGAAATGACAAATACATACAAGGGATTAGATCTGATAGACAGATTGTCTAAAAAACTATGGACAGTGGTCTGTAACATTGTACATGAGGTGATGATCAAAACTATCCCCAAAAAGAAGAAATGCAAAAAGACAAAATATTTGCCTTAGGAAGCCTTATAGAATAACTGAGAAAAAAGACATGAAAGGCACAGGAGAAAAGGAATGATATGCACATCTGAATGCACAGTTTCAAATAATAGCAAGGAGAGATAAAAAAGCCTTCCGAACTGAACAATGCAAAGAAATAGAGGAAAACAACTTAATGGAAAAGACTAGAGATATCTTCATGAAAATTAGAGATACAAAGGGAGTATTTCATGCAAAGTTAGGCTTAATAAAGGATAGAAACAGTATGGGCCTAACAGAAGCAGAAGATATTAAGAAGATGTGGCAAGAATACACAGAAGAACCATACAAAAATTATCTTAATGACCCAGATAACCACAATGGTGTGATCATTCACCTAGAGTCAAATATCCTGGAGGGCAAAATCATATGGGCCTTAGGAATTACCACTATGAACAAAGCTAGTGGAGATGATGGAATGTCAGCCGTGCTATTTCAAATCCTAAAAGATGATGCTGTTAAAGTGCTGCAGTCAATATGCCAGCAAATTTGGAAAGCTCAATAGTGGTCATAGGCTTGGAAAAGTTCAGTTCTCATTTCAATCTCAAAGAAGGTCAATCCTAAGTAGTATTCAAACTACCATACAATTGCACTCATCTCACATGCTAGCAAGGTAATGCTCAAAATCCTTCAAGCTAGGCTTCAACAGTACATGAACCAAGAACTTCCAAATTTACAAGCTGGATTTTGAAAAGGCAGAGGAACCAGGGGAAAAAAAGTTGCCAACATCCACTGGATCATAAATAAAGCAAGAGAATTCCAGAAATTCATCTACTTCTGCTCCATTGACTATGCTAAAGCTTTTGACTGTGTGGATCACAACAACTGGAAAATTTTTCAAGAGATGAGAATATTAGACCACCTTACTTGCCTCCTGAGAAACCTATATGCATGTCAAGAAGCACCAGTTAGGACCAGACATGGAACAACAGGCTGGTTCCAAATTGGGAAAGGAGTACATTAAGGCTGTATATGTTGTCACCCTGCTTATTTAACTTGCATTCAGAGTACATCATGCAAAATGCCAGGCTGGATGAAACATAAGCTGGAATCAAGATTTCTGGGAGAAATATCAATTACCTCAGATACGCAGATGACACCAAACTTATGACAGAAAAAGGAGAAGCACTCAAAAGACTCAATGATGGTGAAAGAAGAGAGTAAAAGAGCTGGCTTAAAACTCAACATTAAAAAAAAATACAATCATGGCATCAGTCCCCTCACTTCTTGGCAAATAGATGGGGAGACAATGGAAACTGTGACAGATTTCATTTTCTTGGGCTCCAAAATCACTGAAGACAGTGACTGCAGCCATGACATTAAATTCTTGGAAGAAAAGCTATGAGAAACCTGGACAGCATATTAAAAAGTGGAGACTTTTTTTGCTGACAATGTTCCATCTAGTCAAAGCTATGATTTTTTCAGTAGTCATGTACAGATGTGAGAGTAGGACCCTAACTAAGGAAGGCTGTGCTGTGGTTAGTTGCTTAGTAGTATCCAATTCTTTGTGAACCTATGAACTGTAGTCTGCCAGGCTCCTCTGTCCATGGGGATTCTGCAGGCAAGAATACTGGAGTGGGTTGTCCTGCCCTCCTCCAGGGGATCATCCCAAGACAGAGATGGAACCCAGGTATCCCATGTTGTAGGCAAATTTTTACCATTTGAGTTACCAGGGAAGCAAGGAATACTGAGCACTGAAGAATTGATACTTTCAAACTGTGGTGTAGGAAAAGACTTTTGAGAGTTCCTTGGACAACAAGGAGATCCAACTAGTCTATCCTAAAAGAAATGAACTGAATATTCATTGGAAGGGCAGATGCTGAAACTGAAACTCCAATACTTTGGCCAAACCAACACATTAAAAGAGATCCTGATGCTTGGAAAGATTGAAGACAGGAGAAGGGGCCAACAGAGGACAACATGGTTGGATGGCATAACTGATTCAATGGACATGAGTTTTAGCAAACCCTGGGAGATGGTGAAAGACAGGGATACCTGGAGTGCTGCAGTTCGTGGGGTCAAAAGAGTTGAACATAATTGAACGACTGAACAGCAACAAGACTGCTTTATAAGGTATGCAGTTCCCTGTCATGGGAAATAATCAAACAAAGGTAAGAAACCAATACTATAAATTGGAGTGGTGAGGATTCAAACATCAAAGTAGTGAGTTAACAGGGTGACTCTCAACTCAGACCTCCAGTGATTATGTTTCTGAGACATGGGTCCTTAAACCTTTGTGACTGTAAATCCTTAAAGAGCCCATCTATTCCATTCCTATGTTCCCTGCCTCTAACTCATGGTTGTTGTTAGTTGTGTCCAACTCTTTGTGACCCTATGGACTGTAGCCTGCCATGCTTCTCTGTCCATGGGATTCACCAGGCAAGAATATTGGAGTCGGTTGCCACATGATAGGTGCTAATAACTTTACTTAAGAAGAGTATGATTGTGAATTTATATAAGTTACTCTTCATTTCATTCTCTTGTGTCTCCTAAAGAAATACAAGAGTATTTAAAGAAAAGGTACAAAGATAGGCTTTGTAGAAAATATGCATCCAGCATGGAGTAATTGGCACTGAACTAGACCTCAGATCAGGAATATCCCCTGGAGGATGAAATGGCAAAGCATTCCAGTATTCTTGCCTGGAATATCCCATGGACAGAGGCACCTGGCAGGTGACAGTCTATGGGGCTGAAAAAGAGGCCAGGGGATTTAGTGACTGAACAACAACAAGAGAACCTAACAAACATATTTTCCATATATTCAACATTCAATTAAAAAAATCTCTAGATATAGGAAAAAAAAAAAGAAAAAAGAAAAGAAAGAAAGAAAATGCTATCTGTAGTAACTTAAAAAAAAATGCATTCAATAGAAAACAAATCTAAGCCCCAGATATTGGGTCTATCAAACAGCCTAAGACAGTTATTACAAACATATTCAAAAAGGAAAAAAAAAATGTTCAAAGAAGTAAAGGGGAAAAAAAAAGTCTTAAAGAATGGACAAGGAATGTCAAGAGAGAAACGTAAATGATTAAAAAAAAAAATCAGAACTAAATTCCAGAATTAAAATTCCAGGGAAGAGTTAACTCAAATAAACTATGAAGGGCAAGCAATAAAAAGTAAGTTCATGTAGAAATAAAACACTGTGAAGCATGAGAATGTATGAAAATTTGGCCTGGGGTTTCAATTAACATGTCTTTCTATTTTCCTAACAAATGTAGCTTAAACTGCATACCTTTAAAAATACTGATTCAGATTCTAATGTAAACCCCACAATGCATTCATTTTAAAACTTTTAGGGGGACAATTGAGTTTACCACGAGAAGATGAAAATGTTCACATGAAATGAGAAGTCCCCCCAAAAAAGAAGGTAAAATTTGTACACATCATTGAAGATAAGAATGATAACTGGTAAGATCTTCTCCCTAAAATTTACAAGACAAAAATAGTAAAAAATTTAAACTTTCTGACAAAAATTACACAGAAAATTATTTTGAGGAATTTTGAGGAACTAATTAGAGAGGTAATATATATATAATTCACAAGAAACTATTTCTAAGTTCAGCATTGTTTTTAGTTGAGAAAAAATAGAACAAAAATTGAGACCATGTAGCAAGTTTTACTCGTATTTTGCAACATTATATCTACTTTTAAATGATGCTCCCTAATGGTGCTTTTTAGTGACAGAAAATATTCATTATATATGGGATTTAATATATATTTTTTTTTAAGTTTTGGTTTTTAAGTTTTGTTTTGGCAGAGTAAGAGAATGTGAATCTCATCTCCCCAATAAATATCAAAAATATTAACACATCTATATGTGGAAAAATTGTTGCTGAAAACTAACTGGAGAATGACAGAAAGACTTCTGTATAACCAAGACTCTAGGAAAGTTCCACACAGAATTGGGTTAGAAGGGTAAAGAAGCAATTAGGTGGGAAATGTGCCCCTGTAAGACATGGAAGAAGTGGAAGATTACATAATGGAGATCCTGGAGAGTGAGCTGTTTGGTGACTCAACCTTTGGGTCCAATAAGGGATGATTAGTCCCTTTAGCTTGTTTAAAAATCATTAGGACTAACAGGAAGGTTAGGGGCTTCCTTCATGGTTCAGTTGGTAAAGAACCTGCCTGCAATGCAGGAGACTCAGGTTCTATCCCTGGATCAATGAGTTCCCCTGGAGAAGTATATGGCAACCCACTCCAGTATTCTAGCCTGGAGAACTCTGAGAACAGAGAAACCTGGGTGGGCTACAGCCCATGGGGTCACAAAGAGTTGTATCTGACTGGGCAACTAATCTAGACACCCCTCATTAATAGTACACAAAAACTTGCTTACTCCTGAAACAAGGCAGTTGAATCCAGCTGAAGTTTCCCATGACTCTAGCTGGTTTCCCACAATTTCCCCAGCATGCACCCCAAACTAGGCTGAGTGGCTGCTTTTGTCCTACTTGCTCTTCAGTGTAGCTCCACACTAGTCTGAAGATTGCCACAGGTGAGGTGAGTGCTCAGTTTTGAGGGATGAAGTCAGTCTCAGAACAGCGTCTGAAAGGAGGTGAGGTGAGGGACTAAGGAGCCATTACTGGCACTTACAAAGGCAGCACATCAGAAGTTGTCCATGATTCTGATTATGGCTGGGGCCATCACAACCTGCACACAGATATGCCAATGACTTGATTAGCCAACTTGTACTCCAGCATTGTTTCCCTCTGGGGCATGGTGTCAGTTCTGGGAAGGAGAAGACAATAAACATACAGAGAACACAGCCAACTCAGTCTCAAACCTCAAGACATTTGCTCCAGAAATGGGGCATGCCATGCCATGGAAAGACTTGATATTCCTTGAATGGAGGGGAAGCCCAGCCTGACACCTGATATAGACCTAAACCCTCCATCTCCAGCACCATATCCTATCAAGGTGATTTGTTGTTGTTTAGTTGTCATGTCATGTCTGACTCTTTGAGATGTCTTGAACTGTAGCTTGCCAGGTTCCTCTGTCCAAGGGATTTCCTATGCAAGAATACTTTAGCCAATTGTCATTTCCTTTTCCAAAGGATATTTCCAGCCCAGGGATCAAACCCACCTCTCCTACACTGGCAAGCAGATTCTTTACCACTGAGCTAACAGGGAAGCCAAGGTAATGGCTGCCACCAATCTCTGATGAAAGACATGACCAGTAATCACATAAGATCCAGCTCTCCCACCAAAGGCACTGGGTATATGCAGACTGCATAGGGATACACTCATACAGAAACACCTCATCAAGACCAAAATAGGTAACTATTTCTCATGATTTCATAAAGACAGAGAAATATATGAAAAGGAAAAGACACAGGAGTTTGTATCAATTGAAAGAGTAAGAGAAAACCTCTTAAAAATAATGACATAGAAATAAACAATTTTCTAGATAAAGAATTAAAAAAAAAAAAAAAAAACCTTAGTAATAAGAATGCTAAGTGAAAGGAGATCAAATCAAGATGGCAGAATAGAAGGACTTACAGTTATCTCCTAGTGTAAGAACACGAAAATTGCAACTAGCTGTTGAAAAAACATCAAGAGGAGGACTCTGGAACCCACCAAAAAAAAAGAAAAGAAAGATACCCCAAGTCCAAATACAAAAAAAATTGACTATATTAAATGAGACAGTAGGAGGGGCACAATCACAATACAATCATCTCAAACCCTCCAGGTGGGCAACCCACAAACTGGAGAACAATGATGCCTTATAATTTCTCCCACTGTTTTAGAGTTTCTGAGTCCTACATCAGGTATCCTAGCCTATTGTTGTTGTTCAGTCACTAAGTCATGTCGCATCCTTTTTGACCCCATGGACTGCAGCATGCTAGCCTTTCCTGCACTTCACTATCTCCTGGAGTTTTCTCAAACTCATGTTCATTGAGTCAGTGATGCCATCCAACTGTCTCATCCTCTTTTGGCTCCTTCTCCTTCCGTGAACCTTTCACAGCATCAGGGTCTCATAATGCTCTTTGCATCAGGTGGCCAGGGTAATGGTGCTTCAGCTTCAGCATTAGTCCTTCTAATGAATAGTCAGGATTGATTTCCTTCAGGATTGGTTTGATTTCATTGCTGTTCAAGGTACTTCTCCAGCACCACAATTCAAAAGTATAAATTCTTCAGCACTCCACCTTATTTTTGATCCAACTCTCACATCTGTTCATGACTACTGGAAAAACCGTATCTTTATACGGAATTTTGTCAGCAAAGTGATGTGTCTGCTTTTCAACATGCTGTCTAGGTTTGTCATAGTTTTTCTTCTAAGAAGCAAACGTCTTTTAATTTTGTGGCTGTAGGACTGTCTTCAGTTTTGGAGCCCAAGAAAATAAAATTTGTCACTGTTTCATTTTTTCCCCGCTGATTTGCCATGAAGTGATGGTATCAAATGCCATGATCTTAGTTTTTGTTTGTTTGTTTTTATTTTTAATGTTTGCAGATGACACCACACTAGTGGCAGAAAGCAAAGAGGAACTAAAGAGCCTCTTGATGGGAATGAAAGAGGAGACTGGTAAAACTGGCTTAAAACTCAACATTCTCAGCCTAGGGAATCCATCAAGGGACTAGGAACCCCCAGGGAATCTGACTTTGAAGGCCAGTTGGATTTCGTTTCAGGACTTCCACAGGACTGGGGTAAACAGAGACTCCACTCTTGAAGAGCACAAACAAAATCTTGTGTGTACCAGGACCTAGGGCAGAAGAGCAGTGACTCTACAGAAGACTGCACCAGGTCTATTTGCTAGTTTTAGAGAGTCTCCTGTAGAGATGTGGATCAGCAGTGTCTAACTACAGGGACAGTGGCCCTGGCAGCAACAGTTCTGGGAGGTGTTCTTGAAGGATACCATTAACCCTACCAGAGAGCCTGTAGAATCCAGGACTGGGTCGCTTCAAGAAAATCAACTAACAGGGAGGGAGTTCAGTCCCACCCATCAGCAGATAATTGAATGAAAGCTTTACTGAACAAAGCCCTGTCAATCAGAGCAAGACCCAGTTTTCCTCACCACCAATGCCTCCCACCAGCTTTGTGCACCAAGGAACAGACAAAAGAAGCAAGAAGAACTACAGTCCCACAGGCACCAGAACAAAAACCATGACTACAGAAAGTTAATTGAAATGAAAAGGCAGAAAATTATCTTCCAGATGAAAGAACAAAAGATAAAACCCCTAAAAACCAACTGAATGAAGTGAAGACAGGGGGAAATAACGATAGTGCAGATGATCCAGAATATTGGAAAAAGATTGAGGAATATGCAGGAAATGTTTCCTAAAGACCTATAAAAGCTCAAGAACAAAAATAGAGATGAACAGTATCAGTTCAGTTGCTCAGTCGTGTCTGATTCTTTATGACCCCATGGATTACAGCACGCTAGGCCTCCCTGTTCATCACCAACTCCTGGAGTTTACCCAAACTCATGTCCATTGAATCGGTGATGCCATCCAACCATCTCATCCTCTGTCGTCTCCTTCTCTTCATGCCTTTCAATATTTCCCATCATCAGGGTCTTTTCAAATGAGTCAGCTCTTCGCACCAGGTGGCCAAAGTATTGGACTTTCAGCTTCAGCATCAGTCCTTCCAAAGAACACCCAGGACTGATCTCCTTTAGAATGGACTGGTTGGATCTCCTTGTAGTCCAAGAAACTCTCAAGAGACTTCTCCAACAACACAGTTCAAAAGCATCAATTCTTCTGCACTCAACTTTCTTAATAGTCCAACTCTCACATCCATACATGACTACTGGAAAAACCATAGACTTGACTAGGTGGACTTTGTTGGCAAAGTAATGTCTCTGTTTTTTAATATGCTGTCTAGGTTGGTCATAACTTTCCTTCCAAAGATCAAGTGTCTTTTAATTTCATGGTTGCAGTCACCATCTGCAGCAATTTTGGAGGCCAAAATAAAAGTCAGCCATTGTTTACACTGTTTCCCCATCTACTTGCCATGAAGTAATGGGACCTAGTGCCATGATCTTAGTTTTCTGAATGTTGAGCTTTAAGCCAACTTTTTCTCTCTTCTCTTTCACTTTCATCAAGAGGCTTTTCAGTTCTTCTTCACTTTCTTCCATAAGGGTGGTGTCATCTGCTTATCTGAGGTTATAGATATTTCTCCTGGAAATCTTGATTTCAGGTTGTGCTTCATCCAGCCCAGCATTTCTTATGATGTACTCTGCATATAAGTTAAATAAGCAAGGTGACAATATACAGCCTTAACATACTCCTTTTCCTACTTGAAAGCAGTCTGTTGTTCTATGTCCAGTTCTAAGTGTTGCTTCCTCACCTGCGTACAGGTTTCTCAAGATGCAAGACTGGTGGTCTGGTATTCCCATCTCTTTCAGAATTTTCCACACTTTATTGTTATCCACACAGTCAAAACTTCGGTATAGTCAATAAAGCAGAAATAGATGTTTTTCTGGAACTCTCTGGATTTTTTGATTATCCATTCGATGTTGACAATTTGATCCCTGTTCCTCTGACTTTTCTAAAACCAGCTTGAACATCTGGAAGTTCATCGTTCATGTATTGCTGAAGCCCGGCTTGGAAAATTTTGACCATTACTTTACTAGCATGTGCGATGAGTTCAATTTTGCAGTAATTTAAGCATTCTTTGGCATTGTTTTTCTTTGGGATTGGAATAAAAACTTTGGGATTGGAAGAATAGTATAGTAGAATGGATTAACAGCAGAATAACTGAGGCAGAAGAATGGATAAATGACCTATAAGACAGAGTCGTGGAAATCACTGCCGCACAACAGAATATAGAAAGAAGAAAGAAAAAAAAAATGAAGGCACCTTTTCATCTGGGACAACTTTAAATGCAACAATATTTACATTATAGGGGTCATAGAAGGAGAAGAGAGAGAGAAAATACCCAAGAAAATATCTGGAGAAATAGCTGAAAACTTCTTTAACCTGGGAAAAGAAACCAAGGAAGTGTAGAGTCCCACGCAGAGTAAACTCAAGGAGGATCATAGACAAAGACTAATCAAATTGACAAAAATTGAAGATACAGATAAAATATTAAAAGCAAAGAGAAAAACTATAAATAATATACACAGGAACTCCCACCAGGCTATCAGCTGGTTTTTTAATAGAAAGTCTACAAACCAGAAGGGAATGACATATTTGTAAAGTGATGAAAATGAAGAACCTACAAACAAGAATACTCTACCCAGCAAGATTTCTCATTTTAACAGAGAAATCAAAACCTTTATAGACATCAAAATTTAGGAAAATTCAGCACCACCAAACCAGTTTTACAACAAATGCTAAAGGAATTTATCTAGGCAAGAAACACAAGAGAAAGAAGAGACCTGCAAAGAATAAACCCAGAACAGTTAGGAAAATGGTAATAAGGTCATGCATATCAATAATTACCTTAAAATGTAAAGAATTAAATGCACCAACCAAGACATAGGCAGACTGGGTGGATGAAAACATTTGCGTGTATACACTTCCACTTACCACATCTCTCTACACAATCCCCCAAATTTTAGGTTTTTTTTTTTTTTTCCTGTTAAGTTAATCATATTTCCATTATGGCTTGAAACTGTAATTATCTTTTTTTTTCCAGCTATTAATTTTGAAAATGAATAAATATATTTTGTTATTTTGATTATGTAACTAGTTTTTATTTAATAACATTGTATCATTAATGGTCAATAGAAAATAATAGAATTCTATATTCCTAAAACGAATTTAATAGAAAAACTTGGGATCACTTTTTAAAATCCAAATGCACATTAGAGTTATCTTGGAATTTTTTGAAAAATACAAATGGCCAGGTATTGTTTTGTTCCCTATAACTCCAGATGTGATTGTTATAAGCAGCCATGTTTAGAAACAGCTTGACTATATGATGATCTTTAACTTTTATCTAGTTTATTTCACGTTTTCTATGCATATGCAGTGCTCCCAGTTCATTTAGTTTATGTTTTCCAATTTATCCATCTCTCTTCTGTTGTTTCTGTTCTTTCTTAAGCTTTTATTAACTGTAGTTTAAAAATCTTTTTTGTGTGTATGTATGTATATATATGAAAGAAAAGTGAAAATATTAGTCAGTCATGTCCAATTCTTCACCATGTCATGGACTGTAGCCCACCAGGCTCCTCTGTCCATGGAATTATCCAGGCAATAATACTGGTGTGGGTAGTTATCCCCTTCTCCAGGGGGTCTTCTTGACCCAGGGAAGATTGCAGGTGGATTCCTTACAGTTTGACCCACAAAATCTGTACTTAGTTAATAATACTGGAACACATGTTAATTCTCTGTGTTTTTTTTTTTTTTTTACACAAAATACCTCCTTTTGTTTTCAAAATTGAATTAGAAATTTCAAGTCTTATTCAAACATTTTTTAAATCACTAAGATAATCAGCTTTGTAGAGTTTTAGCAGTAATACTAGATACCAGAATAACTGGAACTGTAGCTAAGTTTTGAGTGAATATAAATTAGAAATATACCATTCTATTCATACTTAGCTAAACAAATGGAACCAAAATATAATGATTCTTTTTTTAGCAAAGCAAAAATTCATTTTCTAAAATTTATACTTTATATTATACTTTGTGCACGCTCAGTTGCTTCAGCCTTATCTGATTCTTTGTAACCCTATGGACATATCCCACCAGGCTCCTCTCTCCATGGGATTCTCAGACAAGAATACTGGACTGGGTTGCCTTGTCTTCCTCCAGAGGATCTTCCTGACCCAGGGACTGAACCCATGTCTCTTGTATTGCAGTTGGATTCTTTACAACTGAGCCACTGGGGAAGCCCCTTATATTATACTTATAGTAGATAGTAGATAAAATATAAATTATAAAAAGAACTAATCAGAATTGAAAGATAAAGTAACCAAAATGAAAAACATACTAAAGTAATTAAAAGTAGACTAGGTGACACAAAAAATGCATAAGTGATTTGGAAGATAGAATAATGGAAATCACCCAATCAGAACAGAAAAAAAAAAAAAAAAGGAAAAATAGTTTAAAAAAGGATAATATTTTAAGGGAACTCTGAGAAAACATTAAGCCTAGAAATATGCACATTATAAAGGCCACACTAGGAGAAGGGAAATAATAATGGGTCAATAAAGTATTCAATGCAATTATGACTGAAGACTTCATGAGTCTTAAAGGGAGACAGGTATCCAGGTACAGAAAGAACAGATGGTTCAAAACAAGATTAACCCAAATATACACACACCAGGATATAGCACAAATAAAATGGCAAATTTTAAAAATAGAGAGCTCCAAAGAAAACAAAAATTCCTATAAAAGGGAATCTCCATAAGGTTATGAGTTAATTTTTATACAGAAACTTTGTGAGACAGAAAGGAGCAACATACATTTAAAGTGCTGAAATGGAAATCCCAAAGCCTGAGGTTTACACAGCAGGAATATCATTCAAAATGAAGGAGAGATTTTTAAAACTTCTCAGAAAATAAAAAAATAGAAAGTTCATCAACACAAAACCTACAAAGAAATCTTAAAGGGTCTTCTTTAAGTGGAAACAAACAAACAAACAAACAAAAAAAGGCTCTAACAAAAAGTATATATAGGAGAGGAAAACTATCCCTAGAAAGTAAATATATAGTAAAGGCAAAAGATAAACCACTTAAATAAGTTAGCACAAAGATCAAAAGACAAACAATTGAAAAATTGACTATAATCACAAGAAACAGCGAAATAATCAACATGAAGACGTAAAATGTGACACTAAACACACAAAATGTGAGTAAAAATAAATACATAAGTAGATCTTTTTCAGTGTATTTAAAATTAAATGACTACCAGTTAAAAGGCAACCCACTCTAGTGTTCTTGCCTCGAGAATCCCAGGGATGGAGGAGCCTGGCGGGCTGCCATCTATGGGGTCGCACAGAGTTGGACATGACTGAAGCGACTTAGCAGCAGCAGTAGCAGCAGTTTAAAACAAGTAGATAAAGTTCAACATATATAAATTACATTATAAGCACAAATCAAAACCTTGCAATAGATACACAAATGCTAGAGAGAAAATACAGCATATTGCTAAAGGAAATATTCAAACCGCTAAGGAAGACACTAAAATAAAAAGAAAGGAACAGAGAATTGCAAAAACAACCAGAAAACAAGTAATAAAATGGCAATTAATCCGTGCATGCATGCTAAATCACTTCAATCGTGTCTGACACTTTGCAACCCTATAGACTGTAACCTGTCAGGCTCCATACCTATCAATAATCACTTTAAATGTAAATGGACAAAAGTTCCAATTTAAAGACATAGGATGGCAGATGGGATTAAAAAAACCTGGCTCTTCAATATTCTGCTTGCAAGAGACTTATTTTGGTGCTAAAGACATACTCTTTTTCAGTTTTTCACACAGACTGATTGCAAGAGGGTGAAAAAGATATGTCATGAAAATGAAAATTACAAGAAAGCAGGGGTTGCAATACTCATATAAGAAACAATGTACTTCAAAACAAAGTCTACAAAAATAATAAAGGTCACTATAAAAGAATAAAAAGGATCATTACTAGAAGAGGATATAACAATTTTCACATATGCACCTGATTATGGGACCACCTAAAAGTATAAAGCAAGTATTAACAGATGTAAGAAGATAAATTGACAATAATAATTTGAGACTTTAATGACCCCACTTACATCAATGGACAGATTATCCAGATAAAATAAACAAGTAACAATGGCCTTAGATGACATATTATGTAACAAAGAAATCAATCTGACTCCATATTGGATATATTCTTTTAGCTCTAAACTTTGAGATTAGCTGTCTCTGCTTAGTCATACTGAATCTGCAACTTTGAAAGAGATTATTGGATATAGCCTGAAATATACATGATGATTTATTCTCAAGTCTCAACCTCCCAGCTTAACCTTTAAAGGCATAGCAATTTTCCATTGCATATAGAAATGAAAAGCTGCAGAACAGAAAATAGCAATTCTCTTATTAGAGGTGTATAGGAACATTGAGACCAGACCTACATGGACAGCTGCAAGAACAAAGGATTCTACCACCAAGAAGTTTACAGCAACCAGACATGCCTTATTGTATAACAGAGGCCTGAATTCTAATTCATGCAAGATGGTTCTTTAAGACATTAGTATATTATTTTCCTCGTCTACTGTCCTTTTGAACAAAGTCACTATTCCTTGTCCCGATAACTCATCTCTAAATTATTTGGCCTATTGTGAAGTGAACAGAATGAGCTTCAACTTTGTGTATATACTTAGTAAATATGTACAGTATATTCCATCCAGAAGCACCAGGATATACCTTCTTTACAAGTGTGCATGGAACATTCTCTGGGATATATTACATGCTAAGCTACAAAACAAGTTTCAACAAACTTAAAATTATATAAATTATGTAAAGCATTTTTTCCTGAATAGAATGTTATGAAAATATAAATAAATTAAAGGGAAAAAAGAAAAACACAAACATGTGAAGAACAAATAATATAATACTAAGAAACAAAGAGGTCAATGAAGAAATCAAAGAAGAAATCAGAGAATGCCTCAAGACAATAAAACTAGAAATACAACTTTGCAAAATTTATGTGTGTGTGTGATAGTCACTCAGTTGTGTCCAACTCTTTTTGACCCCCTGAACTGTAGCCCACCAGTCTCTTCTGTCCATGGACTTCTCAAGGCAAGAATACTGGACTGAGTTGCCATTCCCTTCTCCAGGGGGTCTTCCTGACCCAAGGCTTGAACCCAGGTTTCTTGAATTGAAGGTAGATTCTTCTGTAGCAAAAGCTTTCCTAAGAGGACGGTTTATTGTGATACTTCAAGAAACAATAAAAATCTTTGTTAACACCTGTTCTTCTCGAACTAGTCCAAAAACTCAACACGATGGAGGACTCTCAAATTCATTTTGCAGTTGTTGTTTAGTCAGTAAGTCGTGTATGACTCTTGCAACCCAAGTACTTTAGCCCACACATATCCTCTATCCACGGGATTTCCTGGGCAAGAATACTGAAGTGGGTTGCCATTTCCTTCTCCAGGGTATCTTCCTGGTCCAGGGATTGAACCCATAGCTCCTGTATTGGCAGAAGGATTCTTTACCACTGAGTCACCAGTTCAGTTCCGTCGCTCAGTTGTATCCAACTCTTTGCGATCCCATGAATCACAGCACGCCAAGCCTCCCTGTCCATCACCAGCTCCCAGAGTTCACTCAAACTCATGTCCATCGAGTCTGTGATGCCATCCAGCCATCTCATCCACTGTTGTCCCCTTATCCTCCTGCCCGCAATCCCTCCCAGCATCAGTGTCTTTTCCAGTGAGTCAACTTTTCACATGAGGTGGCCAAAGTATTGGAGTTTCAGCTTTAGCATCAGTCCTTCCAATGAAAACCCAGGACTGACCTCCTTTAGGATGGACTGGTTGGTTCTCCTTGCAGTCCAAGCAGCTCTCAAGAGTCTTCTCCAACATCACAGTCCAAAACCATCAATTCTTCAGCAGTCATCCTGTATGCAAGCAGTGAAAATTTTACTTCTTTCTTTCTAAATTACATGTCTTTTAAGGATCCCACAAAAAAAAAGAAAAAAAAAACCAAAACACCCTACTAGAACTTATCAATGAATTTAGTAATGTTGTAATGCTTAAATCAAATCCTTTATGATTATACAGTGGAAGTGAGAAATAGTTTTAAGGAACTAGATCTGATAGGCAGAGTGCCTGATGAATTATGGACGGAGGCTTGTGACATTATACAGGAGACAGGGATCAAGACCATCCCCATGGAAAATAAATGCAAAAAAAGCAAAATGGCAGTCTGAGGAGGCCTTACAAATAGCTGTGAAAAGACAGGAAGTGAAAAGCAAAGGAGAAAAGGAAAGATATCAGTATCTGAAAGCAGAGTTCCAAAGAACAGCAAGGATAGATGAAGCCTTCCTCAGCAATCAATGCAAAGAAATAGAGGGGGAAAAAAAAAAAAAGAAAAGAATGGGAAAGACTAGAGATCACTTCAAGAAAATTAGAGATACCAAGGGAACATTTCATGCAAAGATAGGCTCGATAAAGGACAGAAATGGTATGGACGTAACAGAAGCAGAAGATATTAAGAAGCGGTGGCAAGAACACACAGAAGAACTGTACAAAAAAGATCTTAGCCACCAAGAGAATCATGATAGTGTGATTACTTACCTAGAGGCAGACATCCTGGAATGTGAAGTCAAGAGAGCCTTAGAAAGCAATCTAAAGATTCAATGCAATCCCTATCAAGCTACCAGCAGTATTTTTCACAGAGCTAGAACAAATAATTTCACAATTTGTATGGAAATACAAAAAAACTCAAATAGCCAAAGCAATCTTGAAAAGAAGAATGGAACTGGAGGAATCAACCTGCCTGACTTCAGGCTCTACTACAAAGCCACAGTCATCAAGACAGTATGGTACTGGCACAAAGATAGAAATATAGATCAATGGAACAAAATAGAAAGCCCAGAGATAAATCCACACACCTATGGACACCTTATCTTTGACAAAGGAGGCAAGAATATACAATGGATGAAAGACAATCTCTTTAACAAGTGGTGCTGGGAAAACTGGTCAACCACTTGTAAAAGAATGAAACTAGATCATATTCTAACACCATACACAAAAATATACTCAAAATGAATTAAAGATCTAAATGTAAGACCAGAAACTATAAAACTCCTAGAGGAGAACATAGGCAAAATACCCTCTGACATGAATGACAGCAGGGTCCTCTATGATCCACCTCCCAGAATACTGGAAATAAAAGCAAAAATAAACAAAGGGGATCTAATTAAAATTAAAAGCTTCTGCACAACAAGGGAAACTATAAGCAAGGTGAAAAGACAGCCTTCAGAATGGGAGAAAATAATACCAAATGAAGCAAATGACAAGCAACTAATCTCAAAAATATACAAGCAATTTATGCAGCTCAATTCCAGAAAAATTAACCACCCAATCAAAAAATGGGCCCAAGAACTAAATAGACATTTCTCCAAAGAAGACATACGGATGGCTAAAAAACGCATGAAAAGATGCTCAACATCACTCATTATCAGAGAAATCTAAATCAAAACCACAATGAGGTACCATCTCACACCAGTCAGAACGGCTGTGATCCAAAAGTCTAAAAGTAATAAATGCTGCAGAGAGTGTGGAGAAAAGGGAACCCTCTTACACTGTTGGTGGGAATGTAAACTAGTACAGCCACTAAGGAGAACAGTGTGGAGATTCCTTTAAAAATTGCAAATAGAAATGCCTTATGACCCAGCAATCCCACTGCTGGGCATACACACCGAGGAAACCAGAATGGAAAGAGACACATGTACCCCAGTGTTTTTCGCAGCACTGTTTATAATAGCCAGGACATGGAAACAACCTAGATGTCCATCAGCAGATGAATGGATAAGAAAGCTGTGGTACATATACACAATGGAGTATTACTCAGCCATTAAAAAGAATACATTTGAATCAGTTATAATGAGATGGATGAAACTGGAGCCGATTATACAGAGTGAAGTAAGCCAGAAAGAAAAACACCAATATAGTATACTAACACATATATATGGAATTTAGAAAGATGGTAATGATAACCCTGTATGCGAGACAGCAAAAGAGACACAGATGTATAGAATGGACTTTTGGACTCTGTGGGAGAGGGAGGGGGTGATGATTTGGGAGAATGGCATTGAAACATGTATACTATCATGTAAGAAATAGATCGCCAGTCTATGTTTGATGCAGGGTGCAGGATGCTTGGGGCTGGTGCAGGGGGATGATCCAGAGAGATGATATGGGGTGGGAGGGGGGAGGGCGGTTCAGGATTGGGAACTCATGTACACCCGTTGTGGATTCATGTCAATGTATGGCAAAACCAATAGAGCATTGTAAAGCAAAATAAAGTAAAAATAAAAATTTAAAAAGAAATAAATAAAAAGAAAGCATCACTGTGAACAAAGTTTGTGGAGGTGAGGGAATTCCAGTTGAGCTATTTCAAATCCTGAATGATGATGCTGTGAAAGTGCTGAACTCAATATGCCAGCAAACATGCAAAACTCAACAGTGGCCACAGGACTGGAAAAGGTCAGTTTTCATTCCAATCCCAAAGAAAGGCAATGCCAAAAACTACTCAAACTACCACGCAATTGCACTCATCTCACATGCTAGTAAAGTAATACTCAAAATTCTCCAAGCCAGCTTTCAGCCATACATGAACTGCAAACTTCCAGATGTTCAAGCTGGTTTTAGAAAAGTCAGAGGAACCAGAGATCAAATTGCCAACATCCGCTGGATCATGGAAAAAGCAAGAGAGTTCCAGAAAAAAACATCTATTTCTGCTTTATTGACTATGCCAAAGCCTTTGACTGTGTGGATCACAATAAACTGTGGACAATTCAGAAAGAGATGGGAATACCAGACCGCCTGACCTGCCTCTTGAGAAACTTATATGCGGGTCAGGAAGCAACAGTTAAAACTGGACATGGACAAACGGACTGGTTCCAAATAGGAAAAGGAGTACGTCAATGCTGTATGTTGGCACCCTGCTTATTTAACTTATATGCAGAGTACATCATGAGAAACATGGGGCTGGAAGTAGCACAAGCTGGAATCAAGATTTGCCAGGAGAAATATCAATAATCTAAGATATGCAGATGACACTACCCTTATGGCAGAAAGTGAAGAGAAACTAAAAAGCCTCTTGATGAAAGTGAAAGAGGAGAGTGAAAAAGTTGGCTTAAAGCTCAACCTTCAGGAAAAGGAAGATCATGGCATCTGGTACCATCACTTCATAGGAAATAAACGAGGAAACAGTGGAAACAGTGTCAGACTTTATTTGGTGGGGGGGGGGGGGGCTCCAAAATCACTGCAGATGGTGATTGCAGCCATGAAATTAAAAGAAGCTTACTCCTAGGAAGGAAAGTTATGACCAACCTAGATAGTATATTGAAAAACAGAGATATTACTTTGTCAACAAAGGTTCGTCTAGTCAAGGCTATGGTTTTTCCAGTGGTCATGTATGGATGTGAGAGTTGGACTGTGAAGAAATCTGAGCACCGAAAAATTGATGTGTTTGAACTGTGGTGTTGGAGAAGACTCTTGAGACTCCCTTGGACTGCAAGGAGATCCAATACTTTTGCCACCTCATGTGAAGAGTTGACTCATTGGAAAAGACCCTGATGATGGGAGGGATTGAGAGCAGGAGGAGAAGGAGATGACAGAGGATGAGATGTCTGGATGGCATCACCAACTCTATGGACGTGATTTTGAGTGAACTCTGGGAGTTTACAATGGACAGGAAGGCCTGGTGTGTTGCGATTCATGTGGTCACAAGGAGTCGGACACGACTGAGAGACTGAACTGAACTGAACTGAACTGAAAATAAAAAAAAAAAAATTATCCTGAAAAGCATCTGTTTTCTATACACTAATAACAAACCATCAAGAAGAGAAGCAACAAAAATTCCAGTTTAAAATGGCATCAAATAAATAAAATATCTCAGAATAAATGTAAGTAATGAGTTAAAAGACCCATAGTGTGAAAACTGTAAAAGATAAATGAAGATTATACAGAAAAATGAAAATATATTTAGTATTCACAGTTTGAAAGAATTAGTGATGTTAAAATGGACATTCTACTCAAAGAACCTACAGAGTTAATGCACTATCAAAGAACAGTTTTTACAGAACTAGAACCAATAATCTAAAAATGTATATGGAACCATAAAAGACTCAGAATTGCCAAAACAATTCTGAGAGAAAAGAATAAAGCAGAAAAATAACTCCCAGGCATCAGACTACATTTCAAAGCTATAGTAATCAAAACAGTATAGTACTGGAACAAAACAGGAATCATCAATGGAATAGAATAGAATGACTAGGAATTATCCCATGTTCTGATGGTCAATTAATCTATGACAAAGGAGGCAAAAATATGCAATGGAGAAAAGATGGTCTCTTCAATAAATGGTGCTGGGAAAACTGGATGGCTATATATAATATAATGAAATCAGAACATTCCCTCACACCACATACAAACATAAACTCAAAATTGTTTGAAGATCTAAATATAAGATGTGAAACCATAAAATTCCAAGAAGAGAACATGGGCAGAATCCTCAATTATAAATCATAGTGATATTTTCTTGAAACAATCTCTTAAGTCAAAAGACATTAAAGCAAAAGTAAACATATGGAGTCTAATTCAACTTATAATCTTTTACACAGTAAAGAAAATCATAGATAATTTAAAAAAAAAAACCTACTGAAAGGGAGTAAACATTTGCAAATAATACAACTGATGATGGATTAATATTAAATTATATAAACATCTTATACATTTTAATAACAAGAAGGCAACTTGATTTTAAAATGAACTGAATAAACATTTTTCCAAAGAAGGTATACAGATAGTCAGCAGACACAAGAAAAGATACTCAACATTGCTAATGACCAGTGAAATGCAAATCAAAACCACAATGAGCTATCACTTCGTACCTGTCAGAATGTCTTTTATCAAAAAGTCAAATAACAGAGGTTGGGGAAGATGTAGATAAAAGAGATTTTTAGTACATCATTGGTAGGAATGTAAATTGGTACAGTCACTCTGGAAAACAGTATAGAGGTTTCTAAACAAAGTAAAAATAAAACTACCATATGATCTAGCAATTGTACACTTGATTATTTGCCTAAAGAGCAACCACAAAAATCCCTACTTAGAAAAGATACGTATACACCAATCTGCATACCAGCAATATTTACAATAATAAAGACATGGAATCAACCTAAGTGTCCATCAGTAGAGGAGTAGATTAACTAGATGTGGTGTGTGTGTGTGTGTGTGTATAGAGTATAAATAGATAAATATTCCATAGTGTAAATATACAAGTGCACACACACACACACACATATACATATACATATACATATACATATACAAACAGACTATATAGTTAAAAAAACAGACACCATCAATGGAATAACTATGAAAAGAATGAAATTTTGTGACTTACAATGATATGAATGGATTTGAAGTGCATTGTGCTAAGTAAAATAATTCTGTCAAAGAAAGGCAAGGAGTGTTGAGGTTACTTGTAGTGGAATCTAAAAACTAAAATAATAAATGAATACAGCAAAACAGAAACATACTTTGAGATACAGAGAACAAAGTTACGGTTACCAGTGAGGCAAGGACAGGGGAGAGGAATAAGATAAGGGAAGGGAATTAAGAGATATAAATTATGATGCATTAAATAGAAAAGAAACAAGGATATATTTTATATCACAGGAAAATATAGCCATTATCTTACAATAACATTAAGTGAAGTATAATTTATAAAAATATTTAATTATTATAATTTACACCTAAAACTATTAAAATGTAATATTTCAAATTAACTATATATCAATATATACATATGTAAATAATTTAACAACTCTGAAACTGAAATTTGATTAATATATAAATTTTATTGACATATAGTTGACCTATAAAATTTCATGTGCACAGTGAGGTGATTTGGTTATGCAAATACACATATATAATTTTTTAGATTATTTTCCATCATAGATTATTATAAGATATTGACTATATTTCCCTATGCTACACAGTAAATCTTTGTTGTTTGTTGCATATCTATTTTTTAACTAGAAGTCTAGCATTCTAGTCATACTAAGTCAAACAAGTGGAATCAAAATGTCATAATATTTTCAGTTAGGCAAAACTTATAAGTATTCTAATATATATATATATGTATATATATGTATGTATGTATGTATACACACAAATGCAAAAAAGCAAAATAGCTGTCTGGGGAGGCCTTACAAATAGCTGTGAAAAGACGAGTATTGAAAAGCAATGGAGAAAAGGAAAGATATACCCATTTGAATGCAGAGTTCCAAAGAATACCAATGAGACATATTCAAATTTTCTTAGCTTCTGCCATACAACAGTGTGAATCATCCATAAGAATACATATGGCCCCTCCTTCTTGAAAAAAGAAAGTATTTTTTAAAGCGTGTCTTTGGAAATAATATAGCTACTGAGATGCACAGGAGGGATTATGATCCATTCTGATCTGTAGCATATAAATTGATCCCAGTATTTCAGTTGGGCAAAGGACATTTGGGCAGCATTTCAGTTGAGCAAAGGACAAAAACAAACTGAACATTAATTATAGACCTATGTTTCTAGTTGCAATAATTCCTAATACTTACTACATTTTAACAGTCAGAGCTAAATTAGTAACAAAAGTGTACATACCTGAAATTCAGTATTCCTATAGTTACCCTGATCTAGTAAAATTATGAGACTCTAAACTGCCATAGAAATTATTTCAATAAAAACATCTTCAAAATTCATGCCATCCTATTATGCATCAAATAGGTTAGATTGCAATCTCTGAAAAATTGTTAAGGATAGTAAAGGAAATAATATTGTTTATGGTTAATTAATATGGTTGTTTTTCTCTAATATATATGAAAAAATATATAGTCTTTAAAGGAGAATGTTCTGAATATTTTTTATATTAACCTGTGTATTTATCTCTCTCATACATTGTTAATTTAGTTTTCTATTCATGTTTCCATTTAAACTAACCATTTAAAAATATAGAAAAGAATTAAACTGTGCATGACAAAAATTGAGCATTTCTCTAATTTTATGATCTGAGAGTTTTAAATCTTGCTAAATAAAATAAAGGCTGTACTAAAAAAAAAGAAGAAGAAAAGAAAAGCAATATGAGAACATTTTTTATATTCCAAAATAAATAAAGTACTTTCTGTTACATTAAAATAAATAAAGCAAGCAAGCAAGAAAGAAAGCCTTCCTTAGCAATCAATGCAAAGAAATAGAGGAAAACAATAGAATGGGAAAGACTGGAGATCTCTTCAAGAAATTAGAGATACCAAGGGAACATTTCATGCAAAGACAGGCTCAATAAAGGACAGAAATGGTAGGGACCTAACAGAAGCAGAAGGTATTAAGAAGAGGTGGCAGAATACACCTAAGAACTGTACAAAAGAGAGCTTCACGACCCAGATAATCATGATGTCTCCTAGAGCCAGACATCCTGGATTGTGAAGTCAAGTGGGCCTTAGGAAGCATCACTACGAACAGAGCTAGTGGAGGTGATGGAATTCCAGTTGAGCTATTTCAAATCCTGAATGATGATGCTGTGAAAGTGCTGCACTCAATATGCCAGCAAATATGAAAAACTCAGCAGTGGCCACAGGACTGGAAAAGTTCAGTTTTCATTTCAATACCAAAGAAAGGGAATGGCAAAGACTACTCAAACTACTGCATAATTGCACACATCTCACACGCTAGTAAAATAATGCTCAAAATTCTCCAAGCCGGGCTTCAACAATACGTGAACTGTGAAACTTCAGTTGTTCAAGCTGGTTTTAGAAAAGTCAGAGAAACCAGCCACATTTTTCACAGAACTAGAACAAATAATTTCAAGATTTGTATGGAAATACAAAAAACCTCGAATAGCCAAAGCAATCTTGAGAAAGAAGAATGGAACTGGAGGAATAAACTTGCCTGACTTCAGGCTCTACTACAAAGCCACAGTCATCAAGACAGTATGGTACTGGCACAAAGACGGACACATAGATCAATGGAACAAAATAGAAAGCCCAGAGATAAATCCACACACATATGGACACCTTATCTTTGACAAAGGAGGCAAGAATATACAATGGAGTAAAGACAATCTCTTTAACAAGTGGTGCTGGGAAAACCAGTCAACCACTTGTAAAAGAATGAAACTAGATCACTTTCTAACACCGTACACAAAAATAAACTCAAAATGGATTAAAGATCTAAATGTAAGATCAGAAACTATAAAACTCCTAGAGAAGAATATAGGCAAAACACTCTCAGAAATAAATCACAGCAGGAACCTCTATGATCCACCTCCCAGAATTCTGGAAATAAAAGCAAAAATAAACAAATGGGATCTAATTAAAATTAAAAGCTTCTGCACAACAAAGGAAACTATAAGCAAGGTGAAAAGACAGCCTTCTGAATGGGAGAAAATAATAGCAAATGAAGCAACTGACAAACAACTAATCTCAAAAATATACAAGCAACTTATGCAGCTCAATTCCAGAAAAATAAACGACCCAATCAAAAAAATGGGCCAAAGAACTAAATAGACATTTCTCCAAAGAAGACATACGGATGGCTAACAAACACATGAAAAGATGCTCAACATCACTCATTATTAGAGAAATGCAAATCAAAACCACAATGAGGTACCACTTCACACCAGTCAGAATGGCTGCGATCCAAAAATCTGCAAGCAATAAATGCTGGAGAGGGTGTGGAGAAAAGGGAACCCTCCTACACTGTTGGTGGGAATGCAAACTAGTACAGCCACTATGGAGAACAGTGTGGAGATTCCTTAAAAAAATTGCAAATAGAACTACCTTATGACCCAGCAATCCCACTTCTGGGCATACACACCGAGGAAACCAGAATTGAAAGAGACACATGTACCCCAATGTTCATCGCAGCACTGTTTATAATAGCCAGGACATGGAGACAACCTAGATGTCCATCAGCAGATGAATGGATAAGAAAGCTGTGGTACATATACACAATGGAGTATTACTCAGCCGTTAAAAAGAATTCATTTGAATCAGTTCTGATGAGATGGATGAAACTGGAGCCAATTATACAGAGTGAAGTAAGCCAGAAAGAAAAACACCAATACAGTATACTAACACATATATATGGAATTTAGGAAGATGGCAATGACGACCCTGTATGCAAGACAGGAAAAAAGACACAGATGTGTATAACGGACTTTTGGACTCAGAGGGAGAGGGAGAGGGTGGGATGATTTGGGAGAATGGGAATTCTAACATGTATACTATCATGTAAGAATTGAATCGCCAGTCCATGTCTGACGTAGGGTGCAGCATGCTTGGGGCTGGTGCATGGGGATGACCCAGAGAGATGTTGTGGGGAGGGAGGTGGGAGGGGGGGTCATGGTTGGGAACGCATGTAAGAATTAAAGATTTTAAAATTTAAAATAAATAAATAAATAAATAAATAAAAATTTAAAAAAAAAGAAAAGTCAGAGAAAACAGAAATCAAATTGCCAACATCCGATGGATCATCAAAAAGCCTGAGAGTTCTAGAAAAACATCTATTTCTGCTTTATTGACTATGCCAAAGCCTTTGACTGTGTGGATCACAATAAACTGTGGAAAATTCTGAAAGAGATGGGAACACCAGACCACCTGACCTGCCTCTTGAGAAATGCAGGTGAGGAAGCAACAGTTAGAACTGGACACGGAACAACAGACTGGGTCCAAATAGGAAAAGGAGTACGTCAAGGCTGTATATTGTCACCCTGCTTATTTAACTTATATGCAGAGTACATCATGAGAAACGCTGGGCTGGATGAAACACAAAGCTGGAATCAAGATGCTGGGAGAAATATCAATAATCTAAGATATGCAGATGACACCACCCTTTTAGCAGAAAGTGAGGAAGAACTATAGAGCCTCTTGTTGAAATGAAAGAGGAGAGTGAAAAAGTTGGCTTAAAGCTCAACATGCAGAAAACTAAGATCAGGGCATCTGGTCCCAACACTTCATGGCAGATAGCAGTGTTAACAGTGGCTGACTTTATTTTTCTGGGCTCCAAAATCACTGCAGATGGTGATTGCAGCCATGAAATTAAAAGACACTTGCTCCTTGGAAGGAAAGTTATGACCAGCCTCAACAGTATATTAAAGAACAGAGACATTACTTTGCCAACAAAGGTCCATCTAGTCAAGGCTATGATTTTTCCAGTGGTCATGTATGGATGTGAGAGTTGGACTATAAAGAAAGCTGAGCACTGAAAAAGTGATGCTTTTGAACTGTGGTGATGGAGAAGACTCTTGAGAGTCCTTTGGACTGCAAAGAGCTCCAACCAGTCTATCCTAAAGGAGATCAGTCCTGGATGTTCATTGGAAGGACTGATGTTGAAGCTGAAACTCCAATACTTTGACCACCTGATGCAAATAGCTGACTCATTGGAAAAGACCATGATTCTGGATAGACTGAGGGCAGGAGGAGAAGGGGACAACAGAGGATGAGATGGTTGGATTGCATCATCAACACGATGGGCATGGTTTTGGGTGTACTCTGGGAGTTGGTGATGGACAGGGAGGCCTGGTGAGCTGTGTTTCATGGGGTCACAAAGAATCTGACTTGACTGAGTGACTGAACTGAACTGAACTGAACTGAATGTATGCAAAATCTTTTCTACTACACTTGATAAAGGCTTGAGAAAGAACCTCAAAAAAAAAAAAAAAAAGAAATGGAGAAACTGGAGAATCTAAACTAAATGAAATGGAATATACAATATAAAATAGAAAAAGTGAAACAAACTAGATAAATGATCATCATATATTCCAGTTGTCCTTAAATATGACTGCTCATTAGAAACATATCCGGAGCCTTGGAGAGAAAAGCAATACTTGAGAAATTTCATTTTTCAAAAAATTTTAAGATAATTCTGATAAGCATCTGGATTTTAAAAAGTGATTGCATATTTTTCTATTAGGTTCTGGTTTTGGTGATTTGGAGTTCTGTTATTTTTTTGTTGACCAATCATGATGCAATGGTATTAAGTGATTAATAATTACATATTCACAATAGTAAAATATGTTTATCTGCTTTCACAATCAATAGACAAAAAAAAGAAAATTAAAATTGCAAGGCTCAATGTGAACATGATTAACAATAATATAAAATAAAATAGATACATACAATTTGGTCTTGTGGGGCGGGGGGGGGGGGGGGGCGGTGCGCTGTCAAGCAGTGTTGTGGCAATTGGAAATGCATATATGCACATGTTTTCATCCACCCAGCCAGTCTATGCCTTTTGGTTGGTGTATTTAATCCATTTACATTTAAGGTAATGATTTATATCTATGAACCTATTAACATTTTCTTAAATATTTTGGGTTTATTTTCTATAGGTCTTTTCCTTCTCCTGTGTTTCCTACCTAGAGAAGTTCCTTCAGCATTATTGTAAAGCTGTTTTGGTGGTGCTGAATTCTCTTAACTTTTGCTTGTCTGGGAAGCTTTTAATTTTTCCATCAAATCGGAAGCAGAGTCTTGCTGGGTAGAGTATTCTTGGTTCAAGGTTCTTCCCTTTTATCAGTTTAAATATATGATGTCATTCCCTTCTGACCTGTAGATTTTCTGTTGAGAAATCAGCTGATTACCTGATGAGAGACCCCTGGTATGTTTAATTTATTTATTTATAAATTGAAGGATAATTGCTTTACATATTTTTTTGTTTTCTGTCAAACCACAACATGAATCAACCATACGTATACATGTATCCTCTCCTTTTTGAACATTTCTTCCACATCGCTCCCCATCCTACCCCTCTAGGTGGATGCACAGCTCATTTGAGTTTCCCGAAACATACAGTGAATTCCTTTTGGCTGTTTTACGTATGGTAATGTAAGTTTCCATGAGTTTCCATGTTATTCTCTCTATGCAAATACCTTCTCCTCACCATGTCCATAAGTCTATTCTCTATGTCTATTTCTCCATTGCTGCCCTGTAAATAAATTCTTCAGTACCATTTTACTAGATTCCATATATATGCATTAGATTATGACATTTATCTTTCTCTTTCTGACTTACTTAACTTTGTATAACAGGTTCTATGCTCATTCACCTCATTAGTGAAAAGTGAAAGTTGCTCAGTCGTGTCTGACTCTTTGCAAACTCATGGACTATATAGTCCATGGAATTCTCTAAGCCATAATGCTGGAGTGGGTAGCCTTTCACTTGTCCAGGGGATCTTCCCAACCCAGGGATTCACCTCATTAAAACTGATGCAAATGTGTTACTTTTTCTGTCTGAGTAATATTTCATTGTGTATAGGTACCACAACTTCTTTATCCATTCATCTGTTGATGGACATCTAGGTTGCTTCCATGTTCTAGCTATTTTAAACAGTGCTGCAGTGAACAACGGGTTACATGGATCTTTTTCAATTTTGGTTTCCTCCAGGTATACGCCTAGGAGTGGGATTGCTGGGTCATATGATGATTTTATTTCTAGTTTTTCAAAGAATTTCCATACCATAATCCATAGTGGCTGTATGAATTAACATTTCCATCAACAGTGCAGAAGCATTCCCTTTTCTCCAAAACCTTTCCAGAATTTATTCTGTGTAGACACTGTTGATAGCCACTCTCTCTGGAGTGAGGTAATATTTCACTGTAGTTTTGATTTGCATTTCTCGAGGAGAGTGAAAAATTTGGCTTAAATCTCAACTTTCAGAAAACTAAGATCATGGTATCTGGTCCAATCACTTCATGGGAAATAGATGGAGAAACAGTGGAAACAGTGTCAGACTTTATTTTGGGGGGGGGGCTCCAAAATCACTGCAGATGGTGATTGCAGTCATGAAATTAAAAGATGCTTACTCCTTGGAAGGAAAGTTATGACCAACCTAGATATCATATTGAAAGGCAAAGAGATTACTTTGCTGACTAAGGTCCGTCTAGTCAAGGCTATGGTCTTTCCATCAACCCTCTCTCCCGCTACAATCTCCTTTCTCAAGACTACTTTGGCTTTTCAGGGTATTTTGTGTTTCCTCATGAATTGTGAAATTGTTTTAGGAAGTTCTGTGGAAGGAAAACGTTGGTAATTTGAAAGGGATTACATTAAATCTGTAGATTGAATTTGGTAGTACAGTCATTTTCACAATATTGACTCTTCCTACTCAGAAACATAGAAAATCTCTCCATCTGTTTATGTAATCTTTGATTTCTTTCTTTAATATCTTATAATTTTCTGTGTACAGTTTTTTCATCTCAGATAAGTTTATTCCTAGATATTTAATTCTTTTTGTTGCAATGGTGAATGGGATTGATTCCTTAATTGCTTTCTGATTTTTCATTGTTAGTATATAGAAATGCAAATGACTTCTGTGTTTTGATTTTGTATCTTGCAACTTTGCTAAGTTCATTATTTCAAGTAATTTTCTGGTACTATCTTTAGGGCTCTATGTATAGTATCATGTCATCTGCAAACAGTGAGAACTGTACTTCATTTCCGATCTGGATGCCTTTTATTTCTTTTTCTTCTCTGATTGCTGTGGCTAGGACTTCCAGAAATATTTTGAATAATAGTGGTGAAAGTGGACACCCTTGTCTTGTTCCTTCTCTTAGGGGGAATACTTTCACTTTTTCACCATTAAGAATAATGTTTGCTGTAGGCTTATCATATATGGCCTTTACTTTGTCGAGGTAGGTTCCTTCTATGCCCATTTTTTTGGAGAGTTTTAATCATAAATAGGTGCTAAATTTTATCAAAGCCTTTTTATGCATCTATTGGGATGATCATATGCTTTTTTTTTTCTTTCAGTTGTTAACATGGTGTATCACATTGATTGATTTGTGTATATTGAAGAATTCGTGCATCCCTGGAATAAACTCAGCATGATCATGGTGAATGAGCTTTATGTTGTGTTGCTGAATTCTGTTTGCTAAAATTTTGTTGAGGAATTTTGTATCTAAGTTCATCAGTGATATTGGCCCATAGTTTTCTTTTTTGTGTTGTCATTCTCTGATTTTGGTATCAGGGTGATGGTATCCTGGTAGAATGAGTTTAAAAGTGTTCTTTCCTCTGCAATTTTTTGAAAGAGTTTTAGAAGGATAGGCATTAGCTCTTCTCTAAATGTTTGATAGAATTCTGTGAAGACTTCTGGTCCTTGGAGTTTTGTTTTTCTTTTTTTTTGGTGGTGGTGGTGGTGGGGGGACTTTTGATCACAGCTTTACTTTCAGTGCTTGTAATTGGGTTGTTCATAATTTCTATTTCTTCCTGGTTCAGCCTTGGAAGGTTGAACTTTTCCAAGAACCTGGCCATTTCTTCCAGATTATCTTTTTTTATTGCCATATAGTTGTTCATAATAATCTTTTATAATCCTTTGTATTTCTGCATTGTCTGTTGTAACCTGTCCTTTTACATTTCTAATTTTGTTGATTTGATTCTTCTCTCTTTTTTCTTGATGAGTCTGTCTAAAGGTTTGTCAATTTTATCTTCTCAAAGAAGCAGCTTTTATTTTATTAATCTTCACTATTGTTTCTTTCATTTCTTTTTGCTCGAATCTTTATGATTTTTTTTCTTTTTATTAATTTTGGGTGGTTTTTTTTTTTCTTCCTTTTTCTTTTTCCAGTTGCTTTAGGTGTACAGTTAGGCTGTCTATTCGATATTTTTCTCCTTTCTTGAAGTGGGATTGTATTGTTATAAACTTCCCTCTTAGAACTGCTTTTGCTGCATCCCATAGGTGTCAATTGTTATATATTCATTGTCATTTGTTCCTAGATTTTTTTTTTAACTTCCCTTTTGATTTGTTCAGTAACCTGTTGGTTATTTAGAAATGTGTTGTTTGATCTCCATGTGTTTGTTTTTCTTACAGATTTTTTCTTGTAATTGATATCTAGTCTCATCACGTTGTGGTTGGAGAAGAGGCTTGATACAGTTTCAATTTTCTTAAATTTACTGAGGTTTATTTTATGACCCAAGATGTGGTCTATCCTGGAGAATGTTCCATGTGCACTTGAGAAGAAGGTATATTCTTCAGCATTTGCATGGAATGTCCTGAAGATATCATTGAGATGCATCTCAGATAATGTGTCATCTAAGACGTGTTTCTTATTAATTTTCTGTTTTGATGATCTGTCCGTTGGTGTAAGTAGGGTGTTGAAATTTCCTACTCTTATTGTGTTACTGTCTATTTCTCCTTTTCTGTCTTTTAGTGTTTGTCTTATGTATTGAGGTGTTCCTATGTTGGGTGCATAGATATTTACAATCGTTATGTCTTCCCATTGGAATGATCCCTTGATCATTATGTAGTGTCCTTCCTGATTTCTTGTCATCTTCTTTATTTTAAGGTCTATTTTGTCTGATATGAGGATTAGTACTCCAGCTTTCTTTTGTTTCCTATTTGCATGGAATATATTTTTCCATCCTTTCACTTTCAGTTTATATGTGTCTTTAGGTCAGAAGTGAGTTTCTTGTAGACAGCATATATATGGGTCTTGTTTTTGTATTCATTTAGCCGCTCTGTGTCTTTTGGTTGGAGCATTTAATCTGTTTACATTTAATGTAATTATTGATGTATACGTTCCCATTTCTTTTTTTTTGTTTGTTTGTTTTTTTTTTTGTTTGATTTTGTAGACATTTTTGTTCTCTTGTACTTTTTGACTATATAAGTCCTTTTAACATCTTTTGTAAAGCTCATTTGGTGGTACTGAGTTCTGTTAACCTTTGCTTCTCTGAAAAGCTTTTGACTTCTCCATCAATTTTGAATGAGATCCTTGCCAGGTACAGTAATCTTGGTTGTTAATTTTTCTGTTTCAGCACTTTAAATATATTCTGCAATTCCCTTTTGGTCTGCAATGTTCCTGCTAAAAGATTAGCTGTTAAACATATAGGATTCCTCTTGTATGTTACTTGTTGCTTTTCACTTGCTGCTTTTAATATTCTTTCTTTGTGTTTAGTCTTTCTTAGTTTGATTAGTATGTGTCTTGGCAAGTTTCTCCTTGGGTTTATCCTGTATGGGACTCTTTGTGCCTCTTGAACTTGACTGACTTTTTCATGTTAAGGAAAATTTTAACTGTAATCTCTTCAAAAATTTTCTCATATCCTTTATTTTTCTTTTATTCTTTTAGACCCCTATAATTGAAATGTTGCTGTGTTTGATACTGTCCCAGAAGTCTCTGAGACTATCCTCAGTTCTTTTCATTCTTTATATTTTATTCTGCTCTTTAGAATTTATTTCCAACATTTTACCTTCCAGCTCACTGATTCATTCTTCTGTCGCTGATATTCTCCTCTTGATTCCTTCTAGAGTATTTTTAATTTCAGTAATTGTGTTGTTTATCACTATATGTTTATTCTTTTATTCTTTTAGGTCTTTGCTAATTGATTCTTGCATTTTCTCTATTCTATTTTCAAGGTTTTTTTTGTTTGTTTGTTTTTGTTTGTTTGTTTGTTTGTTTTTAATCATCTTTGCTTAAAGCTCAACATCAGAAAACTAAGATCATGGCATCTGGTCCCATCACTTCATGGCACATACATGGGGAAACAGTGAAAACAGTGGCTGACTTTATTTTGGGGGGATCCAAAATCGCTGCAGATGGTGATAGCAGCCATGAAATTAAAAGACACTTATTCCTTGGAAGGAAAGTTATGACCACCTTAGACAGCATATTAAAAAGCAGATGTATTACTTTGACAACAAAGGTCTGTCTAGTCAAGGCTATGGGTTTTCCTGTGGTCATGTATGGATGTGAGAGTTGGACTGTGAAGAAAGCTGAGCACCGAAGAATTGATGCTTTTGAACTGTGGTGTTGGAGAAGATGCTTGAGAGTTCCTTGGACTGCAAAGAGCTCCAACCAGTCCATCCTAAAGGAGATCAGTCTTGGATGTTCATTGGAAGGACTGATGTTGAAGCTGAAACTCCAATACTTTGGCCACCTGATGTGAAGAGCTGACTCATTGGAAAAGACCCTGATGCTGGGAAAGACTGAGGACAAAAGGAGAAGGGAATGAGAAAGGATGAGATGGTTGGATGGCATCATCAACTCGATGGACATGGGTTTGGGTGTACTCTGGGAGTTGATGATGGACAGGGAGGCCTGGAGAGCTGAGGTTTATGGGGGTCACAAAGAGTTGGACACAACTAAATGACTGAACTGAACTAATCATCTTTACTATCATTTTTCTGAGCTCTTTTTCAGGTAGTTTGCCCATTTCCTTATTATTTATTTGGGCTTTTGGGTTTCTAGTTTGTTGCTTCATTTGTGTAGTATTTCTCTGCCTTTTCATTACTTTTTTTTTTTTTTTTTAAAGCTTATTGTGTTTGAGGTTTCCTTTCCCTAGGCTTTAAGGTTGAATTCTTTCTTCCTTTTGGTTTTGCCCTTCCAAGGTTGGTTCAGTTGTTTGTGTAAGCTGTATATAGGGTGAGATTTGTGCTGAGTTTTTGTTTGTTTGGTTGGTTTTCCTCTGATGGGCAAGGCTGAGTGAGGTGATAATCCTGTCTGCTGATGATTGGGTTTGTATTTTTGTTTTGTTTTTTATTTAGAAGAGACATCCTACACAGGGTGCTACTCATAACTGGGTGATGGCAGGTCTTATATTCAAGTGATTTCCTTTTTGTGAGTTCTCACTATTTGATTCTCACTAGGGTTAATTCTCTGGTAGTTTAGGGTCTTGGAGTCAGTGTTCCCAAAACTTCAGGGCTTATTCTCTGGCCAGGAATGAGAATTCCACAAGTGGTTTGTAATAGCATTACGTGAGATTAAAACAAATACCCAGAAATCAGAAACCAAAGATGAACCCCAGACAAATGGCAGTTACAAAATCAGGCAAATAATAATTAAAATAATGAAGTATAGACATATACATATACACCCATAAGCAAAATCAAAGCAGTCCGATAAAAATAAAGTACAATATATTGACCCAGCGAACAAAGTAAACCAAAAATTTTATCTACCAGGTAAGAACAAAACTAACTAAAGCACAAACTGGAAAACAAATCTAAAACAAGAAAACTAGCAAATATGTTGATATGAAAGGAAAGAAAGAAACAAAAAAAGAAAGAATAGGTATGCAAAAAAAAGAAAAGAATAGATATGCAAAGTTAAGTAGAGGTAGATAAAGAAGATATATATACATTAAAGATTAATTGCAAGGGGAAAAGAACAGTAAGAAAAACAAAAAAAAAAGGAATAAATGTAAAAAATTATAGATTTTAAAAAATTAAAATTAAATAAAGGAAAAAAAAAAAGATACAACAAAGGAAAAAAAGAAAAAGGAAAACTCCACAGAACTGCGAAAGCCCAAAATAGAGGCAGAGGTTTATAACTACAAAAAAATTATTACTAAAAAACAAAATCAAAAGCTTAATTAGATTTCTTAGTGCTCATAAAATTGACAACTACAATGAGTGAGGGAGGGAAGGGAAAAATAAGAAAAAGGAAAATAAATCATCAATAATATACAGAACAAGTCAAAACATAAGAATAATACATGGTTTTCTTGAGTCACTGCTATCAGTGTCCTTTCCTTCACTGGAAGTCACAGTCCACCTCATCTCCCTATAATGCCCTCCAACACTGTGCTGGTCTCTGGACCTTCTGTAGGGGAAGCTCAGGTTCTAATCTGGTCCTATTCCTTTGTGTTCTTGTCTCCAATGTCCAGATCTATCAGAACTAGTGTGTTTTCTTTTCTGGGGGTTCTCAATGTCCTTTTATATATTTATTGACACAAAGTTTTCTTAGTTGACCTTGTGGATTTAATATGCTGCTTATACAGTTGGTGGGAAGGTTTTGAGTATTTTCCTTAGCCACACTGCACCTGGGTTTCAATTGTGGTCTTATTTCTACCTTTGCATTTGGGCCGCCCACTGGGGTTTGCTCCTGAGGCTGCCCTGGAGGACTTAGGTTTGCCCCAGTAAGGTCCAGATATGTAGGTGGTGGAACTGATTGAGTCACAGGTGCAATACACAGGGGAGTTGGCGGCTAGGACAGCAGGAAATACAGTACCTCAGAAGGGTTTGGCAGCCAGTATTGGCCAATACATCCACTGTTCTTGCCTGGAGAACCTCCCCCCACCCCCACCCCCTGACAGAGAAGCCTGGTAGGTCACAGTGCACAGGGTCACAGAGTCGGACACGACCAAAGTGACACCATGTGCATAAACACAAGACATTTTTTGCCTGTGTCCTCTCTTTGCCAGTGAGGGTTCAATGTGAAGGTGGTATAGCTGCTTGGGTTGTGGGGACCCTGGGGATGCCAACTGTACAGGGACATGGACTACCTCCATGACAGGAGTTATGGCCCTATCAGTGTCTTTTTCAAGCCTCTTGTAGCTGGCAATCAGAAAACCTCTTTGGCCAGTCTTTCTCCATAGCTCTGACCATTCAGGCACTTACACGGCTCCCTTGCCTGGGGTCTTTCTCTGCTTTCAGTGTGTCAGGTACATAGAGGGTCCCCCTGGCTGGTCCTACTCTGTAGATCGGCGCACCAGGCACTTAAAGTGGCACGCTGGGTGGGGGTCCTACTCTGGAGTTCAATGCAATAGGCATTTAATGGGCCAGCCTCTCAATTGTTCAGCTGTCAATGCTGGCATATGGGGAGAGACAGGCTATATTGATGGCTCCACTCCCTACATGTGACTCAGCAGTATCACCCTGCTCCCATGGCTGCCTGGCTTTCCTCCACAGGCTTTTCCCACCCCAATCTTCTCCCTCACATCCCCTTGATCAATCTCTCAGCAGTCAGGAGCAGCCCTCACCCTGGAGATTTTCCACAATCCCTACACTCCAGCTCCCAGCCTCTGTGCCATCTAAGAGACCTGTTCAGGGTAGTATGGCCGTGTCAAGGACTGTCTGATTCTCATTCCATTTAGGCTGTCACAGATCAGCTGTTTCTCTCTCATCCTTAAATGTTTCTCTTCTGACTCAGACAACAGCCCAGATGTGTGAATCCGAACTCTGCTTCACTTCCCCACCCACCAAGGGCAGTTCCAGTCCTATTAACACCCCTGTGTTTCCCCCTAGTTCCCTCATCCTAATGAGTTCTGTGTGGTTCTATAAATCATTTTCCGCTTGTCAGGTACTTCTGTCTGCTCTCAGCTGGTGTTCTGCATGCACTTCTGTGTCTGAAGGTGTATTCCTGATGTATCTGTGGAGAGAGATGTACTCCATGTCCACCTACTCTTCCACCATTTTGTTCTCTTCTCCTTGTATGTTATATGTCATTTTTCCCTAGTTGTTTTTACTATTTTATTTCTGTCTTTATTTATTTATTTATTTATTTTCCATTTTTGTCTCAGTTTTTTCCTCCTTGGGCTTATCCTTCCTGGGACTCTCTGTGCTTCCTGGACTTGGTTGATTGTTTCCTTTCCCAGGTTCAGAAAGTTTTTAGTTATTATCTCTTCAAAGGAATTTCTCAGATTTTTTCTGTCTCTTCTCCTCCTGGGACCCCTATAATGTGAATACTGGTGTGCTTAATATTGCCTAGAGGTCTCTTAGCCTGTCTTTATTGCTTTTCATTCTTTTTCTATATTTTGTCCTGCAACAGTGATTGCCACCATTCTCTCCTCCAGGTCATTTATCCATTATCTGCCTCAGTTATTCTACTATTGATTCCTTCTACTGTATTATTTATTTCTGTTTGTTTGTTCTTTAGTTCTTGTAGGTCTTTGATAAGCATTTCCTGCATCTCCTCAACCTTTGACTCCATTCTTTTCCCAAGATCCTGAATCATCTTCACTATCATTATTCTGAATCCTTTTCCTTGAAGGTTGCCTATATCCACTTTATTTAGCTGTTTTTCTGGGATTTTATCTTGTCCCCTCATCTGGGGCATAGCTTATTGCTTTTTCATTGTGATTAACTTTCCATATATGGTTTATTATTTATAATATGAGCCTGTTCTTCTTATTGCTTCTTCTGTCTTCCCTCTGATGACTGAGCCTAAGAGGCTTGTGTAAGTTTCTAGGTGGAAGGGACAGGCAATGGGAAAAACTAGGTTTGCTCTGGTGATCAGGGTCTTGCTCAGTAAAGGTTTAATCCAATTTTCTGCTGATGAGTAGGATTGCACTTCCTCCTTGGTAGCTGTTGGGCCTAAGGTGTCCCAGCCTTGAGTCTATTGGCTGTGTGGTAGGGTTAGTGGCAAACTCAAAGAGGATTTATGCCAACAGGGACCTTCCAGTGTTCCCATCCCTGTGGTGAGTCTCTGCTGGTCTGGGCCTCCACAGGAGGTCTCCAACACTATCATGTAGTTTTGGTTCAGTCTCCTATGGGGTCACTGCTCCTCTCTTCTGGGTCTTGGTGCAGGCAAAATGTTGTTTGTGCACTCCAACACTGAAATCTCTTTTTCCCCCAGTCCTCTGGAAGTCCTATCTATAATCAAATCCCGCAGGCACTCAAGGCCAAAATCCTTGGGGATTTCAAATCCCTTTGTGGGATGCTCAGCCAGGGAAGCTTGACATGGGGTTCAAAATGTTCAAAATAGTGTGATAACTTCCTTGGTATTATTATTCTCCAGTCTATACGTCACCCACCTGGCAGGTATAGGACTTGATTTCATTGTGATTGTGCCCCTCCTACCATCTCTCTGCAGCTTCTTCTTTGTTTCTGTACATGGGGTATCTTCTGTTGGTGGGTTCCAGCATCCTCCTGTTTATGGTTGTTCAACAGCTAGTTGCAATTGTGGTGCTCTCACAGGAGGAGATGAGCACATATCCTTCTACTCCTCCCTTTTGGACTGATAGCCTAGAGATTTTTAAAATTGATGTATAGTTGGTTTACAATATTGCATTCATTCATGATGTATAGCAAAGTAAATTATATATATAGTCATTTATGTGTATATTATTTTTCATATTTTTCTTCATTACGGTTTTCCACAGGATATTGAAGAGATCCAGCATCTCTTTCTATAAGGCTGGATCAGTATAATAAAAATAAATTTAAACATTCGATGAGAAGACATGTGAAATTACAGTCTTTTTGTGCAGACCAGGTATATGTGGATTAGTATCTACTATAACATTTTTATTAAAAGAACTGGTACCTTATCTTATTGTTGTTTAGTTGTTAAGTCTTGCCACCTCTTTTGCAACACCAAGAATTGTAACCTGTCAGGCTCCTCTGTCCATGAGGTTTCCCAGACAAGAATACTAGAATGGGTTGTCATTTCCTTCTTCAGGGGATCTTCTTGACCCAGGAATTGAACCCACCTCTCCTGTATTGCAAGGCAGGTTCTTTACCACTGAGCATCAGGGAAGCCTTATCTTATTTTTCCTATAAAAACGTCTTGCTAAATTCATTGATAATTCTAGAATAATAACTGTCACATAAAAAAAAAAAAACTGTTGAAGTAAATGTATAAATGATTTCCCTAGGACAATAAAGCAGTAGTACAGTGATTTCCCTAGGGCAATAAAAGTGTAAATGAAAGTGAAGTTGTTCAGTCGTGTCGACTCTTTGCAACCCCATGGACTGTAGCCCACCAGGCTCCTCTGTCCATGGGATTCTCCAGGCAAGAATACTGGAGTGGGTTGCCATTTCCTTGTCCACGGGATCTTCCTGACCCAGGGATCAAACCCAGGTCTTCTGCATTGCAGGCAGATGCTTTAACCTCTGATTCACCAGGCAATACATTTCTTTTTAATCTGGCAAATGACAAGAAGATACACTTACCACAGTTCCCCAGAGAGTCCAGAAATATTCCCCCTTACTGCCTTTTTGGCAGCATCAGAATATCACTTCCCAGTGTGAAAAATCTTGAAAAGCAGTTAAGAAAACCAGTGCCTTTGGTAGGTTTATATTCATGTGAAATTGTGTTCTTAATAATGCCAGGACTCTGAATCTATTGTATGAAATTGCTTTTATTCAGTTCAGCACCATTTTCTAAAATTGTTTGCACGTACCTGTGCTCAGTCACTTCACTCATGGTTGACTCTGTACCACCCTATGGACTGTATGTAGCCTGCCAGGTTCCTCTATTCATGGCATTCTTTGTGCAAGAATACTGGAGTGAGTTGCCATGCCCTCCTCCAAGGAAATTTCCCAAATCCAAGGATCGAACTTATCTCTAGTGTCCCCTGCATTGGCAGGTGGGTTCTTTACAACTATCAGTGGCATTTGACTTGCTGCAATAATATTTTTCTGGCGAAGTACTGGAAATGTTCTTTTTACATGTAAAAAAAAAAAAAAAGCATGGTTGTAACAGAAATTGAGATAACATCTGATTTCTTTTCCAAGTAAAACATGATCTTTTCAATAATTTTTAAACTTTCACCTTTAACTGTGAAAAGGACACAATGCTATGGATTCTTCCAGGCTACAGGATTGTTCCTTTAATCTCTCCTTGGAGGTACCCAAATGGGAAGACAAAGAAGTCTTTCAGTCAGTGGTACCAAAACCTGTCTCTGTCTCTGCCTCAATATCTCTGTATTTTTCACACACACACACACACACACACACACACACACACATTTCTCTTTCATAGTCTCACACATATAGAAATCCATCTGCCTTGTGTGTCTCATTAATCCTCCAAATTCTGTAGCTCCTTTGTTTCAAAGACTATTCACAATTCCAATAATGGGGACAAAATTATGTGACATATTTTGCACAAGCTTTAATTGAAATATAAATATGTGTTATGCTATTTCTTTCAAAATAAATACATTTTCATGGTGTTAATGACAGGAAGACAAGAGGGAAAATGTATTCTAGAATTCTAGGGCAGCATTAATGAATAGAAGGTTTATTCCTTCCATTTTCTGAGATATATTTGACATTTCATGTCATGTCTGTGCTCAGTCATGTCTGATTCTTTGGGACCCTGTGGACTGTAGCCCACTAGGCTCCTCTGTCCTTTGGATTCTCCAGGCAAGAATACTGGAGTGGGTTGCCATTTCCTTCTCCAGGGGATCTTCTCAACCCAGGAATTGAACCCAGGTCTCCCACATTGCAGGCAGACACTTTAACTTCTGAGCCATCAGGGAAACATACAGCACTGTATAAGTCTTAAACTTATACAATAATACTGTTTTATAACATCATGATTTGACTTACATATATTGTAAAATGATTACCACAAAAAGTTTAGTGAACGTCCATCATCTCATATAGGTACAAAATAAGAGAAATAGAAAAAAAATGTCCTTGTAATGAGAACTCAGTATTTTCTCTCTTGATAAATTACATATATAATATACTGCAGTGTTAATTATATTAATCATGTACATTAAGTCTCTTAGTTCAGTTAAGTGGCTCAGTTGTGTCTGACTCTTTGAGACCCCATTGGCCATAGCACGCAAGACTCCCCTGTCCTTCACCATCTCCAAGAGCTTATGCAAACTCATGTCTATACAGTCATTGATGCAATCCAACCATCTCATCCTCTGTAGACCCCTTCTCCTCCTGCCTTCAATCTTTCCCAGCATGAGAGTCTTTTCTATTGAGTCAGTTCTTCACATCAGGTGGGCAAAATATTGGAGTTTCAGTTTCAGCATCAGTCCTTCGAATGAATATTCAGGACTGATTTTTTTAGGATTGACTGGTTTGATCTCCTTGCAGTCTAAGGGACATTCAAAAGTCCTTTCCAACATCACAGTTCAAAAGCATCAATTTTTCTGTGCTCAGCTTTCTTTATAGACCAACTCTCATATTCATACATGACTACTGAAAAAAAAAAAAGTAGCTTTGACTAGACAGACCTTTGTTGGCAAAGTGAAGTCTCCTTTTTAATATGTTGTCTAGGTTGGTCATAGCTTTTCTTCCAAGGAGCAGGTGTCTTTTAAATTAATGGCTGCATTCACCATTTGCAGTGATTTTGGAGACAAAAAACAAATAAATAAATAAAATTTGTCACTGTTTCCACAGTTTCCCCCATCTATTTGCCATGAACAGATGAGATTGGATGCCATGATCTTACTTTTCTTAATGTTGAATTTTAAGTCAACTTTTTCACTCTCTTCTTTCACTTTCATCAAGAGGCTCTTTAGTTCTTCTTCACTTTCTGGCATAAGAATGGTGTCACCTGCATATCTGAGGTTATTAATATTTCTCCCAGCCATCTTGATTCCAGCTTGTGCTTCATCCAGCCCAGCATTTCTCATGATGTACTCTGCATATAAATTAAATAAATAGGGTGACAATATACAGCCTTGACATAGTCCTTTCCCGATTAGGAACCAGTCCATGTTCAGCTCTCACTGTTGTTTCTTGACCTGCATACAGAATTCTCAGGAGGTAGGTCAGGTTGTCTTATATTCCCATCTCTTGAAGAATTTTCCACAGTTTGTTGTTATCCACATGGTGGAGTAGACAATAAAGTAGAAGTAGACTTTTTCTGGAACTCTCTTTCATTTTCAAAGATCCAGCGGATGTTGGCAATTTGATCTCTGGTTCCTCTGACTTTTCTAAATCAGGCTTGAGCATCAGAATTTCATGGTTCACATACTGTTAAAGCCTGGCTTGGAGAATTTTGAGCATTACTTGGCTAGCGTTTGAGATGAGTGCAATTGTGTGGTAGTTTGAGCATTCTTTAGCATTGCCTTTCTTTGGGATTGGAATGAAAAGAAGCTTTTCCAATCCTGTGGCCACTGTTGAGTTTTCCAAATTTTCTGGCATATTGAGTGTACCACTTTCACAGCATCATCTTTTAGGATTTGAAATAGCTCAACTGGAATTCCATCACCTCCACTAGCTTTGTTTACAGTGATGCTTCCTAAAGCTCACTTGACTTCATATTCCAGCATGTCTGGCTCTAGGTGGGTGATCACACCATCGTTATTATCTGTATCATGAAGATCTTTTTTGTATAGTTTTTCCGTGTATTCTTGCCACCTCTTCCTAATATCTTCTGCTTCTGTTAGTTCCATAACATTTCTGTCCTTTCTTATGCCCATCGTTCCATAAAATGTTCCCTTGGTATCTCTGATTGTCTTGAAGAGATCTCTAGTCTTTCCCATTCTATTGTTGTCCTCTATTTATTTGCATTGATCATTGAGGAAGGCTTTCTTATCTCTCCTTGCTATTCTTTGGAACTCTGAATTCTAACAGGTTTATCTTTCCTTTTCTCCTTTGCCTTTCACTTCTCTTCTATTCACAGCTATTTGTAAGGTCTCCTCAGACAACCATTTTGCCTTTTTGCATTTCTTTTTCTTGGGGATGGTCTAGATCACTGCCTCATGTACAATGTCACGAACCTCCATCCATAGATCTTCAGGCATGCACTCTGTCTATCAGATCTAATCTTTTGAATCTGTTTGTCACCTCCACTGAATAATCGTAAGGGATTTGATTTAGGTCATACCTGAATGGTCTAGTGGTTTTCCCTACTTTCTTCAATTTAAGTCTGAATTTTACAGTAAAGAATTCATGATCTGAGCCACATTCATTTCCCAGTCTTGTTTTTGCTGACTGTATAGAGCTTCCCCACCTTTGGCTACAAAGAATATAATCAATCTGATTTCAGTATTGACCATCTGGTGTTGTTCATGTGTAGAGACTTATATTTGTTGTTCAAAGATGCTGTTTGCTATGACCAGTGCATCCTCTTGGCAGAACTCTGTTACCCTTGACCTGCTTCATTTTGTACTCCAAGGTCAAGTTTCCTGTTACTCCAGGTATCTCTTGACTTCCTACTTTTGCATTCCAATCCCCTACAATGAAAAGGACATCTTTTTTAGAGTGTTACTTCTAGAAAGTCTTGTAGGTCTTCGTAGTATCATTAAACGTCAGCTTCTTCAGCATTACTGGATTATTGGATTACTATGATATTGAAGGGTTTGTCTTGATAATGAACGGAGATCATTCTGTCGATTTTGAGATTATACCCAAGCACTGGATTCAGGACTCTTGTTGGTTCGGATGGCTACTTCATTTCTTCTAAGGGATTCTTGCCCACAGTAGTAGATATAATGGTCATCCGTTTTAAATTCACCCATTCCAGTCTATTTCAGTTCACTGATTCCTAAAATGTTGATGTGCACTCTTGCCATCTCCTGTTTGACCACTTCAAATTTGCCTTAATTCATGGATCTAACATTCCAGGTTTCTATACAATATTGCTCTTTCCAGCATCAGACTTATTTCAATTACCAGTCACATCTACAACTGGGTGTTATTTTTGATTTGGCTCCATCTCTTAATTCTTTTTGCTGTTATTTCTCTACTCATCTCCAGTAGCATATTGGGTACCTACCGACCTGGAGAGTTCATCTTTTAGTGTCCTATCTTTTTGCTTTTTTATATTGTCCATCGTGTTCTCAAGGCAAGAATACTGAAGTGATTTGCCATTCCCTTCTCCTGTCAACCACGTTTTGTCAGAATTCCTCATCATGACACGTCCATCTTGGGTGGCCCTACATGGCATGGCTCATAGTTTCATTGAGTTTAACAAGACTGTGGGCAAAGGAGATGCCCCAGCAAGACAGTAGGAGAGGCAAAATCACATTTAGAATCAAACCCAATACCCACCAGAGATGATTGGAGGGCTCAAACAAACTTTTGTGCACCAGGACCCAGAGACCATATAGAGACTGAGCCAGAACTGTGTTTGAGTGTCTCCTGCAGAGGTATGGGTCATAAGTGGACTGCTTCAGGGTCAGGGGCTCTGGCTGCAGTAGACCTGGGTATGGCATAAGCCCTCTTGGAGGTGGTCACCAATTACCCCATCATAGAGCGGCCAGAACTTACACAGGCTGGGGAATAGAATCTTGGAGAGCACAAACAAAAGCTTGTTTGCACCAGGACCCAGGAGAAAGGAGGAGTGATCCCACAAGAGACTGACCCAGACTTGCCCGTCTGTCAGGGAGCCTCCAGCAGAGGTGTGGGTTGGCAGTGGCCTGCTGCAGGGTTGGGGGCACTGAGTGCAGCAGTGCATGCATGGGATCTTTTAAAAGAAGTGACCATCCTCTTCATTACTTCCACCATAGTTTGGCCTCTAGTCAAACAACAGGGAGGGAACACAGTCCCACTCATCAACAGAAAATAGGATTAAAGATTTACTGAGCATGGTCCTGCCCACCAGACAAGACCGAGTTTCCCCTTCAGTCAGTCTCTCCCATCAAGTTTTCATAAGCCTCTTATCCTTCTCCATCAGACAGCAAACAGAATGAAAACCAAAGTCACAGAAAGCTAACCAATCTGATTATATATATGTGTGTGTGTGTGTGTGTGTGTGTATGTATAATGATGATATATATATATATATACACATATATATAGAAGTGATTATATATAAAATAATATTAAGTATATGTACATATATATATGTATGTATATTATGCAGAAACGTATTATGACTGGGCTTCCCTGGTGGCTCAGTGGTAAAGAATCTGTCTACCAAGCAGGAGATGTGAGTTTGATTCCTGAGTTGAGAAGATCTCCTGTATAAGTAAATGGCAACCCATTGCCATATTCTTGCCTAGTAAATTGCATGGATACTGGAGACTGGCAGGCTACACTCCATGGGGTCACAAGAGTTGAACACAACTTAGCAACTAAACAACAACAACAAATAATGATTTATATACATAATGATGTTGTATATATGTAAATACATAGGTACATATATATATAGAAGTCATTATATGTAATGACATAATTATATATATATGATAAAAATAAATGAAAAAATAAAGGAAATAATATAAAGATCAATAAAATGAAAAGCTCACTCTTGGAGAGATAAACAAAATTAAAAACTATTAAACCTTTCTTTTTTACAAACCAAAAAAAGAAGGGAGGAGACTCAAAGCAAATAAAATTAGAAATGAAAAAGAAGTTACAACAGATAACACAGAAATACAAATTATCATAAGGACTAATATGAGCAACTGTGGACTTCCCTGGTGGCTCAGATGGTAAAGGATCTGTCTACCATGTGGGAGACCTGGGTTCGAGTCCTGGGTTGGGAAGATCCCCTGGAGAAGGAAATGGCAATCCACTCCAGGACTATTGCCTGGAAAATCCCATTGACAGAGGAGGCTGGTAGGCTACAGTCCATGGGGTCGCAAAGAGTCGGACACAACTGAGTGACTTCACTTCACTATGACTATAAAATGAACAATCTGGAAGAAATGAACAAATTCTTAGAAAAGTACAACCTTCTTATAATGAATCTGGAAAAATTTGAAAATATAAACAGACCAATCACAAGCACTGAAATTGAAACTGTGAACAAAAATCTTCCAACAAACAAAAGCCCAGGGCCAGATGGCTTCACAAGAAAATTCTGTCAAATGATTAGAGAAAAGCTCACACACATCCTGATCAAACTGTTCCAAAAAATTAAAATTTTGCAAACTCATTCTACAAGACCACCATTATCCTGATACTAAAGCCAGACCTCCCCCCCCCCACAAAAAAATCACAAAAACATTCATCAGTGATATTAACCAGACCAATATCACTAATGAACATAAATGAAATAATCCTCAGCAAAGTTCTAGGAAATGTAACCCAACAACACATTAATAGAATCATACACCAATGATCAAGTAGGACTTAACCCAGAGAAGCAAGAGTTCTTCAGTATACACAAAGTAAACAATGTGTTAAATCATATTAACAAATTGAAAGGTGAAATCCATATGATCATCTCAATAGATACAGGGAAAGTAGTTGACAAAATTCAACTCCCACTTAGAATAAACAATCTCCAGGAAGTAGGCATAGAAGGAACTTACTTCAACATAATAAAGACCATATATGACAACCCTATATTAGACACTATTCTCAATGGTGAAAAATTGAAAGCATTTTCTCTAAGATCAGGAAAAAGGCAGGGTGACTATTTTCATTTCTAGTTTTTATTATCATTATTCAATACAGTTTTGAAAGTCCTAGTCATGGCAATCAGAGGGGAAAAAAGAAATAAAATGAATCCAGATTTGAAAAGAAGTAAAACTCTCATTGTTTACAGAGGACATGACACATTACACAGAAAACCCTAAAAATGCCACAAAAAAATACTACATCTAATAAATTAATTTAGTATAGTCACAGGATATAAAATTAATACACAGAGTTGCATTCCCATATAATAACAATGAAAAATCAGAAAAAGAAAATAAATAAAGAATCTCATTCACCACTGCAGCAAAAATAATAAAATATGCAGGAATAGACATACCTAAAAAGACAAATACCTGAATTCAGAAAACTATAAGATGCTGATGAAAGTAATCAAAGACAACACAAACAGATGGAGAGATATATCATGTTCTTGTACTGGAAGAACCAATATTGTCAAAGTAACTATACTACCCAAAGCAATCTGCAAATTCAATGCAACCTCCATCAAATTACCAATGACATTTTTCACAGAAATAGAACAAATCATTTTGCAATTCGTATGGGAACAAAAAAGACCCCAAATAGCCAAAGCAATCTTGAGAAATAAAAAGCTGGAGGAATCAACTTCCCTGTCTTCAGATTATACCACAAAGATGCAGTCATCAAGACAGTACGGCACCAGCACAAAAACAGAAAAATAGACCAATGGAACAAGATAGAAAGCCCAGAGATAAACATATGCACCTGTTGTTGTTCAGTTGCTAAGTCATGTCTGACTCTTTGCAACTCTTGAACTGCAGCACTACAAGCTTCCTTGTCTTTCACTATCACCCTGAGTTTGCTCCAACTCATGTCCATTGAGTCAATGATGCCATCCAACCATCTCATTCTCTGTCACCCCTTCTCCTCTTGCTCTCAATCTTTCTTGGAAAGAGTCTTTTCCAGTGAGTCACCTCTTCTCATCAGATAGCAAAAATATTGGAGCTTCAACTTCAGCACCATTCCCTTTAATGAATATTCAGGGTCGATTTCCTTTAGAATTGACTGGCTTGATCTCTTTGCTGTCCAGGGACTCTCAAGAGTCTTCTCTAGCACCACAGTTCAAAAGCATCAATTCTTCAGCTCTCAGCCTTCTATATGGTCCAACTCTCACATCCATACATGACTACTGGAAAAAACATAACTAACTATACAGACATTTGTTGGCAAAAGTGATGTCTCTGCTTTTTAATACACTGTCTAGTTTTGTCATAGCTTTTCTTCTAAGAAGCATCCATCTTTTAATTTAGTGGCTCCAGTCAATGTTTGATTTTATTTTGGAGCCCAAGACATTGAAATCTCACATGATTTCCACTTTTTCCCCATCTGTTTGCCATGAAGTGACAGGACGAGATGCCATGATCTTCATTTTTTGAATGTTGAGTTTTAAGTCAGCTTTTTCACCCTCCTATTTCACCTTCATCAAGATGTTCTTTTGTTTCTCTTTCCTTCCTGTTATTAAGGTGATATCATCTGCATATCTGAAGTTGGTATTTAAGGAGGCAAGAATATACAATGGAGAATAGACAGCCTATGGTTCTGGGAAAACTGGACAGCTATGTTTAAAAGAATTAGGTTAGAACATTATCTAACATCATACACAAAAATAAACTCAAAATGGATTAAATACATAAATGTAAGGCCAGAAACTATAAAGTTATTAGAGAAAAATATAGGCAGCACAATCTTTGACAAAATCACAACAAATTTATCTGTGATCTGCCTCTTAGATTAATGGAAATAAAAACAAAAATAAAGAAGTGGGACTTAATAAAACTTAAAAGTTTTTGCCCAGCAAATGACACTCTCAGCAAGATGAAAAGACAACCCTCAGAATGGGAGAAACTAATTGCAAACAACTGACAAAGGATTAGTCTCCAAATGTACAAGAACCTCACATAGCTCAATATCAGAAAAACAAGCAACCCAATCAAAAAGTGAGAAAACCTAAATATGCATTTCACAAAAGAAGATATACAGATAGCTAATAAGCACATGAAAAGATAATCCACATAACTCATTATTAAAGAAATATAAATCAAAAGTACAATGAAGTTATCACCTCACACCAATCTGAATGGCCATCACCAAGAAATCTACAAACAATAAATGTTGGAGGGGAAGTGGAGGGGATGTGGAGGGGATGTGCACTGTTGATGGAAATGTAAATGGATACAGTCATATGAAAAAACACTATGGAAATTTCATATAAAACTAGGAATAAATCTACCATATGACCCACTAATCCCACTACTGGGCATATACCCTGAGAAAACCACAATTCTAAAAGACACATATATCTGAATATTCATTGCAACAGTATTTACAATAGCCACAGCATGGAAGCAACCTAGATGCACATCAACAGATGAATGGATGAAGGTGTGATACATATATTCATGAAATATACCCAGCCATAAAAAGGAACAAATTTGAGTCAGTTGTAACGAGGTAGATGAACTACAGCCTCTTATACAGAGTGAAGTAAGTCAGAAAGAGAAAAACAAGTATCATATATTAATGCATATGTATGGAATCTAGAAAAATGTTGCTGATGAAGCTAGTAAATAATGGAATTGTGGATACAATGGGAGAAGGAGAGGGTGGAATGAATTGAAAAAGTAGCATTGACATATATACACTATCTGATGTGTAAAATAGCTAGTTATTGGGAAGTTGCTATATAAAACAGGGAGCCCAGCCTAGTGCTCTGTGATGACCTAAAGGGATATATATATATATATATATGTGTGTGTGTGTGTGTGTGTGATATAAAATTATATACATATATATATATAATTATGACTGATTCACCTAGTTGTGCAGCAGAAACCAAGACAACATTTTAAAGTAATTTTCTATCTGTTAAAAAAGGAAAGAAAATATGTTAAAAGAACTTTGGAGAAGAATGGTTGAACACAGTATTTAGAAGTGTATTGTTTAGCCTCCATGCTTTTGTGTTTTTTTCCTGGTGGGGGGACTGGTGTTTATTGGTTGGAGTTGGATATTGTTTTTTTGGAATTAAATATTATGCTCAGTGGTGTGTTATAGTGTTTCTGTCAGCTTGGTATGACCTTGAGTAGCCTGTCTGCTAATTGGTAGAGTTTCTTTCCTGTCTTGCTAGTTGCTTGGTGTGAGCATCTTGTAGTGGAGCTTGCTGACCTTTGGATGGTGTCAGGTCTTTGTGTCGAAATGAAGGCCTTTGAGAGAGCTCTCATTGTTAGTATTCAGGAGTTCTCTGGTGATCCAATGTCCTTGACTCAATTATCCCACCTTGGAGGTTCAGACCCAAAACCTTGCTGGAGCACCAAGAGTCCATGAGCCATACATCACAGAAGGGAAAAAAGAAAGATAGACATAGGGGGAAAAATTCAAGAACACATACAAACAAAGAACAAACAGAAAAAGCCCGGAGACAAATGTTGAAAGCAACATTAATCAAACAGGAACACACAAACTCATAAACTCCTACTCACACACACAAAAAGGAAGAGTAAAGAGAGAAATTGAAAAAGAAGAGGGCACTCAAACCAATAAAGCCATAAATGAAAAACAAACATTGAAAACTAGAGTAGCAAAAATACAAAACCAAAAACGTGGGAAAAGTGTAATACAATGAAAAGACATTGCAGAAATAGGAAAAATAAGATGAATTTATTTAAAAAGAAAAGCACTAAAAAAAGGAAAAAGTAAGTACAAATAAAAATTCAAGGATTAATAAAAAGAAGGAACAGTGATAGAACAAAATTAATGGTAGTTAAGAAAAATATTTTGCTGTGACTTCAGTTGTCTTTACCACAAAGTGTGCTCCTGCCAATTTACCTACTCGGAAAGTCCTCTGATATTTCTAGAAAGATCTCTGGGCCTGCTGTGGGCACTATGAGGTCAGTCCTGACTCAGTTCTGGCCTTACTTCAGCTTATACTTGCTTCCAAAGTCCACAATTACCCCCCTGGAGTCCACAGTCTCAAGCTAAATTTATGGATTTTATCCTCTACACCTGTTGCTACAGGAGTGAAGTCCTACCCTCTCCTTTGATCACACAGCCCCTGGTGCTCCATTTTGGTTTCAGCTCTGCCTCTGCTTATAGGCCTCCCTTCAGGCTGTTTCCTGCCAAGAAGAGAGGGGTCAAAGGCCAGGCTTGTTAGGGCTCACTAGCTCAGTTTGGGTGGGGAAACAGAAAAGTAAACGAGACACTGGGGTATGTGGGGAGTGCCTGTGGTGGTAGAGATCTGACAAGAGATACTTCAGTCTAAGGGGGCTTGTGGGCTCTTCCAGGGGAATTGGCTCCATGTTCTGCATCCCTCAGAAGAGCCAATTTAAATAACCTGCCAGGAAGTTGTGTGTATTGACCTGCACCTGTGTGTAGCTTGGTGGCCACTGTGGTGGACATTAAGCTCTGGGGTTACAGACCACAGCCCTGTCTCACCCTCTACCTCTGACATTCATGCCAGCCTTGACAGTGGCAGGCCCATGGGCATACCCACTTCTGGGGTCTTGGACCACAGCTGCCTTATCCCACCTATGACACTCATGAAGGCAGGGTCCTGTGGTCTGCATGGGCATGGAGCTAGAGTGTCCCTGCAACAATGACCTCTTGCATCTCTGGGAGACCCAGGCTTTCTCCTGGACTCTTTCTGCTGCGTTGTACTCCTCCCCATCAGAATATCTTCATAGCAGTCAACCTCAGTCCAATCTCCCAAGCCTGAGACTCAGCACTCAGCCCTTACTCACTGTGGACAGCATACAAACTGCTTCTAGTCTGGGAAGTGTTGGTTGACAATGATCTCTGTGGTGAGTTCTCTCCATTTGCCTTCTGAGCACCTGTTGTTGCATTTCCTTCTGAGGTGCCAAAGCTCCTCCCTGTCCATGCCTGTGAGGAGCTTTCCAACTTTTCCTTCTTCACTGCTCCCTCTGAAAGGTGCAGGACATGTCTGGCTTTATCTCTTTATCTTCTTGTTGCTTTTTCCATACCATTTTATGTAAAGATTAGCTTGCCTTTTTGGAAGTCTGAGGTTTTCTGCCAGTGTTCAGTAAGTATTCTGTAACAGTTGTTCCACATGCAGCTGTATTTTTGATGTACTTGTGCAGAGAAAGATGCTGTCCACATCTTTACTCCTCCACCATCTTCAACCCCTACTTGAGCATTTTTATGATCACTATTCTGATCTCTTTATTGTGTAGATTGCTTATTTTTACTTTTCTTAATTCTTCTTGAGTTTTTTCTTGTTCCTTCATTTGGAACACATTGCTGTCACATCATTTCACCTAATTCTGCTTTTATTTGTATGTTTTACAGAGGTTGGCTACTTTCCTTATCTGGGAGAAGTGCCTTTCTTAGGAAACATCCTATGGGGCCCAGCAGTGTACTTCCGTCACCAGAGCTATATGATCCAGGGGTGCCCTATGTGTGGGTTGCATGTGCTTTTCTGTTGTGGTAGAACTAAATACTATGGGTGGCCTGGTAGGCTTGGCTTATCCCTGGCTAGTTGGTATCGAGGTCCTGACCATTGCAGTAGCTGCCAGCTGCTGGTAGGTATGTGTGAGTCTTAATGCATTTTACTGCATGGCCCAAGGAGTAACCATCCTGGTGATGCCTCAAAAAATCAAATCATTGGGCATCTGACTGAGTGATACAAGATGTTTTATACCTGGTGTTCCTCTCTGGTGGATGAGATTATGGCCCAAGTGTTCCCCAAGCTAGTGTAGCCTGATGGCATGCCTAGGGATAGTCCTGGACCACTCGCCAGTGAATCTGGTCCCTGTAGTCTCTGTCTACAGGACCAGGGGACTCCAAAGCTTGTGTTGGACTGCTGGTGTGTAGAGCTGTTTCCCCATTTGGCTGTCTGTAGGGTGTTGGTGGGTCTCAGGGCTAGTGCTGGCTCACTGTTGGGTGGATTTATCTCCTAGATCCTCTGGTAAAGAGGGCTAGATGCCTGGGCACCTCAGGGGATTTCAGAGGGGCTACAGTGGTCTGCTGGTGGCTGGCACTGTGTATTCATGAAGCTAGATGCTTGGCCTGGAGGGGTCTCAGGACTGGTGCCCACCAGCTGGTGAGCAGGGCATGACCTGGGGCTAATAATAAGAGGATTTCAAAATGGTTCTTGCCAGCATCCATGTCCACATGGTAGAACGATCTCCCCAAATTGGCTGCTGTCAGTCTCCATTCCTGAGATGATTCCCGGCTGCCTCCTTCCTCTCCAGGAGTCTCTTCAAAATCAGTTGGTATTTCTGCCATGGGCCAAACAGCAAACAATCAAAAAGACAGAGGGAAGTTTCTCTTTCTTATAGCCCTCCTGACAGCAACCCCCTAGCCTTCAAAGCTGAATGTTATGGGGGTTCATCTTCTTCATGTAGGATCTCCAGCCTATGGAATCCAGTGTGAGGCATGAATTCCTTGCTTTTGGGGAAAAACTCTCTGCAATTGTGATTATCCTTCCACTTGTGAGTCACCTACCTGTGGTGTTGCCCTTGACTATACTTCATCTCCAGCTCTCCTACTGGACTCATTGTTCTTTTATTGTATCTTTAGTTGTAGAATATATTTTCTGCCTGTCCACAGGTTGCTCTCTTTGATAGTTGCTCTGTAAATAACTGCAATTTTGGTGTGTCTCTGGGAGGAGGTGAGCTCACGGTTTTCCTATTCCACTAACTTCTAGGATAATGCTTTTGAGGAAACGATTGCTAATTTTTATCAGATAAAATACTAGTATCTAAGCATGTTTGAGAAAGCATTTTGGAGACAGCTTTCTGATCTTTGACCTTAAAATTATAGGGTCAATTGAATAAAAAACGGACTGCTACTTTTTGTTCAAAGCCAATTGTCTCCAGCACTTAGATTTCCTTCTTTCTGCTCTTCTTCTACATTGTCCCCTAGGCTACAGTTTTCATGTTTCCTACACTTTCACAAATCTCACTGCTCAGATTTTGTGATTAGTCCCAAGGCAATAGCTGAAATAAGGGTGAATATGCACAGTGACATGGAAATAAGTTATGGATTTCACTACAGGATAGGCATAAGCTGATAGAAAAGAGTATAGAGTAGTAGCCATCAAAAACAGGATGAGTGATGGTATGGAAACCAAAAGCCAAGAGAAACTTGAGGGAATGGGAGTGGCTCATGAAGAAAAATGTCATGAGGCCTTAGGAGGCCAACTAAGACATAAAAATACATTGGATTTAGTTTTTGGTAAAGTGATGAGTTTGATTGAGAGGTAAAAGTAAGGAGTGAGGTGAAAAGTGGGCATAACACGTAAATTATTTATTTCAATTATCTGTTGACACATCTGTCTTCTCCAGGGTATTGTCTTTGACTCATACCTGTTTCCTTTGAGGTCTGCACTTGCTCTTTTTAAGCAAAAACAGATTGGCTAAATTGTAAATAAATGATCTGGAAAATGAAACAGAAGCTTGAGTTACAAATCCTATTATTACTGTAGATGTCAGTAAGAATAATATGGATCAGTATTTTCTGTTCATATTAAAATCAAAACCAAAGGAAAACACTCTCTAATGGGAAGCCAATTCAATTAATGACCACTCTTTCCTGACAGAAGGCCATTATTGAAATTTCACATGTATTATTACATTATAGCATGGATATAAAAGCCTTCCCTTTGCTGATAATCATAAGCACTCCCTAGTTAAAAGTACTATTCATTTGATTACATAAACCAAGTGTCATATTGAACTATAGTCATATCCTGTGTGTTTTATAAAAGCCACAGGGAGAAGTTGTTCCACACAGATTTTCTGTGTAGCTGAATGTTTGCCATTCTGGATTGGTCAAACACATAAAATTGTAATACTCCAGATATGACAGACTTCAGATGACCCAAGTTAGACTAGATAAAAGCATTCTTCTTTTTCCAGACAGAGTTACCTTCCTGAATCTGATCTAAGTTACCATCTCAGAGAAGAATTAAACCACAAAAAGAGAAAAAAATAATAGCATACTTTGTTCAGCCAACCAGATGAAAGCTTTCAGTCATTAGAGGAAATATGAATTAAAGAAAAGCAATAATAGACTTTGGGAACTCTTATAATTCAGTAACACAAAGCAGATCTGCTGCTTCTTTCCAACTTGTGTTTTTTTAAATTAATTTATTTCTTTTAATTAATTTATTTCTTTTAATTAATTTCTTTAATTTAATTCGTTTACAATATTATAGTGGGTTTTGCCATACATTGACATGAATTAGCCATGGGTGTACATGTGTTCCTCATCCTGAATCCCCTCCCACCCCCCTCCCTATTCCAGCCCTCAGGGTTGTCGCAGTGAACCTGCCCTGAGCACCCTGTTTCATGAATTGAACCTGGACTGGCGATCTATTTCACATATGGTAGTATATAACTTTCAATTATATTCTCTCAAGTCATCCCAACCCTGCCTTTGCCCACAGAGTCCAAAAATCTGCTCTTTACATCTGTGTCTCTTTTTCTGTCTCGCATATAGGGTCATCATTCCATCTTTATAAATTCCATATATATACATTAATATACTGTATTGGTGTTTTTCTTTCTGACTTACTCCACTCTGTATAATAGGCCCCAGTTTCATCCACCTCATTAGAACTAATTCAAATGCATCCTTTTTAATAGTTGAGTTCAGTTCAGTCACTCAGTGGTGTATGACTCTTTGCGACCCCATGAATTGCAGCACTCCAGGCCTCCCTGTCCATCACCATCTCCCAAACTTCACTCAGACTCACGTCCATCGAGTCCGTGATGCCATCCATCCATCTCATCCTTGGTCGTCCCCTTCTTCTCCTGCCCCCAATCCCTCCCAGCATCAGAGTCTTTTCCAATGAGTCAACGCTTCGCAAGAGGTGGCCAGAGTACTGGAGTTTCAGCTTTAGCATCATTCCTTCCAAAGAAATCCCAGGGCTGATCTCCTTCAGAATGGACTGCTTGGATCTCCTTGCAGTCCAAGGGATTTTCAAGAGTCTTCTCCAACACCACAGTTCAAAAGCATTAATTCTTTGGCGCTCAACCTTCTTCACAGTCCAACTCTCACATCCATACATGACTACTGGAAAAACCATAGCCTTGACTAGACGGATCATAGTCAGCAAAGTAATGTCTCTGCTTTTGAATATACTAACTAGGTTGGTCATAACTTTTCTTCCAAGGAGTAAGCGTCTTTTAATTTCATGGCTGCAGTCACCATCTGCAGTAATTTTGCAGCCCAAAACAGTAAAGTCTGGCACTGTTTCTAAAGTTTCCCCGTCTATTTCCCATGAAGTGATGGGACCAGGTGCCATGATCTTCGTTTTCTGAATGTTGAGGTTTAAGCCAACTTTTTGCTCTCCTCTTTCACATTCATCAAGAGGCTTTTTAGTTCTTCACTTTCAGCCATAAGGATGGTGTCATCTGTATATATGAGCTTATTGATATTTCTCCTGGAAATCTTGACTGCAGCGTGTGTTTCTTCCAGCCCTGCATTTTTCATAATATAATCTGCATATAAGGTAAATAAGCAGGGTGACAATATACAGCCTTGATGTACTCCTTTTCCTATTTGGAATCAGTCTGTTGTTCCATGTCCAGTTCTAACTGTTGCTTCCTGACCTGCATACAGATTTCTCAAGAGGCAGGTTAGGTGGTCTGGTATTCCCATCTCTCTCAGAATTTTCCAGTTTATTGTGATCCAAACAGTCAAAGGCTTTGGCATAGTCAATAAACCAGAAATATATGTTTTTCTGGATCTCTCAGGCTTTCCCCATGATCCAGTGGATGTTGGCAATTTGATCTCTGGTTCCTCTGCCTTTTCTAAAACCAGCTTGAACATCTGGAAGTTCACAGTTCACGTATTGCTGAAGCCTGGCTTGGAGATTTTGAGCATTACTTTACTAGCATGTGAGATGAGTGCAACTGTGCCATAGTTTGAGCATTCTTTGGCATTGCCTTTCTTTGGAATTGAATTGAAAACTGACCTTTTCCAGTCCTGTGGCCACTGCTGAGTTTTCCAAATTTGCTGGCGTATTGAGTGCAGCACTTTCACAGCATCATCTTTCAGGATTTGAAATAGCTCAACTGGAATTCCATCACCTCCACTAGCTTTGTTCATAGTGATGCTTTCTAAGGCCCACTTGACTTCACATTCCAGCATGTCTGGCTCTAGATTAGTGATCACATCATCATGATTATCTGGGTCGTGAAGATCTTTTTTGTACAGTCCTTCCATGTATACTTGCCACCTCTTCTTAATATCTTCTGCTGCTTTTAGGTGCATACCATTTCTGTCATTTATCGAGCCCATCTTTGCATGAAATATTCCCTTGGTATCTCTCATTTTCTTGAAGAGATCTCTAGTCTTTCCCATTCTGTTGTTTTCCTCTATTTCTTTGCATTGACCACTCTCTGATGAAGGCTTTCTTATCTCTTCTTGCTGTTCTTTGGAACTCTGCATTCAGATGCTTATATCTTTCTTTTTCTCCTTTGCTTTTCATTTGTCTTCTTTTCACAGCTATTTGTAAGGCCTCCGCAGACAGACATTTTGCTTTTTTGCATTTTTGTTTCCATGGGTATGGTCTTGATCCCTGTCTCCTGTACAATGTCACAAACCTCATTCCATAGTTCATCAGGCACTCTATCTATCAGACCTAGGCCCTTAAATCTATTTCTCACTTCCACAGTATAAACATTATGGATTTGATTTAGGTCATACCTGAATGGTCTATCGGTTTTCCCTACTTTTTTCAATTTGAGTTTGAATTTGGTAATAAGGAGTTCATGATCTGAGCCACAGTCAGCTCCTGGTCTTGTTTTTTGTTGACTGTGTAGAGCTTCTCCATCTTTGGCTACAAAGAATATAATCAATCTGATTTCGATGTTGACCATATGGTGATGTCCATGTGTAGAGTCTTCTCTTGTGTTGTTGGAACAGGGTGTTTTCTATGACCAGAGCATTTTCTTGGCTAAACTCTATTAGTCTTTGCCCTGCTTCATTCTGCATTTCAAGGCCAAATTTGGCTGTTACTCCAGGTGTTTCTTGACTTCCTACTTTTGCATTTCAGTCCCCTATAATGAAAAGGACATCTTTTTTGGGTGTTAGTTCTAAAAGGTCTTGTAGGTCTTCATAAAACCATTCACCTTCAGTTTCTTCAGCATTATTGGTTGGGGCACAGACTTGAAAAACTGTTATTGACTGTTTTGCCTTGGAGACAAACAGAGATCATTCTGTCGTTTTTGAGATTTCATCCAAGTACTGAATTTCAGATTCTTTTGTTGACCATGATGGCTACTCCATTTCTTCTGAGCGATTCCTGCCCACAGTAGTAGATATAATGGTCATCTGAGTTATATTCACCCATTCCAGTCCATTTTAGTTCACTGATTCCTAGAATGTCAACTTTCACTCTTGCCATCTCTTGTTTGACCACTTCCAATTTTCTTTGACTCATGGACCTGACATTCCAGGTTCCTATGCAATATTGATCTTTATAGCATCTGATCTTGCTTCTATCACCAATGACATCCACAACTGAGTGCTGTTTTTGCTTTGTCTCCATCCCTTCATTCTTTTTGGAGTTATTTCTCCACTGATCTCCAGTAGCATATTGGACACCTAATGACCTGGGGAGTTCCTCTTTTGGTATCCTATCATTTTGCCTTTTCATACTGCTCATGGGGTTTTCAAGGCAAAAATACTGAAGTGGCTTGCCATTTCCTTCTCCAGTGGACCACACTCTGTCAGACCTCTCCTCCATGACCCACCCGTCTTGGGTTGCCCTGCAGGCATGGCTTGGTTTCATTGAGTTAGACAAGGCTGTGGTCCTAGTGTGATTAGATTGACTAGTTTTCTGTGAATATGGTTTCAGTGTGTCTGCCCTCTTATGCCCTCTTGCAGCTCCTACCATCTTACTTGGGTTTCTCTTACCTTGGGCGTGGGGTATCTCTTCATGGCTGCTCCAGCAAAGCACAGCCGCTGCTCCTTACTTTGGACAAGGGGTATCTCCTTACTGACGCCGTTCCTGACCTTCAACATGGGATAGTTGAGTAATATTCCATTATGTAGATGTCATCACATCACAGCTTTCTTATCCATTCATCTGTTAATGGACCTCTAGGTTTCTTCCATGTCCTGGCTATTGTAAACAGTGCTGTGATGAACACTGGGGTACAAGTGTGTGTGGGGTTTTTTTGTTTTATTTTTTTTTTCAATTTTGGTCTCCTCAATGTATATGTCCAGCAGTGGGATCGCTGGGTCGTATGGCAGCTCAGTTTTCATTTCAATCCCAAAGAATGGCACTGCCAAAGAATGCTCAAACTACCACACAATTGCACTCATCTCACATGCTAGTAAAGTAATGCTCAAAATTCTCCAAGTCAGGCCTCAGCAAATCGTGAACCGTGAGCTTCCAGATGTTCAAGCTGGTATTAGAAAAGGCAGAGGAATCAGAGATCAAATTGCCAACATCTGATGGATCATGGAAAAAGCAAGACAGTTTCAGAAAAATATTTATCTCTGCTTTATTGACTATGTCAAAGCCTTTGACTGTGTGGATAACAATAAACTCTGGAAAATTCTGAGAGAGATGGGAATACCAAACCACCCAACCTGCCTCTTGAGAAATCTGTATGTAGGTCAGGAAGCAATAGTTAGAACTGGACATGGAACAACAGACTGATTCCAAATAGGAAAAGGAGTACATCAAGGCTGTAAATTGTCACCCTGCTTATTTAACTTATATGCAGAGCACATCATGAGAACGCTGGACTGGAAGAAACACAAGCTGGAATCAAGATTGCCAGGAGAAATATCAATAACCTCAGATATGCAGATGTCACCACCCTTATGGTAGGAAGTGAAGAGGAACTAAAAAGCCTCTTAATAAAAGGGAAAGAGGAGAGTGAAAAAATTGGCCTAGAGCTCAACATTCAGAAAACGAAGATCATGGCATCCAGTCCCATCACTTTATGGGGAATAGATGGGGAAACAGTGGAAACAGTGTCAGACTTCATTTTGGGGGGCTCCAAAATCACTGCAGTTGGTGACTGCAGCCATGAAATTAAAAGACGCTTACTCCTTGGAAGAAAAGTTATGACAAACCTAGATAGCATATTCAGAAGCAGAGGCGTTACCTTGCCAACAAATGTCCGTCTAGTCAAGGCTATGGCTTTTCCAATAGTCATGTATGGATGTGAGAGTTGAACGGTGAAGAAGGCTCAGCGCTGAAGAATTGATGCATTTGAACTGTGGTGTTGGAGAAGACTCTTGAGAGTCCCTTGGACTGCAAGGAGATCCAACCAGTCCATTCTGAAGGAGATCATCCCTGGGATTTCTTGGAAGGAATAATGCTAAAGCTGAAACTTCAGTACTTTGGCCACCTCATGCGAAGAGTTGACTCATTGGAAAAGACTCTGATGCTGGGAGGGATTGGGGGCAGGAGGAAAAGGGGACGACAGAAGATGAGATGGCTGGATGGCATCACTAACTCTATGGACGTGAGTCTGAGTGAACTCCGGGAGTTGGTGACAGACAGGGAGGCCTCGCGTGAGGCCTCATGAGTCGCGAAGTGTCAAACATGACTGACAGACTGAACTGAACTGAGCTGATGGCAGCTCTATTTCCAGTTTTATAAGGAATCTCCACACTGTTCTCCATAATGGCTGTACTAGTTTGCATTCCCACCATTGGTGTAAGAGGGTTCTCTTTTCTCCACACCCTCTCTAGCATTTATTGTTTGTAGACATTTTGATAGCACCCATTCTGACCAGGATGAGATGGTACCTCATTGTGGTTTAAATTTGCATTTCTCAGATAAATAGTGATATTGAGTATCTTTTCATGTGTTTGTTAGCCATCTGTATGTCTTCTTTGGAGAACAAATGCGACCTAATTAAACTTAATATATTTTGCACAATGAAGGAAACTCTCAGCAAGGTGAAAAGACAGCCTTCAGAATGGGAGAAAATAATAGCAAATGAAGCAACTGAGAAATAATTAATCTCAAAAATATGCAAGAAGCTAATGCAACTCAATTCCAGAAAAATTATCTACGCAATCAACTTGTGTTTTAAAATGCAGTGCATGCTAAGTCACTTCAGTCATCTTCAACTCTCTGCAACCCCATGGACTATAGCCTTCAAGGCTTCTTTGTCTAAGGGATTCTTCAGGCAAGAATACTAGAGTGAGTTGCCATACCCTCCTCCAGGGGATCTTCTCCACCCAGAAATTGAGCCCATATCTCTTATGTCTCCTGCATTGTCAGGTGGGTACCACTAGTACCACTTGGTAAGCTCTTAAAATGCAGAACAGAATTAAAAACATAAATCTTCCAGTTTTATCCTTCAATTTCCATATTTTATAACCTGTATGAAACAGCTATAATTGGGTCAATGTATCCTTCTGATGTCCAGAAATGAACAATAATAGCTCTAATTAAAATCTGAAGCTGATTTATAAGTAATGACTCTGGATTCCTTTAAGTTTGTTTGTTAGTTGCCATCACATGATTTTGAGAGTGGGTTAATGGAGATCTTGATAAATATAAGACCTCTCTTTAGTCTGATTTTAAATTTTTGGTTTTACCTGATTGTACCAAAAGATTATTTACTGTTTTGTGACATTTTGTGCATATTATAGTGGCTAAGCTACATATAAAGTTAGGATGAACTATAAGTAGATATATATGTAAAAAATCTGGCTCTTCCTTTTAGAAATAGTGATCTTGGGGAAATTATTTAACCATATTGAGCCTCAATTTTCTCATCTGTAAGAGGAGAAGTGAAGATGATTATCATTACCATGTGGAATCATGGAGGACACCTGCCACAACATGGAGGGGTCTGTATGGATACAAAGCCATTCTTTCCCTAAACGGTGTTGTAGTTGCAGGTGTATTAACTTGAAAATTGTGTGGTATGAGAAGAGGTGGGGAAGATGATTTCTTCATGGACAGTTCCAGCCTCACCAGAAGATAGTTCTTGTTATAGGTTCTATGCAAAGATGCATAGATGGTGTTTCCTCTTTGGTCACTGTATTTACTATAGACACAAATGGCCCTACATCTTCCTCAGTCTGGGGAATGGACATAAACTTTGGAATCCAAAGGTATGAGTCTGAGTCTCATTTTGCTGCTTATAGAGAACTGGTGCTTACTTAGCCTATAATCATCTTATTTAGAGAAATCTCAACTCTCTTATTTTATGTTTTAAATTATTTCAAAGACAGAGGTGGGGGATGGGGAAAGGGTTATCATAGGAATATATGGAATCATGTGTATGAAACTTGAAAGTTGTAAAACTATAGAATTTAAAACATCTTTCATTTAATAAAAAAATAATAAAATATTTTTAAAACTCATGCAAAAAAAAAAAAACAAAAAGAACAAACCCAGTATTTTGATAACACAAAAAATTAATGATATTTAACAAAATGTCATAATAATATTCAGTTCTCCATGCTATTATTAACATTCAAAGCATCAGACCTGCTAGGAAGTCATTTGTATCTCAGTTCTGGAGAGCATTCAATATCATTTTATTCTTCAAAGTGAATGTAGCATTTTCTAAGTTCTTGACTACTTATCAGTTAAGGGGTAGTAATAAAAACTCGCTCCCTTTGGTCAGCAGTGTTTACCAGGCAGTAATTGCGATAAATGAGACATCCTCCTGAAGCTGCAAGGAGATGCTTTGTGATTCAAAACACTGAGTTCAACATTCATTACTCTGTGCATCCTGAATTTGGAGCATTGATGTTTAATGTGTAAAAATTAAAAGTTATATTGAATATATTTGTGACTACTACTCTTTCATTTCAGTTGTTCAGAAGACTTGATGACCAGGTAAGAAGACAAAGCCTATATTCACACGTGCATACAGGCACGTTCTCCATGCACTTAAATTGGTGTACCTTCCTGTAGTCAGTTATGCAAAGGAGGGAGCTGAGACCAAGGCTGAAGACCTCACTGAGATGTCAGGAGAGACTGCAGCAAGGTTAAACACTGACTTGGCGAGTTCGACATCAGCTGCTACTAGCTGTTTTATGATCATGCCTCATCCCTTGTATAAAATCACTGTCTGATATAAAATATTCCTCACAGACCAATTTAAAGACCTCTCAAAACTTAGAGCTTATATAGCTCTTCCTGGGATTCTGCCAAAAATGTTTGGATTTCCTTTCCTGAAATAACCATCAAGAGTAGCTTTTTAAGACACATATAGACATAAAAATCACTTTAGTTACTTTATAGTTGCATTTTTTAAAGTTAAAATCTGTACTACTCATCTCAGTTACTGAGTTCATTCATCATTGTCTCAGTTACTCTCACTCCTTCTGAAATTGTGAATGAAAATCTGCTGACAATGAGTTTATGAAAGGTAGTTTACTAGTTTTTATAGGTGCTCCAAAATAACAGTTCCAAAGATATGTTTAACAATGACTATCCTATGTCATACTTACTTTATAGTTTGTACTGTGCTGTGCTTAGCCACTCAGTCATATCTGACTCTTTGCGACCCCATGGACTAAGCCTGCCAGGCTCCTCTGTCCATGGTGATTCTCCAGGCAAGAATACTGGAGTGGGCTGTCATGCCCTCCTCCAGGAGATCTTCCGAACTCAGGGATCAAACCCAGGTCTCCTGCATTGCGGGCAGATTTTTTACAATCTGAGCGACTAGGAGAGCCCATGAATCCTGGAGTGGGTAGTCTATCCCTTCTTCAGGGGATCTTCCCAACCCAGGAATCAATCTAGGGTCTTCTGCATTGCAAGGTGAATTCTTCACCAGTTGAGCTATCAGGGAAGCCCCACTCTATAGCCTATTATGTGGGAAAAATGAACTCAATTATATTCCTAATGGAAATAGTAATTATTAAAGACAAGTTACATGGCATCTTGCAAATAATTTGATTCACCTGCTAAGACAGCATAATTAGTTTCTGTAGCTGGCCTTTGTATGTGTGACACCTGTCACAATGTCGTCTAAGTCACTAACAAGTTGCATATGGGCCCAGAAGGACACATTAGATCTAAAATAAAGGAATCATTTCTGAAATGTTTTCTAAAATGCTAATTCCTTGAGATGCTCTAATGCTCTAACTTTATGATATTATATGAAACTTGAAAACACTGCATATTATATTCTCTTGGAGAGATACAATGTGTATAGGCATTTTTAAAGCTCTGAAAAACATTCAGTTAAAAAAAAATGTTATCTTTGCTTTACAAAGGTTGTTCCCCCCCCACCAGGGGATTCCTTAATTCACATAAGGACAGTTAGCTTCCCACAAAGCTAGTAATTTTGTATAACATGTATTGTGAAACACTGTGTCAAAATCTCTAATTAAAACACACACACACACACACACAGGTTAAAATATCTCTCTATAGGAGCCTGAGTAAATGTTTTATTTGTCATCCTATACATCCCTTATCCCTATTGGTTTCATTCTATTCTGAAAAGGCATAATAATCCTGCTTCCCTTTGATTTCTTTAAGGCACTTACATACTTAGAGAATTCAACGAATGATTTAGCAGTAAAAGTTTGTTATGATATAAAAATTGTATATCAAAAATAATTTCATTCCTTGTCTCTGAAGCCTGGGTTCCACTTAGTAAATTGGTCCCATAAAACAAAATATTGAAAGGAGAGGGAGAAAAAGGAACTTTATTTACAGTGGAGGAACTTAACAAGTATTACCTAGGCCAGCGGTCAAGGTCAATAACATGAGAAATAAATCATAATTAAATATACCTCTGGGATGATGCAATGGTACTGCACCCCAAAATTAATAATTCCAATCTAATTGTGAGGAAAAAATAGATAAACCCAATTTGAGACACATTACAAAATGCCTAACAAGTAATTCTCAATACTTCCAAATTCATCAAAACCAAAGGAAGCCTGAGAAGCTGCCACATACCAAAGAAGTTCAGTTCAGTTCAGTGGCTCAGTCATGTCTGACTCTTTGTGACCCCATAGACTGCAGCATGCCAGGCTTCCTTGTCCATCACCAACTCCCAGAGCTTGCTCAAACTCATGTCCATTGAGTCTGTGATTCCATCCAACCATCTCATCCTCTGTCATCCCCTTCTCCTCCTGCTTTCAATCTTTCCCAGCATCAGGGTCTTTCCCAATGAGTCGGTTCTCCGCATCAGGTGGCAAAGGAATTGAAGTTTCAGCTTCAGCATCGTCCTTCCAATGAATATTCAGGACTGATTTCCTTTAGGATTGACTGGTTTGATGGCCCTGCAGCCTAAGAGACTCTCAAGAGTCTTCTCCAGCACCAGAGAAGTACTTTCTTGTAAATCTAAACTTATTCCAAATATAATGTTTATTTTAAAATAGTAATAATTTCATCTATAGTTTGTGAGTATGTAAATCAGATCATAGGGAAAGAGAAATCATAAGTCAAGAGCATGAGTCTGGATCTACAGTGTCTAAATTTTTTAATTGAAGTATAATTGATTTACAGTATTTTGTCAATTTCAGGTGTACAGCAAAGTGATTCAGTCAAACATATATATGTATCTATTATTTCAGATTCGTTTTCCTTATAAATTATTACACAATATTGAGTATGGTTCCCTGTGTTATACGGTAGGTCCTTGTTCGTTATCTGGTTTTTATACGGTAGTGTGTCTGTGGATCTATTTCTGTTTTTTATATAATTTCACATGTATTATTCTTTTTTTAATTCCACATATAAGCAATATCATATGATATTTGTATTTTCCTGTCTTACATACTTGATTTAGTATGATAATCTCTAGGTCTATCCATCTTGCTGCAAATAACATTATTTTGTTAATTTTTATGACTCTATATATGTATCACATCATCTTTATTCATTTATCTTTAATGCACATTTAGGTTAATTTCTTGTCTCAACTGTTGTAAACAGAGTAGCAATGTACATCAGGGTTCATGAACTTTTTGTGTTTTTTAATTTATTTTTTTAACTGGAGGAGAATGGTTTTACAGTGTTGTGTTGGTTTCTGTTGTACAATACGACAAATCAGCCATGGTTATACATAAATCACCTCCCTCTTAAGGCCCCCTCTCATCCTCCCATCTCACCCCTCCAGTCATCACAGAGTGCCAGGCTAGGTTTCCTGTGTTATACAGTATTAATAACTTCTCACCAGCTATCTATTCAACACAAGGTAGTGTGTATATGTTAATGCTACTTTCTCATTCATCCTACTCTTTCCTCCCCTACTGTGTCCACAAGTCCATATTTTCATCTCCATTCCTTCCCTGCAAATAGATTTATCAATCCTATTTTTCTAGATTCCATATATATGTGTTAATATACCTATTTGTTTTACTCTTTCTGACTTACTTCACTCTCTACAACAGGTTCTGGGTTCATCCACCACACCAGAACTGACTCAAATTCGTTATTTTTTTGGCTGATATTCCATTGTATACATGTACCACATCTTCATCTATTCATCTTTTGATGGACATCTAGGTTTCTTCCATGTCCTAGCTATTGTAAATAGCTGTGAACTTGGGGATACATGTATCTTTTTCAATTATAATTTTTTTTCTGGGTATATGCCCAGTAGTGGGATTGCTGAGTCATATGGTAGTTTTATTCCTAGATTTTAAGGAATCTTCATAGTGTTCTCCATAGTAGCTATATCAATTTACATTCCCACCAACAGTGCAAGAGACTTCCCTTTTCTCCTATCCTCTCTAGCATTTATTCTCTGCAGATTTTTTGATGGTGGCCATTCTGACTGGTGTGAGATATTTCATTATAGTTTTGATTTGCAATAATAAGCAATGTTGAGCATCTTTTCATGTGTTTATTGGCTATCTGTACATCTTCTTGAGAAATGTCTGTTTAGGTCTTCTGCCCACTATTTGATTGGGTTGTATGTTTTTCTGATAATAAGCTGTATGAGTTACTTGTATGCTTTGGAGTTTAATCCTCTGTCAGTCGTTTCATTTGCAATTTTTTTTTTCCCCCATTCTGATGGTTGTCTGTTAATTTTATTCATTGTTCCATTTACTATACAAAAGCTTTTAAGTTTAAATAGGTCTCATTTATTTGTTTTTGTTTTTAGTTCCATTACTCAAGGAGATGAGTCAAAGGGGATCTTGCTGTGATATATATCAAAGAGTGTAATGCCTATGTTTGCCTCCAAGAGCTTTATAGTTTCTAGTTTTTCATTTTTTGAGTTTATTTACTGTTTTGAGTTTATTTTTGTGTATAATATTAGGAAGTGGTCTGAAAGTGAAAGTGAAGTCGCTCATTTGTCTCTGACTGTTTGGGAACCCATGGATTGTGGCCTGCCATACTCCTCTGCCCATGGGATTTTCAGGGCAAGAATACTGGAGAGGGTTGTCATTTCCTTCTCCAGGGGATCTTCCCGACCCAGGGATTGAACCAGAGATTCCTGCATTGCAGGCAGACCCTTTACCATCTGAGCCAGCAGTGAAGCCCTATAAAAGAACTAGGAAGAGTTCTAGTCTCATTCTTTTACATGTTGCTGTCCAGTTTTCCAAGCAAAGGATACATGCACTTTTTGAGTTATGAGTTTCTTTGTATATCTACCTAGGAGTGGGATTGTAGGGTCATGTTTTAGCTCTACTTTTTTTTTTTTTTTTTTCCAGGAACATCCTTACTGTTCATAGTGGCAGTCCCAATTTACGTTACCACCAACAGTGAAGGAGGGTTCCGTTTTCTCCACATCTTTTCCAGCATTTATGCTTTGTAAACTTTTGATTGCAGCCATTCTGACAGGTTAGGTGATATCTCATTGTAGTTTTGATTTGCATTTCTCTAATAATTAGTGATGTTGAGCATCTTCTCATGCACATATTGATCTCTTTGTCTTCTTTGAATAAATGACTATGTCTTTTGCCTAGTTTTTGGCTAAGTTGATTTTTGTTTGTTTGTTTGTTTGTTTATTGAGTTGTATGAGCTCTTTGTATATTTTGGAGATAATTATTTGTCAACTTGCAAATATTTTTCCTGAGTCTGTACTTTTTGTTTGTTTGTTTATTTATGTTTCCTTTGCTGTGTAACATCTTTTAAACTTAACTAGGTCCCATTTGTTTATTTTTGTTTTTATTTCCATTACTCTATGAGACATATATACAAATACCATTGCATCAAAAAGAATAAAATACCTAGAAACAAGCTTATCTAAGGAGGTAAAAAAATCTACACCCTGAAAACTTTAAGAAGTTTATGAAAGAAATTGAAGATGACACAGATTGAAAGACACACTGTGTTCTTGGATCAGAAGAATCAATATTGTCAAAATGACTATACTACCCAAGGGAGTCTACAGAGTCAATGCAATCTCTATCAAATTACTAATGGCATTTTTCCACAGAAGTAGAACAAAAAAATATTTCAATTTATATGGAAACACAAAAGTCCCTGACTAGTCAAAGCAAAAAGAAAAGGAAAATGTAGAAAGAAAAATGGAGCTGGAGAAATCAGGTACCCTGACTTCAGACTATACTACAAAGCCACGTTGTTAAAAATATTATACTACTGACATAAAGACAGAAATATGGTTCAATGAAACAGGATAGAAAGTCCAGAAATAAACCCACATACCTTTGGTCAATTAATCCACAACAAAAGAGGCAATAATGTACAGTGGGGGAAAAGCCAGTCTCTTCAATAAGTGCTATTGGGAAAACTGGATAGCTCCACATAAAAGAATGCAATTAGAACATTCTCTAACATCATATACAAAAAATAAATTCAAAATAAAGACCAGATACTACAAAACTGTTAGTGGAAAATATAGACAGAATGCTCCTTAATGGACTGCCTAACTTTTAATCCCAGTTCTGCCACTTGCTAACTTCCCATGTAGTGTCTAAATTTACTTTCACTTTAGGGGGTGGTGGTCCTAAAATGGCAGAGGAATAGGACACAGGGACCACTTTCTCCCTGACAAATTTATCAAAAGAACATTTGAACGCTGAGAAAATTCCACAAAACAACTTCTGAATGCTGGAAGAAGACATCAGGCAACCAGAAAGGCAGCCCATTGTCTTCGAAAGGAGGTAGGACAAAATATAAAAGATAAAAAGAGAGACAAAAGAGGTAGAGATAGAAATCTGTCCCAAGAAAGGAGTCTTAAAAAAGAGAGAAGTTTCCAAACACCAGGAAACACTCTCACTGGCAGGTCTGTGGCAAGTCTTGGAATCTCAGAGGGAAACATAACCAGGAGGAAAAATAAATAAATAAATAAAACCCACAGATTACATGCCTAACCGCAACTCCCAGCAGAGAAGCATCCCAGACGCTCACATCCACCACTAGCAAGCAGGGTCTGGACAGGGAAGAATGGGCACCATTGCTTAGGGTAGGGACTGGGCCTGAGTGCCCCAAGGACAATCTGAGGGAACTAACGTGAGATAACAGCCCAGACTGTGGGATAGCCAGAGAGAGAGAAAACAAAAGAGAGAGAGAGAGAGAGCGGGGTGGGGGGGTGGGGGGGGGGGGGAGAGAGAGAGAGAGACAGAGAGAGAGAGAGAGAGAGAGAGAACTATCCTGCAAAAAGCCCTAACCTAAGACACTGCATTCTTTGGTATTGCCTTTCTTTGGGATTGGAATGAAAACTGACCTTTACCAGTCCTGTGGCCACTGCTGAGTTTTCCAAATTTGCTGGCATATTGAGTGCAGCACTTTCACAGCATCATTTTTCAGGATTTAAAATAGCTCAACTGGAATGCCATCACCTCCACTAGCTTTGTTTGTAGTGATGCTTTCTAAGGCCCACTTGACTTCACATTCCAGGATGTCTGGCTCTAGATTAGTGATCACACCATCGTGATTATCTGGGTCATGAAGATCTTTTTTGTACAGTTCTTCCAAGTATTCTTGCCACCTCTTCTTAATAATTCTGCTTCTCTTAGGTCCATATCATTTCTGTCCTTTATTGAGCCCATCTTTGCACGAAATGTTTCCTTGGTATCTCTAATTTTCTTGAAGAAATCTCTAGTCTTTCTCATTCTGTTGTTTTCCTCTATTTCTTTGCATTGATCGCTGAAGAAGGCTTTCTTATCTCTTCTTGCTATTCTCTGGAACTCTGCATTCAGATGCTTATATGTTCCTTTTTCTTTGTTTTTCACCTCTCCTCTTTTCACAACTATTTGTAAGGCCTCCGCAGACAGCCGTTTTGCTTTTTTTGCATTTCTTTTCCATGGGGATGGTCTTGATCCCTGTCTCCTGTACAATATCACGAACCTCATTCCATAGTTTATCAGGCACTCTATCTATCAGATCTAGGCTCTTAAATCTATTTCTCACTTCCACTGTATAAACATAAGGGATTTAATTTAGGTCATACCTGAATGGTTTAGCGGTTTTCCCTCCTTTCTTCAATCTGAGTCTGAATTTGGTAATAAGGCGTTCATGATCTTTGCCGACTAAGTTCGGTCTAGTCAAGGCTATGGTTTTTCCTGTGGTCATGTGTAGATGTGAGAGTTGAACTGTGAAGAAGGCTGAGCACTGAAGAATTAATGCTTTTGAACTGTGGTGTTGGATAACACACTTGAGAGTCCCTTGGAGGGCAAGGAGATCCAACCAGGCCATTCTGAAGGAGATCAGCCCCTGGATTTCTTTGGAAGTTCAATGCAATTCAGTCGCTCAGGCGGCTCTGACTCTGCGACCCCATGAATCAAAGCACGCCAGGCCTCCCTGTCCATCACCAACTCCCAGAGTTCACTCAGATTCATGTCCATCGAGTCGGTGATGCCATCCAGCCATCTCATCCTCTGTCATCACCTTCTCCTCCTGCCCCCAATCCCTCTCAACATCAAAGTATTTTCCAGTGAGTCAACTCTTCACATGAGGTGGCCAAAGTACTGGAGTTTCAGCTTTAGCATCATTCCTTCCAAAGAAATCCTAGGGCTGATCTCCTTCAGAATGGACTGGTTGGATCTCCTTGCAGTCCAAGGGACTCTCAAGAGTCTTCTCCAGCACCACAGCTCAAAAGCATCAATTCTTCAGTGCTCAGCCTTCTTCACAGTCCAACTCTCACATCTATACATGACTACTGGAAAAACCATAGCCTTTACTAGACGGACCTTAGTCGGCAAAGTAATGTCTCCGCTTTTGAATATGCTATCTAGGTTGATCATAACTTTTTTTCCAAGGAGTAAGCGTCTTTTAATTTCATGGCTGCAGTCACCATCTGCAGTGATTTTGGAGCCCCCCCCCAAAATAAATTTGACACTGTTTCCCCATCTATTTCCCATGAAGTGATGGGACTGAATGCCATGATCTTCATTTTCTGATGCTAAAGCTGAAACACCAGTACTTTGGCCACCTTATGTGAGGAGTTTACTCATTGGAAAAGACTCTGATGCTGGGAGGGATTGAGGGCAAGAGAAGGGGATAACAGAGGATGAGATGGCTGGATGGCATCACAGACTCGATGGACGTGAGTCTGAGTGAACTCCGGGAGCTGGTGATGGACAGGGAGGCCTGGTGTGCTGAGATTCATGGGGTCATAAGGAGTCAGACATGACTGAGCGACTGAGCTGAACTGAACTGAAGACACTGCAGGGCCCGCTCACAGAACAAAGGACTGAGTAGAGCTAGCCAGATAGGGACCAGCCCATCCTCCACCTGAGATGGGCAGGTGGGGGCAGCCAGAGTTCGAAGAAGGCAATCGTGGCCCCAGAGGGACATCCTCTACCAAACTGTAAGCAGGCTTCATTGCTAACCAACACTTCTTGGGATTCTGAACAGTTGGCATCCACCAGGAGGGTCACAGACAGAGATCAGCTCCCCAGAAGAGACACACTGCACACCTGAGAAGGTGCACACGTTGTATACCCAGAAAACTGAGCAGCTGGGATGGGGCAGGTGATAAGACGCACCTCATACCTTGGGGTGACTGTGCTCAGCAAGCACCTGGTCACGTGAGCTGCTCAGACCTCGCAAGGGCACAAAATGCAAGCCCAACAGAGTCTGCGCCTTTGTGGAGTACCCGAGAACCTGTATCTGAGTGGCTTAGACCTCGGAAGTGCATGCAACCCAGGGCCCACCTCAGAAAGCTCTTTGCAAAGCAACCTAGAGCCTGAGAAGTGTAGACTGGGAAAGCACACATACAGTGAGCGGGGGCAAACCTCGTGTGGCTGAAATACCGTGAGCACTCTCTACACATGCCAGTGATATTTGTTTGCAGTGTTCCTCACTCCCCACAGCAGGACTGAACAAGTGAGCCTAAAAATGTGACCACCATTGCCCCCTTGTGTCAGGGTGGAAATTAGATACTGAAGATACCAGCAAACAGAAGAAGCTAAAATAAACAGAGGGAACCACTTTGGAATTGACAAGTGCAGCAGATTAAAATGCTGTAGTTAGCACCGACTATATAGGAAGGGGTCTATAGATCTTGAGAGGTATAAGCAGGATCAAGGAACTATCTGAAAATGAACTGACCCCACACTGTCCACAACAGCTCTGGAGAAATTCCTAGATATATTTTTACTATTATCATTTTTTAATTAAAAAAATATTTTAAGTCCTCTATTGCACCTTTATTTTTCATTTTATAACCTTGCACAAAAACGACCCTCTTTTTAAAGCAAACTTCATATATGTATTTTATAATTTTTGTGACTTTTTTTTTTTTTTAATATTGTAGTTTTGAGAATCTAACCACTACTCTAGATTTTTAATCTTTGCTTTTTGGTATTTGTTATCAATTTTGTACCTTTAAGAACCCAATCTTCAGTACCCATTTTTACTTGGGAGCGAGATTACTGGCTTGCCCACTCTCTCCCTCACCTTTGGACTCTCCTTTTTCTCCTTGGTCACCTCTCTCTCCTCCCTCCTCCTTCTCTTCTCTACCCAACTCTGTGAATCTCTTTATGTGTTCCAAATTGTGGAGAACACTTAGGGAACTGATTACTGGCTGGATCTGTCTCTCTCCTTTTGAACATTTGGGTATAATAGCCAGGACACGGAAGCAACCAAGATGTTCATCTGTTTATCAAAGCCAGGACATGGAAGCAACCTAGATGTCCATCAGCAGAAGAATGGATAAGAAAGCTGTGGTACATATACACAATGGAATATTACTCAGCCATTAAAATTAATGCATTTGAACCAGTTCTAATAAGGTGGAGCCTATTATACAGCGTGAAGTAAGCCAGAAAGAAAAACACTAATACAGTATACTAAGGTATATATATATATATATGGAATCTAGAAAGATGGTAACGATAACTTTATATGTGAGGCAACAAAAGAGACACAGATGTATAGAACAGTCTTTTGAACTCTGTAGGAGAGGGTGAGGGTGGGATGATTTGAGAGAATGACATTGAAACATGTATATTATCATATGTGAAATGGATCGCTCATACAGGTTTGATGCATGAGACAGGGTGCTCGGGGCTGGTGCCCTGGGATGACCCAGAGGCATGGGATGGGGAGGGAGGTGGGAGGGGGTTTCAGGATGGGGAACAAATGTACACCTGTGGCAGATCCATGTCAATGTACGGCAAAACCACTACAATAATGTAAAGTAATTAGCCTCCAATTAAAATAAATAACTTTATGTTAAAAATTAATTTACTTTCACTTTAAAAGTGAAAGAATATCACACCTAATTTATAAGGTTACTGAAGGAGTAAAATTGCTAGTCAGGCAAACTGTTTTAAACAGCTTTTACAGCTACTAAGCACTCTATTAGCTACAACTTTTATGGTTATTACTCATTAACATGAGCTAAAACACTTTTAGAGTTCTAGTTGACAGTGACTAAAATATAGTTATATATATTGACAAAATAAACCAACTGATATAAACTCAACTGCATCAATAATGGGCTTCCCTTGTGGTTCAGCTGGTAAAGAATCAGCCTGCAATGAGGAGAACTGGGTTTGATCCCTGGATTGGGAAGATCCCTGGATTGGGAAGATCCACTGGAGGAGGGAAAGGCTACCCAATCCAGTATTCTGCCCTGCATAAGTCAATGGACTGTATAGTCCATGGAATTCCCTAAGAGCCAGACATGACTGAGCGATTTTCACTTTCACTTTTCACCTCAGTAATAATAGTAAAGTGTTTCAAAAGTGGAAAACAAGTCCTCTGATTGATTAATCAGATCTTACTAAGGACATTATAAATGGTTCTAGATGTTAAAGTTTAAACAAAATATTAGTAAACCGATTTCTTCAAACAAAGACTCAGATTATTAAAAACTACTTGTGAAGAGGCAGTTGATGGGACTTCTTTGGTGCTCCAGTGGCTGGGACTCTGTGCTCCCAATTCAGGGGCTCAGAGTTTGATCCCTGATCAGGGAACTAGATCCCACATGTTTCAACTAAGTGTTCACATGTCACAACTAAAAGATTCTGCATGCTGCGATCAAGATCAAAGATCTTGAATGCTGCATCTAAGATCCGGCACAGACAAATAAATATTAAAAAATAGGCACTTGGTAACTATAAGAATGTTTAAACCTGGAAAATAGAAAACTCAGTGGCATAGGGTGTCTCCCTTAAATATGAGACATTTTCACATTAAATAACTCAATATTTATGTAACAACTGAAAAACCAACTTGGAAGGAAATTAAATAACTTGACCATACAAGACAACTATTGATACTTACCAAGGAGGGGTTGATGACATACACAAAGAATATAAAATGACTAACAGAACTTCCTCTTCAAAAATACAACACTTGATTATAATAAATTCACATTTTGAATGTCTATATATGCATTTTTAACATCTGTTCATTTATGTCATCCATCAATGTACTAAGGTGTATTGAAGGAGACAGTATGCAAAATGTGTTTAAGTGGTAACTATTTTAAAATTTTGTAAGTTCTGCCTTTACTTAAAACAGAGTAATAAATATGTTACATGCTTTGAAACCCTAAAGTAGGGCTTCTGGTTCAAGACGAGGGAGAAGAACATGCACTCATCTTCTTCTCTCCTCGTCTATAGCACCAAAATTGCAACTAGCTGTTGAATAACCATAGACAGGAGGATGCCTAAACCATCAAAAAAAAAAAAAATCTCATGTCCAAAGACAAAGAAGAATCTTCAATGAGACAGTAGGAGGGGCACAATCATGATAAAAAATCAAATCCTTTACCCACCAGGTGGGTGACCCACAGACTAGAGAGCAATAATACTGAAGAAGTTATCACACTATTGTGAAGGTTCTGAACCCCAGAACATTCCTACCTGGGTTTTCCACAAGGGGGTTGGGAATCCTTAGGGAATCTGGCCTTGAGAGCCAGTGAGATTTGATTATAGGGTTTCTAGAGGACTGAGTGAAACAGAGATTCCAGTCTTGGAGGGCACAAACAAAATTTTGCATGCACTAAGAGCCAGAGGAGAGAAGCAGTGACCCCATAAGAGACTGAACCAAAACAACCTGCGAGTTTTGGAGGGCCTCTTGTGGAAGCGTGGGTTGGCAGGGACTCACCACAAGGATGGGGGCACTGGAAGATCCCTGATGGCATAAACCTCTTAGGGGTTTGCCACTAACCTTACCATAAAGCCTGTAGACCCCAGGGTTTGGTTGCCTTAGGCCAAAAAGCTACGAGGGAGGGAGTGCAACCCCACTCATCAGCAGAAAATTGGATTAAATATTTACTGAGCAAGACACTGATCATCAGAGCAAGACACAGTTTTTCCCATCTCCAGTCCCTCCAGCATCAAGAAGCTTACACAAGCCTCTTAGCCTCATCCCTCAGAGGGAAGACAGAAGAAGCAAGAAGTACAGTCTCACAGTGTCTAAAACAAAAACCATATTAAAGAAAGATATTCACAATGAAAAAGAAGAAAGTTATTTCCCCGATGAAGGGACAAGATAAAGCCCCAGGAAAAAACACCTAAATCAAATGGAGATAAGCAACCTTTCAGAGAAGGAATTCAGAGTAATGATAATGAAGATGATCCAGGATCTTGGGAAAAGAATGGAGGCAAAGATTGAGGAGATGCAAGAAATGCTTACCAAAGACCTACAAGAACTAAAGAATAAACTGAAATTAATAATACACCAGAAGGAATCAATAGAAGGATAACTGAGACAGAAGAACAGATAAATGACCTGGAGGACAGAATGGTGGAAGTCACTGCCACAGAACAGAGTATAGAAAAAGGAATGAAAAGAAATGATGAAGACAGCCTAAGATACCTCTAGGACAACATTAAGCACACCAACATTCACATTATAGGGGTCCCAGAAGGAAAAGCAAGAGTGAAAGGTTCTGAGAAATAATTTAAAGTGATAATAGCTGAAAACTTTCAGAACATGGGAAAAGAAATAAATCAACCAAGTCCAGGTAGTGCAAGGAGTCCCAGGAAGGATAAACTCAAGGAAGAACACACTGAGACACATAGTAATCAAACTGACAAAATTTAAAGACAGAGGAAAAATATTAAAAGCAACAAGGGGAAAATGACAAAAACAAGGAAACTCTCATCAGGCTATCAGCTTATTTCTCAACAGAAACTCTACAAGCCATATTTAATGTGATGAAAGAATCTGCAACCAAGAATACTCTATCCAGCTAGATTCTCCTTCCGATTTAAGGAGAAATTGAAAGCTTTCCAGACAAGCAAAAGTTCACAGAATTCAGCACCACCAAACTAGCTTTAAAACAAATGCTAAGGGAACTTCTCTAGGCAGGAAACACAAGAGAAGGAAAAGTCCTACAGAGAGTAAACCCAAACCAATGAAGAAAATGGTACTGTGGTGGCACAGTGGTAAAGAATCTGCCTGCAAAGTGGGAAACCCAGGTTTGATCCTTGGGTCAGCAGGATCTCCTGGAGAAGGGAATGGCTACCTACTGCAGTATTCTTGTCTGGAGAGATATAGTCCATGGTATTGCAAAGAGTCGACAGTACTGAGAAATTGACATGTTCAATAGGATCATACATATTGATAATTACCTTAAATATAAATGGATTAAATGCAGCAACCAAAAGACATAGTCTAGCTGGGTGGATGAAAACATGTGCACGTATGAACTATCACTTACTGCATCATGCTGCTTGATCCACGCCCCCCCAATTGTATATAATTATTTTATGTTGTTAAGTTAATCATGTTCCCATTATGGCTTTCAATTGTAACTTTCTTTTATTTTTGGTCTGATGATTGATTTTACTCTTGTGATTAAGTAACTATTACTCACTTAATATTATTGAATCATGGTTGGTTAACAGAAAAATAATAGAACTCTTTATTACCAAAACTAGAATCTAATAAAAAATTCTGCAACTAGTTTTTAAAATCCAGATGCATATCAGAATAATGTTGAAATTTTTTGAAAAATACAAATGCTCAGGTATTACTTTTTTCCCAAGGCTCCAGGAATGTTTTGAATGAACAACAGTTGTTTAAGAACAACTTAAACTCATATTCCAGAAAGAGTGGGCAATGCAACTATGTAATCTGAGCCTACATTTGTGGATAGTAGATGTGTCCTAGGAGACATGGAAACTTGAATTTGAATAACTTGAGTGTCAGACATCACTAAGATATTCATGTAGGCATTTGGAAACAATTCAAGCTGGCCCATTCAGAAGTCTAAACCCCAAAGTGTGAACAGAAACAATTTGTAGGCATGTAGTTTCTGCTTACTTGTTGGACACTGAAATGCTAGTTTATTAGATGATTTTCCTGTGACCACATAATTCTTCACTTATAAAAGTAAAACCATAATTCACGATTACTGATCCAACTTTTAATTAGCCTTTAGAAATTCCCTTCTTGAAAGTAAAATAAAAATAAGAGTACCACTGATATATATACACTACCATGTAAAAAATAGATAGCTAGCAGGAAGCTGCCATATAGTACAAGGAGCTCAGCTCAGTGTTCTTTGGTGACCTAGATGAGTGGGATGGAGCTGTAGGAGGAAGGCTAAAAAGGGATAGGATATACCTTTTCTTTTCTTGTGCTCCAAAATCAGTGAAGACAGTGACTGCGGCCATGAAATTAACAGACACTTGCTCCTTGGAAAGAAAGTTATGACAAACCTAGACAGCGTACTTAAAGCAGAGACATCACTTTGCTGACAAAGGTCACGGTCAAAACTATGGTTCAGGTGTGAGAGCTGGACCTTAAAGAAATCTGAGTGCTGAAGAGTTGATGCTTTCGAATTGTGGTTCTGGGGCAAATGGACAGCAAGGAGATCAAACCATTCTATCCTAAAGGAAATCAACACTGAAAATTCACTGGAAGGACTGCTGCTGAAGCTGAAGCTCTATTACTTTGGCCACCTGATGCAAAGAGCAAACTCATTGGAAAAGACCTTGGTGCTGGGAAAGATTGAAGGCAGACAAGTATTGAGGGTAGCAGAGGATGAGATTGTTGGATGGCATCACCAGCTCAGTGGACATGAATAATGAAGGACAGAGAAGCCTGGCATGCTGTCGTCCATGGGATCGAAAAGAGTCGAACATTACTGAGTGACTGAACAACAATAGCTGATTCACTTCATTGTATAACGGAAAGTAACATTGTAAAGCAACTATATTCTAATTTTTTTTTTTTTTAAGTTAAAAAAGGAAATAATGGGGAAAAGAGTTTCACCAGTCCTGGCAAAAACTGATTTCCAATCAGAGGGTCATCAGGGACAGAATTCCTAGGTACCTAAGGTTCTCTCTTTCTCTACACGAAGTGATGTTTCATGTCTTTTTTACTTTGGGAGGGGCAACATCTGAAGGGAAAGTAAGTGCAGTTGACCTGTTTGAGTTTTAATACAGATTTATAACACTGTTCCTCTCTGCTGCTGCTCCTGCTAAGTCGCTTCAGTTCTGTCCAACTCTGTGCGACCTCATAGACAGCAGCCCACCAAGCTCCACCTGGTGGAGATTCTGGAGACAGGCAAGAATGCTGGAGTGGGTTGCCATTTCTTTCTCCAATGCATGAAAGTGAAAAGTGAAAGTGAAGTCGCTCAGTCATGTCCGACTCTTTGCGACTCCATGGACTGCAGCCTACCAGGCTCCTCCGTTCCTGGGATTTTCCAGGCAAGGGTACTGGAGTGGGTTGCCCTAGCCCGATTATTTTCAGGCAACAGTAAACATAGTCCCTTTGGCTTTTTTTTTTTTTTTTTTTTAAGAAATAGATGTGAAGAAAATAAGCTGCCACATTAAATCATGCATCAAATTATTAGACAAAGGGCTATCTGGTCTTGTGCAAGATACTAAAGCAGAAATTATGCTTTTCCTTTTTTGGAAAATGAAAATAACAGTAGTGCCCCATTTATAGGGTAGTGGTGAGGATTAAATAAGATAATCCACGTAAAGTCTGAGTACAGTGACTGAAAATAATTATGCCTTGCTATTTTGGTTTGATACCAGCTAACTAGGATATATTTGGCATATAAAATTGTCACCAGAGAAAACCACAAGATAACAGATTACATGCTAAAAGGAATCCAAACGAATAAAACTGCAGCAGAAATGTAGAGAAATGTATTTGTTACTTTAGACACTACATCGACTCTTTGTAACCCCATGGATTATAACCCACTAAGCTCCTCTGTTCATGAGGATTCTCCAAACAAGAATACTGGAATGGGTTGCCATGCAGGGATTGAACCCAGGTCTCCCACATTGCAGGCAAATTTTTTCACCAGCTGAGCCACCAGAGAAGCCAGTGCGATATTGTAAGTAATCAAATAAACTGTTCTTATTTTCAGAGAAATAAAAATATTTTGTAAATTAAAATAATCTATTCCCAATCTAAGAATTTTGTGGGATGATACTATGCTGAGGGCATGTTTGCACACTGTTTTCTGACTGAGGCTTAAATAGTTTATTTTCCACTTGAAAAAAATTAATTTTAAATATAAATTGTCCCACAAGTCACTTGTAGGTTTTGAAGTCATTTTGTATTGCTCCCCGCTAAAGTAACCAGCAACATCATTTTGCAATACAGCGACCTACTTTACTCAAATCACTCTACATCACTTTGATATGATGATAGAATACTATTTTCCATCAATTTTATTGTAGTGTGTTAGGAAAAACGTTGTTTTGCATCATTTAAATTTGAGTCTTAGTACCACTATAAATATGCTTCTCAGGTGGCTCAGTGGTAAATAATCCACCTGCCAACGCAGAAGATTCAGGAGACAAGGATTCAATCCCTGGGTCAGGAAGATGCCCTGGAGAAGGAAATGGGAACTCATTACAGCATTCATGCATGGAAAATTCCATAGACCTCAGAGGAGCCTGGTGGGCTCCATGAGATGGCAAAGAGCAGGACATAACTGAGCATGCACACACTGTTATTAAATATAGATTGAATTAAGAGCTCTGTCTCATACAATAGGACTATTAGTGTTTTGATCTACATAAAATGAAAAAAAAAAAAGACAGAAAATTAAGCAGCTGAAAATACCCCTAATTCAGCAATAACACAAATAATTATGCTATTTAATCACACTAGGATCCTGTCTTACTTTGGCTGCAGTAATCAATATTATCAAGCATTTTCCATACTATATTGTCTCACACATATATTCACTGTAAAGTAATGCTTAGCACAATTCCCCCTTCTTTTTACAGCTAAGAAGTACAGGATGATCTGTAAGCAACTTATTCTAACTTAATGGTATTTTCTTCTTCTCATTCTTTTATCATTAATATTATACATTTTTATATTAAAACTTTTAATTTCAAGATAATTTAGATTCACGTAAATTGTAAGCTGTAATGAAGAGATTCCATGTAACTTTTGCCAGTTTACCCAAACAGTAACATTGTGAAAAATCATCCTACAATAATTTTCATCAGGATGTTGACATCTATGCAATAAAGACACACAACATTCCACCTCCAAAAGGACCCTTCTTCCCTTCCTTCCCTATCCTCTCTTAAAATTCTGGTAGTTTGTTCTCCATTTCTACAGTTTTGTCATTTCAATATGTTATATAAATGGATTCATGTGAAAAAGTATGTGACTTTGGTAATTAACTTTTTTCGTTCAACATAATTCCTGGAGATTCATACAAGTTGCATGCTTCAATAGTCTGTTCCTTTATTGCTGAGTGGTATTTTGTGGAGTGAATATATGCCATTTGTCTAACTCCTCCCCTGTTGGAAAATATCTATGTTGTTTTTTATTCATTGATCTTAAATTCTGAGTTCACATTTGTAAAGCTTCTACTGTATGATACTGATTTGCTACTGTTTCTATAACCACCCAGACCTCTAGATCACTGTGTTCCGTAAATGCAGTAGCTTCTATACTTTTCAAACATGTGGTTTTCTCATTCAGTCACATCTCTCTTGACTTACATCCTATTGGACAATCCTTTTGTATCTATGTGGATGTTATCTTACTGTTTCTAAATCAGAAGAGAAGACAGTCCATGTTGCCTGTTGCTGCTTAGCCTGGACTTAGAGAGCAGGGGAGAAAAATGATCACAGACACCACATAAAGGAAGGCTCAGCTCTCACTGCCCAAAGGAAGGCCTCTGTCTCCTGTCTTCTCCTCTTTCTCCTCTTTATGCTTTAGTTCTCAGATGCAAAGATAGCATCCCTCAATTCTGAATCTCCAAGTCCTCCCATTTTGCCAAAGAGGATACTGGTCATAATCTACCCACAGAAAATGCAGAATGAGAACCGTCCATGTGTATCCTAGAGACAAAAACAGTAAAAGAAACAAGTAGTGGTTCCTTGTGCTAGAACAAGTATTTCCCAAATATTTCCATTCAATGCACATTCACAAAGTGGACAAACACTCTGCTGAATTCTGTTGCTGTGGGGTATATATACTAAGATAACCTAGTTCTCTGTCCTGACCAAAGGGAACTCAAATGGAAAGAGCAGATGAGAATAATGATCTTACTGCACAATGAAAGAATGTCAGCAAAGACACCTGATGGCCTGAGAACACTGCCACCCCCCCTTTTAAAAAAGAGAGTTCCTCAGCTGACAAGTTATATACTCATCAGGGAGAATATTCCTTAGTTAGTGTATATATATATATATATATATATATATATATATATATATATATATATAGTGTGTATATATATAGTGTGTATATATATATATAGTGTGTATATATATATAGTGTGTATATATATAGTGTGCATATATATAGACATATTAAGTATCTAAAAGTATATATGTATGTGTGTAAATATATATATAAAGTATCTAAAATGTGATATTTACAAGGTATTATTAAAAATCTTTTTTAACTTTTTTGAAGTTCAAAACCATTGAATAGAAATTCTATGTAAGTCTTGAAAATGATTTATTTAGAAAATATTTAAATGGCTACACAATCTTTCTTAGTTTTAGTCTCTTCAAGTTACAGGGTATCTTCCCAACCCAGGGATCGAACCCAGGTCTCCCACATTGCAGGTAGATTCTTTACCAGCTGAGCCACCAGGAAAGTCCAAGCAAACTGGAGTGGGTAGCCTATCCCTTCTCCAGAGATATTCCTGACCCAGAAATAGAACCAGAGTCTCCTGCATTGCAGGTGGATTCTTTACCAACTGAGCTACCAGGGGAGCCCTCATTACTAATCTGTTGGTTTAAATGCAAATGGACAACTCTGAAGACTGCAGTACCTGATGTATCCTGATTCAAGTAGTTTGGCTTATCTGTGTGCACTTCACTTCACTCACTCAGTCATGTCGGACTCTTTGTGACCCCATGGACTGCAGCACTCCAGGCCTCCCTATCCATCACCAACTCCCGGAGTTTACTCAAACTCATGTCCATTGAGTCGGTGATGCCATCCAACCATCTCATCCTCTGTCACCCCTTTCTCCTCCTGCCTTCAATCTTTCCCAGCGTCAGGGTATTTTCAAATGAGTCAGCTCTTCACAGCAGGTGGCCAAAAATGATTGCAATATCCAAACAGGAAGCTACAATATTCTTAACCTAACATTGGAGTTGAGTTTCTGTATTGGTTTTTCTGAATGCTGTGGAGATACACACCCTAGGGAAGAATAAAGTAAAATCACTGAGTGTAAAAATTTTCCTGCAAGATTTTTTATGTTTTTATTTTATTTTATTTTACATCTTGAGCGTACTATGACTATTAAAACTGTTTCTTGGAGACTTTTAAGATGTCCTTCCCCCATTGCTTTTAAGTGATCCATTAGTTGGGGAAGAAAGTGGGAAAACAATAATAGTTTTCTAATTCCATTTGTCTGAAGAAGAAATCCATCTTTTGTATGATTGCATCATGATGGAACATTATCAAGCCCACTCTTTAATGAACCTTAAAAAAATAAAGTACTCAGAGGGCTGATGAGCATAAGACCCAGCAAAAAATCATAGCTATCTTCTGAGCTCCATTAAAGCAAGTAAGAAAATAGCCTGTTTTTTCATGTGACAGACCATCAACCAAAATTCTTTTGGCAAGGATATCCTTTCTTTAAACATCTAGTTATTGTTTTGGGCACAGAAAGTATATTTGAATGCAGCAGTCATTTAGTAAAAGAGACCAAAAAAAAAAAAAAAAGAGTAAGGCTCAGGGATATTGTCTATTTTCACATAAAAAGGCTGCAACTAAACAAAACACAATCAAGGTGCAAATAAATTTGCAAGATGCAAATAATTAAGGACCACTATTATTCTTAAAAAATGGCAGCAGCTTGCAGAAACTTTGTAACTTCTCTTTGGTGGGCAAGCTGTGTTTTTTATTTTCTCTAAAATACTTTATCCTTAGCAGATATCAGATTTTAATTTCATTTTATATCCATGTGTGTCCAAAGCACTTTATTTGTATTGTCTCTTTGCCTATCATAATAGTCAATTATTTTCCTAAAATAATGATAATAATCAATCAGCAGTGTTTACTGAGTACTTTCCAAGGCCAGCATAGTGCTAGAAGAAGTACAGAGACAAAAGGAACTCAGACAGAATACAATTAAACGCCATATATGTGATAGAGAAGGTTGCTTAGAAAACAGAAGGGTGCACGAAATCTTCACAGGGCAAGAGGGACCTTGAGCTTGGCCTTGAAGTTCACGTAGAACAAACACACGAGAAAGATAGAAGGTTTTCCAGAACAAGGGAGAACGCAGAGGTCAGATGTACATGTCTCTATGTTCACAAACGTATCCCCATAGCCAACATAATACCTCCCAGTTAGTGTGCATGGGGAGACTGTTGAAAGGTTATACGGTAGTGTATGCAGGTATTATTGATATAAGCAATGACCCTGGATCTTACAGTCTTCTGAAGCCATGCAGAATTCTTTTAAACTGAGGCAGTGAGCAAGGAAATGTGTCACTATCAATGTGAAATGCATCACTGTTGTGCTGTTTAAAAAGGTCAATTTACCCTCAAGGGTGGCAGTGACAAGTACTGGACTACGACATTGCAAGAATCTTAAATATCATTGCAAGAATTTTCCACTGGATAGTACTGATGGAGCTGGGGAATGGACACCTTTAGAAGAGGGGTTGGAAGGACCTTCAGCTCATCTGCTTTTTCCAGACTTTGTCTTGAGTCCAAGCATCTTCAGTTCAGTTCACTCACTCAGTCATGTCTGACTCTTTGTGACCCCATGAACAGCAGCACGCCAGGCCTCCCTGTCCATCACCAACTCCCGGAGTTCACTCAGATTCATGTCCATCGAGTCAGTGATGTCATCCAGCCATCTCATCCTCTGTCGTCCCCTTCTCCTACTGCCCCCAATCCCTCCCAGCACCAAAGTCTTTTCCAATGAGTCAACTCTTTGCAAGAGGTGACCAAAGTACTGGAGTTTTAGTTTTAGCATCATTCCTTTCAAAGAAATCCCAGGGCTGACCTCCTTCAGAATGGACTGGTAGGATCTCCTTGCAGTCCAAGGGACTCTCAAGAGTCTTCTCCAACACCACAGTTAAAAAGAATCAATTATTTGGCACTCAGCCTTCTTCACAGTCTACCTCTCACATCCATACATGATTACTGGAAGAACCATAGCCTTGACTGGACAGAACTTAGTTGGCAAAGTAATGTCTCTGCTTTTGTATATAATATCTAGGTTGGTCATAACTTTTCTTCCAAGGAGTAAGCATCTTTTAATTTCATGGCTGCAGTCACCATCTGCAGTGATTTTGAAGCCCCCCAAAATAAAGTCTGACACGGTTTCCACTGTTTCCCTATCTATTTCCCACGAAGTGATGGGACCGGATGCCATGATCTTCGTTTTCTGAAGGTTGAGCTTTAAGCCAACTTTTTCACTCTCCTCTTTCACTTTCATCAAGAGGCTTTTTAATTCCTCTTCACTTTCTGCCATAAGGGTGGTGACATCTGCATATCTGAGCTTATTGAGCTTTCTCCTGGCAATCTTGATTCCAGCTTGTGTTTCTTCCAGTCCAGGGTTTCTCATGATGTACTCTGCATATAAGTTAAATAAGCAGGGTGACAATATACAGACTTCATGTACTACTTTTCCTATTTGGAACCAGTCTCTTGTTTCATGTCCAGTTCTAATTTTTGCTTCCTGACCTGCATACAAATTTCTCAAGAGGCAGGTCAGGTGGTCTGGTATTCCCATCTCTCTCAGAATTTTCCACAGTTTATTACGATACACACAGTCAAAGGCTTTGACATAGTCAGTAAAGCAGAAATAGATGTTTTTTCTGGAACTCTCTTACTTTTTCCATGATCCAGCAGATGTTGGCAATTTGATTTCTGGTTCCTCTGCCTTTTCTAAAACCAGCTTGAATATCAGGAAGTTCACAGTTCACGTATTGCTGAAGCCTGGCTTGGAGATTTTGAGCATTACTTTACTAGCATGTGAGATGAGTGCAATTGTGTGGTAGTTTGAGCATTATTTGGCAGTGCCTTTCTTTGGGATTGGAATGAAATCTGACCTTTTCCAGTCCTGTGGCCACTGCTGAGTTTTCCAAATTTGCTGGCATATTGAGTGCAGCACTTTCACAGCATCATCTTTCAGGATTTGAAACAGCCCAACTGGAATTCCATCACCTCCCCTAGCTTTGTTCATAGCAATGTTTTCCAAGGCCCACTTGACTTCACATTCCAGGATGTCTGGCTCTAGATTAGTGATCACACCATCATGATTATCTGGGTCATGAAGATCTTTTTTGTACAGTTCTTCTGTGTATTCTTGCCACCTCTTCTTAATATCTTCTACTTCTGTTAGGTCATACAATTTCTGTCCTTCATCAAGCCCATTTTTGCATGAAATGTTCCCTTGGTATCTCTCATTTACCTGAAGAAATCTCTAGTCCTTCCCATTCTGTTGTTTTCCTCTATTTCTTTGCATTGATCACTTAGGAAGGCTTTCTTATCTCTCCTTGTTATTCTCTGGAACTCTGCATTCAGATGCTTATATCTGTCCTTTTCTCCTTTGCTTTTCACTTCTCTTCTTTTCACAGCTATTTGTAAGGCCTCTGCAGACAGCCATTTTGCTTTTTTGCATTTTTTTTCCATGGGAAAGGTCTTGATCCCTGTCTCCTGTACAATGTCACGAAACTCATTCTATAGTTCATCAGGTACTCTATCTATCAGATCTTGGCTCTACATCTATTTCTCACTTCCACTAATTGCAGATGGCTGCGGCTGGTGCACTAAGCACAGATGAGAGGAGCTAACCCATGTCCAAAGTCAGGGACAAGCGGCCTAGAGTGTCAGGCTACAAAGACGCAGGAACGGCCAAGAGGAGCTACCCCATGTCTGAGGTCAGAGGCAGCGGCTGGGAGGAGCAACCCCACGCCAGAGGCCAGGGACAGCGGCCGGGAGGAGCAACTCCACGTCCAAGGAGTGGTGGCTGCGTGGGCACAGGATGGCCTAGAGAAGCCATCCCACGTTGAAGGTCAGGAAGGGCAGTGGTGAGGAGATACCCCTCATCCAAGGTAAGGAGCAGTGGCTGTGCTTTGCTGGAGCAGCCGTGAAGAGATACCCCACGCCCAAGGTAAGAGAAACCCAAGATGCTAGGTGTTGCAAGAGGGCATCAGAGGGCAGACACACTGAAACCATACTCACAGAAAACTAGTCAATCTAATCACACTAGGACCACAGCCTTGTCTAATTCAATGAAACCAAGCCATGCCCGTGGGGCCACCCAAGACAGGTGGCTCATGGTGAAGAGTTCTGACAGAATGTGGTCCACTGGAGAAGAGAATGGCAAACCACTTCAGTATGCTTGTCTTGAGAACTCCATGAACAGTATGAAAAGGCAAAATGATAGGATACTGAAAGAGGAACTCCCCTGGTCAGTAGGTGCCCAATATGCTACTGTAGATCAGTGGAGAATTAACTCCAAAAAGAATGAAAGGATGGAGCCAAAGCAAAAACAATATCCAGCTGTGGATGTGACTGGTGATAGAAGCAAGATCCAATGCTGTAAAGGGCAATATTGCATAGGAACTTGGAATGTCAGGCCCATGAATCAAGGCAAACTGGAAGTGGTCAAACAAGAGATGGCAAGAGTGAACATCCACATTCTAGGAATCATCGAACTAAAATGGACTAGAATGGGTGAATTTAACTCAAATAACCATTATATCTACTACTGAGGGCAGGAATCCCTCAGTAACCATCATGGTCAACAAAAGAGTCAGAAATGCAGTACTTAGATGCAATCTCAAAAATGACAGAATGATCTCTGTTCGTCTCTAAGGCAAACCATTCAATATCATGGTAATACAAGTCTATGCCTCAACCAGTAATGCTGACAGAGCTGAAGTTGAACTGTTCTATGAACACCTACAAGACCTTTTAGAACTAACACCTAAAACAGATGTCCTTTTCATTATAGGGGACTGGAATGCAAAAGTAGGAAGTCAAGAAACACCTGGAGTAACAGGCAAATTTGGCCTTGGAATGTGGAATGAAGCAGGGCAAAGACTAATAGAATTTAGCCAAGAAAATGCACTGGTCATAGCAAACAACCTCTTCCAACAACACAAGACAAGACTCTACACGTGGACATCACCAGATGGTCAACACCGAAATCAGATTGATTATATTCTTTGTAGACAAAGATGGAGAAGCTCTATATAGTCAATAAAAATAAGACCATGAGCTGACTATGGCTCAGATCATGAACTCCTTATTGCCAAATTCAGACTTATAATTTAAGAAAGTAGGGAAAACCGCTAGACCATTCAGGTATGACCAAGCACCCTAGCAGGTATCCAAAGACAGAGAGCAAAATCACTGTGTCAAAATCAGCTCTGTCTTGAGCTGTAGCTGACTGGAACTATTTTTTTTTTTTAAACAATGTTCTCTTTAAAAAGAGCACTAGTTAAAGAACTATGAGCAAGGTTTGGAGAAACAGATAGCATTTTCATCTGCTTGGGTACTGTTGATGCTCGAATTCCAAGCTAGACAACTGGAGAGAGAACACTGTTCATAACCTCAGAGTCTTGGATCTTCTCTTCATTGCTGTAGTTCTTTCTTGCCTTTAAATTTTACCCACAGAGGACTGAACTGTGCAATTTAGCGTTTAGTGGATATATTAGCTAAAGGCTTATGTTTCTGCTCCTTAATTTTTGAGCAGATCGTTAATAAATGTGCTTGTGTATGTACATTTATGTTCAAATTGGTTTCTCTAAAAAGTAGGCCAGAAATTAAATAGCACTATTTTTTTAAATCTGTGGCTCTCAGACATAATCCATATGCATCCATATCTCTCTAAAAGGACTTTGATCTCTCAGATAGTTTTAAATATCTCTACTATATTTAAAAATTATTTTAATACATGACACATATTATGTATATGGAAATATTGGGCTTTCCTGGTGTTTCAGTGGTAAAGAATTTGTCTGCCAACATAAGAGATATGATTCAATCCATGGGTCAGGAAGATCCCCTGGAGAAGGAAATGTCAACCCACTCAGTATTCTTGCCTGGAGAATTCCATGAACAGAAGAGCCTAGTGGGCTACAGTCCATGGGGTTGCAAAGAGTCAGATATGACTTAATGACTAAACAACAACACAACTAATTGGAAATACTAGCAATTCCACTTGGCTTCTGCAAAATACAGTGGGATGATGTCACATCGTCTCTGCCACCGTCCCAATTTCTTCTTCCCTTTCCTCTCACTCTTCATGATTAAAACTGATTCTCTATAGGTTTATCAGACCAAAAAATCAAAACAAAAAATAAGGTATGTAGGACGCAACACATCCTTTATACCTTCTATCAACTTGTATTTATTAGCATGAGCCAAATTTACTGTTTTTATCATTCTAGTACCGAAGGACAGGATAATATTAACAAAATGTCAACGTAATGGACTATGATTCATTGCTACTTTTCCCTGAACCTAGTCTGTGCTGTCTCTAACAAATTGTTTTGTGAAGTACAGGCAAGAATGTGGTATAAAGAAATAAAAGCTTAAACCACACTGGAAAGATCAAAAGCTTCCATGATGACAAATACAGGAGAAGAGTAAATACATTTTTATTTCAGAGTTAAATATTTTTATGTAAAATGATATAGTCTTCCCAAATAATAAAATGACATTGAGATGTGGTAAGTATTGTAGAATACATTCTTCAGACATTTTTAGGATTATCACTGATATTGGGGGCATGTACAAAGATAAAGAGAAACAGAAAGAAGAGCAGCTTAGATATGATATGATTTCAACCTGAATAGAAGCATTACCTAAAAACTAGCCAGGAGGCATGTTTGTGGGAGAGACTTATCATCATCATGGCCTGGAACCACCCATCTCACCTCTTGTCTTGAAATTTCTTCACCCACACAATAAACATGTTCTAATAAGTTTTCTTCTCTGTATTCTTGCCTAGTAGGGCCCAAGCTGTGAGAGCTCTGCTCTTTTGGTGTTAGCTTTCCATAATTCTTTTTTTTTTTTTTTCTTTTTCCTTCGCAAACATTATCTGCATTTTTTTTTTTTAACCCAATGGAACACTCAGTGGTGCGAAGCCATCCAGAAACAACAAAGCGTGCACACACAAGCTTTACCAAGAGCCAAGTAGCCATAAAATGACTCGTAGCAAGTACACATAAACCAGCATTGCCCACTCTCTATATAGGAGAGTGCTTTAAGTTAGCCATATCAAGCTAGTAAGGGATAAATATGGGTGGAGTCAGCAGGAATTTCCCTGTCTATAATACAATTTCATAGCTTTAAACCTTCTTACTATGTACAAAATATTGTATGTATTTGAATGCAGAGTATTTAGAAATGGCTTCCTATTTTACTTAACTATTCCTAGTTTTTCTAAACAAAAACTGGATTGGTAACAACATAAGAACAGTGACAGAGACTGAGTCTTATTCACACTGATACTTCAACTTGGCCCCATGCCTGACATTCAGTATAGTTTATTGAACTAAAATGTAAATGAATGAATTCATAAATGAATGAGTGGATGAGAAAGCTAATGAAGGAAATCACTTGGAACTTAGTATAAAAGACTAGAGATGATATACTCTAGTAAAAAAGCTTTCTGTGCATTAATTTTAACATATTAAAGTCATGATCTATAAAAGGGGAATCCTTGCTGAAAAATTAACTTTATTTATATAATTATGTCAATTTTGAAAATGCTCAATGTTAGAGTTACCAGCTGTTTTCTTTGGGACAAAATGAAGACTATAGCCCAGGAGACAGCATCTCAGATAACTCTGAGAGATTACTCCAGAGAGATATGGGGGAAGGTCAGGATAAATGTGATTTTGGTGAATGGAGGGTGTGTGCAATCAAGCACATATTTTTTTCAAAATGTTTCTGCTAGTCACAAGGAATAGACATCACCAACAAAGGATTTTAGTGCTTTTCTAGATATGTGGAGATACAAGAATTGGGCTCATATAATCAGCTCCTGAAAATATCTAACTTTCTAAAGACCAGTTCTGCCAGTTTTTCCAAGAGTACAGAATGCATCATTCTTGATCTCCACTCTGAGAGCTTGTCAGGGTGTATTGAAAGTCAGCAACTGCAGCAGCACGATTTAATCCTTGAAGAGGTTGATGACAGGGCCAATTTGTAATTAACAGCCCCATAAATGTTTCTTCCTCCAAAATGATGGCAGAAATATCACAAGATGTGGAAGTTTTCTAAATACCTGAAACAATCTATAGTTAATTAAGATATTTATTCAAGATTAAAAGAAAAAAAAAGTAGAATCATTCGGACGAAGAGAGATGGCCACTTTTAGGGAACTGATGAAGATGGGCTAAACAGAGAAGCATAGGGGTAGTAAGTAATCCCCAAATCTTTGTGCCTTAAAACAACAAAAGAGAGAGATAATTTCTACCCTATGCACTATGCCTGTCACAGATGGGCAGAGTTTTCTGCTTTGTATCTTCCCATACAAGTGACTGGCTAGTGGGGCAGCCAGTATCTCAAATGTGACCAGTCACCATGACAAAGAGAAAGAGAGCTTATTGCAAAGGCAATTCAGTACTCTGGTGCAGAAATACTAGTCACCTGACCCATAGATAGCACATCTCACTGTGTGTCCAGAAGAGAAAAAGTGCAGATATACTTCATAAACACTGACTACCACATGTAGAAAGTAAATCCTGGCTGATTTTCACTAAAACAATAAAATCTTGTGTACATCTTAAAAGCATAGTGGTCTAAAATGTCTTTAAACCCAGCAACTTTATTTTCTTGTTTTTTAAGTAAGTTAAAGGCACCTAAATGCTCATATCTTTTGTGGCCTTCCAACATAGGGCCACAGGCAGGCTGGGACTCAGTGCTTGCAAAGAATGTGCAACTGCGAGTACAGGTACTTAGGGCACACTGTTTTTTGCAAGTTATGAGGAACAGAGGCACTCCTCTAAAGGACAAAGAGTTTAAATGTAAATACAAATGTTCAAGCGTTTCTCTCTAGAAGGGAGAGTGATGTGTATGTGTGTGTTTGTGCATGCTCACAATTCACCTGGCTGCCTTTGCAAGAAACAAAGAGCGATTATGAACAGCCCAGTAAAGACAAAGAAGAGGGAGGCCAAATTAGTAAACTCAAAGAAGTTCTGGAAGAATATTTACATATTAGATATCTCCTTACAAGAGTCAATAAAGATTGATGAGGAGACAGTGTGAAAGGAACAGGATTTATAATCCATAAATGTTCCCAGTCTCCACCCACCACAGTGAGGAGAACAAGGGACCCTCCCATTCCCCCCTCCTCTGCCTTTTGACAAACTAATTCAAGGACACTCTTGCAGCAGAAGGCCAAGAAAGACTGAAACTGAGAATGTAAAAGAGGAGAAGGCGAGCCCATGGAAAAGAGAAAGTATAAGGGTGAAAAAGAGAGAAAGTCCAGAGACAAAGAGAAGGAGGTGTGAGAGGAGTAAGCCTTAGGAACTGGTAAAAAGGAAAGTTTATTCTGTAACTTTTTGTCATGTTTTGGGAGTGGAGGGTCACAGATGAGGGTCTTCACATAAAATGGTATGAAAGAGAAGACGAAGAGGAGCAGAACTGAAAAGCATTCCTAAAGTTTATGTATGGCATCCCCTTGATGGTTTTCTAGAGACTGGATGCATTCCTTACCTTTGGTTACTTAAAAATGCTTGCTTGAGTATGGCTCTCTTAGGCTTGCATTTATTTAAAAAAATAATAATAATAAAAAGACCAGATAATAAATTGCTTTACCTAAAAACACACAAATTAATATGCTAGAATACATTGAAGAAATATGAAAGATTTTTTAGTTTTTTTTTTTTTTCAACAGGATAAAAAGGTTGTTTGCCATGATCTTCTTAAGGGTTCTCCTTTTGCAGACAGAAAAGAATCACTGAATTTTTAGTCTTCACTGTTCCTGATTCCAGTGTCAGTTATCAGTCTTTTGCCTCTGGAGTCTCAACACATCCTTGAATATAATGCTTTATGACCACAAATCCCTGTAAGCATTTTTCCTTTGCAGAGCACAATCTAAAGTAATCAGAAGTTTCTGGCAATTCCCAGCAGAGACAGGGAGGCCGGTGATATCTTCCATTGTGGAAGAAGCCTGTCCAAGCCACAGGACCAGACCACTGTCCCTCTGCAACCTTGCCTCTGTGGTCTTGTGAAAGTCTGCTCAAATTCCCATGCATCCCACCCTCTGAAGGCCTCTGCCCCATTCCCTGCCCAGCATCCAGACTCCCACTGTACACTACATGATCTACTGCTGGTAACCTACTCCCCATCTGCACTTGCAGGGCTGCCTGCTGTTTGCCCCTCCATCCACTCCAACCAACTTCTCTACTCTTGAGGGACTAAGACATACTTTATCCAGAAGCCTGTAGTCCTTCCAAGTGCAGTCTTCCTTGGATTTTCTCCCTCAACCCTTGGTTACTAGATGGAGTTTCCTTGTGTCTTATAGTTACTCTTTAATTAGAGTTAAAATTCTTATACAAATGTCAACTGAAAAAAAAAGAAAAGCACAACTTAAAAGTTGAGAATTACATTTTACTTGGCAGACAAAATTGAGGATTTAAGCTCAGAGGCTGCCTCTCAGATAGATTGCTTTTGTTAGGTAGTTAGAATAGGAAACAGGTGTCCAGAATGGCAGTGGCTAAATGACAAGGAAGGGAAAAGCCTGCAAAAATATAACAAAGGAAGGTCCAAGGACCAGAGTGAGGACCTTAGATAGAACAAACAGCACTCCTGGCTAGCCCAATTTACATAGGGCGGGCCCAGGGAGAGGGAAAAAAGAGGAGCCAAAGGGCTGGGGATCTCAGCTCTCTTCCACACCCTGGGGCACTCCCCCACTCTCTTCTCTTTGTATCTTTGGGTCAGCATACCTTCACACTTCGAGGATGGATTTTTCCTGCTATTTTCTAAATAAAATTGATGTGTAACACTGATCTAAGAGCTATAACACAGTCTGTTCAAGACCTGAGAGCTAAAACATGGTCTGCCAAGACCCAAGAGCTATAACACCGTCTGTCTGAGAGCTATGACACGCTGAGGTCTCTAATGTCCATAGCTTCAAATTTTTGTTGAGACAAGACAGAACCAAGGAGAATACATTAACTCTGAAGAGGGAATGAAGAAACCAGGATATACAGAAGTTTTGGTAACAAACACCAGGTAGTCACAATTTCAAGAGGTTACTGTTAATTAAAGAAAACCAGACAATTCAAGTTAAAGAATTTAGCATTTTGTATGTATGGGCAAATGCCAGAGGCTGGGCTCACCGAAACCATTCTTTTATGAGCACTTCAGCTATCACAGATAGCTGTACGGAAGTGAGAGTTGGACCATAAAGGAAGCTGAGCACCGAAAAATTGATGCTTTCAAATTGTGGTGCTGGAAAAGACTCCTGAGAGTCCCTTGATCTGCAAGGAGATCAAACCAACTGCAAGGAAATCGACCCTGAATATTCATTGGAAGGACTGATGCTGAAGCTGAAGCTCCAATACTTTGGCCACCTGATGTGAAGAGATGACTCACTGGGAAAGACTGATGCTGGTAAGTGAAGTGCAAGTGTTAGTCTCTCAGTCGTGTTCAACTTTTGTCATCTCGTAGACTGTAACCTGCCAGTCTCCTCTGTCCATGGGATTGTCCAGGCAAGAATACTGGAGTGGGCAGCCATTCCTTTCTCCAAGAGATCTTCCCAACCCAGGGATCGAACCCTGGTCATCTGTGTTGCAGGCAGATTCTTTACCATCTATTGGTGGCTCTTTATCAAATGGTTGATTAATTTGATCATACTGCAGAAACTAACACAACATTGTAAAGCAATTATTCTCCAATAAAAAAAAAGTGTACTTTGAGTCCAAGTCTTGTGGCTTTCACTATATCTTGAGGCTGGGGGACACACCTCTGTGGCATCAGCATGTTTGTTAGCCAGTCATCCTTTCCTAGGGAGCACTCAGGCTCTGGTTCTTTACTCTCTAGGCATCCTGTCACCATTGGTTCAGAGATTTGATATTTCACCCTGAAAAGTTAGCAACAGAAAAAATAAAATAGCCTTTCTAATCTGCACCAAAATCATTCCACACACATACAAAGTTTTGGCATATCTGAGCTGCATTTATTCCTCATGTTGCTTGATTCTTTGTCTCGTCACAACAAAGATTTGGAGTGACGGACATTAAAGCCCCCTAGGCATGTCACAGCTCTCAGGTCTTGAATAGACCTTGTTATAGCTCTTAGGTCTCGAACGGACCATGTTATAGCTCTTAGACAAATCAGTGTTACCACTCAGTGTTACAGCTCTATTTTATTTAGAAGATAGCAGGAAAATCCATCTTCGAGGCGTGAGGGCATGTCGATCTAAAGACATGAGGAGAAGAGCGCCCCAGTGCGAGGGAGAGAGAGAAAGAGAGAGAGCAAGCTTTGGTTCTTCTATTTATATGTTTATCTCTCCCTGGGCCTGTCCTATGTAAATTGGGCCAGCCAGGAGTGTTGTTTGTTTTACCTGAGGTCCTCACTCCGCTCCGCAGACCTTCTTTTGTTTCATTTTCATGGGCTTTTCCCTTCCTTTTTAGTAGCCACCGTCATTTTGGACTCCTTTTCCCTGTTCTACCTACCTAACACTATCATTTGCTTTTTATCCTCTCATTTTCAAATTCCACTGTCACTTTCGAAAATCAGGTTATAATTTACTAAATTCAAATTTGTCTTAATTATAGGTTTTCCATCTTCCCAAATCTACATCTCCTAGTCAATTATCAAGGCATTCCCTACTGTTTGACCTGTCACATGCCTATATTCAGAATTTACATTAACAGTCCCCAAGACTACAAGTTTCAAACTGAGAAGACAGTCTGTGATTACATTAGCTTTTGACAGATAAAATAGCATCCTATTGCAAATACCTTTGATTCAAATGTATCATGCTCCGAGGGTCCATTTCCTTCAAAAGTGCAAAACTCAGAAGGGCACGAAATGGAAGGATAAAATGTGATTTTCATTGGGAAACATCTGACTTCAATGACTACATTAAATATGCATACATTTCAAAGCAAGTAACATTTTTGTAATAATCACCTGGTGGTCACAAATTAATACATGTATTATTAATCTCTTAAAAGGAATGAGACCAAATATTGAATATAAATTTGAACCACAGTTATTATATGATCTACTTTTCTTAACTTGTTAAAAACAAGTTTAAAAAATCAGAATTTATTAGAAAACAGAGCCTGAGTCAAATCCTGGTAGATATTATCAATTGAAAAATTATTTGAATAATTTTCAGTGAGACATATGATATTACAAACTGAAATCAAGTTATCTGAAGGGCACCAGATGTAGAAATTTAAAAACCTGTTTCTAGGAATGTCAAAAATAGAAAAAAAAAAAAAAAAAAAAAACAAACACATAGTGAAGCCTGGCATAATTCGTATATTAGCATGTTTGTTAATCACTAGTTTCATATCAACCACAAATCTCCCATTCTTTCAAAGTTCTTTACAATTGTGAAATTTTATTGTTGTAAAGACGTCTACATAACCTGTGGGCAGCCTGTTTTGAAGAAGTTTCTATCCATTTACCATTTTGTTTGTCATACATTCATGTAAACTTCTTCCCTTAAAGCCTTATTCTTTCCATCAATCACTTGGAGTCAATATCTTGTCATTGTTTCCCATAAGTCTCCTAAACTGCTCTTAAGCCAGGCTCATTCCACCCACACCTCTGTTACTATTGCCCTGATCTTATTTACAACAGATTCTACACTTGTCTTTCCCTCCCATCCATTATTCTGAATCCCTCCAGAGTTATAACACTCTGATTGTATCGTATGTATATGTGTGTGTGTGTAATATGAATATGATAATACTTCCATGTACCAGCAACAAACAATTTGTGAGTGTGGGCAGAACTGCCCAGTCTCATTCTAGATTTGCACGGGAATGGGAAAGACCAAGCATAGCTATACTCTCTCAAACATGTGTTAGTTATGAAAATGATATTCTGCCAGATATCAAGACATTGCAAAACCATGAGAATTAATAGAATGTGGCATTAGTGCCAGGATAGACAAATAAATCAGGCCAGAAATGGGTGCACAGGTATCTGAACACTTAAATTACAACCGAGATGACAGGGCAGATGACAAGACAGGGTAGAATAAAAACTGTGTTCTTTTTAGTTAATGGTTCTAGAACAAATGTGTCTCCATATGGAAAATAAATTATAGCTTTATTTCACACATATACAAGAATCAACACCTGATGTGTAACATATTTAATGTTAAGACACAAGTCTGCAAAGCTTGTAGGAGTTGACATTCAAGATTATCTTATGACTTCAGAGTAAGAAATATTTTCTTCTACCATAGGACCCAACAAATTCCACTACTGGGCATATACTCTGTGAAAACCATAATTGAAAAAGATACATGTATCCCAATGTTCATTGCAGCACTGTCAATGGCACCCCACTCCAGTACTCTTGCCTGGAAAATCCCATGGATGGAGGAGACTGGTAGGCTGCAGTCCATGGGGTCATGAAGAGTCAGACACAAATGAGCAACTTCACTCTGACTTTTCAGTTTCATGCATTGGAGAAGACAGTGGCAACTCACTCCAGTATTCTTGCCTAGAGAATCCCAGGAATGGGGGAGCCTGGTGGACTGCTGTCTATGGAGTCACACAGAGTCAGACACTACTGAAGAGACTTAGCAGCAGCAGCAGCAGCAGCAGGACATGGAAGCTACCTAGATGTCCGCTGACAGATGAATGGATAAGGAAGTTGTGGTACATATACACAATGGAATATTACTCAGGCATTAAAAAATGAATGCATTTTAGTAAGTTCTACTGATGTGGATGAACCTAGAGCCTATTATACAGAGTGATGTAAGTCAGAAAAACAAATATCATATATTAATGCATATATGTGGAATCTAGAAAGATGGTACTGATGAACCTATTTGCAGGGCAGCAAAGGAGGGGCAGACATAGAGAGCAAACGTGTGGACACAGTGAGGAAAGAGGAGGGTAGGACAAATTGAAACAATAGATTAGAAACATATGCATTGCCAGGTATAAAATAGATAGCTAGTGGGAATTTACTGTATGACTCAGGGAGCTCAAACCAGTGATTTGTAAAAACCTAAAGGGGTGGGGTGGGGTTGAAGGTGGGAGGGAGTTTCAAAAGGGAGGGAAAATATGTATACCTAAGGCTGATTCATCTTTATGTATGGCAGAAACCAACACAATATTGTAAAACAATTACCCTCCAATTAAAACTAAGTTTTTAAAAGGGAAAAGTGTTTTTTTTTTTAATAACACATTACAAGCAACCTGAAAGAGGTACATATTTATAAAGAAAAAAAAAAGGAAAAACTAATGCAACACATAAAACCAGATGAACTTTCATATTTAAATCATGTTTAAAATAAAATAAATAAAGCACCACAAAGCATTAAAAAATAAAAATAAAAAGACACACACAAAAGAGACTTGAACAGGTACTTCATGAAAAAGAAATCCAGTGATTAAAAATATATTAAAACATGCTCAACCTTATTCAAAATTAAAAAGTGGAAAATAAAACCATAAGGAGAGAACAAATGAAAGAAGATGGTGGAGGAATAAGACAGGAAAATCATCTTCTTCTGCACAAGTACATCAAAAATTCATCTGAATATGGAACAACTCCTACAACACAAACTTCTGAATGCTAACAGAAGACCTCAAATTTCAAAAAAGGCAATTCAAGCTCCTTAGAATGAGGTAGGGCAAAAGAAGAAAACAAGAAACAAATAATTTCAAGATGGGACTTGTACCCCAGAGAGGAAACTGCGAAGGAGGAAGTTTAAACATACTCAGAAACCCCCTCACAGGTGAGGTTCAGGGTAGAGCTTTGGAATCTCAGATGGGAGTGAACAATGGGTGCTCAGAAGGCAAAATGGAGAACTCACCACATATATCATTGCTGAGCAGCACTTCCCAGCTGAGAAGCAGCTCACATGCCTCCCTGACCCCAGTGCTGTACAGGGGAGGGGCAGGGTGCAAGGCTCAGACACTGGTGTCAGACCCAAGGGAGAAGACTGAGGGTGACTGCCATGTGGATACTCTGAGTGGCCAATGTGACAGCGGAGGGACTTCAGGAAAAAGACTGAGAGTCCCAGAGTAGTAAGGGATTATTGATGCCCAGGACACTAATTTAGATCCTTGGCAGACACCTGCTAAAAGCTCTCCAACAGCTTTCAAAACCTGAAAAACTTGTTGAATCTCCAGGGGGTAGATTTGACAGGACTGAAGTTTATGAGCCCAGAAGGGGAAGAGTAAGTCACAGGCACTGACAAAGCCAGAGAAAGTGCCTGAGGTAGTAGACAAAAGCCACCAATGCAGTCCTGACCCCAGAGGTGGTAGCTACCACCATGCTGTGAGCAGGCACAGGTTATTGTCCACCATTTTCTGGGAGCCTAAGCAGTTTAGTTCTCCCGAGGGACACACAATTTGGGGCAAATTTCTCTGGCAGAGTGCATTACCTGCCTCATACTGTAACAACATGTGGCAGGTCTCTATCTGTGTAGGCACACCCAGGCATATCCCAACTGTGGCTGCTATACTTCTCTCTCTCCCCCAGCCAGATTGGGCAAGTGAGCTCTAATAAGCCTTGTCCTTTACCTTTGTCTGGACAGGGAACAGACATCTGAGGGTGGCATATAAGTGAAGTCAGACCCCCAAATAAAGCAGAACAACAGGGACTGTGTGACCAAAGAAGAGAAAGAGAATTAGCTTCAGCTGTTGCAGGTGTAGCAGATTAAATACCTGCATTTGGTGCAAGACTGTGGACAAGTGTGGACTCTGGTGGCAAATACAAGCTGGAGTAAGGTCAAATCTGAGACTAAGTGGACCCTACACTGCACACAATGTGTCATGAGACCTTCCTAGAGATATTGGAGGGTTTTGGTGTGAGTTTCCTTGGGTGTTCTTGGCTGTTATGTATTGCTTTCATCATTAGTTTTGGGGTTTTGTCTTCTGTGCTATGTAGCTTCTAAGGTCTTAGTGCTACAGTAAAGCGTTGGGCCTTAATCCCTGAGGTGGGAGACCCAAGTCCAGGACTTTGAACTACTATAGAACTCTTGACCTCATGGAACACTAATCAACAAGAGCTATCCCAAAGACTTTCATTTCAACACTAATACCAGGCCCCATCCAAAGGGCAGTAAGCTCCAGTGCCAGATGTCCCATGCCCATACTTCAGAAAAACAGAACCACAACACTGCACATTAGCAGACAGGCTGCTCAAAGCCATATCAAATTCATAGACACCACAAAACACACTACTGGATACAGCACTGCCCTTCAGAGGGACAAGATCCAGCTCTATCCACCAGAACACAGGCAAGAATCCAACCAACCAGGAGATCTTCAGAAATCACTGGTCCAGTCTCATCCAGAGGGAGCAGACTCTACAGTTAACAGAAGCTACAGCCTTCCAGCCTGCAAAAAGGAGACATAAAACACAGTGAATTAAACAAGCTGAAATGACAGATAAACGTTCAGTAGATGAAGGAACATTTTTAAAACCCACAAGGCCAAACAAATGAAGAGAAAATAGACAATATACTTCAAAAACAATTCAGTGTAATGATAGTAAAGATGATCTCAAATCTTGAAAATAAAATGGATAAATAGACTGGAGGAATAGATCAAGAAGGTGCAAGAAATGTTTAATAAGGACCCAGAAGAATTAAAGAATAAACAATCTGCAATGAACAATGCAATAAGTGAGATTTAATATATACCAGAGGGACCCAATCAGAGAAGGCAATGACAACCCACTCTAGTACTCTTGCCTGGAAAATCCCATGGACTGAAGAGCCTGGTAGGCTGCAGTCCATGGGGCCGCTAAGAGTTGGACATGACTGTGCGACTTCAATTTCACTTTTCATTTTCATGCATTGGAGAAGGAAATGGCAACCTACTCCAGTGTTCTTGCTTGGAGAATCCCAGAGATGGGAAGTCTGGCTGGCTGCCATCTATGGGGTCACACAGAGTCACACACAACTGAAGCGACTTAGCAGCAGCAGCAGCAGAGGGACCCAATAGCAGAAGCAGAAAAGCAGATAAGTGAGATGGAAGATAGAACGGTAGAAATAACTGAAGCAGAGTACAATAATAAGAATAAAGAATAAAATGAAATGAGGATGGTCTCAGAGACCTCTGGGACATTAAGCATAACATTAAAATCATCATTAGCAGTCCCAGAAGAACAAAACAAAAGGAAAGGGCATGAGAAAATATTTGAGAGGATTATAGTAAACAACTTCCCTAAAATGGGAAATGAAATAATCACCCAAATCCAGGAAGCCCAGAGAGTCTCATACAGGATAAACCCAATGAGAAACACACCAAGACATATATTGATCAAACTAACAAAAATTAAAGACAAAAGACTAATGTTAGAAGCAGCAAAGGAAAAGCAATAAATAAAATACAAGGCAAACAGCTGATTGTTAAACAGAAATTCTGCAGACCATAAGGGAGTGGCAAGATATACTTAAAGTGATTAGAAGAAAAAAACTTACAACCAAGATTACTCTATCCACCGAGAATCTCATTCAGATTCAAAGGAGGAAATCAAAACCTTTACAGACAAGCAAATACTAAGAGAATTTAGTACTGCCAAACCAGCTTTACAACAAATGCTAAAGGAATTTCTCTAGACAGAAAACAAAAGAGAAAGAAAGGCCTACAAACCAAACGAAAAACAACAAATGGTAAGAGAATCATGCATATCGATAATTACCATAAATGTAAGCGGACCAAATACTCCAACCAAAAGACACAGGTTGGCTAAATGGATGCTAAAACAAGACCCTTATATATTCTGTTGATAAGAGATATACCTCAGATCTAAGGAGAAATACAGACTGATAGTGAAGGGCTGGAAAAAGATTTACCATGCAAACAGAAATCAAAAGAAAGCAGAAGTAGCAATATTCATATCACATAAAATAAACTTTAAAGAAACAAAGAAGGATACTACATAATGATCAATCCAGGAAGAATATATAACAATTATAAATATACAAACACTTCTTATACATAAGACAAATGTTAACAATTATTAAAGGATAAATTGAGAGAAATAAAATAATAATGGGAGAATTTACACAATTCACACTAATGGACAGCTCACTCAGACAGAAAATTAATAAGGAAACACAAGTTTTAAATGATACATTGAACTAGCCGGATCTAATTGAAATCTACAGGGCACTTCATGCAAAAACAGTAGATTTCACTTTTTTCTCCAGTGCACATGGAATATTCTCCAGGATAGATTATATCTTGTATCACATATCAAACTTTGGCAAAATAACAAAAAATGAAATTATTTTAAGCATCTTCTATGAACCACAATGATATAAGATTACATGTCAACCACAGGGGGAAGGAAAAAAACTATATAAAACACAGACATATTGAGACTAAATGATATGATTCTTAATGACCAATGGATCACTGAATAAATCAAAAAGGAAATCAAAATATACCTAGCAGCAAATGACAACTCAAAACCTATGGGATTCATTAAAATCAGTGTTCAGAGGGATGTTTATAGCAATAAAAACTTGCCTCAAGAAACAAGAAAAACTTCAAATGAACAACCTAACCTTGAACCTAAAGCAACTAGAAACAGAAGAGCAAAACAAAACAAAACAAAAAAAAAAAAAAATAGTAGAAGGAAAGAAATCATAAAGACCAGAGAAGAAATAAATGGAAAAGAAATTAAAGAGACAATAACAAAGATCACTAAAAGCTGGTTCTTTGAGAAGATAAACAAAATTGACAAACCATTAGCCAGATTCATTAAGAAAAAAAGGGAGAAGACTCAAATCAATAAAATTAGAAATGAAAATGAGGTTACAACAAACAACACATAAATACAAAGGATCACAAGAGACTACTGTATGCACCTATATGCCAATAAAATGGACAACTTGAAAGAAATGGACAAATTTTTAGAAAAATATAACCTTCCAGAACTTACCCAGGAAGAAATAGAAAATATGAACAGACCAATGACAAGCCCAGAAATATAAACTGCAATAAAAAGTATTCTAACCAAAAAAACAAAAAACAAAAAAAAAAAAAACAAAAACAAAAACAAAACCAAACAAACAAAACAAAACCCAGGGTGAGACGGCTTCCAGGTGAATTCTATCAAATTTTAAAGAGCTAACACTTATTCTGTTCAAGCACTTCCAGGAAATTGTAGAGGAAGGAAAACTCCTCAATTCATTCTTTGAGGCCACAATCACCCTGATAAAGCCAAAGATTCCACACATGTACACACAAAAATTACAGGCCAATGATAGATAGATGTAAAAATCCTGAACAAAATTCTAGCAAACAGAATCCAACAACACATTAAAAAATCATGAATCATGATCAAGTGGGCTTTATCCCAGGGAGGCATGTATTCCTCAATATATATAGAAATCAATCGATGTGATACACCATACTAACAAATTGAAAGATAAAACCCATATGATGATCTCAGTAGATGCAGATAAAGCGTTCAACAATATTCAACACCAATTTATGATAAAAATTCTCCAAATAGTAAGCATAGAAGAATCCTACCTCAAGATAATAAGCTCACAGCACACATTATTCTAGTCGTAGAAAACTGAAAGCATTTCCTCTAAGATCAGGAATAAGACAAGGGTGCCCACCATAACCACTGCTATTCAATAGTTTCGGAAATCCTAGCTGCAACAGTCAGACCAAAAAAAAGAAAAGAAAGAAAGAAATGAAAATAATCCAGATTGGAAATGAAAAAGTAAAACTACCACTGTTGCAGAAGAAATGATACTGTATAGAGCAAACCCTAAAGATGACACCAGAAAGTCACTAAAGTTAATCAATGAATAGAGTAAAATCACAGAAGGTAAAATCAATACAAAGAAATCCCTTGGATTCCTATACACTAACAATGAAAATTCAGACAGAGTAATTAAGAAACAATCCACTGACCATTGCAACAAAAATAATAAAATACCTAGGAATACGCCTATCTAAAGAGAAAAAAAAAAAATACCTGTATGCAGAAAAATATAAGACAGTGATGAAAGAAATCAAACACAACTCAAGCAGATGGAGAAATATACCATTTTCTTGAAATGGAAGAATCAACACTGGAAAATGATTATATGACCCAATGCTATCTACCGATTCAATGCAGTATCATCAAACTACCAATGGTAATGTCCACAGAACTAGAGAAAAAAAATTTTTTTTTCACAAATTGTATGGAAACACTAAAGACTTCAAATAGCCAAAGTAATCTTGAGAACAAAAGAAAAAAATGGAGCTGGATGAATCAAGCTTCCTGACTTCAGGCTGTAGTACAAAGCTATAGTCATCAAAATAGTGTGATACTGGCATGAAAACAGAAATATAGACAAACGCAACAAGATAGAAAGCCCAGAAATAAACTCACATACCTATGGGTACCTTATCTTTGACAAAGGAGACAAGTATATACAAAGAAAAAAGACAGCCTCTTCAATAAGTGGTACTGGGAAGACTGCAGCTACATGGAAAAGAATGAAACTATAACACCTTTTAATACCATACACAAAAATAAACTAAAAAATGGATTAAAGACTTAAAGGGAAGGCCAGAAACTATAAAGTTCCTAGAAGACAGCATTGGCAGTACACCCCTTGACATAAATTACAGCATGACCCTCTGTAACTCACCTCCTAGAATAATAAAAATAAAAACAAAAATAAACAAATGAGACATGATTAAAAGCTTTTACACAGCAAAATAAACTATCAATAAGGTGAAAACCAACCTTCAGAACGGGAGAATATAAAAGCAAATGAATCAACTGACAGAGGATTAATCTCCAATGTATACAAGCAATTCATACAAATTAGTACAAGCAAACAAGCAACCCAATCAAAAAGTGGGCAGAAAACCTAAATACACATGTAGCCAAAGAAGACATACACATAGCCAATAACCACATGAAAAGATGCTAGACATCACTCATAATTAGGGAAATACAAATAAAACTACAATGGTGTATCACCTCACATCTTTCAGAATGGTAATTGGCAAAAAATCTACAAACAATGAAAGCTGGAGAGGTTGTAAGGAAAATGGGACTATCTTGCACCATTGGTGCGAATGTCAATTGGTACAGCCACTATGGAGAACAGTATCAGTTCAGTCACTCAGTCGTGTTTGACTCTTTGAGACCCCATGAATCACAGCATGCCAGGCCTCCCTGTCCATCACCAACTCCCGGAGTTCACTCAAACTCATGTCCATCAAGTCGCTGATGCCATCCAGTAGTCTCATTCTCGGTCGTCCCATTCTCCTCTTGCCCCCAATCCCTCCCAACATCAGGGTCTTTTCCAATGAGTCAGCTCTTCACATCAGGTGGACAAAGTATTGGAGTTTCAGCTTTAGCATCAGTCCTTTCAATGAAATCCCAGGACTGATCTCCTTTAGGATGGACTGGTTGGATCTCCTTGCAGTCCAAGGGACTCTCAAGAGTCTTCTCCAACACTACAGTTCAAAAGCATTAATTTTTCAGTGCTCAGCTTTCTTCACAGTCCAACTCTCAAATCCATACATGACCATTGGAAAAACCACAGCCTTGACTAGACGGACCTTGGTTGGCAAAGTAATATCTCTGCTTTTCAATATGCTATCAAGGCTGGTCATAACTTGTCTTCTAAGGAGTAAGCGTCTTTTAATTTCTTGGCTGCAGTCACTATCTGCAGTGATTTTGGAGCCCCCCAAAGTAAATCCTGACACTGTTTCCATTGAGTCCCCATCTATTTGCTATGAAGTGATGGGACCTCATGTCATGATCTTACTTTTCTGAATGTTAAGCTTTAAGCCAACTTTTTCACTCTCCTCTTTCACTTTCATCAAGAGGATTTTCAGTTCCTCTTCACTTTCTACCATAAGGGTGGTGTCATCTGCCTATTTGAGGTTACTGATATTTCTCCCAGCAATATTGGTTCCAGCTTGTGCTTCCTCCAGCCCAGCATTTCTCTTGATGTACTCTGCATATAAGTTAAATAAGCAGGGTGACAATATACAGCCTTGACGTACTACTTTTCCTATTTGGAACCAGTCTGTCCAGTTCTAACTGTCCAGTACTAACTGTTCCTTCCCGACCTGCATATAGGTTTCTCAGGAGTCAGATCAGGTCGTCTGGTATTCCCATCTTTTTCATAATTTTCCACAGTTTATTGTGGTCCACATACTCAAAAGCTTTGGCATAGTCAGTAAAGCAGAAAGTGAAAGAAAGTGAAAGTGAAGTCACTCAGTCGTGTGTGACTCTTTGCAACAGTAGCCTACCAGGCTTCACTGTCCATGGGATTTTCCAGGCAAGAATACTGGAGTGGGCTTCCATTTCCTTCTCCAGGAAGATCTTCACAACCCATGGCTTGAACCTGGGTCTCCTGCATTGCAGACAGGCGCTTTACCATCTCAGCCACCAGATCCTCTAATAAAGTAGAAATAATTTTTTTTTCTGGAACTTATTTGCTTTTTCAATGATCCAGAGGATGTTGGCAATTTGAACTCTGGTTCGTCTGCCTTTTCTTAAAACAGCTTGAACAACTGGAAGTTCACAGTTCACGTACTGATGAAGCCTGGATTGCAGAATTTTGAGCATTACTTTACAATCGTGTGAGATGAGTGCAATTGTGTGGCAGTTTGAGCATTATTTAGCATTACCTTTCTTTGGGATTGGAATGAAAACTGACCTTTTCCAGTCCTGTGACCACTGCTGAGTTTTCCAAATTTCCTGGCATATTGAGTGCAGCACTTTCCAGCATCATCTTTCAGGATTTGAAATAGCTCAACTGGAATTCCATCATCTCCACTAGCTTTGTTCGTACTGATGCTTTCTAAGGCCCACTTGACTTCAATTTCCAGGATGTCTGGCTCTAGGAGAGTGTTCACACCATCATGATTATCTGGGTTGTGTAACTCATTTTTGTACAGTTCCTCTGTGTATTCTTGCCACCTCTTCTTAACATCTTCTGCTTCTGTTAAGTCCAGACCATTTCTGTCCTTTATCGAGCCCATCTTTGCATGAAATGTTCCCTTCATATCTCTAATTTTCCTTAAGAGATCTCTAGTCTTTCCCATTCTGTTGTTTTCCTCTATTTCTTTGCACTGATCACTGAGGAAGGCTTTCTTATTTCTCCTTGACTTTCTTTGGAACTCTGTATTCACATGTATATATCTTTCCTTTTTTCCTTTGCTTTTCGTGTCTCTTCTTTTCACAGCTCTTTGTAAGGCCTCTGCAGATAGCCATTTTCCTTTTTTGCATTTCTTTTCCATGGAGATGGTCTTGATCCCTGTCTCCTGTACAATGCCAAGAACCTCCATCCATAGTTCATCATGCACTCTGTCTCTCATATCTAGTCCCTTAAATCTATTTCTCATTTACACTGTATAATCATAAGGGATTTGATTTACATCATACCTGAATGGTCTAGTGGTTTTCCCCACTTTCTTCAATTATAGTCTGAATTTGTCAGTAAGGAGTTCATGATCTGAGCCACAGTCAGCTCCCAGTCTTGTTTTTGCTGACTGTATAGACCTTCTCCATCTTTGGCTGCAAAGAATATAATCAATCTGATTTCATTGTTAACCATCTAGTGATGTCCATATGTAGAGTGTTCTCCTGTGTTGTTGGAAGAGGATGTTTGCTAACACCAGTGCATTCTCTTGGCAAAACTCTATTAGACTTTGCTCTACTTCATTCCATATTCCAAGCCCAAATTTGCCCATTGCTCCAGGTGTTTCTAGACTTCCTACTTGTGCATTCCTATTATGAAAAGGACGTCTTTTTTTTGGGTCTTAGTTCTAAAAGGTTTTGTAGTTCTTCATAGAACTGTTCAACTTCAGCTTTTTCAGTGTTACTGTTTGGGGCCTAGGCTTGGATTAATGTGATATTTAATGGTTTGCCTTGGATACAAACAGATCTTTCTGTCATTTTTGAGATTGCATCCAAGTATTGCATTTCAGACTCTTTTGTTGACCATGATGGCTACTCCATTTCTTCTAAGGGATTCCTGCCCTCAGTAGTAGATATAAAGATCATCTGAGTTGAATTCACCCATTCCAGTCCATTTTAGTTCACTGATTCCTAGAATATCAACGTTCACTGTTGCCATCTCTTGTTTGACCACTTCCAATTTACCTTGATTCATCGACCTAACATTCCAGGTTCCTATGCAATACTGCTCTTTACAGCATTGTACCTTGCTTCTATCACCAGTCACATCCACAAGTGGGTATTGTTTTTACTGTGGCTCCATCCCTTCATTCTTTCTAGAGATATTTCTCCACTGATCTCCAGTAGCACACTGGGCACCTACCGACCCAGGGAGTTTCCCTTCCAGTATCCTATCGGCTGAGAAGAGCTATCCATATCTGAAGTCGGGGCGGCGGCTGAGAGGAACAACACCACATCCATGGAGCAGCAGCTGTGCGGGCAAAGGAAGGCCGAGAGGAGCCACTCCACGTTCAATGTCAGAAGGGGCGGCTGTAAGGAGATACTCCTTGCACAAGGTAAGGAGCAGTGGCTGCGCTTTGCTGGAGCAGCCGTGAAGAGATACCCCACTTCCAAGGTAAGAGAAACCCAAGTAAGATGGGAGGTGTTGTGAGAGGGCATCGAAGGGCAGACACACTGAAATGATAATCACAGAAAAATAACTAATCTGATCACACGGACCACAACCTTGTTTAACTCAATGAAACTACAGCATGCCATGTGGGGCCACCCAAGATAGCAGGGTCATGGTGGAAAGGTCTGACAGAATGTGGTCCACTGGATAAGGGAATGGCAAACCACTTCCGATTTCTTGCCTTGAGAACCCCATGAACAGTATGAAAATAACAGTATGGATACTCCTTAAAAACTAGGAATAAAAATACCATATTACTCAAAAATCCCACTACTGGGCATACACCCTGTGGAAACCAAAATTGAAAAAGACAGATGTACCCCAATATTCTTTGCAGCACTATTTCCAATAACTTGGACATGGGCGCAACCTAGATGTCCATTGATAGATGAATGAACAAAGAACTTGCACATATATGAGCTATACAATGGAGCCATAAAAATGAATGCATTTGAGTTAGTTCTAGTGAGGTGGATGAATCTAGATTTTATTATACAGATGAAGTAAGTCAGGAAGAGAAAAACAAATATCTCATATTAATACATATACATGGAATCTAGAAAGATGGTACTGATGAACCTATTTTCAGGGAAGCAATGGAGACACAGACATAGAGAACAGACTTGTGGACATAGGGTGGGGGTAAGGAAAGGGTGGGAAGAATGGAGGGAGTATTCACTACCGTATGTAAAATAGAGAGCCAGTGGAAATTTTTGCATGATCAAGGAGCTCAAACCCAGTGCTCTGTGACAATGTAGAGGGATGGGATGGGATTGGGTGGCAGGTGGAAGAGAGGTTCAAGAGGGAGGGACATATGTGTACCTGTGGCTGAATCATGTTTATGTATGGAAGAGACTAACATAATATTGTATTTACTGTATAATTGTAAAGCAATTATCTTTCAATTAAGAATGCATACATTTAAATTGAAAAGGTAAAATTCTGACTACAATTCTGAAAATAAAACATAAGATATTCTACCACATACCTATCAGATTGGCAAAAATTAAAAGTCTGACAATATCAAGTGCTTACAGGATGTGGAGCATTGGAAGCAACTCTACTGCTTGTGGCAGGCGAAATGGTTACACCACCTTAGACTGTTTCACTAAATATGAAGATGTGCTTATCTTACAATTCAAAAAGGGCCCTCCCCAGAAAAACAAGTGCATGTGCACAAGGAGACATGTAAAAACAGTCATAAGCAATACTGTTGTAGTACCTGAAAGTTGGAAACCTTGGATGTCTTTCTATAGTAACTTGTACAGTGTGTTCATACAGTGGAATACCTGCTGATGAAAATGAGTAGATTACAGTCACACAAAGCAAGAGACAACATTAAGTAAAAGAAGTGAGACAATGAGGAATGAGTTCAATTATATAAAATTTAAAACAAGACTGAACTGTTGCATTTCAGGATATACATGTAACTGTGTCTATTTTTCACCTCTGCAGAGATGGCAAAAGTATCTAATTAAACAGGGCCTTAATCACCACACACGTCAGGATTGTGAACACTGACTGTGAACAGAAATGGACTCTGGTGTGAAGACAAGGCTCACTCTCTGACTTGAGTGTGGTCACAGGGGTGTTTGCCTCATAGTTTTTCAATAAACGATACTTCCAAGTTTTGTGCATTTTTCTCTATACTGCCTTTATGTCACAACAGAAACAGATTATTTTAAAAAAATTGTCAACTAGACAAGCAGGAATCAAAATACACAAATACGCTTATGGAACAATTGGGTCAAGTACATTTTGTCTGAGGAAGAAATTGCCCCTGTCTTGAGTAAATCTCACTTATGGACCTTTCATTCCTTATGTTGTCACAGACAGGAAATATATTTCCTTATTTCTAAACTGGGCTCTCAAAAATTCTTATTGTGGACTCTATGTATATTTTTATGGGAGTGATATTAGATATAATCCAGATATGGTACATATTTTTTATTTATTTTTATTTAAAAAAATTGTAATTTTATTTTTTTTAATTTTAATTTTTACTTTATTTTGCTTTACAATACTGTATTGGTTTTGCCATATATTGACATGAATCTGCCACAGGTGTACATGAGTTCCCAATCCTGAACCCCCCTCCCACTTCCCACCCCATATCATCTCTCTGGATCATCCCCGTGCACCAGCCCCAAGCATCCTGTACCCTGTATCAAACATAGACTGGCAATTCGTTTCTTACATGATAGTATACATGTTTCAATGCCATTCTCCCAAATCATCCCACCCTCTCCCTCTCCCTCAGAGTCCAAAAGTCCGTTCTGTACACCTATGTCTCTTTTGCTGTCTCGCATACAGGGTTATCATTACCATCTTTCTAAATTCCATATATATGTGTTAGTACGCTGTATTAGTGTTTTTCTTTCTGGCTTACTTCACTCTCCAAAGAAGACATACGGATGCCTAACAAACACATGAAAAGATGCTCAACATCACTCATTATCAGAGAAATGCAAATCAAGACCACAGTGAGGTACCATTTCACACCAGTCAGAATGGCTGCAATCCAAAAGTCTGCAAGCAATAAATGCTGGAGAGGGTGTGGAGAAAAGGGAACCCTCTTACACTGTTGGTGGGAATGCAAACTAGTACAGCCACTATGGAGAACAGTGTGGAGATTCCTTAAAAAAATGCAAATAGAACTGCCATATGACCCAGCAATCCCACTTCTGGGCATACACACCGAGGAAATCAGAATTGAAAGAGACACGTGTACCCAAATGTTCATTGCAGCACCGTTTATAATAGCCAAGACATGGAAACAACCTAGATATCCATCAGCAGATGAATGAATAAAAAAGCTGTGGTACATATACACAATGGAATATTACTCAGCCATTAAAAAGAATACATGTGAATCAGTTCTAATGAGATGGATGAAACTGGAGCCGATTATACATATTTTTTAAAATGGATAAAAGTCAAATGACTGAGAAAAGATTAATGTCAAGGGGAAAGATGACAGTTGGCAATGTATTTCCTTTTGACTATGGCAAGAAACTTGCACACGTTTTTGCTGGCCAATCTCAGAAAGAGAGGCTGCCATCCTGACTGTTGCTCACCAAGCGCCTCTGACATTCAGGCCTCATCCTCCCCTAGGCTCTGCCCTTCAAAGCCTTCCCCATCCAGCACAGTTATTCGCCTCTCAGCAAGGCCATGGGGATAGGCAGGGCATATGTTGTGACTGATGGTTTATAGTTTTTTATTGGATTTTCTATTACTTACTTTTTGCTGTGAACAACCCACTCAAAACTTAATGACTTAAAGAAATAACTATTTCTTTAGCTCACATTCTGTTAACTAGCTGTGCAGGTTCCTCTGGTTAGGGTTAACTCAGCTAATTTTAGCTGGACTGGCTAATGGGTCATCCTGCAGTCACTTAGTAAGATAATTTCCCTCATGTGTCTGGCCCAAATGACAGGACACTTGGTCACAAGGAAGTCATCACCCTTCAGGTCAACCTGGATTTTGTTATCTGTCAGTCAGAGTTCCTGGAGTAGTAAAGGCAGGTAAGTAAGTCACAAGTGCAGTCACAATGTATGTCTGCAGGTGTCACCTTTTAATTTTTTTTAATTTTCTTTTTATTAGACTGTAATTGCTGTATAATGCTGTGTTGGTTTCTGCTGTACAAAAAACATGAATCAGCTATAAGTATACATATACCCCTTCTTTTTAGACCTCCCATTACCACATCCTACCTCTCTAGGTCACTAAAGGGCACCAAGCTGAGCATCCTGTACTCTACAGCACTTTCCCATTTGTTGTTGTTGCTGTTTAGTCACTCGGTAATGTCTGACTCTATGTAACCCCATGAATTTCAGCATGCCAGGCTCCCCCGTCCTTCACTATCTCCTGGAGTTTGCTCAAATTCATGTCCATTGAGTTGGTTATGCTAACTAATCATCTTATCCTCTGCCATTCCCTTCTCCTCCTGCTCTCAGTCTTTCCCAGCATCAGGGTCTTTCCAATGAGTTGGCTCTTTGAATCAAGTGGCCAAATACCGAAGTTTTAGCCTTAGCATCAGTCCTTCTAATTCAGAGTTGATTTGCTTTAGGACTGACTGGCTTGATCTCCTCTCAATCCAAGGGGCTCTTAAGAGTCTTGAAAGGTTGTTGCTGAGCTGTGAACAATTCCAGGATTCTTGGCCTCCAGAGGAGAGGTATTCAATCCAGTACCAGTGATGAGGCTTGATCACTCAGAGATTTTGTGTAATAAAGTTTTATTAAAGTATAAAAGAGATAGAGAAAGCTTCTGACATAGACATCAGGAGGGGGCAGAAGGAGTGCCCCCTCACTAGTTTTAAGCAAGAAGTTATATACCTGTTAGGACACTGTTAAAAGTTAATGTCTCAGAACTCAGAGAGTGGCACCAGGGTCCTCACCCACAACACGCATTTTGAGAAAACTTTGGCACAAGGTAAGTCATGCTAGGCCATAAAACAACTGACATGATTTCTGAAGACAGGCAGTTTTCCAAGCAAATACATAGTCTCATTAACATAGCTTAAGAGAACATTTCCATGAGTAAAACATACTGATTTGTTGAGCCATTATTGATTCTGAGACTTAGGTGGAACCAACCTGAGGAAAGACAGAGTCTAAGGTAAACACATAGTTCATTAACATTACTTAAGAAAAACATTTCCATAAGAAAAATACTTTGGTTAGCTCAAGGTTTGAGAAAAGTTAAGTTCAGGTGGAACCAGGTGTCATCATGGCCACAGAGAATTTTAAGAGAAAGCTCCTTTTAATTTTGTATAGAGAAGGGAAAAAAAAAAAAAAATCTGACACTTGTAGTTTGTTTCCTCCTGTCGCTTAAGAGAAAGGTAGAAACAAGTCTGACACTTACAGCCTATTTTCTCTGTTTGGAGGCCCCTAGCCTTTCTACCTGTTACCTTCTCCGTCTTCTTTAGCATTACACTTTGAAAACATCAATTTGTCATTATTCAGCCTTCATTGTACAGGTCAAAGTCTCACGTCTGTAAATGACTATTGGAAAAATCATAACTTTGACTATACAGACCTTTATCGGCAAAGTGATGTCTCTGTATTTTAATATGTTGTCTAGGTTTGTCATAGCTTTCCATTGAAGGAGGAAGTGTCTTTTAATTTCATGGCTGCAGTCACCATCCACAGTGATTTGGAAGCCCAAGAAAATGAAATTTGTCACTGCTTCCACGTTTCTCTCTTCTATTTGCATAAAGTGACAAGACTGGATGTAATGATCTTAGTTTTTTGGATGTTGAATTTTAAGCCAGCTTTTCACACTTCTCTTTCACCCTCATCAAGAGGCTCTTTAGTTCCTCTTTACTTTCTTCCATTAGAGTTGTGCCATCAGCACATCTGAGGTTGTTGATATTTCTCCTGGCAATCTCCTGGGGGGTGGGGGGAGGGGAGATTCAGCTTGTGATTCATCCAGCCTGTCATTCACATGATTTATGAACTGAACTGAACTCTGCATATAAGTTAAATAAGCAGGGTGACAATACAAAGTTTTTTCATACTCCTTTCCCAAATTTGAACCAGTCCATTTTTCCATGTCGGGTTTTAATTGCTGCTTCTTAACCTGCATACAGATTTCTCAGGAGATAGGAAAGGTGGTCTGGTATTCCCATTTCTTTAAGAATTTTCCACAGTTTGTTGCAATCCACAGAGTCAAAGCCAATGAAGCAGAAGTAGATGTTTTTTTTCTAGAATTATCTTGTTTTTATTTGATTCAGTGGATGTTTGCAATTTGATCTCTGCTTCCTCTGTATTTTCTAAATCTAACTTGTACATCTGGAAGCCTAGCTTGAAAGACTTTGACCATAACCTTACTAGCATGGGAAATGTGTATAATTGTATGGTAGTTTGAATATTCTTTGATATTGACCTTCTTTGGGATTGGGATTTCCCTGTTGCTCAGATGGTCAAGAATCTGCCTGTAATGCAGTAGATCTGGGTTTGATCCTTGGGTTGGGCAGGTCGCCTGGAGAGGGAATGGCTACCAACTCTAGTAGAATTGCCTGGAGGATTCCATGGGCAGAGGAGCCTGACAAGCTGTAGTCCATGGGGTCACAAACAGTCAGACACCATTGAACAACTGTCGCTTTTCCTTGGGATTGTATTAAAACCTTACCTTTTCCAGTCCTGTGGCCACTGAGTTTTCCAAATTTGCTGGCATATTGAGTGTAGCACTTTCACAGCATAATCTTTTAAGATTTGAAATAGCTCAGCTGGAATCCCATCACCTCTACAAGCCTTGTTCATACTAATTCTTCCAAAGGCCCACTTGACTTCACACTCCAGGATGTCTGATGCTAGGTGAGTGACCACACCATTGTGGTTATCTGGGTCATTAAGACCTTTTTTTATAGTTCTGTGTATTCTTGCTACCTATTTTTAGCCCCTTCTGCTTCTGTTAGGTACTTACCATTTCTGTCAATTATTATGCCCATTCTTGCATGAAGTTTTCCCTTGATAGCTCCAATTTTCTTAACGAGATCTCTAGTATTTCCCATTCTATTGTTTTCCTGTATTTCTTTGTATTGTTCATTTAAGAAAGTCTTCTGGTTTCCTCTTGCTATTCTCTGGAACTCTGCACTCAATCGGATATATCCTTCCCTTTCTCCTTTGTCTTTAGCTTCTCTTCTTTCTTCAGCTATTTATAAAGCCTTCTCAGGTAACTGCTTTGCCTTCTTGCATTGGGGGGGATGCAAGAGGGGGGTGACCCTTTGGGATAAGTATGGCCACTGCTTCCTGTACAATGTTATAAATGTCCATCCATAGTTCTTCAGGCTCTCTGTCTACCAGATATAATCCTTTGAATCTATTTGTCATGTCCACTGTATAATAATAAAGGATTTTATTCAGGTCATATCTGAATGACCTAGTAGTTTTCCTTTTTTTTTTTTTTCAATTTAAGCCTGAGTTTTGCAATAAGGAGTTCATAATTTGAGCCACAGCCAGCTCCCAGTCTTGTTTTGCTGACATATAGAGCTTCTCCATTTTCGGCTTCAAGAATGTAATCAATCTGATTTTGGTATTGGCCATCTGGTGATGTCCACGTGTAAAGTTGTTTCTTTGGGTTGTTGTTAAAGTGTTTTTGCTATGACCCATGTGTTCTCTTGACAAAATTTTGTTAGCCTTTGCCCTGCTTCATTTTGTACTCCAAGGTCAAATTTGCCCGTTACTGCAAGTATCTGTTGACTTCCTGCTTTTGTGTTCTAAATCCCTCTGATGAAAAGAGCTTCACTAGTGGCTCAGACCATAAATAATTTGCCTGTTAATGCAGGAGATCTGGGTTTCGTCCCTGGGTCAGAAAAATCTCCAGATTTTTCATTTGTTTCCTAAAGTTGATTAAATCTCATTTGTAGCAAACCAGAGATGCTGTTCCTGGCATCCTCCCTGAAGAGATCAGTTAGCTCAGACTCACTCGTGATTCTATTCCTTGCAGTTCCCTAATCCTCTTCTGGGGACAGATGCTACTGACTCTCCTTCCCTTCCAACAGAAAACCGCACTTCTTTTTCTCAGTGTCACCAACCATCTTGCTAAAAGTATTTAAAAGCATTGAGGGATAAAGAAAATCTTGCTGATAAAGATGCAGCCTAATTATTTATTTTTATTTATTTTTTTTTAATTTTAAAATCTTTAATTCTTACATGTGTGCCCAAAGAAGAACCCCCCTCCCACCTCCCTCCCCATAACATCTCTCTGGGTAATCCCCATGCACCAGCCCCAAGCATGCTGTATCCTGCTTCAGACATAGACTGGCGATTCGATTCTTACATGATAGTATACATGTTAGAATGCCATTCTCCCAAATCATCCCACCCTCTCCCTCTCCCTCTGAGTCCAAAAGTCCGTTATATACATCTGTGTCTTTTTTGCTGTCTTGCATACAGGGTCGTCATTGCCATCTTTCTAAATTCCATATATATGTGTTAGTATACTGTATTGGTGTTTTTCTTTCTGGCTTACTTCACTCTGTATAATCGGCTCCAGTGTCATCCATCTCATCAGAACTGATTCAAATGAATTCACTTTAACGGCTGAGTAATACTCCGTTGTGTATATGTACAAGAGCTTTCTTATCCATTCATCTGCTGATGGACATCTAGGTTGTTTCCATGTCCTGGCTATTATAAACAGTGCTGTGATGAACATTGGGGTACATGTGTCTCTTTCAATTCTGATTTCCTCGGTGTGTATGCCCAGCAGTGGGATTGCTGGGTCATAAGGTAGTTCTATTTGCAATTTTTTAAGGAATCTCCACACTGTTCTCCATAGTGGCTGTACTAGTTTGCATTCCCACCAACAGTGTAGGAGGGTTCCCTTTTCTCCACACCCTCTCCAGCATTTATTGCTTGCAGATTTTTGGATCGCAGCCATTCTGACTGGGGTGAAGTGGTACCTCATTGTGGTTTTGATTTGCATTTCTCTAATAATGAGTGATGTTGAGCATCTTTTCATGTGTTTGTTAGCCATCCATATGTCTTCTTTGGAGAAATGTCTATTTAGTTCTTTGGCCCATTTTTTGATTGGGTAGTTTATTTTTCTGGAATTGAGCTGCATAAGTTGCTTGTATATTTTTGAGATTAGTTGTTTGTCAGTTGCTTCATTTGCTATTATTTTCTCCTGTTCAGAATGTAAGACCAGAAACTATAAAACTCCTAGAGGAGAACATAGGCAAAACACTCTCAGACATAAATCACAGCAGGATCCTCTATGATCCACCTCCCAGAATTCTGGAAATGAATGCAGCCTAATTCTTTATTTTTTAAAAGTCATCTTTCTGAATAAAAGTTAGATATTTCAGTGCTAACATTTTTTTTGAAAAAAAAAAAAAACTTATTTTCTTGCAGATTTAAGGAAGAGAAGGCAAACTCTCTACAAGAGTTGAATCTTAATACTCTTTGGGCCTCATTTTTCCAAATAATTATATACACAGAAGACAGAAGGATAATATGTTACAATAAAATAATAAATGACCCCTAAAAACCTCAAAGTGCCTTGAAGACATTGCTGTTAGTTTCCCCAACTATGTTCTGGCACTAATAATCTCAGATTCACAGAACTAAAGTGAGATCTCAAGAGTAAGTTAGCAATCGCAAAATAATGAGATCTCAGTGGTTTAATTTCTGAAAATTATTTTGGACATTTTCATGAAGGGTTATTTTGGAAAATGAATACCAACTGTTTAAAATATTTCAAACATATTTTGAAGAAGAGTTTTCAAAGAAACTAAACAAGTATGAATTTCTTTTCAGGGTCATTTGAAAAATTGACTGGAGTGGACTGGGGCTGGGTGGTGGGGAAAGTAGCAAGATATGCAAAACAAATCTGGTAGAGCTGTATCTTCCTAACACACAACCAATAGATGTGACCTGATAAACAGATATGGAATAAGAAGATCTGCTATCTAAAATTGTTTTGGGTGTACTAAAAGGTCTATTCCAATGAAAGTTATTTTCTCCAACAATTCCTACTATGTTTCTCATTTGTTTACATTAATTCACTAACTTCTATAATAATGACTCTGGGAGGGGTAACAGAGTCACTGTAGGTGTGAATATTTTCAGTGTAAATTAATTCATCCAAAGGAAACTAAAAAAACTAGATATTTATGTTAAAGAGTGAGGAAGCAAGGATTCAGAGCATACCCACTGGAACATCACAAGGGTGAGTCCTAAGCAAATAAATAGGAGAATGTGGACATGGAGTGAACAGGATGCCCAGTCTGTAGTTAGGCAGTTTCTCAAAGCTTCAACTTTCTCTTTGTAAAATAGGAATATTTCTATCTTGCTTAGCATATAGAGTTACTGTGAACACTCAATTTAATAATATTTCTGAAACATTCCAATATTTCATTCCTATATAGAAAATGAAGGAATGGGTCCTGAAGTCAGAGGGTCACAAGGACAAAAACATGCATTATGATGGGAAATGACTGATGACACAGGTAAGTGAATACATAGATAAATGAAACAAGAACTGTCAGTTACTATATTCTGCTTGAAATTACTCTGGGAAAACTGTTACCTATTTTATTCAAGGACATAAAGTCAGGAGAAAACTGAGACAAGTTTCTGCATTAAATGAAGATGTTCTTATATTTCTAAAGAACTTGGAGACATGAAAATAAGTCTCTCCCCTTGATCTCTCTTTAAAGAAAAGGATGCTAAAAAGAATGTAGTGGGTTTTCAAGCCCTGACATGCACAGGTGCACACAAGATATAAAATTTAAAAAAAAAAAAAAAAGGAAGCTGCTGAACCTTTCTTAGATTCCATTATTTACATGTATGTTTGTAAATGCAGATAACATTTCTGGAAAACACACTAAGCTATTAACAGTGCTAGCTGGAGGGGGAAAGGGAAGGAAGGGAGACTTTCTTTACACTTTTATAACATTTAGAAAGTTTCCAATCAAGCACCTTCATGATTTCAAAAAATTTACAGTGGTAAATAGTGTGATAGATATTATGATAGACACATTCACAATTTATTACCATGGGGGATGGGGTTGGCTGAGTCTTGACTAAGCAGGAATCAGTTAGATGAAACAGCAGAGGTGCAAGGGCCTGGGAGTTGGGCGTTACCAACCTGTGTTGGTAGTTCAGTAAAACTGAATCACAGGTAGAAGTGGGAGAAGACTGTGAGGTTATGGTGGAAGGTTAATTCATGCATGTTGTGTAAGATGTCAAGAAATTTGAGCTTTATTTTGAGCCACCAGAAGAAGACTCTTGAGAGTCCCTTGGACTGCAAGAAGATCCAACAAGTCCATCCTAAAGGAGATCAGTGCTGAGTGTTTATTGGAAGGACTGATGTTGAAGCTGAAACTCCAATACTTTGGCCACCTGATGTGAAGAGCTGACTCACTGGAAAAGACCCTGATGCTGGGAAAGATAAGGGCAAGAGGAGAAGAGGACAACAGAGAATGAGATGGTTGAATGGATCACCAACTCAATGCATATGGGTTTGGGTGGACTCTGGAAGTTGGTGATGGACAGGGAGGCCTTGTGTGCTGTGATTCATGGGGTCGCAAAGAGTCGGACATGACTGAGAGACTGAACTGAACTGAAGAAAGCCATTGATGGATTGGGGCATGATAGTAATATGCTGCTATTTCTGTTTCAGTGAGATGCCTCTGGAAGTGGTGTGACAAGTGGACAGTGCAGAAGAAAGCAAATTAGGAAGTACCTGTCATGAGCAAAGCCAGAATTATTGAAGATCTGAACTGAGTAAAATACATATAATTGAGGGGGGCCATTTAGATGATTTTTTTTGAAACTAAAATTTAGGAGAGTTATCTATTCAGGAAATATGGATTTAAGAATCATCAGAGTGATGGGACTTCCTGGCAATCCAGTGGTTAAGATTTCACCTTCCAGTGCAAGGGGTGTGACTCTGATCCTTGGTCAGAGAGCAAAGATCCCACTTTTCTCACAGCCAACAAACAAATCCATAAAACAGAAGTAATGTTGTAACAAGTTCACAAAGTGATTAGCTTAAGCCAGAATTTCCTAATTCTACTATTAAGTCTGCCATCAAAATCCAAGAAAAATCCATATTATTATTCACTCAATTTTTTTTAATTGACTTACATTAAGCCTCACCTTAAAGTGGTGAATATCATAGGTTTGACGCTGATTTAAACCATATGTATACAATAGATAAATACTGAGAATGCAGAGAGTTAGACTAGAAAAACCCCAAAATAGAACCCTCATATTTAAGACGTGAGCATAAAAAGAAGTGCAAACAATGGACTAGAATATCACACCTGGACTGAGCAGAGAAAGAGGTCCTCAAAAGAAGGGGAAGACTGGACACAAGTGTTGCCACTGAATTCAAGGATGAAGAGAACTAGGAAAAGAAAGCATCAGCATGACTGAGGACTAAGCCCAAAGATTTGCCTTGAACCAACTCCAAGTTCCAAGCAATAATATAAGCTTTATTTCATAAAAGTCCAAGCTTTTATAAAAAGCAAATGACCTTCTGTGCCTTGGGGGACCCTACGGGAGCTGCCTCCCCTGTACCCTTCTTTAGTAAAACAAAATCATACCCCCATGTGCATGGTGAAAGAAGCCTGACAGGGTTACCAAGGGTTGACAGGGATTATTTCTAAGTAGAAAGAATTATATATATGCTGCTTAACTTAGCTACATTATAATAAAAGTTATCTATATTATTGACAGTGTAATGAAAGCTGTAGCATTAAAAGGAAAGTTTTGTGATATTGAGCAAAGTTTTTAATTGAAGGAAAATATTCATTATCTACTAGTTGTAAGGCAAGTGCGAGCGAGCCGTAACAAGAGGGTGACTGGGCCTTGAGAAGAACCAGTGTCCTCCCTTTCTGACAAGGTCTTAAATCCCACCAATGAAAAATTCTCTGAAGGAATGGTTCATATTTAGCCTATAGCTGAGCCCTGAGGCCACATGGCCAGAGGTCTGGAATCCAGTGGTCTCGTAGCCTTGAGAAGGTAGGTGCCAGTGGAAAAACAGAATTTGGGCAATTTGGTCAGTCTCAAGGGTCACTGTGACTTTATTCTTTGTTTGTGAGGTCAAATAATGAACCATTTCAACCATGAGCCCCCATGTAGACCCTATCACTACTGAGTATCAAATTACTCCAAAACATGGTATGTTAAAACAATGAAAGTTCCTGTGTGCTGGGCATGGCTTAGCTGATTCTCTAGTCTCTCATGAGGCACAATTAAATTGTTGACCCAAAGTCTGCAGGCTCATTTGGAGGCTCAATCAGGAAAGGCTCTGCTGGCAGGGTCACCAGAAATTGTCAGCAGTTTATTTGTGGGCTGTTGGACTGAGGTCCTTGATTCTTCACTTATTCTTGTCTGGAAGCACACCAAATGTCTGGGGGCCTCTGCAACATAGCATCTTGCTTAATAGAAGTGCACAAACCAAGAAGGCGATGGAGAGAGCCTGCTAGCAAGAGAAACTTCCAGCTCTTTCATAATCTAATCATTGAAGTGTTGTTCTTCAATGTCCCCATGAATAGCAGCATTTCAGAGGCTGCCTCTAACTTAATCTCAAGGACTCCTACTCATCTAAACCTTTAGACCTATCTAGACAACAAAAATATATGCAGATTTTTCATTTTACATATGATAAAGAATGAGAAACAGGGAGATTCTGTGATTCACTCAAAGCCAGCTAGACTGAGAGTCAAGGTCTCCTGAGCCCCACTAGGATACTGAGGTATCCTGAAGCCCATCAGCTCCAGCCCAGTGTAACATGAGGTCTTTGTGTTGTTTACATGGCATTTAATCAAATAATGCCTAAATGATTGTTTAGTGTTATTGAGTGGATGCCTTGCCTTCCCTCACAAAAGCTCTTCTAAGCAGGACACATGTTTCATACATCCTTATTTCCCTTATAGAGGAAATCCTAGAACTTCCTGCCTACAAAAGGCACTTAAAGAACAGTTTGGTGACTGACGAAACTCAAAAACTATAAAGCAGCAGCAAAGTTAGAGGAGGAAAATGGTATAATTTGCTTTTCAGAGTTATATAATATCTTCAATTTTTCAGATAAAAATTTCCTTAAATAATTTTTATGGGACAATGTGAGATTAATTAACTAATAGTCACAAAGGTCAGCATTAGGAGAGTTTCTAGGAAGAATGGACACCAAAGGCATCCCACCTCTCAGCTCTGTCCTGGGGTTGGTTTGCATTTCCTCTCCCCTCCCTTTGCATTTGCATGAAAACATCAGTCTACTTTACAGGAGTGTGAAAGACATAAATGACAGAGAAACATATGAAATGTTCAGACTAGTGAAAATCCATAGCAAACATTCAACATCAGAGATGAGGACCCTAATCGACTTCCCTTACCTCTATACAGAATAAAGTAGATTTTAAAATAAGCTGGAAGATAAAACTAGTACTTGCAAACTCTTCAGTGAAAACTAAAGCTGTGTATTTTTTCCAAAGACCTATGAGTTCCTCTGCATTATGAACTTGCCTCTAGGAAGAAACAATGAAACTAAGTTTTAAGGAAACGACTTCCTTCATTATTGAGATATTCTGAAATAAAATAAAGTATAACTTATAGCTTCCTCAAAATTCAAAGGAAATAGTCCAACTGATTTAGTAGACTGGTTATACTAAGCACTGGTCTAGCAGACAATTTTGAAGCCATTGCTTGTTCCTGTCAAGAGAAGTGATTATGGGTGTGGTCAAGTGAGCTGAATGCACAACAGTGCATTAGTAGATAAATGGTTAAACCTAGAGATGCTCTGGAAAGAAGTGTCCAGAAACACATCAGGGCTGTGCCAAAAATATTCACAAAGCTTCTTTTTTTTTTTTTTAATAAAAATAACTATTTCAACTTTGTCCCCATAATATTATCTAAGGAAGTCTGGGATTTTACTCCCATGATAAGAACTAGCTTTTATTTATTTATTTAAGATGAAAACATTTATTTCAATTGAAGTTTGTTTCATTAAAAATTCTATAATGATATTTTTAAAAGAAATAAAATAGAAACATATTTAACTGCTTTTAGTTCAATACTAAATGTTTTACTCTCCTGGTTTCAAGTACATTCTCATGATCTTTCAGAATAAGGCATAAGTTTCCTTAAGTTGAATGTATTAAATTCTGAAAGAGATGGGAATACCAGACCACCTGACCTGTCTTTTACGAAACCCGTATGCAGATCAAGAAGCAACAGTTAGAACTGGACATGGAACAACAGACTGGTTCCAAATAGGAAAAGGAGTACGTTAAGGCTGTAAATTGTCACCCTGCTTATTTAATTTATATGCGGAGTACATCATGAGAAATGCTGGGTTGGAAGAAGCACAAGCTGGAATCAAGATTGCCGGGAGAAATATCAATAACCTCAGATATGCAGATGACATCATCTTTGTGGCAGAAAGTGAAGAAGAACTAAAGAGCCTCTTGATGAAATTGAAAGAGGAAAGTGAGAAAGTTAGCTTAAAGCTCAACATTCAGAAAACTAAGATCATGGCATCTGGTCCCATCATTTCATGGGAAATAGATGGGGAAACAGTAGAAACAGTGGCTGACTGTTTTGGGGGTCTCCAAAATTACTGCAGATGGTGATTGCAGCCATGAAATTTAAAAAGACGCTTACTCCTTGGAAGGAAAGTTATGACCAATCTGGATAGCATATTAAAAAGCAGAGACATTACTTTGTTAACAAAGGTCCATCTAGTCAAGGCTATGGTTTTTTCAGGAGTCATGTATGGATGTGAAAGTTGGACAGTGAAGAAAGCTGAGCGCCGAACAATTGATGCTTTTGAACTGTAGTGTTGGAGAAGACTCTTGAGAGTCTCTTGGACTGCAAGGAGATCCAACCAGTCCATCCTAAAGGAGATCAGTCCTGGGTATTCATTGGAAGGACTGATGCTGAAGCTGAAACTCCAATACTTTGGCCAACTGATGCGAAGAGCTGACTCATTTGAAAAGACCCTGATGCTGGGAAAGATTAAAAGCAGGAAGAGACGGGGATGACAGAGGATGAGATGGTTGGATGGCATCACCGACTCAATGGACATGAGTTTGGGTAAACATCAGGTGTTGGTGATGAACAGGGAGGGCTGGTGTGCTGCAGTTCATGGGGTTGCAACGAGTCGGACACAACTGAGCCACTGAACTGAACTGATATATGTGTGAGCGTGTGTGAGTGTGTGAGTATGCGTGTATATATATATATATATATATATATATATATATATATATATATATATATATATATAGTTCTTATATGCTCTGTAAGATTTGAACAGGCTCTTTCTTCCTCCATTAGCACATTCAGTACTTTAAGTTGTTAATTAAGTATCTGCAGCAGAGACCAGATGCACCCTTCCTTACCTTGTGTTGATTGATATCAGGCTTTGAAACCGCCCTGACAGTTTGAATTATTTATTTCAGGAAGGATTTGAGCAAAAGACTAGGAAATAGCACCAATGCCAAAGTCTTTTCCCCCAGAGGGCTTGTCTTTCCCATTCCAATATAGTAAAGAAAAGTCCCATTTCTCTCACCAGCACCCTTTAGGAGCCTTTGAAACAAGGCAGATAGAGGTGGAAAGGAGCCTGTAAACTCTGGGAATTCCTTCTCATGAAGAAAAAATAAAGAGTTGTATCAATATTTAAATCCTATTGCCTCAACCAACACAGACAACCAAGCAAAATTAAGTGCACAAAAATTCAAATTGATGCCCTAGGGAGAAATAGCTCAAACTAACAGATGCTCAATCACTTTAATGATCTTTTAGAGTATTGGAATTTAACAGCAATTTATTGTCTTCACCAGTAATAACAAAAATGATGAGACAATAGGTCTAGTTATTAAAACAAAATTATCCCTACTACATTACCCACAATATGAGAATTGTGAAGAATTCATCAAGATGAAACAGGAAATGTTTTCTAATAAATGTAGCTATTGTGTTGAATGAGATTACTGTGGACCTTGAGTTGTAGAACCACTGAATTAAGCAGCAGATAATGAAAAGTGATTATCTTAATTAAGCTCAAAAAAAAAAAAATAGAAGTACACACATTGATCTTCTCAAACACCCCTGAGATGTTCCAGTGTGGAAATCTCACACCTCCTATTATGTGAATTCTACTTTACCTTCTAGAAAGAGCAAGTACTTTGCTTAATTTCCTGTGTAATGTCAAATGATGCCTTTTCCCCTTTTAGCTGCCTTAATTTTGCAAACCAAAGACATAAACGAAAGCAAAATTCCCTAGTTATGATGCCATGGATTCTTAAGGAAAAAAAATATAAAGGCACATCAATCTTTTAAAATGATTTTTCACTTGATACATTTATTTGTACCAAGTCTTAGCTGCAGCATATGGGATCTTTGATCTACTTTTTGGCATGCAGGATCTTCAGTTGCTGCATGTGGGATCTATTTCCCTGACCAGGGTTCGAACCTGAACCCCCTGCATTGAGAGCATGGAGTCTTTAGTCCCTGGACCACGAGTGAAGTACCAAGGGACATTGATCTTAAAGGCAACAAATATGAGTTTGAGTTCTCTCATTCAAAATAAATACAATCTCCTCAAAGAGAGGCATTAGGTTGTGCACTGGTTGGTGGCTCTGGCATCCTGGGGACAGAGCCCAGGTTATCCCTGGGGCTAGAGGGAATCAGGTGCCCTGGTTCTTCTGGAGTGTGGTCCAGGAAGGATGGTGCAGGTGTGCTATCTTGCTTCCTATTTCATTCCCATCTAAGAAAGCACTGAGACCATTTCTCAGAATCTTAACAGAATCAGCATATCAGAAAAATAAAATGCCTTTGGGTAAATCACTAAAGCAAATAAACAGACATGGTCATTAAACAGAAATGTTACATATTTCATTCTGGAACCTGACATTTTTATGTGGTTGACACATGAAAACAGTATTAGAAACATTTTCTCTCACTCTCCCTCTCTCTTTTTGAGAAGATAATTAAAACTTTCTAGGTCTTCTATGTGTCAGATACTTCGCTAAGTGCTTTGACATTTGATATGTTATCTAGCTTAATCTTCATAGTGCTATACATTAGGTGTTTTACTTTAACTTTACAAAGTGAAAAAAACTGAACCTCAAAAAAGGGCAAAGGATACAAGGTTGATGATTTCTTGAGTTAGTTTGAATAGGGTGTGAGCTTATTATCACCAACATCTATAAAAAGAGCACCCCAAATATAAATAAAGATTTTTTTTTTATTTTCTCAAGATCAAGACCAGTGAAAATTGTCCCCTCTAAGCAGCTGGCTGTCCAGTCCAGAACTGGTGACAGTTCTTATGATTCAACTTCTTGGATCTTTCTCTATTCACCATGGTTAATGCCCCATTCCTTGGATTAGACTGAGTTTGAAGTCTAATTGTTCATTTGGGGTAATTCTTAGCAACAGACTTATGGCGATATTCCCTTGGGCAAATCACTCAACTTTGGAGTTTCTAATGGGCTATTTGAGGGAGTGGAGGTAGGATGGTATCCATGTGAAGCAGTTCAGAAACAGTCTGACAAAATTCTACAAAATGACAAGTGAACACTATGTCAGCAGCTAATACTGAGAGGACCCTCAGGAACAGGGTGAGCACTGTCACGGTCCCTTAATCCTGGCAGCAGGCAGACTCCCTCAGCAGGTGGTCAAATGATCTTCAGGGTGTCAGTATAGCCAATCCTCTACTTTAAATCCCCTGAAAGTGATCTTGGGGTGTTGCTCCATCCCGCTGCAGAGGCCAGAGTAAAGTGACCCCACTCAAGCATAATATCATACATGGTCAACTTTATTCAGCCTCCTCTATGGTGTGAATGATTGGACCCCCACATGTGCCAGCTCTTCTCTCATTCATCTCAATGCCCTATGCTGAAAGTCAAGAAAATGGCACACTCATTCTTCTTGTTTTATTCCTTTTATAATATTCTTTCTTATTCTTGGAGCAACATGGGTGTCTCTGACAATAGGGAAAAATACTTTGAGAGAAAGAAAACCTCAACAAATAATATCTCAAGATATAATAATCTCAATTATTATAGAATAACATAATAGTAGAGCAAGCTGAAGTCAGACTTTTTTTTATAACATTATTATATACAGGCAAGAAAAACAGTAGGCCAAGTTCACTCAATCATAGTCAACACCCCCTTGCAGCCCACTTCTTGTTCTCTCTCCTGTGACTTTCCTAATTAGTGCCCTGCAAGGATGATACTCTGAAATGAGCCTCCTACAGTAGTAAAAATTCTACCAATTGAATAATATCTATTCTCAAAACAACTCTTTCAATTATGTCCCACGTGCTAGCATACACATCAGCACCACTGCCCTTTATTAATTTTTAATATTTGACCAATGTTTTCCCATTTCTCACCATATCAAATGATAATAAGAAATCTGACTTACAAACCAAAATCTAATAAGATCTAAATTCCCATGCAAGAAATTGCCACACATAATGAAAATAAGAGCATTCACATATGTAAAGAAATGCTGGACATAGGTCATAATTCATTAAGTGTTATTCTGTGATAGCTTCAGAGAATCACTCTTCTGTTTACAAAGCACCTTCCCATGAGCTATTTGGTTAAATGTAATGGCTCAATGGACTTCCCAGGTAGTGGCAGTGTTAAAGAGCCCGCCTGCCAATGCACGAAACTTGGGTTCAGTCCCGGGGTGGGGAAGATCCCCTGGAGGAGGGCATGGGCAATCCATTCCAGTATTCTTGCCTGTAGAATCCCATGGACAGAGGAGCCTGGCAGGCTACAGATCACAGAGTTGCAAAAAGTCAGGACACTTATGTATGAAATGGCTTAATATCTCATTCAAAAGAAGTATTCCAGTGAAAGGAAATGTTACTGGTTCATAAGTGTGAAGGAAACCTGGCCTTCTCTCTTAAGCTGAATATTCAGAAAAGCAAGCATATCTAGTCTTCCACCTAGTAAATGAGACATATGCCCAGTTTGGAGAAGGTGAACTGTAGGAGGCTTATCAAATGAGACAGACAATCCTTTAAATGCAATTATGTCTCTGAGCACCATTTTTATATGGTCTTAGTATTCCCATTGTTTCTGTTACACAACTAAAACTGCACCTTAATCTTTCAACAATTTTTCCTTTTAAATTTTCATTACTCAGTTCAGTTCAGTCGCTCAGTCGTGTCCGACTCTTTGCGACCCCATGAATCGCAGCATGCCAGGCCTCCCTGTCCATCACCATCTCCTGGAGTTCACTCAGACTCACATCCATTGAGTCCATCATGCCATCCAGCCATCTCATCCTCGGTCGTCCCCTTCCCCTCCTACCCCAAATCCCTCCCAGCATCAGAGTCTTTTCCAATGAGTCAACTCTTTGCATGAGGTGGCCAAAGTACTGGAGTTTCAGCTTTACCATCATTCCTTCTAAAGAAATCCCAGGGCTGATCTCCTTCGGAATGGACTGGTTGGATTGTCTTGCAGTCCAAGGGACTCTCAAGAGTCTTCTACAATACCACAGTTCAAAAGCAACAGTTCTTCGGTGCTTAGCCTTCTTCACAGTCCAACTCTCACATCCATACCTGACCACAGGAAAAGCCAAAGCCTTGACTAGACGGACCTTAGTCGGCAAAGTAATGTCTCTGCTTTTGAATATACTATCTAGGTTACTCATAACTTTCCTTCCAAGGAGTAAGTGTCTTTTAACTTCATGGCTGCAATAACCATCTGCAGTGATTTTGGAGCCCCCCAAAATAAAGTCTTACACTGTTTCTACTGTTTCTCCATCTATTTCCCATGAAGAGATGTGATCAGATGCCATGATCTTAGTTTTCTGAATGTTGAGGTTTAAGCCAACTTTTTTACTCTCCTCTTTTGCTTTCATTGAGAGGCTTTTTAGTTCATTTTCACTTTCTGCCATAAGGATGGTGTCATCTGCATATCTGAGGTTATTGATATTTCTCCCGACAATCTTGATTCCAGCTTGTGTTTCTTCCAGTCCAGTGTTTCTCATGATGTATTCTGCATATAAGTTAAATAAGCAGGGTGACAATATACAGCCTTGATGTACTCCTTTTCCTATTTGGAACCAGTCTGTTATTCCATGTCCACTTCTAACTGCTGCTTCCTGACCTGCATACAGATTTCTCAAGAGGCAGGTTAGGTGGTCTGGTATTCCCATCTCTTTCAGAATATTCCACAGCTTATTGTGATCCACACAGTCAAAGGCTTTGGCATACTCAATAAAGCAGAAATAGATGATTTTCTGGAACTCTCTTGCATTTTCCACGATCCAGTGGATGTTGGCAATTTGATCTCTGGTTCCTCTGCCTTTTCTAAAACCAGCTTGAACATCAGGGAGTTCATGGTTCACGTATTGCTGACGCCTGACTTGAAGAATTTTGAGCATTACTTTACTAGCATGTGAGAGGAGTGCAACTGTGCGGTAGTTTGAGCATTCTTTGGCATTGCCTTTCTTTAGAATTGGAATGAAAACTGACCTTTTCCAGTCCTGTGGCCACTGCTGAGTTTTCCAAATTTGCTGGCATATTGAGTGCAGCACTTTCAGAGCATCCTGTTTCAGGATTTGAAACAGCTCAACTGGAATTCCATCACCTCCACTAACTTTGTTCATAGTGATGCTTTCTAAGGCCCACTTGACTTCACATTCCAGGATGTCTGTCTCTAGATTAGTGATAACATCATCATGATTATCTGGGTCATGAAGATATTTTTTGTACAGTTCTTCTGTGTATTCTTGCCACCTCTTCTTAGTGTCTTCTGCTACTGTTAGGTCCATACAATTTCGGTCCTTTATCGACCCCATCTTTGCATGAAATGTTCCCTTGGTATCTCTGATTTTCTTGAAGATATCTCTAGACTTTCCTATTCTGTTGTTTTCCTTTATTTCTTTGCATTGATCGTTGAGGAAGGCTTTCTTATCTCTTCTTACTATTCTTTGGAATTCTGGATTCAGATGCTTATATCTTTCCTTTTCTCCTTTGCAACTTCTCTTGTTTTCACAGCTATTTGTAAGGCCTCCCCAGACAGCCATTTTGCTTTTTTGTATTTCTTTTCCATGGGGTTGGTCTTGATCCCTGTCTCCGGTACAATGTCATGAACCTCATTCCACAGTTCATCAGGCACTCTATCTATCAGATCTAGGCCCTTAAAACTATTTCTCACTTCCACTGTATAATCATAAGGGATTTGATTTAGGTCATACCTGAACGGTCTAGCGGTTTTCCCTACTTTCTTCAATTTGAGTCTGAATTTGGTAATAAGGAGTTCATGATTACTATAGCTGCCAGAATCAATCTATTCCTGCAACTGACAGCCTGCGACATTATCTGTCCCTTATCACTTGCCAGCAAGGGCAGTAATATCCATGGCGCTTGTGATAGTCAAGTGATAATCAAGTGCAAGCGAGAGGTCATTTAGGCAGCTAAATCCCCTTTAGGAGGTTTCCATAAAGTAAGACTTGTGAAGACTTCCTTGTCGTCTTAAAATCTAGAACTATTTAAGTAAATAAAATCAAAGCCAAAAAAAAAAAAAAGAGAGAAAAGAATGAGTCTTTTTTCCACCAATATGTGGTTTTAACATAGTATTAAGGTTCAGGTCAAATTAATGATTTATGGAATAACAATTTACATAAAAATTGTTATGTAGTTGATACCCTATGACTTGTTAGAGTATAAAATACCTTTATCATTTTCCTTTTGTCATGTATGCACCATCTTCAGAATCAAAGAAGAAAATAGCATCACCAATGAGGTAGAATATAATACCTCTCTAAATATCCACTCTCTGGTGGTTCAGACGCTAAAGCATCTGCCTGCAATGTGGGAGACCCGGGTTCGACTCCTGGGTTGGGAAGATCCCCTGGAGAAGGAAGTGGCAATCCACTCCAGCACTCTTGCCTGGAAAACCCCATGGATGGAGGAGCCTGATAGGCTACAGTCCATGGGGTCGCAAAGAGTCGGACACAACTGAGCGACTTCACTCACTTTATAAATATTTTACTGAGTACTGGAAGCCCAGTGACACGAGAGGGATGAGTAAGGCTCAGTAGATAGCACCACAGACAGCTCTTTGCTAAAACAAACAAACAAAAAACAAAACAAAACAAAACAAAAAACTGGTGATAGGAATGGTGAGTTTGATGATGAAGATATATAGTAGTAAAATGATAATAAAGGATAATAGTCCTTATCTCTGAACCATGACCAGCACTTCCTTCAAAACTCAGCTAGGATGATATCCCTAAATCAGCCAAGTTAGCTTAGTTCTAACTGTTCATTGCTTCATTATTCACCTATTCTACTTTTATCCGACTATTTGTACCAGCTATTTCACATTATGGTTTTCCAAAATTATTGCAGTTCTGCATATGTTGATTTCCTATCTCCTAGAAAACAAAAGCTGTGACCAGTATTTTTTAATCATGCCAAATAAACCTGTTCATGTCTCTATATATTATAGGTGCTGCCAAGTTTAAGTTTGCAAATGTACACACACTGAGCACCTACTCAATGTGAATAACAATAATCTGTGGAAAATGCAAGAATGAAGAATATATAGTCTTACCTGTCACTTATGAAACAACATGGATTAGGTAAGAGACTTGTGAACAATTAACAGGTGGGATGCATGAATGCTTACTCAGAGGTTTGCTATAATAATTACAGGAGACACTGCTTTTACACTTAAAAGACCAGGGAAAACTCAATGAATAAGGTAGTGTCTCCAGAGAATAAACATGAGAAAAATTTATTCCAAACTGAGACTACCTAAATGCATGGGAGCAAGAGTGAGATTTAGGCTCAAAAAATCATGAAATGTAATATGGCTATGTCATAGGAGTGACAGAAAATATGAGAAAAGGTGGGATTTTAGTGGAAATCTTCATGGAATATGTTGGAAAACACACTAAATTGTTAGATTTTATTTTGTAGGACTATATTGCTAAAACTCATTGGAAAAGTCTCTGATGCTGGGAGAGATTGGGGGCAGGAGGAGAAGGGGATGACACAGGATGAGGTGGCTGTATGGTATCACCAACTCAATGTACATGGGTTTGGGTAGACTCCAGGAGTTGGTGATGGACAGGGAGGCCTGGCATGCTGTGATTCATGGGATTACAAAGAGTCGGACACAACTGAGCGACTGAACTGAACTGAACTGATTGCTAAAACTGTTATCCCACGGATCATAGACCCATGATATTTTCTATTATTAGACAGTTATGTGGTCAGAAATTTGGGAGAAATATGCATACTATGCTCCCTTCTTGAATATTCTTTTTGTATGTTAGTGTCTAAAATTTTTGAGAAGTTTGATGGCAAATATATTTCTCTAAGTATTCTTAACTCACATTTTCTCAAGCTATAGATTTTTTTAAATTTTTGTTTCCCATGACATTTAATAATACCCTGTGGATCTGATTTTCAGAAGAATAAGGTCTGTGCAATGTAAGGAGGACCAATTATTTTCCTGAACGGAAGTGAGTATAGGGATCTGATCAATGCTGAATGAATACTCATAGATTGCCCATTTTATGAAAGGAAATTCAGGTAATATACTGCTGTTAGTTACTTTGCTGAAAACAAACCACTAATGGATCAGTCCTGCAAAGGGTGGTGGTGAGAGTGTGGGTAGGTTAAGTCTATATGATTCTCTTTTTAAAAATCATGATAAAATATACATAACATGAAGTTTGCCAATTTAACCATTTTAAGATACAGTTTAGTGGTATAAGGTGCATTGCATTGTGGTGCAGCTATCACCACCAGCTAGCTGCAGAACCATTCCCTCATTCCAATCTGAAACTCTGTACCAACTAAACAGTAATCTCCATTAATCCCTCACCCATTCCAGCCATCTTCATAAATCTGACTATTCTAAGAATCTCATGTAAGTGGAATCACACAGTATTTGTCCTTTTATGTCTGACATTTAATTTCATGTAATGTTTCAAGATGATTCATTTTGAAAAGAAGTGGCCACAAGTCCAGGAAAACAAAACAAAACAAAGAACTGCACACTACAGCAGACCCTAGCAAAAATTACTCGCAAAAAAGAATTACTAACAAATTGAAATGTAAAGCACCAGCAGATATAAAGGCATGAAAACTTCCCTTGAGAGGACAATCCTCTCTAATATGAAGGGCAGGAATGGAAAGTTTGTGCTCTCCTGTTATGTATAATAGTTCCTTGGGAGGTTGGATCATACCCTGTTATTTTCTGGAGGTCACAATTCAGGCCTTCAAAAGGCTCTGCTTATGTTTAAATATCTAGAGTATGTCAAACATCATAGAAGTTGTTGAAGGTACTAAATAAAGTCTGCCATCAGAGGGACAGACTGAAGCTCAGGCTTTCATTTGTCCCATATGATTACTTTCAATTCATAAAGAGTAGAATAGAGTCTGATGAGCCTCAGATATCAAAGGGAAACATGACTGTTTGGCTGCTTCATAAGAAATGATAACAGAAAAATTAAGTGTGCTTGTGGTAAGGAAGAAAAACTGAGGAAAAGATAAGTTATTAAGGCTTATCTTTTGTTTATCTTTCCCTTGTCTCATGAAATCATACTGTCACAAGTCCAAATCACAGCACACCTAGACAACTGTGAGATTTGTCCAAAAACCTCTCTTCTTCATCCTAACCCCTTACTCCCACACCCAGCTCTTCCTTCCTCCTCTGTACCCAGCTGCCAAATACCCGTGCATCTAAAGCATGGACATGGCAGTTTCCTTCTTTGCTGCAAAATCCCTAATTCTCAAGTGGGTCTCTGTTGTCTAACAGTTAAATTCAACATTCACAGCCCTTAACAATTCAGCCTTTCTTGAGGCCTCTTGAGAAATCTGTATGCAGGTCAGAAAGCAACAGTTAGAACTAGACATGGACAACAGACTGGTTACAAATAGGAAAAGGAACGCGTCCAGGCTGTATATTGTCACCCTGCTTATATAACTTATATGCAGAGTACATCATGAGAAATGCTGGGCTGGAAGAAACAGAAGCTGGAATCAAGTTGCAGGGAGAAATATCAATAACCTCAGATATGCAGATGACACCACCCTTATGGCAGAAAGTGAAGAGGAACTAAAAACCCTCTTAATGAAAGTGAAAGCGGAGAGTGAAAAAGTTGGCTTAAAGCCCAACCTTCAGAAAACGAAGATCATGGCATCTGGTCCCATCACTTCATGGGAAATAGATGGGGAAACAGTGGAAACAGTGTCAGACTTTATTTTTTTGGGCTCCAAAATCACTGCAGATGGTGACTGCAGCCATGAAGTTAAAAGACACTTACTCCTTGGAAGGAAAGACTAACCTAGATAGCATATTCAAAAGCAGAGACATTACTTTGCCCACAAATGTCCGTCTAGTCACGGCTATGGTTTTTCCAGTGTTCATTTATGGATGTGAGAGTTGGACTGTGAAGAAGGCTGAGCACCGAAGAATTGATGCTTTTGAACTGTGGTGTTGGAGAAGACTCTTGAGGGTCCCTTGAACTTCAAGGAGATCCAACCAGTCCATTCTGAAGGAGATGAGCCCTGGGATTTCTTTGGAAGGAATGATGCTAAAGCTGAAACTCCAGTACTTTGGCCACCTCATGCGAAGCGTTGACTCATTGGAAAATACTCTAATGCTGGGAGAGATTGGGGGCAGGAGGAGAAGGGGACGGCAGAGGATGACATGGCTGGATGGCATTACTGACTCGATGATGTGAGTCTGAGTGAACTCCGAGAGTCGGTGATGGACAGGGAGGCCTGGCGTGCTGTGATTCATGGGGTCGCAAAGGGTCAGACACGACTGAGCAACTGAAATGAACTGAGACCAGGTCAGACATCTGTAAATTAACAGTTCTTCTTTCATTACAGAAAAATACCCTCTCAGTGTGTATCATAAACTGCTGTTTGATGTGGACTCTTCCACCTTAGCCTTTGGGAAGAAAGCAGAGATAAGTAGGCTCTGGGGTCTGCCTTTATGGTGAGGCTCACACCCTGCTTCCTTCTTTGTGTCCAGAGCTGCCTGTTGAATTTCTCTGTGCCTTAGTGTCCTCACCAGAAAAACAAGAACATAAGAATGCCATGGGTCATGCAGATCAGGCCCTCAGTGCAGCGCTGGACCATGAGCAGTGACAAGCCAATGCTGACTCCGACTCAGCACACAGAGCACCATGTGGATCACTCCACAACATCTTCTATATGACAGAATCAGTGGGAATTATATAGCAACATGCCAAATGAAAGATTCTTGAGTTGAACACAGGCTATCCTGTGAAAATTGAAGATTCCAAAACCATTCAGTTCAGTTCAGTTCAGTCACTCAGTCATGTCTGACTCTGCAGCACTGTGAATCACAGCACGCCAGGACTCCCTGTCCATCACCAACACCCAGAGTTCACTCAAAACCATGTGCATCGAGTCAGTGATCCCATCCAGCCATCTCATCCTCTGTCCTCCCCTTCTCCCCCTGTCCCCAATGCCTCCCAGCATCAGAGTTTTTTCCAATGAGTCTATTCTTCACATGAGGTGGCCAAAGTATTGGAGTTTCAGATTTAGCATCAATCCTTCCAAAGAAAACCCAGGGCTGATCTCCTTTAGAATGGACTGGTTTGATCTCCTTGCAGTCCAAGGGACTCTCAAGAGTCTTCTCCAACACCACAGTTCAAAAGCATCAATTCTTCGGTGCTCAGCTTTTTTCACAGTACAACTCTCACATCCATACATGACCACTGGAAAAACCACAGCCTTGACTAGACGGACATTTGTTAGCAAAGTAATGTCTCCGTCTTTGAATATGCTATCTAGGTTTGTCTTTCCTTCCAAGGAGTGTCTTTTAATTTCATGGCTGCAGTCACCATCTGCAGTGATTTTGGAGCCCCAAAAAATAAAGACTGACACTGTTTCCACTGTTTCCACATCTATTTCCCATGAAGTGATGGGGCCAGATGCCATGATCTTCATTTTCTGCATGTTGAGCTTTAAACCAACTTTTTAACTCTCCTCTTTCACTTTCATCAAGAGGGTTTTTAATTCCTCTTCACTTTCTGCCATAAGGGTGGTGTCATCTGCATATCTAAGGTTATTGATATTTCTCCTGGCAATCTTGATTCCAGCTTGTGCTTCTTCCAGCCCAGCGTTTCTCATGATGTACTCTGCATATAAGTTAAAAAAAGCAGGGTGACAATATACTGCCTTTATGTTCTCTTTTTTTCTTATTTGGAACCAGTCTGTTGTTCTATGTCCAGGCCTAATTGTTGCTTCCTGACCTGCATATTGGTTTTTCAAGAGGCAGTTCAGGTGGTCTGGTATTCCCATCTCTTTCAGAATTTTCCACAGTTTATTGTAGTCCACACAGTCAAAGGCTTTGGCATAGTCAATAAAGCAGAAATAGATGTTTTGTTTGTTTGTTTGTTTGTTTGTTTTCCTGTAACTCTCTTCTTTTATCCATGATCCAGTGGATGTTTGCAATTTGATCTCTGGTTCCTCTGCTTTTTCTAAAATCAGCTTGAACATTACTTAATGGTTTTCATGGGAAATAGATGGGGAAACAATGTAAACAGTGTCAGACTTTATTTTTGGGGGCTCCAAAATTCTGCAGATGGTGACTGCAGCCATGAAATTAAAAGACGCTTACTCCTTGGAAGGAAAGACTAACCTAGATAGCATATTCAAAAGCAGAGACATTACTTTGCCCACAAATGTACGTCTAGTCAAGGCTATGGTTTTTCCAGTGTTCATCTATGGATGTGAGAGTTGGACTCTGAAGAATGCTGAGCACTGAAGAATTGTTTCTTTTGAACTGTGGTGTTGGAGAAGCCTCTTGAGAGTCCCCTGGACTTCAAGGAGACCCAACCAGTCCATTCTGAAGGAGATGAGCCCTGGGATTTCTCCTGGGATTTAGAAATGATGCTAAAGCTGAAACTCCAATATTTTGGCCACCTGATGCAGAAGATTGACTCATTGGAAAAGACTGATGCTGGGAGGGACTGGGGGCAGAAAGGGAAGGGGACGATGGAGGATGCAATGGCTGGATGGTGTCACCGACCCGTTGGGTATGAGCTTGAGTGAACTTCAGGAGTTAGTGATGGACAGGGATGCCTGGTGTGCTGCAATTCATGGGGTCGTAAAGAGTTGGACACGACTGAGTGACTTAACTGAACTTAATCATGTTTATGGGGTTTCCAAAGTGGTTCAGTGGTAAAGAATCTGCCTGAAAATGCAGGAGATGCAGGAGCTGTGGGTTCAATCCCTGGGTCAAGATGATCTCCTGGAGAAAGAAATGGCAAGAAATGGCAGCTGATTCCAATATTCTTGCTGGAATAATCCTAAGGACAGAGGAGCCTGACAAGCTATAGCCCATGGGGTTGCAAAGAGCTAGATATAACTGGACACATGAACGAAAGTCATGTTTATGATCTATGAGAGGATATAAAATTCTAACCCACTCACTTTTTTCTTCTATTAATAAAATTGAGTCAAACAGAAGAAGAAAGAGAGGTATTGGTGGGAAAGACAAGTTAGCCACCTAGGGATGTCTTTTCTTTTTATTTGCATTCTTATGCAAACCCCACACAGTGTCTCTGCAAATTCTTGCATCAGAGAATTATAAACTGCACACCTCCTGTGATCAATTACTGTGCTTCTTTACCACAGATGGAGACTGATTTTTCCCTGGGAACACAAGGTCCCTCTTAAACTATTCCAGTGAAAGTGGACAGACTTCCAAGCCACTGAACAAAAGAAAGACACCGAACACATATTTTATTACCCAAGTTTTGCAAGCAATCACTTTCCCAAACTCATCTCTGGCTTCTGTGATTGTTATTGTTTTGTTCAGGATTGTTAATCTTTTTATGAATTTAGGTCCATCTTTTCTGTCATGGTTGTTCTGTCCCTTGATCTCCAGAAACCTCTCACTTGTCCGGACTTTTTTAGACACATTTCCCACCCAGCCCTTGCATTTTATTTTTGGACCTTCATTAATATAATTGGCATTACTTTATGGACAGAGGAATAGAGAAAAGTGATTTCTATAAACAAAAGAAGAGTAGAACAAAATCGCAAAGGATGCTCTCTGTGTCCCCACAGCACCCTCCATTCTGTGTCTGTAATCACCCTGTGTCTACAGCACTCTGTGTCTATAAACACTCTCCAAAGGACCTGCAGAAATCCAGCTGTTACAGTCAAAAGAAACCCTATTCTCCTTTAACTCAAGTTCATTTATTTTGAGTTCTTATCCTAACAAAATGACACTTTCATGGTAATTTACCTGCCTGAATTGAATGTGCCTTCACTTATGGCACAAAATCAATGTCTCACAAGGTCTTTGTCTCATTTTTCACTTTAGGAAAATAGGAGGTTGTATTTAGTGGCTTCCAGGAGCTATCATAAAACACATGCAATCAATCAAGATGATACATCTTTGAGGAGAAATGTGGGGGACTTTCACTCAGTGTGTGGCCGAGTGTTCTTTGTTTTTTTAATTTATTTACCTTTTATTGAAGGATAATTACTTTCCAAAGTTTTGCTCTTTTCTCTCATACCTCAACATGGATTAGCCATAGGTATACATATATCTTCTCCATTTTGAAAGTCCCTCCCATTTCCCTCCCCATCTCACTCCTCTAGGTTGATACAGACCCTGTCTGAGTTTTCTGAGCCATACAGCAAATTCCCTAAGGCTATCTATTTTACATATGGTAATGTAAGTTTCCATATAGCTCTTTCCATACACCTCATTCTCTCCTCCCCTCTCCCCATGTTCATAAGTCTATTCTCTATATCTCTTACTCCACTGTTGCCCTGTAAATAAATTCTTCAGTACCATTTTTCTACATTCCGTATACATGCATTAGAATATGATATTTATCTTTCTTTTTCTAGGTTCATCCACCTCATTATAATTGACTCAAATGTGTTCCTTTAAATGGCAGAGTAATATTCCATTGTGAATATGTATCACAACTTCTTTATTCACTCATCTGTTAATGGACATCTAGGTTGCTTCTATGGTCTAGCTATTGTAAATAGTGCTGTAATGAGCAAAGAAATAGATGAAAACAATAGAATAGGAAAGTCTAGAAGACTCTTCAAGAAAATAAGAGATACCAAGGGAACATTTCATACAAAGACAGGCTCAATAAAGGACAGAAATGGTAGGGACCTGACAGAAGCAGAAGATATTAAGAAGAGGTGGCAAGAATACACAGAAGAACTGTGCAAAAATGATCTTCACAGCCCAGAAAATCACAGTGATGTGATCACTCATCTAGAGCCAGACATCCTGGAATGTGAAGTCAAGTGGGCCTTGGGAAGCATCACTACAAACAAAGCTAGTGGAGGTGATGGAATTCCAGTTGAGCTATTTCAAATCCTGAAAGATGATGCTGTGAAACTGCTGCACTCAATATGCCAGCAAATTTGGAAAACTCAGCAGTGGCCACAAGACTAGAAAAGGTCAGTTTTTGTTCCAATCCCAAAGAAAAGCAATGCCAAAGAATGCTCAAACTATTGCACATTTGCATTCATCTCACACGCTAGCAAGTAATGCTCAAAATTCTCCAAGCCAGGCTTCAGCAGTACGTGAACCATGAACTTCCAGATGTTTAAGCTGGTTTTAGAAAAGGCAAAGGAACCAGAGATCAAATTGCCAACATCTGCTGGATCACGGAAAAAGCAAGAAAGTTCCAGAAAAACATCAATTTGTGCTTTATTGACTATGCCAAAGCATTCCACAATAAAGTGCAGAAAATTCTGAAAGAGATGGGAATACCAGACCACCTGAACTGCCTCTTGAGAAACCTATATGCAGGTCAGGAAGCAACAGTTAGAAGTGGACGTGGGACAACAGACTGGTTCCAAATAGGAAAAGGAGTACATCGAGGCTGTATGTTGTCACCCTGCTTATTTACCTTATATGCAGATTACATCATGAAAAATGCAGGGTTGGAAGAAACACAAGCTGCAATCAAGATTTCCAGGAGAAATATCAATAAGCTCAGATATACAGATGACACCACCTTTATGGCAGAAAGTGAAGAACTAAAGAGCCTCTTGATGAAAGTGAAAGAGGAGAGTGAAAAAGTTGGCTTAAAGCTCAACATGCAGAAAATGAAGATCATGGCATCTGGTTCCATCACTTCATGGGAAATAGATGGGGAAACAGTGGCTGACTTTATTCTTTGGGTTGCAAAATAACTGCAGAAGGTGATTGCAGCCATGAAATTAAAATATACTTACTCCTTGAAAGGAAAGTTATGACCAACCTAGACAGCATATTAAAAAGCAGAGACATTACTTTGCCAACAAAGGTCAAGGCTATGATTTTTTCCAGTAGTCATATATGGCTGTGACAGCTGGACTATAAAGAAAGCTGAGTGCTGAAGAATTGATGCTTTTGAACTATGGTGTTGCAGAAGACTCTTGAGAGTCCCTTGGACTGCAAGGAGATCCAACCAATCCATCCTAAAGAGATCAGTCCTGGGTGTTCATTGGAAGGACTGATGTTAAAGCTGAGACTCCAATACTTTGTTCACCTGATGAGAAGAGCTGACTCATTTGAAAATACCCTGATTCTGGGAAAGATTGAGGACAGGAGGAAAAGAGGATGACAGAGGATGAGACAGTTGCATGGCATCACCTACTCTATGGCCATGAGTTTGGGGAGACTTCTGGACTTGGTGATGGACAAGGAGGCCTGGCATGTTGCAGTTCATGGTGTTACAAAAAGTTGGACACTTCTGAGCAACTGAACTGAACTGAATAATGGGATACATAGATCTCTTTCAATTTTGGTCTCCTCAAGATATATGCCTAGTAGTGGGATTGCTGAGTCATATGTTGGCTATTTATTCCTAGTTTTTTAAGGAATCTCCATACCATCTTCCATAGTGGCTGTATCAATTTACATTCCGACCATCTGTGCAAGAGTGTTCCCTTTTATCCACACCCTCTCCAGCATTTATTCTTTGTACTTTTTGATGAGGACAATTCTGACCAGTGTGAGGTGATATCTCATTGTAGTTTTGATATGTATTTCTCTAATAATGAGTGATGTTGAGCATCTTTTCATATGTTCATTAGCCATCTGTATGTCTTTTTGGAGACGTGTCTGTTTAGGTCATTTTCCCACTTTTTGATTAGGTTGTTTTTCTAGTTTTGAGTTCTATGAGTAATGTATGTATTTTGGAAATTAATCCTTTGTCAGTTGTTCCATTTGTGATTATTTTCTCCCGCTCTGAATGTTGACTTTTCAACTTGATTATAGTTTCCTTTGCTGTGCAAAAGTTTTTAAGTTTAATCAGGTCACACTTGTTTAGTTTCGTTTTTATTTTCATTACTCCAGGAGATGGGTCAGGGTGGATTTTGCTTTGATTTGTCATCGAGTGTTCTGCCTATGTTTTCCTCTAAGAGTTTTATAGTTTCTGGTCTTACATGTAGATGTTTAATCCATTTTGAGTTTATCTTTGTGTATGGAGTTAGGAAGTGTTCTAATTTTATCCTTTTACATGTAACAGTCCAGTTTTCCCAGCACCATTTACTGAAAATGCTGTCTTTGCCCCATGATATATTTTAGCCTCCTTTGTCAAAACGAAGGCACCCATAAGTGCATGGGTTTATTTCTGGGCTTTCTACCTTGTTCCATCGGTCTATATTTCTGTTTTTGTGTCAGTACCATAGTGTCCTGATGACTGTAGCCTTGTAGCATAATCTAAAGTCAGGAATATTTATTCCTCCAGCTCCAATCTTCTTTCTCAAGACTGCTTTGGCTAATCAGGTGTGTTTCCATATGAACTGTGAAACGTTTGTTGAAGTTCTGTGAAAAACGCCATTGATAATTTGATAGCGATCACATTGAATCTGAAGATTGCATTTGGTTGTATACTTATTTTCACAATATTGACTCTTCCTACTCAGGAATATGGAATATCTCTCCATCCGTTTATGTCATCTTTGATTTCTTTCATTAGTGTCTTATTATTTTCTGTGTACAGTCCTTTTGTCTCCTTAGAAAATTAAATCCTAGATATTTAATTATTTTTGTTGCAATGGTGAATGGGACTGGTTCCTTAATTTCTCTTTCTGATATTTCATTGTTAGTATAGAGAACTGCAAGTAATTTCTGTGTATTGATATTGTATCCTGCAACTTTACTAAATTCACTGAATAGCTTTAGTAATTTTCTGATACTATCTTTAGGGTTTTCTATGTACAGTATCATGTCATATGCAAACAGTGAGAGCTTTAATTCTTCTTTTCTGATATGGATTTCTTCTATTTCTTTTTCTTCTCTGATTGCTGTGGCTAAGACTTTCATAAATATGCTGAGTAATAGTGGTGAAGGTGGACAATCTTATATTATTCATGATCTTAGGGGTATTGCTTTCTGTTTTTCAACATTGAGAATAATGTTTGCTGTAGGCTTATGGTCTTTACTATGTTGAGGGAGGTTCCTTCTATGCCAAATTTTTAAAAAGTTTTAATCATAAATGGGTGCTGAATTTTGTCAAAGGCTTTTTCAGCATCTATTGAGGTGATCATATGGTTTTTATCTTTAAATTTGTTAATATGGTGAATCACATTGATTAATTTCTCTATATTGAAGAATCCTTGCATCCCTGGAGTAAACCCAACTTGATCATGGTGTATGAGGTTTTTGATGTGCTGCTGAATTTTGTTTGCTAAAATTTCATTGAGGATTTGCATCTATGTTCATCAATGACATTGGCCTGTAGTATTATTTTTTTAATGTTGTCTTTCTCTGGTTTTGCTATCAGGGTGATGATGGCCTCATAGAATGAGTTTGGAAGTGTTCCTTCCTCTACAATTTTTTGAAAGAGTTTTAGAAGGATAGGCATTAGCTCTTTTTTAAATGTTTGATAGAATTCCCCTGTGAAGCCATCTGGTCTGGCTTTTGTTTTTCGAAATATTTTTGATCACAGCTTCAATTTCAGTGCTTTTAATTGGATTGTTCATAATTTATATTTCTTCCTGGTTCAGCTCTGGAAGATTGAACTTTTCTAAGAATCTATCCATTTCTTCAGGTTTTTTTTTTTTTTTTTTGCCATATAGTTGTTCATAACAGTCTCCCATAATCCTTTGTATTTTTGCATTGTCTATTTTAACCTGTCTTCTTTCATTTCTAGTTTTGTTGCTTTGATTCTTCTCTCTTTTGTTCTAGATTAATCTGTCTAAAGGTTTGTCAATTCTGTTATCTTCTCAAAGAACCAGGTTTTACTGTTATTCATCTTTACTATTTTTTTTTCATTTCTTTTTCATTTATTTCTGCTCAGATCTTTATCATTGCTTTCCTTCTACTAACTTTGGGGGATTTTGCTCTTCCTTTTCCAGTTCCTTTATATATAGATAGGTTGTCTGTTCAAAGCTTTTCTTGTTTCTTGAGGTAGGATTGTATTGCTATAAACTTCCCTCTTAGAACTGCTTTTGCTACATCACATAGGTTTTGAGTTGTAGTGTTTTTATCGTCACTTATTCCAGGATTTTTTTTTTTTCTTCAGTAACCTGTTGGTTATTTAGAAACTTGTTTTATCTCCATGTGTTTGTGTTTGTTACAGTTTTTGTCTTGTAATTTATATCTAGTCTGATAGCATTGTGGTCAGAGAAAATGCTTGATACAATTTAAATTTTCTTAAATTTACCGAGGTTTGATTTGTGGCCCAAGATGTGGTCTATCCTGGAGAATGTTCCATGTGCACTTAGAAGGTGTATTCTTCTGCATTTGAATGAAATGTCTTGAAGATATCATGAGATCCATCTTATCTAATGTTTAATTTAAGACCTGTTTCTTTATTAATTTTCTGTTTTGAAGATCTGTCAATTGGTGTGAGTGCTGTGTTAAAGTCTCTTACTATTATTGTGTTACTGTCAATTTCTCCTTTTATGTCGGTTAGTGTTTGTCTTATGTATCGAGGTTCCCCTATGTTGGGTGCATAGATATTTATAATTGTTATGCCTTTCTCTTGGATTGTTCTCTTGATCATTATGTATTGTCTTTCCTTTTCTTTTGTAATCTTCTTTATTTTATGGTCTATATTATCTGATAAGAGTGTTGCTACTCCAGCTTTCTTTTGCTTCTATTTTGCATGGAATATGTTTTACCATCTTTTCACTTTCAGTCTATATGTGTCTTGAGATCTGAAGCGGGTTTCCTGTAGACAGCATATATATGGGTCTTGTTTTTTTTATCCACACAGCCAGTCTGTGTCTTTTGGTTGGAGCATTTAGTCTATTTACATTTAAACTAATTATTGATATATGTGTTCCTATTGCAATAGTTTTAATTGTTTAGGATTGATTTTGTAGATTTTTTCCTTCTCTTTTATTTCTTTTTTAATATAAATTCATTTATTGTAATTGAAGGCTAATTACTTTACAATATTGTATTGGTTTTGCCATATAACAACATGAATCTGCCATGGGTATACACGTGTTCACCATCCTGAACCTCCCTCCCACCTCCCTCCCTGTAACATCCCTCTGGGTCATCCCAGTGCACCAGCCCCAAGCATCCTGTATCAAGCATCAAAACTGGACTGGCGATTCATTTTATATATGATACTATACATTTTTCAACGTTATTCTCCCAAATCATCCCACTCTCTCTCTCTCCCACAGAGTCCAAAAGACTATTCTATACATCTGTGTCTCTTTTGTTGTCTCACAGGGTTATCATTACCATCTTTCTAAATTCCATATATATGCATTCAGTTCAGTTTAGTTGCTCAGTCGTGTCCGACTCTTTGCGACCCCAAGAATCACAGCACACCAGGCCTCCCTGTCTATCACCAACACCCAGAGTTCACTCAGACTCATGTCCATTGAGTCAGTGATGCCATCCAGCTATCTCATCCTCAGTCGTCCCCTTCTCCTCCTTCTCCCAATCCCGCCAAGCATCAGAGTTTTTCCAATGAGTCAACTCTTCACATGAGGTGGCCAAAGTATTGGAGTTTCAGCTTTAGCACCATTCCTTCCAAAGAACACCCAGGGCTGATCTTCTTCAGAATGGGCTGGTTGGATCTCCTTGCAGTCCAAGAGACTTTCAAGAGTCTTCTCCAACACCACAGTTCAAAAGCATCAATTCTTTGTCACTCAGCCTTCTTCACAGTCCAACTCTCACATCCACACATGACCACAGGAAAAACCATAGCCTTGACTAGACAGACCTTAGTCGGCAAAGTAATGTCACTGCTTTTGAATATGCTGTCTAGGTTGGTCATAACCTTCCTTGCAAGGAGTAAGCATCTTTTAATTTCATGGCTGCAGTCACCATCTGCAGTGATTTTGGAGCCCAAAAAAATAAAGTCTGACACTGTTTCCCCATCTATTTCCCATGAAGTGATGGGACCAGATGCCATGATCTTCGTTTTCTGCATGTTGAGCTTTAAGCCAACTTTTTCACTCTCCTCTTTCACTTTCATCAAGAGGCTTTTTAGTTCCTCTTTACTTTCTGCCATAGGGTGGTGTCATCTGCATATCTGAGGTTATTGATATTTCTCCCAGCAATCTTGATTCCAGCTTGTGTTTCTTCCAGTGCAGCCTTTCTCATGATGTACTCTGCATATAAGTTAAATAACCAGGGTGACGATATACGCCTTGACGTACTACTTTTTCTATTTGGAACCAGTCTGTTGTTCCACGTCCAGTTCTAACTGTTGCTTCCTGACCTGCATACAGACTTCTCAGGAGGCAGGTCAGGTGGTCTGGTATTCCCATCTCTTTCAGAATTTTCCACAGTTTATTTTGATCCACACAGTCAAAGGCTTTGGCATAGTCAATAAAGCAGAAATAGATGTTTTTTTTTTTTTTTTTCTGGAAAACACCAAAACAGTATACTAATGCGTACTACATATGTTTAAGAGCTCATCTTTCAGCAGAAACTCTGCATGCCAGAGGGAATGGCAGACTGTAAAGTACTGAAAGGGAAAAATCATCAACCAAGATTACTGTACCTCACAAGTATCTCATTCAAAATTGATGGAGAAATAAAAAGCTTTTAAGACAGGTGAAAGTTAAGAGAACTCAGTACCACCAAACCAGCTTTAACAAATGTTAACGGGACTTATATAATCAATAAATAAGAGATCCATGAATCCATATATGTGTTAGTATACTGTAATGGTGTTTTTCTTTCTGGCTTACTTCACTCTGTATAATAGGCTCCAGTTTCATCTGCCTCATTAGAACTGATTCAAATGTATTCTTTTAAATGGCTGAGTAATACTCCATTGTGTATATGTACCACAGCTTTCTTATCCATTCATCTGCTGATGGACATCTAGGTTGCTTCCATGTCCTGGCTATTGTAAACAGTGCTGCAATGAACATTGGGGTACATGTGTCTCTTTCAATTCTGGTTTCCTCAGTGTGTATGCCCAGCAGTTGGATTTTTGGGTCATAAGGCAGTTCTATTTCTTGTTTTATAAGGAGTCACCACACAAAGAAATAAAAGGAATCCAAATTGGAAAATAAGAAGTAAAACTCTCACTGTTTTCAGATGACATGATCCTCTACATAGAAAACCCTAAAAACTCCACCAGAAAATTACTAGAACTAATCAGTGAATATAGTAAAGTTGCAGGATATAAAACCAACACACAGAAATCCCTTTCATTCCTATACACTTCCTAATCCCTTCATATTTTCTTAAATAGCAAAATTTTGTAATAACTCCCTTAATAATATAACTAACATATTAATATATATTACACACATAAAATATATTAATTATATAGTATATATAGTGAATATATAGAGAAAATAGAAAGGAAAATTAAGGAAACAATTTCATTCACCATTGCAATGAAAGGAATAAAATACTTAGGAATATATCTACCTAAGGAAACTAAAGACCTGTATATAGAAAACTGTAAAATACTGGTGAAAGAAATCAAAGAGGACACTAACAGATGGAGAAATATACCATGTTCATGGATCTTTTTTTTCTTGATTATATAAATCTCTTTAACATTTGTTATAAAGAGTTTGGTAGTACTGAATTCTCTTAACTTGTACATGTCTGAAAAGCTTTTTATTTCTCCATCAATTTTGAATGAGTACTTGCCATGTACAGTAATCGTGGTTGATGATTTTTCCCTTTCAGTACTTTATAGCCTGCCATTCCCTTCTGGCGTGCAGAGTTTCTGCTGAAAGATCAGCTCTTAAACATATGTCATTTCCCTCATATGTTAAATGTTGCTTCTGCCTTGCTGCTTTTAAAATTATTTCTTTGTGTTTAGTTTTTGTTAGTTTGATTAGTATGTTTCTTGGTGTGTTTCTCCTTGGGTTCATCCTGTATGGGACTCTCTGTGCCTCTTTAGCCCAGGGTTCTTTCATAAGCACTAATGATTCTCTAACTGGAACCTTTCTCACCAGCTCTTGAACTCATAGCCAGGAAATTCCACTAGCACTGGATTCACGTTTGACTCTCTTGCCTACCTCAAGTATCCTAGAGGGTTCAGGGATCATCTAAGCAACTCAAGCTAAAAACTTGGAAGACTGAACATAGATTGGGATGTTGAGTGTTAGAGTAATTGTACACCCAAACTCATCACACTTGGCAATTAGGATCCCATCTAAGAGTAAATATCATAAGTGCCTTCTCCAATTACTTTCTATTCCCTCTTATCTTTGATGCATCTTTTTTCTCTTTCTAATTTTAAGTATTTGTCATAATTCTCTAACATATATCTATTCAAATGAATACTTTCCAGATGACCTAAACTTGAATCCTTTCATATTTTCTTAAACAGCAAAATTTTGTAATAACTCCCTTAATAATATAACTAACATATTAATATATATTACACACATAAAATATATTAATTATATAGTATTTTATATTAATATTGATTTGTTTAATATATCATTGATATATTAATGTAATTTATGTTAATTAATTATATTAATAATATTATATGACAATTAATGTTCTTTGTAGGCTTCCAGGTGGCCCTAGTGTTTAAGAACCCACTTGCCAATGCAAGTGATATAAGAGACATAGGTTTGATCCCTGGGTTGGGAAGGTCTACTGGAGGAGAGCATGCCAACCAACTTCAGAATATACTTTCCTGGAGAATCCCCATGGACAGAGGAACCTGGCAAACTACAGTTCATATGGTTGCAAAGAGCCAGACACAACTGAAATGACCCGGCATGCATGCATGCAATGTTCTTTGCATGGCTTCCCTCTAAATTTGATCCAATGATAATCCAACATATGATAAAAATTCAAAGCAACATCAAAAAAATTAAAAGAAATTCTGTTTGATTTTACAAACAATCAATCAAATTAAAGTCTCTATGTACCCTTTCTCTGATTTATCTTCCAAGGAGGATTTAGCTGCCTTGGTGAAACAACAACTAACTTAGATCTTATCTGATTTAAAAATCTCCACGTAAGTTTTTCCAGTGGTCATACATGGATATGAGAGTTGGACTGTGAAGAAAGCTGAGCGCCGAAGAATTGATGCTTTTGAACTGTGGTGTTGGAGAAAACTCTTGAGAGTCCCTTGCACTGCAAGGAGATCCAACCAGTCCAGTCTTAAGGAGATCAGCCCTGGGTGTTCTTTGGAGGGAATGATGCTAAAGCTGAAGCTCCAGTACTTTGGCCACGTCATGCGAAGTATTGACTCATTGGAAAAGATTCTGATTCTGGGAGGGATTAGGGCCAGGAGGAAAGGGGGACGACAGAGGATGAGATGGCTGGATTGCATCACCAACTCGATGGACATGAGTTTGGGTGAACTCCAGGAGTTGGTGATGGACAGAGAGGCATGGCGTGCTGTGATTCATGAGGTCGTAGAGAGTGGGAAACGACTGAGTTACTGAACTGAACTGAAATGATAAGCTCCCAAATGACAAAAATATATGATCTTTGGATATCCATTCTAAAAGAAAAAAGAACAATGTAAAAGAGTTCTGATTGAGTTTGAGGTGAAATGATGGTGCTGCTAACTGGTAAAGATTGTATTCCATCTGTACCCTTCCCTACCTGTTCTCGTACAGATGTATGACTCTTAATATCTTGCTTTCTTCAATTTTACTCCTGTATTGTGTGCCCCAGTGAACAACCATCTTTGCTAGAGCTGAAATGTCATCATGATGGATCACAACCAGACATTCCATTTGGGGGGCTGGATGCCTGGGCTCTGTCATTATATGCATATTTTCTCCTCACTGAGTATGGAGAGATAAATAAGGGAGATTAAATTATACATTGCTTTATATTCTACTTTAAGTAAATGAGTGTGTAGCCCTATTAGAATTGGGGTCAGATATCACAAGACTTCATACTCCCTGCGTTTTGGAATTGAGACAGCAAGGCCCCCCTAAACCCTGCTCTAGCCTTCCTCTGGACTTTCAGATGCTCAGTGGCACCTAAAAAGTACTTAAGGCCCTCTGACTTAACTATTTAAGATTTGTTCACATCTTGCTTGAACCCCTTACTTACTCTCCATCTCCTCCAACTCACCCAGATCCTGCTCCAAAGATGATTTCTTGGATTCATCTCAAGTGGCACCATTTCTGTCTCCAGCAGGAGCCCACAGGGAATGCTTAGCACATCTGCTTTATCTCTGGTGAATATCAAGTTATATTTCAATGTATAATATTGAGAAAGACTTCATAGAGAGTAGTTATACAGACTTCTATCCTATACTACTACTACTATAGAACTCAGATGTAGCTCCAGTTGAGTTCTGAGAGGCTACATCAAGACAGCAAGCCTTTCAGAAGGTCAATATGGAGCCTGTAAAGCTATTTGTGACTTAGACTCAGAGGCTGCAGAACACCTTTTCTACCTCATTCTATTGGTCAAGCAGCTCACCAACACCAGCTCAGATTTAAGTGAAGAAAATTAGTTTCCATCTCTGGATGTGAGGAGAAGCATGCAGTTTGTGCAGGGATAATTGATGGTGGTTGCCTTTAGACTCTTTATCATAATGACAAACACAAGGTATATAGTCTCAAAATCTCCCTCCAGTGGGAAAAACACATGAGCCACTACCTTAACCAAATGATCAACGTTAATATCACTATGAAGTATTCAACATTACTTCATGTTCCAACTCAAAAAGCATAGACTCTGTCTAATATTTTTAAATGATTTTATTTATTTATTTTTGGCTGTGCTGGGTGTTCATTGTTTTTCTCTAGTTGTGATGAGTGGGAGCTACTCTGTCAGTGCAGTGGCTTCTCTTGTTATGGAGCACAGGCTCAAGGGCACACAGGCTTCAGTAGTTGCAATACATGGGGTCACTGGTTGAGGTTCCCCAGCTCTAGACCACAGCCTCAATAGTTGTGGTGCACAGGCTTAGTTGCTCCATGGCATATGGGATCTTCCTGCATTAGCAGGTGGATTCTTTACCACTGAGTCACCAGGGAAGACAACCTTTGTCTAATATTGAAGAAATATCAAAAAAAACTCAGCTAAGAAATGTGCTCTTCAAAGTGTCAAATTATAAAACACAAAAATAGCTAAGGGACTGCTCCAGCTTATGGACTAAGGAGGGATGACAACTAACAAAACATGTTCCTGAATGAATCCTGGGCAAGGGACTTCTTTTTCTTTTTTTCTTTTTTTCTATTCCTATAAGGTAAATTATTACAAAATAAGCAAAATTTTAATAATGCCTTTACTTAAGATGGAGGCATTGAATCAATGTTAGTTTTCTACTTTTTGTAATCATACTGTGGCTATTCAAGATATAGGAAATCCACAGTGATGTGGTGGTGGTGGTTTAGCCGCTAAGTAGTGTCCAACTCTTGTGAACCCATGGACTGTAGTCCACCAGGATCCTTGGTCTATGGCATTCTCCAGGTAAGAACACCGGAGTTGGTTGCCATTTCCTTTTCCAGGTAATCTTCCCGACCTGAGAATTGAACCCAGTGCTCTTGCATTGCAGGCAGGCAGATGATTTACCAACTGAGCTATGAGGGAACCCCTGATCCATGAAGGCTTCTTTCATGTATCCCTATGAGGGAATACACAATGACGTATTTAGGAGTAAAGGGTCTTTATGTGTACAACTTACTCTTAAATGTTTCAGAAATAATAACAATAATAGATAAAGCAAATATGGTACAATACAAACATTTAGGGAGTTTTTGTACTATTTTTGTGAACTTTAAGTCTGAGATTATTACAAAATGCATAACTATACACAAAACAAAGACACAAGCAGATCAAGCATACCAGAGAATTAAAAATGGAATCAAAGAATAAACTATTGATACGTGGGGAAATTTTTGATTAAATAAAATTTCATGAAGCAGCAAAGCACACAGTCTAAAATCAACAGTTTTCTGAGGAAAATTTTTGCAGCACAAATGACAGGGAGCCCCAATTTTAATTTAAAAGAGAAATCACAATCAAACTGTAAAATAATAGCAGTAATAAAGAAAATTAAGCAAAATTCATAAACAGGTGTTTCAAAAACTAGCCAAACAAGTAGTCAAACAAGTAGCCAAAATAGGTAAAGCAAAGCTCCAGGACTTTTGCTTAATTTTCCTCGGCTGAAGACATATCATTTTCTTCATCCTTCCCCAAATTCCTACTAAAATTGCCTTGGAGAGTTTTTCATGAAGGCATACATTTGTAAAGCCAAAGGGACCATGAAATGAGAACACAAAATACCACAGAATTCACAAAATTTTAGAACCGAGAATGCAGACAGGAAAATGGTCACTGAGTTAGATTTGAGACATCTAAAAATTCAGTACTTATGGGAAGCAGCAGGTGGAGTTGAGGCAATAAATAGGAATCAAGCTTATTTGCTTTGCCCTGGAAAGACTCAAGAGGTGAGGCACCAGGTGCTGCTAAAAGTGGAAATGCAGGGCAGACATGAAATGAAAACCATCCTATTTACCAAGCATAACTGTCTGGAAAATAGTGTAAAATAAGAAGGCCAAAATGCTTATCTTCATGAAGTTCATTTAATTCTTCTAATAGGGAGCATACATTCTAATTCACATCACACCACACACACACACACACACACACACACATACACACACATAAAGTCATGTTTTGTGGAAAAAAAAAATCAGAACACAGGTAGGAGGAGGAGTATGTTTTCAAGTATGATTATCAGGAAATCCATTACTGAAAACATGCCATTTGAGCCAAAACTGAAGGTATTGAGGGGCCAGTTACATGAGGATATGGTCAAAGACAGTAGAGCAAATATAAATGCCTGAATTGGAACTGTGCCTGGCTTGCGGGGACTAGTTTAGGGAGAGAGTGTTAAGAATAGGCATTAGGAGATAGGAAAAATCTGACATTTATGTAAGGTTTTTGGAATAAGACCAGGAGACTTTGGAGTATCTGAAGCTGAAATCTGGAGAATAAACTGAAAATCATGTTAAAAGAGCAGTCTGACTCCCAGAAACTGTTCCTCTTCGAACACAGCAACAATGGAAGATAAGAGGTTTGCATTCTTGAAAAGTTTGAACCACAGAGCATTTAGTCCCAGAGACACAACCAATAGAGCAGGGCCCTGACTTGAGAGCAGGGGAATACTGAAAGCACACTTACCAGGAATTTCTGCTCACCACATCCTCTGCTCCAACCCTGCTCCCCCAGAACAACGGTGGCCACCCAGCAACATATGGAAGATTTCTGTTTGGGAAAACTGACTCGCCTGATAAAAAAAAGAGCCCCGGGCTGACATTTGGCAATCTTGCAGTGATGTGCTAGGTCTTTCCCCAATCCCCACGACAGACCCCATAGCTCTGCTAGAACATCAAGTCAATGCAAATGTGATCAGCCAGTTACAAGTTATTTGTGAAAATTTTCCAACACAAGGGAGAGACTAAAATAAGTAAATCAAAACAGCTCAAAGGAAGTGGAGAGTGGAGAGTGGAGTTTTTACCCTAGTACTGTGGGTAAAAACAAACAAATAAAAAGACCTTTCAGAAACCTATAATTAATATTCTCAGAGGGAAAAAAAAGTTATTGTAACTATGAGAGAACAGGCTTCTATCAAAAAAGAATATCCAGATGTAGGGCGACCACCATTCTGATTTGTCTAGGACTGCCTCCAGTTTAGCACAGAATGTTCCCCAGCCCAGGAAACCTACAGTCCCAGGGAAAGCAGGGTGGTTGCTGACCACACTATAAAAGGAAAAAGCTCTATTAAAAATATGATAGCAGCAATATGAAGTGAGACTGGAAAACTTCATAATCCCACAGACTCATTGAATCAGTTTATGTGCCTGATTTCTTCTCTTCCTTCCAAGTCTTTCTTGTTTTGACACCAGAAAACCAGCTAAGGGATGATGCATAAGTTCATTAAATAGATGATCAAGTCCTGACCTCAGGTAGTGAAAGTAGAAAAAGAAAGGAAGGAGCCAGGTGATGAGATAACTAAGAGGTAGAATTCAAAGAAGTAGAATCCAAGGGCTTTAGAATTTCAGAGGGAAGAAAACACCTCAGAGACCATCTGACTCAACCCTTTCTTCATACTACCTCATGCTTGATTCACAGAAATAGTAGAGTACAATACCTTTGCTAAATAAATTAACAAATGAATGAGAAATAAGATCCAGAAATGCAATGACTCCACTATTGACTGGCATATCTGGCATAGGAACATAAACCTCCCAACCTGGAAGTCAGCACTCTCTCTATTATGACACTGATAAAGTACAACAAATGACTAAAACATTATTTGAACTTTATTTTATAACTGTGGCATGATTCATCTCATTTTCATCCACAATCTCATTTATAATGTGACACATAAGAATCAATACATTTTAAAAGAGTTATGACAGCAGAAATTAGAAACCAGAGGATTAAAAAATAAAGTTGAGAATGTAAAGAGGGTGTAGAACAAATGAAGATTAAAAATAAAAGAGAAAAAAATTAAAAATGGAAAATATGTCTAATAAGATTACTATTGTGAATAAAAGATGTTCTTAAAAGAGAAAAAGTAAAAATAAAAGAGAAAGGGAAATTATCAAAGAACTAAACAAGAACATTTTCTAGAATAGAAAGACTGAAAGGGCTCACTGAGGGCCCAAAACAATATTGGAAGAAAAGAAGGCAGCCAGGGACATTGTCAAGAGTGTCCAGAGATATAGTCCCTAAAGCAGAGAAGTGGGATGGGATGGGAAGAGAGAAAACAGATGGGATTCAAAGTTTTTAAATGGACTTAGGAATAAGGATGGCACATTAAATTGCTCACAGCTATGCTGGAAGTTTTAAGTCATAGGAGATCATGCTTCTAAGGTTCTAAGATAAAATGATGTCAATATTCTGTAGCCAGCGCCCCAGGATAAATGCACAAGGTGATTTCTGCACTATTGTTTGCATAAGCAAATATTTATTAAATATCTTAATATCTATTATTAGCACTGAAACAAAATATAACAAATAAATATAGCATTAAATAAGTATAATAATTATATAAATAAAATATTATCACATTTTATAATTTTTTGACCATTTGAAACAATTTATTTGACACATTTTATTGAAGAATGAAATTAATTATATGTACTGGCATGGAAAGAATTTCAATATTATTAGGTTTTTTGAAAAAGTAAACTTCAAAATAGCAATGTATGCATTAGATTTTTTATTAGAGAATATATAGGTAGAGAAATTAATACATAGAAATATAAATATGGATAAAATAACTGAAAAGAGAAAATTCTCCATGTTATCAGTGACTGCCTTTGGGGAACAGTGCTTAAAAGTTTAGCCTACACTTTTTGGTTTGTACAGTTGTATAGTAGTTGGATTTTTTCTACAATGTGCAAATTACTTTTTAAATTGTGTATATTTTTGATTTCTTTGTGATAACAGCACCATCTAGTGGTTTATGTTAACTTTCAAAATATTTTAATATACAAGGAACACCCACAGCTTAATTCCAGAGAAATAAACGATCCGATCGAAAAGTGGGCCAAAGAACTAAATAGACACTTCTCCAAAGAAGACATACAGATGGCTAACAAACATATTAAAAGATGCTCAACATCACTCATTATCGGAGCAATGCAAATCAAATCCACAATAAGTTACCATTTCATGGCAGTGAGAATGGCTGCTATCCAAAAGTCTACAAGCAATAAATACTGGACAGGGTGTGGAGAAAAGGGAACACTTTTACACTGTTGGTGGGAATGCAAACTAGTACAGCCCCTTTAAAAACTGGAGATAGAACTACCATATGACCCAGAAATCCCACTGCTGGGCATACACACCAAGGAAACCAGAGTTGAAAGAGACACATGTACCCCAATGTTCACCACAGCACTGTTCATAATAGCCAGGACATGGAAGCAACCTAGATGTCCATCAGCAGACAAATGGATAAGAAAGCTGTGGTACATATACACAATGGAGTACTCAGCCATTAAAAAGAATACATTTGAATTAGTTCTAATGAGGTGGATGAAACTGAAGCCTATTATACAGAGTGAAGTAAGCCAGAAAGAAAAACACCAATACAGTATACTAACACACATATATATGGAATTTAGAAAGATGGTAATGATAATTCTGTATGTGAGACTGCAAAAGAGATACAGATGTATAGAACGGACTTTTGGACTCTATGGGAAAGGGTGAGGGCAGGATGATATGGGAGAATGGCATTGAAACATGTAAATTATCACATGTGAAATGAATTTCCAGTCCAGGTTTGATGCATGATACAGGGTTATCAGGGCTGCTGCACTGGGATGACACAGAGGGATGGGATAGGGAAGGATGTGGGAGGGAGGTTCAGGATAGGGAACACATGTACACCCATGGTGGATTCATGTCAATGTATGGCAAAACCAATACAATATTGTAAAGTAAAATAAATAAATAAAACTGAAAAAATTAACTTTAAAATAATGCAATACTTGGGCTGAATATTGTGCTGAATGTCAGTCCTGAATATTCACTGGAAGGACTGATGCTGAAGCTGAAGCTCCAATACTCTGACCACCTGATGCTAAGAATCTGACTGATTGGAAAAGATCCTGAAGCTGGAAAGAATGAAGGCAAGAGGAGAAAGGAAAGATAGAGGATGAGATGGTTGAATGGCATCACCAACTCAATGGACGTGAGTTTGAGCAAGCTTCAGGATTTGGTGGCTTGGCATGCTGCATTTCATGGGGTCGCAAAGAATCAGATATGATTGAGTGACTGAACTGAACTGAATGCTTATTCTTAGTTGCTCAGTCGTGTCCATTTCTTTGCAACTCCATGGACTGTAGCCCACCAGGCACATCTGTCCATGGGGATTCTCCAGGCAAGAATACTGGCGTGGGTTGCCATGCCATCCTCCTCCTGTGGATCTTCCCAACTCAGGGATCAGACACAGGTCTCCTTCATTGTAGGCAGATTCTCTACCATCTGATACACCAGGAAAGCCCTAATGTAATACTTAATACTATTTTAATGTCAGGAAAACACATATTTTTAAAATATTTGTTTTATTTTTTAAGTTATGAAAGTATGATAACTTTTACAAGTTATCATTTACAAGAGACTTGGAAAATACAGAACAAAGTTACATATAGTTCCATTATATATTACAATTATTTTTAAGAGGATAAGCTGAAGTTTTAAAAATTAATAGAATGAAAAAAAAATTAATAGAATGAAGAGACAGAAAAGTAGAAGGATATAATAGACCTGAAAAGCACTATGAACCAATTCAACATAATAAAGATTTACAGAATTTTCACATAACAGTGGGGTATAAATCCAATTCAAGTTCCCATAGACTATAAATCAGGAGACACTGGAATATATCCAGGGACATAAAACAAGGTGCAAAAAACTTTATAAACTAAAGGTATTGAAATCACACATAGTCTGTTCTCTTTTCACTGTGAAATTATGTTAGAAATCAATACCAAGAGATATTTAAAAATAACCCACATATTTTCAACTGCAATGTAATATTTACCAAGATAGATCTTTGACTTAACCATTGAATATCTCATAAAGTTTAAAAGACTGAAAAAAAAAAAAACCAGAGGGTGATCGCAGAGAAAAAAGCATTTAAATGAGAAATTAATATCAAAATGAGAAATTAATATCAAGAATACTTTAAAAATCCAGATATTTTGGAAATTAAATATTCACTTTTAAATGATGAATATATCTAAGAAGCCATAACATGGAAAATTAGAAAACATTTGTAAAAGAATAAAGATGAAACAAGAATTTATCAGGATTTGTTGCATGCAGTTGCTCAATGCAATTAAACAATGTGGAATCTTGAAAAGGTATGAAAATAAATAACAGACACTAGCATAAATTTTGAACAAAATCTATACTAGAGTTAATAATATAGTATGACATGTTAATCTCCTGTTGCTTTATTTTTACAACATAGAATTTCCTTATATTTTCAGGATTGGATAAGAGGTCTTAAGACTCATTCAGTTTTTTAAATCAATAAAATAATGTTTCTAGGCTTTTAGTAGTAATAGTAGGTGCCAGAATAAATAGAATTATATCAAAATTTTGTGAATACAAATTAGAAATCTAGCATTCCTCTCATACTTAGTCAAACAATTGGAACCAAAAAGTCACAAATATTTTAATTAAGCAAATATTTGTAAGTTTTTAAATATATATATATATATATATATATATATATATACATATATATATGAGACTTCTGATAAAACACGGTCCACTGGAGCAGGAAATGGGAAACAACTTCAGCATTCTTGCCTTAAGAATGCTATGAACAGTTTGAAACAGTTAAAAGACGAGACACTGAAAGATGAACCTCCAAGACTGGTAGGTTCCCAGTATGCTACTGGAGAAGAGTGGATAAAAACTCCAGAAAGAATGAAGAGGTTTAGCCAAAGAAGAAAAGAAGGCCAGTTTTTAATGTGTCTGATGGTGAAAGTAAAGTCCAATGCTGTAAAGAACAATATTGCATAGGAACCTGGAATGTTAGGTCCATGAATCAAGGTATAGTGGAAGTAGTCAAACATGAGATGGAAGAATGAACATTGACATTTCAGGAATCAATGAATTAAAATGGATGGGAGTGGGTGAATTTAATTCAGATGACCATTTTATCTACTATTGTGGACAGAACCCTTTAGAAGAAATGGAGTAGTCCTCATAGTCAACAAACGAGTCTGAAATGCAGTACTTGGGTACAATCTCAATAATGACAGAATGATCTCAGTTCGTTTTCAAGGCAAATCCAGTATCACAGTAATCCAAGTCTATGCCCCAACCACTAATGCTGAAGAAGCTGAAATTGAATGGTTCTATGAAGACCTACAAGGACTTCTAGAACTAAGCCAAAAAGAAAAAAAAAAATAAATAAAAGATCTCCTTCTCACCATAGGGGACTGGAATGCAAAAGTAGGTAGTCAAGAGATACCTGGAGGAACAGGCAAGTTTGGCTTGTCAAAATGAAGCAGGGCAAAGGCTAACAGAATTCTGGCAAGAGAATGCACTGAACATAGCAAACACTCTTTTCCAAAAAAACAAGACACTACTCTCCACATGGATATCACCAGATGGTCAATACCAAAATCAGATTGATTATATTCTTTGCAACTGAAGATGGAGAAGCACCATGCAGTGAGCAAACACAAGACTGAGAATCTGACTGTGGATCTGATCATGAGCTCCTTATTGAAAAATTCAGACTTAAATGAAAGAAAGTAGGGAAAACCACTAAGCCATTAAGGTATGACCTAAAGAAAGTCCCTTATGATTATACAGTAGAAGTAACAAAGAGATTCAATAAATTAGGTTGGATAGAATGAATTAGATTGGATAGATAAAGTGGCTGGAGAACTATGGACAGAAGTTCATAACATTTTACAGGAGGCAATGATAAAAATCCTTCCCAAGAAAAAGGAATATGACAAGGCAAAATGGTAGTCTGAGAAGACCTTACAAATAGCTGAGGAAAGATGAGAAGCAAAAGAAGAAAAGAAAAGATGTATCCATCTGAATGCAGAGTTCCAATGAATAGTAAGGAGAGATAAGAAACCCTTCTTAAGTGAACAATGTAAAGAAATAGAGGAAAACAACAGAATGGGAATAACTAGAGATCTCATCAAGAAAATTAGACCCAACAAGGGAACATTTCATGCAAAGAAGGGCACAATAAAGGACAGAAACAGCATGGACTAATCAGAAGTAAAAGATATTAATAAGAGGTGGCTAGAATACACAGAAGAACTATACAAAGAAGATCTTAATGACCCACACAACCACGATTGTGTGCTCACTCACTAGAGCCAGAAATCCTGAAGTGTGACGTCAAATGGGCCTTAGGAAGCATCACTACAAACAAAGCTAGTGGAGGTAATGGAATTCTGCTGAGCTATTGCAAATCTTAAAAAATGATACTGTGAAAGTACTGCACTCAATATGTCAGCAAATTTGGAAAACTCAGCCACAGGACTGGAAAAGGTCAGTTTTCACTCCAATCCCAAAGAAGAGCAATAACAAAAAATGTTCAAGCTACCAAACAATTGCACTCATTTCACATGTTGCAAGGTTATGCTCAAAACCCTTCAAGCTAGGCTTCAGCAGTATGTGAACTGAGAACTTCCAGATGCACAATCTAGTTCTAGAAAAGACAAATGAACCAGAAATCAAATTGCCAATGACCATAGATCATAGGAAAAGCAAATGAATTACAGAAAAAACTTCTGTTTTGTTAACTATGCTAAAGCCTTTTGGCCATGTGGATCACAACAAACTAGAAAATTCTTAAAGAGTTGGAAATACAAGACCACATTACCTGCCTCCTGAGAAACCTGCATGGAGGACAAGAAGCAACAACTATAACTGGACGTGGGGCAATGAACTAGTTCAAACTGGGAAAGGAGTATGTCAAGGATGTATATTATCACCCAGCTTATTTAACTTTACATGCAGAATATATCATGTGAAAGGCAGGGCTAGATAATGTTCAAGCTGCAAGCAAGATTGCTGGGAGAAATATAAATAACCTCAGGTATGCAGATGTTACCACCTTAATGTCAGAAAGCAGAGAGGAACTAAAGAGCCTCTTGATGAAGGTGAAAGAGAGTGAAAAAGCTGGCTTAAAATTCAACATTAAAAAAAAAAAAAAAAAAAAAAGCTAAGATCATGGCATCCTGTCCCATCACCTCATGGCAAAGAAATGGGAAAACAATGGAAACAGTGACAGACTATTTTCTTGGGCTCCAAAATCACTACGGACATTGTCTGCAGCCATAAGATTAAAAGACACTTGCTCCTTGGAAGGAATGCTATGACAGTGTATTAAAACGCAGAGACATCACTTTGCTGACAAAGGTCAAGATATGGGTTGACCAAGATATGGGTAGTCCAAGATATGGGTTTTCCAGTAGTCACGTACAGATGTGAGAGTTAGACAATAAAGAACGCTGAGTACTGAATTGATGCTTTTGAACTGTGGTGCTGGAAAGATTCTTGAGAGTCCCTTGGATGGCAGAATATCAAATCAGTCAATCCTAAAGGAAGTCAATCCTGAATAATCATTGGAAGAACTGATGCTAAAGCTGAAGTTCAATGAGTCAACTCATTGAAAAGATCTTGATACTGGGAAAGATTGAGGATGAGATGGTTGTGAGAGGGTAACAGGCAGGGAGTCCAGGGATCTCCAAACGGAGGAAATAGGCTGCAAGTATCAGACATTTCTTATCTCTCTCTTAAACAGCAGGAGGAAACAAACTATAAGTGTCAGATTTTTTTCCCCCTTATCTATACAAAATTAAAAAAGTTTCTCTTAAAATTATTTGTTGACATGATGACATCTGGTTCCACCTGAGCTTAACTTTTATCAAATCTCGAGCTAACCAATGTGTTTTGGTTACAGAAAAGTTTCTCTTAAGTTATCAGCAGGTGCCCAGTATGCTACTGGAGTTCAGTGGAGAAATAACTCCAGAAAGAATGAAAGGATGGAGCCAAAGCAAAAACAATACCCACTTGTGGATGTGACTCATGATAGAAGCAATGTCCAATGCTGTAAAGAGCAATACTGCATAGGAACCTGGATTGTCAGGTCCATGAATCAAGGCAAATTGGAAGTGGTCAAATAGGAGATGGCAAGAGTGAACATCAACATTCTAGAAATCAGTGAAGTAAAATGGACTGGAATGGATAAATTTAAATCAGATGACCATTATATCTACTACTGCGGGCAGGAATCCCTCAGAAGAAATGAAGTAGCCATCATGGTCAACAAAAGAGTCTGAAATGCAGTACTTGGATGCAATCTCAAAAACGACAGAATGATCTCTGTTCATCTCCAAAGCAAACCATTCAATATCACAGTAATCCAAGTCTATGCCCCAACCAGTAATGCTGAAGAAGATGAAGTTGAACGTCTCTATGAAGAACCACAAGACCTTTTAGAACTAACACACAAAAAAGATGTCCTTTTCATTAAAGGGGACTGGAATGCAAAAGTAGGAAGTCAAGAAACACCTGGATAACAGACAAATTTGGCCTTGGAATACAGAATGAAGCAGGGCAAAGGCTAAGAGAATTTTGCCAAGAGAACACGCTGGTCATAGTAAATACCCTCTTCCAACAACACAAAAGACTCTACACATGGACATCACCAGATGGTCAACACTGAAATCAGATTTATTATAATCTTTGCAGCCAAAGATGGAGAAGCTCTATACAGTCAGCAAAAACAAGACTGGGAGCTGATTGTGGCTTAGATCATGAGCTCTTTATTGCCAAATTCAGACTTAAATTGAAGAAAGTAGGGAAAACCACTAGACCATTCAGTTCAGTTCAGTTCAGACGCTCAGTCATGTCCGACTTTTTGCGACCGCATGAATCGAAGCACCCCAGGCCTCCCTGTCCATCACCAACTCCCTGAGTTCACTCAGATTCACATCCATCGAGTCTGTGATGTCATCCAGCCATTTCATCGTCTGTCGTCCCCTCTTCTCCTGCCCCCAAACCCTCAAAGCATCGAAGTCTTTTCCAATGAGTCAACACTTAGCATGAGGTGGCCAAAGTACTGGAGTTTCAGCTTTAGCATCATTCCTTCCAAAGAAATCCCAGGGCTGATCTCCTTCAGAATGGACTGGTTGGATCTCATGCAGTCCAAGGAACTCTCAAGAGTCTTCTCCAACACCACAGTTCAAAAGCATCAATTCTTTGGTGCTCAGCCTTCTTCACAGTCCAAATCTCATATCCATACATGACTACTGGAAATACCATAGCCTTGACTAGATGGACCTTAGTCGGCAAAGTAATGTCTATGCTTTTGAATATACTATCTAGGTTACTCATAACTTTCCTTCCAAGGAGCAAGTGTCTTTTAATTTCATGGTTGCAATCACCATCTGCAGTGATTTTGGACCTCCAAAATATAAAGTCTGACACTTTTCCCACTGTTTCCCCATCTATTTCCCACGAAGTGATGGGACCAGATGCCCTGATCTCGGTTTTCTGAATGTTGAGCTTTAAGCCAACTTTTTCACTCTCCTGTTTTACTTTCATCAAGAGGCTTTTTAGTTCCTCTTCACTTTCTGCCATAAGGGTGGTGTCATCTGCATATCTGAGGTTATTGATATTTCTCCTGGCCATCTTGATTCCAACTTGTGTTTCTTCCATGCCAGCGTTTCTCATGATGCACTCTTCACATAAGTTAAATAACCAGGGTGACAATAACAGCCTTGACGTACTCCTTTTCCTATTTGGAACCCGTCTGTTGTTCCATGTCCACTTCTAACTGTTGCTTCCTGACCTGCATACAGATTTCTCAAGAGGCAGGTCGGGTGGTCTGGTATTCCCATCTCTCTCAGAATTTACCACAGTTTATTGTGATCCACACAGTCAAAGGCTTTGGCATAGTCAATAAAGCAGAAATAGGTGTTTTTCTGGAACTCTCTTGCTTTTTCCATGATCCAGCGGATGTTGGCAAATTGATCTCTGGTTCCTCTGCCTTTTCTAACACCAGCTTGAACATTAGGAATTTCACGGTTCACATATTGCTGAAGCCTGCCTTGGAGAATTTTGAGCATTACTTTACTAGCATGTGAGATGAGTGCAATTGTGTGGTAGTTTGAGCCTTATTTGGCATTGCCTTTTTTTGGGATTGGAATGAAACTGACCTTTTCCAGTCCTGTGACCACTGCTGAGTTTTCCAAACTTACTGGCATACTGAGTACAGCACTTTCACAGCATCATCTTTCAGGATTTGAAATAGTTCAACTGGAATTCCCTCACCTCCACTAGCTTTGTTCATAATGATGCTTTCTAAGGCCCACTTGACTTCACATTCCAGGATGTCTGGCTCTAGATGAGTGATCACACCATCGGGATTATCTGGGTGGTGAAGATCGTTTTTGTACAGTTCTTCTGTGTATTCTTGCCACATCTTCTTAATATCTTCTGCTTTTGTTAGGTCCAGAAAATTTATGTCCTTTATCGAGTCCATCTTTGCATGAAATGTTCCCTTGGTATCTCTAATTTTTTTGAAGAGATCTCTAGTCTTTCCCATTCTGTTGTTTTCCTCTATTTCTTTGCATTGATCACTGAAGAAGGCTTTCTTATCTCTTCTTGCTATTCTCTGGAACTCTGCATTCAGATGCTTATATCTTTCCTCTTCTCCTTGGCTGTTCACTTCTCTTCTTTTCACAGCTATTTTTAAAGCTCCCCCAGACAGCCATTTTGTTTTTTTGCATTTTTTTTCCATTGAGATGGTCTTGATCCCTGTCTCCTGTACAATGTCACGAACTTCATTCCATAGTTCATCAGGCACTCTATCTATTAGATCTAGGCCTTTAAATCTGTTTCTCACTTCCACTGTATAATCATAAGGGATTTAATTTAGGTCATACCTCTATGGTCTAGCATTTTTGCCTGCTTTCTTCAATTTCAGTCGTAATTTGGTAATAAGGAGTTCATGATCTGAGCCATAGTCAGCTCCTGGTCTTGTTTTTGTTGACTGTATAGAGCTTCTCCATCTTTTGCTGCAGAGAATATAATCAACGTGATTTTGGTGTTGACCATCTGGTGATGTCCATGTGTAGAATCTTCTCTTGTGTTGTTGGAAGAGGGTGTTTGCTATGACCAGTCCATTTTCTTGGCAAAACTCTATTAGTCTTTCCCCTGCTTCATTCCGCATTCCAAGGCCAAATTTGCTTCTTACTCCAGGTGTTTTTTAACTTCCTACTTTTGCATTCCAGTCCCCTATAATGAAAAGGACATCTTTTTTGGGTGTTAATTTAAAAGGTCTTGTAGGTCTTCATAGAACCGTTCAACTTCAGCTTCCTCAGCATTACTGGTTGAGGCATTGACTTGGATTACTGTGATATGAATGGTTTGCCTTGGAAATGAACAAAGATCATTCTGTCGGTTTTGAGATTGCATCCAGGTACTGCATTTCAGACTCTTTTTTTGACCATGATGACTTCTCCATTTCTCCTGAGGGATTCCTGCCCACAGTAGTAGATATAATTTATAATTATATAAATGATAGATATAAATTATAATTTTTATAATAGATTTGACTATGCTAGGCACCTCATATAAATGAAATCAAACAGTATTTGGTGGCACCTAAGCACAGGCGGTGGCAGCGGTGGCCAGCGCACTAAGTGTGGCTGAGAGCTACCCCGAATCTGAGGCCAGGGATGATGGCCAAGAGGAGATACCCCATGTCTGGAGGAGCTACCCAGCATCTGAGGTCAAGGGCAAAGGCCGAGGGGAGCCAACCTACGTCCGAGGCCAGGGGCGGCGCCCGACACCAAGAGCGGCAACCGGGAGGAGCAACCCCACTCCCAAGGTGTGGTGGCTGTGGGTGCACAGGAGGGCCTAGAGGAGCCATCCCACGTTGAAGGTCAGGAAGGGTGGTGGGAGGAGATACCCCTCATCCAAGGTAAGGAACAGCAGCTGTGCTTTGCTGGAGCAGCCATGAAGAGATACCCCATGCCTAAGGTAAGAGAAACCCAAGTAAGATGCTAGGTGTTGCAAGAGGGCATCAGAAGGCAGATATACTGAAAACATACTCACAGAAAACTAGTCATTCTAATCATACTAGGACCACAGCCTTGTCTAACTCAATGAAACTAAGCCATACCCAGGGGGCAACCCAGGATGGGCGGGTCATGGTGGAGAGGTCTGACAGAATGTGGTCCACTGGAGAAGGGAATGGCAAACCACTTCAGTATTCTTGCCTTGAGAACCCCATGAATAGTATGAAAAGGCAAAATGGTAGGATACTGAAAGAGGTACTCCGCAGGTCATTAGGTGCCCAATATGCTACTGGATGTCAGTAGAGAAATAACTCCAGAAAGAGTGAAGGGATGGAGCCAAAGCAAATACAATACCCTGCTGTGGATGTGACTGGTGACAGAAGCAAGGTCCAACACTGTAAAGAGCAATATTGCATAGGAACCTGGAATGTCAGGTCCATGAATCAAGGCAAATTGGAAGTGGTCAAACAGGAGATGGAAAGAGTGAACGTCAACATTCTAGGAATCAGCGAACTAAAATGGACTAGACAATTCAGGTATGACCAAAATCAAATCCCTGATTATTATACAGTGGACATGAGAAATAGATATAATGGATTAGATATGATAGATACAGTGCCTGATGTACTACGGAGTGAGGTTCATGACATTGTACAGGAGACAGGGATCGAGATCATCCCCATGGAAAGAAAATGAAAAAAGACAAAATGGGTGTCTGCATAGGCCTTACAAGTAGCTGTGAAAAGAAAAGAAGTGAAAAGCAAAGGAGAAAATAAAAGCTATAAGCATCTGAATATAGAGTTCCAAAGAATAAAAAGAAGAGATAAGAAAGCATTCCTCAGAGATCATTGCAAATAAATAGAGGAAAAGAACAGAATGGGAAAGACTAGAGATCTCTTCAAGAAAATTAGAGATACCAAGGGAACATTTCATGCAAAATGGGCTTGATAAAGGACAGAAATGATATGGACCCAAGAGAAGCAGAACATATTAAGAAGAGGTGGCAAGAATACACAGAGGAACAGTACAAAAAAGATCTTCATCACCCAGATAATCACGATCGTATGATCACTCACCTTGAGCCAGACATCCTGGAATGTGAAGTCAAGTGGGCCTTAGAAAGCATCAGTACGAATAAAACTAGTGGAGATGATGGAATTCCAGTTGAGCTCTTTCAAATCCTGAAAGATGATGCTATGAAAGTGCTGCACTCAATATGACAGGAAATTTGGAAAATTCAGCAGTGGCCACAGGACTGGAAAATGTCAGTTTCATTCCAATCCCAAAGAAAGGAAATGCCAAAGAATGCTCAAACTACCACACAATTGCACTCATCTCACACAGTTGTAAAACTATGGTCAAAATTCTCCAAGGCAGGCTTCAGCAATACATGAACCGTGAACTTCCTGATGTTCGAGCTGGTTTTAGAAAAGGCAGAGGAACCAGAGATCAATTTGCCAACATCCACTGGATCATGGAAAAAGCAAGAGAGTTCCAGCAAAACATCTATTTCTTCTTTATTGACTATGCCAAAGCCTTTGACTGTGTGGATCACAATAAACTGTGGAAAATTCTCAAAGATGGGAATACCAGATCACCTGACTTGACTCTTGTAAAATCTATATGCAGGTAAGGAAGCAAAAGTTAGAACTGGACATGGACAGTCAGACTGGATCCAAATAGGAAAAGCAGTACGTCAAGGCTGTATATTGTCACCCTGCTTATTTAACTTATATGCAGGTTACATCACGAGAAACACTGGGCTGGAGGAAGCACAAGCTGGAATCAAGATTGCCGGGAGAAATATCAATAACTTCAGATATGCAGATGACACTACCCTTATGGCAAAAAGTGAAGAGGAACTAAAAAGCCTCTTGATGAAAGTGAAAGAGGAGAGTGAAAAAGTTGACAATGCTCAACATTCAGAAAATGAAGATCATGGCATCTGGTCCCATCACTCCATGGGAAATAGATGGGGAAACAGTGGAAAGAGTGTTACACTTTATTTTTGGGGGTCCGAAATCACTGCAGATGGTGATTGCAGCCATGAAATTAAAAGACGCTTACTCCTTGGAAGAAAAGTTATAACCAACCTAGATAGCATATTGAAAAGCAGAGACATTACTTTGCCAACAAAGGTCCATCTCATTAAGGCTATGGTTTTTCCAGCGGTCATGTGTGGATGTGAGAGTTGGACTGTGAAGAAGGCTGTGTGCCGAAGAATTGATGCTTTTGAATTGCAGTGTTGGACAAGACTTCTTCTTCTTCTTTTTTTTTTTTCGGTATTTTTTAAATTATGTTTGTTTATTTTAATTGGAGGTTAATTACTTTTCAATATTGTATTGGTTTTGCCATACATAAACTGAATCTGCCACAGGTATACAAGTTTTCCCCATCCTGAACCCTCCTCACTCCTCCCTCCATGTACCATCCCTTTGGGTCGTCTCAGTGCACTAGCCCCAAGCATCCAGTATCATGCATCGAACCTGGACTGGTGATTTGTTTCATATATGATATTATACATGTTTCAATGCCATTCTCCCAAATCATCCCACCTTTTCCCTCTCCCACAGAGTCCAAAAGACTGTTCTATACATCTATGTCTCTTTTGTGGTCTCACATACAGGGTTATCATTACCATCTTTCTAAACTCCATATATATGCATTAATATACTGTATTGGTATTTTTCTTTCTGGCATACTTCACTCTGTAAAGTAGGCTCCAGTTTCATCCACCTCATTAGAACTGATTCAAATGTGTTCTTTTTAATTGCTGAGTAATACTCCATTGTGTATATGTACCACAGCTTTCTTATCCATTCATCTGCTGATGGACATCTAGGTTGCTTCCATGTCCTGGCTATTATAAACAGTGCTGCGATGAATGTTGGGGTACACGTGTCTCTTTCAATTCTGGTTTCCTCAGTGTGTATGCCCAGCACTGGGATTTCTGGGTCATAATGCACTTGTATTTCCAGTTTTTAAAGGAATTTCCATACTTTTCTCTATAGTGACTGTATTAGTTTGCATTCCCACCAACAGTGTAAGAGGATTCCTTTTTCTCCACACCCTCTCCAGCATTTATTGCTTGTAGACTTTTGGATCCCAACCATTCTCACTGATGTGAAATGGTACCTCATTGTGCTTTTGATTTGGATTTCTCAGATAATGAGTGATGTTGAGCATCTTTTCATGTGTCTATTAGCCATCTGTATGTCTTCTTTGGAGAAATGTCTATTTAGGTCTTTGGCCCATTGTTTTGATTCGGTCGTTAATTTTTCTGGCACTTAGCTGCAGGTGTTGCTTGTATATTTTGATATTAGTTGTTTGTCAGTTGCTTTATTTGCTATTATTTTATCCCATTCTGAAGGCTGTCTTTTCACCTTGCTTATAGCTTTCTCCGTTGTGCAGAAGCTTTTAATTTTAATTAGGTCTCATTTGTTTATTTTTGCGTTTATTTCCAGTATTCTGGGAGGTGGGTCATAGAGAATCCTGCTGTGATTTGTGTCAGAGAGTGTTTTGCCTATGTTTTCCTCTAGGAGATTTATAGCTTCTTGTCTTACTTTTAGACCTTTAATCCATTTTGAATTTATATTTGTGTATAATGTTAGAAAGTGCTCTAGTTTCACTCTTTTACAAGCCACAATCTAGGAGAAAATATTCATGATACATACATCAAAGGACTTTTATTTAGAATGCATGATGAAATACATATTTCATAATAAAATATTAACAACTATGGTTTTTCCAGTGGTCATGTATGGATATGAGAGTTGGACTGTGAAGAAAGCTGAGCACTGAAGAATTGATGCTTTTGAACTGTGGTATTGGAGAAGACTCTTGAGAGTCCCTTGGATTGCAAGGAGATCCAAACATTCCATTCTGAAGGAGCTCAGGTCTGGGATTTCTTTGGAAAAATGGCGCTAAAGCTGAAACTCCAGTACTTTGGCCATCTCATGCAAAGGGCTGACTCTTTGGAAAAGACTCTGAAGCTGGGAGGGTTTGGGGGCAGAAGGAAAAGGGGACGACAGAGGATGAGATGGCTGGATGGCATCACTGACTCAATGGACGTGAGTTTGAGTGAACTCTGGGATATGGTGATGGACAGGGAATCCTGGCATGCTGCGATTCATGGTGTCCCAAAGAGTTGGACATGACTGCGCAACTGAACTGACTTACCCTAGACTCTTTCTTTCTTCAAGTTGGCTCCACTGCTTAAGATCCAGAACAGATAAAGGCTCAACAAACCAGTATGTTTTACTCATTCATTGTTCTCCTAATCTACGTTAATTAAACTATATATTTACTTGGAAACCTGCCTTTCTTCAAGATTCATGTCAATTGTTTTATGGCCCTGGGTGACTCACCTTGTGCCAATGTTATCTCAAAATATATATTGTGGGTGAGGGGCCTGGTACCACTCTGGGTTTTAAGATATTTCCTTTATCTAATTAATGGCTTGCTGATAGGTATATAACATACTGCTAAAGGCTAGCAGAGGGGGCACTGTTTCCACCCCCTTCTGATGTCTGTCAGAAGCTTCCTCTATCTCTTTTATACTTTAATAAAACTTTATGACATAAAAGCTCTGAGTGATCAAGCCTCATCACTAGCCCTAGATTGAATTCATCTCTGGAGGCCAATAATTCTGGACTCTTTCACCGTTCAGCAACAACTTTTCAGTTGGATGGCATCATTGACTCAATAGATATGAATTTGCACAAACTTTGGGAAATAGTAAGGACAGGGAAGCCTGGTGTGATGCCATCAATCGGGTCTCAAAGAGTCAGATATGACTGAGGGACTGACAACTATGCACACACACACACACATGCACACACACACACACAAGCATTTCTACTACACTTGATAAAGGCTTGAGAAAGAAAAACAAAAAAGAGATGGAGAAATTTGAAAACATAAACTAAATGAAATGGGATCTCTCAATATGAAATAGAAAAAGTGAAACAAACTAAATAAAATAAAAGGTCATCATGTCGTCCAGTTGTTTTTAACCATTGTAGCTCATTAGCATCACATCTGGATCTTTGCAGACAAAAGAAACACCTGGGCATTTGTATTTTTCCAACAATTCTACGATAATTCTTAAGTGTATCTGGGTTTTAAAAAGTGATTACAGGGGAAATTCCAAGATGGCAGAGAAATAGGACAGGAAGACCACTTTCTCCCCACAAATATGTATAAAGGTCATCTGAATGTGGAGCCACTTCCACAAAAAAAACTTCTGAATGCTGCAGAGGACCCCAGATACTCAGAAGGCCAAACCAATCTCTTTGAAATGAGGTAGGACAAAAAAAAAAAAAAAAAGAAGAAGAAGAAGAAGGAAAAGGCAATGGCAACCCACTTCAGTACTCTTGCCTGGAAAATCCCATGGATGGAGGAGCCTGGTAGGCTGCAGTCCATGGGGTTGCTAAGAGTTGGACATGACTGAGTGACTTCCTTTTCACTTTTCACTTTGATACATTGGAGAAGGAAATGGCAACCCACTCCAGTGTTCTTGCCTGGAGAATCCCAGGGACAGAGAAGCCTGGTGGGCTGCCGTCTATGGGGTCACACAGAGTCGGACATGACTGAAGAGACTTAGCAGCGGGACAAAAAATAAAGATGAAAAGCCAGACAAAGGATTTAGGAATGGAGACCCATCCTGGAGAAGGAGTCATGAAGGAGAATTTTCCACACAATAGGTAACACTCTCATAGGTGGGTCAGTGGGGAGTTTTGGAATCTCAGAGTGCAGCATAAACAGAAAAAAAACAAAAACAAACAAACAAAAAAAAAACACAGAATCCATGCTGAATGGCAATTACCAGCTGAGAAGCAGCTCACATGCTTGTGTCTGCCTGCACCAAGTGGGGTCTGGGTGTGGAGCCATAGGCTGTAACATCAGTCCTTGTGGAAACGACCACGATTGAGTGCCCTGAGGGCCCTCTGAGGGGACGAATGTGACATAGAAACACAAAGCACAGGAGCACCAGAGAGACAAAGAAAAACAAAAAACTTTTCCTGTGAGAAGTCTCTAATGCCACATTGTGACCCCTGGTGCACCCACAGAACAAAGGATAACATTCTAGGGAATACTGAAGGAGACCAAGCTGGCTGCTCTTTATGGCCTGTCCCAGAGCCAGAGAGGTAGATGCGTGACAGCTAGAGGTGGAAGACTAAGGGCCTCTGTAATCTTGGTCCCAGAGACCACATCTCCTGCTAATCTGTGAGCAGGTTGCTGGTTGCTAACCATATCTTACTGGGATACTGGACAGTTCATATCTGCCAGGAGTGTCATAGCCTGAGTCCAGCTCCCTTGAGGAGATGTATGACTCATCTGGGATTGAGCCCTCACAGAACACTTGAAAGCATGAGAGCATGGACTTGGGAAGTACATGCTGCCTTCTGCTGTGGCAACCCCAATGTGGTCCATTTACTGTGAACACACCCCACACATTTCAGTGGTGTTTATTTTCATGTCCCTCCCTCTCCACAATACAACTGAGCAAGTGAGCCCAAATAAGTGGCTGCTTTTGCCCCCTCATGTCAGGGTGGAGATTAGACACAGAAGAGACTTGCAAGCAGAGGAGGCCAACCTAACCAAAGAAGAGAAGGGAGAACAGCCTCTTAAGTGAAAGGTACAGCAGATTAAAATCCTCGAGTTAAGCTGAGACTGTGCATTTGAGGGACAACTATAGAATTTGAGAACAAGTACAAGCCAGAACAAGGGATCATCTGACTTGAAATGACCCACATTGCCCACAACAGCTCCAGATAAATACCTAGATATATTTTTCTATGTTTTTATTAATTTTATGTTTTATTATTTAATTTCTTTTAATTTTTTATTCTTACTTTTTTCTTCTCTTTTTTTTTTTTTAACTTTCTTCACCATCCTCTTTCTTTTTTCCCTCATATTGTCCTAATATGGTTCTTTGTGTTCAATTTAGGGCTTCCCTCATAGTTCAGTTGGTAAATCATCGGCCTGCAATTCAGGAGACCCTAGTTAATTGCCCTGGTTGGGAAGATCCCCTGGAGAAGGATATGAAAACACATTTCAGTTTTCTTGCCTGGAGAATCCCATGGACAGAGGAGCCTGGCAGGCCACAGCCCATGTGATTGCAAGAGTTAGACATAACTTAACAAGTAAATCTTCACCATGTTCAATTTAGTTTTTTATATTGTACTTTAGAGAGGTTAATTTTTAGTCTTTTTAAAAAATTTTTGCTTTTCGATGTTTTGCTATTGTTTGTACTTTTAAAAGTTAAATTTTTAATATCAATTTTCACTTAGGGATTTGATTACTGATTTGATTTCTGTCTTCCCTTTAGATTCTCTTTTCTCCTCCTGGTCACCTCTATCTCCTTCCTCCCTCTTCTCTTCTCCATATAATTTTGTGAATCTCTTTATTCTTGGATATGGAGAGTTGTTTCACCATTAACCTAGAGGTTTTATCTTCTGTGCTGTGTGGACACAGAAGTCTTGATGCTACAGAAGTCTTGATGCTACTGTAAGAGCTCAGGACAGAAACCCACAAGCAGAAAGCTCAACTCCAGAACTTTGGACTATCATAAAACTCCTGACCTCAGGGAACATTAATAGATGTGAGCCCACCCCAAAAGTCTCCATACCTCCACTGAGGCCAAACTCCAACCAAGAGTGAACAAGGGTCCATGCTAATCATCCAGTAAAATAGGAACACGACTCTGAACATTAAGAGATAAGATACCCAAAGCCATACCAAACCGATTGAAACCCAAAACTCACTATTGGACACTGCACTGGCTTACACAGAAATGAGATCAAGTTCCATGCACCAGAACACAGACACAGGTTCCCCCAACCAAGAAGCCTTTACAAGACACTGGTCCAACTCCACCCACAGGGAGCAGACTCCACAATTAAGTGGAACCATGACTCTCCAGCCTGAAGAAAGGAGACCCCAAACACAGCAAACTAACAACATGAAAAGGCAGAGAAATATCCAGCAGGTGAAGTAATATGATAAAAAATTCACCAAACCCAAAAAAAAAAAAAAAAAAAAAAGAGGGGGACACAGAGAGTCTACTGGAAAACAATTCAGAATAATGATAGTAAAGATGATTAAGACTTGAAAACAAAATGGAGTTACAGATAAATAGACTAGAGTTATAAATTAAGAAAATGAAATAAATGTTTAGCTAGGACCTAGAAGAAATAAAGAATAGTCAATCCATAATGAACAATGTAATAACTGAGATTAAAAATATTTTGGAGGGATCAACAGCAGAGTAACTGAGGCAGAAGAAAGGGTAAGTGAGCAGGAAGATAAATTTGGAAATAAATGAAAAAGAGTGGAAAAAAGGAAAAATAAGAAGAAGAAATGAGGACAGCCTCAGAGACTTCTGGCATAATATCAAAGGCTGAAACATTTGAATCATAGATGCCCCAGAAAAAAGCAAAAAGAAAGGACTGGAGAAAATATTTGAGGAGGTAATAGTTGAAAACTTCCATAAAATGGAAAGGAAAAAGTCCAAGAAACCCAGGGAGTCCCAGACAGGATAAACCCAAGGTTAAACACTCCAGTTCAGTTCAGTTCAGTCACTCATTCATGTCCAGGTCTTTATGACCCTGTGGGCTGCATCAGGCCAAGCCTCTCTGTCCATCACAAACTCCTGGAGCTTGTTCAAACTTATGCCTATTGAGTTCATGATGCCATCCAAACATGTCATCCTCTGGCATCCCCTTCTTCTCCTGCCTTCAATCTGTCCCAGCTTCAGAGTCTTTTCCAATGAGTCAGTTCTTTGCAGAAGTGGCCAAAGTATTGGAGCCTCAGCTAGCATCAGTCCTTCCATGAACATTCAGGATTGATTTCCTTTAGGATGGAGTGGATTGATCTCCTTGCTGTCCAAGGAACTCTCAAGAATCTTATCCAACACCACAGTTCAAAAGCATCAATTCTTCTGTGCTCAGCTTTCTTTAGACTCCAACTCTCACATCCATACATCACTACTGGATAAACCGTATCTTGGGACTATATGGACCTTTGTCAGCAAAGTAACATCTCTGCTTTTTAATACGCTATCTAGATTGATCATAGCTTTTCTTCCAAGGAGAAAGTATATTTTTATTTTATGGCTGAAGTCACCATCTTCAGTGATTTTGGAGCCCAAGAAAATTAAGTCTGTCACTTTTTACTTTGTTTCCCCATCTATTTGCCATGAAGTAGTGGGAATAGATGCCATGATTTTAGTTTTTTGAATGTTGAGTTTTAAGCCAAGTTTTCACTCTCTTCTTTCACCTTCATCAAGTGCCTCTTTAGTTCCTCTTTCCTTTCTGCCATAAGAGTGATGTCATCTTCATATCTGAAGTTATTGATATTTCTCCTGGCAATCTTGATTCCAGCTTCCACTTCATCTAGCTCTGCATTTTGCATGATGTACTTTGCATGTAAATTTAAATAAGCAGGGTGACAATATACATTCTTTGACATACTCCTTTCCTAATTTGGAACCAGCCCATGGTTCAACAAAACTAAAAACTGGTTCTATGATAAGATAAATAAAATAAAAAGACTGTTAGCCAGACACATAATGAAAAAAGAGAAAATAATAAAATTGGTAAAGTTAGAAATGAAAATGGAGAAATCACAACAGACAACACAGAAATAAAAAATTCTTAAGAGAGCAACTATATGCCAATAAAATGGATAACTTGGAAGAAATGAACAAATATTTAGAAAAGTATTGCTTTCCAAAACTGAGCCAGTAAGAAATAGAAAATCTGAACAGACCAAACATAGGCATGGAAATTGAAACTATAACAAAAATTGTCCCGGAGCCACATTAGGCATTACTGACAAAATGGAGGCACGGCCCAAACTGCCTCTCCTCATCTTGCAGGCACAGTCCCAGGATGAAGGAGTTAGGCCTTGTGATTCTGACTTGCTCTTTCTTTTCTTTGGTTGAGTTGGCTTGAAAGAATGTTAAGGTGCTTGAGAGAAGCATGAGAAAGCACAAAACCTTCTACATTTGTGCCCAGAAAATAATCTATAAAATAACCATTGACATTTGTTATCTTTACAAAGAATGTCCCAGGATGAGCTTGAGGCCATGAGAAAGATTATTGTCTGAGACCTGTTTGTGAAGGAAATGTTTATGGCAAAAGAAGTTTCCTGAGTTTAGGGTTTAGGGTTAATTAAGAATAGCTAGAAAACATTTTAGGAGATAATGATCTTAAGATGCTAGGGGCAAACAGGATCTAGAAAGATAAGAAATAAACTGAGAAATGTGGCATGAGTTACAATGTAATCACAAGTTAAGTATAGGACACATAAGAGAAAGAAGATAATCAATAGTTAAGCTGATTCTGAGAGAATCAGCTGAAGCAGGAACTCTGTTTGTAGGGCAACAGTGATAAATCTGGGTGGGAGAAACTGGGAGTGTCAAACCTCTGATGTAATGCTCTTGTCAAAGTATAAAAGAGAACCTGAAGCTTGAAATAAACATGTAGTCCCGTACTTCGAGGCAGAGGCTACATCAACATCAATATGTAGTCCCATACTATGAGTCAGAGGTTACATCATCGTCCGCTGATGGAGCTCCCGTACTATGAGTCAGAAGCTACATCACCGCTGACACCGTCCATCTTTTTAGGTTGAATCCCTGGCTGCTGGAGCTGCACTACAGCAAAAAATCTTCCAAAAAAACAAAAGTCCAAGACCTGATGGCTTCTTATGTAAATTCTACCCAAATATATAGAAGAGCTAACACTTGTTCCACTCAAACTCTTCCAGAAAATTGCAGAGGAATGTAAACTCCATAATTCATTCCACAAGGCCATCAAAACCAAACACAGATACCACACAAAAAAAGAAAACTACAGGCCAATATCACTGATGAACATAGATGCAAAAATCCTCAACAGAATTTCAGCAAACAGAATCCAGGAACATATTAAAAAGACCATACCTCATTGCCAAGTTGGCTTTATTCCAGGGATGCTAGGATTTTTCAATATTCACATGTCAATCAATGTGATAAATTGAAAGATAAAAACCATATGATTATATCAATAGACACAGAGAAAGTCTTCGACAAATTTCAACACCCATTGATGATAAAAACTCTCCAGAAATTAGGCATAGAAGAGATATACCTAAACGTAGCAAAAGTCATATATGACAAACCCACAGCAAACATTATCCTTAATGGCAAAAAATTGAAGGCATTTCCTCTAAAATCAGGAGCAAGACACAGGTACCCATTCTCACCACTACTATTCAGTGTAGTTTTGGAAGTCCTAGCCACAGCAATCAGAGAAGAAAATGACATATCAGGGATCCAGATTGGAAAAAAAGTAAAACTCTCACTGTTTGAAGATGATATGATCTTCTGCATAGAAAACCCTAAAAATGCCACCCGAAAATTACTAGAGCTAATCAATGAATACAATAAAGTCACAGGATATAAAATTAATACACAAAAATTCTTTGCATTCCTATACACTAACAACACAAATCAGAAAAAGAAATTGAGGAAACAATCCCATTCACCATTGCAACAATAATAATAAAATATTTTGGAATAAATTTACCTAAAGAAACAAAAGACCTGTATACAGAAAACTATAAAACACTGATAAAAGAAATCAAAGATGACACAAATAGGTGGGGAAATATACCATGTCTGTGGACTGGAAGAATCAATATAGTGTCAATGAGTATCCTACTCAAAGGAATGTATAGATTCAATGCAATCCCTATCAAACTACCAACAGTATATTTCACAGAACTAGAACAAATAACTTCAAATTTTATATGGAAACACAAAGGACCCTGAATATGCAAAGCAATCTTGAGAAAGAAGAGGTAAACTGGAGGAATCAATCTTCTTAACTCAGATTATACAACAAAGCTACAGTCATCAAGACAGTATGGTACTGACACAAAGACAGAAATATAGATCAGTGGAACAAAATAGAAAGCCCAGAGATAAATCAGAGCACCTATGGACACATTATATTTGACAAAAGACCTAAAAATATACAATGGAGGAAAAAAAGTCTCTTCAACAAATGTTGCTGGGAAAACAAGTCAACTACATGTGAGACAATGAAACTAGAACTATTTCTAACACCGTATTAAAAATAAACTCAAAACGGATTAAATCTAAATGTAAGATCAGAAACTATAAAACTCCTAGAGGAAAACATAGTCAGAAGACACTCTGACATAAATCACAGCATGATCCTCTATGACTTACCTCCCAGATTAATGGAAATAACAATAAACAAATGGACCTAATTAAGCTTAAAAGTTTTTGCACAATGAAGGAAACTATAACCAAGGTGAAAAAACATCCCTCAGAATGGGAGAAAATAATAGCAAATGAGACAACTGACAAAGAATTGTTCTCCAAAATATACAAGGAGTTCATGCAGCTCAATACTGGAAAAAGAAACAACCCAGTCAAAAAGTGGGCAGAAGACCTAAATAGACATTTCTCCAAAAACATGTAGATGGCTAATAAAGACATGAAAATATGCTCAACATCACTCATTAATAGAGAAATACAAATAAAAACCACAATGAGGTATCATCTCACACTGGTCAGAATGCCCACCATCAGAAAGTCTACAAACAAAAATTGCTGGTGAGGATGTGGATAAAACAGATCCCTCTTATACTGTTGGTGGGAATGGAAACTGGTGCAGTCACTATGAAGGACAGTGTGGACATTCCTTAAAATAAAAAGACTGGGAAAAGAACTACCATATGACTCAGCAAGTCCACTGCTTATCATATACCCTGATGAAACCAGAATTGTAAGAGACACATGTACCCCAATATTCATTGCAGCACTATTTACAGTAGCTAAGACATGGAAGCAACATAGATGTCCATTGGCAGAAGAATGGATAAAGAAGTCGTGGGATATATATATATATATATATGTATGTATATATATATACACACACACGAAAAGGTTAAATGTAAGACAGGGAGGCCAAGATTTCTGAGAAGGAGGCAAATGGCAAGTGGCAAGTGGACACATTTTATTTCCTCAGGTTCCTTCACTCTGAAGGAGGTTTTTCAAATCCTGTGTTTCTATGGCTATCTGAAACTAACTTTTTCAAACCCTGAGCTGCTAATTGCCCAGCAAAACAATGTATCTTCCTCATGGGAATGTCCTTAAGCTATGTTAATGAAATAATGCATCTTGCTTAGAAACCTGCTTTTCTTCAAAAACTCATGTCAGTTGCATTATGATATAACATATCTTGCCCAGAGACAACTCCTCCCCCCAAGATGGCTCCCCTCCTGCCAATGCTATCTCAGAATGTATGGTGTGGGAGAGGAGCCCAGAGCAGTTCTCTCAACCTTGAGGTCTTTCTTTTATCTGTGATTCATTAACAAGTTGATAATGCCTTGTTAAAGACTGCCCCTTTTCATTGCCTCTTGCTGGAACCTTTCTCTATCCCTGTTATTTTAATAAAACTTTGCTACACAAAAGCTCTGAGTAATAAGAAGCCTCATCTTTGGTCCCGGATTGAAATTTTCTAATTTAGAAGGACATTACCAATGATCCTACATTCAGGGAAGCAAAAGAGATGCATATGTGAGAATAGACTTTTGGACTCAGTGGAAGAAGGTGAGGGTGGGATGATTTGAAAGAATAGCATTGAAACATGTATGTTATCATATGTAAAATAGATGACTAGTGCAAATTCAATGCATAAAGCAGGGCACCCAAAATTGGTGCTTTGGGACAACCCAAGGGGATAAGGTGGGGAGGGAGGTAGGAGGGGTTTCAGGATGGGGAGAAAACAAGTATTATACCTGTGGCTGATTCATGTTGATGTATAGCAAAAACCACTATAATATTATAAAGTAATTATCCACCAATTAAAGTAAATTAATTAATTTTTAAAAGTTATTATGGGTTTTTTCTATTAGATGGTAAGTTTAGAGACATAATTCTGTCATTTTCTGTTGACCATCATGATACAATGGAATTAACATGAATATGAGTTACATAATCACAATAGGAAAAGATATTTTGTGCCCCAGTGATCATTGCAGCACTATTTACAGTATGTAGAATGTGGAAACAACCTAGATGTCCATTGGAAGATAAATGGATAAGTAAGTTGTGGTACAATCACAATGGAATGTTGCTCAGCTATAAAAATGAATACATTTTAATCAGTTCTAATAAGGTGGATGACTCTGGAGGCTATTATACAGAGTGAAGCAAGTCAGGAGAAAGCCAAATGCTTTATGTTCATTGGAAATAGATGCGGAAACAGTGGAAACAGTGTCAGACTTTATTTTTGGGGGCTCCAAAATCATTGCAGATGGTGACTATAGCCATGAAATTAAAAGATGCTTACTCCTTGGAAGAAAAGTTATGACCAACCTAGACAGCATATTGAAAATCAGAGATATTACTTTGCCAACAAAGGTCTGTCTAGTCAAGGCTATGGTTTTTCCAGTGGTCGTGTATGGATGTGAGAGTTGGACTGTGAAGAAAGCTGAGTGCCGAAGAATTGATGCTTTTGAACTATGGTGTTGGAGAAGACTCTTGAGAGTCCCTTGGCCTGCAAGGAGATCCAACTAGTCCATTCTAAAGGAGATCAGTCCTGGGTGTTTTTTTGAAGGACTGATGCTAAACCTAAAACTCCAATACTTTGGTCACCTCATGTGAAGGGTTGACTTATTGGAAAAGACTCTAATGCTGGGAGGGATTGGGGGCAGGAGGAGAAGGGGACAACAGAGGATGAGATGGCTGGATGGCATCAACGACTCAATGGATGTGAGTTTGAGTGAACTCTGGGAGATGGTGATAGACAGGGAGGCCTGGAGTGCTGCAATTGATGGAGTTGCAAAGAGTTGGACACGACTATGTGGCTGAACTGAACTGAATGCATAAATATGGAATTTGAAAAGATGTTACTGATGATCCTACATGCATGGCAACAAAGAAGACACAGATGTAAAAAACAGACTTCTGGACTCAGTGGGAGAAGGTAAGGGTGGGATGACTTGAGATAATAGCATTGAAACATGTATATTACCATAGGTAAAATAGATGACCAGTATAGTTCCATACATGAAGCTGAGCACCCAAAGCTGGTACTCTGGGAAAACCCAGAGGAACATGTTAGGGAGGGAGATTGGGGCGACTCAAGGTTGGGGAGACACATGTATACCTATGGTGATTCATGTTGATGTATTGCAAAAACCACCACAATATTGTAAAGTAATTACTCTTTAATTAAAATATTTTTTAAAAAATATATTTGTTAGTTTTCACAATTGATAGCCAGATAAAAATATAAAACGTAATTATAATTGCAAGTAATAATGGAAACATGATTAACCTAACAGTATAAAATAATTACATATGATTTGATGAGTTGAATAGCATAATGTGGCAAGTGAAAGTGCATACACGCACATGATTTCACCCACCCAGCCAGTCTGTCTTTTGGTTGATGTATTTAAACCATTTACATTTAAGGAGATTATTTATATGTATAATTCTATTCAGTTCAGTTCAGTTCACTCGCTCAGTCATGTCTGACTCTTTGCGACCCCATGAACAGCATCACGCCAGGCCTCCCTGTCCATCACCATCTCCCGGAGTTCACTCAGACTCACATCCATGGAGCACGTGATGCCATTCAGCCATCTCATCCTGGGTCGTTCGCTTCACTGCCTGCTCCTAATCCCTCCGAGCATCAGAGTCTTTTCCAATGAGTCAACTCTTCTCATGAGGTGGCCAAAGTACTGGAGTCTCAGCTTTGACATCATTCCTTCCAAAGAAATCCCAGAGTTCATCTCCTTCAGAATGGACTGTTTGGAACTCCTTGCAGTCCAAGGGACTCTCAAGAGTCTTCTCCAACACAACAGTTCAAACGCATCAATTCTTCAGCGCTCAGCTTTCTTCACAGTCCAACTCTCACATCCATACATGACCACAGGAAAAACCATAGCCTTGACTCGACGGACCTTAGTCAGCAAAGTGATGTCTCTGCTTTTGAATATGCTATCTAGGTTGGTCATAACTTTTCTTCCAAGGAGTAAGCGTCTTTTAATTCCATGGCTGCAGTCACCATCTGCAGTGATTTTGGAGTCCAAAAAAATAAAGTCTGACACTGTTTCTACTGTTTCCCCATCTATTTCCCATGAAGTGATGAAACCAGATGCCATGATCTTCATTTTCTCAATGTTGAGTTTTAAGCCAATCCTTTCACTCTCCTGTGTCACTTTCATCAAGAGGCTTTTTAGCTCCTCTTCACTTTCTGTCATAAGGGTGGTGTCATCTGCATATCTGAGGTTATTGATATTTCTCTTGGCAATCTTGATTCCAGCTTGTGTTTTATCCAGTGCAACGTTTCTCATGATGTACTCTGCATATAAGTTAAATAAGCCGGGTGACAATATACAGCCTTGACGTACTCCTTTCTCTATTTGAAACCAGTCTGTTGTTCCATGTCCACTTCTAACTGCTGCTTCCTGACCTGCATACAGATTTCTCAAGAGGCAGGTTAGGTGGTCTGGTATTCTCATCTCTCTCAGAATTTTCCACAGTTTATTGTGATCCACACAGTCAAAGGCTTTGGCATAGTCAATAAAGCAGAAATATATGTTTTGCTGGAACTCTCTTGCTTTTCCCATGATCCAGTGGATGTTGGCAATTTGATCTCTGGTTCCTCTGCCTATCCTAAGACCAGCTTGAACATCAGGGAGTTCACGGTTCATGTATTGCTGAAGCCTAGCTTGGAGAATTTTGAGAATTACTGTACTAGCATGTAAGATGAGTGCAATTGTGTGGTAGTTTAAGCATTCTTTGGCATTGCCTTTCTTTGGAACTGGAATGAAAACTGACCTGTTCCAGTCCTGTGGCCACTGCTGAGTTTTTCAAACTTGCTTGCATATTGAGTGCAGCACTTTCACAGCATCATCTTTCAGGATTTGAAACAGCTTAACTGGAATTCCATCACCTCCACTAGCTTTGTTCGTAGTGATGCTTTCTAAGGCCCACTTGACTTCACGTTCCAAGATGTCTGGCTCTAGATTAGTGATCACATCATCATGATTATCTGGATCGTGAAGATCTTTTTTGTACAGTTCTTCCATGTGTTCTTGCTACCTCTTCTTAATATCTTCTACTTCTGTTAGGTCCATATCATAGGTCCATGTCCTTTATCGACCCCATCTTTTCATGAAATGTTCCCTTGATATCTCTCATTTTCTTGAAGAGATCTCTAGTCTTCCCCATTCTGTTGTTTTCCTCTATTTCTTTGCATTGATAGCTGAAGAAGGCTTTCTTATCTCATCTTGCTATTCTTCGGAACTCTGCATTCAGATGCTTATATCTTTCCTTTTCCTCTTTCCTTTTCACCTCTCTTCTTTTCACAGCTATTTGTAAGGCCTCCCCAGACAGCCATTTTGCCTTTTTTCATTTCTTTTCCATGGGGATGGTCTTGATCCCTGTCTCCAGTACAATGTCACAAACCTAATTCCATAGTTCATCAGGCACTCTATCTATCAGATCTAGACCCTTAAATGTATTTCTCACTTCCACTGTATAATCATAAGGGATTTGATTTAGGTTATACCTGAATGGCCTAGCGGTTTTCCCTACTTTCTTCAATTTAAGTCTGAATTTGGCAATAAGAAGTTCATGATCTGAGCCATAGTCAGCTCCTGGTCTTGTTTTTGTTGACTGTATAGAGAGCTTCTCCATCTTTGGCTCTAAAGAATATAATCAATCTGATTTTGGTGTTGACCATCTGGTGATGTCCATGTGTAGAGTCTTCTCTTGTTTGTTGGAAGAGGGTATTTGCTATGACCAGTGCATTTTTTTTTTTTTTTTGCAAAACTCTGTTAGTCTTTGTCCTGCTTTATTCCGCATTCCAAGGCCAAATTTACCTGTTACTCCAGGTGTTTCTTGACTTCCTACTTCTGCATTCCAGTCCCCTGTAATGAAAAAGGCATCTTTTGGGTGTGTTAGTTCTAAAGGGTCTTGTAGGTCTTCATAAAACCGTTCAACTTCAGTTTCTTCGGCATTACTGGTTGGGGCATAGACTTGGATAACTGTGATATTGAATGGTTTGCCTTGGAGACGCATAGAGATCATTCTGTCATTTTTGAGACTGCATCCAAGAACTGCATTTCAGACTCTTTTGTTGACCATGATGGCTACTCCATTTCTTCTGAAGGATTCCTGCCTGCAGTAGTACATGTAATGATCATCTGAGTTAAATTTACCTATTCCAGTCCATTTTAGTTCACTGATTCCTAGAATGTCAACGTTCACCCTTGCCATCTCTTGTTTGACCACTTCCAGTTTGCCTTGATTCATGGACCTGACATTCCAGGTTCCTATGCAATATTGCTCTTTACAGCATCGGATCTTGCTTCTATCACCAGTCACATCCACAGCTGGGTATTGTTTTTGCTTTGGCTCCATCCCTTCATTCTTTCTGGAGTTATTTCTCTACAGATCTCCAGTAGCATATTGGGCACCTAATGACCTGGGGAGTTCCTTTTTTGGTATCCTATCATTTTGCCTTTTCATACTGTTCATGGGTTTCTCAAGGCAAGAATACTGAAGTGGCTTGCCATTCCCTTCTCCAGTGGATCACATTCTGTCAGGCCTCTCCACCATGACCCGCCCATCTTGGGTTGCCCCACAGGTGGAGCCGTAATTCTATTACCATCTTCTTAATTGTTTGGGGTTCTTTCTTTGTAGGTCTCTTTCTTCTCTTGTGTTTCCACCTTATTGAAGTTTCTTTAACATTTACTGTAAAACTGGTTTGGCTGTGCTGAATTCTCTTAACATTTGCTTGTTTGTAAAGCTTTTGACTTCTCTGCCAACTTAAGAAATAGGGTCTTGCTGGGTAGAGTATTCTTGGTTGTAGTTTCTTCCCTTTCATCACCTTAAACATAATATGGCATTCCCTTCTGACTTGTAGATTTTCTGTTCAGAAATTAGCTGATAAATTTGTGAGAGTTCCTTTGTATGATATTTGTCATTTTTCTCTTGTTACTTTTACTATTTTATCCCCCCCCCCCCCCCCACACCCCAGTTTGATCACTACGTGTCTTAGTGTGTTCTTCCTTGGGTTTATCCTGCCTAGGACTCTCCAGGCTTCCTGAACTTGGTTGACTATATCTTTTCCCATATTAGCGAAGTTTTCAGCCTTTTCAAATATTTTCTCAGGTCCTTTCTCTTTCTTCTCATGGGACCCCTATCATGCAAATGTCAGTGTGTTCAATGCTATCCCAGCGAACTCAGGCTGTCTTTTTTTTTTTTTTTAATATTCTGTTTTACTGCCAAGATTTCCACCATTCTGTCTTCCACCATACTGCCAAACCAGTTTTACAGTAAATGTTAAAGAAACTTCAATAAGTTGGAAACACAAGAGAAGGAAGAGACCTACAAAGAAAGAACCCAAAAACAATTAAGAAGATGGTATAGAATTATGGCTCCGCCTGTGGGGCAACACAAGATTTCCACCATTCATGGTCATTTAACCATTCTTCTGCCTCAGTTATTCTGCTATTGATCCCTTCTAGTGTATTGTTCATCTCTGTTTGTCCTTTAGTTCTTTTAGGTTTTGGTAAACATTTCTTGCATAGTATCTTCTTCATTCCTTTCCCAAGATCCTGCATCATCTGCCCTTTCACTATTTTGAATTCTTTTTCTGGAATGTTTCCTATCTTCACTTCATTTTTGTTGTTGTTGTTTATTTGATCTTATTCTTTCATTTGGGAGAAAATCCCCTACTCTTTCATTTAAATTAACTTTCTGTGATTGTGGTTTTTGTTCTGGAGACTGTGGAATTGTAGTTCTTCTTGCTTCTTCTGTCTTCCCTCCAAGGGATGAATCTGATGGGAGGGACTGATGGGAGGGTCTTGTTCTGGTGGGCAGGGTCATGGTTAGTAAGACTTTCATCCAATTATCTGCTGATAGATGGTGCTGCACTCCCTCTCTGTTAGTTGTTTGGCCTGATGCAACCCAGTCCTGAGTCTACAGTTTCTATGGTAGGTTAAGAGGGCTGCAAGAGAGCTAACTTTCCAAGGGGCATCTCTCAAGACTGCTTCTGCCAGTGACCCTGTCCCTGCAGCAAGCCACTACTGACTCACACCTTCACAGGAGACACTTACACACTAGCAGATATGTCTGGTTTCGTCTCCTGTAGGGTCACTGCTCCTTTCCCCTGGGTCCTGGTGCATGCAAGATTTCATCTGTCCCCTCCAAATGTAGAGTCTCTGTTTCCCCAAGTCCTGTGGAAGTTCTGTAATCAAATTCCATTGGCCTTCAAAGTCAGATTCCCAGGGCATTCCTAGTCCTTTGCTGGATCCCCAAACTGGGAAGACTGATGTAGGGCTCAGAACCATCACAACAGTGGGAAATCTTAGGTATTATTGTTCTCCAGTTTGTGGTTTTCCCAGGAGGTGGATATGGGGTTTGATTTTATCATAATTGTGCCCCTCCTACCCTCTCATTGTGGTTTCACCTTTGTCTTTTGTTGCAGGATATCTTTTTTTTTTTTTTGGGGGGGGGGGTGTTTTCCAGCATCCTCCTGTCTAATGTTATTCAACAGCAAGTTGCAATTTCACTGCTCTTTCAGAAGGAGATGAAGGCAAGCCCTTCTACTTTACCATCTTGATTTGATCTCCAAAACTTACCTTTAAAATAACATTTTAAAATAACAAGCCCTCTATTATGAAAAATGAAATGTCAGACAAAGATAAATGCCCTATGATTTCACTTATATGTGGAATCTGAAAAACAAACAAACAACAAAACATAAGCAGACACATAGATATAGAGAATAAATGAGTGGTTGCCAGAGGAGTTGGATGGGGACAGCCAAAATAGATGAATAGGATAGATGAATAAGGATTTAAAGATTAAAAGTCTCCAGTTAAAAAAAAAAAAAAAAAGAATAATGAATCCAGAAACAACAACAACAAAAAAAGTCTCCAGTTATATAATAACTACATCATGGGGATGTAATGTACACATAGGAAATATAAGCAATAATATTTTAACAACTTTGTATGGTGACAGATAAATGGTAATTGGATTTTGTATGAATACTTCATAAAGTATAAAAATATTGAATCACTGTGTTGTAATTAAACCTTTATTTAAAACTAAAAGAATACAGTATATTAATTATAACTTAATGTAAAAAAATATGACAAGGGATTGTCAGGCTTTAGTTGATAATTGGTTTGAATTGACAACTGACTTTGAGTTGGATATTGTTGAAGCTGGATAATGGGTACTTTGGAATCTGTTTGTGTACAGGTCTTGCTTTTTTTTTTAAAAAAGATATCATTTAGTTTTCCTTTTTAAAATTTGTGTTATTTATTTTTGGCTTTGCTGGGTCTTCATTGCTGCATGGGCCTTTCTGTAGTTGTGTTGAGCTATGCCTACTCTCTCCAGTTGGGGAACACAGGCTTTTCATTGTGGCGGCTTTTTCTGTTGTGGAGCACGGGTTCTAGGGCATGTGGACTTCAGTAGTTGTGGCACATAGAATCAGTAGTTGCAGCTCCTGGGCTCTAGAACAGGCTCAATAGTTATGGTGCACAGCCTTTGTTACTCTGTGACAAGTGAAATTTTCCCAGGTGAGCTATCAAACCCATGTCTCCTGCATTAGTAGATGGATTCTTTACCACTGAGCCACCAGGGAAGACCCTATGTACAAGTTTTAATTTCTCAATAATTAAGAATTTTAAATAATGTAATTTTTTTAAAAAAATTTATATCTTAGAATAATCCCCCAAGATATAATAAAATTTAAAAATTAAAATATAAGAACATATGTGTAGTAGTCTATCACTTGTACTAAACATAAGCAGTTTTTACATATTTGATTGTACGTGCATAAAATGTCTCTGGAATCACACTCACTTCCCAGTGAAATTGGTTGTCTTTAGTGAATATGAGTAAATGGCTAAAAACTAGGGATGAGAGGAAGACTTCTGTGTATGTACCTTTTTTAACTTTAGAATTTTAAACCTTAATATAAAATGCAAATTAAAAATAAAGTCCATACCTAAGGAAAATTTGCTCTGTGTCTCTTCCAGAGAAATGATGTTATAAACATGTCCCTAATCTTTATATATCTTATCTGCATCACATGTTAAAGTAGGATTTTCCTTGACATAAAACTCAGAGGTTCACAGAACAAATAATCTCTTTAGGTTCAAGTCCAGAGCACAAATTAAACACCCTGAGAAAAACAAAACTACCAGAAGCTCTCTACTCCAAAAACGTAATAGTTTGCTTTCCATCCTAAATTCTCATCACAGTTTAAGAGATCAAAGTTTTCCAGATCCCTAATCAGAGGCCAGCAGTATCTCATCTTGAGAGAGGGTTCACTATCAAAGGGAGCAAGTATCAAACCTTGAAGGAGAAAGTTCTGGTCATTGAGACCATAGTGCATTAAGGACAATGATCCTAGACCCACCTTACTCCCCAGAGTTAACTGAGAATAGTCAACAAAAGAGCAAAACTGTCTGTCATCAAGTCTTTGACAGAGTCCTAATAAGAATCTCTAATTAAATAGAGAAGCTTAGCAAAGTGACTCAGTCATATATATATATATATATCCATTCTTCTTCAAACACACCTTCCATGCAGGCCACCACATAAAATTGAGCAGAGTTCCCTGTGCTATACAGTATGTCCTTATTGGTTACCTTTTTTAAGTATAGCAGTGTGTCACTTTGCTGTGCACTTGAAACTATCATAACATTGTTAATCAACTATACTGCTGCATAAAATAAAAAGTTTTAATAAATAGAGAAACTTGAGTGGATGGCAATGTCTGTATGAGGATTAATAGTTGAACAACATAACCAAAAAATACTGATTAATAGATTTAAATCATTTTGCAGTGCAGTCTTCCAGCCCATAATTTTCAAGGGTTTTGCCAACAACTATACAGAGAAAACAATATGCTTATCAAATTTGTGAAAGACACAAAGCTGTGAAGGGTAATATATACATTATACAACAAAAGTAGATGATGGCCCTGATATTGTATGAAAACCAAAACAATGGAATTTTAGAGAAAGAAATGTAAAGACAGATCTATTTTCAAGAAAAAAAATCTATATATCTATATATCTATATATCTATATCTATATCTATCTATCTATCTATCTATCTATCTATCTATATATCTATCTATCTATATATATATATATCTTCACTGGTGCAAGATACAGAAAGTCTGATCTATCTGCAACAGGTTCAAAATAGAGTTGGGAATGTTAGCTTATAGTAAAGATGAAGTTTCTGTTTATGATCATTATCTAGGATTCAGAGGCAGTATTCCTATTCTACTCTGTGTAGAGCAAAAAGCCTACAGATACAAAGCCCCTAGACACCACACTTCCTAGATAGAAGCTTGACAAACTAAAAGTGATTTAAATGAACACAACCATAATTCTGAGGGGGATTTAAATTGATGACAGAGAGCAAAAGCAGGGAAAATGAGTAGCAAACTAAATTCTCAAATGGAATGGTAGCTATTCTCAAATATTCCAGTTGCTTCAGGTCAAAGAACAAGCAGAAATGTTAAAGGATAAAAATAAACTCCATTGTGTAAGAAACTAATCACCAGTCCATGTCCAATGGAGGATACAGGATGCTTGGGGCTGGTGCACGGGGATGACCCAGAGAGATGTTATGGGGAGGGATGTGGGAGGGGGGTTCATGTTGGGAACGCATGTACACACGTGGTGGATTCATGTCAATGTACAGCAAAACCAATACAGTATTGCAAAGTGAAATAAAGTAAAAATTAAAATTAAAATCCATTGGAAGAAATCTTCAGTTCAGTTCAGTTCTGTCACTCTGACACTGTTTCAACTGTTTCTCCATCTATTTCCCATGAAATGATGGGATCGGATGCCATGATCTTCGTTTTCTGATTGTTGAGCTTTATGCCAACTTTTTCACTCTCCACTTTCAGTTTCATCAAGAAGCTTTTTAGCTCCTCTTCACTTTCTGCCATAAGGGTGGTGTCGTCTGCATATCTGAGGTTATTGATATTTGTCCAGGCAATCTTGATTCCAGCTTGTGTTTCTTCCAGTCCAGCGTTTCTCACGATGTACTCTACATATAAGTTAAATAAGCAGGGTGACAATATACAGCCTTGACGTACTCCTTTTCCTATTTGGAACCAGTCTGTTGTTCCATGTCCACTTCTAACTGCTGCTTCCTGACCTGCATACAGATTTCTCAAGAGGCAGGTTAGGTGGTCTGGTATTCCCATCTCTCTCAGAATTTTCCACAGTTTATTGTGATCCACACAGTCAAAGGCTTTGGCATAGTCAATAAAGCAGAAATATATGTTTTGCTGGAACTCTCTTGCTTTTTCCATGATCCCGCGGATGTTAGCAATTTGATCACTGGTTCCTCTGCCTTTTTAAAAACCAGCTTGAACATCAGGGAGTTCATGGTTCACGTATTGCTGAAACCTAGCTTGGAGAATTTTGAGCATTACTTTACTAGCATGTGAGATGAGTGCAATTGTGTGGTAGTTTGAGAATTCTTTGGCATTGCTTTTCTTTGGAATTGGAATGAAAACGGACCTTTTCCAGTCCTGTGGCCACTGCTGAATTTTCCAAACGTGCTGGCATATTGAGTGCAGCACTTTCAGAGCATCATCTTTCAGGATTGGAAACAGCTCAACTGGAATTCCATCACCTCCACTAGCTTTGTTCGTAGTGATGCTTTCTAAGGCCCACTTGACTTCACATTCCAAGATGTCTGACTCTAGATTAGTGATCACATGGAAAGTGAAATTTGATTGAATATAATTTGATCTTTTCTAGCAGTCAGAACTCAAAAAGTGGAATGGGCTATCTCCAGAAATTGTATGTTGGATGCTGGAAAGCTCAAGCAAAATAAGAAAATTCCTATGTGGAAGTGTTAAGAAGGGCATGTCTTTGCACTGGCTAGAAGTTCCAGTATGTCTAAAGTGGCTGGATTGCCTTGGGAGAAAAGCATTCAGTCTTTAACTTCTAATGATTGCTCTAGGTTTTTATGCCTTTTATCAGCTTGAGGAAGATGCCTTCCACTCCTAACTTGCTGGGGACTTAGGTCATGGAAGTATTGTTGAGGAGTGAAGAGACTGAATAGAAATGCATGGAATATGGTCTGTGAGAGGGCCTCATATTTCTCCTGCTTTTTCAGACATCAGTGTGATATATCTGGTGTTTTGGGAAAGATCACAGACTCTCATTCACTGGGCATATGAATGTAGCAACTCCTTATAATAAATTCCTTCATTCAAAGGCCTCAGTGTGGGAACATTCAAAATTACTAGTCTTTTCAGAAGTGTTGCTCTTACTCTTTAACTCATTCATTCATGAATGCTTTTAAGGTAAACATATATATATATATATATATATATATATATATATATATATATATATATATATATATACAAAATGAGTAAGGGAAAATAAAGGAAAGAGACTTCCTGGTGAAGTAAACAGCAAAACGGCTAATTTAAATGTGATGATAAAATCCAAGACAAGCTGACAACTAGCTGTAAAGTCCTATGATAAACAGTGGTTGTCAAGTTAATTGTTTGCCACACTCATATTTTTTCAGCCTGGCTTATCAGTAAAGAAGGCTGTAGAAACTGACCTGTGTTCAGGCGTGTCACTCCTATAAACCACCTGCTGAACCTCCAGTTCCTGTCAGCTGAGGGCTGTCTCTTCCTGCTCAGAGCTATATATGCAGTGGTATTTGCAGAAGGGTGTGAGAGAAAAAGTAAATAACTGAATTGCATACATACTATATCCTGCCTGTTTCCTTTTTGATACATCATAGGGTCCCCCCACCCCTTGATATAGAGGAGGTACAGATTCTCCTTGGACAAATCCTAATCAAAATTTCAGCTAGCAGATTACTAAACTTTGCTTAATGAAGTGCCACCCAGACATGCCTGTGTTTTCACGTCCTGGCTGAGTTCAGCGAACTGTTTATTAATAGACTTGGCTTATCCCGTCCTGACCCCAAGACACTGAGGCCTCTGTCTGAACCAGGCTCATGAGTTTCTTCCTAGCCTCTCTCAGGAACCGGAGTGCTTCTGGTAAGTTTTTATAAAATCCTCGTATGTTTTCATGACAAAATGAAACTTTTTTGTTAGTCCATATTTACAAGTAGTATATTTCATCCCCATAATTATCAGATTCCATTGGTCTTTAGATTCATTCGTGTTCTTTTCTGGAGATTTCTTATTTAAGTGAAAGAAATATGGCTTAAAAGGTAGGGGAGAAATCTCCACTTTGTAGAATGCCCCTTCGGATTTTTTTTTTTTTTTCTTATTTGGTTTCTTTGTGCTAGGCTTTTCCCCTCAAATTAGAAGATATCTATTTTCATTTAGTTCCGAGGTGGAATTAAGTAAATTAAATGGAGTCACAAGACTTTGTTCAGTTCTCATACTTTCCCTGTGTTAAAATATGATGCTATATTTTGTTGAAAATAAAAAATGATTTAAAAAAAAAAGAAAAATATTTCTGAGGAAAATAGTTAAATAATGATTTATTTTTAATTTAAAATAAAACAGATAAATAACGTTTCCTCCTGAATATTTCAAAAGGCTTTTTGTGATATAATTTCTGTTATAGAAATTTGTGACCAACATAATTTTGCTTAAGATATTCAAACAGCAATCAGGGATAAAATGTTATGGTATATGTCTCAAAATTCAGGTTGGATCAAACTTATGTTATTGCCTGTGTGTTGTGTGACAAAGTACAGAAAATTCATCCAGGCTATTACATTACATTATCAACAGTTAAAAACAAATTTTCTCTTGGATGCAATATTTAAAATCATACAAACACACAAAAAATGCTGCTTTTCATATCTACAATCCCAACCTAGAGTCATTTTTTTCTAGGACTTAGCAGCAAAGTCTCTTTATTATGAAAATTTTCAAACATAAAGGAAAAATGAAACAATTATACCTTGAATATCCAAATACCTACCATGCAAATACTAGTTAATATTTCCCTAGGATTTCCTGGTGGTCCAAATGTTAAGACTGCAAGCTTTCATTTCATAGGCATGGGTTCAATACCTGGTTGGGGAACTAAGATCCCACATGCCATGTGGTAAAAAAGAAAATGTATATATAATAAAATGATAAAAATAAAAACATTTTCCTATATTGGCTTCTGCACATACTATCCAATATCCACTATCTATCCATCAACTTATCTACTTTACTTTTTGATGGATTGTAAATTTCAATTTAACTTTTTCCTTGAGGTAAAATTCATGTGCAAGTATAATGCACAAATCTTTAGTATGCCATTTGATGAGTTTTGATAAATACATACATCCATGTAACCCAAGTCCCTGTCAATATATAGAAGATCACCATCACTCCAGATCTATAAAAATTCTTCCTCCCCCTGCTCAGTCAGTCCCTTACCCCATCCTAGAGTCAAATACACTTCGCTCCCTTCATGTAGTATACACCCATGATTCTATTTAGATTCATTTATGTTTTTGAGTGTATTAGTAAGTCATTTATTACTTTAATGTGAATAGTATCCCAAATGTATTTCAATGTATGTCCATGTCTTGTTTTTCTATTCTTTTTGTTGAACTTTATCCAGTTTGGAGCTATTATAAAAAAGCCTGGACATTCATAGATGTATCTTTATGGACATTCTTAGATGTATATTTCACTGAACATATATTTTTAGCCTCATGTGTTAACAATGAGGAATAAAATTGCTGAGTCATAATGTACTAAGAACTTTAGCTTTATGAGACACTATCAGAACTTTTCTGAAATGATTACATCATCTCATCTCCCTCACTTCAGTTATGTGACATCCTTGCTAATTTTGAGGTGGTCAGTCTTTTCAATTTTTGTTATTCGTGTGTTTATATAATGCTCTCATTGTGGTTTTATTTGCATTTACCTGATAAATAATGTTGTAAACATTTTCTGGGGATTAGTGGTCATTTGTACATATTCTTTTTTTGAGTGGTCATTTGTACATATTCCTTTATTGAATGTCTATTTCAATATTTGACTTATTATACACACACACACACACACACACATATATATATATGGTAGCTTGTCTTTTATGATTGAGTTGGAGGAATTCTTTTAAGTATATATTCCAGCTGCAAGTTCTGGGTCAGTTATTACTATGCAGATATTTTCTCCCAGTCTGTGGCTTGCTTATTAATTTTCTTAAATGTGTAGCTTGATGAGCACTAGTTTTAAATTTGGTTGAAGCCTAATTCCAACAAAGATCTAGTCAAGGCTATGTTTTTTACAGTGGCCATATATGGACGTGAGAGTTGGATTATGAAGAAAGCTGAGTGCCAAAGAATTGATGCTTTTGAACTGTGGTGTTGGAGAAGACTCTTGAGAGTCCCTTGGACCGCAAGGAGGTCCAACTAGTCCATTCTAAAGGAGATCAGTCGTGGATGTTCTTTGGAAGGACTGATGTTGAAGTTGAAACTCCAATAGTTTGGTGACCTCATGCGAAGATTTGACCCATTGGAAAAGACTTTGATGCTGGAGGGGATTGGAGGCAGGAGGAGATAGGGACGACAGAGGATGAGATGGTTGGATGGCATCACTGATTTGGTGGATGTGAGTCTGAATGAACACCAGGAATTGGTGATGGACAGGGAGGCCATAGTTGAGTTTAGTTCAGTCACTCAGTCGTGTCCCACTCTTTGCAAACCCATGAATCGCAGCACGCCAAGCCTCCTTGTCCATCACCAACTCCTGGAGTTCATTCAGACTAACATCCATCGGGTCACTGATGCCATCCATCCATCTCATCCTCTGTGGTACCCTTCTCCTCCTGCCCCCAATCCCTCCCAGCATCAGAGACTTTTCAAATGAGTCAACACTTCGCATGAGGTGGCCAACGTACTGGAGTTTCAGCTTTGGCATTGTTACTTACAAAGAAATCCCAGGGCTGATCTCTTTCAGAATGGACTGGTTGGATCTCCTTGCAGTCCAAGGGACTCTCAAGAGTCTTCTTCAACACCACTGTTCAAAAGCATCAATTCTATGGCACTCAGCTTTCTTCACAGTCCAACTCTCACATCCATACTGACCACAGGAAAAACCATAGCCTTGACTACATGGACCTTAGTAGGCAAAGTAATGTCTCTGCTTTTGAATATACTATCTAGTTTGGTCATAACTTTTCTGCCAAGGAGTAAGTGTCTTTTAATTTCATGGCTGCAATCACCATCTGCAGTAATTTTGAAGCCCCCCAAAAATAAAATCTGACAATGTTTCCACTGTTTCCTCATCTATTTCCCATGAAGTGATGGGACCAGATGCCATGATCTTCGTTTTCTGAATGTTGAGGTTTAGGCGAACTTGTTCACTCTCCACTTTCACTTTCATCAAGAGGCTACTTAGTTCCTCTTCACTTTCTGCCATAAGGGTGGTGTCATCTGCATATCTGAGGTTATTGATATTTCCCCTGGCAATCTTGATTCCAGCTTGTGTTTCTTCCAGTCCAGTGTTTCTCAAGATGTACTCTACATATAAGTTAAATAAGCAGGGTGACAATATAGAGCCTTGACGTACTCCCTTTCCTAATTGGAACCAATCTGTTGTTCCATGTCCACTTCTAACTGCTGCTTCCTGACCTGCATACAGATTTCTCAAGAAGTAGGTCAGGTGGTCTGGTATTCCCATCTCTTTCAGAATTTTTCACAATTTATTGTGATCCACACAGTCAAAGGCGTTGGCACAGTCAATAAAGCAGAAATAGATGTTTTTCTGGAACTCTCTTGCTTTTTCCATGATCCAGCAGATGTTGGCAATTTGATCTCTGGTTCCTCTGCCTTTTCTAAAACCAACTTGAACATCAGGAAGTTCACGGTTCATGTATTGCTGAAGCCTAGCTTGGAGAATTTTGAGCATTACTTTACTAGCGTGTGAGATGGAGTGCAATTGTGCAGTAGTTTGAACATTCTTTGGCATTGCCTTTCTTTGGGATTGGAGTGAAAACTGAACTTTTCCAGTCCTGTGGCCATTACTGAGTTTTCCAAATTTGCTGGCATATTGAGTGCAGCACTTTCACAGCATCATCTTTCAGGATTTAAAATAGCTCAAGTGGAATTCCATCACCTCCACTAGCTTTGTTCATAGCGATGCTTTCCATGGCCCTCTTGTCTGGCTCTAGGTGAGTGATCACACCATCATGATTATCTGGGTCGTGAAGATCTTTTTTCTACAGTTCTTCTGTCACGAACCTCTGTCCATAGTTCATCAGGCACTCTATCTATCAGATTTAGGCCCTTAAATCTATTTCTCACTTCCACTGTATAATCATAAGGGATTTGATTTACATCATACCTGAATGGTTTAGCGATTTTCCCTACTTTCTTCAATTTGAGTCTGAATTTGGTAACAAGCAGCTCATGATCTGAGCCACAGTCAGCTCCTGGTCTTGTTTTTGTTGACTGTATAGAGCTTCTCCATCTTTGGCTGCAAAGAATATAATCAATCTGATTTTGGTGTTGACCATCTGGTGATGTCCATGTGTAGAGTCTTCTCCTGTGTTGTTGGAAGTGGGTGTTTGCTATGACCAGTGCATTTTCTTTTAGTCTTTGCCCTGACATGCTGCGGTTCATGGAATTTCAAAGAGGCGGACACGACTGAGTGACTGAACTGAACTGACTGAAGCCTCATTACCTATATTTTGTATGGTTATTGCTACCATGTGAGACATATATATATATATATATATATATATATATATATATATATATATATATATATTTAATTCCCATGTTTCCAAGGCACTGGTCTATCTTTTCTCCCCTTAGAAGCCTTATAATTTTACTTTTTAGATTTATTTTTATTGAGGTAGCATCAGTTTATAACATTATACATTTCATGTGTATAGTATTATATTTCTACTTCTGCATATCCCACAGTGTGTTTACCACCATAAATTTAATTTCCATCTGTCACCATAAAGTGAAACTTTTGGCCCTTTAGATCCCCCCTCCGTCTACCCCTCTGGTAACTACTACTGTGTTTGTTTTTGCTTGGTTCATTTATTTTGGTTTGTTTGTTTAATTCCATATATGCATGAAATCATACGCTGTTTGTCTTCCTCCATCAGAGGAAGGTCCATCTATGTTGTAACAAATATCAAGATTTCATCTTTTTATGGCTGAATAATATTCCATTCTGTGCATATATATATATATATATATATATATATATATATATATATATATATATCTTCTTTATCCATTCATCTGTTGATGGACAATTAACTTTCCATATCTTGGCAATAATACTACTATGAACATTGGGGTCCATGTATCTTTTTGAATTAGCACTTTCACATTACTGTATAAATAACTGGAAGTGAGGTAACTGGATCATATAGTAGTTCTTTTTTTTCTTTGAGGCATTTCCATATGATTCTCCACAGTTACTGCACTGATTTACAATGCCACAAACAGTTCACAAGAATTCCCTTTTCTCCACATCCTTATCAGCACCTGTTCTTATCTTTTTGGTAGTAGACATTCTAACAGGGATGAGATTCTATCTCATTATGGTTTTGATTTGAATTTCCCTGCTATTGAAAACCTTCTCATGTATCTATTTGTCATCTGCATGTCTCTTTTGGAAAAACATCTATTCAGTGTCTCTGCCTATTTTTTTTTCTCTCTTTTTAAAACAAATTTATTTATTTTAATTGGAGGTTAATTACTTTACATTATTGTATTGATTTTGCCATACATAAACATGAATCTGCCACAGGTATACACGTGTTCCCCATCCTGAACCCCCCTCCCTCCTCCCTCCCCGTACCATCCCTCTGGGTCATCTCAGTGCACAAGCCCCAAGCATCCCATATCACGCATCAAGCCTGGACTGGCGATTCGTTTCCTATATGATATTATACGTGTTTCAATGCCATTCTCCCAAATTATCCCACCCTCTCCCTCTCCCACAGAGTCCAAAAGACTGTTCTATACATCTGTGTCTCTTTTGTTGTCTCTGATACAGGGTTATCGTTACCATCTTTCTAAATTCCATATATATGCATTAGTATACTATATTGGTGTTTTTTTTTTTTCTTTGTGGCTTGCTTCACTCTGTATAATAGGCTCCAATTTCACCCACCTCATTGGAATTGATTCAAATTGGGTTGAATTTTTTGTTGTTGAATGAGTTCTTGTATATTTTGGATTTTAATTTCTTAACATATATACTGTTTGAAAGTATCTTCTCCCATTTCATACATTATTTTGCTGCTGCTGTTGATGGCATTTTTTGATGTACAAAAGCTTTTTAGTTTGATGTAGTCCCATTAGTTTATTTTTACTTTTGCTTCCCTTGCCTGAGGACATGCATCTAGAAAGATATTGCTAAGACTGGTGTCAAAGAGAATGTTGTCCAAGTTTTCTTCTAGGAGTTTTCTGGTTTCTGAAGAAGGAAATGGCAGTCCACTCCAGTATTCTTGCCTGGAAAATCCCATGGACAGAGGAGCCTGGCAGCCTACAGTCCAAGTGGTCACAAAGAGTTGAACATGACTGAGAGATTTCACTTTCTGGATTCAAGTCTTAGCTTCAAATCTTTAATCCATTTTGAGTTGATTTTTGTGTATGGTGTGAGATAGTGAGTGATCTGATTTCTTTCTTTCTTTCTTTTTTTTTTTTTTTGGCATGTGGCTCTTGTTTTCCTAATACCATTTATTGAAGGATTGTCTTTTTACCAAGGACTATCTTTTCTCCTTTGTGAAAAATTAATTACCTGTAAACACATGGGTTTATTTCTGGCTCTCAATTCTGTTCCACTGATCTATGTATCTGTTTTTCTGCCAAAGTGATGTTATTTTAATATTATTTATTAAATTTATTATTAATAATATTATATAACTATATATTGTATAATATTATTTATTTGTTATTAATGTTATTTTGTGATATAGTTTGAAATAAAGGACTGTGATACCTCCAGCTTTGTTTCCCCCCCAGCTCAGGAGTGCTTTGGCTAATCAGTCGTTTATTATTCCATAAAAATTTTAGAATTTCTTGTTCTTTTTCTGTGAAAAATGCCGTTGCAATTTTGAAAAGGATTGTATTGAATCAATCGATAGCTTTAGGTAATACAGACATTTTAACAACACTAATTTTTCTGATTAATGAGTGTGGGTTTGCATGCTAAGTCACTTCAGTAGTGTCTGACTCTTTGCAAACCTATAACTGTAGCCCACCAGGCTCCTCTGCCCATGGGATTCTCTAGGCAAGAATACTGGAGTGGGTTTCAATGTGCTCCTCTGGGGGATCTTCCCAATTCAGGAATCAAACCTATGTCTCTTATGTCTCCTGTATTGGCAGGCAGTTTTTTTACCACTAGTGCCTCCTGGGAAGTTTCAATTCATGATTATGAGATATACATGTGTATCTTTCCATTTACTTGTGTCTTCAATGTCTTTCAGCAATGTCTTATAATTCTCAGCATATAGGTCTTTCATTTCCTTGGATAGATTTATTCCTTGGCATTTTATTCTTTCTGTTACAATTGTAAGTTTGTCCCCCTATTTCTCTTTTTCTTAGTTCATTGTTAGTGCAAAGTTTTGCATCTTGAAACTTACTTCTTCTTTTCCATATTGGACACCTTTCACTTCTTTTCCTTGCCTAATTGCTCTGGCTAGGATTTCCAATACTATGTTAAATAGGAGTAGCAAAAAATTATATCCTTGTCTTATTCATGACTGTAGTTCAGTTCATTCGCTCAGTCATGTCTGACTCTTTGCGACCCCATGAACTTCAGCACGTCAGGACTCCCTGTATATCACCAACTCCCAGAGTCCACCCAAAACCATGTCCATTGAGTCAGTGATGCCCTGCAACCATCTCATCTTCTGTGGTCCCCTTCTCCTCCTACCCTCAATCTTTGCCAACATCATGGTCTTTTCCAATGAGTCAACTCTTCGCATCAGCTGGCCAAAGTATTAGAGTTTCAGCCTCAACATCAGCCCTTCCAATGAACACTCAGGACTGATCTCCTTTAGGATGGACTGGTTGGATCTCCTTGCAGCCCAAGGGACCCTTAAGAATCTTCTCCAACATCACAGTTCAAAAGCATCACTTCTTCAGTGCTCAGCTTTCTTTATAGTCCAACTCTCACCACCATATATGACCACTGGAAAAACGATAGCCTTGAGTAGATGGATCTTTGTTGACAAAGTAATGTCTTTGCTTTTTAATATGCTATCTAGGTTGATCATAATTTTTCTTCCAAGGAGTAAGTATCTTTTAATTTCATGGCTGCAATCACCATCTGCAGTGATTTTGGAGCTACAAAAAAAAAAGTCAGCCACTGTTTCCCCATCTATTTACCATGAAGTGATGGGACCAGAATGCCATGATCTTAGTTTTCTGAATGTTGAGCTTTAAGCCAACTTTTTCACTCTCCTCTTTCATTTTCATCAAGAGGTTCTTTTTCACTTTGTCATAAAGGTGGTTTCATCTGCATATCTATGGTTACTAATACTTCTCTCAGCTTTTGCTTCCTCCAGCCAAGCATTTCTCATGATGTACTCTTCATATAAATTAAATAAGCAGGTGACAATATACAGCCTTGACGTACTCCTTTTCCTATTTGGAACCAGTCTGTTGTTCCATGTCCAGTTCTAACTGTTGCTTCCTCACCTGCATACAGGTTTCTCAAAAGGCAGTTCAGGTGGTCTGGTATTTCCACCTCTTTCAGAATTTTCCACAGTTTATTGTGATACACAGTCAAAGGCTTTGGCATAGTCAACAAAGCAGAAATAGATGTTTTTTCTGGAACTCTCTTGCTTTTTTGATGATCTAGCGGATGTTGGCAATTAATCTCTGGTTCCTCTGACTTTTCTAAAACCAGCTTGAACATCAGGGAGTTCACAGTTCACATATTGTTGAAGCCTGGCTTGGAGAATTTTGAGCATTACTTTACTAGCGTGTGAGATGAGTGCAATTGTGTGGTAGTTTGAGCACTCTTTGGCATTGCCTTTCTTCAGGATTGGAATAAAAACTGAAATTTTCCAGTCCTATGGCCACTGCTGAGTTTTCCAAATTTGCTGGCATATTGGGTGCAGCACTTTCACAGCATCATCTTTCAGGATTTGAAATAGATCAACTGGAATTCCATCACCTATACTAGCTGTGCTCGTAGTGATGCTTCCTAAGGCCCACTTGACTTCACATTCCAAGATTTCTGGCTCTAAATGAGTGATAACACCATCGTTAATATCTGGGTTGTAAAGATCTTTTTTGTACAGTTCTTCTAAGTATTCTTGCCACCTCTTCTTAATAGCTTCTGCTTCTGTTAGGTCCATGCCATTTCTGCCCTTTATCGAGCCCATCTTTATATGAAATATTCCCTTGGTATCTCTAATTTTCTAGTCTTTCTAGTTTATCTCTCTAGTCTTTGCCATTCTATTATTTTTTTCTATTTCTTTGCATTGATCATTGAGGAAGGCTTTCTTATTTCTCATAAGTTCATAACTGTAGAACTAATATTTTCAGCTTTTTACTATTGAATATGCTGTTAGTTGTGAGTTTGTCATATGTGACCTCTATTATGTCAAGGTATGGTTATTTCCATACTCACTTAATTGAGAAATTTTATCATAAATCAGTGCTGAATCTTGTCAAATGCTTTTTTTTTTTCACCTGTTGAGATTATCATGTGATTTTCATCCTTCAGTTTATCAATGTTATGTATCACAATGATTGTTTTGTGGTTGTTAAACCATTCCTGCATCCCTGGAATAAATCCTGCTTGATCATGTTGTAGCGATCTTTTAATATATCATTGTATTTGGTTCGCTAATAATTTGTTTGTCAAAACTATTGGCTTTTAATTTTCTTTTGTGTGTTTGTGCTTTCTTCGTCTGGTTTTGATGTTAGGTTGATGTTAGCCTCATAGATATGTTAAGTGTTCCTTTCTATTCAATTTTTGGAATTGGCTTGAGGCAAATAGGTTTTAAATCTTCTCTGAATGCTTGGTAAAATTCATCTATGAAGATTTCTGGTCCTGGACTTTTGTTTCTTGAGATCTTTTGGTTTTATTACTGTTTCAATCTCAATAGTGATCAATCTATTTAAGTTTTCTGTTTCTTCATGATTCATTCTTAGAAGGTTGTAATATTCTGAGAATTTGTCCATTTCTTCTGATTTCTCTATTTTATTGTATTTCTGTAGTATCCATTGTTATTTATCCTCTTTAATTTATTAGAACCTTCTCTTTTTTTCTTAATTAGTCTAGCTAAGGGTGTCAATTTTGTATGTCTTTTCAAAGAACTAGTTCTTAGCTTCATTGATTTTTTTATATTGTCTTCTTAGTCTCTCTTTTATTTATTTGCAGTCTGATTTTTATTATTCCCTTTGGGCTTTATTTTTTCTTATTATTCTAGTTCCTTTAGGTGTTTGTTTGAAATGCTTCTTGTTTCTTGAGGTAGGCTTGTATTGCTTTAAACTTCTCTCTCAGTCCTTCTTTTGCTATAGCCTATAGATTTTGGTATGATGTATTTTGATTTGTCTTTAGGTAACTTTTCATGTCTCCTGTAATTTCTTTTTTTTTTTTATTTTATTTATTTATTTATTTATTTTTTTAATTTTAGTTTTTTATTTTTTAAATTTTAAAATCTTTAATTCTTACATGCATTCCCAAACATGAACCCCCCTCCCACCTCCCTCCTCATAACAACTTTCTGGGTCATCCCCATGCACCAGCCCCAAGCATGCTGCATCCTGACCCAATAGTTGTTCAGTAACATATTGTTTAGCCTTCACATGTTTGTGTTTTTTCCAGTTTTATTATTGTAGTTGATTTCTAAACTCATACATTGTGATCAGAAATATGCTTGATGTGATTTAAATCTCCTTAAATACATCAAGATTTGTTTTCTGTTTCAAAATGGTCTATCCTTAAGAAAGTTCCATATGCATTTCAGAAGAATGTATGTTCTGCTGTATTTGAATGGGATACTCTCTACATTTTTATTAAATCCTCTGGTCTAGTAATTTATTTAAGGTTTCTATTTCCTTGATTTTTTTTATGATTTGATCTAGTCATTAACATAAGTGGAATGAAATAAGTGAAGGAAAAAGAAGTGGGAGAAAAAGTCACAAACCCAAGGGGAATCAGATTGTGTAAAGTCTTCTAAGAGGCCATTTTAAGAATATTAGTTTTCAGTCTGAGTGGAGTAGGAAGTTATAGTAGAATTTTGAGCAGATAAGTGTAGTATGACACATTTTTAACACTGTTTTCAGAAAAGACTTAAGAAAAATAAGGGAAGAATGTGAGAGATCAGTTAGAAGACTATTTTTTTAACTAAATAAGAGCTAAGAGTGCCTCAAATCAGAGTGGTTGCAACAGAAATGACAGAATTCAAAAAATACTTTCAAGATAAATCCAACAAGATTTCTTGATGGAAGAAAATTAAGATGACATCAAGAATTTAGTTGAGAGTGACCAGAGGATGAGTTGTTATAAAGTGAGAAAGGAAATATTAAGAATGGAAATGTTAGGAGTAAGATGAAACTGAAATTCAGTTTTGAACATGTTATATTTGAGAAATGGTATACAAAACGTCAAGATTGAATGAGAATATAATGATTGAATGAACAGAATTTAAAAAGTTCCTCACAACTTAGAAGTATTGTTATTACATATTTGGTCTAAATGCAATTGTTCAGTTATGATAAGTTTTTATCATTATCTTAAGCCAAAGGGTTAAAATGTCTCGGTTACTTTCCTGTGCATTTAAAGATACATCATATTTTCATGTACAACTCTTCATAAAAAGTTGCAGAATTTGCTAGTAACTGAGCTTCATGTCATAGTATAACTTTATCAGAGAAATATTGTGACTGTTACTAATACAGAGAAATAAACTAAAAATATCAGTTTATGAGGTCCATGTGACAAATTAAATGGTTTCCTTAACTTTCATTCTTCACATGATCATCTTATCTTTATTGTTAAGCCATCATCCTTATCACAAATTATTTATAAACTACGTTTGAGCTTTTCAAAGTATCATGTAGTTTTACAAAGGTAATTATGAAGATAGGAAAAATTTCTGCCCTTTGGAATATAGCACTCTAGACACCATAGCTTTGATTCATACCAAAAAAAAAAAAAAAGGGTCAATTACTCATGTTGATATTAGGATCTCCAGTTGCAGAGAGTGAGGTGGGTAAGATTATGTTGTTATCTTTAGCCCATCACAGTTCTATCTGAGATGTGACAGGCAACTTCTACCCTGGATATTAGATTCAATTTAATGAAATACCATGTGCTTAGTCTAGTCTTTCACTTCCAGGGTAATAAGAAGTGCTAAAATGAAGGAGGAGAATATGTGAGAGAGCCATGCTACCTGACCCAGGTTTCCTCATTCTTGACACTTTCACAGCACACACTCTGCAAGGCTGAGGAGTCATGAAATGGGAAACCATATCTGACTTTAAACAGAAATTTCCCAGTGTGAAACTTAGGTTTGTGAAGTGGTTGTAAATATGTCTGCCTTAAAATATCAATAAGCATGCAAAAACAGGATAGCCCCTGGAAAGTTTTAGGGAATCCAAAGACTGATAATACACATCAAATAACAACCTGAATACAAGGCATTGGAAGTATAGGTATGGTGTTCTAAATAAAACCTTTTCCTACTTTAACAAATATACAATACAACCAAAATAATTGAACAAATGTCAAATTCAACCAAAAAGATTGAAACTATTCAACAGCACCTGATCAGAGCTCACAATACTGCCCTAAAACAAGATATAAAATATTTGCTTATATGTAGTGAACAATGCATCTAAACCCTATCAGGTTGAAACTTACTCAGTTGTGGGTAGTTTTATTTCTGCACTGCCTAGAAGAGTGAAGTACTTTGAAAAATAGGGAAAGAAGAAAAGCTAAATATATCTACATTCATGCTTTTAGGCAAAAACAGAGTTCAAATGTCCTTGAGCTGAAAAGACTTTAGAGATCTATGATTTTTCAATCAGAAAAGGATTCTGATCAGTTCTGCTTAGGGGATGAATATCCAGCTAGACATAAAAGGGCAAAAAAAAAAAAAAAGAAAGAAAGTTAATATTTTTAGTTTGAACTTGAGTTGAATACAGTATATATACTCTTAGATGGGAAAAAGAAACCTTAAGAAATCCACACCTTAGAGAAATACAAATTTGGTAATATTGCTTTTAACAGTATAAAGTCTAAATAATTCACTGAGAATATAAAACTAAGAACACATCCCCTTCCATGATTTTTCTTTCTCCTTATTTTTATTTTCCAACTTCTCAAATATAAATTTGACTTTCACAAAAATTAAATGTTTTTTTCAAATCAGTCTTTAAAAACCCAGAGAGCAATATTATGTAAATTTAAAAACCGGTAAATACATGAGAAGGGATGAGAACAATCTCTTTTAAATATGTAGCTAAAAGTTGGGAATTTAAAAAGATGGACCAAATAGAGACATGGATTAAAATTGAAGGCATTATTTTTTGTAAAGAATACAATTGAAAAGGCAAATTAATTTCAGCAAGGGGAACATATTTTAATGACTAATTTATTGAGCACCCGCCAAACACAAGGAATTATTCAAGGTGATGTATCTCATACAATCCTGCATAAAACTCGAAAAATATGGATACCTAAATCTATAGATTAACCAAATTCAATAGTAACAGTTTGCTCTTATGGAGTAAAGAACTTTTCTCCAATCAGTGTTTTCACCAAAGATTTAAGTACAGGCATAAAATACCCACTCATTGAACTTGTAGGTGACATAAAGCTGAAAGAATCTGCAACTAGGTGTGATGGTAAAAGAAGGATCCAAAAAAGCCTTAGACAGGTAGGACAGATGAATTTAATCTAATAATATGAAATATGGTGGGAAGATCCCCTGGAGAAGGGAAAAGCTACCCACTCCAGTATTCTGGCCTGGAAAATTCCATGGACAGTATAGTTCATGGGGTTGCAAAGAGTCAGACACGACTGAGTGACATTCACTTCACTTTCATAGTGGGTAAAATATTGAGGACCTGTTGCCCTAATGGTCCTGGAGCCACTGAGGAGAAAGAAGAAAGAACACAAAATCTGATGCTATGGGTCAGGGAACCTGCAGCCTCTATGGGACTGAGGTGCAGAGTACACGTTGAGACCAGCTTTTATTCCTAATTGCAGACTACAAGACTTTCTCAGATCTTGTCTTTCTCAAGACACATCCTGTGTTAATCACAAACCCTAAATGTCTTGGACTACACTGACATAGCAAACTGGTCATAGCAAACACCCTCTTCCAACAATACAAGGGAAGACTCTAAACATGGACATCACTAGATTGTAAATATCAAAATCAAATTGATTATATCCTTTGCAGCCAAAGATGGAGAGGCTCTATGCAATCAGCAAAAACAAGACCAGGAGATGACTGTGGCTCAGATCACGAACTCCTTATTGCCAAATTCAGACTTAAATTGAAAAACATGAGGAAAACCACTAGACCATTGAGATATGACCTAAATCAAATCCTTTATGATTATACAGTGGAAGTGAGAAATAGATTTAAGGGACTAGATCTGAGAGACAGAGTGCCTGATGAACTATGAATGGAGGTTCGTGACATTGTACAGAAGACAGGGATCAAGACCATCCCCAAGAGGAAGAAATGGAAAAAAGCAAAATGGATGTCTGAGGAGGCCTTACAAGTAGCTGTGAAAAGAATAGAAGTGAAAAGCAAAGGAGAAAAGGAAAGATATACCCATTTGAAGGCAGAGTTCCAAAGAATAGCAAGGAGAGATAAGAAAGCGTTCCTCAGTGACCAATGCAAAGAAATAGAGGAAAACAACAGAATAGGAAATAATAGAGATCTCTTCAAGAAAATTAGAGATACCAAGGGAACATTTCATGCAAAGATGGGCTCGATAAAGAACAGAAAAGATATGAACCTAACAGAAGCAGAAGATATTAAGAAGAGGTGGCAAGAATACACAGAAGTATTGTACAAAAAAAGATCTTCATGACTCAGATAATCTCGATAGGGTGATCACTCACCTAGAGCCAGACATCCTGGAATGGAAAGTCAAGTGGGCCTAAGGAAGCATCACAACCAACAAAGCTAATATAGGTGATGGAATTCCAGTTGAGCTATTTCAAATCCTGAAAGATGATGCTGTGAAAGTGCTGCGCTTAATATGCCAGCAAGTTTGGAAAACTCAGCAGTGGCCACAGGACCAGAAAAGTTCAGTTTTCATTCCAATCCTAAAGAAAGGCAATGCCAAAGAGTGCTCAAACTACCACACAATTGCACTCATCTCACACGCTAGTAAAGTAATGCTCAAAATTCTCCAAGTCAGGCTTCAGCAATATGTGAACCATGAACTTCCTGATGTTCAAGCTGGTTTTAGAAAAGTCAGAGGAACCAGAGATCAAATTGCCAACATCTGCTGGATCATGGAAAAAGCAAGAGAGTTTCAGCAAAACATCTATTTCTGCTTTATTGACTCTGCCAAAGCCTTTGACTGTATGGATCACAATAAACTGTGGAAAATTCTGAAAGAGATGGAAATACCAGACCATCTGACTTTCCTCTTGAGAAATCTGTATGCAGGTGAGGAAGCAAAAGTTAGAACTGGACATGGAAAAACAGACTGGTTCCAAATAGGAAAAGCAGTATGTCACAGCTGTATATTGTTACCCTGCTTATTTAATTTATGTGCACAGTACATCATGAGAAACGACTGGCTGGAGGAAGCACAATCTGGAATCAAGATTGCCGGGAGAAATACAATAAGCTCAGATATGCAGATGACACCACCCTTATGGCAGAAAGTGAAGAAGAACTAAAAAGCCTCTTGATGAAAGTGAAAGTGGAGAGTGCAAAAGTTAACTTAAGTCGCAACATTCAGAAAACGAAGATCATGGCATCTGGTCCCATCACTTCATGGCAAATAGATGGGGAAACAGTGGAAACAGGAGCTGACTTAATTTTTTTGGGCTCCAAAATCACTGCAGATGGTTGCAGCCATGAAATTAATAGACACTTACTCCTTGGAAAGAAAGTTATGACCAACCTAGACAGCATATTAAAAAACAGAGACATTAGTTTGCCAACAAATGTCCGTCTAGTCAAGGCTATGGTTTTTCCAGTAGTCATGTATGGATGTGAAAGTTGGACAGTGAAGAAAGCTGAGCACCGAACAATTGATGCTTTTGTAGTGTTGGAGAAGACTCTTGAGAGTCCCTTGGACTGCAAGGAGATCCAACCAGTCCATCCTAAAGGAGATCAGTCCTGGGTGTTCATTGGAAGGACTGATGTTGAAGCTGAAACTCCAATACTTTGGCCAGCTGATGCGAAGAGCTGACTTATTTGAAAACACCCTGATTCTGGGAGGGATTGGGGGCAGGAGGAGAAGGGGACGACAGAAGTTGAGATGTTTGTATGGCATCACCAACTCAATGGACATGAATTTGGGTAAACTCTGAGATTTGGTGATGGACAGGGAGGCCTGGTGTGATGCAGTTCATGGGGTCGCAAACAGTCGGACATGACTAACGGACTGAATTGAACTGAACACTTACATAGTCCAGATCTCCTTGTGTTTATATGAGATCATTCCCTTCTGGATTCTTCTCGGGAACAATTAGCAATTGTGTAGGCATCATTCTTTCCTGACAGTAACCCAGCATTCAAGGTCCATGTTTTTATGATCCCATCATACTCCCTTCTGGATCTGGCCTTGGGGTTTATAACAAGGGTATTACTCTAATAAAGACATGAAAAATAATCATCAACACAGTTTCTTAGTTTATGTTGTTTTTTCAGGTGCTATTTCTGTGAAATTTCTCAAGTATTTCTGCAAAAGTACATTATTAGTAATTTTCACTACAAGGACCAAGTAGCCAACTACAAAAGTATCAAATAAAAAAATTTGGTAACAATCCAATCAAAAGATAGGGGGTATATTTTGACAGGAAATATAATATTTTTAAAAATTAGGCCTGACTATAACCAGGTAATTGGCGTCTGAGAAGAGCTGAAATATAGTGGGTGCTGCTGAGGCCCTGACTCCCTTGACTGTCTCACCAAGATCTCCGTCTTCAACTTGGTACTCCACTCTATTTCAGAAGGATTTGGGGGGGAGAAAAAGGAGAAAAGCCACAGGGAAAAGGGACACAGAACTATATCATAGGCGAAATATTTATTTAGACAAAAGGGGAGTAAAAGCTACACCTATACATTCATTGCCTTCAAACATTTGATGAGCACTCACATGGAGAGGAATTTGTTAGTTCTGCATTTAGGAACTGAGTGGTAATGGACAAAAGAGCAAGAAATTCATTTCATCTGAAAAAAAAAAGAACTTTTCTAATGAGAAGAGCTATTCTAATCAGAGGTTAAATAGGTTGCTTCCAAAAGTAGTGAGACCCAGTCACTAGAGGAATTCAAACTTAGGCTGAATTTCTATTCCATCAAAACAGTTTAGGGAAAATCTGTCATTGCATGGTATATATACAAGGTGATTATTTCCTTTAAAACTTGAAATATGATTTAGGAGAAAATTCTTAAGGAAGGGACGACTTTTTAGTCAAAGTTAGGAGAAAAGATGGCTTGAAATATGGAGTTGTCTAATCACCATTTGCAGTAATTTTGGAGCCCCCCCAAATAAAGTCTGACACTGTTTTCACTGTTTCCCCATCTATTTCCCATGAAGTGATGGGACCAGATGCCTGGATCTTCATTTTCTGAATGTTGAGCTATAAGCCAACTTTTTTACTCTCCTCTTTCACTTTCATCAAGAGGCTTTTTAGTTCCTCTTCACTTTCTGCCATAAAGGTGGTGTCATCTGCATATCTGAGGTTATTGATATTTCTCCCGGCAATCTTGATTCCAGCTTGCGCTTCTTCCAGTCCAGCGTTTCTCATGATGTACCGTGCACATAAGTTAAATAAACAGGGTGACAATATACAGGGTGACAGGAGCTGGGGATATATCACTTGTCATTCAGCAAGTGCAGCCAGTGTAACCAAGAAGACCATTTTCTACAATGAATGTTTTTGTCCATTTGAGTTTCTCTAACAAAAACACCACAGACTGGTGTGCTTGAACAACAAGTATTTATCATTCACAGTTCTCAAGGCTTGTGAGTAAGACACTAGCATTCTATGCCCACTGAGGGCCTGCTTCCTGGATCCCAGAGGTCTGTCTTCTCATGGTGTCCTTATGTGGTGGAAGGGATGAGGGAACTCTGTGGGCCATTGTAATGGCACTTATCTTACTCCTGAGAGCTTCACCTGAATAACATAATCATTTCCCAAAGGGTCCATACATTGGGGTTTCTGAATGTAAATTCTGGCAAATACATTCAGTCCTTAACAGTGAGCACCTGGGATAAATAGAGAATTTAGAAACATAAATATGAGGCTACTGAGCTGCTCTTGTCTCAGAGATGGAAGAGATTACAGCCCAAGGCCTTGTTTGGTGGATGATATTTACAACACGACAGAAACATATGCCACTATCTATATCCCACAGACAGAACCCAAAGAGGTGCTCATGGTTCCAGACCATGTAAGGGTAGAAATCACTCCATACAACAGTTAAGTCTTGTTCATAATGCTTAAAAGAATCAGAAATACTTGCTCTTGGGGAAAAAAACAAAGGGCAGACAAATCTAGCAGATGAGAGAAATGGCAAGGATGTGGGTTTAGTGACTAGAGTCTGTGATTTAACACGAGACCATGTGAATATTTCCTTGTCTTGTTTCCTCTGAGAATAGCAGGAAGAATTGCAATATTCTACGGAATTTTTTTTCAGTGTACCTTTCTGATAAGTTGGCTTTAAGAATTAAAATACTAAAAAAAATTTCCTGATGCTCAGAAGGGTATACTTCCTGTGAATGTGCCCTTTGTATCGACATGTCAGGTCTTCCTCCAGATGAAGGAAATCATTTTACCCAGATCATTTGACCCTTGGAGTATATACACAGAATTCATATTAATAAGCAGATTCAACAAAAAGATAATAGCCCACTTGGTCCCCAAGCAATCACAATAACATTCAAGTGTTTATTCCTGTATCTACAACATAAATGGTTAGAACACAAAAAGAGTAGCAAGGAACCACCAAGGAGAAAAATAAAGCAACAGAGGTACAGGAACTCATCTTCTTTAGGGCTGGCAATAACAGAGGCAAGTAGAACCATCACATCTAGAAGTCCCATATAGGCTATGAATATTTTTTTAAAGATTTGTTTTATGTGGGTCATTTTTAAAGTCTTTTTTTTTGAATAATACATTATAATGTTGCCTTTTTTTTTTTTTTTTTTTTTTGGCCATGAGACATGAAGGCCCTCAGATCCCTACACCCACTGCATTGGAAGGTGAAGGCTTGACTACCAGGAAAGTCCCTAGGCTACCTATTTACTTGAGGTCTTAAGACCATTTTCTAAGTATCCTTCATATCCTCTAGGTAGAACAAGTAAGAGAGTCCTTTACTTTACTTTACTTTACTTTACTTTACTCAAGTAAGCGTGTGCTATCCATCATCAAGATTTCTGAATATACCTTCAATCAAGATTCTCCATCCACATCCATGAAATTATGATCACGATATCAACTTGCTTGTCCATGTGCTGCTTTTGTTCAGTTCAATCTTCATATATTCATTCCATGAATATTAATATAAATATTTATTCTATACCAGTCATTTTTTAAACCTGTGAATGCAGAGGCAAACTATAGAAGCATTTGCTTTAATGGGGAGAAACAAACGAGATATGCAACAGAGAAACACTGTGATGAACAGAAAACAAGACAATGAAGAGAGGTCAGGGCATGGGTTAACCTAGAGATCAGGACAGAATTTCCTGGGGAGGTGGTATTGGGACAGAAACTAGACACAGGGAAATGGAGAGAACATACCTAGCCCTGGCCTGGAGGAGCTGTGTAGGACTAAACAGGCATCAGCTCTCTGCAACAAGGGATACAGTCAAGGTCAGCACATGGGAACACATGATTGGTCAAAGTTGTGAGCACCAAAGAGGATGAGGGGAAAGTGATGCAGGGCCTTGAAGGGAAGGGCTGGGGATTGGGATTTTATTCTAAGGGAAGCCATTTGTGAATTAAGCAGAAGAGTGACATGATCAGACTTGCACTTGGAAAGATCATTCTAGTTGATGAAGGACAGCTAGAGTGGGGGATGGTAAGATAAGACTAATCTAATGACTCATTTCCCTCTCCAAGTCAAAAAAATAACATCTGAGCTCTGCTTTCTGGGGATTATCTAAGTAACAATAAAATATCTCAGCAATAATGAAAAATCAAGGTGGCTGTGCTATAGTTATTTGTAAGTGACTACAACTTAAATAAGCTTATATGCCCTTTCAGGTCCATTTTAGTTCACCGATTCCTAAAATGTTGATATTCACTCTTGCCATCTCCTGTTTGACCACTTTAAATTTACCTTGATTCATGGACTTAATATTCCAGTTTCCTATGCAATATTATTCTTCACAGCATCAGACTTTACTTCCATCACCAGTCATATCCACAGCTGGGTGTGGTTTTTGCTTTGGCTCTATCTCTTCATTCTTTCTGGAGTTATTTCTTCACTCTTCTCCAGTAGCATACTGGACACCTGCTGACCTGGGAAGTTCATCCTTCAGTGTCCTTTCTTTTTGCCTTTTCATACTGTTCATGGGGTTCTCAAGGCAAGAATACTGAGGTGCTTTGCCATTCCCTTTTCCAGTGGACCATGTTTTGCCAGAACTCTCCACCATGATCCATCCATCTTGGGTGGCCCTAAATAGTATGGTTCATTGTTTTATTGAGTTAGACAAGGCTGTGATCCTTGTGATCAGATTGGTTAGTTTTCTGTAACTGTCATTTTCATTCTGTCTCCCCTCTGATGGATAGGGTAAGAGGCTTCTGGAAGCTTCCTGATGGGAGAGACTGACTGCAGGGAAATCTGTCTTGTTCTAATGAGTTGGGGCCATGCTCAGTAAATCTTTAATTCAATTTCCTATTGATTAGTGGGGATTTATTCCCTCCCTGTTGTTTGGCCTGTGGTCAAACTATTGTAGGGGGTAATAACACTAATGGTGACCTCTTTCAAAAGGACTTGCACTTGCACTTTTGTATTCAGTGTCCCTGACCCCACAACAGATCACTGTCGACCCAGGCCTCGACCAGAGACTCCTGGGCATTCACAGGCAACTCTGGCTCAGTCTCTTGTGGGGACACCACTCTGTTCTTCTAGCTCCTGGTGCACACATGGTTTTGTCTGTGCCTTCCAAGAGTCTGTCTACCCAGTCCTGTGGAAGTTCTATAATCAAATTCCACTAGCCTCCAAAGTCAAATTCCCTGAGGGTTCTCAGTCCCTTTGTCAGATCCCCAAGTTGGCAAATCTGCTGTGGGTCCTAGAACTTTAACAGTGTTGGTTGTTTTTTTTTTTTGTTTTTTTTTTTTGTTTTTTTTTGTTTTTGTATAATAGTTATGCAGTTTGTGGTTTGTCTGCTCAGTGGCTTTATGGTGAGGCTAATGACAACCTCCTCCAAGACGCCTTATGCCACATGCTGTGTATCCCAGATCTGCTGCAGCCAGACCTCTTGTTCCCATGATGAGTGTGAATGTGAAGTCGCTCAGTCATGTCCAACTCTGCGACCCCATGGACTGTAGCCTACCAGGCTCCTCCCTCCATGGAATTCTCCAGGCAAGAGTACTGGGGTGGGTTGCCATTTCCTTCTCCAGGGGATCTTCTCAACCCAGGGATCGAACCCAGGTGTCCCACAATCCAGGCAGATGCTTTAACCTGTGAGCCACCAGGGAACAAGCACATGAAGTCAGGTCTGGCTCAGTCTCTTTTGGGTCTCTGAGTCCTGGTGCACAAAAGGTTTTGTTTGAGCCCTCTGAGGGTATCTGGGGGGTAAGGTGTTTGATTCTAAATGCAGTTTCACCCCTCTACCATTTTGTTTGGACTTCTTCTTTGCTCTTGGATGTGGGGCATCTTTTTTTTTTTTTTTTTTTAAATGGGATCCAGCATTCTACTGTTGATGTTTGTTCAGTAGCAAGTTGCAATTTTGGAGTTCTAGCTGGAGAAGATGAGCACATATACTTCTACTCCACCAACTTGTGAAATTCTCATAGTCAACAAAAGGGTCTGAAATGAACTAATTTGGTGCAATCTCAAAAATGATAGAATGATCTTGGTTCATTTCCAAGGCAAAACATTCAATATCACAGTAATCCTAGTCTATGCCCCAACCACTAATGCCAAAGAAATTGAAGTTGAACAGTTTTAAGATGACCTACAAGAACTTCTAGAACTATTACCAAAAAAAAAAAAAAAATGTATTTTTCATCATAAGGGACTGGAGTGCAAAAGTAGAAAGTCAAGAGATACCTGGAGTAACAGACAAGATTGGCCTTGGAGTACAAAAAAAGCAGGGCAAAGTCTAATTGGAGTTTTGCCAAGAGAATGAGCTGGGCATAGCAAACACCCTCTTCCAACAACACAAGAAAAGACTACACATGGACATCACCAGACAGTCAATATCAAAATAAGATTGGTTCTATTATTTGCAACCAAAGATGGAGAAGCTCTATACAGTCAGCAAAACCAATTTTGGGAGCTGACTGTGGCTCAAATAATGAACTCCTTATTGCCAAATGCAGACTTAAATTGAAGAAAGTAGGGAAAATCACTAGACCATTCAGGTATGAACTAGATCAAATCCCTTGAGATAATACAGTGGAAGTGAAAAATAGATTCAAGGAGTTATGTCTGATAGACAGAGTGCTTGAAGAACGATGGATGGAGGTCTGTGACATTGTACAGGTGGCAGAGATCAAGACCATCCACAAGAAAAATAAATGCAAAAAGGCAAAATGATTGTCTGAGGAGGCCTTACAAATACATGAGAAAAGAAGAGAAGCTAAATGCAAAAGAGTAAAGGATAGATATACCCATTTGAATGTAGAGTTCCAAAGAATAGCAAGGAAAGATTAAAAAAAAAAAAAAGGCCTTCTTAAGAAAACAACGCAAAGAACTAGAGGAAAACAATAGAATGGGAAAGACTGGAGATCTCGTCAAGAAAATTAGAGTTACCAGGGAATATTTCATTTAAAAAAAAGGTAGGCACAATAAAGGACAGAAATGGTATGGACCTAACAGAAGTGGAAGATATTAAGAAGAAGTAGCAAGAAAACCCAGAAGAACTATGCTAAAAAAGATCTTCATGACCCAGATAACCACGATGGTGTGTGATCACTTACCTAAAGCCATACATCCTGGATGTGAAGTCAAGTGGGCCTTAACAAGCATCACTACAAACAAGGGTAGCTGAGGTGATAGAATTCCAGGATGCGACGGACCGTGCAGAAGCGCACCGACTGTGACAGACCAAGCAGAAGCGTGGCCGAGTGGAGCTACCCTTCGCTGAAGGTCAGGGGTGGCGACCGAGAATGCCAGACTGCATCCACACAAGAGCAACCAAGAAGAGCTACCCCATGTCTGAGGTCAAGGGCAGTGGCCCAAACGAGCTACCGCACACTCGAGGTCAAGCGCAGTGGCCTAGAGGAGCTACCACATACCTGAGGTCAGGGGCAGCGGCTGAGAGGAGCTACACCACGTCCAAAAAGTGGTGGCTGAGCAGGTGCAGCAGGGCCGAGAAGAGCTACTCCACGTTCAAGGCCAGGAGGGATGGCTGTGAGGAGATACCCCTCGTCCAAGGTAAGGGACAGCAGCTTCACTTTGCTGGAGCAGCCATGAAGAGATACCCCACGTGCAAGGTAACAGAAACTCAAGTAAGATGGTAGGTATTGCAAGAGGGCATCAGAAGGCAGACACACTGAAACCATAATCACAGAAAACTAGCCGATCTGATCACATGGACCACAACCTTGTCTAACTCAGTGAAACTAAGCCATGCCCTGTGGGGCCATCCAAGACGGGAAGGTCATGGTGGAGAGGTCTGACAGAATGTGGTCCTCTGGAGAGGAGAATGGCAAACCACTTCAGTTTTCTTACCTTGAGAACCCCATGAACAGTATGAAAAGGCAAAATGATAGGGTACTGAAAGGGGAACTCCCCAGGTCAGTAAGTGCCCAATATGCTACTGAAGATCAGTGGAGAAATAACTCCAGAAAGAATGAATGGATGGAGCCAAAGCAAAAATAATACCCAGTTGTGGATGTGACTGGTGATAGAAACAAGGTCTGATGCTGTAAGAGCAATATTGCATAGGAACCTGTAATGTCAGGTCCATGAATCAAGGCAAATTGGAAGTGGTCAAACAGGAGATGGCAAGAGTGAATGTCTACATTCCAGGAATCAGGGAACTAAAATGGACTGGAATGGGTGAATTTAACTCAGATGACCATTATATCTACTACTGCAGGCAGGAATCCCTTAGAAGAAATGCAGTAGCCATCATGGTCAACAAAAGAGTCTGAAATTCAGTATTTGGATGCAATCTCAAAAACGACAGAGTGATCTCTGTTCATTTCCAAGGCAAACCATTCAATATCACAGTAATCCAAGCCTATGCCCCAACCAGGAAAGGTGAAGAACCTGAAGTTGAAGGGTTCTATGAAGACCTACAAGACCTTTTAGAACTACCACCCTGAAAAAATGTCTTTTTCATGATAAGGGACTGGAATATAAAAGTAGGAAGTCAAGAAACACCTGGAGTAACAGGCAAGTTTGACCTTGAAGTACGGAATGAAGCAGGACAAAGGCTAATAGAGTTTTGGCAAGAAAATGCACTGGTCATAGCAAACACCCACTTCCAACAACACAAGAGAAGACTCTACACATGGACATCACCAGATAGTCAACACTGAAATCAGATTGATGATATTCTTTGTAGACAAAGATGGAGAAGCTCTATGCAGTCAACAAAAACAAGACCAGGAGCTGACTGTGGCTCAGATCATGAACTCCTTATTGCCAAATTCACACTTAAATTGAAAAAAGAAGGGAAAACCACTAGACCATTCATGTATGACCTAAATCAAATCCTTTATGATCATAGAGTGGAAGTGAGAAATAGATTTAAAGGACTAGATCTGAGAGACAGAGTGCCTGATGAACTATGGACAGAGGTTCGTGACATTGTACAGGAGACAGGGATCAAGACCATCCCCATGGAAAAGAAATGCAAAAAGGCAAAATGGCTGCCTGGGGAGGCCTTACAAAGAGCTGTGAAAGAAGAGAAGTGAAAAGCAAAGGAGAAAAGGAAAGATATAAGCATCTGAATGCAGACTTCCAAAGAAAGGCAAGGAGAGATAAGAAAGCCTTCTTCAGCGATCAATGCAAAGAAATAGAGGAAAACAAGAGAATGGGAAAGACTAGAGATCTCTTCAAGAAAATTAGAGATACCAAGGGAACATTACATGCAAAGATGGGCTCGATAAAGGACAGAAATTTTATGGACCTAACAGAAGCAGAAGATATTAAGAAGAGGTGGCAAGAATACAGAAGAACTGTACAAAAAAGAGCTTTACAACCCAGATAATCACGATGGTATGATCACTCACCTAGAGCCAGACATCCTGGAATGCGAAGTCAAGTGGGCCTTAGAAAGCATTACTATGAACAAAGCTAGTGGAACTGATGGATTTCCAGTTAAGCTATTTCAAATCCTGAAAGATGATGCTGTGAAAGTGCTTCACACAATATGCCAGCAAATTTGGAAAACTCAGCAGTGGCCACAGGGCCAGAAAATGTCAGTTTTCATTCCAATCCCAAAGAAATGCAGTGACAAAGAATTCTTAAACCACCTCACAATTGTACTCATCCCAAACACTAGTAAAGTGATGCTTAAAGTTCTCCAAGCCAGGCTTCAGCAGTACCTAACCATGAACGAATGTTCAAGCTGGTTTCAGAAAAGGTAGAGGAACCAGAGATCAAATTGCCAACATCTGCTGGGTTATCGAAAAAGTAAGAGAGTTCCTTCCATAAAAACATCTATTTCTGTTTTATTGACTATGCCAAAGCCTTTGACTATGTGGATCACAATAAACTGTGGAAAATTCTGAGAGAGATGGGAATAACAGACCACCTGACCTGCCCCTTGAGAAACCTATGTGCAGGTGAGGAAGCAGCAGTTAGAACTGGACATGAAACAACAGACTGGTTCCAAATAGGAAAAGGAGTACATCAAGGCTGTATATTGTCATCCTGGTTATTTAACTTATATGCAGAGTACATCATAAGAAATGCTGGGCTGGAAGAAGCACAAGCTGGAATCAAGACTGCCAGGGAAAATATTCATAACCTCAGATATGCAGATGACACCACCCTTATGGCAGAAAATGAAGAGGAACTAAAAAGCCTCTTGATGAAAGTGAGAGAGGAGAGCTCAACCTTCAGAAAACGAAGATTATGGCATCTGGTCCCATCACTTCATGAGAAATAGATGGGGAAACAGTAGAAACAGTGTCAAACTTTATTTTGGGGGGCTCCAAAATCACTGCAGATGGTGATTGCAGCCATGAAATTAAAAGATGCTTACAGCTTGGAAGGAAAGTTATGACCAACTTAGACAGCATATTAAGAAGCAGAAACATTAGTTTGCCAACAAAGGTCCATCTAGTCAAGTTTTTCCAATGGTCATGCATAGATGTGAGAGTTGGACTGTGAAGAAAGCTGAGTGCCATAGAATTGATGCTTTTGAACTGTGGTATTGGAGAAGACTCTTGAGAGTCCCTTGGACTGCAAGGAGATCCAACTAATCCATTCTAAAGGAGATCAGCCCTGGGTGTTCTTTGGAAGGAATGATGCTGAAGCTGAAACTCCAGTACTTTTGCCACCTCATGCGAAGAGTTGACTCATTGGAAAAAGACCCTGATGCTGGGAGGGATTGGGGGCAGGAGAAGAAGGGGTCGACAGAGGATGAGATGGCTGGATGGCATCACCGACTCTATGGACATGAGTTTGAGTGAACTCCGGAAGTTGGTGATGGACAGGGACGCCTGGTGTGCTGACTCATGGGGTCGCAAGGAGTCGGACACGACTGAGCCACTGAACCGAACTGAACTATTTCAAATCCTAAAATACGATGCTATTAAAGTGCTGCACTCAATATGCCAGCAAATTTGGAAAACTCAGTAGTGGCCACAGGACTGGAAAAGTTCAGTTTTCATTCCAATCCCAAAGAAAGGCAACACCAAAGAATGCTCAAACTACTGCACAGTTGCACTCATATCACACTCTAGCAAAGTAAAGCTTAAAATTCTCCAAGTAAGTTTCTGACAATACATGTATTGAGAACTTCCAGATGCTGAACCTGGATTTAGAAAAGTCAGAGGAAACCAGAGATCAATTTCCAACGTACCTTAGATCATAGAAAAAACAAAAGAGTTCCCCAAAATAATATACTCCTGTTTATTGATTATGCAAAACTTTCAACTCTGTGGGTTACAACAAACTGTGGAAAATTGTTCAAGAGATGGGAATACCATATCACCTTACCTGCCTCCTGAGAAATCTGTATACAGGTTAGGAAGCATCAGTTAGAACTGAACATGGAACTACAGACTGGATCCAAATTGGGAAAGTGGTACTTCAAGTTTGTATATTGTCACTTTGCTTGTTTAACTTATGTGCAGAATACAGCATGTAAAATGCTGGGCTAAATCAACTCACAAGCTAGTTCAAGATTACTGGGAAAAATATCAATAATTTGGATATGCAAATTATATCACCTTTATGGTAGAAATCAAAGCGGAACTAAAGAGCCTCTTGATGAAAGTGAAAGAGGAGGGTGAAGAAGCTGACTTAATACTTAACATTCAGAAAACTAAGAACATGGCTTCCTGTCCATCACTTCATGGCAAATAGACGGGGAAAGAATGGAAACCATGACAAACTTTTTTTTCTTGGACTCCAAAATCACTGCAGATGGTGATTGCAGCCATGAAATTAAAAGATGCTTGCTCCTTAGAAGAAAAGCTATGACACACCTAGACAGCATATTAAAAAGCAGAGACATTTCTTTGGCAACCAAGGTCCGTCTAATCAAAGCTATGGTGTTTCCAGTAGTGGATTTGAGAGTTGGGCTATAAAGAAACCTGAGCACGAAAGAACTGATACTTATGAACTGTGGTGTTGAAGAAGACTCTTGCAAGTCCCTTGGACTGCAAGGAGATCCAATGAGTCCATCCTAAAGGAAATCAATCCTGAATATTCATTAGAGAGCTTGATGCTGAAGCTGAAGCTCTAATACTTTGGCTACCTTATGTGAAGAACTGAGCCACTGGAAAAGACTCTGATGCTGAGAAAGATTGAAGGCAGGAGAAGAAGGGGATAACAGAAAATGAGATGGTTGAACGGCATAACTGACTCGAATAACATGAGTTTGACCAAGCTCCAGGAGTTGGTGATGATCTGGGATACCTGGCATGCTAAAGTCCATGGTGTTGCAAAGAGTTGGATATGACAGTGACTGAACTGAACTGAAGGTTAGATGCACTATATATACAATATGATAATAGGAGTAAGATTCATTTTATTATGTAAAATATATATGATTTCTGTGAAGTTTTCTATTAATTAAAAATTGCTGTTAATCCTACTCCAGGGGACATATGATTCACTTATACATGTAGTAACCTGAGATCGACAAGTATCCAGAGATTAGACTGTGGGTACACAGCCCAGGAGGAAATGCAAGTTGTACAACCATCTGTGTTTCAGGCACTCCCACGAAAAATCCTTGAGGGTGGGAAGAGAACCAAGAGCTTCATCTTCTGAAGTCAGCATCTTCGCCTTTAGACAATAAAGGTTTGATTTTGAGACCAAAAAGATACCTATGGAGCCACATTTTCTAGAATTGAGCATGTGGTAGTGGAAGGGTCCAGGTTAAGGGCTTTCTGCCCCAGCAGTCAACAAGGAAGTAATTAGGTTCCATGTTCAAGAGCCACAGATATCACTGAGCCTGTTTGCCCATAGCACAGAAAGCCAGACTCTGGCAGCAGGAGATTGCAGTAAAGTAAGATTCTATTGTAGTCATGAAGCAAGTGTTGGGAGGAGGGGGAAATGACAAGCCTCAAATCCACCTCTATTTGGTCTTTGATTTTTTTTTTTTTAAGCAAGGATTAATCGTCATCTTGTGACATTACTCTGACACTTTTAAATCTAGTTTCAGGAGTCAGGATGTCTCTGGTTTATGATTCTCTGGTCAAGTGGTCCATGGCTCAGGGTCTAGGAGCTCATCTTACCCTGGAGAAACAGCCTGACCTAAAAAGAGCAATATTACTACATCAACTGTTATTGACAGCATCAGCTTTAGTCACTTGACTCTGGTTGATTGGTGTTCAGTTAACAGAATACTGTTCCCATAGTCACTGTCACGCTTGTCCACACAGGGTCAGGGGACAAGAAAGAAAATGAAGTTTTGGATAGAGTTAATCATAAACTCGATAAGTGACTCTGTTTTAGGGGTACTCAGTTTTACAGATGTATAACAATATGTATAACTGCATCACATCCTTTCAATTTCTACTGAAAATCCAAAAGTCATTACCTTGTGTTATGTCTAGAATAATGATATAGTCATTCAGTCATGGCCAACACTTTGTAACCACATGGACTACGCCATACCAGGCTTCCCTGTCCTTTACCACCTCCTGGAGTTTTCTCAGACTCATTTTATTCGAGTCAATTATACCATTCAAACATCTCATCTTCTGTTGTCCCCTTCTTCTCCTTCCATCAATCTTTCTCAGCATCAGAGTATTTTCCAGTTACTCAGTTCTTCACATAAGGTTGCCAAAGTATTAGAGCTTCAGCTTCAGCATCAGGCTTTCCAATGAATATTAAGAACTTATTTCCTTTGGGATTGACTCCTTGGATCTCCTTGTAGTCCAAGGGACTCTCAAGAGCCTTCTCCAACACCACAGTTCAAAAGCACCAGTTCTCGGGCGCTCAGCTTTCCTTATGGTCCAACTCTCATATCCATGCATGACTACTGGAAAAATCATAGCCTTGATTAGATGGACCTTTGTTGGGAAAGTAATGTCTTTGATTTTCAACATGTTGTCTAGATGTGTCATAGCATTTCATCCAAAGACTAAGCGTCTTTTAATTTCATGGCTGCAAGCACCATCTGCAGTGATTTTGGAGCTCCCCCCCAAAAAAAAAATTAAATCTGTCACTGTTTCCATTGTTTCCCCATCTATTTGCATGAAGTGATGGAACTGGATGACATGATCTTAGTTTTCTGAATGATGAGTTTTAAGCCAACTTTTTCACTCTCTTTTCACTTTTATCAAGAGGCTCTTTAGTTCATCACTTATTGCCATAAGGGTGGTATAATCTGCATATCTGAGGTTATTTATATTTCTCCTGACAATCTTGATTCCACCTTGTGCTTCATCCAGCCCAGCATTTCACACGATATACTCTGCATATAAGGTAAATAAGCAGAGTGACAATATGCAGCCTTGATGTACTCCTTTCCCTATTTGGAACCAATCTGTTGTTCCATGTCCAGTTCTAAATGATGCTTCTTGACCTGCATACAGATTTCTCAGGAGGCAGGTCAGGTGGACTGGTATTCCCATCTCTTTCAGAAATTTCCAGTTTGTTGTGATCCACACAGTCAAAGGTTTTGGCATAGTCAATAAAGCAGATATTTTTTCTGGAATTCTCTTGCTTTTCCTACAATCCAATGAATGTTGGAAATTTGATCTCTTGTTCCTCTACCTTTTCTAAGTCCAGCTTGAACATCTGGAAGTTCTTGGTTCACATACTGTTGAAGCCCAGCTTGGAGAATTTTGAGGATTACTTTGCTAGCATGTGAAGTGAGTGTTTGTACATTCTTTGGCCTCATTCTTCCTCGGTATTGGAACGAAAACTTACGTTTTCCAGTCCTGTGGCGACTGCTGAGTTTTCCAAATTTGCTGAAATATTGAGTGGAGCAGTTTAATAGCATCATCTTTTAGGATTTGAAAAAAAAAAAAAAAAAAAACTCAGCAGGCATCCAGTATGCAGAGCTATAAAATATCACAGTGTATTGTAATTATACCATATAATTACCATAATATTACCATAAAATTACCACAGTATGTGTCCATATATCATGCACATTAATCAGAGCTCGAATGGATGCCTTCTTCTAGAAACAATTACTTTAAAGCCAGTGACTATTCTATGCATGGGACACGGCTGAAGACTGGGAGAATGTTTTGCACCTGGTGCTAAGTTGCTTCAGTCGTGTCCGACTCTGTGAGACCCCATAGACAGCAGCCCACCAGGCTCCCCCATCCCTGGGATTCTCCAGGCAAGAACACTGGAGTGGTTTGCCATTTCTTTTTCCAATGCATGAAAGTGAAAAGTGAAAGTGAAGTCGCTCAGTCGTGTCCGACTCCTAGCAACCTCATGGACTGCAGCCTACCAGGCTAATGATTTTCCAGGCAAGCGAACTGGAGTGGGGTGCCATCGCCTTCTCAGGTTAGATACCATACAGTATAATGAAACATTACCCACTTTGGATAATTCCTCATTTCTTACTCCAACCTAGAGCACGTTATCACCACTAGATGGCACCAATTATTTTCATCTCAGGTAGTTCAGTCAGTCAGTTCAATCTCTCAGTCCTGTCCAACTCTTTGCGACACCTTGAATCGCAGCACACTACGCCTCCCTGTCCATCACCAACTGCCGGAGTTCACTCAGACTCACGTCCATCAAGTCAGTGATGCCATCAAGCCATCATATCCTCTGTCTCACCCCTTCCCTTCCTGCCCCAATCCCTCCCAGCATCAGAGTCTTTTCCAATGAGTCAACTCTTCTCATGAGGTAGCCAAAGTACTGGAGTTTCAGCTTTAGCATCATTCCTTCCAAAGAAATCCCAGGGCTGATCTCCTTCAGAATGGACTGAGTGGATCTCGCTGCAGTCCAAGGGACTCTTAAGAGTCTTCTCCAACACCACAGTTCAAAAGCAGCAATTGTTTGGTGCTCAGCTTTCTTCGCAGTCCAACTCTCACATCCACACACGACCACTGGAAAAACTGTAGCCTTGACTAGACGGACCATGTTGGCAAAGTGATGTCTTTGCTTTTCAATATGCTATCTAGGTTGGTCATAAATTTTCTTCCAAGGTGTAAGCGTCTTATAATTTCATGGCTTCAGTCACCATCTGCAGTGATTTGGAGGCCCCCCCCCCAAAATCTATTCCCCATGAAGTAATGGGGCCAGATGCCATGATCTTCGTTTTCTGAATGTTGAGCTTTAATCCAAATGTTTCATTCTCCTATTTAACCTTCATCAATAGGCTTTTTAGTTTCTCTTCACTTTCTGCCATAAGGGTGATGTCATCTGCATTAATGAGGTTATTGATATTTCTTCCGGCAATCTTTATTCCATCTTGTGCTTCAACCAGCCCAGAGTCTCTCATGATGTACTCTGCATATAAGTTAAATAAGCACCCCAAAAAGATAAACTTTTCATTAGAGGGGACTGGAATGCAAAAGTAGGAAGTCAAGAAACACCTGGAGTAACAGGCAAATTTGGCCTTGGTATATGGAATGAAGCAGTGCAAAGTCTAATAGAGTTTTGGCAAGAGAATGCACTGGTCATAGCAAACACCCTCTTCCAACAACACAAGAGAAGACTCTACACATGGACATCACCAGATGGTCAACACCAAAATCAGACTGATTATATTCTTTGCAGCCAAAGATGGAGAAGCTCTATACAGTCACAAAAAACAAGACCGGGAGCTGACTGTGGCTCAGATCATGAACTCCTTATTGCCAAATTCAGACTTAAATTAAAGAAAGAAGGGAAAACCACTAGACCATTCAGGTATGACCTAAATCAAACCCCTTATGATTTTACAGAGGAAGTGAGAAATAGATTTAAGGGAAGAGATCTGAGAGACAAAGTACATAATGAACTATGAACTGAGGTTTGTGACATTGTACAGGAGACAGGGATCAAGACCATCCCCATGGAAAAGAAATGCAAAAAGGCAAAATGGCTGTCTGAGGAGAGCTTACAAATAGCTGTGAAAAGAAGAGAAGTGAAAAGTAAAGGAGAAAAGGAAAGATATAAGCATATGAACGCAGACTTCCAAAGAAAGGCAAGGAGAGATAAGAAAGCCTTCCTCAGCGATCAATGCAAAGAAATAGAGGAAAAGAACAGAATGGGAAAGACTAGAGATTTCTTCAAGAAAATGAGAGACACCAAGGGAACATTTCATGCAAAGATGGGCTCGATAAAGGACAGAAATGGTCTGGACCTAACAGAGGCAGAAGATATTAAGAAGAGGTGGCAGGAATACACAGAAGAACTGTAGAAAAAAGATCTTCACAACCAAGATAATCATGATGGTGTGATCACTCACCTAGAGCCAGACATCCTGGAATGTGAAGTCAAGTGGGCCTTAGAAAGCATCACTATGAACAAAGCTAGTGGTGGTGGTGGAATTTCAGTTGAGCAATTTGAAATCCTAAAAGATGATGCTGTGAAAGTGCTGCACTTAATATGCCAGAAAATTTGAAAAACTCAGCAGTGGCCACAGGACTGGAAAACGTCAGTTTTCATTCCCATCCCAAAGAAAGGCAATGCCAAAGAATGCTCAAATTACCTCACAATTGCAATCATCTCACACGCTATTAAAGTGATGCTCAAAATTCTCCAAGAGAGCCTTCAGCAATACGTGAACCATAAACTTCCAGATGTTCAAGCTGGATTTAGAAAAGGCAGAGCAACCAGAGATCAAATTGCCAACATCTGCTGGATCATGGAAAAAGCAAGAGAGATCCAGAAAGAAAAAAGAAAAAAGAAAACCATCTATTTCTGCTTTATTGACTATGCCAAAGCCTTTGATTGTGTGGATCACAGTAAACTATGGAAAATTGTGAAAGAGAAGAGAATAACAGACCACCCGACCTTCCTCTTGAGAAACCTGTATGCAGGTCAGGAAGCAAGTTAGGACTGGACATGGAACAACAGACTGGTTCCAAATAGGAAAAGGAGTATGTCAAGGCTGTATATTGTCACCCTGCTTATTTAACTTCTATGCAGAGTACATTATGAGAAATGCTGGGCTGGAAGAGACACAAGCTGGAATCAAGATTTCCAGGAGAAATACCAATAGTCTTAGATATGCAGACATCACCCTTATGGCAGAAAGTGAAGAGGAGATAAAAAGCCTCTTGATGAAAATGAAAGAGGAGAGTGAAAAAGTTGGCTTAAAGCTCAACATTCAGAAAACGAAGATCATGGCATCTGGTCTCATCTCTTCATGGGAAATAGATGGGAAAATGGTGGAAACAGTGTCAGACTCTATTTTTTGGGGGAGAGGGGGCCTCCGAAATCACTGCAGATGGCGATTGCAGCCATGAAATTAAAAGACGGTTACTCCTTGGAAGAAAAGTTATGACCAACCTAGATAGCATATTGAAAAGCAGAGACATTACTTTGCCAACAAATGTCTGTCTAGTCAAGGCTATGGTTTTTCCAGTGGTCATGCATGGATGTGAGAGTTGGACTGTGAAGAAAGCAGAGCACCGAAGAATTGATGCTTCTGAACTGTGGTGTTGGAGAAGACTCTTGAGAGTCCCTTGGACTGCAAGGAGATCCAACCAGTCCATTCGGAAGGAGATCAGCCCTGGGATTTCTTTGGAAGGAATGATGCTAAAGCTGAAACTCCAGTACTTTGGCCACCTTAGGTGAAGGGTTGACTCATTGGAAAAGACTCTGATGCTGGGAGGGATTGGGGGCAGGAAGGGAAGGGGTGAAACAGAGGATATGATGGCTGGATGGCATCACTGACTCGATGGACATGATTCTGATTGAATTCCAGTAGTTGGTGATGGACAGGGAGGCCTGGCATGCTGCGATTCATGGGGTCGCAAAGAGTCCAACACGACGGAGCAACTGAACTGAACTGAACTGAACCATTATCTTCATTACTTCCACCATAGTTTAGCCTCAAGTCAAACAACAAAGAGGGAACACAGCCCCATCCATCAGCAGAAAGGGATTAAAGATTTACTGAGTATGGAGCTACCCAACAGAATAAGACCCAGTTTCCCCCTCACTCAGTCAGGAAGCTTCAGAAGCCACTTATCCTTATCTGAGGGCAGACAAACTGAAAACCACAACCACAGAAACTAATCAAATTGATCACATGGACCACCGCCTTGTCTAACTCAATGAGACTGATCTATGCCATGTAGTGTCACCCAATAAGAACAGGTCATGGTGGAGATTATTAAGGATGGAAGTAATGTGTGATGCTGTAAAGAACAATATTGCATAGGAAACTTTAATATTAGGTCCATGAATCAAGGCAAACTGGAATTGGTCAAACAGGAGATGGCAAGAGTGAACATCTATCTACATTCTAGGAATCAGTGAACTAAAATGGACTGGAATGGGTGAATTTAAATCAGATAACAATTATATCTACTACTGTGAACAGGAATCCCCTAGAAGAAATGGAATAGTCCACATAGTAAACAAAAAGAGTCTGAAATAGAGTATTGGATGCAATCTCAAAAATGACAGAATGATCTCTGTTCATTTCCAAGGCAAACCGTTCAACATCACAATAATCCAAGTCTCTGCCCCCAACCACTAGTGCTAAAGAAGAAAAGTTGAATGGTTCCATGAAGAGCTACAAGAACTTTTAGAACTAACACCAAAAAAAGATGTCCTTTTCTATCATAGGGGACTGGAATGCAAAAGTAAAAAGTGAAGAGACAGCTGGAGAGCTCATGTTTGGCCTTGGAGTACAAAATGAAGCAGAGCAAAGGCTAACAGAGTTTTGCCAAGTGAATGCACTGGTCATAGCAAACACCCTCTTCCAACAGCACAAGAGAAGACATGTGGACATCATCAGAAGGTCAATAACAAAATCAGACTGATTATATTCTTTACAGGCAAAGATGGAGAAGTGCTATACAGTCAGCAAAAACAAGACCAGGAGCCAACTGTGGCTCAAATCGTTAACTCCTTACTGCCAAATACAGACTTAATTGAAGAAAGTAGGGAAAACTATAGACCACTCAGGTATGACCTAAATTAAATCTCTTATGATTATACAGTGGAAGTGAAAAATAGGTTCAAGGGATTAAATCTGATAGATTGAGTGTGTGAAGAACTATGGACGGAGGTTCGTGACATTGTACAGGAGGCAGTGATCAAGACTATCCCTAAGAAAGAGACAGTGTGGGGTCAGTTCATTTTCAGATAGTTCCTTGATCTGGCTTATACTTCTCAAGATCTATAGGCCCCTTCCTATATAGTCAGTGTTAACTACAGGGTTTTAATCTATTGCACCTATCACTTCCAGGGCGGTTCCCTCTCTTTTAGCTTCTGTTTGCTGGTATCTTCAGTGTCTAATTTCCGACCTGACCCAGGGGGTGCAGACACTTTTTTAGGCTCATTTGTTCAGTCGTGCTGTGGGGAAGGAGGAAAACTGCAAACAAATATCACTGGCATGTGTCGAGAGTGCTCGCAGTGTTTCAGCCGCACTAGGTTTGCCCCCGCTCACGGTGTGTGTGCTTTCCCAGTCTACACTGGTCAGGCTCTAGGTTGCTCTGCCAAGAACTCTCTGAGATGGGCCCTGGGTTGTATGCACTTCCAAGGTCTAAGCCACTCAGGTTCAGGTACTCGGGTACTCCACAAATGTGCAGACTCTGTTGGGCCTGTGTTTTGTGCCCTTCCCAGGTCTGAGCCGCTCAGGTGACCAGGTGTTTGGCAAGCGTGGTAGCTGCAACTTACCGCCTCCCTCCTCCCTGCCAATCGGTTTTCTAGGTATACAACCAGTGCACCTTCTCAGGCGGATGTTGACCATCCAGAATCACAAAAATTCTTGGTTAGCAATGAAACCTGCTTGCAGTTTGGTAGATGAGGCCTCTCTAGGGCATTGCCCCATTCTGGCTCTGGCTGCCCTCACCTGCCTATCTCCTGCAGGGGATGGGCCAGTCCTCAGCCGACTAGCTCTGGTCAGTCCTTTGTCTGTGAGCGGGTCTGGTGGTGTTTTAGTTTATGGCTTTTCACAAGGTAGCTATCCCATGGTCTGGTTTGCTATCTCAAGTTGCTTCCCTCATATTGCCCTCAGAGCATTCAGGCCCCGTCTTATCCTAAGCAATGCAGCCGATGCTTCCCTGCCCAGCCCCCGCTTCCTAGTGGTGGATGCAGGCGTCTGCGCTGCTTCTCCTCTGGGAGTTATCATTGGGCATGTAATCTGTAGGTTTTAATTATTTATTTATTTTTCCTCCTGGTTGTGTTGCCCTCTGAGATTCCAAGGCTTGCCACAGACTCATTAGTGACAGTGTTTCCTGGTGTTTGGAAACTTCTCTCTCTCTGTTTTTAAGACTCCCTTCCTGGGACGGATCTCTGTCCCTACCTCTTTTGTCTCTCTTTTTATCTTTTATATTTTTTCCTACCTCCTTTCAAAGACAATGGGCTGCTTTTCTGGGTGCCTGATGTCCTCTGCCGGCATTCAGAAGTTGTTTTGTGGAATTTCCTCAGCATTCAAACGTTCTTTTGATGAATTTGTAGGGGAGAAAGTGGTCTCCCTGTTCTATTCCTCTGCTATCTTAGGACTGCCCCTATCTCCAAGATAAAGAAATGTAAAAGGCAAAATGGTTGTCTGAGGAGACCTTATAAATAACTGAGAAAAGAAGAGAAATTAAAGGCAAAGTAATAAGGGAAAGATATACCCATCTGAATGCAGAGGTCCAAAAAATAGCAAGGAGAGATAAGAAAGCCTTCTTCAGTGATCAGTGTAAAGACATAGAGGAAACAATAGAATTGGAAAGACTAGAGATCTCTTCAAGAAAATAAGAGATACCAAGGGGACATTTCTTGTAAAGATGGGCTTAATAAAAGACAGAAATGGTATGGACCTAACAGAAGCAGAATATGTTAAGAAGAGGTGGCAAGAATATACAGAAGAAGTATACAAAAAAATACTTTCATGACCCAGATAACCACAGTGGTGTGATTACTCATGTAGAGCCAGACATCCTGGAGTGCAAAGTCAAGTGGACCTTAGGAAACATCACAACACACTAAGATAGCGGAGGTGATGGAAATACAGTTAACTATTTCAAATCCTAAAAGATGATGCTATGAAAGTGCTGCACTCAATATGCCAGCAAATGTGGAAAACTCAGCATTGGCCACAGGATTGGAAAAGGTCAGTTTTCATTCCAATCCCAAAGAAAGGCAATGCCAAAGAATGCTCAAACTACCACACAATTGTACTCACCTCACACGCTAGCAAAGTAATACTCAAAATTCTCCAAGTCAGGTTTCAACAGTATGTGAACCATGAACTTCCACATGTTAGACCTGGATTTAGAAAAGACAGAAGAACCAGAGATCAAATTGCTTATACCCTTCAGATCTTTGAAAAAGCAAGCGAGTACCAGGAAAATATCTACTTCTGCTTTATTAACAATGCCAAAGCCTTTGACTGTGTGGTTCACAACAAACTGTGGAAAATTATTCAGGAGATGGGAATACCAGACCATCTGACCTGCTTCCTGAGAAATCTGTATACAGGTTAAGAAGCAACAGTTTGGACTGGACATAAAACAACAGACTGGTTCCAAGTAGGAAAAGGAGTACATCAATATATTTTGTTAAGATATATTGTCACCCTGACTATTTAACTTATATCCTGAGTACATCACGGGAAATGCCAAACTGGATGAAGCACAAGGTGGAATCAAGATTGCTGGGAGAAATATCAATAACCTCAGATATGCAGATGATACCATCCTTATGGCAGAAAGCGAAGAAGAACTAAAGAGCCTCTTGATGAAAGTGAAAGAGGAGAATGAAAAAGTGGTTTAAAACTCAACATTCAGAAAACCAAGATCATGGCATTTGGTCCCATCACTTCTTGGCAAATTGATGGGAAAACAATGATTTTTGGGGTCTCCAAAATTATTGCAGATGGTGATTGCAGCCCTGAAATTAAAAGATGCTTGCTCCTTGGAAGAAAAGCTATGACTCACCTAGACAACATATCAAAAAGCAGAGACATTACTTTGCCAGCAAAAGTCCATCTAGTCAAAGCTATGATTTTTCCTGTAGTCATGTATGGATGTGACGGTTGGACTATAAAGAAAGTTAAGTGCTGAAGAATTAATGGTTTTGAACTGTGGTGTTGGAGAGAAGATTCGAGTCTCTTGGACTGTAAGGAGATCAAACCATCTTAAGGGAAATCAGTCCTGAATATTCATTTCAAAAGACTGATGCTAATGCTGAAAATCCATGTTTTTGGCCTGCTGATGTGAAAAACTGACTCAATGGAAAAAAACCTGATGTTGGGAAAGATTGAAGGCAGAAGAAGAAGGGGATCATAGAGGATAAGATGGTTGGGTGGCATCATCTAATCCATAGACATTAGTTTGAGCATTTCTTGGAATTGGTGGTGGACAGGGAAGTCTAGTGTGCTGTAGTCCATGCAGTCACAAAAAGGTGGACATGACTGAGTGATTGAACTGAACTGAACTGAAGAACGAAAAAGTATATGTGATTTTGGTGGCAGCCAATAACATGTTGACTTACTATAAAAATTATAAACTTATTTACAACTATATTACTTATTTTAGTATATTACTTATTTTAAAGATTTGTGCATTTGAATAGATCCCATCAAGTTCTGCTTATTTATGCTAAGGTGATATACTATTAGCTTGTGAGCAGAATTATAGGAATCATGTTGACACTAAGAGTCTTATCATATGCTGATTAATTACTTATATAGCTTGCTCTGTGAACAACTTGTCTGAAACCTTCATTAACTTTTAAACTGGGCATTTGTAATTTTCTCACTAATTTGTAGACTCTCATTATATACTTTGGATTAAAGATTCTATTGTCATTAAATCTACCTCTTCTCTTTATTTATGGTCTTTTCTGTTATTCATATTTTCAAATTTTATTTTTAACAGAATTAAATCTACCTTAACTGGAAAACCCTTGCCCATCTATGGGCCTATTCTTTGTTCTTTCTGTGATCTTGTCATGCCTGAGGTAGGGATTTGAGGTTAGCTGTTACTTATGACTGCCAGTGTATAGTTAAAATCTCTATGATACCTATACATCCAACCTCATTATTTTTGCCTTCTGTCATCCATCCCCTGCCCTACTGAAACCTGGCTAACTTACACATTCAGATGGAGATGACAGGAGGAGGAGTTGTCCAACACAGTGATTAAGAAAATGGAACTGAGTGTTCTAGATGGTTCAGGGAAATCAGTGTAGGAAAATGTGATTATGTTATTATTGTGGTACAGCCATAATTTTATAAAAATGAACAGATTGTACTATTTCTCTATAAATGTCCTGATTTTTTTCATCACTGTCATGTTTCCAAAACCCAAGAGTATGTTTGTCAGTAGAGACAGAATCTGTCAAATCATGGTGATTTTAAGAGTCTGGGAAGGGAATTTCCCTAGTGGCCCAGTGGCTAAGACTCTGTGCTCCCAATGAAGGGGGCCCAGGTTCAATATCTGGTCAGGGAACTGGCCTCACATGCTTCAACTAAGACTTGGCACAGCCAAATGAATACACAGTTTTGTTTTTTGTTTTTAAGAACCTAGGCATTATTATAGGAAAGCTGTTTAATCTAACCAGAAATCAGGAAAAAGTTCATTTAAACACAAGATGGTATTTTAAAACTCAAATTGGGAGAGGGAATCCTAAAGAGGGAGCGTTTGGGAAGGATAGCAAAACAGTTATCTACATATAGCATTGGTATGGTTGTAAAATCCAGGGAAATTTGTGAAGAAGTATTTCAATATTTTATGGATCCAGCAGTTTTGCTTCTGTAAATCTTTCCTAAAGAAATCTATACCAGTGTGCAAAGTTGTATGTACAAAAAATATTTTCTACTGCATTGTTAGCAATGACAAAATATTAGAGGGAATCCAAATTCTCAACAATACAAATGGTTAAACAAGTGACAGTGGAGCCATATTCAATAATACTCAGCTTCAGAATAAGTAACCAAAATAAGCTCGACCAGTGTTCATGGATGTAAAAAATTCCAAGATACATCTTACCACTCCACGTGGTAGTACTCATCTATTTTAAAATATGCATACCTATGATACATAAATTCCATGTCCAATTTTCTGTCCAACAAAACTACAAAAAGCTACAGACTTCTGATCAATATCTCACAAACTATACAGTCAATTGTAAGAAATATGTTCAAAAAATCTGAAATATGTTCAAAAACAGCAGATTTTTAAGAGCTTGTTGTCCGCTCACCCACTTCTCTTCTGCTATGGCAACGACTAGAAGATTGCATGTAAGAAAGAGCAAAGCTAACTCCCACCTCAAATCTTATCTGTCAATTATAGGATATTCAGTTCAGCCCAGTTCAGTTCAGTCACTCAGCAGTGTCTGACTCTTCATGACCCCATGGACTGCAGCACACAAGGTTTCCCTGTCCTTCACCATCTCCTGGGGTTTTGTCAAACTCATCCTGTTTGAGTCAGTGATGCCATCCAACAATTCCATCCTCTGTCGCCCCATTTTCCTCTTGTCCTCAATCTTTTCCAGCCTCAGAATCTTTTCCAATGAGTCAGCTCTTGCATCAGGTGGCCAAAGTACTGAAGTTTCAGTTTCAGCATCAGTCCTTCCAATGAATACTCAGGGTTGATGTCCTTTGGGATTGACTGGTTTGATCTCCTTGCAGCCCAAGGGACTCAGAAGAATCTTCTCCAGCACCACAGTTTGAAACCATCAGTTCTTTGGTCCCTAGCCCTCTTTAGGGTCCAACTCTCACATCCATACATGACTACCGGAAAAACCATAGCTTTGACTATATGGACCTTTGTAGGCCAAGTGATGTCTCTGCTTTTGAAAACAGTCTAGATTCGTCATAGCTTTTCTTCCAAGAAGCAAACATCTTTTAATTTCATGGCTGCAGTCACCATCTACAGTGATTTTGGAACCCAAGAAAATAAAGTCTGTCATTGTTTCTGTTGTTTCCCCGTATTTTTGCCATGAAGTGATGGGACATGATGTCATGATCTCCATTTTTGAATGTTGAGCTTTAACCTAGCTTTTTCACTCTCCTCTTTCACCTTCATCAAGAGGCTTTTAGTTCCTCTTTGCTTTTTGCCATTAAAGTGGTATCATCTGCATATCTGAGATTATTAATAACAACCTGGAAATCTTGATTCCAGCTTGTGAGTTGATTCAGCCCAGCATTTCACACAATGTACTCTGCATATGGAAAGCGATAACAAACCTAGACAGTGTGTTGAAAAGCAGAGATATTACTCTGCCGACAAAGGTCCATATATCCAAGGCTATGGTCTTCCCAGTGTTCACATACTGTTGTGAGAGGTGGACCATAAAGAAGGCAGAATGCCAAAGAATTGATGCCTTCGAACTGTGGTGTTGGAGAAGACTACTGAAGGTCCTTTGGACAGCAAGGAGATCAAACCAGTCAATCTTAAGGGAGATCAACCCTGAACATTAACTGGAAGGACTGATGCTGAAGATGAAACTCCAGTATTTTTGTCATCTGATGTGTACAGATGGCTCATTGGAAAAGTCCCTGATGCTGGGAAAGATAAATGGCAGAAAGAGAAGAGGGCATCAGAGGATGGGATGGCTAGACATGAACATGAACTTGGGTAAACTGTGGGAGATGGTGAGGGACAGGGAGGGCAGGCATGCTTCCTGGGGTCCGCAGGGTCACATAGACACGACTGGGCAACTGAACAGCAACAACTCTGCATATAAGTTAAATATCAGTGATACTATACAGCCTTCACATACTCTTTTCTCAATTTTGAACCAGTCCATTGTTCCATGTTCAGTTCTAGCTGTTGCTTCTTGTCCTGCATACAGCTTTATCAGGAGACAGGTAAGTTGATCTGGTATTTCCATCTCTTTATGAATTTCCCACAGTTTGTTGTGATCCACATAGTCAAAGACTTTAGTGTGGTCAATAAAACACAAGTGGATATTTTTCTGGAATTCCCTTGCTTTTTCTATGATTCAATGAATGTTGGCAATTTGATCTCTGATTCCTCTGCTTCTTCTAAATCCAGATTGTACATCTGGAAATTCTCATACATTTGAAGCCTAGCTTGAAGGATTTTTAACATTACCTTGCCAGAATGTGAAGTAAGTGCAATTGTGCACTAGTTTGAACATTCTTTGGCATTTCCCTTTTTTGGGATTGAAATGAAAACTGACCTTTTCCAGTCCTGCGGTTGGAATTACAGGGTATAATGAACTCATTTAAAAAATACATTCAAAGGAACCTGAGAACTTAAATGAAAGACTTCAATAAATTGCTTCCTAAAATAGGCAGTAAATAAAAAATTTAAGAGGAGTTGCAGTAGAAGGGTGTAAAATCTCTTTCTCCATGTCTTAAAATTATAACATTCCCACACATGTCCACAATGGTTCAAATATTTTACATTGTATAGTGAATATTGAAAGACATACAAAAAGAGGTTACTTCCAACTAGGTAATGTTATAATTTCCCCCAGTGGAACTATGATTTCCTTTCTAAATATAGGAGCTCTCCTTTTTTGAGTCTGAGATTGGACTTTCTTATGGTTGACTTGTTAACACATTTATCTTTATCTGGGTTAGGTTAGATCAGTAACTCTGAAGACTCTGGTTTCTTCACTAAAAATTGCTTCAATGGTATATTTATCACCTGGTTGGCAAATGCTGGGTAATTTCCAGAACAAGAACTTACTATGAACCTGGGTGTGATCTGTGAGACAGAAACCAAAACATATTATTTTTTTTTCTTCATGAAATGAAATATATCCTATCTTTGCTGCCAGAGTCCCTAAAGCTCACAAAACATAAACTGACTGTCATTCACAGTCTCACATTCTCTTCCAATCCACACAGTAAAGTCTAAGTTCAATTACACAGATGGTGAGGCCAAATTTCCAAAAGAGGGACCACACTTCATTTTTGCTGTCGCCAAGTATACAGAAATATCTTAAGTTTCAGTAAATCTCAATACAAAATAAATAGTTTCTCAAGCGCTCTATGGACCAGAGTTTATTATGTGAGTGTCTGCTTTCTATTGCAGGTAAAGAAGTTTGTGGTCTTTCATGGAACTTCCATTTACCAACCTGGAAATGGCATTCATTTTATTAGCTTTTGTTATCTTTTCTTTCTTTACCCTGGCTTCCATCTACACTAATCCCAATGAGAGGAATGAAGGTAAGGAGAGAGAGCTCTTCATAATAGTCTCAATTTCCTTTCCCCACCCAATCTTCTTTCTCTATGATTTGATTTGATTCAGTTTCTAATTGTATGTTTGAGGGTGTGTGTGTGTGTGTGTGTGTGTGTGTGTGTGTGTGAGAGAGAGAGAGAGAGAGAGAGAGAGAGAGAGAGAGAGTTTGCTTGTTTAATAGCCTGAAATATCTACTATAATATTTTGTCCCTATTTATTAAGAAATATTTGGAAATGGTAACAACTATTCACATGACTTTTAATCTCAGAATTTGATGTATCTTAATGCCCTAAATTTTATATATATATAAAATTTTTCTTTCACCATCCTTTGTTCCTGCCTCTCATCCCTGTTGCCCATTAGAAACTTAAAATGTGCAAGAAAGTCCAATGTCTTTCAAAGTCTTTAGAGGTAATTTTTCACAAGAAACAAATTCCATTATTTTGTAAGTATACCAAGTGTGTGAGGTGTGCATTTTTGTTCAGCTCTACATAGGAAAAAGAATTAAAGTTGTTTTTTTTTTTTTTAAACTAATGAGCTCTTGTAAAGCCCAAATATCTTTCAAAAAAATACGTGAAAGTATTTAAATAACTCAGCACCATGTTTCCTTATTGCCAGAAACAACAAGTATAATTTAAACGTATAATTGAAATGGCTGTTATTTTACTATAGTTCAGGGCTCACCATGTTTTATAGAAAATGAATGGTAACTGACCATTTTTGAGGCCAAAAATTTTAATGTGTGTGTATATGTATGTGTATGTGTATACTTATATATGTATAATATATGCCAAGAAAATAACACAAAATTTAGGAGATTAAGACAAAATTGCAAAAAGAAAACTGTGTTTCTTAAAATTGTGATATCTCTTTATTAGCTTCTGGCTATGAAAGAAGTGCTGTCTGTTAAACACATTATTATTCTTTATCTTATAGACATACAACACTTGTAGGAAACAAACAAAGAAACAAAAAACATTGTAAATAGACATTCCATTTTGTGTTGACATGAACATTAGGAAAATTAACTGAAGTTTATAAAGTATTTCTCATGCTCCATATTGTTTTAGTTTAATGGGTTTGATTGAAAGAAAGAGTAAAACCAAAATACCAGTTCAGTTCAGTTCAGTCATTCAGAGGTGTCCAACTATTTGTGACACCATGGACTGCAGGACGCCAGGCCTCCCTGTTCATCACCAACTCTCGGAGTTTACTTAAACTCATTTCCATTGAGTTAGTGATACCATACAACCATCTCATCCTCTGTCGTCCCCTTCTTCTCCTGCCTTCAACCTTTGCCAGCATCAGAGTCTTTTCCAATAAGTCAGTTCTTCGAATCATGTGGCCAAAGTATTGGAGTTTCAGCTTCAGCATCAGTCCTTCAAATGAACACCCAGAACTGATCTCCTTTAGAATGGACCGGTTGGATCTCCTTGCAGTCCAAGGAACTCTCAAGATTCTTCTCCAACACCGCAGTTCAAAAGCATCAATCCTTCAGTGCTCAGCTTTCTTTATAGTCCAACTTTCACATTCATACATGACTACTGAAAAAACCATAGCCTTGACTAGATGGACATTTGCTGGCAAAGTAATGTCTCTGCTTTTTAATATGTGGTTTAGTATCCTTTTAATTTTTGATCATAATGTTTCCTCCAAGGAGCAAACATCTTTTACTTTCATGGCTACAGTCACTATCTGCAATGATTTTGGAGCCTAAGAAAATTAAGTCTGTCACTGTTTCCGTTGTTTCCCCATTTATTTCCCATGAAGTGATGGGACCAGATGCCATGATCTTAGTTTTCTGAACGTTGAGTTTTAAGCCAGCTTTTGCACTCTCCTCTTGCACTTTCATCAAGAGGCTCTTTAGTTTTACTTTCTGCTATAAGGGTGGTATCATCTGCATATCTGAGGTTATTAATATTTCTCCCAGCAATCTTGATTCCATCTTGTGCTTCATCCAGTCCAGCATTTCTCATGATATATTCTGCATAAAAGTTAAATAAGCAGGTGACAATATACAGCCTTGATGTACTCCTTTCCTTATTTGGAACCAGTCTGTTGTTCCATATCCAGTTCTAGCTGTGGCTTCTTAACCTGCATATAGATTTCTAAAGAGGCAGATCAGGTGGTCAGATATTCTCATCTCTTAAAGTATTTTCCACAGTTTTCTGTGATCCACACAGTCAAAGGCTTTAACATAGTCAATAAAGCAGAAGTAGGTATTTTTCTGGAACTTTCTTGCTTTTTTGACGATTTAACAGATGTTGACAATTTGATCTCTTATTCCTTGCCTTTTTTAAATCCAGCTTGAACATCTGGAAGTTCATGGTTCATGTACTATTAAAGCTTAATTTGGAGAATTTTGAGCATTACTTTGCTAGTATGTGAGGTTGTGCGGTAATTTGAACAATTACTTTAACTAAATAGTAGTGTCTTTCTCTCACACATAAAGAAAACCTGGGAGTAGTAAGTTCCCTGCTGACAACATGCACTCCCTGGCATCCTGGACCCAGGCTACACTGTCTTGGTTCTCTCCAATCTTCTGCTACAACTCCTGAGTCTGGCCAATGTATCATTGGATGTCAGTCAGTAGGAAGGAAGAAGGGTAATTTATATTAAGGACACTGCCAGAAGCTACATATACCACATCCCTTTGGCCAGAATTTAGTCCATGGCCATACCCACAGGAAAACTGGGAAATGTAATAGCTATTTTAGAAGACATGTACTGAGCAAAACCTTTGGGTTTGTTCCTAAAGGAGGAGGAGTACAACCAGCAGTGTCTGCCAGACATGTAAACTTATAACCACATATTCACTCTAGGGCTGGTAGTCATTAAATAGGGAACATTTGAGCTAGAAGGAATGTTAAGAGAGCATCTAATTTACTGATGCCTAACAAGAAATAAATATCAGGAAGATGCATCATGCTTGGCACCCATCACAAGCCAATCAAATATGTATCTCTGGATGTTATACTTGGCTGTGTCTTAAAAAAAAAAAAAAAAAGCCTCCTCCACTCCCGATTTTTCTAGCTTTCATCTTTGGTTAAGAAGCACTTTCAGATGTGACAACATCCGAGACCCACAAATGTTTAGCAAGTTTCTCAAGTGTTCAGTTAGTAAAAAAGCTAAAACTAGAGCACAGGCTCCCAATTCCAAGTTCCTGTCCACTGTCTGGACCCCTGTGACTCTCTAGTTCTGACCCATGGTATGAGCCAGTCATAGAAATTTACCTTTCTATTACACTTTTATACTCCATTTTTCATAATTTCCTTTTTCTTCAATTCTGTTTCTCCTATATATGATGTTTATTTTCTAAGCTAAAGCAATTCCTCCCTTTAAATACTGTTACACTAACAGAACTAGAATTCTGGTCAAGGATTCCCATTAAAGAACACTCTTGCTTTCCTTCATAACCACCAGGTCAGTTACAAGCACAATTTTGCATGAAAGTACAAAATGTATATGCTTTCTTAAATGTCATAAGATCCATGAGTAAAATACACTTTTATTAAAATAACAGATCTCTTTTAATTTCCTTTATGGCACAAGCAGTGAATTACAGGAGCCATTAAAAATAAAGTTGAGAGTCATTTAATTTCACATGTTTATTAAAGATCTAATAGGTTCTGCTATGAGTAACGGTGAATCTAAAGCTGAAGAGACTCAGTTCCTATGTCAGGAACTGGCATAGTCTCATGCAGGATTCAGTTCTATAACCAGACCAGTCTCAGTAAATGTTTGACCAGAGGTTTTGACTAAGGACGATGAGATCATAATGGAAGTTCTTCCTCAGGGGAATTGAGGGATTTATAGAAGAGATGACCACCCTGGTGCAGTTGATATTGACAAAGTAAGATGGATGGGGTGAATTCCAAATAAGAAAGCTACTGAAATGAACAGTTAAATATATGAGATTAAAAATTAGCTATATTGAATGCATCTCAAGTCAAGAAAGGAATTGAATGGAACTGATCATTGACCAGTATCTTCTGAAGCCCTTCAGAAGTCAAAAGAGGAACCACACTTTTTAATAAGGTATTTCTTAAACCTAAAAGAAGTGAGCATATGCCTCAACCTCCCATGTGAGGTCAGAGACTATCAAGCTCTAACTTGCCTGCAAATCATATACAGATTTTATGAAAAAGTAGACTACATTCAGTAGGTCTGGGTGGGGCATTTCTGCATTTCTAACAGGCTTCCAGGTGATAGTCATCATCCAGAAGACTAACCAAGCCACAGATGTGACACTCCCAGACCTCAGGAAGTCAGACTCATCTGTGTGCAGCAGGGGAGGAGGGAGCTTGGCTATGTGGCTGGTTGTCCGCTTTCCAACAATCAAGGTGTTACATGGCACAGGGCACCTAGAACAGGAGGAAATGGTCTCAGCTTCCAGTACAGTCTTGTCTCAAGTCCTAACACATCAAGAGTGGGTAAATTCACATTTAAGAAAAATATTTTATGTCTTTAGAAGATGTGAGAACCATTGAAAATCATTCTTAATTATTTTTTAGGAAAAAAAAAATCGTAATCAATTGATTTACAATGCTATGTTAGTTTCAGGAGTACAGCACAGTGATTCAGCTATATAGGTCTACTTTTTCAGATTATTTTCCCTTATATACTCAGATAAAATACTGAGTATAGTTCCCTGTTCTATACAATATGTCCCGGTTATGAGAGTCATTCTTTAAAAAAATCAGAAAATTTTAGCATTGTAAGATTTCTAAAACTCTTAATAGTTTGTACATCTCCACTATCTCATTTGTAATTAACATTCTCAATTCTCTTACTCTATGTCCTTCTATAAGAGAATAGTTAAGATAATTTTCTTATTGAAAGAGGGTATAAGGTATGACAAAGCCCTGAGACATTTCAGAAAATTTTACTTTTTGAGAAAATGACCAAGAACCCACATTTTTTCCCATTATTGTAAGAAGTCTCCAGAAAAAGTTTTTCAAAGACTGTCAATTCAACTCTTCTCCTTGGAAGAAGTTTGGTTACATTTGAATATTCAGAGGTAATTAAGAATGTTGCTTTTTTTCTAGACCATAAGATATGTTTTAAAATTTAAAGTCGAAACTTAACATAGCGCTTGTTTGCAAATCTGAGTCCAGTAAAAGCAGAATTCAGTCACTGTAGAAAACCATGTAGCCCAAAAGAAATCTTGTCTGGGCAAGGAAGCTTCACCTACCACCACTGTGATGAAAAGTATTGTCTCCCATGGACTTTCTAATCACACCAACAGATTCTTGCATTACACAAGCACTCAGAATTAGTCATCCCAGATCGTTATTGATGTCCTTTGAGATTCATATGTGCTTATTTCAATGTCATATTGTCTATCTTCAAAGTAACAAAATAAAATATTTGTCACTTGATAATTATAGAATTAACTTGGATTGTGCATTTCCAAAAAAAGTTTTAAGAATCCACTCAACCTGAAAAAAAAAAAAAATGGTTATCTTATCTTGATGACTTAAAAATTGAGAAAAATTAGTCATAAAGGTAGTGAAACCAGAATAATGCAGGACTACTTTTTCCCAGCCCAGAACATTGTTTACTGGACTCCCTATCTCATTGTCAGAATAAAAGCAACAATGACAGAAATGTTTATTAGGTGCCTTCCATGTAAAAGGCAAGATGCCAGGCACTTTAGATTACTTTGTTAATGTGTTTAATCTTAAAATAACCTTATGATAAAGGTAATAGTAACCTCATTGTTTACAAGTGAGGACTTTGAAGCTTTAGCTTTCACTTCAGACTACTGGGCTAATGACTGAAGCGTACAGGTGGGACCCTAGTAGACAGGATCCAGAACCTGGTGCACTTTCTCTCCAGATTTCCTTGAAAAAGGTATTTGCTTTTTTAAAAAGTGCATGTACCTCTCTTTTTTCCTACAAAGAACTTAAGTTGGCTAAAATATATATAATAAGATAAAGCTAAATTTTCAGTAAGTAGATAAAGAAATCCAAGCAAAGGGAAAAATAAAGGTGAGGAAAATAGAAATGAATAGTCTTGGTGAGGAGAAGACTAGCATCCCATTTCAGTGAAAAGTACAGATTGTGTCATTAAAGATTCCTGTGTTCCTGTTCTGGTTTTGCCATTGGTTACTCTGTGACTTAAGAAGATTACACAAATTCCCAAAGCCTTTGTTTGTCATGTGATAGATATAAAATGACACTTGCCTCATAGAGTTGAAGTGAGACGTACATGAACTAAAGCATGGAAATGCAGAAGGGTGGCTGCTATTGAAGTTTTCTCTTTTGAAGTCTTCATGATTAGGAATTTTAACAGAGCAATTATAGTCATTATAAATTAAAGGAAAATATTTACTACAGAACCAAGAAAATTTACCTCAGGCATCCCATGCACTGGGTCAAGATATTTGTTTTAAATATAGTATACATCAGTATAACTTATTCAATACCCATCAACTACAAGATGAAATCACATATAAAAGATAAAAACATGATGTCAGGGAATGGTAAAGACTCTTGGAGTCACTCAGACAAAGCCATTCACAAATGAACATTTAATAGAGTTATACTGCCTACCAGATGAAGAAAAGAAAGATGTACAGAAACCTCAAAAATAAACTGACTATCAAAAGATAGAAACACATCTAAGAAAACTAATGAAACCTTGAGTATTTTTTGCAAAAGGTATCCTCCATAAAATTGTGCTATGGAAACCACAAGTAAAGAGTGTTGTATGAAGTTACGGTCCCCCAAACCAATGTCTCCTCCATTCTTTGTGTTAAAATTAGCTTATAGCTGCAGCTACAAATTTCCTTTTATTAAATGAGTGATATGATACATTTATTTTTACTATTTTGTTTTATTTTTCAAGATAAAGGTCCATTCACATTTTCTTTTTTTTCTTTTCTTTTTTTTTTTTTTTTTGCTGTCTTATCTTAAATTTTATCCTGGAAGGAGATTCACTTCAAATCATTTCCAGTATTTATTACTATCATTGAAAAGAAGTTTCCTGTTATGGAATTATACAGTCAGTAGTTTTTATCCAAGCATGCTGGATGAATGCTCTTAAATCTTCCCACTTGTAGGAAGTGGGTGTGAAATTTGGTCCTATGCTTTCTTTAAAGCCAAACCAGAGGAGGAAACTGACAATATTTACCTGAGCCCTGTGCAATTATAGTTAGGAAATTCCCCAAGCTTTTGTTTTCCAAAATCTCCTCCCTCTTGTGTTCCAGGAACATTGCAAAGAAGATTTTTTTTTTTCCATACAATGTGGGAAGGACTTGCTGTCCATTCTTTCTCTTGACGCCTAGAGATTCTTGAGGGCTCTGTTGTTTACCTAGGGCTGGGACAAACACAGACCTTTCCCCTTTTACCTGAACCTGTTGGTGAGGACAGAAAGCTCCTTGTTCTTTGTCTCATGGATGGCTTGGCTGAGATTAGAGTTGTTTGTCCCTTCCCCCTCTGAATTAGCTAACACACAAAGATAAACTTTTCCTGCACAGCTAACTGAAGGGGAACTCCACTGATGACAGAACAATGTGAAAAAATAAAGCATACCACCTGGAATGTCTCCACTACTCCCTATGAAGCTAAGGAGAAACCAGCTGATGAGGCATAGTGATCTCAGACCTTGGGTGACTTCTCTATCACAAGATTCTGAATAAAATCAAAATCATTCCTATTTTGGTTTTTGCCTTCCTAAATAGGATAATCTGATATGTATATGATAAAAATACTATATATTTGTAGCAATTATATTTTAGCTACAAAATATAATGCTATATTTTAGCAACTATAGTTGCTAATTGAAATATGACTATTTCTAGTATCAAGGAAAGAAAGATGCGTTCACTAGTAAAGAATCTCATAAGAGACTCTAACTTGTTGGTTTTAAACTTTTTTTTTTTTGTCTGAAAACCACTTCCAGATTCGCCGCCTACACACTTATCTACATGTGCACAACTGAAAGTTTCATAAGACAATATTTAATCTCACTGCAAGCAATACATTTTAGTACTTTGTATAGTACTTTGCATAATACTTTTTAATACTTTATCTTTCTTTTTAAAGCTGACATCAATCCATCTAATAGACCACATGATATATTAAATTTCAATTAAGTTCTATAAAATTCCATTAAATTTTAATCATGTCTCAATTCTAAATTCAGCAATAGCATCAAGTATAGCAATGTATATGTACAAATGAAATGTAAATGTACACAACCATTTTCACAAGGTACAAGTCAATCTTCCAGGCAGAAACCTTTGTTTAACTTACCATTGTCTAGAGAATAAAGTAAAAATTCCCAAGGCTCCTGGTTTCTTCCAACTGGGAATTTCCCTTTTACCTACTAATAATGCTCTCCTCCTTCTCTTCTATCTGAATTTTATTTTTAAAACTTAAATTCATTTTCTCCTTCTGTAATCACTCAAACTAAAATGAACTCTCCTTGTGGAACTTTTATATATTATTAACATGACACTGATCTTTATCACCTTGTGCCCCCCTTGCCTGGCCCTAAGAACTGCTTCCTAGTCCCTGGGTCACATGGTCAAGCAAGAAGAATCCTCTTTCTTGTGTATTTGAGGAAGGCATCGCCCTGTAGGGAGTAATGCCACATGCCCATCTTTCCCTCTTCTATGACACTCAACACAAGTAGACTAAGAAACAGAGCTAGTTTTGATTTTCTAGGGGGAGATTTCAATGTCTAAAGGTGAAAACCAGTAAACCAAATCTGGTGCCTGGAGGAGAAAATAAAATTATGTATGTATGTGTATACATATACATATATATATATACATATATATATACATATATATGCATATATATATAATTGTTTTGTTTATTGGAAATACAGCTACAAAATAATAAGAATTCCATAACTTGTTACTGAAATTGCTTGACTATTCAGAAAAATATATTTTTATTTCATTCTGTGTACAGAAAGACACTACTAGGCATGGAGTGTCAATAAACAATTTTCCAGTCTCCAGTCACACCCTTAAACTTTGTAGACTTATAAGAGAAATAAAGTAGATAGAGAAAAGCACAAAATAGTAATTCTTGCACACATCATACCTTTATCTTTTTATGAATTTTCCCTGAAAAATTAAAGGAAAAATATGATAGTAAATCACCAAAAGCAATGTTTTAAAGGAAAAGAAAAGCCACTTTGCATTCCCTTTGTATATCATCTTGTAATGCAGAGACTGGATCTATCTTAGTCACTGCTTCATTCCAGCACTTAAAACACTACTTGGGACATAGTTGTTTTTCAATGATTAAATACTGAGTAAATTAATAAATATGTTGTTGTTATTTGTTGCTAAGTCATGCCTTACTCTTTTGTGACACTATGAACTGTAGCCTGCCAGGCTCCTCTGTCTATGGGATTTCCCAGGAAAGAATATTGGAGTGGCTTGCCATTTCCTTCTCCAGGGGATCTTCCCAGCCCAGGGTTCAAACCTGTGTCTCCTGGCTTGATTCTTTACCACTGAACCACCAGGAAAGTCCCAAATCAGTAAATACCCATAGATTGTTTCTTTAGACAGGTTTAACATGAACTCCAAATATTATAAGCAGAATACATCATCTCACTCATTCCCTAATTTTTCCTACTGCTACTACTAGTAGCTGATATTGTTTTATGTGTGTGAAAAAAGTGAAAGTGTTAGTTGCTTAGTCATGCCCAACTCTTAGCCCACCAAGCTCCTCTGTCCATGGAATTCTCCAGGCAAAAATACTGGAGTGAGTATCCATTCCCTTCTCCAGCGTATCTTCCTGACCAAGGACTCGAACCTGTGTCTCCTGCACAGTAGGCAGATTCTTTACCATCTGAGCCATCATGGATGTCTCTGTTTTATGTATATTCATCATTTAACCCCCATATTGAACTTATGAGGTAGATATTTCCACTGTACTATATCTAAAAACCAAAAGAATGCAACTTAGAATACTATTTATAAACAGGATCCTAACCCATGAACTTCTGAATGAACAGAACTGCCATGATGAAGCTGGTTTATGTACAGAGACAGGATGTGAACTATTTATAAGGCTCATTCTTGAAAACTCACTGATATACTTCACCAATGACCTCAGAAAACAGAACTCAATAGAGAGAGGCTCTCCATGTGCTCCATGTACATTGGATCATTTCTTATAATGTTCAGATTTGCTATACCCATAAATGGAGAAATATATTTTAACCTTAATCAAAACATAACAAGGATGCATATGCCTGCTGGACAAAAGAAATTATTAATGCATGGCAAAGTCAAATATAAAAAATTTTATGGATATCCATTTTTTTTATATCATTCAGACTTCTGGTTCCTCTTATTTCCTTGAAATATGGAGAATTAAGTTCTATTAAGTTTATAATAATAAAATAAGTTTTATTTTATACCAGTTTTATTGTTCTTTAGCTTTCAAGTTGAAAGATGTGAAGCTGCAGTATCAGCTTTAGAAGAGCTTAGTGTGACTGCCTCCTCATACCTTTAGAGAAGACTTTGGTGTGATGCAGCCTATCTGGATTATATTGTCTGGATTATATTGTCCAACTGCACCAGGCCTTGTCTTTGAAAACTGCCTGCTCTAATGACCAATAGGAAGTGTAAAATGTAAGTGACCCAACAGGGAATTTTAAGGGTATCCTTGGTAGGAAATGGTCCTTCATCAAAGGAGTGTCCAGCCTCCTGACAAACAGGGGTTTCCAACTCTTCACCACTCCCTCACCACACCAGACCCTGTGGGAGCTACCTGGTGAGAGCCCTGTGACTCTACCGTGATGCATAGAGTTTGAAAGATATTAAGTCCAAGACTGGTAGCTCTCTTCCTCATTAAGATAAATTTCAGATTACTTTGAAACCTCTTAGTAAGATTCTAAAACATTTTCTGTTAAGAATTTCTCCAGATGTTTCAGCTGCTGTTATACAACAGTGTCAGTGTGTATCTTTCCCACGCTTCCTACTTGAAAAGACTAGATGGAGGGTCATTAGAAAGCAACAGCTAGAATATATGTGTTAGCGTCAGAGAGAAATGAATTGACTCCTGACCCTATTACTCACTTGCAGTAACTTGAACAAACTTTATAAATACTCCAAGGCTCACTTCACCTATATAATAATAATTATCTGCACAAAACTGCTGTAAAATTTAAAATATGACAAAAATACTTTAAAAACACACACACATATTTTAAGAATGAAATCATAACTAGTGCTTTCATTATTTCATTCTTATTCTTCTTGTTCAAACTGTTCTTTGTTTTGAGTCTGTAATCTGCTGCTTGTAGGGTGAGGTTGTTCAAGTGACTTTGTAACCACCAACCTGCTCTGGTTAGGGAGCTTGCTGTCTGCTAAGCTGATGGCTTGCTGTTGTTACTAGAATACTCTTTTGGCATTTCTCCTATTACAAATCACTCATTTGCTCCATAGCACAATTATGTTGAAATTAGTCTTTTTTCTATAATAAATTTTGTTCTTTTGGTGTTTTTTGTTTGTTTGTTTGTTTTGGTTTGATTTTCTTGGTGACCCTAGTAGATAAAAGTATATGCTGAGAACCTTCTTCTCAGCTCTGTGGCAGACATGACCTGTTCTCAAAAGAAGAAAAGATACCTCCTTTAATCTGGAAAGATTTGCTGAGGCTTCTCTGTCCATGGAATTTTCTAGGCAAGAATACTGAGTGGTTGGTTTGTCATTTCTTCCTCCAGGGAATCTTCCCAATCAAGGGATCAAATCTTAGTCTCTTGCATTGGCAGGCAGATTCTTTACCACTGAACCTCCTGGGAAGACCTTGGTTCTACAGCTATACCATAAATAAGCACCAGGCTTCTGCCACATGGACAAATATTTAAATGTGGATTGTAAAAGTAGGAAGCGTTCAATCATTTTAAACAGAGAAGATAAGAAATCAAGTCGGACAAGGATGTTCAATAAAGCCATGTTATTGTAATGGAAAGTGAAAACATGACAACTCATGGCAAGTGCACAGAGGATGCTGTGTAGCAGCTGGGGTGTCCACGTGCACTGTCACTGAAATACCCAGAAGTCCACTGAGTGAAGCAGGATGCTGCTGGATGGGATAAGGTCCGGCTTGCACTTTTGGGTTTATGTAGGTATTTGTGTGTGAGTCTGCTTTTATATGCATACAAATATGCATATATGTATATATCTACACAAAAGTATACATGTATATATACAAATATGTATATATATATATATATATATATATGCATATGCAAAGAGGTATATGCATATATAGTGGTAAAGAATCCACTTGCCAATGCAGTAGAGTCCCAGGTTGGGAAGCTTGCCTGGAGGAGGAAATGGCAATCCATCCAGTATTCTTGCCTGGATAATTCCATGGACAGAGGAGTCTGGCAGACTGCAGTCATGGGGTCACATAGACACAGACACAACTGAGTATGCACGTAACTGCAAACATGCATATATACATATGTATATGTTTGCAGTGTAGTGCGTGTGCGCTCAGTCATGTCTGACTCTTTTGCATCCTTATGGGCTGTAGCTCACCAAGCTCCTCTGTCCATAGGATTTTCCAGGCAAGAATACTGGAGTGAGTTGCCACTTCCTTCTCCCAGGATGTATTATGCTTATCTGTAGGTTCATACAGGTAAATCAATCCGTTGACCATATTGACAATGATAAGGCCACACTAAAACTGGCAAGAGTAACTCTGGACAGAGGAGTTGGAGGAAGGGGCTTCAGACCCTTTTGAACTGATTAAATGTTGATGATTTTCCTCCTGGCATGTTATAAATGTTTCACAGCTCAATAATCATAAAGAGCTGCTTCAAATTTACAAAGTACTTTCACATTCTTCACTGGACTCGCATAAACCTGTGACGTTGAGTCCTGGGGAGGCAGGAAGAGCCTTGTGTCCTTCCTGAGCTGGGACAGTAGACATGTGATTTCTGAAGTTACACATCCAATAAGCAGCAGATCATATATCCTGACACAAATGCAATGACCTCTATACTTCCAAGTAAGCAAAAATCTCCTCCTGAAAAACCCTGTGAACTCATGTTTACCCTGACAAGATCTCTGGCTCTCATGTCAGAGGGTTCCTCACTGTAACTCCCTGCAGCTGGTTCCACACTGCTATGGCTCCCTTCTGAACAGACAACATTTTCATTCAGTCATTTAACAAATATTCATTGAACATCTGCTGTATTCTAGACATTGACAATATGGTATTGAATATGCCATTCTATCATGCATTTGGCAAGTATTGATTGAAAGTTTAGCCTGTGTTCACTAATATTTGATTTAGGCAGATATTGACTCTTTCAATCAATAAAATTGCCCTCATAAACGTACATGCACAGTATTTCTAAGCTTTGACATTAAATATTTAACCAGGTAACTATTTTATTACATATAAGTGAACAGTGAAAATGAAGTCGCTCAGTCATGTCTGACTCTTAGCGACTCCATGGACTGCAGCCTACCCGGCTCCTCCATCCATGGGATTTTCAAGGCAAGAGTACTGGAGTGGGGTGCCATTGTGCTAAGAAGAAATAAAAGGTGGCAAAGTGTGTATAATATGGAAATTTGACTAGACAGAAGAGATCCAGAAAAACATCTCTGAACAAATGACATTTAAGCTGTGGGTTGACGGAGTTTAGTGTAAGGCAAGAGGAGAGAAGGAGGAAAAAGAAAAACATTCTGTATTTGAAGTCAATGAACAGACAGGCCATTCAGTGGAAAGGGGCACAGAGAACTAACAGGATGTCTAGTGTGGTTTGACAATAGAGTGTCATCAGGGTGTCTGGGACAAGGGAGGCAAAGGAACTGGAACCCAAGTTCAAGATTTCTGATTTTATCCATGAAGCAAGGGTACAACAGTTAATGATTTTAAGTGGAGAGGTGGGAAGATATGATTAGATATACATTTTAAAAGGTCATTGAGACCACAGTGGAAAAACAATGCTGGCCTGAAGTAGACTAGGTAAGGAAGGGACAATGGATGTGTTTCCACTCAGTACTACTGGAATTTTGAAAGCAATTTCATGAAAAATAGAAATAACAAAAGAATAATTTCAAAAACCATGAAGTCAGATGAGCACAAAGTGAATAGATTTCTTATCTTTGAAAAAATTTCTCTGCTTTGCAAGTTGTATCAGTCTGCCAATAAAGAAGGTTTGATTTAAATTTATTTATTTGTAAAGGAAAATCACCCAATTATTCCATGCTAATCAAGCACCAAGATCGTTTATCATTAAACAGTCTGTATATTTTTTCTAGACATGGCTTACAAATCAGGGTCAACAAATAGCCAAAAGGCATAAACCTTAGAGCTCAAGAGCAGTGAGGCAAAACCAGCGCAGGGAGAATGCAGGTTTTACTCATGTAATTGTGACCAGGAGGGTACAATAGCACTACAGTCTTTTCCAAAAACCACAACAAAGAAACACAAAACATTAACAACTCCAGTTGCATGATAGACATATTCATCAAATATTACTATGTTAATCTGAAAGTACCAAAACACATTCAGCAAGTTATAGTTGATAACTTGATACAAATTTTTTTTATCTTTCATACAGAATATGAGTTGTCTGTAAAATAAGAACTGATGATATCTGCAGAGCAAATAACACTATTTTGAGTGTTTACTTACATGTTTATTCCTCATTTGAGACTCATGACCATGTTTTAAAGTAAATGTGGATCATCATCTCTCCTTCAAAGACAAGGAAACAAAACTCCCTGGAGCAGCATGCCCAAGGCCCCAGCTAAGGAGATGTGATGTCTTGGTTTGGTGCATGATTGCAGGTTGTTGTTTTTAATCAGCACAGGGGAGTCAGACATGAATGTGGAAAGTGAGACTGATTCAGATCTTGTGGGTCTGAGGGTGAGTTGTCAAATTAACTCTCACACCTAAATTCCATGAGCAAAGACCAACAACCATTACTTACTATAGTAGTAAACTTTTTGTAAATAAACAGTACCTTCCAACCCACCCTGGAAAAATATAAAATAGTATTGAAAACAAATGATACAAGTGGAAAGCCAGTTTACTGACTACATCTTCTTTGGTTCCTCTGAAGTCTTGTTTCCAATTACCTATGCTTGAAAATAAATTGCTTAAATTGGAATGTAAATACAACATCCTTTGGCCCCAGGGAATTTCAGCATTAGGATAGCAGTGAGGTCCTAAAGAATGTCTAATGCTTGTGAAGACTGTGTGAGCTCCTTTCTGATTCTCTAGGAATTCAGGTCGGATTGGCATGTTGATCATCCTGGACTATTTCCATGCCATGTGGGTGAACTGCTGGACATTCTGAACCAATATTCACAGTGGTACTGCGGGTGCCAAAGGCATCAAAGTTTCCAGTTGAATTGTTGAAAGTAAAATGCCTGGATCCCGAATTGGACCCCTCTGATTTTACTTTATAAAAATGAGAAAAGTTGCTGTTGATAATAGGCAGCTTAAGACTGCTGGCCAGGCTGTAGATTCACTGTTTTTGCACATAGATTCAGGACTAATTTTCTGCAATCTTTCTGTTCCCATTGGGCATCTTGTGCTCTTATGAACCACACATTCCAGGTTAAGACGGCATGGCCAAGGCAAGAATGGGGGTCATGCTCTCTGTTTCTCCCATCTGGAAGCCAAGTGCCTAACTGGGACGATTTAGGACTACAGCTGCTTATCGCTGAGGGCAAATTTCAAATTCATTGTAAATGAACTCATAGATCCTCTCTGCATCGATACTCCTGACACACCTAAATCAGGGTAATAGGGGAACCGATTTAATATTTGATCAAAGGGATATTTGAAAAGGACATGATGCAAGCAAGCATTTAATAGTGAGTCATTAGAAGTGGGAATAAGAGCTGCTGCTGCTAAGTCGCATCAATTGTGTCCAACTCTGTGCGACCCCATAGATGGCAGCCCACCAGGCTCCTCTGTCCCTGGGAGTCTCCAGGCAAGAATAATGGAGTGGGTTGCCATTTCCTTCTCCAATGCATGAAAGTGAAAAGTGAAAGTGAAGTCGCTTAATCATGTCCGACTCTTTGTGACCCCATGGACTGCAGCCTACCAGGCTCCTCCATCCATGAGATTCTCCAGGCAAGAGTACTGGAGTGGGGTGCCATTGCCTTCTCCGGGGAATAAGAGCAGATAGCAAATTTTTTCCTCTATAATTTCTTAGAAGTACTTTCAGTAGCCAATCAGTAGAGGGAAATGTTTTACAGACACTTGCATTTAAGAAAAAGAGTCTGCTCTATTGTCAGGTACTGCTTCTGTGGAATTCACTTCCCGCCAGACACCGTGGGAGATACTGAGGAACACTGAGCTTTCCTTTTCCCAGTGAACTCTGAGGAAGACATCCATTCAGACAGATAATTCCTTAGTTATACATAAAAAGGGCATGACTTGTCGCTTCATCTTTTTTTGCTCAAGGCTCTATAAGCAGGCTAACATTGTAAAACTGGTCTCTCTTACAATAGAAGCTGAGTTTTCCTTTTCCCAGTGAACTCAGGAAGACATCCATTTAGACAGATAATTCCTTAGTTATACATAAAAAGGGCATGACTTTTCGCTTCTTTTTTTTTTTTTTTTGCTCAAGGCTCTACAGAGTACCCTAACATTGTAAAACTGGTCTCTCTTACAATAGAAGCTGTAAAAGGACCAGCAGTTCTAAAGTGAGGAAGAACAGAGTGAAGGTCCATGGGCAGCAAAATCTTTGTTCTAGTTAATCAATACTTCATTTATATAACATGATTTTAGTAAGTTCAAAAATGTGAACTGGATTATAAAATTCTAAAAATTCACCAGACAAACTAAAAGCCACAATGAGATACTAAAATGACTAAATTGAAACAAACAATAAAAATACCAAAAAAGCAGAATATCTGGAATATTCACATGCTACTGGGGTGAATGCAAAATAAACTGATGCAGCCACCTGAGGAAGACAAGACTTTGGGTGCACTTGTAGAATAGAAAGAAAGCCTGATATTATCACCGGGATCCCTGAACTGAACATGCCTTTGAGATTTGATGTAGTGCCGGGCACGTTGGCAGGACTCAGTGGAGCTTAGCTCTTCTGTGTCCTTTCCGAGACAGGAGAAATCAGAAGAGCCAGGAAAATAGGAGCTTTCAGGGAAGACTTGCTTCCTCAAGCCTCTGGCTGAGCACAGCAAGTGTCCTGTCAAGGTATTGGCATCAGGAGCAGTTAAACCCCAATTAGTCATCTCTGGCCTACAGGGGACGCCCTTGCTGGGGAATCCTGGGAGGGTCTTGTGTCCTCACCTTTGGAGGACTCCTCCTTTGTCAAATTTATTATGTGTGCTTCCTTTTCTTCCATCAGCCCTGGAATGGGAAGAAGAAAGCTCCAACTACTTTCAGAACTGAGCAAATAAAGTTGTTGATTTTTCTTTTACAATTGGTTCCATTGCAGAGAGAGCATTAGACTGATTCATTCAAATCAATTCTGGGTGAAAGAGAGTTTAAGAATGAGTTCTGTTTCCCCAGGAAACCTGGCTTTCTCCAGGAAACTCGACTGATAGATTAGCACTTGAAGTGTGGTGGGTGTGTGACTGGCTTTGGAGGGACTAGGGGCTGGCTGGCACTCCCGACAGGCTCAGCAAAGCATTTTCCTGGGAAACTTGAGTGAGATGTAGTCGTTTTTGGTATCAGGGGATGCCCTGATTCTTTTTGCGTGTGTGAGTGTTTTATTCTTTTTTGTTAATTAATTTATTTTAATTGGAGGATAATTACTTTACAATATTGTGGTGGTTTTTGCCATACATTGACATGATCAGTCACAGGTGCACATGTGGCCTCCTATCCTGCACCCCCACCCCCTCCCTCTCCACCCCATCCCTCTGGGTTGTCCCAGGGTATCAGCTTTCAGTGCCCTGCTTCATGCATTGAACTTGCACTGGTCATCTATTTTACATATGGTGATATACATGTTTCAGTGCTAGTCTCTCAAATTATCCCTTCCTCATTTTTACCCACATAGTCCAAAAGTCTGTTCTTCACACCTGTGTCTCTTTTGCTGCCTTGCATATAGGGTCATGATTACCATCTTTCTAAATTCCATATATATGCATCAATATACTGTACTAGTGTTTCTCTTTCTGATTTAACTTCACTGTGTGTAATGGGCGTGACAAGAATGTTTCAGCTTACGGACTCCTCTGAAGGTTATCTAGCCCACCTGAATGGGTTCGTCCGGTCACATGTGATTGTTTACAGCCTCCCAATCTGAGAGGCATGAGATGTTTTAGACTTACTAAAGGCAAATTCTTTTGGGGAGTTAGAAATTATTAGTATAGTTTCTGTCATTGTGCAAAAGCTTTTAAGTTTAATTAGGTCTCATTTGCTTATTTTTATTTCCATTACTCTGGGAGGTGGATCATAGAGGATCTTGCTGTGATTTTTGTCAGAGAGTGTTCTTCTTATATTTTCCTCTAAGAGTTTTATAGTTTCTGGTCTTACATTTAGATCTTTAATCCATTTTTAGTTTATTTTTGTATAGTGTGTTAGAAACTGTTCTAGTTTCATTCTTTTTTTTTTTTTTGGAAGACTTTATTTTATTTTATTTTATTTTTTTAAATTTTTATTTTTTTATTTTTTAAATTTTAAAATCTTTAATTCTTACATGCATTCCCAAACATGAACCCCCCTCCCACCTCCCTCCCCAGAACATCTTTCTGGGTCATCCCCATGCACCAGCCCCAAGCATGCTGCATCCTGCGTCAGACATAGACTGGCGATTCAATTCACATGATAGTATACATGTTAGAATGTCATTCTCCCAAATCATCCCACCCTCTCCCTCTCCCTCTGAGTCCAAAAGTCCGTTATACACATCTGTGTCTCTTTCCCTGTCTTGCATACAGGGTCGTCATTGCCATCTTCCTAAATTTAGTTTCATTCTTTTACAGCTGGTTGACCAGTTTTGCTACCACCACTTGTTAAAGAGATTGTTTTTTCTCCATTGTATATTCTTGCCTCCTTTTTCAAAGATAAGGTGTCCATAGGTGTATGGATTTATCTCTGGACTTTATATTTTGTTCCATTGATCTATATTTCTGCCTATGTGCCAGGACCAAATTGTCTTGATGACTGTAGCTTTGTAGTACAGTCTGAAGTCAGGAAGGTTGATTCCTCTAGGTACATTATTCTTTCTCAACACTATTTTGGCTATTTTAGTTTTTTTTTTTTTTTTTTTTCATGTTTCCATGCAAATTGTGAAACTACTTGTTCTAGTTTGGTGAAAAATACCATTGATAGCTTGATAGGAATTGCATTGAATCTATAGATTCCTTTAGGTAGTATACTAATTTTTCATATAAATTCTTCCAATCCACAAACATGGTATATTTCTCCATCTATTTGTGCTTTGACTTATTTCATCAGTGTCTTATAGGCCTCCCCTTGTGGCTAAGATGGTAAAAGCATCTGCCTACAATGCAGGAGACCTGGCTTGGATCCCTTGGTTGGGAAGATCACCTGGAGAAAGAAAATGGCAACCCACTCCAGTATCCTTGCCTGGAAAATCCCATGGATGGAGGAGCCTGGCAGGCTACAGTCCATGGGGTCGCAAAGAGTTGGACATGACTGAGCAGTGTCTTATAGTTTTCTATATATAGGTCTTTTGTTTTTTTACATAAATTTATCCCTAATTATTTTATTATTTTTGTTGCAATGGTGAAAGGAATTGTTTTCTTAATTTCTCTTCCTGTTTTCTGTTGGTAGTGTTTAGGAATGCAAGGGATTTCTGTGTATTAATTTTATATCTTGAAACTTTACTATATTCATTGATTAGCTCTAGTAACTTTCTGGCAGTATCTTTAGGGTTTTCTATGTAAAGGTTCAGATCATCTGCAAACAGTGAGAGTTTTACTTTTTCTTTTTCAAACCGTTATTTCTTTTTCTTCTCCAATTACTGTGGCCAAGAATTCCAAACTATGTTGAATAGTAGTGGTGACAGTGGGCACCCTTATCTTGTTCCTAATTTTAGAGGAAATGCTTTTAGTTTTCGCCATTGAGTATAATGCTTTTTGCGGGTTTGTCATATATGACTTTTGTTATGTTGAGATATTTTCCTTCTATGCCTGCTTCTGGAGAGTGTTTGTCATAAATGGGTGTTGAATTTAGTCAAAGGGTTTCTCTGCATCTATTGAGATAATCATATGGTTTTTATCTTTCAATTTGTTAATATGGTGTATCACACTGATTGATTTGCAAATATTGAAGAATCCTTGCACTCTTGGGATAAAGTCCACTTGATCATGATGTATAATATATTTAATATGTTGTTGGATTCTATTTGCTAGAATTTTGTTGAGGATTTTTGCATCTATATTCATCAGTAATATTGGCCTGTAGTTTGTGTGTGTGTGTGTGTGTGTGTGTGTGACATCTTTGCATGATTTTAGTATTAGGGTGATGGTAGCCTCATAGAATGAGTTTAGGAGTTTACCTTCCTCTGCAATTTTATGGAAGAGCTTGAGTTTTATAGATATTAAATCTTCTCTAAATTTTTGGTAGAATTCACCTAAGAAGCCATCTGGTCCTGGGCTTTTGTCTGTTGGAAGATTTTTTATTACAGTTTTGATTTCTGTGATTGTGATTGGTTTGTTTAGATTTTCTGTTTCTTCATGGTTCAATTTACCAAGGCTAGATTTGTGGTGCAGGATATGATTTATCCTGTCGAATGTTCTTGGCACACTTGAACAAAAGGTGAAATCCATTGTTTTGGGGTGAAAAGCCCTGTGTTTGGGGTGAAGAGCCCTATTTGGTCTAACTGGTCCATTGTACCATTTAAAGCTGTGTTTCCTTGCTAATTTTCTGTCTGGTTGATCTATTCATAAAGGCCCACACTGATATTGTGTTACTGTTAATTTCTCCTTTCATACTTGTTAGCATTTGGCTTCCATGTTGGAGTGTTCTTATGTTGGATGCACATATATTTATAATTGTTATATCTTCCTCTTGGATTGATCCCTTGATCATTATGTAGTGTCCTTCTTTGTCTCTTATCATGGTCGTCTTTTCAAAGTCTATTTTATCTGATATGAGTATTGCAACTCCTGCTTTTTTTTTTTTTTTTTGGTCTCCATTTACATGTCTTTCTCCAGCCCTTCACTTTCAGTCTGTATGTGTCCCTACGTTTGAGGTGGGTCTCTTGTAGACAGGATATATGGAGGTCTTATTTTTGTGTCCATTCAGCCAGTCTTAATCTTTTGGCTGGAGCATCTAACCCATGTACATTTAAAGTAATTATTAAGTATGATCCTTACCATTTACTTTCTTGTTTTGAGCTCATTTTTATAAATCTTTTCTGTGTTTCCTGTCTAGAGAAATTCCTTTAGGATTTGTTGAAGTGCTGGTTTGCTTGTACTGAATTCTGTTAGCTTTTGTTTCTCTGTAAAGCTTTTGATTTCTCTTTCATATCTAAATGAGATCCTTACTGGGTAGAATAATTTTGGTTGTAGGTTTTTCTCTTTCATCACTTTAAGTATTTCCTGCCATTCCCTTCTGGCCTGAAGAGTTGACCTGAAAGATCAGCTGTTTTCCTTATGATCTGAAAGAGTTGACCTGAAAGGTCAGTTGTTATCCTTATAGAGATCCCCTTGTGTGTTATTTGTTGCTTTTCCCTTGCTGATTTTAATATTTGCTCTTTGTGTTTAACTTTTGTTAATTTGATTAGTATGTGCCTTGGGTTTATCCTGTTTGGGACTCTGGGTTTCTTGGACTCAGGGAGCTATTTCTTTCCCCATTTTATGATAGTTTTCAACTATTATCTCCTCAAGTATTTTCTCATGCCTTTCTTTTTGTCTTCTTCTGGGACACTTATGTGTCTTGAGGCATTTAACATTGGCCCAGAGGTATCTGAGGTTGTCTTCATTTCTTTTAATTCTTTTTTCCTCTCTCTTTCATTTATTTCCACCATTCTATCTTCCACCTCACTTATCCTCTCTCATCTGCCTCAGTTATCCTACTGTTGGTTCTCTCCAGAGTTTTTCTAATCCAAGTTATTGCATTGTTCATTATTGTTTAACTTTTCTGTATCTGTTCTAGGTCCTTGTTAAACATTTCTTGCATCTTCTTAGTCCTTGTCTCTGGTCTATTTATCTGTAACTCCATTTTGTTTTCAAGATTTTGGATATTATTTACTATCATTTTTATGAATTCTTTTTTGGGTAGACTCGCTATCTACTCCTCTTTTGTTGGGTTTGGTAACCTGCTGAGTATTTATCTGACTTTTCATTTTGTTTAGGTTGCTGTGTTTGGGATGCCCTTTCTGCAGGCTGGAAGGTCATGATTCCTCTTAATTGTGAATTCTGCTCTCAGTGGGTGTGTTTGCAGTGGCTTTTCAAGGTTTTCTGGTTGGGGAAACTTCTGTCTGTGTTATGGTGGCTCTAGCTGTATCTCTTCCCTCTGTAGTGCAGTGAAGTCTCTATGGGTTTTTTATGGCTTTGGACAAAGGCTATCTTTTAATGTTAGGGGTATGTTCCTGTTTTGCTGGAGAATTAGCATGGTTTGTCTTGTACTGAAATTTGTTGGCTCTTGTGGGGAGCTTGGTTTCAGGGTATGTATGGAGACTTTTGGGTGTGCTCTTGTCTATTAATGTTCCCTGGAGTCTGGAGTTCTCTAATGTTATAAAGTTCTGGAATTGAGCCTCCTTCTCTGGATTTCAGTCCTCCTCTTACAGTCGCTTCAAGACTCCTTCATCCATACAGCACAGAAGATAAAACCACTAGGTTAATGGTGAAATCATTCTCCATACCCAGGAACACTCAGAGAGATTCACAGAGTTATATAGAGAAGAGAAGAGGGAGGAGAGAGATAGACATGACCAGGAGGAGAAAAGTGAGAGTCAAAGAGGGAGAGAGCAATCAAGTCAATAATCAAATCCCTAAGTGCTCTCCTCAGCCAGGAACACCCAGAGAGTCACAGAGATATATAGAGAAGATCAAGGAAGGAGACAGAGCTGACCCAGAGGGCAATAGGGAAAGTCAAAAGTGGGGAGAGCAATCTAGCCAGTAATCAAATCCCTGAGTGAAAATGGATACTGAAGATTAGACTCTTAAAGGTACAAAATTGATATCAAATATAAAAAAGCAAATATTAAAAACCTAGGACAGAGCTTAGACTCTCAAAAATACAATATAAAAAATACAAAACAAAATCAATCACAAATTTTTTTTTAAATATATGGAATTTGCTTTAGAAAAATAGGGGTTTTTTTGTTTTGTTTTTGTTTTTGTTTTTAGAAAGGTAATGCTGCTGCTGCTGCTAAGTTGCTTCAGTCGTGTCTGACTCTGTACGACGCCATAGACAGCAGCCCACCAGGCTCCACCGTCCCTGGGTTTCTCCAGGCAAGAACACTGGAGTGGGTTGCCATTTACTTCTCCAATGCATGAAAGTGAAAAGTGAAAGGGAAGTCATTCAGTCGCATCGGACTCTTTGCGACCGCATGGACTGCAGCCCACCAGGCTCCTCTGTCCATGGGACTTTCCAGGCAAGAGTACTGGAATGGGTTGCCATTGCCTTCTCCGTAGAAAGGTAATAGTAGGGTATAAAAATGAAAGTTAATGGAGTAATAAAGAACTAATTTAAAAAAAATAAAAAGTTATAGTAGTAAAAGATATATATACTTAGGAATGTTTCTGGAGCTGTTGTGGTCAGTGTGGCATCAGTTCAGTGTCAGATTGTCCCTTGTTTCAGTTTGTGCTTGTTCTATAGTTGCCTCTCAAATACATAGTCTCAGCATGAACTGCAGGGTTTTAATCTGTTGCACTTGTCACTTCTGGGGCAGTTAACGTTTCTTTGTTTACTTTGGCTTCCTTTGTTTGCAACTCTCTTCAGTGTCTAATTTCTGCCCTGACACAAGGGGTGAAGGTTGCCACTTATTTAGGCTCACTTGTTCAGTTTTGCTGTGGGGAAGGAGGGATACTGCAAACAAATGCCACTGGCCTGTGTGGGGATTCCTTGCAGTGGATGGACCACACTGGGTTTGCCACAGACCAAAGTGATGTGTACTTCCTGGGTCCACACTGCTCAGGCTCCAGGGTGCTCCATCAGGGTATTGTCCCAAGAGGACCCTGTGTTTCATGCACTTCCCAGGTCTAAGCTGCTCAGGTTCTCAGGTGCTCTGCAAGGGCACAGACCCAGATGGGCTGTGTTGTTTTGTCCCCTTCCCAGGTCCATGCCACTCAGGAAACTGGGGGCTTGATGAGAGCACTGTCTCAGGTAGGCCATGTGTCCTTTGCTCTTCCCCAGTCCCAGGAAACTTGGTTTCCTAAACGTGCTGTGATGGTACAGTCCTAGGTGTTCTGAGTGTCTCCTCTGGCGAGCTGATTTCAGGCTGTAACACTCTGGTAGATGTGACCTGTTCAGGATCTCAGGAAGATGTAGTTATCAACTGGCAGCCTTCTCACAGTTTGGTGGAAGATGTGGTCTCTGGGGCCATGATTGCAGCAGCCCCTTGACTTCTAGCTCTGGCTGTTACACACCTGACTCTCTGTCTCCAGGGAGTCAGGGCCCTAAATGGCAGACAGCTTGCTCTGTTTTGGTATTTGCTAGGGCACAATCCTTTGCTCTGTGAGCTCACCAGGGGTCAACATGCAGTGCAAGAACCTTTTGTGGGAAAAGTGCTTTTATGTGTGTGGGCGGGGGGGGGGGGTTGGGGGGGGCGGGGGGGCGGGGGGCGGCGTTGCTATCTCACGTTAGCCCCCTCAGATTGTCCTCAGGGCATTCAAGCCTAGTCCCTACCCTAAGGACTAGTGATGTAGCCTGCGTCTCCCTGCAGTGTCCCCACTCACTGCTGGCAGAGGCGAGTGTCTGAGCTGCCTCCCCACAAGTAGTTGTAGTTAGGCACACATTCTGTGTTGTTGTTGTTGTTTTTGTTGTTATGTTGCCCTCTGAGATTCATATAGGATAATTTTGAAAGACATTATAATCATTTGCTTACAGTAATTTCAACAAATGAATTTATTGGCTACTTTGAATTAATTCTGAATAGAAATTATCAATACAGAAAAGTATATTCCTCACATTTTTATAGAAAAAGATTAAAAGTAATTAATTTTTGCTCTCTACAACCATTTTCACTTCACTTGAATTAATTTCTCTATAGCTATTTATACAGAAAAATCTTAGAAAATGTTAACTAGAGAAGCAATTTTCTTTATGATGCATATATATTTTTTAATTGAGTTATAGTTGACATAGCATATTCGTTCCAGGTACACAATATAATGATTCACTATTTGTACACATTGCAAAATGAACACCATAAAAAAAAATTAGTAATATCTGCCACCATTCATAGTTAGGAAAAAAAAAAAAAGTGTTTCTTGTGATGAGGACTGTTAAGATGTACTCTTTTGGCAACATAACATTTAGAAAATTAACAAGCAAAATATTATTTTAGGAACTTGGAAATGACCAGGATTCCAGGCATGATTTCCCCTGACCTGGGCAAAATAAATTCTGCTGTTCACACACCACTGGCTGAAAAGCAAAGTTAAGAATGATGGCACTAAAAATAAAAAATTTGAAGTAGAGTTAAGCGGGAAGAAAGATGAGGGCAGAAGCCCCTCTGGGAGATGAGACACACAGTGTGGGAGCTGAAAGAGAAAATCAATTCTTCCTTACCATTCCCTGGGGAGATGTAAAATATATGATTAGAGTACAAAGACATTCCATACTCAACTCCCAAGACTGCCTTTGAATTGTGGACTGATGTCCTTAGCCTAGCTACAGCTCTGCTTGAACTCTGAAACAAACAACTGTTGAATTTGCAGTTATAAATCTTTTAGATGCCATTGATTTTTAATATCAGAAGCTGCAGCTAACATTGATAAACTAATTTTCTAGTGAATAAAATGATATTTGGTGGGTATGAAAAAACTTCCAAAAGATGCTGCAATAACTATAAACAGGTGGAATTCGCTACTCCATTAATGAATTTCATAAGAATGGGAACCCACTAAACTCATAAATTAAGAATACGGTTTGTTTACTCCTGTTTAAGAGAAGACAAAAGATGCTGGGAAAAGTAAGATCCACAAACAGTCTATTTTCTCAGATGTTGTGATGCAAATAAGAAAAGTCTAGTGTGGGAATCCTGCAGCTTGTTCATTCACCTGAGAATCAAAACAAGAATCACTGTGGGGCCATTTCAAAGGAATATGCCACACAGCTGGTCTCATTCAGCTGATTTTATGTAGTGCTATGAGTATCTTTGAAGAAAAAGATCTTTGCTACTGTCAACTGCTCCTGAGCATTTGTTTGTTTTGGGGAGAGTTTTTCTTTTTCTTTTTCTTTTTTTGAGGACTGAAAATGAAGGAAAAGAAGTGGTATTAAATCCTATCTTCAGGGATAAGTGTAATATATTATAATGTTGTTTGTTTATTTATGTCTCAGAATTGTCATTAAATAATTCTTAAAACTACTTTTTAAGAAATAAAATATTGACTGGGTTTAATGTTATTATCCCTTAACAACAAGAGGGGAGATACTAAAGTTCTGCAAGATATTTAGAGAAAGGAATGCATATTTTCCAGAGGATAAACATAGTATTGACTAGGCCAAATATCTGTTCAGATTTTTCTGTAAAATCTTGCAGATATGAGTCAACTCAATATTTATTTATCTGTTGTTTTAATTTCCTTTCTTTCTTCCCTCCTTGTTTCCTTTTTTCCTTCCTTTCTCTCTCATTTTTACTTTCTTCCTCTATATAATTTGTGTTTATTCCAAATTAAAAAAAAGTTTTTGGGCCCCCTTTTTAAAAGCCAAAAATAGTGGATAAAGTCTGAGTCGACCCAGTGTTATATTTACTATTTTTTCCTTGACATTGATTCTCAATTTTAATGAACTAGAACTCACTTTACTTGGATAACAGAAACTCTAGAACTTTTAATCCTGACTTTTAAACTGCAGCCTATTGAAAAAATACATTTTATGCGAACATGCACATTCTTAGCTTCCCAAGAATACAGATCTGTTTTTTTTTTTTTTTTTTTTTTTTGTCTTGCTCTATTCTAGTCTTGTTAGTGCTTAAGTCAACATTTAAGAGATGGCCTTTGAACATATCATCAAGTTTTGGTTTAAACAACACTTGTTCTTCAGAATCCTAGGTAGTGTTATTTATGTGATACATAAGAGTTTGGGGCATCTGTCATGGGCAGTTTTTCAGGTCTATAACACCATCTCCAATTCAGGCACCATGCAGCACATGTTCAATCCCTTTAAAAGACTCTCCCTGCCACCCTCACTCTTGTACTATTACAAAGACTTAGGATTACATAAATATCTTTCAGGTGTTTTTTCAACTTCTTGCTTTTATTAAGAAGTAATACAAATATTGCCAGTGTTCATTTAACCCACTGGTTCTGATTAGGCAGAGCTTTTAAATACTGTGTAATACTTATGCTTCAGAAAAATAATTGAGAACTGAATATAACTGCTCTCTCTTGTCTGTTCAGGCTCACTAGATCTTATTCTTCTGATAAGTAACACTATTTACAAAAATAAGTAAGGCCTTTCCCCAAATATCTTATATCAACTCTTTGTTTTCCTATATGGTAAATTTGTGGAAAATATTAGATTTTCCATTGTATAAAAAAAGAAACAGAGTCACAGAAATTAGCACCTTAGCAATAATAATGATGGAAAAATATTTTAAATCAACTAACTTCTAATGTCCAGTCTTAATCAATACAATCCCTTTTTTCTAAGATATTAAGTCCATTTCTTAAACCATATTTAGGAAACACATACAATATTTCAATCCCTCTTTTTCAGAAATTTGAAAACACTTTCAAATAGTATTCTATAATGTTCTTAGATAAGTGGCCCCCAACCTTTCAGCACCAGGGACCAGTTTCACGGAAGACAATTTTTCCAAGGATGGGGGTAAGGGGATGGTTCTAGTGATAATGTGATGGAGAACACATGAACCTTCACTCACTCCCTCAATTTTCCTCCTACTCTGCAGCCAGATGCTTAACAGGCCAGTCTGAGGCCTGCTGGCTGGGGACCCTTGCCTTAAATTATATCGTACAAAATTCACCATTTTTTGACAGCAAAAACATTTGATACTATGTCTTAACAGAAAATTTGGAAAGTTCTGAGATATTCATGAAACTTGAGAATTAGGAAGCAAAGAAAACAAACGAAAAAACCTGAATTTTTGTGCAATGCTGATGTTCTTGTGTGGAAAAATTCTATTGACCTACAAAATGTCTCAAAAGAAATGATTCCTAGATACTCTTTTCCTTAAGTAGACAGCAAGAATTTAAAAATAATTTATCATAAGGAGTTTTTCAGGCAGCTTCAATGCAGCCTCCAAATGTTTGTACATTCTCAGGATCGGCAGAGTTAGTGGATGTTTCTGAAATGTAGAACTAGGTGCATCGGTATAGAACAGAGCATCAGTTCTAAGGGTGTTGAAGGAGATCCAAGCAGCAGAAGTTTGATAAATCCATTCAGGCAGAGACCTGGACTCTCTCTCTTATCTATACCAACATTCCATATGCAGTATTAAGTTCTATTCAGTTCAGTTCAGTCTCTCAATCATGTCTGACTCTTTGTGACTCCATGAATTGCAGCACGCCAGGCCTCCCTGTCCATCACCATCTCCCAGAATTCACTCAGACTCACGTCCATCGAGTCCGTGATGCCATCCAGCCATCTCATCCTCAGTCGTCCCCTTCTCCTCCTGCCCCCAATCCCTCCCAGCATCAGAGTCTTTTCCAATGAGTCAACTCTTCGCATGAGGTGGCCAAAGCACTGGAGCTTCAGCTTTAGCATTATTCCTTCCAAAGAAATCCCAGGACTGATCTCCTTTAGGATGGACTGGTTGGATCTCCTTGCAGTCCAAGGGACTCTCAAGAGTCATCTCCAACACTACAGTTCAAAAGCATCAATTCTTCAGTGCTCAGCCTTCTTCACAGTCCAACTCTCACATCCATACATGACCACAAGAAAAACCATAGCCTTGACTAGCCGGACCTTAGTCGGCAAAGTAATATCTCTGCTTTTGAATATACTATCTAGGTTACTCATAACTTTTCTTCCAAGGAGTAAGCGTCTTTTAATTTCATGGCTGCAGTCACTATCCGCAGTGATTTTGGAGCCCCCCAAAATAAAGTCTAACACTGTTTCCACTGTTTTCCCATCTATTTCCCATGAAGTGATGGGACCAGATGCCATGATCTTCGTTTTCTGAATGTTGAGCTTTAAGCCAACTTTTTTGCTCTCCTCTTTCACTTTCATCAAGAGGCTTTTTAGCTCCTCTTAACTTTCTGCCATAATGGTGGTGTCATCTGTATATCTGAGCTTATTGATATTTCTCCCAGCAATCTTGATTCCAGCTTGTGTTTCTTCCAGTCCAGCGTTTCTCATGATGTACTCTGCATATAAGTTAAATAAGCTGGGTGACAATATACAGCCTTGACATACTCCTTTTCCTATTTGGAACCAGTCTGTTGTTCCATGTCCAGTTCTAACTGTTGCTTCCTGACCTGCATACAGATTTCTCAAGAGGCAGGTTAGGTGGTCTGGCATTCCCATCTCTTTCAGAGTTTTCCACAGTTTATTTTGATCCACACAGTCAAAGGCTTTGGCATAGTCAATGTTGTCAAATATCTACATGGATTAGATTAAGGAGTAACTTAATGATTTGGACCTTACTTAAAAGTCATGTTATTATTCATCCTAAACTTTTTATATAATTTTACTTGCATTCATATCTACTAAAATATCTGTCAACTCTAAATAAAATAAACTTCATTGGATATGCAGGTCAAGAAGAAACAGTTAAAGCCAGACATGGAACAACAGACTGACTCAAAATTGGGAAAGAAGTACATTAAGGCTGTATTTGTTACCCTGCTTATATAACTTATATGCAGAATACATCATGCAAAATGCCAAGCTGGATGAATCACAAGTAGGAATCAAGATTGTGGGGAGAAATATCAATAACCTCAGATATGCAGATAGCACCACCCTTATGGCAGATAGCGAAGAGGAACTAAAGTGCCTCTTGATGAAGGTGAAAAAGAAGAGTGAAAAAGCTGGTTTAAAACTCAACAATCAAAACACTACCCATCATGGTATTTGGTCTCATCACTTCATGCAAATAGATGGGGAAACAATGAAAACAGTGACAGACTTTATTTTCTTGGGCTCCAAAATCACTGTGAACAGTGACTGTAGCCATGAAATTAAAAGATCCTTACTCCGTGGAAGAGCAACTATGGCAAATCTAAACAGTATTATTAAAAAACAGAGACATCACTTTGGCTACAAATATCAGTCTAGTCAAAGCTATGGTTTCTCCAGTAGTCATGTAGGGATGTGAGAGCTAGACCCTAAAGAAGGCTGAGCACTGAAGAATTGATGTCTTCTAACTGTTGTGCTATCGATGACTTTTGAGAGTCCCTCAGACAGCAAGGATATCAAACCAGTCAATCCTAAAGGAAATCAATCCCGAATATTCATTTGAAGGGCTGATGCTGAGACTGAAGTTCCAATACTTTGGCCACCTGATGTGAAGAGCTGACTTATTGAAAACTACCCTCATGCTAGGAGAGATTGAATGTAGGAGGAGAAGGAAACAACAGAGGATGAGATGGTTGGATGACATCAGTGACTTAATGGACATGAGTTTGGGTAAAGTCTTGGAAATGGTGAAGGACAGGGAACCCTGGCATGCTGCAGTCCATTGGGTCACAAAGAATCAGACATGACTGAACAACTTATCATAAGCATAAAACATCATTGGGTGGCAGAATGGTCTCAGTCTGTAGTTGTCTTGGTCTTATCCATATTTATACTTATATAAATATTTATATGTATTTATAGAGTCTTAGTACCATACATATTTAGGATTTATAACTAAAAAAGAGTCAAATGTATATCAGTTTTACCTCATAGCCATTACTAGAGATGTAAGAGCTTAATTAAATCTTTATTAATCTGATGCTTTTTCACCAATGTGTTTGCATCCTCACAGAGCATTACTGCAACTCAAAGATAGGCAATGCGAGAAGATGGTTGTTATTCTTGAGAACAAGTTATATTTTTAATCTTTTATCCTTCGCTGATGAAACTGAAGTTCATGTTTCTCTCCCAAGTTCCTTATTCTCTGTGCCTACTTCAGTGTTTCTGTGATGTGTCAGACCAGTCTAACATTTTTATGCAGAATATTCCCTCACATGTAGCAAAAGACAAAACATCTAGTTGTACTGAGAAGGGAACTCAAGACCCTGAATCTCCCATGCACTCATTTGGAGACTACATCAGCTTCCTTTTCTTTAGGGTACACTATTTCTGTCTCACAATATATAAAAGACAGTTAGATTAGCATGGAACAGTCAGTAGGCTGATACAGCATCAGGATTCTTGTAGGCTTTTTCGCTAAGAAAAATTCTTACTTTTGAAAATATGTATGAGGGACTTTCCTGGTGGTCCAGTAGCTAAGACTGCACTCTCCCAATGTAGGGGGTCAGGATTTAATCTCTTCATGGAACTAGATCCCACATGCATGCCATAACTAAAGATTCTGTATGCCACAACTAAGAACCAGTGTGATCAAGTAAATATTTTTTTTTCTTTAAGTAATTAAGTTATTATGACTAAAACACCTAAAGAGGAAACTTGAAGAACTTATAATCCAAGCAGTTTCTTTACCTGGTATCACTTGTTTGAATGACACTGTATTTTAAAGATCTTGACAAATGGCTTTGCATTCAAGTATTAAAACAACTCTGAAAATTGAGTTATTTGCCTATTTTACAGATTCCAAATACCCTATTAGAGTAATTCAATAAATTTCAACATACGAATCACTTCCAGTGACTTCACTCAAATATTTATGAATTCTTATGATTATAAATTAAGTGAATAAGCATCAGGTTTGACTCATTATGTCAGTAGTCATCAGTTCAGTTCGGCCGCTCAGTCGTGTCCAACTGTTTGGGACCCCATGAATTGCAGCATGCCAGGCCTCCCTGTCTATCACCAACTCCCACAGTTCACTCTTTAGAATGGACTGGTTGGATCCCCTTGAAGTCTAAGGGGCTCAAGAGTCTTCTCCAACACTACAGTTTAAAAGCATCAATTATTCGGCACTCAGCTTTCTTCACAGTCCAGCACTCACATCCATACATGACCACTGGAAAAACCATAGCCTTGACTAGCCGGACCTTTGTTGGCAAAGTAATGTCTCTGCTTTTGAATATGCTATCTAGGTTGGTCATAACTTTCCTTCCAAGAAGTAAGCGTCTTTTAATTTCATGGCTGCAGTCACCATCTGCAGTGATTTTGGAGCCCCAAAAAATAAAGTCTGACACTTTTTCCACTGTTTCCCCATCTGTTTCACATGAAGTGATGGGACCAGATGCCATGATCTTAGTTTTCTGAATGTTGAGTTTTAAGCCAACTTTTGCACTCTCCTCTTTCACTTTCATCAAGAAGCTCTTTAGTTATTCTTCACTTTCTGCCATAAGGGTGGTGTCATCTGCATATTTGAGGCTAGTGATATTCCCGGCAGTCTTGATTTCAGCTTGTGTTTCATCCAGCCCAGCTTTTTGCATGATGAACTCTGCATGTAAGTTAAATAAGCAGGGTGGCAATACAGAGCTTTGACGTACTCCTTTTCCTATTTGGAACCAGTCTGTTGTTTCACGTCCAGTTCTAACTGTTGCTTCCTGAACTGCATACGGATATCTCAAAAGGCAGGTCAAGTGGTCTAGTATTCCCATCTCTTGAAGAATTTTCCAGAGTTTCTTGTGATCCACATAGTCAAAGTCTTCAATGTACTGTAAAGTTTCAACTTCATCTCTACCAGAAGGAATGTATTTAATGGGCTTTATTAAAATGCAGCCTATTTATTAAGCACTTGCTCTCCTATCCAAGACTATATGGTAACTATCATCAGCTCCTTTTTATAGATGAAAAGTCAGAGATTTAGGGAGACTGAGCATTTTATCCAAGGAGTCAGAAAACAAATCTTTGACTTGAAACTAGATCTTTCTAATTTGAAGTCATGATACCACGTTGCCTCCAGTAACAAGTTTTGGACAATCAGGTAACTGAATTTAGAACTTTCAATATAGAAATGAGATTTATTAGTATTTCATTTTCTCATTGCAATATACAAAAGGGAAGAAATTAATGTTCTCCTTTTCCAATTTCATTCTTTAGAGTTTATTATGTTAAGAAGCTATAGCTCATTCTGCATATTTTCAGGTATATGTATACATATGTATATATATATTTTTTTCTTTTCCTCTCTGTGTTTATTTACTCATTTACTTTATTTTTTGTTTTTTATTTACCATAATATGATTGTGCTAAAGTCTATATTGCTTTTTTAGACCAAAGATTGTAGAAATATTTCTAGCATATACTTCTATTTAATTTACTTTTTACTGAATGACCTTATATTATATAGCTATACTAGTGTTTATTTAACTATCCTCTTTATATTCATAGACTTTGTTTATGCTCAGCATCTCTACTTCAAAACCTAATTCCTGTTATTGATCCCAAACCTACTTCCATCAGTCACCTTTCCTTCCAAGTTAGCAGCAACTCCATCTTTCCAGTATCTCAAGAGAAATCTCTCTTTCTCTCAGTCTTCACATACACAGGGTCAGTAAAGCCTGTTGGCTCTAACTTTAAAATATAACCTGAATTTGGTCACATCTTTTTAAGTTTCCACTGCCACCACCCTGGCCCAAGCCACTGTCTTCTCTAACCAGGAGTACTGCAACAACTGATGATGTCCTTCTCTACTGAAAACCCCTAATTCATTCACAGTAAAAGCCAACATTCCTGCCATAGGTCACAGAGTTAAATGCACCCCCACCCCCATCACCAGCCTTTGATCTCCCATGCTATCTCTCTCCCCTAGAGCTCCAGAGCTGAAAGTCTTTCCTGCAGCCTTTGATCTCCTGTCCCCTCGTTTCCCCAGATCCTTCTGACCACACAGCCATCTGGACTCTTTTTGTGACACACGGGCTTGCACCTGCCTCAGGGCCCTTCCACTGGCCATTCTCTCTACTTGATTCAGTCTGACAGTTGATGTCCACAAGGCCCCCTCCTTCACCTTCTTCAAGTCTTTTCTCAATGTCACCTTCTTAGTAAGGTTTATTCTAACTGCCACATTTAATTTTAGACTTCCATCTCACTACTACTGATCCTTTTGGCCAAGTTCTACTATGTTTTAATTACTTTTTGGCTATACCCCAGGGCATGTGGGATCTTAGTCCCCCGACCAGGGACAGAAACAACACTGCCTGTGTTGAAAGGCAGAGCCTTAACCACTGGACGGCTGGGGAATTTCCATATATATCTCTCTCTATCTCTATCTCTATCTCTATCTCTATCTCTATCTCTATATCTATATACATATATATTTAATATAGCCTGAAAGTGAAAGTGTCAGTTTCTCAATCATGTCCAACTCTTTGTGACCCCATGGACTATAGCTTGCCAGGCTCCTCTGTCCATAGAATTCTCCAGGCGAGAATACTGAAGTGGATTGTCATTTCCTTCTCCAGGGGATCTTCCAAACTCAGGGATCAAACTTGTGTTTTCTGCATTGCAACCATATTCTTTACCATCTGAGCCACCTGGGAAATCCATAATATAGCCTAGATTTCTTTAAAAAGTCATTATCTTTTATTGTTATTTTGTCTCTCTCTGTTTACAAGAATGTGACCTTAGGGGATATGGGGAAAAGGGGCAGGAGTCCTTGTGAACTTTATTCACTAATGTATCCCAAGTATCTAGAACGGAGTCTGAAGCATGAAGGCTGCTGAATAACTGTGGCTCAGACAGTAAAACGTCTGTCTACAATGCGAGAGACCCGGGTTCGATCCCTGGGTGGGGAAGATCCACTGGAGAAGGAAATGGCAATCCACTCTAATACTATTGCCTGGAAAATCCCATGGACAGAGGAGCCTGGTAGGCTACAGTCCATGGGGTAGCAAAGAGTCAGACACAACTGAGCGCCGTTCCGTTCCTGTAAGTGAATGAATGATCAGTGATGCTAATTCATGAGATATTGAAAATGCTATTCATTCAGTCGTGTCTGACTCTTTGCAACCCCATGGACTGTAGCCCACCAGGCTCCTCTGTCCATGGATTTCCTAGGCAAGAATATTGGAGTGGGTAGCCATTCCTTTCTCTGGGGGATCTTCCTGATCTAGAGATTAAACCTGTGTCTCTTGCAGCTCTTGCACTGGAAGGTGGATTCTTTACCACCTGAGCCCCCAGGGAATGCTAATTCACATCTGCTGTACATAATAAAAATGGACAGTATGAGTGATCAAATGTGATAGAAGTAGAATTTCAGAACCATAAGATGCTTTAAAGTTTATAAAATACAACTCATTTCAAAATTTAGAAAACAGCACCAGAGAAATGAAAGAGATTATACTGCTGGTTTATGGCAAAGAATAAGAAAATTCTGGATTTTTTGGTTTAGTGCTCTTCCCCAGTCCGTCACTGGTTTTGTTAGCTGTCCTCTAAGCTTAACCTAGACTTCTTGAGTCTCTGGAGGACAGTCATAATTATATTCAAATGGTGTTTAACTTATTCCTCTCAAGATATGTTGACTAATGCCAAAAGAAATGTCATCTTGATAGCTCATACACCAGCTCCAAGGATCCCCCACCCAACAGTCTGAGACCAGCCACCAGAACAAATGCAAATGAACCCCAGACTCAGGATCAGAGCACAGTGGGATCCCAGAATCCATCATCAATTGATTTAAGCACCTAGCCCTCTATAGCCTCCTCTGTTTTCATAGATGACTGTTTCTCACGTGAAGTTAATTTAAAAATCAATGTAAATGCTTATATATCTGAGAGACAATTCACATCTTACAAAAGATATTATTAGCCTTTGTGGTATTGAACAGGAACATCACTCGGGAAGAAATGAAGGCTCAGTAAGTTCTTCTCAGTAGGCAGATTTCTGCTGTCTCTTTGCTTTGTCCTCTTTCTCTAGATGTCATTCTTTTCTTCAGCAGAGTGGAAAAGCTGTGATAGTGAGTATCTAAGTTCTTTCATAACCAAATTAATTTCTGCTCTTCCAAATTGTTAATTTTCAATTATTTTTCCTAAATTCTTTTTTTTTTTTTTAACTATAGAGGAAGAACACCAAATAAAGGAAAATAAAAGAAAAAAGTCTGGAAAGAAGAAGAGAGATGCCACCCCTGATCCCACAACCACAGATATTTCCTACTGAGGATGTGGAGGAAATGACTTGTGGGAGCCACTTATCCACAGAAAAAAAGATGAAGGGAAAATCAAGGAAATTAAAAGATGTACTTACTGTTAGACATGATGGTCTCATAACCTTTAATGAACTGAATACTGGGGAAATAATTCTGTAACATTTTTGTGACTCAGCTTTATGAAAAAAAAATATTTCTTATACTTATTAAGAGCAATGCATCATGCTAGGGGCAGAAAATTATAAAAAGTAATATATCCGAAGTAGAAACAGTAATATCATAGTACAAAGGGCCAAAAGAGCCCAAACATTTAAAATCTGCCAAGAAAAGAAAAAAAAAAGAAAGAAACTTAAGACTCATACAGTAATCAATAGGCCTTAATTCTCCAAACACATGATGTTGAAAAACTATAATTGACAGTAATACTGTTTCCATATCAAATAAACATGAAAGGTAAGGAACTATGCATTTTTACAGCCTTAAACCAGAACATTTGAAGTGTTTACAGAAAATGGAAATATTGAGATTGCTTTTGTTGTATTCAGTCACTAAGTCATGTCTGACTCTTTTGCAACCCCATGGACTGTAGTCCCCCAGGCTTCTTTGTCCATGGGATTTTCCAGGCAAGAACACCGCAGTGGGTTGTCATTTCCTTCTCCAAGGGATCTTTCTAACCCAAGGATCAAACTCACATCTCTTGCATTGACAGCTGGATTCTTTACTATTGAACCACCAGAGGAAGCTCATATTATTGCTTTAGTGGGTTTCAAACCACCAGTGTCTAAGTTCTTCAAAAGAATATGATTTAAATTTAAATTTATAATGTATAAACACCCAGGAAAAAATGTCATTCCATGTTTAATTTTTTCCCTAGAGTTAAAATTTCCATAATTATCATGCATGTATGCTAAATTGCTTCAGTGGTGTCTGACTCTTTGCAACCTCATGGGCTATAGCTCCCCAGGCTCCTCTGTCCATGGAATTGTCCAGGCAAGAATACTAGACTGGATAACCATTCCCTTCTTTCCAACCCAGGGATTAAACCTGGGTCTCCTGCACTGGAGGGAGATTCTTTACCATTTGAGTCACCAGGGAAGTCCACCATAGATATCTAACCTGCATCTGGTAAAGATCATAGCTTAGGTCTACATTGCTTCTTGCTAGTGAGTTCCAGTCTTGTAAAAAGCCCAGCTCATCCATACTTGTCCCTGTCATCTATACTTCACTCTCAAGAGAATGTCATAGATATATATGCATATTACTATCAATATACTGTTTAGCGGGCTTTCCCTGTGGTTCATCAGTAAAGAATCCACCTGCCAATGCAGAAGACATAAGAGATACAGGTTCAGTTCCTGGGTTGAGAAGATCCCCTGGAGGAGGGCATGGCAATCCACTCCAGTATTCTTGCCTGGAGAATTCCATGAACAGAGTAGCCTGGCGGGCTACAGTTCATAGAGTCTCAAAGAGTCAGACATGACTGAAGCAACTTAGCACAACTGTTTAGCAAAGTTACCCAAGTAGTCACCCAGAGCATAGGTAAGAATACTAAAAATATTAAGGGGCACATGAAGAATAAGTACTTAAAGATTAACAAAGCCAGATTTGAAATTGTCCTAGCTTTTGCTTATTGCATATCTTTCAGGAAATTAATTTCTTTGAGCCTTGGTATTCTCTCTGGAAAATGAAGATTAAAATAAAGATCTCCTTTGCTGGATTAAAAAAAAAACACTTTATTGGAGTATAGTTGATTTACAATGCTGTGTTAGTTTCTGCTATACAGCCAAGTGGATCAGTTTATATACTTTTTTTAGATTATTTTCCCTTGTAGGCTGTTACAGAGTACTGCGTAGAGTTCTATGTGCTGTACAGTAGGTCTTTACTAGTTATCTCTTTGGTGAATGGATAAAAGACCATTCAGTGCCTGGATAGTTCTCAATGAACTGATCTGCTATTATTAGAAAGAAATATTCCCTCAAATCTTTTTGTGGGTTCTTAGTCATGTCTGACTCTGCGATCCCATGGGCTATAATCTGCCAGGTTCCTCTGTCCATGGGGATTTTCCAGGCAAGAATACTGGAGTGAGTTGTCATGCCCTCTTCCAGAGGATCTTCCCAACCCAGGGATCGAACCCAGGCCTCCTGCAATGCAGGGAGATTATTTATCATCTGAGCCACCAGCTCAGAACTTGGTTTCTTAATTGCATTGATTGGAAATGGAAAGTGCTTAGCAATCAATCAGCAATATTTCAGGCCAGATGGCAAAGCAGAGACAGGAAATAAAACACTCAATAGAGTAACTGCTGTACCCCCAGGCTATAATTTTGTTATTTAGAGCATAATCAATTCACCCAATCCATGCAAAGTGTTTCAGAAACAGCCTTATCCCTCATTGCCTTTATTGTAGAACAGAGACATTACACTAAAAATAGAAAGTATGCCATTTCATGTCTTCATAAAGTGATAAAGAAACTATCTCAGATAAATAGCATTTTTGTAAGCTTTATCTTCATCAAGCACAATTTTTTTTTCAATGTTTTAACAAATGTTTCATTGTTGTAGTCTTTTGTTTTGTTTTTTAGGGTTCTATTGTTTCTTTCTGTTTTACAGCCAGAGAAATAACAAATTGAGTTATTCATTCTTCTGAGTCTCGCAGAAACTGAAAGGTATTGGTATCTTCTCAAGAAATCCTGTTCTCCTAGCTTCCCATGGTTGATTCTTGATGAGAGAATTGATAAGAGTAGTATTTCAAACTCCATCTCCTGAAAATGTCAGAGCCAACACTGCAGTTAATGGGTCACTGTTCTGTCCACTCAGAGAATAGAAGCCACACAGAGAAAGATGTTTGCTCAGGCAAGAGACTGAGTCCATCAAGAAAATAAGAAGGAAAGATAGTAGATAGAGAGACTTAAAGACAATATAGTGACCCATATAGGTAAACATTTTGCTTCGTTTCATGATGGGTAAGACATCAATCTACTGTTTGTTGTTTTCCCAACTATCAGGATTTTCACTGATCAAAGACTAGAGTATTTCATTTCTCTTTATCTGAATTTGGGAAGAAAGGCCAAGGACAGGAATTCTGGGTCACTCTGTTCTTAAGAAAGTCTTTGAATTTCAGATACTCATGGCAGTGATAAAATACACAGATGGGTCCTAAATTCTACCTCTGCATTTATCCACCCAAATAAAATAGTCATTATCTACTGACTTGAAAACTGAAGTAAATGTTTCTAAGAATAAAACCAACAATGCATTATTTGTGCTACCTGTAAATAAAGAATTACTAAAGTTTACAAATAATACTAAAGCCAACTTTACTCAATGGTTTTGAGTTTCTCTCAAACTTAACCTATTATTTGAAGGTTAACCACAAACTAGACCAACTAGCTTAAGTTTTAACTTTTACCTCTTTCAAGCCTAGATCCTTCTGGAAGAGATATAAAAGTACAAAGAAAAGGCTAGAAGGCTTGCACAAAATAAAAATAGAAATGAAGAAGTGAAAAGCAAGTGAGCTGTATTTTTCCCAATCTCAGACTGTCTTGTATAATTCAAAGGTAACTCTTCACCCAGCCCTCGTGCCCATCTGGACCCCATATTCATGCTACTGTGCTTGTGATTTTTCTGTCAGAAGCCACATGGTGCCCTCTGCCTCCTAGCATGAGAAATATCTCCAGTGCTCTATCCATCAGTTTTCCACCGGCTGCACAAAACTAACAAAAACTACTAGAGGAGCAAGCATAAATAGCTCCTATAAACTATAAGAGGTTTGTTTTAAAATACTGTTGGCATCAATTAAGTATGAGAACATCAAGCTATGGTGCAATAGGGAATTAGAGAACATGGAATGCAGCAGCATGCATTTTTGAACCTCACTTCAACTCTGGGCAAGGAAGAATTAAAGGAGCCATTGAACAAAGACACTAAAAAGGGATCAAAAGGACCGGCTGCCGACCATTGACAGAAACACAGGTTTTAGGTTTCACTGGGATTAGCTGACTTCAATTAATATACAAGGTGGTTCTCTAGATCCCATTGCCCTTCTTATCTGTTATTCGTGAGAGAATTAACAGTACAGAAAATTATTTCAGTAACTATTTTCTCAGTTTCCCAATGGTTGGGAGATTGCATTGGAGAGTTTCATTTATTTATGTTAATCAATGCCTTAGGGAAATGGGATTCTTGGGAAGGTGTTGACAAACTACTATCACACAGGGAAAACCCAGTCACCCAACTTGTTTTTGTTAATGAAGCTTTATTGTAACATAATCATATTCATTTATGTATTGTCCATGGCTAATTTTGGGCTACCATAGTAGAATTGAATAGTTATACCAGAAACCACACGACCCTAAAGGCCAAAAATATTTTACTACCTGGTCCTTTATAGAAAAGTTTTGTTGACTTCCATCTTAGTTATTTAGTTTAATTCTTTCACAGAATGTCATTGAGAAATTTTCCTGCCATTTGACTGAAGCAAAATAATAATATGATAATCCAAGAAAGAAGCTGTCACTCTCTGAAAGTCTACCTCAAATTTATGACAGGTTTGAAGGATGAAAACTAGGAGGACTATCTAGACCAGTAGAAAAACTTAACCTGAATTTTACTTTTATAACAAGTAAAAAGGGTTTTTTTTGTTTGTTTGTTTTTTTTTTTTTTTTAAATTTCTGCACATTCTTTCTATACTAACTAGCGTCAGGTTTATGCTGATACATGGTTCCAATCATTTCTCTCATTAATTTTTCACTTAATAATCATCTTCTCAATAAACAACTTTTTTCTTTTTTTTTTTTTTTTTAATCTGATGTGCCATGGTGTTTGTCTTTTCTCTAGTCTCTTCGACTTCTTGAGGAGCTGATTTAGAAAATGCTATTTCTCCATATGTCCCTCGGAAATTGTTCAACTTTTGATAATATGAAAGTCTTCCTAGAAAAGAAGTTTTATGTAATAGATGTGGACAATTTAACATGATATTGTTGAAGGTGTGGAGAAACAAACACTCTTGTTTGTGACAAATAAAATTATATGTTGACACAATCTCTAAGGAAGGCAATTTAGCAATATTTAATTAAGTCACAAAGACACAACCCTTTGACCTAGCATTTCTAGCTTAAGGAAATTATCCCATAAGTCTACATTATCTACATATTTTTGAGTGATGCATGTATGGAGTTTCTGGATTGGTGACCATTTGGAGGCTTAGGAACAAAGATGGGCTCGCAGAAAACATAGACCCATGCCCTATCCCCACACCTTTCCCTATGCATTTCTTCCATCTAGCTGTTCTTGTATTACAATCTTTTGTAGTAAACTAGCAACGTAGTTTTTAAAAAAATATATATGTAAAAAGGTATTATTTGCAGTTTTGTCTTTTTGGGTTTCCTTAGTGGCTCAGATGGTAAAGAATTTGCCTGCAATGCAGGAGACTTAGGTTCGATCCTTGGGTTGGGAAGAACCCATAGAGAAGGGAAGAGCTACCCACTTTAGTATTCTGGCCTGGAATATTCTACGGACAGAGGAGCCAGGCAGACTACAGTCCATGAGGTTGCAAAGAGTCTAACACAACTGAGTGACTTTCATTATTGTCTTTTTTACCAAAAGAATGATATTTAAAGATACTTTTGTAACTTAAATATCTCTTGGTTGGAGACTTAGTAAAATATATTAAGGCACATCCATATCTTCCATACACCAGTGGAGTGTGACTGTTTGAAAAAGAATAGATACATGTTCAAATACTAAGGCAAACATTCTTTTGTTTAAATAATTAACAAAACCTTATTGATCTCTTAAGTCTACACTAAGTACTATGGTAGGAAAAGAAGATACATTAGACAAAAATAGTTCCTGTTTATGTGGAATACCAACCGTCAAATAAATGAGTATGGATGTATCTATAGAGTGGCAACAGGGTAAAGGCAAATGCAAGGAGGATGGGGGTGGCCCAGTTCTGTTCGGTTCAGTTGCTCAGTCGTGTCCGACTATTTGTGACCCAATGGACTGCAGCATGCCAGGCCTCCCTATCCATAACCAACTCTCGGAGACTACCCAAATTCATGTGCATTGAGTCAGTGATGCCATCAAACCAGCTCATCCTCTGTAATCCCCTTCTCCTCCTGCCCTCAATCTTTCCCAGCATCGGGGTCTTTTCAAATGAGTTAGCTCCCAGCATCAGATGCCCAAAGTACCAGTCCTTCCAATGAACACCAAGAACTGATCTCCTCTACAATGGACTGGTTGGATCTCCATGCAGTCGAAGGGACTCTCAAGAGTCTTCTCCAACACCACAGTTCAAAAGCATCAATTCTTATGTGCTCAGCTTTACTTACAGTCCAACATTCACATCCATATTCCTTTTCCTATTTGGAACAAGTTTGTTGTTCCCTGTCCAGTTCTAACTGTTGCTTCCTCACCTGCATATAGATTTCTCAAGAGGCAGGTCAGGTGGTCTGGTATTCCCCTCTCTTTCAGAATCCTGCACAGTTTATTGTGATCCACACAGTCAAAAGCTTTGGCAAAGTCAATAAAGCAGAAGTAGATATTTTTCTGCAACTCTCTTGCTTTTTTGATGATCCAGCAGATGTTAGAAATTTGATCTCTGGCCTTTTCAAAAACCAGCTTGAACATCTGGAATTTCATGGTTTATGTATTTCTGAAGCCTGGCTTGGAGAAATTTGAGCATTACTTTGCTAGAGTGTGAGATGCGTGCAATTGAGCAGTAATTTAAGCATTTTTTTGGCATTGCCTTTCTTTGGGATTGGAAAGAAAACTGACGTTTTCCAGTCCTGTGCCACTGCTGAGTTTGCCAAACTTGTTGCTAAAGCTGAAATTCCAGTACTTCGGCCACCTCATGAGAAGAGTTGACTCATTGGAAAAGACTCTGACACTGGGAGGGATTGGGGACAGGAGAAGAAGGGGACGACAGAGGATGAGATGGCTGGATGGCATCACAGACTCAATGGATGTGAGTCTGAGTGAACTCCGGGTGATGGTGATGAACAGGGAGGCCTGGCGTGCTGTGATTCATGGGGTCTCAAACAGTCGGACACGACTGAGCGACTGAACTGAACTGAACTGAACTGTTGGCATATTGAGTACAACACTTTCGTAGCATCATCTTTAGGTTTTGAAACTGCTCAACTGGAATTCCATCACCTCCACTAGCTTTGTTTGTAGTGATGTTTCCTAGGCTCACTTGACTTCACATTCCAAGATGTCTGGCTCTAGGTGAATGATCACAAGTTCGTGATAACCTGGGTCGTGAAGATCTTCTCTGAACAGTTCTGTGTATTCTTGCCACCTCTTCTCATTATCTTCTGCTTCTGTTAGGTCCATACCATTTCTGTCCTTTACTGAGCCCATCTTTGCATGAAATGTTCCCTTTGTATCTCTAATTTTCCTGAAGAGATCTCTGGTTATTTTACTCTGTTTCTTTGCACTGATCACTGAGGAAGGCTTTCTTATCTCTTCTTGTTATTCTTTGGAACTCTGCATTCAGATGGGTATATCTTTCCTTTTCTCCTTTGCTTTTTGCTTCTCTTCTTTCCAGTTATTTGCAAGGCCGCCTCACACAGCCATTTTGCTTTCCTGCATTTCTTTATGTTGGGGATTGTCTTGATCCATGTTTCCTGGGCAATTTCACAAACCTCAGTCCATAGTTCTTCAGGCACTCTGTCTCTCAGATCTAGGCCCTTAAATCTATTTCTCACCTCCTCTGTATAATCATGAGGGATTTGATTTAGGCCATACCTGAGTGGCTAGTGGTTTTCCCCATGTTCTTAAATTTAAGTCTGAATTTGGCAATAAGGAGTTCATGATCTGAGCCACAGTCAGCTCCCAGTCTTCTTTATGCTGACTATATAGAGCTTCTCCATCTTTGGTTGCAAAGAATATAATCAGTCTGATTTCACTGTTGACCATCTGGTAATGTCCATGTGTAGAGTGTTCTCTTGTGTTGTTGAAAGAGAGTGTTTGCTATGACCAGTGTGTCCTCTTGACAGAACTCTATTAGCCTTTGCCATGCTTCATTCCATACCCCAAGGTCAAACTTGCCTGTTACTCCAGGTGTTTCTTGACTTCCTACTTTTGCATTCCAGCCCCTGTAATGAAAATAACTTTTGTGTGTGTGTGTGTGTGTGTTAGTTCTAGAAGGTCTTGTATGTCTTCACAGAACCTTTCAACTTCAGCTTCTTCTGTTTTACTGTTTGGAGCATAGACTTGGATTACCATGATATTGAATGGTTTGCCTTGGAAACGAACAGAGACCGTTCTGTCGTTTTTGACATTGCATCCAAGTATTGTATTTCAGACTCTTGTTGACTATGATGGTTACTCCTTTTCTTCTAAGAGATTCTTGCCCACAACAGTAGATATAATGGCCATCTGATTTAAATTCACCCATTCCAGTCCATTTTAGTCACTGATTCCTAGAATGCTAACATTCACTCTTGCCATCTCGTTTGACCACTTCCAATTCCAGGTCCCTACGCAATACTGCTCTTTACAGCATCAAACTTTGCTTCTATCATCGTCCACAGCAGGATGTTGTTTTTGCTTTGGCTCCATCCCTTCATTCTTTCTGGAGTTATTTCTCCACTGATCTCCAGTAGCATATTGGGCACCTAATGACCTCGGGAGTTCCTCTTTCAATGCCCTATCTTTGTGCCTTTTCATACTGTTCACGGGGTTCTCAAGACAAGAATACTGAAGTACTTTGTCATTCCCTTCTCCAGTGGACCACGTTTTGTCAGAACTCTCCACCTTGACCCATCCATCTTAGGTGGCCCTACATAGCATAGTTTCATTGAGTTAGACAAGGCTATGGTCCATATGATCAGGTTGGTTAGTTTTCTGTGACTGAGTTTTCAGTCTGCCTGTCCTCTGATGCCCTCTCTCAGCGCTTACTGTCTTACTGGGATTTCTGTTACCTTGGACGTGGGGTATCTCTTCACAGCTCCTCCAACTAAGCTGCTGCTCCTTATGTTGGATGTGGGGTATCTCCTCACGTGGGGTGGCCCAAAATTACTGCTATTTATTAAGAGTTGTTAAGGAATTTCTCCATGTTTGGAAGTGTTCCTTCCTCTGCAATCTTTGGAAAGAATTTTAGAAGGATACACATTAGCTCTTCTCTAAATGTTTGACAGAATTCTCCTGTGAAGCCATCTAGCCTTGGGCTTTTGTTTTGGGGGGAATTTTTGGTCACAACTTGAATTTCACTGCTTGTAATTGGGTTGTTCACAATTTTTATTTCTTCCAGGTTATCTTTTTTATTGCCATATAGTTTTCCATAATAGTCTCATAATCCTTTGTATTTCTGCATTGCCTGGTGTAATCTCTTTTTCATTTCTAATTTTTTTTTTTATTTGATTCTTGTCTCTTTTCGTCTTGAATCTGGCAAAAGTTTTGCCAATTTTGTTTATCTTCTCAAACAAACTGCTTTTAGTTGTATTAATCTTTCCAATTGTTTATTTCTTTTATTTTAGTTTTTTTTTTTTCATTTACTTCTGCTTGGATATTTACAATTTCTTTCTTTCTACTAATTTTGGGGTTTTTCTATTCTTTTTCCTTGCCACTTCTTAACATCTTTAACTTCTCTTAGGTTCATATGATTTCTGTCCTTATTTTGTCCATCTTTGCATGAAATGTTCCTTCATATCTCTAGTTTTCTTGAAGAGATCTCTTGTCTTTCCCATTTTATTGTTTTCCTCTATTTTTTTGCATTGGTTACTGAGGAAGGCTTTCTTATCTCTCCTTGCTATTTTTTGAAACTCTGCATTCAGATGGGTATATCTTTCCTTTTTTCCTTTGCCTTAAGCTTCTCTTCTTTTCTCAGCTATTTGTAAGACTTCCTTACCAACAAGACAGACATTTTGCCTTTGTGCATTTCTTTTTCTTGGGGATGGTCTTGATCACTGTCTCCTGTACAATGTCATGAACCTCCTTGCATAGTTCTTCAGGCACTCTATCAATCAGATATAATCCCTTGAATATGTTTGTCACTTCCACTGTATAATCACAAGGGATTTGATTTAGGTCATAGGTGAATGGTCTGTGGTTTTCCCTACTTTCTTCAATTTGTTTGCATTTTGCATTAAGCAGTTCAGGATCAGAGCCACAGTCAGCTCCTAGTCTTTTTTTTTTTTTGCTGACTCTATAAATCTTCTCCATCTTTGACTGCAAAGAGTATAATCAATCTGATTTCAGTATTGACCATATAGTAATATCCATGTGTACAGTCTTCTTTTGTGTTTTTGGAAGAGAGAAGGTAATGGCAAACCATTTCAGTATTCTTGCCTTGAGAACCCCATGATCAGTATGAAAAAGCAAAAAGAACCATTTTAAAAAGTAATATAAAAGATTTGCTTAAAATATCTACATTTGCAATGTATCAGACATTGCATCTTAAACAACTTCTTAAAATTCCAGTGAAGAATTATGAATGTTAACTTAAAAATGTTTGAAGTAAGAATTTCAAAGAACTATTTTAGAGGAGATTATTGCATTACTTCTTTCCCCTCAAAGATTCAGCCCTTTCTCCTTTTCTCTTAATCATTCTATTTTTATCTTGCTTATTTACTCTTTCCGGATAAAAATAGGAGCAATGAGAAGATTTCCACTCTCTGTCCACCCAGCCAAAGCTATCCTTGTACACTTGATAACTTAGGGAGAATGATGTTGATATCTGATTCTTGATCTCCAAAGAAGATTTACCTTTGGAACTAGAGATCAGGCATGACCACTCAAAGCTCTTCTGTGGCAGAAGGTTTTTTTATAGTGAAAATGAAAAGAGAAAGCTTCTGGCATAGATATCAAAAGAGGGTGGAGAGTGTCGCACTTGCTAGTCTTCAGCAAGTTAGCTCTATACTTTTAAAATAGTTATCACAATAAATCAAAAGAATGTTTCAAGGTTGTAGAAATTTTACCAGATCCACTCCCACAATTTACATTTTAAGATAACAGGATTAGGCAGAAGGTTTTTAAGGAGAAACTGTCCTCAGGCAGGATACAAACAGTTCAATTCAATTCAGTTCAGTCCCTCAGTCCAGTCTTACTCTTGGCAACCCCATGAATTACAGCACACCAGGCCTCCCTGTCCATCACCAACTCCCGGAGTTCACTCAGACTCGTGTCCATCAAGTCGGTGATGCCATCCAGCCATCTCATCCTCTGTCATCCCCTTCTCCACCTGTGCCCAAACCATCCCAGCATCAGGGTCTTTTCCAATGAGTCAACTCTTCCCATGAGGTGGCCAAAGTATTGGAGTTTCAGCTTTAGCATCAGTCCTTCCAATGAACACCCAGGACTGATCTCCTTTAGAATGGACTGGTCGGATTTCCTTGTAGTCCAAGGGACTCTTAAGAGTCTTCTCCAGCACCACAGTTCAAAAGCATCAATTCTTCGGTACTCAGCTTTCTTCACAGTCCAACTCCCACATCCATACGTGACCACTGGTAAAACCATAGCCTTGACTAGACCGACCTTTGTTGGCAAAGTAATGTCTCTGCTTTTGAATATGCTATCTAGGTTGGTCATAACTTTCCTTCCAAGGAGTAAGGGTCTTTTAACTTAATGACTTCAATCATCATCTGCAGTGATTTAAGGAGCCAAAAATAAATAAATAAATAAATAAGTAAAGTCTGACACTGTTTCCACTGTTTCCCCATCTATTTCCCATGAAGTGATGGGACCAGATGCCATGATCTTCGTTTCCTGAATGTTGAGCTTTAAGCCAACATTTTCACTCTCTTCTTTCACTTGCATCAAGAGGATTTAGTTCCTCTTCAATTTTTACCATAAGGGTGGTGTCATCTGCATATCTGAGGTTATTGATATTTCTCCCAGCCGTCTTGATTCCAGCTTGCGCTTCTTCCAGCCCAGCTTTTCTCATGATGTACTCTGCATACAAGTTAAATAATCAGGGTGACAATATACAGCCTTGACATACCCCTTTTTCTGTTTGGAACCAGTCTGCTGTTTCATGTCCAGTTCTAACTGTTGCTTCTTGACCTGCATATAGGTTTCTCAAGATGCAGGTCAGATGGTCTGGTATTCCCATATCTTTAAGAATTTTCCACAGTTTATTGTAATCCACACAGCCAAATTATTTGACATAGTCAATAAAGCAGAAATAGATGTTTTTCTGGAACTCCCTTGCTTTTTTGGTGATCCAGCTGATGTTGGCAATTTGATCTCCGGTTCCTCTTCCTTTTCTGAAACCAGCTTGAACATCTGGAAGTCCATGGTTCACGTATTGCTGAAGCCTGGCTTGGAGAATTTTGAGCATCACTTTACTAAAGTTTGAGTTGAGTGCAATTGTGCAGTAGTTTGAGCATTCTTTGGCATTGTCTTTCTTTGGAATTGGAATGAAAACTGAACTTTCCAGTCCTGTGGCCACTGCTGGGTTTTCCAAATTTGCTGGGCTATTGAGTACAGGACTTTCACCACATCATCTTTTAGGATTTGAAATAGTTCAACTGGAATACCTCCACCTCTACTAGCTTTGTTCATAGTGATGCTTCCTAAGGCCCACTTGACTTCACATTCCAGGATGTCTGGCTCTAGGTGAATGATCACACCACCATGATTATCTGGGTCGTGAGGAACTTTTTTGTACAGTTCTCCTGTGTGTTCTTGCCACCTCTTCTTAATATTTTCTACTTCTGTTAGGTCAATACCATTTCTGTCCTTTATAGAGTCCATCTTTGCATGAAATACTCCCTTCGTATCTCTAATTTTCCTGAAGAGATCTCTAGTCTTTCCCATTCTGTTGTTTTCCTCTATTTCTTTGCATTGATCGCTAAGGAATGCTTTCTTATCTCTCCTTGCTATTTTTTGAAACTCTGCATTCAGATGCTTATATCTTTACTTTTCTCCTTTGCTTTTCACTTTTCTTTTCACGGCTATTTGTAAGGCCTCCTCAGACAGCCGTTTTGCTTTTTTGCATTTCTTTTCCATGGGGATGGTCTTGATCCCTGTCTCCTGTACAATGTCACAAACCTCCATCCATAGTTCATCAGACATTCTATCAGATCTTGACCCTTAAATCTATTTCTCACCTCCACTGTATAATCATAAGGGATTTTATTTAGGTTATACCTGAATGGTCTAGTGGTTTTCCATACTTTCTTCAATTTAAGTCTGAATTTGGCAATAAGGTGTTCATGATCTGAGCCACAGTCCTCTCCCCTTCTTGTTTTTGCTGACTGTAAAGAGCTTCTCCATCTTTGGCTGCAAAGAATATACTCAATCTAATTTCAGTGTTGACCATCTGGTGATGTCCATGTGTAGAGTCTTCTCTTGTGCTGTTGGAAGAGGGTGTTGTCTATGACTAGTGCATTCTCTTGGGTGAACTCTATTAGCCTTTGTCCTGCTTCATTCCGTACTCCAAGGCCAAATTTGCCTGTTACTCCAGGTATTTCTTGGCTTCCTACTTTTACATTCCAGTCTGCTATAATGAAAAGGATGTCGTATTATTATTATTATTATTATTATTATTATTATTATTATTATTTTTGGTGTTAGTTCTAGAAGGTCTTCATAGATCCGTTCAGCTTCAGCTTATTCAGCGTTACTGATTGGGGCATAGGCTTAGATCACTGTGATACTGAATGGTTTACCTTAGAAATGAACAGAGATCATTCTGTCGTTTTTGAGATTGCATCCAAGTATTGCATTTCAGACTCTTTTGTTGACCATGATGGTTACTCCATTTCTTCTAAGGGATTCCTGCCCACACTAGTAGATATAATGGTCATCTGATTTAAATTTACCCATTCCAGTCCGTTTTAGTTCATTGATTCCTAGAATGTTGATATTCACTCTTGCCATCTCCTGTTTGACCACTTCCAGTTTGCCTTGATTCATGGACCTAATATTCCAGACTTAGTACAAAGATTAAACTGAGTTGTTTGTTGTGTAATCATCAGTTTCAGACTTAAACAAATAATAACAATAATAATAAAATTATGTGACTAAGAGTAAAGAATTTAGGAAAAAAGTCATTTGTCCTTTCCTCCTCCTTGAGAATTCCAGACACTTATCTCCTCTTCAGCTTCTTCAGCATTATTGGTCTGGGCATAGACTTGGATTACTGTGTTACTGAATGGTTTGCCTGGAAATGAACAGAAATCATTTGGTCACTTTTGAGATTGCATCCCAGTACTGCATTTCGGACTCTTGTTTTCTATGATGGCTACTCCATTTCTTCTAAGGAATTCTTGCCCGCAATAGTAGATATAATGGCCATCTGAGTAAAATTCACCCATTCCAGTCCATTTTAGTTTACTATTCCTAAAATGTTGATGTTCACTCTTGCTGTCTATTATTTGAGCACTTTCACTTTGCCTTGATTTATGGACCTAACATTCGAGGTTCCTATGCAATACTGCTCTTTACATCATCAGACTTTACTTCCATTTCCAGTCATATCCATAACTGGGTTTTTTTTGCTTTGGCTCCATCCCTTCATTCATTCTGAAGTTAGTTCTCTACTGATGTCCTGAAGCATATTGAGCACCTACCGACCTGAGGAGTTCATCTTTCAGTGTCCTATATTTTCATATTGTTCATGGCATTCTCAAGGCAAGAATACTGAAGTACTTTGTCATTCTCTTCTCCAGTGGACCACATTTTGTCAAATCTCTCCTCCATGATCCATCCATCTTGGCTGGTCCTATATGGCATGGCTCATAGTTACATTGAGTTAGTCAAGGCTGTGGTCCTTGTGATCAGATTAATTAGTTTTCTGTGATTGTGGATTTCAGTCTGTCTGCCTTCTGATAGAGAAAGATAAGAGGCTTATTGGAACTCCCTGATGAGAGAGACTGACTGAGGGGTGAACTGGGTCTTGTTCTGATGGGTGGGGCCATGCTCAGCAAATCTTTAATCCAATTTTCTGTTAACGGGCAGGGCTGTGTTCCCTCCCTGTTATTTCCCCTGAGGCCAAACTATGGTGGGGGTAATGAAGATAATGGCAACCTCCTTCAAAAAATCCCATGCACGCATTGCTACACTCAGTGCCCCCAGACACCACTGACCCACACCTCTGCCAGAGACTTCTGGACACTCATGGGCAAGTCTGGGTCAGAATCTTATGGGGTCACTGCTCCTTTCTCCTGGGTTCTGATGTGCACAAGGTTCTGTTTGTGCCCTCCCAGAGTCTGTTTCCCCAGTCCTGTGTAAGCTCTGCAGGCTCTATGGTGGAGTTAATGGCAACCTCCTCCAAGAGGGCTTATGCCATACCCAGATATATTTCAGCTAGAGCCCCTGCCCCTGCAGCAGTCCACTGCTGACCCATACATCCTCAGGAGACACTCAAACACAGTACTGTCTGTCTCTGTGGTGTCTCTGGATCCTGGTGTGCACAAGGTATGTTTGAGCCATCTGAGCATCTCTGGCAGGTATGCGGTTTAATTCTAAATGCTATTTCGCCCCTCCTACCTACTGTCTGGGGCTTTCCTGCCCTTGGACATGAGGTATCTCCTCACAGTTGCTACAGCCACCAAACAAGCACCACACAGCTACTGCTCCAGCGCCATTCAATATCATAGTAATCCAAGTCTATGTCTCGACCAATAATACGGAAGTAGCTGAAGCTGAATGGTTCATTGAAAACCTACAAGACCTTCTAGAACTAACACCTCCCCCCCCCACCCAAAGATGTCCTGTTCGTTATGGAGGAATGGAATGCAAAAGAAGGAAGTCAAGAAATACTTGGAGTAACAGGCAATTTGGCCTTGGAGTACGGAATGAAGCAAGGTAAAGACTAACAGAGTTTTGCCAAGAGAACTCACTGGTCATAGCAAACACTGTCTTCCAACAACAGAAGAGAAGACTCTACACATGGACATCACCAGATGGTGAATACTGAAATCAGATTGATTATATTATTTGCAGCCAGAGATGAAGAAGCTCTATAGAGTGAGCAGAAACAAGACCTGGAGTTGACTTTGGCTCAGACCATGAACTCCTTATTTCTAAATTCAGACTTAACTTGAAGAAAGTAGGGAAAACCAATAGATCATTAAGGTATGACTTAAATCAAATCCCTTGAGATAATACAGTGGGAGTAAAAAAAATAGATTCAAGGGATTAGATCTGATAGAGTGCCTGAAGAATGATGGATGAAGGTTTGTGACATTGTACAGGAGGCAAGTATTAAGACCATCCCCAAGAAGAAGAAATAAAAAAAGGTAAAATGGTTGTCTGAGGAGGCTTTACAAACCTCTATGAGAAGAAGAGAAGCAAAGGGCAAAGGAGAAAAAGAAAGATATAAGCATCTGAATGCAGAGTTCCAAAGAATAGCAAGAAGCTATAAGAAAGCCTTTCTCAGTGATCGGTGCAAAGAAATAGAGGAAAACGACAGAATGGGAAAGACTAAAGACCTCTTAAAGAAAATTAAAAGTATCAAGGGAAATTTTCATGCAAAAATGGGAACAATAAAGGACAGAAATTATATGAACCTAACAAAGCAGAAGATATTAAGAAGAGGTGGCAAGAATACACAGAAAACTATGCAAAAAGGATCTTGATGACCCAGGTAATCACAAAGATGTGGTCACTCACCTAGAGCCAGACTTCCAGGAGTGCGAAGTCAAGTGGGCCTAAGAAAGAATCACTACAAACAAAGTTAGTGGAGGTGATGGAATTCCAGTTGAGCTATTTCAAAGATACTTAAAATATAATGATTTTAAAGTGCTGCATTCAGTATGTCAGCAAATTTGGAAAACTCAGCAGTGGCCACAGGACTGGAAAAGGTCAGTTTTCATTCCAGTCCCAAAGAATCCTTAAACTACTGCACATTGCACTCATCTCACACGCTAGTAAAGTAAGGCTCAAAATTCTCCAAGCCAGGCTTCAACAGTATATGAACCATGAACTTCCAGATGTTCAAGCTGGATTTAGAAAAGGCAGAGGAACCAGATATCAAATTGCCAACATCTGTCAGATCAATGAAAAAGCAAGAGAGTTTCAGAAAAATACTATTTCTGCTCTATTGATTATGTCAAAGCCTTTGACTGTGTGAATCACCACAAACTGTGGGAAATTCTGCCTCGTGAGGAATCTGTTTGCAGGTCAGGAATCAACAGTTCGAACTGGACATAGAACAACAGACTGTTCCCAAATCAGGAAAGGAATACCTCTAGGCTGTATATTGTTACCCTTTGCATCATGAGAAATGCTGCACTGGATGAGAACAAGCTGGAATCAAGATTGCTGGGAGAAATATCAATAACCTCAGATATGCAGAAGGCGCCACCCTTACGGCAGGAAGCAGAGATAAACTGAAAAGCCTCTTGATGGAAGTGAAAGAGGAGAGAGAAAATTTTGGCTTAAAGCTCAGCATTTAGAAAACTAAGATCATGGCATCTGGTCCCACCACTTCATGGCATATAGACAGGGAAACAGTGTTACTGAAGGGAACAGGGAAACAAAGTTACTGAAGATGGTAACTGCTGCCGTGAAATTAAAAGACATTTGCTCCTTGGAAGAAGAGTTATAATCAAACTAGACAGTATATTAAAAGCATAGACATTACTTTGCCAACAAATGTCCATGTAGTCAAAGCTATGATTTTTCCAGTCCTCACGTATGAATGTAAGAGTTGGACTAAAAAGAAGGCTGAGCATCGAAGAATTGATGCTTTTGAACTGTGGTGTTGGAGAAGACTCTTGAGAGTCCCTTGGACAGCAAGGATATCCAACCACTCCATCTTAAAGGAAATCAGTCCTGAATATTCATTGGAAGGACTGATGCTGAAATTGTAACTCCAATACTTTGGCCACCTGATGTGAAGAACTGACTCATTTGAAAAGACCTTGGTGCTGGGAAAGATTTAAGGTGGGAGGAGAAGGGGATGACAGAGGATGAGATGGTTGGATGGCATCACCGACTCAATGAACATGAGTTTGAGTAAACTTTGGGAGTTGGTGATAGTCAGGGAGGCCTGATAATCTGCAGTCCATGGGGTTACAAAGATTTGAATACCTCTGAGCAACTGAATTGACTCATCTCTCTTTGGGAATCCCAGATTCCTCTCTCCTCCTCGGGGACCCTGAACTTCTTATTAACCTATCTAGGAACTGATTCTTTCATGCTCGACTTCCCTGACCCCAGAGTACCATCACTACCCTCTGGCTAGTGCATGTTTTTGAATGTGTTTGTTGATTCCTGGTTTGGGAATATACACTGGAGGACAAAATGGCAACTCACTCCAATATTCTTGCCTGGAAAATCCCATGGACAGAAAAGCTTTGCGGTTTATAGTCCCTGGGGTCATGAAGAATCAGACCTGACTGAGCATGGATATGCACAAGGAGTGGACGTTTCCTCATTGCTCCTACTTTAATATGTGAAAAAGAGACTGTACCAGGGAGAGAACAAATAACTAATAATACTGATTCATTTGTAAAGACAGGGATCAGAAATAGAATCAGTCCTGTAATTCTGATTTCACTCTTTCTACTAAATGTTTAGTTTGAAGCTATAAAAGGAAATGGAAGGCAAAATTGACATCAGTAAATAAATTTTCCTGAAATACTACTAACCCCAATCTACCCTTAGGTGCACTAGAATGTGAGACTTCTTGGGCTGGTATGTGGTCTTTAGTGTCTGACACACAGGCAAGTATTTTGAAAAGTAATTGCCAAATGAATAAATTAAAAAACTTATTTTATTTGCTTTTTATACATTGTCTTATAAAGAGACAATTTTATTTTTCAAATTTATTCAGCATATGGATTAAGTCCCTACTATGCTTTAGGTACTTGTCTATATCCAGAAGGTAGTCAACAGTGAACAAAGTAGTCATCAGTGAACAAAGACAAACACGGTTTAGAATTATTTATAAAACAGAAACAGACTCACAGACTGAGAGAATGACATGGTTACTAGCGGGGAAGGGTAGGGGAGAAAGATAGATTGGGATTGGAAAGTGTAGGGAGTTAGGGATTGACACACACATACTACTATATTTAAAATAGATAACCAACAAGGACCTACTGTACATAGCACAGGGAATTCTGCTCAAGATTCTATAATATTTAAGTGGTAAAAGAATTTGGAAAAGAACAGATGCATGTATAACTGAATCACGTTGCCTTACACTTGAAACTAATATAACATTGTTAATCAAATATACTACAATATATTTTTTAAGTGTTCTATCTATTCAGAGTTTATAAATTCAAAAAATATCAGCTAGACTAAATATTTTTTTGTGTAACTCAATAGACTTAGTAAAAACTCATAGCTAGAAAGAAGTTCAGATATTGTAATGGCCTTAATCATGAAGTAACTAGAGTCAAGAAAATTTAAGGTATTTGTCCCAAATCAAACAGGTAGCTCATGTCATAGTTGTGGACTTCATTCCCAGAGCTTTGTTCATTATCATCAACCTTGCTGCCAAGGATATATAATTGACTCAGTATGATTAGAGACAAGGGTCTCAATGTGCAGGCAAGTTTTTTGTCTGTGTGTTTGTTTAAAAAATAGATTCTTGTGAACTGTGAATTGTCTGCATGGCTGAATTTAATACTGCCTTCAGTTTTCACGTATACATGGTCATCTGCTCTTTGCAATTTGTCACTTATAGAATATTCACGATAATATCTTCATTTGGTGAACTGAAGTCTTCTTACATTTAGCATCTTTTAGAAATGTTAATTTCAAAGAGAAATAATGTGTTACAGCAAAGATAGGCAAATTAAACCATAGGCCGAATCTGTCTTGGTGTCTATTTTTGTACAATCTATGAGCAAAAAAAAAATGATTTTCACATTTTTAAATAAATAGAAAAAAAATAGAACAGCATGTTCTATTTCACATAACATGTGAAAATGATATGAAATTCGAATTTTAATTTTCTATTAATGCAATTTTATCAAAACACAGCCATGCTCATTCAAGTGATGTCGATGTCTGCTTTCTCAATACAACAGCAAAATCGAATGTTTACAACAGATACCGTGAGGCCTGTAAAGCTTAATGCACTTACTCACTGGCCCTTTATGAATAAAGTTTAGTTACCCTTGCATTTCAAAACCAAATATCTTATTATTCTTTCCTCTTGCTCCCAACATTTGTGGGACATTTACATAGCTATTTAATAGGAACCAGTGATTTCAGTATTTGAGGACTACACTAAAGCTATAACAAATTGCAAATAACCCAAATTAGGTCCAGATTTTTCTTTACTTTCTCTTCTTATTTAATACTGTGCTAATGTCTGTATAACCCTCCCCTTAAAAAATTACAGTTTATAAGAGGTGTTTGCATTTGGTAGAAATAAAAGCTTTCTACAGCCACCAGCAGAAGATTTGCCCTAAGCTACTTTGTAATGGGAGAGAAGGACCAGTCTCTCAGAAATCTACCAAAATTATCTGCAAGGGAGGATGTGGCTTTTTTTTTTTTTAATGGTTACTGTGCTTCAAGCTCCTTATACTCTATGCCTAGATGGTTAAAATTAAACATTTTACATAGATTTAAAAGTAATGTTCATTGAGAAGAGAGTTCTGTGCTGCTAATAGACATACTGTCTAGTCAAGGCTATGGTTTTTCCTGTGGTCATGTATGGATGTGAGAGTTGGACTGTGAAGAAGGCTGAGCACTGAAGAATTGATGCTTTTGAACTGTGGTGTTGGAGAAGACTCTTGAGAGTCCCTTGGACTGCAAGGAAATCCAACCAGTCCATTCTGAAGGAGATCAGCGCTGGGATTTCTTAAGAAGAATGATGTTAAGCTGAAACTCCAGTACTTTGGCCACCTATTGCGAAGAGTTGACTAATTGGAAAAGACTCTGATGCTGGGAGGGATTGGGGCCAGGAGGAGAAGGGGACAACAGAGGATGAGATGGTTGGATGGCATCACTGACTCGATGGAGATGAGTTTGAGTGAACTCCAGGAGTTGGTGATGGACAGGGAGGCCTGGAGTGCTGCGATTCATGGGGTTGCAAAGAGTCGGACATGACTGAGTGACTGAACTGAACTGAACTGAAAGGTGAAAGGTGAAGTGGCTCAGTCGTGTCCGATTCTTTGTGACCCCGTGGATTGTAGCCTACCAGGTTCCTCCATCCACAGGATTCTCCAGGCAAGAATACTGGAGAGGGTTGCCATTTCCTTCTCCAAGGGATCTTCCCGACCAAGGGATTGAACCCAGGTCTCCCACATTGGAGGCAGACGCTTTAACTTCTGAGTCACCAGGGAAGCTGAACTGAATAGACATAGTCAAGAAACAGTTTTTTGTTTTACTTGAGATCACTTGAGCTATTAAAATGCCTGGTGGGGGAATAAAGATACAAGCTGAGAATCAAAAAAAAAAAAAAAGGAAGAAGAAGAAGAGAGAGAGAGACAGAGAGAGAGAGAATGACAGACAGTTGCCTTTATTTTATTTACAATTTGTCTCTAATTTATCTTTTCTTTTTTTTAAATTTTTGACTATTTATTATGGAAAATTAAAAAAAAAAGGCAGCAAATTGTGAAATAAACACCTCTATACCCATCATCCAGCTTCTACCAGATTTTTCCGAAGCCAACAGCAGATATATTAACCTATTCCAAAGAGATAGTCACACTTATCATCCCACCAACTGCTCTTTTCAAGGTAAACGATGACCTTCACGGTACTTTGTGCAGTAAAATACATACACAAATATTGTTCTACAGAACAAATAACTTTGAATGAAAAATATATATATTTATTAAAAATGAGAAACACAGGGAAAAAAGTCAACAGAAATTACACCACTTATGTGTAATCATTATTGACATTTTAGTGAATTGTATCCTAGTATTTATCTTACACAAATTAATATGAATTTTAAAAAATAAGACTATGCTATTTTAAAACATTTTATTTTTTAATGAATTAGAATGTGCCTTATGTGTTCAATAAATTATAGGCCTAAATAATTCTTAAGGGTTATGACGACTGAGTCACGACTGAGTGACTGCACTGAACTGAACTGATGGGGTGAATATGAAGCCTAAACGCCTCCACATACTCTGTGAGGTCGAATGGCCCCCTGTGGGAGTAGGATGAGAGTTCATGGAGAGAACACCATGAACTTAAAAATAGTGGAAGCAGTCTGTCTATACAGTAGTCACAGGAGAGCCAGGACACCTGGATCAATATCCATATATTGACTCATGGCTAGGGTTAGCTCAAGACCCTCCTACTTGAACAAGGTTCTGTATCCAGAAGGGAAAGGGAAAAAAGTATTAATGGCACAAAAATTGACTGATGATAAAAAAGTAAATTCTACAGGATTTGGATGAGGATGACCTGACCACTCCCCCAGACTGGATAATGATGCGCCTGCCTCCCAGTGCTCCACCAGGACCGGAGGCCGCCTTAATGCCCAATCCAGGGCCAGGTGAAGTTCCTGCAGCAGCCACTACTCTTCCACCAGCTCTCCCGGAGTTTGTAGAGCCGCCGTTTTGGCAGGCTCCAATCCCAGCAATGGAGACCTCTGATCAATGCCCCCAGAATTCCACCTCAGCTGGACCTTCTAGATTGTTTCCACCTCTCCCGGTGAGTACTGATGGGAAGGGGGAAGAAAACACTGCAATGAGACAGAGGCTGTGCTCCACCAAGGGACAGGGGGAAAGAACCCCACTATAGATGCGCCTCAGAGAGCTACAACAGCCTCCAGTTCAGGACGCATGGGGCACTACCATCAGCCCCCTATTATTACCAGCCATTTTCCTCTACAGATATATTAAACTGGCAGAGACACGCTCCACCATACTTGCGGGAGCCACAAGCCATGATTAGGCTAATGGAGACTATTTTTCCAACCCACCGCTCTACATAGGATGACATAATCCAACTACTAGTCTCCCTTTACAGCACTGAGGAAAGACACAGGATCCTGAGGCTAGAAAATGGTTAAGAGAAATGGCACCTGAGGGTACTGCAAACCCTCAGTGGTGGGCAGAACTAGCCACCCCTGATGAGAGGCCCAATTGGGACTGTAACACAGAGGAAGAGAAGGACCACATGGGGAGATATTGGGTGGCTACTTTATGAGGTGTCACAAGGGGGGCCCAAAAAGCTATGAGTACTGCAAAACCCTCCAAAGTGATTCAAAGGGAAAGCAAATCACCCTCTGAGTTCTGCGAAAGGTAGTGCGAGGCCTATAGACTTTATGTGCCAATAGACCCAGCCAGAGGCTGCTGGGTCTCAGATGGTAATAAATGCAGCCTCTGTGTCTCTAGCCTACCCTGAAAATGTCAGATGGTGGGACACCAAGTGATTCATGAAATTTTATACATCCCCGAATGCCCAGGACCTTTGTTAGGCAGAAACTTGCTATCTAAATTGGGGGCACAAGTGACCTTTCCCCCCACGAAAGACCCACTGTTCAAGCAGGCTCAACCACCTACTTACTCTTCCTCTCAGTAACCCCTCAAGATGAATGGAGGTTGCATAGTCTCCTGGCAAGGAAACCAGACCAGCTAAACAGTCAAGAAAGAGAGTTAACTCAACAATTCCCTGAGGTCTGGGTGGAAGACAATCTCCGCACCGCCCCCCGCACCCCACCCCCCTGCCCCGCCTCAAGCTTGCAAAACAAGTCCCACTGGTAACAAAACTTAAACCTGGTACAATTACGTCAGCACCCGCCTTGGGCCTGCCAGACCTTGCTAAGCCATGTACTCTTTATGTGACTGAAAAGGACAAGGTGGCTATGGGAATGTTGTCCCAGATTATGGGGACATGGGACAGAGCAGTGGCTTATCTCTAATCAGCTGGACAGTGTTGACACTGGGTGGCTGGGATGCTTATGGGAGGCAACTGAGCTGACTTTGGGCCAAGATTTGTTCATAAAAGTCCTGCATGAGGTCAACACTCTCCTGCGAGGGGACCCCCATAAATGGCTGTCAACATCCCAGATTACTCAATACCAGGGACTGTTATGTGAAAACCCCCATATTACTACTGAGCCTTGTCAGGCCCTGAATCTGGCCACTCTCTTTCCTGTGGGAGAAGGTGGGCCCTCACATGATTGCAATGAAATATGCCAGCAGGCCTGACTTGAGAGACCAGCCAATCCCGGACCCAGATTTGGTCCTGTACACCAATGGCACCAGCCTGGTGAAACAAGGACAATGGCTGTTGGGATACGCAGTAGTCATGGAAGAAACCATCGTTGAAGCTAGCTCTCTGATATCACACTGGTCCACTCAACAGGCCGAACTATATGCTCTAATCCAGGCCCTCCAGCTGTCAAAAGGACAAAATCTCAGAACTGCACTGCGTGCTCACAGGTCAATGCTGCCTCTCGGCACAGACAGAAACCTCCAGGGATTCAGGTAAAAGGCACGCTGCCCTTTGAACACCCGGAATTGGACTTCACTGAAATGAAACCTCGCCAACACTACCATTACCTGCTGGTCATAGTATGTACGTTCTCAGGACGGGTAGAAGCTTTCCCTACCCAGACTGAAAGAGCATCAAAAGTAGCCCGGTGCCTGCTTAGGGAGATAGTCCCCAGATTTGGATTTCCTACCAGCATTGGATCGGACAATGGCCCGGCTTTCGTAGCTGATTTAGTATAACAAGTAAGCAAAACTTTAAACATCAAGTGGAAATTACGTACCCTTTATAGGCCCCAGAGTTCTGGGATGGTGGAAGGAACCAACGGGACACTTAAAGAGACACTCTCCAAGTGGACCTTAGAGACTGACTGTTCCTGGGTGGACTTGTTTCTGACAGCTCTGCTCAGACTCAGGATGACCCTACAGTCCCATGGCTCTTCTCCATACAAAATTGTATATGGGAGACCCCCTCCCCAAATAAAACAGGTATCAACAAATTTGCCTCAAGTAAGGGGAGATGAGATTTCACAGCAGATGGAACAACCTGGTAAGGTAATAAATCAGGTAACTAAGTTTGTACAAGAAAGGGTGCCATTCCCCCTTGGGGAACAGATTCACAAATTTGTGCCTGGGGATCAGGTGTGGTCAAGGACTGGAAACACGACTCCTTGGCCCCACATTCAGTTCAGTCACTCAGTGGTGTCCGACTCTTTGCAACCTCATGTATCGCAGCACACCAGGCCTCCCTGTCCATCACCAACTCCTAGAGTTCACTCAGACTCACGACCATCGAGTCAGTGATGCCATCCAGCCATCTCATCCTCTGTTGTCCCCTTCTCCTCCTGCCCCTAATCCCTCCCAGCAGCAGAGTCTTTTCCAGTGACTCAACTCGTCGCATGAGGTGGCCAAAGTACTGGAGTTTCAGCTTTAGCATCATTCCTTCCAAAGAAATCCCAGCGCTGATCTCCTTCAGAATGGGCTGGTTGGATTTCCTCGCAGTCCAAGGGACTCTCAAGAGTCTTCTCCAACACCACAGTTCCAAAGAATCAATTCTTCGGCGCTCAGCCTTCTTCACAGTCCAACTCTCACATCCGTACATGACCACAGGAAAAACCGTAGCCATGACTAGATGGACCTTAGTCGGCGATGTAATGTCTCTGCTTTTGAATATGCTATCTAGGTTGGTCATAACTTTTCTTCTGCCAATTTGCCTTGGTTCATGGGCCTGACATTCCAGGTTCCTATGCAATATTGCTCTTCACAGCATCGGAATGTTGTTTCTATCACCAGTCACATCCACAGCTGGGTATTGTTTTTGCTTTGGCTCCATCCCTTCATTCTTTCTGGAGTTATTTCTCCACTGATCTCCCATAGCATATTGGGCTCCTACTGACCTGGGGAGTTCCTCTTTCAGTATCCCATCACTTTGCCTTTTCATACTGTTCATGGGGTTCTCAAGGCAAGAATACTGAAGTGGTTTGCCATTCCCTTCTCCAGTGGACCACATTCTGTCAGACCTCTCCACCATGACCCGCCCATCTTGGGTTTCCCCACGGGCATAGCTTAGTTTCATTGAGTTCGACCAAAGCTGTGGTCCTAGTGTGATTGGAAGGGTCCATATACTGTTGTTCTAACCAGCCCGAATGCAGTTAAAGTTGCAGGTGTCACTTCCTGGATCCACCACACGAAGGTGAGGAGAGCATACCATGCAGACCCGGAGGACGCCGAGCGGACCACAGGAAAGGACCCCACTGGGCCCCGTGAAACCAAGATCATCTTAAAGAAGAAATAGAGATGAAGCTCTACAATCAACTGCTGCTACAAGGACTTGCTGGTGTCATCTTGAGACTAACCATAGTTTCAGTACAAAGACGGGCCTGTGCTATAATTAAAGTTGAATGTTGTGTATTTAATCCTGATTTATCTGGCTATATATCAGCCACCTTAGATGACATGAAAGGTCAGGTAAAAGTTATGTCTGATGATCATTTTCCTTTTTGGACTTTGGTCATATCTTGGGTAAAGGGTGATTGGTGGAAAACTATATTTACCATTGTTATAGTTGCCCTGATAGGTCTACTTTGTGAACACTTATTTTGCAGTGTATTATAAACTTTGTAACCAACCCAAAGGTTGATGTCGTTCTCCCAAAATGGAGGTCGGAGAGTCAGGGTGCAGTATATCCCTAAGAATGATGCCCATACTATGTGTTAAGAGCATCAAGACGGGGGAATGAAGGAGGAAACAGACAGAACAGGCTCCATCTTGAAAGCAGGACTCCATCTTGGGCCGGACTCTGGACTCTGAGATATATGCCCAGTATCTATGGAAACGACATACCAACTGGAAAACCAGGCCCCCTGGATGGAACCCCAAGGCTCGTATCTAGACTCTCTGTTGCCTGAAAGAATACCCCAATTATCTGTGTAACCGAATAGAATCATAAATGCTATTATGCTTATTGGGATATGACCACAGTCTTATTGATAATTGTCCACTGTTAACTACCTAGGCTTAAGGCATATGAATCACGGGTTAACTTTGATTGTATCTTTCTTTTCCTTTGTTCAGACTAGTTTCAGGGAATTTGGGGAGGTGGGTTTGGGCACGTACACTTAGGGTATATAAAGTTTTCAGAAAAACTGGTCAGGGTCCTTGACTAAGAGGAGACTCTGCCTTGGGCCTGCTGATGTAATGAACTGCACTCCACTATGTGCATTGTCCTTCTGAGTGAGTTTGTTTCCCGGAACACGTGGCTACAACATATGTGCTCAGAGACATTTAATAATTTAAGTTAGGATATTACTTTCTTGTGAACTGCTTTAAGACATCTACTTACTCTGTAATATAAGCACAAATCTCTGTGGAAGATGTAATACTAACTTACCAAGAACTAAACTAGGGGGATAACTGTGTCTCTTTTTACTCCTGTCCCTTTGCTTTCTGAAAGCAAAGTCTCACACTAATTTCTTTTAAAAATTTTGTAATCCAACACATATGGATCCAATTACTTAATTGTCTGCAGAGTTGTAAGGGCAGTTGCTTCTACCCGTTTTAGCAATTTTGCTGGATCTCCACTGCAAACTGAAGGATGGCTCCTCTAACTGACCCTTTGTCCTTTTTGGAGGAAGCCAATCAGTAGCAGACAAAACTGGATGAGTGTTATAGGTGTTTCTGTGTGTCTGTGTGTCTGTGTGTCTGTGTGTGTGGGGGGGGGGGGTGGGGGGGGGGGCAAATGTTTATGGTAATCTAGTCATTTTGAAAGGAAAAGAAAAAAGTACCAAGTAGGAACACCAAACCAGGAAAAGACAAAGAAGGAGAGGGAGCAAGACAAAGGGAGGGAACTTGCATATTAAGGAATTTCAATGCAGTCTATTTGTTTACTGTACGGAAAATCTGTTTCACAAATTCAATTACCATATAGCATGGTTGCACCTGGTAAAATATAACACTAAAGCCACACTGAGTTAAACGCATTTAAGGAAGTTGTAGAGCTGGAATTACAATCTCATGGAAACAACTTGAAATTTTCAAAATAGTTTCCTAAGCAGCAAATCACATCTCAGCATGAGAGGTAAAAGACTGGTTAACATTTCAATGGTTCCTCCTAATTATAGCAGAGGACAACACAATGTTATTTTCCATGAAAATCTCACCTTAAAAATAAAATTGAAAAATGTGACCAACCTCCTCACTTTAAGTTTTCTGCTGTAATTCCGCTCTGTTTCTCTGATTCCTGTTTAGTCTCATTCTTGGAAAAAAAATCGAATGCAGGAAGATTGATACCAGTGAAATAGAGTGGAAGGAAAAGTGCAAAGCAGAATTACTAAGGAGATGGCTTTCTCCTCCACCATCTTGGAGACCATATTTCTTTTAATAATGTTTTCAGTGCTACCTACAGGTAAGGAATGAAGCATAGATAATCATTAGGTGTTCAGTTCAGTTCAGTCCAGTTGTTCAGTTGTGTCCAACTCTTTGTGACCGCATGGACTGCAGCGCACCAAGCTTCCCATTCTACCACCTACTCTTGGAGTTTACTCAACCTATGTCCACTGAGTCAGTGATACCATCCAAATCATCTCATCTTCTGTCATCCCCTTCCCGTCCCACCTTCAGTCTTTCCCAGCATCAGGCTCTTTTCCAATGAGTCAGTTCTTCACATCAGATGGCCAAAGTATTGGAGTTTCATCTTCAACATCAGTCCTTCCAATGAATATTCAGGACTGATTTCCTTTAGGATGGGCTGGCTGGATCTCCTTGCAGTCCAGGGGACTCTACAGAGTCTTCTCCAACACCACAGTTTAAAAGCATCAATTCTTCTGCACTTTATAGTCCATCTCTCACACCCATGCATGAGGACTGGAAAAACCAGTTTCGACTAAACAGACCTTTGTTGGCAAACTAATGCCTCTGCCCTTTAATATGCTGTCTAGGTCGGTCACAACTTTTCTTCCAGGGAGCAAGTGTCTTTTAATTTCATGGCTGAAGTCACCATTTACAGTGATTTTGGAACTCCCCAAAATAAAGTCTGTCACTGTTTCCATTGTTTCCCCATCTACTTTCCATAAAGAGATGGGACCAGACGCCATGATCCTAGTTTTCGGAATGTTGAGTTTTAAGCCAACTTTTTCACTCTGCTCTTTCACTTTCATAAAGAGGCGCTTTAGTTCTTCTTCACATCCTGCCATAAGGGTGGTATTATCTGCATATCTGAGGTTACTGATATTTCTCCTGGCAATCTTGATTCCAGATTGTGCTTCATCCATCCTGGCATTTTGCATGATGGGGTCTGCATGTAAGTTAAATAAGCAGGGTGACAATATACAACCTTGATGTACTCCTTTCCCAATTTGGAACCAGTGTGTTGTTCCATGTCCATCTCTAACTGTTGTGTCTTGACCTGCAGACAGATTTCTCAGAAGGCAGGTCAGATGGTCTGGTATTCCCATCTCTTTCAGAATTTTCCACAGTTTGCTGTGATCCACACAAAGGCTTTGGGTAGTCAATAAAGCAGAAATAGATGTTTTCCTGGAACTCTCTGCTCTTTAAGTGATCCAGTGGATATTGGCAATTTGATCTCTGGTTCCTCTGCCTTTTCTAAAACCAGCTTGAACATCTGGAAGTTCACAGTTCATGTGCTGTTGAAGCCTGAATTGGAGAATTTTGAACATTACTTTGCTAGCATCTGAGATGAATGCAATTGTGTGGTAGTTTGAGCATTGTTTAACATTGCCTTTCTTTGGGATTGGAACAAAAACTGACCTTTTCCAACCCTGCAGCACTGATGAGTTTTCCATATTGCTGGCATATTTAGTGCAGCACTTTTAGGATTTGAAATAGCTCAACTGGAATTCCATCACCTCCACTAGGTTTGTTTGTAGTAACATTTCCTAAGGCCCGCTAGAGTTTGCATTCCAGGATGCTTGGCTCTAGTTGAGTGATCACACCATCGTGGTTATCTGAGTTATGAAGATATTTTTGTATAATTCTTCTATGTAGTCTTGCTATTTCCTCTTAATATCTTTGCTTCTGTCAGGTCCACACCATTTCTGTCCTTTATTGTGTCATTTATTTCTGTCCTTTATGCCCATCTTTGCATGAAATGTTCCCTTGGTATCTCTAATTTTCTTGAAGAGATCTCTAGCTTTTCCCATTCTATTGTTGTCCTCTATTTCTTTGCATAGATCACTGAGGAAGGCTTTCTTATCTCTCATTGCTATTCTTTGGAACTCTATATTCAGAGTAGAATCTTAATGTAGAAAAGGAATATATTTCCTTTTCTCCTTTGCCTTTAGTTTCACTTCTTTTCTCAGCTATTTGTACAGGCTACTTACAAAAAAAGACAACCATTTTGCTTTTTTTGTATTTCTTTTTCTTGGGGATGGTCTTGATCACTACCTCCTGTACAATGTCACAAACCTCCATCCAGAGTTCTTCAGGCACTCTGTCCCTCAGATCTAATCCCTTGAATCTATTTGTCACTTCCACTGCATAAACATAAGAGATTTGATTTAGGTCATACCTGAATGCTCTGGTGGTTTTCCCTACTTTCTTTAATTTAAGTATGTCATAGACCTAGATAAAATAAAGAATTCCACTGAAAATGTGAGAAGAATATCGAAGAAATGGCTTAAAGGTTGTCTAAGCTTCCAAAATAGCATGTACAGCATAGACTCACCTTGACAACAAAAAACAAGAAACGCACAATTCCCATCTTATGTATGCATATGGGGAAAAAAAAATTATGTAGCATTATCCTGTAGTTATCATTTGCTCTCTCTGCATAGGGGAATTTTAAGTGCTCTTTTCATCATTGAGGGTTTGTTTTGTTTATAGAGAGCATATATTGCTTGTGTAATTAAAAATAGTTGATCATTGTTGAAAACAGATTTGTTATACTATTCTTTCTTCTTTTATGTTTAAATCTTTCACACTAAAGAGTTTAGAAACTAAGCTAGAAAATGTTAGAAAATAAAAACCACTTGAGACATGGACTAATACTTCAAGTGGCTATTGGGGCTTGTTGGGAGTAAGTGTGGTGACAGCAAATATAGTCAATAAAAAATCTAGACTTTGTAGGGGAGAACAAGATGGTGGAGGAGTAGGTGGATGTGGAGTCCATCTCTCTCCATGGATACATCAGGAATATACCTTCAGACACAGAAGTGCATGCAGAACACCAGCTTAGAGCAGACAGGAGGACCTGACAAGTGGAAAAGAATATATAGAACCATGTAACACTTGGTAGGACAAAGGTACTAGGGGAAAAACCAGGAGGGTGAGTAGGACTGGACCTGCCCTTGGTGGCTGGGGGAACTGAAGCAGGGGTATGATCTCAGTGGGGCAATTATCTAAGTCAGAGGAAAAACATTTAAGGCTGAGAGTGAAAGAGCAGATCTGTGGCAGCCTAAATGGAATGAGAATCAGACAGTCCTTGCCACAGCCATACATATGCGAGGCAGGAATCTGGGTTTCCGGGAGGGAAGGTGCAGTGGCTGGGAGCTGGAGTTTAGGGATTCGGGAGATTGGGGTGGGAAATGCCTGTGGAGGAAAGCCAGGAAGCCAGGGAAGCAAGGCCATACTACTGAGTCATGCATAGGGGGTGGCACCATCACCATAGCCTCTCTCTGTCCACAGGCCAGCATCAGCAGCTGAACAATAGAGAGGTGGGCCCATCAAGTGCCTGATCCACTGAACTACAGAGTAGGATCCCACACAGGGTGCCCCTTTAAGTGCATGATGTGCTGATCTGCAGAGTAGGACCCCAGTCAGGGGGGTCCCCTCTATGTGTCTGACGTGCCGAACAACAAGGGAAGGACCCCAGGCGAGGGATCCCTCTAAGTGCCTGAACGCGAGGAGCTACAGAGAAAGACTGGCCAAAGAGGCTTCTGATCGCCAGCTACAAGAGGCTCAAAAAAAGACTCTGATAGGGCCATAACTCCCTATGTGGAGGCAGTCTGTGTCCCTGAACACTTGGCGCTGCCAGGGTCACTGCAAGCCAAGCAGCTGCACCACTTCACGCTCAACTCTCATTGGCGCAGAGCTGCCACCAGCAAAAATGATAAAAAGTCTTATATTTATGTGTGCAGAGTCGCTTCGGTCCTGTCTGACTCTTTGAAGCCCTGAAGACTGTGGCCTGCCAGGCTTCTCTGTCAGAGAGGGGGTTCTCCAGGCAAGAATACTAGAGTGCATTGGCCAATACTGGTTGCCATGCCCTTCTAGAGCACTATGTTTCCTGCTACCCTAGCCGCCAAGCCCCCTGAGAACCTGGTGTTGCCAGAAACTGTGCGACTCAAGCAGCTGCACCATTTCCACACCTGGCCCTCACAGGGGCAAATCCAAGCCTTCCAGGGCAGCTGGTACAGATATAATTTTTGGTGTCCTGTGTTCGCCCGGTTAATCTATTGTACTTAATTTTCATTTAACTGTTTGATTTTGCTTATAGGTGTATATGTATATGTGTATATTCAGCCACACTTTCAAAATAGAAAGTTATGTTATATTATGGTATGAACCTCTGCCTTTCCATTGGGCTTTTGCAGTTTTATGGAGTGTTCTTTTCCCCCGCCCCCTTTTGTCTTTCTTCTTCCATTCTATTTGCTTTACTCTTTTGTAGAATTTTAATTTTTACTTTTTTAAAACCTATTATATTTTTTCTGCATTTATTCCTTCTTTTGCCTTTCCTACTGTACTTTTCCCCTTGCAGTTAATCTTTAATGTATATGAATCTTCTTCATCTACCTCTATTTAACTTTGCATATCTATTCTTTCTTTCTTTCCTTTCCTCACAACATATTTGTTAGTTTTGTTTTCAATGCTTTATTCCCCACTTGGCACCTTGCTTTAGTTTTGTTTTCCAGTTTGTGCTTAAGTTAGTTTTGTTCTTAACTGGTAATTATACTTTTTTATTTCCTTTGTCCACCAGATCAACCTACTGTACTTTATTTTTGTTGGACTGTTTTCACTTTGATCATGGGTGTATATGTATATGTGCATATTCCATGATTTTAATTATTATTTGCCTAATTTTGCAACTGCTATTTGTCTGGGGTTCATCTTTGGTTTCTCGTTTTTGGAAATTTGTTTTACTCTCCTTTAATGCCATAGCAAACCACTTCTGAAATCTTTGTTCCTAACCAGAGATCAAACCCTGAGCCTTTGGAGTGGGAGAGCTGACTCCAGGACCCTAGACTACCAGAGAATTAACCCTAGGGAGTATCACATAGTCAGAAATTGACAGTAACACAATAATGGTAGGAGACTTTAACACTACTCGCACCAATGGACAGATCATCAAAACAGAAAATTAATAAGGAAACACAAGTCTTAAATGATATGTTAGATGAGATGGATCTCACTGATATCTATAGGACATTCCATCCAAATTCAGAAGAACACACCTTCTTCTCAAGTGCACATGGAACATTTTCCAGGAATACCATATCCTGGGTCACAAATCAAACCTCAGTAAACTTAAGAAAACTGAAATTGTATCAAACATCTTATCTGACCACAGTGCTATGAGACTCGACATCAAATATAAGAAAAAAAAAAAACCTGTAAGAAACACAAACCTATGGAGATTAAACAACAAGTTTCTAAATAACTAACAGTTTACTGAAGAAACAAAAGGGAAATAAAAAAGAATCTTAGAAAAAAAATGACAATGAAAACAGGACAACTCAAAATCTATGGGATTCAGCAAAACCAGTTCTAAGAGGGAAGTTTATAGCAATACAATCTTACCTCAAGAAACAAGATAAACATCGAACAGACAACCTAACTGCGTACCTAAAGCTACTTAAAAAAGAAGAAGAAGAAAAAAAAATAGTAGAACGAAAGAAATCATAAATAGCCTAGCAGAAATAAAAGAAAAAGAAATGAAAGGAGAAGCAGTAGGGAAGATTAATAAAACGAAAAGCTGGTTCTTTGAGAAGATAAACAAAATTGACAAACACCTAGCCAGACGCCTCAAGAAAAAAAGAGAGAAGAATTAAATCAACAAAACTAGAAATGAAAAAGGAGAGGTTACAACAGACAATGCAGAAATACAAAGGATTATAAAAACAACCATATGGCAATACAATAGATAACCTGGACGAAATGGACAGGTTTGTAGAAAAATTCAGTTTTCCAAGACTGAAACAGGAAGAAATAGGAATTGTGAACAACCCAATTACAAGCACTGAAATTGAGTGGTGATAAAAAACAACTCCCCCGAAACAAAAGCCCAGCACGAGATGGCTTCACAGGAGAATTCTATCAAACATTTAGAGAAGAGCTAATGTGTATCCTTCTAAAACTCTTTCCAAAAATTGCAGAGGAAGGAACACTTCCAAACTCATTCTACGAGGCCACCATCACTCTGATACCAAAACCAGACAAAGACAACACACAAAACAGAAAACTACAGGCCAATATCACTGATGAACATAGATTCAAAAATCCTAAACACAATTTTAGCAAACAGGATTCAGCTACATTTCTAAAAGCTCATACACCATGATCCAGTTGGGTTTATTCCAGGGATGCAAGGATTCTACAATATATGAAAATCAATCGATGTGATACACCATATTAACAAACTGAAAGATAAAAACCACAGGGTCATCTCAACAGATGTAGAAAAAGCCTTTGGCAAAATTCAGCACCTATTTATGATTAAAACTCTTCAAAAAATGAGCATAGAAGGAACCTACCTCAGCATAGTAAAGGCCATACATGATAAGCCTACAACAAACATTACTCTCAGTGGTGAAAAACTGAAAGCAATTCCCCTTAAGATCAGGAACAAGACAAGGGCGTCCACTTTCACCACTATTATTCAGCATAGTTCTGGAAGTCCCAGCTACAACAATCAGAGAGGAAAAAGAAATGAAAGGAATCCAGGTCAGAAAAGAAGACGTAAAGCTCTCACTGTTTGCAGATGACATGATACTGTGCATAAAAAACCTTAAAGACAGTATCAGCAAATTACTGGTGATGAACAGGCAGGCCTGGCGTGCTGTGATTCATGGAGTCGCAAAGAATTAGGCACGACTGAGCGACTGAACTGAACTGAAGTGAATCAGTGAATTTAGCAAAGTTGCAGGATACAATATCAATACACAGAAGTCACTTGAATTTCTATATAGTAAAAATGAAAAATCAGAAAGAGCAACTAAGGAACCAATCCCATTCACCATTGCAGCAAAGAGAATTAAATACCTAGGAATAAACTTACCTAAGGAGACAAAATAACTGTACACAGAAAATTATAAGGCACTAATGAAGAAAAGCAAAGATGACATGAATGGATGGAGAGATATTCCTTGTCCCTGGGTAGAAAGAAGCAATACTGTGAAAATGACTATACTACCAAATGCAATCTACAGATTTAATGCAATCCCTATCAAAATACCAATGGCATTTTTCACAGAACTAGAACAAAACATTTCACAATTCATATGGAAACACAAAATACCTGAAGAGCCAAATCAGTCTTGAGAAAGAAGAATGGAGCTGGAGGAATCAAGCTTCCTGACTTCAGGTTATATTACAAAGCTGCAGCCATCAAGAAAGTATGGTACTGGCACAAAAACAGAAATATAGACTGCTGGAACAAGATAGAGAGCTGAGAAGTAAACCTATGCACCTATGGGTACCTTATTTTTGACAAAGGAGGCAGAATATGCAGTGGGGCAAATACAGCCTCTTGAGCAAATGGTGCTGGGAAAACTGGACAGCTACTTGTGAAAGAATGAAATTAGAACACTTCCTAACACCATACACAAAGACAAATTCAAAATGGATTAAAGACCTAAGTGTAAGACCAGAAACTATAAAACTTTTAGAGGAAGATATAGGCAGAACACTCAATGACATAAATCAAAGCAAGATCCTATTTGACCCACCTCCTAGAGTAATAGAAATAAAAACAAAAGTGAACTAGTCGGATCTGATTGAACTTAAAAGCTGTTGCACAGCAAAGGAAACTATAAGCAAGGTGACAAGACAACTTCAGAATGGGAGAAAATAATTGCAAATGAAACAACTGACAAAGGATTGATTTCCAAATTATACAAGCAGCTTATACAACTCAATACCAGAAAAACAAACAACCCAATAAAAAAGTGGGGAAAAGACCTAAACAGACATTTCTCCAAAGGAGACATACAGATGGCTAACAAACACACGAAAGATGCTCAACATCGTTCATTATTAGAGAAATGCAAATCAAAACCACAATGAGATATCACCTCACACCAGTCAAAATGGCCCTCGTCAAAATGTCTACACACAATAAATGCTGGCAAGACTGTGGAGAAAATGGAACACTCTTGCACTGTTGGTGGGAATATAAATTGATACAGCCACTATGGAGGATGGTATGGAGATTCCTCGAAAAACTAGGAATAAAACCACCATGACCCAGCAATCCCATCCTAGGCATATACCCTGAGGAAACCAAAATTGAAAGAGACCCATGTATCCCACTGTTCACTGCAGCACTATTTTCAATAGCTAAAACATGGAAGCAAACTACATGCCCATCAACAGATGAATGGATAAATAAGTGTGGTATCTATACACAATGGAATATTCAGTTCAGTTCAGTTCAGTCGCTCAGTCGTGTCCGGCTCTTTGCGACCCCATGAATCGCAGCATGCTAGGCCTCCCTGTCCATTACCAATTCCCAGACTTCACTCAGACCCACGTCCATCGAGTCAGTGATGACATCCAGCCATCTCTTCCTCTGTCGTCCCCTTCTCCTCCTGCCCCCAATCCCTCCCAGCATCAGAATCTTTTCCAATGCCTCAACTCTTTGCATGAGGTGGCCAAAGTACTGGAGTTTCAACTTTAGCATCATTCCTTCCAAAGGAATCCCATGGCTGATCTCCTTTAGAATGGACTGGTTGGATCTCCTTTCAGTCCAAGGGACTCTCAAGAGTCTTCTCCATCACTACAGTTCAAAAGCATCAGTACTTTGGCACTCAGCTTTCTTCACAGTCCAACTCTCACATCCATACATGACCACTGGAAAAACCATAGCCTTGGCTAGACAGAGTGAAGTGAGTCAGAAAAAGATAAATACCGTATGCTGATACATATGTACGGAATCTAGAAAAATGTACTGAAGAATTTACTTACAGGGCAACAATGTAGAAACAGACATAGAGAATAGACTTATGGACATGGGGAGAGGGGAGGAGAGAGTGAAATGTATGGAAAGAGTAACGTGGAAACTTACATTACCGTATGTAAAATAGATAACCAACGGAAATTTGCTGTTTGGCTCAGGAAACTCAAACAGGGGCTCTGTTTCAACCTAAAGGGGTGGTATGGGGAGGGAGATGGGAGGGAGGTTCAAAAGGGAGGGGATATATTTATACCTGTGGCTGATTTATGTTGAGGTTTGAGAGAAAACAGCAAAATTTTGTAAAGCAATTATCTTTCAAAAACTTGATTAAAAAATAAAACTGCTAGAAATTAAAAAAAAAAAAAAGGAGATGTCAAGAATACCCAGAAGAACTATACAAAATTGATCTGCAAGACCCAGGTAAACACAATGATGTGATCACTCACCAAGAGCCAGTCATCCTGGAATGCAAAGTCTAGTGGGTTTTAGGAAGCATCACTACAAACAAAGCTAGTGGAGGTGATGGAATTCCAGTTGAGCTATTTCAAATCCTAAGAGATGATGTTGTGAAAGTGCTGCTCTCAATATGCCAGCAAATTTGGAAAACTCAGCAGTAGCCACAGAACTGGAAAAGGCCAGTTTTCATTCCAGTCCCAAAGAAAGGCACTGACAAAGAATGTTCAAACTACCACAAAATTGTACTCATCTCACACACCAGTAAAGTGATGGTCAAAAATCTCCAAGCCAGGCTTCAACATTACATGAACTGTGAACTTCCAGATGTTCAAGCTGGATTTAGAAAAGACAGAGGAACCATAGATCAAATTGCCAGAATCCACTGGACCATTAAAATAACAAGAGAGTTCCAGAAAAACATCTATATCTGCTTTATTGGCTACCCAAAGCCTTTGATTGTGTGGATCACAACAAACCGTGGAAAATTCGTAAAGAGATTGGAATACCAGACCATCATACCTGCCTCCTGAGAAATCTGTATGCAGATCAGGAAACAACAGTTAGAACTGGACATGGAAAAACAGACTGGTTCCAAACTGGGAAAGGAGTACATCAAAGCTGTGTATTGTCACCCTCTTATTTAACTTTTGTGCAGAGTACATCATGCGAAATGCCAGGTTGAATGAAAGCACAAGCTGGAATCAAGATTGCCAGGAGAAATACTAATAACCTCAGATAAGCAGGTGACATGACAATTATGGAAGAAAGAGAAGAACTAAAGAGCTTTTTGATGAAAGTGAAAGAGGAGAGTGAAAAAGTTGGTTTAAAACTCAACATTGAGAAAGCTAACATCATGGCATCCAGTCCTATCACTTCATGGTAAATAGATTGGGAAACAATGATGACAGAGAGACTTTATTTTTTTGTGTTCAAAATCACTGCAGATGTTGACTGCAGCCATGAAATTAAAAGACTCTTGTTCCTTGGAAGAAAAGCTGACAATCCTTGATAGTATATTAAAAAGCAGACATTACTTTGCCAATATGGTCCATCTGGTGAAAGCTATGGTTTTTCTAGTAGTCATGCATGGATGTGAGAGTTGGACCATAAAGAAAGCTGAGCGCTGAAGTACTGATGCTTTCTAACTGTGGCATTGGAGAAAACTCTGTAGAGTCCCTTGGACTGCAAGGAGATCCAACTAGTCCATCCTAAAATAGATCAGTCCTGAATATTCATGGAAGGACTGATGCTGAAGCTGAAAGTCCAATACTCTGGCCATTTAATGCCAACAACTGACTCATTGTCAAAGACCCTGATGCTGGGAAAGATTGAACGCAGGAGGAGAAAGAGACGACATTGGATGAGATAGTCGGATGGCATCACTGGCTCTATGGCTATAAGTTTGAGTAAGCTCTGGGAGTTTGTGATGGACAAGGAACACTTGCATGCTGCAGTCCATGGGGTCGCAAAGAGTTGGACACAACTGAGCAACTGAACTGGACTTAAAAGGGTAGATTGAAATCTGTCCAAGTTTAATTTACAAAAATTAAAAATATGACTCTCCACAGTGAGCTGTCACTTCACATCTTGCAGAATGGCTGTCATTAAAAAGGACAAAAATTACATATTTTGGTAAAGATGTGGAGAAATGAGAACCCTCCAATCGTGATGGAAATGTAAATTAATATGGCTGTGATGGAAAACATTATGATGGCTTCAAAATTTTTTTTTACAAAAAAGAACTACCACATTATCCAGCAATTCCACTCTTGGGTATACATCTGAAAAAATACCAAAAAACAAAAAACCTAATTTTAAAGTATTGTCCCATTGTCCATAACAGTATTGCTTACCGTTGCCACGATATGGAAGCAACCTGGGTGTCCATCAACTGATGAATGTATAAAGAAGTGGGGTATATATATATATTTATATAATGGAGTATCACTCAGCTATAAGAAAGAATGAAATTTTGCCACTTGCAGAAACATATATGGACTTGGAAAGCATTATACTAAGTGAAATAAACCAAACAGAGAAAGACAAGTACTGATGATATCTCTTAAATGTGGAACTTAAAAAGTACAACAAATTCGCAGATATAATGAAAAGAAGCAGGATCACAGATACAGAGAACAAACATGGTTACTGTGATGGGGACAGACATGTAATATAGGGGTGAGGAAGGAGACACAAACTATTGAGTGTTAGATAGCCTCAAAAATATGTTATACAACATGGGGAATATAGGCAATATTTAATAATAACTGTAAATGGAAAGTGACCTTTAAAATTTATAAAAACCTTAAATTAAACAAACTAACTAAAAATTCCCATGCCTTTTACAAATATAAAGTGAGCATGTTTCAAAGATTTATATAACTCATTAATGAGGAAGCCAGAAGGATGGCAAAGCAGGTTCAAATGATTATAGGGAAAAAAGAGAGTTCATAGTTTCTGAAAGAAAGTATGATGAAATAAGATTGTTACATTAATTATACAACTGGTTAAGATCCTACAGGGCAATACAAATGTAACCTTTTACTTATCTTTTTAATAGAAAGTTTTCATGTCTCTACTGGACAAAGTACATCTGCAATGCTCTTGGACAAGAGTCTTTGCATTGTTATCAGTTTTCTACAATGTAGCATATATCCCTAAAGAATAATAAAATAGTGTGATCAACAGTAAATAGCAAAGCAAAAAAAGTACACAGATTTAGAAGATTTGGTGATTCATGTGGAAGCCTGTTAGATAATGCTTCAATATGACTTTGAAAAGTCATGTGATCATCCTTTAGCCTGAAGGCTTTGGATATTTATTTCTTAAATCAAAATAGCATAAAAATCTGACCCAGAATTACCTATTTAAAAAATATTGAAAGATTTTTTTTTTAAATTGAAGTATAGTTTATCTACAATGTTGTATTAGTTTCTGGTGTACAGATGTGTTCCATTAGAGGCTATTACAAAATATTGAATATAGTTCCCTGAGCTTCACAGTGGGATACACATATACAGTAGTGTGTTTCTGTTAATCCCAAACTTCCAATTTACCCCCCTCCTCCTCTGCTCTTTGGTAACCATAAGCTTGTTTTCTGTGTCCATGAATATATTACAAGACTCCTCTTGAACATAATAATTTACATTATTATTTTCCTCCTTGAAATAATATTTCTAGTTACCTTCCCCATATAGAAGTTATTCTAATTTAATATATATTTTTGACTCTTATTAATCACTATTATTTTCTGCAACAACTAATATTTAAAATGCTTTCTTGTCATAAGGCTCATAAATGTCTAAAAAATATTATTCTGCATTGAGTTTGCTAATCAGTATTAATAATACACAAGTGATAAAACCAACTAAGAATTTTTATCAACAGTTACATGTGAAGGAGTTACCCCCCCCCCCCCGCCCCCATCAAGCAATTCGTAGATGTCCTCTACCCAGAGAGAGCATCAGATTACACAGGTTAAGGGTTCAGTCCTAAAGCCTGGCATGTCCCCCATCCTCCATCCTCTTTAGACTCAGAACAAGTCCAGGTTGTCACCTGTGCTTCTGACTGAAAAGCTATAAATTACAGTTTTCAGGGACTCCATTCTTCAGGTTTGATTATTTTGCTGGAGTAGCTCATTGAACTCAGTGAAACATTTATTTACTAGATCACCATTTTTTAAAATTCATTTTTATTTATTTATTTGCCTCACTAGGTCTTAGCTGCAACACAAGGGTTCTTTATTTGCAGCTTGTCGGAATCTGGGCACCCAGAGACCATGGACACTCAGTGTCCTTTCCTCATATGTTGCCCTTTGCATCTCTTCTATTTGGCTATTCTTAAATTATAAACTTCCAGTTAAAATAAAACAGTGGTATAGGGACTTCCCTGGTGGTCCAGTGACTAAGACTGTGTTCCCTGCAGGGGCCCCAGGTTTGATCCCTGGTCAGGGAACCAGATTCCCACATGCTGAAAAAACAACAACAACAACAACAACAACAACAACACAAAAACCTGTGTGTTGCAGCTAAGACCAAGTGCAGCCAAATAAATAAATAAATAATGAGTTAAAAAAACACACACACACAAAAAATGATGATCTAGTAAATAAATGTTTCTCTGAATTCTATGAGCTATTCCAGCAAAATAATCAAACCCTGAAAAATTAAATTATTGACCATAGGTAACTGATTCAAACTCCAGTGGCTCTCCCCTCCTACTAAGTCAGAGGGTGGGACAGAAAGGTTCAACCTTCTATTCTTGGTTGGCTTCTCTGGCAACCAGTGACCATTTTCAGGTGTTTTCTCAAAGTCACCTTATTAACATAAATCCAGTAGTAATGGAAAGGGACTTGTTATAAATAACAAGATGCCCATTTCATCTTATAACTTTCAAGTGATGCTGGGAGCTGAGGACAAGAGACCAAATATTAAATTTTTGTTATTCTTATAGCTCAGGAAGTGCCAAGGATTTTGGAAGCTGTGAGACAAGAACAGTAGACAAAAGCTAAATATGTGCATGATAAATATATTTTGGTCATCTGAATAATCAAATATGTATTTCTTATAGATCACAATATCACACAAAATGTATTATAGTTTTAATTAAAATCATTAAAAGTAAAATAAAATATTTATTGGAAATGCACCTCTTAATGCATTAAAATTGACAAGACAATTCTTATTGTCCTTTTAGTGGTAGTACATTAAAGTAAGATCCTGAAAAGGAAAGAGAGATGCCTTTCCTTTGAAAACAGAAGAAAGATAATTTTGAAAAAGGAAAACAGGAAGGAAATTCTCATTCCTCTTGCATGGGAACATTTTGTACAGATGAATTTTAGGAAATATATATATATATATATATATGCAAATATTATATTCGTAATTTGTGGTCATGCTCAGTCATGACTGATTTTTGCATCCCCAAGGACTGTAGCCTACTGGGTTCCTCTGTCTATGGGATTTTCCATGCAAGAATATAAAAGTGGGTTGTCATTTTATCCTCCAGGGGATTTTCCCAACCCAACCCAAAGATCGAACTACTATTTCTATTGGCAGGCAAATTCTTTACCAATAGTGCCACCTGAGAAGCCCAACAAGATTAAGCCAGTCTTGGTTTAATTAAACCAATCCTCTGGTTTGTGTGTGTTATGTAGACTTTTTGTGACCTGTTAGAGTGTAGCTTGCCAGGCTCCTCTGTTCATGGAATTTTTAGTCAAAAATACTGAAGTTGGTTGCGTTTCCTCCTCTAGAGAATCTTTCTGATCCAGGGATCAAACCTGTGTCTCCTGTGTCTTCTGCATTACAGGCAAATTCTTTGCCTGCTGAGCTATCAGGGAAGCCCCATTGATTTATAAGTGATTTATATTTTAAAGATAATAATCCTATAAATGACATACATTTAGCAAATATTTCTCGTTTGTCGATTGTCTTAACTTAGCGTTATATAGTGTTAGTCACTCAATTGTGTCCAACTCTTTGCAACCCCATGGACTGTAGCCTCACCAAGGCTCCTCTGTCCATGGAATTCTCTAGGCAAGAATACTGGAGCAGGTTGCTGTTCCATAAAAGGTTTTCTTTTCAATATTTTATTATGAAAATTTACAAACACAGAAACATTATAAGAACAATATATAAAACATATTTACCAAACAATTATGTTCAACAATATCTTAATAATTTGCCACCTTTCCTTTATTACATCACTGTATTTTTGTTAAAATATTTCAAAATAGGCCGTGAACAGCATTCCACTTCACATCTTCATGATTTAGCAGAGATTTCCTAAGAACTGAGACATTTTCATCTATCTAACACCAGCAGCATCATCACTTCAAATATGTACACCTAGTCTAGAGAAGTTTATAGTTGTGTCACTAAAATTCTAAAAATAAGTAAATAAATAAGCCTGCTAGCCTTCAAACTCAAAGGAGATCTTTCAGTGACTAAGTTCTTCATTCTCATAAAATTTCTAGCAAGCCTAGAAGAAATTATGGACATCACAAGTTAAAAAATCATAAGATTTTTTTCTTCTTTTTTTCACCACAGCTGCAGGGAAGAACAGGGCAACAGAAAATTCCCCCCCCCCTCCCAGATTGTGAGAAGCCCAAGTCACCCTTGATCATCCCACTCTCTCTCTTTTTTCTAAATATTCCTCATAAAGTAATTCACATGGGCCCAACAGTTCAACAAAAGACACCTGGGAATGAGGGCCTGAAAGGCAGCTATGGGAGTTGTTAACCTCATATAAACATGAGTAAACAGACCAAATAACAGCTTGAAACATTTAGTTTTACCCTCCTTGAATCATCTGGAAGTGCAAGTCACTTGTCTTCCAGTTACCTGCCATCTCCCAGGCACAAAGGTGTCTGTGTCAAACATTCCCCAGCAGAGCAGTCCTCCTTTCAACATATCTTGGTTTAGTTAAAAAAAAAAAAAAAAAGCTTGTGTTCCCAGGTTTGTTTTTTGTTTTTTTGGTTTTTTTTTTTTGCAACCACATATGGAATAAAGACAAATTTGGGTTCTTTTCCAGTCTTTTACATCTACTCAAGTGAAGAGGAACTAAAAAGGCTCTTGGTGAAGGTGAAAGAGGAGTGAAAAAGTTGGTTTAAAGCTCAACATTCAGAAAACTAGGATCATGGCAACTAGTCCCATCACTTCATGGGAAATAGATGGGGAAACAGTGGAAACAGTGTCAGACTTTATTTTTTGGACTCTAAAATCACTGCAGATGGTGATTGCAGTCATGAAATTAAAAGATGCTTACTCCTTGGAAGGAAAGTTATGACCAACCTAGATGGCATAGTCAAAAGCAGAGACATTGCCAACAAAGGTCTGTCTAGCCAAGGCTATGGTTTTTCCAGTAGTCATGTATGGATGTTGAGAGTTGGACTGTGAAGAAAGCTGAGCACTGAAGAATCGATGCTTTTGAACTGTGGTGCTGGAGAAGACTCTTGAGAGTCCCTTGGACTGCAAGGAAATCCAACCAGTCCATTCTAAAGGAGATCAGTCCTGGGTGTTCACTGGAAGGACTAATGCTAAAGCTGAAACTCCAGTCCTTTGGCCACCTCATGTGAAGAGTTGACTCATTGGAAAAGACTCTGATGCTGGGAGGGATTGGGGGCAGGAGGGGAAGGGACGACAGAGGATGAGATGGCTGGATGTCATCACTGGCTCGATGGACATGAGTTTGAGTGAACTCCAGGAGTTGGTGATGGACAGGGAGGCCTGGCATGCTGCGATTCATGGGATCTCAAAGAGTCAGGCACCACTGAGAGACTGAACTGAAAACTGAATATTCCACCAGAAGAGGAAAATTTTATCATTGAAATCTAAATTAAATGATGCAAGATAGAGATTATAAAATCTGTGCTCATTTTAACCTTCTAATTAATGTAACTATTAAAGTTTGGGAGGAATTCAAGCATTTTATTTTTAGCTATGACTTAGAGGCTGGCAGTCATTAAAGACTCAGCACCTGCTCAGTGAAACTTAATGAAAAACAGAAGCAACTCCCTTTTGCCATGAATTCAAACAATTTAAAATTATTTCCAGTAATAGGCCTGAAACCCATTATGAAAACTGTGGGGGTTTTGTGCCCTGGAATTTACAACATTAGAAATTCCTTGGAACCAAGAACTGGCTGTATCAGCAGAGAGGGAAGCAGGTGTCCACAATTATGTGGCATCCAATAAGGCATCCATGTGGGCCCTATCCAGCCAGCCCAACTCACTGACTACACTGGTAGGTGTGGATGAATTTTCTCCTGTACTTGGCCATATGTCTTCCTGGCATTTAAGTTCAAATTCTATTTCAACATACAGATGCTACTTTTCCACATCCTACTGACTCATAAAAAAAGCATGAATGATAAAAGTACTAGCTAATATTTATGTGTGTGCGTTTTATTTTTTTTTCCCCAATTTATGGGCTCCCTTTGTGTAAACTGTCTTACTGCATGACATGTAAAAGACATGCAATCAAGTTCTGTGAATCTATTATATGTTTTCATTTTTCAATATTTCACAGTAATCTTTCAAAAGACCATGAATAAGTAATAAAGCTATCTGACAGGTAATGAAAGTGGGGCTTAAAGCAATTTCATTACTTTCTGAAGGTCATACAGGAAAATGATACCAGGCCTTATTACTCATGTGAGAGAATTGAGACTATTACTGAAATTCTCTGTTAATTTCATGTTTGTACTGCTGAGTTCTTTAGGTTTGGTTCACGTCAGTTCTTTCTCTGCTTAAGTAGCAAGGCTCTGGGTGTTTCTACCCTTGGTAACTTCCATACCCTGGGATAACAATCTGGAAGAGGAGGGCTGGAGGAAATGTAGGAACTGTCATGTTATTGCTGTGATGGAGTCCAGTCAAATCTCCACCCAATAGAAAAGGCAGACATCAACATCCATCACCATGGGAGGGAGCAAGAGAACCGAGGTGACTCAGGGAGTAGAAGGCTGAGGAATGGAAGTCACACTGCTGAGTTTCAAGGATATCACAATATTTCTGATGGAGGACTGAGGCCAAACTCTGGAAAGATGATCATTAGATAGCTGTAGTCAAAGTAATGAGATTGGTAAGGACCCCTGGAATCATGAAAATCTTGCCACCCAGTTCAGTGTATAATACCAGGCCCCCCCTAGGTCTTCTCACCAGATAAGAATGCCTCTGTCTTGTTGCTTCCTCTGACTGCCAGATCTTCTGTTCCTCCTCACACACTGCACATCAGGACAGGGGACACAGGGAGCAGCAATGGGGTTAATGTGTTGTGTCATCAGGAATAAAGGGACTGTATGTCCTACAGGTTTCACTCATACTGACTATGCCATTCATCAGCCCTTGTTAACTTAACTTGAATGCAATTTAAAATACAATTAATAGTAAAAGCTAACATTTTTCTTACCAGGTTCTACACTGAGCACTTGCTCTGAATTCTCATTTATGCCTCACTCTTTTCCTATTAGACTTGATCCCATCTTTAAACTTAAGAGCATAGTAAACATGGGGTGGAGCTAACTTTTGCACCAATCTTTCTGATGCCAGATTATATAATTCTTTACTATATTATACTGTCTTTATTTAAATAAATTGGCATATCTAAAAATTAAAATAAATGAGAATGTAATAGAAAAGAAAGAAATGAGTGAGGATATGTTATCCACATTCTTTTGTAAAGACAAATTCCATTCCCATGTGAAATATGCAGATTATGTTCCTGGCACTCGCACAAAATGTCACGTAAATGACATTAATAAAACATTTTCTGCACTACATACATGTACAGTCTAGCCATTGGTGAATGTGGCATCTAGCTGGTTCCACTGCTCCAGATGATCTGTAGGAGGTGAAGAGTCTTTAGAACTTTCCCATGACTTGATCTCCCCTGGGAAATGACTATTTGCCTTCCCATTGCAAATTACAATCTTCTAATGCTGTTTGATTAGTACCAAGAATCAAAATCAGTAACACATAAAGAAAGAATGAAAGGTACAGGTAGCAGTCTCTTGGTGGAAATTATAATATATATTACTATCCACATTCCAAAGCTAGGAAGTGATGTTTTTTCAAAGAGTATTTATGGGTAAGTCATCCTTGATGAGGATGACTTAAAGTCAGAGAGCATCAAAAGGACTTGTTGTCTGAAAAGAAAAGGCAATTTGTTGAATTCCATGAACAGTATAATATATGGGGTCGCAAAGAGAAGGACACAACTGAGAAACTTTCACTTTTACTTTCTCTAATTTGACCACTGCCATTGGGTAGCTAGGGCTTCTAGACTGACAATTATACCCATTTAATCAAATGGAAATTTTGGAAAAAAAAAAAAAAACAAAAACAAAAAAAAAAACATAGACAAATGGCTAAACTTGTTTGGATTCTTCTATTATAAATCATGAAATGCTAAAGTCTTTAAAACCTTAACTTCAAAGCACCTGATGCCAAAATATTGCAGGCAGCCTTCATAAGAGAGCTATAAAGTTACTAGAAGAAAGTGAAGAGGAACTAAAAAGCCTCTTGATGAAAGTGAAAGAGGAGAATGAAAAAGTTGGCTTAAAGCTCAACATTCCGAAAACTAAGATCATGGCATCTGGTCCCCATCACTACATGGCAAATAGATGGGGAAACAGTGGAAACAGTGTCAGACTTTATTTTTTTGGGCCCCAAAATCACTGTAGATGATGACTGCAGCCATGAATTTCAAAGACACTTACTCCTTGCAAGGAAAGTTATGACCAATCTAGGTAACATATTAAAAAGCAGAGACATCACTTTGCCAACAAAGGTCCATCTAGCCAAGGCTATGGTTTTTCCTGTGGTCATGTATGGATGTGAGAGTTGGACTGTGAAGAAAGCTGAGCACCGAAGAATTGATGCTTTTGAACTGTGGTGCTGGAGAAGACTCTTGAGAGTCCCTTGGACTGCAAGGAGATCCAACCAGTCCATCCTAAAGGAGACAAGTGCTGGGTGTTCATTGGAAGGACTTACGCTGAAGCTGAAACTCCAGTACTTTGGCCACCTCATGTGAAAAGTTGACTAATTGGAAAAGACCCTGATGCTGAGAGAGACTGGGCGCAGGAGGAGAAGGGGACAACAGAGGATGAGATGGCTGGATGGCATCGCAGACTCAATGGACATATGTTTGTGTAAACTCCGGGAATTGGTGATGGACGGGGAGGCCTGGCGTGATGCGATTTGTGGGGTCGAAAGGAGTCAGACACGACTAAGTGACTGAACTGAGCTGAACTGAAAGTTACTAGTTGTTTTTTAGAGTTAATGTTTGCTGACAACTTTGTGACAGTTACAATGTCTATTTCAAAATACTTTACTCAATACACTTAATGGAAGACAGTTTAAAAACTGTAGATCTATATCCTGGAGGAGGGCATGGCAACCCTTTCCAGTATTCTTACCTGGAAAATCCCCTGGACAGAGGAGTCTGGCAGGCTATATAGTCAACAGGATGCAAAGAGTAAGACAGGACTGAGGTGACTTAGCATGCAGATATGCACATAGATCTGCATGTTTAAGAACAACTGATGAAAACACTGAAAAAGTACTAAGAGGCTTAATAGGAAAACACTTTGAAACATAGACTTTTATCTAATTCTCCAGAATGAGGAGTACCTGGAGAGATTTTAAAGAGAAAACAAAATTTCCCTTCTACATGAAAGTCTTGACTATAACTTTTCCCCTTCCCTTAAAATAATAGAAAAAATATTGGTTCTTTTTCTTCTTGTATCTCTAAAGATCCATATTAGCCCCTACCCCCACCATGATTAGCACTCTATACTTTAAAATTTGCCTAGTTCTGTTCAGTTCAGTCGCTCAGTCATGTCCGACTCTTTGCGACCCCATGAATCGCAGCATGCCAGGCCTCCCTGTTCATCACCATCTCCCGGAGTTCACTCAGACTCATGTCCACCGAGTCCATGATGCCATCCAGCCATCTCATCCCAGATCTTATCCTTCTCCTCCTGCCCCCAATCCCTCCCAGCGTCAGAGTCTTTTCCAATGAGTCAACCCTTTGCATGAGATGGCCAAAGAACTAGACCTTCAGCTTTAGCATCATTCTTTCCAAGGAAATCCCAGGGTTGATATCCTTCAGAATGGACTGGTTGGATCTCCTTGCAGTCCAAGGGACTCTCAAGAGTCTTCTCCAACACCACAGTTCAAAGGCATCAATTATTCGGCGCTCAGCCTTCTTCAACAGTCCAATTTTCACATCCATACATGACCACAAGAAAAACCATAGCCTTGACTAGACGGACCTTAGTCGGCAAAGTAATGTCTCTGCTTTTGAATATACTATCTAGGTTGGTCATAACTTTTCTTCCAAGGAGTAAGAGTCTTTTAATTTTATGGCTGCAGTCACCATCCTCAGTGATTTTGGAGCCCCCCCAAAATAAAATCTGACACTGTTTCCACTGTTTCCCCAACTATTTCCCATGAAGAGATGGGACCGGATACCATGATCTTCGTTTTCTGATTGTTGAGCTTTAGGCCAACTTTTTTGTTCTTCTCTTTCACTTTCATGAGGAGGCTTTTTAGCTCCTCTTCACTTTCTGCCATAAGGGTGGTGTCATCTGCATATCTGAGCTTACTGGTATTTCTATCGGCAATCTTGATTCCAGCTTGTGTTTCTTCCAGTCCAGCGTTTCTCATGATGTACTCTGCATAGTTAAATACGCAAGGTGACAATATACAGCCTTGACGTACTCCTTTTCCTATTTGGAACTGGTCTGTTGTTCCATGTCCAGTTCTAACTGTTGCTTCCTGACCTGCATACAGATTTCTCAAGAGGCAGGTTAGGTGGTCTGGTATTCCCATCTCTTTCAGAGTTTTCCACAGCTTATTATGATACACAATCAAAGGCTTTGGCATAGTCAATGAAGCAGAAATAGATGTTTTTCTTGAAACTCTCTTGCTTTTTCCATGATCCAACAGATGTTGGCAATTTGATCTCTAGTTCCTCTGCCTTTTCTAAAACCAGCTTGAACATCAGGGAGTTCAAGGTTCATGTATTGCTGAAGCCTGGCTTGGAAAATTTTGAGCATTACTTTACTAGCTTGTGAGATGAGTGCAATTGCACGGTAGTTTGAGCATTCTTTGGCATTGCCTTTCTTTGGAATTGGAATGAAAACTGGCATTGCCTTTCTTTGGAATTGGAATGAAAACTGACTTTTCCAGTCCTGTGGCCACTGCTGAGTTTTCCAAATTTGCTGGCATATTGAGTGCAGCACCTTCACAGTGTCATCTCTCAGGATTTTAAACAGCTCAACTGGAATTCCATCACCTCCACTAGATTTGTATGTAGTGATGCTTTCTAAGGCCCACTTGACTTCACATTCCAAGATGTCTGGCTCTAGATGAGTGATAACATCATCATGATTATATGGGTCGTGAAGATCCCATTTGTACAGTTCTTCGGTGTATTTTTGCCACCTCTTTTTAATATCTTCTGCTTCTGTTATGTCCATATCATTTCTGTCCTTTATCCAGCCCATCTTTGCATGAAATATTCCCTTGGTATCTCTAATTTTCTTAAAGAGATCTGTCCTCTTTCCCATTCTGTTGTTTTCCTCTATTTCTTTGCATTTATCGCTGAAGAAGGCTTTCTTATCTCTTCTTGCTATTCTTTGGAACTCTGTATTCAGTTGCTTCTATCTTTCCTTTTCTACTTTGCTTTTCGCCTCTCTTCTTTTCACAGCTATTTGTAAGGCCTCGCCAGACAGCCATTTTTCTTTTCTGCATTCCTTTTCCATGGGGATGGTCTTCATCCCTGTCTCCTATACAATGTCACAAGCCTCATTCCATAGTTCATCAGGCAATCTATCGATCAGATCTAGACCCTTAAATCTATTTCTCACTTCCACTGTATAATCATAAGGGATTTGATATAGGTCATACCTGAATGGTCTAGTGGTTTTCCCCACTTTCTTCAATTATAGTCTGAATTTGGCAATAAGGAGTTCATGATCTGAGCCACAGTCAGCTCCTGGTCTTGTTTTTGTTGACTGTATAGAGCCTCTCCATCTTTGGCTGCAAATAATGCAATCAGTCTGATTTTGGTGTTGACTGTCTGGCGATGTCCATGTGTAGCGTATTCTCTTGTGTTATTGGAAGAGGGTGTTTGCTATGACCAGTACATTTTCTAGGCAAAATTCTATTAGCCTTTGCCTTGCTTCATTCCGTACTCCAAGGTCAAATTTGCCTATTACTCCAGGTGTTTCTTGACTTCCTACTTTTGCATTCCAGTCCCCTATAATGAAAACGACATCTTTTTTGGGTGTTAGTTCTAAAAGATCTTGTAGGTCTTCATAAAACCGTTCAACTTCAGTTTCTTCAGCATTATTGGTGGGGGCATAGACTTAGATTACCATGATATTGAATGGTTTGCCTTGGAAAAGAACAGAGATCATTCTGTCTTTTTTGAGATTGCATCTAAGTACTGCATTTCAGACTCTTTTGTTGACCATGATGGCTACTCCATTTCTTCTGAGAGATTCCTGCCCACAGTAGTAGATATAATGGTCATCTGAGTTAAATTCACCCATTCCACTCCATTTTAGTTTGCTGATTCCTAGAATGTCAACGTTCAACCTTGCCATCTCTTGTTTGACCACTTCCAATTTGCCTTGATTCATGGACCTGACATTCCAGGTTCCTATGCAATATTGCTCTTTATAACATCGGATCTTGCTTCTATCACCAGTCTAAGTTTGTCTAAGTTACAAATTAACTTTTCATATGTAAATTCCACAGAAGGAAATGGCTGAGAAGACTGATCGTCAAGAAAGAGGCAGGTGATTCAGTTAACACACACATACACACACATCCAAACACATATACATATTCTAGTACACTGTCTAAGCACTCCTGACTTGACCATCGCACTATAGAATTGACATATTTTGATGGGATCAAGATAAAAGTTTTCTCTTTTAGAAGAGATGAAACTAATACCAACTACACTAAAAGGTATACTTAGAATATGCTAGGACAGAGAAAATTAGGGACAGTTTTGCAATTGAGCCATGTATGTGAAGTTGAGCTATTCTGGTAGAGTCTTGTTCAATGATTTAAGGTTTAATTCACAACTTTGTTTTATACATGAATGATATCAGTGAGTAGGACAAGCACCAATTTTAATTAGATGGAACCCATTAACTGTCCTTTCCTAATTCTTTTACTGTATAGTCTACTCAAAATCTGGATTATTTCCCAAAGGAACTCCATAAGTAGGGGAAAGCTTTCTTAAATTTGTTCCTTTCCATTCCTAAGTTTCTGTTTCTTTTTCTAAAAATGAAGAGCTGCTGCTGCTGCTGCTGCTAGGTCGCTTCAGTTGTGTCCGACTCTGTGCGACCCCATAGACGGCAGCCCACCAGGCTTCCCTGTCCCTTGGATTCTCCAGGCAAGAACATTGGAGTGGGTTGCCATTTCCTTCTCTAATGCATGAAAGTGAATAGTGAAAGTGAAGTCGCTCAGTAGCGTCTGACTCTTCGCAACCCCATGGACTGCAGCCTACCAGGCTCCTCTGCCCATGGAATTTTCCAGGCAAGAGTACTGGAGTGGGTTACCATTGCCTTCTCGGAATCCAGCTTCATAGCAGAATATTATTTTTATATATTATTCAGAGCTATCATTTTAAAAAATTCCAAAAATCCCCCCAAAGAAATCCCCCCCAAATCCAGATCTTAAATATCTTTTAAGTCTATCCATTATAGGGTAAAATTTAGTGAGACCAGTTCTCTTATGTCTGACGTGGTCTAAGTACAAAATGATAGAGCAAGCCAGTCATCCAATGTGTAGAATGATGTATTCATTAGAATATGGGGCAACATGAGAATGAGAATAGAGGAAAATATTTTTTGAAGAAAGCAAGCAAAACTCCAAACATTTAATAGCAACTGCCTCTAAATGTAGGATTATGAGTTATATTTTTCTTCTTTCTCATAATTTTCTACACCCACTAAACTTTATTATATTTAGGGTGAGTGCAGAAAGAGCTATGATTCAGACTTCCAAAGTCAAAAAGGAAGAGACTCAGATGTTTTCAGTTGAAAGTCATAGGATAAGTTGCTATCAGACATCCTGTATTCGACATTTTTGTTGGTGTAGGCAGCTTCCATGAAGAATGACAGGCAGATTTGCCAACATCCGTAACATAATAATTGAATTAACATACTTGCTCGTGTTTAAACCCTAAAATTTCAGAGAAAGTAAAAAATAAAATGTAAAGGCCTTTCCAATATCCCTCCTGTAGTTCATTGTCTGAAAACCTGGAAACAGTTTTTAAACTAATTGATTCCATCCTACCAAAGTGTTTCAGTTTCTCAGAGTTTACAAAAATCGCTAAAATAGGTACTATTAATCTAGTTTGTAAAGCACATGGACTGAAGCTTTACACATTTACATAAATTAAACCTACCATCATTGATCCAGGGGTGACCTTTGTCACTTAGCAGTTATTTTCTGATTCTCTGGACACAAAGGGAGAAGACAGTGTATTTGAATGGCTCCTTGTATCTGACATTTTGTGATCCACAGGACAGGTCTTCAGGGCACAATGAGTCAGCCCTGGGCTGTATCCTCTGTTTTATGCAGACGGTGACAGAGTACTCTTGTGGGATTTCACCCTCAATTTTGTCTGCAGGCTGTGTAAATTAGGTGCTTTCATGAAGTAAGAAAAATAATTTCCTGACTACATTACAACACAAACATTTCCCCCTGAACCTAAAGTAGTTGAATCACAAAAATGGTTTGTAGCCTGGTTGGTCAGAATACAAAAACATACACAAGAAAGATGAAATTTATTCTGGAAAATATAATTTACTAATCTGGAAAAGCCCTCAGAAATGTTAAATTATTATGACATGTTGTAGAAATGTTAAATTATATTGTGTTTTTTTTTCTTTTTTTTTCTTTTTGCCTTATGATTATTAAAAATAAATTGGTTCCTTTAAAAACTTTTGAAGATTTTGTTACTTAGAGTTAGGCTTTTGGAACTTACAAAGGTTAGTGTATATGAACACAGGTGAAGGTATTATCATGAAATATTACAGCAAAGTTGAGGAGTTTCCTGCAGTAACAACAAAGTTTTTAAATTCCTCTTCTCCACACCCACGATGCACCCTGGTATTCTTGTGGAGAATCTTGGGTTTTCACATCTGATTGAAACAGTAAATACAGAGTGCAGATGCGGATCTCAGACAGAACGTTTTTGCAATTATTCAGTTATTCATCAAGTATTTATGGAGGGATGTCCACGTATCATTCACTGCCCCAGGGTCTGTGAGTCAGAAGAGACAAGATCCTCACTTTCACAAAGTTTATTTTATAAAGGCAAGAGACCCACTAAACAAATAAATATTTAAAACACTGAAGGCTACATTGGATGTTCCAAAGATAAGAAAACAGGCATTATAAGAGAGTATAACTAGAGGGAGCAGCCAAGATCAAGAGGAAAAGCTATGTAGGGAGGAAATCTCCACTCTCTTAGGGTCCCTAGCTGGATCTGCAACTTAATCTGACAGAGTCTCAGGAGAAAAGTATTCACATTTATTTTATATGACATAGGAGACTGCTGAAGGAAATAGAGACCTGAAGAAACAGACTTGAGTATTTCATGCTAAGTTTGATGAGCAGCAGGCACCACTGGAAAAATATAATAGGTTTGAGAGTGATGCTGAAAGCTCAGTTTCTCTGTACCCAAGTGACAAATCAAATCTCAGAGATAGAGTTTTGAGTTAAGTAGTAAAGGATCTCTACTGGTGGCTCAGATGGTAAAGAATCTGCCTGCAATGTGGGAGACCTGGATTCAATCCCTGGGTTGGGAAGATTCCCTGGAGAAGGGAATGGCTCCCCACTCCAATATTCTTGCCTGAAGAATTCCATGAACAGAGGAGCCTGGCAGGCCACAGTCAATGGGGTCGCCAAGAGTCGGACACAACTGAGTAACTTTTACTTTCACTTAGAAAAAGATAGCTTTATTGCTTTGCCAGGCAAAGGAGGACACAGTGGGTTTGTGCCCTCAAAATCATGTGTCCCCACTTGGAGAAGATAGTGACAAGTTTTATAGTAAAAGAGGGCATGATCAGCTCATGGGCATTCTTCTGATGGGTGAGAGAAATAGGAGTCAACATCATCAATCTTCAGGTTTAACTGGTCTGGGGTCTACATGCTTGTGGGCCACATGCCATAACTTCTCTCACATGGAAGCAGGTATTTAAGTATCTGCAAAATAGCTGAAGATACTATTGTATGTATCCTTTGATGGGGAAAAACAAACTTACCCCAAGCCTGCTCTTGCTCTTTCTTCTTTTCACATATTATCTCCCATCAAATTAACAATTGCTTGAACCTTCCCATTGGAACTTGGGGAAGGGTGAATGAAGGCAGTTTCCTATAATCAAAGAAATGGAGGACACAGAAAGTCCTTTTGCCCAGGATCCTCACAGTATTATTATTCCACAGTATTAGTCATGTGCACTCAGTATAATAAGCTGGGGGGATTGTCAAGGTGTGTTTTTCAGGATTCTTCCCGATGTTTCTTTGTCTTAGGAGATAAACATGTTCCTTTTCTCCAGATACAGGGAAGACACTTCTCAGATGAGAGTTTTATAATCTTTCATGGGAAATGGGAAGAGGGAAATTTGCAGTGAGCTTTTTCTTCTACCATCTTTTCAAATTCTTTCAACTTAAAATAGTCAACATGCCAGGTGCCATATTTTGGGATATTGTGTCCAGAACTCTATCACTAGCCTTGAGAAGATCTGAGGAAGATAATTCCAAAAAGGAGAAACAGCAGGTGAAAGGACTCTTTAGCAGGAAAATGTGTGGATTTTATAAGCCATCAAATACAGTAACGAAGAGGAGGAGTAGGAAGTAAGGATGGACCGCGGGACACAGGACATCGAAAGACTTGTTAGATTTTTTTCTGAGAGAAATTTATGCAAACACCTCTCACCATTTATGACATTGCTTTTGAGACTCAAAGTGATCTTTGTTCAAGAGGAGGCTCTTTCTAAAAAAAACATATTCTAGGCCATCCCTTTGGCCACTGATAAAAGAGAAATGAGAAATAGGGAAGTCATCCTTACATATATCTGAGTTAACTTGAATTTTATCCTAACAAGAACAGCCTGTTTGTGGCCTATCAAACATACATTGTACTTCTTTAATTATTAGAGAAAAGGGCACATTGACCAGAAGTAAAGAATGTCTATGTTAAAAACAAAGATTAAATATTTCCCTTCCTGGGACATCAGTGCTTAGTTATTCTATCCATAATAAGACTCCCATTCCAGGTTTCAAGGTCATCCTGACTCTGTGTTTGTGCTGATACAGCTTTTTTTGAAAACTTGAAGGCTATCGTTCAGGCTATAGTCCACAGTTTGGCTCAAAAAAAAAAAAAAAAAACCCTGTTTCCTTTTCCTATTATAATTTTAAAAATTGATTTATTATTTACTGAAGGATAATTGCTTTACAGAATTATTTTGCTGTATTCTGCCAAACCTCCAAATGAATCAGCCATAGGTATACATATATCCCTACCTTTTGATCTTCACCCTATCTCCCTCCCCATCACACTGCTCTAGGTTGATACAGAGTTCCTGTTTGAGTTTTCTGAGCCATAAAGCAAATTGCACTTGGCTATTTATTTTACATATGGTAATGTAAGTTTCCACGTTACTCTTTCAATACATCTCACCCTCTCCTCCCCTCTCCTCATGTCCATAAGTCATTATCTATGTCTGTTTCTCCACTGTTGCCCTATAAGTAAATACTTCAGTACCATTTTTCTAGATTTGGTATGTATGTATTAGAATACGGTATTTATTATTCTCTTTCTGACTCACTTCACTCTGTATAATAACAACTGATTCAGATGCATTCCTTTTTATGGGTGAGTAATAGTTCATTGTGTATAGATACCACACTTGTTTATCCATTCATCTGTTGATGGGCATGTAGTTTGCTTCCATGTTTTAGCTATTGAAAATAGTGCTGCAGTGAACAGTGGGATACATGGGTCTCTTTCAATTTTGGTTTCCTCAGGGTATATGCCTAGGATGGGATTGCTGGGTCATGGTGGTTTTATTCCTAGTTTTTCGAGGAATCTCCATACCATCCTCCATAGTGGCTGTATCAATTTATATTCCCACCAACAGTGCAAGAGTGTTCCATTTTCTCCACAGTCTTGCCAGCATTTATTGTGTGTAGACATTTTGACGAGGGCCATTTTGACTGGTGTGAGGTGATATCTCATTGTGGTTTTGATTTGCATTTCTCTAATAATGAACGATGTTGAGCATCTTTCGTGTGTTTGTTAGCCATCTGTATGTCTCCTTTGGAGAAATGTCTGTTTAGGTCTTTTCCCCACTTTTTTATTGGGTTGTTTGTTTTTCTGGTATTGAGTTGTATAAGCTGCTTGTATAATTTGGAAATCAATCCTTTGTCAGTTGTTTCATTTGCAATTATTTTCTCCCATTCTGAAGTTGTCTTGTCACCTTGCTTATAGTTTCCTTTGCTGTGCAACAGCTTTTAAGTTCAATCAGATCCGACTAGTTCACTTTTGTTTTTATTTCTATTACTCTAGGAGGTGGGTCAAATAGGATCTTGCTTTGATTTATGTCATTGAGTGTTCTGCCTATATCTTCCTCTAAAAGTTTTATAGTTTCTGGTCTTACACTTAGGTCTTTAATCCATTTTGAATTTGTCTTTGTGTATGGTGTTAGGAAGTGTTCTAATTTCATTCTTTCACAAGTAGCTGTCCAGTTTTCCCAGCACCATTTGCTCAAGAGGCTGTATTTGCCCCACTGCATATTCTGCCTCCTTTGTCAAAAATAAGGTACCCATAGGTGCATAGGTTTACTTCTCAGCTCTCTATCTTGTTCCAGCAGTCTATATTTCTGTTTTTGTGCCAGTACCATACTTTCTTGATGGCTGCAGCTTTGTAATATAACCTGAAGTCAGGAAGCTTGATTCCTCCAGCTCCATTCTTCTTTCTCAAGACTGATTTGGCTCTTCAGGTATTTTGTGTTTCCATATGAATTGTGAAATGTTTTGTTCTAGTTCTGTGAAAAATGCCATTGGTATTTTGATAGGGATTGCATTAAATCTGTAGATTGCATTTGGTAGTATAGTCATTTTCACAGTATTGCTTCTTTCTACCCAGGGACAAGGAATATCTCTCCATCCATTCATGTCATCTTTGCTTTTCTTCATTAGTGCCTTATAATTTTCTGTGTACAGTTATTTTGTCTCCTTAGGTAAGTTTATTCCTAGGTATTTAATTCTCTTTGCTGCAATGGTGAATGGGATTGGTTCCTTAGTTGCTCTTTCTGATTTTTCATTTTTACTATATAGAAATTCAAGTGACTTCTGTGTATTGATATTGTATCCTGCAACTTTGCTAAATTCACTGATTCACTTCAGTTCAGTTCAGTCGCTCAGTCGTGCCTAATTCTTTGCGACTCCATGAATCACAGCACGCCAGGCCTGCCTGTTCATCACCAGTAATTTGCTGATACTGTCTTTAAGGTTTTTTATGCACAGTATCATGTCATCTGCAAACAGTGAGAGCTTTACGTCTTCTTTTCTGACCTGGATTCCTTTCATTTCTTTTTCCTCTCTGATTGTTGTAGCTGGGACTTCCAGAACTATGCTGAATAATAGTGGTGAAAGTGGACACCCTTGTCTTGTTCCTGATCTTAAGGGGAATTGCTTTCAGTTTTTCACCACTGAGAGTAATGTTTGTTGTAGGCTTATCATGTATGGCCTTTACTATGCTGAGGTAGGTTCCTTCTATGCTCATTTTTTGAAGAGTTTTAATCATAAATAGGTGCTGAATTTTGCCAAAGGCTTTTTCTACATCTGTTGAGATGACCCTGTGGTTTTTATCTTTCAGTTTGTTAATATGGTGTATCACATCGATTGATTTTCATATATTGTAGAATCCTTGCATCCCTGGAATAAACCCAACTGGATCATGGTGTATGAGCTTTTAGAAATGTAGCTGAATCCTGTTTGCTAAAATTGTGTTTAGGATTTTTGAATCTATGTTCATCAGTGATATTGGCCTGTAGTTTTCTGTTTTGTGTGTTGTCTTTGTCTGGTTTTGGTATCAGAGTGATGGTGGCCTCATAGAATGAGTTTGGAAGTGTTCCTTCCTCTGCAATTTTTGGAAAGAGTTTTAGAAGGATACACATTAGCTCTTCTCTAAATGTTTGATAGAATTCTCCTGTGAAGCCATCTCGTGCTGGGCTTTTGTTTCGGGGGAGTTGTTTTTTATCACCACTCAATTTCAGTGCTTGTAATTGGGTTGTTCACAATTCCTATTTCTTCCTGTTTCAGTCTTGGAAAACTGAATTTTTCTACAAACCTGTCCATTTCGTCCAGGTTATCTATTGTATTGCCATATGGTTGTTTTTATAATCCTTTGTATTTCTGCATTGTCTGTTGTAACCTCTCCTTTTTCATTTCTAGTTTTGTTGATTTAATTCTTCTCTCTTTTTTTCTTGAGGCGTCTGGCTAGGTGTTTGTCAATTTTGTTTATCTTCTCAAAGAACCAGCTTTTCGTTTTATTAATCTTCCCTACTGCTTCTCCTTTCATTTCTTTTTCTTTTATTTCTGCTAGGCTATTTATGATTTCTTTCGTTCTACTAATTTTTTTTTCTTCTTCTTCTTCTTTTTTAAGTAGCTTTAGGTACGCAGTTAGGTTGTCTGTTCGATGTTTATCTTGTTTCTTGAGGTAAGATTGTATTGCTATAAACTTCCCTCTTAGAACTGGTTTTGCTGAATCCCATAGATTTTGAGTTGTCCTGTTTTCATTGTCATTTTTTTTTCTAAGATTCTTTTTTATTTCCCTTTTGTTTCTTCAGTGAACTGTTAGTTATTTAGAAACTTGTTGTTTAATCTCCATAGGTTTGTGTTTCTTACAGGTTTTTTTTTTTTTCTTATATTTGATGTCGTATCTCATAGCACTGTGGTCAGAGAAGATGTTTGATACAATTTCAGTTTTCTTAAGTTTACTGAGGTTTGATTTGTGACCCAGGATATGGTATTCCTGGAAAATGTTCCATGTGCACTTGAGAAGAAGGTGTGTTCTTCTGAATTTGGATGGAATGTCCTATAGATATCAGTGAGATCCATCTCATCTAACATATCATTTAAGACTTGTGTTTCCTTATTAATTTTCTGTTTTGATGATCTGTCCATTGGTGCGAGTAGTGTTAAAGTCTCCTACCATTATTGTGTTACTGTCAATTTCTGACTATGTGATACTCCCTAGGGTTAATTCTCTGGTAGTCTAGGGTCCTGGAGTCAGCTCTCCCACTCCAAAGGCTCAGGGTTTGATCTCTGGTTAGGAACAAAGATTTCAGAAGTGGTTTGCTATGGCATTAAAGGAGAGTAAAACAAATTTCCAAAAACGAGAAACCAAAGATGAACCCCAGACAAATAGCAGTTGCAAAATTAGGCAAATAATAATTAAAATCATGGAATATGCACATATACATATACACCCATGATCAAAGTGAAAACAGTCCAACAAAAATAAAGTACAGTAGGTTGATCTGGTGGACAAAGGAAATAAAAAAGTATAATTACCAGTTAAGAACAAAACTAACTTAAGCACAAACTGGAAAACAAAACTAAAGCAAGGTGCCAAGTGGGGAATAAAGCATTGAAAACAAAACTAACAAATATGTTGTGAGGAAAGGAAAGAAAGAAAGAATAGATATGCAAAGTTAAATAGAGGTAGATGAAGAAGATTCATATACATTAAAGATTAACTGCAAGGGGAAAAGTACAGTAGGAAAGGCAAAAGAAGGAATAAATGCAGAAAAAATATAATAGGTTTTAAAAAAGTAAAAATTAAAATTCTACAAAAGAGTAAAGCAAATAGAATGGAAGAAGAAAGACAAAAGGGGGCGGGGGAAAAGAACACTCCATAAAACTGCAAAAGCCCAATGGAAAGGCAGAGGTTCATACCATAATATAACATAACTTTCTATTTTGAAAGTGTGGCTGAATATACACATATACATATACACCTATAAGCAAAATCAAACAGTTAAATGAAAATTAAGTACAATAGATTAACCGGGCGAACACAGGACACCAAAAATTATATCTGTACCAGCTGCCCTGGAAGGCTTGGATTTGCCCCTGTGAGGGCCAGGTGTGGAAATGGTGCAGCTGCTTGAGTCGCACAGTTTCTGGCAACACCAGGTTCTCAGGGGGCTTGGCGGCTAGGGTAGCAGGAAACATAGTGCTCTAGAAGGGCATGGCAACCAGTATTGGCCAATGCACTCTAGTATTCTTGCCTGGAGAACCCCCTCTCTGACAGAGAAGCCTGGCAGGCCACAGTCTTCAGGGCTTCAAAGAGTCAGACAGGACCGAAGCGACTCTGCACACATAAATATAAGACTTTTTATCATTTTTGCTGGTGGCAGCTCTGCGCCAATGAGAGTTGAGCGTGAAGTGGTGCAGCTGCTTGGCTTGCAGTGACCCTGGCAGCGCCAAGTGTTCAGGGACACAGACTGCCTCCACATAGGGAGTTATGGCCCTATCAGAGTCTTTTTTTGAGCCTCTTGTAGCTGGCGATCAGAAGCCTCTTTGGCCAGTCTTTCTCTGTAGCTCCTCGCGTTCAGGCACTTAGAGGGATCCCTCGCCTGGGGTCCTTCCCTTGTTGTTCGGCACGTCAGACACATAGAGGGGACCCCCCTGACTGGGGTCCTACTCTGCAGATCAGCACATCATGCACTTAAAGGGGCACCCTGTGTGGGATCCTACTCTGTAGTTCAGTGGATCAGGCACTTGATGGGCCCACCTCTCTATTGTTCAGCTGCTGATGCTGGCCTGTGGACAGAGAGAGGCTATGGTGATGGTGCCACCCCCTATGCATGACTCAGTAGTATGGCCTTGCTTCCCTGGCTTCCTGGCTTTCCTCCACAGGCATTTCCCACCCCAATCTCCCGAATCCCTAAACTCCAGCTCCCAGCCACTGCACCTTCCCTCCCGGAAACCCAGATTCCTGCCTCGCATATGTATGGCTGTGGCAAGGACTGTCTGATTCTCATTCCATTTAGGCTGCCACAGATCTGCTCTTTCACTCTCAGCCTTAAATGTTTTTCCTCTGACTTAGATAATTGCCCCACTGAGATCATACCCCTGCTTCAGTTCCCCCAGCCACCAAGGGCAGGTCCAGTCCTACTCACCCTCCTGGTTTTTCCCCTAGTACCTTTGTCCTACCAAGTGTTACATGGTTCTATATATTCTTTTCCACTTGTCAGGTCCTCCTGTCTGCTCTAAGCTGGTGTTCTGCATGCACTTCTGTGTCTGAAGGTATATTCCTGATGTATCCATGGAGAGAGATGGACTCCACATCCACCTACTCCTCCACCATCTTGTTCTCCCCTACAAAGTCTAGATTTTTTATTGACTATATTTGCTGTCACCACACTTACTCCCAACAAGCCCCAATAGCCACTTGAAGTATTAGTCCATGTCTCAAGTGGTTTTTATTTTCTAACATTTTCTAGCTTAGTTTCTAAACTCTTTAGTGTGAAAGATTTAAACATAAAAGAAGAAAGAATAGTATAACAAATCTGTTTTCAACAATGATCAACTATTTTTAATTACACAAGCAATATATGCTCTCTATAAACAAAACAAACCCTCAATGATGAAAAGAGCACTTAAAATTCCCCTATGCAGAGAGAGCAAATGATAACTACAGGATAATGCTACATAATTTTTTTTTCCCCATATGCATACATAAGATGGGAATTGTGCGTTTCTTGTTTTTTGTTGTCAAGGTGAGTCTATGCTGTACATGCTATTTTGGAAGCTTAGACAACCTTTAAGCCATTTCTTCGATATTCTTCTCACATTTTCAGTGGAATTCTTTATTTTATCTAGGTCTATGACATACTTAAATTAAAGAAAGTAGGGAAAACCACCAGAGCATTCAGGTATGACCTAAATCAAATCTCTTATGTTTATGCAGTGGAAGTGACAAATAGATTCAAGGGATTAGATCTGAGGGACAGAGTGCCTGAAGAACTCTGGATGGAGGTTTGTGACATTGTACAGGAGGTAGTGATCAAGACCATCCCCAAGAAAAAGAAATACAAAAAAAGCAAAATGGTTGTCTTTTTTTGTAAGTAGCCTGTACAAATAGCTGAGAAAAGAAGTGAAACTAAAGGCAAAGGAGAAAAGGAAATATATTCCTTTTCTACATTAAGATTCTACTCTGAATATAGAGTTCCAAAGAATAGCAATGAGAGATAAGAAAGCCTTCCTCAGTGATCTATGCAAAGAAATAGAGGACAACAATAGAATGGGAAAAGCTAGAGATCTCTTCAAGAAAATTAGAGATACCAAGGGAACATTTCATGCAAAGATGGGCATAAAGGACAGAAATAAATGACACAATAAAGGACAGAAATGGTGTGGACCTGACAGAAGCAAAGATATTAAGAGGAAATAGCAAGACTACATAGAAGAATTATACAAAAATATCTTCATAACTCAGATAACCACGATGGTGTGATCACTCAACTAGAGCCAAGCATCCTGGAATGCAAACTCTAGCGGGCCTTAGGAAATGTTACTACAAACAAACCTAGTGGAGGTGATGGAATTCCAGTTGAGCTATTTCAAATCCTAAAAGTGCTGCACTAAATATGCCAGCAATATGGAAAACTCATCAGTGCTGCAGGGTTGGAAAAGGTCAGTTTTTGTTCCAATCCCAAAGAAAGGCAATGTTAAACAATGCTCAAACTACCACACAATTGCATTCATCTCAGATGCTAGCAAAGTAATGTTCAAAATTCTCCAATTCAGGCTTCAACAGCACATGAACTGTGAACTTCCAGATGTTCAAGCTGGTTTTAGAAAAGGCAGAGGAACCAGAGATCAAATTGCCAATATCCACTGGATCACTTAAAGAGCAGAGAGTTCCAGGAAAACATCTATTTCTGCTTTATTGACTACCCAAAGCCTTTGTGTGGATCACAGCAAACTGTGGAAAATTCTGAAAGAGATGGGAATACCAGACCATCTGACCTGCCTTCTGAGAAATCTGTCTGCAGGTCAAGACACAACAGTTAGAGATGGACATGGAACAACACACTGGTTCCAAATTGGGAAAGGAGTACATCAAGGTTGTATATTGTCACCCTGCTTATTTAACTTACATGCAGACCCCATCATGCAAAATGCCAGGATGGATGAAGCACAATCTGGAATCAAGATTGCCAGGAGAAATATCAGTAACCTCAGATATGCAGATAATACCACCCTTATGGCAGGATGTGAAGAAGAACTAAAGCGCCTCTTTATGAAAGTGAAAGAGCAGAGTGAAAAAGTTGGCTTAAAACTCAACATTCCGAAAACTAGGATCATGGCGTCTGGTCCCATCTCTTTATGGAAAGTAGATGGGGAAACAATGGAAACAGTGACAGACTTTATTTTGGGGAGTTCCAAAATCACTGTAAATGGTGACTTCAGCCATGAAATTAAAAGACACTTGCTCCCTGGAAGAAAAGTTGTGACCGACCTAGACAGCATATTAAAGGGCAGAGGCATTAGTTTGCCAACAAAGGTCTGTTTAGTCGAAACTGGTTTTTCCAGTCCTCATGCATGGGTGTGAGAGATGGACTATAAAGTGCAGAAGAATTGATGCTTTTAAACTGTGGTGTTGGAGAAGACTCTGTAGAGTCCCCTGGACTGCAAGGAGATCCAGCCAGCCCATCCTAAAGGAAATCAGTCCTGAATATTCATTGGAAGGACTGATGTTGAAGATGAAACTCCAATACTTTGGCCATCTGATGTGAAGAACTGACTCATTGGAAAAGAGCCTGATGCTGGGAAAGACTGAAGGTGGGACGGGAAGGGGATGACAGAAGATGAGATGATTTGGATGGTATCACTGACTCAGTGGACATAGGTTGAGTAAACTCCAAGAGTAGGTGGTAGAATGGGAAGCTTGGTGCGCTGCAGTCCATGCGGTCACAAAGAGTTGGACACAACTGAACAACTGGACTGAACTGAACTGAACACCTAATGATTATCTATGCTTCATTCCTTACCTGTAGGTAGCACTGAAAACATTATTAAAAGAAATATGGTCTCCAAGATGGTGGAGGAGAAAGCCATCTCCTTAGTAATTCTGCTTTGCACTTTTCCTTCCACTCTATTTCACTGGTATCAATCTTCCTGCATTCGATTTTTTTTCCAAGAATGAGACTAAACAGGAATCAGAGAAACAGAGCGGAATTACAGCAGAAAACTTAAAGTGAGGAGGTTGGTCACATTTTTCAATTTTATTTTTAAGGTGAGATTTTCATGGAAAATAACATTGTGTTGTCCTCTGCTATAATTAGGAGGAACCATTGAAATGTTAACCAGTCTTTTACCTCTCATGCTGAGATGTGATTTGCTGCTTAGGAAACTATTTTGAAAATTTCAAGTTGTTTCCATGAGATTGTAATTCCAGCTCTACAACTTCCTTAAATGCGTTTAACTCAGTGTGGCTTTAGTGTTATATTTTACCAGGTGCAACCATGCTATATGGTAATTGAATTTGTGAAACAGATTTTCCGTACAGTAAACAAATAGACTGCATTGAAATTCCTTAATATGCAAGTTCCCTCCCTTTGTCTTGCTCCCTCTCCTTCTTTGTCTTTTCCTGGTTTGGTGTTCCTACTTGGTACTTTTTTCTTTTCCTTTCAAAATGACTAGATTACCATAAACATTTGCCCCCCCCCCCACCCCCCCCCCCCACACACACAGACACACAGACACACAGACACACAGAAACACCTATAACACTCATCCAGTTTTGTCTGCTACTGATTGGCTTCCTCCAAAAAGGACAAAGGGTCAGTTAGAGGAGCCATCCTTCAGTTTGCAGTGGAGATCCAGCAAAATTGCTAAAACGGGTAGAAGCAACTGCCCTTACAACTCTGCAGACAATTAAGTAATTGGATCCATATGTGTTGGATTACAAAATTTTTAAAAGAAATTAGTGTGAGACTTTGCTTTCAGAAAGCAAAGGGACAGGAGTAAAAAGAGACACAGTTATCCCCCTAGTTTAGTTCTTGGTAAGTTAGTATTACATCTTCCACAGAGATTTGTGCTTATATTACAGAGTAAGTAGATGTCTTAAAGCAGTTCACAAGAAAGTAATATCCTAACTTAAATTATTAAATGTCTCTGAGCACATATGTTGTAGCCACGTGTTCCGGGAAACAAACTCACTCAGAAGGACAATGCACATAGTGGAGTGCAGTTCATTACATCAGCAGGCCCAAGGCAGAGTCTCCTCTTAGTCAAGGACCCTGACCAGTTTTTCTGAAAACTTTATATACCCTAAGTGTACGTGCCCAAACCCACCTCCCCAAATTCCCTGAAACTAGTCTGAACAAAGGAAAAGAAAGATACAATCAAAGTTAACCCGTGATTCATATGCCTTAAGCCTAGGTAGTTAACAGTGGACAATTATCAATAAGACTGTGGTCATATCCCAATAAGCATAATAGCATTTATGATTCTATTCGGTTACACAGATAATTGGGGTATTCTTTCAGGCAACAGAGAGTCTAGATACGAGCCTTGGGGTTCCATCCAGGGGGCCTGGTTTTCCAGTTGGTATGTCGTTTCCATAGATACTGGGCATATATCTCAGAGTCCAGAGTCCGGCCCAAGATGGAGTCCTGCTTTCAAGATGGAGCCTGTTCTGTCTGTTTCCTCCTTCATTCCCCCGTCTTGATGCTCTTAACACATAGTATGGGCATCATTCTTAGGGATATACTGCACCCTGACTCTCCGACCTCCATTTTGGGAGAACGACATCAACCTTTGGGTTGGTTACAAAGTTTATAATACACTGCAAAATAAGTGTTCACAAAGTAGACCTATCAGGGCAACTATAACAATGGTAAATATAGTTTTCCACCAATCACCCTTTACCCAAGATATGACCAAAGTCCAAAAAGGAAAATGATCATCAGACATAACTTTTACCTGACCTTTCATGTCATCTAAGGTGGCTGATATATAGCCAGATAAATCAGGATTAAATACACAACATTCAACTTTAATTATAGCACAGGCCCGTCTTTGTACTGAAACTATGGTTAGTCTCAAGATGACACCAGCAAGTCCTTGTAGCAGCAGTTGATTGTAGAGCTTCATCTCTATTTCTTCTTTAAGATGATCTTGGTTTCACGGGGCCCAGTGGGGTCCTTTCCTGTGGTCCGCTCGGCGTCCTCCGGGTCTGCATGGTATGCTCTCCTCACCTTCGTGTGGTGGATCCAGGAAGTGACACCTGCAACTTTAACTGCATTCGGGCTGGTTAGAACAACAGTATATGGACCCTTCCAATCACACTAGGACCACAGCTTTGGTCGAACTCAATGAAACTAAGCTATGCCCGTGGGGAAACCCAAGATGGGCGGGTCATGGTGGAGAGGTCTGACAGAATGTGGTCCACTGGAGAAGGGAATGGCAAACCACTTCAGTATTCTTGCCTTGAGAACCCCATGAACAGTATGAAAAGGCAAAGTGATGGGATACTGAAAGAGGAACTCCCCAGGTCAGTAGGAGCCCAATATGCTATGGGAGATCAGTGGAGAAATAACTCCAGAAAGAATGAAGGGATGGAGCCAAAGCAAAAACAATACCCAGCTGTGGATGTGACTGGTGATAGAAACAACATTCCGATGCTGTGAAGAGCAATATTGCATAGGAACCTGGAATGTCAGGCCCATGAACCAAGGCAAATTGGCAGAAGAAAAGTTATGACCAACCTAGATAGCATATTCAAAAGCAGAGACATTACATCGCCGACTAAGGTCCATCTAGTCATGGCTACGGTTTTTCCTGTGGTCATGTACGGATGTGAGAGTTGGACTGTGAAGAAGGCTGAGCGCCGAAGAATTGATTCTTTGGAACTGTGGTGTTGGAGAAGACTCTTGAGAGTCCCTTGGACTGCGAGGAAATCCAACCAGCCCATTCTGAAGGAGATCAGCGCTGGGATTTCTTTGGAAGGAATGATGCTAAAGCTGAAACTCCAGTACTTTGGCCACCTCATGCGACGAGTTGAGTCACTGGAAAAGACTCTGCTGCTGGGAGGGATTAGGGGCAGGAGGAGAAGGGGACAACAGAGGATGAGATGGCTGGATGGCATCACTGACTCGATGGTCGTGAGTCTGAGTGAACTCTAGGAGTTGGTGATGGACAGGGAGGCCTGGTGTGCTGCGATACATGAGGTTGCAAAGAGTCGGACACCACTGAGTGACTGAACTGAATGTGGGGCCAAGGAGTCGTGTTTCCAGTCCTTGACCACACCTGATCCCCAGGCACAAATTTGTGAATCTGTTCCCCAAGGGGGAATGGCACCCTTTCTTGTACAAACTTAGTTACCTGATTTATTACCTTACCAGGTTGTTCCATCTGCTGTGAAATCTCATCTCCCCTTACTTGAGGCAAATTTGTTGATACCTGTTTTATTTGGGGAGGGGGTCTCCCATATACAATTTTGTATGGAGAAGAGCCATGGGACTGTAGGGTCATCCTGAGTCTGAGCAGAGCTGTCAGAAACAAGTCCACCCAGGAACAGTCAGTCTCTAAGGTCCACTTGGAGAGTGTCTCTTTAAGTGTCCCGTTGGTTCCTTCCACCATCCCAGAACTCTGGGGCCTATAAAGGGTACGTAATTTCCACTTGATGTTTAAAGTTTTGCTTACTTGTTATACTAAATCAGCTACGAAAGCCGGGCCATTGTCCGATCCAATGCTGGTAGGAAATCCAAATCTGGGGACTATCTCCCTAAGCAGGCACCGGGCTACTTTTGATGCTCTTTCAGTCTGGGTAGGGAAAGCTTCTACCCGTCCTGAGAACGTACATACTATGACCAGCAGGTAATGGTAGTGTTGGCGAGGTTTCATTTCAGTGAAGTCCAATTCCGGGTGTTCAAAGGGCAGCGTGCCTTTTACCTGAATCCCTGGAGGTTTCTGTCTGTGCCGAGAGGCAGCATTGACCTGTGAGCACGCAGTGCAGTTCTGAGATTTTGTCCTTTTGACAGCTGGAGGGCCTGGATTAGAGCATATAGTTCGGCCTGTTGAGTGGACCAGTGTGATATCAGAGAGCTAGCTTCAACGATGGTTTCTTCCATGACTACTGCGTATCCCAACAGCCATTGTCCTTGTTTCACCAGGCTGGTGCCATTGGTGTACAGGACCAAATCTGGGTCCGGGATTGGCTGGTCTCTCAAGTCAGGCCTGCTGGCATATTTCATTGCAATCATGTGAGGGCCCACCTTCTCCCACAGGAAAGAGAGTGGCCAGATTCAGGGCCTGACAAGGCTCAGTAGTAATATGGGGGTTTTCACATAACAGTCCCTGGTATTGAGTAATCTGGGATGTTGACAGCCATTTATGGGGGTCCCCTCGCAGGAGAGTGTTGACCTCATGCAGGACTTTTATGAACAAATCTTGGCCCAAAGTCAGCTCAGTTGCCTCCCATAAGCATCCCAGCCACCCAGTGTCAACACTGTCCAGCTGATTAGAGATAAGCCACTGCTCTGTCCCATGTCCCCATAATCTGGGACAACATTCCCATAGCCACCTTGTCCTTTTCAGTCACATAAAGAGTACATGGCTTAGCAAGGTCTGGCAGGCCCAAGGCGGGTGCTGACGTAATTGTACCAGGTTTAAGTTTTGTTACCAGTGGGACTTGTTTTGCAAGCTTGAGGCGGGGCAGGGGGGTGGGGTGCGGGGGGCGGTGCGGAGATTGTCTTCCACCCAGACCTCAGGGAATTGTTGAGTTAACTCTCTTTCTTGACTGTTTAGCTGGTCTGGTTTCCTTGCCAGGAGACTATGCAACCTCCATTCATCTTGAGGGGTTACTGAGAGGAAGAGTAAGTAGGTGGTTGAGCCTGCTTGAACAGTGGGTCTTTCGTGGGGGGAAAGGTCACTTGTGCCCCCAATTTAGATAGCAAGTTTCTGCCTAACAAAGGTCCTGGGCATTCGGGGATGTATAAAATTTCATGAATCACTTGGTGTCCCACCATCTGACATTTTCAGGGTAGGCTAGAGACACAGAGGCTGCATTTATTACCATCTGAGACCCAGCAGCCTCTGGCTGGGTCTATTGGCACATAAAGTCTATAGGCCTCGCACTACCTTTCGCAGAACTCAGAGGGTGATTTGCTTTCCCTTTGAATCACTTTGGAGGGTTTTGCAGTACTCATAGCTTTTTGGGCCCCCCTTGTGACACCTCATAAAGTAGCCACCCAATATCTCCCCATGTGGTCCTTCTCTTCCTCTGTGTTACAGTCCCAATTGGGCCTCTCATCAGGGGTGGCTAGTTCTGCCCACCACTGAGGGTTTGCAGTACCCTCAGGTGCCATTTCTCTTAACCATTTTCTAGCCTCAGGATCCTGTGTCTTTCCTCAGTGCTGTAAAGGGAGACTAGTAGTTGGATTATGTCATCCTATGTAGAGCGGTGGGTTGGAAAAATAGTCTCCATTAGCCTAATCATGGCTTGTGGCTCCCGCAAGTATGGTGGAGCGTGTCTCTGCCAGTTTAATATATCTGTAGAGGAAAATGGCTGGTAATAATAGGGGGCTGATGGTAGTGCCCCATGCGTCCTGAACTGGAGGCTGTTGTAGCTCTCTGAGGCGCATCTATAGTGGGGTTCTTTCCCCCTGTCCCTTGGTGGAGCACAGCCTCTGTCTCATTGCAGTGTTTTCTTCCCCCTTCCCATCAGTACTCACCGGGAGAGGTGGAAACAATCTAGAAGGTCCAGCTGAGGTGGAATTCTGGGGGCATTGATCAGAGGTCTCCATTGCTGGGATTGGAGCCTGCCAAAACGGCGGCTCTACAAACTCCGGGAGAGCTGGTGGAAGAGTAGTGGCTGCTGCAGGAACTTCACCTGGCCCTGGATTGGGCATTAAGGCGGCCTCCGGTCCTGGTGGAGCACTGGGAGGCAGGCGCATCATTATCCAGTCTGGGGGAGTGGTCAGGTCATCCTCATCCAAATCCTGTAGAATTTACTTTTTTATCATCAGTCAATTTTTGTGCCATTAATACTTTTTTCCCTTTCCCTTCTGGATACAGAACCTTGTTCAAGTAGGAGGGTCTTGAGCTAACCCTAGCCATGAGTCAATATATGGATATTGATCCAGGTGTCCTGGCTCTCCTGTGACTACTGTATAGACAGACTGCTTCCACTATTTTTAAGTTCATGGTGTTCTCTCCGTGAACTCTCATCCTACTCCCACAGGGGCCATTCGACCTCACAGAGTATGTGGAGGCAGTTAGGCTTCATATTCACCCCATCAGTTCAGTTCAGTTCAGTCACTCAGCCGTTTCTGACTCTTTGCGACCCCGTGAATCACAGCAAGCCAGGCCTTCCTGTCCATCACCAGTTCCTGGAGTTCACTCAGATTCACATCCATCGTGTCAGTGATGTCATCCAGCCATCTCATCCTCTGTCGTCCCCTCCTCCTCCATAGTCTCCTCGAAATCCCTTCTTTAAATTTTTAATCAGGCACACCAATACAGTTGCCTTAGATTCACTTTCCCCCATCTTGCTTACAATCTCGGACCTTCTTCTAGTTTTTCTTTTCGTTCTCTCTACGAATTTCTCAGTACCCTATGTACTTCTGATATTTCCACTCAATGACCCTTTAATTGTCATTCTGCTTCCTTCCTAATTGACGTGAGAAGAGCCTTACCTTCCAGATCCCAGAGGGAGAAGGGGGATCTGCATGCCTTCATCTGCCAGTCAGCACAGCCAAACCAGAATGTCACGTGGTCCAAGACTGTTTCTCCCTTAAGTTTTAAAGCCCATTCTGCCTTGGTGGGCTTGATCAGGTGCAGATGAAAATACAGATGGGGTAAACATCCCACGTCCCAGCCGTCTCCGGAAAAGCCAATTCATACTCACTTCTGTATCCCCCTCCTTCTAGCCTGACAATTCTGAGAGGGTCAAGAATTTCATAGTAGATGAGACACCTCCTTGATGCAAGCAGAATATGAGCACACAAAAACCAAGTTTCTTCTCCTAAAAATCCCTTGGCAATTCCTTGGTAATAATTTTCCCCAAGACGGTGTGGACACCACCTACTAAATTACCTTCACAAATTTCCTTCCTTAAACCCTAACATGCTTGCCAACCTGTGTACCAAGCAAACGTTTCCACCTGCCTAATCCAGGCTCCTGCGGGTCTGTGCCCCTTCTTATCCCTCCCAGGGGGGATGATCAGGCCCCCTCTTCCACCCTACCGAGTGGGTTCCTCCTCACCTGAGAGCTCAGTTCCCTTGCTGCTTTCCACTACCTGCTAAAGTGAAAGGTCCAGGCATTGAGAAGTAGAATCCTTCCAGAAGAGCAAGGCGCCTTCCTCCTTCTAGAAGATTTGAGCCACAAGGCCTTGGAGTAGTCTCAAATGGGACTTGTCTCCTCAAAGTGAGGAGTTTCCCGGCCCATGCACCAAATGTTGTAGCCACGCGTTCCAGGAAACAAACTCACTCAGAAGGACAATACACATAGTGGAGTGCAGTTCATTACATCGGCAGGCCCAAGGAAGAGTCTCCTCTTAGCCAAGGACCCTGACCGGTTTTTCTGAAAACTTTATATACCCTAAGTGTACGTGCCCAAACCCACCTCCCCAAATTCCCTGAAACTAGTCTAAACAAAGGAAAAGAAAGATACAATCAAAGTTAACCTGTGATTCATATGCCTTAAGCCTAGGTAGTTAACAGTGGACAATTATCAATAAGACTGTGGTCATATCCCAATAAGCATAATAGCATTTATGACTCTATTCAGTTACACAGATAATTGTGGTATTCTTTTAGACAACAGAGAGCCTAGCTACAAGCCTTGGGGTTCCATCCAGGGGGCCTGGTTTTCCAGTTGGTATGTTGTTTCCATAGATACTCGGCATATAGCTCAGAGTCCACAGTCCGGGCCAAGATGGAGTCCTGCTTTCAAGATGGAGCCTGTTCTGTCTGTTTCCTCCTTCACATACATACATGCATACATGTTTTACTACTATAATCATTTTTTATTTCTGAAAAATAATATTTGACCAGGAGTTCATCAGTCAGAAATCTAATATGGTTTGTTCATTTGAAGACAAGATATGAATAAAACTTAAAATTCAAATAAAGTTTTATTAAAAATATAAAATAATTTTCACTGTAAATATTAAGGAAAGCCCCACAAAATTAAACACACTAAAGGATTGTTTTAGTCCTGCAGCTGTGGCGAGATAGCTGGCAACTCAGAAGAGGGACTCTGATGTCTCACTGTCTGAGTTCAAACATTTTATTGTTTCAATCCTGACCTTTATTTCTGTCCCTAGTAACATTCTGCAAGATATTATTTCTCTTTCCCAGAGAATCCAGTCTGAGTTCTAGTTATGTACGCTTGGAAAACTGTTTCTCTATACCTAATTTGTAAAACAGACATAAGTTGGTTGTTGTGAGGATTAAATTAGTTAATTCAAGTAAAAAGTTCTTACAATAATGTTTGGCACATAGAAGGTGATAGAGAGAAGCTTAATGGGATAGATACATTAAAGTTGTGTCTAGCAAGCACCATTATGGTACATGTTTATTCTCTCATTAACTTGTTTTGACCTTCTGAAAGCCTTTTAATGCCAGTTTTCTCTTTTGTATGAAGTAAGAGATTGAATTTCATTTCCAACATTCCAGTTCAGTTCAGTTGCTCAGTCGTGTCCGACTCTTTGTAACCCCCTGGACTGCAGCACACCAGGCTTCCCTGTCCATCACCAACTCTCAGAGTTTGCTCAAACTCATGTCCATTGAGTCAGTGATGGCATCCAACCATCTCATACCTTGTGGTACCCAATAGCCATAGAATATTTATATTTCTAGGATCTTTATTGGACTTCAATAGTATATAAATTAGTTTGAATATTGTTGTATGTGATATGGGCTTAACAAATCTGAAATAGTCACAATAATTGAGTGATCACAAACATTTCTAATTCAGGTGCCAAGTTTGGGGAATGCAGAGGTAGCACCATAATAAATAATAATAAAATTATCCTTCCAGCTGGGTCAAGAGACATGACAGACAACTGTAAACAGGATCCTTGTCAAATAGCTTATGTGGGTATTCACTGTAGAAAAGAGAGAGTTGAAAATTTTTCTTGATTAGTTATTGGGAAGAGAGTCAGGCAAAATGCAGCAATGCTAGAGACCTCACCAACCACCCTGGGATAATGTTAAATGGAGTGGATTCTCTGTGAAAGATAAATGAAATTTTGCAGGCTGTTACTAGGGAGTGAAATAAAGGTCAGGACTAAAAGGATGAAATGCTTGGAAATTGATCAACAAATTTTCTGTACTTCATCAACTACACATCAATTAGTGTGTAACCTCTGAGAAGTCAACTTAACATGGATGCCTTGGGCTTACATTTTTCTTTCTTGTAAAATGCAACAAAATCCCTGAATATAACAACCGTTCACTTCATCTTTATTAAATCAGTTAATGAACCCTCTAAAATTTCCAGCCAAAGGAAACTGAAGTACAGCCAAACATTAGGGTTTCAGAGAACTTAGAATTTGTAAATTTAAAGACTAAATACTTCATATTTATAAAAAGAACTGACAAAATAACTTGATCAAAACCATATGACTTAGTGACAGGAGTTAGGACTAAAATTTCAATTATCTTAGCCTGACTCCCAAAATAATCCTATTCCCATCACACCAAATTATCTTCACTTTTGGTGATGAACAAAATCATCACAAGCCAAGATTCAAATATCAAGTTCCTGTTCTATCAGTTGAATGTTAAAATCTAGACCACTTGAGCTCTGTGGTTCAAAAGAGATTCAAAATTCCGATTCTCAAAATCTTAAATACACCTTAAAGAATACCAACATAAAATTTATTAGCAGCTTTATATTATACATAATTCACCCAATAAAAAACATCACTGTTGTCTTGGCATCATTTGGATTTATTCTGAAAATTCTTGAGACTATTTTTGACTAAAACAAACATATAAACAAGGTTAAAAGAAGGGGTGAGACGGTAAATCCAAAAAATGTTTCACTTCTTTCTTTTTTTAAAGAAAAATATTACTAATTGGGATTTTTCCTATGCAATTGCCTGATTTTTACCTAATTTATTCTTCATTACAAAAACATATAAAGATCACCTATATAACTTTTTAACCTGCTGCAATGACAAAATTTTTCTTGATGCCATATGGTCAACAATTTTAACCCAGTAGCTTGAGTAACAATTGCCACAATGTAGTGGTGTCTGAATGTTCGACACATGTTGCTACCTCTATTATTTTTGTTCCAAATAAAAATGAATCTGCTGTGTTTAGCCACTCAGTTGTGTCTGACTCTTCCTGACCCAGGAATGGAAGCAGGATCTCCTGCATTGCAGATGGATTCTTTACCAGCTGAGCTACCAGGGAAGCCCAATTGAGAGTTTAGAGCAAATAACTGTTCCCCCCTACCCCCCACCACAGTTTTTCAGGCATATGAGGGCTAGGAAGATATGCATACTCTCAGTAGTGTGTGCCTTTTTGGAGTTATGGTTTCTTGTGAAAACATGTGTTTTGGCTCAGATATTAGCTTGATGCAGCATTTATGATTGGTGAGGTTTTTCCAGCTAGCCACATGTAGCCAAGAAGATGCTGGAGAGATTTTTGAGTGAGCATTGTACTGAATACATACTTTAACACACTCAATGTTTTAATTTTATACATTTGATATCTCTAACATGTCTAATTCACCATTTCCTCTAAGTAGAAAGAATGCAAATTTTTGTCACACATGCTTTCAGAATCAATCAAATTTTTATTTGCTAGGATTCTGTTTTCTACAACTTCTTTTATTAGTTTTATTCTTCAGCATTAATTTGGGACCCAAGAATAGCAGTAGATAATTAAGGGAGCCCTAGGAGAGCTAATACAGGAAATGAAAACTAAAAGGCATGGAGTTAGTGTAGACCCAGAAGTGGTCAAAAGGGAACTAAGGATCAAAAGCCAGAGGTAGGTCAGTGTACTGGTGTGAAATTCAGAGTCAGAAAGCAGAGGAATAGAAGGAAATGAGGCCACAGGCAGTTAAATAAAGTCAGAGAAAGACTGGGAATGGGAAATAACATCATCTACCTAAGCAATCAGGAATCAAAGAAGAAACACTCTTCGGAAGGGAGCTTCTAAATTAAGCAGTATTCTGTCTCCACCAGGATTAGTTTTAAATGTTCCCATCTATGGGCAGGAGCTAATCCCACCACAAAGAGAGAGATGGTTAACCAGAAATCAAGAGCAGATCCTTGTAATATTAACATCTACTTTCCCAGGATAGAGTGGAATTTTATTCAACAGAAAGTTAGATAATTAATATATAATAATGAAGATAACATAAAATTTCCTCCAAGTTTTGGAGAATAGTTACAGAATATATCTTTCCAGATTTGAATGGCAACCTAATTTCTATCTTTGTCAAGGTCAAAATCCATTAATAGCTATCCTAGTATTTGATCTAATTCCTGATTTTCTCTTTTTCCCCCCTATTTATCTTTTCTAGAAATTTTTTTTCACATATTAATTTTCTTTATTCCTATAATCATTTCTGCTTCTCTCATAGCTCAGCTGGTGAAGAATACACCTGCAATTTGATTTCTGGGTTGGGAAGTTCCTCTGGAGAAGGGATAAGCTATCCACTCCAGTATTCTTGGGCTTTCCTAGTGGCTCAGATATTAAGGAATCCACCTGCAATACAGGAGACCTGGGTTTGATCTTTGGGTTTGGAGGACCTGGAGGAAGACATGGCAATCCACCCAAGTATTCTTGCCAGGAGAACCCCATGGATAGAGGAGCCTGGCAGGCTACAGTCCATGGGGTCACAAAGAGTCAGACATGGACACGACTGAGTGACTAAACACGTAATCACTTCTAGAGTCACTCTTGTTTTAAGTTCTCATTCTTTTTTTTTTTTAATATCTCATGATTTCCAAATTCAAGTCAACATGAATTCAATATTTCTAGGCTCCAGAGAACACATCAAAAAGAGAAAGGGAAAGTCTCTCCACTCAGGGAGTTTTATTTCTGCAGGAGTCCATGTGTCCTCAAGAAACTGTCAGACCAGGATGTTGGATGGCACACGACGGAGGCACTAAGTACTGTGGTTGTGAAAAGGCTATGATAATAGAGGACATTTTCCAGATTCCTAGAACAGAATTGAAATCATGTTTAGTTGGCAAGAATCAAGAAATGCTTATAGAGGAAATCTAGTGAATTTATAAAAAAAATAAATTAGATAAAGTTTAATGAGTAAACATTGAATTCCAAGTGTGATTCCTCATTTTATTCATATGTAGTACCTAGAGCCAGACTCTGGAATATGGCAATACTTTAAGGACACAACAAATATTTGTTGAACTGATCTTGAGTGATTGGATTAAACCCTGAACAACTAGTAGGATTTCAGTTAAGAAAAATTGGGATTAACAGAGCAAGTCTTTTCAAAGAAGAGAAACACATGGCATTAGCAAAAATAAATAAGAAAATATGAGCTGAGAGTAGCCTAATTTGGATGGTTAAAAGTGTTTACAGAAAAAGCCTATTTGAGAGTTTAATGTTATTTTATACAAAACACTTTGGTTTCAGGATTCAGGTGAAAGTGTGAGCCCCATACTGAGGACAAGGTAGCATAGAGTACAACAACCAGGCAGACTCTGTTTTAAGATATCTGACAAAATGAGCCTGAATAAGAAGCAGCCCAGGAGAGAGGCTGCAAGCTGGAGAGTACACTATCGTAAGGAGAGAGCTACAGGAGCAAAAAGGGCGATGTGAGTGGAGGCGAAGGTAAGACAGATGGGGTAGAACTGCAAGACAAACGGGTATAGGACCAAAAACAGGAGGAAAAAGCACTGAGCTGGGTGAAGACAGGCCTCACCTTGGCTTTGCCATCAGCTATTTAATTTCAGCAAGTCACTTCTCTGAGTTTGTTCTCTTGTCTGTAAAATGGAGATGAAGCTCATCATATTATCATGTCTAAATAAGACATTTGTGAAATACCTGACATATAGAGCATACCACCATACAAAATAAGTGTGTTTATATAGAATTATATACAGAATATATTTATTTATAGAAAATATGAATATTAAAAGTATATTGATTTCCTAGGGCTGCTGTAACAAAGTACCACAAACTGCTAATTTAAAACAACAAGAACTGCATTATCTCATCAATCCAGGGGGCAGAAGGCTAAAATCAAGTGTTAGCAGGGTTGATTTTTTCTTAGAGGATCAGAGATAGTCTTTCCTCTTTCTTAACTTCTGGTGGTTGCTGGCGATCTTGGGTATCTTGTGCTTGTAGCTGCCTAACTCCAACCTCCACCTCTGTTGTCATGTGGCATTCTCCCTGTTTGTCCTTGTATGTCCCCATGTTTCTCCTTTTCTCATAAGAATGCCAGTCATTTTGGATTGAGGGCCCAGTCTACCCCACTATGGTTGGGAAGGTCCCTTGGAGGAAGATGTGGGAAAATTAACAAGATGGCACCAGTCAGGCTTTCTAGCCCCATGCTCTCACGCTCTCTCACCCCGTGTCCTGTAAACAGTGACTCTGCACGGTTATGTAACAGCTGAGATCACTTATTGCACTGTGCAGGCATATCAGAAGGTACTCATTTGCTCACAGGCTACTTGGTACGGTTCTTCTGTATGAGCTTCACCATGAAAGCCCTGGCTACTGCTGCACTGGGGCTACACTGGAGCAACATCATGGTTATGTTATATGAGGTTATGTTTTGGCTGTTATGGCTATGTTATGGTTATGTTATGTCTGCTGCTATGGCTGCTGCACCAGTCAGGAGAGAATAAATGCATCTGCAGTTCCTACAGCTCCTCACATTTTCTTCCAGCCTCTCAGCTTGCATCTTGCCCACCATGGGTTCAGTGAACAGCGTGCACAGTGAGATACAGCAAGACAGTTGGCACTGTGAGCAAGATCAGCAAGAAAGAGGCCATGAAACCCACTCCAGTATTCTTGCCTGGAGAATTCCCATGAACAGAGAAGCTTGGTGGGCTACAGTCCGTGGGGTCACAAAGAATCAGATACTATTGAAACGACTTAGCATGCACACACTACCCTATTATTACCTCATCTTTTATTACATCTACAAAGAATCCATTTCCAAATAAGGTCACTTTCTCAGGTTCCAGGCTGAAATGAATCTGGGGAGGGCACTCTTGAACCCAGCATAAAAAGTATATTTTAAACATACCCATATTTTTCCAATAGCTTCAATAGGCTATTATTATAAGAACTAGAATTTGGCTCTTAGAATGGAGGAGAACCAAATGATTAACAGTCTAGGTAAGGGAATTTGAATTCCACCTATTCTTCTTTCTGTTTATGTAGCCTTAGAGGCTGTACTCTCTTTAGTAGTTGCTCTTCTCAGCAGATCAACAGGGAGCTGAGTGTTTGGGGAGGACCAAGAACAGTAATCTGTACAATGTGCTTGGCACAGTACTGGCCCAAAGGGATGGTGCTCACCTATCCACTCCAAGACCAACTTGTGCGATGTGTGTGTTTGTGGTGGGGATGGTGAGGTGGGGCACATGGAGGGGTCTGGTCTGCTCAAGTGAATGAGACGACTCACTATTTCATCCAGCCACAGGCTAAATGAACTGCCTGCAGAGCCACTTGCACCTTTACAATTTACCCCTCTGCCACTAAGACTTCCCCAGGCTGGCTTGTTCAGTACAATCCTGAATGATTTGCACAGCTATTGACCCACATCCCGCAGAAATGTTGGGTCACTTATCACTGTTCCATGTCTAGCATTTCAGTTTGCCCATCAGTTTTATACATAATATTGAAGTGAAAGTGAAAATTGTTTCATCGTATCCTACTCTTTGAGACCCCATGGACTGTACAGTCCATGGAATTCTCCAGGCCAGAATACTGGAGTGGGTAGCCATTCCCTTCGCTAGGGGATCTTCCCAACCCAAGGACTGAACCCAGGTTTCCTGCATTGCAGGCAGATTCTTTACCAGCTGAGCCACAAGGGAAGCCCAAGAATACTGGAGTGGGTAGCCTATCCCTACTCCTGCTGATCTTCCCATCCCAGGAATCGAACAAAGGTCTCCTGCATTGCAGGTGGATTCTTTGCCAACTGAGCTATGAGGGAAGCCTATGCATGATATTTTAATACTGTGAAAATCAACTGCTTCATCATCATCATCATCATCATCATCATCATCATCTTCTTCTTCCTAAGTTATTTTTGGAAAGAATAATTTAAAATAGGCTTTGTAAATAGGTAATTATGTACATAAGTAATGCCTTAACTTTCATAAATGTGTAACACATTATCTTGCTAATCCTTTATAATTCTTTCAGGTGGAAAACAAGGATTTTTATCTCAGTTTAAAAAAATGAGAATGTTGATGTTCAAACTGGTTACATGACTTAAATACAGCAGTTTGCTGTATCCTGACTAGTGGAATATCTTCCACAGTACTTGTTTATATCCTAGGAGTTAACTGTTGGTCACCTGGTAATGAAACATAAAAATTTCAATCAGTATACACAGTTTGTGGTACTCACTATATTATCCATAAAGAAGGCTGACTACTATATCTTTGAGTAGACCTAAGACTTGGCCTGAAGTTATATTGTCAAAATCTATATTGACCTGTTGCTCGATATAACACTTAAATTTATATTTGCTTAATTTAACACTTTTTCCAGCTTGCAGTTTTCCAGTCTGTTGTGCTGAGAAGCTTGGGGGGAAGGGTTGGAGAATCCAAACAATATATTTGTTATTTATGAGGCAGTTTTATATTATGAATCCATACTCTTGTATTCAACTGATATTATAGAGTCATGTACAAATGCAGCACAGGTACATGGTGCCCTTTAACCCCATACTTTCAGTCTCCAGATGGGCAAATATTCTCAAAATGTTAAGAAAATGATTTTTAAAATTTCTGTATGTTCTTGCTTGTTGTGGTGAAGAATCCACCTGCCAATGAGGAGGCGCAAGGGACACAATTTTGATCCCTGGGTTGGGAAGATCTCCTGAAGGAAGAAATGGTGACCCACTCCAGTATCCTTGCCTGGAGTATTCCATGGACAGAGGGAGCCAGGCGGGCTATAGTCCACAGGGCCATGAAGAGTCGGACATGACTGAGTGAGCACAAACATGCTTGTTGTGAAGTGCTTGCACAAGCAGGTAGGCAGGAATTCCTACAAACTGATGTTGAAAATGAGCAAATTATGCATTAACATCAAACTTCAGGAAACCCAAGGTTAAGTAGCAAGTGCCTGAATCTAGAAAAGTGAAATGCAACAAAATTCCTGGCAATTCATAATTTGCTTATGCTTTAATTTTGGTATTTGGGATCTACCTGTATTCAAGTGTATCTTCACTACCATTTCAGTTTGCTTTATCATAAGTACAGTCATTTTCATTTATAACAGCTATATACAACAGGCAATAAATAAAACTACAGGTGATCTTGGAGCATGTGTGAAAAAGATGACAGGAGATGCTTTTGTCTTCTGAGCTCATTTATAATTATTATGTCTGAAATATATCAGCTACCATATGTAAATCTTCACAGAATCCAGATTTCATGAGTTTATGGCTTGCCTGAACTTCCTTTTTTATTTATTTTTTAAATTTTTTAAATTTTTATTTTTACTTTATTTTGCTTTACAATACTGTATTGCTTTTTTAAAACCCTGGGTGTACTGCAGATGAAAACTATCTGCATTACTTTAGAAACTGCACTTTATAGACTAAAAAAAATTCTGATTTATTTCAGAAGATTCTAAATTCTAGGAATGTTTATTGATGTAAACCCACATAGATTAAGATATTTTGAGACTTGGGGTAAACAGTCACCACTTTGCAATAGGTTTGGAAAAGATAAAGTATTTCGGCACTTGCTTTACCACAAAGCATTCGACGGTCTAAATTAGAGCTTCATAATGCTTTCTGAAAAGAAAAACCAACTTCCTGTCATTCCTCTGGGTTTCTGGATATGGCACCAATGTGCACAACGCAAAGTGTAAACAGATGTAAATAGTGAGGGAGGAGGCCAAGCCAGTGTGCTATTCCACACACTCCCCACAGCCTGATCAGACTCAGACAGCCTCTCCCAAGGGCTGGCAGCTGACATTTCCACCCAAATCCTGGACTTTAGGCGTCACCAATATTTACTTATGGAAATAAAGGGGCGTGGCCTTGGCGGGAGAGGCGGGTGGAGGAGGGGTCTGGGGCCTAAGGGGCTCTGACTGCCTCACAGCACCAGAAACCTTGTCTGCTGTGATCATTAACCTTTCTGGAAAACGCAGCTAGCTGTTCTCTGAGGTCAGTCTTTAGAATGTGAAGAGAGCCACACAGATACCGCACAGACTATTCAGAGAGGGGTTCCCTTGTGAGCTTTAGCTCCACTGTGGAGTGGCAGAAAAATGAGATTTCGCCGGTTCTTTCTTCTATTTGTCATGTTTATGATGAGTCTTCTACTTATTCATGGACAAAGAAAAGGTAGGACTTTTCCCATTTGTAACGGAGTAACTTGATTTCATATCTGTTTGTGTGAATGGGCTTCTGAGCCTGACTGTGTTTCTGTTGAAAATGGTCTGTGCTTGTTGGGGCAGGGAGTGCGGTGGGGATGGAGCGGGGGCGGGTAGGGTCGGTGGTTGAATGGGGTTGGGAGTGAGTGTGTAGGAGTTCAGAAATATGTTTTCTATTCTGTTAGGTCTGTTATTTGGATATTTAAAAAAATAGCAAATGATGATAAATATCCTACCATTGCTTTTCTAAATTCAAAGAAAATCGATCCCAAAACTATCATAGTTACATTGTCCTTATAAGTAAAATGAGTTGTTATTTCTAGATAAATAGTTAGATGTGTCACTTTAAAAAGTGCCATTTTTTTTTATTATGCTTATAGAGCCAAAATAAAAAAGTCAAAAATCTGTATGGTCAGGATAATATTAAATTACTTGACATATTTTTCAAGGATTATATCTGTTCTGTTGTTCTTAATAGGAACTTAGTAAACAAAGTTATTTTAAAGTGTTTTTACTTCAAAACTAAACATTTAGGAGTTCAAAGCACTGGCAAGTTAAAAAAAAAAAATTAGTTTTTTTAAGGGAAAAAGCCAAGCCTAATTTAAATAGAGAGATAACATTTCTATCTAAATATGTTAGATTATTTCCTTGAAAGTATACTTATCCATTTACAATAGAAAATGGTGCATATAACTAAGTAAACATTCAGTTTCTGCCTTTTAGTTAACCAGAAGTTTGATCACTGAGATTAGTTCAAATGAGGTCTCCTGATCTGCCCTTTTTACATAAATAAGAAAAATGTTTCAAATTAGCAACTCTGAAAGCAGATGATTCCTTCTTACTGTTTATAGCAATTGAATTGCTATTCAAACTGTTTCTCCTCTAAAATTACAGAACAACTTGGAAAATATTCTTGTGAAATATTTGTACTTAATTCACAACGTAAACTAAAAGGTCTAGGAGTATTTAGAAAGAAGTCATGTAGGAGGAGAATTTTACTATTAGATCCCAGCATCAATATAAACTGTTAGGAATACTTGCCATGCATTTACATCCCATTAATTTTTTATATCACAATCATATCTGAACAGATAGCAGATAATCACAGTATAATTTGGATCTAGAATATTCCCTCACAATCTTCAGATTAAACAGCAACTAATTTTCTGTAAATGCTCTAATATTTTCCTCCCCCCCCCCCCCCAGCTAATTTGGCAATGAGAAGAAATTTGCACAGACACAACGGCCTTAAGAGGAGACGTATTCCTCTCCATTCACGAGTGCCCTTCCCCTGAGGTATTTCTGATGGAAAATGGTTTTGGCAATGTTTACATTTTGGCAATGTTCCAGGTCAGCTGTACCTGAGAATGTTTGTTCATATTTTGAATATGTGATAATGACTTTACTGTGATGTCCCTTGAAGTAATGCATACTATGGTTTGCATACTAACAGAGAAATGAAATGATATCTGGAAATTGCTCTAATAATTTGATGGGATAGATGAGGAAAATGTAGGAAAATCTTGATAACTATTGAATCTGAGTGATAGTTATATGAGGATTAATACTATTTTGTTTGTTTGAAAATTTACATAATTAAAAAATCAGGCACCAGAAGAATTTAATTAATAATAGATGTATCTGTAACTAGTGTTTTGAAAAAATCTGAATATATCCCTATGTTATTCAGAATAAGCACATTGCACATGAACACCATTCTAGGCTTGAAAATATTCAGACAAAATTTCCCAGCTCCACTAAATGGATGATGTATTAACCTCAATATTTAGTAGTATATTCTTCCTGAAAATGTTTATTTTCAGATATAAAATCAAATTAATGACATAGCAGTTTTCCAGCTTCACTAATAGAATTAATATTGATGGTTGCATCCTTAAGGATATACTCTGAATAGAATTTTGTTCCTGATTTTACACCACCACCATCACCAGTAGTGTTGCTTGAATCAGTTAACTTCAAATATCACCCAAGTTTAAATAACTTAATACAAAAATCAGAAATTGGCATTCCATTGTAATTATTTTAAGCTCTTCAATTCTAATGAAGTATATCTTCCTTTTAAAAAAGTCGTAGGAATTTCCCTCAGCCTGGTTAACATAACAGAGGCAATTGCTAAATTAGTCTATTCTTTTGGCCTGTGGACTGGAGCATTTATGGCACTATTCATTCAGGGGAATAATAGTTGCTGTTCAGTTCAGTCGCTCAGTCGTGTCCAACTCTTTGCAACCCCATGGACTGCAGCACGCCAGGCCTTCCTGTTCATCACCAACTCTCAGAGCTTACTCAAACGCATCTCCATTGAGTGGGTGATGCCATCCAACCATCTCATTCTCTGTCGTCCCCTTCTTCTTCCACCTTCAATCTTTCCTAGCATTATGATCTTTTCAAATGAGTCAGCTCTTCACATCAGGTGGCCAAAATACTGGAGTTCTACTTCAACATCAGCCCTTCTAATGAATATTCAGGACTGATCTCCTTTAGGATGGCCTGGTTGGATCTCCTTGCAGTCCAAGGAACTCTCAAGAGTCTTCTCCAACACCACAGTTAAAAAGCATCAATTCTTTGGCCCTCAGCTTTCTTAATAGTCCAACTCTCACATCCATACATGACTACTGGAAAAACCACAGCCTTGACTAGACAGACCTTTGTTGGCAAAGTAATGTGTCTGCTTTTTAATATGCTGTCTAGGTTGGTCATAACTTTCCTTCAAAGGAGTAAGCATCTTTTAATTTCATGGCTGCAGTCACCATCTGCAGTGATTTTGGAGCCAAAAATAAATAAATAAATGGCTGCTGTAGCTGATATTTAATACATGCTTTTCAAACCAGTGAAGACCATAGTAGAGCATTACATAAAGAAAGAGCAGTTCAGTAATAAGCATTTATCAAGAGGGCTGAGATAAAAAGCCAAATTCTCTACACCTGCATCTGGAACAAGTTACTCTTTACTATCAAAATATGAAAAATAAATTTGGGGGCAAAATCCAGAAAAATACAAGAGGAAGTTCTTGATCAGCCAATTATTAGAGACTAAAAGATGCTTTAAAAGTTATTTTTTATATATATTAAAAAATCCTTTGGTGTGTGTTGATAATGAATTTCAGTCTCAAATAAATCATGGTAAAATCAGTGCTTAGAAGGAATGGAAGTTCAAGATTTTTCCAGGACTTTTTGAAGGTAACAAGAGGCATCTCGAAGTAGCCAGGAAATTCCTGCATTTTCAGGAAAAGATGCCTCACAAATGCAAACAAAAACCCTTTAGTCAGTCACAGGTTGTATTGGCTTTCTCCACAAACCACCTGCCTAAGAACTAGGGCTGTAAGTAAACAAGATAGAGTAGTGAAATTTGAACTGTCAAACTTAAGGAAGATTTTGACCTGTAAACCAAATTTGTAAACCAAAGGGAAACTTAAGTTGAAAGCCATATAAAGCATTTAATAATGTCAATACTTTACAAAAGGCAGGTAATCCTTTTAAAGAACTGCTCAGGTTACAGCATTCATTTTCTCAGTGTTTAGGCTAGTCCTGCATTCCAGCTATAGTTCTTTGACGAATGTGTAAAAGTCACATTTTGGAATCCAGTGATAGTATAACAGCCAATGAAAGAGAAACATTAAGATAATTTCCCTGTGTGAAACTATATTCAATATCCAGTGAACCATAATGGAAAATAATGTGAACAGGAATATATATATATTCCTTATATATATGAATATATTCCTGAGTCACTTTGCTATACAGCAGAAATTAAAACATTATAAATCAACTATGCTTCAATAATTTTTTTTGTAAAAATAAAAAAGGAAAAAAAAAAGATAATTTCCCAAGATCTTGCCAAACCAGTGCTCTAAGTGTTGTCTTCAGGTTTCTCACTATCCTGAATATTTGCATATTTTTCATATGTCTAGCAACCAAGATACTTTGACAGCTGGATAAATTGCTGTAAATATTTGTAGTGGAACTCTGAGGCTGAACTTTCCTTCATTTGTCCACTTTGTTTTCTACAAGCTTTAGATAAAATCACCTGTCTTGACTTGATTTGGTTAGGGTTAAGGAAGATTGTAAAAGGACAGGTCACCTAAACAGTTGACTTTGAATTTTTACAAATTAACCCTTTAGAGTGGTTTAGACTTTCAGCTCATTTGATGGGAAAGCCATGTTATCTTCACTCCATTTTTCCTTCTCCCAGAGTCTTTTTCAAAGATCCCCAGTGAGATTTCCTAATAGTTGAGCTAATTAAATAAAAAAAATAATTAATATAGTTAATTAAATATAAATAGTTAATTAAAGTAGTTACTTCAATATAAAATTTATTTTCTTGATACTCTTTTTTCTCAAAAATACTTTGGCAACACTTTCAGCTATAAGTGAATTAGAGTGAAGGAAAGCAAAAGAAGGGTGTCAGGAAATCCAAATTCAAAGGTTGATGTGAAAGCTACAAAGTGAAAATGAGGTAGGGCCTTTGGACTCTCTTGATATCAACTTCCAACAGTGTCATCCTGCTATAGGCCTAATTTTATTGGTAGTATATGCTATCTACACATCCTGTTAACACATACTTTTTCTAGCTTTCTAATAATAATTATAATACATGTTCATGGTACAATATTTTTTTCTAGTAGTCTGGAAGAATATCAAGTCAAAAGTAAAATACTTTCACACTCCCCTAAAGTCCATGCTCTTTTCTCAGAGGTAATGGCTATGAAAATAGTTTTGGTAAAGCTAAATTAACACATTAAAGGTAAATTAACACACTAATTTAAACTGAGACCCTTGATTGCCATCCAAATACAAGTGTTTATAGTTCTGTATTTTTAATAAAACAATTAATAAAACTGCTTTTTAATAAAACAATTTTATTGAATTGTAGTTGATTTACAATAGTATGTTTGTTTCAGGTGTATAGCCAAGCGATTCAGTTATAAATTTTTTTCGGATTCTTTTCCATTGTAGATTATTATAAGCTACTGGATATAGTTCCTCGTTGCTTATGTATCTTATGTATAGTAGTTGTTTCTGTTAATCCTCATTCTCCTCATTTTGTCCCCCATTTGTAACCATACATTTGTTTTCTATGTCTGTGAGTCTATCTTATATATATAGGTTCATTTGTATTATTTCATTCCACTACCACAGTGGGGCTTTTTATGCTTTCTCCACACCCAAACACTCTTGTGTGTGATCAACTTTGGTTCTGTCTGCCTTATTCTTAATGACTTAAAGTCACAGGCTTCTGATCAGCCATCCACCTCTGTGCTGCCTCCAAACTCTTTCTGTCCTATTGTGGCCCTTCTCAGTTTTTGGCTTATCCAAAAGCCAACTTCTGCCTTCAATACGGAATCTCCATTTCAATGGAGCATTTTGTCTCCAACATTAGCAGGGCTCTCTGGAAATAACTCTTCTTACTTTTGGGTATCTCTCAATCCCATTCGGTTATATTTCAAACCTTTAATGACCTCTATCTAGTTCCCTTTAACTTTTTGAAATCCTTATCCAACTCACAACAAGAGATAATTCCTCTTCCCAGAGAAAATGGAGATAATCAAGGTTCAAACTGGACCTGCCCTCAAACTACATGCATCTACATCTGTTTAATGTCCTCTGTTTTCCCTTCCTGGCCTTTCATTAAGAGATTTCTTTCTTGGTTATGGGTAATCTCTCCATATCTCAGGAACCTTGATCCAACAATTACTCCCTTTCTTCCCCAGCAGATTCAATATGTTAAAATTGATCTATTTCATCTTTAAGAAAGAAAAAAAAAGGTGTGCCATTTATCCCATGGTGCTCTTTAGTGACCAACCCAGGTTCTTCTCTGTAGTCAGATGTCTTGAAAAAAGTGGTACTTCCTTTTTTCCCATTTAGTTTCAATGCACTGCTCCTGTAGCATGCTGGGAAAGGTCTTTAGTGACTTCCTTCTTCTTGAATCCAATGAATACATCAGCTGTCTCTGTGGGTCAAATAGTAGGATGAACTTTCCTTGGTTTCAATGGTACCATACTCCTTTTTGACCATCTCTGGAATAAATCACTATGCTTTTCAGGACCTGTACAGGGTATCCAGCTGCCTATCTGGAGTCACCTCAGCTGCCCTGCAGAAACTTGAAGCCCAGGGCCATAGTAGATATATAGATATAAGCCACAGCTTCTGCACAGCTATTCCTATAACTCAGCTCTCTATTCCAATACCATTCATGTCATCAGGAAGGATTTCCCTGATGATCTTTTATGTAAAAAAGAAGTACCAAAATAAAATCTTAAAACATTTTTTCACCCTACCCAAGATACTTCTGTTTTCCTTTTATTGGATAGTTTTTCTCCATAAAACCTAATGCCATGTGACATACATAACATATATTTACTTTGTTGTTTGATTAGTATCTTCCTCCCTTGTTGGAATGTAAGTTTCATGAGAACAGGAATTTGCTCTGGTCATAGATATATACCTGGTAACTGTCCTCAACTCTTCAGAAATATTTGATGAGTTATTGAATGAATATCTAAAAATAGGTTCTTTAATTCTTCTCACTCAAATATTTCTCCTGTGTTCTCCAAATTGCCATGTATTAGGCACTGTGCTGTGAAATATACCACTTCTGAGCACAGTGCCCTAGTGTTCAGTTCTATGTGATTGCCCAGGCTTTCATTTCTACTTGATAACCTGCTTCCTCCTTTATCTCTATGACTATCTCAATGCCTCTTACAGCTCTCCAGCATGACCTCCACACCTTAGCTACTCACTCCAGCTTCCAGGTGTCTTTCTGGAAAGTCGTTTTTCATTTTATCATATGGTCTTTTTAACCTGTAATATCATACCTTGATTAAATGAGCTTGATTAAAGTGTCACACCTTGATTAAAATCCTTAACTGTCTGTAGCCTTCAGGAGGCTAAAGTGAGAACTTCCATAATTTAGCAAGTATCACTTTACAAAAGGTATCTTTCCAGGAGCACCTCTTCTCCCTTGTCCTCCCTCAAAGTTGGTAAGTGTTAAGAAGGGACTGCCTGAGTTCTAGCTCTGGCCACACAGCTCATCCCTTGTGAGCCTCCCTTCATTTTCAGGCCTGTAAAATTGAGCTAGTAAAGGCATGTACCTTATCATAACCATACCTACTACATAGTAAGTGTTAAACAGATAATAGCTAGAATTGTTACCATTACTTTAAAGTCAGTCCATTTTTCACGTCTTACTTTATAGCTACACTTCTGTTCATTTATTCTTTTCCTTACTATCAAGTCATCCTTTGAGACACCTTCCCTGGTTTTGATACCTCCTACTGATTTTATTAAGTGCCCACTTTTTGCTCTCAGCACTGTTTGTATACTTTTGTCAAAGTACTGGACTCACTGCATTGTAATAATGTGTTAACTGACTTGGCTCCTTCCCTCCCCCACCACCCCATGGTGGAAATTCTCTGAAGGCAGAGTGTGGGTATTCTGACTTTGTTAAATTAACATTTGTTAAGTGGGGCATAGTACAGAATAGTGAGCCTTATTTAAACAGCTGACCACAGATATGTTGAAATAGAGAAGTTTATTACTTACAGGTCTGAAGGAAGCACCCAGCATGCCTCAAGGGGCCACATGGGAAGGTAATTGGCAGAGTGCAGACAGAGAGGAGGACCATCATGCATGCATGTGGTGGTTTGCTTTGGATTCCTAGGCAATGAGTCAAATTGACTGACCAATTCAGAACAAGATTGGGGTTTTGGTCTGCCACAGTGGGTCTTATCTAAGAGGCATATAGGTAAACAGACCTTAGGGGCAGGGAGGGTGTTGGTCACAAGGGTTATTGGGAAGTCACCTCAGGAACTTCCATCTGCTTGTGACCTTTCACTGCTATCCAGGGCATGCACTTCATTCAGAGTCTGATACTGGTTTAAGGCCCCCACACAGAATGCTTTCCTGGCAGCAATACCATGGGTCTAGCTTTGCTAGACTCTCAACATTCATTTCAGTTCAGTCACACAGAGGTGTCCGACTCTTTGTGATCCCATGGACTATAGCACGTCAGGCTTCCCTGTCCATCACCAACTCCCAGAGCTTACTCAAACTCATGCTCGTTGAGTTGGTGATGCCACACAACCATCTCATCTTCTGTTGTCCCCTTCTCTTCCTGCCCTCAATCTTTCCCAGCATCAGGGTCTTTTTTCCAATGAGTCAGTTCTTTGCATCAGCATCAGGGTCTTTTCCAATGAGTCAGTTCTTTGCATCAGGTGGCCAAAGTATCAGAGTTTCAGCTTCAGCATCAGTCCATCCAATGAATATTCAGGACTGATTTCCTTTAGGATGAAGTGGTTGGATCTCCTTGCAGTCCAAGGGACTCTCAAGAATCTTCTCCAACACCACGGTTCAAAAGCATCAATTCCATGGCCCTCAGCTTTCGTTATAGTCCAACTCTCACATCCTTACATGACTACTGGAAAAATCACAGCTTTGACTAGATGGAATTGTGTAGGCAAAGTAATATCTCTGCTTTTTAATATGCTGTCTAGGTTTGCCATAGCTTTTCTTCCAAGGAGCAAGTGTCTTCTAATTTCACAGCTGCAGTCACCATCTGCAATGATTTTGGAGCCCAAGAGAATAAAGTCTGTCACTGTTTCCATTGTTTCCCCATCTATTTGCCATGACATAAAGGGACTTGATGCCATGATCATAGTTTTCTGAATGTTGAGTTTTAAGCCAACTTTTTCACTCTGTTCTTTCACTTTTATCAAGATGCTCTTTAGTTCTTCTTCACTTTCTGCTGTAATGGTAGTATCATCTGCATATCTAAGGTTACTGATATTTCTCCCAGCAATCTTGATTCCAGTTTGTGCTTCATCCTGCTTGGCTTTTCACATGATGTACTCTGCATATAAGTTAAATAAGCAGTGTGACAATATACAGCCTTGATTTACTCCTTTCCCTATTTGGAACCAGTCTGTTGTTCCATGTCAAGTTCTAACTGTTGCTTCTTGACCTGCATACAGATTTCTCAGGAGGCAGGTAAGATGGTCTGGTATTCCCATCTATTGAAGAATTTTCCATAGTTTCTTGTGGTCTACACAGTCAAAGGCTTTGGCATAACCAATAAAGCAGAAGTAGACATTTTTCTGGAATTCACTTGCTTTTTCTATGATCCAACAGATGTTGGCAACTTGATATCTGCTTCCTCTGCCTTTTCTAAAACCAGCTGGAACATCTGGAAGTTCATGGCTCACATACTGTTGAAGCATGTCTTGGAGGATTTTGAACTTTACTTTGCCAGCGTATGAGATGAGTTCAGTTGTGCAGGAGTTTGATCATTCTTTGGTGTTGCCTTTCTTTGGGATTTGAATTAAAACTGACCTTTTCCAGTCCTGTGGCCACTGCTGAGTTTTTCAAATTTGCTGGCATATTGAGTGCATTACTTTAACAGTATCATCTTTTAGGATTTGAAATAGCTCAACTGGAATTCGATCACTTCCACTAGCTTTGTTTGCAGCAATGCTTCCTAAGGCCCATTTGACTTCGCATTCCAAGATGTTTGGCTCTTGGTGTGATCACACCATTGTGATTATCTGGGCCATGAAGAACTTTTTTTTTTTTTTTTATAGTTCTGTTTTCTTGTCACCTCTTCTTAATATCTTCTGCTTCTTTTAGGTCCATACTGTTTCTGTCTTTTGTTGTTCCCATCTTTGCATGAAATGCCAAGCTGAACTTTTGCTTCCCTACATCTATGCTGTAAGTGTCTGCACTTCCAGGTATTGCTCCCTCATCTTACCAGGTTCAAACTCTGCCTCTCTCCCCCAGGATTCTCTTCCAACTCTATTTTCTGTATGAGGCTCACCCTGATCCAAATGGTTTAAATAATTTTCCACTCTCAACAATCACTATATTTATACCAGTAGTTATTTAAAGGAATTTATCATATTCTACTTTATTTAATCAAATCATTAATACTGGAATATAAGCTCCTTGACAATAAGACTTGGCCCCCAATGTTTAGACTATAAACTTGTATAGTGTGGGAATAGCCTGAAGATACCTTTCAGTTCAGTTCAGTTCAGTCGCTCAGTCATGTCTGACTCTTTGTAACCCCATGAATCACAGTACGCCAGGCCTCCCTGTCCATCACCATCTCCTGGTGTTTACTCAGATTCACATTCATTGAGTCAGTGATGCCATCCAGCCATCTCATCCTCGGTCGTCCCCTTCTCCTCCAGCCCCCAATCCCTCCCAGCATCAAAGTCTTTTCCAATGAGTCAACTCTTCACATGAGGTGGCCAAAGTACTGGAGTTTCAGTTTTAGCATCATTCCTTCCAAAGAACATCCAGGGCTGATCTTTAGAATGGACTGGTTGGATTTCCTTGCAGTCCAAGGGACTCTCAAGAGTCTTCTCCAACACCACAGTTCAAAAGCATCAGTTCTTTGGTGTTCAGCTTTTTTCACAGTCCAACCCTCACATCCATACATGACTACTGGAAAAACCATAGCCTTGACTAGACGGACCTTAGTCAGCAAAGTAATGTCTCTGCTTTTGAATATGCTGTCTTAGTTGGTCATAACTTTTATTCCAGGGAGTAAGCATCTTTTAATTTCAAGTATAGGGAATTCTTGCAGGGAGTATAATATCTGTGGAGTGTCTTGCACAAAACTAAATATAATATAGAAAATTATTGTATTCTTAGTCATAGCTCAGTTGAAACTGTTTACCTCAGATTGGGGCTTGAATCCATGTGCTGGTACTTGAATCCAGCTTGGGACTCAAACCCATGTGGCCATGACTTGAACTTAGCCAAAACCCACAGCACCTCGTTTCCTTTATTAGGAAGCTCAGGTTCCTGATGTCTCATCACAGAAAGAATTCAGTGAGAGAAAAAGTGATACATAAGAAGATTTATTCAGATTCAGAGAGAAGCAAACTCCACAGACCTCTGTGCCATTGTAGAGGACAAGTGCAGCTGAAAAATGTAGCATGTGGCATGTGGTTAGTTTGTATGGGCTGAGTAATTTAATATGCTAATGAACAGGAGGATTATTCCAACTATTTTGGGGAAGAGGTGGAGATTTCCAGGAATTGGGCTATCACCCATTCCTTGGTCTTTTGACAGTGTCTTGGTCTGTCGTGGTGCCTCTGGATGTGTCATTTAGCTTGCTAGTTGAGAATCAAAGTCTAGTCAAAGTTGAATTGTCTGCCATCTTGGACCCCTTGATTCTAATCTGTTTAGGTTGTGTCCTTGGGCTATGTCATTCTTCAGAAAGTTATGCCCTGTCCCTTTCCCTCCTGTTACACAGTGTCCAAGAATCATGTCAGAGAAAATCTTTAAAGTTCCTAATTTACTGATGATATCAAGCTCTTTTACAAAGACCCTGATGCCTTAATGATAATACATGCAATGTACTGAATTTATAAATATATAAAATATAGTAGTTATGTATATTTATTATAATAAATGTTTATTCCTATATATGAAAAATATATATGTATATATGATAGACTAAAGCCTAATTTCAGAGTTTTCTTCACTTTGCAAACTGATTCCTCATTGCAAAGAGTGTAATAATTCTTTCTGCAGATATTTAGTTAAAGTAGCTATTATAGGGACTTCCTTGGTGGTCCAGTGGTTAAGACTGCACTTTTAATGCAAAGGGTGAGGGTTGCAACCCTGGTCAAGGAACGAGGACCCTACATGTCTCATGGTGCAGCCAAAAAATTAAAATAAAAAAAAAAAATAAATAGAGTACCTGTTCTCTATCATGTTCAGGAATCTAAAATGTCTTTGTAGCATAACTTTTTTGTTCTGTTATTCAATTAGTGATATCAATTAAACTTTATTATTACATAGCAGTATATATATTTGAAAAATATGCTGTTAATAGCAAAAGAGTATTTAAGTGACTTGAGAAAAACAAAATCACTTTTTATTAACTTCTTTAACACATTTCACTTTTGGATGTATTTTGAAATTTTTAATTGTGTTGTATGTTATTAAATGCCACAGTTCTCTTGACATTATCATTAATATCAAAATGTTATATGAATTCTAAAGTTTCTTGATCTTAAAATTATAAGCAGTTATCAATAGAAACTGCAGCCTGGCTTGCTTCAGTCCTTGGGGTTGCAAAGAGTCAGACATGACTGAGTGACTGAACTGACTGACAGATCAAAAGAAATGTTCAAAATCTTTTCAGTGTATCTACAGTTCTTCAGAATATTGCTAATTTATAAATAAAACCCCTGATAATATTTTAATTATAAATTAAATCCTGTTACCACTCAAAATAAAATAACAATGCAAACCACATATCTTCTGCTTTGCTTTGTTAAAATTCTATTAGAGAAGAAAAATAAGCAGAATATACAGTCTTTCCCAAGGGTTCCTCTACTGATTTCAGCCCTGCACACCTGTTGTCATATCCACAGCTTGGTCAGACACTGCCACTATTCCAACCTCATTCCAATGAAGCAATGACCATTGACTGGTCCCTTTCTTTTGCTAAGATTGTATAATTCATTATTTCCATAATTGCTGCCAGTATTACAGGTTTTCCTGATGCTCTGTCTTCATTTCATTGTTTTGGAAGAATTCTGAAGTCTTCAGACAGGCATATTATTGCTGTTGGAGAATACACAAGCAGTAAGATTGGAAATGCTTCAAATTCTTCATCCAGTCCCAAATTGTCTGGAAAAACCTACATTTCTGTGGTCAACTTACTGCATTGCACTCCACAATAACTGTTTCTAACCTTTTCTACTCATTTTAAGTTTTAGACCATTATTTTAAAGAAGATGGCCTTGCCTCATATGATAGAGAAAAGGGAAGTCAGCACATGTCAGCTTCCAAGTATAAAACAAGACTCCCACCTAATCCAGTTCCCACTCTACCCACACCAACCCTCCTTTTCCTCTATGTGTCATGGAAGGTATTACCTCCATCTATGCATGGATCCCTTTCCTTCTGACTTTCTCAGGAAGCTAACTGGCAGATCATCTCAATGAGAATAAGAAAAATTTATTTATTTAGAACTTGCTATATATAGCAAGGGAGTCAGCTACTGTTACTCTTTGTCTATTATGAATAATTCTGTTCTGGACATTCATGCACAAGTTTTTGTTTCTGCATATGTTTTCAGGTCTTTTGGGTATATACCCAAGAGTGAGATTGCTGGATTATATAGTTTTTCTGTGTTAACTTATAGAGGAACTGCCACAATGGTTGCAGCAATTTATATGCCTTACAGCTTTATATAAGGGTTCCAATTTTTCTATATTCTTACCAATACTTGTTATTATAGCCATAGTAGTGGATGTTAAATGGTATCTTACAGTGATTTTGATTACATTTCTCTAATGACTAATCATATTGAGCATCTTTTCATGTACTCATTGACCATGTGTCTATCTTCTTTAGAGAACTGTCTATCCAAATTCTTTGCACTTTTTTTTTTCAATTAACTTACTTGTCTTTTAATAGTTAAGATGTAAAGTTCAGTTCACTTGCTCAGTTGTGTCCAACTCAATGCATCACCATGGACTGCAGCATGCCAGGCCACCCTGTCCATCACTATCTCCTGGAGCTTTCTCAAACTCATGTCCATCGAGTCAGTGATACCTCTGTTGTCATCTGTCATCCTCTGTCATCCCCTTCTCCTCCTGCCTTCAATCTTTCCCAGCATCAGGGTCATTTCCAATGAGTCATTACTTCACATCATGTGGCCAAAGTAGCCTTAGCATCAGTCCTTCCAATGAATATTCAGTACTGATTTCTTTTAGGATTGAATGGCTTGATCTCCTACAGTCCAAGAGACTCTCAAGAGTCTTCTCCAATACCACAGTTCAAAAGCATCAATTCTTCGGCACTCAGCATTCTTTATGGTCCAGCTTTCACATCCATACTTTTATATATTTGAATACATAGCCGTCATCAGATACATGATTTGAAAGTTAGTTTCTTCCATCCTATTTATTGTCCTTTCACTTTCTCAGTGTTGTCTTTTGAGCACAAAAGTTTTTAGTTTTGGTAAAGTTCAATTCGTCTCCCCACCCCCCCTCCTTTGGTTGCTTGTGCTTTATATGTTGTATTAAAAATACCATTGACTAATCCGAGGTCACAAATACTTTATATTTACATTTATATTTCCTTCCAAAAGTTTTATAGTTTTGTCTTTTATATTTATGACTGTAATATTTAGAGTTAAATTTTGTGTATGGTGTGAGGAAGGGGTTCAACTTCTTTTGCATGAGGATATCTAAATTCTCTAATACCATTTGTTGAAATTACTATTTTTTGCCCACTGAATTACCTTAGCACTACTGGCACTACTGTCAAAAATCTGTAGACCACAAATGTAAGAATTTATTTCTGGACTTTCAGTTCTGTTTCATTGATCTGTATGTCACTGCTTGAATTAATCCTATAAGAGTCCTATTGATTATTGTAATATTGTAGCATGTTTTCAAATCAGAATGCATGAGTCCTCCAATTCTGCAGTTATTCAAGGTTTTGTTGGTTATTCTAGTTCACTTGAATTCCCATACAGATTTTAACATTAGCTTGTAGTTTCTGCAAAAAAGTCAGCTGTGACTTGGATAGCAGTATGTTTAATCTGGAGATCAATGTGAAAAGTATTGCCTTTTTTTTAAATTAATGAATTAGTTTTTGGACTATGTTGGCTATTTGTTGCTGCAGGTGAGCTTTCTCTAGTTGTGATGAGTGAACTTCTCATTGCAGTGACTTCTCTTGAGGAGCATGAATTCTAGGTGTGCAGGCTTCAGTAGATGTGGCTTGCAGGCTCAGTTGTTGTGGCACAGGTCTTCGTTGTACCTATCATACACTAAGTCACAACAACAACAACAAAAATCAATAATTTAAAACGACTGAAATCATCAAGCAACTTTTCCAACCACAGTGTTATGAGACAAGAAATCAACCGCAAGTGTAAAAAAAAAAAAAAAAAAAAGCAATAAACTATAATTGCCTTCTCTGATAAGCATATGTAGGCTAAATAATATATGACTAAGCAACCACTGTTTAGTAACTGTTGAAATAAAACAGGAAATTTTAAAATTCCTTGAGACAGAGAAGGTGGAAATGTAATTATCCAAATTCTGTGGGACGTAGCAAAAGCAGTTCAAAGAGGAAAGTTTATAGTGATACAAGCCTTCCTCAGAACCAAGAAAAATCTCAAGTAAACAATCTAACATTATACCTGAAGGATTTAGAATAAAATTGAAACCCAAAATTAGTTGAAAAAAATATGAAGAATAAAAGTAGAATAAAGATTAGGGCAGAAATAAATGAAATAGAGACAAAAATTTTTAAATAAAAAAGATAAGTGAAACATATTTTTTAAATTAATAAACATTTAGCCAGACTCATGAAGTAAAAAACAAAAAAATTAAAGAGGGCCCAAATAAATAAAATTAGAAATGAAAAGGGAGCAGATACAACCAACAGCACAGACAGAAATACAAAGACTCATAAGAAATTACTATGTACAATGATACTCCAATAAAATGAACAACGTGAAAGAAATGTATAAATACCTAGAAATGTACAGTCTCCTAAGACTAACTAAATAAGGAAAAATAGAAAACATGAACAAACTAATTACCAGTAATCAAATTTATCAGTAATCAAAAACTCCCAACAAACAAAAGTCTAGGACCAGAGGCCTTCACAGGTAAATTCTACGCAACAGTTGAAGAAGAGTTAACACCTTTCTTCTCATAGTAATCTAAAAAAACTGAAGAAGGAACACTGAAAATCCTTCTATGAAGCCATTGTATCATCAGTTCAGTTCAGTTCAGCCACTCAGTCGTGTCCGATTCTATGCGACCCCATGAATAGCAGCACGCCAGGCCTCCCTGTCCAACACCAACTCCCGGAGCTCATTCAAACTCAGGTCCATCAAGTCAGTGATGCCATCCAGCCATCTCATCCTCTGTCATCCCCTTCTCTTCCTGCCCCAATCCCTCCCAGAGTCTTTTCCAATGAGTCAACTCTTCGTATGAAGTGGCCAAAGTATTGGAGTTTCAGCTTCAGCATCAGTCCTTCCAATGAGCACCCAGGACTGATCTCCTTTAGGATGGACTGGTTGGATCTCCTTGCAGTCCAAGGGACTCTCAAGAGTCTTCGCCAACAAAGCATCAATTCTTCGGTGCTCAGCTTTCGTCACAGTCCAGCTCTCACACCCATACATGACCACTGGAAAAACCATAGCCTTGACTAGACAGACCTTTGCTGGCAAAGTAATGTCTCTGCTTTTGAAAATGCTATCTACGTAGGTCATAACTTTCCTTCCAAGGAGTAAGTGTCTTTTAATTTCATGGCTGCAATCACCATCTGCAGTGACTTTGGAGCCCCCCAAAATAAAGTCTGACACTGTTTCCCCATCTATTTACTAAAGTCAGAAAAAGACTCCAAAAATAAAATAATTATAGGCCGGCCAATATCACTAATGCACATAGATGCAAAAGTTCGCAACATAATATTAGCAATCCAAATTCAACAATCTATTAAAAGGATAACACATCATGATCAAGTGGGATTTATCACAGAGATGGTTCCATATCCACAAATAAATCAATATGATAGAACTGCATTAACATATTGAATAAAAAAAGTATGCCTTTCTCAATAGGTGGAGCAAGAGTTTTTGACAGTGCAGTGTCTATTTTCGATTAAAAGTTTCAAAAGAGTGGGAATAGGGAGAACATACTTAAGCATAATAAAGATCATATATGACAGAAGTAGAGCCAACATCATCCTTAACAGTGAAAAGCTGAAATCATTTCTTCCAAGATCAGGAACAAGAAATATTTGCCCACTCTTGCTAATGGAATCGAACATAGTATTAAAAGTACTTGCCACAACACTCAGGCAAGAAATGAAATAAAAGTATTCTAATTCCGAAAGAAATGAAACTGTTACTGCTTGTGGATGAGATGATGCTATATATAGGTAGATCCCAGCCATTGTGGCACATGGGATGGGTTTTGTGGAAGAGAATTTTTCCATGGACTTCGAGTGGGCAGTTTCAAAATGATTCAAGTGCATTACATTTATTGTGCACTTTATTTCTATTATTATTATGTATAAAAATAAAGCTCCACCTCAGATAATCAGGAATTAAGTCCCAGAGGTTGGGGACCCATGCTATACGCAGAATTCTAAGGATATCAAAAAAACTACTAGAACTCATCAATGAATTCAATAAAGTAGCAGGATACAAATTACACAGAAATCTATTGCATTTATATGGGTTAGTAGAAAGAGAAATTAAGGATACAATCCTATTTACAATTCCATCAAGAATGAAATACCTAGGAATAAATGCAAGTAAGGAGGTAAAATATATTCATAAAACTATTAGACATTGATAAAAAAAGTAAAGATTAATACAAATGAAAGATATACCATGTTCATGAACTGGAAGAATTAATATTGTTAAAGTTACCACATTACCTAAGGGAATCTACAGAGTCAATGCAATTCCCATCAAAATACCAATGGCATTTTTCTCACGAATAATTCTAAAAATTCTATGGAAATGTGAGAAACCCTAGATAACCAAAACAAACTTGAGAAAGAAGAAAAAGCTTTCAGATCATGGTCCCTGATTTCAAACTGTATTATGAAGACACAGTAATCAAAACAGTATACTACTGGCATAAAAACAGACACATAGACCAATAGAACTGAATACTGAGGCCAGAAATGAACTCATGCAAGGATGGCCAGTTAATCTACAATGAAGGAGGCAAGGGTCTACAATGGGGTAGAGAGTCACTTCAACAATTTAGGAGAACTGGACAGCTATATGCAAACAAATATACTACTTTTTAAATATACTGCAGTCAGAAAAAGGAATATACTAATCTCAAAAAAAACCCCCTACTTTTGACATCATATAAAAAATTAACTTAAGTGTAAAGCTTGAAACCATAAAACTCCTAGAAGAGAAAAATAGATGGTATGCCCTTTGACATCAGTCTAAGCAATATTTTTTTGGATCTGTCTCAGGCAAATGCAGCAAAATGAAAAATAAACAAATGGCACCATATCAAACTAAAAAAAAATTGCACATTGTAGGAAACTATCAACAAGTTGAAAATATAGCTGAGTCAATGGGGGAAGATATTTTTCAAAGGATAATGCAATAAGGGGTAATATTCAAAATATACAAAGAACTCATACAACTTACAACAGACTGGTTCCAAATAGGAAAAGGAGTATGTCAAGGCTGTATATTGTCACCCTGCTTATTTAACTTATATGCAGAATACATCACGAGAAACGCTGGGCTGGAGGAAGCACAAGCTGGAATCAAGATTGCAGCAAAAGCTGGAATCAAGATTTCCAGGAGAAATATCAGTAACCTCAGATATGCATATGACACCACCTTTATGGCAGAAAGTGAAGAGAAATTAAAGATCCTCTTAATGAAAGTGAAAAAGGAGAGTGAAAAGTTGTCTTAAAGCTCAACATTCAGAAAACGAAGATCATGGCATCTGGCCCCATCATTTCATGGCAAATAGATGGGGAAACAGTGGAAACAGTGGCTGACTTTATTTTTGGGAGTTCCAAAATCACTGCAGATGGTGATTGCAGCCATGAAATTAAAAGACATTTACTCCTTGGAAGGAAAGTTATGACCAATCTAGACAGCATATTAAAAAGCGGAGACATTACTTTGCCAACAAAGGTCCATCTAGTCAAGGCTATGGTTTTTCCAGTAGTCATGTATGGATGTGAGAGTTGGATTATAAAGACAGCTCAGTGCAGAACAATTGATGCTTTTGAACTGTGGTATTGGAGAAGACTCTCCAGAGTCCCTTGGACTGCAAGGAGATCCAACCAGTCCATCCTAAAGGAGATCAGTCCTGGATGTTCATTAGAAGGACTGATGTTGAAGCTGAAACTCCAGTATTTTGGCCACCTGATGGGAAGAGCTGATTCATTTGAAAAGACCTTGATGTTGGGAAAGATTGAAGGCAGGAGGAGAAGTGGATGACAGAGGATGAGATGGTTAAATGGCATCACCTACTCAATGGACATTAGTTTGGGTAAACTCTGGGAGTTGATGATAGACAGGGAGGCCTGGTGTGCTGCAGTTCATGGGGTCGCAAAGAGTCAAACACGACTGAGCAACTGAACTGAACTGAACTGAACATACAACTCAACATCAAAAACAAAGAAAGACAAAAATAACTTGATTAAAAAATAGGCAGAGGACCTGAATAGACATTTTTCAGAAGATATAGCCACATACATATGAAATTATTCTCAGTCTCCAATCATCAGGAAAATGCAAATCCAAACCATAATGAAATTTTGCTCCAAAGTGAAAATTAGTTATATTTTGCTCTACCATATATTTAAAATGCTTTGCTTTTGTTGTCATTCAGTCACTCAGCTGTGTCTGACTCTTTGTGACCCAATGGACTGTAGAATGCCAGGCTACTATCTCCTGGAATTTGCTCAAACTCAATCCCATTGAGTCAATGATGCCATCCAACCATCTCATCCTCTGTTGCCCCTTCTCTTCCGGCCCTCAATCTTTCCCAGCATCTGGATATTTTCAAATGAGTCAGCTTTTTGCATCATGTGGCCAAAGTATTTAAGCTTCAGCCTCAACATCAGTTGTTCCAATGAATATTCAGGATTGATTCCCTTTAGGGTTGACTGGTTTGATCTCCTTGCTATCCAAGGGACTCTGAAGAGTCTTCTCCAGCATCACAGTTCAAAAGCATCAATTTTTTGGTCCTCAGCCTTTTTTTTTCATTGTCTAGTTCTCACATCTTTGATCCCTGGGTTGGGAAGATCCCCTGGAGAAAGGAATGGCTATCCACTCCAGTATTCTGGCTTGGAGAATTCCATGGACTGTTTAGACCATGGGATCGCAAAGAGTCAGGCACAACTGAGCGACTTTCACTTTCGCATCTGTACATGACTCCTAGAAAAAGAATAGCTTTGACTATATGTACTTTGTAGACAAAGTAATTTCTCTGCTTTTCTTCCAAGGAACAAGCATCTTTTAATTTCATGGCTGCAGACACCATCCACGGTTATTTTGGAGCCCAAGAAAATAAAATCTGTCACTATTTCCATTGTTTCCCCATCTATTTGCCATGAAGTGATGGGACCAGATGCCATGATCTTCGTTTTCTGAATGTTGAGCTTTAAGCCAGCTTTTTCACTCTCTTTCGCTTTCATCAAGAGGCTTTTTAGTTCCTCTTCACTTTCTGCCCTAAGGGTGGTGTCATCTGCATATGTGAGGTTATTGATATTTCTCCCGGCAATCTTGATTCCAGCTTATGCTTCTTCCAGCCCAGCGTTTCTCATGATGTACTCTGCATACAAGTTAAATAAGCAGGGTGACAATATACAGCCTTGATGTACTACATTCTCTGTTTGGAACCAGTCTGTTGTTCCATGTCCAGTTCTAACTGTTGCTTTTTGATCTGCATATAGATTTCTCAGGAGGCAAGTAAGATCATCTTGTATTCCCATCTCTTGAAGAATTTTCCACAGTTTGTTGTGGTCTACACAGTCAAAAGCTTTAGCATAGTGAATGAAGCAGAAGTAGATATTTATTTTTTCTGGTATTCTCTAGCTTTTTCTATGATCCAACAGATATTGACAATTTGATCTCTGGTTCCTCTGCCTTTTCTTAATCTAACTTGTCCATCTGGAAGTTCTCAGTTCACATACTGTTGAAACCTGACTTGAAGAATTTTGAGCATTGCTAGCATGTGAAATGAGTGCAATTGTGCAGTAGTTTGAACATTCTTGGACATTGCCCTTCTTTGAATTGGAATGAAAACTGACTTTTTCTAGTCCTGTGGCCATTGCTGAGTTTTCCAAATTTGCTGGCATTTTGAGTGCAGCACTTTAACAGCATCATCTTTTAGGATTTGAAATTGCTTTTTGACCTGCATACAGGTTTCCTAGGAGGCAGGTAAGGTGGCCTGGTATTCCCATCTCTTTAAGAATTTTTTCATAGTTTGTTGTGATCCACACAATCAAAGGCTTTAATATAGTCGATGAAGCAGAAGTAGATGTTTTTCTTAAAATCGTTTGCTTTTTCTATGATCCAGTGGATGCTGGCAATTTGATCTCTGGTTCCTCTGCCTTTTCTAAGTCCATTGCATTGAAGTCTAATGCATTACTAATTACTAAGCAATAGTCTAATAGTACTAAGATTAGTACTATTCTAGTACTGAATTGTCTTATAGTACTAAGATTCCTCAGGACTATTTTTAAAAATTGAACTATATAAATAGAAAACCCAGAGATAAATCCATACACCTATGGACACCATATCTTTGACAAAGGAGGCAAGAATATACAATGGAGAAAAGACAAGTCTCTTTAACAAGTGGTACTGGGAAAACTGGTCCACCACTTGTAAAAGAATGAAACTAGAACACTTTCTAATACCATAGACAAAAATAAATTCAAAATTGATTAAAGATCTAAATGTAAGACCAGAAACCATAAAACTTCTAGAGGAAAACATAGGCAAAATACTCTCTGACGTAAATCATAGCACGATCCTCTATGACCCACCTCCCAGAATAATAATAAAAGCAAAAATAGACAAATTGGACCTAATTAAACTTAAAAGCTTTTGCAGAATGAACGAAACTAAAAGCAAGGTGAAAAGACAGCCTTCAGAATGGGAGAAAATAATAGCAAATGAAAAAAAACTGACAAAGAATTAATCTCAAAAATATACAAGCAACTCCTGCAGCCAAATTCCAGAAAAATAAGTGATACAAACAAAGCATAGGCCGAAGACCTAAACAGATGTTTCTCCAAAGAAGACATACAGATGGCTAACAAACACATGAAAAGATGCTCAACATCACTCATTATCAGAGAAATGCAAATCAAAACCACAATGAGGTACCATCTCACGTCGGTCAGAATGGCTGCTATCCAAAAGTCTACAAACAATAAATGGTGGAGAGGGTGTGGAGAAAAGGGAACTCTCTTACACTGTTGGTGGGAATGAAATCTAGTACAACCACTATGGAGAACAGTGTGGAGATTCCTTAAAAAACTGGAAATAGAATCGCCATACAACCCAGCAATCCCACTGCTGGGCATACACACTGAGGAAACAAGAATTGAAAGAGACACGTGTACCCCAATGTTCATCACAGCACTGTTTACAATAGCTAGGACATGGAAGCTACCTAGGTGTCCATTGGCAGACGAGTGGATAAGAAAGTGGTGGTACATATACTTGACTCCTTATCTCCACCTTGCCCTTCTCTGCTTCCCTGTCCTCACTGGTAATCACTAGTTTGGTCTCTTTATCCACGTGTTTGGTTTGTTGTTGTTATATTCACTAGTTTGTTGTATTTTTCAGGTTGTACATATAAGTGATATCATACAAAGAAAAGAAAGATAAACACCAATACAGTATACTAACACATATACATGGAATTTAGAAAGATGACAATAATGACCCTGTATGCGAGACAGCAAAAAAGACACAGATGTGTAGAGTGGACTTTTGGACTCTGAGGGAGAGAGAGAGGGTGGGATGATTTGGGAGAATGGCATTGAAACATGTATACTATCATGTAAGAAACGAATCTCCAGTCTATGTCTGATGCAAGGTACAGGATGCTTGGGGCTGGTGCACGGGGATGACCCAGAAAGATGTTATGGGGAGGGAGGTGGGAGGGGGGGTTCATGTTTGAGAACGCATGTACACCTGTGGTGGATTCATGTCAATGTATGGCAAAACCAATACAGTATTGTAAAGTAAAATAAAGTAAAAAAAAAAAAAAAGACAAAGTGTTTGTCTTTTTTAGGGACAATTTTATTAGTTAGATAAAATACACCAAATTAAGATTTGGGTCCTGATATCTTTGATTTGATCAGTAACTTTCTTAGCAGGTGCAAGTATCAGGGTCAATATCCAAAATGATTTTAAAAATAGTTAAGACTACCAGTGTGGGTCACTGAGCAAAGAAGGTTTATTAGATGAAAAATAATTTAACATAAAACCCTCTTTAATAGCATAAATTCAGACCATTAAAGAAATACAATGCTGTATTTATATTGAAAGGTAAGTAAATATGAAGTTAATTTCAGCAACAAAAAACCCTAGTAACTTTTCATAATTAATTGGCTATAATAAGAAATTAAGAATGAGTAAATTGGTTTGCTGGATAACAATTCTTATATGTTTCTTTCTCCTTTGCTTCCAAATATAGGTCTTCTCTATCTAACTTCACTGAGTCTGTCAGAAGAAGACTGAAGGAAAAGATACCAGCCCACATAATACTGTGATTGTTTAGAAGTTCCTCTATGAAAAGGAGTTGTTTGAAAGCACCTGGCAGTTTATCAGTTTCACCTGGATTCTCTTCTTCTGGTTCTCTTGTAGGGAGAAAATAGCAAATTCAAATGCAATTCAAGTCTGAAGTATAGTTACTTGCTTGCAGAGCAAAATTATTTTATCTTTTTCTGCACATTGTTATTCTTACTTGGTCTAAGAAGAAAAACCATTTAATGTTTTAGAACTTTATAATAATAAAATATACACGGGTTTAAAATTGTTCTTTCCTAGTCTTATAATTTTTCAAAGGTATTAGAATTACTTTGTATATGTATGTTTTTTTTTTAATCCTAAATTTGAGATCAATTGCATTGACCATCTGGTTTTGCAGAATAAGGAGAAAATAATTAGTTAATTATTTATATAGAAACACTAAGAAATAAACTGTTGATTGCTGCCAGTTTTATATAATAGGCTTTAATGTTTATGAATGTATTTTTTTACTTTGAATATAATATCCATTTAAACTTGTAAAAGAAAGTCTGAAATACTAATTGTAGTTCATTTTATATTACAACCAAAGTGTTCATTTCTGAACCTGTTCTTCAACATGTCATCATAAGAATTTGGTGTTTGTTTTATTTTTCTCTTAAAAGTTCTTTGCAATTTCTAACATTTTCAGAAGACAACAAGAAAATTTATACAGTTTAATCAAGATGGCTAAGGAGATCAGAAGTAACTGTGCCACCTCAATTTACGGTCATGGGTAACTCAGTGAAGTGGAGCAGATAGAGAGTAGTGTAAGAAAGAAGAGTTGTAAATGTTAATCTCTTCTTTCTTGGTTCAGTCCTTGCTAAACTCTATGAAATCAGTGAAGGTTTTGGTACTTTCATCATTTTCGCTCTCCTTTACAGAGCCAGTGATCACATGTCACGTGTCCACAGTGTCCAGGGTGACCCCACCTCCCAGACCCAGTACCTGGGCTCACATGTCAAGTCTCCAGGGTTACCCTCTCCCAGACCTTGTACCTAGGGTCACATGTTCACAGTCTCCACGGTGTCACTCACCCCACCCTGAATATTGGTCACATGGCCACATTCTCAAGGGTGACACCACTCCCAGACACTGTACCTGGATTCTAATGTCTGCAGTATCCAGGGTGACCCCCAAGACCGTATACATGGGATCACACGTCCACAGTCTCCAGGGTCAACCTTTTCCCAGACACTGCACTTTGGGTCACAAGTCCATAGTCCCCAGGGTGACTCCTCCCTCCCAGAACCTGTACCTGGGGTCACATGTCCAAAATCTCCAGGGTGTCCCACATCCCAGGCCATGGCCTTGGGGTCATTTGTCCAGGTTCCAGGGTAAACCCATCTCCCAACCCTGTACCTGTGGTTGCACGTCCACACTCCCTAAGGTGACCCCAGCTCTCAGACCCTGCACCTGGTTCTCACATCCAATCTCCAGGGTGACTCCCCTTCTCAGAACCTACACCTGGGGACACAGGTCCACAGACCCCAGGCTGAATCTCTCCCAGACCCTGTACCTGTGGTTACAAGTCCACAGTCTCCATGGTGACCCCCTCCCAGACACTGTACATGGTGTCACACATTCATGTCTCCAGGATGAAGAGCTGGCTTCACATATCCAACATCTCCCACATGACCCACATCCAGTCCCTGTACATGGTCACATATCCACAGTCTCCAGGATGATGCCCCCTTTCTGGCCCTGCACCTGGGATCACATGTCCACAGTTGGCAGGGTGCCCCATATCACCAAACCGTGCACCTGGAGTCATATGCCAATAGTCTCCAGAGTGAGCCCTCTCCCTAGACCCTGCACCCAGGGTCACATGTTCACAGTCTCCAGGGTGACGCCCCTCCCAGGCCTTTGACCTGAGATCACACTTCCACAGGCTCCAGGGTGAACTCATCCCAGACCGTCCCCCTGAGGTCATATGTCCACAGTATCCTAGGCGGCACCCCTCACACAAAATGTTTCTGGGGTCACATGTCCACAGTTTCCAGGGCAACTCCCCCTCTCCCACCCTAGACCTGGGGTGACATGCCCATAGGCTCTAGGTTGAGCCCCCCTCACCAGACCTTTTACCTCTGGTCACACGTGTACATTTTCCATGGTGACCACCGCTCCCAGAAGCTGAACCTGGGGTCCCGTCAAAAATCTCAAGTGTGACACCCCGTAAGACCCTATATCTGAGGTCACACATCCACCATCTCCAGGGTGACACCTTCCCAGAGCATGTTCTGAGGTCACATGTCTACAGTCCCCAGTGTGATCTCTTCCAGGCACTGTATCAGGTGTCACACGTCCACCATCCTCAGGGTGACCACCCCCTCACAGACCCTTCACCTGAGGTTTCATCTTCAAAGTCTCCAGGGTAACAAACATCCCAGACACTGCATCTGGTCTCACATGTCCACGGTGTCCAGTGCCTACCTCACAAGAACTTGTACCTGGTATAACTGGTCCACAATGTCTAGGTTACCACATCTCACTAGACCTTGTAAGTGTGGTCACATGTCCACAGTCTCCAGGGTGCCCACTGCTCCCAGGCCCTGAATCTGAGGTCACAGGTCCAGTTTCCATGTTGACACCCCCAGATCCTGTAAATGGGGTCACACGTCTACAGTCTTCACGGTGACCCCACCAAACCAGACCCTGAAACTGGAGTCACAAGTCCACAATGTCCCTGTTGACACCCTCCCAGACCCTGTACCTGCAGTCACATGTCTAGAGTCCCCAGGGTGACCTCTCCCAGGCACTGCACCTGGGGTCACTGTACCACAGTATGCAGGGTGACTTCCATCAGACCCTTCACCTGGGGTTATATTTCCACAGTACCCTGGGTGACACCTCTCCCCAGACCCTTTACCCGGGGTCACACGTGCACAGTCTTCACAGTGACCACCCACAAACCCTGTACCTCGGGTTAAAGGTCTGCAGTATCCAGGGTGACCCCCTCCAAGACCATGTACATGGGGTCACATGTCCACAGTCTCCAGGGTCAGCCTCTACCCTAGACACTGCATTTTGGGTCACACGTCCATTTTCTCCAGGGAAAAAGCACCTCGCAGACCCAGCACCTGGGGTCACACTTTTGCAGTCTCTGGGGAGACGCCTCCCCAAAACTGCACCTGTGGTCACATTTCCACAGTATATAGAGTGGCACAGTCCCCCTTGCCTATGTACCTGGAATCACAAGTATGGAATCTCCAGTGTGACACCCCTACCCAGGTCCTGCACCTGGTATCACATGTCCACAGTCTCCAGCATGACCTCCTTCACAGACCCTGCACCTTGGGTAACATATCCCTTCTCTAAGTGACCTCACCTTCCAGATGATGTACCTGAGGTCAGATGTCACAGTTTCCAGGGTGACTTCATTCCCCAGACCATGTATCTGGGATCACATTTCCAGTTTCCAGACTAACCCCCCTCCCAGATCCTACACCTGGGGTCACATGTCCAGTCTCCATGGTGAACCCTTCCCAGAACCTATACCTGGGGAACATGTTCACAGTCTCCAGGGTGACCCACCTCCCAGACCCTGCACCTGGGGTCACGTGTCCATAGTCTCCACGGTGAACCTCTCCCAACTCTGTACTCAGGGTTGGATGTCCACTAGCTCCAGGGTGACACCATCCCAGACTCTGAACTGAGGCCACATGTCTACATGCTGAAGCATGACCCCATCTCCCTGACCTTGCACCTGGGGTCACACTTAAGCAGTTTTCAGGGTGAACCCCTCCTGACCCTGCACATGGTGTCACATTTCTACAGTCCACTGGGTGACTTCATCCTCTTCATCGTCTTCTACCTCGGGATACATGTGCTTAGTCCTCTTGGTGATCCCCCTCCCAGACCCTGTACTTGGGGTTGCATGTCCACTCTCTCCAGGGTGACCCTCTCCCAGACCCTGCACCTTGGTATCATGTTCAGTGTCTACAGGGTGACAAACCTTCTCAGACACTTTACTTGGGGTCACATGTCCAGTCTCCTGGATGAGCCCACCTCCAGGCAAAGTAACTGAGGTCACATAACCACAGTGTACAGGGTGACACCACCTCCCAGACTCTGCACCTAGGGTCACACATCCACATACTCCAAGGTTTGTCTTTGTCAGACCATGCATCTATGGTAACCTATCAACAATCCCAAGAGTGACCTCACTTCCAATACCCTGACCAGAGGTCATATGTCCAGTCTCCATGGTGACCCCCTCCCAGATCATATACATTGGGACACACATTCACACTTTGCAGGGTCAGCCTCTTCTCCAGACACTGCATTTTGTGTCTCATGCCCACAGTCCCCAGGCTGACTCCACATCCCAGAAACTGTACCTGTACTGCAGGCCCTGTATACACAGTCTCCAGGGAGACCCTACCTCACAGACCCTGCATCTGGGGTTTCACAGCCAAAGTCTCCAGGATGAACCCACCTTCTAGACCCTACACCTGGGTCACAGTATCCAGAGTGACCCCCTCTTGGCCCTGAACCTGGAGTCACATTTCCACAGTGACCTGGGTGACACTCCACAGACACATCCACATTCTCCAGCGTGATCCAACCCTCCCAGACCGAGCAACTAGGATCACATGTCCACAATCTAGGGTAACTCCACCTCCCAGACACTATACCTGGAGTCGCACATCCACAGTCTCCATGGTGATCCCTTCTCTGACCAGTCACCTGGGATCACACCACCACTATCTCCACGAAGAGCCCCCTCCCCAAACCCTGCACTTTTATTAGACATCCACAGTCCCAGAGTGACCCCACCTCGTAGTTTCTGTACCTGGGGTCACATATCCACAGTCTTCAGTGAGAGACCTCTCCCCAGAACCTGCACCTGGGGTCACATATCCACAGTCTCTAGGGTGACCCCTTCAATGTACCTGCACTGGGGTCACATGTCCACAGTCTCCTTGGTGGCCACCTTCCCAGATCCATACTTAGGGTCACAATTTGAGTTTCCTCAGTAGCCTATCCTCTCAGACCCTATACTGGGGTTACTTGTCCACAGTCTCCATGGTAACAAACATCCCAGACCCTTCACCTGGGGTGACACGTCCACAGTCACCAGAGTGACCACCATTCCTAGAGCCTATACCTGCGGTCACAAGTCCATAGTATCCAGGGTAACTCACTTTTCAGACCCTACACAATGGTCACATGTCCACACCTTACAGGGTAACACCCTCCCAGACTCTGTACCTGAGGTCACATGTCTTCAGTTCCCAGGGTGACCTCTCCCAGGCACTGTATTTGGGGTTACATGCCCACAGTCTCTGCTGTGATCATCTTCCCAGACCATTACCTGCGGTCACATGACCATAGTTTCCAGGGTGACACCCTTTCCAAGACCCTTTAGCTGGGTCACATGCCCACTGACTTCAGGGTGACCTCCCACCCAGATCTTGTACCTGTGGTCAAGTGTATTCAGTCTTCAGAGTGACACCCTCCCAGACCCTGTACCTGGAGGCACACTGCTAAAATATCCAGGTTAACTCACCTGCCCAGATTCTCCACCTGGTATCACATGTCCACAGTGTCCAGCATGACTTACCTCCCAGACCCAGGACCTGGGGTCACACTTCCCCAGTGTCTAGAGAGGCACCTGTCTGCAGACACTATACATGTAGTCACATGTCCATAGTTTCCAGGGTGACCCCATCCACCAGACTGAACAACTAGGATCATGCGTCCACAGTCTCCAGGGTAACTCCACCTCCCAGACCCTATAACTGGAGTTGCACATCCATAGTCTCCATGGTGAACCCCTCCGAGACCATGCACCTGGGATCACCAACCACTGTCCCCCGATTTCCCCTCTTACCTGTGCACCTGGGGTCACATCTTCACAGTCTGTGGGGTGACTCCATACCCCAGACCCTGCACCTGGGGTCACATGTCCACAATTAGCTGGGTAACCCCAAGTCCTACACACTGTATCTGGATTCACAGGACCACAGTCTCTATGGTGACCCCCTCCCATACCATGCACCTTGGATTACACATCCACAGTCTGCAAGGAGAGCCCCCTCCACAAACCCTGTACTTTGAATCACTCATCCACAGTCCTCAGAGTGATCCCTTCTCCCAGACCCTGTACCTGGTGTCACATGTCTGCAGTCTCCAGGGTGATCCTGCCTTCAAGACCTGGTACTTGTGGTCACATGTGCACAGTTTCCAGGGTTACCCCCCCCAGACCCTGCACCTAGGGTCACATGTCCAGTCTCCTGTTAAACACTCCCAGATCCTATACCTGGTGTCACATGTCCACAGTCTCCAGGGTGACAATTATCTCCAGATCCTGTACTTGGGGCCACACGTCCACATTCTCCAGTGTGATCCAACTTCCCTGACCAAGTACTGGGGTATCACGACCACAGTCTCCAGGGTCACCAGACTTCCCAACCCTGCACCTGGGTTCTCACATCCAGGGTCTCCAGGGTGAAACCCTCCCATGCCCTGCACCTGAGGGAACATGTCCACAATCTCCAGGGTGACCCTACCTCCCAGTCATGTACCTGGGGTCATTTGTCCACAGTCTCCTGGGTGAGAACCCTCCCCAGAATCTGCCAGGGGGTCACATGTCCACAGTCCCCAAGTGATCCCAACTCCCAGACCCTGTACCTGGGGTCACATGTCCAGTCTCCAAGGTGACTCCAGTTCCCCAGACCTTGTACCTGAGGTCAGTGTCCACTCTTTCCAGGGACAACACACTTTGCATACCATACACCTGTGGTCACACCTTCACAGTCTCCATGGTGACCCCCCCTCCACTTCTGTACCTGGATTACATTACCACAGTCTATAGGGTGAAACACCTCTCTGGACCATGTACCTGGAATCACACATCCAGAATCTCCAGGGTGAACCACTTCCAGAACCTTCACCTTGGGTAACATGTCGAGAGTCCAGGCTGACACCCCTCTCTAGACCCTGCACCTGGGGTCACATGGCCACAGTCTCTAGGGTGATGCAACATGCTAGACCCTCCACCTGGCGTCACAGGGCCACAGTATTCAGGGTGACACCCTCTCGACCCTGGACCGGCGGACACATTTCCACAGTGTCTAGTATGACACTCCTCCGCAAAAACTGTACCTGGGCTTACATATACAGAGTCTCCAGTGTGACCCTGCCCTCCAGACTGAGTAACAAGGATCACATGTTCACAGTCCAGGGTAATAACCATCTCCCAAAACTTATACATGGATTCATACGTCCACAGTCTCCATGGTGACCTCCTCCCAGACCATGCACCTGGGATCACACGTCCACAGTGTCAGGGTGACCCCACCTCCAAGACACTACACTTGGGGTCACATGTCCATAGTCCTCAGGGTTTACTCAGACCCTGTACAAGGGGTTACATGTCCACAGTCTCCAAGGTGACTCTATCCAGAACATGCACCCAGGATAAACTATCAACAATCTCAAGAGTAACCCCACTTTTCAAACCCTGCATCTCAGGTCACATGTTCACAGTCTTCATGGTGACCCCCTCCCAGACCATGCACACTGGGACACATGTCCACACTTTCCAGGGTCAGTCTGTTTCCCAGACACTGCACTTTGTGTCTCACATGCACAGTACCCAGGGTGATCCCACATCCCAGAACCTGTACTAGGGGACAAGCATACACAGTCTCCAGTGATATCCCACCTCACAGACCCTGCATCTGTGGTTGCACATCCAAAGACACCAGGGTGACCTCACCTTTTAGACCCTGCACCTGGGGTCATATGTCCACGGTATCCAGGGTGACCCCCTCTCGACCCTGGACCTGGGGACACATTTCCACAGTGTCCTGGGTGACACCCCTCCACAGACCATATACCTAGGGTCACACATCCACAGTCTCCATGGTGACCCCCTCCCATACCATTCACCTGGGATTATATGATCTCCTTATCCAGAGAGAGCCCTATTCCCAAACCCTGCACTTATAGTCACATGTCCACAGTCCTCAGCGTGACCTCACCTCCAGCACCCAGTAACTGGGGTCACACGTCCACAGTCGCCAGGGTGATCCCACCTTCCAGACCCTGCACCTGGAGTCACATGTATAGTCTCCTGGGTTACCCCCTCCCAGACCATATACATGTTGTCACAAGCCCACAGTCTCCTGAGTCAGCCTCTTACCCAGACACTGCACTTTGGGTCACATATCCACAGTCCCCCAAATGAACCCACCTCCCAGAACCTGTAACAGGGGATATGTGTACTCAGTCTCCAGAGAGACCCCACCTCACAGACCCAGCAGCCGGGGTCCCACACCCAAAGTTCCCAGGGTGACAGCACCTCCTATACCCTCCACATGGGATCACGTGTCCACGGTTTCTTGGGTGACCTCCTTTTGACCCTGGACCTGGGGTCACATTTTCATAGTGCCTAGGGTGACACCCCTCTGCAGACACTGTACATGGGGTCACACATCCACAATCTCCAGGGTGACTGCGCCCCCTAGACCGAGCAACTAGGATCACATATCCACATTACAGGGTTACCCCACCTCCTAGAGCCTAAACCTGGAGTCACACATCCATGGTCTCCATGGTGACTCCCTCATAGACCATGCACCTGGGATCATATGACCACTGTCTTCAGGTTGACTCACATCCAACCCTGCACCTGGGGTCACATTTCCAAAATCACTAGGATGACACTTCTCCCCAGATCCTGGACCTAGGGTCACACCTGAACAATCTCCACAGTGACCCCACATCCCAGACCCTGCACCTGGGGTCACATGTCCACAATCAGCAGTGTAACCCCAAGCCCTACACACTATATCTGGATTCACAGGTCCACAGTCTCTACGGTGACCCCATCCAATACCATGCACCTTGGATCACACGTCCACAGTTTGCAGGGAGAGAACCTTCCCCAAACTGTGCACTTTGAATCACACATCCACAGTCCTCAGGGGGACCATACCTTCCAGACCCTGTACCTAGGGTCACATGTACAGTCTCTGGGGGACACCACCTCACAGAACCTGCACGCGGGGTCACATGTCCACAGTGTCCAGTGTGAAACCCCCTCCCACACCCTGTACCTGGGACACATGTCCACAGTCTTTAGGGTGACCCCTCTCCCAGACCCTCTACCTGGGAAGAAATATCTTCAGCCTCCCAAGTGACACCCTCCCAGACCCTGTAACTGGAGTCACACTTCCACAATGTCCTGTGTGACAGCCCTACCTAGATCCTGAACCTGGTGTCACATGTCCAGTCTCCAGCATGACCTCCATCCCAGACCCTGTACATGAGGTTACATGTCCACAGTCCCCAGGGTGACAGTACTCCCCATATTTTGTACATGGTGTTACATCCACATTCTCCAGGGTGACCCAACCTCCCTGTCCCTGTACTGGGGTCTTACAACCACAGTCTACAGGGAACCTTCCCTCTCAGACCCTACACCTGGGGTCACATGTCCATTATCTCCAGGATGACCCCACATCCCAGACCATGTACTTGGGGCCGTATGTCTAACAGTCTGCCAGGTGAGCTTCTTCCCAGAACCTGCACCTGGGGTCACATGTCAACAATCTCCAAGGTGACCTGTCTCCATATACCCAGCACCTGGGGTCAAACATGCATACTCTCCAGGGTGACAACCCTCCCAGACCTTGTTCCTGGGGTTATACATCCACAGTCTCCATTGTGACACCCACCTACCCGACCCTGCACCTGTGGTCACCTACCCACAGTCTCCAGGGTGACAATACCCCCCAGATTGTATACATGGGGTCACACGTCCACATTCTCCAGGGTGACCCAACCTCCCTGACCCTGTGCTGGGGTACCAAAACCAGAGTTTTCCAGATGGCCATCCTCCCAGACCCTGCACCTGGCTTCTGACGTCCACAGTCTCCAGGGTAAATCCTTCCCAGACCCTTCACCTGGAGTCACACGTATATGGGCTCCAGGTTGAACTTTCAGAAGTACCTGCACCTGGGGTCACATGTCCACAGTCTTCAGGGTAACATTCCCTTACAAACCCTACACCTGATGTCACATGTCCACAGTTTCCAGGGTGACAACTCATACCTTGTACTTGAGGGCACATGTCTCCAAGATGACCCCTCCCAAGCACTGTCTTTGGATTCACAGATCCACAGTCTCTTCTGTGACCTTCCTCTCATATGCTGTACCGGGGGTCACACATCCACAGTCTCCAGGGTGATACCCTTTCCCAGATACTGTACGTGGGTCACACGTCCACAGTTTCCAGGATGACAACCCTCCCAGACCCTGTACCTGTTGTCATACTTCCCCAATCCAGGGTGAATCCCTACCCAGATACTGCACCTCGTGTAACATGTCCACTGTCTCCAGCATGACCTACCTCACAGACCCTGCACCTAGGGTAACATGTACACCATTTCCAGGTGACCTCACCTCCCAGATGATGTATCTTGGGTCAGATGTCACTGACTCTGGGGTGAGTAACCTCTCAAGTCCCTGCACCTAAGGTTACACTTCCACACTCCTCAGAATGACTCTACCTCCAAGACCCTACACATGGGTTCAAAGGTCCACAGTCTCCAGGATGAACCCACCTCCCAGACCAGGTACCTGGAATTGCATTTCCAGTTTCCAGAGCAAACCCACCTCCCACACCCTACACCTGGGTTCACATGTCCACAGTCTCCACGATGAAACCCTTCCAACCCTGTACCTGGGTCGCACGTCCACAAGCTCCAGGGTGACATCCTCCCAGACCCTGGACTGGGGTCACATGCCTACAGTCCGAAGGGTGACCCCACCTTCCAGACCCTGCACCTGGTTCACACTTATACAGTCTCCAGTGTGACTACTCCTGATCCTGCACCTGGTGTCACATTTCTATAGTCCCCTGGATGACACCTCTCCCAGGTCCTGTACCTGGGGTCCCATGTGCATAGTCTTCATGATGAGCCTCCTTGCAGATCTTGTCCCTGGGGTCAAATATCTGCAGGATCTAGTGTAACTCCCCCCAGACCATGAACATGGGGTCACACCTCCACAGTTTCCAGACCCTCTACCAAGGGTCACATGTCCACTGTTTGCAGGGTAACCCCAACTCCTAGGCCCTATACCTGAAGTCACAAGTCCACAGTCTCTTTGGTGATCCCCTTCCAGACCATGCACCTTGGATCACACATCAGAGTCTCCAGGGAGAGCACCTTCACATAATTTGGCACTTTTAGTCACATGTCCACAACGACTCCACCTCACAGACTCTGTTCCTGGGGGTCACATGTCCCCAGGTACTACTGTGTGACCCACCTCCAACACCCAATACCAGGGTTCACATGTCTACTCTTAAGTCCCTGCACATGTTCACACTCTATAGAGTGACACCACCTCTCAGAATCTACATCTGGAATCAAAAGTCCACAGTCTCCAGGGTGGCCCACCTCCCAGACCATGTGCCTGGCATTACATTTCCAGTTTCCAGAGCAAACCCAACTCCCGACCCTACGCCTGGGGTCACATGTCCACAATCTTCGTGGTGAATCCCTCCCAGAACATACCCTGACGTACATCCACAGTATCCTGGGTAACCCCTCTTCACAGACCCTGTACCTGGGATAAAACTTTCAGTTTTATCACTCCAAGGTGACCCCCCTCTACACACCCTGCATCTGGGGTCACATGTCCAAAACCTCCAGGGTGACCCACCTCCCAGATCCTGCACCTACAGTCACGTGTCCACAGTCTCCATGGTGAAACTCTCCTGACCCTGCACCTGGGTCACATGCACACAAGTTCCAGGGTGACACCCTCCCCAACCCTGGATCAGGGTCACATGTCTACAGTCCCCTGGGTGATACCACTCCCAGGTCCTGTACCTGGAGTCCCATGTGCATAGTCTCCATGGTGAGCCCCCTTGCAGATCCTGTTCCTGGGGTCAAATATCTGCACTATCCGGGGTAACCCCTCAGACCATAAACATGGGGTGACACCTCCAGTTTCCAGGATGAGCCCACCTTCAGACCCTGTACCAGGGTCACATGTTCACAGTCTTAGGGTAACCCTAACTCCTAGACCCTATACCTGGAGTCACAAGTCCACCGTCACCACGGTGACACCCTCCCAGACCATTCACCTTAGATCACATGTCAGAGTCTCTGGGGAGAGCTGCCTCACCAAATCCTTCACTTTTAGTCACACGTCCATAGTCCCTGGGGTGACCCCACCTTGCAGACTCTGTACCTGTGGTCACATGTCTACAGTCTACTGTGTGACCACACCTTCAACACCTAGTACCTGGGGTCCCACGTTCACACACAGTCTCCAGGGTGACCCCACCTCTCAGACCCTGCACCGGGAGTTGCATGTCTACAGTATTCAGTGTGACACCCTCTAGACCCTGGACCTGGGGTCACATTTCCACAGTGTCAAGTGTGATACCCCTCCACAAACACTGTATCTGGGCTCACACGTCCACAGTCTCCAATGTGACCCCACTTCCCACACTGAATAACTGGGATCACATGTACACAGTCCAGGGTAACCCCACCTCCCAGGCCGTATACCTGGAATCAACCACAGTCTCCATGGTGACCTCCTCCCAGGCCATGCACCTGGGATCACATGTCCACAGTCTCAAGGTGACCCCACCTCTGAGTCCCTACACCTGGAGTCATATGTCCACAGGGTTTACCCTGTGTAAACCCCAGGGTTTACCCCTCCCAGACCCTGTACCTGGGGTTACACATCCATAGTCTCCACGATGACCCCCTCCCAGACCCTGCACATTGGTAACATGTCCAGAGTCTACAGGGTGACAAACCACACCAGACACTTTACCTGGGGTCACACGTCAACAGTCGCCTGGATAAGCCCACCTCCAGACCCTGTACCTGGGGTCACATGACCACAGTTTGCAGGGTGATAGCACCTCCCTGACCTTGCACCTAGGACTGCAAGTCCATGGTCTACAAGGTGACTCTTTCCCACACCATGCACCTGGGTAACCTGTCAGCAATCCCAAGAGTGATCCCACTTCCCAAACCCTGCACCTGATCTCACACGTCCACAGTCTCCAGGGTGAACCCCTCCCAGACCCTATACCTAGGGTTACATGTCCATAGTCTCCATGGTGACACCCCCTCCCAGACCCTGAACCTGGGGTCACATATCCACAGTCTTCATGGAGAGGACTCTCAAACAGTGCACGGGGTTCACATATCCAAAGTCTCCTATGTGAACCCTCTCTAGACCGTGCACCTGAATTCACAAGTCCACAGTCTCCAGGGTGACATCCCTCCCAGACCTTGCACCTGGGGTCATATGTCCACAGTCTCCATTGTGACACCCCCTGCCAAAACCTACATCTAGGGTTACATATCCACAGTCCACCATGGACAGTCCTCCCCAGATTTGTACATAGGGTCACATGTCCACATTCTCCAGGTGACGCAGCCTCCCTGACCCTGTACTGTGGTATCATGACCACAGTGACCAAACCTCACAGACCTGGCACCTGGGTTCTCAGGTCTATGGCCTCCATGGTAAACTTCTCCCAGACCCTGCACCTGAGGTAACATATTCACAGTCTCCAGGGTTACCCCATCTCCCAGATCAGGTCCCTGGGTACATATGTTCACAGTGTCTCTGATGAGCCCCCTCCCCAGACTCTGCACATGGCGTCACATATCCACAGTCCCTGAGAGACCTCACTTCCCAGGCCTTGTACCTGGGATAATATGTCCAGTCTCCAGGGTGACCCCACTTCCCCAAACTCTGTACCTGGGGTCACACTTCCACAGTCTCCAGGGCAATCTCCTCCCAAACCTGTTGGCATCACTACCCAGACACTGTACCTGTGGTCACATGTCCACTGTCTTCAGCGTGAGGACTCCCAATCACTGCATCTGGGTTCACATATCCCAAAGTCTCCTACAAGACCCCATCCTGTCCCTGTACATGAGGTCACATGTACATGATGTCTACAGGGGGGACCCTGACTTCCAGACCCTTTACCTGGGATTACATGTCCACAGGCTCCAGGGCGAACCCACCTCATCAGAACTTTTACCTGTGGTCACACATCCATAGTCTCCAGAGTAACACCCCCCTGCCAGACTCTGTACATCCACAGACTTCAAGGTGATCCCACCACACCAACCCGAGCACTGGGAATCACATGTCTACAATCTTATGGTAATCACTCCTAACAGACCTACACCTGGGGTCACATGTTCAGTTTCCAGGTTGACACCCTCCCAGACCCTTTTCTGGAAAAGGCAATGGCAACCCACTCCAGTACTCCTGCCTGGAAAATCCTATGGACAGAGGAGCCTAGTGGGCTGCAGTACATGGGTCACTATGAGTCAGACACAACTGAGCAACTTCACTTTCACTTTTCACTTTCATGCATTGGAAAAGGAAATGGCAACCCACTCCAGTGTTCTTGCCTGGAGAATCCCAGGGATGGGGGAGCCTGGTGAGCTGCCATCTATAGCGTCACACAGAGTTGGACACGACTGAAGCGACTTAGCAGCAGCAGCAGACCCTTTTCCTGAGATCACACGTCTTCAAATCCCAGGGTGTCCTTTCCCAGGCACTGTACTTAAGGTCATACATCCAAGGTTTCTACTGTGATTATCCTCCCAGACAGTGAAATTAGGTTCACATGTCCACAATTTCCAGGCTTACACCTTTTCCCAGACCTTGTACCTGGTTCACACATCCACAGTCTCCAGCTTAATGTTGTTTCCCAAACCCTGCGCCTGCTTCACACATCTGCAGTTTCCAGGCTGACACCATTTTTAGACCCTGTACCTGGGTCACATGTCCACAGTCTCCAGTCTGACACCCTTTCCCAGACTCTGTACCTGGAGTTGCACTTTCATAATATCCATGGTGACACCCCTGCCCAATCTTGCATCTGGTGTCATATTTCCACAGTCTCCAGCATTATCTCCCTCCCAGACCCTTTACCTGGGATCATACTTCCACAGTCTCTAGTGTGACCCCCACCCAGACTCTGTACCTGGGCTCAAATATGTGCATTCTCTAATGTGGCACCCCTTATAGACCCTGCACATGTAGGGTGCAGTCTTCAAGGTGACCCACCTCCAAACACACTGCACCTGGGATCAAATGTGCACAGTTTCCAGGGTGAAACCCTTCCCAGATCTTGAACCTGGGGTCACATATCCACAGTTCAGGGCGAAGACTTCCAAACACAACACTTGGGTTCCCATATCCAAAATCTCCTATGTGACCCCCCACCAAATCCTGCACTGGGTTCACATGTCCACAGTTTCCTGGGACACACTCTCATACCCTGTACCTGAAGTCACATGTCTTCAGTCCCCAAGGGGACCCCTGCTAGGCACTGTACTTGGGGTCACATGTCATCAGTCTCTTCTTTGACCATCCTCCCAGACTCTGTACTTGGGGTCAAATGTCCACAGTCTCCAAGTGACCCCAGCTTCCAGATCCTGTGCCTGGAGTCACACGTCCACTGTCTCCAGGGAGACAACACCACTAAGACCATGCACCTGGGGTCACGTTCACAGTCTCCAGGGTGACCCCTTCCTGAACCTGCACCTAGGGTCACATTTCCACTGTCTATAGGATAACACATGTACCCAGAGGTTGTACTTGGAATAAGATGTCCAGAATCCCCAGGTGACCTCCTTCTAGAACCTGCACCTGGTGTAACATATCCAGTGTCTTCAGGCTGACACCCTACCCTAGACCCTGTACTTGGGGTCACATGGCCACAGTCACCACAGTGAACACCCTCGCAGACCCTGTACCTGAGCCCACATCTCCACCATCTCCAGGTGACTCCTTTCCAAGACCACGTATATGGGATCTCATGTCCAGTCTCCAGCCTGACTCCACCTCCCAGACTCTATACCAGGATCCACAGTCTACAGGGCGGACCCCGACTTCCAGACCCTTTACCTGGGATTACATGTCCACAGGCTCCAGGGTGACCCCACCTCATCAGATCTTTTACATATGGTTACACCTCCACAGTCTCCAGAGTGACCACCACTCCCAGACAGTGAACATCTGGTCACAGATCCATAGTCTCCAGGGTGACACTGCCCAGAACACTGAATCCGTGGTCACACATCCACAGACTTCAGGGTGACCCCACAACTACAGTCCGAGCGGCTGTGATCACACATTCGCAGTCTCCAGGGTAACCTTCCCTCACAGACACTACACCTGGGGTTACATTTCTACAGTCTCTACTGTGACCATCCTCCCAGACCTTGTACCTGGGTTCACAAGTCCACAGTCTCCAGGATGACACCATCCAGGACACTGAACCTGTGGTCACATGTTCACAGACTTCAATGTGACCCCACAATTACAGTTCAAGCACATGGGATCACACATCCACAGTCTCCAGGGTAACCTTCCCTCACAGCTACAACAACTGGGGTCAAATTTCCAGTCTCTACTGTGACCATGTTCCCAGACCCTGTATGTGGGGTGATACTTCATCAAAGATGCTGAACCTATGGTCACACATCCATGGGTTTCAGGGTGATCCCACAGCATTGGTTCAAGCACCTGGGATCACATGTCCACAGACTCCAGGGTAACCTCCTGCTCAGTCACTACACATGGGGTCACACATCTGCCATTTACAGGATGACAGCCTCCCAGACTCTGTACCTGAGGTCACATGTCTTCAGTTCCCCAGGGGACCCCTCCCAGGCACTGTATTTGAGATCACATGTCCACAGTCTCTACTGTGACCATCCTCCCAGACATTGTACCTGGGGTCACGCATCCACCGTTTCCATCATGATGCCCTTTCCCACACCCTATACCTGGGTCACACATCCACATTCTCCAGGGTGACTCCCTTCCCAGACCCTGTACCTGGGTTCTTATATCCATTGCCCAGGGTAGACCCCTCCCAGACACTGCACCTGAGATAACATGTCCACAGTCTCCAGGGTGACCCCACCTCCTCCATCCTGCACTTGGGGTCACAAGTCCACTGGCCCCAAGTGACCCTACTTCCCAGACCCTGGACCTGGGGTCACATGTCCACAGTTTCAAGGGTAACCCTGACTCCTAGACCCAATTACTGTAGTTGCAAGTCCACAGTCTCCTCGATGATCCCCTCTCAGATCACTCACCTTGGATCACACGTGCAGAGTCTCCAGGGAGAGTCCGCTCCCCAAATGCTGTACTTTGAGTCACACGTCCACAGTCCCCAGGGTGACCCCACCTCCCAGACCCTGCACCTGTGGTCGCATTATAGTCTCCATGGTTACCCCACCTCCAAGACCCAGTAATGGGTTCACATGTCCTCAGTCTCCAGGGTGATCCCCTCCCAGACCCTGCATCTAGTGTTACATGTCCACAGTCTTCAGGGTGACCCTTTTCAAATACTGCATCTGGGGTCACACATTGGCAGTCCCCAGGATGACAATCCTCCCCAGACCCTGTACTTGGGTCACATGGCCACAGTCTCCATTGTGACCCCCCGCCCAGGCCCTATATCTGGTGTTAAATGTCTGCAGTAACCACAATGACCCCCTTCCAGACCATATACACAGGTCACACATCCACAGTCTCCAGAGTCAGCCTCTTCCCCAGACACTGCACTTTGGGTCACATGTTCACAGTCCCCAGGGTGACCCCACCACCAAGACCCTATACCTGAGTTCCCACGTCCACAGTCTCCAGGGTTACTCCAGCTCTCAGACTCAGCACTTGGATTCATATCCACAGTGTCAAGGTGACCCCCCATCCAGACCCGACACCTGTGGTCATATGTACATAGTCTCCAGGATTACCCCCTCCCAGGCCATAAACATGTTGTCACAAGTCCACAGTCTCCAGGGTCAGCCTCTTCCCCAGACAGTGCACTTTAAGTCACATGTTCACTGTCCCAGAAATGAACCCACCTCCCAGAACCTGTAATGGGGGGCACGTGTACACAGTCTCCTAAGATATCCCACCTCACAAACCCCGTATCTGGTGTTGCACATCCAAAGTCTCTAGGATACTCCACCTCCTAGACCCTACATCTAGGGTCAATGTCCACAGTATCTAGTATGACCCCCTCTTGACCCTGGAACTTGGGTCACATTTCCACAGTGTCTATTGGTGACACCCCTCTGCAGACACTGTACCTGGGGTCACACATCTACAGTCTCCAGGATGACCCCACCCACCAGACTGAGCAACTAAGATCACGTATCCGCAGTCCAGGGTAACCCCACATCCCAGACCCTATACCTGGAGTCACAAGTCAATAATCTCCATGGTGACTCCCTCCCAGACCTTGCACATAGGTTTACATAACCACCATTTTCCAGCGTGATCCCCTCCCAACCCTGCACCTGGGGTCATATTTCCATAGTTTCTAGGGTGACGCTTTTCTCCAGACCCTGTACCTAGGGTCACACCTACACCACACCCCAGACCCTGCACCTGGAGTCACATGTTCCATTTGAGATGCTGCAGAGGAATCAGACCTTATCTTGAGTTGAGGGGAACTCAGTGTTGTTTCGACTTGTGGTGCGAAAGTCAGGGTTCCTCTCGAGTTGCGATGGGGATCTCTGGATTCCTCTCAAGTGGCAACAGGGGAGTCACGACTCCTCTAGAGTTGAGGTGGGGAACTTGTGTTTCCTCTCGAGTTGCAGCAGGGGAGTCGGACCTCCTCTTGAGTTGCAGCAGAAACTCGGATTTCCTCTCTAGTTGTTGCTGGAAACTTGGGGTTTCCTCTAGAGTTGTCCCAGGGGACTCAGAGCTCCTCTCCAATTACAGCAGGGAATCAGTGTTCCTCTGGAGTTCCAGTGCGGGATGCAGATTCCACTGTAGTCATGGTGGAAAACTTAGAGTTCTTCTCAAGCTTTGTTAGTACTCAGAGTTCCTCTTGACTCGTGATGGGACCTCCTATCAAATTCCCTTCCTTTAGGGCAACTCGTCTCTAGCAGGGGTGTGCAGGATGGCTCCTATCTTGTTGCAATGATGGGTGGCTGCTCACTAGTTCTGGCAAGGGACTACTCTCTCCTTGTGGTCTGGGTCAACTCTGTTAGTTGCGGGGGTTTCAATTTTCTCTAATGGTTATATTCAAGCTCTTCTCTCCTTGTGGTGTTAGGTTCGTCTATATTGGCAGAACAGGGGTTCTTCTCTCCGTGTGATGTCCAGTGGCCTCCTCTCAAGTTGTGGTGGAGGGCTCATCCTGAGGGGCGAGGCTGTGTCCTCTCTGGTTGGGTTGTGCATGTCTCCACAGGGGAGGTCCTGTCTACTTTTGGCTCTTTAGGTTCCTCACTAATATTAGTGGGATTGCTGTTCTCTAGCTGTGAGGGCCTCAACTAGACTTCCTTTAGGGAGCTCATCTTCATTGGAGGCAGAAGGTCTTCTCTCTCAGTGTGATATCCTGGGGGACACCACTTTAGTTGTGCCTGGGGAATCTGCTTCAGTTTTGGCCTGGGAGCCACTCTGTCATTTGATCCAGTGGCCCCTTTTCTTGTTACAGCCTAGGGATCCTGTGAAATTTCAGCGGGGAACCTGGGGTGCCTCTTGAGTTGCAGCATGTGACTCGGGGTTCCTTTAGAATTGTGGTGGAGACTCCTCTGGAACTGCAGTGGGACAGATCCTCTCTAGTAGCAATGTGCAGGCTGGTCCCTGTCTAAGTGCAATTTGTGGGAGGCTACACTCTAGATGCAGCATGGGTCCACTCTAATTGCAGTGGGGTTTCACTCTTTATTTGCTGTGGGTCGGCTCGTCTTTAGTTGTTTGCAGCCACCTCTCTAGTTGTGGCAGGGGAACTCCTCTTTAATTGTGGTAATTGCTCTCTAGATGTGGTAGAGTGCTTTTCTCAAATTGGGAGTGGGTGACTCTTCTATGGTTGTAATGAGAAGGGGCACTTTTTCTAGCTGTGATGTGCAGGAAACTCCTATCTTTTTGTGGCAGGGTGTGCCTCCTGCTTAGTTGTGGTCTGAGGCTTCCTCTCTTGTGGTGGTAGAATGCTCCTCTCAAATTGTGGTGGGGTAAGCTTCTCTTGTGGAGAAAAAAATGGCACCCCACTCCAATACTCTTGCTTGGAAAATCCCATGAATGGAGGAGCCAGGTGGGTTACAGTCCCTGGGGTCGCCAAGAGTTGGACACGACTGAGAGATTTCACTTTCACTTTTCACTTTCATGCATTGGAGAAGGAAATGGCAACCCACTCCAGTGTTCTTGCCTGGAGAATCCCAGGGATGGGAGAGCCTGGTGGGCTGCCATCTATGGGTTCACACAGAGTCAGACACTACTGAAATGATTTAGCAGCCGCAGCCAGCTCCTCTTGGGAATCCTCTGGAGTTGCATCAATGGGCTAATATCTCTACTTGTGTTGTGATGGAAAATTGGGGTTTCCCTTGTGTCACTGCAGGTGAATTGGGCCTCATGTCGTGTTGAGGTGGTGAAGTCAGGGTACTTCTTGAGTTGTGGTGGGAAACTTAGGGTTCTCTCAAGTTGCAACAGAGGAGTCAGGCCTCCTTGCAAGTTGAGGCAGGTAACTCGGGGTTCCTCTTGAGTTGTGTCGGGGATCTCAGGTTTCCTCTCAAGTTACAGCTGGGAAGTTGGGCCTCTTCTTGAACTGCAGGGGGAAACTTGGGGTTCCACTTGAGTCTCAGCAAGGACTCAGAGGTACTCTAAAGTTGTAATGAGAAATCAGTGTTCTTCTTGAGTTGCAGCGTGGGAACTATGGTTCCACTGTAGCCATGGCAGTGAACTCGGGGTTTCTCTCAACTTGGGGGTTACTTCCTCTGGACTTGCACTGGGCCCTTCTCTCTAGTTCTCTTGGCGCAACTTGTCTCTAGCAGGGATGTGCAGGGTGGCTCCTGTCTTGCTGCAATGTTGGATGGCTACTCGCTAGTTTTGACATCATACTTCTCTATTATTCTGGTCAGGGTCAACGCTGTAATTGTGATGGTTTCAATTCTCTCTAGTTGCAGTGTCCAGCCTCTTTTCTACTTCTGGTGTGAGGTTCGTCTCTTTTAGCAGCAGAGGGGCTCCTATCTATGTGTCATGTCCAGCAGGCTCCTCTTGAGTTGTGGCGGTGGGCTCCTCTCCAGTTTCAGGGCTGTGTCCTCTCTGACTGGGGTGTGGTCATCTCCATGGGGGAGGTCCTCTCTACTTTTGGTACTAGGGGTTCCTCACCAATATTAATGGGATTGCTGCTCTAGGTGTGAGGGACTTCACTCGACTTACTTCATGGAGCTCATCTCCATTGCAGGCAGAAGGTCTAGGTGTGATATCCTGGGGGACACCACTCTAGTTAATCTGGGGGAATTTGCTTCAGTTTTGACCAGGGAGTCCCTCCGTCACATTGGCCAGAGGTACCTTTTATTGTTACAGCCTAGGTCTCCCGTCAAATTGCCTCTTGAGTAGTAGCAGCTGACTCGGGGTTCCTTAGACTTATGGTGGAGCCTCTTCTCAAGCTACAGTGGGGAAGACCCTCTCTAGTAATGATGTGCAGGCTGGCCCTTCTCTAGTTGCAATGTGCTGGAGGCTACTCTCTAGTTGTGGCATAAAGCTCCACTCTAGTTGCAGTGAGGGTACACTCTAGTTGCAGTGAGGGTCCACTCTTTATTTGTGGTGGGATGGCTATTCTCTAGCTGTTGTCTGTAGACTCTTCTCTAGTTGTGGTAGTGGGGGCTCCTTTTAGTTGTGGTAGTGTGATGGTGTGACTCCTCTCTAGTAGCAATGTTTAGGGTGGCTTCTGTCTAGTTGTGGTGTGTGGATGGCTAAACAACCTGTGGCATAGTGCTCCTCTCTAGTTGGTGTAGGGGGTCAACTCTTACTTGTGTTGGATGAGCCCCTCTATAGTTTGGTGTGCAGTATTCTCTGGAGTTTTTTAGGGGATTCTTCTCTAGTTACGATGTGTGACTGGCACCTCTAGAGTTGCAGTGGAGTGTTCCTCTCAAATTGTGGAGGGGCTTTCCTTTCTGGTAGCAATGTGCACAGGCACTCTTTCCAGGTGTGATATTTGTGAGCCTGCTCTCTAATTTTGGCACAGCCCCTCCTCTTTAGTTGTGGCATGGGAGCCTCCTCTCTAGTTGAGGAAGGAGGCTTCTGTGTAATTGTGTTGTATGGGAATGCTCCTCTCAAGTGGTGATGTTCAAAGGGCTGTTCTGTACTTGTGCAGAGTTTACTCTTCTCTGATGGTGGTGGGGGGTCTACTCTACTGGCACAGGTGGTACGTCTCTATTAGGGGGTGGAGGGGACCTTCTTGAGGTGCAATGTCCAGCGTCTCCTCTCCAGTTGTTGGTGGTGGGTCACTCTCTAGTATTGTCAGGTGGGCTCCTCTCTCTTTGTGGCCATGGGGTTCTCTTGAGGTATGGCATAAGCCTCCTCTCAAGTTCAGAATGGGACTCGTGGCTCCTTTCTAGTTGCTGTCTTGCCTCCTTTGCAAGTTCTCTGTGGTGAGGATGTTCGATTTGTGGCATTTGGGTCTCCTCACTAGTTTTCATGGCTCCACTCTAGTTGTGAGAATCTTGTCTTATGTTACTTCAAAACTTTAGACAAGAACACCAAAGAATGGAAAGAGAACATTCCTCATCCTTAACTGAATTGATATTTAGGGGAATTACTGATAAGTCTGGGTATAAAGTGACCCTGTTAATCAAGTTTTTGTTGTTTATCTCATTAACATTCTGATAAATCTTGGAATGATTATTTTAATTAGGATGGATCCCTAGCTGCATATACCCTTGTGCCTTTTCCTCAGTCACCTCTCCTTCTCTGACCTCTGCTATTCCACAGCCATTTGCCCAAAGATGCTGGTGGACCCATTTTCCAGCTCAATTCAGTTCAGTCACTCAGTCATGTCTGACTCTTTGAGACCCCATGGACTGCAGCATACCAGGCCTCCCTGTCCATCACCAACTCCCAAAGGCATGACCATCGACTCAGTGATACCATCCAACCATTTCATCCTCTCTCATCCCCTTCTCCTCTGGCCTTCAATCTTTCCCAGCATCAGAGTCTTTTCCAATGAGTCAGTTCTTCACATCGGATGGACAAAGTATTGGAGTTTCAGCTTCAGCATCAGTCCTTCCATGAGCACTCAGGACTGATCTCCTTTAGGAAAGACTGGTTGGATCTCCTTGCAGTCCAAGGGACTCTCAAGAGTCTTCTCCAACACCACAGTTAAAAACATCAATTCTTTGGTGCTCATCTTTCTTTATAATCCAACTCTCACATCCATACATGACTACTGGAAAAAACCATAGCCTTGACTATATGGACCTTTGTTTGCAAAGTAATGTCTCTGTTTTTTAATATGCTGTCTAGGTTGGTCATAGTTTTTCTTCCAAGGAGCAGGTGTCTTTTAATTTCTTGGCTGTAGTCACCGTCTGCACTGATTTTGGAAGCCCCAAAATAAAGTCAGCCACGGTTACCACTGTTTCCCTATCTATTTGCCATGAAGTGATGGGGCTGGATGTCATGATCTTAGTTTTCTGAATGTTGAGCGTTAAGCCAACTTTTTTACTCTCTTCTTTCACTTTCCTCAAGAGGCTATTTAGTTCTTCTTCACTTTCTGCCATAAGGATGGTGTCATATCTGAGGTTATTGATATTTCTCCCTACTTGCCAAGAACAAGTCAATCTCTTTCCATGGCTGTGCTCTGTAATTCTTGATCTTTTGTATCTTTGCCAATTCTGAGTGTCTCCTGCTGGCAGTGATGGCCTATGACCAGTACAAGGCCATCAGCATCCCCTTGCTGTATGCGGCCAGCATGTCCAGCAGGGTGTGCTCCCTGCTCGTGGCTAGGGTTTCCCTGGTGGAGATGGCAGATGCTCTGATACACACAGCATTAACATTCCATTTATGTTTCTGTGGGCCAAATGTAATAAACCATTTTTTCTGTGATTTACCTCCACTTGTTTGTTTGTTTGTTTTCCTGTTCTGCTAAGATACAGAGGTCAATAAGGTAGTGATATTCACTGCTTTGGGTTCTATTGAACTGAGTACTATTTCAGGAGTCCTTGCTCTTATTTTTATATCATCTTTCCAGTCATGAAGATCCACTCTGCACAGGGGAGAGTCAAGGCTTTTACCACCTGCACCTTCCACTTAACTGCAGTGTGAATTTTCCAGGGAGCTATACTCTTTATGTATTTCAGGCCAAGTTCATCCTACTCTCTAGATGAAGACAAAATGAACTTTTTGTTTTACACCCTTGTGATTCCCTTGCTAAATCCTCTGATATTTAGCCTATGGAACAAGGATGCAAAAGAGGCCTTAGTAAAATTGAAAGCTAAACTACATTTTTAAATATTTGTATTATGCATATGTGCACACAACCACACACATATAGTAATTGTGTAATTAAAATTATATGGCATGACACATGAGAAACAATTTTCTCAAGTTGCTAAGTGAATAATTATTTGTATTAAACTCCATTGTTAAGACTGGAAGGGGAAATGGCAACCCACTCCAATATTCTTGCCTGGAGAATCCCTATAGATAGAAGAGCCTTGTGGGCTACAATCCATGGGGTCACAAGGTGTCAGACATGACTGAGTGACTAAGCAAAGCTTCACTGCTAAGAAATATTGCAGGTTTCCTCAGATATGATGTGGGCAGGGTTTATATATGACACTTACAATTTTTGAAAAACGTTTTGATTTTTCTACTTATGCTAATTTTTGTTCATTTTTCATTCAAACATTATTTCAGTCTCACTAAAACATTATGCAATGTCTTAAAGGTTTTGTCATAAAGTAAATCAAAGATTTACTGAGTGATCTTTCAGGACTCGGGCTTTTTATATTTTATAGTACATCTTATAGATTCTATACTAATGAATTTAAGCTAATACTAGTAGTAGACATTAATGAACTAAGCTGTTTAGTAATAAATGAGCCACAAAATCATCAAGAGATAAAAAAACTTAAGGGCATTTGTGAGACATTATGGCATGTTAGGAAAACTTTTCATTGTGGAAAAAGCTACAAACTTACAAAATTATTATTTTATATAAAAGAAGCATAGGTTTCTATTTCTACCATATTTTATCAATTCACAAAACTCTTTTGGAACTGTTGCTCATAAAACGAAACTTAACTGAAAATATTGTTTGAAAATTAAAGTCTAAGTCAAACAGGGCATCAGTGTATTGGCAGATATTGTTCAGTAAATAAACATGTAATCTAGTTAATTTGTCTCCAGTCAAATGTCAGATGTATATTACAGCATCTAAAGACTGATTTGAACTACATATTGGTCAATTTTATTGTAATTAATAAATATGATATATAAAAAAGAAAAATAAATAAGCCCATTAAATGGAAGTCAAAAATAGTATTGCAGCAGAAAACATTTGATTAAAATATGCTTCCTTGTTTAGAACTGGATAACTTAAAGAAGAACTGAGTGTTTTTTAGGAAATTCACAGTTCAAATCCAAATTGTGGTAATGGCATGAAGATACTCTGCAATTCCATGAAAATTCTTGAAATTTCACAAAAATAGTGAACAGCGTATCAAAAGACTGATGTATTCTAGGCTGTCTACTTCAATCCTCATCATTAACTTTCCTTCTTCTTCCTATAGCACATCCCTCTTACACATCATTGATGACTGATGGAAAATATCTGTAATGTCAGCTGTTACTTCTCATCTTTCCTTTCTAATTTTATTGACCTGAGTCTTCTCTTTGCTTCTCTTGATGACTCTGACTGAAGGTTTATCAACTGCATATTCTCAAAGAACCAGCTTTTAGTTTCACTGATCTTTGTTATTATTTTCTTTATATTTTTCATTTATTTATGCTCTGATCTTTATGTTTTGGTACCTTCTATTTACTTCAAGTTTTGTTTATTCTTTCTCTAAAGAAGAGAGTGAAAAAGTTGGCTTAAAGCTCAACATTCAGAAAACTAAGATCATGGCATCTGGTCCCATGACTTCATGGCAAACAGATGGGGAAACAGTGGGCACAGTGGCTGGCTTTATTTTTCTGGGCTCCAAAATCACTGCAGATGGTGATTGCAGCCATGAAATTAAAAGACGCTTACTCCTTGGAAGGAAAGTTATGACCCACCTAGATAACATATTCAAAAGCAGAGACATTACTTTGCCAACAAAGGTCCGTCTAGTCAAGGCTATGGTTTTTCCAGTGGTCATGTATGGATGTCAGAGTTGGACTGTGAAGAAAGCTGAGCACTGAAGAATTGATGCTTTTAAACTGTGGTGCTGGAGAAGACTCTTGAGAGTCCCTTGGACTTCAAGGAGATCCAACCAGTCCATCCTAAAGGAGATCAGTCCTGGGTGTTCATTGGAAGGACTGATGTTGAAGCTGAAACTCCAATACTTTGACCACCTGATGGGTAGAGCTGCCTCATTTGAAAAGACCCGGATGCTGGGAGGGATTGGGGGCAGGAGAAGAAGGGGACGACAGAGGATGAGATGGCTGGATGGCATCACTGATTCGATGGACATGGGTTTGGGTGGACTCTAAGAGTTGGTGATGGACAGGGAGGCCTGGTGTGCTGTGGTTCATGGGGTTGCAGAGGCGGACACGACTAAGTGACTGAACTGAACTGCTTTAGGTGTAATGTAGGGTTGTTTATTTGTGATTTTTCTTGTTTCCTGAGGTAAGATTGTATTGCAATAAGGTTCCTTCTTAGAACTGTTTTTGTTGAGCACCTTAGGTTTTGGATTGTCATGTTTTTGTTGTCATTTGACTCTAGGTATTTTTTTATTTCCTCTTTGTTTTCTTCAGTGACATTGGTTGTTTAGTAACATATTATTGAGCCTTCATATGTTTGTAATGTTTACAGCTTTATTTTGTAATGGATTTCTCATATTGTCATTGGAAACAGATGTTTGTTACTATTTCAGCTTTTAAAAATTTACCAAGTCTTGGTTTGTGATCCATATGATCTATTGTGGAAAATGTTCCATGTTTACTTGATATGAAAGTGTATTCTGCTTCTTTCAGATGGAATGTCCTATAAATAGCAAATCTATCTGGTCTATTGTATCATTTAAGAATTGGTTTACTTATTAATTTTCTGCCTGGGTGATCCATCCATTGGTATAATTTGAGTGTTAAAGTTCCCCACTATTGTTGTGTTACTGCCAATTTCCTCTTTTATAGATGTTAGCACTTGTCTTATATATTGAAGTGTTCCTGTGTTGGGTGCAGATATATTGACAATTGTTATGTCTTCATGGATTGATCCCTTGGCCAATGTGTAGTGTCTTTCCTTGTCTCTTAATTTCAGATCAGTAGGCAGATGTCCTCTGAGTGGCAATGCAGAGACTTAAGCTTGTTCTCAATTATGGCTTATGATAATGTGACTGGGTGCATGTGTGTTAAGTCACTTTAGGGGTGTCTGCTTCTGTGAGAGGGTATGGACTGAAGCCCGCCAGGCTCCTCTGTCCATGGAATTCTCCAGGCAGAATTCTGGAGTGGGTTGCAGTTCTCCCCTCCAGGGTATCGTCCCAGCCCAGGGATCAAACCTGTCTCTCTCGGATTACTACTAGCACCACCTGGGAAGTTCAACAATGGGATTATTATGGTATAATTGTAATGTAGCGAGAGAAATAATAATTTGCTTTAAAAAAATACTACACTTTTTTTGCATTGCCACTGTGCATAATATTTTTTTCTGCTTATTTAGTTTTCATTAAGCTTTTGTCAAGCATATTAAGAGTGTTCTTCACATGTTGAGATACTTGAAAAATGACCAAGATATTTGCTAATCAATAAAATAACAATAGGACTTTGAACTTTGAGTCAAACTATAGTGTTAGGATAGATTGAAGGGATAAGAAAAAAAAAAACCAAAAGACATTTTAAGCAGAGAAGAGAGTATGAACCAAGGTAGGAGTTGAATGTTCAAATTTTTTTCAATTAGAAGTAGAGTTTACACAGGACAAACTTTGGAAGATGGTGAGGGACAGGGAAGCCTGGCATGCTGAAGGATATGGGGTTGCAAAAAGTCTTATGTGACTGCGAGATTGAACAACAACAAAAAGTATGAGAGACGATCAGAAGACCAGAGAATCTAAATTGTGTAAAGAATGCAATTAAGATTAGTACTGATTGCTGAATAGAGTTGAAATAGAGTTCCATGCCCACAGGACAAGTATATAGTAATGAAGAGATTGTGGTTGTAAAATGGTGTCGACAATGGGAATGAAATTGACTTAGTTTTAATATTATAACCATGGCAGTCAATGTGGTTGCATTAGTAGTTGATGTAAACAGAAAGAAGTAACTCCCATTTTCATTTTGATTCAGAAACAAACATCATGTTCTTGACAGCATCTCACTACTGACTAGTAAATGATTCCTGGAAACTAGCAATAATTATGTAGGCACCTGCAGTATGAAGTGGGAGAAGGCAATGTCACCCCACTCCAGTACTCTTGCCTGGAAAATCCCATGGATGAAGGAGCCTGGTAGGCTGCAGTTCGAGGGGTCGCTAAGAGTCGGACAAGACTGAGTGACTTCACTTTCACTTTTCACTTTCATGTATTGGAGAAGGAAATGGTAACCCACTCCAGTGTTCTTGCCTGGAGAATCCCAGGGACGGCGGAGCCTGGTGGGCTGCTGTCTATGGGGTCGCATGGAGTCATATACGATTGAAGTGCAGCAGCAGCAGCAGTATGAAGTAATAAAGAGTGAGGTGTAATATGGGAGCTAGAGCATCTGATAAACCAATCAAAGGCTTGAAGACATCTGGAACACAGAAGGAAAACAAAAGGAGACTCTTAACACTGTCTTCAAATATTTCAAGGCTACAATATGAAAGAAACACTGACCTTTTTTCTGTGTCCTGAGGAGAGAAATTTGATTTTAAATGAATTAACTTTTAGAAGCCACAGGAAACGAATTTCAGAACAACAACAATAAAAGAATTTTCTTTCTTTTCTCCAGTGTCAATGAGCAGATTAGTGTGAATGACTCGGAGTCTCTGGGTTTCCCAGTTTCAGTAAAAGTATATAAGAAAGGGCTCTAGAGACACACACTTTAATGTAAACAAAAGGAAGGGGGAGACTCTTCAGGAAGAATGCAGACAAGATATTAAACTCCACAATGTCTCTCTGCATTTCCCATATTCTGTGACTGGTCCTCACACTGGCTTAGAGCTTTCACTAAGATCACTTTTTCCTTGGTGTTCTCAAAATACTGTTTTAAAATTATCTGCATAATTCTCAAAATCCATAATTTACACATCTGTAACAGGTTGATTTAACTATTCCATCTGATAAAAAATATATTACTATAAGTAGTATATTCTAACCACCTTAACACATAAGGATTGAGTTCAATACAAACTTTATTAATCTTTGTCTATAACTGAGGAGGGGCTTCCCTGGTGACTCAGATGGTTAAGAATCCTCCTGCAATGCAGAAGACCCAGGTTCAATCCCTTGGTTGGGAAGATACCCTGGAGGAGGGAATGGCAACTCACTACAGTATTTTTGCTTGGAGAATTCCCATGGACAGAGGAGCTTGGGGGGCTCTAGTCCATGGGGTCGCAAAGAATCAGGCACAACTGAGTGACTGAGCACAGCACATAACTGAGGAGATCATTCCTATAATTGTATGTAGGTAAATCATACTTTAAAAAAGTAAGAAATTCAATTCAAAATAGCCTCCTAAATTTAGTATGACATGTAAATACGTAATTTTAGATAAATCCCCTGTGGCTCAGATGGTGAACATTTGACCTGCGATGCAGGAGACCTGGCTTCTATCCTTAGATTGGGAAGATCCCCCTGGAGAAGGGAATGGCTACTCACTCCAGTATTCTGCCTGGAGAATTACATGAATGGAGAAGCCTGGTAGTCTATAGTCCATGGGATCATGAAGAGTCAGACACAACAGAGCAACTAGCACTTGCACTTTTTTTCTCACATGTATTTATGTGTAGATACTTCTGAGAATGGAAAGTATGAAATGCAGGCCATTACGGGCACCCTGGTGTCTAGGGTTACTCAGTGTGCTCACAGGCAGTTTTATTTATCTTTCTTTGATCTGGTCTGGGCTTCCAGTCTGGCACACATTTCAGAAAAGATTAAAGAATTAAAATAAATCTGACAGTCTCAGTCCAGTATTATTTCTTATTACGCAAGAGGTTATTTTTCCCCCTTGAGCTTATATACAGTTTAAATACTAGTTTGACATAATGCGAAGGAAATGTTGTTTTTATTTTCCCCCAACATTCCCAGTTTGACCCTACATTATCTATTTGTGGTCTCATTCTCAGCAAAATTACATAGTAATTGGTAGAATATTTTCATAGGATCTAAGAGTATAAAGTGCTAATTGCTCAGTCATGGTTGACTCTTTGCAACCCTGTGGACTGTAGCCCACTGGAATTCTGTGGCAAGAATATTGGAGTGGGTTGCCATTCCCTTCTCCAGGGTATCTTCCTGATCCAGAAATCAAACGCAGAATCGCTCACATTCTAGATGGATTCTTTACCTTCTGAGCCACAAGTAGCATAAAATCCCTCTGCAAATTAGTAGCAAAGATTATGAATTTATCTTTCCCTAACAAGTGATGCAATGGCAACCCACTCCAGTACTCTTGCCTGGAAAATCCCATGGACGGAGGAACCTGGTAGGCTGCAGTTCGCGGAGTCGCTAAGAATCTGACACGATTGAGCGACTTCACTTTCACTTTTCACTTTCATGCATTGGAGAAGGAAATGGCAACCCACTCCGGTGTTGGTGTTCTTGCCTGGAGACTCCCAGGGACGGGGGAGCCTGGTGGGCTGCTGTCTATGGGGTCGCACAGAGTCCGACACGACTGAAGCGACTTAGCAGCCGCAGCAGTAAGTGATGAAAATAGCATATCCACTAGATGGCAGAGTGACACTGTAATTTAAAGTAAAGTGAAGTCTCTCACTCGTGTCTGACTCTTTGCGACCGTGGACTGTAGCCCACCAAGTTCGTCCGTCCATGGGATTCTCCAGGGAAGAATACTGGAGTAGGTTGCCATTTTCTTTTTCCAGGGGTAATTTAAATTAAGGCACAAATAATGTGTATTGATTGCTTTAGAGAAAGTAGCAGAAACTGATAGAAAGTAAGATGTTCGTGGTTTAAATATAATTTTGAAAACATTTCATTCCGTGAAGGAAAAATGTGATCTGTCATGTCGGCCGACGGAGGATGCTGAGGCCACCAAGCCATCAGCACGGCTCCTGCACCCCCACCTCCCGCTCAGGCTGGTGAGCCCTGAGGAACTCTGGATTGAAACAGAGCTGCACCCTGAGGGAACACAGGATAGAAAAGAACAAGGTACTGGCCCTAAGTTAAGGTGCAGCTCAAAGGAGTGATTTCAAGGAGCCCAGACTATTTCCTCTTCCCACGTGCGGAAAAGCCCTAAATTCGTTAACATGAGCTTTCTGGTTTTCTTTCATTTCCAATAATCTTCTGATGGTCTGACGACCTGGTTTTTTGTTGCAAAATGCATATACATTCTGACTCCTCCCTTCCCTTTTCAGAGCAGTTTCTCTGAATTAACTGAGACTTTGTCTTCCAGGTTTGTGTGTGCATGGCTGCTCAATCATGTCTGACTCTTTTTTGACCCCATGGACTGTAGCCAACCAGGCTCCTCTGTCCATGGGATTCTCCAGGCAAGAGTATTGGAGTGGGTAGCCAATTTCTCCTCCAGGGGATCTTCCTGACCTAGGGACTGAACCTGGATCTCCTACATTGCAGGTGAATTATTTATTATCTGAGCCACCAGGGAAGCCCCTTATTTTCTAGGTTTAAGTCCACAGAATAAAAAAATAATTCTGTTTTTAGGTTGTGTTTTTTTGTTTGTTTTTTGGTCCGCTGGTAATTTTGTGTCTCTTTCAGGAATAAGGAAACCAGTGTTCAAGATGGCAATTTACTAGATCACATTCAAGCAACAATTCACCTTTGATTTTTATCTTTTTTTTTTTTTTCTAATTTTTGTTTTTGAACTAGAAGTGATGTGTTGGCTCTTGGTCACTTACATAATCACATAGTTTAGGTAATGAAGATTGTTAACACTTCATCTCAATTAATTTTATAAGAAGTAAATACACAAAACATGGTTAATAATATGTGCAGATATTAATATAAATATTAAAGTCCTTACAGAAGCAAATACTATTAATATATTACAAAACCAAGAATGCATAAGGAAATTATAATGTTATTATCATATATATATATATATATATAAATTCAATGACAAAGCAAAAATATTCATAGGCCAGAGACTATAGGAGATGAGAGGAGAAATAAACAGACTCTAAATTCAAACTAAAAACAATATTATATATATATATATATATATATATATGTGTGTGTGTGTGTGTTTGTGATTGTGTTTCTGTTATAATCCCAAATAACACAATTACATTATAGCATAGAAATTTACTAATAAGGAATAGAATTTTTTCCAATCTTTCTTAAGTAATTTAAAAAATTGACTATGTCTTAGCCCATAAGTAAAACACAACAATTTTAATAATAAAATTATCATTTATTGGTTACTAGCAAATACAAGAGTAAATAAGGCAATCCATTTTAAACTGTAAAGTCATGCCTTTAAAAAATTACAAAGGAATAGACTACCATAGCAAAAGTTACTATATGAGATATAATCTAGGTGATAATCAAAATAAGCTACATGTTATAACATACTGATATCAACAAAATTAAAATAGATAAAGCATTCTTCTGGCAAAATCTATAAAAAGGCCTTAAGATACTGTTAGGACCTAAAATTTAATCTTCCCATCCATCCTCCCAAAAACTTTTCAGGCCAGGGGAATCAAATGAATAAACCAAACTTTTTCATCACTGTGGGAAGATAACTGCATGAAGTGAAATTTACCTGTAAGTAAATAAAGGAGTGCAAAGACCTCTGGGTCTCAAGTTACCATAATTCTAAGTGTGTAGAATGAAGAAATCTGAAGACACAGTTTAGAAAAGGGAAATTGAAAGTGGAGATCTTATTAATGGGACAAAACAGGAAAAATAAATAATAAAGTTCTACTCACATAATCAGTAATTGAAAGCAGGTCAAAAGTCTGATAAGAAGCAAGAAGAAGGCTAGCAATTGTATAGGATATGAGGTGCAAACTTCAGGGAAATTTCTTTCTAAGACAAAGGAGGAAAGGAAAAGGATTACAATAGAGCTATAAATGTTAAGAGAAGCAAAATGAGTAAATTGTGTTAAGGATCTTCCAGAAACATGATAAAAGAAACATACACACAAAAAACTAATAATCAAAATCTCTCAACAACCATGCATTTTAGATAAAGAGGGATATATATATATATATATATATATATATATATATACATATATATATATGTATATGCTGATGATGAAGCTGAAATTCTAATACTCTAGCCACATGGTGTGAAGAACTGACATGTTGGAAAAGACCTTGATGCTGGGAAAGATTGAAGGCAAAAGAAGAAGAGAGTGGCTGAGGATGAGATGGTTGGATGGCATCACTGACTCACCAGACATGAATTTGAGCAAATTCTGAGTGATAGTGAAGAACAAGGAAGTCTGGCAAGCTGCAGCCCATGGGGTCTCTAAGAGTCAGACACGACTTAGCAACTGAACAACAACAAAATATACACATTCATACATATCCATGTATGTATGTGTTAGTATATGTATGTGTGTGTGTATTCATATATACTTCATTTAACTACACTACAGAAGAAAAAAGCACTAAACTAGAATCCTTATAAGCCACAGAAAACCCAAAATTTACTCCACAAAGTAATAAAAAATAAATAAATAAAAGAAAGAAAGAAAATAAAAAAATTTGTATCCATATAATGCTACTACAAAGGGAGAGGGGAAAAGCATAAAATATGTCAAAACATTCCAAACAATGAATATGTCCCTGTAATAACATCAGTTCAGTTCAGTCGCTCAGTGGTGTCTGACTCTTTGTGACCCCATGAATCGCAGCATGCCAGGCCTCCCTGTCCATCACCAACTCCCGGAGTTCACTCAGACTCACATCCATCGAGTCAGTGATGTCATCCAGCCATCTTATCCTCGGTCGTCCTCTTCTCCTCCTGCCCTCAATCCCTCCCAGCATCAGAGTCTTTTCCAATAAGTCAACTCTTCGCATGAGGTGGCCAGAGTACTGGAGTTTCAGCTTCAGCATCAGTCCTTCCAAAGTAATCCCAGAGCTGATCTCCTTCAGAATGCACTGGTTGGATCTCCTACCAGTCCAAGGGACTCTCAAGAGTCTTCTCCAACACCACAGTTCAAAAGCATCAATTCTTCGGTGCTCTGCCTTCTTCACAGTCCAACTCTCATATCCATACATGACCACAGGAAAAACCATAGCCTTGACTAGACAGACCTCAGTTGGCAAAGTAATGTCTCTGCTTTTGAATATGCTATCTAGGTTGGTCATAACTTTTCTTCCAAGGAGTAAACATCTTTTAATTTCATGGCAGCAGGCACCATCTGCAGTGATTTTGGAGCCTCCCAAAATAAAGTCTGACACTGTTTCCACTGTTTCCCCATCTATTTCCCATGAAGTGATGGGACCGGATGCCATGATCTTTGTTTTCTGAATACTGAGCTTTAGGTCAACTTTTTCACTCTCCTCTTTCACTTTCATCAAGAGGCTTTTTAGTCCCGCTTTACTTTCTGCCATAAGAGTGGTGTCATCTGCATATCTGAGGTTATTGATATTTCTACCAACAATCTTGATTCCAGCTTGTGTTTCTTCCAGTCCAGCGTTTCTCATGATGTACTCTTCATAGAAGTTAAATACGCAGGGTGACAATATACAGCCTTGACGTATTCCTTTTCTTATTTGGAACTGGTCTGTTGTTCCATGTCCAGTTTTAACTGCTGCTTCCTGACCTGCATACAGATTTCTCAAGAGGCAGGTCAGGTGGTCTGGTATTCCCATCTCTTTCAGAATTTTCCAGTTTATTGTGATCCACACAGTCAAAGCCTTTGGCATAGTCAATAAAGCAGAAATAGATGTTTTTCTGGAGATCTCTTGCTTTTTCCATGATCCAGCAGATGTTGGCAATTTGATCTCTGATTGCTCTGCCTTTTCTAAAACCAGCTTGAACATCAGGAAGTTCACGGTTCACGTATTGCTGAAGCCTGGCTTGGAGAATGTTGAGCATTACTTTACTAGCATGTGAGATGAGTGCAACTGTGCAGTAGTTTGAGCATTCTTTGGCACTGCCTTTCTTTGGGATTGGAATGAAAACTGACGTTTTCCAATCTTGCAGACACTGCTGAGTTTTCCAAACTTGCTGGCATATTGAGTGCAGCACTTTCACAGCATCATCTTTCAGGATTTGAAACAGCTCAACTGGAATTCCATCATCTTCATAGGCCCACTTGACTTAACATTCCAGGATGTCTGGCTCTAGATTAGTGATCACACCATCATGATTATCTGGGTTGTGAAGATCTTTTTTGTACTGTTCTTCTGTGTATTCTTGCCACCTCTTCTTAATATCTTCTGCTTCTGTTAGGTCCAGACCATTTCTGTCCTTTATCGAGCCCATCTTTGCATGAAATGTTCCATTGGTATCTCTAATTTTCTTGAAGAGATCTCTAGTTTTCCCCATTCTGTTGTTTTCCTCTATTTCTTTGCATTGATCGCTGAGGAAGGCTTTCTTATCTCTTCTTGCTATTCTCTGGAACTCTGCATTCAGATGCTTATATCTTTCCTTTTTTCCTTTGCTTTTCACCTCTCTTCTTTTCACAGCTATTTGTAAGGCCTCCCCAGGGAGCCATTTTTCCTTTTTGCATTTCTTTTCCATGGAGATGGTCTTGATCCTGTCTCCTGTACAATGTCAGGAACCTCATTCCATAGTTCATCAGGCACTCGATCTATCAGATCTGGGCCCTTAAATCTACTTCTCACTTCCACTGTAAAATCATAAATGATTTGATTTAGATCATACCTGAATGGTCCAGCGGTTTTCCCTACTTTCTTCACTTTCAGTCTGAATTTGATAATGAGGAGTTCATGATCTGAGCCACAGTCAGCTCCTGGTCTTGTTTTTGTTGACTGTATAGAGCTTCTCCATCTTTGGCTGCAAAGAATATAATCAGTCTGATTTTGATGTTGACCATCTGGTGATGTCCATGTGTAGAGTCTTCTCGTGTTGTTGGAAGAACATCACATGTACACAAAGGCACACTCAGAGAAAACAGACAAAAACCATAACACTCTGAATTGAACTAAATCTCTTTAGATGATTATTTGAAAATACTAAAAATATGTCATTAATATTAAATAAAACATGAATAGAAAAAAGAGATTATGCCAAAAAGAGTTGGTTGGACTCAAGAAAGAGATTGTTAAAGCAGAAAAGAATTTTGTGAAAAATCAAGATTAAATTGGAATGTAGAAAAAAAGAGATAGGGAACTTCCTTGGTAGTTCAGTGGTTAAGAATCCACCTTGCAACACAGGAAACGTGGCTTCAATCCCTCATTGAAAACTAAGATCCCACCTGTGGAAGAGCAACTGACAACCCCCCTGCGGTGAAGAGCCCAGGCAGCACAATGAGAGATCCGTGTGCCACAGCTGAGACCTGATACAGCCAAAGTAACTAAGTTATTAACAACAACAACAAAAAGGGTAGGAGCATAATTTCACTTACATGAAATGTAAGAAGATTCACAGGGGCAGAGTATATTAAAGGATATCAGTGTCAGAGGGAAAGGAGGATGAAGAGTCATTACTTAATGGGTGTGAAGCTTCTGTTTGGAGTGATGAAAATGTTTTGGAAATATATAGCGATTACACAATATTGTAAATAAAAGCAATGTTACTGAGTTGTGCACTTAAAGTTGTTAAGTGCCATTTTTAAAAATGTAAACATTTGAGGAATATGGTCTCTGGAGCTTGAATAAAGTGCTGTCAGAGAAGAGAAAATACTGTCTCAAAATGTTACTGAGAAATAAGAAAAAACGTAAGTAACCATAAAACAACTTGGTATTACCCTCCATTACAGGGATGAGGAATATAAGGGAGCTATTTGGGTGAACTGTGGACAGAAAAATCAACAGTGAAAGACACTGAGAAAGAATGGACAACAGGGTGTGGTAACTTTTCAAAGTAGTTTTATTATTAATAGACTACAGGAGCTGCATGCTGGAATAGCCAGCATGCTCCACAAACTGAACTGAGGTAGTATCAATGTTTTCCTTTTACCTGCCTCTTCTCTCTGAGGTGTGGGTATTATGAGCTTTCTTTCCAGATCATTAAGTTTTCTCACAATTGTCCCCATAATAAAATAGAAGCTGATTTGTACTTAGTTTCCATATACACATAGGGAACATATGATTTGGTTGATATAATTATTTTTAGGTCTTTGAATAATGTTCAGAAAAGTTCAGCTTCACTTTGGTCACATTACACCAAAGAGAATTTCCAAACTCACAGAGATACTGCTATCAGTTCAGTTCAGTCGCTCAATCCTGTCTGACTCTTTACGACCCCATGAATTGCAGCACGCCAGGCCTCCCTCTCCATCACCAACTGCCGGAGCTCACTCAAACAATCGTCCATCGAGTTAAGTGATGCCATCCAGCCATCTCATCCTCCGCCATCCCCTTCTCATCTGCCCCCAATCCCTCCCAGCATCAGAGTCTTTTCCAATAAGTCAACTCTTCGCATGGGGTGGCCAAAGTACTGGAGTTTCAGTTTTAGCCTTATTCCTTCCAAAGAGGACCCAGGACTGATCTACTTTAGAATGGATTGGTTGGATCTCCTTGCAGTCCAAGGGACTCTCAAGAGTCTTCTCCAACACCACAGTTCAAAAGCATCAATTCTTCGGCGTTCAGCTTTCTTCACAGTCCAGCTCTCACATCCATACATGACCACTGGAAAAACCATAGTCTTGACTAGACGGACCTTTGTTGGCAAAGTAATGTCTCTGCTTTTGAATATGCTACCTAGGTTGGTCATAACCCTCCTTCCAAGGAGTAAGCGTCTTTTAATTTCATGGCTGCAATCACCATCTGCAGTGATTTTGGAGCCCATTAAATGTCTGCAAATTAAATATCTCCCAGTTAAATTTGCTTAGAAATCAGATAGGAACCTTGTGTTGTCTTTGTTTTAATGTTCACCATAGAATATAATAAAAGTGTTATTTAAAGAGAAATAAAGAATAGTTGCCAACATAAATGATGGCACCATTTTGTTCTCTTAAATATTAAAATAAAGCTGGGAAAAGCATTTTGAATTTGCTTAAGAAAAAAGCTGGACACCTTACCTTAGAGAGCAGATAAGTTCTATTTTCAGATTTTTACAGAATTATTTGTATAATGAAACATATTACTACATAGTCATAGAATTTACTGGTTAATTAACATTATTGTACTGTGAAATATTACATGTACCTGAGATTTAAGCCAAGTATCTGGTGAGTTGGACATGAATTAACTTTTCTTTAATCAATCCACAATTAATCACTGTTGCTAGATCAATATGTTTTTAGAATTTATTATTTAAATATAATTTAATGATCATTTGCCCCTTGGCTAATGTTTGTTAGAAAACTTTAACCACATTTTCTTATAGTCAACATTTGAAACTATTGCTCTATATACCTGGTAATACAGAGCATCTCTTTCATGGCTACATATTTTTTTGTACAATTCATGTGTGATAACTTACCCTTCCTATGTCAATTGCATAAAGTATTAAAAATGACAGTGATAAACATTTTTTTCATAACTTGGGGAATGTTAAAGGGAAGCTAGTAAAACAGAAAGCTGGTGACTTATATTTCAGTAAAGGACACAGAAAATTTGTTAAAGAAAAACTGAAGAGGTACAAAGTATGTTAAATCACTCTGCTCTTACTTTCTATTAATTGCCTGAATGTGCCCTATTTGTAGCTTGAGTTTCTCACTCCTGTATTTAAAAACACCACTTTTTCTATTACAATTTGGCCAAGACAGGGTTGTCAATTAAAATAGGAGGTTAATGAAGATGATCTGAATAAATATTCAGAATAAATGAAAGAGTGGCTAATAGTGCATGGTCAGATTTAGTTCTCACATTTTGGAGACCAGCCAGGTTGGAGAAAACCAGGGTTTCAGGGCAAGTGACTGAGTTTTAATATATAAGACTACTCTTAAAGGTCTAGTCTCCACAGTAAGCCAAAGGAGTGAGAAGTGGGGGAAGGTTACAGGGGAGAATTTATGTGACCTTCAAATGATTTTTTTTCTAATAGACTACTAGGAAAAATTAGAAAGCAATTCTAAGGTGAACTTTCTGAGTCTATCATTCTGAAGTAAATTTTATTGTAAGCATTCTGTGTTTTTGTCTCTTAAATATATGACAAAATAATTATAATGATAATGACGTAATTAAAATTAATTTTCATTTCACTCTATCAAATATTGAAATAAAATTTATTTGACAAATGCGTACTGAATATTTAACATAATCAAAGTGTAGAGTGAGGATATAATGGGAAAACTAACAGAATTAATAATTTAATTCATGATGAGATACAGTGCCATATAATTGATTAAATGAGGAATGTATTGTATAATCTAATTCATCAAATCCTTCATAACTTGTCATTATCCAGTCACAATCTTATTATGGGAGAACTAGATAACTCACTTACTAAATGAAAATTTTAATAAAGCCTCCTAGATGATTTTAGTCTTTTTTCCACCTAGCACAATTCCTGACACATAGTAATTGATAACTGGTTAATAACCTATCCCACATCCAAAAGACATGAGTTTTAGTTTCCTTTCTTTAGGGATTAAACAAGTAAAATGGCTCAGAAAGTTTATATAATTTGTTCCAAAGTCAAACATTCACTATTCAACATAGATTTGAATGGCATAAGTTTTGTTTGGTTTTGTTTTTCATTATGTCCAGGTTAGGGAGAAAATGAGGCACTGGCCTTAACTCTCACCAAGATAAGATTGTTTTAGAGAAATAAGCTAAAGCACTTAACGGTATCTGGTAATAATTAGGGGGAAAAAATGAAGCAAGGTAGATAGTTCTAAGAACCACAGGACTTAGAATATGTGAGTAACTATAGCATGGTGGGCTATAGTTACTGAAATCTACCTGGAAGTAGTAGGAGTTTAATAGACTGTGATAGTATTGAGTAAAGATTGGTTTGAAACTGCTAGTCCAGGTTCACTACTTCAGGAAATAATTAGGGACTCCAGAGAAGAATACTTATGTCTGAACTATAGATGATGGAGCCTTCTATATACCTGGATTGGATACAGATAATTTAAAATATCAGACTATAAAGGATCAAAGGAAAAGGAAAGCTGGTGGAGTTGTGTTTCTTTCTGAGACTGGCTCAGTTAATCTTAAAGGAAATGAGACACAATAACCTGGAGGGGAGTTGTAAATTATTTGTTTGGAAAATAATAGTCATCAACATCCAGCTATTGACTCCTCAAAATTTATGTTGGAACAATGGACAAGGAGTTAGGGTCCAGCAGAGATTTTTAAACATATAGTTTAACTTCCATTGCTTATTGATGCCTAAACTGAAATACAAAAAATGAATGTGGCATACTCATGCCAACAAATTAGAAAATAGTACAACAAGATGAAGGAGACAATATTTTTCTTCACTTTTCCAATAGTCCAGTATTTTAAAGAATATCTTCTGTTGATATAATTATTAATTTTTGAAAATATGAAAATGACTCATAGATATATGAATCACGGTTTCTATTTTCCATAGACGTAACTGAAAATAGGGAAAATGCTTTCAAGTTGTTCAGGAATATAGATTATAGTTTTGGGTCACGCATTAAACAGTTTTTATATTTTAAAATGCAAATTAATTTCTAGGTATTTTTCACATATTCCTTCTCTTTCGAATGGCCTAGACTGAGTGCATTTTCAAGATTAAAATTTTTAAATAATTTTCAATTTGCCTTAAATAGTCAAGTATTGGTAAGGCAAAAGAATCTGCATTTTAAAAGCTTTTGCTTATTTTCTTGATAATTCATAATCATTTCATTGATTTTCCACTTTTAGTCTGCAAATGCACTTACCAAAATGGCATTTACATTGTCTTTTTCAAATATGATTTAACCTGCTATCTGATAAAGAATCTCAGAGGTAGGATTTTAGACAAATCGTAAGGGGAAAAAAAAAAGCTGAGAAAATATGTTAATTGATTAATTCATGCAGTAAGTCAAGTATTAAATAAAGAATAATTTGTGATTGAATATATAACTTACAGTGTTTCCAACCAAATCAAAAGAATATAATTTAAGGGAGAAGTTAGAATAGAGCCCTGCATTCTTTTAAATTATTGGGAATTATTTTAAAAGCCTAAAATGTAATTTTTATTTGAATGAGATGGCTTATTTGACCACTACAAATATCCTCTCTTCACTCTTCAGTTGTTACATATTTAAATGTCATTTCGTGGCCATTGATGATGACTCTCATACAATAGATAGATTTGCAGTTTTTCTCTTCCAAACCCTACTTTATGTACACAGATTTGAATGTCAATTTCACTGAAAATGAAAAATAATGAGAGGAGAGTTACAGATTTGAAAATAAATTGTGAATATATTGGTTCTGAAGTTTGGAGTAAATGAAATAAAATATTTTAAATACTAAGGTCTTGTGTTTTATATAGTTGAAGTAGAGAATTTTGGTGTGATTTAGTGGAATGATTAATTCTCAGTAGTTCTCCCTAGTCTATGCTTCTTGAACTTCTGCCAGTAGAAAGGTATTGGTTTGTTCAAAGGTGTAATAGTTATGAGCATATTATTAGAGCTGGTCTTACATTACTTTACAGCAGGGACTAAGAGGAGGAGGGGGTAATAGGAATGGAAGAGAGAAAAGCCAGCCTGAGATACAGGAACTGAGACACCAGCCTGAGATACATGTGATACAGGAACAAAAAGAAGCAAACATTTTCTGGATGACTGATTATTAGGAAGAGTTGAACAGCTTGAGTACATCGATTAGAAAGGAGCCAATTTATGCAAGTGAGTAAGACACTGTATGAGACTAAAATTCAAGTGAAACATACTATTAACCTCAAATGCCTTACTGAATGTAGAAAATAAATATTTTTAAAGTTTGAGATGATACCTTTTGAAAAAATAGAGGTAATTATACTTTATTTGTTATCTTTTTGTTTGACTATAAAATATAATATTCTATCTGTAAATTAAGCACATTTGTAAATTAATCATATTTGTAAATTAGGTAAGGCAGATATATAGCCGATTTTGGCCATGAATATAAACCTCATGATTCTAAATTGGTTAATTTTTTCTACTTATCACATTTTCACCTAGGATAGATGGAAGGAAATTTCTCACATATAACATTATCCACAGATAAGTACTTTTTTATTTTCTCTCAAGTTTTCATTTCTCTGTCTATTTTCTCAATAACAAAGATAATAGGAAAGGGATGACTGATTTTTTTCTACAGTACCATTTCTTGAATTCTACCAGGGCATATTATCCAGTTATGTTTGATAATACATGCTAATAGAATGGTTGCATAAATATGCTGCATTCTACAGTGTTAGTTTTTAAATCAGGTATCAAAGTTGTTTATCAGGAATTAATATTTTTCAGAAAGGGACAAAAAGAATGCAAGGAAAACCTTTCAAAATCAAAATCTTTTTCTTCACATTTTGAATGCTTTCCATTTTAAAATGCCCATGACAAGAAATAATATACATCATTGTATTTACTTACGTATTTATAAAGATTGATAACTATTTAATTTCAGGTGGCTACAAACTGCTCTGAGTCATGGAAAATAGGAGTAATGTCACATAATTTATTCTCTTAGGACTTTCTCAGAAAAAGGAAATTGAAATTCTCTGTTTTTTATGGTTCTTACTTTGTTACGTTGCAATTCTGATTGGAAACCTACTTGTCATGATTTCTATCGCCTCCAGTCAACTTATGAAGCAGCCCATGTATTTCTCTGAGTCACCTCTCCCTCGCAGACCTTTGTTACACCTCCACTGTGACCCCCAAGTTGATCGCTAACTTGCTGGCAGCAAAGAAGACCATTTCCTACCATGGTTGCATGACACAGCTCTTCATCATGCACTTCTTTGGGGGGATCAAGGTCTTCATCCTCCCGGCGATGGCCTATGATCACTAGGTGGCCATCTGCAAGCCTCTGCGCTGCAGTCTGATCATGACCAGACAGAAGTGTGTTGCCATGATTGCTGCTTCCTGCGCTGGGGGTTCCTGTGTTCCTTTGGTCAGTTTCTCCTGGCCATCTTTCTACCGTACTGTGGCCCCAAGGAAATAGATCGTTACTTCTGCGATGGGTATCCATTGCTGAAACTGGCCTGCACTGACACCACCAGAATCATTCTCCTGGTCATCGCCGATTCGGGCCTCATGAGCCTGGTGACTTTTGTGGTCTTGTTGATATCCTACTCTATCCTACTCCACTTGCAGTTCCCACATCACTGTGGTGGTCCTTTTTTTTTGCTCCTTTATTCTACGTTTACTTTCGACCTGTAACTACTTTACCAGAAGACAAAGTGTTCCCTCTTTTATGTACTATCATTGCTCCCATGCTCAATCCTCTAATCTACACAGTGAGAAAATTTGAGATGAAGAATTCCATAAAGAAACTCTAGTGCCATATCGCAGTAAGAAAGGAAATGAACTAAAAGATACCTTTGATTTTCACCACTGAACTTGTTGAATATAGTAATTTTCTACACTGAAGACTTTAAAATGTATAATGCTTCCTTATAGGCTTTTTTGTTTCATTTTGTTTTAGCAATATATAGATTTAATTATGAGCAAAAGCTTACAACTCCCCGGATTTATCCATACTCTCTGCTGTGCTCTTTACTAGTTTTCTTGTTTTCTTATTTATATCTCCTCTTCCCCTCTGATCTTTTGGCTGTATAGTCAATTTAGATATTTTGCAGTAGACTATCAAAGGCATCATGTAATACAAATAAACACTGAGAACCCATAGAACCCATTCTTGTATGTGACTTTATTCAATAAAGCCAATTCCGGGTAGCAATGATTTAGAAGATAATTCCAACATTTTACTTGCATCATTTAAAGAATATCCTAAAAGACCAAATTTTGGACCTGCAATTTCTTAAAAATATAGCTTTCTACTCTGATAATTGTGTAGCCAGCAGCCATCTGGAGCTTCTCATATGTCCAACACCAGTACTCTTATCTAAGCCCCACATCAATCTCTTTTCTTTTGTTCAAAGGAACTGTCTCTCTCAACTTTGTCCATGTAAACGTGAACTGTAACTCTGGCTAATTCTAGCACCTGATAGTGTATATTTGTTATGGGTATGTGTTCTGGACCCAGAATTGCTTACTAACTGTGAAGACTGGGACATATGCTCAACAAACAGATGCTCAACAAGCCATCCACCAAGTGATAATAATAGTCCAACACACAGTCTTGTGAGGATATGTGCAGGACTGAAACACTGCTTGGTCACACAGTAAATGCTCAATACATATGCGCTATTTTATTGCCCAGTCTCCTGTTATGCATCAGAAATGTAACCATTCTGATAATAACTTTCCTTTGGAGAAGCGAGGGTGTGAGAATGGGACTCATATTACTGTCATGTTTCAACTAGGTTTCCCTGGTGGCTCAGACACTAAAGAATCCACTTGCAATGTGAAGGATCTGGGTTCAATCCTTGGGTTGGAAAGATCCCTTGGAGGAACTCATGACAATCTGTTCCAATATTCTTGCCTGGAGAATCCCCATGGAGAGAGGTACCCGGCAGGCTACAATCTAGGGGGTCACAAAGAGTAGGACATGACTGACTGACTAAGCACAGCACGGTGTGCAATGGGCACCTATTACTGGTGAAATTATTATTTTTTTCTTAGAATGGGCAAGTAGAGAATACCACTTAAAGTCAATGATCACATCTTTGTCACTGTTCAAGTTAATATCAGTTTTTCCAGTAGGAACTGAAAGTCATCCTGGAGAACTTTTGCCCAATGTCAGAAATAACTAGGAGCAAGATCAGGCCTCTAGATAAATGGTTAGGAATGGGTAGAATTTCAAAAGTCTTTAAAAAACTTCGTAGATATGATGTACTTGCATGAGAATTTGTTTTCAAGTTGTAGAGAAAGCCAGGTTAGATAAAAATGAGTTGTCAATGTTGAGGATTCTTAAAATGGGTTCATAATGTAAAAAAGAAAAATAGCATAGTTCTATGACTCAGTTGAAAATGCCCAACAAATAAACTTAAAAACATTATGTGCTAGAAATTCTTATAGAAAATCCTAACATATTTGTGTGTTGTTCTTTTAAATCTAGTTCTTAACAGCTATCAAATACTCCTGGATAGGGCATGCACAGTATACACGTCAGAGAACACAACAGAGCAGGAAAGTGAAAGATCACTTTCTGGTGTGAAATAAGCAGGGTCTTTAATAAGAAGATCAGCCAACCCTCAAAGTTTCCTTCTGCTTCAGAAGCCCTATCCTCCAACCAATGAGACTTGTATTATTAAAAAATAAAACTTCAAAAATTAACACAAATGTTTCTGTTTTATTTTTATTCTTGGAATAAAAGTTGTGAATGTGGATTATTAAAATACCTGGAGTCTGAAGCAACATGGGTGGACCAATACATTATCTTACTAAGTAAAGTAAGTCAGACAGATAAAAACAAATATATGCAATCACTTACATGTTCTTTTTTTAAACATACATAAATGGACTTATTTACAAAACAGAAAAAGACTCACAGACACAGAAAACAAACATAGTTACCAAAAGGAAAAGGGGAGGGGAGGGATAAATTGAGAGTTTGGGATTAACAGATACAGACTACCAAACATAAAATAGATAAACAACAATGATTATTGTATAGCACAGGAAACTATACTCAATAACTTTTAATAACCTATAATGAAAAGTAATCTGAGATGAAAAATATACATACATATGAACACACATATATATGAACTGAATCACATGACTATATACCCCAAACCAACACAACATTGTACATAAACTATAGTTTAATAAGATAAGTAAGCAAACACTTCATTGTCAATATCAATCATTAACCAGGGAATTATGATTTAACTCCTTTACTTTTGCAATTTGATCTCCTCCCTTCTCAGCTTCTTAAGAGCATCAGCCATATTTTTCTCTTCAGTTGGATCATTAATAGCATATATAATATCAAGAAAGAGAACAGTGAGATTCTTTTTAATTTAGGGAGTGATCTTACTAGTTCTTGCATTCAGGTTATTATCTACCTTTCATAATTTTTGGCTAAGATATTTTACAACTCAAAATAGAGAAGTTGACTCACAAAATAATATCAATGTCAACAAAGTCTGGCCATAGATATTCAAATTGTGTCAGGTGAAATGTAATTAATGATAGCCCTTTGGATACTTGACTAGTTTTGCATCAACTTACAAATTCATTTTAGCACCCCTTACTGATGAAAATATGTGGTGAACTGTTGCCTGAACTGATGGTAACATCTTACTGGTTTCTACATTAAATATTAATAATAAATTCAATAGAATCTTTGACATGTCCATTCATCATTTGCATAAAAATTCAATAATATTCTCTTTTAAAATGTATCCTTTGACAAATGGTAAACTTTAAAGAAACTATAGAAATAGATCCATTCACAGATACCCACCAACTGTTTAAAAAATTTCAATGGTACATGAAAAGATCTTAGAAGCTTTCAGACAAACAATAAAGATTAAGTAAATTTTTTAAAAGATGAATCCAGTCATATGATTTCAACTTTTCAACAAATATAAATACTACATTAGCAGGTAAAAAATTGATGAGAAAATACAATTGTCTTATAGAATTATATAAAGTAAAATTGATAAAGGACAGAAATGGTATGGACTTAACAGAAGCAGAAGATATTAAGAAGAGGTGGCAAGAATACACAGAAGAATTGTACAAAAAAGATCTTCACGACCCAGATAATCATGATGATGTGATCACTAATCTAGACCCAGACATCTTGGAAAGTGAAGTCAAGTGGGCCTTAGAAAGCATCACTATGAACAAAGTTAGTGGAGGTGATGGAATTCCAGTTGAGCTGTTTCAAATCCTGAAAGATGACACTCTGAAAGTGCTGCACTCAATATGCCAGCAAGTTTGGAAAACTCAGCAGTGGCCACAAGACTGGGAAAGGTCAGTTTTCATTCCAATCTCAAAGAAAGGCAATGCCAAAGAATGCTCAAACTACTGCACAGTTGCACTCATCTCACATGCTAGTAAAGTAATGCTCAAAATTCTCCAGGCCAGGCTTCAGCAATACGTGAACCGTGAACTTCCTGATGTTCAAGCTGGTTTTAGAAAAGGCAGGGGAACTAGAGATCAAATTGCCAACACCCGCTGGATCATGGAGAAAAGCAAGAAATCTCCAGAAAAACATCTATTTCTGCTTTATTGACTATGCCAAAGGCTTTGACTGTGTGGATCACAATAAACTGTGGAAAATTCTGAAAGAGATGGGAATACCAGACCACCTAACCTGCCTCTTGAGAAATCTGTATGCAGGTCAGGAAGCAACAGTTAGAACTGGACATGGAACAACAGACTGGTTCCACATAGGAAAAGGAGTACATCAAGGCTGTATATTGTCACCTTGCTTATTTAACTTCTATGCATCATGAGAAACGCTGTACTGGAAGAAACACAAGCTGGAATCAAGATTGTGGAGAAGAATATCAATAACCTCAGATGTGCAGATGACACCCCCCTTATGGCAGAAAGTGAAGAGGAGCTAAAAAAGCCTCTTGATGAAAGTGAAAGAGGAGAGTGAGAAAGTTGGCTTAAAGCTCAACATTCAGAAAACGAAGAGCATGGCATCCGGTCCCATCACTTCATGGGAAATAGATGGGGAAACAGTGGAAACAGTGTCAGACTTTATTTTGGAAGGCTCCAAAATCACTGCAGATGGTGATTGCAGCCATAAAACTAAATGACGCTTACTCCTTGGAAGAAAAGTTATGGCCAACATAGATAGTATATTCAAAAGCAGAGACATTACTTTGCCGACTAAGGTCCGTCTAGTCAAGGCTATGGTTTTTCCTGTGGTCATGTATGGATGCAAGAGTTAGGCTGTGAAGAAGACTGAGAGCCGAAGAATTGACGCTTTTGAACTGTTGGAGAGTCCCTTGGACTGATAGGAGATCCATCCAGTCCATTCTGAAGGAGATCAGCCCTGGTATTTCTTTGGGAGGAATGGTACTAAAGCTGAAACTCCAGTACTTTGGCCACCTCATGCGAAGAGTTGACTCATTGGAAAAGACTCTGATGCTGGGAGGGATTGGGGGCAGGAGGAGAAGGGGACGACCCAGGATGAGATGGCTGGATGGCATCACGGACTCGATGGACGTGAGTCTGAGTGAATTCCGGGAGATGGTGATGAACAGGGAGGCCTGGTGTGCTGCGATTCATGGGGTCGCAAAGAGTCGGACACGACTGAGTGACTAAACTGAACTGAACTGAAAGTAAAATTCAAGAGGCAACTAAGGAATAAATATCTGTATAACATAAGAATGTCCAAGATTTACACTTGACTAAAAATTCTATAGATTAAAAAGAAATCACCCACAACTTCCTATTTGTTTATTTAAAATATACTATTTGTAATTATACATTTGCTTATTTTCTTGTTTATTTCATTTGTCTGTCTCTTTCCTTAGTCTCCAGCCTCGTTGAAGACAAAGGCTGTTTTGTTCACTACTAAATACATTCTCTAGGGCTTCCCTGGTGGCTCTATGGTAAAGGACCCACCTGCCAATGCAGGAGATGTGAGTTTGATCCCAGGGTCAAGAAGTTCCCCTGGAGAAGGAAACGGAAACCCACTCCAATATTCTTATTGGGAAATTCCATGCACAGAGGAGTCTGGCAGGCTACATTCTGTGGATTTGCAAAAGAGTGGGACATAACTTAATGACTAAACAACAGCAAATGCATTTTCCATAGTAAGTTTTGTCCAAGTCAGACCTTTTAGAATTAGGAGATAATAAATATTTTTATATGAATAAATTTGATAGTTCTTTTTAAAATATATTTTCTGCAATATATGTAATATATTCTGCAAATATATGCGACATATTCTGCAAAATATGGAAAATTGAATCAGAAAAAAGAATATCCTTTTACAAAGGAGTTTGCCTTACAAAGATAAATTGGGAAATTGTCTGCACATCTGCAAGAGAAGCCCATGGGGGCATGTGAGCTCCCTGAAATAAAGAAAAGCATAGGGGTAAATATAGGAGTCTTTTCCAGGCATCAGCCATAAATTATAATGCCCTAACAAGCTTTTTTTTTTTTTTCCTCCCCAGGAAAAATTAAGTCTTAAATCCTGAGCCTACTCTCTGAACTTTTAATTCTATCTGTAGGATTCTCAGTATTTCCCATGGCAGCTCGCTTCAGCCTTCCTCAGCTAACTGATTCTGCCCTGTCCTGACAAATGAGCATTATATACTCCATGTCCATAGTCATTATATACTCAATTTCCTCATAGTTTCCATGTCCCATGTCTGATCTCAGTGCTTTGTATGTTGATGCAATAGGGAAATATAATTAAGAACTTTGGCATGTTTATTTATTAGGTAGAAATTGAGAAATTGAAGCTATGATTTACATCTTTGGCAAAGTATACTGATGGGAAATTTCTGTATCGTCAGAGATATTGAGACCTTTTCTATATTACACATTTTGTCAGAATTCTCCTTAAATGCCAATTTAACATCAAGCAGAATATATCATGTATATATGTATACATATATATGTATATATGTCACTTTTCTATAGAGACAGGTAAAATATCAGAGAGACACATATTTATTTTTTGTGGAAAAAATAAATGGAAAAAATGCATGCAAAAAAAAATCTAAAAATTAGTTCAATTTACCAAGCTTATCTGTAGCAGTGGAACTCACGAGTTCTCTTGTAAGATTTTATGCAATTAAAGATGGATTACTTCATGGAAATTATAATTTTTAAAATTCTGACTTTATATTAGGTGTGAAGCTACATCTTATAAGAAATCTCTCTGATGAATCAAGAGCTGTTAAAGTTAAATCCACTTCCTAATTATAATAGTGATTTTCCTTAAAATGAATATTTGAATCAGTCTGATTGTATTTATGATAGAAGCCTTCTAACTAACCTTTGAAAAATTCCAGAAACTTTAAAATGCTATTTTTACTATTTGGGAAAACCTGGCTGCAAGTATCATGAGCTGTGATTTGCACATGAGCTCTTAAAGTTATCAGTGCCATGTCTCTCAGCAGCTATAAAAATATTACTAGATTTACTTGTCTTTTCACATATCACAAATTTAATCATATTACTAGCCCTTTGGATTCCACTATAGAAAAAAAGTTTAATATGAAGAAGAATGCACTGGCCCATCAGATAAGTGGACAGTATTTCAGTGAAGGAACTGAAGATATATTAAAAAATTTAAAATCAAAACACCAGTATGCTTCTAAGATTATGCAGAAGCAAAAATGTATGATTAAATTTTCAAACAAGCTATTTGAATGGATAGTATTTAAGTGGTAGGTATCTTTTTCCTAAGTTTAGTTGAGATGAAGAAAAATTATCAAAGGGGAACATAAACAACTGTCTAATTGGATAAGGTTAATTAATTCAAAAGAAAGAAAACAAAAGTATTAACTGGCTGAAATAAGCAGTACATTTACCTTCAGAAATGTGGAAAGTCAGCTCAACCCAGACCAAAGAGAAAGATTTGGCTACATGATAGGATGTTTCCCCAAAGTGAGCAACCCCAGCCTTCTAAGAAAGAGCAGATTGTTTATGGAAGGGAAACTCTGCTATGTCTTATCCATATTTATCCCATGTTACAATATTACACATTGTAAATAAGCTATTCAAAATAATACAATATAGCCATTGATATGATAAATATAAATATATTCAATGACAATGAATATTTACTAAACGTTTTATCTTAATATGTACCAGTTTCTGTCCTAAGCTGTTATATAAGTGAACTCATCATATCTTTACAGCAGATCTCAGAGTTAATTACAGTATTATTCATTTTATAGATGAAGAAGCTGAGGTTATATATTTTATCTGTGATTATGCTCCAAGTGAATTTTGGAGCCAGTATCTCATTCTATGTAGGACCAGAACTCATAACCTTAATTGCAAAAATCTACTACCTCTGGTCCCATCACTTCATGGAAAATAGATGGGGAAAACAGTGTCAGACTTTATTTTTGGGGGCTCCAAAATCACTGCAGATGGTGCCTGCAGCCATGAAATTAAAAGACACTTACTGCTTGGAAGAAAAGTTATGGCCAACCTAGATACCATATTCAAAAGCAGAGACATTACTTTGCCGACTAAGGTCCGTCTAGTCAAGGCTATGGTTTTTCCTGTGGTCATGTATGGATGTGAGAATTGGACTGTGAAGAAGGCAGAGTGCCGAAGAATTGATTCTTTTGAACTGTGGTGTTGGAGAAGACTCTTGAGAGTCCCTTGGACTGGTAGGAGATCCAACCAGTCCATTCCGAAGGAGATCAGCCCTGGGATTTCTTTGGAAGGAATGATGCTAAAGCTGAAACTCCAGTACTTTGGCCACCTCATGAGAAGAGTTGATTCATTGGAAAAGACTCTGATGCTGGGAGGGATTGGGGGCAGGAGGAGAAGGGGATGACAGAGGATGAGATGGCTGGATGGCATCACTGACTCGATGGACGTGGGTCTGAGTGAACTCCGGGAGTTGGTGATGGACAGGGAGGCCTGGCGTGCTGCGATTCATGGGGTCACAAAGAGTGGGACACGACTGACGGACTGAACTGAACTACCATTCAAATAGTGTGAGGACCTCCTAAATTTATAACAATATGGGGGTTCCAAAAGGAAGGAGGGGAAACTAACATCTTCTTGAACATCAAGCTCTGGATATGTAAGCTTATTTACACTCCACAGTAATCCTGTAAATTAGGCACCACATGCTTATTTTAAGCAAAAAGGAAAAAAAATATTTAAGGAAGTGAAGACTCTTGCGTTTGAGTATCAGAGTTGTGTTTTCTCTGAAGTTTCTGATATTAATATTAATAATATTACCTATCTTGTTCAGGGAAGGACAGTACAAGATCCAATTCCTGAGATGGTTACTTACATTTTCTCTGAGGCCTTGATCTTATAGTTAGTAATTATGTGTGTGCTATTTGCTCAGTTGTATCTGACTCTTTGTGACCCCATGGCCTGTAGCCTACCAGGCTTCTCTGTCCATGGAATTCTACAGGCAATAATATTTATTGAACTGTGTGCTGCTGCTGCTGCTGCTGCTGCTGCTGCTGCTGCTGCTGCTGCTGCTGCTTCGTCACTTCAGTCATGTCCTACCCTGTGTGACCCCATAGACGGCAGCTCACTAGGCTCCCCCATCCCTGGGATGCTCCAGGCAAGAACACTGAAGTGGTTTGCCATTGCCTTCTCTGATTGAAGTGTGTATCCATTCCCTTCTCCAGAAGATCTTCCCAACCCAGGGATTGAACCCTGGTCTCCTTCATGGCAAGCAGATTTTTACCATCAGAACCACCAGGGAAGCATTTAGTAATTGTTGAGGATGGCCAATAGTTATTAAATATATAGTACTTTCCAGATATGGCTTTAAGAAATTTCATATTTAGAAACTAATTATTCAAAAATCACCATATAAAGACATATTATCTTTTTCAAATTTTTTTTATTTTAAAATCTTTAATTCTTACATGTGTTCCCAAACATGAGCCCCCCTCCCACCTCCCTCCCCATTACATCTCTCTGGGTCATCCCCATGCACCAGCCTCAAGCATGCTGTATCCTGCGTCAGACATAGACTGGCGATTCGATTCTTAAATGATAGTATACATGTTACAATGCCATTCTCCCAAATCATCCCACCCTCTCCCTCTCCCTCTGAGTCCAAAAGTCCGTTATACACATCTGTGTCTTTTTTGCTGTCTTGCATACAGGGTCATCATTGCCATCTTTCTAAATTCCATATATATGTGTTAGTATACTGTATTGGTGTTTTTCTTTCTGGCTTACTTCACTCTGTATAATCGGCTCCAGTTTCATCCATCTCATCAGAACTGATTCAAATGAATTCTTTTTAATGGCTGAGTAAACCTCCATTGTGTATATGTACCACAGCTTTCCTATCCATTCATCTGCTGATGGACATCTAGGTTGTTTCCATGTCCTGGCTATTATAAACAGTGCTGCGATGAACATTGGGGTACATGTGTCTCTTTCAATTCTGGTTTCCTCGGTGTGTATGCCCAGCAGTGGCATTGCTGGGTCATAAGGTAGTTCTATTTGCAATTTTTTAAGGAATCTCCACACTGTTCTCCAAAGTGGCTGTACTAGTTTGCATTCCCACCAACAGTGTAGGAGGGTTCCCTTTTCTCCACACCCTCTCCAGCATTTATTGCTTGCAGATTTTTGGATCACAGCCATTCTGACTGGTGTGAAGTGGTACCTCATTGTGGTTTTGATTTGCATTTCTCTAATAATGAGTGATGTTGAGCATCTTTTCATGTGTTTGTTAGCCATCCGTATGTCTTCTTTGGAGAAATGTCTATTTAGTTCTTTGGCCCATTTTTTGATTGGGTCGTTTATTTTTCTGGAATTGAGCTACATAAGTTGCTTGTATATTTTTGAGATTAGTTGTTTTTCAGTTGCTTCATTTGCTATTATTTTCTCCCATTCAGAAGGCTGCCTTTTCACCTTGCTTATATTTTCCTTTGTTGTGCAGAAGCTTTTAATTTTAGATCACTTTCTAACACCGCACACAAAAATAAATTCAAAATGGATTAAAGATCTAAATGTAAGACCAGAAACTATAAAACTCCTAGAGGAGAACATAGGCAAAACACTCTCAGACATAAATCACAGCAGGATCCTCTATGATCCATATAAAGAGATATTATCTTTACCTTGATTTTACAGAGAAGTAAACTGAGACACAGAAATAGTAGTGAAATTAGCACTGAATTTGTTACTTTTTACAGTCTCAATGTATCGAGAGACTGCATCAATGTAGCAGAGAAGGGAAGGCAGGAGAGAGATAAACAGATGTCTTCCCCAAATTAATGGAGAATCAGAAGTCACACATTATTGGAACCTGGGGAGATCTTCAGAGATTGTTTAATCACTTTTATTTTATGAATGGAAGCCTGGGATCCTAGGGAATGAACAGTTAAGCAACAGAATGGGAGGAAAAAACTAGGTATTTTGCCTACTTATGTAGTGTATATACCAGATGATTACCTGAAATCAGGTATAACTGTTTCTATTTTAGATAGCTGAAGAGATTCTTTTATATAGTCATGCAGATTGTGTAAGTGAATTCTCTAATAAATTAAAGGAAGAAGTGCTACATCTTGTTTATTGTATTGTGTTTGGGGGAACTACTTTGGAATTAGAGGAGCCCTTTTCTCAGTATATTATTTCCAAACTAGGCAACTAAAATTACAGTCTGATAAGATGTAACTCAAATAACTTCTGAATGTTAATTTATTTTGAAAGAGGAGATAATCTGGCAAGCGAAATATAGACAAATAGGAAGATCAGAGTTGTAGATATATTAACCTAGAGATGCTACAAATAAAGTTTAAGAAATATGAAAGTTTCATGGAGTATTTCAAATGAAGGAATTATTTCCTCTTAAATGTCAAAACAGCTTCCCTAGTGGCTCAGAGGTTAAAGCATCTGCGGGAGACCTGGGATAGATCCCTGGGTCAGATCCCTGAGTCAGGAAGATCCCCTTAAGAAGGAAATGGCAACTCACTCCAGTATTCTTGCCTGGAGAATTCCGTGGACAGAGGAGCCTAGTGGGCTACAGCCCACGGGGTCCCAAAGAGTCAGACATGACTGAGCGACTTAACTAACTTTAACTTAAAAGTCAAAAAGGATTATGAGTCCACTCATAAAAATGATTTGTTCTTCAGTTTTATCATGAATTACCTTAATAAAGGATGATTGATTATTTCTTGTATTATTCCTTCAAAATTATAACACATTGTTCACTTTCCAATTTTTATTTAATTAATATTTATTTAACATTGACTTTGCACCAAGTACTGCAAAACACACCCACACACTCTACACCAATTTTGTGATTTCATTAGAAACCACTTAATCAAGCAAATTCTGTAGTTACCTCTATTTTACATCCTAAATTGGCACATTATATGTCATGCTACTTAACACTATTATCTTTTTTTTAATTCTTGAAAAATAATTCCTTGCTTCCTCACAAAATAATTTAAATTATATAAAAACTGGAACTTTGTCTAATTTATCACTATGCTCTTAGAAGAATATTAGTACTAGATATTCAAAACAGTTGTATTAAATGAAAATGATTTCAGTGGGTCTCAAAATAACTTGCCTTTAAAAGGAATTGGTGCCATTTTAAGTAGATACTAGGTGTCCATTTTCTCATCAATGATTATTTTCATTGCTTTTGTCATTTCAGACATCTTTCTTGAACATCAGAGCATGGCAGATAGAAATAATGTTACTGAATTTATTCTCTTGGGACTTTCTATGGACAAGAAACTCTGGATCCTCTGCTTTTTCTTTATCTTATTCTGTTACCTGGCCATTTGGTGGGGGAATTTGATCATTGTGATTTTTATCACATGCAGTCAGCTAATCACCCAACCCATGTACTTCTTCCTTAACTGCCTTACACTCTCAGATCTCTTCTACAACTCCAACTTGGGGTCTACTGACACCCAAGCTCATGACTGACTTTCTGATGGAGGAAAAGGCCACATCCGATAAAATCTGCATGACACAGCTTTTCACCACACACTTCTTTGGGGGGACTGAGGTAGTCATCTTCACAGGGAGGCCTATGACCGTTATGTGGCTGTCTGTAAATCTCTCCACTATGCCATCATCATGAACAGGCAAAGACGTCACTCAATTCTCATAGCATCATGTGCAGGGGGACTTCATTCTCTTGGTCTCTTTCTTCTTGAGATTGTTTTACCTTTCTGTGGCCCCAGTGAAATTGATCACTACTTCTGTGATGTGTATTCTTTGTTGAAACTAGCTTGCATTGATACACACAAAATTGGCTTTTTGTTGTTGCCAATTCTGGCTTGATGGGACTGGTGAACTTTGTGGTTTTGATGGCCTCCTACATTTTGATTTTGTATAATGTGCGCACATATTTTTCAGAAAGCCACCATAAAGCACTTTCCACCTGTAGTTCCCACATCACAGTCATGATTCTCTTTTTCGTACCTGTCATCTTTGTTTACATTAGACCTGCTACAACATTACCATAAGATAAAGTGTTTATGCGCTCTTCTACACAATTATTGTCCAAATGCTCAATCCGCTTATCTACACACTTAGAAACATGGAGATGAAAAATTCCATAAGAAGAGTATGGTGCAATAAAAGGTGCTGGGAAGGAAGGTTAATGACTTGAAGGTCATTCGTCTTTGATGCCAGTGACTGTCTTCTCATCACTCCCTCTGTTGCTGATTCTCTCCTGCTAATGGGAAAATCAGTTAGAATGTGGAACAGCCAAGCCTTCAACAACAGCTTGCCTTCAGTGGTTCCTTCTTTATTTTCCTCTCAATGCATTTTCCTTGGTTTCACTTTTCCCTAATAATCCTCTTTGCTAAAAAAAGAAAGAAAGAAAGAAAGAAAGAAAGAAAGAAAGAAAGAAAGAAAGAAAGAAAGAAAGAAAGAAAGAGAAAAGAAAACTTTTTACAGAGTAAAAACACACTGAAAAATCTAGAGAAAGAATGATGCTGCCAGTTAAAGAATCTTCCTGCTAATGCAGGAGACACAGGTTCAATCCTTGGGCCAGGAAGATCCTCTGGAGAAGGAAATGACTACCCACTCCAGTGTTTTTGCCTGGGAAATCACATGCAGAGAGAAATCTGGTGGGCTACAGCCCATGGGGATGCAAAACAGCTGGACATGACTCAGCGACTAAACAACAACAAAAAGGCAGTTATAGGAAAATAGGAACAATTGCATACTGCAAACTGCTTTCAGAACTATATACCTAGCCTCGTATCCTACAACTCTAGATTTTTTTTTTAATTTTTAGTTTTTTATTTTTTAAATTTTAAAATCTTTAATTCTTACATGCATTCCCAAACATGAACCTCCCTCCCACCTCCCTCCCCAGAACATCTTTCTGGGTCATCCCCATGCACCAGCCCCAAGCATGCTGCATCCTGCGTCAGACATAGACTGGCGATTCAATTCACATGATAGTATACATGTTAGAATGTCATTCTCCCAAATCATCCCACCCTCTCCCTCTCCCTCTGAGTCCAAAAGTCCGTTATACACATCTGTGTCTCTTTCCCTGTCTTGCATACAGGGTCGTCATTGCCATCTTCCTAAATTCCATATATATGTGTTAGTATACTGTATTGGTGTTTTTCTTTCTGGCTTACTTCACTCTGTATAATCGGCTCCAGTTTCATCCATCTCATCAGAACTGATTCAAATGAATTCTTTTTAACGGCTGAGTAATACTCCATTGTGTATATGTACCACAGCTTTCTTATCCATTCATCTGCTGATGGACATCTAGGTTGTTTCCATGTCCTGGCTATTATAAACAGTGCTGCAATGAACATTGGGGTACATGTGTCTCTTTCAATTCTGGTTTCCTCGGTGTGTATGCCCAGCAGTGGGATTGCTGGGTCATAAGGTAGTTCTATTTGCAATTTTTTAAGGAATCTCCACACTGTTCTCCATAGTGGCTGTACTAGTTTGCATTCCCACCAACAGTGTAGGAGGGTTCCCTTTTCTCCACACCCTCTCCACAACTCTAGATTTTTTTTAATCAAATACCTAGAGGTTTTGTGTGTGTGTGTGTGTATTTGTGAGCTGCTATTATTTTACTTAAGTGAAGAGAATATATAGATCTAAGTAGAACATAGTATAAAGCCTAGTCTTATAGTCTACATGGCAAGTCATATAGTCTGAAAAGCAAGTCACTGTGTGATCTGTTTGTGGAATGATATTGTAAGTATTGGGGAATATATATATATATATATATATATATATATACACACACACACACACACACACACACACAAATTCATGCTATTTTAACTTGGTTTGACATAAAGTATATATGATTAAGGAATAAATAAACCACAAGTGACTTTGCTACAAAGAAGAATAAAATATAAATCCCTTAGTTCCTCAAAATAGATGATTTATCTCAAAGTAAAAGATTTTCACTTACTATCTAAATTCAAATGTAGAATAATCCTAAAATAATATTTAACAAAATATAGATCAGACTCAGTGATGGGAATATATATATATTCTGCTACTGTGCTTAGGTGTATCTGACTCTGTGGATGCATAGACTGTAACCCACCAGGCTTTTCTGTCCATGGGGATTCTCCAAGCACAAATACCAGAGTGGTTGTTATGTTCTCCTCCAGGGGATCTTCCCAACCCAGGGACTGAACCCAGGTCTCCCACATTGCAGGCAAACTCTTTACCAACTGAGTCATCAGGAAGTCCCAAGTATACTGGAGTGGGTAGCCTATCCCTTCTCCGGGGGATCTTCTTGATCCAGGAGTCAACCAGGAGTCTCCTGCATTGCAGGTGGATTCTTTACCAGCTGAGCTACCAGGGAAGTCTGATTATATATATATATATATATATATATATATATATATATATATATATATATATATATATAGGGTATATATATAGGGTATATATATAGGGTATATATATATATATATAGGGTAGAGAGAGAAAAATTGAATTTTTGAGCAATTATCTGATGGAATTTAATGGAGTTAAGACTATCTTTGAAGAAGTAAGATGCATTTACCCAACTATTTATTTTGCTTAAAAACTAAACCAGGTGTTCCTCAGTTTTATCTAGTCTGATAATCCCATTCCACTCTATTTTCTGCCTTTTCTACTAAAAATGCATGCCGCAGTCCATGGGGTCACAAAGAGTCGGACATGACCGAGAAACTGAACTGAACTGAACTTCTTATACATGTCATGATTGAGGATGAAATCTTTGATCTCTGCCTTTATGATGACTTTCTCCTTGCTGAAAAGCTTTAAATAAAACTTTGAGTGTTGCCCTCAATTTTATGGTTTTTCATTTCCCTTACCTGACTACTTAGGGGGCTTCCCAGGTGGTGCTAGTGATAAAGAACCCACCTGCCAATTCAGGAGACATAAGAGGCATGAGTTCAATCCCTGAGTCTGGAAGATCCCCTGGAGGAGGTCATAGCAAGCCCCTCCACTATTCTTGCCTGGATAATCTCATGGACAGAGGAGCATAGCAGGCTATAGTCCATAGGGTCATAAAAAGACACTACTGAAGCAACTTAGCAGACACACACGCACAAACCTGACTACTTAACTGCCTTAACTGTACTTTGCCAATTGATGCTTGGAAAGAATTTTATATGCTGAGTTTTAATTTACACATCTGTAAAATAAAGTAGATAATTAGGTCAATATTTCAGAACTAGAGTTTATAGAGCTTTAGAAGAAAAATGATCACATATATCTTGTGAAGATTAAAATCATATTTTATTATAATGTTACTTAAACATGCATGAACATAAGCCACATAAATCTTCTGCTTATGTTTCTAATAAAAATAAAATGTTTATTATAAAATTCTCATTTCACAAATTAATTTACAGAAATTGTTAGAATTGTATTCTAATATTATTATTAGAAATAAGATATATATTTCTAATACAACATTAGAAATAAGAACAATAGCAAAGCAACTTTGAGCAATTTCTAAGAATGATATTACACATTTCCTTTCAACATCACAATTAGCTTATGAGCTAGTTACTAATATCTCTAAAAAATAGAGAGAAAAAATAAAATAATAAGGTCTTTTCATGGCCCATTACTTAGTAAGATATTATTTATCTGCATGCTTTCTGTTCACTTGTTACTAAATTCATATTTTAATAAATCACTTGAATCATAACTGCCATATCTACTGTTAGTACAATTTTAGAGTAACTCAACATTTTATAATAATAATTTTATTGGAAAACAAACTCTTTAAACCTAAGGTAAGGTATTAAAAACTAAAATACTTGTTAATAATTTTCTCATTGCTTCAAGGTACCTTTAATGAACTAATGCAAACTGTCATACACCATGATGTAGACTTCATAATATTTCATAGAATTAGCTAGGTTATCAATTGCTCTAATAACATTTTTTTTTTAATTTTTAGTACCTATATGAATATTCCCCTTATTTCCACATTTGAACTCCTCTGAAAATTTTCATTATACACTGTGCTATGACATTATTTTGTCTTTCCCTATATGGATTCATTTACATATTCAGTCTACCTATGTTTTTTTTTTTTTTTTTCCCCTTCACATGTGCTGCTGCTGCTACTAAGTTGCTTCAGTCTTGTCCGACTCTTTGCGACCCTATGAAGCATAGCCCGTCAGGCTCCTCTGTCCACGGGATTCTCCAGGCAGGAATACTGGAGTGAGATGCCATGCCCTTCTCTAGGAGATCCTCCTCACCCAGGGACTGAGTCCCTATCTCTTCCCTTTCCTGCATTGGCAGGTGGCTTCTTTACCACTAGCTCCACCTTGGAAGCCCTTATACATGTGCAATATAATACATTATTCTTCCCCTTTGAGTTATTTTCATGATGTCCAATGAATCTTATTTTGTTAAAGAATTAAGGAAAAAAATTCAATTATTTGAAAAGAAATACTTCTTAACTCTATATGTATCTAGGGATATCAAAGTGTATAGAAATTCTATAGAAATTGAAAATGTGTACCCTTTGTTTTGGGCTTCCCAGATGGCATTAGTAAAGAATATCCCTGCAATGTAGGAGATGCAGGAGGCCTGGGTTGGATCCCTCGATGGGTAAGATCCCCTGAAGGAGGGCACAGCAACGTGATGGTAATGGAAAATCAAAAGTATACACTAGGTTGAATAGTTTCATTTACCATCATTTACTTCTGTTTTTACAACCCCATTGGCTTCAACTAAGATAACATACAGATTCAGAAATTTTCCTGCCACTAACCTTTTCACTAGAAGAGTATCCATACATCTCAGACATTGAAAAGTGGGCAGACATCCTACTTACTTGATACAATCCCATTTTATGTCCATTATTTCAGCATAATTATTAGCAGAACTCCTCTTTTTATACTCAAATTGTCTCAGTTTGAGCAATAAATCATATAGTTACTCTTTTTATTTCCAAACTAATTTATCAGTATATATGAAGATATTGTTATGGTAAAAGGTTATATCATTATTAATTTTTGTCATTTTTAAGATGATTTCATTAAAATCACTTTAGAAACGTTCCAATTTTTATATAGTGATTTTCACATAAATCATATTTTTGTTGTTCAGTTCCTACATTTTTGCTTTTCAAAGAGTTGCAATGAATATGGGAAGTCCTCAGATGAGTAGAAAATAAGACTTTATTATTTATTTATTTATTTATTTATTTAGTTTTTTTATTTTTAAAATTTTAAAATCTTTAATTCTTACATGCGTTCCCAAACATGAACCCCCCTCCCACCTCCCTCTCCATAACATCTCTCTGGGTCATCCCCATGCACCAGCCCCAAGCATGCTGTATCCTGCGTCAGACATAGACTGGCGATTCAATTCTTACATGATAGTATACATGTTAGAATGCCAGTCTCCCAAATCATCCCACCCTCTCCCTCTCCCTCTTAGTCCAAAAGTCCGTTATACTCATCTGTGTCTTTTTTCCTGTCTTGCATACAGGGTCGTCATTGCCATCTTCCTAAATTCCGTATATATGTGTTAGTACACTGTATTGGTGTTTTTCTTTCTGGCTTACTTCACTCTGTATAATCAGCTCCAGTTTCATCCATCTCATCCGAACTGATTCAAATGAATTCTTTTTAACGGCTGAGTAATACTCCATTGTGTATATGTACCACAGCTTTCTTATCCATTCATCTGCTGATGGACATCTAGGTTGTTTCCATGTCCTGGCTATTATAAACAGTGCTGCAATGAACATTGGGGTACATGTGTCTCTTTCCTTTCTAACACCACACACAAAAATAAACTCAAAATGGATTAAAGATCTAAATGTAAGATCAGAAACTATAAAACTCCTAGAGGAGAACATAGGCAAAACAGTCTCTGACATAAATCACAGCAGGATCCTCTATGATCCACCTCCCAGAATTCTGGAAATAAACGCAAAAATAAACAAATGGGATCTAATTAAAATTAAAAGCTTCTGCACAACAAAGGAAAATATAAGCAAGGTGAAAAGACAGGCTTCTGAATGGGAGAAAATAATAGCAAATGAAGCAACTGAAAAACAACTAATCTCAAAAATATACAAGCAACTTATGCAGCTCAATTCCAGAAAAATAAACTACCCAATCAAAAAATGGGCCAAAGAACTAAATAGACATTTCTCCAAAGAAGACATATGGATGGCTAACAAACACATGAAAAGATGCTCAACATCACTCATTATTAGAGAAATGCAAATCAAAACCACAATGAGGTACCACTTCACCCCAGTCAGAATGGCTGCGATCCAAAAATCTGCAAGCAATAAATGCTGGAGAGGGTGTGGAGAAAAGGGAACCCTCCTACACTGTTGGTGGGAATGCAAACTAGTACAGCCACTATGGAGAACAGTGTGGAGATTCCTTAAAATATTGCAAATAGAAAATAAGACTTTAAATTTCAGATACTCCTCTTTTTATGAGACTGCAGGGAGTATAGCAAGGTTCTATCGACTTTCTGTCTGGGATGATCAACATGACTGTAGCTTATGTACATTTGGAGATTCATTTCATGGAACTAAAGTATGGGGAGATTAGAATGGTAACCTCCATTTAGTGACTTATGGAAAGAGAAAAAAAAATCAAAGCAAAGTGTAGCTTCAACAAGGAAATGATGACTCCTGTTACTAAGGGAAGTTGTTAATAAGAAATATGGATTGATAGAAGAAAGGATTTCAACTAATGCTAGTGTTTATGCTTAGATTTTCTAGTGTACGTTCCATTGTTTATTAAACTAAAATAAGCAAATATCACTTGAATAGGATGTGTAATGAGGAGACAAAGTAGCTTTCAGATGATTTGCCTTGCAATCAAAAACGGTTTCTGGAACCACATCTTTCTCAGGGCATTCTTCATCTGTGCATTTCTGAGACTGTAAATCAGAGAGTTGAACATGGGAGCAATGATGGTGTAGAAGAGAGCAAACACCTTGTCTTCTGGAAACGTTGTGTTGGTTCTAATGTAAATGAAGAGAATAGGCACACAGAACAGAACCACAACTGTGATGAGGGAACTACAAGTGGAAAGAGCTTTGTACCGGCTTTCTGTAGGGTAAGCCTTGATGGTCTATAATATAAAAATGTAGGACAGCATCACGACCACAAAGATCACCAATACCATCATGCCTGCATTGGCCACCACTAGGATCCCAACTCCATAGGTGTCCATGCAGGCCAGTTTCAGCCAAGGATACACATCACAGAAATAGTGATCTATTTCATAGGCAAAACAGAATGGTAAGTTAATGGTGAGGAAACCTTGGACAAAGGAGTGCAGAATGCCCCAGTACAACAAGCACTGACCGTGGCACAGTCTGTGCCTGCTCATGATGACAGTGCAGTGCAGGGGCCGGTGGATGGCCACATAGCGGCCAGAGGCCATCCTCTGACCAGAGAGGATGGTCAGAGATTTCAGTCCCCCCAAAGAAGTGCATGGCAAAAAGCTGCACCATGCAGTCAGTGTATGAAATTGTGCTTCTTTCTGCCAGCAAGTCAGTGACTAACTTGGGTGTCACTGTTGAGGTATAACACAGATCTAATAGAGCAAAGTAATTAAGGAAGAAATGCATGGGTTGACCATTTAGCTGGCTGCATGTGACAGAAATCATGATGAGCAAGTTTCCCATCCAAATAGCTATGCAACAAAATAAGAACAGTAGGAAGCACATATGTTTGATTTTCATGTTCTGGGAAAGCCCCAAAAGAATGAATTCAGTGATGTCATTGGTATATTTCATGGTCTAATACAGTAAAGACTCAGTGAGTTTGCCTGGAAAAAAAGGACAGGTTTGCATGAGAAATATTGACGATGCATGGTGTCAATCAGAGGGAGTGTTGGAGATATATGTTCATTTTGTAAATCAGCTTCCTATACTACACTTTTAAAGTTAATTCTAAACTTTGCATGAAAATCTTGCCATATAATATACCAGATCTGATTATTTTCTAGAGTGAAAGAGAATAGTGTTAATAAATACATTTGCTCTAGTATAAACAAACATGCACAGTCATCTTATGTATGGGATGAAAAGTGAGGTTAGGAAAGATACATTTCTTTTCCTGAAGCAGCTTGTTTGCTTAGGAGATTCAAAGAAGCTTACTTAAAGTGAAGGGAGAAAGGTAAGTTGTGCAATTGCAGGAAAGAACCCTGTCTTTATTTAAAATGCTGATAATTTTCTTGTGGAATGTGATTTTTTAAAATATTGCACTAAATCATTATTATTTTTATTATTATTTTATCTTGCTTGCACACAAGACAAGTGACTCATTTGCATAACTGAAGAAAAGCTATGACAAACCTAGACAGCATAAGAGATTTCACTTTATCAGTGTAGGTCCATATAGTCAAAGCTATGGTTTTTCCAGTAGTCATGTACATATGTTAGAGTTGGACCACAGAGAAGGCTGAGCACCAAAGAATGGAGGCTTTCGAACTGTGATGCTGCAGAAGACTCTTGAGAGTCTGGACAGCAAGGAGAACAAACCAGTCAATCCTAAAGGAAATCAACCCTGAATATTCATTGGAAGGACTGATGCTGAAGCTGAAGTTCCAAAATTTTGTTCATCGATGTGAAGAGATGACTCACTGGAAAAGACCAGTGCTTGGAAAGATTCATGGGGGTAACAGAAAATTATATGGTGGATGGTATCATTGACTCAATGGACATGTATTTGAGCAAACTCCAGGAGACAATGAAGGACAGGGAAGCCTGGTGTGCTACAGTACATGAGGTCACAAAGATTCGGGCACGCTTAGAGATTGGACAAGAAGAAGCCCTGATTCTGGAAAAAAGTCTGATATGTTTACAAGCATTGTGGAGAACAGTAAAGAAAATACTGTATCACGTGAAGCAAAAGTAGCTGTGATTTTTTTTTAATTTAAATTAGGAAAAATAATAGTACTTATACATAAAATTGAGAAACAACTGTTACTAAAATGACTAATAACAATAATATAGAAGTGAATGGCACTTGCTTTATAGGGATCAGGCTTCAACAATTTTTATAATAGAATATTTTATAATTTGATTAATTATAATGTCCCTAATTTGTTATCTTTTAGGTTATAATGATTTTTTAAAGAAATAATGACAGTTTTATAAATAAATATCCCATGAAAATATTTTTTAGATTATGCATATTATTAGTATTTCTAAAATCAGAAAAATAAGTAAAAGTTACTTTCTTAAATAGTTTTAGTTTAAGTTGTAGATACTTTCATTTCCAATTAATTTTCCAATATGCTTCTATAGTTTAGAAGCATATTTTTAGTCCAAGAATTTAAGATCATTTTGATAATATGCTCATATGATCCTGGAGGAAAGCATATTCTAACTGGAAAAAAAAAAGAGTAGAAACATTCCATTAATTCATAGGCAGGATAGTTTGAAAATCTGTCTCTCTCATGTTAACTAGATGCTATCCTAACAAAATGGGCAAATAATTAGAATACTTAATTAGTTTCCTTTTTTTCCCTTAAATGTCTCTCCTTGACAGCCTCCAACTTAATATCAGAGACTTCATAATCACGCTATTTAAGTTATAACTTACATTTCTAATACCCCCTCATTATTTCCAATTTCCTTTGTTAATATTAGAGTTACTGATTTTATATATACAAGATCCTCATTTTCATATTTATGTGATTTAAACAGAACATTTCATATGATAAACTACAATGACAAAAATTGCTGCTAAGACAAATTCATTATTTATGAAAACAAATTTCTCCTTTTTAGTATGAGCATTTCTAGTATAAATATAAATATTTCATGGTAGTGCAGGTAGAATGGACAACAATTATTTTCTCTTTCACTTTGTTTTTCTTCATATCATTGTGTATAGATTGAGTATCTCATATAGTATAATAAAAAATAAACAAAAGTGTGCTGAAATATTAATAGCTAAAAGTGAAGCCATTGCAATTCATATCAAATTGATTTTTATTACAGGTCTTTCACAGACACAAAAGATAAGTAATGATAATAATACCTAATATTTCCTGGAAGAAGTTTTAAACATTTCATATGAATTGATCCATTAATCCAAATAAGTGTCCAGTGATCATTTTATTATCTCTCTCTTTTTTTTTTTAATAAAAAAGGAAGCCAAATACTTAACAATTTGAGTAAATACTGATAAATACTAAAGACTGTTTTTAGGTTTATTTTAATTTTATTTCACTATCCAGATATTGCTAATTTGGTTGTCAGGTACAAACTAGTCTTATGATTCTAGGGAGATGTTATTTTTGTTTGTTTTGTTTTTGTTATTTCTTTCTAACCAAGTTGTCTCATACAAAAAGTCTTGAATAAGCTGAATGTTTCCCGATAGCTTCAAAGTTTTCTCTTAACACCTCTACCAATTCTTGGCTAAAGTAATTGTATTTGCTCTCTGTGTAACTGTTTATCCTGTTCTCAATCTTCCTGAAAGAGTTTGCTCTACCTTGACATTCAGGATCCTCTGATACTAAGATTTTCTATATTGTAACATTTTGATTTCTAAATTCTCACTAAATACGTATTATGCAGAGTAGCAAAGGAGGCAGAAGAGTGATGAATCTCTATGTCAGTACATTCCCTTATTTTATCTGTACCCCTTTTTATCTTTAATATTTTTTTCTCTTCTGTCTTAAGTGTAAGTTTTTATGTTCTTTTCTTTAATATAACCCCTATGTAACACAAATGCTATCATTTCTCCATGAATTTCTCAAAATCATACCAAACATCTGCTTAATTTTGACATCTGCTGAGGTATACGACAAGGGGAATTAACATATGTAATCAGCATGTTTATAGATAAAATTTAACTTAAATTGCATATGCAAAATCTATCTTTTATATTTGAAAGTAGTTATTATTTACTATAGGTTGATTCAAATTTTACTTAACAGGTGATTATCTCATTGATAAAATCCTTTATCTCTAACTAAATGGTAGCAATATTTTTAATGCAGTCAGAATCTTAACCACACTGCTAAAGTTAATGAATTTTATCTTAAAATCAGCTGACATGAATCCTGGTTTTGGGACTTTTCTACTGTTCTTACAGAAATAGGAATTGCTCTCCTGATATTTGAAACTAAAATCATCTAAATTTTTAGATGATCTAAAAATCATTTAGGTTTTTAAAACTGAATCATCACTGACATTTATGTTGAATAGTGCTTTTGTTTTCTACCAGAAGTTATATCTCCTCTGTGTTTCTGGGAATGGAAATGTACACATAAGCCTTTTGTTTTATTTCCAAGAGGTATTTAAATAGATGACCTTGGAGATTATAACCCCCAACCTCCTTCTCACTTTTTGTAAGGATGAGACAGCTCCCCAAAGAAAAACTGGGCAAGTCCTACACCCGTGGTGGATTCATGTTGATGTATGGCAAAACCAATACAGCATTGTAAAGTAAAATTTTAAAAAAAGAAACCATAAAAAATAAAATGTAACTCAAAAATAAACTTTATAAAATCTAACACTAAAAAAAACCAAATAGTTATGTCACAGCTATTAATTCCTTATACTCTGAGGAATGTGAGTACAAACTTAAAGCCCACCTTTGTTCAATACAGAGACTATAAATCATGTTGTTTATGTTGAAACAAAATTTGAGGAAGAACTAAGAAATAATGTCTGAACAGACAAAATATTAGAAAGTACTGAAGAAGCCAAAGGACAAGAAAACCGGAAACAGGATTTTAATTTTATTTTTTGATGTGGATCATTTTTAAAGTCTTTATTGAATTTGTTACAATATTGCTTCTGTGCTTCTGTTTTATGCTTTGGGTTTTTGGTCATGAGGCATGTGGGATCTTAAGTCCTCAGTTCAGGGATCAAACCCACACTTCCTGCACTGGAAGGCAAAGTCTACTGAACTGTCAGGGAAACTAGACCAATTTTCGAGGTTTGGTTTGCTATGGAATAAACTGTTTGGAAAGAGAATGAAAAACATTCTGTGTGTTGCTTCAAATTGAAATAACTTTCTCAACCTCATTAGATGCTTTATTGTATAGTTTTAATTTTCAACTTGTTTAAAATATGTGCTTATTGCAACAGAAACTTAACTGCATTGTCATCAGATGAAGTGGTCAAAGTAATGTGTATTTGAAGAAAATTAACTTATAGCACAACATATGATATTTTTAAAGGTAATCTCTGTGTGCTGAAATGGAATGCACATTCCAGAGTCTCTGGTTCAAGTGAACTGTAGCTGTCCATGAGATCTCATCAGGTTTATAAACCTCTATTTCCATAGAATATACAAACTTCTATTTCCATAGAATTTTTGTAGTATCTTAATGTTATGAAATGTCATTAACACTATTGACATACTTTGTTTCTGTTAATTTTGATCTGACACTAATATGAATACTATATTTCTTTTCATTAGTACTTGCCAACTCAATCTACTTCCTTTAGTTTTAACCATTTGGCATTTTTATTGATTAGGTTAATCTCTTTAAAATGTATGATAGTGGTGGTTTAGTTGCTAAGTTGTGTCGAACTCTTGAGACTCCATGGACCGTAACCAGCCAGTCTCCTCTGTCCATGGGATTTTCCAGACACGAATACTGGATTGGGTTGCCATTTCCTTCTCCAGAGTATCTTCCTGGCCCAGGAATTGAACCTGGGTCTCCTGCATTGCAGGTAGATTCTTTATGGACTGAGCTAAGAGGGAAGCACCTATAAAATATATGACTATATTTAAAAGTCTAGTCTGATAATTATTATCTTTTAGCTGAATAATTTAAATCAAGCAGTCTGACATATTTTCATGGATTCATTTCTATAGTTATATATCTATTTTATATTTTAATATATTTTTATTTTTCAATCTGTCCTCTTTTCTGGTCTTTTAAGAACATTTTTTGTTTTCCCCTCCTGAAATTTTTGAAATTTTCATTTCTGTCATTGCTATAGAAATTTGTCACATGTGAATCTCATTTATCATTTTCTTTTTTTTTTAATTTTTATTTTTACTTTATTTTACTTTACAATACTGTATTGGTTTTGCCATACATTGACATGAATCCACCACGGGTGTACATGCGTTCTCAAACATGAACCCCCCTCCCACCTCCCTCCCCATTACATCTCTCTGGGTCATCACTGTGCACCAGCCCCAAGCATGCTGTATCCTGCGTCAGACATAGACTGACGATTCGATTCTTACATGATAGTATATATGTTACAATGCCATTCTCCCAAATCATCCCACCCTCTCCCTCTCCCTCTGAGTCCAAAAGTCCGTTATACACATCTGTGTCGTTTTTCCTGTCTTGCATACAGGGTCGTCATTACCATCTTTCTAAATTCCATATATATGTGTTAGTATACTGTATTGGTGTTTTTCTTTCTGGCTTACTTCACTGTGTATAATCAGCTCCAGTTTCATCCATCTCATCCGAACTGATTCAAATGTATTCTTTTTAACGGCTGAGTAAACCTCCATTGTGTATATGTACCACAGCTTTCTTATCCATTCATCTGCTGATGGACATCTAGGTTGTTTCCATGTCCTGGCTATTATAAACAGTGCTGTGATGAACATTGGGGTACATGTGTCTCTTTCAATTCTGGTTTCCTCGGTGTGTATGCCCAGCAGTGGCATTGCTGGGTCATAAGGTAGTTCTATTTGCAATTTTTTAAGGAATCTCCACACTGTTCTCCAAAGTGGCTGTACTAGTTTGCATTCCCACCAACAGTGTAGGAGGGTTCCCTTTTCTCCACACCCTCTCCAGCATTTATTGCTTGCAGATTTTTGGATCACAGCCATTCTGACTGGTGTGAGGTGGTACCTCATTGTGGTTTTGATTTGCATTTCTCTAATAATGAGTGATGTTGAGCATCTTTTCATGTGTTTGTTAGCCATCCATATGTCTTCTTTGGAGAAATGTCTATTTAGTTCTTTGGCCCATTTTTTGATTGGGTCGTTTATTTTTCTGGAATTGAGCTACATAAGTTGCTTGTATATTTTTGAGATTAGTTGTTTGTCAGTTGCTTCATTTGCTATTATTTTCTCCCACTCAGAAGGCTGTCTTTTCACCTTGCTTATATTTTCCTTTGTTGTGCAGAAGCTTTTAATTTTAATTAGATGCCATTTGTTTATTTTTGCTTTTAAAAAGAAGATATTTTTCTCAGTTTCTGTGGCAGTCCATACAGTTTAAGGGGCATAACCTTCACTGATATTGTCACTGGTTTAGATCTTAGTGTTGGTACCAGACAGTGTAACAGGTTTTATAAAATAGGGTAAAGAAGGTTCCAAATACTATGAATAGCAATTTATTATAGATCAGTAAGTCCCAAGAAATATACTTCTTTTTTTCAATAAGAATCATAGGATTCTGAAGCAGTAGACCTCAAGTGAAAGCACTTCACTGCTAGAGATAAGGTGGTCCCAGGCCATCTTATACTGGTCTCTGTGGGAACAAAGGTTCACACTATGTTTGTTTCCACAGTTTCTAACTGCAAAGCTAAAATAGACACTCTTAATGACAGAATCCTTTCATTGGATTTTTGATTCTTATTATGCCCCAAAGGAATATAATTTTATGTAGTCAAAATAACACCATATCTCTGATGGACATGCATATATTAAAGTCACCATAATAGCAAAAACAAAAACAAAATGTAAACAATAGGGGGCATTAATTGCTATTACAAGTACTTCTCAAATTACCTGTTTAGCTTGTGGATAGATATACCTTGAACAGTGACAATGGATGTTCATAAGTTACTTAGATGATGACTTCAACTGTACTTCCTGGGTCAGATTCAGTAATTCGAACAAAAATTCATGTTAATGTCTAAGGATTAGGGTCTCTGAGGCAAAAGACTATAGACCCATTTGTATTTCTTCCTGGTTCAGTTTTGGAAACATGTACCCCAATATTCATCACAGCACTGTTTATAATAGCCAGGACATGGAAGCAACCTAGATGTCCATCAGCAGACTGATGGATAAGAAAGCTATGGTACATATACACAATGGAGTATTACTCAGCCATTAAAAAGAATACATTTGAATCAGTTCTAATGAGGTGGATGAAACTGGAGCTGATTATGCAGAGTGAAGTAAGCCAGAAAGAAAAATACCAATAGAGTATACTAACACATATATATGGAATTTAGAAAGATGGCAATGATAACCCTGTATGTGAGACAGCAAAAGAGACACAGATGTACAGAACAGACTTTTGGACTCTGTGGGAGAGGGAGATGGTGGGGTGATTTGGGAGAATGGCATTGAAACATGTATAATATCATGTAAGTAATGAATCGCCAGTCTAAGTTCAATACAGGATACAGGATGCTTGGGGCTGGTGCACTGGGATGACCCAGAGAGATGATATGGGGACTGGGGTGGGAGGGGGGTTCAGGGTTGGGAACTCATGTATACCCATAGTAGATTCATGTCAATGTATGGCAAAACCAATACAGTATTGTAAAGTATTGTATAGTATATATATATATATATATATATATATATATATAGACCCTCCTACCTAAAAAACTAATATGACAGCAAATTTGGAAAACTCAACAGTGGCCACAGGACTGGAAAATGTCAGTTTTCATTCCAATCCCAAAGAAAGGCAATGCCAGAGAATGTTCAAATTGTTGCACAATTGCCCTCATCTCACATGCTAGCAAAGTAATGCTCAAAATTCTCCAAGTCAGGCTTTAACAGTACATGAACCATGAGCTTCCAGATGTTCAGGCTGGACTTAGACAAAGCAGAAGAGCCAGAGATCAAATTGCCAACATCCACTGGATCATTGAAAAAGCAAGAAAGTTCTAGAAAAGCATCTACTTTTGCTTTATTGACTACACCGAAGCATTTGACTGTGGATCACAACAAATTCTGGAAAATTCTGAAAGAGATAGGAATACCAGACCATCTGACCTGCCTCCTGAGAAATGTGTATGCATGTCAAGAAGCAACAGTTAGAACCAGACATGAAACAACAGACTGGTTCCAAATAGGGACAGGAGTATGCCAAGGCTATATATTGTCACCCTGCCTATTTTACTTACATGCACAGAACATCATGTGAAAAACAAAGCTGGATGAAACACAAGCTGGAATCAAGATTGCTGGGAAGAAATACCAATAAGTTCAGATATGCAAATGACACTACTCTTATGGCAGAAAACGAAGTAGAACTAAAAAACCTCTTGACGAAAGTCAAAGAGGAGAGTCAAAAAGTTGGCTTAAAACTCAACATTCAGAAAACTAAGATCATGGCATCTGGTCCCATCACTTCATGGAAAATAGTTGGGAAAACAATAGAAACAGTGAGAGGCTTTATTTATTTATTTATTTATTTAGAGCTCCAAAATCACTGCAGATGGTGACTGCAGCCATGAAATTGAAAGAAAATCTATGACCAACCTAGACAGTATATTAAAAAGCTGAGACATTACTTTGTCAACAAAGGTGCGTCTAGTCAAAGCTATGCTTTTTCCAGTAGTCATGTATGGATGTGAGAGTTGAACCATCAGAAAGCTGTGTGATGAAGAATTGATAGTTTTGAACTGTGGTGTTGGAGAAGACTCTTGAGAGTCCCTTGGATGGCAAGGAGGTCAAGCCAGTAAATCCTAAAGGAAATCATTCCTGAATATTCTTTGGAAGGACAGACATTGAAGCTGAAACTCCAACCCTTTGGCTACCTGATGTGAAGATCTGACTCACTGGAAAAGACCCTGATGCTGGGAAAGCCTGAAGGCAGCAGTATAAGGGGATAACAGAGGATGAAATTGTTGAATGGCATCACCAACTTAAGGAGCATGAGTTTGGGCAATCTCTGGGAGTTAGTGATGGATAGGGAAGCCTGGAGAGCTGCAGCCCATGGGGTCACAAAGAGTCAGAAACAACTGAGCAAATGAACTGAACTGAACTGAAGTGAAAAACAGAGTGGTAAATTTTCCACTACAAAGAAGCTCAGTGATTGCCAGCAACACATCAAGTGAGAATGATATCTAAGAGGTTAGGTTTGAATCTGTCTCATACACTTAAGAAATGTTCATGAAACCCTTGCCAAATTGTCTCTTTTCCCTCAGTCAACAACTGTGGTCTTACGGTAAGTTGGCCAAGGAGGAAACACACGATTGCATCTATTTGCTTTTAGTTCTACCAGAAAGTCTGGCACTGACTCAACATAGAATGTTATAGCATTACAGCCTCAAACATGAATATTCCCAAAAAGATAAGTGAAGAAATTCTTCTCAGTAGTCAAAACCTCAGCCAATGCGTTTGATTGTCTAGTTTGTATAGACGATGAGATGTCTAGATGTGTAGGACTGTTCCTAAACATGGCATTTGTTAATGGTTTCACTGGATATTTACCTACTTAGAAAGCATAGCAATAGAAGGTGTAAAAATGAGTAATATTTTTTCACAGCTTCCATACTATACAGAAGCCCAAACTAGTCCATTGAAAACCTGCACATACAGGACAGATGCAGAGTTTTATGGCCATCAGCTCAGCTGAGGTCCCAGCTCACAGCCAACCTCAACTTCCAGGAATGCAATTCAAGGTGTTAAAAGATTTCAGCTTCCAGTTAATGAACTTTTTAAAAAAATAATTCATTTTTTATTGAAGGATAATTAATTTGCATAATTTTGCTGTTTTCTGTCAAATCTCAACATGAATCAGCCATAGGTATACATATATCCCCTATTCTAGCTCCCTCTCAACTTTTGAATTATCTAAGCTGTGACCCTAGAGATCATGGAACTTAGATAAGCCATCTTCAGTATATCTAAATTCCTGAGCCCAATCAAAGAAACAAAGACTAATTTAGCATTGTATATTTTCATACATTTAATTACATATTATTTTTTTTTCTTTTTTAAGTTTTGAGTATTAACTTTACAATATTTTCTTATTGTGACAGATTATTCAAGAAAGAGTGCAACCTGAACTAGGAGAGAAACTAACATTGTCCAGAAGGTTTAGGATTTGCATTTCCTTTTTGGGAGAGAGAAAGAGAGATTGTTTTTGTAGAAGCATCTTGTTTGGCAAAAACATAGAGATGCTATTGTTTTTTATAAGGAGATTCAAATTTAATATAGAAGAGTGATAATAAACTCTAAGTAGCCAAAGGAGTCAAATGTTACACTCATTTACCTACTAGCCTCAACTCAAAAATCCTCCTTTAAATGCTCTCCTCTGAGAAGCTGGAAGTAAAATCTCACAATATTTGTCCTCTATTAGATGACTTCCTATTAGTTTATGTCATTAAGAGCACCCTAGAATAAGACTGGCAATCCAAAGGAAAGAATTAGAGAACTGGTTATATGCTACCAGAGAATTTATGCTTCAGTAATCAAGGATGCTTATTTAATATTGGTCTGATATTTTAAGAGGGATTGCCTGTTAGCTCAGATGGTAAAGAATCTTCATGCAAAATGGAAGACCCATGTTAGATCTCTGGGTGTAGAGTATCCCCTGGAGAAGGGAATGGTTGCCCACTCCAGTATTCTGGCCTGGAGAATTTCATGGACAGAGGAATATGGCAAGTTACAGTCCATGAGATTGCAAAGAGTTGGACATGACTACTACTTTCACTTTAAGAACTGACATAATTATTTTACTTAAATCTAGTAAATTTGAATAAAACTTATCAATGCACCCATTTTCCACTATTCTCCACCTACCATTTCCTAGAAAATTAAGCATTTCAAAAGAAAACAAAAACTTTGAGATATATATATATATATATATATATATATATGAAGAAATAAAATATTTTATTGCACAGTCAAAATACAATGTCAAATTAAGGAATTCTTGAGACAGGTATGAGAAGAGAAAAGAGGGAAAATAAACATGAAAAAAATTAAATTTCCCAACCAGGAGAGACCTGAGAAAATGCTGAAGATTCTGTACCCAGCTTTTGCAATCACTGTAAACTCCTTGTATATCATCCCATATTATCCAGGGCCCATGATATTTTTAGCCCTAAAGTGACTTTCTGAATTTTTTTTTTCATGCAGGCTACTGCCCTTTCTTAAGAAATTGATGATACCACACTTTCTTCACAGCATTCTTCATTTCCAAGTTTCTCAGTGTACAGATCAGAGGGTTGAATATGGGAGCAATGATGGTGTAGAAAAGAGCAAACACTTTGTCTTCCAGAAAAGTTTCAACTGGTCTAATGTAAATGAAGAAGACAGGCACAAAGAACAGGACCACAACAGTGACATGAGAACTGCAAGTGGAAAGAGCTTTGGTGCAGTTCTCTGCAGGGTAATCCCTGATTGTGTGTAATATCAGAAAATAAGAAGCCATCAAAATAACAAGAGTCAACAATGCAATCAGACCTGAATTAACAACTACCAGGAGACCAATCCTGTATGTATCCATGCAAGCCAATTTCAGCAAAAGATACACATCACAGAAGTAGTGATCAATCTCATTGGGGCCAGAGAATGGTAAAAAGATGGTGAGAAGAAACTGACTGGCAGAGTGTATAAGTCCCCCAGTACAACAAGTTATGATGATTGTGTTACACTTTGTCCTCCTCATAACAATGGTGTAGTACAGGGGCTTGCAGATAGCCACATAAAGGTCATAGACCATCCCTGTAAGGATAAAAATCTCGATGGCTCCAAGGAAGTGAAGGATAAAAAGCTGTGTCATACAGTTACTATAGGAAATGGTCTTCCTTTCTGCCAGTAAATCAGTCATTAGTTTGGGTGTTACCATCTATGTGTAGCAAAGGTCAGAGAGTGAGAGGTAATTAAGGAAGAAATACATAGGTTGGTCAATAAGAGGACTGCATATAATATAAATCATTATGAGCAAATTTCCCATCCAAATAACAATGTAGCAAAATAAAAATAAGACAAAGCAGAAAATTTCAATGTTCTTACTTTAAGATAGTCCCAAAAGAATAAACACAGTGACATTATTTCTGTTTTTCATGGTCCAGTGCAGTAAAACGGCATAACAGTCCCCTGAAAGGACATAATGCATAAGTTGGTATTAGAAACATTCATGGAGAAAACTTATAATAACACGAATGTCTGTTATTTCTGTTATTTGCAAAAATGAAAATAGAGTTTTAGATGTAGATAAAGAGAACTTATGGTTTCCAAGGGGAAAGGAAGGAGACATAAACTGGGAGACTAAAATTGACATAAACAACCTACTATAAATAAAATGGATACTAATAAGGACCTGCTCTATAACACAGGGAGCTCTACTTAGTACTCTATAATGACCCATTGGGAAAAGAATCTAAAAGAACAGATATATCTATGTGTATAATTGATTAACTTTGCTGTACAATAGAAAGTAAACACAGCATTGTAAATCAACTCTAGTACAATAAAAATTAATTAAAACACAATAATATGATGAAACTATGTTTAATGAACATAACTCCAGATTCACAAAATGAAAATTTGATAGTATTTTTTGTTTCTGATTAGTTTCATGATTTTCACAAGTCCATCTTTAAGAACATTAGGTTCAAAATAAATGTTAATAAATATAAATATTTGATCAATCAGTCAAATTGTTTCAAAATAATGATTAGTTGCCAAATATTTTCCACTTCTAAAAATATATACAAGTTCTTGAAAATAAATATTTCTCTGTATGTCTACAAACTCAAATTTGTTAAAGACACAATTAATCATAAGTATTGCAAAGTTTACCTTTAATGATATAGAAGAAAGTATAAAACCAGAAAATATTCACTAGTAGAAAATATCCTGCCTCAAAATAATTTTAAAATCAGGTAGAATATAAAATTAAATATTTATTTATATAATGATACATGTATATTTACAAAGAGGAAGATGAAAACTATGCAAGAACCCAACGTAATTGGTTTGAAAATTTTTGATTGCTTAGTTATATTTTCATTACTGATTTTAGATAGCAAAGTTCTAACATTTTATAACAGAAATATGTTTATTTCTGGCACATTGATAAAGATCATATACTAAATCAACCACAGAATAGAATGGTAGCTAAAACTAAAAACAGAGAAGCAAAAGGAAGTTTTACCTTCACGACTTTGCTCTTAACTCAATGTGCCGTATTTTAAAAATAATAGTTTTCTCAGTGGTTTGAATTGGAGTATGACTTTCTCATCCTTATTTGTCCAATCTAAGACTTTTCCAGAACCCACATGTAAAAATTTTACACTGTATAGTTCAGAGAAAAAGTGCATGAAGTTGTGTGGGAAAGGCTTTCTGAAGACAAACATTTGTGGTCTAGAATTCATTATTAATTACACTGCGGTGTGTGAAATTGGCACAAAACACTTAGTCCTCTAAACTTAGGCTATCTCTTATTGAAAAAGATCTTGTTGCTTGGAAAGATTGAAGGCAAAAGAAGAGGATGGGTGGATGAGGATAAGATGGTTAGATAGCATCACCAACTCAATGGGCATAAATTTGAGCAAACTCCTGAAGATAGTGAAGGACAGGGGAGCCTGGCGTGCTGCAGTCCATGGGGTCACAAAGAGTCAGACATGACTTAACAACTGAACAACAACATTTGTAAAATGGTGAAATATTTTATATTTTGTCACAAAACACTCAACTCACTCAATAAATAGTCATTGTTTTATTAGCCATTGAAGTATTTATATTTTTATTATATGTATTCATGTGTTACCAGTGAGGCTGTCAATAATAAAGTTAACTAAATATAACTTTCATATAGAAATTGAAGTTTTAAAGCCATACAATTATTTTAAACTGGAAGAAAATTTTGAGGTATACTAGACAAATTCTCTAGCTCTAAATAGAAGAGATTTTAATTAAAAGCTTATGGAAAATATTTTTTAAAAATGAATAAAGGTAGCTTGAAACACTTCATAAACAATCTGTTAAATCATATGGATTTAATATGGATTTGACATATGGAAATACAAACAATTCATTTGTGGTTGACCATAGCCTCTAAGAACGTAGTTTGTATCTCAATACTAATGACAAATATTACATAGAACTGGTAACTACATACTCCAAGTATTCATACTATCAATGTGGATCCCAAAAATATATTATAAGTAATTAAAACGTTTTAAAAAATTGTTACATATCTTTTGCTCTAATCTTGTAGCTATATTTTATCAGTTAATTTATAAATTATCTGCTTATCACTTTCTTTTACAGACAAAATTAATTCTGTCACATTAAAAGAAAATCCTTTGCAATGGAGACTTAAAACAATTAAATTATATCTACAGTAAAATTTTAAGATTTAAAATTAGTTTACAGTGTAGCTATTGAAAAGTAAGGTTTCATGCCTCCAGTTATATTATAGAAATATTTCCTCATCTCCCTCTTTCTCTCTCCCCTATATAAAGGTAAATATATAATGATATTTAAAATACTGATTTGTGTCTCTTTCCCTGTCTTGCATACTGTGTATAACGGACTTTTGGACTCAGAGGGAGAGGGAGAGGGTGGGATGATTTGGGAGAATGACATTCTAACATGTATACTATCATGTGAATTGAATCGCCAGTCTATGTCTGACGCAGGATGTGGCATGCTTGGGGCTGGTGCATGGGGATGACCCAGAAAGGTGTTATGGGGATGGAGGTGGGAGGGGGGTTCATGTTTGGGAATGCATGTAAGAATTAAAGATTTTAAAATTAAAAAAAAAAAAGATTATCTGGTGCTTGGAACCATAAGCAATTACAATAAAAAAATACCAGTAGATATTAAAATAAAATAAAATAAAATAAAATACTGATTTGGTCAACTTGAAGCAATCACTTGTTCATTTGAATAGACATAAACAAAGCCATTATTTTAATTATGGGAATGGGAAAAAACAACCAGTTGAAATTTTTTCCCACCCCCAAATTAAACAGGAACATTTTAGTTTATACACAAATAAATTAAGCCTATAAAGAAACTAAGGCTTTTACAATAATTTACCAAAGCCAACTGTCTGCCTCGATTTCATACAGTATTAGTTTCTTGTAATTAAATTTGACTTTCTATTTCTTTTTCGTTGTTGTTGTTGTTTTTCTTTTTTTAATATTAATTTATTTATTTTAATTGGAGGCTGATTACTTTACAATATTGTATTGGTTTTGCCATATATCAACATGAATCTGCTAGGAGTCTACACATGTTCCACATCTTGAAACCCCTCCCACCTCCCTCCCCATACCATCCCTCTGGGTCATCCCAGTGCACCAGCCCCAAGCATCCTGTATCATGCATTTACCCTGGTCTGATGATCTGTTTCACATATGATATTATACATGTTCAATGCCATTCTCCCAAATCATCCCACCCTCGCCCTCTCCCACAGAGTCCAAAAGACTGTTCTATACATCCATGTCTTTTTTGCTCTCTTGCATACAGGGTTATCATTACCATCTTTCTAAATTCCATATATATGTGTTAGTATACTCTATTGGCATTTTTCTTTCTAGCTTACTTCACTCTGTATAATAGACTCCAGTTTCATCCACCTCATTAGAACGGATTCAAATATATTCTTTTGAATGGCTGAGTAATACTCCATTGTATATATGTACCACAACTTTCTTATTCATTCATCTGCTGATGGATATCTAGGTTGCCTCCATGTCCTGGCTATTATAAACAGTGCTGTGATGAACATTGGGGTACCTGTGTCTCTCTCACTTCTGCTTTCCTTGGTGTGTATGCCCAGCAGTGGGATTGCTGGGTCATATGGCAGTTCTATTTCCAGATTTTAAAGGAATCTCCACACTGTTCCATAATGGCTGTACTAGTTTGTATTCCCACCAACAGTGTTAAGAAGGTTACCTTTTCTCCACACCCTCTCATGCATTTGTTGCTTATAGATTTTTGGATTGCAGCCATTCTGACTGGTGTGAAATGGTACCTCATTGTGGTTTTCATTTTTATTTCTCTGATAATGAGTGATGTTGAGCATCTTTTCATGTGTTTGTAAGCCATCTGTATGTCTTCTTTGGAGAAATGTCTATTTTGTTCTTTGGCCCACTTTTTGACTGGGTCATTTATTTTTCTGGAAATGAGCTGCAGGAGTTGCTTGTATATTTTGAGATTAATTCTTTGTTAGTTGCTTTATTTGCTATTATTTTCTACCACTCTGAAGACTGTCTTTTCACCTTGATTATAGTTTCCTTTGTTGTGCAGAAGGTTTTAGTTTTAATTAGGTCCCATTTGTTTATTTTTGCTTTTATTTCCAGTATTCTGGGAGGTGAGTCATAGAGGATCCTGCTGTGATTTATGTCGGAGAGTGTTTTGCCTATGTTCTCCTCTAGGAGTTTTATAATTTCTGGTCTTACATTTAGATCTTTAATCCATTTTGAGTTTATTTTTGTGTATGGTGTTAGAAAGTGTTCTAGTTTCATTCTTTTACAAGTGTTTGACCAGTTTTCCAAGCACCACTTGTTAAAGATATTGTCTATAATCCATTGTATATTCTTGCCTCCTTTGTCAAAGATAAGGTGTCCATAGGTGTGTGGATTTATCTCTGGGCTTTCTATTTGGTTCCATTGATCTATATTTCTGTCTTTGTGCCAGTACCATACTGTCTTGACTGTGGCTTTGCAGTAGAGCCTGAAGTCAGGTAGGTTGATTCCTCCAGTTCCATTCTTCTTTCTCAAGATTGCTTTGGCTATTTGAGATTTTTTGTATTTCCATACACATTGTGAAATCATTTGTTTTAGCTCTGTGAAAAATACCGTTGGTAGCTTGATAGGGATTGCACTGAATTTATAGATTGCTTTGGGTAGTATCCTCATTTTCACTATATTGATTCTTTTGATCCATGGATATGGTATATTTCTCCATTATTAGTGTCCTCTTTTATTTCTTTCATCAGTATTTTATAGTTTTCTAAATATAGGTCTTTAATTTCTTCAGGTAGATATCTTCCTAAGTATTTTATTCTTTTCCTTGCAATGGTGAATGGAATTGTTTCTTTAATTTCTATTTCTATTTTCTCATTGCTAGTGTATAAGAATGCAAGGGATTTCTGTGTGTTGATTTTATATCCTGCAACTGTACTATATTCATTGATTAGCTCTAGTAATTTTCTGGTGGAGTCTTTAGGGTTTTCTATGTAGAGGATTATGTCATCTGCAAACAGTTAGAGTTTTACTTCTTTTCCAATTTGGATTCCTTTTTATTTCTTTTTCTGCTATGATTACTGTGGCCAAATCTTCCAGAACTATGTTGAATAGTAGTGGTGAAAGTGGGCGCCATTGTCTTGTTCCTGACTTTAGGGGAAATGCTTTCAATTTTTCACCATTGAGGATAATGTTTGCTGTGGGTCTGTCATACATAGCTTTTATTGTATTGAGGTATGTTCCTTCTATTCCTGCTTTCTGGGGACTTTTTATCATAAATGGATGTTGAATTTTGTCAAAGGCCTTCTCTGCATCTATTGAGATAATCATATGGCTTTTATTTTTCGATTTGTTAATGTGGTGTACTACATTGATTGAGTTGTGGATATTGAAGAATCTTTGCATCGCTGGGATGAAGCCCACTTGGTCATGGTTTATAATCTTTTTAATGTGTTGTTGGATTCTGATTGCTAGAATTTTGTTAAGGATTTTTGCACCTATGTTCATCAGTGATATTGGCCTGTAGATTTCTTTTTTTTTGTGGCATCTTTGTCAGGTTTTGGTATTAGGATAATGGTGGCCTCATAGAATGAGTTGGGAAGTTTACCTTCCTCTGCAATTTTCTGGAAGATTTTGAGTAGGATAGGTGTTAGCTTTTCTCTAAATTTTTGGTAGAATTCAGCTGTGAAGCCGTCTGGACTTGGACTTTAGTTTGCTGGAAGATTTCTGATTATAGTTTCAGTTTCCGTGCTTGTGATGTGTGTGTTAAGATTCTCTATTTCTTCCCGGTTCAGTTTTGGAAAGTTGTACTTTTCTAAGAATTTGTCCATTTCTTCCACGTTGTCCATTTTACTGGCATATAATTGCTGATAATAGTCTCTTATGATCCTTTGTATTTCTGTGTTGTCTGTTGTGATCTCTCCAATTTCATTTCTATTTTTATTGCTTTGATTTTTCTCCCTTTGTTTCTTGGTGAGTCTGGCTAATGGTTTGTCAATTTTATTTATCCTCTCACAGAACCAGCTTTTGGCTTTGTTGATTTTTGCTATGGTCTCTTTTGTTTCTTTTCCGTTTATTTTCTGCCCTAATTTTTAAGATTTCTTGCCTTCTACTAAGCCTGGAGTTCTTCATTTCTTCCTTTATAGTTGCTTTAGGTGTAACTATAGCAACACCTATAGTGTATAGTTAGGGTATTTATTTGATTTTTTTCTTGTTTCTTGAGGTATGCCTCAATTGCTATGAACCTTCCCCTTAGCACTGCTTTTACAGTGTTCCACAGGTTTTGGGTTGTTGTGTTTTCATTTTCATTCATTTCTATGCATATTTTGATTTCTTTTTTGATTTCCTCTGTGATGTGTTGGTTATTCAGTAGCCTGTTGTTCAGCCTCCATATGTTGGAATTTTTAATAGTTTTTCTCCCGTAATTGTCATCCAATCTTACTGCATTGTGGTCAGAAAAGATGCTTGGAATGATTTCAATTTTTTTTTTAAATTTACCAAGGCTAGATTTATGGCCCAGGATGTGATCTATCTTGGAGAAGTTTCCATGTGCGCTTGAGAAAAAGGTGAAATTCATTGTTTTGGGGTGAAATGACCTATAGATATCAATTAGGTCTAACTCGACTATTGTATCATTTAAAGTTTGTGTTTCCTTGTTAATTTTCTGTTTAATTAATAAATCCATAGGTGTGAGTGGGGTATTAAAGTCTCCCACTATTATTGTGTTATTGTTAATTTCCCCTTTCACACTTATTAGCATTTGTCTTATATATTACAGTGCTCCTATGTTGGGTGCATATATATTTATAATTGTTATATCTTCTTCTTGGATTGATCCTTTGATCATTATGTAGTGTCCTTCTTTGTCTCTTTTCACAGCCTTTGTTTTAAAGCCTATTTTATCTGATATGAGTATTGCTATTCCTGCTTTCTTTTGGTCTCTATTTGCATGGAATATCTTTTTCCAGCGCTTCACTTTTAGTCTGTATGTGTTCCTTGTTTTGAGATGGGTCTTTTGTAGACAACATATATAGGGGTCTTGTTTTTTTATCCATTCAGCCAGTCTTTGTCTTTTGGTTGGGGCATTCAACCCATTTATGTTTAAGGTAATTATTGATAAGTATGATCCCATTTCCGTTTACTTTATTGTTTTGGGTTCGGGTTTATACACCCCTTTTGTGTTTCCTGTCTAGAGAGTATCCTTTAGCATTTGTTGGAGAGTTGGTTTGGTGGTGTTGAATTCTCTCAGCTTTTGCTTGTCTGTAATGCTTTTGATTTCTCCTTCATATTTGAATGAGATCCTTGCTGGGTACAGTAATCTGTACCTCCTGGTCTGAAGAGTTCCTATCGAAAGATCATCTGTTATCCTTATGGGAATCCCCTGATGTGTTATTTGTTGTTTTTCCCTTGCTGCTTTTAGTATTTGTTGTTTGTGTTTAATCATTGTTAATTTGATTAATGGGGCTCAGAGGTTAAAGTGTCTGCCTGTCATGTAGGAGACCTGGGTTCAATCCCTGGGTTGGGAAGATGCCCTGGAGGAGGAAAGGGCAACCCACTCCAGTATTCTTGCTATGTGTCTTGGGGTGTTTCACCTTGGGTTTATGCTATTGGGACTGTCTCTGTTTCTTGGACGTGAGTGATTATTTCCTTCCCCATTTTGGGGAAGTTTTCAACTATTATCTCCTCAAGTATTTTCTCACGGTCTTTCTTTCTGTCTTCTTCTTCTAGGACGCCTATGATTCGAATGTTGGGGTGTTAAACATTGTCCCAGAGGTCTCTGAGATTGTCCTCATTTATTTTAATTCGTTTTTCTTTTTTCCTCTCTGATTCATTCATTAATACCATTCTATCTTCTGCCTCATTAATCCTATCTTCTGCCTCTGCTTTTCTACTATTGTTCCCTCCAGAGTGTTTTTGATCTCATTTATTGCATTATTGTTTATATATTGACTTTTTGTTATTTCTTCTAGGTCCTTGTTAAACCTTTCTTGCATCTTCTCAATCCTTGCCTCCAGGCTGTTTATCTGTGATTCCATTTTGTTTTCAAGATTTTGGATCATTTTCACTATCATTATTTTGAATTCTTTATCAGGTAGATTCCCTATCTCTTTCTCTTTTGTTTGGTTTGGTGGGCATTTATCCTATTCCTTTGCCTGCTGTGTATTCCTCTGTCTCTTCATCTTGTTTATATTGCTGTGTTTTGGGTGGGCTTTCTGTATTCTGGCAGTTTGTGGAGTTCTCTTTATTGTGGAGTTTCCTCAATGTTGGTGGGATTGTACAGGTGGCTTGTCAAGGTTTCCTGGTTAGGGAAGCTTGTGTCAGTGTTCTGGTGGGTGGAGCTGGATTTCTTCTCTCTGGAGTGCAATGAAGTATCCAGTAATGAGTTATGAGATGGCAATGGGTTAGGAGGAACTTTGAACAGCCTGTATATTGAAGCTCAGGGCTGTGTTCCTGTGTTACTGAAGAATTTGCATGGTATGTCTTGCTCTGGAATTTTATGGGCCTTGGGTGGTGCTTGGTTTCAGTGTAGGTATGGAGGTGTTTGATGAGATCCTGTTGATTAATGTTCTCTGGAATCAGGAGTTCTCTGGTCTTCTCAGGATTTGGACTTAAGCCTCCTGATTCTGGTTTTCAGTCTTAGTAGCCTCAAGACTTCTCCATCAATACAGTACCACTGATAAAAGCTCTAGGTTAAAGATGAAAAGTTTCTCCACAGTGAGGAGCACCCAGAGAGGTGCACAGAATTACATGGAGAAGAGAAGAGGGAGGAGGGAGGTAGAGGTGACCTGAATGAGATGAAGGGAAATCAAAAGAGGAGAGAGAGCAAGCTATCAAGTAATCACTTCCTTATGTGCGCTCCACAGTCTGGATCCCTCAGAAATGTTCATAGATTTACACGGAGAAGAGAAGAGGGAGGAAAGAGACAGAGGTGGCCAGGAGGACAAAAGGGGGAATCCAAAGGAGAGAGACAGATCCAGCCAGTAATCAGTTCCCTAAGTGTTCTCCATGGTCCTAACACACAAAGAGATTCACAGAGTTGGGTAGAGAAGAGACAGGGGAGGGAGGAGATAGAGGCAACTTGGTGGAGAAAAAGGAGAGTCCAAAGGGGGAGAGAACAGTCAAGCTAGTAATCTTGCTCCCAAGTAAAAATGGGTACTGAAGATTGGGTTCTTAAAGGTACAAAATTGATAGCAAATACCAAAAATCAAAGATTAAAAATCTAGAGTCGAGGTTGGATTTTCAGAAATACAATATTAAAGAAAAAAAGTCATAAAAATTATAAATAAATAAATAAATATATATATATATATATTTACATGAAGTTTGCTTTAAAAGATAGGGTCTCTTTCTTTTTTTGCAAAGTAATAGTTGATTATAAAAATGAAAATTTCATTAAGTAATAGAGGACTTATATTTAAAAAAATAAAAAATGACAAAAAAATAATAAAAAATACTAAATAAAGAATGATCGTAAAAATAGTAAAAATATATCTAGGACTTTCTCTGTTGTTGTTGTGGGCAGCGTGGGGTCAGTTCATTTTTGGATTGTTCCTTGATCTGGCTTATATTTCTCAAGATCTATAGGCCCCTTCCTATGTAGTTGGTACTAACTACAGGGTCTTAATCTATTGCATCTGTCACTTCCAAGGAGGTTCCCTCTGTTTTAACTACTGTTTGCTGGTCTCTTCAGTGTCTAATTTCTACCTTGGCACAAGGGGATGGTGGAGAATACTTTTTTAGTCTCACCTGTACCAGACCACCTGACCTGCCTCTTGAAGAAACTATATGCAGGTCAAGAAGCAACAGTTAGAACTGGACATGGAACAACAGATTGGTTCGAAATAGGAAAGGGAGTACATCAAGGCTATATATTGTTACCCTGCTTATTTAACTTATATGCAAAGTACATCATATGAAACGCTGGGCTGGAAGAAGCACAAGCTGGAATCAAGATTGCAGGGAAAAATATCAGTAACCTCAGATATGCAGATGACACCACCCTTATGGCAGAAAGTGAAGTGTAATTAAAAAGCCACTTGATGAAGGTGAAAGAGGAGAGTGAAAAAGTTGGCTTAAAGCTCAATATTCAGAAGATGAAGATCATGGCATCTGGTCCCATCAGTTCATGGGAAATAGATGGGGAAACAGTAGAAACAGTGTCAGACTTTATTTTTGTGGGCTCCAAAATCACTGCAGATGGTGACCAGAGCCATGAAATTAAAAGACACTTACTTCTTGAAAGGAAAGTTATGACCAACTTAGATAGCATATTCAAAAGCAGAGATATTACTTTGCCAACTAAAGTCCATCTAGTCAAGGCTATGGTTTTTCCAGTGCTTATGTATGGATGTGAGAGTTGGACTGTGAAGAAAGCTGTGTGATGAAAAATTGATGCTTTTGAAATGTGGTGTTGGAGAAGATTCTTGTGAGTCCCTTGGACTGGTAGGAGATCCAACCAGTCCATTCTGAAGGAGATCAACCCTGGGATTTGTTTGGAAGGAATGATGCTAAAGCTGAAACTCCAGTACTTTGGCCACCTCATGAGAAGGGTTGACTCATTGGGAAAGACTCTGATGCTGGGAGGGATTGGGGGCAGGAGGAGAAGGGGATGACAGTGGATGAGATGGCTGGATGGCATCACTGACTCGATGGACATGTGTCTGAGTGAACTCTGGGAGTTGGTGATGGACAGAAAGGCCAGGCATGCTGTGATTCATGGGTTCACAGAGAGTTGGACACGACTGAGTGACTGAACTGAACTGAGCTGAACTGTTCAGTCATGCCTTGGAGAGGGACGCCACCAAGTGTTATCAATGGTGTGTGCTCGCAGTGACTTGGCCACACTGGGTTTGCCCCTGCTCACAGCATGCGTGCTTTCCCTGTCTACACTGCTTAGTCTGTAGATTGCTCTGCTGGGAACCGTCTGAGGCCGGCCCTGGGTTTTATGCACTTCCCAGGTCTAAGCTGCTCAGGTTCAGGTACTCGGGTAGTCCCCAGAAACCCAGACTCAGTTGGGCCTGCGTTTTGGGCCCTTCCCAGGTCCGAGCAGCTCAGGTGACCAGGTGTTTGGCGAGTGCGGTTGCTGTGACTTATTGCCTCCCCTATCCCTGCCACTCGGTTTTCTGGGTGTACAACTGACGCACCTACTCAGATGGATGTTGAGAGTCCAGAATCTCAAGAAGTCTTAGTTTGCAATGAAGCTTGCTAGCAGTTTGATAGATAATGCCTCTCTGAGGACACGATTGCCCCCTTCTGGTTCTGGCTGCCTGTCACTGGAGGACGAGGGTCTGCAGCCAGCTAGCTCTGCTCAGTCTTTTGTTCTGTGAGCAGGCCTGACAGTGTCTTCAGTTCAGTTCAGTTCAGCTGCTCAGTCGTGTCTGACTCTTTGCCACCCCATGAATCACAGCACGCCAGGCCTCTCTGTCCATCACCATCTCCCAGAGTTCACTCACACTCACGTACATTGAGTCCATGATGCCATCCAGCCATCTCATCCTGGGTCGTCCCCTTCTCCTCCTGCCCCAGATCCCTCCCAGCATCAGAGTTTTTTTCCAATGAGTCATCTCTTCGCATGAGGTGTCCAAAGTACTGGAGTTTCAGCTTTAGCATCATTCCTTCCAAACAAATCCCGGGGTTGATCTCCTTCAGAAATGACTGGTTGGATCTCCTACCAGTCCAAGGGACTCTCAAAAGTCTTCTCCAACACCACAGTTCAAACAAATCAATTCTTTGGCACTCAGCCTTCTTCACAGTTCAACTCTCACATCCATACATGACCACAGGAAAAACCATAGCCTTGACTAGACAGACATTAGTTGGCAAAGTAATGTCTCTGCTTTTGAATATACTATCTAGGTTGGGCATAACTTTTCTTCCAAGGAGTAAGTGTCTTTTAATTTCATGGCTGCAGTCACCATCTGCAGTGATTTTGGAGCACAAAAAAATAAAGCCTGACACTGTTTCCACTGTTTCCCCATCTATTTCCCATGAAGTGATGGGACCAGATGCCATGATCTTAGTTTTCTGAATGTTGAGCTTTAAGCCAACTTTCTCACTCTCCTCTTTCACTTTCATCAAGAGGCTTTTTAGTTCCTCTTCACTTTCTGCCATAAGGGTGGTGTCATTTGCATATCTGAGGTTATTGATATTTCTCCCAGCAATCTTGATTCCAGCTTGTGTTTCTTCCAGTCCAGCGTTTCTCATGATGTACTCTGCCTATAAGTAAAATAAGCAGGGTGCCAACATACAGCCTTGATGTACTCCTTTTCCTATGTGGAACCAGTCTGTTGTTCCATGTCCAGTTCTAACTGTTGCTTCCTGACCTACATACAGATTTCTCAAGAGGCAGGTCAGATGGTCTGGTATTCCCATCTCTTTCAGAATTTTCCACAGTTTATTGTGATCCACACAGTCAAAGGCTTTGGCATAGTCAATAAAGAAGAAATAGATGTTTTTCTGTAAATCTCTTGCTTTTCCCATGATCCAGCGGATATTGGCAATTAGATCTCTGGTTCCTCTGCCTTTTCTGAAAGCAGCTTGAACATCAGGGAGTTCAGAGTTCATGTATTGCTAAAGTCCGGCTTGGATAATTTTGAGCATTACTTTGCTAGCATGTGAGATGAGTGCAATTATGCAGTAGTTTGAGCATTCTTTGACATTGCCTTTCTTTAGAATTGGAATGAAAACTGACCTTTTCCAGTCCTGTGGCCACTGCTGAGTTTTCCAAACTTGTTGGCATATTGAGTGCAGCAGTTTCACAGCAATATCTTTCAGGATTTGAAACAGCTCAACTGGAATTCCATCACCTCCACTAGCTTTGTTCGTAGTGTTGCTTTCTAAGGCCCACTTGACTTCACTTTCCAAGATGTCTGGCTCTAGATTAGTGATCACATCATCATGATTATCTGGGTCGTGAAGATCTTTTTTGTACAATTCTTCCATGTGTTCTTGCCACCTCTTCTTAATATCTTCTGCTTCTGTTAGGTCCAGGCCATTTCTGTCCTTTATAGATCCCATCTTTGCATGAAATGTTCCCTTAGTATCTAATTTGCTTGAAGAGATCTCTAGTCTTTTCCATTCTGTTGTTTTTGTCTATTCTTTGCATTGATTGCTGAAGAAGGCTTTCTTATCTCTTCTTGCTATTCTTTGGAACTCTGCATTCAGATGCTTATATCTTTCCTTTTCTCCTTTACTTTTCACCTCTCTTCTTTTCACAGCTATTTGTAAGGCCTCCCCAGGCAGCCATTTTACTTTTTTGCATTTCTTTTCCATGGGGATGGTCTTGATCCCTGTCTCCTGTACAATGTCACGAACCTCATTCCATAGTTCATCAGGCACTCTATCGATCAGATCTAGAGCCTTAAATCTATTTCTCACTTTCACTGTATAATCATAAGGGATTTGATTTAGGTCATACCTGAATGGTCTAGCGGTTTTCCCTACTTTCTTCAATTTAAGTTTAAATTTGGCAATAAGGAGTTCATGATCTTAGCCACAGTTAGCTCCCGGTCTTGTTTTTGTTGACTATATAGCATGTCTTCATCTTTGGCTGCAAAGAATATAATCAATCTGATTTTGGTGTTGACCATCTGGTGATGTCCATGTGTAGAGTCTTCTCTTGTGTTGTTGAAAGAGGGTGTTTGCTATGACCAGTGCATTTTCTTGGCAAAACTCTATTAGTCTTTGCCCTGCTTCATGCCACATTCCAAGGCCAATTTTGCCTGTTACTCCAGGTGTTTCTTGACTTCCTACTTTTGCATTCCAGTCCCCTATAATGAAAAGGACATCTTTTTGGGGTGTTAGTTCTAAAAGGTCTTGTAGGTCTTCATAAAACCGTTCAGCTTCAGTTTCTTCAGTGTCACTGGTTGGGGCATAGACTTGGATAACTGCGATATTGAATGGTTTGCCTTGGAGACGAACAGAGATCATTCTGTAGTTTTTGAGATTGCATCCAAGCACTGCATTTTGGACTCTTTCGTTGACCATGATGGCTACTCCATTTCTTCTGAGGTATTCCTGCCTGCAGTAGTAGATGTAATGATCATCTCAGTTAAATTCACCCATTCCAGTCCATTTTAGTTCACTGATTTCTAGAATGTCAATGTTCACCCTTGCCATCTCTTGTTTGACCACTTCCAATTTGCCTTGATTCATGTACCTGACATTCCTTAGGTTAGGGCTTTTCTCGTGGTAGCTATTCCACAGTCTTGTTTGCTAGCCCAGGTTATTTCCCTCAAGTTGCCCTCGGGGCATTCAGGCCCATTCCTTTCTCTAAGCAATGCAGCCCACACCTGGCCTCCCTGCCCAGTCCCCGCTTGCTAGTGGTGGATGCAGGGGTCTGTGCTGCTTCTCCGCTGGGGGAGTTGACGTTGGGTATGTAATCTGTGGGGTTTAATTATTTATTTATTTTTCCTCCCAGTTATGTTGCCCTGTGTGATTCCAAGGCTTGCCATTGACTTGGCAGTGAGAGTGTTTCCTGGGGTTTGGAAACTTCTCTCTCTCTCTCTCTCTCTCTTTTTTTTTTTTAACTTTAATTTTATTTTATTTTATTTTTTGCCTTTTAATATGCCATCTAGCCTTTTTTTTTTAATTTTAAAATCTTTAATTCTTACATGCGTTCCCAAACATGAACCCCCCTCCCACCTCCCTCCCCATAACATCTCTCTGGGTCATCCCCATGCACCAGCCCCAAGCATGCTGCATCCTGCGTCAGACATAGACTGGCGATTCAATTCTTACATGATAGTATACATGTTAGAATGTCATTCTCCCTAATCATCCCACCCTCTCCCTCTCCCTCTGAGTCCAAAAGTCCATTATACACATCTGTGTCTCTTTCCCTGTCTTGCATACAGGGTCGTCATTGCCATCTTCCTAAATTCCATATATATGTGTTAGTATACTGTATTGGTGTTTTTCTTTCTGGCTTACTTCACTCTGTATAATTGGCTCCAGTTTCATCCATCTCATCCGAACTGATTCAAATGAATTCTTTTTAATGGCTGAGTAATACTTCATTGTGTATATGTACCACAGCTTTCTTATCCATTCATCTGCTGATGGACATCTAGGTTGTTTCCATGTCCTGGCTATTATAAACAGTGCTGCGATGAACATTGGGGTACATGTGTCTCTTTCAATTCTGGTTTCCTCGGTGTGTATGCCCAGCAGTGGCATTGCTGGGTCATAAGGTAGTTCTATTTGCAATTTTTTAAGGAATCTCCACACTGTTCTCCATAGTGGCTGTACTAGTTTGCATTCCCACCAACAGTGTAGGAGGGTTTCCTTTTCTCCACACCCTCTCCAGCATTTATTGCTTGCAGATTTTTTGATCGCAGCCATTCTGACTGGTGTGAGGTGGTACCTCATTGTGCTTTTGATTTGCATTTCTCTGATAATGAGTGATGTTGAGCATCTTTTCATGTGTTTGTTAGCCATCCGTATGTCTTCTTTGGAGAAATGTCTATTTAGTTCTTTGGCCCATTTTTTTTTTTTTTTTTGGCCCATTTTTTGATTGGGTCGTTTATTTTTCTGGAATTGAGCTACATAAGTTGCTTGTATATTTTTGAGATTAGTTGTTTTTCAGTTGCTTCATTTGCTATTATTTTCTCCCATTCAGAAGGCTGTCTTTTCACCTTGCTTATATTTTCCTTTGTTGTGCAGAAGCTTTTAATTTTAATTAGATCCCATTTGTTTATTTTTGCTTTTATTTCCAGAATTCTGGGAGGTGGATCATAGAGGATCCTGCTGTGATTTATGTCTGAGAGTGTTTTGCCTATGTTCTCCTCTAGGAGTTTTATAGTTTCTGATCTTACATTTAGATCTTTAATCCATTTTGAGTTTATTTTTGTGTGCGGTGTTAGGAAGTGATCTAGTTTCATTCTTTTACAAGTGGTTGACCAGTAGCGATTTCATCCCTACCTCTTCTTCTCTCTTTATGTCTTTTATATTTTTCCCTACCTCTTTTTGAAAACAATGGGTGCTTTTCTGGGAGCCTGATGTCCTCTGCCAGCATTCAGAAGTTGATTTTTTGGAATTTATTCAGCGTTCAAATGTTCTTTTGATGAATTTGTGGGGGAGAAAGTGGTCTCCCCATCTTATTCCTCAACCATCTTAGGACTGCCTCCCAAATTTGACCCTCTAACCAAAAAGTTTTGTTAAACATGTGTTTAATCTCAAATTTTCTCAATTCTCAAGGCCATGAACATTTCTTTAATTCCTTTCTTGATAGTTTTCTCTTTTTGTTAACTTCCCATACACATGTATCCCACAATGCTTAAACTAGTGCTTATATTTCTAGGTTCTCAATTTTACTGGGAGAAGATCTCTAGCTTTTATTTTTGACACAGTCATCAGTTTCAAAGGTGAATTCTTAACTACATTTCATGTAACATTTTTCTGTATCTAAATGGTAGAGTAATAGCTTCTTCCCTAAATAATTCACAGAATTATGAGATTCAAATTTTAAAATAGATGGAAACTTTGAAAAAAGTAAAACAGAAAGCAAATGAAACAGTCTAAATTCAATTTGATATATATACCAAATGATGAATACAGTCTTGACAATTTAATAAGATATTCTTCAGTTAAGATTTTACACAACCCTGTGGTTCTCCACTATTATTAAAGGTAAAGTTTGGGAATACATTGAAATCAAGAAAGTGAAATTTCATGGGTTTATATTCTGGCTTTGCTAAGAGTGACTATTTAGCCTCAATATTTCATTTAATTACACTAACAGTAGTCTAATAATTCTTTTATTAGTTTACAATTTCACATTTTCATGTGCCTAACATTCTTCTAAACATTGTGTAAACAAACTTTTTAATCATGTCTATAACTCCAATAAATAAAAGTAGTTAACTTAGCTTACAAATAGGGAAATTGAGTTTTAGAAAAATTAAAAATTAGTGCAAGATGGTCTTAATAAGTGGTAAAGTCAAGATCTAAAACAGCATATATCTTACTTAGCAATACACTTGGTAAAATGTTACACACTTACCATAGTTCCTGACACTTTATGCATGCTCAGTAAATATATGACACTGTTACACTTGGAACAGAGAGTTTCACTGACTCCAATATTTCAGATTTCAATCTATGCCAAAGTAAACTTATACATTCTTAATCTGCATGAATTTAAATTTCACAAGGAAATAAAGACCATCTTACATTCTGCCTAGAATATTAAGAAATGCCTGTACATGTTTAATTTTAAATTCTAGACACTTCTCCAGGATCTGCATCTGTCAAATATTCTCCAGGATTTGACATCTGCCCATTTCTCTTAGATTATCATATTGCCAGCAGATGAGCACTCTGTTGATGAGCATTTCTACCCCCATATCTGTTGTGAGAATTAATTAGATAAGAAGTGTGAGTCAGCCAATATGTATTAGAGGCTCGATAAATATTTCAAATGATTTTATCTTTGTTCTATCTCCATAATCATTTTTTTTCCCTATGAATGGCTAATGTATAATGTTGAGAGAAATGTGGATTCAAGCCATGGAATGAAATACTCTGAACAGTAGGTGAATGACCAGAATGAGGGAAAAAATGGCAGGACTGAAAGGAAGTGATGTGAATGGATTCACAACAATTGAAGTGGAAGAACATGTGTGGGAAATTATATCTTCTTGTTTCCATGATCCTACCCAAATGTGAGGAGCCTAAATGATTACAAGATACCATCTATTTAACCAGTAATCAATAACTATTTGTTGAAATAACTTCAGTTGTTTTAAAATGGTATATAAAGTATTCATATCACTGATGTTATCAGCATCACATTTATTACAGGAAACACGGGAGGAGAGCAAGGTACATAGAAAGTAAACAGACTTAAATTTTGAGGTATCTCCTTTCGACTTTTTGTGGCCTGCCTAGAGTCTTTGGTTAACTTAATTCTTGAGTCATCTTTCTTTTTTTGTCAGGATGGGGGATCATGGATCATGACAGTGGGTACTGGAAGGATCTTCTTTTTCTTTTGGATTTGTTTTTTCTCACCTTCTTGGTAATCTGTGAGTCTTTTTTCCTTTTTTTCTTTTTTTCTTAGTGAGTACTTTGCCCATTTTCTACCAAAAATCTTAATCCTATTTTCCTCTTGTTCAGTAAAGCATGATTTCCCTATCACTATCTGATTTCCCTTTGGAAATTCAGAGCACACTCAACGGGCAACTCCTGAATTTATTGCTACTCTAATCACAAAGCAAATTATAAAAATCATAGATGATACCTATACTTAACTTTAACTTGCAGTCAATCTGTTATTTATGCAGTAAAAGGAAAATATATTCAGCTATCACACAGTCAGGCAGGATCTTGGAAAGGAGGAGAAATCATTCACCACACATATCCTTCCACTCAAATTGTAGTGAGTCCATTCATATCACTTCTTTCAGCCTTGCCATTCTTTCCTCACTGAATTTCTGGTCATTTACCTACTATTCAGAGTATTTCATTTTGTGTCTTGAATTCACTTATCTCTCAATATTATTCATGAGCCATTCATAGAAAAATAAAAGTGTCATTGTGGAGACACTGTCTCTCCACCAGTGTTCACACAATGAGAGGACATACCCTCAGAGGAAGAGTTTGAAGAAAGTGGACTAATGTGAATATCCACAAGAGTCTAATCTCCATCTATATTGTCATGTCTAAGGTTATTCTCCACGATGTTCAAGCTCACATAACTAATATACAAAAATGAAGTGTATATTCTAAAACTATGATATCTTATTCCAGAACATTATTTTTTGCAAGTTGTTTGGATTTATATTCCTGAATCATGAGCTCACCCGGTGGATTTACTCTAGATCCAAGTCATCAGATCGACTGAAGTGAATATCAAATCTGGATTATAAGATAGTATGCAAACCACCATAAGCTTTTGTGTGTGGTTTAGGAAGCTCAGTTATCAGACATCCATTCCTCCTGGGCCTCAGTGACTGAATTCCCTTGCACTTCATTCAGAGTTTTTGATATAAACAACATTGTGGGAATTTTGCCTTGAGGGGCTTGTCCTTTCAATGATTTTTGTAATCTGAGTGAGAAAAAAAGGACAGCTCTGGTACTATGGTTCACTCCCAGAGTCAGAAAGATCCCCTGGAGGAGGAAATGGCAATCCATTTGAATATTCTTGCCTGAGAAATCCCATGGACAGAGGAGCCTGGTGGGTTGCAATTCATGGGGTCACAGAGAGTTGGACATGACTTAGCACTGAGCTGAGCTAAAACTTATTGCAGTTAGTAGTCTTCATCTCTCCTCAAGAAGATTTTCTTTCCTGAGAGAGTTAGAATGGGTTTTACTTTATTTTCAAGTATTGATTTCCTAGAAAATTATAAACTAGTAAACCTTGGTACTATTTTTATGAATTTAGAAAACTTCCAAAAAATAATATTAAAAATTTTCAGTTGAATATGTTTTAGTTTTCCCCCAAACATTTCATTTCCAAATGCCTTTTTCCCTTATTTTCTCCTTTCCTATATGTTTCTGAAGATTCAGTTTGCCTTCCAATATGCTATATGACCAAAATAAATAACAACAAATGCATAGTGAATATTTACTGTGTGTCACATACTAAGGGTTCTCTTTCATCTTAACACAGTCCTAGTGAGAAAGGCACTAAGTCTCCTAAATTTACCTATGAGTAAAATCAATAACAGATAAGTTAATTTATAATTTGCCTAATGTTTCTAGGGGTTGGTTGGCAAACTGACCCCCATATATGGAGGCAGGGAGACACTGAAAAAAGAGGCAAGACCACTCCATATTGGAAGGTGTCACTTTTAATACACAAGGGGATTTACATGGGGGGCTTGTCATGGATGGTTATAAGGCAAGCAGATCTTTACCTCTTTATGTCAGAAAATTTAAGATCATATAGAGGCCTTTCCTGGGTTCATTCACATACTCAGTCCAGATGATCTCAACAACATCTTATTATCTCAAGTCTGCCTCCTTGAAAACGTCTCCAGCTATGGGGATGATGTTGTTTAGTCGCTCAGTTGTGTCTGACTCTGCAGCCCCATGTACTGCAGCAAGCCAGATTTCCGTGTCCTTCACCATCTCCCAGAGCTTGCTCAAAATTACTTCCATTGAGTGGGTGATGCCATCCAACCATCTTGTCCTCTGTCATCCCCTTCTCCTCCTGCCTTTTATCTTTCCCACATCAGTCTTTTCCAACGATTCAACTATTTGTATTAGGTGGCCAGATTATTGGAGCTGCTGCTTTAGCATCAGTCCTTCCAATGAATATTCAGGACTGATTTCCTTTAGGATGGACTAAACAGAGTGATCACATGGCTCACAGCCTTGTCTAACTCAATGAAACTATTAGCCATGCCATGTAGAACCGCTCAAGATGGAAGAGTCATGGAGGAGAGTTCTAACAAAACGTGGTCCACTGGAGAAGGGAATGGCAAACCGCTTCAGCATTCTTGCCTTGAGAACCCCATGAACAGTATGAAAAGGCAACAATTGGGACATTAAATGGAACTCAAATTCAAGAATGGGTGGACAAATTAGGAAATTCTGATGTCCAGGCCCATCTCATTTCTCTAGCAGTGGTCATGTCCTCTCAATGACTGACACCAGGTAGAGAGGATAGTACCTATAAAATTCAGAAGGGTAGCTAGGTCTAGGGGAAGGAAACAGTGAGAACAGGAAGGAGCAGATGATGGATTTTGGAGATGATTATTGTGCTCTTTTTCTTGATTCAAGTACAGAGTACAGGTTTATTTCCTTCATAGTTCTGTCTCTCTCTCTGTTTTTTTTTTAATTTATTTGTGTATTATATGTCATAATTAATATACGAAAAAACATGTGAGATGCCTTAAAACCATACATAAGTTAGTGAAACTACCCAAGGCTGAGTGTAAGTTTAGATATGTCTTTAAAGAATTAACTTGAAAGCAAATTTAGCTATTTCCTATCTAGTCTTCATGTACAAATATCATAAGTGAATTATTTTTTAAATTCACAGTCAGTCTTAGAGTTGCCTCTCTATATAACATAGCAACTGTTTCTTTAAGCTAATATATTTTTAACCACATAAGTCCCTATCAAGTCTCAGTGTGACCAACAGAATTGTCATTTTTCTCATAATTTTTCAGCTCATCATCTTCGACATTTATAAAGTAAATAATTTGGGCTCTGTGATTTGAAAGTTAATTGAGTTCTCTGATTTTCAAGTCCACTTTTACTTCCACATAGAGGTTTTAACACATTGAGGAGGGGAAATTAGTTATACTTCTCTTCTGAAAACATCTTTTGGTACCAAATCCTTCATGTGGCCTTTTTCATCTCTGTGTTTCTCAGAGTGTAGATTAAGGGATTGAACATAGGAGAAATTATGGTATAAAAGAGAAAAAATATTTTGTCTTCAGGGAAAGTGACAGGGTGTCTTGCATAGGTAAAGATTGATGGTCCAAAAAATAAGACAACCACAGTGATGTGAGACCCACAGGAAGAGAGGGCTTTGTGTCTTCCTTCAGCTGAGTGACTTCTTAAGGTGAATAATAAAATGACATAGGACCCAAAGAAGAGTACAGAGGTTACTAAGGCAACCATTCCTGAATTGGCAACCACAAGGACACCAGTAACATATGTATCAGTACAGGCAACTTGCAACAAAAGAAAAATGTCACAATAGTAGTAGTCAGTTTCTTTGGGGCCACAGAAGGGCAAACTGATTATCATAGAGAACTGAGAAAAGGCATGGACAGCCCCACCAACTCAAGCTGCCAGGATGAGGAGATTGCACCTTGTCCTGTTCATGATAATCATGTATTGGAGACGCTTGCAGATGACAACCTAGTCGTCAAAGGCCATGAGTGTAAAGATGCAGATTTCAATCATTCCTAAGAAGTGCAAGGAAAAGATGTGTAACATGCATTACCATAAGAGATGGTTTTCCTTCCCAGGAGCAGGTCACTGATCCGTTTGGGTGTCACACAAGAGGTATAGCAGATGTCCATAGAGGATAAGTGGCTGAGAAAATAGTACATTTGTTGGTGAAAAAAACGACCACATCGGATGGAGACAAGGATCAGAAGGTTTCCCACCAAGATGGCAATGTAACAAAATAAGAACACAAAGCAAAATATTTGTATGTTTTGGTTATAGGAAAGTCCCCCCAAAATAAATCCTGAGATGTTCCTCTGACTTTCTATATATTGTATGCTATCTGCAAATAATTGAGTATCTTTAAAAAATAAAATGAAAGAAAATATTTACAATATGATAACAATCATATAAAAGCTGCTAACAAGCCATTAAAGTTAATTTTAACAAATTACCAAAGCTTTGTAATAAATTAATGATATTATATTTTTCTTAGGAATCATAGATCATTTCTTCAGCATTGTTTTCAAATATTCTGTTACATAGGTAATAATAAAAATAAATTTTATTAAATTTTCAAAATATAATTGTTTAGGCTTCCCAGGTGGCTCTAGAGGTAAAGAACCCATCTGCCAATGCAGAAGACACAAGAGACATGGGTCTGATCTTTGGGTCGATAATATCCCCTGTAGTAGTAAATGGCAACCCGATGCAGACTTCTTGCCTGGAAAATTCCATGGACAAAAGAACCTGGAGGGCTGTGAGTCCATGGGTCCGCAGTGAGTCAACTGAGCACATGGTTTACAGTACAGAACAAGCATTACAGACATTCTTTGACTCATGGTGGTTCATGTTGCAACTTTATTGACTTTATGATAGTATGAGAATAGTAAGCATCAAGAAGAAACTCTACTTGAATTCTGATCTTTTCCCTGAGCTAGCTATAGGTGATATGATACTATGTTATAATGCTGGGCTTGAGCAGTGAGTCACAGTAGGCTCCAGTCAGCCTGGTGATTATATAGGTAAAGGACTGATGCACTTACAACCATTTCGTACCAGACAGCCATTCTGTTTTTCACTTTTAGTGAAGTGTTCAGTAACTTACATGAGAAAGGCTTTGTGTTAGAAATAGGCCTTGTGTTACATTGTTAAAAATAGGCGTTTTGTTAGATTGCTGTTGTTGTTCAATTGCTAAGTCATATCCAATTCATTAGGACCCCATGAACTTCAGCACTCCAGGGTCTCCTGTCCTTCACTATCTCCCTGAGTTTCCTCAAACTCATTTCCAGTGTGAGTCAGTGATGCCATCTGATCATCTCATCCTGTTTTCTCCTTCTTTTGCCCTCAGTCTTTCCCAGCATCAGAGACTTTTCCAGTGGGTTGGCTCTTTGCATTAGGTAGTCAAAGTAATAGAGATGATTTTGCTCAATTGCAGGATAATGTAAGTATTCTGAGTATGTTTAAGGTAAGCTGGACTAAACTATGATGTCCTATAGGTTAGATGTATTCAATTCACTTTCAACTTGTATTTTCAGGTTATGATGAATTTATTGGGATGTAATCTGTAATGAAGATCTGAACTATTTCCCAGAGATAAATTATACCATTATTACTTTTAACACTTAAACAACAGTGCTATTAATGTAATTTAATAAAGGACTTTTTTTACTTATACTTTTCAAATGTGTCCTTCAGAAAGGTAATTTTTTTTTTAAATTACATGATGCTTCATTTCACTACCATGATATAGAACATTTTTGTGGATTTGTTTGTAGTCATATGATCATGGAATACAGTGCATGTAATAAAAGTCACCTAAATTCTGAGCTGTGTGTAGGATTATCAGTGTTGTCCTTTGAAATACATGAGTGAGGGTAGAGTAAGTACTGAATATTAAACTTGGGAAACCAATCTTGCTAGCTATCTTATAAGACTAAAATTATTTGAAAATATAGCAAAAATTGTCAGTGGTTGACATTTTAAAAGAGAAAATTATATTTCGTATTTAAATTTAATGTAAAATAATGACTTAAGGTGAATTTTATAGTCATTAAAATTAACAGTGCAAATAAAGAGATAGACTAATTGAAATGAACAAATAATTTGAATTTGGTACTTGTGTTCTCTGCTGGAATAAATTATGGACAGCAGAAATCAGAAAATGATGTCACTTCAATGTAAATGTAAGGCAAACTTTGTGGTCAAGACATGCTTGGTTGTTTTCTGTTGCATGGCTTTTTAATGGATTTGCATGTAATATATTCTTTTTGATCAAGGTAGGACTTAACACTAAGGTGACGAAAAAATGTGCTACTGAGAACACACACTTCTCAGTTTTATTCCAGTCACTCATGAGGAATTAGGTAGTATGCAGGTAGTTGTTTACCTGACTCCTCTGTCAGATGTAGTAGCCATGCTGGGCTCCATAGGAAGATTTTTAATAATACATAACTTTTGATGTAACAAAATGAATAGGTTAACATGTTCACTATTTTCCAAATTGTGTAGCTGTATTGCTAGTGATATTTAATATTATCTTAGCTGATAAACAGAGGTGGCTTTAAAGCACATTGCAAAATATGTTGAGAGTAATTCTTTTTTGAATGTTAGCTCAATATCTTTGTCTACATTAAAAAGGGAAGTATTAACAATCATATTGTGTCATTATATCCCTAAGATGCTTTTTTTAACATGAAGACATTATATCCATAGTCTCCTTTTTGTTAACATGAAGACAACAGGGTTGTATCTTTAAAATTATGTTCCATTTATACCATATACTCCATAAAATGGCAATTTATAAACTCCATAAAATTTAATGTTTTGTTATATCTTTAAGTGTATCATCACAATTGCAAGTAATAACTAATTTATGAAAAAAATATTATATTGCTTTCCTTTGAGTGAAAGTACAAGAAACTAAAGTGCTTAAAATTTATTGAAAATAAATCAGTCTAGTTATTATGCAGCATAAAAGTACTCATCTAATTCAACCATATTAATTTCAGTATTGAATGAATTGATTTAAAATAAAGTAAGTGAATATCCCAAACTACAGAATCAGTAAACCGTAGCATTTATAAACTTGATCTTCCAAGTCTTACTATGTATATCATTGCCTTCCACAGGAAAGGGGTACATATTAGAAAAGATAGCAGTAAAGGAATTATCATTGTTTTCATCTCATGAAAGGTGACAGACTCCCAAATCACTGTAAAACATACTATGATAATTATAAGAATACATGCATGATGTAGCATATCTGTGCTTTGAAATCACTTCACAACATCAAGCTTTCAATCTAAACACTACAGATATTAATGCTTTGATCTTATAAAAATAGGTTATCAGCTCTCTTGAAGGCACTAGTAGAATAATGACCTTCATGAAGGTTAAAACATTGAACACATAAGTGAAGAAAATAAAACATTATTAAGTCAAAAATCAAGTGATGATGCAAAAGCGATAAGGTCAAAATTAGATATGATGAAGATAACAAAATAAAATCGAGAACAAACCACTTTTATCCAGGCATTGGTAAACTTTTAATGTTATAGAGAGGATATTGGTCATCTAGATGATTCTGATATTCAGATGTTTAATATCAAGTGAAATAATGTAAACTGAAAGTTAGCTACTGTTTTGCTTCAGTTTATATATATATATTTGTACTTTATATAGAAGAGGACATTTAAATCTAAAAAGACCTTTCAGTTTAGATTGCATAATCAATCATCCTTTATGAATCTGGGCAATTGTCACACCTTATTCTTGATGCTTTATATGTTTTACTTTCTTTTACTATTTGTAATGCAGTCTTAAGTATAAAAAGGATTGTTTTGGATTTATTCATTCACACAAGTTGTTCTTAGTTGTATAACACAATGTACTTTAAACATGAATTGCAACAACTACACCTATGATATAGACACATCTTTCCAGGAAACAATGAGAAAAGAACACGACTTTATAAAACAAAATTCATACATAACAATACTATATCTTTCCTTTACATTCTTCTTTCTGTGAATAAAGGCACAGACATACATTTCAATGAAATCCCTTGAAATAAACAAAACCCAAATTGAACTTCTGTTGAAAAAATAAAGTCAACCTGGCTATATCACTGGTTACTCGCAAAATTTCTTGATATTTAATTTTAAATAAGGAGTCCATTATATTTATATTCTACCAATATTAAGTTAAAAAGTTAATTTGCACCTGCTGTTGTACTGCTTAACTGTCCTATTCACCCTTCATGAGGTACTATCAGTGTTATGAAACTATTCTTCAGGAAGTCAAGTAGGACCTGTATATATATGTGTATATATATATATATATATATATATGTATATGTATATGTATATGTATATGTATATGTATGTATGTATGTATGTATGTATGTATAATCAGCCTGTGGCTAGCCATACATTTGCTTAACCAGAGTGTGAAGAACCTAGACAATTCTAGGCAACTGATATTAAAAATATATATATAGGAGTTTCTTCAAATATTAGAGTTTGGAGGATCACTGACAATCTGAAAATGTTATCATTTTTAAATATATTATCCAAAGCACACACGCTGTTTGTAATACACTAGCGAAACAGAACTCATTTTTTTTTATTTTTATTTATTTATTTTTTAAATTTTAAAATCTTTAATTCTTACACTTACTAAAATGTTCTATATACCACATCAGAATATATGCCCTTAAAGTAACACAACTAATGCCAAATAGAGATGATGAGCTTAAAACAAGTACTGTAAAGATGATTACCTGCACATAATTTGCAGATGGTCTTCAAGTTAGTTTTAATTTATTCAGGAAAATGTCTTGGTCACACAACTACCCGCCCCTCTCTTGCATTTACACTGTTTGCTAACCATTCACTAGCATTTACATATAGACTTAAAAGGAGTGATTCAGACAAATCTAGATCAATTATCTAAAAATATCTTCAAATATTGCTTGAATTTTCTTTTTTTTCTTTCTTTTCTTTTTTTTTTTTTTTTTTGTTTTTGAATTTTCAGGAAGAAAAATCCTACCATTATACAAAGTGAGTGGTGATTTGAATACCCCTGAAAACTATTCTGTGTTCACGGAGAAACATTTGTTCATTCCACAAGAAGGTGATCTAGGATTTTCAATACTGATGACTCACCAACACCTGCTCATACTCAAGAGTATATAAGAACCTTTTGAAATATCTGCTAAGGCAGCCTTCACATCCATGACTTCAGAGTCATCTTTTTGATGCCTGTGCCTGAAAGAAACTTGTTCTACACGAGCTAAATATAATCTGAGAGGAAGCCATAAGAATATTTTGACATAAAAAGTTAAAGAAATTGTTTTCCCAAAAGCATTTCTTAAAGATTCTAACCAAGGAACACTAATCAGTTGTCCAAGATTACATTTCACAGCCTTCTGGGAATTCTCAGAATATAAATGTATTTAACTTTTTGTGTTAGCCAAGCTCTGGGCACTGTTTCTAGAGGTCAGTACTGTTACTCAGATCCAAAGAAGCTCAGTAAATTCTGCCAGTTCTGTCTAATTTCCTCCTGTGAAGAACAGAAAGGAACCTAGGTAACCCTTTGGGAGCACTGAGTTTGCTTTGAAGAAGGCCTCTATTTCCAGACCAAAGAAGAAAAGAAGTTAAAGGAAAATCAGGTAGAGCTATTCAGAGTCCCAAAATTTTTTATGAACAAAAGCAACATAAGAAACATATGAGTCAGTTAACAAATCAATCACCTGTCACTTCACTACTTTCTGGGACCAGCAGCAGCAACCAATAACAATGCAGTACCATGGCTGCAAGGAAGCACTGAGCTGTGAGAGACAAAGGAAAAAAGAATAATCTGTGGGACTTCCCTGGAAGTTCACTGGTTAAGACTCTGTGCTGCCAATGCAGGAGACAGGGGTTCAATCCCTGGTCAGGGAAATAAGATCCCACAAGTTTCATGGTGTAGCCAAAAATGAAAGTAAATAAATATTTAAGAAGAAGAATATTGTCAAAATAATCGAAATTAAAGACAAAATTCCTGTTCTTGTTGATAGGTTGGAATAAACTCCACACTTGTTTATTGAAGTTTTAAATAGCTTAATGAAGTTAGAAACCAACAAAATATATGTATTTTTATTCTCATTACTATTGAGCACTTTCCATTCAGTAGTTTTAGTCCTACAGGGTGTATACACTCAGAATCATCTGCACATATGGACCCTAAGGGCAAAGAAGAAGTCAAAAGGAGTTTACGAAGTAGTTTTATATGAATTAAAATAAAAATAAAATATATCAAAGTCTATACAATGCTGGTAAAGCATTAATTATAGGGAGATTTGTTGCACCAAACATCTATAATGGAAACAAAAAAAGTATTCTCACATTTGTCCTCAATTTCTCTCTTAAAAGTAGAAAGAACAAATAAACAAAGAAATAAAGATCAAAGTGAAAAATCAATAAAAGTAAAGCACAAGAAAAAAGCAAAATCAGTTATTTGAGAAATACTCTAAAACTGATAACATCTAGCAAGTTGAATCAGGAGCAAAGGAGAAATGACACATATTATCAATATCAAAAGTGAAATATGATAGCACTATAAATATACAGATATAAAAATGCTAATAAGTAAATATATAAGCAATTTTATGCCTAAAATTTCAACAATCTGGAAAAAATTTTAAAAATTAGCAGATGATTTGAAAAGACACTTCACCAAAAAAGATATTTGAATGTCAAATTAATGGGTGAAAATTTGCTTAACACCATTAGTTATTTATGAATGCAAATTAAAGCCATAATGAGATAGCAGTTCACCATTTTAATAATGGCTAAAATAGAGAAATGTGACGTATCAAGCTTTGAAGAGCATCTTGAACACTCATAAACTTCTTGTGAGGAAGTAAACTGGTACAATCACTCACTTGGCAAACCAATACAATATTGTAAAGTAATTAGCCTCCAATTAAAATAAATAAGTTTAAATTAAAAAAAATAAAGTAGCTTGCAATTTCCTAAAATGTTAAGTGTGCATAAGAACAGCCATTTCACTCCTACATATTTACCTTTCAAGACTATATGCCAAATCAGTAACTTGTACATGAATGAATGTAGCAGCGTTATTTGTAATAGGCAAAAACTGGACCTAACGCAAATGTCTATCAAGAACACAGTGAAGAAACAAATTGTAAAATTTACTTTCATGGGATTTGCATTCATTTCCTCATCAATCAAAAGGGATGAACAATTGATGCATGCAACAATATGGATTAATCTTTAAATCATTATTATGAAAGAAACTAGGAAACACAGAATTTGTACTGTATGATTAAATGCATACAAATTTCTAGAGAATGCAAACTTATCTATAGAGACAGAAAGCAAATCAACAGTTGCCAGAGAAAAGGGGTCCAGTAAAGGACAAGAGGGAAGGCTATGAGCGCAAGGAAACTCTTTGGAGTGATGGACACTCATTATTTTGATTGTGGGGATGGTTTCAGAGGTGTATACATTTGTCAAAACTGATCAAATTGTGCAGTTTAAATATGTTCAACTTGTGATATGCCATTAGAAGTGTTGAAAGTAACCTAAGATTGAAGATTAGTAATTAAAGAATGAATATAGAGGAGATCTCTCCACAAAATTGGGAGTCAGCATTGGCGCAATTCAAAATTGGAGCACGTGCTGTTGTAGCTGCAGCAGGAACTGCCACCATCACAGAACAAGCAGAAAGTGTCTCTAGAGAGTAGAAAGGCTAAGGTTGGCCAGAGGTTATGCAGAGAATGAATACAGAGAACAAGCTGGATACCGGGTATCTGTGGTCTGAGGTGTGTATAAACTTTAAATAAACTAGGAAAACAACAACAACAACAACTTGGACCTAGACTGGAAGCTGTTGACTAGTGAATGCTCAGATAGAGCACATGTGTTGGAGCCTTGTCATGGACAGGCAGGCACAAGGCTGGGGATGCAAATGTCTGCTCCAATAGAGTCTAACGGTGCAGCAAGGTGATGGCCAAGTTTGTCCTGGGGGCTGTGAACTTGCTGAGAAACTGCATGCTTGGAAACAGTTTTGGGAAGTGGAGAAGAAAACAAACAAACAAACAAATAATTAGTGGTAATAAGAGGACAATGAAGGATGAGATGGTTGGATGGCAAAATTGACGTGATGAAAATGAGTTTGAGTAAGCTCTGGGAGTTGGTGATGGACAGAGAACCCTGGTGTGCTGCACTCCATCGGGTCGTAAAGGGTTGGACACAATTGAGTAATCATTTTAGTTCAGTCACTCAGTAGAGTCAGACTCTTTGCGATCCCATGGACTGAGGCACACCAGGTCTCCCTGTCCATCACCAACTCCCAGAGTCCACCCAAAACCATGTCCATTGAGTTGATGATGTCATCCAACCATCTCATCCTCTGTCGTCCCCTACTCATCCTGCCCTCAATCTTTCCCAGCATCAGGGTCTTTCCAAACGAGTCAGCTCTTCGCATCAGGTGGCCAAAGTATTGGAGTTTCAGCTTCAACATCAGTCCTTCCAATGAGCACCCAGGACTGATCTCCTTTAGAATGGACTGGTTGGATCTCCTTGCATTCTAAGGGACTCACAAGAGTCTTCTTCAACACCACAGTTCAAAAGCATCAATTCTTTGGCACTCAGCTCTCTTTATAGTCCAACTCTCACATCCATACATGACCACTGGAAAAACCATAGCGCTGACTAGAAGGACCTTTGTTAGCAATGTAATGTATCTGCTTTTAATCTGCTGTCTAGGTTAATCATAATTTTCCTTCCAAGGAATAAGTGTCTTTTAATTTCATGGCTGCAATCACCATCTGCAGTGATTTTGGAGCCCCCCAAAATGAAATCAGCCACTGTTTCCACTGTTTCCCCATCTATTTGCCAGGAAGTGATGGGACCGGATGCCATGATCTTCGTTTTCTGAATGTTGAGCTTTAAGCCAACTTTTTCGCTCTCCTCTTTCACCTTCATCAAGAGGCTATTTAGTCTTTCTTCACTGCCGTAAGGGTGGTGTCATCTGCATATCTGAGGTTATTGATATTTCTCCCGGCAATCTTGATTCCAGCTTGTGCTTCTTCCAGCCCAGCATTTCTCATGATGCACTCTGCATAGAAGTTAAATAAGCAGGGTGACAATGTACAGCCTTGACATACTCCTTTTCCTATTGGAACCAGTTTGTTGTTCCATGTCCAGTTCTAACTGTTGCTTCCTGACCTACATATAGGTTTCTCAAGAGGCAGGTCAGGTGGTCTGGTATTCCCATCCCTTTCAGAGTTTTCCACAGTTTATTGTGATCCACACAGTCAAAGGCTTTGGCATAGTTAATAAAGCAGAAATAGATGTTTTTCTGGAACACTCTTGCTTTTTCCATGATCCAGCAGATGTTGGCAATTTGATCTCTGGTTCCTCTGCCTTTTCTAAAACCAGCTGGAACATCTAGAAGTTCATGGTTCACACATTGCTGAAGTCTGGCTTGGAGAATTTTGAGCATTACTTTACTAGTGTGTGAGATGAGTGCAATTGTGTGGTAGTTTGAGTATTCTTTGGCATTGCCTTTCTTTGGGATTGGAATGAAAACTGATCTTTTCCAGTCCTGTGGCCACTGGTGAGTTTTCCCAATTTGCTGGCACATTGAGTGCAGCAGTTTCACAGCATCATCTTTCAGGATTTAAAATAGCTCAATTGGAATTCCATCATCTTCCCTAGCTTTGTTCGTAGTGATGCTTTCTAAGGCCCATTTGACTTCACATTCCAGGATGTCTGGCTCTAGACCAGTGATCACACCATCGTGATTTTATGGGTGATGAAGATCTTTTTTGTACAGTTCTTCTGTGTATTCTTGCCACCTCTTCTTAGTATCTTCTGCTTCTTTTAGGTCCCTACCATTTCTCTCCTTTATTGAGCCCACCTTTGCCTAAAATATTCCCTTGGTATCTCTAATTTTCTTGAAGAGATCTCTTGTCTTTCCCACTCTGTTATTTTCTTCTATTTCTTTGCATTTGTTACTGAGGAAGGGTTTCGTATTTCTCCTTGTTATTCTTTGGAACTCTACATTTAAATGGGTATATCCTTCCTTTTCTCTTTGCTTTTTGTTTCCCTTATTTTCTCAGCTATTTGTAAGGCCTCCTTAGCCAGCCATTTTGGTTTTTTGCATTTCCTTTTTATGGGGATGGTCTTGATCCCTGTCTCCTGTACAATGTCATGAACCTCCACCCATAATTCATCAGGCACTCTGTCTGTCAGATCTAGTCCCTTATCTATTTCTCACTTCCACTCTATATTCATAAGGGATTTGATTTAGGTCATACCTGAGTGGTCTAGTGGTTTTCTCCACTTTCTTTAATTTCTAACTATTTCACCAAACAGAGCTCAAAACTGAAAATTAATGTCTCCTTTATGAACTTGTGGTGGTTTAGTCACTCAGTTGGTCCCGACTCTTCCAACCACATAGACTGTAACCTGCCAGGCTCCTCTGTTTATGCAATTTTCCAGGCAAGAATATTTGAGGCAGTTGCCATTTTCTTCTCCAGGGAATGTTCCCAACCCAGGGATCCAAACATGTATCTCCAGCATTGCAGGTGGTTTCTATACTGCTGAGCTACCAGAGAAGAGATTTATGACCTTACTTTTTTTTTTTTTTTTAATTTTCAATGTGTGTCCAGAGAATATACGCAATTTGACTTGTCCCCGAGTTTACATGTGAATGATTACGAAAATTCTCTTTAGCTTCATAGTTCACTTTGGGTTAGAGAAATTGACATTTACATTTATTCATTTCAACACCTCTGACATTTATAAAGTGGACAATTTGTGTTCAAATCATTCTCAAATCCATAGAACTCTATGATTCCAAGCACTCATTTACTCTTACATAAAGTTTTTAACATATAGAGTCCAGTTCAGTTCAGTCACTCAGTAATGTCCAACTCTTTACGATCCCATGAACCACAGCACACCAGGCCTCCCTGTCCATCACCAATTCCCAGAGTCCACCCAAACCCAGGTCCATTGAGTCGGTGATGCCATCCAACCTTCTCATCCTCAGTCTTCCCCTTCTCCTTCTGCCCTCAATCTTTCACAGCATCAGGGTCTTTTCAAATGAGTCAGCTCTTCACATCACATGGCCAAAGTATTGGAGTTTCAGCTTCACCATCAGTCCTTCCAATGAACACCCAGGACTGATTGAGTAGAAGAAATCAATTATGTTTTTCTTCTGAAAATATCTTTTGACAACAATCTTTTCTAATAGCCTTTTTCATTTCTGTGTTTCTCAGAGTGTAGATTAAGGGATTCAACATAGGAACAATGATAGTATAAAAGAGAGAAAATATTTTGTCCTCAGGGAAATTGGGAGGTGGTCTGAGGTAGGCAAAGATTAAAGGACCAAAATATAAGACAACCACAGTGATGTTAGACCCACAGGTAAACAGGGCTTTGTACCTTCCTTCAGCTGAGTGACTTCTTAAGGTGGATAATATAATGACATAGGACCCAAACAAGAGAACAGAGGTTACTAAGGCAACCATTCCTGAATTGGCAACCACAAGGACACTAGTGACATAGGTATCAGTACAGGCAACTTGCAATAAAGGAAAAATGACACAATAGTAGTGGCGAATTTCATTGGGACCACAGAAGGGCAAACAGATTATCATAGAGAACTGAGAAATGGCATGGACAGCCCCACCAGCCCAAGCTGCCAGGATGAGGAGATTGCACCTTGTCCTGTTCATGATAATCATGTAGTAGAGAAGCTTGCAGAAAGGAAAGCAGTGGTCAAAGGCCTTGACTGTAAGGACAAAGACCTTGATGATGCCAAAAAGGTGCATGGTGAAGACCTGCAGAATGCAGTTGCCATAAGAGATGGTTTTCCTTCCCGGGAGCAGGTCACTGATCTGTTTCGGTGTCACACAACAGGTATAGCAGACGTCTATGAAGGATAAGTGGCTGAGGAAATAGTACATTAGTTGGTGAAAAAGGACACTGCATCGGATAGAGACAGGATCAGAAGATTTCCCACCAGCAGCGCAACATAACAGAATAAGAAGAATACAAAGCAAAACATCTGCATATTCTGGTCAGAGGAAAGCTCCACAAAAATGAATTCTGATACATTCCTCTGATTTTCCATATGGTGAATTTAATGTGTATTATTCAAAAATTGTTGAGTACCTGAAAGAAAAATCAGCACATGCATTTGGATGAAACTCTTACAATAAAATTATAGCAAGTTTACTATAAAATTATAACCATTAACATATCATTGAAGTAAATTCATAAGGTATTTACTGTATTTGTTATGGGAAATTATAGACTTTTTTGTCCCACAGCTTCCTTTTGTATAAAAATATTCTATTCTATTGATGAAATTAAATATGTATTCTCTTAAGTATTCCTCAGTTTTTAAATTTAATAATTAACATATCACTATTTCCTGAAGGAGAAAGGAACAATTATGGAGAAGGTAATGGCTACCCATTTCTGTATTCTTCCCTAGAGAATCTCATGGGCAGAGGAGCCTGGCAGGCTGCAGTCCATAGGGTCACACAGATTCGGACACACCTGAAGCAATTAAGCAGCAACAGCATAATATTTAGGGAAAAATAAATATTTATTTACTCATTTCTGGGTATGAGACATATTGATATATTAAACATGTGTTTTTTTGGTATTATTTTATATAATGTTTCTTTCTCCAACAGGATGTTGTCTACCGCCTACATTTTCTTCATGCATAAGTGCATAAACAAATTTATGACATCTTTTTCTGAATTTTGAAATGCTTAAGTGGACAATTTATTTGCAAAACAGCTTTTTTTTTTTTGCCACTAGTGAAAAAAACATAATCTTAGAAGTCAAATAAGTCTTATAAGTCAAATAACTGGAATACATGATCATAAACACTGGAAGTCTGTCGATGATTGACATCCTAAAAATAACTGTAAAATATATGCCTCTCTTCTATTTAACCTTTAAGTGTTAAAGTCACTGCTTTTGTAGTAACCTGTACATTTGTTAAAATTAATGGTTTAATAAGTAAAGGAAAAATAAAATTGCTTATAATTACACAGGTATATTTAATTTCTGCACCTTTTATGTGTTTTATATATTTATATTTTACTGTTTAATCACTTAAATTCAGTACAAGATGATGTTATAAAATGATAAAGCATACTTTATGGTCAGTAAGTATTCAACTATTATGTGTTGAATAAATGAGGGATTGATTCATGAATCTGCTTATATCACATTTCTGCATGATTTTTAAGACATAAAATATAGGAGTGGAAAAATATGCACTACATACAATAGAACTCATCTAAATGCTGCTCTCCACCATGGTAAATCCAGAAGGTATTCCTACCTTACTTCTAGATCAGGTGTGAAGACCATATACAGCCATCACAGACATATTTTTAAAATATAATTTTTTTGTTGCAGAATTATGTAGAAATTAACAACTTCATCATTAACTGCACTGCGTAGCTATATTACTGATAAAGTTACAGTGATTTTAACTAGTGAACAGATAAGACAATAAAACACATTTGGTATCATCATAGTTTAATCTATTTGATTCCATGAGGAAGGAGTTTTTGATTTTGTCATATTATATCCTTAACATATCTCCTTGCTAATCTCCATTAAAAATATTTATTTTAATTGGGGGTTAATTACTTTACAATGTTGTATCGGTTTCGCCATACATCAACATGAATCTGCCACAGGTATACATGTGTTCCGCATCCTGAACCCCCTTCCCTCCTCTCTCCCCGTACCATCCCTCTGGGTCTTCCCAGTGCACCAGCCCCAAGCATCCAGTATCATGCATCGAACTTGGACTGGGAATTCATTTCATATATGATATTATACATGTTTTGATGCCATTCTCCCAAATCATCCCACCTTCTCCCCCTCCCACAGAGTACAAAAGACTGTTCTATACATTTGTGTCACTTTTGCTGTCTCACATACAGGGTTATATATAAATTCCATATATATGTGTTAGTATGCTTTATTGGTGTTTTTCTTTCTGGCTTACTTCACTCTGAATAATAGGCTCCAGTTTCATCCACCTCATCAGAACTGATTCAAACGTATTCTTTTGAATGGCTGAGTAATACTCCATTGTGTATATGTACCACCACTTTCTTATCCATTCATCCGCTGGTGGACATCTAGGTTGCTTCTGCTAAGTCACTTCAGTCGTGTCCTACATTGTGAGACCCCATAGAAGGTAGCCTACCAGGCTTCCCTGTCCCTGGGATTCTCCAGGCAAGAACACTGGAGTGGGTTGCCATTTCCTTCTCCAGTGCATGAAAGTGAAAGGGAAGTCGCTCAGTCTGGTCCAACTCTTTGGGACCCCATGGACTGCAGCCCACAAGGCTCCTCCGCCCATGGGATTTTCCAGGCAAGAGTACCGGAGTGGGGTGCCATTGCCTTCTCCTGTCCTGGCTATTATAAACAGTCCTGCAATGAACATTGGGGTACACGTGTCTCTTTCAATTCTGGTTTCCTTGGTGTGTATGCCCAGCAGTGGGATGGCTGGGTCACAAGGCAGTTCTATTTCCAGTTTTTTTAAGGAATCTCCACACTGTTCTCCATAGTGGCTGTACTAGTTTGCATTCCCACCAAGAGTGTAAGAGGGTTTCCTTTTCTCTACACCCTCTCCAGCATTAACTGCTTGTAGACTTTTGGATCGCAGCCTTTCTGACTGGTGTGAAATGGTACCTCATTGTGGTTTTGACTTTTATTTCTCTGACAATGAGTGATGTTGAGCATCTTTTCATGTGTTTGTTAGACATCTGTTTGTCTTCTTTGGAGAAATGTCTATTTAGTTCTTTGGCACATTTTTTGATAGGATCTTTCTTTTTTTTTTTTTTTTCTTTTTCTGGAATTGAGTTACAGGAGTTGCTTGTATATTTTTGAGATTAGTTGTTTGTCAGTTGCTTCATTTGCTATTATTTTATACCACTCTGAAGACTGTCTTTTCACCTTGATTATAGTTCCCTTTCTTGTGCAGAAGCTTTTAATTTTAATTAGGTCCCATTTGTTTATTTTTGCTTTTATTTCCAATATTCAAGGGGGTGGGTCATAGAGGATCCTCCTGTGATGTATGTCTAAGAGTGTATTTCCTATGTTCTCCTCTAGGAGTTTTTTATAATTTCTGGTCTTACGTTTAGATCTTTAATCCATTTTGAGTTTATATTTGTGTATGGTGTTAGAAAGCGTTCTAGTTTCATTCTTTTACAAGTGGTTGACCAGTTTTCCAAGCACCACTTGTTAAAGTGATTGTCTCTAATCCATTGTATATTCTTGCCTCCTTTGTCAAAGATAAAGTGTCCATAGGTGCGTGGATTTATCTCTGGGCTTTCTATTTTGTTCCATTGATCTATATTTCTGTCTTTGTGCCAGTACCATACTGTCTTAATGACTGCGGCTTTGTAGTAAAGCCTGAAGTCAGGCAGGTTGATTCCTCCAGTTCTATTCTTCTTTCTCAAGATTGCTTTGGCTATTTCAGGTTTTTTGTATTTCCATACAAATTGTGAAATTATTTGTTCTAGCTCTGTGAAAAATACCGTTGGTAGCTTGATAGGGATTTCACTGAATATATAGATTGCTTTGGGTAGTATACTCATTTTCAAGATATTGATTCTTCCGATCCATGAATATGGTACATTTCTACGTCTATTAGTGTCCTCTTTGATTTCTTTCACCAGTGTTTTTATAGTTTTCTATATGTAGGTCTTTAGTTTCTTTGTGTAGATATATTCCTAAGTGTTTTATTCTTTTCATTGTAATGGTGAATAGAATTGTTTCCTTAATTTCTCTTTCTATTTTCTCATTATTAGTGTATAGGAATGCAAGGGATATCTGTGTGTTGATTTTGTATCCTGCAACTTTGCTATATTCATTGATTAGCTCTAGTAATTTTCTGGTGGAGTCTTTAGGGTTTTCTATGTAGAGGATCATGTCATCTGCAAACAGTGAGTTTTACTTCTTCTTTTCCAATTTGGATTCCTTTTATTTCGTTTTCTGTTCTGATTGCTGTGGCCAACTCTTCCAGAACTATGTTGAATATTAGTGATGAAAGTGGGCACCGTTGTATTGTTCTTGACTTTAGGGGAAATGTTTTCAATTTTTCACCATTGAGGATAATGTTTGCTGTGGGTTTGTCATATATAGTTTTTAGTATGTTGAGGTATGTTCTTTCTATTCCTGCTTTCTGGCGACTTTTTATCATAAATGGATGTTGAATTTTGTCACAGGTTTTCTCTGCATCTATTGAGATAATCATATGGCTTTTATTTTTTGATTTGTTAATATGGTGTTCTACATTAATTGAGTTGTGGATATTGAAGAATCTTTGCATCCCTGGGATAAAGCCCACTTGGTCATGATGTATGATCTTTTTAATGTGCTGTTGGATTCTGATTACTAGAATTTTGTTAAGGATTTTTGCATCTATGTTCATCAGTGATATTGGCCTGTAGATTTCTTTTTTTGTGGCATCTTTGTCAGGTTTTGGTATTAGGGTGATGGTGGCCTCATAGAATGAGTTTGGAAGTTTACCATCCTCTGCAATTTTCTGGAAGAGTTTGAGTAGGATAGGATAGGATAGCTTTTCTCTAAAATTTTGGTAGAATTCAGCTTTGAAGCCGTCTGGACCAGGGCTTTTGTTTGCTGGAAGATTTCTGATTACAGTTTCAATTTCCCTGCTTGTGATGAGTCTTTTAAGATTTTCTATTTCTCCCTGGTTCAGTTTTGGAAAGTTGTACGTTTCTTTCTTTCTTTCTTTCTTTTTTTTTTACTTTTCTAAGAATTTGTCCATTTCTTCCACATTGTCCATTTTATTGGCATACACTTGCTGACAGTAGTCTCTTATGATCCTTTGTATTTCTGTGTTTTCTGATGTGATCTCTCCATTTTCATTTCTAATTTTGTTGATTTGGTTTTTCTCCCTTTGTTTCTTGATGAGTCTGGCTAATGATTTGTCAATTTTATTTATCCTCTCAAAGAACCAGCTTTGACTTTGTTGATTTTTGCTATGACCTCTTTTGTTTCTTCTGCATTTATGTCTGCCCTAATTTTTAAGATTTATTTCCTTCTACCAAGCCTGGGGTTCTTCATTTCTTCCTTTTCTAGTTGCTTTAGGTGTAGAGTTAGGTTATTTATTTGACCTTTTTCTTGTTTCTTGAGGTATGCCTGTATTGTTATGAACTTTCCCCTTAGCATTGCTTTTATAATGTCCCACTGGTTTTGGGTTGTTGTGTTTTCAGTTTCATCCATTTCTATTCATATTTTGATTTCTTTTTTTTTTTTATTTCTTCTGTGATTTGTTGGTTATTCAGCAGTGTGTTGTTCAGCCTCCATATGTTGGAAGTTTTAATATTTTTTCTCCTGTAATTTCCATCTAATCTTACTGTATTGTGGTCAGAAAAGATGCTTGGAATGATTTTTTTTTAAATTTACCAAGGTTAGATTTATGGCCCAGGATGTGATATATCCTGGAGAAGGTTTCATGTGCACTTGAAAAAAAGGTGAAATTCCTTGTATTGGGGTGAAATGTCCTATAGATATCAATTAGGTCTAACTGGTCTATTGTATCATTTAAGGTTTGTGTTTCCTTGTTAATTTTGTTTTTAGTTGATCTATGCATAGATGTGAGTGGGGTATTAAAGTCTCCCACTAATATTCTCTCATTGTTACCTCTATTTTTTAAAAAAATGACAGCAGATCATTTTGTTAAAAATGAAGAGACAGCTTGATCTCTTCCACTGATCACGGTGGTTAAATAACATGTATTCATGTTGTATGGTTCATTTTTTAAAATGTCACAATTATAGTCATATGTTGTATCTATTATAGAGCAATAAAATGAAAACTTACATTTTAAATAAATTTAAGTACATTGTTATAAAGAAATCTATTAAATAAGAAGGAGCTTAGTTATTAGAATGGCTTAATCATGGGAACATGGTCCCTTTGTTCCATTACAAAAGAAGCTGATAAAAAGTAACTGAATGAATTTCCCAAATCAGAAGGTTAATAAACAGTAGCTCATAGAAATAATCTGGTTTACACTTAGACTGCTGATGCCTCTTCTGGATGGAAGAAGAACAGACAAGGAATCACGAAGGACAGCAGTGGTGGAATTATTTGAATCTATATTTCAAATTCTTTGCAATATAGATGACAGATGATATGGCAGGTCATTCTAAAAATACATCTATGAAGTTACAAGAATTAAGATATAGATTAGCATTTATGATTTCAAACCCATTTGCAACATCTTTGCTTACAATTTGACCACAGTAGTTTTCAGTGTCCCAATTTGTACAGTTAAAGATTAGCTATGTGCTGTTGACTGAATGTTGTTAAGGAAATTATGCTGAAATATCAAGTATTTCTACAGAGACTGGCAAAAACAAAATTAATCTAATGAATAAATTGAGGGAATAAAATTATAGCCATGGAAAAATTATCCTTTCTTTGACTGAAGAAAAAATTTCAAAATGTTAAACTCATATATTACATTTATGCAAGTATAAATAGTTTTTAATAAAGACAATAGCAAAATAGTTAGAAAAGCTGAGGAGTATAAAATAAAGAAGAAAACTAATGACATTGATTAAAACTCTGTACATAACAGTAAATTCCATCAAGATTGTCAAGCCCTTATATGTTTTCAACACACACATATTTGCCATTAGATGAAATAGTAGATCCTTATGCCTGGCCAATTTATTCCAATTTTTCAATATTAGTGTTTGAATAAATGTTACCATTGTGTCAAATATTTATTTCTGAATTAGTGGAAGACAAACAACTGTCATCCTGCATAAGCTTAGACACTACTAATTTTACTCTCCAAAATTATTTTAAATATTTTGCTTTCCATAAAATTATTAAGAACTTAAAACAGGAACAAAGTGTACTCTTTCGAGATTCTTTGGAAAGGATGTTTAATCTGTCTAAACTTCAGAATCCTTATATGTGCAACTGCAATATTGATATATTCTTAAAGATAATATTGAGAAGTACATAAAATTATAATGTGAAGCTTCCTAGTATGGTACCTAGTGCATAACAACTAGACAGGATTCCTTTCCCTACCATTGACTTACCTTCACCAATTTCAATCAGTCTAATTTATTTTAGGAAAATCATCATTTGATCTCTGTAGATTAGATGCTCAAAAGTCATAGACAACCTAAACATTTCAAAATTTTAATGTTATTTCCCCTACTTCATTTCAGCCTGCAATATACAATTAAGGCTAAACATCACCAAAGCATGTACTCTTATTGCTATACCACAATTAAATATAAAACCTTACAATAACAGTTAAGGAGAACAAAAGGCAAATAGCATGCCATTAGCCTAATACAAGCAAAAACATCAGGATAATTTTTGAGTTGCCTTCAGGTTAGTTTCCAGTTCTTCAGGAAAATATCTGCTTGGTACATTCTCCACTTTTGGTAAGCGCTGTGCTAACACTTTTCAATCATATAAACCCAAAATAAAATGGGATACTACAAATCCATGATGCAAACAAAGTTATATTAATTCTCTGCAAATATCTTCAGGATTGTTTTTCTGGGAGAAGCTCTGTTGTTTTGCAAAGGAAATCAAGAGTTAGGTGCCCTTGAATCCATCCTGAACTCACAGAGAAGTATAAATTCTTTCCACAGAGATGTGGTCTGGTCTTTTGATTAGACATAATTTGTTTACACCTGCTCTGAATTGCAAGTAAGCCGGAGACATTTTTCTATACCTGCTAAAGCAATGTGCATATGCATTCTGTAGTCGCCACCTGCTTTACGCTTGTGCCTGGAGGAAATGATATCTGCAAGAACCAACTATAAATAGGGCATTATAAAAATTCATTCTTTGAAAGCTAGGGGCATTTGTTTTCCCAAAACTGTTTCGAAAGCAATCTTGCTATAATCACTAACCAGTTGTCCAATGTTATATTTCTCAGGTCTCCTGGGAATTTTCAGTCTGTAAATTTGCTTTTCACTTTGCTTTAGCAGGGCTCTGGGCACTGGGTCTCTAGAAGGCAGTATTCTTATTCAGACCTGAGGATGGTCAGAAAATTCTGCCATCTTTAGCTAATGCTCTTGTTTGAAAAGCAGGAGGGAGACTTAGTAGCCCTGAGGAAGCATGAGGTTTCTTTGGAGGAGGTCTCTACTTCTTGAGAGGGGAACAACAAAGAGAATCAAAGGGGAAAAATACAGAGCTTGAATAATTGTCATGAACAAAGCAATATGGATACAGGAGTCACTTAATAAAAATACCAACCAGCTGGCACTCTATTCCTCTCAGTCCCAGGTTATTTACTGTCACATTTATTTCCATTTCTCAAATGGGAGATTGGGTTTTGCATATAAAAGGAAGAGAAAATAATCAAACCAAATGAACTTTCCTTTCCTTTTGGCAAAAGGGAAAAGATACACACACAACTATGAATTATCAGTTGCGAGTCAATATTACAGGTTATTACGATATATTGAATATAACTGCCTGTGCTATAATGAATTCTTATTGCTTCTCAGTTTTACATATATAGTTTGTATCTGTTAACCCCATACTCCTAATTTGTCCTTCCTCCCCTTTCTCTCCCCTTTGATAATCATGGGTTTGTTTTCTATTTCTGTAAGTCTGCTTGTGTTTTGTATATGATTCATTTGTATTGTTTATTAGATTCCACATTTAAGTGATATCATATCGTAATTGTCTTTGATTTATTTCACTAAGCATAATACTCTCTAGGACTATCAATGTGGCTGAAAAAGGCAATATTTCATTCTTTCAAAATTATCATCAATCTGGAAAATTTTCAATAATCAGCACTTTAATTTTTTTTCTCATTGTTATCCAAACCCTAGAGTTTGATAAACATTGTTTTTTCACTTTTATTTTACTTCATTGATAATGAATAAAATATTCTCTATCTTCTTGTATTTCTAATTCTATGTTCTGGTAATTTGTTAATAACTGCATTTCTATTTACTATTGCTTTCTTAAGATAAGATAAACTTCTTAAGATATTTATTGTTTCTTTCCTTTTTGTTGTATCCATCAAATTTCAAATTAAAATATTATTTTTATTTAATTTTTTAAACACCCTGGAAAATTTTGAGATTCATATATCGTGTTTTGAAAATTATTATTTTTATATAATAAATATTTTTACATTATATTTTTGTCTGACGACCTCAATACAGAAAGTCATTGTGTGACATACTCTGCAATATCTATGTTCAATATAATTTCCCCCTATATTCAAGGTTATTTTTTTAATGTGGTCATAACCTTTTGGAAAAAATTAAATATTTTCTCTTTTAGTTTGATTTTGAATTCAAGAATGTTTATCTCTTTTATGCTATAATAGAAGTTCTTGGAAAGTTGGAATTGTCTATATTTTGTGTTTGTGTACATGTAAGTGTTTTTGTGTGCATTGCAAACCAGCATTAGCATTTGTTGTTGTTCAGTTGCTCAATCATGTCCAACTCTTTGCGACCCCATGGACTGTTTCCCTGTCCTTCACTAACTCCTGGGGCTTGCTCAAACTCATGTCCATTGAGTCTGTGATGCCATAAAATCATCTCATCCTCTGTTGTTCCCTTCTCTTCCTGCCTTCAATCTTTCCCAACATCAGGATCTTTTCCAATGAGCTGGCTCTTTGCAGCAGGTGGCCAAAGTATTGGAGCTTCAGTTTTAGCATCACTCCTTACAATGGATATTCAAGATTGCTTTGCTTTAGGATTGATTGGTTTGACTCCTTGCAGTCCAAGGATCTCTGATGTTCTCCAGCACCACAGTTTGAAGGCATCAATATTTGGCGCTCAGCTTTCTTTACTGTCCAGCTCTCACATCCTTACATGACTGCTGGAAAACCAAAGCTTTGAACATACAGACCTTTGGCAAAATAATATCTCTGCTTTTTAATACAGTGTAGATTTGTCATTGCTTTTCTTTCAGGGAGAAAGCATCTTTTAATTTCATGGCTGCAGTCACCATTCACAGTGATTTTGGAGCCCAAGAAAATAAAGTCTGCCACAATTTCCATTGTTTCCTCATTTATTTGCCATGAAGTGATGGGACAGGATGCCATGATCTTTGTTTTTTGTGTGTTGAGTTTTAAGCCAGCTTTTTCACTCTCCTTTTTCACCATTATCAAGAGGCTTTTTAATTCCTCTTCACTTTCTGTGCTAAGGGTGGCATCACCTGCTTATACCTTCTTTACCTGAAACCACTGCCGCTATTTAGAGGCCATTGAAATGCATTTTTTTCTTTTTACTCAGAATCTAAGTAAATAATTTTCCAGTTTTACTTATGATAAGCAACTCCATCTCCTCTAGTAAATATCTTATTTGTAAATATTTCCCAGTGATGATTACCTAAATGCTAATCTTGTAAACATTACCTGACGCTCCATTCTGGGAATTTGTCCTAAGCTCCATTGTACAAGCTATCTTTCTAACAGTCTTATTCTTTGTATCTGTGATTGATAGCTTGATTGGCATTTTTTAATATACCCCAGACCCCAGTGATGAATGCTAACAGTCTTAGAACTTTCACATATTTCTAAACTTCTTATTGCATCCACCTTAATGTCTTTCTAGTGACATTTAAAAATTTAATATATTTTAGATTATGTCAGTAATATATTAGCAAAGATTATTAATACAAGTGTGTACCACTATCTTAAAATTTTAAGTATTAAAAATTACAATGTAAAACATATTAAAAAGAAACAATAGAAGATATATATACACCAAAAGACATTCAAAAATGTTTAAAGCAGTACTACTCTTAATAGCTCTAAGTGAGAAATGACCCAAATGCCTAGCACCAAAAGAATGGATAAATTAATGGGCACATATTCATTCAATGAGATGCTGTAGATCAATGAAAGCAATCAGAGAAGTCAATACATAATGACTGAGTATTACAAACACAATAATAGAGAACTGGACACAAGAGTATGATCTCTATTGCTATCTTTTCCATAGAATACAAAAATAGATATAAATTGATTTTAAAGATAAAAATAGTGATTTTGTGGGGAAATTGTAATTATACAGGGGTACAAGGTGGAGTTCTGGTGTATTGATAATTTCTGACTCAATCTGGCTGCTGCTCAATTTTTGAGCAGTTTGTTGAGCAATTTTTGAGCATGGTGTTGCTCAGTTTTTGACCGTTCATGAACTATACATGAGTGACATGCATGTATAGTCGAATAAAAGTTTGAAAATGGAAGGTAATGTCTTATTCAGTTTCTCAACATTTTAAGGCATAAAATGTGCATGATTTATTTTATCTTTTTTCAATAGGATGCTACATATGTGATGTAACTTTTTGTTTTTATCACATAGTCTAGCTAGTTTTCATAAACATAGTCCTTAATTGTTAAGACAGATGAAGGAGGGTGAGAATTAGAATAATGCTTAAAATTAGGTGAGCTGCCAGTGTAAAAACATAGAACAGACAGGATATCCTGTTGTTTGTTTTTGTTTGTTTGTTTGTTTGTTTGTTTTTTTACTTATCTCTCCAAGCAGAGGTGATGAGAATTGGTCTTATTTCCAGCCATGGTCTCAGGGAACCTCTTCATGAAATGCAGAAAAGCTTCAGAAAATTTACTTTCTTTCCAGAAGTACATGAGGACGCCAAAATTTCCTCAAGGCATTCCTCATCTCCGTGTTTCTCAGCATGTAGATCAGAGGCTTGAATATTGGGACAATGATGGTATAAAAAAGAGCAAACATTTTATCTTCTGGGAAAGTTGTGGCTGGTCTGATGTAAGTGAATGACTCAGGTGTGAAAAACAGGGGTACAACAATGATATGAGAACTGCCAGTGGAGAGATCTTTGCTGTGGCTCTCCATGGAATATGCCCTGAAGACGAACAATATAAAAAAGTTAGACAGCATCAAGACAGTAAAAGTCACCAAAACAACTAGGCCTGAAATAGCAATAACTTATCTGAATGCCGAAGAATTGATGCTTTTGAACTGTGGTGTTGGAGAAGACTCTTGAGAGTCCCTTGGACTGCAAGGAGATCCAACCAGTCCATTCTAAAGGAGATCAGTCCTGAGTGTTCATTGGAAGGACTGATACTGAAGCTGAAACTCCAAATTCTTTGGCCACCTCATGTGAACAGTTGACTCGTTGGAAAAGACCCTGATGCTGGGAGGGATTGGGGGCAGAAGGAGAAGGGGATGACCGAGGATGAGATGGCTGAATGGCATCACCAACTCGATTGAGGCGAGTTTGAGTAAACTCCGGGAGTTGGTGATAGATAGGGAGGTCTGGCATGCTGGGATTCATGGGGTCGCAAAGAGTCAGACACGACTGAGAGACTGAACTGGAACTGGAAGAAACCTATCATGCCTGTATTCGAGCAGGCCAGTTTCAGCAAAGGCTACACATCACAGAAGTAGTGATCTATCTCACTGGGGCCACAGAAGGGTTAGAAGATGGTGAGAAGAAACTGACTTGCAGAGTGTATAAATACCCCAGTACAGCAGGCAATGATGATGGCATTATACCTCTGCCTGCTCATGGCGACGGTGTAGTGCAGGGGCTTGCAGATGACCATGTAATGGTCATAGGCCATCCCTGTGAGGATAAAGATCTCAATGCTTCCAAGAAATGCATGCTAAAGAGCTGTGCCATGCAGTTCCTATAGGAAATGATCTTCCTTTCTGCCAGTAAGTCAATTAGCTTAAGTGTCAACAGTAGATGTGGAGCACAGGTCACAGAGTGAAAGGTAATTAAAGAAAAAATACATGCGTTGCTCAATGAGCTGACTGCAGGTGATAGAAATCATGATGAGCACATTTACTATCTAAATAGCAATGTAGCAAAATAAAAATAAGATGAAGCGAAGGATTTCAGTGATCTTGTTTTTGGAAAGTCCCAAAAGAACAAATACAGTGACATTATTGCATTTTTTCCATGATTAGTGTAGATGGACCATATAAATCACCTGCAATAATTCATGAACCAATATTTAGAAATGCTTATTGAGAAGAGTAATGATCCTATGATTTTAAAGGCACTAATTATTAACAGGTTTAATAGGACTCATTTACGTGTCTCTGAATAAAAATCAGGTAATCAAAATACTCTCTAATAAGAATCTGTATTAATATGTACAGATTAATATATTAATGATTTCTGTTAGTTCTTCTAGCAAATTGTGATCAGCATATGTGTTAGTTGACATGAATGTCTTTTATCAATCCACAATAGAGTTTTTAATGCTTCTGAAAAGATGACAGTGATTGGTTAACAATGTTCTCCGTCAAAAACTTTTAAAATAATGAATAATAAAAATAAACTAGGATAAATTCTTTTCAGATGTCTTCATGGTGTTGGCATTTTCATACTATATGTTTTCATAATCAACCTCATACTTGGCTTCTTGATCAATTTCTGTTTAGATTTCCTGTTCAATTCTTCCTATTATTGTTTAAGTTACATTGTTACCTACATGGTGAATAACTGCATTGTAATAGAGATAGAATTTTAAAATAAATAAAATTTGTTTCCATAGCAGAATTTTAAGAGTTTTTGCTAAATTAAAATAAACTAATTTTAGGAATTTGTTTAAAGACAAATTTATTGAGAAGTAGCTTCTGATCAGTCCTCAGATCAGACCAAGGTTATTAGCCAGTAAATAGAAAGGCTGTTCATTTCAATTTGAATAAAATAATAATGTTGAATATACTACTAGCTTGAAGCATTCACTATATACTTCAAATATGTCCTTTATCATGACTAAAGCGTATTTAGGCATTTATATAATTTTAAATTTCTATCAAAAGGAAAATTAGGAATAATCTCAGGAAAGCCAATTCATCAATTTGAATTCATCACGTTTACTAAAAATTTTCCTTGAAGGTTTGCTGTCTTTTTATCGAGAAAGCTACAGCTATGCTTAATTTCTTACCTGACATTCTTCCTTGATTCATCTTCCTCATTGACATAGGAGTACTATGACTAACTTCATATCTTTTAATGTCTTTAAAAATAATGATTACAATCTAATCATTCATTATATTTTTGGGGTATCCCTCATTATATGTCTTAACTAAGACACTAAATTCAGACATAAATTTTGCAGGGTAGTAAATATATTTAATATTTTTCTTTTTTTAAACCCCCAAGAAATATTCTTTAGAATTCAGATTGACTCTGGGTCAATTTTGATTACAGGTGAGAAAGATTTAAAAAAAAAAAAGCATAAAGTAGTGTACACATGGCAAGATGATTGTGTTGAAATAAATGTACACAAAAATAATGTTCAGAGGTTAAATAATTTGTATATAATAACATATCTAATATGCAGCAAACTAAGGTTTATAGCTTAAATTTTCTGACTCCATTGCCTGTTTTGCAATGTTTCAAAAAGGATAAATTAAAAAAAAAGCAAACCAACAAGATAGATTTAACATTAACCCCACTTCACCCAACTCTGAAGTTTGCATAGATTTCTTAAACCTTCTAGATAAAACTATGATGCCTTCTGAATCAATCATTGTTCCATTCTAGTCACAAAAACTTAAATTTAAAAAAAAATGTGTAAATGGAACACAGAACATAGTTAGGCTAAAGTCTCTATGAGAAACCACAAACCAAGTCAGCTCTGAATTGTCATAAATAAGCCACTCAAAAATGTAACAATCATACAGTTCATCTTCTTCTGTAGGAAGCAATTTCATATTATTTCAAGAGTGAGCACTAAGTGCATCTCAACTCTTAACCATGTAAAATAATAGGCAGGAGAATTGTATTTAGGAGCATGTCCTAACGTTGCCACTTCTTATATCTGTTAAGTTGAAAACACCTGGCTCTGTGAAATGAAGAAATTATCTTCTTTGTTCTAATAGTCCTTTCCACTATTATGTCTTTTCAGAATAAAAATTAGCTTAATATTGCTTAATATTTTACTGACCTTCTCCCTTGAGTTATAACAACGTGTACTTTTTATATATATATGCAGTCATCCTGCAGTATTATTTTATGACTTTGATCTTATTTTTCCAGAATCTGTTAATCCACCCTCAGTTTACTCTCAAATCTTCCTTGAATTTCCTTGTCCTTTAATCAAAAAATTTCCTAGGCTATAGAATTCACAATAAAGCATATTTTAAAAGCAACAGTCAATTAATATTTTCTTAACCCAGTAGTTAAAAATATATTGTGAGAAATACCACATGTTTATGGAAACTCCTGGCAAGGAAGAAAAAGACATAATTTACTCATATTTTCCTCAGCACTTATTTTTAATCTATCCTTCTTGTATAGTTCTGTCCTGTCTTCATTGAAATGAGAGTCATCCTTTAACGGCTCAAGTGATTTCCTTTCAAGTTTCCAACTTGAATGCTACTGCTGAGTTTCATTTTCTAATTTCCCCCATCTGTAAATAAATAGTACAACATTTACATAATCTTAGTAACTACTGTTCCCTAAACACCATCAAATCAAATAAATAATGGGGGTTTATTCCACAGAAAAAAGCTTGAGGGTAAGAAGAGTATTATTTTATCCAAAACTAGTCAAATGGAGTTTTATAGATTCTGTGTTTATATTACAACATCATTCCTTAGGGGTTTAGGCAAAAATTCTGTAAAGTTTTAAGTAAACTTTATATCCTAAAGGTACCTATATTTCTTCCCAAAAGGTTGCTTACTTAGTTCAAGTTAATTATGTATATTGGGTTTCCCAGGTGGCTCAGTGGTAAAGAATCCACCTGCCAATGCAGGAGATGTAGGTTTGATTTCTCCATAAGGTAGATCCCCTGGAGAAGGAAATGAAAACCCAGTCCAGAATTCTTGCCTGGAAATCCCATGGAAAGAGGAGCTTAACAGGCTACAGTCCATGGGGTCGCAAAGATTCAGGCATGGCTTAGTGACTAAACAGCAAAAATAATTATGTGTATGTTACCAAATAATCCACTCACCAGTGTCCTTTTAGATCTAAGTTATCAGAGCAACTTATAGAACAACTTATAGAGCAACTTATAGTTATCACGTTATAGAAGTGGACTATAAATGCCCTGCAAAAGAGGTAAACCTGCAGCAAGTTAGAATCCCTTAATGACTGAGATCTGTTATGTATGCAATTCGAGTTTCTTTTCTCCTTGCTGTTACATGAGGAAACCTGTAGTCAGACCTTCTGTTAAGAAATAATTTTCATCCATCCTCATGTAGTGTTTTAATCTTTGTCTCCAGAGGGGCAAAATGAATGTTCTTTAATGTACTTCCAGTTAAGATGAATTTTTCTGGAAAATACACATATATAGTACTTTCTTTCATATCTTTCTAGGTTTCAAAAACTTATTAGACTAATTTGTCAACAGTGGAGTTGAGCGTTGTGTAATTTTGCTCTCATAATTTTTCAACAGCTTTTCCTCTTTTTACATCTATATACAAAACTAATGCTTGCTTCTGCTCTGCTCTGTGAGCCTCATTAATAATAGCAAATATTTACCATCTGTAAAGTACGAGCCAACTGATGAGATTTAGCTTATTAATCTTTATATCAACCCTAAGAGATAGATAATGCTTATCAGCTCCATTGCACAGATGAAGAAACTGGGGTGTAGAAAAGTATTTTAAGAAGTGATCCTCAAGAGATAGAAGTTACAGTAGTCTTTGATGATGATGATACAGAAAGCACTAAACCTAACTTTCCTCTTATTTTTTTCTTTTTTCATTATAGCATTCATTTTAATATAGTAGTGACTTAATTACTATAATCCAGATGATTTTTAGGCATATAAGCCTGATCACATCATCTCAAAATCCAACAAAATTAACTACATTTTCAATTCAATTTTTTTGTAAGTAGAATTGGTGTTTGTTTAGTAGCCATTTTTAATCTAGAAGTCCTATTTATGTCACTTTATAAAACAGTACTGGTGGAATAATTAATCTGTGAAATAATTTATTGTTCTCTGATTCCACATATATCTCATCTAGCTGTCCCTCACCCCACCTTTTTTGTTGTTGTTGTTAAGATGCAGAGAAGGCAATGGCAACCCACTCCAGTATTCTTGCCTGGAGAATCCCAGGGACAGGGGGAGCCTGGTGGGCTGCCGTCTATGAGGTCACAGAGTCAGACACGACTGAAGTGACTTAGCAGCAGCAGCAACAGTTGTTACGATGTGATTAGAATGTTTAACACTAAGCTCTTCTTACAGCATTTTTCATCTTTATATCCCTCAGCATACAGATAAAGAAATTGAACATAGGAGCAATAATGATGCAGAGAGAGAATACTAAATGAAACATGGTATGCTGGACTGAATATAAAGAAAATGTGAATGTAATTGCTACATCAAAGAGATATATGATTCCCATTCTCACTGCAGCATTATTCACAATAACCACAACATGAAACTACCTAAGTGTCCACTGTCAGAGGAATGGATAAAGAAAATGTGATATATGCATGTATGTGTATATGCATATACAAGAGAAAGAAATGTTACCATTTTAATGACATAGATGGAACTTGAGAGCATTATAATAAAAGAAGTAAGACAGACACAGAAAGACAAATATAATTTTACTTATATGTGAAATCTTAACAAAAAAAAGAAAGAAAGAAAAGCAAACAAACCTGAATTCATAGATTCAGAGAATAGATTACTGATTGCCAGAGATGGGTGGAAGGGGCATGACAAAATGTGTGAAGAGAGTCAAAAGGTCCAAAGTTGCAGTTATCAAATTTATTTATAAAATAGATAAATCCTTCCTGGATATGTGATGTATAGAATGATGGTTTTAGTTAATAATACTATATTTTACATTTGCAAGTTGCTAAGAAAGTAAATATTGGACATTACTATAACAAGAAAAAATTTCAAATTTGTCAGGTGATGAATCGAAATGGCTTATTTTGGTGATCACTTATATATATATATATTATATATATATATATATAATGTTATGCACTAAAAATTAATTATGTAGTTATATGTCAATATGCTTCAATTTGAAAAATACTGTCAACCTATTACTCCTGACAGACACTACAAGAAGTACTAAGTAATTTCTGTAAAATGTTTTTGTAAAGACTCAAGTCTCATTTAGTGGAATTTGTGTTTAAAATTGTATCAGGAAATGTTTTTAGTGCTAGGTCAATACTGTTTCAAATAAGAATTTTGATCACTAATAATGCTCTATAAATATAAATTCATACTATTAAGGGAAATATGACAATGAAAACAATTAATTACCTTTTAAAGATGGCAACAAAGGTCCATCCAGCCAAGGCTGTGGTTTTTCCAGTAGTCATTATGGATGTGAGAGTTGGACTGTAAAGAAAATTGAGCACTGAAAAATTAATGCTTTTGAAGTATGGTGTTTGAGAAGATTTTTGAGAGTCTTTTGGACTGCAAGTAGATCCAATTAGCCCATCCTAAAAGAAATCAAACCTGAATATTCATTGGAAGGACTGGTGCTGAAGCTGAAACTCCAATAGTTTGGCCACTTGTTGTGAAGAACTGACTCATTTGAAAAGACCCTGATGCTGGGAAAGATTGGGGGTGGGAGAAGGGGATATCAGAGGACAGGATGGTTGGATGGCATCACTGACTCAATGGACATGAGTTTGAGCAAACTCTGGGAGTTGGTGATGGACAGGGAGGCCTGGCGTGCTGCAGTCCATGGGTTTGCAAAGAGTCTGACATGACTGAGGGTCTGAACTGAGCTGAACAGATAGTCCTTTGAAATAATTCTATTAATTAACTCAACTTCTATTTCACTGTTACTGACAGTTTTGTTTGGTTCTGTTCAGCTTAGTAAGCATCATGCTAAGTCGCTTCAGTCTTGTCCGACTCTATGTGACTCCATAGATGGCAGCACACCAGGCTCCGCTGTCCCTGGGATTCTCCAGGCAAGAAAACTGGAGTGGGCTGCCATTTCTTTCTCGAATGCATGAAAGTGAAAAGTAAGCATCATTGAACATGACTAAAATTAAATTTGGCGATTAAAAAAAAAAAAAAACAATAACATAATTTCCCTAGTGGTACAGTGGATAGGAATCTGCCTGCCAAGGCAGGGTACCTGGGTTCAGTCCTTGGTATGGGAAGATTTCACATGCTGCAGAGCAATCAAAGTCCCTATTCTATGACTATTGAACCCACAAGCCCCAGAGCTAGTGCTATAGAGCAAGAGAAGCGACCACAATCAGAAGCCTGTGCACCCCAGCAAAGAGTAGCCATACTTACCATAACTGGAGAAAGCCAGGATGCAGCAGTGAAGACCCAGTGCAGCAAAGTAAAAAAATCATTGAAAATTTAAAAATATAGTAATGACAACAATAACACTTTCCTTAAACATTCTTGGATTTGAGATTGTTTATTTTTATTTAGTTGTTGTTGCCGGCCACACTGCCAGTTTCAGGAATCTTTGTTCTCTGACCAGTGATTGAACTCAGGGACCCGACAGTGAAAATGCTGAGTATTAACCACTGGACTGCCAGTTTTGCCATTGTTTAATCACTAAGTCATTGGACTCTGTAGCCTCATGGACTGTAGCCCGCCAGGCTCCTCTGTCCATGAAATTTCCTAGGTAAGACTACTGGAGTGGGTTGCCATTTCCTTCTCTAGGGGTTCTTCCCAACCAACCCAGAGACTGAATCTGCATCTCCTGTTTGGCAGGTGGATTCTTTACCAGTGAGCCACCAGGGAATTCCCAAATCTGGAGATAATTTGATTATTTATTAGGAATTTTGGGGATGCTAAGTTGTGCAGTTCCTCTCTGCTTTAAAAACTAATAGTTAATGTTACCTTTGTTATCATTTTTTCCATCCTTTATAATTCCCTGTGGGCTTCCCCAGTGCTGCCGTTGGTAAAGAACCTGCTTGCCAATGCAGGAGATGCAAGAGACACAAGTTGATCCCTGAGTTGGTAAGTCCTCTGGAGGAGGGCATGGCAACTCATTCTACTATTCTTGCCTGGAGAATCCCATAGACAAAGGAGCCTGGTCAACTATAGTCTATATGGTCGCAAAGAATCAGACACAACTGAAGCAACTTAGCACACACATGCATACTTCCTTATATAGCATCTTTAGAATGATTGTGACTCTTGGAATTTTTACTTTTTATACAATTTTAAAGGTTACTTTCATTTACAAAGTCATGGCTATATTCTCCATCTTTTACAATACATCCCTTAACCTATCTTGCACCCAATAGTTTATACATCCCATTCCTTCACCCTTATTTTGCCATCCCCCAAAAAACTATTAGTTTTCTCTCTATATCTGTGAGTCTACTTTTTTATGCTATATTCACTAGTTTGTCATAGCTTTTAGATTTCACATTTAAGATATATCATAGAGTATTTATCTTTCTCTGTCTGATTTATTTCACTTAGCATAACGCCCTCCAGGTCTATCCATGTTCCTGAAAGTGGTAATATATATCATTCTCTTTTTATGACTGAGTAGTATTCCTCTGTGTGTGTGTGTGTGTGTGTGTGTGCGCGCGCGCGCACGCGCACACATGCATCACGTCTTCTTTATCAATTCATCTGGTAATAGACACTTAGGCTGCTTCCTTGGAAATTATAATAATGCTGCTATTGAACACTGTTGTTGTTGTTCAGTTGCTAAGTCATGTCCAAGTATTTGCAACCATGTGAAATTCAGCACACCAGGCTTTCCTGTCCTTCACTGTCTCCCAGAGTTTGCTCAAATTCATGTCCATTGAGTCAGTGATGCCATCCAATCACCTCATCCTCTGGTGTCCACTTCTACTCCTGCCTTTAATCTTTCCCAGTATTAGGGTCTTTGCCAATGAGCTGGCTCTTCATATCACATTCACATAGCCAAAGTATCGGTGCTTCAGCATCAGGGTTGATCTCATGTAGAATTGACTGGTTTGATCTTCTTGCTGTGCAAGGGACTCTCAAGAGTCTTCTCCAACACCATATTTCAAAAGTATCAATTCATCAGCGTTCAGCTTTCTTTGGAAAAGCTATAGCTTTGACTATATGGGTCATTGTTGGCAAAGTGATGTCTCTGCTTTTTAATAAGTTGTCTAAGTTGGTCATAGCTTTTCTTCCAGGGAGCAAGCATCTTTTAATTACATTTCATTGAAAAATGAGGTGAATATACTTTTTTTCAATTAGTGTGTGTGATTTCTTATATATATATATATGGCAAGTATCCTTTAATTTCATGGCTGCAGTCACCATTGCAGTGATTTTGGAGCCCAAGAAAATAAAATCTGTCAGTGTTTTCCATATACATATACATATACATATACATATACATATACATATATATGTATATATGTATATATGCATATGTATATATTTATATATATGGATAATTGCTGGATCGTATGGTAGTTTTATTTTTAGTTTTACTGCATTTATACATTCTAAAGTATTTTCAATACTTTATTTTCCTTTTCATAAAAACCTGTTAGTGTTTTCTCTCTAATGGTATTTGCCATTCCTTTTTTTTTTTTTTTTAAGATCGTTATTTAAACCCTATTAAGCATGCTCAAATGACTTTCATAAAATTCTTTTCTGGTTTATCTATAAAAACTTTCTCAGAATTCTCTTCTTCATTCTAGTTTCAAGATAAGTTGATGTATCTATTTGACATAATGTATATTTTTAACTAATGAATTTTACTTTGTAAGGCAGTTTTAGTTTTAGTTTGTAAGGCTATTTAGCAAAACCATATACCCCTATCCTCACACAAGGACTACCTCTCCCACCAGAGGGGTATATTTTTACATTCAAAGGAATCCACATTGACACAACTTCATCACACAAAATTCACAGTTTACGTTAGGGTTCATTATAGGTTTTATACAGTTTATGGGTTTTGACATACATCATGACATTAGCTTAGACACAAAATATATCGTGGAAAATGCTGGCCTGGATGAAGCACAAGCTGGAATCAAGAATGCTGGGAGAAATATCAGTAACCTCAGATACGCAGATGACACCACCCTTATGGCAGAAAGCAAAGAGAAACTAAAGAATTTCCTGATGAAGGTGAAAGAGAAGAGTGAAAAAGTTGGCAAAAAATGAAGATCATGGCATCTGGCCCCATCATGGCAAATAGATCGGGAAACAGTGAGAGACTTTATTTTCTTGGGCTCAAAAATCAATGCAGATGGTGGCTGCAGGAATGAAATTAAAAGAGGCTTACTCCTTGGAAGGAAAGGTTATGACCAACCTAGACAGCATATTAAAAAGCAGAGACATTACTTTGCCAACAAAGGTCTGTCTAGTCAAGGCTATGATTTTTCCCGAAGTCATGTATGGATGTGAGAGTCGGACTATAAAGAAAGGTAACCGCCAAAGAATTGATGTTTTTGAACTGTGGTGTTGGAGAAGACTCTTGAGAGTCCCTTGGACTGCAGGGAGATCTAACTAGTCCATCCTAAAGAAAATCAGTCCTGGGTGTTCATTGGAAGGACTGATGTTGAGGCTGTAACTCGAATACTTTGGCCACCTGATGTGAAAAGCTGACTCATTGGAAAAGACCCTGATGCTGGGAAAGATTGAGGGCAGGTGGAAAAGGGGACGATAGAGGATGAGATAGTTGGATGGCATCACCGACTCAATGGACATGAGTTTGGGTAAACTCTTGGAGTTGTTGATGGACAGGGAAGCCTGGCATGCTGTAGTTCATGGGGTCACAAACAGTCTGACATGACTGAGCAACTGAACTGAATGCATTTCAGTTTACTGTAGTGATGAATAGTATTCAATTGTCTAGAAGTACCACAGTTTATCTATCCATCTACAGAAGGTCATCCTAGTTACCTACAAGATTTGAAAATTAACAATAAAGTTGCCATTAATATCCATGTACTACAAAAAATGCACTCATTTGTTTCTTTTATTGATTTTAATTGGATATTATTTGTCTTTTGCTAGCTTTTCCCCCCTCATTGTAGTATGAAAGATCTTTGAGCGCCAATCCAATCATGAGCCAATTACTTATCATTTTAGACAATTAAGGGTTTGTTAACACCTACAGTTTTTTTATTAATCATTTCTGTAATTTTATGGGAAATGCTTTATATTCTGATCTATAGGTGGAAAATATTAATTGTGGTTTTAATCTTCCTGAATTACTGATTCTTAGTTTGTCTTTACTAGATTTTATTATTTTTTAATGTGAAGTCAAGTGACCATTTGGAAGCAAGTTAAAACAGAGTCTGCTGTACTGATCTTTTGTTATATTACTGATTTCTGAGTGCTAATAAAAGATATGCATGTGAATATTTTTTCACAAATCTATGGATATAATTTTATCTCATATTTCAACTTTTCTACTGCCATATAATATGAGCCATCATATGGTCTGGTCCATAAGCCCAGAGTTTTTAAAATAAGCATAATTTAAAATATTTTAATCTTAATAGTCAAGGATCAATATAGAATTGTTTTATTTGTTTTGAGCCAGTTTTTTTTTTTTTTTCCCCTTGCAGGTAACTATGTCTAAACCACCATAAAACTGCAAAAACTGATCAAACTTCCAGCTATTTTGGTATGCACAAATTTAGTACTGGTTTTGATTTTAAGTTTCTAAACTTCTGTTCTCAATAATTCCATTCAAATGATGGTAGAATATAAAATCTATGAAATCCCTTTTCTTTTATAAAAATTGCTTACATACAAGCTTCTTCACATTAATCGTGTGCTTTCTTTGAAAATAAGCTTTGAAAAAAAAAAAAAAGAAAATAAGCTTTGACACCAAATTTTCCTCATAGCATTTTTCATCTCAGTATTTCTCAGTGTATAGATTAAAGGATTGAACATAGGGGCAATGATAGTGTAAAATAGTGCAAATACCTTATCCTCAGTGTAAGGTAAGAGGTCTAAGGTCTAAGGTAACCAAAGTTTGAAGGTCCAAAAAATTAGATGACTACTGTAATATGAGACCCACAAGTAGAGAAGGCTTTGCATCTTCCCTCAGCTGAGTAATTTCTTAAGGTGAATAATATGATGACATAAGAAACTAATAAGACAATAAAATTAAATAAGGAAACCATTCCTGAATTGACAACCAGAAGGACACCAGTGATGTAGGTATCAGCACAAGCAATTTTAAACATAGGAAAGATATCACAAAAGTAGTGATTATTTTCATTAGAACCACAAAAGGCAACTAGATTATCATTGATAATTGAGGAAAAAAATGGACAGCCCCACCAGGCCAAGTAGCCAAGACTAGAAGATTACATTTTATCCTGTCCATGATAATCATATAATGAAAAGGTTTACAAATGGCAATGCAGCAATCAAAAGCCATGGCAGTAAGAATGAAGACCTCAATACTGCCAGAAAAATGCATTGTAAAAATCTGTAACATGCAATTATCATAAGAAATGTTTTTTGTCCCCCCTAGTAGATCACCAATTAGTTTGGTTATAATACTAGAGGTATAGCAAATGTCTATGAATGATAAGTGACTGAAGAAATACTACATTGGTTGGTTAAAAAGAGGATTGCCTAAAATGGACACAAGGATCAGAAGATTCCCTACCAACAGGATAACATAGCAGAATAAAAAGAGCACAAAGCAAAATGTTTGTATATTCTGGTCATAAGAAAGTCCCAGGAAGATGAATTCGGAGATGTTTCTCTGGTTTTCTATATATGTGAGTTTGTTATATATTATATACAAATGAATTAGGTATCTGAAAAAAAAAATCAGAACAAACAAAACATAAATTTGGTGAAAATTAACAATATGAACACAAAATTATAAACTTTACTAAAAACTAGTTTGTCATTAATGTAATATTATTCTCAACTTATTGAATTAAGCTGCTTTATTTTTAATTGCTTTTTATTTTATAAACCTACTGTGGACAATTTTTGTAATTGAAATAATTATTTTACTGAATTTTATCTTTTCAGTAATGATTTTAAACATTTAAATAATATTTTGAAAATCGAAACATATTTGACTATCAATTATATTATCTAGCTAACAAGATTTTTAATTGACCAAAGTAAAAAAGTGCTTTTCCACATATTTTAAATATATATATATATCAAATACATAAAATTGACCTTCCTTTTTCTAATATATTTGTCCAAATTTTCTGAATTATCTGGGACTGACTCATCAGGAAATGCAAATGTATTTAAGCATCCCAACCTAAACTGGAAAATTCTTACAGAGTGTGCTGTTTATGGCTTATATGAGAAAATGTTGCAAATGAATCATGCTAAACCAGAGTGATTGTTATAATATTAGAAAGTAAAGAATGTTTGAGCACTACTCAGCAAAAGAAAGAATGCATTTAATGATGGATATTGTGAAAAAATTAAGAAATCAATTTATCCTATTTATAATTCAAGTGAAAGGCAATTAAAAATATTACTGTCATTGAAGTTTGTGATGGCAATCATTAAAACATAGATGAAATAAACTATCCACATATATTTGAATTTAGCATATGCCATGACTTTCGCTAGAAATTGGTTATGTTTTATTTACAATCTAAAAAACTGTTGTAAATAAAAAGAGATAATACAGAAGACAACTTTGGACAAACTTTGTGGTCGGATACACATGGTGGTATTTGAGGCATTGATATTAATAAATTAATTAATTCATAGTTATACATATTATGTAACTAACACAAATGTTAAAGACATTAAACTGAGCAAAATAAAGGCTAGAGACAATGCACCATGAGTGTCTCACCCATTGATGATGAATCAGCTGTCCTAAGTAGGTTTGCAAAAGCTAGTACACCTACCTTAGTCTGCATCTGATGTTACAAACAAATCTGTGCCCCAGATGTCTACAAAGAATTCTTTCATAGCAAGGATATATTGAAACCATCAACTCTACTTGAAGAAGGAATTCATAGGCCTAGACCCCATCTTAGGCCTGTTCTTGCTGATCAATCTCAGCCACCTCGCCAATGAACTCTGGACTCTGCTTAGTACCTATGGAAACTACAATAGAAGGATAAGACCCTCTCTGGACAGGGGAATCTTGAAGATCACATCCAGGTTACTCATTGCCTAAGAGAAAACATACTCTAATCACCCTTGCCTCCGGACAGGTCATAAATGCTTTCTGTATCTGTTGGAGTGTAACCTCAGGCTTATTAATTATTAAATGTTTGAACACCTAACAGTTGATAACATTTGAATAATGGGGTTATTGCGATTGTATTTACCCTTTTGTTTAATGTAAGTCCCAAGGAAATTGAGGTGGTGGGTTCGGATATGTACACATGGGGTATAAAAGATTTTCACTAATGCTGGCCAGAGTCCTTGGCCAAGAGGAGACTCTGCCCTGGGCTCTCTGGTGTAATAAACTGCACTCCACTATCTGCATTGTCCTTCTGAGTGAGCTTGTTTCCCAGAAAGCATGGCTATAACATATTAACTGTCAAAATCAATACCTATGTGTTTTACAGTCTTGGAAACTCTTATACATGCCATAGAATTAACAGGCAGACATTTAAAATATCTGTAATGTGGAACATCAACTCTATTTTAAACTATTCAAAAGTCTAAATTTTCAAAGGAGACATTTTCAGTTTGTTTCTACTTTAAGGATAATTATCAACCACAGAATGTTTTCCAGTTAAACTTAACTAATGATAATTGAAAATTTTTATGTGAGATAGCAACATGGCTATAAACAAACAAATTTTTATGTGGGATAGCAACAGCTGCTACTGAACCTGCACACCATAGTGAGGGATACTTGTGTGCCTCAATGAAAAGATCCTGAATGCTGCAGCAAAGTTTACACTGACAAAAATAAGATCTGATGTGGCCAAATAAAAAGATAGAAATAAAAATCAACTCTCAAATTTAAAACAAACAAACAACAACAACAACAAAACAGAATCTAACTAACTTCTCAATGTTGGAGAATAATATAATTACATAAGGAACAAATAAGAGAACAAAGGTAGCTAAAGGGAAGCCATTCCTGAAGGAACAACCACTATGAATGTTCAGAGACAAATGTTCTGATTATTCCTCATCCGGGGCTTCAAGTCATGCTTGAGAGCTGAGAGAAATGCAGGAAAACAGTGAAAGCACTCTTGAATTCTTATCTGAGTAGAAAAAAAAATGCATGGTGATGAGTTATTAGACACCAATTTGTTTTCTGAATATTTACATGTGTAAAGAGAATGGGATAGTTAATGCAAACATGTATTCCATACACTTTTTTTTTTTTTAATTTACTGGAAATTTTTCCAGTAGTCATGTATGGGTGTGAGAGTTGACCCGTAAAGAAGTCTGAACACCAAAGAATTGATGCTTCTGAACTGTGATACTGGAGAAGACTCTTGAGAGTCCCTTGGATTGCAAGGCGATCCAAGCAGTCCATCCTAAAGGAAATCAGTACTGAATATTCATTGGAAGGACTGATATCGAAGCTGAGATTCCAATACTTTGGCCACCTCATGTGAAGAGCTGACTCCTTGGAAAAAAACCCTGATGCTGGGAAAGACTGAAGGCAGGAGGATAAGGGGACAACAGAGAATGAGATGGTTGGATGTCATCACTGACTCTATGGACATGAGTTTAAGTAAGCTGCAGGAGCTGGTGATGGACAGGGAGGCCTGGCTTGCTATAGTCCATGAAGTCTCAGAGTTAGACTCTACTGAGTGATTAACTAACTAACTAATCTGATCTTACTATTAATTGAGGGGAAAAGGGAAAGGGAAAGCTCAGATGAGGAGAATTATTGTCAATTCTCTGTTCTGACCACAGAGATATTAAGGAAAACTCCCAAGTAGAAATTTGTCAAAATGGATGAAATAAAGAGTATTTGGCAATCTCTGAATACACACAGCAGTGGTGACAGGGAAAGAGGCAGTAATGTTAAGGAATGGCTATAAACAAACAAACACAAAAACTGACCAGTGTCACCCTTGAGCTAACTGCTTACTCTTTTTAAACCTCATCTTATTCATCTTATACCTATGATATCATGCCAGAATTCAGATTTCTAATGAGGAGTGCATGAGGTGATTTGAAATAAACCAGTGACAATGTGATATTTAAAACAGATTTTCCTTTTATAGTCTTTCCTCTTTGTCTGATTGGTTTAGAAACACAGAATTGTCATGTACATTTATGCAAAGTCGAATGGAAAAATAAAGACAAAAATGAAAAAATTCACAACATGCAAATGATAACTATGATGAGGTAAACTTTAATTTAGCTCTATGTTAGTGAAAACATTTAAGCTAGTTTAATAAGATTGTTTCTCATAAGGAATATTTAATTCTATTCACTAACCTAATCTTTTGCACTATAAAATATTGTCATCAATTTACTTTATTCTTAGGTAGTACTGAATAAAAATTCTAGTGCCCTTTCTGTTATGTTATTAGCATAAGGGTAAAAATTGGGAAATAGATGGAGAAACAGTGGAAACAGTGTCAGACTTTATTTTGGGGGGCTCCAAAATCACTGCAGATGATGACTGCAGCCATGAAATTAAAAGACACTGCTTGGAAGGAAAGTTATAACCGACCTAGATAGCATATTCAAAAGCAGAGACATTACCTTGCCAACAAAGGTTCATCTAGTCAAGGCTATTGTTTTTCCAGTGTTCATGTATGGATGTGAGAGTTGGAGTATAAAGAAAGCTGAGCGCTGAAGTATTGATGCTTTTGAACTGTGGTTTAGGAGAAGACTCTTGAGAATCCCTTGGACTGTGAGGAGATCCAACCAGTCCATACTGAAGGAGATTAGCCCTGGGATTTCTTTGGAAGGAATAATGCTAAAGCTGAAACTCCAGTACTTTGGCCACCTCATGCAAAGATTTGACTCATTGGAAAAGACTCTGATGCTGGGAGGGATTGGGGGCAGGAGGAAAAGGGGATGTCAGAGGATAAGATGGCTGGCTGGCATCACCGACTCGATGGACGTGAGTTTGAGTGAACTCCGGGATTTGGTGATAGACAGGGAGGCCTGGCATGCTGCGATTCATGGGGTTGCAAAGAGTCAGACACGACTGAGCGACTGAAGTAAACTGAACTGAAGAAGTTCTTAAACTTAAAACTTCCACTGCATACTCAAATTTTTCTTTAATGTATCAAAATGTAGCATGGTATAAACTTACCTTAGTTAATTCAGGTCAGACTAGTCTACTGTGAGATGCCAGATTTTGATATTTTCATGACTGTAGATATTGAAGCATAATCTAGTATATGTCTTAATGGTAATATGAAGGAATGCATATAAACATAAAAATAGTGCACAATGATATTCACTGCCAATTATTAGAAAATGTTTTAACTGTGTATTATTTTAGTAAGAACCTTGTTTACATGTAATGCACCATTAAAATTAAGGCATGATAAATCATTTTACAGTAAACAAATTATCATATACTGCCAAAGAAGTTATAGGCTTTAGAATGAAATTATATAGAATAAATAGAAAGACGATATAATTAGCCTAGCACATGTTTGATGGGGCTCAGGTCGTAAAGAATCCGCCTGCAATGTGGGAGACCTGGGTTTGATCCCTAGGTCAGAAAGATACCTTGGAGAAGGGATGACAACCCATTTCAGTATTCTTGCCTGGATAATTCAATAGACAGAGGAGTCTGGCAGGCTATAGTCCTTGAGTTCACAAAGAGTCAGACAAGACTGAATGACTAACACTTGGACACTTTCCAAAATCCAGGTGCTATGAGTAATAAACTGCCAAAAGTTCTGAGTGGCTATCAGGTTTGTTTCAGTTTGATCAAGAATTTTGCTGTAGATGCCTACTTTGTCAATCCATCCCTAGGATCAAAAACTGCAATAAACTGTGATAAATTACATTTCATAAATAAATTATAAACTAATAATTCAGACACATCCAAATTAATTCTCTGCAAATATTTTGGAAATTTCAATACATCTCAAAAACTCTACAGGCTTGTAAGGGAAATGAACTGTTAGAACTACTGTGTACATCTTTATGCCCCGAGGAAAGCAGGCTAGGAAGTTCAAATGCCAATTGAACATCTCAGTACTAATTCACTAAAAATAAACAAAAAGTATGTTTCAATCCCTTCAAAAGCTAACACAGGTATTTACACCCTATTCATTGCATGCTTATGCCTGAAGAAATTTTGGTTCAAAAGAACAGAATATAAATGAAACTAACAACCATAAATTAACAGGTCCTTGAGAGCTCTAACTGATTATATCCCCAAAGGCATCTTCTAAACAGACCCAAGTCAAATGTTGCTGAGTCACTGTCCTTGGCAATGTCCTTGCTTCCAATGGGACGAGGACTTTCCATAATTTATCTTGATTCAGGCATTTTTTCCCAGGGGTCCTAAAAAGGCTACAGGCAAAACAGTTCAGGGAAACCTGACTGCTCTGCTCTTCCAGCTTTCTGAAGATTAGGAAGAAAACTGATATAGCATGTAATAGTACCAGGCTGGCTTTCAGGAAAATCTGAGCTGAGGTAGGGCAGAGAACCAATTACAGGAATTTTACATTCTAACTATGGACCATTATCAAGATCCTAGCTGTGCAGAGTAGATAAACAAATACAATTGATGACCTTCAATATCATAACTGGTACAAAATTACTTGTTTCAAGGGACCAATTTTGCCAGAATAGATCGTTTGGGAATGGAAGATGAGAAAATAAAAGAGAAAAGCATAAACAGTCTTTTTCTAAAAAAAAGGAAAAATTAGAGGAAGTACTCAATATACAGCAAAACATGTATCCTGTTTCCTCTTCAGTTTTTTTTTGTTTGTTTGTTTGTTTTTTCCCCTTGAAACTGAATATTTATAGGTTGTTTATTCAGTCTCATCCTCATACACTAAAGTTTGATTAGTCTCCCTCTGAAACAAATGCATAAGTATATACTTTTTCAGGCATTTAAAACTTAAGAAAATTGCAGTTTATAGTATCAGACTTGATACAATACTGCTAAGACCAAACTATTTAGCAAATTAATAATAGTAAAATAATTTATTGAGAGATTATTGGGTAGTTCATGTTCACTATTTTATTTAATATGAATGAGTGAGTAAAAGCCACTCAGCTGTGTCTGACTCTTTGCAACCCCATGGACTCTACAGTCCATAGAATTCTCCAGGCCAGAATGCTGGAGTGGGTGCCTTTCCCTTCTCCAGGGGATCTTCCTGACCCAGGTATCGAACCCAGGTCTCACGCATTGCAGGAGGATTCTTTACAAATTGATCCACAAGGGAAGCCCCTTAATATGAATAAGAATGGATATTTTGAGCGAAGTACTGTTAACTCTGCACTTCCCAGATGATGGCTCAGTGGCTTTTTTTGTTTGTTTGTTTTGTTTTTCCACAATGCCAATTCCATTCGTTTATTCCTTCACACCACAAACATTTAACTCCCTTTTTGCAACCTGAATTTACAGAAGCAAATTGCAGAGGAAAAACAGGCATTTTTTAATCCTCCAAAATGCATGTATGAAATATATCACAAACCCTAATATTAAGACACAAACAGGCTTAGCTGAAGCTTTATGGAAATTTCTTAAAATTAGCATGACAGTTTAAATATTTATGCCTCTAAAGGTTTGCACAATCTCTCACATGCTAGTAAAGTAATATTTAAAATTCTCCAAGCCAGGCTTCAGCAATACATGAACCATGCAGTTCCAGATGTTCAAGCTGGTTTTAGAAAAGGCAGAGGAACCAGAGATCAAACTGCCAACATCTGCTGGATCATCATGAAAGCAAGAGAGTTCCAGAAAAAAAAAAAAATCTATTTCTGCTTTCCTGACTATTCCAAAGCCTTTGACTGTGTGGATCACAATAAAGTGTGGAAAATTCTGAAGGAGATGTGAATACCAGACCACCTGACCTGCCCCTTGAGAAATCTGTATGCAGGCCAAGAAGTAACAGTTAGAACTGGACATGGAACAACAGACTGGTTCCAAATAGGAAAAGCAGTACGTCAAGGCTGTATATTGTCACCCTGCTTATTTAATTTCTCTGCAGAATACATCATGACAAACTCTGGGCTGGAGGAAGCACAAGCTGGAATCAAGATTGCTGGGAGAAATATCAATAACTTCTGATATGCAGATGGCACCACCCTTATGGCAGAAAGTGAAGAAGGACTAAAGAGCCTCTTGATGAAAGTGAAAGAGGAGAGCAAAAAAGTTGGCTTAAAGCTCAACATTCAGAAAACTAAGATCATGGAATCTGGTCCCAGCACTTCATGGCAAATAAATGGGGAAACAGTGGAAGCAGCGGCTGACTTTGTTTTTCTGGGCCCCAAATCACTGCAGGTGGTGATTGCAGCCATAAAATTAAAAGACACTTACTCCTTGGAAGGAAAGTTATGACCAACCTAAACAGCTTATTAAAGAGCAGAGACTTTGCCAACAAAGGTCCATCTAGTCAAGGCTATGGTTTTTCCAGTCCTGGTCCTTGCCCATGACTCATGGCCTCAGAGACAGTCTCAGGGCAGATGGTGCTGCCTGCGTGCAAGAATCCCCAGTGCTTGACTCAAATGACCCCAGTGCACACACTCGCCCCCTGGGCACCCCGTGGCTCAGGATGGCCCCTCCTGCCCACCCCCTCCATGCAGTCAGACTTTCCCCTTGCTTCACCTCGGGCCTCAGCCCCACGTCAGACAAGCCCTGGGGCCCCCAGGCCCTGGCCTGTGGGTTATGGCCGTCTCGAATTGTCTTTCCAGGGGCTCATCTGGAAAAAGAAGGAAGGTGCCAATTAGTGGCATCCGTGGCAGCCAGAGCCTCCACAAGTGATGACTCGGCTCTCAGAATGCAGGCCACCCTGGGGTCTCCCTCCCCTCTACTCCCCTCTGCACAGACCCCAGTCACACGACCATGAAAGGCCCGCCTCGGGTCTAGGGCTCGGCCCCTCCCATCAAGCCACGTCAATCCCTCCTTGACACTGCCAGATCTTCTTGGAGTGCCTCCTGCTTGCTTCCCCCTGCCCAAAAACAAAACAAAATAAACAAAACACAAACAAACAAACAAACAAAAAAAACTATGGATGTAAGAGTTGGACTATAAGAAAGGTGAGCACTGAAAAATTGATGCTTTTGAACTGTGATGTTGGAGAAGAATCTTGAGAGTCCCTTGGACTGCAAGGAAATCCAACGACTCCATCCTAAAGGAGATTAGTCTTGGGTGTTCATTGGAAGGACTGATGCTGAAGCTGAAACTCCAATATTTTGGCTGTCTGATGTGAAGAGCTGACTCACTTGAAAAGATGCTGATGCTCTGATGCGAACAGCAGATGCATTTGAAAAGACGCTGATGCTGGGAAAGATTGAGGGCAGGAGGAGAAGGGGACGACAGAGGATGAGATGGTTGGATTGCAACACTGACTCAATGGAACTGGGTTTGGGTGGACTCCAGAGTTGGTGACGGACAGGGAGGCCTGGCGTGCTGCAGTTCATGGGGTCGCAAAGAGTCAGACATGACTGAGTGACTGAACTGACTGAACTGTCTATACATAGTTATTTCAGAAGCAGTTAAGACATTTAATTAATTGTTGGATTAAAAAAAATACTTCAACAAAAAAGCTCTAACAATTGTGTGAAATTTAAGTCACTTACACTTAAACATTTAGGGTCATGATTCACAAAACTTAGAGCATATCATGATTTATTTATGAGTTTTGGAGAGAAGGTAAGTAGTATAAAGAATATTTCCCAGGTAAAATCTATAATGAATGACTTTTAGAAGAATATCTGTAATATGCTTACCTGAAATTAGAGAAAAAGTAACAAAACAAAAACTGTAATACAGGAGACGCAGGAGTCAGGAGTTCGAACCCTGGGATGGGAAGATGCCCTGGAGGAAGAAATGAAAATCCACTCCAGTATTCTTGCCTGGGAAAATCCCATGGATGGAGTGAAGGAGGAAACAGACAGAACAGCTCCATATTGAAAGCAGGACTCCATCTTGGGCCAGACTGTGGACTTTGGGCTGGATGTCCAGTATCTATGGAAAAGACATACCAACTGTAAAACAAGACCCCACCTCACAACCCGGCCCAATTGAAGAGCCCCAGGGCTCATACCTAGACTCTCCAATGCCTAAAAGAATACCCTAATTATCTGTGTTACTGAATAAAATTATACATTCTATTATGCTTATAGAATGTGGTCATATGGAATATGACCACAGACCTATTGATAATTGTCCACTGTTAACTACCTAGGCTTAAGGCATATGAATCACAGATTAACTCTGTTTGTATCTTTCTTTTCATTTGTTCAGACTAGTTTCACGGAATTTGGGGGAGATGGGTTTGGGCATGTACACTTAGGGTATATAAGGTTTTCACAAAACCTGGTTGGGGTCCTTGGCTAAGAGAAAACTCGGCCCTGGGCCTGCTGGTATAATAAACTGCACTCCACTATCTGCACTGTCCTTCTGAGTGAGTCTGTTTCCCAGATTCCATGGAGAAGGAGCCTAAAAGGCTACAGTACATGGGGTCAAGAAGAGTCAGACACGACTGAGCACTCATACAGCACATGTTATTACCTCTATTATGCATATGAGACATCATAGTTTTTAGAGGTTAAATAACAAACTCAACAACCAGGATGCAACAGAATAAAGACCATGGGTATTTGTAAAGTTAATGCTTGCTTCTAGATTTGAAAAATCTAGTAACTCTGAGTAAATAAAATATCCTATCATTAAAAAGAAGTATGTTTTATAGTCAAAAATCTATAAGTATTATGAATTGAGTTTCAGGAAGAGAAAAGCCAATGAAATCAAAACTATATGGAAATGAGGATATATTAAGTTACAAAATTAATGACATAATTGACAGTTCTAAGTAGAGAATACAAAACGCAAAGGTTTATTCTTGATAGAATCAATCACACAGAAAACTTTATTGAAATGAATTAATAGAAAGTAGAGAAAAAGGAGAAAAACAAACACAAATTTTCAATGGAGAAATAGAACTCATATGTTTTTGAAAGTAGTATAAAATTGTACAAAAGTGTTAAAACAATTTGGCAATATCTGCACAAGCTCCATATGCTATGTTCCAACAATTCTGCTTCTAGATATTTATGATAATATATAATTGAGTGACTAATTTCAAGGTATCATCATTTAGATGCAGGTATATAATGTCATGAACTCATACCTGAGATTTGGGACACAATATGTTGCATGAGAATGTGGCTCACACTTAGAGCACCCAGGCCTTGTTATAATATGTTTCAAAGAGTAGATAAGCAAATAAACACAAAACAAGCTCAAAGAAAATTAAGTATCTTTAGACCTACAAGACCTTTTACAACTAACAGCCCCAAAAGATGTCCTTTTCATTACAGGGGACTGGAATGCAAAAGTAGGAAGTCAAGAAACACCTGCAGTAACAGGTAAATTTGGCCTTGGATAATAGAATGAAGTAGGGCAAAAGCTAATAGAGTTTTGCCAAGAGAACACAGTGTTCATAACAAACACTGCCTTCCAACAACACAAGAGACAAGTCTACACATGAGCATCACCAGATGGTCAACACCAAAATTAGATTGATTATATTTTTGCAGCTAAAGATGGAGAAGCTCTATACAGTCAACATAAACAAGACCATGAGCTGACTGTGGCTCAGATCATGAACTCCTTATTGCCAAATACGGACTTAAATTGAAGAAAGTGGGGAAAACCATTAGACCATTCAGGTATGACCTAAATCAAACCCTTATGATTATACAGCGAAAGTGAGAAATAGGTTTAAGGGACTAGATCTGATAGACAGAGTGCATGATGAACTATGGATGGAGGTTTGTGACTTTGTATAGAAGACACGGATCAAGACCATCCTCATGGAAGACAAACACAAAAAAGCAAAATGGCTGTCTGAGGAAGGATTACAAATAGCTGTAAAAAGAAGAGAAGTGAAAATCAAAGGAGAAAGGGAAAGATATAAGCGTCTGAATGCAGAGTTCCAAAGAATAGCAAGGAGAGATAAGAAAGCTTTCCTCAGCAATCAGTGTAAAGAAATAGAGGAAAACAACAGAATGGAAAAGACTAGAGATCTCTTCAGGAAAATTATAGATACCAAGGGAACATTTCATGCAGAGATGGGCTCGATAGAGGACGGAAATTGTATGAACCTAAAAGAAGCATAATTATTAAGAAGAGTTGGCAAGAATACACAGAAGAACTGTACAAAAAAAGAGTGCCACTACCCCGATAATCACGATGGTGTGATCACTCACCTAGAGCCAGACATCCTGGAATGTCAAGTCAGAAAGCATTACTACGAACAAAGCCAGGGAAGGTGACAGAATTCCAGTGGAGCTATTTCAAATCCTGAAAGATGATGCTGTGAAAGTGCTGCACTCAATATGCCAGCAAATTTGGAAAACTCACCAGTGGCCACACGACTGGAAAAGGTCAGTTTTCATTCCAATTCCAAAGAAAGGCAATGCCAAAGAATGCTCAAACTACCGCACAATTGCACTCATCTCACATGCTAATAAATACTCAAAATTCTCCAAGCCAGGCTTCAGCAATACATGAACCATAAAATTCCAGATGTTCAAGCTGGTTTTAGAAAAGGCAGAGGAACAAGAGATCAAACTGCCAACATCTGCTGGATCATCGCAAAAGCAAGAGATTTCCAGAAAAAAATAAGAAAAGAAAAGAAAAAAAAAAAACACATCTATTTCTTCTTTGTTGACTATGCCAAAGCCTTTGACTGTGTGGATTACAATAAAGTGTGGAAAATTCTGAAGGAGATGTGAATACCAGAACACCTGACCTACCTTTTGAGAAACCTGTATGCAGGTCAGGAAGCAACAGTTAGAACTGGACATGGAACAACAGACTGGTTCCAAATAGGAAAAGCAGTATGTCAAGGCTGTATATTGTCACCCTGCTTATTTAACTTATATGCAGAGTACACCATGACAAACTCTGGGCTGGAAGAAGCACAAGCTGAAATCAAGATTGCTGGGAGAAATATCAATAACTTCAGATATGCAGATGACACCACCCTTATGGCAGAAAGTGAGGAAGAACTAAAGAGCCTCTTGATGAAAGTGAAAGAGGAGAGTGAAAAAGTTGTCTTAAAGCTCAACATTCAGAAAACGAAGATCATGGCATCTTGGTCCCATCACTTCATGGGAAATAGATGGGAACAGTGGAAACAGTGTCAGACTTTACTTTTCTGGGCTCCAAAATCATTGCAGATGATGATTGCAGCCATAAAATTAAAAGACGCTTACTCCTTGGAAGGAAAGTTGTAACAAACCTAAATAGCATATTCAAAAGTAGAGACATTACTCTGCCAACGAAGTCCAGTTTCGTCAAGGCTATGGTTTTTCCAGTGGTCATGTATGGGTGTGAGAGTTGGACTGTGAAGAAGGCTGAGCACCAAAGAATTGATGCTTTTGAACTGTGGTGTTGGAGAAGACTCTTGAGAGTCCTTTGGACTGAAAGGAGATCCAACCAGTCCATTCTAAAGATATCAGTCCCGGTGTTCATTGGAAGGACTGATGCTGAAGCTAAAACTCCAATACTTTGGCCACCTCATGTGAAGAGTTGACTCATTGAAAAAGACCCTAATGCTGGGAGGGATTGAGAGCAGGAAGAGAAGGGGATGACAGAAGATGAGAGGGCTAGATGGCATCACTGAGTCGATGGACATGAGTTTGAGTGAACTCTGGGAGTTGGTGTTGTACAGGGAGGCCTGGCATGCTGCGATTCATGGGGTAGTAAAGAGTTGCACACGACTGAGTGACTGAACTGAACTGAGACTTAAAATGAGATTTATAGCCATTTCATGTTCAGGGCCCTCAGTTTCTAGGGCTAGTCTTCTTACAACATGTACTTGTGTGGATGAAGCACATGAGATAAGAATCCCAGCAAACTGGGCACATCAGGATTTAGGAAAGCAAATGTACCATAAACCACCTTTCAGTGGGCTGACAGTTTCTCAGATGAAAACTCTCAACCACACCTAGAATATTTATTACATATCAGTCATTAAGCTAGGAACATCATATGGACTATATCCAAAGTTACGTGGGTAAACTATTATTTAATATAACTTAAAAGTGATGCTTGTATATATATATATATATATATATATATATATATATATATATGGGTAACAGAAGATGAGATGGTTATATAGCCTCACCAATTCAATGAATATGATATTGAGAAACTCCTGGATATAGTGAAGGACAGGGGAGTCAGGCAGGCTGTAGCAGATGGAATTGCAAAGAGTTGGACCCAACTTAGAAACTGAACAGAAGAAATTTATTTTTATGGATTTATATATACATATTGAAGTAGGAAATGGTAACCCACTCCAGTATTCTTGCCTGGAGAATCCCATGGCCAGAGGAGCCTGGAGGGCTACAGTCCATAGGGTCACAAAAAGTTGGACATGACTGAAGTGACTTAGAATGCACACATATGTATATAGATAGAGATAGAGATACAGATAAATATAGATATAGCTATATAGATTGTTGTTGTTCAGTTGCTAGGTTGTGCCTGACTCTTTTTGACCTCATGGAGTGTAGTCCACCAGGCTCCTCTGTCCATGAAATTTCCCAAGCAATACTGGAATGGTTGCCATTTCCTTTTTCAGGGGATCTTCTAGATCCAGGGATTCAACCTGTGCCTGCTGCTTGGCAGACCAGTTGTTTAACACTGAGCTACCTGGAAAGCCCCATATTAATGGAGGGATTTTCTTAAATTACGCATTGACAACTGTAAATATTTCTTAAATCTTCTGTTTTTCACTAACATGCTAAGCAAAACATAAATAGCTAATCTTACTTTAATATATTTTGTATGTAGCCTTGTGCAATATCGTCTGATTTTTTGCCAATTTGTGAACTTCAAGAAAAGGAAAAAAAATGATAATAAAATTTTATTTATTTGCATAGCATTTCTGTGATGGGATGATAATTTCCCATCCAACTCCAATACTCTAAAGCCCCCCACACCATATATACACAGACACAATCATTACATGCACACAAAGATACACACAGCATGCATATACATTCTATACATGTATACTTTAAAGAAATCCAAATGCTTTTGGAAAAAAATTACATTAAACCAGATCAAATGTTACTATGAATGTTTTGTCAAATCTAATTTACAACGGAATGGGCAGAATATTTTCTCATCATATTCCAATGTATCCAGAAGAGAAAGAAAGTTATTATCTTCATATGAAATAAAGAGACTGTGAGATATTTCCCCAGCAAAAATAAGTTTATTCACTATTAACAGAGAATCACAATGTGGGGTCTGAAACCCTGGCAAGAAAAATACATGAGCCTGTGTAAGTCCTCGAAAAACAAGTGTGAAGGAGAAATTATTTATACAGAGAAAAAGGCAGGTTATAACAAATAAAGAGGTCATGGCTTTTCTTTGGCTGAGCCTCTGTCAGGAAAGGAAAGTCTTTTCTTTTGTATTTTGGGCTGTGTTGTCACAAGGTGTAAAATGTCCCTGCTACTGATCTACCAATACAATTTAATTGAGGTTTCTCTTTATTAATTTTTTTTTTCACTGTTCTAAGAGCTGGAACATTAGAAGAAGGGATCTTGATAGTTAAGACAATATTTAACATAGTCTCTGTGTGTCTTTCCTGGGTTTTGTCTTGGTTGAGAGTCAGGAGTAACTTCGTCAAGAAAACTGTGTGGAAGATACGTCATCATTTGACTGAGAAAAGAAAAGTGCTTGGGCAGAGTGAAATGTCTAGTCAAGTAGGAACCAAAGTTAGAAGCTGAGATTGTGTTATGTGATTCAGTGAATACAAGGGTAAGGGACAATCAAAGAGCCATACCTTCTCAATGCATTAAATAAATAAGTAAAATATATATTATTGGGGATTGAAAGTCTGCTGGATTTCAATCACTCCATGATTGAAACATGAGGACATATGTTAAAATTTTAGCCTTTCTGACATTATTATTAATGCATGATTGTTAATGACATGAATGCAAGTTCTAGATATGTGAGAAAAAATCCATGAAGTTAAACAAAGAGAAAAAAAAGAATTTTGTATTTAATTCAGAAACTTTTGCTACATCTTAATTTATCCTGGAAAAAGAGATAAAAGATAATTAAGATATGGCACACAATATTCTGTCTAAGTCATTAGACAGAAGAAAAACCCAGTCATTAGACATTTTCTAAGTCATTAGAAAAACCCAGTTCATAAGAAGAAACATAAGATGCCAGGTTATTTGAAATAGAGCCAGAAATCCTGGAATGTGAAGTCAAGTGGGCCTTAGAAAGCATCACTATGAACAAAGCTAGTGGAGAGGATGGAATTCCAGTTGAGCTATTTCAAATCCTAAAACATGATGCTGTCCAAGTGCTGCACTTAATATTTCAGCAAATTTGGAAAACTCAGCAGTGGCCACAGGACTGGAAAAGGTCAGTTTTCATTCCAATCTCAAAAAAAGGCAATGCCAAATAATATTCAAACTACTGCACAATTGCACTCATCTTACTCACTAGTAAAGTAATGATAAAAATTCTCCAACCCAGGCTTCAGCAGTACATGAACCATGAACTTCCAGATGTTCAAGCTGGTTTTAACACAGGCAGAGGAATCAGAGATCTAATTACTAAAATCGACTGGATCATCGAAAAAGCAAGAGTTCCAGAAAAATATCTATCTCTGCTTTATGGAATATGTCAAATCCTTTGACTGTGTGGATCACAATAAACTGTGGAAAATTTTGAAAGAGATGAGAATACAAGACTACCTGATCTGACTCTTGAGAAATGTGTATGTAGGTCAGGAAGCAACAGTTAGAACTGGGCAAGAAACAACAAACTGGCTCCAAATAGGGAAAGGCTGTATATTGTCACCTTGCTTATTTAACTTATATGCAAAGCACATCATGAAAAACACTGGGCTGGAAGAAGCACAAGCTGGAATCAAGATTGTTGGGAGAAATATCAATAACCTCAGATATGCAGAAGATACCACCATCATGGTAGAAAGTGAAGAAGAACTAAAGAGACTCTTGACGAAAGTGAAAGAGGAGTGAAAAAGTTAGCTTAAAGCTCAACATTCATAAAACTAAATTATGGCATCTGGTCCCATCACTTCATGGCAAATAGATGGGGAAACAGTGGAAACAGTGACATACTTTATTTTGGGGGGCTCCAAAATCACTGCAGATGGTTATTGCAGTCATGAAATTAAAAGACGCTTACTCCTTGGAAGAAAATTTATGACCAACCTAGATAGCATATTCAAAAGCAGAGACATTACTTTGCCAACTAAGGTCCGTCTAGTCAATGCTATGGTTTTTCCAGTGGTTTTGTATGGATGTGAGATTTGGACTGTGAAGAAAGCTGAGCACTGAAGAATTGATGCTTTTGAACTGTGGTGTTGGAGAAGACTGTTGAGAGTCACTTGGACTGCAAGGAGATCCAACCAGTCCATTCTGAAGGAGAACAGCCCTGGGATTTCTTTTGAGAAAATGATGCTGAAGCTGAAACTCCAGTACTTTGGCCACCTCATGCGAAGAGACTCTGATGCTGGGAGGGATTGTGGTCAGGAGGAGAAGGGGACAACAGAGGATGAGATGGCTGGATGGCATCACTGACTCGATGGATGTAAGTCTGAGTGAACTCCTTGAGTTGGTGATGGACAGGGAGGCCTGGCGTGCTGCGATTCATGGGGCGCAAAGAGTCGGACATGACTGAGTGACTAAACTGAGCTTAACTGGACATAAAAAGAAAAGTGAAAAGAAGACCTCAGTTACCATTATAAGAAAATAATGTTTTTACTGTGTCACAAACAACTTTAAAAACTTACCTGCAACAGAGAAGCAGGTCTCCACCATTCTGTTTCTCTGTGGCCTGAGTATAACAGGGAGACCAAGCCTCTTACATCTGAATCTGTAGCTCTAGGGACTCAAACCCTGGAGGACCACTAGCAACATTTTCCTCAGAAGCATCACATCAGATCATTAAGGCAAATGGCACGCCTCATACCATTTTTAATGACTAGAAATTTTTTGGAATTACACAAAAAATTGTGGCTTGAAATTGGCTGCTGGGATTTGTTTCCATGTAATTAAAATGCCCCTGGAATAATGACATGAAATTGAAGCTAATGGAAAAAAGTCATATATGTGTGTGTGTGTGTGTGCGTGTGTATATACACACACATAAAATGATGTCTAAAATTGGAAGTTTATATACATAATTTTCTTTGCAATTTGGTTTAACATTTTCCAACTTTTTTCACACATGATATACACAGTGTTGCAAATATTTTCATAGAAAGCATTTTATCAGATGTATATTTCATGTTTGAATTATAATGAACAGGACACAAGTCAATTCACAGTCAGCTACATCAGCAGTATGTGAACCATGCACTTCCAGATGTTCAAGCTGGATTTAGAAAAGGCAGAGGAACCAGAGATCAAATTGCCAACATGTGCTGGATCATCAAAAAAGCAAGAAAGTTCCAGGAAAACATCTATTTCTGCTGTATTGACTATGCCAAAGCCTTTGACTGTGTGGATCACAATGAACTGCAGAAAATTCTGAAGGAGATGGGAAGACCAGACCACCTGACCTGCCTCTTGAGAAACCTGTATGCAGGTCAGGAAGTGCAGTTAGAACTGGACATGGAACAACAGACTGGTTCCAAATAGGAAAAGGAGTATGTCAAGGCTGTATATTGTCACCCTGCTTATTTAACTTACATGCAGAGTACATCATGAGAAACGCTGGGCTGGAAGAAGCACAAGCTGAAATCAAGATTGCCAGGAGAAATATCATTAACCTCAGATATGCAGATGACACCACCCTTAGAGCAGAAAGTGAAGAACTAAAGAGCCTATTGATGAAAATGAAAGAGGAGAGTGAAAAAGTTGGCTTAAAGCTCTACATTCAGAAAACTAAGATCATGGCATCTGGTCCCATCACTTCATGGCAAATAGATGGGAAACAGTGGGAAAAGTGGCTGTCTTTATTTTTCTGGGTTTCAAAATCACCACAGATGGTGATTGCAGCCATGAAATGAAAAGACGCTTACTCCTTGGAAGGAAAGTTATGACCAACTTAGACAGCATATTAAAAACTAGGGACATCAATTTGTAAACAAAGGTCCTTCTAGTCAAGGCTATAGTTTTTCCAGTGATCACATATGAGATCACGTATGAGAGTTGGACTATAAAGAAAGCTGAGCACAGACAAATTGATGCTTTTGAACTGTGGCGTTGGAGAAGACTCCTGAGAGTCCCTTGGACTGCAAGGAGATCCAACCAGTTCTTCCTAAAGGAGATCAGTTCTGGGTGTTCATTGGTAGAACTCATTTTGAAGCTGAAACTCCGATACTCTGGCCACATGATGCAGAGAGCAGACTCATTTGAAAAGACTCTGATGCTGGGAAAGATTGAGGGCAGGAGGAAAAGGGGACAGCAGAGGATGAGATGTCTGGATGGTATCACCGACTCAATGGACATGGGTTTGGGTGGACTCCGGGAGTTGCTGATGGACAGGGAGGCCTGGCATGATGCAGCTAATGAGGTTGCAAGGAGTTGGACACGACTGAGCAACTGAACTTAACTGACCCTGTGTGTAATGGGACCCCCTATGATGTACAGGGAAGGCTGACATGCTGTAATCCATGGGATCACAGAGTCGGACATTCCTGAGTGAATGAACTGAACTGATGATGGAGTCATTAATATTTGATTTCCATCCAACTGAAATCAGACAAGGACACTATCCTGGCCTCTTTTTGTGGCTGAACTCACTGTTGACCTCTTCCCTCATCTGTTTGTATAAAATAAACACATGGCATCTTCCATATAGCTCACACAACAATTTGCCAGTTCTGTGAAACTGTACCACTTTATTTGTAAATCAGTTTGTGAAAAGTTGTCTAGGTGACTTTTGAATGATATTCAAATAGGCCTTTATCTTATATTTCAACAAAATTTCGTCAGTTTTGATTGACAAATGAGAGAAGAATTTAGGTTTGTCTCTGTCAATTTTTCTGAAACAGCATAATTTATTCTCCTCTAGTGTAATTGCATCCAGAATAACTATATTGCTCTCCTCTAGTATAGTATAACTATAACCTATAACATTACTCTTATAGGATTAAAACAAGCTCCAGAGGCATCCATACCATGACTCCTTTTTCTCATGATTTTCCTAGAGAGAGGTCAGTCTAAGTAATATAGAGATGCTTTGAAAATACTAATGTCCTGGATTTATGATTTTCTTGTGATATTCTTGCCACATATCTTTGGCTAAGAGATTAATCAACATATTAAGTTGTGGTCATATTTTTTAGCCTCTGATCATGCATCTTAAAAGGTTAAATATTTAGAAAGATCGCTTTATTAGTTTCCTATTGTTACTTTTAAAAATTTGCCACAAACTTGGTGGCCTATAACAATTCATAATTATTATCTTGGTAGCAAGAAGTCCAAAATGAGTCTTATGGGGCTTGAGACAGGGAATGGGCACAGCTCTTTCCTTCTGGAGATTCCAGGAACCATTCATCCTTCTCTTTTTCCTGCTTCTGGTGGCTGCTGGCATTCCTTGACTTACAGCAGGCTCACTCCAGTCTCTGGTGCATTGTCACATTTTCATCTCCTCCGTAACAAATCTCCCCCATCTTCTTCTTGTAAAGACCCTTATATTTTGTACTCAGATGATCTTCCTATCTCAAAGTACTTATCACAGCTGTAAAGTCCCCTTATAATAGACGGTCACTCACAGATTCCAGAGTTTAGAGCCTGAGTGACTTTGGGAGCTATTATTCAGTCTCTCACAGTAATTCTCTAATTTTGTCCTGAGAAGACTTTGTAAGTGTGTATGTATTTGTGTGTAGGCACATGAATGTATTTGTGTATTTATATGCTTACACTGTCATGCGTGTATTTATCTATCTTCTTCTTCCACCAAGATACACAAAGTATTGAAGAATTATACTTGTTATGAGGAAATAACCACCCCCGCCCCTCAGGACTTTGTTGCTGTTATAGTCCTCTACTGTATCTGCACTTATTTGAAAAATTTGTCTTCTGTTTGTATCATCTTCTCCATTTAATAAAGAGATGAAATTTGCTGCTTTCTTCTCTTTCCCACTTTTATTGAGGCATACTATTTCCTAGCTTTATTAACTTATAACACTATACAATTTTAATGTGTACAATGGGATGATTTGATATACACATGTATTGGGAAACATTACAATAAAGTTAGTTAGCATATCTGTCATCTCACATAGTTACTAATGTGTGTGTGGTGAGACCATTAAGATCAACTTTTTAGAAACTTTCAAGTATACACTAGAGTATTTTTTAACTACAGTCACCATGTTGTACATTGGGTCTTCAGAACTTATTGTCTTCTTTTTTTTCTGAAAAGCTTATTTATCTATTTATTTATTTTTAATTTATTTATTTTAATTGGAAGCTAGTTACTTTACAATATTGTGGTGGTTTTTGCCATACATTGACATGAATCAGCCATGGATGCACACACGTTCCCCATCCTGAACCTCCCTCCCACCTCCCTTCATCCTTCAGGGTCATCCCAGTGCACCAGCCCTGAGCACCCTGTCTCGTGCATCGAACCTGGACTGGCGAACTTATTGTCTTATAACTGGAAGTTGCACCCTTAGACCAGTATCTCCCTGCTTCCCTCACTCCCTAACCCTTGCAAACCACCATTAAACTCTGTTTCTATGAGATCATATTTTCTGATTCCATATATAAGTGAGATGACATGGCATTTGTCTTTCTTTGTGTTAGTTTATTTAGCATATTGCCCTCAAGATTCATCCATGTTGCTGAAAATGGTAGGATCTCCTTCTTTTCTATACCTGAATAATATTATATATTATTATACATACTCATAAAATTCTTAATCCTTTCATTTGTCAATGGACACTTATGATACTTGTATGGCTTCCATGTCTTGACTATTGCAAATAATGCTGCAATGAATGTAGGGGGGCAGATATCTCTTCAAGATAAATTGATTTCATTTCTTTTGGACATGTACTCAAAAGTGAGATTACCAAATCATACGGTAGTTGTATGTTCATTATTATGCACCATTTTCCATACAGTCACCAACAGTGCACCAAATTCTGTTTTCTCTTCACTATTAGCAAATTTTCTCTCCTCTCCCTCTTTTTTTTTGTCTTTCTGTTTAATGTTTGGATAATAAGCATTCTGAAAAAGGTGTTGCTGCTGCTGAGTCGCTTCAGTCGTGTCGGACTCTATGCAACTCCATAGACGGCAGCCCACCAGGCTCCTCCATCCCTGGGATTCTTCAGGCAAGAACACTGGAGTGGGTTGCCAATTCCTTCTCCAAAAGGTATTAGTGATATTTCATTTGGGGTTTAATTTGTATTTCCCTAATTATCAGTGATGTTGAACATGTCTTCATGTATTTTTGGCTATGTGTATATTTTCTTTGGAAATAAGCTGCTTCTCTTCTGGAAAAAAATTTCATTATGATTATGTTGTAAATCAAGGTGACTCTGCCTTTTGGCTAAAATTTTAGTTTTTTCCATGAGTTAAATATTTCAGAGTACTAAATGAGCAGTTTCATTTTTTAAGTTTTCTAGAGCCTGCTTTTTTTCTATACTAATATATCATTTGATAAGAACCATTTACCATTCACAGCTCTTCTAAATCTTCTACATGTGAAATGTTTAAATGGTTTTAGATTTACAACAGAGATTTTTGTCACACTGGTTATAAACAAGAAAACTAAATATGAAGACACGTTGTTTTATCAACTCCAAACTCCCTGAACATCAAAAAGTAATTGCTTCCTAGAAAAAGATATTTTGGTACTTTTAATGATCTCCCTTGGGGAAGAAATAAAGAACACTGAGACTTTCCATTGTGACTTTTCTTTGCCATTGAAGCACTGAGAGCTCGATTAAAAAAAAAAAATTGCTTATTTTTTTTTTTTTTTTAGAACACTACATCACAGATCAAAGATCCTTTCATAACTTCCTGGCAGTTCAGTTCTATTCAGTTCGGTGCCTCAGTTGTGTCCGACTCTTTCAATCCCATGACCCATGGCACACCAGGCCTCCCTGTCTATCATCAGCTCCTGAAGTTTACCCAAAGTTATGTCTATTGAGTAGGTGATGCCATCCAACCATCTCATCCTCTGTTGTCCCCTTCTCCTCCTGCCCTCAATCCCTCCCAGCATCAGGGTCTTTTCCAATGAGTCAGCTCTTTGCTTGAGGTGACCAAAGTAATGGAGTTTCAACCACAACATCAGTCCTTCCAATGCACACCCAGGACCTATCTCCTTTAGGATAGCAGTTCATTCCCTTCTTATTCCTTGGTGAGTAACTTAATCTATAATTTGATTATTTTCACTCCCATGATATTGTTTATCTTGTAGTACCTATGTGAATATTTATAATCAAGATATATAGTATTCACTGTACTTTTGATTATAGATGAGATTGAATGATATTTATGCTAACTGGTATACTTATCTAATGCAATAGTTTTAACTTGTACAGTATTTAATTGTGTGACTATATCATTTTTAAAAAATTTCCGTTAAGGCTATTTTCATTTTTTGTTATTGCAATCTATATGCAGCTGAATGTTTTTTCATATCTTTTTGTGCACGTACATTTGAGTTTCTCCAGAGCAGTGATTTGCCATGATTTTTCATGTGATGACATACACAGAAAAAAAATACCTGTTGGATACACAAGGAAAAACTGAAGATGATTTATTCCACATATTTTCTCAGTTTTATAACTTCTTTACTGTATTTTCCTAAGTATTTTGTCATCGATATTGTAATATTTATATTTACTAGATACTTATTGTAGATATTGATCTTCAGCTTTTTAAATATATTTATGTTTTTTCTCTCATTCTGAGGCTTCTTTTTAATGTTTCCATGTGCTTCAATATAACATATTTTAATTCTAACATGGTACGTTTATTTTTATTTTTAATACTTACCTACACTGAATTCATAATTTGTTCATTGCCTTAAGAGAGACCAACTTTTATAAGAACATTAGCATAACAAGTAAGTATAATTGCTTATAGAGAGATTTTTACAGACTTTCTACAGGGTTTTTTACATATTTGAGACACATTTTCTTGTGAATCATATAATTTTTCTGGAACCTGAATAATTTTGAGGTGCTATACTTCAGGAATAGGAATATGAGTGTCATTATTTCAAGCTTTCCAATAAGCACAATTATCACTTGGTAGGTGTCCCAAACTAGTTTAGCCAGAAATATGTGGAATGATCCAGTATCATTCTGGCTTTTAATTCAAGTTATAAACAAATTTCTCCAATTGTGGTGGACCAGAATCAACCTAATCAAAGATATGATTTATCAATTATATCTAGAACCCTACAAGTTTGAATTTCTGGATCCAAGTAATTCAAATGAACTAATATATCTACAGTATTAACTACATTACTGAATAAACTCTTCAGATTTTCTGAAATCTGTATTACCTTATAAAGGGCAAAATCCCTAAATTGAACATGACCAGTTTTAATAAACTACATTCAAGGTCTAATTATGAGACACTTTTGATAATGAAAGTGTCATTTCTGTGGTTCTGAAAACTGCAAGAGTCAAATGTTTATAGAAAATGCAACTACAACTAAATACTTAAAATTAGATAAAGAAATATATTTCAGGGTACCGTACTCAGCAATAGAAGCATTTACATAAGTATGGTTATGTTTTTATCTTTGAGTGTATTATTTACATTGTTTTACCTTTTTAAATTTCATGTGACAACTATATTCGTTAAAGAGACATCACCTAGGTGAAGTGTTAATCACTCAGTAGTATCCATCTCTTTGTGACCTCATGGACTATAGCCAGGTTACTCTGTCCAGGGGATTCTCCAGACAAGCATACTGGAGTGGGTTGCCAATTCCTTATCCAGGGGAACTTCTCAATCTGGGGATCGAACATGGGTCTTCTGCACTGCAGGAGTATTCTTTACCATCTGAGCCACCAGGGAAGCTCCCTTACCTAGGTGAACACAGTACTAATTATTATGAATTATTATTATTATTATAAATCATTATTATTATTACTATTATTTAGTCAGAAATTTTCATTTTTTTTAATCTTTTAGTCATCTGACAAGTATTCACTGAAGGCCAAACATCTTTCTAGGTAATTTTTTAGGCATTAAAGATATAATATACAATAATAATACCAGAAATTTCTGCTCTCTTGGAGTGTATACAAGGAGAAGGAAATAAGAGACAAATAAATTGTTGCATGTATTAAACATATCATCAATTTCTAGGAAAAAATATAAATCAAGTTAAGGGAATAAGGAGTGATTATCTCATTATGTTAGGCTTTCAAAAAAACTTTCTTGGAAGGTGATAGTTGAATATGCACATACATGATTTAATTGAAATATATTTATTAATGCTGGATTGAGCACTAAAATATTTTGGTGTCTATTAACTTCTTTACAAGGTGTTTCATGTTTTTGTATTTCAAGTATTATGTCAGTGAGTATATCAGTATGTATACTGTATGTCAGTGAGTTCAGTGTGAGGATTAGTGTGGTATAAAAGAGACTCTACTTGAACAATTATTTATGAGAATTTGGAACTGAGCATACTATAGAGGGGCTTCCCAGGTGGCGCTAGTGATAAGGTACCTGCAGGAGAATAAGCGACTGGGGTTCAATCCCTGCATCCAGAAGATCCCCTGGAGGAGGGCATGGTGACCCGCTCCAATATTCTTGCATTAGAATCCCATGGGCAGAGGAGCCTGGAGGCTACAGTCCAGGGTCTCAAAGAGTTAGACACGAGTGGAGTGACTTAGCACACAGCATGCACATAATATATAGAGAAAGGATGATGATGTGTGGAAGGCACAGGTAGACAGGACTCTGTGATGTCCACAGGTAGAAAGTATCTTTAAAATAGTGACAGAAGGGAAAGCTAGGAAATGATGACTATGAACTTTCTTAGTTCATTGAATTGGCTAAAGTAAAACAAGATCTAAAAAGGCAGCAGATTATTCATATCAAATATGTTAACTATGATGGATTCACAGTAGGGAGTACAACTGAAAGGATGAGTGTAAGAAATAGTCTACGCTCAGCTGTAGCATCAGCCAAAAGGATGGAAACAGCTTCTGGGGAACAATAGTTGTATAAAGTGTAGGTTTACAAACATCCAGGAAGCAGTTATGTACCAACAATACTAAAAATGAGTTTTTTTTTTTTTTTTTTGAGAATTGTGTGTGGTTTAGGAGGAAAGAGAGAGAAGCAGAATTCACACACCCTCCTTCCCTGTGTGTCTCTGTATATCTTTTTCTGTATCTTACAAGGACACTCATTAGATTTTGGGTTCACTTTAAGCTCATCTTAACTGTTACCTTAATTACATCTGCAAAGATCTTATTTTCAAATAAGGTGACATTCTGAGGTCTTGGTGACATGGATATTTGGGGGACATTATTCATCCACAGCACTTCCATGGTGGCTCAGAAGGTAAAGAATCTCCTTGAAATGCAGAAAACCCAGATTCAAACCCTGGGTCAGGAAGATCTCCTGGAGAAGGCAATGGCTACCCACTCCATTATTCTTTCCTTGAGAATTCCATGGAGAGAGGATCCTGGCAGGCTATAGTCTGTGGGGTGGCAAATAGTCGGACATGACTGAACAACTCACAGTTTCACTTTTCACATACCCACAACACACATCATTTTACACGTTATACAGCTATTTTATTTGACATTGAACTGAATGGAAACTAAAAGATCAAATAGGCAACTTATGACTCTAAATTTATGATCTAGAGAGTTGACTACATAATTTGAGTCATCATCTCTATAAGAATATTTAATCAACACTATGTAACAGATCAAAAATTTTTTTGGACATACACATATTCAACCAAATTGTATTAAGTGATTAATTTCCTGATGCTCTCTTTCACAACTTTGTTCCTGAGGCTATAGATCACAGGGGTCAGCATGGGACTCAGTTCAGTTCAGTTCAGTTGGTCAGTCGTGTCCGACTCTGAATCCCATGAATCGCAGCACGCCAGACTTCCCTGTCCATCACCAACTCCCGGAATTCACTCAGGCTCACGTCCATCGAGTCAGTGACGCCATCCAGCCATCTCATCCTCTGTTGTCCCCTTCTCCTCCTGCCCCCAATCCCTCCCAGCATCAGAGTCTTTTCCAATGAGTCAACATTTCACATGAGATGGCCAAAGTACTGGAGTTTCAGCTTTAGCATCATTCCTTCCAAAGAAATCCCAGGGCTGATCTCCTTCAGAATGGACTGGTTGGATCTCCTTGCAGTCCAAGGGACTCTCAAGAGTCTTCTCCAACACCACATTTCAAAAGCATCAATTCTTCAGCCCTCAGCCTTCTTCACAGTCCAACTCTCACATCCATACATGACCACTAGGAAAACCATAGCCTTGACTAGATGGACCTTAGTTGGCAAAGTAATGTCTCTGCTTTTGAATGCGCTATCTAGTTTGGTCATAACTTTCCTTCCAAGGAGTAAGCGTCTTTTAATTTCATTGCTGCAGGCACCATCTGCAGTGATTCTGGAGCCCCCCAAAATAAACTCTGACACCGTTTCCACTATTTCCCCATCTATTTCCCATGAAATGATGGGACCGGATACCATGACCTTCATTTTCTCAATGTTGAGCTTTAAGCCAACTTTTTCACTCTCCTCCTTCACTTTCATCAAGAAGCCTTTTAGTTCCTCTTCACTTTCTGCCATAAGGGAGGTGTCATCTGCATATCTGAGGTTATTGATATTTCTTCCAGTAATCTTGATTCCAGCTTGTGTTTCTTCCAGTCCAGCGTTTCTCATGATGTATTCTGTATATAAGTTAAATAAGCAGGGTGACAATATATAGCCTTGACATACTCCATTTCCTATTTGCAAGCAGTCTGTTGTTCCATGTCCAGTTCTAACTGTTGCTTCTTGGCCTGCATACAGATTTCTCAAGGGGTATGTCAGGTGATCTGGTATTCCCATCTATCTCAGAATTTTCCACATTTTATTGTGATCCACACAGTCAAAGGCTTTGGCATAGTCAATAAAGCAGAAATAGATTTTTTTTTTCTGGAACTCTCTTGCTTTTTCCATGATCCAGCAGATATTGGCAATTTGATCTCCGGTTCCTCTGCCTTTTCTAAAACCAGCTTGAACATCAGGGAGTTCACGGTTCACATACTGCTGAAGCCTGGTTTGGAGAATTTTGAGCATTATTTTACTAGCATGTGAGATGAGTGCAATTGTGTGGTAGTTTGAGCACTCTTTGGCATTGCCTTTCTTTGGAATTGGAATGAAAACTGACCTTTCCAGTCCTGTGGCCACTGCTGAGTTTCCCAAATTTGCTGGCATATTGAGGGCAGCATTTTCACAGCATTATCTTTCAGGATTTGAAACAGCTCAACTGGAATTCCATCACCTCTCCTAGCTTTGTTCCTAGTGATGCTTTCTAAGGACTCACCACTGTATAAAATATATAACCTACTTTGTCCATGAGCCAAGAGTTTTTGGAGCTGGCTACACGACAAAGAAACAGAACAGTCCCATGGAACCTGGTGATGGCGGTCAGATGGGAGGCACAAGTAGAGAAGGCTTTTTGGCGAATCCCAGCAGAGGACGTTTTTATGATAGTGACAAAAATAGAAAAATAAGTAGTGAGGATAATTGTCGGGCTGCTCACCTCATTGAATATGGCAATGGCAAAATAGCTCTTGGCTGATGAAGGGATCAGAGCAGAAGATTGAAACAATGACAGAGAGCTCATACAGGAAATTATTTATGATGTTAGACCCACAGAAGGATAATGTCTGGATAGGACAGGTGAATGTCAGGGAGGAGACTACAGCCCACGTGCAGGGACCAGCCACTGACAATGCACAGAGCTCTGGGGACATGACCACTGTATAGAGTAGTGGCTTACAAATGGCCACACATTGGTCATAGGCCATCACTGCCAACAGGAATGTCTCTGCCACTGCAAACATACAAGCTGAGAAGAATTGCATGATGCATCCTGTGAAAAGATGGTTCTATCTTCCACACCAAGTTATCCAAGAGTTTGGGTGTAACTGTGGTGGAAAGCAGAAATCAACAAAGGACAAGTGACTGCAAAAAATGTACATGGGGGTGTGGAGTTTGGGCCTGATCCTGATGATGGTGATCATGCCCATGTTCCCCACTACGGTGACGGCATAGATGGTGAGGAAAACCAGAAACAAGGGAACCTGGAGGTCAGGATATTCTGAGAAGTCCAAGAGGGTGAACATGGTTCCAGCACTCTGATTTCCTTCAGCAAACCACATATTTATTGTTGGAGAAAATCTGAAATAGTGATAATAAAATGGTAACAGTGATAATGATGACAGTCCATGGATATCACATTTGTTGTGTGGCAGATATTGTGCTAAAATATTGGTAAGTTTGTTTTGACCACTAAATAAGACTTATGAATTTCAAAACAACCAGTCTCATATTTTACAAAAGGAAATGGTAGTATATATGAGTTAAGAAACTTGTTTGAATTAACACAGCCTGCTGGTGATGAGATAGGTTTGAAGTGACCATGAGTGACATAAATTGAATTTAATTTAGAGTCAGAGAGAAATATTTTCTATAGTGTCATAGAAAAACATGTTTTTCACAGTTCTATCATTCTGAAGGTCAGTGTTGTTTAATGGGAGTAACATAACAATAAATGAAATCATAGCACTCAAGTTTATTTTCAAAAGCAGGAGGAGTAATATTTTTAGAGGCAGTAGTACTTCTATCATTATGTTCAAACTGAAGATCATCAAAAAGGCAGAGGTCATGGGTCACTGCAAGAATTTTCATATTTTGGAAAACATAAATGGACATTGAAAGAAATAAAGCTCTATCTTCAAGTTTTCCAATGATTCCAGTTTGATGCTGAAATTGTTGGCTTTGTGTTCAATGCGTTGACCTGGTAAAGTAATGATGCCATATTATAATTTGTAGTGCCCTCACTACTGTTTTCTTTCCTGTTTGACTGTTTATCGTTTGTCTCACATATTGCCATTAACGCTCTCGATATAGTCTTTTAAATTATTTGATCAATATCTCTAATTTGCTATCAATATTTTTAATATAATAATTTTTTAGGAATATTATAGCATTAGATGCTTATAGAATATCTGAATTACAGAGTAACTTAAAATATATTTTGCTCAGCTCTTCCACATTCTATGCTGTTTCTCAAGAAAATCAGAAAATACAGTGATAAATACGAGTGGTTACATTACCACCTTCAAAACTTCTGGTGACAGGGCTATTGAGTTTGACTAAAACTACAGGTGATAATCTTGCTTTGAGTCATACAATTATTTGTATAGATTATTTTGGGAAAACAATAGCATCTTGTACTGGTAAGCAGTTTACAACAACAGAAGCATATTTATTTAGCAAAGATTTTAAAATAAGCTAACCAATAATAAGCACACATCTGAAATATTCAGATTAATAAAGACTATCAGTTAGACTGTCATAAACACAGATGCAATTTTAGTTTTGTCTGACCATGTGAAGGGAGAAATAATTGATTATTTCTTGAATATCTTTATGGTACTTTTGACAGTCAAAAAATGTATTTCCTATATGCAGAAAAGGGAATGGGTGGGAAGGGGAAAAGAGTTAGTGACAGACTGGCACAATGAAAGGAGGAGTTGGAAACATAGATTTAAATTCAGTTTCAAGCTTTGTCATTTACTGTATGATCTTTGGTGAATCACTCAGATTTTATGAGCCTCAACTTCTTTATCAGTAATAGTGACATGATAAAGCTGAAACTCCAATACTTTTGCCACCTCATGAGAAGAGTTGACTCACTGTAAAAGACTTTGATGCTGAGAGGGATTGGGGGCAGGAGGAGAAGGGGGCGACAGAGGATGAGATGGCTGGATGGCATCACTGACTCGATGAACGTGAATCTGAGTGAACTCCTGGAGTTGGTGATGGAGAGGGAGGCCTGGCGTGCTGCGATTCATGGGGTCACAAAGAGTCGGACACGACTGAGCGACTGAACTGAACTGAATATATATTTTATAAGTGTATAAGTATTAAGTTAGAAAATGACGTTAATATAATTAGCCCAAAGTCTGACAGTTATGGAGTTCAAAATGTATACGTTTTCCCACCCTCATCCCTTTTAATTCTTAACACTCTGAATAACTGTTATTATTTTTAAACACATATTATTTTAAACAATTTAAGGAACAGGTCAAGGTCCAAAGTTGGCAGCAATAAAAATGAAGAAACAATTTGTAATGTTGAAGAATAGCTCAACTAATTTTTTTTTCTTGAATTTCCTCTTGGCCCTGTTCATGTTAATTCATCAATCACTATCCTTCAATAAATTGACTCCATTTCCCCTTCATGTTATCATAATTATCTGACTCTTGCTAATCATCTAATTTTAATCTCATGGTCACCTAGGCTCAGCCAACTTGCCTGTAGTGCTGCTACCCTGCATTGTGAGAAAATGAATTTCTTCTTTTCTCGATTACTCTTTTATGACAGTTTCTGACTCTTAAAAACTCTAATTTCTCCCTATTAACTAATTTATCAAGTCTAAATTTCTCTGCTCAGCTTTACCTAAAGCCTTATCCTAGCTATATTCTTCAATTTTCAACCTTCTTTGAGCGCCAGTATTCTCAGATTATAATGCCTGTAATTTCCTCTTTTCTTACATACTGATACAGCAATTGAATAATATACCAAGCATTTCATGAAAATTGCTATCATAAGGACGATTTTCCCTTTCACTTCAACCATATTTCCTACACCCTTGACATACCTGTGGAAATTAGTCAGAAAAATGAAATCATATATTATGGTGTTCATTATTATTATATACATATGATTCTTACCTTTTTTGACTCAATTTTGAGGTGTTGAGGAATTCTCGGGCATTATAATATTTTTAAAAATTTCATTGTGACTATTCTGCTAAGCACAGTGTGGATATCCTCAGAGCAAAAATCAAGATAATACCCCAGTGAAGGGGAAAGAGATCAAAGTTCAGCCTTTAGGAAAATGGACTCGGGAGACATCACCACACAAAAACTGACAGAGAGTGTCCACTGCTTCAGAGGTTTCAGGATCTGAGTTCCCCAAAGGAGAGAAAAGAAACACGATAGACCATCCCACCTGAAACCAACTCACCTGAAGATCCTGTTTCTACTCTTAAATATCTCCAGGCGAGTTCCCACTCTGAATTCAAATATCATGCAAAATATTAAGGAGTTGGTCAATGTAGCAGGAGCCCACAAAAAATGTAATGGGACTGGAATATAATTCTTTTTTAATATCCAGAAAAACTAGGAGAAACGAAGAGACAGAGAGAGAGAGAGAAAGAGAGAGAGATTTGGAAGCTGAATCTAATGCCTATAAACAAAATGTAAGGCTTATTTATGCTTCCATGACCTTGGGGATTTAGATCCCAGAGAGTATTTTTTGAGCTATTACTTTTTATATCCGACATCCAGAAAGTAACTTGAATGTTTTTCTATGTGGCAATTTGCAAGAATGTAATTTCCTCTAAATGACTGGAGATAGAGCCTCAATACAATATTTCATGGATTTCTTAAAAAAAAAATATAGAAAAATAACATGGTGACTAAAATAAAACCTCAAATTAAAGATAAATAAGTTATTCATACAGAGATATTAATAACTGCTATTATATATATTTACTTTATGATTTTTCTGTCCCATTCTGTGTATGAAGTGCCATGTGTTTTGAGATGCATGAACAACACAAATTGGTCTCTGGTTTTATTGCCTAACTTAAATGAATAGTATTCTCTGCAGAAACAGTGATGTTCTTTACTGAAACTAAATTGTGTTTCCTTCTAAATATGAGCTATACATACCTCCAAGCTTCAGTTCAGTCGAGTTGCTCAGTCGTGTCCGACTCTTTGCAACCCCATGAACTGCAGCACACCAGGTCTCCCTGTCCATCCCCAACTTCCAGAGTTCACTCAAACTCATGAGTCATGAGTCGGTGACACCATCCAGCCATCTCATCCTCTGTCGTCTCCTTCTCCTCCTGCCCCCAATCCCTCCGAGCATCAGAGTCTTTTCCAATGAGTCAACTCTTCCAATGAGGTGGTCAAAGTACTGGAGTTTCAGCTTTAGCATCATTCCTTCCAAAGAACAACAAGGGCTGATTTCCTTTATAATGGACCAATTGGATCTCCTTGCAGTCCAAGGGACTCTCAACAGTCTTCTCCAACGCCACAGTTCAAAAACATCAATTCTTCGGCATTCAGCTTTCTTCACAGTGCAACTCTCACATCCATACATGACCACTGCAGAAACCATAGCCTTAACTAGACAGACCTTTGTTGGCAAAGTAATGTCTCTGCTTTTGAATATGCTATCTAGATTGGTCATAATTTTCCTTCCAAGGAGTCACCATCTGCAGTGATTTTGGAGCCCCCCAAAATAAAGTCTGCGACTGTTTCCCCATTTATTTGCTATGAAGTGATGGGACGAGATGCCATGATGTTAGTTTTCTGAATGTTGAGCTTTAAGCCAACTTTTTCACTCTTCTCTTTCACTTTCATCAAGAGGCTTTTTAGTTCTTCTTCACTTTCCTCTATAAGGGCGGTGTCATATGCATATATGAGGTTATTGATATTTCTCCCGGGAATCGTGATTTCAGCTTGTGTTTCATCCAGCCCAGCGTTTCTCATGATGTTTAATATGTATCTGCATAGATTTTAAATAAGAAGGGTGACAATATACAGCCTTGACATATTACTTTTCCTATTTGGAACCAGTGTTTTGTTCCATGTCCACTTCTAACTGTTGCTTCCTCTCAAGAGGCAGGTCAGGTGGTCTGGTATTCCCATCTCTCTCAGAATTTTCCACAGTTTATTGTGATCCACACAGTCAAAGGCTTTGGCATAGTCAATAAAGCAGAAATATATGTTTTTCTGGAATTCTCTTGCTTTTTTGATGATCTAGCAGATGTTGGCAATTTGATCTCTGGTTCCTCTGCCTTTTCTAAAACCAGCTTGCACATCTGGAAGTTCACGGTTCACGTATTGCTGGAGCCTGGCTTGGAGAATTTTGGGCATTACTTTACTAGCATGTGAGATGAGTGCAACTGTGCAGTAGTTTGAGAATTCTTTGGAATTGCCTTTCTTTGGGATTCGAATGAAAACTGACCTTTTCCAGTCCTGTGGCCACTGCCGAGGTTTCCAAATTTGCTGGCATATTGAGTGCAGCACTTTCAGAGCATCATCTTTCAGGATTTGAAATAGCTCAACTGGAATTCCATCACCTCCGCTATCTTTGTTCATAGTGCTGCTTTCTAAGGTCCACTTGACTTCTCATTCCAGGATGTCTGGCTCTAAGTGAGTGATCACACCATCGTGATTATCTTGGTCATGAAGATCTTTTTTGTACTGTTCTGTGTATTCTTGCCACCTCTTCTCGATATCTTCTGCTTCTGTTAGGTCCATACCATTTCTCTCCTTTATCGAGGTCATTTTGCATCAAATTTTCCCTTGGTATCTCTAATTTTCTTGAAGAGATCTCTAGTCTTTCCCATTCTGTTGTTTTCCTCTATTTCTTTGCATTGATTGCTGAGAAAGGCTTTCTTATCTCTTCTTGCTATTCTTTGGAACTCTGTATTCAGATGCTTATATCTTTCCTTTTCTCCTTTGCTTTTCACTTCTCTTCTTTCCACAGCTATTTGTAAGGCCTCCTCAGACAGCCATTTTGCTTTTTTTGCATTTCTTTTCCATGGAGATGGTCTTGATCCCTGTCTCCTGTACAATATCACAAACCTCATTCCATAGTTCATCAGGCACTCTATCTATCAGATATAGGCCCCTAAATCTATTTCTCACTTCCCCTGTATAATCATAAGGGATTTGATTTAGGTCATACCTTAATGGTTTAGTGGTTTTCCCTACTTTCTTCAATTTAATCTGAATTTGGCAACAAGGAGTTCATGATCTGAGCCACAGTCAGCTCCCGATCTTGTTTTTGCTAACTGTATAGAGCTTCTCCATCTTTGGCTACAAATAATATAAGCAATCTGATGATATGGTGTTGACCATCTGGTGATCTCCATGTGTAGTCTTCTCTTGTGTTGTTGGAAGAAGGTGTTTGCTATGACCAGTGCATTCTATTGGCAAAACTCCATTAGCCTTTGTCCTGCTTCATTCCATATTCCAAGGCCAAATTTGCCTGTTACTCCAGGAGTTTCTTCTTTTTATTATTTTTTTTTAAATTTTTATTTTTACTTAATTTTGCTATACAATACTGTATTGGTTTTGCCATACATTGGCATGAATCAGCCACGGGTGTACATGAGTTCCCAATCCTGAACCCCGCTCCCACCTCCCACCCCATAGCATCTCTCTGGTTCATCCCCATGCATCAGCCCCTTGATTTCCTACTTTTGCATTCCAGTGCCCTATAATGAAAAGGGCATATTTTTTTTTTTGGGGGGGGGTGTTAGTTCTAAAAGGTGTTGTAGATCTTCATAGAACAGTTCAACTTTAGCTTCCTTAGTGTTACTGTTTGAGTCATAGAGTTGGATTACTGTGATATTGAATGGTTTGCATTGGAGACGAACAGAGATCATTCTGTCGTTTTAGAGATTGCATCCAAGTACTGCATTTCAGACTCTTTTGTTGACCATGACGGCTAGTCCATTTCTTCTAAGGGATTCCTGCCCACAGTAGTAGATATAATGGTCATCTGAGTTAAATTCACCCATTCCAGTCCATTTTAGTTTGCTGATTCCTAGAATGTCTACGTTCACTCTTGCCATCTCCTGTTTGACCACTTCCAGTTTGCCTTGACTCATGGGCCTAACATTCCAGATTCCTATGCAATATTGCTCTTTACCACATCAGACCTTGCTTCTATCACCAGTCATATCCACAACTGGGTATTGTTTTTGCTTTGGCTCCATCCCTTCATTCTTTCTGGAGTTATTTCTCCACTGATCTCCAGTAGCATATGGGGCACCTACAGACGTGGGGAGTGCCTCTTTCAGTATCCTATCATTTTGCCTTTTCATACTGCTTATATTAATACAATTAAATAATATAATCTCTTAAAAATGGCAAATGCGTCTTGGAAACATGTTTAAATCTCTAAAACCTGAGTGTCAATCAATCCACTGGTTTCACTACACTGAAATATCACACAGGTAGATCCAGTGACTTGCCTGGTGGCTCAGCAGTAAAAAACAAGTTGCCTGCAATGCAGGAGATGTAGTTTCTATCCCTGGGGTCAGGGAGAAACCCCGGAGAAAGAAATGGCTACCCCCTCCAGTATTCTGCCTGGGAAATACACTGGACAGAGGAGCCTGGTGGGCTGCCATCCATGCAGTTGCAAAAGATTTGGACATAACTTAGTGACTAAACAACAACAAATGCTGTCCCTAGCTCCTGAAAACCTGACTAACAACTTGCCAGACTCTACCACGAAGCCATAACACACCAGAGGCTGTTTCCCACCAGGCACAGAATTATTGTACACCGCGTAATCTTGATCCAAAATCCCACAAGTCATCGTGGCTATTCTTTCACTGAGATAGGTTTGAGTTCCACAATGCATCTTACCCCCATCGCTGACACTTCTGTACACTGGAGTAACTTTGAAGCCGATATCTACACTCTAGTCATCCAGAGTTAGCAACCTTTTTGGATATTAGTTTTCCATGCTGTACAACAAATTGCCACCAACTTAGAGACTTAAACTGCTATCACAGTTTCTGTAGCATAATAGTCTGCCGCATAACTTTATAAGATACTGCTAAACTATTTTAAAAGTTATTTAACCTTGTATTCTTATTTGAAATGCATAAGCATTCAACTTGTTCCACATTTTCACCAAGATTTGAAGCTCTTATTCATTTTAGCTATTCTAAATAGGGTACAATAGTCTCTTCTTGTGGTTTAAGTTGTAATTTTAATAAGAATGGCATTGATGACTAATGATGCTTAGTATTTTTTCATGTGTTTATAGATGGTTTGTGTGTTTTATTTTGTCAAATGTGTGCTCAGATAATTCATCAAACCTTTAAGTAGCTTTTTTTTCTTGTTGTTTTGACTATAAAGTCTTCTCTGTACAGATAAAATAATTTATCAAATATAAGTTTTGCAAATATTTACTCACAATCTATAACTTATATTTTCATTTTATTAATGGTGTCGTTTATACTTAAGAAACTTTTACCAATTATTTTTAATGGTAATGAAGTTCCTTTTGTTGTTTTTTAAAGATCCATCATTTTTATGTTCATTAAAAAAATTCTCACCCCAAGTTTTAAAAGATATTTTGTTTTATGCTAAATTTTTTAGTTTTAATTTTTATGTCTACATCTATGATTCATTCATCTATGATTTCTTGGAAGTAAAGCCATGACAGACCTAGACAGTGTATATAGGATGCCTGGGGCTGGTGCACTGGCATGACCCAGAGAGATGGTACGAGGAGGGAGGTGGGAAGGGGCTTCAGGATGGGAAACACGCATATGCCCATGGTGGATTCATGTTGATGTGTGGCAGAACCAATGCAATATTGTAAAGTTAAAAAAAAAATCCATAAAGCCAAGTCAGGTTAGAGCTTTAAAAAATAAAAAATAAAATAAATAAAAAGTACAGACATAACTTTGCTGACTAAGGTCTGTATAGTCAAAGGTATGGTTTTTTCAGTAGTCATGTTCACGTGTGAGGGTTGGGTCATAAAGAAGGCAGAGTGATGAAAAATTGTTACTTTTGAATTGTGGTGCTAGAGACTTTTGAGAGTCCCTTGGACAGCAAGGGGATCAAACCAGTCAATCTCAAAAGAGATCAACCATGAATAGTAATTGGAAGGACTGATGCTGAAGCCGAAGCTCCAATACTTTGGCCATCAGATGAGAAGAACCGACTCATTAGAAAATACCCTGATGTTAGGGAAGGTTGAGGACAGGCAAAGGGGGAAACAGAGGATGAGATGGTTGGATAGCATCACTGACTCAATGGACATGAGTTTGAGCAAACTCTGGGAGATGGTGAAGGTTAGAGAAGCCTGATGAGCTGCAACCCATCAGGTGGCAAAGAGTTGGATATGACTTAGTACCTGAACAACAGCAACGATTCATTTTATTTCATTCATGTTAATAGTTGTGTATGCTATGAAGTAAAAATAAGAGCTTATTCCTCCATGTGGATATTCAGTTATCTCAGCCTTGTTTATTGAAAATTATCATTTCTCTATTGAATTATAATAGCAGGTATTTTTGAAATTTAAATGACCAGAGACACTTGAGTCCATTTTGGTACCCTATTAGACTCATCTCCTATTGCCTTGATTACTGGAAAAGCTTTTGTAATAAAATGAGGATTTGAACATGGGGAAAGTAGAATGATATTTTAATTGTGTTTGTTGGTCAGCAGGCTTTATATTTCATGAATAGAAATTGACTTCTACCACTTATTATGCAATGATTATCAAATGATTCATTATAAACTACAATATTTGCTTAAGCCAGCTCTGGAGTATGATTCCTAGTCTAGGGATTTATGTTTGGCTTGCATATATCTGATGAGCTGAGAATCAGTTTTTCTTTAGAAAGGAAAGTTGCTCAGTCGTGTCCCACTCTTTGAGACCCCTTTGGAACTCTCCAGACCAGAATATTGGAGCGGATAGCCTTTCCTTCCAGAGTCCAACTCCAGCAGCCAGGGATTCAACCTGAAGGGGTGAGTGGTGTTGGTGAGAAACTGAGGCAGCCTCTCAGTTTTCTTGGACTGCCTATTTATTTCAAGCTTAAGATTCTCCTTTATATTTTTCCAAAAGCATTAGGTCAGAGGTTTGACATTTTCAGTTCCCCCTCACCCAGATTTATTATCTCTATAAATCATTGTTGCCCTTCAAACAGAGTTCCTGCTTCAGCGGTTCTCTCAGAATAGTTTTTCCTTTAACTCATGATTATATTGTAACTTGTGCTTCAAGTCTGGGATGCATACCACAAGCCTCAGCTTATTTCTTATCTTTCTAAGTCCTGTTTGCCCCTAGTATCCTGAGCTCACTAACTATTAAAAATACTTCCAGCTATTAGTATCTCTAAAATTCCTAACCTCTATAAGCTATAGTAAAATATGTTAACATTACAACATTCCTTAAATCTTTAACTTCTAACTATTTTAATTATTTCTAAGCCCTAAATTCAACAAACTCCTTTGCCTTAAACATTTTCCTCACAAATAGGCTTCAGATAGCAATCCCTCCCATGGCCTCAAGCTGCAGCCTATGTGTTCATCCTGGAACCCTCTTTTGTAAATGTCCTTGAACAAATGTCAATGATTAATTTTATGAATTATTCTCTGAGCACAGCTGCAGAAGGCTTTGTGCCTTCTCATGCTCCTCTCAAAAACAATAAGCACCTTAATACTCCTTTTTAGTCAACTCAGCTGAGAAGAGGAAAAACCAAGTCAGAATTATAAGGCCTAACTCTTTCATCCTGGGTCCACGCCTGCAGGACAAGGAGAGGGGGTTGGGGCCGTGTCTCCATTTTGTCAGTAATACCTAACATGGCTCCTGACATTTTCCCATCTCCAGGGGATCTTCCCAGCCCAGGGACCAACCCAGGTCTCCAGCATTGCAGGCAGGTTCTTTATCAGCTGATCTGCAAGGGAAGCCCTTTCTTTGGAAACACACATATAAAATTATGCTCTTTATTGTAAAGATTTCCTAAAGCAACTATACTCCAATAATAAAATAAAATAAATTAATTAATTAATAACAGTCATTGAAAAGCTTTGATTAACAATTGCTCTTACTATTGTTGACATTTTTATTATCAATAGCAAAACATATGAAGTAAAATTGATTTTCATGGCTGTGACTCTAACTGATAGTATCTGATTGTTTTCATAAAGTACGAGTTTGAACCCTAAAAAAATGAAAAAGAAACAGGGTTACCAGGGGCCAAGGGGGAAACAAAACCTAATAATTTTCATCAAGCTCTATTCTCCCTGCTGACTCCAAGTGTCTTCTTTTCTAGATTGCTGTCATGCATGTCTAAACACTGTAGTCTAAGACAACATTTGGTCATTGTATGATTAGTATAATTGTGTTGTTGTTTGGTTACTCATATTTTATTGCTATTGAGTGTTCAGTTGATTAGTTCTTGGAGTCCACGTTGCCCTCCTGTCTTTAATTTTCCCAGACTTGTGTTTTGAAAAGGGAGTTATAAATAGTTTTATGCCTTCTTTGCATGAAACATGAACTTTCTCCTTAGTCATCCTTTTTATGATGTTCATGTCAACTGTCTAAGGCAGAAAAATAGTTTATTTCACCCTGTACCCATAAACTGTTAATAAATTTTGATTCAATCAATTTGTAAAACAATTTACAAATATTGCAAAAAAACAGTCAAAATTTTGTTTGTTTTGGTTTATATGGTTTTTTTTTAAATTTTTACTTTATTTTTCTTTACAATACTGTATTAGTTTTACCATACATTGACATGAATCCACCAAGGGTTTTTTTTTGTTTTTTTTTTGTTTGTTTTTTACTTTTTTTTTTTTTAATTTTACAATACTATATTGGTTTTGCCATACATTGAATGGAATTGGAGGAATCAACCTGCCTGACTTCAGGCTCTACTAGAAAGCCACAGTCATCAACACAATATGGTACTGGCACAAAGACAGAAATATAGATCAATGGAACAAAATAGAAAGCCCAGAGATAAATCCACATACATATTGACAACTTATCTTTGACAAAGGGGGCAAGAATATACAATGGAGAAAAGACAATCTCTTTAACAAGTGGTGCTGGGAAAACTGGTCAACCACTTGTAAAAGAATGAAACTAGATCACTTTCTAACACTATACACAAAAATAAACTAAAAACAGGTTAAAGATCTAAATGTAAGACCAGAAACTATAAAACTCCTAGAGGAGAACATAGGCAAAACACTCTCTGACATAAATTGCAGCAGGATCCTCTATGATACACCTCCCAGAATACTGGAAATAAAAGCAAAAATAAACAAATGGAATTTAATTAAAATTAAAAGCTTCTGCACAACAAAGGTTTACATGTGTTTTACAACTATTTTACTAAACATTGATGAATGTAACAATCAATAAACAACTACCAATAAAAAGTTGTCCTGCCATAGATATATTAACTAAAAGCTTATTTATTAAAAGATTTGAATCATCAATTGCACTACAAGAATGGAACAATCTGTAGCATAGTTAATCAGCTTTTTTCAGAAATAGAATAATGAATGTAAGAATATTAGGGGGCATGCAAAGTGATTTTGTGAAAATTAATCTTATGGATGCATTATTTACTTCTTTGTTCCCCAAGCTGTAGTTCAAGGGTTTCAGAATAGAATAATGACTGGGTAAAACACAAAGTCACTTTGACTGTCAGCCCTATCTACCAGCAGGTCTTGTGGAGGCTGTGTGTTTGCACAAGGGCACCAGATAACAGTCGTTTCCTCTCCCCGAAGCTCGACAGGCTGTCAGTACAGCCCCAGGAGCAAACCCAGCAGCAGCACCAGCAACCAAGACATGCTGCACAAAGCCCTGAAGAAGAAGGGCATCAAGTCTTCCATCAGCTGCTTGTTTAGCAAAAAGGAAAAGGGCCAGCCTGGACACCCCCGCAAGGAGGGGTTACGACTAGGTGGGTGCTTCACTGTTCAGAGGGAGGAAGGCCTGCTGGCATGTCCCTTCTGTGTCTCCCCTGTTGTCCTCACGAGGCTTCTGTCACTCACGCTGGGGGTCCTCCTGGGAGCAGGAGTGGCGGAGGCATCTGTCTTCTTGGTGGGTCCGAGATGATCAGATGAGTTAATGAGTGGATGGGTGGATGGATGGATGGATTAGTGAGTGGGTAGATGGATGGGTTAGTGAGTGGATGGATGAATGAACATATGGCTGGCTGCATGGGTGGATGAACGGGGCATGGAATGAATAAAACAGATGTTTATACTCCAATGCTAGAAACATACTCTATGAAATTGATTGAGTAGGAGCTGGGCAATGCTTGTTTCCTCCAGAATAGTGACACGTGTTTGGAAACGGCCTAAGTGCTCATCAGTGAAGGGTGAGGTAAAATCTGTGGACACCCCGCAAGGAACAGACCCCCTCCTTCCTGCCACTTTCCGCATCCACAGGAGCTCATCAGGGGTTCTGCCCATGCCCCCCACCACACCCCACCCCACAGCCACACAGGTCCTCCTGGGGTTTCCTCATCACACAGGGTTATCATCAGGCCCCCGTCTCGCTCAGCTTCATCTCCTTGAGGATAGGGTATGTCCCTGCCTCTTCAGCCACAAATTTGTTGAGTGTCTCGTTTGTGCTGGGTGTGGGATTTCCAGGGGTAAGTAAAACAGATGTGGTCTGGAGCACAGTTAGGTGACAAGAGAGAAAAAGGAGAAGGTGATTAAATGCTATCCCTATTATTAATAAATACAACGCTGACATGGATGGTACATTGATTATATATCAGATGCTGTGTGTGCCCCTCAGGAAGCAGGTGCTGCCACCTTCCAATTTACAGAGGAGGACACATGGTTAGGGAGTGGTGAGGGCAGGTTCACACCCACGTAGTGGGCCCAGGCACTTTGCCAAGCCCCAGCCACCTCTCTGGCGGATGCAACAGGAATGAGGTGGTTCTATGGCATCACTGATTCAATGGACATGAGTTGGAGCAAACTCCAGGAGATAGTGAATGACAGGAAAGCCTGGAGTGCTGCAGTCCATGGAGTGGCAAAGAGTCGGACCCACCTGAGCGACTTAACTAAAGCCTGAGGATGTGCTAAAGTGCTTCACTCGTGTATGACTCTTTGCGACCCCAGGGACTGTAGCCCACTAGCTCCTCTGTCCACTCCAGGCAAGAATACTGGGGTGGGTTGCCATGCCCTCCTCCAGGGTACCTTCTCGACCAAGGGATCGAACCCACATCTCTCATTATCTGTTGCAATGGCAAGCAGGATCTTCACCGCTAGCACCACCTGGAAAGCCCCAGTGAACGCTGACAACTAGGAAATGCAGAAAATAAGGGCTGCTCCTAAGTTAAACTGGAAGAGCAGCAAGCACAGGTTGTAAAGAGGAAACCACATGATGAGCGACAACAGTGCCGACAGAAACAAGCCTGGATGTGATCACCCACATAAAGAAAATATCTGTGCCATTCAGAAGAGAAGCCCATCAGCCCTTGGAGGGACAGTTGGAACCAGAATGAAAACTGAGCCCATGGTCACTAGTGCCCACCCACACAGCCCGAGTGGAGTGGTGTCATTCACCGGACTTCCTGCATCCACGAAAGTGCTGGTGGTAACATCTCTGAGTGCTAGGCTGGGCAGCATCCCTGAGTGAGCTGTCATCATTGCTCTCCTTCCAGTGCTGCTGCAGGGACCTCTGTGGGCGGCCAGCCTCATCCCCTGCCCTCTCACCCGCTGGGGCCCGGCTGTCCCACTTGGATCCTTTCAGCCCTTGAGCTTGGGTGTTCCCAGCCCTCTGACACGCCAGACTGGGACACAACTCAGTACTTGGCTTGAGATATCGAGGAGACCATGATTCTGGAAGGGGACAGCCCTGGGGCCAGTGAGAGAGCAGGAGATCCAAGCCCCCACTGGGAGGAAGCAGAGCTGGGGAATGTGCCCACAGCCTCCACTGCCGCCTCTACAAGTGCTTCTTCTTTGCCTCTGCTTGACCTGAAAACAAACAAACAAACAAACAAACAAACAACAACAAAAAAAAACCCACCAACAACAACAGCTGCTGCTGCTCTGCAGGTGATTCCTGAAGATGCACCTCCGGCAAGAGCTAGTGTCCTGCTGCTCTGGGGCTGCCTGAGTGTGTTCAGGACCGTCAGACAAGTAGGGCTGCCACACCTCATACCGGAGGTGGGGGGCCTGATACTGGGGAAGGGTCTGAGGCTGGAGGAGGGTCTGACGCTCGGGAAATGTCTGATGCTGGACTAGGGCCTGATGCTAGGAGGAACGTCTGATGCCTGGGGATGGCCTGATGCTGGACTAGTGTCTGATGCTGGGGGATGGCCTGATGCTGGAGGGAAGGCCTGATGATGGTGGACAGCCTGCTCCCAGAGGTACACGGAGTGTAGGATAAATCTCTATGATAAATCATTTTTTCATACTTTCCTGACCACCTTGCTGTGTTCTTTTTAACTTAAGGATAATTGCTGTGCAATATCGGTCTGATTTCTGCCATACATCAACATGAATTAGCCATAGGCGTACATGTGTCCTGTCCCTCTTGACTCTCCCTCCCACTTCCCCTTGCTACAGTGTTGTTTCTGTGGATATATGAATAATAAAGACGGTTGACTAAAATATCATGAAAAGCTCCCACACACAAGCGTGCACACGCACACTCCCTAATACATCATTCGGGTCCACGTCAGGGTTGCTGTCGGCCACCCCACCCTGGGACCGACGGTGAGCCTTGACACCTGCACTTTGTTCCCACCCTCGGCCTGCTGCCCATGCCTCAGCAGCACAGGGGCCCTGTCCCCACAGACGGTGAAGTGATGGAACCTCTTTTCTCCAGAGCCAAGGGCATGAACACACTGTCGGTCGTCCTTTGGGGACACCTATGCTTCTGCCTTCTGGCCCTTCCATTGTATCCATCCGTTTCTCTTAACAGAATGTCCTTGTGATGACACGGGCTCCTATTACCGGCTCTGGTTTGTTCTCAGTGAGAGTACAGCTTACTCTTGGCACTCTTTATGGGCAGTGGGAAATTTTGCTTCAGTACTTTATTGAAATAAAGCAATAAATAATACTGTGATAAAAATAGTTCAAAAGTAGACTGTACATACTTTGTCACATATTCAGGAAGTCCACAAAAGATTAATAGGAAAATAGAACAGTAACAATGAATTGTACAAGTAAATTAAAGGCAGAACCCACATGTAAAGAGACATGGTGTCTCTGTCAACCGAGATACCAGCTGCATAATAAATATTCCACCATGATCTGAACGCATCTCTTGTTGGCTTTTTTAATGTGCCGCTGAAAAAGTAAAAGTTACATTTGCTACTTATACAATCCAGAATGGCTGTCATCACAATCTAAAAATGTATGCCTAGGTCCACTCTTTAAACATGTTTACAAACAGCTGTAAAAACCTGATTTACATAAAAATAAGGCCTTTGTCAGGACTGCACTATGCTGTCTGTCTGTAGGGGACGTGGCACCTTCACCGTCCAACGCACCGGCGCCACAGCAGGTGCAGGGCATCGCAATTGGTCCCCGAAGAGTCTCACCAGAGAGGAGGGATCCGGGTCTACAGAGACCAGGTTATGGGAGAGATTTTCATAGTCTTCTTCTAGCCATCCTTTCAGCCCAAATTTCATTAGAAGCTCACATTTAACACCCAGTACTTTTAAATCACTTCACGCTGCAGACAAAAAGCATTTCTTGCCAGAAAAGGTACAGTTTAGGTCAGTCGTTAAAACACAAAACACCTGGTTGAAATTAAGTTTGCTCATTTCAGAGTGATTGTTGGAGAGCTCAGTTACATTCTGGAAGGATAATGCACACCGTGTCATGACGATTTTACAATCTCAGGAAAACCCCTTCTCTCATGGCTTAACATTTAAAAATTAAACAGGAATAATTACAATAAGTGCATCATTTACAAAAGTCCTATATTTGTTCATAGGATTTACACAGACAAGCACTGCAGTACATTCATTTGAAAGACTAAAATCAGGTATCAGAACATGAATTGATATGAAAGGATGTTTAAGCCTGATTATACAAGAAAAAGTAAGTAATTATATAAATGAAGTCATAAGTTTACATAAATATAAGAAACATTAAATTCTAAAATATTTTCTTCTATGGTATTCATGAATTTGTCACTAATTAAAAACCCTGTAATAAAATATCTTCTGGTCCATGTAACAAATATTAACACAGTATAAAGATTGCATTCAGTTAAAAATGTAGTTTTTGTCGTATTCTGGACGCTGTATAATCACCTGTATAATTAGTGTGGGTAAACTGGAAACAAACACACAGATGAGTCAGTCCTGGGATGGTGGCTGGTGCCCGAGCCCCTGCCCCTCCAGACATCCCCCGCCCCATTCTGGGTTTCAGCTGCTTTGAGAATTCAGAGAAACATGGAGGACCAAGCAGATCAAGGCGGTAACTCTGTGGCTGACTTTATTCTGACATATAGCTAAAAGCTGCTGGTAAAAAACTCAAAACCCAATCCAGCTTTCTAGCTGAGATGTGAACAGGACAGAGCAGACAGCCTCCTTCCCTCAGAGTGGCTCGAGCAGGGCTGGGCCCCCAGGCCGGACCCACCAGAGGACTACCCAGAGCAGCACCTGCAAGGGAGGGTGGCCCCTCAGTGACGGCCGAAACCCACATGATGGTGCACCTCCATGTGAAATGCTGGCCTCCACACAGAGAGGCCCAGGGCAGGGCAGCCTCGTGAACCCTGACACTCTGGGCTCTGTTCCCTCCGAGAACGTGCACACAGGGCATGGCCGGCAGCACTGCCACTGTGGGAGGGACACCCATGCGCACGGACGCGAGGGAGCCTCGGGCCGTGCTCTGATCACTCCGGCGACAGCTGGGCGCCAAGGTCACGTTCTCTGCTCCTGAGGGCTCTCCCGGCTGGCCTCCAGAGACCCACTGACCCTCCACTCCCAGGGCGTGGCCTCCGTGCCCCCGTGGGACCAGGCCGGCCTGTACTCACCCCAAAGCTCAGCAGGAGCAAATCCCGACTGTAGTGGAATCCAGCCTCTGCATGCCTGCCACGCTGCCTGGTCCCACGAGCGTGGGAGGAAGGGTGCAAACACCTTCCTTGCACTAACCTAATGCGCTTAGTCATGCAACATCACACGGGGCACGGGGACACACACTCACACCCGCAGCAGTGCCCACTCGTACTGAGGGTCTGGGGAAACTTCTAGAGGGTGGATGAGCCAGAGAGAGCGAGCCAGGGGTCTGCCACGTGACGGTCCCAGCCACCCGGGGGGGATGGCGGTCACACTAGAGCAGCAATGGCACATTCGATGACAGAAATGCCATCATGGGGCCAGCTACTCCAGGTGAGCAGCTGCCAGTCTCTCCTTAGACCTCCAGACTCACAAGGCTGCTGGACCTCTCTTCCAGCCCTCAAGATTCGATCTGTGAGACTGGATGGGGGGAGGGACCAGCTGCTTGTGGGTCAGCGGCTGGGCACTGGTGGCCTGGAGCCCCACGATTGCTGTCCTGGGGGGCCAGGCCGCTCTCCCCAGGCTGCTTCAGGGAGGGCCGTGCACGGGGCTGATCTAAGAAACCAGAAACTCAGTCTCAGCCTCCCTCGGAAATATCACCGCTGACGTTGTTTTCTCATCACAACCCAGGCTATAGGGCCCAATGGGTCAGCCTGGACCCCTGCTCCAAGTTGACTAAGGAATCTCCATAACCCCCTAGCAGAAACCCGCTGCTCCCAATTCAACGATTTCTGTCTTCCCCTGGGCCCATCAGGAACATATCTGATGAGTCGCTGGCCAGGGTTTCAGAGAGGGCTGAAGACATCAGGGGCTGCTGATGCAGAAGGCCACCCATCCAAGCCCTTCTGATTCTAGGAGCCCCAGACACTTGCTGCACTGTGACTTCAAAAGCCATAAAAACAACCCAGTTACACAATTTATGCCCTGCCTATCTCATGCGGTTTGTAAAAGGTCAGATCCTGTACATCATATTCCCAACACCTCTTTCTAGCATCATTTCTGATTTATCTAAACTCTAATGTCTACGTCACCATGTGCATCTGACAGGGAAATGTTGGATTTATAATGAGGAAAATGGAAAATATAAAAGCTAGCAGTTCGACTCTTCAACCGACTGAAAGCTAAGCTACAGTCAAGATTTGTAAAAATGAGCTGCATGCTCCTTGGAAGAAAAATGCTGTTCAAAAAAGGAGAGAGTCACTGGGTCCCCCCCACCCCTGGTAAAGCGTATTAGTGAGTTCTGGTGATGAGACAATGCAGCTTCCCCGTAAGTCCCCTTACTGAATGTGCCCAGCTTAGCACAGGCTTTACCTAAATGTACTTTGCTCTGTGAGAGCAAGTGAGAGCAAAGCTTATAAATCTACTCATGGGAAGGGCTAATAACAGGGAAAAAAATGGCACCAAAGAGACCCTCCAGGCCCCGCCCCGATGGGGTAAGTGCACACTCCCTCTGGGAACCCCCAGTGTGGCTGGCACAGGTAACCAGGGAGAAAGGAGCCATTGAGATGCCCCTGTCATGGATGAGACACTGGGCGGCAGTGGGGGGTCGGGGCGTTGGGCACATGCACAAGGCATCTCCTGAGCCACAGAGCCTGACCCCAGCCCAGGCTGTCTGGCCATCTATCTTGACATCAAGTGGGGACACAGCGGCCCTGAGCATCCAGCCTGAACTAGCAGTGTTCTCTGGCAGAGTGGCTGTCAGAGGGAAAACCAGGACTGGGTTTGAAAGGACAACTCCCAGGATGGTGTACACTGCCTGGCTGAACTCGGGAGAGGACCTCTCCTGGCCTTAGCTTCTTCCTTTGCCCCATCCACTGACAGTGTGCAAGGGACCGACAACGGTGGAGATGAGGACGGGGGAAGGACAGGAAGGTGGATGCTGCTGTCACTGAATATGGACTCGGCCATCCTCCCAGTGTGGAGAGTCGTTGAGAGGCAACTGTGTGGCCTGAGAGTGACCCTACTGTTTTATGAAAGAGCTCTTGAGCACTGCCGGCCACACACACATCTCTACAAGCATGGGTGTCAATCTAATGCTCTGAGAACACACATGAGTCTCAGTTTTATTAGTTGGAAGAATATGCTAATATTCAACCAGACAAGAACTTGAAAAAAAGAAAAGAAAAACAAACAAACAAAAAAAAACAAAAAACACATGACTGTTAAATGTTTATAAACAGATGTTAGGATTCACTGTAGAGCACTGACCCTTGGGCATGCAATGGCACTAAAGAGACCTGTAACCTGAGAAGCAGGCCATTCCAGCTCATCACCATTCTAGCCCAGGGCTGTGCACTATGCCTATCCTGTCACCTACTGTCCGGCTGCATCTTCTTTGCCTGCATCGAAAGTGAGGGCAGAGAGGACAGGACCCAGAAGCTTGCAGGCAGAGTCTCTGTGCATGCAGCAGCTAAGCCATGGACATCCGTTGGTCTGAATGTTTTCCTCCAAGAAGGTGCCCTCCTAAAGCTTTTATCATCGTGCTTGGAAATTACAGGACAGAAAACAAGACCCAGAATTTAAAACAAAGGACAAAAACAAAAAGCCACCAGCCCTTTAAAATGGCTGAGTTTCCTACTGCACTTTTGTCCATGTGTATTTGACCCCATTTGTGATGACTGTGTGACTGATATGCCCAAACTGGGAACAGAGGAGCGTGACACAGGGTGGGGTAACACACGTACTGGGACCCTGACTGGACCCTAACTGTACCGCCCTGCCTACCCGGGTGGATGTTCCTCCTGACAGTTAGCAGGTTTCACTTCTCATCGTGGAGAAATCACCTCCTGCTATATAATACAACACACTGTCATTTGCCATGGAAATATTTTCAAGCTGTAACCAGTTCTGGCTCACTCTGGGACAGAGCCAATGGATGCTTCTTCAGGTGTCCGATTCTTCTTGTCAAACTCAAGTCTCCTTAAGGTCCAATGAAGAGAAGAACGATAGTGTGGGAGTGAACGAGTCATGGTTGTGTGTCAGGGGAAATTAGTGTTTTGTGTGTTTTCAATACACTTATGAAACAGGCCCCCAAAGCACACGGGCCCTAGAATAGGGTAAGGGCATCCAGTTGCTCCCCAAAACACAACTCACAGACAGCATTCCTAAGCGGAAACCAATGTTTTAATATGAAATATTTTTGAGGGGGCAAAAACTTAAATAGCAAAAACAAACAAACAAACAAACAGACCTAACCCACCCTCTATCTTACTAGTGAAGACACTAGTTTTTTAATGACTCATTTGTTGATAAAATTTTAAGAGCAAAGTTTAACTTGTAAGATAAATTTATCTCCAAATTTAGAAGAGATACCCTGACTACATGGCTCATACAAGTGTAATAAAATAATTTCCATTAAGGCAACTTTAAAAATCATTAAGCTGAACACTTACTTCATCGAACCTTCTGTCAGTTCCCATGAAGGACTTGATGCCCTTCTTCTTCGGGGCTTTGTGCAGCAAGTCCTGGCCGCTGGTGCTGCTGCTGGGGTTGTTCCTGGGGCCATCGAGAGCCTGTCGAGCTTCGGGGAGAGAAAACGACCTTTAACCAGCACCTTCATGCAAACACACACCCTCCACAAGACCTACTGATAGAAATGGGCACCCAGCAACACCTGTGCCTCAACCTCACAGCAGACAGTGGAGTCTCCCTCACCAACCACACTCTACACGAGCAACGCAGGCTCCCGGCCACAGATAACCACCCTGGGAAGCTGAAATTCTCTGCCTCGAGCTCTCCGCGTAGGAGGGCTTGACTCCAGGCCAGCTGGTGCAGAGGCGGCTCCGACCCTCCCTCAGGGTCACTGCTCGGCAGGTGACGACACTCCAGGAGAAGGCGAGCTCCCCTGCTCTGGGCATTTCCCCGCGCCTCCCGCAGGGTGACCGTCCCCAGCCATGGCAGGAGAGCGACGGTCACCATGCAGGGCTGCTGGTCAGGTCGTCCTCCATCGAGTGCTGCCTGGCTCAGGATGGGAGCTCAGCAGGTGGTGGTCTGAATGAGGACAGTGTCAGTCACAGGAGGGGACCCAGAGCCTCTTGAGAGAAGACCCCTGAGGAAAAGGGAGGGACCCTCAAGAGCGAACCCAAGAGGCACGGGGCCGTCACCGTCAGGAACGCGCCCCCCAGGCCGAGCAGACCACTAGTAAGAGCAGGAAGAAATCTCCCGCAGGAGTCAATCCGAAGAGACGAAGGTTTTCTAAAATCACTGAGGTCACTGAATTCTTGTCCCCCAGCACCTGAAGTTCACCACTAAACACAGGCACCGAACCCAGTGGGATTCCTTTATGATCATCCTTGCAACTCTTCCAGGACAAGAGGCACAGGGCTCCTGAAACTGACAATGAGGCATGCAGGCCCCTTACTTGTGGGCATCCCTGATGTCCTCGTGGCTGGCTGTGTGCAGCACCCCAGTGTGCAGCTGGTCCAGCCAAAGGGATCACGGCGAGGTAGGGGTCGAGGTTTCACATCTGACGGTGCTCTTGTCATCTCGTACCTCTTCCCGTAAAGCTGTCACCTGAGTGAGAGAGGTAAGTGTAAACTTGGCTTACAACAGACCGTGTTGAAAAAGCAATCTCACAGGATTTACATTATAACCAGAAACCTATTTCAAAATCTGTTAGCTATGCTATCTGCCAACTACAAAACAAACAAACAAAAAAACAAAACAAAACAAAACAAAACAGAAAACCTTGTTCTAGCTTAGTGCCATCTTAAAGGACTGTCTTGCTCAGGAGAAACGGGGGCGTAGGGCAGTAAGAGCATGTGACTGATCGCAGAGACCCCGGAAGGGAGCCTCCCTGCAGCCGGACTCTGCCCTCCCTGGCATCCAGCGACCAGATGGCCCCGCCGAGCAGGACAGCAGAGTCCCACTGGAACCGTGAACCCTGCATGGCATGAACTGCCCCAATGCAAGGACTGTGCTCATAGGCAGATGCTGCTCAGAAGCACCACAGCTAGAATAAGAAATCTCTCAGCAAAGTTGTCCAGACATTTCTGTTTGAAGGAGAAAAGGACACAGCTTGTGTCACCCTCCAAGATCATTTGTAGTGATGATTCAGGTTGGAACCCATTACAACAAGTGAAACACAAAAAAGGTACCGAACCTCTGCATGCGAACACCATGTGTCTGGCACATATTTCTTGGTAACACACAGACTGGGGGCTGCACACTGAAGTGCTTACACGCTGTTTGAGTGTGATTCACTCACTGTGGTTTACATGAAGCACCCCTAGGTCTTCACTAAGAGATGATCTTGTATCAACCTAGAGTGGTTGGATAGGGAAGGAGATGGGAGGGAAGTTCAAAAGGGAGGGGATATATGGATACCTATGGCTGATTCATGTTGAGGTTTGACAGAAAAGAACAGAATTCTGTAAGGCAATTATCCTTCAATTTAAAAAATAAACTAATTTTTAAAAAATGATGATTTCTCCTGGATTTTTCCGCTGGTCCTGGGTGTGAAGACAGGAAAGACAGTGGTGGCAACTGTCTGGACCCTCAGGGTCCAGACAGGTCTCAGTTATACATTTGGGTTTGTGGCTAAGCCAGGGGAGGTTTTAGGAAACGTGCACAGCAAGTATTTTTATAAACAATGAGTATGTTGTTTTAACCAACTAACCTGTGCGTTTTTAGTGGGATTCTGTAAAGAACACTGATCCACTGCAGCCTCACAGGAGCTTGGTGACAACAAAGTAACTTAGTGCAAAATACAGCTGAACTCGTTTAACAGCAGCTGGATAAACTGTGCACCCTCTCCTGATCTCTAACAGCAACCCTCAGAAAACAGAAGGCTAGAAATTATCCACATGGAACTGAACAGGGATCAATCTCAAATTCCAGTTAAAATAAGCATTTAAAAAAATCAGAACGCAACAAAGAACAGAGCAGGGAAGTGACACACCTGCAGTCCAAGTGACTATGGACTCAATGGAAACAAACACCTGCCTCAAAGTCAGGGACCACGGCCACGCCCCTTCCCCCAGGCCTCCTCCTGAGGAAGGCCTCAGGATCCCCAGCCTGGCGGCCCTCCCCCAGAATGGGAACCTGCCCCACAGGTGCCGACTTGTCCTCACTTAACAGGAGGGCAAAGCAGGCACAAAGTGGGTGAGTGGCACACCCAGGTCACCAACCCCAGGGTGACGCAGCTGCTCTGCTGTGCCCAGCAGAAGGGCTCCTGGGCACTGAGCTGCCTGAACTGGAGCACGGCTGCCCAAGTCCTGCGGGAGGCCCCAGGAGTGCTTGATCAGTGGGCTGGGAGCAGGAGAGGGACGAGGAAGACCAGCCCTCGGGATACTGGACTCCAGCAACAGGGGCTCATCCACGTGACCCACAGGGATAGGCAGCGAGCTCCCTCCTGATGCTCCCTCCATCAGGGATGCCATCATGGACACAAGAGCCTCTGGAGGAAAGCGGTCTGGATGGCAACATGGTTAAGTGTTCAGGCTCTGATCAGACCAGTCTACACTGTGCTGCTTGGTGTGTGAGCCTGGGCACGATGCCTGGCCTCATTAAGCCTCAGTGTCCATGTCTGCTGAAATGGGATAACAGCAGCTTGGACCTCACCTAGGTGTCTGCGGGATGAGATGACAGACTGGGAAAGCACTCAACACGGTGCCCGGCGCACAGAGTCTCCTGCACACTGCTACCCCCGTCATTAGTTTGATTTCCCGCAAATCTAACATCCATGGTTCTGATTCAATCATAAAAAAAAAAAAAAAAAAAAAAACTGTAAGTGGAAATTTCATGGTGGTCCAGAGGTTAAGACTTGGCACTTTCACTGCCGGGACACCTGTCTGATTCCTGGTTGGGGAACTAGGATCCCATACACTATGCAGCATGGCCAAAAAAAATAAGCAAGTTTTTTTTTTTTTTTTTTAAGTATTAAATAATACTATGTGCGTGTGTGTTAGTCACTCAGTCGTACCTGACTCTTTGCGACCCCATGGACTGCAATCCACCAGGTTCCTCTGTCCATGAGATTTTCCAGGCAAGGATACTGGAGTGGGTTGCCATTTCCTTCTCCAGGGGATCTTCCCAACCCAGGGATCGAACCCGGGTCTTCTGCACTGCAGGCAAATTCTTTACCGACTGAGCTACAAGGGAATGTCTATTATAAATAAGCATGAGATGATTCAAAGGCAAACAAGTGGCAGAAAGGCAAACTGTTACAGTTGTCCCAACAAATGACCTATCTCCAACAGAACCATCAGCATATTTCAAGTGGTGGGTAAGTTTCAAAACTTCCATTAAAATGTCAATTATTCACCACTACATAACCGCACAGTGTTCATTTTCATTCACGTAACACGATAAGGACTCTTTAATACGTCACAGAGAAACAAAGGCCTGCTAAATTACTAAATAGTTTACCTTTTGACGCTGCTTCCTTAAATCACTAGGCTGATAGATGCATGCAAAGAAGTGAAGAGGAACCAGATTTATTGCAACTTTGAAGCTAAAAATTCAAGAATCAGTATAGGCAAATACAGTAAAGCAAAAATGGTGGCAAGCATATAAGTGAGATTAAGACTTAGAGAGTCCCTTGGACTGCAAGGAGATCCAACCAGTCCATTCTAAAGGAGATCAGTCCTGGGTGTTCATTGGAAGGATTGATGCTAAAGCTGAAACTCCAATACGCTGGCCACCTCGTGTGAAGAGCTGACTCAGTGGAAAAGTCTCTGATGCTTGGAGGGATTTGGGGCAGGAGGAGAAGGGGACAACAGAGGATTAGATGACTGGATGGCATCACCGACTCGATGGACATGAGTGTGGTTGAACTCCGGGAGTTGGTGATGGACAGGGAGGCCTGATGTGCTGCAATTCATGTGGTCGCAAAGAGTCGGACACGACTGAGCAATGAACTGAACTGAGCTGATATTGCATGTGCGTTCTAATTATTGTTCATTCTTGCCAACCTTTAATATTGTCATAGCAGACATTTTAATATTTTCAGGTTGGTGGTTGAGTAGGGGTACTTCATTTTGTTATGAATTCAACTCCACTTTACGAATGTGGTTGATTTCCTATAATTTAGTTATTAGTCATTTGACTTGTCTTACTTCTTTGTGAAGGGCCTATTCAGTGTTTGTTTGTTTTTGGTTTTTTTCCTTTTTATCTATTTTTCTATTAGGTTGCTAATACTTTATTATGAAATATGTATTTTATTATGCATTGTAAATAAAAGACCTTTTATGTTTGTATCGTGAATATTTTCTCCTAGATTGTGGCTGATCTGTTTACTCGGTTGGTGATACATTTAGGTGCAGACATTTCCTTATGTTTAATGAATCAATATCTATCAAACTGTTTCTTTACACAGTGAAGTGCTTCTAATACCTTATTTAGGATTCACTTCTTACCTCCAAAAGAGTAAAGATATTCTCATATTTTATGTGCTGAATTACCACAAATTTCATACAGTATTATATTTTATATTCTACTTCTTCTATTTTCAATTTGGAGCTTTATTTTCTCTTTTTACATTGATTTTTAAATTTATTTCAAGCTGAAAGTAAATTTTGATGGGGCATGACTATAAGCCAATTTTATATTTTGACTTATTGGTGTATATTTACCCCTGAAATACTTATTGAAAAATTCAATCATTTTAACCCTGCTCTGTGGTGCAAGAATATTCATAAAGTAAATATCAATATATCTATAGTTCTGTTTCTAGACTTTCTGTATGCTTCTAGGTGTTTTATAATCAGAACTACCCTTAACTAATAGACTTTAACATCAAGTTGAGCAACTGCTAAAACGTTACTCTTTATCTTGCAGAGTTTTTAAGATATTCTTTATCTTTACCTTTTAAATCAAACTTTAGAATATTTCTTGTTTAGATCTAGTGTAGAAAAACAGTAGAATTGTAAATCTGTTTGCAGAGAATGATGTTTGCATCCTCAAGTCTTCCAAATCATAAGCATGCTACATTATTATATTTATTTAGGTCTACTTCATGTTTTACAATATAATATCTATCATACTTTTTATAAAGTTCTCACATATTTTTAAATTAATCTGGTATGGGATTATTTTTCATACTATTTTAAATGTCATTTGTAATATGTATGTAGTTTTTCCATTAGGATTCAATGCATTTTGGCAACTCTGAAAATATCTCTAAATAATAATTTATTTGTAATTAAATTTGAGTTTTCAACCTGCATATTGTACAATCTCTAATTAAATATTTTCCAGATATGTTGTTTCCAATGGTTTTCGTTTTATTTTTTCTTGTGTTTGGTTCACTAGTGGAAAACTGTAAAATTTTAAATAAACAGTAAAAGTGGATATCCTTGACTTTCTTATCCAACAAGGAAAGTATCTATAGTTAACATTTCATGCTTATAATGTTAAGCAAAGTTATCTCATGTATTTTTTTCTATGTGTCTATTTGTTATATTTATTTTATTGCATGAATGTTGAATTTTTCAAGCTAATTTTCCTCATTTAATTCCTTTAATCATGCTGATGTGATCACTAATCTAGAGCCAGACATCCTGGAATGTGAAGTCAAGTGGGCCTTAGAAAGCATCACTACTAACAAAGCTAGTGGATGTGATGGAATTCCAGTAGAGCTGTTTCAATCCCTGAAAGATGATGCTGTTAAAGTGCTGCACTCCATATGCCAGCAAATTTGGAAACCTCAGCAGTGGCCACAAGACTGGAAAAGGCCAGTTTTCATTCCAATTCCAAAGAAAGGCAATGCAAAAGAATGCTCAAAGTACCGCACAATTGCAGTCATCTCACATGCTAGCAAAGTAATGCTCAAAATTCTCCAAGCCAGACTTTAGCAATACGTGAACTGTGAACACCTTGATGTTCAAGCTGGTTTTAGAAAAGGCAGAGGAACCAGAGATCAAATTGCCAACATCTGCTGGATCATGGAAAAAGCAAGAGAGTTCCAGAAAAATATCTATTTCTGCTTTATTGACTATGCCAAAGGCTTTGACTGTGTGAATCACAGTAAACTGTGGATAATTCTGAAAGAGATGGGAATACCAGACCACCTATTGAGAAATCTGTATGCAGGTAAGGAAGCAACAGTTAGAACTGGACATGGAACAACAGACTGGTTCCACATAGGAAAAGGAGTATGTCAAGGCTGTATATTGTCATCCTGCGTATTTAACTTATATGCAGAATACATCAAGAGAAACGCTGGACTGGAAGAAACACAAGCTGGAATCAAGATTGCCGGGAGAAATATCAATAACCTCAGATACGCAGATGACACCACGCTTATGGCAGAAAGTGAAGAGGAGCTAAAAAGCCTCTTGATGAAAGTGAAAGAGGAGAGCAAAAAAGTTGACTTAAAGCTCAACATTCAGAAAACGAAGATCATGGCATCTGGTCCCATCACTTTATGGGAAATAGATGGGGAAACAGTGTAAACAGTGTCAGACTTTATTTTTGGGGGCTCCAAAATCACTGCAGATGGTGCCTGCAGCCATGAAATTAAAAGATGCTTACTCCTTGGAAGAAAAGTTATGACCAAACTAGATAGTATATTCAAGAGAAGAGACATTACTTTGCCGACTAAGGTCCGTCTAGTCAAGGATATGGTTTTTTCTGTGGTCATGTATGGATGTGAGAGTTGGACTGTGAAGAAGGCTGAGCACAGAAGAATTGATGCTTTTAAACTGTGGTGTTGGAGAAGATTCTTGAGAGTCCCTTGGACTGCAAGGAGATCCAACCAGTCCATTCTGAAGAGATCAACCCTGGGATTTCTTTGGAAGGAATGATGCTGAAGCTGAAGCTCCAGTACTTTGGCCACCTCATGTGAAGAGCTGAATCATCGGAAAAACTCTGATGCTGGGAGGGATTGGGGGCAGGAGGAGAAGGAGATGACGGAGGATGAGACGCTGGTAGCATCATGGACTCGATAGACGTGAGTCTGAGTGAACTCCGAGAGATGGTGATGGACATGGAGGCCTGCCATGCTGTGATTCATGGGGTCGCACAGAGTCGGACATGACTGAGTGACTGAACTGAACTGAATTCCTTTAATATTTTGAAATGGTAACATATTTTAACAAATTTCTGATCAAAATTTGCATCATTCTCTGCAAACAGATTTACAATTCTACTGTTTTTCTACACTAGATCTAAACAAGAAATATTCTAAAGTTTGATTTAAAAGGTAAAGATAAAGAATATCTTAAAAACTCTGCAAGATAAAGAGTAACGTTTTAGCAGTTGCTCAACTTGATGTTAAAGTCTATTAGTTAAGGGTAGTTCTGATTATAAAACACCTAGAAGCATACAGAAAGTCTAGAAACAGAACTATAGATATACTGATATTTACTTTATGAATATTCTTGCACCACAGAGCAGGGTTAAAATGATTGAATTTTTCAATAAGTATTTCAGGGGTAAATATACACCAATAAGTCAAAATATAAAATTGGCTTATAGTCATGCCCCATCAAAATTTACTTTCAGCTTGAAATAAATTTAAAAATCAATGTAAAAAGAGAAAATAAAGCTCCAAATTGAAAATAGAAGAAGTAGAATATAAAATATAATACTGTATGAAATTTGTGGTAATTCAGCACATAAAATATGAGAATATCTTTACTCTTTTGGAGGTAAGAAGTGAATCCTAAATAAGGTATTAGAAGCACTTCACTGTGTAAAGAAACAGTTTGATAGATATTGATTCATTAAACATAAGGAAATGTCTGCACCTAAATGTATCACCAACCGAGTAAACAGATCAGCCACAATCTAGGAGAAAATATTCACGATACAAACATAAAAGGTCTTTTATTTACAATGCATAATAAAATACATATTTCATAATAAAGTATTAGCAACCTAATAGAAAAATAGATAAAAAGGAAAAAAACCAAAAACAAACAAACACTGAATAGGCCCTTCACAAAGAAGTAAGACAAGTCAAATGACTAATAACTAAATTATAGGAAATCAACCACATTCGTAAAGTGGAGTTGAATTCATAACAAAATGAAGTACCCCTACTCAACCACCAACCTGAAAATATTAAAATGTCTGCTATGACAATATTAAAGGTTGGCAAGAATGAACAATAATTAGAACGCACATGCAATATCAGCTCAGTTCAGTTCATTGCTCAGTCGTGTCCGACTCTTTGCGACCACATGAATTGCAGCACATCAGGCCTCCCTGTCCATCACCAACTCCCGGAGTTCAACCACACTCATGTCCATCGAGTCGGTGATGCCATCCAGTCATCTAATCCTCTGTTGTCCCCTTCTCCTCCTGCCCCAAATCCCTCCAAGCATCAGAGACTTTTCCACTGAGTCAGCTCTTCACACGAGGTGGCCAGCGTATTGGAGTTTCAGCTTTAGCATCAATCCTTCCAATGAACACCCAGGACTGATCTCCTTTAGAATGGACTGGTTGGATCTCCTTGCAGTCCAAGGGACTCTCTAAGTCTTAATCTCACTTATATGCTTGCCACCATTTTTGCTTTACTGTATTTGCCTATACTGATTCTTGAATTTTTAGCTTCAAAGTTGCAATAAATCTGGTTCCTCTTCACTTCTTTGCATGCATCTATCAGCCTAGTGATTTAAGGAAGCAGCGTCAAAAGGTAAACTATTTAGTAATTTAGCAGGCCTTTGTTTCTCTGTGACGTATTAAAGAGTCCTTATCGTGTTACGTGAATGAAAATGAACACTGTGCGGTTATGTAGTGGTGAATAATTGACATTTTAATGGAAGTTTTGAAACTTACCCACCACTTGAAATATGCTGATGGTTCTGTTGGAGATAGGTCATTTGTTGGGACAACTGTAACAGTTTGCCTTTCTGCCACTTGTTTGCCTTTGAATCATCTCATGCTTATTTATAATAGACATTCCCTTGTAGCTCAGTCGGTAAAGAATTTGCCTGCAGTGCAGAAGACCCGGGTTCGATCCCTGGGTTGGGAAGATCCCCTGGAGAAGGAAATGGCAACCCACTCCAGTATCCTTGCCTGGAAAATCTCATGGACAGAGGAACCTGGTGGATTGCAGTCCATGGGGTCGCAAAGAGTCAGGTACGACTGAGTGACTAACACACACGCACATAGTATTATTTAATACTTAAAAAAAAAAAAAAAAAACTTGCTTATTTTTTTTGGCCATGCTGCATAGTGTATGGGATCCTAGTTCCCCAACCAGGAATCAGACAGGTGTCCCGGCAGTGAAAGTGCCAAGTCTTAACCTCTGGACCACCATGAAATTTCCACTTACAGTTTTTTTTTTTTTTTTTTTTTTATGATTGAATCAGAACCATGGATGTTAGATTTGCGGGAAATCAAACTAATGACGGGGGTAGCAGTGTGCAGGAGACTCTGTGCGCCGGGCACCGTGTTGAGTGCTTTCCCAGTCTGTCATCTCATCCCGCAGACACCTAGGTGAGGTCCAAGCTGCTGTTATCCCATTTCAGCAGACATGGACACTGAGGCTTAATGAGGCCAGGCATCGTGCCCAGGCTCACACACCAAGCAGCACAGTGTAGACTGGTCTGATCAGAGCCTGAACACTTAACCATGTTGCCATCCAGACCGCTTTCCTCCAGAGGCTCTTGTGTCCATGATGGCATCCCTGATGGAGGGAGCATCAGGAGGGAGCTCGCTGCCTATCCCTGTGGGTCACGTGGATGAGCCCCTGTTGCTGGAGTCCAGTATCCCGAGGGCTGGTCTTCCTCGTCCCTCTCCTGCTCCCAGCCCACTGATCAAGCACTCCTGGGGCCTCCCGCAGGACTTGGGCAGCCGTGCTCCAGTTCAGGCAGCTCAGTGCCCAGGAGCCCTTCTGCTGGGCACAGCAGAGCAGCTGCGTCACCCTGGGGTTGGTGACCTGGGTGTGCCACTCACCCACTTTGTGCCTGCTTTGCCCTCCTGTTAAGTGAGGACAAGTCGGCACCTGTGGGGCAGGTTCCCATTCTGGGGGAGGGCCGCCAGGCTGGGGATCCTGAGGCCTTCCTCAGGAGGAGGCCTGGGGGAAGGGGCGTGGCCGTGGTCCCTGACTTTGAGGCAGGTGTTTGTTTCCATTGAGTCCATAGTCACTTGGACTGCAGGTGTGTCACTTCCCTGCTCTGTTCTTTGTTGCGTTCTGATTTTTTTAAATGCTTATTTTAACTGGAATTTGAGATTGATCCCTGTTCAGTTCCATGTGGATAATTTCTAGCCTTCTGTTTTCTGAGGGTTGCTGTTAGAGATCAGGAGAGGGTGCACAGTTTATCCAGCTGCTGTTAAACGAGTTCAGCTGTATTTTGCACTAAGTTACTTTGTTGTCACCAAGCTCCTGTGAGGCTGCAGTGGATCAGTGTTCTTTACAGAATCCCACTAAAAACGCACAGGTTAGTTGGTTAAAACAACATACTCATTGTTTATAAAAATACTTGCTGTGCACGTTTCCTAAAACCTCCCCTGGCTTAGCCACAAACCCAAATGTATAACTGAGACCTGTCTGGACCCTGAGGGTCCAGACAGTTGCCACCACTGTCTTTCCTGTCTTCACACCCAGGACCAGCGGAAAAATCCAGGAGAAATCATCATTTTTTAAAAATTAGTTTATTTTTTAAATTGAAGGATAATTGCCTTACAGAATTCTGTTCTTTTCTGTCAAACCTCAACATGAATCAGCCATAGGTATCCATATATCCCCTCCCTTTTGAACTTCCCTCCCATCTCCTTCCCTATCCAACCACTCTAGGTTGATACAAGATCATCTCTTAGTGAAGACCTAGGGGTGCTTCATGTAAACCACAGTGAGTGAATCACACTCAAACAGCGTGTAAGCACTTCAGTGTGCAGCCCCCAGTCTGTGTGTTACCAAGAAATATGTGCCAGACACATGGTGTTCGCATGCAGAGGTTCGGTACCTTTTTTGTGTTTCACTTGTTGTAATGGGTTCCAACCTGAATCATCACTACAAATGATCTTGGAGGGTGACACAAGCTGTGTCCTTTTCTCCTTCAAACAGAAATGTCTGGACAACTTTGCTGAGAGATTTCTTATTCTAGCTGTGGTGCTTCTGAGCAGCATCTGCCTATGAGCACAGTCCTTGCATTGGGGCAGTTCATGCCATGCAGGGTTCACGGTTCCAGTGGGACTCTGCTGTCCTGCTCGGCGGGGCCATCTGGTCGCTGGATGCCAGGGAGGGCAGAGTCCGGCTGCAGGGAGGCTCCCTTCCGGGGTCTCTGCGATCAGTCACATGCTCTTACTGCCCTACGCCCCCGTTTCTCCTGAGCAAGACAGTCCTTTAAGATGGCACTAAGCTAGAACAAGGTTTTCTGTTTTGTTTTGTTTTGTTTTGTTTTTTTGTTTGTTTGTTTTGTAGTTGGCAGATAGCATAGCTAACAGATTTTGAAATAGGTTTCTGGTTATAATGTAAATCCTGTGAGATTGCTTTTTCAACACGGTCTGTTGTAAGCCAAGTTTACACTTACCTCTCTCACTCAGGTGACAGCTTTACGGGAAGAGGTACGAGATGACAAGAGCACCGTCAGATGTGAAACCTCGACCCCTACCTCGCCGTGATCCCTTTGGCTGGACCAGCTGCACACTGGGGTGCTGCACACAGCCAGCCACGAGGACATCAGGGATGCCCACAAGTAAGGGGCCTGCATGCCTCATTGTCAGTTTCAGGAGCCCTGTGCCTCTTGTCCTGGAAGAGTTGCAAGGATGATCATAAAGGAATCCCACTGGGTTCGGTGCCTGTGTTTAGTGGTGAACTTCAGGTGCTGGGGGACAAGAATTCAGTGACCTCAGTGATTTTAGAAAACCTTCGTCTCTTCGGATTGACTCCTGCGGGAGATTTCTTCCTGCTCTTACTAGTGGTCTGCTCGGCCTGGGGGGCGCGTTCCTGACGGTGACGGCCCCGTGCCTCTTGGGTTCGCTCTTGAGGGTCCCTCCCTTTTCCTCAGGGGTCTTCTCTCAAGAGGCTCTGGGTCCCCTCCTGTGACTGACACTGTCCTCATTCAGACCACCACCTGCTGAGCTCCCATCCTGAGCCAGGCAGCACTCGATGGAGGACGACCTGACCAGCAGCCCTGCATGGTGACCGTCGCTCTCCTGCCATGGCTGGGGACGGTCACCCTGCGGGAGGCGCGGGGAAATGCCCAGAGCAGGGGAGCTCGCCTTCTCCTGGAGTGTCGTCACCTGCCGAGCAGTGACCCTGAGGGAGGGTCGGAGCCGCCTCTGCACCAGCTGGCCTGGAGTCAAGCCCTCCTACGCGGAGAGCTCGAGGCAGAGAATTTCAGCTTCCCAGGGTGGTTATCTGTGGCCGGGAGCCTGCGTTGCTCGTGTAGAGTGTGGTTGGTGAGGGAGACTCCACTGTCTGCTGTGAGGTTGAGGCACAGGTGTTGCTGGGTGCCCATTTCTATCAGTAGGTCTTGTGGAGGGTGTGTGTTTGCATGAAGGTGCTGGTTAAAGGTCGTTTTCTCTCCCCGAAGCTCGACAGGCTCTCGATGGCCCCAGGAACAACCCCAGCAGCAGCACCAGCGGCCAGGACTTGCTGCACAAAGCCCCGAAGAAGAAGGGCATCAAGTCCTTCATGGGAACTGACAGAAGGTTCGATGAAGTAAGTGTTCAGCTTAATGATTTTTAAAGTTGCCTTAATGGAAATTATTTTATTACACTTGTATGAGCCATGTAGTCAGGGTATCTCTTCTAAATTTGGAGATAAATTTATCTTACAAGTTAAACTTTGCTCTTAAAATTTTATCAACAAATGAGTCATTAAAAAACTAGTGTCTTCACTAGTAAGATAGAGGGTGGGTTAGGTCTGTTTGTTTGTTTGTTTGTTTTTGCTATTTAAGTTTTTGCCCCCTCAAAAATATTTCATATTAAAACATTGGTTTCCGCTTAGGAATGCTGTCTGTGAGTTGTGTTTTGGGGAGCAACTGGATGCCCTTACCCTATTCTAGGGCCCGTGTGCTTTGGGGGCCTGTTTCATAAGTGTATTGAAAACACACAAAACACTAATTTCCCCTGACACACAACCATGACTCGTTCACTCCCACACTATCGTTCTTCTCTTCATTGGACCTTAAGGAGACTTGAGTTTGACAAGAAGAATCGGACACCTGAAGAAGCATCCATTGGCTCTGTCCCAGAGTGAGCCAGAACTGGTTACAGCTTGAAAATATTTCCATGGCAAATGACAGTGTGTTGTATTATATAGCAGGAGGTGATTTCTCCACGATGAGAAGTGAAACCTGCTAACTGTCAGGAGGAACATCCACCCGGGTAGGCAGGGCGGTACAGTTAGGGTCCAGTCAGGGTCCCAGTACGTGTGTTACCCCACCCTGTGTCACGCTCCTCTGTTCCCAGTTTGGGCATATCAGTCACACAGTCATCACAAATGGGGTCAAATACACATGGACAAAAGTGCAGTAGGAAACTCAGCCATTTTAAAGGGCTGGTGGCTTTTTGTTTTTGTCCTTTGTTTTAAATTCTGGGTCTTGTTTTCTGTCCTGTAATTTCCAAGCACGATGATAAAAGCTTTAGGAGGGCACCTTCTTGGAGGAAAACATTCAGACCAACGGATGTCCATGGCTTAGCTGCTGCATGCACAGAGACTCTGCCTGCAAGCTTCTGGGTCCTGTCCTCTCTGCCCTCACCTTCGATGCAGGCAAAGAAGATGCAGCCGGACAGTAGGTGACAGGATAGGCATAGTGCACAGCCCTGGGCTAGAATGGTGATGAGCTGGAATGGCCTGCTTCTCAGGTTACAGGTCTCTTTAGTGCCATTGCATGCCCAAGGGTCAGTGCTCTACAGTGAATCCTAACATCTGTTTATAAACATTTAACAGTCATGTGTTTTTTGTTTTTTTTTGTTTGTTTGTTTTTCTTTTCTTTTTTTCAAGTTCTTGTCTGGTTGAATATTAGCATATTCTTCCAACTAATAAAACTGAGACTCATGTGTGTTCTCAGAGCATTAGATTGACACCCATGCTTGTAGAGATGTGTGTGTGGCCGGCAGTGCTCAAGAGCTCTTTCATAAAACAGTAGGGTCACTCTCAGGCCACACAGTTGCCTCTCAACGACTCTCCACACTGGGAGGATGGCCGAGTCCATATTCAGTGACAGCAGCATCCACCTTCCTGTCCTTCCCCCGTCCTCATCTCCACCGTTGTCGGTCCCTTGCACACTGTCAGTGGATGGGGCAAAGGAAGAAGCTAAGGCCAGGAGAGGTCCTCTCCCGAGTTCAGCCAGGCAGTGTACACCATCCTGGGAGTTGTCCTTTCAAACCCAGTCCTGGTTTTCCCTCTGACAGCCACTCTGCCAGAGAACACTGCTAGTTCAGGCTGGATGCTCAGGGCCGCTGTGTCCCCACTTGATGTCAAGATAGATGGCCAGACAGCCTGGGCTGGGGTCAGGCTCTGTGGCTCAGGAGATGCCTTGTGCATGTGCCCAACGCCCCGACCCCCCACTGCCGCCCAGTGTCTCATCCATGACAGGGGCATCTCAATGGCTCCTTTCTCCCTGGTTACCTGTGCCAGCCACACTGGGGGTTCCCAGAGGGAGTGTGCACTTACCCCATCGGGGCGGGGCCTGGAGGGTCTCTTTGGTGCCATTTTTTTCCCTGTTATTAGCCCTTCCCATGAGTAGATTTATAAGCTTTGCTCTCACTTGCTCTCACAGAGCAAAGTACATTTAGGTAAAGCCTGTGCTAAGCTGGGCACATTCAGTAAGGGGACTTACGGGGAAGCTGCATTGTCTCATCACCAGAACTCACTAATACGCTTTACCAGGGGTGGGGGGGACCCAGTGACTCTCTCCTTTTTTGAACAGCATTTTTCTTCCAAGGAGCATGCAGCTCATTTTTACAAATCTTGACTGTAGCTTAGCTTTCAGTCGGTTGAAGAGTCGAACTGCTAGCTTTTATATTTTCCATTTTCCTCATTATAAATCCAACATTTCCCTGTCAGATGCACATGGTGACGTAGACATTAGAGTTTAGATAAATCAGAAATGATGCTAGAAAGAGGTGTTGGGAATATGATGTACAGGATCTGACCTTTTACAAACCGCATGAGATAGGCAGGGCATAAATTGTGTAACTGGGTTGTTTTTATGGCTTTTGAAGTCACAGTGCAGCAAGTGTCTGGGGCTCCTAGAATCAGAAGGGCTTGGATGGGTGGCCTTCTGCATCAGCAGCCCCTGATGTCTTCAGCCCTCTCTGAAACCCTGGCCAGCGACTCATCAGATATGTTCCTGATGGGCCCAGGGGAAGACAGAAATCGTTGAATTGGGAGCAGCGGGTTTCTGCTAGGGGGTTATGGAGATTCCTTAGTCAACTTGGAGCAGGGGTCCAGGCTGACCCATTGGGCCCTATAGCCTGGGTTGTGATGAGAAAACAACGTCAGCGGTGATATTTCCGAGGGAGGCTGAGACTGAGTTTCTGGTTTCTTAGATCAGCCCCGTGCACGGCCCTCCCTGAAGCAGCCTGGGGAGAGCGGCCTGGCCCCCCAGGACAGCAATCGTGGGGCTCCAGGCCACCAGTGCCCAGCCGCTGACCCACAAGCAGCTGGTCCCTCCCCCCATCCAGTCTCACAGATCGAATCTTGAGGGCTGGAAGAGAGGTCCAGCAGCCTTGTGAGTCTGGAGGTCTAAGGAGAGACTGGCAGCTGCTCACCTGGAGTAGCTGGCCCCATGATGGCATTTCTGTCATCGAATGTGCCATTGCTGCTCTAGTGTGACCGCCATCCCCCCCGGGTGGCTGGGACCGTCACGTGGCAGACCCCTGGCTCGCTCTCTCTGGCTCATCCACCCTCTAGAAGTTTCCCCAGACCCTCAGTACGAGTGGGCACTGCTGCGGGTGTGAGTGTGTGTCCCCGTGCCCCGTGTGATGTTGCATGACTAAGCGCATTAGGTTAGTGCAAGGAAGGTGTTTGCACCCTTCCTCCCACGCTCGTGGGACCAGGCAGCGTGGCAGGCATGCAGAGGCTGGATTCCACTACAGTCGGGATTTGCTCCTGCTGAGCTTTGGGGTGAGTACAGGCCGGCCTGGTCCCACGGGGGCACGGAGGCCACGCCCTGGGAGTGGAGGGTCAGTGGGTCTCTGGAGGCCAGCCGGGAGAGCCCTCAGGAGCAGAGAACGTGACCTTGGCGCCCAGCTGTCGCCGGAGTGATCAGAGCACGGCCCGAGGCTCCCTCGCGTCCGTGCGCATGGGTGTCCCTCCCACAGTGGCAGTGCTGCCGGCCATGCCCTGTGTGCACGTTCTCGGAGGGAACAGAGCCCAGAGTGTCAGGGTTCACGAGGCTGCCCTGCCCTGGGCCTCTCTGTGTGGAGGCCAGCATTTCACATGGAGGTGCACCATCATGTGGGTTTCGGCCGTCACTGAGGGGCCACCCTCCCTTGCAGGTGCTGCTCTGGGTAGTCCTCTGGTGGGTCCGGCCTGGGGGCCCAGCCCTGCTCGAGCCACTCTGAGGGAAGGAGGCTGTCTGCTCTGTCCTGTTCACATCTCAGCTAGAAAGCTGGATTGGGTTTTGAGTTTTTTACCAGCAGCTTTTAGCTATATGTCAGAATAAAGTCAGCCACAGAGTTACCGCCTTGATCTGCTTGGTCCTCCATGTTTCTCTGAATTCTCAAAGCAGCTGAAACCCAGAATGGGGCGGGGGATGTCTGGAGGGGCAGGGGCTCGGGCACCAGCCACCATCCCAGGACTGACTCATCTGTGTGTTTGTTTCCAGTTTACCCACACTAATTATACAGGTGATTATACAGCGTCCAGAATACGACAAAAACTACATTTTTAACTGAATGCAATCTTTATACTGTGTTAATATTTGTTACATGGACCAGAAGATATTTTATTACAGGGTTTTTAATTAGTGACAAATTCATGAATACCATAGAAGAAAATATTTTAGAATTTAATGTTTCTTATATTTATGTAAACTTATGACTTCATTTATATAATTACTTACTTTTTCTTGTATAATCAGGCTTAAACATCCTTTCATATCAATTCATGTTCTGATACCTGATTTTAGTCTTTCAAATGAATGTACTGCAGTGCTTGTCTGTGTAAATCCTATGAACAAATATAGGACTTTTGTAAATGATGCACTTATTGTAATTATTCCTGTTTAATTTTTAAATGTTAAGCCATGAGAGAAGGGGTTTTCCTGAGATTGTAAAATCGTCATGACACGGTGTGCATTATCCTTCCAGAATGTAACTGAGCTCTCCAACAATCACTCTGAAATGAGCAAACTTAATTTCAACCAGGTGTTTTGTGTTTTAACGACTGACCTAAACTGTACCTTTTCTGGCAAGAAATGCTTTTTGTCTGCAGCGTGAAGTGATTTAAAAGTACTGGGTGTTAAATGTGAGCTTCTAATGAAATTTGGGCTGAAAGGATGGCTAGAAGAAGACTATGAAAATCTCTCCCATAACCTGGTCTCTGTAGACCCGGATCCCTCCTCTCTGGTGAGACTCTTCGGGGACCAATTGCGATGCCCTGCACCTGCTGTGGCGCCGGTGCGTTGGACGGTGAAGGTGCCACGTCCCCTACAGACAGACAGCATAGTGCAGTCCTGACAAAGGCCTTATTTTTATGTAAATCAGGTTTTTACAGCTGTTTGTAAACATGTTTAAAGAGTGGACCTAGGCATACATTTTTAGATTGTGATGACAGCCATTCTGGATTGTATAAGTAGCAAATGTAACTTTTACTTTTTCAGCGGCACATTAAAAAAGCCAACAAGAGATGCGTTCAGATCATGGTGGAATATTTATTATGCAGCTGGTATCTCGGTTGACAGAGACACCATGTCTCTTTACATGTGGGTTCTGCCTTTAATTTACTTGTACAATTCATTGTTACTGTTCTATTTTCCTATTAATCTTTTGTGGACTTCCTGAATATGTGACAAAGTATGTACAGTCTACTTTTGAACTATTTTTATCACAGTATTATTTATTGCTTTATTTCAATAAAGTACTGAAGCAAAATTTCCCACTGCCCATAAAGAGTGCCAAGAGTAAGCTGTACTCTCACTGAGAACAAACCAGAGCCGGTAATAGGAGCCCGTGTCATCACAAGGACATTCTGTTAAGAGAAACGGATGGATACAATGGAAGGGCCAGAAGGCAGAAGCATAGGTGTCCCCAAAGGACGACCGACAGTGTGTTCATGCCCTTGGCTCTGGAGAAAAGAGGTTCCATCACTTCACCGTCTGTGGGGACAGGGCCCCTGTGCTGCTGAGGCATGGGCAGCAGGCCGAGGGTGGGAACAAAGTGCAGGTGTCAAGGCTCACCGTCGGTCCCAGGGTGGGGTGGCCGACAGCAACCCTGACGTGGACCCGAATGATGTATTAGGGAGTGTGCGTGTGCACGCTTGTGTGTGGGAGCTTTTCATGATATTTTAGTCAACCGTCTTTATTATTCATATATCCACAGAAACAACACTGTAGCAAGGGGAAGTGGGAGGGAGAGTCAAGAGGGACAGGACACATGTACGCCTATGGCTAATTCATGTTGATGTATGGCAGAAATCAGACCGATATTGCACAGCAATTATCCTTAAGTTAAAAAGAACACAGCAAGGTGGTCAGGAAAGTATGAAAAAATGATTTATCATAGAGATTTATCCTACACTCCGTGTACCTCTGGGAGCAGGCTGTCCACCATCATCAGGCCTTCCCTCCAGCATCAGGCCATCCCCCAGCATCAGACACTAGTCCAGCATCAGGCCATCCCCAGGCATCAGACGTTCCTCCTAGCATCAGGCCCTAGTCCAGCATCAGACATTTCCCGAGCGTCAGACCCTCCTCCAGCCTCAGACCCTTCCCCAGTATCAGGCCCCCCACCTCCGGTATGAGGTGTGGCAGCCCTACTTGTCTGACGGTCCTGAACACACTCAGGCAGCCCCAGAGCAGCAGGACACTAGCTCTTGCCGGAGGTGCATCTTCAGGAATCACCTGCAGAGCAGCAGCAGCTGTTGTTGTTGGTGGGTTTTTTTTTGTTGTTGTTTGTTTGTTTGTTTGTTTGTTTGTTTTCAGGTCAAGCAGAGGCAAAGAAGAAGCACTTGTAGAGGCGGCAGTGGAGGCTGTGGGCACATTCCCCAGCTCTGCTTCCTCCCAGTGGGGGCTTGGATCTCCTGCTCTCTCACTGGCCCCAGGGCTGTCCCCTTCCAGAATCATGGTCTCCTCGATATCTCAAGCCAAGTACTGAGTTGTGTCCCAGTCTGGCGTGTCAGAGGGCTGGGAACACCCAAGCTCAAGGGCTGAAAGGATCCAAGTGGGACAGCCGGGCCCCAGCGGGTGAGAGGGCAGGGGATGAGGCTGGCCGCCCACAGAGGTCCCTGCAGCAGCACTGGAAGGAGAGCAATGATGACAGCTCACTCAGGGATGCTGCCCAGCCTAGCACTCAGAGATGTTACCACCAGCACTTTCGTGGATGCAGGAAGTCCGGTGAATGACACCACTCCACTCGGGCTGTGTGGGTGGGCACTAGTGACCATGGGCTCAGTTTTCATTCTGGTTCCAACTGTCCCTCCAAGGGCTGATGGGCTTCTCTTCTGAATGGCACAGATATTTTCTTTATGTGGGTGATCACATCCAGGCTTGTTTCTGTCGGCACTGTTGTCGCTCATCATGTGGTTTCCTCTTTACAACCTGTGCTTGCTGCTCTTCCAGTTTAACTTAGGAGCAGCCCTTATTTTCTGCATTTCCTAGTTGTCAGCGTTCACTGGGGCTTTCCAGGTGGTGCTAGCGGTGAAGATCCTGCTTGCCATTGCAACAGATAATGAGAGATGTGGGTTCGATCCCTTGGTCGAGAAGGTACCCTGGAGGAGGGCATGGCAACCCACCCCAGTATTCTTGCCTGGAGTGGACAGAGGAGCTAGTGGGCTACAGTCCCTGGGGTCGCAAAGAGTCATACACGAGTGAAGCACTTTAGCACATCCTCAGGCTTTAGTTAAGTCGCTCAGGTGGGTCCGACTCTTTGCCACTCCATGGACTGCAGCACTCCAGGCTTTCCTGTCATTCACTATCTCCTGGAGTTTGCTCCAACTCATGTCCATTGAATCAGTGATGCCATAGAACCACCTCATTCCTGTTGCATCCGCCAGAGAGGTGGCTGGGGCTTGGCAAAGTGCCTGGGCCCACTACGTGGGTGTGAACCTGCCCTCACCACTCCCTAACCATGTGTCCTCCTCTGTAAATTGGAAGGTGGCAGCACCTGCTTCCTGAGGGGCACACACAGCATCTGATATATAATCAATGTACCATCCATGTCAGCGTTGTATTTATTAATAATAGGGATAGCATTTAATCACCTTCTCCTTTTTCTCTCTTGTCACCTAACTGTGCTCCAGACCACATCTGTTTTACTTACCCCTGGAAATCCCACACCCAGCACAAACGAGACACTCAACAAATTTGTGGCTGAAGAGGCAGGGACATACCCTATCCTCAAGGAGATGAAGCTGAGCGAGACGGGGGCCTGATGATAACCCTGTGTGATGAGGAAACCCCAGGAGGACCTGTGTGGCTGTGGGGTGGGGTGTGGTGGGGGGCATGGGCAGAACCCCTGATGAGCTCCTGTGGATGCGGAAAGTGGCAGGAAGGAGGGGGTCTGTTCCTTGCGGGGTGTCCACAGATTTTACCTCACCCTTCACTGATGAGCACTTAGGCCGTTTCCAAACACGTGTCACTATTCTGGAGGAAACAAGCATTGCCCAGCTCCTACTCAATCAATTTCATAGAGTATGTTTCTAGCATTGGAGTATAAACATCTGTTTTATTCATTCCATGCCCCGTTCATCCACCCATGCAGCCAGCCATATGTTCATTCATCCATCCACTCACTAACCCATCCATCTACCCACTCACTAATCCATCCATCCATCCACCCATCCACTCATTAACTCATCTGATCATCTCGGACCCACCAAGAAGACAGATGCCTCCGCCACTCCTGCTCCCAGGAGGACCCCCAGCGTGAGTGACAGAAGCCTCGTGAGGACAACAGGGGAGACACAGAAGGGACATGCCAGCAGGCCTTCCTCCCTCTGAACAGTGAAGCACCCACCTAGTCGTAACCCCTCCTTGCAGGGGAGACACAGAAGGGACATGCCAGCAGGCCTTCCTCCCTCTGAACAGTGAAGCACCCACCTAGTTGTAACCCCTCCTTGCGGGGGTGTCCAGGCTGGCCCTTTTCCTTTTTGCTAAACAAGCAGCTGATGGAAGACTTGATGCCCTTCTTCTTCAGGGCTTTGTGCAGCATGTCTTGGTTGCTGGTGCTGCTGCTGGGTTTGCTCCTGGGGCTGTACTGACAGCCTGTCGAGCTTCGGGGAGAGAAAACGACTGTTATCCGGTGCCCTTGTGCAAACACACAGCCTCCACAAGACCTACTGGTAGATACGGGAACCCAGAAACACTTGGGCCTCAACCTCGCAGCAGACAGTGGAGTCTCCTTCACCAACCACACTCTACATGAGCAACACAGTCTCCCAGCCACAGACAACCACCGCAGGAAGCTGAGATTCCCTGCCTCGAGCTCTCCCCTGAGGAGGGCTTGACTCCAGGCCAGCTGGTGCAGAGGAGGCTCCAACCCTTCCTTAGGGTCACTGCTCGGCAGATGAGGACGCTCCAGGAGAAGGCAAGCTCCCCTGCTCTGGGCAATTCCCCTGGCATCCCACAGGGTGACCGTTCCCAGCCCTGGCAGGGGAGTGACGGTCACCGTGCAGGGCTGCTGGTCAGGTGACCACACGTGCCATCCATCGAGTGCTGCCTGGCTTAGGACAGGAGCTCAGCATGTGGTGGTCTGAGTGAGGATAGTGTCAGTCACAGGAGGGGACAGTCTCTTGAGAGAAGACCCCTAAGGAAAAGGGAGGGACCCTCAAGAGTGAACCCAAGGGGCACGTGGCCGTCAACATTAGAAATGCGCCCCGGGCCGGGCAGACCGCTAGCAAGAGCAGGAAGAAAGTTCCCACAGGATTCAATCCAAAGAAACAGGTTTTCTAAAATAACTGCGGTTACTGAGCTCTTTTCCCCCAGCATCTGAAGTTCACCACTAAACACAGGCACCAAACCCAGTGGGATTCCTTTATGATCATCCTTGCAACTCTTCCAAGAAAAGAGGCACAGTGCTCCTAAAACTGACGACATGCAAGCAGGCCCCTTACTTGTGGGCCTCCCTGATGTCCTCGTGGGTGGCCATGTGCAGAGCCCCCATGTGCAGCTGGTCCAGTCGAAGGGACTGCAGAGAGGCAAGGGTCAAGGTCTCACATTTGCTGTTTCTCTTGTCATCTCGTACCTCTTCCCATAAAGCTGGCAGCTGAATGAGAGGTAAGTTTAAAATTGGCTAACAATAGACTGTTGAAAAGGGCAATCTTAGGAGCTTTACATTATAACCAGAAACTTATTTGAAAATCTATTAGCTATGCTTTCCCTCAAGTACAAAAATACAAAACAAACAAACAAAAACAACAACAACAAAAAAAACCAAACCCTTTTTCTAGCTTAATTCCATCTTAAAGGACTGTCTTGCTCAAGAGACGCGGGACCATGGGGCAGGGAGAGCACCTGACTGAGCACAGAGACCCTGGACGGGAGACTCCCTGCAGCCGGGCTCCACCCTCCCTGGAATCCAGCAACCAGATGGCCCCACCAGGCAGGACAGCAGAGTGACACTGGCACTGTGAACCCTGCATGATGGCATGAACTGCCCTGATGAAACAATTGTGCTCATCACAAGGTGCTACTCAGAAGCACCACTTGCAAGAGAAAGAAACCTCTCAGCAAAGTTGTCCAGATCTTTCTGTTTGAAGGAGAAAAGGACACAGCTTCTGTCACCACCCAAAATAATTTGTAGTGATGATGCAGGTTACTGGAACCCATGACAACAAGTGAAACACAGAAAAGGTACCTAACCCCTCCCTGTGAACACCATGTGTCTGGCTCATATTTCTCAGTAACATACATACTGGGGGCTACACATTGAAGTCTTACACGCTGTTCAAGTATAATTTGCTCAGTGTGGTTTACATAAAGCACCTCTAGGTCTTCACTAAGAGATGACCTTGTATCAACCTAGAGTGGTGGGATGCAGAGGAAGATGGGAGGGAGGTTCAAAAGAGAGGGGATATATGGGTACCTATGGCTTATTCCTGTTGAGGTTTGACAGAAAAGAACAAAATTCTATAAAGCAATTATCCTTCAATTAAAAAATAAACTAATTAAAAAAAAAAAAAAAGAAAAAGATGATCTCTCCTGGATTCCCACCTTTTCCATTGGGCCTGGGTGTGAGGACAGGAAAGACAGTGGAGGCAACAGTGTGGGGAACAGATAATCCCCTTCAGGGTCCAGACAGGTCTCAGTTATACATTTGTGTGTGTGGTTAAGCCTGGGAAAGTTTTAGAAAACATGCATGGCAAGTATTTTTATAAAAATGAGTGTGTTGTTTTAACCAACTAACCTGTGCCTTTTTAATGGGATTCTGTAAACAATACTGATCCACTGCAGCCCCACAGGAGCTTGGTGACAACAAAGTAACTTAGTGCAAAATACAGCTGAACTCATTTAACAGCAGCTGGATAAATTGTGCACCCTCTCCTGATCTCTAACAGCAACCCTCAGAAAACAGAAGGCTAGAAATTATCCACATGGAACTGAACAGAGATCAATCTCAAATTCCAGTTAAAATAAGCATTTAAAAAAATCAGAAAGCAACAAAGAACAGAGCAGGGAAGTGACACACCTGGGTTGACTATGGACTCAATGACTATGCCTCAAAGTCGGGGACCGCGGCCACGCCCCTTCCCCCAGGCCTCCTCCTGAGGAAGGCCTCTGGGTCCCGAGCTTGGCCGCCCTCCCTCAGGGTGGGAGCCACCCCACTAGGTGCCCACATGTCCTCACTTAACAGGAGGGCAAAGCAGGCCACACAACAGACAAGCGGCACACCCAGGTCACCAACCCTATGGTGACAGAGCTGCTCTGCTGTGCCCAGCAGAAGGGCTCCTGGGCACTGAGCTGCCTGAACTGGAGCACGGCTGCCCCAGTCCTGTGGGAAGGCCCCAGGAGTGCTCGATCAGTGGGCTGGGAGTAGGAGAGGGACAAGGAAGGCCAGCCCTCAGGGCACTGGACTCCAACAACAGGGGCTTATCCAAGTGACCCGAGGGGAGAGGGAGCGAGCTCCCTCCTGCTGCTCCCTCCATCAGTGATGCTGTGATGGACACGAGAGCCTCTCCAGGAAAGCGGGCTGGATGGCACCATGGTTAAGTGTCCAGGCTCTGATCAGACCAGTCTGTACCACACTGCTGGGTGTGTGAGCTTGTGCAGAGTGCCCGACCTCTCTAAGCCTCAGTGTCCATGTCTGCTGAATGGGGATAACAGCAGCCTGGACCTCACATGGGTGTCTGTGGGATTAGACGAAAGGCTTGGAAAGCACTCGACATGGTGCCCAGTGCACAGAGTATCCTGCACATTCCTACCCACCATCATTAAATTGGCTTCCTGCAAATCTAACATCTGTGGCTTTGATTCAGTCATTTCTTATAAGAAAACACTAAGCAGAGATTCCATGGTGGTCCAGAGGTTAAGACTTGGCACTTTCACTGTCAGGACACTGGTCTGATCCCTGGTTGGGGAACTAGGATCCCATAAGCTGTGCAGCATGTAAAGAAAAATTTAAAAATAATAAATAATACTGTGTTTATTATAAATAAACATGAAATGATTCAAAGGCAAACAAATGGCAGAAAGGCAAAGTGTTACAATTGTCCCAATGAATGACCTATTTCCAACAGAGCCATCAGCATATTTTAAGTGGTGGGTGAGTTTCATTACTTCCATTAAAACGTCAATTATTCACCAGTACATAAGCACAGAGTGTTCATTCATGTTAAACGTTAAGGACTCTTTAATACTTCACAGAGAAAAAAGGCATGCTAAATTACTGAATACTTTACTTTTCAATGCTGCTTCCTTAAACCACTAGGCTGATAGATGCATGCACAGATGTGAAGAGAAACCAGATTTATTGTTAATTTGAAGTTAAAAATTAAAAAAAAAAATCATTATAGGCAAATACAGTAAAGCAAAATGATGGCAAACATATAAGTGAGATGAAGATTTAGAGAACATGTGACTGGTAACAGAACTTTTTTTGGGGGGGGGGACCACAGAAGTTAAATAAGCTATTGAATATTTACTAGAGAAACACTATAAATTATTACTCAGGAAGATACAATTCTATTACAACATCATGATTTATTAAAGCACAGCATTCTGTACAACAAAGGGCCTTAACAGTTGTCTATTCTCAGCCAAACTTCTCTATATGTTAGTTTCTCTTAATAAAAACCATGTTATACTTTAAATTAGTAATTTAACTGATGAGGATGTTACCATAATACCTATTTTAACATTGAACAAATCTAACCACCTATTGGACATTAATGTAAAATAATGACAAACTATTTTAACATTGAACAAATCTAACCACCTATTTGACATTAATGTGAAATCCTGACATATAATTTGATATAAAACTTCTCAAAATAAATTCATTAAAGCAGGTTCCCTGTGAAAATATGTAAGAATAAAAGCTTGCATAATAGCAGGTGCAGTCTTTACATTTTATTAACCATAGAAGATAGCTTTTAAAAGAAACATTAACTGTGCAAAAGCTGATGTGATTTACAGTCTTAAATACAAGCACCAACATAGAAATGATATTGTGTCAAAAGTCCATTAGTTCTACACTTAAGAGGATCATTTCTTTATATAAGGATAATCTCATTTATGAATTACACATGATATGTAGTTTAGGATTCATCTACATTATGCTTGTAACTGCAGGCTGCTGCTGCTGCTGCTGCTAAGTCGCTTCAGTTGTGTCTGACTCTGTGTGACCCCATAGAGAACAGCCCACCAGGTTCCTCCATCCCTGGAATTCTCCAAGCAAGAAAGAACACTGGAGTGGGTCGCCATTTCCTTCTCCAATGCATGAAAGTGAAACGGAAAAGTGAAGTCACTCAGTCGTGTCCCGACTCTTTGTGACCCCATGGATTGCAGTCTCCCAGACTCCTCTATCCATGAGATTTTTCAGGCAAGAGTACTGGAGTGGGTTGCTTTGCCTTCTACTCTAACTGCATAGTGATACCCTAATTCAAACTTACTGCTATGGGGAAAAACATTTAATGAGATATGAAGACAAAGCACAAACTCGACTAAAGGGACACACGCTGTGGACCATAGCACTACTATGACCAGAGCAAGTGGGAGGTTGGGGGAGAGGAGATGGATGGGTAAACTACAGCCTCGGGGGCGGGGGGTGGGAGGGGAGGAGGGGAGGCTCGGGTCTGGATTGATGAAGACTAAACAGAGATCCAACCAGTCCATCCTAAAGGAGATCAGTCCTGGGATTCATTGGAAGGACTGATGCTGAAGCTGAAACTCCAATACTTTGGCTGCCTCATGCGAAGAGCTGACCCATTGGAAAAGACCCTGATGCTGGGAGGGATTGAGGGCAAGAGGAAAAGGGGACGACAGTGGATGAGATGGCTAGACGGCATCTCTGACTCGATGGACATGAATTTGAGTGAACTCCGGGAGTTGGTGATGGACAGGGAGGCCTGGGGTTCTGTGATTCATGGGGTCACAAAGAGTCAGATATGACTGAGCGACTGAACTGAACTGAACTGAACAGACAACAGGATGAGACAGGAAATCAAAACCAATGAGGAAAGCAGACAAACCATCAGAGAACTCCAACAACAAGGAAAACATATACAGAACTGTTCTTTTACAAATACTCAGAAAGAAATCAAGAAAGAAACCACAGAGAAATGGTCAAATAATTTTAAATATCAGCTAATTAGCCAATGATGCAAATTATAAAAACAGTGTGTCAAAAGACCACAAAATTGACTAGTTAACATTTCACATGCATCTAAAATGATTCACAGTTAATTTAATTATATGCTGACTAACAATGCAGCTAACATGAAATGGGTGGTAACCAAAAAAAGTGATAATACAAGTCCAGTTACAAAGCAGAGTGTTGTACACATGATTTCATGGGGTTAAATAGCAATGCACTCACAAAACCTAAGCTAAACATGCAAGAAAGCTGGAACATGAGCTTTAGAGCCACACACTCTGTCACCAAAAGCCCTAGGTCGTCATCCCATTTTTAGACTCAGAAGAGTGAGGAAGCCCGACTTCTTCCTGGGGCCCTGGGGTACCAGGCTTTTAACCTGGTTTCACACGCAGAGCTGGCCTGAGCATGCAGCCAGGCCCATCAGAAAGCTGACCAGTTTAGATTCTTGGTTTTGTTCCCACCGCATGCCCTGCACCCTGCAGCCAGGCATCCCCAATGGAAAATGTGCTGCATGTTTTTCACACACCATGAGAGCTGCCTATGATTACTTTCACAAAGCTGTCTGCTCCCTGAGAACAGAAACTTCCCTGCAGCTGCTATGCCCAGCACAGGCCAGGCCCAATGTTACAGAGGCAGGCTCTGGCTGAGTTCATGATGACACACAAAGCTAGCGGTCCAAATATCATGACATTTGTCTCTGTGTGATTATGGAATGATTAAAGACTAAGCAGTTTTACAAAAATTCAGACCTCTGAGTGTAGCAAATGTACCTGAGTTTCTCCTGGGTAAAAAGAGAAAAAACTAAGAGGGATGTGGCAGGAAGGAGGCAGACACATACCAGAGTCATGATGCCCAGCTTGTCTACTTCCCACACCGGGCTGTGGCGCCTCCTTTGGGGCGTGGAGCGCACACTGCTGGGTGGGCAGGAGCCAGCAAGCGAGGAGGTGGGATACAACTTGAGGGAGTTTAAGGATTTAAAATGAAGGAGGTTGCCTAAGCTCCCCCCGCCCACCCTACTCTCAGTCTCCTCGGCTCGCTGCTCCGTGTTCTCCTTCTTGGATCAACCTAAGATAGAATAAAACCCGTCACGTGCCTTTGTCAGCAGAGAAATCTGTCTGGATAACATATTTGGGCTGGCATTCTGTAACACGATTAGCAAATTCCAGGAACAGCTGCTCAGCAAAACGCTTCGACTTTCCCTCTTTTGAATTTTCTCAAACTTAGAATAACTTATCATTGAGTCTTACAAACTGGCCCCTGATCATTCACGTTTGATTTGATTTATTTACTCTAACATTCTGATGGGGCGGCAACTCCTGGGTGGCGACTCTCTCCCTGTGAGGAGATACCTCAAGTTGATAACCTTTACCTTCCCTTCCCTCTTAGGTCAGAGATGCATGTCAGTGCCTCAAGTCTTTTCCACTGGAAATCGGGAACTCTGTACAATCGAAACATTGATTCATGAACAAGCTGGAGTTTCTAAACACAAGTCTCCAGACCAGATGAAGTGCCTAGTTTATTTTGTTTTTTTTTTTTTTTTTCTTAAGGTTGTATATGTACAAACTCATCACTTGATGAAGTTCTCCACCGGCTTTATGTGAGTTTCTGGATTCATGTCAATGTGCCGCATTAGCCAAGAATTCACGGTTACTGCTCTTCTCCTCTAATGTGTCATGGATGACTTTATATAGCAGTTTAAATATATGATTATGCATTTAAAATGATTTTCTAAATAAAATACAAGATTCTTGCAGGTTGTAACCTATCCAGTTTCACTTCTACTTCTATGTCCTGAAAGTTCTTCACTGGTGATAACAAGTTGATGGAGAGAATTTACCATTTACATCAAGTCAACTTGTTGCATAAGGAAAAATCACTTTTACCTAACAACTTGCTGTAAAAATAAAAACATTAATATATAACTGTTCTGTATTTCCTGTGGAGATGGAGAAAGTCCATCTTTCTGAGCTTGTCTGTGCTCAAGCATGGCCCATAAAGCAGTCTGTCTCAGCGTCAAATGTGTAGGTGGCACCACCTGCATTTGCTGGTTGTGCCATTCAGGCCCTGCTTTTCCCCCAAGCACCCCATGCTAGGCAAACAGGAACGGGGACCTTGGCCTGGGCTGACGTGATGAGAAGAGTCTGAGCAGCAGCTCTATCTGTGCAGGGTCACCAGCCTGCTGCCACTCTGGATGTGGACTCCGGACAGGGGCACAGCTATGTGGGTGTGGCATCAGGCAGGCCTTGGGGCCCACAGCCACCTGGCTGTACCCAGACCCAAGGCCCCATGCTCACCACAAGGCTGGTCTTTTGATTCTATCATGTTTTGTAAACTGTTATAACTACCAAGGCGGTGTCTAAAGAAAATATCTTAAATATATTTATGAGTTGAGAAAAACTCAAACACATGTCCTTGGGCTACTGTCTTACAACAAGCCAATATTCACACTGTATTAAGTTAAAAAGGAAAATGCAGATTTGAGTGGGAATTTTTCCAACCCCAAAACCCCAGCTTTTCTGTTCCAAGTGGCTTTTCACCAGAACGTGGGAGTCTCCGAGGGACACACGAGGGTGAACTCTCAGTGCTGGAAGGTGCACGGGCTGCAGGGGACACTGCCTCAGCACCTCACCCACCTTAGGGCTCAGAGACGGGGAGGGACACCCCATAATGCCCCCCCCCAGAGTGCTGACACCACACTGTGGACCGAATGCCCTGGCTGACTGAGCTTGATAATCAAGGGCAATCTTGGAACTGAAAATTCTTGAAGCAGACCTGAAGTCAGTTTTCTTACTGTGGAACACTCAGGCTTCTCTAAGGAGAAGACAGCTCCTCAGAGAAACCGAGTTTCCAGGGAGCTGGGATCAGGTGCACCCACTGGATCTCTTTGTTGATGGCATTCAGCTGCTCCCGAGGCATCAAAGTCAGAGTCTCGGCATTGGCCTGCCTGCTGGGCGATAGTTGAGTGGCCGAGCTGAAGAGAGTGACCCTGTTGTCGCTCGTCACTCGACACGCCCTCATCACTCTTGAATGCCTGGGCCACGTTGACCAGCACACTGGCTTGCTGCACACTCCCAGTCCTGTTCCTTCAGGGTCTGCACCTGGACACGAGAGGACCATGTCTCACCAGCAACATTTAGAGCAGCTCAAGTCTATCAGGAACTGAACACAATTTTACATGGAAGCCCTAACTGGATAAATGGGCCATGCTTATGAGACACTGCCATCTCTTACGCGAGCAGTAATGAACAAAGGGGCAGGAGGAGAATCCAGTTCCTAGATGGCCTGGTGACATTCAGGTCTTAGCGTGGATGGAAGGCAATCCTATGAGGTTGTTCACAAGGGTGGGCTGATGGAGGCAGAGACAAAAACTGAAAATTAAAAAAAAAATACATCCATGCCTCCATCAGCCAGGCTGAAGGAAAATAAGAGAAAATAACCCTTCAGCTCCGCAGCCACTGGGTCCCCCTCACTGGTCATCACTGGTACCAGTTCACCAAGGAGTACTGTCCTCATAGGTTCCCAGCCCTCCGTTTCCCAGGCTGGTCTGAACACCCACAGACAGGAGAGAGCAGGGGTAGTCAGGGGATGGGAAGGCCAGCCCCTCACGTCTCTCCTCTTGGGGCACAGGCCCTTGGGTTGTTTTGGGGGATGGCTCCTTGCACCGCAAGTGTGACTCTGTCATCAGAGACACACAGGAGAGTGCCCACGGGGCCCTGTGCTACCCTCATGCTCTCACACCTCACATCCTTCTCTCTGTAGTTCTCCCCCTGCCCCACTGTCACCCAGGTCCTGCCTTCTTTTCCCAGATATGACTTCAAAGCAACCGAGGGGCAGCCACGAGGTTCTGCCTTGCCGGTTCCCCCTCCCCTGTGGCCAATGCCCTCACCCCTTGTCTTTGTCACGACCCCTCCCCAGAGCTGGCCTACCCCCTTCGTTGGCTTAAGAACCACCCGCCATCATTCCTGCTCTGCTCCAGCGAACCAGCTGCCTATGGGTTCACTCCCATCAGCCTGGTCAGCATGTCCTCTCCCTTCTCTCGCCTTCAAATTGCACAAGGGGAACCAGCAGATTCCTCCTCCAGGGCTCCCTGTAGCGCCTACTGTGGGTCTCTGAAAGTTCCCTGGGAGCGGCCTATACTGCCCCCCTCCCCACCCAGTGCCCAGCCCTCTGCAAGCAGGCGGTGTGCCTTCCCTCACAAGGCAGCTCCCTGGGGGGCTCGAAGATCCCATGTTACCAAGCCCCCTCCTCTCCTTGCCCTCCCCTAGGATCCCTCAGTATGTCTCTCCCTGGGCTCCAGGCCCCGCCCTCCCTGGGGTTATTGCTCAGTCCCTTATGCCCCTTCTCAACTTTGGAATGTGGGGTGCCCCACGGCTCTACCCTTGCACCCCATCTGTCTCCACCGGCACCTGCCTGGTGACTTTACCGTGCTCATGCCTTTAAATGCCATCTATATGCCCACGACCCCAGGTCCACCCTGAGCTGAGTGAATCCTCTCCTGGATGCAGACTGGAATACTCAGCTGCTCTCCTGACAAGTCCCCTGGACACACCATGGGCTTGTCCACCTCAACAGGGATCTTAGCTCCCCACCCCGGCAGCCTTCCTCACCTCAGAAAATAGGCTCTGGCCTCGAGATGCTCACGCCTGAGCCTGAGGTCCTCCCTAATGCAGGCCGCTCTCTCCCTTGTCCCCGCTTATTGACACTACCCTTTTTCTATCTCCAAGTGGCTACTTCTCTTCCTGCTTTTGGGTCTCTGGTTCAAGGTCACCCTCCTGGAGTCACCTCGCTGGCCACCTTGTTCACACACGATCGTCCCCTCCTCCTCGGACAACTTGGGCACTCTGGTCTCCTTTCCCTGCTCATCACTGTCCGACAGGCTGTGTGGGTTCAAAAATGGCTCCACAAATTCTTGCATCCTCCTCCCTTCAAGAGGCAGAGGGGGCAACTCCTGCTCAGCCCCTGAGTGAGGCAGGACTTCTCAGCTCACCCTCACAAACAGAAGTGAAGGTGTTCATCTTCCAAGACTGGGGCGTGCAAGGCCCCAGGGTACACCCCATGCTCACGCTCTCAGAGGGAGTTCCAAGGAAAGCCAGGCCATGAAAAGGTCCACACGGCAGGGACCTGGGCCTGTCCCCAGCAACCAGGTGAGTCTGAAAGCCTGCCATCCAGCCCTGGGGGGCCGTCTCATGTCTGCATCCTCAGGAGGCCCTGAACCAGGCCCACCTGCTAAAATGCACAGGAACTGTGGACTGTGAGCTGTTCACTGGGAAGTCACTAAGCTTTGCAGTGATTTGTTATGTAGTAGTGGATAAAGAACACACAGTTTTTAATTCAATGCTGGAGTCATACTTCTGACGATGTCTAGCACAGACTAGCTACTCACTGAATATGGAAGCTCAAAACACAGACATGTATGAAAAAATACATGCCATGAATGAGGTGAAAATATAAAGGCACTTAAACTTCCAATGAGAATTCTTCTCACTAAAAGATGATGGATATATGTATCCACTTACTTGTAGGATGATTTCAAAACTGTGCTTATTTATACCGTGCTTGGCCTCACAGTAGGCCACAAGTTATCAAAACTGGTTCTTTTAAGAAAAAAAAGCATGCCGCAAAGTAAACTCTTAGCCAGAAAAGGGAAAATGGGAAGACATAAAGCGATCTATCAATGCTTTGCTCCAAACCCATCTCAGGACCACAGTGTGAGGGGGCAGGTGCCTCACGAGGTGCCCACCAGGGATGGGAAGGGGCCAGGGGTCCTTGTCTTAGATGGCTCATCACACAGTGCTGCCAGCTGGCCTTTCTGGGGGCACTGCAGCAGCGCAGTGCTGTTGGAGGAGTCTGCCAGCTAGTCTGCCACAGGGAACCTGAAGTCCGGGGTGCTGCCCAAGTGGGGTCAGCTGAAACACAAGGGAAAGAAGAGCACTGTTAGAAAGAAAGAAGCTTACTCTGTCAGTCAAGCCACAGCCTGTCAATTTGGAAGATTGGCAATTTCACAGCAAAAGGGTCCCCAGGAGGGCACTGCCCTCCTGGCTCCAATAGTAACAGGCTTCTGCTGTCCCACAAACACTCAAGGCTCAGCCCCACCAGCTGGAAAAGTCCCGTGTGTGGGGAAGGCAGTGCTGAAGCGAGGGTGTGGCGCTGACTAGGACAGGATCAGCTGTCTGGGGTTGGGACGTCTGTAGTCCCCCTGGAGCCCACCCTCAGGTCCAGGGCGGGGCCTGCACCTGCTCTGCTTTCTCCTTGGCACCCCACCTCCCCTCTCGCCGCACCTGTTCTGACCTCCCTTTCCCATGTGAAGTCCGTGGATCACAGTCACCTGTCTACCTGGAACACTGTCTGCACCACTCTCAGTGCTTCTAACGGCACCTCAGACAGCCTGCAGCAGAAAGACCTCGGACCCACAGCTCGGAGCTGAGCCACATTGGTGTCTCCCATCAAAAGCAGAGATGAGCGTGTCACCAGATTCTGGGCTGAACAAGGCTCAGGACAGATGCTCAGGCCTGATCACTAAGGCCTGGGCCTGCCTGCGCCAGGAGTTCACTCAGCAGGGGCCTGCTGAGAGGCAGGACAACCCCTCCTTGACTGTGAGCCACTGCACTGCAGGACTGCCTGGGCTCTGCTCAGTCTTGTCTCTGGGAAGAGGGTGGCGCCTTCACATGCAGGAGTCCCTAAACCAGGGAGACAGAGCCCTCCTCCAAGGACAGGACACCCCATACATCTGCAGAGTGGCCAGGGCCAACCACCAGCTCAGCCTGTTCAGGTTCACATGCTGCTCTGCTCAATGGTTTTGCGAGGAAAACTGTACTGCACAGGAGATGGAAGTCTGGAATCCCCCCGAACCACACCTGTATCCTTCTCATCTCCCCTCCCTCCTGACAGAACCACTCCTTTCTCTGCTCCACTTCTACCCAAGGGCCTGGGGCCAGAGCACACTCGGCAATTGGGTGGGAGGTATGACACGGTCCCGCCATGGGCTGCAGACCCTCACAGATCCTCTGAGGGCCACAGAGGCCTCTGGGTTGGGTTGTTCCCCAACTATTACCTCCCAGTCCCCTGGCAGAGTGCAGCCTCCATCTCTCTCCCCCTTCTCACTCGAGGCGCTTTCCTCCAGGAGAAGGTCTCAGAGACAAGGTGATCAATTGCACTGGGAGGTCCTGCCAAATACGCCAAACCTGCCCTGCTGTGAGCCAGGTTTTCAGTACACACTCTCTCCCTCCTGAGACAGCATAGTGGTCCCCACCCAGCCCACATTGCCTGTAAGCCCCACTCCAAGGACCCCCTGTGCTGCTAAGTTACTGCCATGACCCCTCAAGAGCTGCCTCCTGGAGACATCCCTCCCTTGCACCAGCCACTGTGGCCCACTCTCTTCAGAGCACAGCGACCCCTCCTGCCCCGTGGCGGCTTCCTCTTCTCCTTTCTCACTCTCACTGACACACAGGGGACTGGTGACCAGGTTCCAGTCTTCTCCATCTGAACCCCCTAACCATGCCAGGCCTTCAGGTCCCAGCACCAGCAGCACCCCCATCCTTACCCAATCCCCCCAAGAGCAGTAGGCCATGTCCACCTCCTCTTCCTCCACTGTCTACACAGTCCTCCTCACACTCACCTCATCTACCCTGGGAGCAGGGGTTCTCCACCTCTGACAGCACCAGCCTCTCACCCTGGAGGAGCTCTGCCAGTAAGTCCGGCCATGTCCCTTATCCGTTCTGCAGGGCATGTGCTCCCCTTGAACTCCACCCACCATGGATTCAGACACAGGGCCAGTTTCTGACTCTGCCTTTGTCTTGAATGATATCCCCTTACTCCAGAAGATGGCTGGGCAGGGGCCCTGGACCACAAGGATCCCCTAAGCACACAAACACATAAATATGCATATGGGCTCCAAATTGCCTCCTAACTCAGGATTCAAGCAGCAGTCGATTTCCTACACATAAATGAATGTTACCAGTTAAGCACTTTAATAACCTTTGCTTAAGTTTATCTCTCACTTGTGACCATATTCCATCAAGAAACCACAGAAACATTTAAATACTTAATAAGAATTACTGCCCCTATAAAACAAGTAATGAAAATTCAGGATGCTCAGTAATCTGCTGGCCTCATTCACAAGCCAGGCGATTCCTCCCACTGCAGTCAACGGCAAGTCATGTCTCAGTCTCCATTCACATAAAAAAGACTACAGGTCATTAACCTTCTGCACCTCTTAAGAAACATCAGTGTCACAGTTTGTCAGGCCCCTCAAATGAATACACCCAATATCAACTGGTTGGCCCCCCACTTCCAAACCTCTGCCTGTGGTTGTGAATTTTGTCAATACTGTGACCACCACTTTTCCTGGTACCAAGTTCAACCCTAAGGATCAATGCTTGTCTCTTCCCTCTCGCTGGCCACAGGCTACAGGGTCCTTGAGGTCCAACAATGAGAGACACCCAGGCATACTGTCCACACACCAGACAGGCCCTTGTCACACTTGACAGTGCTGAGGGGAGCTGCCCGGGGGAGCAGCCTACCCATGGTGGAGGGGAGCCCCTGACAGCCTTGTCTGGTCCAGTTCGGCTCTCAGGGTTTGTAAGTTTAGAATCAGCTGGTCCTACGAAACAGCAAATGACACAGCCTGCACCACTTGCTTTCCGGATGTAAAATGACTTGCATCAAAATGTGCATAACAGGTTACATTAGCAGTTATCAACTTCGAACATTTTAATTCTGAGAAAATGTTCTCTAAGAGTCCCACAGCAAATATAAACACTCAGAACAATATTAACCCTTATAAATCATAATGAGTAAGAAGTTCCATCTCATGTGTAGCAAAGCTTCTGGAGGAAACATGGCAAGCTGTTAACAATGATGAAGTCTGCAGAGAGAAGCTGGACTTGGGGCGGGGGTTCGGGTGGCAGGGGACAGAACTTACTCTATTGCCCTCGCTTCTCTCTTTGCTTTAAACTGGCTCCATGGAGCTCACCTGCATTCATGGGCATTCCTCACATTAATTCTTCTACACCCCACTTCACTTCCTCACAGGGTAAAACAAGACAAATGGGCCAAGTTTCTGAGTCACTTGACTTAACCTGGCAGCTCTGTGCTGTCGGCCAAGGCAGTCACTTGCCTCATGCAGCACCTGAGTACATGAGACAGGCTGGTGCAAAGCTCGATATGGAAATCACACAGAAGAGTTCAAGACTTGTGGTGAAAGAAGGATGTCAAGCAGTCCACTGGTTTTTAGGAAATTTTAGATTGTGTATGTGGCTCTTATTATCTTTCTGAAGAACAGCACCATCCATCTGAAAGACTCACGCTTTGTCTCAGCTTTCGGGTGAACCCAGAAAGGACTACTCAGAATTCTGAACCACACACAATGGCCACACACACTAAATCCACCTATAATGCAAACACATTCAATGTTCAAAACCAGAAATGCTATACTTGTTACAGCAGTGGATTAGCCATAAGGAAAATGTAACTTGACTTCCGCTAAGCATCTCTAATGACTGTAATAACAAACCCAGCTCAATTCAGCTCTTAACCAAATTTCTAAAGGATTTAGACATTAAACTACCTTGTCATTTTGCATTTCTTCTAATTGCTTTTTCGCATTTTCAACTTCCCATAGGAGAGAATTGTGAAAACGATACACACACTGCTTTAGGGTCAGTTCTTACAGATGCTGCGTGGACTGTGGGATGGCTACTCTTCTGTTTGAAAGCATAAAGCACCTTGGGAGAAGGGGCGGGCCTCGCGCCCAGAGTGAAGTGCCAGCACGAGGCCGGTTGACAACTTTTAGCACTAACTTATACACAAACCATCTCCTCCCCCCCCGACTGATCTTCTAGGTACAAGAAGGCCAGGTCCCTGGGGTAAGTGAAACTACTTTATACTTGCTTTCAGCTTTTGCAGTTCGGTGGTCACTCAGGAAATTGGCACAGGTTTCACATGCCAAATTCAAACCTGAGACAAAGCTATCCCCACCTCAGGGCCAGCCCACAGGTCAGGGTGAAGTGAGAGGAAAATCCTGTGTGGTCTCTAGTGAAGTGTATGTGTCATCTTGGGTTTTGTGGGGGGAAAATGTGCCACAGTACTTGCAGTGACCATAGGTCTCTCTCAGAAAAGCCGACATCAGGGATGATTCTGGGCCTCGTCTTTAGGGCACTAGTGCAGCTAGGCCATGTTTTCACCAAACCTGAATTGGACTGTTGCCCACTGAGCTGCTCTGATATAGGTTCTCAGACATTTTCCAAAGCAAATGAAAAGAGAGAAGGCTGGAGTTGGAATATAAGAATGCTTGCTTTTACTTGCTCCAATCTTTTCTATCATATTATATAAAAGATCCTGAACTAAACTTCTTAATTTGGCTGGATCAGCCCTTAGCTACATCACACAGGATTCCTTTGATGTGATTGCCATGTGGCATGTGGGATCTTAGCTCCCCAAGCAGGGATCGAACCTGCATCCCTGACCTTGCCAGGCAGACTCTCAACCACTGGACTGCCAGAAAAGGCCCAGAAATAAACTTATAAGAAAGAAACGAGGGGGTAAGGGTGGATCTAGAAGAAAGTTCTAGCACAGCAGCTGGTAACATCGCGGCCATTGGTGGATCCGGCTCACTGATGCTTTCTGTAAGGGTTGCAGGCACATATCTATTGTCTATTCCTTTACACACTGCCACGCTTATTGACTAGCATGAAATGCTGCTACTCAGTTATTCATAACCAGTAAAGACATTCACTCTGGGGCCCTCTATGGGAACACTTTTCCAACTTCTGGCTTGGAGATTTCCCCCTCACACAGACTGGGCCAGGCCAGGCCGGGCCATGCCAGATGTGCCTCTTTGTAAAGGGACTGTGGGGCTGGCTCATCTTACTCTCCAGAGCAGCCATTCTGTCCTTCAGATGAAGCTGAAGCCTCTCCTCTGATTTGGACAGAAGCTTATGCACGGTATCTGATAAACATTTATTGTGTTCTTCATTCATTTTTTTCTCTCTGCCTTGCCTAAAACAAGAAAAACCCAAAACTCATAAACTTCAAGAGCAAGTACGGTCCTTCTTTTAAAACCACCCTGTATGCAAGACAGCAAAAGAGACACAGATGTGTAGAGTGGACTTTTGGATTCAGAAGGAGAGGGAGAGGGTTGGATGATTTGGGAGAATGGCATTGAAACATGTATACCATCATGTAAGAAACGAATCGCCAGTCTATGTCCAATGCAGGATACAACATGCTTTGGACTGGTGCACGGGGATGACCCAGAGAGGTGTTATAGGGAGGGAGGTGGGAGGGGGGTTCATGTTTGGGAACACATGTACACCCGTGGTGGATTCATGTCAATGTATGGCAAAACCAATACAGTATTGTAAAGTAAAATGAAGTAAAAAAAAAAATAAAAAAATAAAAGCACTGTGGAGCAGCGACGTGAGCAGCCTGTGCCCTGATTCCCTAGGAGGCCCCCTCCCATGGCCACCTCTGGTGGGCTCTTGGGAATCACCAGAGCAGACTGGTAAGTGCAGAGGGAGGCAGGGACTTCACTTGTCAAAGGTCACTCCCAATGCTTCTCTTTGACAGAGCACCTAGGAGACCTTAGCGTCACCAGCCATTACCTGTCACAGGGGCTTGGGGAGCAAGCAGATTTACATTCAGAAACAAGCAGACTTTAAAGGGGATCAGCTTACACACACATTGGTAGAGGAATTTCCCAGTATATAAACAGAAGCTTGAGTCTGGATTAAGGGGCATATTCAGTTTATAAAGCAAAAGCTGAGAAAATTCATTTTGGGATAAAAGCCAGTGGAAATAGACTTTCACATATTTTTCTTTACATGCAACATCACTTGAATTCTTTGTAACGATTGCTGTTGTTCAGTTACTCAGTCGTGTCTGACTGTTTGTGACTCCATGGACTGCAGCACACCAGGCTTCCCTGTCCTTCAGTATCTCCCAGAAGTTTCTCAAACTCACGTCCATAGAGTCTGTTTTGCCAACCAACCATCTAGTCCTCTGTCACACTTCTCCTCCTGCCTTCAATCTTTCCCAGCATCAGGGTCTTTTCCAATGTGTCAGTACTTCGCATCAGGTGGCCAAAGTATTAAACCTTCAGCCTCAACATCAGTCCTTCCAATGAATATTCAGGACTGATTTCCTTTAGGATTGATTGGTTTGATCTCCATGCAGTCCAGGGGACTCTCAAGAGTCTTCTCCAACACCTCAGTTCAAAAGCATCGATTCTTTGGTGCTCAGCCTTCTTTACGGTCCAACTCTTATATCCATACATGATTACTGGAAAAAAAAACATAGCTTTAACTAGGTGTTCCTTTGATGACAAAGAAATGTCTCTACTTTTAATATGCTATCTAGGTTGGTCATAGCTTTTCTGCCAATGATAATTCATATTCAGTTCAGTTCACTTGCTCAGTAGTGTCTGACTGTGCAACCCCATGGATTGCAGCATGCTAGGTTTCCCTGTCCATCACCAACTCCCAGAATTTGCTCAAACTCATGTCCATTGAGTTGGTGATGCTGTCCAACCATCTCATCCTCTGTCATCCGCTCTATTCCTGCCTTCAATCATTCCAGCATCAGGGTCTTTTCCAATATGAAAATTCGTATTAAAAAATGAAATAATTACCTCAAGCAATTTTAAATGTAATAACAAAGTTGGCAAGTCTGTATTTTATAAATTGAGCATCAATTTCATGGTTTAAAAAGCTGTTTTAAGACCTACTGTATTAAAAAAAAATGGAGAGAAGACAAAAGAATGATCTATTTGAGATTGGCCCTGTGTTAGAAATTGCTGAGGCTAATTGATGGGTCATGGGTATTTATTATACTACTCCATCCACTTTTGGGCATGTTTGAAATTTTCCACCAGAAAAAAATAAACAAACGGGTAATTTTCTGTTAAAACAGAGTCTTCTCCAGCAACACAACTCGAAGGCATCAATTCTTCAGTGCTCAGCCTTCTTTATGGTCCAGCTCTCACACCCATACGTGACTACTGGAGAAAACATAGCTTTGACTATGTGGACCTTTGTCGGCAAAGTGATGTCTCTACTTTTCAATACCCTGTCTAGGTTTGTCATAGCTTTCCAACGAGCAAGCATATTTTAATCTCATGGCTGCAGTCACCATGTCTGCAGTGCTTTTTGAGCCCAAGGAAACAAAACCTGTCACAGCTTCCACAATAAAGCATTGGCATTCAAATATTTTTAAAACAAACCAAAAGTTTACTTTGAATTGGCTTAGTCATAAACAGCATCCCGATCTCAACAGCCTCTGAGCAGCACTTCTGAAAGTAAGGAAGTACACCCTGATCGGGAGATATTGAGCTCTCTGCCTAAGAGGGGAGGGTGCCTCACCATTGGTCTCATGATGGTAGTCAGAATCACTGCCCCCCAGGAGCCTGCGTGTGAGGCTCTGTGGTCCAGGCCCAAGAACACAGGCATAGTGGGGACAGTACTGACATGTGAGGCTGGACCTGGGATCCCCACTCCATTTCCTGGATGGTCTGTATTGATGTGGAGCCAGCCCTTCCAGGAAACCTCTCTCAGGACTTGGTCATGCGGGCCTCCACCATCACCCTTTCCTGACGTGCCTTCTGTCTCAGTGCAACTATGGTTCTCCTCCTGTCTAGGAGCAGCCATCCTACACACATACTGTGTCTGGACAAGCAGTTTGGCATGTGGGACTCAAGCGCCACATCCAAGGCAAGCGCCACGTTCAAGGCAAGCAGGCTCCACACCTGGGTGCCATGCCTTCAGTTTCATGGGCCTCGGGCTGGCACCCACAGGTTTGCCTGAGGGGCACTCGTGAGGTCCACCTGTATCCCAAGCAGCTCTCTGGACTGGCTGCTCAGACCAACAACAAGCCTCTTTGAATATGGGGACGCCCTGGCCTCTGCCCACTGCCTATGGGCGACCACCTCTGGCCCTGTTCCCGAGGAGGTGGGTGCCTGGATTAGCAGATGGGGCACACATGCACACACATGCACACATGCTCCGAGATGGGAGCAGCGGAGAGAGGCAGCAATGCCCCCTGCCCAAGCTGTGTCTGCCACCCAGACGGAGCCTCCCTGTCAGCACACGCACCCACTGCAGCTCCTTGTTCTTCTCCTCTAGTTGGGCCTCCACCTGGCACAGCCTCTCCTCTGTGCTCCCATGTCTCTCTCCCGCCTATTGGTCAAGAACAGCATCAGCTCTGCTGGAAACTACCCTGTTCTGATGGCTTGCGGGCTGTGATTGCAGGGGTGGCAAGTGGGCCATGGAGACTATGGGCCCCAGGTTGGTGGGGGGCATGCCCGCATGCCTGCTCACACAGCCTGTGCAGCTTCTTGTGTGACACGTGGGTCAGGGAGGGTGCTGGTGCCTGGCTCATGAGAGGAGACGCACTCCCCCATGCCCTGGGCCCTGCACCCACGGCCACTGCACCCGCTCGTCTGACTGCCTGTGGCGAGCCAGCGTGGGCAGCAGGCAGTGGCAAGTGTGGGACACACGAGGCACACGTTCTACATTCCCAATCTGGGAGGTAAGTTCAAACCGTTTAGTCTCCTTAGTGGCAGAGCTTCCTGAAGACAAAACGTCGGACTACAAGACTGTCTGGGGAGGGACAGCAGAGATGCTAGGGGAAAGAAAGCAAGCCTTGAGAGGAAGATCACAGGTAGAAGGGCTCCCCCCTGGCTGCTGTTAGTGACCCTGGCCTGGGAGGGTCTGTGAGCACCCAACACTGCTGGCCACCCGAGACAAGAGGGCCCCTCAGCTGCTCACTCAGCTCCAGGCAATGCACCCGACAGCTGCGCCAACACAGGCCCACCCGACTCTCCATGCCCAGCCAGTGCTCACCAGCAGTGCGGGACAACACTGTTCCCACCAGAAGGACGGAGTGGCTGGCTGGCTGGCAGTGGGGACGATGCTCCCAACAACACCACATCCCTGGGACACGGCCTCTCACCTGCGGGCTCCTGGGGATGGCAAGCTGGGAGTGGGGCCCTGGGTCTGCATATGCCCCTCTGTGACTTCTTCAACAAGTAAAGAAGTCTTCAATAAAGACTTAAAACTGTGTTCATTATAGAGCTATTTTGGCCATCTCTTAAACAAGAATGGGATTTTTCTAGGTCTCTATCCTGCTAGGCTTTGAGTGGCTGACTGAACTTTGAGCAGCAGTGACTCGGAGCTGAAGAGTCCTGGGGACACACAGAACACAGGACAAAACTGGAGGGAAATTAACGTAGGGATGACACAGAAGCGGGCACTGTCTGACACTCAGGGAGTGCTCCCATCTCAGACGGGCAGCAAGACCCCCGCGTCTGCGCTCCTGTGTGGACTAAGCAGCATGGGCAGGGGCACAGTGGGACAGCATGGGAAAAGGCCCTCTCTGCGCCCGCCCCCCCTCCCCTCCGGGACACAGAGCAGCACCTTAGAGAGCACAGCCACCCTCTGCGCCAGCTCAGCCTCCACCTCGGGCAGCGTCTCCCTCTGCAGCATCTGCTGCAGCTTCTCCACCAGCTCCAGGCGCTCCTGCAACTGATGGTTCTTATCCTCCTTCTCCAAAGGGAGAGCAGAGGATCAAAACAGGCCGAATGGTGTAGTCACTGCCACTTTAAGTAAGCTGAGACAAAGCCTAAATGCACGTGTCTAGTGTCTACTGGATTAGGTCTGTTTAGGAAGCTGCGTCACAATAAATTTTCTCTCAGTGTTCCTGGGCTTGGTCTCAGTAAGCAGAACACCTCCTGCCAGAGTATTTGCTTTTCCTAGATGTTCCCCAAAGAAGTCTTAAAAAAATTCTTATATATTAAAGAAAATCAGTTTTCTGTAGAATCTTATTCATTCTTATTGGCAAATTAAGGGAAGAAAGGTTCAGTAGAGACCCTTCTTAAAACATCACTAGAATCATCATTTGAAGAGAATCCTACCGACCGCAGATGGCCATGGGCCTGTAAGCCAAAATATGGCTTTCATTTCCTCTGAAATACAGACCTGATTAGAGTGTGCCTGGTGAAATGCCAGTCAACTAATATTTGTAAATGCACGATTATTCTTTTAATAGATTTTCTTACTCTGAAAAACTTTCAATGTAGAACATTTAGACAAATACTTTTTTAGAAAAGAAAAAAAAAAAAAAACTTATCTATAAGTTCAGGTTCCTGAGAGGTTATCATTTGCTTCTAAGCAGCTTTCATATTTTTTCTCTGTGTGTATGACTCTATGTACATACATACACAAACAATACAATATGATTTAAAATCCTCAGAAAACAATAACATATGGTATGTAGTATTTTCTGATCTGCCTTTTACAGCCATTGTTTTGTATATGCTCTTAATTAGCATCCCACATCATACTTTTCAATGGCTTTCTAGTATTTTATTTTTGTGGTGGGGACAATGATACACTTTGGCACACACCAGACTGACTCACTTTGTTTTGGAGAACCCAGATTTGGTTTTCCTGGTTAAGTCCTGATTATCTGAGACCACATGGGAACAGGAGCAAGTAAGTTTCACCAAACCGCAGGAAGGATAAACCCTAATCAGACCAGAGCTCTACCCTTGCCTTTTGTCACAGTGACCCCAGTTTCCAGCAGGCAGCCAGCTGCCATGAAGTTCCCTGCTGCTCTCTGCTCTTTCAGGAAAAATGCTAACAAGCCTACAGATTCAAGTCAAGTAAAACAAAACAGTCAGGAGTGGAATTCCACAAAATAGTTAAACCAAGTCCTAAATAATTCAAACTTGTAAGTTGCAGTCACCCCCAATTTTTTTAAAAAATGTATTTCCTTCCAGTACAGCTGATTTACCATGATGTACATCCACAGTTATTAATGCAATATTTTAGGGTCATAAGAACATTACACTAGGACTTGATTTCCAACGTGGTAGTCACAGGAAAAGGTCTTAACATTCCTTCCTGAGTAATCCATTACTATAAAAATCAGACACAGTTCAGTAAAACCCATTACCTGTTGATGCATAGAATCCTTATTTGCAATTTCATTGTCAAGTTTATCATTAAGGTCTTGCACAGAGGTGGCTTTGTACTGTGCAGTGAGGTAACATTCCTCAAGGGTAGTGATGCTCTTTTCCATGTCCTCCTACAGGGCCATGGCCTACATCTGGCATTGCAGAGGAGAAAAGGGAAGCCATTATCATGGAACACTCCGATACACTTAAGAGTAAAAAGAAAGCTGGACTAAATCCTAAGTTTTAAATCAAACATAAAGTTAGCACCCACAAAATGTATACTATCATGTAAGAAATGAATCACCAGTCTATGTTCGATGCAGGATACAGGATGCTTGGGGCTGGTGCACAGGGATGATCCAGAGAGATGATATGTGGTGGGAGGTGGGAGGTGGGAGGGGGTTCATGTCTGGGAACTCATGTACGCCCTCTGTGGATTCGTGTCAATGTATGGCAAAACCAATACAGTATTGTAAAATAAAGTAAAAATAAAAATTTAAAAAACAACAACAACAACAACAAAGTGCTAGACATGGCGGTTTTCTTGGACATAGGCCAAAAAGTGCCTACCACAAATGTCACATCTGCCACGATTGGCACCAATCTGTCTTAATGTTCTGTCTGGCCACTCGGTTTACCAAGCTTATTTTCTATATAATAAACCCAAACAGCAAACAAAAAGTATACCAAACTACCCTGTTATTACAAGAATTCCAGGAGGAAAGATATCTGGCATGAAATCAGGACCTCTGTCTGCTACACCATACAGGCAGGCTTGACCCAGAACAGGGAGGGATCTTCAACAGACCCAACAGGGAGGGATCTTCAACAGACCCAACAGGGAGTTCTGAGGCTCGTTTCCTCAGGTAAAAGTTGGGAAAATCTCATGCAATTTCCTCAAAATTAAAATAAGAATATTAACAAGTGGAAACAGAAGTCAAAGTGTAACACAACTATAAGCAGCCTTCTCAAGCAAGCCTAGTTCTAAAGCAGAGTTACACCACATGTATGAAATGCTCAAACCAGGACCAGAACTTGCTGCTGGTGCAACTCCTATCAGCCAGTTCAAAATCCATTTCAGGTCCCTCCCTGGTCACTAAGTAACCAATGTGGGCAAAATCCTAACATTAAAAGTGAAAGTTCTTAAAAATGCTTTTTCCAGAATTCTCTACATATTAAACTCTGCCACCTAATCTCCAAAGAGTAGTGTGAATAGGTTATACAAACATGTGCAAATGTTTCTGTTTTGAGTTCTCACATAGAATTACTCACACCAAGCTACTAAACAAGTACACCTGCTGTACCACATGTTGAAGGGGTTCTGTCTGAGACAGTCTCATGGGGAAGGGTGGGGCATGGTGGGCACTATACAAAGGAGAGGTGAGGCTCACAGGAGGAGGCCTGAACCCCAGCACTCTTCTGTTTTCACAGTTACCATTAGGCAGTTTCTCATAAGTCATGAAACCCGCAGACATGACCACCAGAAACATCACACTTCCACATGGTCACACAGTTTGGGCCTGAGGATCTGAGGGTGAGGAAGTGCCACTCGACTTGTCTGACCACTGATATCACTGTTACACATCCCTTCAAGGAGCAGAACCTCAGAAAACTAGAGAAGATGGCCAAGCAAAGCTGCCTCAGCAGAGCCCACACAGCATGCTCCCATCTCTCCAAGAGAACGGGCTCCACAGACATCACCAGACTCGCCTGAGTGAATCAGAAGGAAATTTCAGCATCATCAGGAACACATTCGACAGGCAGGTGGCGGGGGAGGAGGGATGAACCAGGAGACTGGAGTTGACATATATACAGTACCGATACTATGTATAAAGTCAACGAGTAAGGACATAGTATACAGCATAGGGAAGTCTACTCAGTGCTCTGTGGTGAAGTAAATGGGCAGGAAATCTAAAAAAGAGGGATATATATATATTATATATGACTGATTTACTTTGCTGTACAGCAGAAATTGACACAGCAGTGTAAAGCAACTGTACACCAATAAGTGAATGAATGGATGAATGAATTTTTAAAAAAGGAACACACTGGGGCCCCTAGAACTTGTAGAAATGAGGAGTCCACACCCAGAGTGCAGCACAATGCTAGGGCTACACTCATGTTGGTCCACTGCCAACAGACCACCTGGACCAGGCCTCTTCTGCCCCAGAAACCTTGATGCAGAGGCAGGGAGGCAGCCAGTCATGGTCTCACCAGTGCTCTGCTCTTACTCACGCAGCCATCCCAAGGCTGAGATCACCAGGAGAACAAGGAACCCACATTCCACCTCAGAACAGACACAGCCTTTGTCACTCACTTCATGGACATCCCGCTGCAGTTTCATGTTCACCTCCTCAGACTTGAGGAGGTCCTTCCTGGCTGTGTTCAGGTCCTCCTCCAGCTCTGTCACTTGGACAGAGAGGGCTGCCAGGCGCTCCTTCATCTGGTTCTGCTCCTGTGACAGCTTGTCTATGAATTCCTGGAGCTTGATCACCTTAGCCAGGTCTTCCTCATGGCTTAGAGAGCTGTCGGAGGGTCTCTAAGGGGGAAAGGAAGCCTTAGACAGCCTTGTTTTTGGAGGGAGGGAACACAGCACTTCTGGGCAATTGGTGAGGTCAAAACTGCCTTCTGCACTCTGGGAGCTCACAGGAGCCTCACGGCCATGCAGACCTACATGGTGCACTGGTGAGAGGTCCCAACAGCCCCGCACAGACTGGATGGTAAGATGAGAACCAGACAGAGAGTGAGACCAAGGACTTGCCTTTCCATTGGCGCTTGGCATGTTTTCTTGCTCATGATTTACATCAAACACCCCGTCCATTAGTATCTTTTCCTGGTTATTCTCTTTAGGAATCATCTGCTAAAACCAAAAAAATTGAATCAGAGTAAAGAAATTAGTAAAGACAGCAAAACTCCACCTGGAAAAACTCAACTCTAAAACTGAAAACATAACATAAAAAGAAAATACATGGTGATGCTATCCATCCTGAATACGACCAGGTGACTAGAGTCAGAATTTGTCTTCTACTGGACAAAGGGGTACTTAAGAGATCCTGCAGGTCTGAGCCACAAGTCTAGTTTACTAGTTATTAAAATAACCCAGGTGGGCTTGTCTTCAATCAGAAAGATAAATAACATCTGATGTCCACCACTACAGCCTTCATACTTTTTTAAAATGAAAGGATACAAATGACAAACCCTTAACCGAAATTACACGATGACTGATCAAACTTACCTCTTTATGTGTAGCACATAATTCTTCTTCTAACAAACTACACCTTTAGATTGCTAGTCATAATCACTCTCTCAACTGAAATAAAAGGGGTTGAGTCACCGTGTGTTGATGTGTGTATATATGTTAGTGCACGTCTGACTATATACTCACCCTAATACATGGCTACTGTAACAGAATACCTTTAATGTCTCTCATTGATCTTAACGTCAAGAAAATCTGCTTGTTAACAGCTTTAAATTCTAAGTTTGAGGGAACAAAATGTTATCCTAAATTAATTCTATTGCCAAGTTTTTAAACTGCAAATTGATATACAGAATATAATAAATCTTGAGATATTTATGCCAACTAATACTTTTTAACTGGGGGCTTCCCAGGTGGCTCAGTGGTAAAGAATCCACCTGCCATTGCAAGAGGCAGGTTTGATCCCTGGGTTGGGAAGATCCCCTGGCTTAGAAGATGGCCACCCACTCCAGTATTCTTGTCTAGGAAATCCCAAGAAGAGAGGAGCGTGGTGGGCTATAGTCCACAGGGTCACAAAGACTGGGACATGACTGAGCATATACACAGCCAACACTTTGTAACCACATAAAACTCTGACTTCTTATGGAAAAAAAAAATGTATTTACAAAAATTCAAGAAGCTCAAAAGTCAACTAGTTACATAAATACATGACTCATCCACCTAACAAGGCAGCAAGTGTACAAATCCAGGACAGCCGGGTGGCTGGTACTTTCTCATCCAGGACCTTGTGGTGCTCGAACAGATTTCAGTGCCCTGAGCACCTCCACCTCACTGGTCATGCTGGCTGGGGACTGCACCTGCTGCTTGCCCGCCGTCATCTGGAGGGATGGCACGTATCAGGAAACCAGACACTTCAGGTGCTTCAGCAGCAGGTGCAGGGCAGGGCCAAAGGAACACCTTCAACTTCATATTTGAATTCAGGGCAGATAACACCTCTCAGCCTCATGCTATAGCCAAAAACATGCTAAGGTACATTGGAATACTGCCAGTTCAGTCTAAAGTTAGAGTGGACTTTCCCAGTGGCCTAGTAGTTAAGACTCTACACTTCTGCATGGGTCATAAGTTTTAATCCCTGCTCGCGGAACTAAGATCCCACAGAAAGTGTAGCTTGGATAAAAATGTAAGTTGAGAGAACTCCCCCCTCAAATGTCCTAAAATTACATTAGCTCTCACCATAAATTTGAAGCAAGGTATGAGAACCCCGAACTGATCCACCCTGGTCTGCTCAGTGGGAAGATGCGGAAAGTGACTTAAAAATAAGACAGAGTTTAAAGACAACAACACGGAGTCCAGTGGTGATCCCTGCGGGGCAAATGTCAACACGAAAGAATCCCCCTACTGACCCTGGTGTTGCTCCTTTCCACTTTCAGCACAGCTATTTCTTCTTCTCTTTTAAGAAGCTGCTCCTTGCATATATTTAATTCTTCAGTAGGAGTTGGACACTCCTAGAAAACAGTTAAATGTGTAACTAAATGCAAACACAAATTTAAAAGAGAGTGAGACTTTGAAGACTGACCCTGACATGTCTCTCCAGGCTCCACACAAAGGATCTCCCTGCCCCTCCAGAGAAGAGGGGGTCCGCTGACACCAAGACCACACAGACCACCACAACTCAGACTGGCCTTAAGCCTCCACCTCGACCTGGCAGGCATGCAGCAGGGGAGAACCCGGAATCCAAGCCTGCCTTCTCAAGAACGTCCAGGGATGTCTAAGAAACTTTCCTAAACATAAACCTAACAACAAAGTGGATAAAGAAATTCTTAAACAACACATAGACAACTGACCTAGAACCACTGGGGAGAGTGAAGAAAAGAGGTAAGGTCTACAAGGCCACCAGGCTTTGGAGTGTTCCTCTGGGAAAAAGACTGATGGGACCCCAAGGCCATCTATTAGACTGACTCCACTGAAGTCACTCAGTTGTTCAATAAACTGGTTAAAATGTTAAATTTATGTTATATGTCCAGTTCAATTCAGTTGTTCAGTCGTGTCCGACTCTCTGCAACCACATTAATCGCAGCATGCCACGCCTCCCTGTCCATCACTAACTCCCGGAGTTTACCCAAACTCATGTCAACGAGTCAGTGATGCCATCCAGCCATCTCATCCTCTGTCATTCCCTTCTCCTCCTGCCCCTAATCCTTCCCAGGATAAGGGTCTTTTCCAGTGAATCAACACTTCGCATGAGGTGGCCAAAGTATTAGAGCTTCAACTTCAACATCAGTCCTTCCAATGAAGACCCAGGACTGATCTCCTTTAGGATGGACTGGTTGGATCTCCTTGCAGTCCAAGGGACTCTCAAGAGTCTTCTCCAACACCACAGTTCAAAAGCGTCAATAATTCAGTGCTCAGCTTTCCTCACAGTCCAACTCTCACATCCATACATGACCACTGGAAAAACCATAGCCTTGACTAGACAGACCTTTGTTGGCAAAGTAATGTCTCTGCTTTTCAATATACTATCTAGGTTGGTCATAACTTTCCTTCCAAGGAGTAAGCATCTTTTAATTTCATGGCTGCAATCACCATCTGCAGTGATTTCGGAACAAAAAAAAAAATACAGTCTGACACTGTTTCCACTGTTTCCCCATCTATTTGCCATGAAGTGATGGGACCGGATGCCATGATCTTAGTTTTCTAAATGTTGAGCTTCAAGCCAACTTTTTCCCTCTCCTATCTCAGTTTCATCAAGAGGCTTTCTAGTTCCTCTTCATTCTCTGCCATAAGGATGGTGTCATCTTCATATCTGTTAGTTAGTTCAGTCACTCAGTCTTGTCTGACTCTTTGCGACACCATGAAGCGCAGCACTCCAGGCCTCCCTGTCCATCACCAACTCCCAGAGTTCACTCAGACTCACGTCCATCGAGTCCGTGATGCCATCCAGCCATCTCATCCTCGGTCGTCCCCTTCTCCTCCTGCCCCAAATCCCTCCCAGCATCAAAGTCTTTTCCAATCAGTCAACACTTCGCATGAGGTGGCCAAAGTACTGGAGCTTCAGCTTTAGCATCACTCCTTCCAAAGAAATCCCAAAGTTGATCTCCTTCAGAATGGACTGGTTGGATCTCCTTGCAGTCCAAGGAACTCTCAAGAGTCTTGTCCAACACCACAGTTCAAAAGCATCAATTCTTCAGTGCTCAGCCTTCTTCACAGTCCAACTCTCACAGTCACACATGACTACTTGAAAAACCTTATCTGAATATCTGAGGTTATTGATATATCTTCCATTAATCTTGATTCCAGCTTGTGCTTCTTCACAGTCCAACTCTCACAGTCATACATGACTACTTGAAAAACCATATCTGAATATCTGAGGTTATTGATATTTCTTCCATTAATCTTGATTCCAGCTTGTGCTTCTTCCAGTCCAGCTTTTCTCATGATGTACTGTGTATAAATTAAATAAGCAGGGTGACAATGTACAGCTTTGACATTCTCATTTGCCTATTTGGAACCAGTGTGTTGTTTCACGTCTAGTTCTAATTGCTGCTTCCTGACCTGCATACAAGTTTTTCAAGAGGCAGGTCAGGTGGTCTGGTATCCCCATCTCTTTCAGATTTTTCCAGTTTATTGTGATCCACATATTCAAAGGCTTTAGCATAATCAGTAAAGCAGAAATAGATGTTTTGTTTTGTTTTTTTCTGGAACTCTCTTGCTTTTTTGATGATCCATCGGATGTTTGCAATTTGATCTCTGGTTCATCTGCCCTTTCTAAAACCAGCTTGAACATCAGGAAGTTCACAGTTCATGTATTGCTGAAGCCTGGCTTGGAGGATTTGAGCATTACTTTACTTGCATGTGAAATGAGTGCAATTGTGTGGCAGTTTGAGCATTCTTTGGAATTGCCTTTCTTTGTGATTCGAATGAAAACTGACCTTTTCCAGTCCTGTGGCCACTGCTGAGTTTTCCAAATTAGCTGGCATATTGAGTGCAGCACTTTCACAGCATCATCTTTCAGGATTTGAAATAGCTCAACTGGAATTCCATCACCTCCACTAGCTTTGTATGTAGTGATGCTTTCTAAGGCCCACTTGATGTCTGGCTCTAGATGAGTGATCACACCATCGTGATTATCTGGGTTGTGTATTTTACCACAATTTGCGTGCACCTGGGGCCATCCACGTGGTGAACTTGCTCAAACTGAACCACTGAGTCTTTCATTCTTCTATTTTTCTTAGCACAGATTAAAAACAAAACAAAACAAAACATCCTGGGCTACATATCCCCTACTACACACTGAGTATTCAGCACCCAAAACAGTGCCCAGCACCTGTAAGAGGCATGTAGTAGATATTTGAAGCTATGAGGGTGTATGTTATACATGTAAACAATAGGTACTCTTTATTAAAATCTTGGACACCCTGGTCTGTGCTTTGTAGGATAGAGAACATTAAGATGCTTAGCCTTACTGCTTCAAGGACTGACTCTCTAGCTTAATCCTCAATACCCCAGGCAGTGTTTCCCTTCTTGTGGGGCCTTCGCCTACCCTCCATGCAGCACCTGCACAACCTCATACAAGGTCAACCTGCTGGGGTCGATCCTGCCCACTAAGGCCAAAATGCCCTGGCAGCCAGGGACCACAACCATGGAAACAAAATGAAACACAACCCCAATGCTTCATGGGGTGAGGACCAATCCGACCGGTCCAGCCCCCAGCTGCTCTCACCTCAGGCCACTCTGCTTCCAGGACTTGGGCCAAGGCCAAGTTCTTCCTCGTCTTGGCCTTTGCCTTGGGGTTGCAGCACTGAAAAAGAGCTCACAGGCAGGCTTTGCTGTGACCCATCCTCACGAATCGGGGCAGCCCTCCACTCAGGAGCAACTGCTGTTTCACGGTCTCATACATCAGCACCCGAGCTATCACCACCGATCTCACACTACGACAACCGCTATTCACACTATGACCACTGCTCTCACATACACCACTTTCACTTCTGATCTCAAAAGCACCGCTCTCACGTACCACTCTCACACACACCACTCTCACACTATGGCCACTGCTGTCACCCTATGACCACCAGCAACACTGTCTCAAGAAGAAATGGCACAAAGGCTCTGCCAACAGCACATCTCCCAGGATCCAGAAACCCAGAACCCACTCAGTCACAAGGGGCTCCGTGGTAACAGGGGGCTGGGCTCAGGCCCACTGTCAAGGATGCAGAGGGGGGAGGAGCTGCCAAAAAGACGGCAGCTGACTGTGGGTGTGGTAGAAGGAAAGCCGTGCCCACAGCTCACGCCCACCATCAAACATGACCTTGCAAGACACTGGGTCACAGTCGAACTGAACAGTTTAAACTGCTTCAGAAACCACCACCGCTAGGAATGAGCACGTCTTCTAAGTGGGCTTCTTCCCCCTCCAACACCCAAACAAGCCTCCAGTGAGGCTACTGAAGGGGCACCCCTGAACTCAAGGGTATCCCCAGAACCCACTCAGCTGAGGTGGACTCACCACGCTAGCTGCCCCTCACTCTCACCCTGAGCTCGGTCCTCCCTGACTGACTGTCTCACTCGAGCTCAACAAGGGCTTGACCAACCTAGCTCCAGGCACTTAAAATGAACCCACAGTGGGTACAGGGGTTCATTTAACCTGCTGCAAACTCGCCCTCTTAACTTCGACCCTGGGCTGCCAGATGACTCTGCCCCATGGGGGCTGCATGGTGGAGGTTCAGGGGTGTTCCTGCCTTGAGCCGTGACAGCCAGTGCCTTCCAGACCCCACCAGGTGCTGCCACACCCTCCACCCCCAAGTCTTCCACCCATCTCTTGGCCCCACTCCTACCCTCGTGGCTCTCCACTCGCCAGTGCATAGGCCACACCATCCCTGGATCAGCCAGGACCCCTGCTGTCACTTGAGGACTTTGGTCCCCAGGGTGCTTGGGGTTCTATATCCACCCATCTCAGCAATTACACACTCTGGGAGAGACATAGTACAGTTTGGGGTCCCACCCGCTGTTCACCCTGAACACATTCTCTTTTTTTTGACATTATCTACTAGAGTTTGCTGAGATGTCTTTTTAAAATCTCAGCTGTTGTTTTCAAAGAGACTGAAAAATCACTTGCTCAATTTTAAGAATAAAGTCTTCATTTTCAACCTTAAAGTGAAACTGACTAAAAGCAGTCATTTTTCAAACTGAAAAAACAAACAAACAAACAAACAACAACAACAAAAAAAACCACAAAAAACAAAGTCCACAGTGTGATCATGTCACAGAATACACCCTCCCTCCTCGGCCTTTTCCTCCACCACCAGCAGCCTGTCATCGCAAGGCCTGGGCTGGCAGGGGCAGGGGAAGAGGGCAGACCAGCTCCTCTGTCTCCAGGCCATGTGGGCTGCTTGTTCCACCTTCTTCCCAAGTTCACGTGGCACTGAAAGAGCCCAGGCAAGCTGGGGATTCTGATCAGAAACACAACCATGGGTACTAAGCAAGGACCCCTGGTTCTTGTCTTCCCTGGTATCAAATAAAGATGATCAATACAATCACTGTGACAGTTACATGTGGCTTCAGATGACTGAAGACTCCCAGGGCACCCCACTTCCAGTGACAGATGCAAGCAGCTTGTAGGTCAGCCTACCAAGAGCTAGAAATACATTTTAAAAGAGGTCCTTAGGCAGCCACAATAAAAAATTTCAAATGAAATGGAAGCCCAGTGAGGGAGTTGGAGACTGAGAGGGCCACTCCTTCCCTTGGGGCATCTGAACAAAGCTCACTCTGTGAAGAAAAGGCAGAGAAAAATTCAAGGGGAGGGGGCTGGCTAACACAGCTCTGGACTGTTCCTTGGGCTTGGAAGACAAAAATTCGAGCACAGGCCTGACAAGTCAGTCCGGATGTCAGAAAATGTACACAACACTCTGCCCAAACCAGCTGAGTGCTGAGTATCAGTCACCTCATGGTGCTCAGGAGACAGATGGTGGGTCAGGACCTGCCAAGAAGGAGGGGCCCTGAGAGGCACCCCAGGCTTCCAGACGGAGATTCTGGAAGGCTCCTCCCTGGGGTCAGGGGGAAGGTAGGTGAAGGCTGCTGAGACTGAGCTTACAAGGATCCTCCAGCCTCAACGGCCTGAGGGACAGACAGCTCTGCATCAGAGGAAACTCTGGAGAAGACAGCATCACCAGAACCTCTAGAGTTTTCCAAACATAATGTCCAACATGCAATTTAAAAAAAAACAGTTTGTAACAACCAATAGGACCAAGAGAAAGAGAACTGAACCAGATCCAGAGGTATCAGATGTATATCAACATATCAGAGGTATGCTAGAAGCATCAGATGCAAACGTCACCTGTTCAAAAATATACTTGACAAAAGGAAAAATTTCTGAGAACCAAAACTGATTCCAGAACTTTACAATAACAGTGACTGAATTTAAAAACTCAGTCTCTGGGCTTAACATCAAATTGGACATAGCTGAAGAGAGGTTCAGTGAACTGAAGGATGGGTCAGTTAAAAAATATATGTAAGAGGGAAAAAAGTATAGAATATATTGAAGGAGCTCCTTGTTAAACTACGTTGTTAAAAACTATAAATGGGGAACCTCATGGAGAAACAGTGGAAACAGTCTCAGACTTTATTTTTGGGGGCTCCAAAATCACTGCAGATGGTGATTGCAGCCATGAAATTAAAAGACGCTTACTCCTTGGAAGAAAAGTTATGACCAAACTAGATAGCATATTCAAAAGCAGAGACATTACTTTGCGGACTAAGGTCTGCCTAGTCAAGGCTATGGTTTTTCCAGTAGTCATGTATGGATGTGAGAATTGGTCAGTGAAGAAGGCTGAGCACCAGAGAATTGATGCTTTTGAACTGTGGTGTTGGACAAGACTCTTGAGAGTTCCTTGGACTGCAAGGAGATCCAACCAATCCATTCTGAAGGACATCAACCCTAGGATTTCTTTGAAAGGAATGATACTAAAGCTGAAACTCCAGTACTTTGGCCACCTCATGTGAAGAGTTGACTCATTGGAAAAGACTTTGATGCTGAGAGGGATTGGGGGCAGGAGGAGAAGGGGATGACTGAGGATGAGATGGCTGGATGGCATCTCTGATTCAATGGATGCAAGTCTGAGTGAACTCTGGGAGTTGGTGATGAACAGGGAGGCCTGCTGCAATTCATGGGGTCGCAAAGTGTCAGACATGACTGAGTGACTGAACTGAACTGAACTGAACTGAACTCATGGTGGAGAAAAGACAGAAAGGGGGCAAAAGACCCTCCAGGGGTTGAAACTAAAGAGCTTCTTAATGAAAGTGAAAGAGGAGAGTGGAAAAGCTGGCATAAGACTCATATTGAAAAAATGGAGATCATGGCATCCGGCCCCATCACTTCATGGCAAATAAACAGGGAAATAATGGAAACAGTGACGGACTTTATTTTCTTGGGCTCCAAAATTGCTGCAGATGGTGAAATTAAAAGATGCTTGCTTCTTAGAAGGAAAGCTAGGCAGCTTATTAAAAAACAGACATTACTTTTCCAACAAAGGTTCATTTTGTCAAAGTTATGGTTTACCCAGTAGTCATGTATGGATGTGAGAGTTGGCCCATGAAGTAGGCTGAATGCCAAATAATCGATGCTTCTGAACTGGGGAGTTGGAGAAGACTCTTGAAAGCCCTGTAGACTGCTAGGAGATCCATCCAATCAATCCTAAAGCAAATCAGACCTGAATATTCACTGGAAAGACTGATGCTGAAGCTCTAAGAATTTGGCCACCTGATGCGAAGAACTGACTCATTGGAAAAGAACCTGATGCTGGGGAAGACTGAAGGCAGGAGGAGAAGGGGACGACAGAGGATGAGATGGTTGGATGGCATCACCGACTCAATGGACATGAACTTGAGCAAGCTCTGGGAGTTGGTGATGGACAGAGAAGCCTGGCATGCTGCAGTCCATGGGATTGGGTTGCAATGGGTCAGACACTGAGTGACTGAACTGACTGACAGGGACAGTGGCAAGAGTTGGTTCAAGAATCAGATCATTGACTCAAAAATGAAAACCACACATTGGTTTCAGTTTCTCTACGGTGCCTAAGGCAAGAAGAAAATGTTCAAGCACTCAGAGGAAAAAGGGTGTGGCTTTTAATGGCACAACAACACCAAGAGCTGACTTCAAGAACAAGGAAGTCAGAAGATAATGGACTGGCATCTGTAAAATGCTGAAAAACAAATAACCACCAACCTGGAATTCTATGCCCAAGAAAAACACTCTTCAAAAGTGAAAGCAAAATAAGGACTTTTAGGGTAAATGGAAATGAGACCACTCATCACCCACAGACATGAACTAACAAAATATTGTGGAAAAGAAAAGTAGTCTCTGATGGAAATATGAAAAACTAGTAAAGACCAACAACGAGGTAACTGTGAGGGTAAATACTAACTTTACAAAACAATAATGTTAATGCCAAAAATATATCTAACAATTTAAAGTGTAACAGTGACAAAGAGGAAACAGTCGTGCCAAGGAAGCAGTAAAAGTACTAAGTTAGACTTGAATGTAAAACACACGCTGTATCTGTGAATGTATACCCAACAACCTGATAGGAGTACAGAACTAGAAAAACACTTCATACTTTTAAAAGAAGGCAAGAGAAAAGAACACAGAATAGGTGGGACAAACAGAAAACAAACAGTCACATGGTATCTACACACTGAAATATCAGCATGATAAATAGAGCAAATACTCTCAAAAGATAGTGTCAAACTGATTACAATGAAAACTATACACTATTCACAGAGGTACATGTTAAGATGGAAGGTCTTTTAGAAAGGTGAAAGTAAAAGATATGCAGGCAAACAAGGACAGAAAACTGATATGGCAATATCACTGGCAAATAGTGTCTAAAGAAAGAAGCATTACTAGCGATAAAAAGGAACATCTCATACTGATACAAGTTCAATCTAGCAAGAAGATGAGGATTCTAAATTTGAATGTACCTGAAAGTGAAAGAGGAGAGTGAAAAAATTGGCTTAAAGCTCAACATTCAGAAAACGAAGACCATGACATCTGGTCCCATCACTTCATGGGAAATAGATGGGAAAACAGTGGAAACAGTGTCAGACTTTATTTTGGGGGGCTCCAGAATCACTGCAGATGGTGACTGCAGTCATGAAAATAAAAGACACTTACTCCTTGGAAGAACAGTTATGACCAAACTAGATAGCATATTCAAAAGCAGAGACAGTACTTTGCTGACTAAGGTCTGTCTAGTCAAGGCTATGGTTTTTCCAGTAGTCATGTATGGATGTGAGGGTTGGACTGTGAAGAAGGCTGAGCACCAGAGAATTGATGCTTCTGAACTGTGGTGTTGGACAAGACTCTTGAGAGTCCCTTGGACTGCAAGGAGATCCTACCAGTCCGTTCTGAAGGAGGTCAGCCCTGAGATTTCTTTGGAAGGAATGATGCTAAAGCTGAAACTCCAGGACTTTGGCCACCTCTTGCAAAGAGTTGACTCACTGGAAAAGACTTTGGTGCTGGGAGGGATTGGGGGCAGGAGGAGAAGGGGACGACAGAGGATGAGATGTCTGGATGGCATCATTCACTCGATGGACATGAATCTGAGTGAACTCGGGAGTTGGTGATGGACAGGGAGGCCTGGCGTTGCTGTGATTCATGGGGTTGCAAAGAGTCGGACAAGACTGAGCGACTGACCTGAAGTGAACTGAACTGAATAACATAACCTCAAAATATCAATACATAAAAACTGACAGAAATAGAAAAGGAGTAACAGTCAAGTTCATAATCACAGTGGGAAATGTTAAAGACACATGTCAATGTATGGCGAAACCAATACAGCATTGTAAAGTAAAATAAAGTAAAAGTAAAAATCTAAATTAAAAAAAAAAAAAGACACATCTCTCATGGAACTGGGCTCCCTGGTACGTAGTCACCTGCAGCCATGAAGTACCTAAAATGTGGCTGGCTCTAAAATGAGATGTGCTGCAAACATGAAACACACACTGGATTTTAAGACATAGCATGAAAAAAAGAACATGAAATATTTCATTAGGTTTTATCATGCTGATTACACACTGAAATGATATATTTTGGTTGTGCTAAAATAAAATATATTACAGGTAATTTCACCTATTTCTGTTTTACTTAACGTGGCTACTGGAATCTGAATTACGTGAGTGAAAAACCTGATCTAACCGATACACATAGAACATCGCATTCCCACTGATACATATTATTTTCAAGAGCCCAGGGAGCATATAACAAAGTGAATATATATTGGGCCATTAGGAAAGCTCAAATTATTTCAAAGGACTGAAATAATGCAGGGTATACTTAGGGATTGCAACAGGCTGACAGTTTATGTGCCCTCAAAGTTCACCCAGCATGTGGTGATGATCCTAGGAGGTAGGCACTCTGGGAGGGGTCAGGTCAGGAAGGAATGAGCTTCCATGCTTCGAGGACAGGGAGAATCAGCAGGCAGTCTAGGAAGTAGGAAACAGGCTTCACCAGATGTGGCACCTGCTGGTGATCTTGATACTCCCCAGCCTCCAGGACTATAAGAAACAACTTTCTGTTGTTTATCAGCTTGTCTATGGTATTTATAACAGTAGCCCAAAAGACAAAGACTGGCCTTTTCATGGAATTAAGCTAGAAATTTAAAAAGGGTCACTAGAAAAACCTCCCCAAACATTGGGAAGTTAAATGACATATTGCTTGAAGAATTTCATGAATAATAATTAAAAAAAAAAAAAAACACAAAGACAATTAGAAAATACTTTTCCATAAAAGATAATGAAAATATGGCTTATTCAACCTTGTGGGACAGAGTGAACTGTGTTTAGAGGGTAACTTAAAGCCTTAAACACATATATTGGAAAAGGAGGAAGGGTAAAAATCAATTAAGCCTCTATCTCTAGAAACCAGCAAAAAACAAAGCAAAAGAAACACAAGGCAGATGGGAAAAAATGAGCAGAAAATAAGGAAACAGAAAGCAAATATGAAATTTAAAAAAAAAAAGCCAAAAGTTGGCTCTTTAAAACTAATAAACCCCTAGAGAGACTGATTAAGAAAAAGAGACAAAGCACAAATCACCAGTATCAAGGATTTTTAAAAAGAGAGACAACACATTTGGCAGATAAGACAGATATTATGAACCACAGTACACTTACTAATTGGAGAGTCTACTGGCCTCAATAAATTCCTATTAGGGGGGAAATGCTTTACTTAAATAGACCCAAGAATACATACAAAATCAGAAAATTTTATTTGCATGAAAAAAATTACATCTGAAATTTAAAGATTTCCTACAATGAAACCAACTGGTTTTGCCAATCAATTCTTCCAAAACTCTAGGAAAGAAAACAGTAATCTTACAGGAGTTCTCAGGGTAAACAAGGAACACCCTCCACCCTTGTTTTATAAGACTAGCATAACCTTGATACTAAAACCAAGAAGAAGTACAAGAAAGTAAAATTACAGACTGTGAGTATAGATGAAATAATCCTAAAGGAAACACTAACAAATAAAGTCCAACAGAAGGAGAATACATCAAGATTAGTTTGAAGTTGTTTTAGAATCAAAAAATTTTTTAAAAGTTTAATCACCACATAAAAGAAAAATCAGCTGTTTCAAAATCTGCAGAAAATAAACAAGAAAATTTAATGTAATAATTTTAGTTCATGACTAAGAAAAAACTCTTAGTAAATTAACAGAGAAGAAATTATATATTTTGATAAAAAATATCTACAAAAAAGCTAATATCATGTGTGATGGTGAAATACTGAAAGCTTTCCCTCTGATAATGGGAAAGACACAAGGATACTTATTCTCACTAATTCTGTTCACCACTGTACTCTGTACTGGAGATCCCAGTCTGTACAATAAGGCAAGAAAAAGAAAAGGGTTATCACAGTTGCAAAGGGGGAAAAAAGAACTTATTTGCAGACATAATTGTGTACACATAAATAAATACAATTAGAATTATTTGAAATAAATGGATTTAGCAAGTGAATATAGAAAAGTCAATTCTATCTCTATCTATTAGGAATTTATAATGGCACTGAAAATATCAAGATATCTAATTAAACATGTGCAAGACATACAGCAAACTATAAATTTCTAAGATAAATTAAAGAAGATCTAAAAAATGGAGAGCTATCTATATTGTGTTCATGGATTGTAAGAACAACATAAACGACACACACACAGAGTTAACCGTGTGAGGTGATGTGCATGTTGGGTAATCATTCCAAGATGTCTATGGGCATCAAGTCATCACAATGTAGACTTGAAATACACACAAACTGTTTCTGTCAATGATTCCTTAGTGAAGCTGGTGATCTAAAATCAGCGTCTGGCACCTGGTAGCTGGCAGGTGTGGGAACTCGGACTTATGTGCAGGCTGTACATGCTCTTAATCACAGGTGAGACCTGAAGCAACCCAGCAACTCTCCATTTTTCTTTTTCTGTTTTTCTCTGTTCCCCTTGCCATTTGTGTTTAACAGATTCCCAGTATTGAGTGAGCAGCATCAATGCTACAATAATGTTTTCCCATCTAAAGCAGGAGCATGTAACACCAGCAGACTTCCCAATCACCCAGAGATAACTGCAGTGCCCCATCACAACAGAAAGCAACGAAACACGACATTACCCCCAGACAGAGCTGCCCAATGGCAGTAGGGACTATGGTCCAGCAGACTTCCCAAGGGGACCCTCAGGGGCTTGGAGTCCACGCTGGGGCCCTCAGCTTGAGGCCACACTTTCCTTTCCACCATTCTGGGGGTCCTGGCAGAAGAAAGCCAGGACACAGAAGGGGGATGATGTGGCTGGCCTGTGGGACTCAGGGCAGGACTGACTTGGGTCTGTGCTGGGCTCCACGTCCAGTCACCAGTCTTGGAGTGTACAAAGTTCTGGGGATCATTGTAGGTTTTTGGCAAAAAGCAATGGAGCTGAAGTCACTTAGGATGGTTTTTAAGAAAAAATCCTCACTGGGGATTCACTCAGCGCCAGCCTTGGCCCCTAGTGAGATGCAGACTCCGGGTCATCCATGGCTCTGCCCGTAGACCGCCGGGCAAAGGGAGGCTCCTGGACTGTGGAGGAGCTGGAAGGCTTTAAGCAAATACTGAAAATGTATTTGATTCACTCATGACGAAGGTTGGAAGCTGGGACGAGCATAACAAAGGGTTATGAGCGTTCACTGAGTGCCCAAGCCTGGGAACAGATGATGAAGGGTCAATACACCCGGCCTTGAGGCGCTCGAAGGCTTCCTTCTGACCGCCTGTTTCTGAGAGCAAGGACTGTTGTTTCATGATAAGACACCCTTTAGAGTCTCACCAAAACTATGTTATGGCTTGGGTGGTGGGAACTGTATTTTATGCTTGAATGCTTTAATGTTTATCTGGAATGGCTACGTTCAAAACAGCTGTATGCTCTATTCCCTGAAAATTATAAAACTACACAATTGGATAATAAACTTTGTCAGTCCACTAGAGGCTGTCCCTGAGTGTCCTTTTCAGAGTGTGGTTCTCAGAGCCTTACAACTGACACCCAACATGGGGCTCGAAGCAGCAGACTGATTTTGAAAAAGGGCCACACTCCTCCAGAAATTAGGTAAGCAGAATGGGACATCAGTCAAGTAAAATTCCTTTTGTTCATCTCATGCATCACTTCTTGAAACAATATGGGGTTAATCTGCCTGAAGAGCAGTTAACTAGCTGTTACCAGACAGTGGTTGAATATATCCATGGTTTCCGGAGGAAGGAACCTTGGATTTACAAACTTGGACAAGAGTAAAGAATAATGTTTTAAAAGCTTATAGACAGGGGGTAAAAATTCCCCCACAATGGTGGGTAACTTGGTCTGTTTTATGGGCTGTTATGGAGCAATTAGATGGCTCAGGAGAAGATTTAGAGGTTGAAACTGTTTGATCCCTGCATGAATGTGAATTAGAAGAGAAAGATCTATCAGAGGTTTTAAATCAGAAAAATGTCATCCTAGAGCAGATTACAGACAAACAAGAGTCACAGATGCTGAAAGCAGTCAAACAATCAATTTTGCCAGAGGCCCCTGATCCGGCTTTACCTTGCTTTTCGTGAGCTCATATTAACAAGCCTCTAACACCGGCCTTTCCGCCCGCTGCAACGCTGTCCGCTGCTGCTACTGCCCCCCTATTTCCTAGCATTGCTCCTCGGGACATGCCTCTTCATGCGTGGGCTTTTCCGGTTCAACTTAATAATCCTCAACCTGGACATAATCAATGGCAATCACCTGAATTTGATTTGCTCATGCAATTCAAAAAGGCATGTATGATATATGGGCCTACCTCACCCTACTGTATGGAATTTCTTAGGGGCTGGGTGGATGAATGGCTTCATGCAGATTTTTTTGCAGTTGCTAAAATGGTTATGATTTCACAACAGCTACTACAATGGCAAATGTGGGTCACAGATGAAGCCAAATTAATCTTGCTAGAACATCAAAGCAGGGGAAATCCTCCTGGACTAAATTTTGAAATTCTCACTGGCACCAGAGCTATGGCTGAAACTTTTGCGCAATTAGAATTTGTGCAGCCGCCCATGTTATACTGGATTAAGGAAGTAGCTATCAGAGCATGGGCTAAAATCGAGAGTTCCACCTCCAATGGATCTTTGGTGAAAATATTGCAGGGACCATCTGAAGAATATGCTCAATTTATTGGTAAATTAAAGGAGACCATTGATCACAGTCTTATGTATGCATCTTTGCGAGAAATCATTTTGAAACAACTGGCTTTTGATAATGCTAAGGAAGAATGTCAGGCTATTATCAGACCTATTAGGGAGCAAGGAGGAGTTATGGAATACTTGAAAGCATGCAGAAATGTGGGTATGATTCAACATAAAGCTAAAATAGCCACTTTAGAAACCTTAAATATTTCCCCAAAGTCAAAAGTTAAATGTTTTAACTATGGCAAGCCAGGACACATGTGCAAGCAGTGTCACTTGCCTAGACAAACAGGTCTTTCTCTTGACAAAGGAGGGGCTATTAAAACTAAGCCCCCCGGACTCTGCCCAAGATGTTGGCTGAGTGAATGCTGCTCCAGATTTGATAAACAAGGTAATGCTTTACCCATTCAGACACCTCCTTCAGGAAACTAGAACAGGGGCTCTCCTCTAGCCCCGTTAAACAAGGAGGATGACCAAATATTACTGAATTAACAGCGGCTACCAGACATAGCACATGTGTAGACATTCCTGCTCCCCGAGATATGAAATTATTAATGGTAAATAATCCTATGAAAATCTTAACTGGATATTTTGGCCCTATACCAAAAAATACTGTAGGCCTTCTGTTGGGAGGAAGCAGCAGCACCATGCGTGGGATAATTGTACATACTGGGATCATTGATGAAGATTACACGGATGAAATTGCAGTAATGTTACATGTGACTCATAATTTGTATTTACAAAAGGGTGACAGATTCGCTCAGCTATTGCTATTACCTTATGTGCCCCTACTTAATAGAAAAGCAGACACCAGAACAGGTGGCTTTGGGAGTACCAATGTTACTGCAACCCTTTCTACGGTTATAAAAGAAATCAATAAGCCCATGTTAAAATTAAAAATCAGAGGAAGAACTTTTGAAGGAATGTTAGACACTGGGGCGGATATTTCCATCATAAGAATAGAGGAATGGCCTTTGGATTGGCCTGCAGTTTTAGCCTCACACCAGTTGGTGGGAATAGGAACTGCAGATGCGGCTCAAACTTATGTTAGTTCATCTTACTTACAAGCCCTGTGCCCTGATCAATTAGTCGCTTACATTAAACTGTACATTGCCCCATTACCATTAAGTTTGTGGGGAAGAGACTTTCTACAACAAGCTCAAGCGACTATACAATTAAATGAAACTTTTTCTTAGGGGTCACTGAGATAAAACCACTGAAGTTAGAATGGAAGTCTGATAAACCTATCTGGACAGCTCAGTGGCCCCTATCAAAAGAGAAACTGTCCACTTTGCATACTTTGGTGGCTGAACTATTACAACAAAATAGAATAGAAACTACTCAATCACCATGGAACTCACCAGTTTTTGTCATTAAAAAGAAATCAGGTAAATGGAGAATGCTAACAGATTTAAGGAATATTAACACTATAATGATTCCTAAGGGAGCATTACAACCAGGAGTCCCAAGCCCTGCTATGGTCCTTAAGGACTGGGCTATTATGATTATTGATTTACAAGATTGTTTTTCACTATGCCTTTACATCCAGATGACAGGCAACGTTTTGCCTTCTTAATACCTTCTATTAATAATCAATCCCCTGCTCAATGGTATCAATGGAAAGTCCTGCCCCGAGGTATGATGAACTCCCCTACGGTCTGTCAATTCGTTGTTGATAAAATTTTGCAGCCCATCAGACAGCAATTCCCTGAGGCGTATCTCATTCATTACATGGATGACATTTTATTGGCTTTTCCCTCAGAATCTCAATTAAGTTTATTAGGTAATGAGGTCATAACTAATTTAACTAATCATGGGCTACTAATAGCAGAAGATAAATTGCAGCACCATTCCCCTTTTAAATATCTTGGATATCTTGTGGACCACTCTACTGTAAAGCCACAGAAACTTTCTATTAGAAGGGATAATTTACAAACACTTAAAGATTTCCAGAAACTTCTTGGGGATATTAATTGGCTATGACCTACCTTGGGAATTCCCACATATGCTTTACAAAACTTATTCAAATTATTAGAAGTTTCCTCTGATTTGAATAGTCCCCGACAACTTACCCCTGAAGCTGAGGAAGAATTACAATTGGTAGAACAGAGAATTCAACAAGCATTTGTTTACCGTATTAATTACAATTCCCCTTTTCAGATATATGTCTTTGGTACTAAGATATCTCCTACTGCCATTATAGTGCAGGATAATCACCCTATTGAATGGGTATATCTCCATTCCAAACAGACTAAATGCATTGTTTCCTCTATAGACTTGACAGGGAAAATAATTTTTCTTGCACGGTCTCGTTTGTGCACTATAACTGGATATGACTCTACTCAGATTTACCTACCTTGACAAAAACAGAAATCGATAATGCTCTCCAGGTGTCTACTGCCATTCAGATAGCCCTTGCTGATTATTCAGGGGAATTATTGGCCAACCCACCTAAAGGAAAGTTATGGAATTTCTTATAAAATACTTCTCTTATCATCAACAATATTGTTTCTGAACACCCTCTCATGAATGCACCTAATTATTTTATAGATGGAAATAAGGCAGGATGGGCAGCCATAATAGGTCCCAACCTGCAAAAGAAAATTAAAAGTCCTTATCAATCCGTTCAAAAAACAGAATTATTCGCATTGTATTGTTTACTTACTCCAATAAAAACCCCATTGAATGTTTTAACTGATTCTCACTATGTGGCACATCTTTTCCCATCTTTTGTAACCGCTCATTTTATATCCAATGAAAATGATCTTATACATTTGTTCTTATTGATTCAGCAAGAAATAAGAGCTAGACCCCATCCCTTCTTTATTACTCACATTCGTGCTCATTCCCATTTACCAGGACCCCTCAGTTTAGGCAATGATTTGACTGATTGCCTCATCGCCCCTATATTTTCTTCCCCTGAACAGGAACATCAGCTCTTCCATACTAACGCTAATGCACTACATGTTCAATATAAGATACCATTACAAACGGCTAGAAAAATTGTTCGTAACTGTGCCACATGTGTCCCCTTTCATTTAACCACTAGTCCCCAAGGGGCTAATCCTAGAGGCTTACAAGCAAATGAACTATGGCAAGCTGATTTTACACATTACAAACTGCCCCCTTTTAAATTGTTATTTGTAGTCATAGATACCTTTTCCGGCTTCATTTGGGCAGTTCCTTCCACTGCCGAGACTACTAAAGCTGCTGTCACAGCTCTTCTGCAATGTTTTTCAGTGATGGGGATCCCTGCTTCCATCAAAATGGACAATGGTCCTGCTTTTACAGCCAATGCTTTTCATGATTTCATGCATCAATGGGGTATTTGCCATCTTACTGGCATCCCATACAACCCCCAAGGTCAAGTCATCATTGAACGGGCCCACCATACACTCAAGCTCATTCTTAATAAACAAAACAGGGGGAATAAACTAAGGGGTCCCTATGGACCTAAAGCCATTTTGCCTATAGACCTTTTAACAATCATTTATTTTAATTTGCCTCTACACAGTCAGGAAACACGAGCAGAGTGACATTTTTCTGATTCACCCTTGCGTATGCCTGAAAAAACTGCTGTTTGGGTTAAATGTCTTGATCAATGGCAGCCAGGAACACTTAAGTTCATAGGCAAGGGATATTGTCTTGTCATTTTAGATGATGGAACCGAACAGTGGGTCCCACTCAGAAGAGTCAGAAGACAGGCAGGCCTTGTTCCACACCCCCCGACCGGCAACAGCACTAAAACAGAAATTGCAACAGATGACACTGAAAGACGGCTAGAAAATGAAACATCCCCGACGCAATGCACCTTTTCTGACCTGAGCACAAATGAAAAATCTGTCCAGATGAGCTGAGGATACTCTGTTGATGACCAACAGTGAGGTAACACTGGAAAAACCGTTGCTGGCCATGATGGCTGTTTTAACCTGTGCTTCTGGGGTAAGCGGTAATTACACCTATTGGGCTTATATCCCCAACCCGCCTCTTTTACTAGTGGTGGATTGGACAGAATCATCTCCTGTGGTTTTCACAAATGATAGCTTACATTTTTCTGCCCCTTGGTCGGATCTAGGACCACGAATAAAAGAAGAAGGAAAGACAGTTAATTTAACACTTATGTATCCAGTGCTCCCCATCTGTTTTGGTGCTCTCCCTTTGTGTCTCTGCCTATATCCACAATGGTGGGCTTACTGTTTCTCAAATGGCTCTTTCCGTCTTGGAATGTTCACTACCATGACCTTTGTTTTTAATTGGACAGAGACTACCTATCATGGACAAATAGCCAACTTCACTCACTATCTATTTAAGCCTTCTGAGCCTCCTTGTGACAATGTATCTTGGAAGAAAAAATTGTCTGTGCCAGGGATGGACTGGTCCATCTGTAGAGGAAGGTTTGGAAAAGTTTCTGTTCATGCCAACATGACTTTTGTTGATTGGGGGCCTCATTGCCGGGGTCCAGCCCCGGTGGATCCAGGGAATTCAAAGGGTGGACGGCATTGGCGTGGAAAGACTTGTTTATTAATATAAGATTAGATTGAGGAACAATAGTGCAGTAGGAAGATTAAGTGGGGAAAAGAGGCTGATTAACTTGGGTTATGTAGAAAGCCAATAAAGTTCCAGACAAGGAGCTTGCACCATCTACGTTAGGCCGCAGGTGCCCGTTTGAATATCGGAGAGTGTCCCGCCTTGGGCTCTCTCTCTTACGGATCTTAAAAGCCGGGACAAGTAAGTAGACATAGTGAGCCTCCACGCCCCAGATGGGAATTCAGCCTGAAATTATAGTAAAGAGGAGACAGGGGGGAAACCAGTCCAGCGACTGGCTCTCCTTCTATTGTCCTTCAAGGCCTTTTATACTTTTGATTATACGTAGAGATCGATGGGTAATACAAAATTATGTAGCATTCGCAGCCCAGACTCTTTCTGTATATCTTTTTGTATACAAAAGGTCTCAGGTGATTTACATTATCTTCTGGCCAAGAGGCTTGTTAACACTTTTTGGCTCTCTTCCTTAATGAATGTTAATTTCATTTCCCCTGAAGTGTTTTTCTTTAATCTACATCTCCTTAAAGTTACATCTCTATAGAACAAAGGTGCAGTGGGTTATAACAAAGAAGGTACTTAACTCAAAGATCTAATGTTGCTAATACCAGGTCTACTACTTGTTTTTCTATATACCAACTATATCTAAAAATAAAGGATATGAAAATTTGGCAGCAAGCATTGGCTCAACAAATGAAACCTTTAATCAGTCCTATTCTAAATATTCTAAATATTTTGCCCCTACATTCCTAGGATGTTTTAAGCTTCCTGTGCCTCCTGTGGACAGGAGGCCTCAAACAATCACACGTGCAGCTGTACGAGTCCTGCAGGCAGGCTAGAAAGCCATCAGAGAGGTTTTTGGATTGAAACACTCTTTCAAATGCAGAAGACTAAAGCCCTGAATTGACTTTTTCCAGAGAATGTCAGAAGAGTGGAAAAGCAGAGCACAAAACCTGGCAGATTTTTGTTGGGGTACATGCTTAGGAATTTCCAGAGGGGCCCCTGAAGTCTGAGCACGCCTTGCGTATGTCAGCTTCCTTCCTCATGACCTTGTCATGGGCGGGATTCCTCACACTGGCTCCCGGCACCTCATGGACTCTTTGTGAATTGCTCAGAATCACAAGAAAATAATAACACCTGCCAATAGTATAATGTTTCAGCACCACGTTTTAACAGAACACAAACAGGACTTTGGCATCAACACGATGAACTTCTGAACTGGTACAATGGAGGTCTTTCAACTCCCAGACCCCAGAAAATCAGTCCAGTCCTGGGGCCTGAACACTGGTATCTTTGGAAAATTCCTGCTTCTTTGTCTCGGTTTAGGGTCTCATATGCTTATGCACATGTTTCCATCCCACAAAATTATACTATTGAGTATAATTATACTGGTTATGTTCGTACTTGTGTAAATGTGCCCTATCTTTTTGCTATTGGACAATTTAGGAGTAATGGCTCAATTCTGTCCTGTACTGAGTGTCGTTTGTATACTTTTTTAAAATCATAGTGTGCCAATTAATGTTACTAAAGACAGTGTTTTTTTAGTCCAGCAAAGGACTGATTTGTGGGTTCCAGTTAAGATTTCTGAACCTTGGTCAGATTCCATGTTGTTGTCTTTTGTTCTGAGAGAATTCCTAAAAAGAAGCAAATGCTTTATTGGCTGGATTATAGGTGCCATAATGGGTATTATTTCAGTTGTAACTGTTGGTACAGTTTCTGGAATGGCATTGTACAATTCTATTCAAAATCATGATTTCATTACTGCTTGGAAGGATTCTCATGACCTCTGGGCCTGGCAAGCTCAGATAGATCAACAAATACAAACATACTTAGATGAACTACAAGCTGCCCTTATGTATGTGGGGGATAATCTGCATGCTTTACAGATACAGTTGAAGTTGTGGTGTCACTGGAATTTTACTACTTTCTGTTTGACCGATATGCCATACAATGCCACGGAATATCCTTGGGAACAAATAAAGTTACATCTTTTAGGTTCAAAATCAAACACTAGTCTAGACATAGAGAAACTGAAGAAAAAAATCATGTCTACCTTCAGCAGCATTCCCCCTGTGTTATATAACACTGACTTCTATAATACACTATCTGCTAGTACTTCCTTTTTAAATCCAAAAAATTGGGTACTCAATACGATGGCTTCTTATGCACTGATCTGTTTATTGTTTGTTATTGTTCTTATAGGATTCTGAACGTTATGTGCTCGAGCCACCGCCACCCCAAAAGCAGGAGTAACCATGGCTGCAGCAGTCCTTGCTCTTGAGGAAAAAGGCAAAAAATGTGGAGGAGCTGGAAGGCTTTAAGCAAATACTGAAATTGTATTTGCTCCACTCATGACGAAGGTTGGAAGCTGGGACGAGCAAAACAAAGGGTAATGAGCGTTTACTGAGTGCCCAAGGCTGGGAACACGTGACGAAGGGTCAATACACCCAGCCTTGAGGCACTTGAAGGCTTCCTTCTCACCACCTGTTTCTGAGAGCAAGGACTGTTGTTTCATGATAAGACCCCCTTTAGAGTCTTACCAAAGTTATGTTATGGCTTGGGCAGTGGAAACTGTATTTTATGCTTGAAAGCTTTAATGTTTATCTGGAATGGCTATGTGCAAAACAGCCTTATGCTCTATTCCCTGAAAATTATAAAACTACACAATTGGATAATAAACTTTGTCAGTCCACTAGAGGCTGTCCCTGAGTGTCCTTTTCAGAGGTTCTCCGAGCCTTACAGTGGACACTGGGTGCCACGTGGGGTTCTTCCTCCACTTTGAATGAAGTGTTGCAGCCCCCAGGATGAACCCAGCCCACCCCTCCACCTCTGATGATGAGGCACCCATGCCTCCCACGACCAGAGGATCCAGCCTTTCCCAGGGCCTCTGTGTCACTGCACAGGCCTTGTCCATGCAGCCTCAGCAGGCAGGGTGAGTCCTGTGCTGAGCCTCCTGGCTCTATGGCCTCACTTCCCACATCGGGGCCATGCAGGAGCACTGCGTGTCCACTGAAAGATTGGATAAGGGCCCCTAATAATGATGATGATGATGATGATGAGGAAGAGGAGGTGAAGGTGGCTGAGATCCAAATGTCAGTCCCTGATTCAGGCATCTGCACATATTAACTTATTTAACCTCATGACAAGAGAGTGTGTGTGTGTGGGGGGGGGGGGGGGGGGCGAGTCCTGCCACTGTTCTCACCTTGGAGCCAGCAAGTTCTCTCTCAGTGTCCAGGGGTGGCTGCAGACACTGGCGACAGACTGGACAGCTTTAACACAAATACATTTCCTCCCAGTTCTGGAGTCAGAAACCTGCAATCAAGGTGTAGGTAGGGCTGAGCTCCCCTCCAGAGGCTCCAGGGGAGGGTCCCTCTGGCCTGGTCAAGCCCTTGGGGGACCCCAGGCCTCCCTGGGCTTGTGGCCACATCACCCTGATTGCACAAACCTTCTCCCCTGGATGGCTCTGTGCCTCAGAGCACTCTCTCTTCTCTTCCAAGGATACCCATCATCGGATTTAGGGTCCACATGCATCCCGGGTGATCTGGTGCAGAGGTCAGAAACTTACTTCCATCTGCCGAGAACTTTCATTGGAATAAGGCCACCTTTGCAGGCTGCAGAAGGATGGATGGCTTTCGGAACCACCACTCAGCCCACCACACTTGTCATGAGGCCACAGGGCAGAGCCTCACTGGGCTTGGTGCAGGGAGCTTCAAAGAAGCAGGGCTCCAGGATCTCAGTCCCGGGGCTGCCTCAAGAACACACTTAGGATCAGGACACTCGGGCACAGGGATCAGATGGGCAGGGCTCAGAGGTGTGCTTGTGGGTGTGGAGTTCACCTGCAGGGAGCCTGGAGCCTGACGTGACAGCCCAGGGCTAGGAGACACCGAGCATGGTTTGGAAATGGACATATCCCAGCATGGATGAGTGGAGGCAGGCCCAAAGGCTCACACCAAGGGAGCCCAGATCTTTCTGTTGCCCTGAGGGGGCAGGTCAGATGGGCACAGGAGGGAGACGTGGTTTAAGCGACCTGGGCCAGAGTCCTGGTCTGCTGCTGTGTTGTCTATGGTAAGTGACTCAGCCTCTCTGAGCCCACTGGAGAAGGGCTCGGTGGTGCCGGGGAAACAACACATGCATATTGGAACTGGGAGAAGAATCTTCATCACTTATTGGTACAGCTTGATCTTTTCTGGAGGCCATAACCAATGTCTTTATGTTTGATGTTCATTTCAAAGTCAATAAGTTTTTTAAAAAGATGTGTGGTGAAGGATTTAATTGGACTAGGAAAAGCTCTTCTTTCTCCTTTGTGAGCATGGCCATTCCATTATCATATGAGCAATAATGATATACGACTGAGTATGCACATCACCAGTGAGAATTTCCCGAGTGGCAGACTCTAAGTTCAGTACTTTATGATAATCCAGTGATGTAATGACTTGTTTCCCAGGTGGTTCAGCAGAAAAGAACCCACCAGCCAATGTAGGAGACGCAGGAGAACTGGGTTCAATCCCTTGGTCGGGAAGATACCCTGGAGGAGAAAATGACAACCCATTTCAGTATTCTTGCCTGAAAAATTCCACAGATAGAGGATCTTAGGGGCTACAGTTCACAGGGCTGCAAAGAATTTGACGTGAATGAGCCACTGAACATGCACACAGTCATGTAAATACTGTTGTTATTTCTGTTTGACAAATGGTGAAGCTTTGGTGTTGTTGTTGTTTAGTCATCAGATTTTGTCTGATTCTTTGTGAGCACACGGACTATACACTCCATGGAATTCTCTAGGCTAGAACACTGGAGTGGGTAGTGTTTCTCTTCTCCACGGGATTTCCCTGGTGGCAAAGATGGTAAAGCATCTGCCTCCAATGTGGGAGACCTGGGTTTGATCCCTGGGTCAGTTAGATCCTTCCCTGGAGAAGGAAATAGCAACCCACTCCCGTACTCTTGCCTGGAAAAATCCATGGACGGAGGAGCCTGGTAGGATACAGTCCATGAGATCACAAAGAGTCGGACACGACTGAGTGACTTCACTTGAACCACATATAGTAAGACTAAACTTGAGAATTCTTGTTTTTTCTTTCATTTCAAATAGCCTTCGGGTATCTGAAAAGACAGTGTGGGTACTTTCAAGATGTCTTCTGCAAAACAAAGCCTTTTCAGGAAATGTAGTCATAATATCCAGGTAGGCGTTGCTGTTGTAAGTGTCACATCTCAGCCAGAAGGCAAATTTTGAGCTCTTCCTCTGGCAGAAACAAATTCACAAAACAAGCCAAGAAAGAGAGCTGGGAAAACAAACCACGCCAAGTGGAAAAGCTTTCCTCATGAGACAAACCTAGAAAAAAACCAATATCATTGTGGACCAAAAACCCTCTTGGAAATGAATGTTCAGTAAGGAAGAGAGGAAACATGTCAAGTTCCAAGGAGAGGCAATGCCCATGGCCAGTGTAATTTAGAGGTGGCCTGACCACTTGATGAAGTCACACACCAATGTAAACCCTTTGCAGACAGCAGTGACGGTCATCCACATAGTAAGTGGTTAGTCTGGTGACAACCTGCCCTGGGCTCCAGTAAGGAAGCAGACCTGATTCTCTTCCTCTGCCCCTACCCCATACATTCATGAAGGCAGCTCAGGTGCTATTGTGCCCTGCCTGTCTGGCTCATCCATGAGCTGTAACCACCTCCAGGGAAGGACTCCCCCTTGTCTTTTCTGTGTGCCATGAACCTGCACACAGTGGACCTTCAGAACTTCAGGAGACTCACCCTACCCCCACTAGAGCCAGACCCTCCCCAGGCATTAAAACAGCTGTGAGTCACTAGGGCTCAAGCCCTAGTTATGGATCCGTTTATACACAGATTCCTGCCTGTCAGATCTGAGCTTTGGGTTCATTGTCAGCTCTGTCCCTCCTGTGGCAGCCAGGTGGGCCGCAATGCAGACAAAGGAGCTCATGAGCTGAGTTTCAAGGGAGGCATTGAAAGGACAGTGATGGATGCAACCTGTTGCAAACTGAAGGAGGGTCCCTGCATGTCTCAGAAAAGGGCTCTGGTGTGCAGGTGTGGAGGAGGGCCCCCACGGTGCAAAGGAAAGAGAGGTACTCAGGAGAAATTTCTCTTGGCTTCTCCTGTAGCAGCTCCAGTTGGTAGCTTGTGAGCAGTTGACAGCCAATGTGGTCACATGAGGATGACTCTTATCCCTTCACAAAGCAAGAGAAAGGGGGCAGGGTGTGGGAGTACCTGGAGGGCGTGGTGGGGTGGATGGAGGAATGCGTCCTTCCTCTCTCCAGTGCAAATTGCTTTTTTGAGTCTCAGAGCTGCCAGAAGGCAGTTACCAAGTCAGGTCCCCACCGTATCCAGTGTGGGCTGGTTACCTTAGCCCCTGTCACATGGACAAGCCACACCATAGGGCTTCCCTGAGTTCTAACAGCAGGATCTGGGGGTTTTGTCTAGGTACACACTTCCTTGCTGTAGCTGTGTTACCCCCTTCTTTGAACCCCAGTTTTGTCCTCTAGAAAAATGACATCTAGTGCTACCTTAGCAGGTTACTACCTTAAACCCATGAAGACTAATTAGGGTAATCCTACAATGAATAGCTGGCCTTAAGAGATACTGGGCTCCCCTGATAGCTCAGCTGGTAAAGAATCCTCCTGCCATGGAGGAGACCCCGGTTTGATTCTTGGGTCAGGAATGCTGATCCGCTACAGAAGGGACAGGCTACCCACTGCAGTATTCTTGGGCTTCTCTTGTGGCTCACCTGGTAAAGAATCTGCCTGCAATGCAGGAAACCTGGGTTCAATCCCTGAACTGGGACACGACGGAGGGACTTTCATTTCACTTTCAAGAGATATGACCTGAATCCAGATTAAACTGCAGTCTCCCAGTGTCATCTTGCATTTCTTCCCTTAAGCCAGCATAAACCCACACAGGTGCATTTCCAGGGTTTCCACTTAGCCAGCTGGACAGAAAACCCAGCGTGGTTCAAACAAGCTGACAGACAAGCAGGATAGGACTCACGGGCAGACGGCTTCCCTCCGGTCTCAGGTTGAGCTCTGGGACCACAGCAGGAACTGGCGCTTTCAAACCCTGGGCTCGGCAGTGCCCTCTTTCTTAGGCCAGTGGCTCTGCCCTGATGGGCGCGGGAAGGCCACCAACTGCCCCAGGCTGACATCATGCCCCTCCCACTGCTGTAGCCTGATCTCACCCAGCTCCACGCCTTCTGAACCAGAGCTCCTCTTCCCTTGATTCCAGCATGAGGACTGGCCCTGGGTCTTGACTGGTCAGCGCCCCAGTCCTGAGCCAATCACGGTTCCAAGGAAGATAGAACACACCGATTGGCCAGGTCCAGGTCATATTACCATACTCTCCAGGACCTGTGTGAGCTGCTAACCCTGTGTCCAGGGTGGAGACAGTGCAATGCCCCCAGAGCAGGACTGAGAGTCCAGTAACTGCGTCCATGTGCTCAGTATCCTGGGACGTGCCTGCACATCCTCTCTACACACCACTTTGTCCCCTCTGCAGACCAAATATTCATAACAGACATTTTCCCTTCCCAAGCGCTGTTTCACGTACCCACATACAAGGGAGCAAGACCTCCTTTTGGAAAGTAGGTTTGGAGATTCTCTCTTAAACTCTGGGCTTGTTTCTTGTATCATGTTAAAGTAATTTATTCAGTCTAAAAACTCCCACTGAGCAACACCACATGCTGCTTTGCCTACTCAGGATTCTTAGCTGTTCTGAGTAGAGGGCATAGCCTAGGGGCCTCCCAAAGGGATTGAATTGTGTACAAGGAAGCACCTGAGAGTCTGAATCACTGAATCACTTTGCTGTACGCCTTAAACAAATTTTTGTAAATCATCAATACCTCAATTTAAAGAAAAGATATTCCCTCATCAAAAATGGTTTGAAATTTTGTAAAGTTTTTCCTTCAGTTGTTGGTTTTTAGTATGTGCCTAATTCGTTTGGTGGTGTTTTTTGAGGTAGGGATCCAACTTACCTTCCCACATGGATACCAAATTGTCCCAATGGGACGATTCCTTTGTCCTTTCTCCTGGAAATGTCCTTTCTGTGTTTATACATTAAGAAGCTTTTTTAAAAAATGCTGAGTATCAAGAACTTCAGATCTTTGGAAATTTGTACAGCACCCCAGAGGCACGTTTCCATTTCTGTGTCTTCTCTTCGCATTTCACCATTGCCAGTTTCTAGTATACACAAGTACCCTCAGAGGGTTCTCTGTAGTGAACCGTGTATGTTTCTGTGAGGACAGAGGATGTGAGCATGGAGGAGGGTCTGAGTCTATAGTGACCGTATGACCATGCTCAGCAAGCCCAATATTATGTCTGGCTAAGACTTCCTAAGGCAAGGCCTGTGTTCCTTCCTTTTGGTGTCTGGATACACAAAAACAATATTGGTGGATTGGGACTTGGGTCCCTGGGTCCAGCAGTGTAGAGATATACCCATAGCCTGCTTTTCCATTATATTTTCCTTCAGTGAGCTCTGCTGAGCTGGTGTGGAGATATTTCTGCTAAAGGATTCAGAGGTAGTTAATTCTTCTTCTTCACATCCCCTGCCTCATCTGTAATTCTGTCATTTTTTTTAAAATATAGATAATTCTCAATATTGTTAGTCCTTGTGTCATTCTGACTCTCAGGCACCTGTGGTTTAATAGACCTCCAAGTCCCAAGAGCTCTTTGCCTGATGGAGTCATGGGGAACACAGGGAGCAGCACCACATTACACTGGAGACTGGACCAGAGAGAAGGTTCTTGCCAGGAAGGCTCCATCCCTGCTGTGGGGGGTTCAGCGTTCACATCTGATTGTGCAACCCCCAGGCCCTTGGTGCAGGAACAACTCTGAGATCTGGAAAGGAGGTGGCTTCCCTCCCTGACACAGAACTTTTTTTTTTTTTTTTTGTCCTCGTCCTTGTCCAGTCCCATTTGGCTCCCAGGCTCTATACTTGACCCTTACCCACAGGATCAGGAGAACCCAGTTCTAGAGGACTTTCATACAAGGAAAGGCTTCCAGAGACACTCCAACCCCAGGCCTAAATAAGCATTTCCTTGGAGTTTCACAGCCCTGGGAGGAGATACTGGGTTTATGTCTATTTTACAGTTGAATATGTTGAGCTTCAGATCATTGTGTGATTTGCCCTGGGTCACTTTTCAGGTCAGTGGGTAAGGTGGGATTTGAATCCAGACTCTATGTCTTGGAGCCCATGACTGTATAGGTGTTTCTGCTCCTCAGTTAAATTTATTTATTTTTTTGATGCATTTGTATATGATACTGTTCTGTTCTCTCTGATGGTTCATATCCTGCTACATTCCTGGGTTTATTAGTTTTAATACTTGTTACTTGATGGAGTTTTTATAGTTTCATATAAATCCTGTCATAATCAAATAGTGGCAGTGTAACTTCATTTGTTCCAATGGGAATGCTCTTATTTCCTTTTCTTGCCTAGTTATTCTGGGTAGGACACTTGCACTACTATGTTGAACAAGATTGGTGAGAGTGGGCGTCCTTGTACTATTCCTGATCTTCTAGGAAAATCTTTCACCTCTTTACCACTGAGTTGGATGCTACCTGTGGGCTTGTCTTATATACCCTTTAGGATGTTCCATGTATAAACACTGTATTGAGAGATTGTATCAAAATTGATGTTACACTTTGTCAAAAGGTTTTTCTGCAATTATTGAGATCACATGATTTCATCCTTAATTTTGCTCATATATTGTATCACAGTGATTGATGTGCAGATAATAAATCATGCTTGCAGGCACAGAATAAATTCTATTTGATCATAGTGTATAATTCTTTTAATGTATCTTCAATTTGGTTTGCTAATATTCTTTTGAGGATTTTTACATCCGTGTACACCAGGGTCAGTGTTCTCTGGTGGTTCATATGGTAAAGAATCAGCCTGCAATGCGAGAGACCTAGGTTTGACCACTGGGTCAGGAAGATCCCCTCGACAAAGGAATGGCTACACACTCCAATATTGTTGTCTGGAAAATTCTGTGGACAGATGATCTGGTGGGCTACAGTCTATGAGTCACAAATAACTGGATATGACTGAGTTATTCACACTTATAAGAGTGCTTCTTGACATTCTTAATATCTAAATTTAAGATTTTCAGTTCAGTTCAGCTCAGTCGCTCAGTCGTGTCTGACTCTTTGCAACCCCATGAATCGCAGCACACCAGGCCTCCCTGTCCATCACCATCTCTCAGAGTTCACTCAGACTCACGTCCATTGAGTCCGTGATGCCATCCAGCCATCTCATCCTCGGTCGTCCCCTTCTCCTCTTGCCCCCAATCCCTCCCAATATTAGAGTTTTTTCCAATGAGTCAACTCTTCTCATGACGTGGCCAAAGTACTGGAGTTTCAGCTTTAGCATCATTCCTTCCAAAGAAATCCCAGGGTTGATCTCCTTCAGAACGTACTGGTTGGATCTCCTTGCAGTCCAAGGGACTCTCAAGAGTCTTGTCCAACACCACAGTTCAAAAGCATCAATTCTCCGGTGCTCAGCCTTCTTCACAGTCCAACTCTCACATCCATACATGACCACAGGAAAAACCATAGCCTTGACTAGACGGACCTTAGTCAGCAAAGTAATGTCTCTGCTTTTGAATATGCTATCTAGGTTGGGTCATAACTTTTCTTCCAAGGAGTAAGTGTCTTTTAACTTCATGGCTGCAGTTACCATCTGCAGTGATTCTGGAGCCCCCCAAAATAAAGTCTGACACTGTTTCCACTGTTTCCCCATCTATTTCCTATGAAGTGATGGAACCAGATGCCATGATCTTTGTTTTCGGAATGTTGAGCTTTAAGCCAACTTTTTCGCTCTCCTCTTTCACTTTCATCAGGAGGCTTTTTAGTTCCTCTTCACTTTCTGCCATCAGGGTGGTGTCATCTGCATATCTGAGTTTCTTGATGTTTCTCCTGGCAATCTTGATTCCAGCTTGTGTTTCTTCCAGTGCAGCGTTTCTCATGATGTACTCTGCATATAACTTAAATAAGCAGGGTGACAATATACAGCCTTGACGTACTCCTTTTCCCGTTTGGAACCAGTCTGTTGTTCCATGTCCAGTTCCAACTGTTGCTTCCTGGCCTGCGTACAGATTTCTCAAGAGTCAAAAAATACAGTTTAAGGCAAAACTGTTGAAAGTCCAAGAGTCCTTAAAAGTAAATGACAATAAGGCATAACAGATGAAAGCAAGAAAGACTCCACATAATTAATTTTTCATAAGAATTTTAGATCTTCAGGGAAATTATCATTGAACTGAATTAAAATGCAAGCTTTAGTTTAAAGGAAACCTTTTGTGGTATTGTTTCTATGTTGAGGCTGAAACTTTATTATTTATGTATGAGATATTAAGCAATACTGTTTAGCTATTAAAATCATATTTTTAAAACATTTAATGACATTTATAAGCACTTATAGTGGAAAAATAGCTAGGAATAGAAGATGATCCCATATAGCTTTAGATGACGGTACAGATGTGTTGAATGAAAGTTTTCAGATTGTATTTATTTATTTTTAATTGAAGGATAACTGCTTTACAATGTTTGGTTGATTTTCCTCATACAACAACATGAATAGACCATAAATATATTATCCACTCTTTGATGAGCCTCCCTCCCACTTCCCACAATCCCACCCTCCAGGTCGTCACAGAGCACCATGCTGGGCTCCCTATGTTATATAGCAACTTCCCACTAGCTAGTGATTTTACTTATGGTAGTTGCTATGTTTCAATGATACTCTCTCAATTTGTCCCACCCTCTCCTTCTCCAGCTGAGTTCACAAGGCCTACATCTGTGTATCTATTTCTTCAAATATTCACCAGTACCATTTTACAAGTTTCCATGTGTATGCATTAACATACTATGTTTGTTTTCCTCTTTCTGATTTACTTCACTCTGTATCACAGTTTCTAGGTTCCTCCACCTCAGTTAAACTGACTCGTATTTGTTCCTTTTCATGGCTGAGTAATATTTAATTGTGTATATGTTCCACAACTTCTTTATCCATTGTTCTCTTGATAGACATTAGGTTGCTTCCATGCCCTGGATATTTTAAATAGTGCTGCAATGGACATTGGGGTATGTATGTCTTTTTAGACGTATGGTTTTCTCAGGTATATGGCCAGTAGGGGATTGTTGCATCATGTGGTAGTTTTATTCCTACTATTTTAAGAAACCTACATTCCTTCTCCATAGTGGCTGTATCCATTTACATGTCTACAAACAGTGCAAGAGGGTTTACTTTCTTCCATGAACTGTCCAGCATTTATTATTATAGAATTGTTGAGATGGCCTTTCTGACTGGTGTAAGGTGACACCTCATATAATTTTAATAAGCATTTCCTTAATAATGAGTGATGTGAAGCATCTTTGCATGTATTTGATGGCCTTCTTAATGTCTTCTTTGAAGAAGTTTGTTCACGTCTTCTGCTCATTTTTCACTTGGTTTCTTTTTTTCTGATTTGAGGCTTGATGATCTACTTGTGTACTTTGTAGATAATCCTTTGTCAATTGCTTCGTTTACAATTATTTTCTCCTATTCCGAGGGCTGTCTTTTCATCTTGTTTATAGTTTTCTTTGCTGCTTAAATACTCTAGGTGCCTTTTTTTTAATTTTTGTTTTTATTTCAGTCATTCTCAGAGGTGGATCAAAGAGGATCTTGCTGTGGTAAATGTCAAACAGTGTTCTGCCTGTTTTCCTCTAAGAATTTTATAGTTTCTGGCCTTTTAGTCTTTAATCCATTGTGAATTATTTTTGTGTATAGTGTGAAGAAGTGTTCTAATTTCATTCTTTTACATGTAGTTGTCCAGTTTCCCAGCACCACTCACTGATGAGGTTCTCTTTTCTGTCCTTTCTCCATTCTATATTCTTGCCTCCCTTGTCAAAGAAAAGGTGCCTATAGGAGTGTGGGTTTATCTCACAGCTTTGTGTCTTGTTCCATTGCTCTATGTTCATGTTTTTGTGCCTGTACCATAGTGTCTTGGTAGTATAGTCTGAAGTTAGAAAGATTGATTCCTCCAGTTCCACATTTCTTTCCAAGATTGCTTTGGCCTTTCTGGGTCTTTTTTTCCCCCCATATAAATTGTAAAATTATTAGTCCTAGTTCTTTTTTTTTTTTAATGTCATTGGTTGTTTGGTAGGGATGAATTGAATCTGCAGATTGGTTTGGGTAGTATAGTCATTTTCACAACATTGATTTCTTTCTGTTCAAGAACATGACATATCTTTCTATCTGTTTATTTCATCTTTGCTATCTTTCATCATACAACCTGTCTTTCTGCATACATGAGTTTTGTCTGTTTAGGTATGTTTAGTCCTAGCTTTTGGAGAAGAAAATGGAAACTCACTCCAGTATTCTTGCCTGGTAAATCCCAAGGATGGAGGAGCCTAATAGGCTACAGTCTAGGGGCTCCTGAATTATTGGAGACGACTGAGTGATTTTACTTTCACGTTTCACTTTCATGCATTGGAGAAGGAAATGGCAACCTACTCCAGTGTTCTTGCCTGGAGAATCCCAGGGAAGGGGGAGCCTGGTAGGCTCCCATCTATGGGGTTACACAGAGTCTTACACTACTGACGCGACTTAGCAGCAGCAGCATTCCTAGCTATGCTATTCTTGTTGCAGTGGGGAATGGCACTGTTTCCTTAGTTTTTCTTTCTGATTTTTCTTGTTGTGCTATAAGTATGCAAAGGATTTTTGTGTATAAATTTTGTATCCTGGCCCTTACTAAATTCACTGATTAGCTCTAGTAATTTTCTGGTTCTACCTTTAGGGTCTTCTGTGAATAGAAACAGGTCATCTGCAATCAATGAGAGATGGACTTCTTCTTTTCTAATATGCATTCTTTCTCGTTTTCTTCTCTGATTGCTGTGTCTATGACATACAAAACTGTATTGATTAATAGGAATTAGAGTGGGCACCATGGTCTTGATCCTGATCTTAAAAGAAATGCTTCAATCTTGACACCATTGAGAATAATGTTTGCTGAAAGATTTTCCTACATCCTATATGACCTTTATTATGTTGAGGTAGGTTTATTCCATACCCATTTATGGGATGATTTTTAGATCATAAACTAGTGTTTAATTTTGTAAAAACCTTTCCTTGCATCAATCAAGATTATCATATGGTTTTTATCTTTCAATTTGTTAATATAGTATGTCACATTGCTTGATTTGCAGATAGTGAAAAATCTTTGCATCCCTGGGGTAAACCCCACTTGAACTTGGTGTATGACCCTTTTCATGTGTTTTTTGTTTTGTTTCTGCTAGAATTTTCCCCAAGATTTTTGCATTGATGTTCATCAGTGATGTTAGCCTGTAATTTTCTTTTCTATGTGGCATTTCTGCTTCATTTCGGTTCATGGTGATGGTGGTCTCACAGAATAAGTTGAGAATGCTCCTTCCTCCACATTTTTCTGGAACAGTTTGACCAGCATAGGTATTATCACATCTCTACCGTTTGAGAGCATTCATCTGTGAAGTCCTAGGCATTTGTTTGTTGGAGACTTTTGATCACAGATAGTAGTGCTTGTAACTGATGTGTTCATATTTAAAGCTTGTGATTAGTGTTAGTGCTTGATTTATTCATATTTTCTATTTCTTCTTGGTTCAGTCTTAGAAGATTGTACTTTTCTAAGAATTTGTCCATTTGTTCCAGGTTATCCATTTTATTGTCATGCAGTTGTTTCTAATTGTCTCTTATGATCCTTTCTCTTTTTGTGTTGTCTGTTGTAATGTCTCCTTTTTCATTTCGAGTTCATTTGAGTGGGCTGTCTTCTATGGGGTTGCATAGAGTCAGACAGGACTGAAGCGACTTAACAGTAGCAGCAGCATATAAGGCTCAGCGACCCCGAGCTTTCCCAGATGTGGGATTTTTAGTGCTAAAACCAGGACAACCCTTGGCAAACCAGGATCCTGGTCACCCTAGTTCTGTGTATCACCTTCTTCAATCCTGATTGCTCCCCCTTGTCTGCCCCACCCCGTGTTTACTCTCCAATATTCCTCATCCTATGTTTCTGCTTGCACATCACTTCTGCAGCACCCAGGGAGTGATTTACTCATCCCATCTAGGCACTCTCTGGGAAAGATTGAGGGCAGAAGGAGAAGGGGACGACAGAGGATGAGACGGTTGGATAGCATCACTGACTCAATGGACATGAGTTTGGGTAAACTCCGGGAGCTGGCAATGGACAGGGAGACCTGGCGTGCTGCGGTTCATGGGGTCACAAAGAGTTGGACATGACTGAGTGACTGAACTGAACTGAATTGAGGTGCTCTGGGGCTTCCCAGAGGCGCTGAACAGAAAGTGACAGTGTTAGTTGCTCAGTCATGTCCTGACTCTTTTGCGACCCCATAGACTGTAGCTTGTTAGGCTCTTCTGTCCATGGAACTCCCAGGCAAGAATATTGGCACTCATGCCCTCCTCCAGGAGATCTTGCTGACTTGGGTGTAGAACCCAGGTCACCTGCATTGCAGATGAAATCTTTACCATCTGAGCCATCAGGGGTGCTAGTGGAAAAGAACCTGCTGCCAGTTCAGGAGACCCAAGAGACGTGGGTTCGATCTCTGGGTATGGAGAAGGAAATGGCAACCCACTCCGGTATTCTTGCCTGGAGAATCCCATGGATAGAGAAGCCTGGCGGGCTACAGTCCAAGGGGTCTCAAAGAGATATGTGGGAGAGGGAGAGGGTGGAGTGATTTGGGAGAATGGTATTGAAACATGTATAATATCATATAAGAAATGAATCGTCAGTACAGGTTTGATGCATGATACAGGATGCTCAGGGCTGGTGCACTGGGATGACCCAGAGGGGTGCTACGGGGAGGGAAGTGGAAGCGGGGTTCAGGATTAGGAACACGTGTACACCCATGAAGGATTCATGTTGAGGTATGGCAAAACCAATACAATATTGTAAATTAATTAGCATCCATTTAAAATAAATAAATTTAAATTTAAAAAATCCAAACATAACCGAGTGACATAGCACAAATTCTCAGGCTCTCTTTGTAGTGACCCCTGTGTTTTAACCGTTTCTCTGTCTCTTTTCAAGTTATAAACTCATTAAAGACTGAGACAGTTTTTTTTTTTTTTCTTCAACCTATAATCTCAGAGCCTAGCAGAGATTCTGGCACACAGTAGGTGTGCAATGAAGTTTTCTTGATTTAATGACTATCAGTATCAACATATCAAGTGTCATCTATTTCATATCACTATATGAATGGGATGTTATGGACTGAATGTTTGTGTCCCTTCCAAAACTCATATGTTGAAGTCTTAACCCCCAGAGTGGCTGTATCTGGACGTGAGGCCTTTAGGGAAATGCATGAGTGTGTGCTAAATTGCTCAGTCGTCTGCAACGCTGTGACCCCATGGACTGTAGCCCGCCAGGCTCCTCTGTCCATGGGATTTTCCAGGCAAAGATACTGGAGTGGGTTGCCATTTCCTCCTCCAAGGGATCGTCCTGACTCAGGGATCAAGCCTGTGTCCCAGTGCAGGGGGTCTGGGTTTGATCCCTGGTCAAGAAACTAGATTCTACATGCCTTAACTAAGCCCTGGTGTGGCCAAATAATTTTTTTTAAAAATTCAAGTAACATTAAATTCAACACTATACTTTAAAAACAGCATTGCAGATTGAGCCTATTCCTGTTACAGTCACTCTATCTATGTAGCTATCTATCCATCCTTCTATCTGTATTTGTTAAAATGGTGTTCACCAACTGTGGATATTTGTAGTATTTCTGTGATCATAAAATCAGGATGATTAGAACTTAGGAAAAACAAAAAACAAAAAACGAGACACCAAGAGATCAGCCTTTCTCCCCCTCCCTCCATCCCCTTGCTTTTCCCTCCTGCAAACTCACCCAGGAAAGACTATGTGAGCACACACTGAAAAGGAACTCCCAAAGGGAGCTCTCAGCATATATCCACCCTGTCAACATTGGGTCTCAATCTTCCAGCCTCCAGAGTGATAAGAAAACGAATTTCTGTTGTCAAAGCCACGAGCCTATGGTACTTTATTATGGCAGCCCCAGCGGGATAACACAGGGGATGTACCCAGTTCATATAATCATGGTGTGACCATTAATGGGTATGGTCACAAGGCACCCTCCTGAAGCAGAGAGCTGCTTTCTATTCCAAAACAGTTCCAATAATACTTCCCATTCCATTTTAAGAACATCAGTGCTCAATATGACAAAATTGACAAACCTATTTTTCTATAGTTCTGCTTTACTTCTGCAAACAAGTATCTTAAAATCGTAACTTCTGGGACTGGAAATGATTACATGAATACGCGGTTCAGTTTTGAATGTATGACTAATTTTTTTTTTTTGTAGTTAAGTAGCATTTTCTGTTTTCCAATGACACTTTAAAGTCCATTTATGTTACCTGAGTATGCATAATTAATTCCTCCTTTGCAAATGTCTTTGTTTTCTCACTGAGCTGGCAATTCTCCATTGTCCCATTCAAATCCTACCATTTCCCTCCCACCCCTGGCCACACTTGTCAGCCCGTTCCCTGCCTCAAAGCCTGACATCTATAAGCTGCAGCCTCCGGGCTTTGCTGTTCTCAGTGCCTCTTTCTTGGTTCTTGACCAAAGGGAAGCACTATCAGAGTGTGAAGGCAGGAGTATGATGGGCGGGGAGAGAGAGGGGTGGGTCTTCTCCCTCCCTCTCTGCCAGAGCCTGGTCTCCACCATGGGTGCCTTCCTTTGTCATATAGCACCCATGCTGGGCAGCCCCTCCCCTATGACCACAGCTCTGGATGGGTTCTAGGAATAGCACACCCTTTCTCTTTTGTTTCTCCAGGCTCAAGGATGATAGAGGCTTCTGCTGTTAATAGTTTCCAGTGGCTTCTCCATTCGTCTTGATTCTCTTTACCTTGCCCACAGTGTGAGTTAAGGGTTGAGTTGTAACCGTTGCCCCCCTGTTCCTATGTTGTAGTTCTAACCCCCAGGACCTCAGAATGTGACTGTCTTAGGAGAGTGTCTTCAAAAAGGTAATTAAAGTTAAACAAAGTCATACAGGTGGACCCTAATCCAATCTGACTTGTGTCCATATAATAAGAAGCCCAGGTGGCACTAGTGGTAAAGAACCCGCCTGCCAATGCAGGAGACATAAGAGATATGGGTTCGATTCCTGGGCCTGGAAGATCACCTTGGAGGAGGGCATGGCAACCCACTCCAGTATTCCTGCCTGGAGAATCCCATGGATAGAGGAGACTGGCGGGCTATAGTCCATGGTGTGCCAGAGTCGGACATGACTGAGCAACTTAGCATATACACAGTAACAGAAGATTAGGACGTCGACAAGCAGAGAAAGAAGACAGTCTGTGGGGGAAGGCAGCCGTCTGCAAGGCAAGGAAAGAGGCCTCAAAAGAAATCAACCCTGCCCACATCTTAATCTTGGACTTCCCAGCCTCCAGAAAATAAATGTCTGTTGTTTTCAAGCCACTCATCAATGGTGGTGGTGATTTAGTCACTCAGTCATGTTCAACTCTTTGTGACCCTGTGGGCTGTAGCCCACAAGTCTCCTCTGTCCATGGGATTTCTCAGGCAAGAATCCTGAAGTGGGTGCCATTTCCTTCTCCAGGGCATCTTTCCAACCCAGGGATCAAACCCAAGTATCCTGCATTGCATGCTGTTTCTTTACCTCTGAGACATCAGGGAAGCCCACTTATCAATGGTATTTTTGTTTCAGCAGCCTAAAGAGACTAATACTTTGTTACAGCAGCCCCAGCAAACTATGACACCACGGTTAATCGTCCCATCATTAAACCGCTTGTGGCACCTTGGGGATGTGCTGGTTATATCCTTCTCAGACCTGGTCTCACACAGCCGACCTCACCAAGGACACTATCATATGTTCCTTTATCCACACCATGGTATCTATCATCACATTCCTAAGTTTATAAATATGTCAACGTTTGTGCTGTGAATACCTGTTCCTGAAATACTGCAGGACTTTCTTTCACAGTAAGGTTCCTAAGTCATTTCTAAGCGAGGAGCCAAGTGACATCCAAGTCTCTGTGTAGAGCATCTTGTTGTCTTAGGAAAAATCTTTTCACATTTTTTTACATCAGCTGCTCCTGGAAGGCCTGGGGTGATGACTGAAGTCCAGAGAGCCTCTGGAGATGCTGTGTGAGAGTTTTTGTTGCTGCTTCAGTGGTTGGGAGGCCCAGTGGCTGGTGAGGAAGCCAAGCAAGGTGAGCGGGAACGTGTAGGGAGGCCCTGGGTTCTGCCTTTAAGGAGCTCTAGGTAGGAAAAAAGATACCTTTAGAGTGAGAGTTGTTAGAAAAGCAGGAAAAGCTATCTAATTCAGCTTATTTAAGGAATATAAAGGGCTTCCTTAGTGACTCAGTGGTAAAGGATCCACCTGCCAAGCAGGAGATGTGGGTTTAATTCCTCTGTTGGGAAAATCCCTGGGAGAAAGGAATGGCAACCCACTCCAGTATTCTTGCCCAGAGAATTCCATGGACAGAGGAGACTGGACGGCTACAGTCCACAGGGTTGCAAAAGAGTCGGACACAACCTAGTTACTAATCAACGACAAAGTGGTATAAAACAATTTTATAAAATCATAGGACGGGATGGGATTTATTGAGATGTCTCAGTTTTACCACCTTCCCCCTCATGCAACCCCTCAAGTATTGAGTTACTCTTAATAAATATATTTCTTTGTCTCCAAAGCACTTTCACAACCATATTTCATTTAAGCCTCAAGGAAATTGTGTAAGGTAGATAGGGAGCTATTAATGTCTCCAATTTACAAATAAATGAAACTGAAGAACAGGTAGTTGAAATGCCAGAGTTCAAGGAGCTAAAAGGTGTTAGGGCTGGGCCTGGAGACTCCTGATCCTGAGACCAGGTGGGTATTGATAGAGTTCCCATTGTTTATGCTCCCTGCTAATCTGGGCATGCACACAAAAGACTGATGTCACAGGTGGACATTCCATCCAAAATTCACAACGAGGAAGGACTTCTCAACATCTGGCCATGAGCAGAAAAGGCAGAGGAAGGGAGAGAGCGAGAGAAAGACATGATACGAGCTGAGTTTACAGGGAACAAGTGGGGGCACATGAACCTGTATCTCGGCCCCGACTGGGCAAAGCAACACGGGAGAGAAAGCAGACGTACAGAGGCTGAGCCTCTCTGAACACGGTCCCCCTCCCAACTCCATATTCAGCTGGTAGGTCCCAGGAGTCAGGTCATCCATTACTTCCCTCTAATGTTCTGATGTATATGTTTGTAACACACAGGGTTTCCATTAGTATGAGGAAAATCCTACTTTAGGCTTTCACTGAATCAGAAATTGCTTCAGCTATGACTGCTGTCTCCAGTGAACTGGGTCCCTTTTTCTCCACAGAGATGCCCCATACAGGCTGCTCTCGCCTGTACCCTCCACCTGCCTGTCTCTCTCTATATATATGTTTTAATTGGAGGATAATTGCCTTACAGTGTTGTGGTTCTCTCTGCCATACATCAATGTTAATCAGTCACAATGATTATATATATATATATATATATATATATATATATATATATATATATATATATATATATATATATCGGAGAAGGCAATGACACCCCACTCCAGTATTCTTGCCTGGAAAATCTCATGGACGGAGGAGCCTGATAGGCTGCAATCCATGGGTTGCGAAGAGTTGGACACGACTGAGCAACTTCACTTTCACTTTTCACTTTGATGGATTGGAGAAGGAAATGGCAACCCACTCCAGTGTTCTTGCCTGGAGAATACCAAGGACAGCAGAGCCTGGTGGGCTGCTGTCTATGGGGTTACACAGAGTCGGACACCACTGAAGCAACTTAGCAGCATATATATATATATATATATATATATATATATATATATATGCATATATATCCCCCTATCCTCTTGAACCTCCCTCCCCCTGCATTCTACCCCTCTAGGTCATCACAGAGCTCCAGGTTGTGTTCCCTATGCTATATAGCAGCCTCCCACAAGTTACGAGGATACATGGGGCTTCCTTGGTGGTTCAAATGGTAAATAATCTGCCTGCAATGAAGGAGACTCGGTTTGATCCCTAGATTGGGAAGATCTCCTGGAGAAGGGAATGGCAACCCACTCCAGTATTTTTGCCTGGGAAATCCCATGGACAGAGGAACCTGGCAGGCTGCAGTCCATGGGGTCTCAAAGAGTCAGACATATCTGAGTGACTTTGAGAGTGAGTGAGTGTATATACATCAATGCTACTTTCTCAGTTTGTTCTAGCCTCTCTTTCCTTTGCCAAGTCCACAAGTCCATTCCCTACACCTGTGTCTCCATTTCTTCTCTGTAAAGAGGTTCATCAATACTGTTTTCCCAGATTATGTATATATGTGTGGTGCATGCATGCTAAGTTGCTTTGGTCATGACTTTGGTCATACAGACCCCATAGACTGTAGCCTGCCATAATGCATATCATACATGCATTAATATACAATATTTGTTTTTTTCTTTCTGACTTACTCACCAGCTCTCTTTACTCTTCTCTACATCTATCTTTGGAGGCCCACCTTCTCCAAGAAGCTTGAGTGTTTAAACTCTCAGGGATTTTTGTCTGAGCTGCATTCCTGAAGCCATTATCATGCAGACCCCCAAACCCAGCACTGAACATATGCTTTTTAGGACTCATTGTTCTCTGATGAGATGTCAGCCCCAGGAGAATCAAGCTGGAATCCCACACCCTACTGAATCTATGATCCTGCTAGTAGATCCATGCATGTTACTGTGACTTTTCTGAGAAGGAGTAGGCAAAATTAGGGTTAAACACAGCCAGTCATTGGAATCTAAGAGGAAAGGGGGAAGGAGTGGGAATTAATTGTTTTCCCATGTTGGAAGTTTTCAGTGTTGTTTCAAGATCCACACACAGTAAGCATTTTCATGTTGCTCTAAGATTAGCACAAGGTGGGAGAACAAATAGAAGCCTTCCTTTGTGCTATTTTAGGAACAAGGAAAATAAAATAATACCTTCCAAATGGAGGAGCGACCTAGCTTTCTGTGACACAAGAATGGGCTTGTAACACCTCAGCTGTAACAGTTTCAAATGGAATTCTATTACAGGGCAAATAATATTTATCACTGTATTTGAGGAACCCTTTCTCCTAAGTCCCCGCAGGGGGAGATCCACAGGCCCAGCCAAGCTCCTCTCAAGCTCTCCATTTCCACCTTGGCTGGTCCCAGGGACTCCCCTGCCCCACCACGTCTCCTCTTGGTAATTGTCACCACCTCCCCAAACTGTCAAGTTTCTCACCCCTTCCTGAGGGGCTAAGGAAGCTGGTCTCTTTATGCCCACCTGTTGGACTGCACCTCACAAGCCTACAAAACTTGCATTTGCCCAGCTTTAAGACAGAAGAAAGCCTGTATTGGGCAACAGAGGGCTTACCTGGTGGCTCAGCGGTGAAGAATCCACTAGCAATGCAGGAGACACAGGAGATGGGGATTCAGTCCCTGGGCCAGGAAGATACCCTAGAGAAGGGAATGGCAAACCGTCTCCATTGTTCTTGACTGGGGAATCCCATTAACAGAGGAGCCTGCCGGTCTAAAGCCCATAAGGTTGCAAAGAGTCAGACATGACTGAAGTGACTTAGCATGCACACATCCATCAAGCAACAGAGACATCAGTGGTTTGACAGATGGGGAGCTCCTGTGTCTGAAGCAAAGTCCTGGAGCAACACCCTCCCCCCAACCCTGTGCATCAGACACCTTCAGGACGTGGCAGCATTCTTTGCTCCTGGTGGAGGGGGAGATAGCCAGTTATAGGGGATTTAATACCAGATGGGCTCATCGATTACCAGGGAAACCAATAGAAGGGCACATCCCTCACCACCACTTTGATAAGAACAATCACTAGCTGGGGCCCAAGGCAAGTATGTAGGAAGGTCAGACTAAGTGTAAATGAAGCAGGCACTGATCTGGCAAGGGATGGACAGAGAGCAAGGGAACAGCCATCTTGAGTGAGTTGGTCAGCTGCCATCCTTCCTGGTTGTCCCTGAGAAAAAGCTTGTAGACCCTCTTCATTTTAAGACTTTAATGCCCATCATGACAAGAGGAAAGACAAAATATGGGGAATTACATGTGTGTGTGTGTGTCCAGTGGCTAAGTCGTGTCTGACTCTTTGCAACCCTGTGGATTGTAACCTGCCAGGCTCCTCTGTCCATGAAACTTTGCAGACAAGAATACTGGAGTGGGTTGTCATTTCCTCCTCCAGGGGATCTTTTCGACCCAGAGATCAAACCTGTATCTCCTGCGGATTTTTTACGACTTGAGCCACCTGGGAAGCCTGAGGAAATATACAAAGGGTACAAATCTGACAGTCTAGGGTTTGGTCCAGAGCACCTGATGATCTGGTTGAAATAACTGGAAAATTCTTTTATCTCAACGTTGGGTGTTGTAAGCAGATAGGGGAGGGGGGGTCCCTGGAGAAAGAGAATCAAGCATGACTTCATTTTGGTCCAAGACATTTTGTGATCTAAGCCTGGCCACAATGCTTGCCCTTAAACAGGTCTCAGTCATTAATGTTCTTAAGGGAAGAAAGGACTGCAGGAACAAAGGGAAAGCAGTCAAGAAACAATGGGTCTAGGGCTCCCCTGGTGGTCCAGTAGCTAAGACTCCGAGCTCCCAATAAAACTGGGCTGGGGTTCCATCCCTGGTCAGGGAAGTAGATCTTGTATGCCACAACAAAGAGTTTGCAAGCCCCAACTAATGATCCTGCATGCTGTATGATGTGGCCATAAAAAATTAAAAAAAAAAAATTGGCCCACATTAAAAAATATATACCTTAATTTTTTTTTTTTTAATAGAGAAAAAGAGGTGAGCAAGAAATAATCAGCACAGCAAAAGGCCTGTTTTTGTTCTTCATTTGTCTTTAGCTCTGGGGTAAAACTGTCAGTTATAGGGGAAAGACTAAGCAGAAAATTCTAGCTAGGGTTTTGAAATTTAAGTCCAAGATTATATGATGGCATCATTCAGCCTCTCAAATAGGTGACACAAAGTTGGGATGTGCTATCAAAAGTGCACAAGACATATAATTCCTATAGTTCTTTGTTAGTAGGGACTATAAATTTACATTTCAAAGCATCCATGTCTGAAAACATTGGCTTCTAATGTAGTTTGCTGTAAGAAGCCGAACTATTTAATACAAAGGGTTATACACGTGCAATACATATAGACTACATATGCACACACACACACACACATATATATATTTAAGAACTTTTTCGATGTGTACCATTTTTAAAGTTGTCTATTGAATTTGTTACAATTCTGCTTCTGTTTTTGTTTTTGTTTATGAGCATTGAGGCATGTGGGATCTTGGTTCCCCTATCAGCGATTCAATCTGCAGCCCCTGCATTGAAAAGCACAGTCTTAACCACGGCACCACCAGGGAAGTCCCTTTTGTTTAACTCTTAAGTAAAAACAAGAAGCCATTTACCCCCAGTCTAAATATTCAGGGAAAGAAGCAAGTAGAATTACTCCTGTTGGACATGCCATATTAATTATGCATAGCATGATCAAACAAGAGGTCACGAGACAGAACAAGCAGACTATGCTCTTTCAGAGGTAAAAGAGAAATGAAAAGATGCTAAGTCGTGGTCCTTCCTGAGAATTTATTTTGCCCCCAGATTTCTTAGCAATTAGGTATTTTCATCTTGGAGGTATCAGAGGCAGAGGGGGACACACAGCACCAAATCCATTGGACAGAGTTCAACACACAGTATTCTACCTGGGGGCGTGGAATCAAAAACCCAGAACTGAGAAAGAGTCATGCACAGACACAAGATTTATGGAGGCCATGCAGGGAAAGAAAATATGTAGGTTACATGTCATATCACTTTGGATATAAACATTTTTCACACAGCAGAAACTTTGAAAGAGAAGACAAAGGAGAAAGACACAGAAAAGTGGGGAGGGGCCTTCCCTGTTGGTTAAGAATCTGCAGTTAAGAATCTGCCTTCCAATGCAGGGGACGAGCGTTTGATCCCTGGTGGGGGAACTAAGATCCCACAAGCCACAGGGCAATTAAGTTTGCAAGTCACAACTACTAAGCCCAGGAGCCACATCTAGAGAGGAGGACATGTCCCACAATGAAAGATCCCACATGCTGAAATTAAGACACACCATAGCCAAAAAATAATTTAAAATATTTCAAAAAAAGAAAAGTGGGGAAATAAAGGTAAAATCAGGAAACAGAATGTTGAGCCTCCTCCTGGACAACTGGCTGACCCCTCGCCAGCAACTCAGCAGCCACTCAGCATCAGCACTCTCTCAGCATCCATGCTGTCTCCACGGTGATTTAATGTGATTCTAATGGATGTGTCTATTTCATGAACGCTTCCCGGAGCTGGGCACTAACTCCATTAGTTAGTTGTTGCTAACTCTTTTCCAGATGAGAAAACAGTGCTTCTGAGATTGTTAACAACTTGTCCCAAATCACAGAGTTACTAAAATTGTGGGATCAGGCATTGAACCTAGGCTGTTTCAGGCCCAAGTGTGTGCTCTTGGTGAGCAAAGTAACAAATAAGATGCTGTTTAATGGAGAAGAACGTGAACATATATTGAATACTTAATATATACCTGGCATGTGATCCTCACAACAGTCCTGCAAGGGAACTATCATTCCCATTTCATAGATTAAGAAATTGAGGCTCAGTGCTCACTTTGGCAGCACATATACTTAAATTGGAATGATACAAAGATTAGCATGGCCCCTGCTCAAGGATGTTATGTGAATTGGTGAAGCATTTCATGTTTTTATGGCAGAAACCATCACAACATTGTAAAGCGATTTTAACCCTGTATGCGAGACAGCAAAAGAAACACAAATGTATAGAACAGTTTTTTGGACTCTGGGAGAGGGAGAGGGAGAAGGTGGGATGATTTGGGAGAATGGCATTGAAACATGTATAATATAGTATATGAAAAGAATCGCAAGTCCAGGTTCGATGCATGATACTGGATGCTTGGGGCTGATGCACTGGGAGGACCCAGAGGGATGGTATGGGGAGGGAGGAGGGAGGGGGGTTCAGGATGGGGAACACGTATGTACCTGTGGTGGATTCTTGTTGATGTATGGCAAAGCCAATACAATATTGTAAAGTAATTAACCTCCAATTACAATAAATAAATTTATATTAAAAAATAAAGTTTAAAAAGTATGACCAAAACAGGGAATTTTTTTTAATTGAGGCTCAGAGAGGTTAAGTAACTTATCTAAAGTTGCACTGCTTAGTAAAAAAGCCACGGTCTGGGGCACTTCACCTCCTGTCAGTGTCTATGCTGAGAGTTTTGTACTTTCTCTCTGAAATAAATCCTGTTTGCTTGCTACCATTAAAACAAAAGCAAAAAAAAAAAAAAAAAAGGCCAGGTGTCTCAGACTGCAAAGCCCATATTCTATATATATATATATATATATATATATATATATATATATATATAGTTGTTTCACTCTAAATTTTATTTATTTATTTGGCTTCTTCAGGTCTTCACTGTGGCATGTAGAATCTAGTTTCCTGACCAGGAATCAAACCCAGGCCCCCTACATTGGGACTACAGTGTCTTAGCCACTGGACCACCAGGGAAGTCCCCCATATTTTTTCTTATTCTTTCTTCCAAATGGAATTCTCAGGAATTTCACGGATTGAACTAAGTAATTAGAAATCTTTCTAGATAGTTTTAGTTCTGCATATCCAAACCAAACACTTAGTGTATTTGTCAGAATTTGAAAAAAGTCTATTAAAGACTGCTTGCAAGAAAACCACTGTATAAGCTATGTTTTATAAATTATTATGTTTTAATTAATTAGGTTTTCTAAAGTTTGAAGGAAAAAAAAAAGGAGACAGAAACCAGTTTTTAATGATTTAGAATTAGGATTCATGAATACACTGGATTCTTTTTTGGTACTGGGGGAAAGCAGAGAATAAATGTGGTGGGAAACTATGAGGGTCCCGAGATTCATACTTTAGCCTGAAAGAGACTTTAAAGAGGTATTTCAGGACTTCCCTGGTGGTCCAGTGGCTAAGACTCTGTGCTTCCAGTGCAAGGGATGTGGGTTTGATCCCTGGTCAGGGAACTAGATCCCACATGCCCTTCCTTGTGGAAGGAAGATTGAAGATCTTATGTGCTGCAATTAAGACCTGGTACAGTGAAATAAATACTTAATAAATAAAATAAATATTTAAAAGAAACATCAATTATTTTTTAAAAAGATGCAATTTCAACTTATTTTAGAAATAGCTTGAGTGTCTGCTAGTCAACAGTAGAGCTAAGACCAGAACCTGGTGTTTCACAATTCTTAAACCATTGTGGTTTTTTGTTTGCCTTTTTTTTTTTTTTTTGTAGACAAGAACCATGAATCGCTTTAGAGAATACTCCTTTCTCCTCTCTTAATTCAGATAGGGGGAAAAAAAAAAAACAGTGAGAAACCTTAAAGACTATTAAAAAAACAATCAGGACATTAAGAATCAAGTTATCCTGGAAGACAGTCAAGAAGGTAACCACAGAGGCTGGAGTTAAAGGTGGGGGGGAGCACCAGGCAAGATAAGGTCTTATCTAAAGCAATGAGAGTAAGCAGGCAATTAGAAGCTTTTGTTACTTGTATCTAGTTGAACACTGTGAACAGAAAGCTTTTTGAAATCCTTGGCTAAATCAAAACCTGGAAAGTGAGGGCTTTTAACATTCAAGAAATTTAGCTGAACATGAGACAAAAAGGTACTTTTTTTTTTTTTTTTAGTATACTTAACTTGGTAGGAAAAAGGAAAGAAAAAGAAAAAAAACAAAAAGATGTCAGCTTAGCTGGGTCCCAATTCCAGCCCTGGAAAGCCCAAAGCCCAGCCCTCTTAGTTTTAGTTTTAGGGATAATATTTTTTTCCTCCCTTGGCCAAGTTCAGTGTGTAGGATTTTAGTTCCCTTACCAAAGATCAAAACTTCACCTCATGGAAGTGTGAAGTCTTAACCACTGGACTGCCAGGGAAGTCCCGCCCTCCCCACCTTGTTTTTTGTAAATAGTCCTAAAGGGCTTTCTTGGTGTCTAGACTACTGAGATGTTGCTTCCGTGTGTAAATTGAGTACAATTTCCTAACGAGATAGAAGACAGGCTTTACATCCCAAATTGTTCTTTATTGACTATTCCAAAGCATTTGACTGTGTGAATCACAATAAACCATAGAAATTCTGAAAGAAATGGGAATACCAGACCACCTGACCTACCTCTTGAGAAACCTATGTGCAGGTCAGGAAGCAATAGTTAAAACTGGACATGGAACAACAGACTGGTTCCAAATAGGAAAAGGAGTACATCAAGGCTGTATATTGTCACCTTGCTTATTTAAATTATATGCAGATTACATCATGAGAAACACTAGGCTGGAAGAAGCAAAAGCTGGAATCAAGACTGTTGGGGGAAATATCAATAACCTCAGGTATGCAGATGACACCACCCTTATGGCAGAGAGTGAAGAGAAACTAAAAAACTTCTTGATGAAAGTGAAAGAGGAGAGTGAAAAAGATGGTTTAAAGCTCAACATTCAGAAAATGAAGATCATGGCATCTGGTCCCATCACTTCATGGAAAATAGTTAGGAAAACAGTGGAAACAGTGTCCCAATTTATGTTTTGATTCCCGTTGCACCTCAAGAGGAGGCGGTCTCAACTTGAAACTCGAGAGGAACTCCAGGGGTCTTGCCACAATTCAAAAAGACCCCGATGTCCCAATCCACTCCAGATACACCTGATTCTCCTGCACTGACTCGACTGTCACCCGGAGTATCCACTCAAAACACAAGGGCAGGTGTGACAGCTTTGTGGCACCTCGAGAGAAAGCCACAGATCCCTAAGTCAACTCGACAGGAAGCCTGAGACTACTTCTATAGCTCGAGAGGAAAGTGGACTTCCTTTTCGCCATACGAGAGAAGGCCAGACTCCCCTGTTGAAACTCCATAGGAACCCCAAAATCCACGTTAACACTGGAGAGGAGCCATGAAATTCCGGCCTTAATTCAAGATGAGGACCTAGTCCCCTACACCGACTGGAGAGGAATCCCGAGAGAACCCTCGCAACTCACATGGAGACTTGAATTTACTGAGGCTACAAGAAAGGGTCCCTGAGGTCCCCATCATAACTAGAGAGGAACCCCATGTTTCTTGCTGAAACTCAAGAAAAACCAGGAGATTTTCCATTCAATGCAAGGTGAGGCCATTTTTCGCTGTGGTGTCTCGTCAAAAATCCCACCTTCCCTCTTGAGACTTGAAAGAGTCCCTGACACCCTTGGTGCAACTGAAGAATTTCCCAGACATACCCGTCTCCACCCGAGAGGAACACCGAGTGTTCCACCACAACTAAGAAGAGCCCCATATTTCCCTCCTCATCATGAGATGAAGGTACATTTTCCTGTTTCATTGGGAAAGGAATCCCAGCGTTCCCATCGGACCTCAAGAGGAGGCAATGTCAACTTGAAACTTGAAAGGAACTCCAGGGGTCATACCAAAATTCATGAAGACCCCAATGTGCCAATCAACTCCAGATAAAATTATATAATTGCACTGACTCGAATGTCATCTTGAGTATAGACTCAAAACATGATGGCAGTTGTGACAGCCCTGTGGCACCTCGAGAAAAACCCATAGATCCCTATGTCAACTCGACAGGAAGCCTGACACTACTTTAACGGCTCAAGAGGAAAACCGACTTGATGTCTCCACATGAGACGAGGCCTGACTCCCCTGTTGAAACTCCATAGGAACCTCTAGATCCATGTCAGCACTGAAGAGGAACCCTGAGGTTCCAGCCTCAACTCTAGATGAGGATCTAGCACCCGGCACCAACTTGAGAGGAATCCTGAGAGGCCCCTCGCAACTCGCATGGAGACTTGACTTTCCTGAGGCAGCACAAATGGGTTCCTGAGTTCCCCGTTGTAACTAGAGAGGAACCCCACGTTTCTTGCCATAACTCGAGAAAATCCAGGGGATTCTCCCCTCCAGGTGAGATGAGGCCATTTTTCGCTGCAGCTTCTTGAGAGAAACCCCACCTTTCCTCTTGAGCCTCAAAAGATTCCTTAAAACTCTTGATGCAACTCAGGAAGTTCCCTGACATATTAGTCTCCACTCAAAAGGAACACCAAGTGTCCTGCCACAACTCAAAAGAGCCCCGTTTCCCCCCACTCGTCTCGAGATGACAGTCCACTTCCCTGCTTCGTGGAAAGGAATCCCGGCTTTCCCATCACACCTGAAGAGGAGGTGGTCTCAAGTTGAAACTCGAGAGGAACTCCAGGGGTCGTGCCAAAATTCATGAAGACCCTGATGTCCCAAACCACTCCAGATAAAACTAATTCCTCTGCACTCACTCGACTGTCACTCTGAGTATCGACTCCAAACAGGATGGCAGGTGTGACAGCCCTGTGGCACCTCGAGAGAAAGCCACCGATCCCTATGTCAACTCGACATGAAGCCTGAAACTACTTTTACAGCTCGAGACGAAAGCAGACTTCCACATCTCCATACAAGACGAGGCCTGACTCCCCAGTTGAAACTCCATAGGAAACCTGAGATCCATGTCACCACTGGAGAGGAAACCTGAGGTTCTGGCCTCAACTCCAGATGATGCTTGGGCCCCAGCACCGACTGGAGAGGAATCCTGAGAGGCCCATCCCAACTCACATGGAGACTTGGCTTTCCTGAGGCGACAGGAACAGGTCCCAGAGGTCCCCGTCGTAACTAGAGAGGAACCCCAAGTTTCCTGCCACAACACGAGAAAAACCAGGAGATTATCTCCTCCTGCGAGATGAGGCCCTTTTCCGCTGCGGCATCTCAAGAGAAATCCCTCACTCCCTCTTGAGCCTCGAAAGCGTTCTTTACACTCTTGATGTAACTCAAAAAGTAACCTGACATACCCGTCTCCATTCGAGAGCAACACCGACTTTAGCACGACACCTCACCAAGAGCTCCATTTTACCCTCCTCATCTTGAGATGAGGGTCCATTTCCCTGCTTGGTCGGGAAAGGTAACCCACCGTACCCGTCACACCTCAAGAGGATGCGGTATCAAATGGAAACTCTAGATTAACTCCAGGGGTCGTGACACAATTCCAAAAGAACCCAATGTTCCAATCCACTCCAGAGATACCTGATTCCTATGCACTGACTAGACTGTCACCCCGAGTATTGACTCAAAACACAATGGCAGGTGTGACAGGCCTGTGGCACCTGGAGAGAAAGCCACAGATACGTAGGTCAACTCGACAGGAAGCCTGAAACTATTGCTACAGTTCGAGAGGAAAGCACACTTGCATGTCTCCACATGAGACGAGGCCTGGCTCCCTTGTTGAAACTCCATAGGAACCCTGAGATCCATGTCAGCACTGGAGAGGAACCCTGAGGTTCTGGCCTCTGCTCCAGATAATGAACTAGGATCTGGCATGGACTGGAGAGGAATCCCATAAGGACCTTTGCAATTCGCATGGAGACTGAACTTTCCTGAGGCCACACAAGTGGGTCCCTGAGGTACCCATCGTAACTGGAGAGTAACCTCATGTTTCCTGCTGCAAATTAAGAAAAGCCAGGAGATTCTCCCCTCAACGTGAGTTGAGGCCCTTTTCCGCTTCAGAGTTTCGAGAGAAACCCCACCCAAAAGAATCCTTGACACTCTTTATCCAAAAGACCACCATGGCCAAATCCACTTCAGATACACCTGATTCCCCTGCACTGACTCAACTGTCACAGCGAGTATCTACTCAAAACACAAAGGCACCTGTGACAGCCCTGTGGCACCTTGAGAGAAAGCCACCGATCCCTATGTCAACATGACTGGAAGACTGATACTGCTGTTACCGCTCGAGAGGAAAGCAGACTTGCATATCTCCACATGAGATGAGGCCTGACTCCCCTTTTGAATCTCCATAGGAACCATGAGATCCATGTCAGCACTGGCGAGGAAACCTGAGGCTCTGGCCTTAGCTCCAGATGAGGGCCTTGGACCCCACACTGACTGGAGAGGAATACCGAGTGGCCCCTCGCAACTGGCATGGAGACTGGACTTTCCTGAGGCAACACGAGCGGGTCCCTGAGGTCCCCGTGGTAAATCGAGAAGAACCCCATGTTTCTTGCTGCAACTCGAGAAAAACCAATGATTCTCCCCTCAGCACAAGATGAGGCCATTTTCCCATGCAGGGACTCAAGAAAAATCCCACCTCCCCTCTTGAGCTTCTAGAGGGTCCTTGACACCCTCGATGCAACTCTAGAGGTTCCCCACCATCCCCGTCTCCACTCAAGTGGAACACCAAGAATCACGCCACAACTTGAGAAGACCCCAGGTTTTTCCTCCTCATCTCGGTATGAGGGTCCATTTCCCTAATTCTTCAGGAAAGGAATCCTGGCGTTCCCATCTCACCTGAAGAAGAGGCAGTCTCCACTGGAAAGTTGAGAGTAAAGCCAGGGGTCGTGCCAACATTCGAAAATATCCCGATGTCCCAGTCCACTCAAGATACACCTGATTCTCCTGCACTGAGTAGACTGTCACCCCGTGTATCAAGTCAAAACACGATGGCATGTGTGACAGCCCTGTGGCACCTCGAGGGAAAGCCACTGATCCCTATGCCAACTCGACAGAAAGCCTGACACTACTGTTACAACTCGAGAGGAAAGCGAACATCCATGTATCCACACAAGACGAGGTCTGACTCCCCTGTAGAAACTCCAGAGGAGCATCGAGATCCATGTCAGCACTGAATAGGAACACTGAGGTTCCGGCCTCCATTTCAGATGAGGAGCTAGGACCCGGCACCAACTGGAGAGGAATCCCGAGAGCCCCTCACAACTTGCATGGAGACTGAACTTTCCTCAGGCAACACGAGTGCATCCCTGAGGTATCTGTCCTACATTGAGAAGAACCCCAAGTTTCCTGCCACAACTCCAGAAAAACCAGGAGATTCTCCCTTCAATGCGAGATGAGGCCCTTTTCCACTGTGGTGTCTCGAGAGAAATCCCACCTTCCCTCTAGACCCTCAAAAGGGTCCTTGACACCCTTGAGGCAACTCAAGAAGTTCCCCAACATACCTGTCTCCACTCGAGAAGAATACCGACGGTCCAGCCACAACTCAAAAGGAGCCCCGGTTTTCCCTCCTCATCTCAAGATGAGGGTCTATTTCCCTGCTTTATTGGGAAAGGAATCCCAGCGTTCTCGTCACATCTCAAGAGGAGGCGGTTTCAACTGGACACTCGAGAGGAACTCCAGGGGTTCGGACACAATTCCAAAAGACCCCAGTGTACCAATCCACTCCAGATACAACTGCCTCCCCTGCACTGACTTGACGGTCACCACGAGGATCGCCTCAAAACACGATGGCACGTGTGAAAGCCCTGTGGCAACTCGAGAGAACCACAAATCCCTATGTAAACTCGCCAGGAAGCCTGACAGTACAGTTACAGCTAGAGAGAAACGTGGACTTGCATGTTTCCACATGAGACGAGGCCTGACTCCCCTTTTGAAACTCCATGGGAACCCTGAGATCCATGTGGGCACTGGAGAGGAAACCTGAAGTTATGACCTCAGCTCCAGATCAGGGCATAGGACCCAGAATCTACTGGAGAGGAATCCCGAGAGGACCCTCACACCTCGCAAGCCGACTGGGCTTTCCTGAGGCAACACGAGCTGGTCCCTCAGGTCCCCGTTGTAAGTTGAGAGGAACTCCATGTTTCCTGACACAACTTGAGAAAAACCAGCAGATTCTCCCCTCCACGCGAGATGAGGACCCTTTCCCCTGCGGCGTCTCGAGAGAAATCCCACATTCCCTCTTGAGCCTCGAAAGGGTCTTGCTGCTCTTGATGCAACTCAAGAAGTTCCCCGACATACCCGTCTCCACTTTAAAGGAACACCAAGGGTACAACTACAACACGAGAAGACCCCATTTTTTCCCTCCTCATCTCAGGATGAGGGTCCATTTCCCTGATTCGTCGGGAAAGGAATCCTGGCGTTCCCATCACACCTCAAGAAGAGGCGGTCTCCACTTGAAAGTCTAGAGGAAAGCCAGGGGTCGTGCCACCATTCCAAAAGATCCTGATGTCCCAATCCACTCAAGATACACCTGATTCCCCTGCACTGACTAGACTGTCACCACGCGTATCGAGTCAAAACACAATGGCAGGTGTGACAGCCCTGAGGCACCTTGAGAGAAAGCCACAGATCCCTATGTCAACTCGACAGGAAGCCTGACACTACTGTTACAGCTTGAGAGGAAAGCGGACTTGCATGTCTGCACACAAGATGAAACCTGACTGCCCTCTTGAAACTCCATAGGAATCTCGAGATCCATGACAGCACTGGAGTGGAACACTGAAGTTCCGGCCTCAACTCCAGATGAGGACCTAGGACCCGGCAATGACTGGAGATGAATCCTGAGAGTCCCCTCTCAACTCACATTGAGACTGGACTTTCCTGAGGCCACACTAGCGGGTCCCTGATGTCCCCATCCTAAGTCAAAATGAACCCTAAGATCCCTGCAGCAACTCTATAAAAACAAGGAGATTCTCCCCTCAAAGTGAGATGAGGCCCTTTTCCACTGTGGCGTCTTGAGAGAAATCCTACCTTCCCTCTTGAGCCTCGAAAGGTCCTTGACTCCCTTGATGCAACTGAAGGAGTTCCCTGACATACCCGTTTCCACTCGAGAGGAACCCTGAGGGTCCTGCCACAACTTGAGAAGAGTCGCATTTTTCCCTCCTCATTTCAAGATCAGGGTCAATTTCCCTGCTTATTTGGAAAAGTAATCCTGGCTTTCCAGTAGCACCTCAAGAGGGGGCGGTTTCAACCTGAAAGTCGAGGGGAACGCCAGGGATCTTGCCACAATTCCAAAAGACCCTAATTGCCGGGAGCCAGCATGGGAGATACCACCCATGTCAAGTTCTTGCGGAGATACCTGATGAGGCTTGTTGGGTCAGGTCTCAAGGGGTCCTCTGCCTGAGCGTCTACCCCGAAACCAAAATCTGTCTGTTTACTGTTTGCTATACTATATTCTTCTGACATTACAGGGGTTATCCCCAACCACCTTTCTCTGAAAAATGTTAACTTAGAGCTGCAGCTGGTCTCCTGCATATGAAAGGAGTGTCTCAGCTCAAATCCCTCTGATGGCTCTCTAACTTGCCTAACAGGTTCCCCCAGACTTTTCCAACTTGTGAATTGTTTACAGCCCCTCAACTGTGAGAGGCATGGAGCTTAAAGCATCTTAAAGATATAGAGCTTTTTCTCCCATGGTGGATTTATGTCAATGTATGGCAAAGTCAATACAGTATTGTAAAGTAAAATAAAGTAAAAATAAAAATTAAAAAAATAAAATATTAAAAAAATAAAGATATAGAGCTTTTTCTAAAAAGCTAGAAAGTATATTGGTGATGGGTTTCAATGGTGAGTCAATGACTGTCGCCAGGCTCCCATATTCTTTATCTTTTAGGCACCTGAAGGATATTAATCAATGTAATTGGGATATAGAAAAGGAATAGAGTAGTTTTAATGTTAGCAACACTGGACTTTTGAGTTAATGAATTTGCTCTTTGTAATAAATCACTGTACTCCTCTTTCCTTGTTATAAATTGTTGTGCCCTTGCTATGTAAGAATGTAACTTTATTTAGTGCTTTCTGTGAGTGGCACCAGACTTTGGGAAGAACAACACTATTAAAGCAAATAAGTTTTCTGGTTGACAGACCCTTATCAGAAAAGGGCCATAAAATGTTAATTGGCCTTCTGGCCAGAAGATGATGTAAATCACCTAAGACTTGTGTATACAGCTGGGTATGCAGAGATAAAGCCTGGTCTTGATAAGAGTCAGGGCTGCTGACACTGCATGATTTTGTATTATCCATTGATCTCTATGTACAACCAAAAGTATAAAGAGCCTTTCTGGACAATAAAAGTTGGGCCAGTCACTGGAAAGACTGGTTTCCCCCTTGTTGACTCTCTCTCTCTCTTTCTCCCTCACCCTGCCTCTCCTTTTCAGGCTGAATTTCCATCTGGGGCGTGGAGGCTCACCATGTCTACTTACTTGCCCTGGCTTCTAAGACCGACGTGAGAGGGAGCCCAAGGCGGGGCATCCTCTGCTATTCAAGTGGGCGCCGGTGTCCTACGTAGATGGTGCAAACCTCTTGTCTCAGGGTTTTATTAGCTCTCCACATAACCCAAGTTATTCTGCCTCTTTTCTCCACTTATTTTCCTACTGTACTATTCTATCCTAATCTTCATATTTCTAATTAAATAATGTTTTCTAAGACACCAACTCCATCTCCCCTTCAAATTCTCTGGATTCACCATGGCTGGACTCCGGTAAGTGGCACTTGGAACAGGCTATTCAAAGGTAGGTCTCAGATGTGCTCAGTAATTCGGGATGGATAGGATGCCACTCGGGTTCCTGGGACCCCTCTGCATAAGATAGGAATGTTTAGAAGGAGTGGGAAGTGTTTAAGGGTTGAAAGAAACCGATGGGTTGAAAGAAACTCCCCCTTAGTGAAGGGAAGATGGGTTGAAAGAAACCCCTCTTTGCAAGGGTAGAAACCTTGACAAGGCAGATTTTCTATGGGTTGAAAGTACCCCCCTTTGGCAAGGATAGAAACCTGACAAGGCAGTCTTTTACGGGTTGAAAAGAAAACTCCCTTGTCTAAGGTAAAACCCTTGACAAGGCAGACATTTCTATAAATCTTAATTTTCTGACATGGGTAACAATGAGTTAAAAGACCGAAGACTCTTTGTAGAACTAATTTTGTAACTGTTAAACAAAAGAGAAATCAAAGTTAAAAAGGCTAGTGTTCAATTCTTTTTTTTACATTTGTATAAGATCAATGTCCTTGCTTTCCAGAAAAGGGCACTGTTAATTTAGACACTTGGTTGAAGCTAGCAAAACAGCTAAAAACTTATTATACTTTGCATGGGCTTGTCAAAGCTTTTGCTCTGTGGAATATGATTAGAAATGTTCTGGACCCCCATCATGAGGCTGTTAGATAGCCTATGGGAGAGGCAATAGCAGTGGATGGTAGCGGGTCTCCACCTTCTCAGCAGATCATATTTTCTGCAATTGATGAATAAAAGGAGGGATACTCTGCTCTACCTCCTGAGGAAGGAGAGGTTTTACAGGACACTGTGGCCAGGCACCCTGGCGAGCCCCCTCCCCCTCTACGAAAACCTTAAAAAATTTATCCAACACTTTCAGATTTAAGGTGACCACCCCACATCTGCTTGCACCTCCCCAGGGCTTAAGAACTCCCCACTTTCATCTAAAGCCTCCCAGAACATTGCTTAAGGTTGAAAAAGATAGGGAGATATTTTTAAACAAAGGAGCTTTTAAAACAGAGACTGCTCCTTGCATAAAACCCCCTCAAGGGTGTCTCACCCAAGCAGAAAAAAAAAAAAAAAAAAAGAGAGAGAGAGAGAAAGAAAAAAAGAAAAAAAAAAGAAAAATAATCATAATAAAAAGGATTCTACAAATGAAAAATGTTTCTCTTATGGCCAAATAGAACATTTTTTGCTGGCAATGTCCTGCTAAACAGAGACAACAAGCCATGCCAATCAACCCCAGGTAGCTTAGGACTGGACCTCAGCTCCACCACCGCAACAATATTAACCCAAGATGTGCCAGTTACTTCGATTCCAATGGGAGTGGCTGACCCCCTGCCTGAGGGCATTGTAGGACTTGTGCTAGGGCATAGCTTGCTTTCTTTTCAAGAAATTTCAGTGGTGTCTGGTATAGTAGATTCTGATTATACTGAAAAAAATTAAAGTTTTGGTCTCACCACCTACTAAAACTGTGCAAATTAATAAAGATTAAAGAATAACACAGCTTTTGCTGTTACCTTATTAGGCAAGAAAAACCTTGATTTTTCAAGCTAGGGACCCCAGAAGATTTGGATCTAGTGATCTAGCTTTTTGGGTACAGGGAATTACAGCTTCTAGGCCTTTAAAATATCTTTTAATTCAAGGATATAAAATGTCACGGCTGTTAGTCACTAGAACAGACGTTTTTTGCATTGCTGGGAAAGACTGGCCCAGCTCCTGGCCAACACATACTACTGAAAATGAGTCGGTGGGATTAGAGAAAGTGATATGTGGGTTGGGAATGCTGCAGAGGAAAAGTTAAGGGAGAGTTTAAAACCTGGGCGAGTAGTGAGTTCCCTCTTGCTGGAGGTATTCAAGCAAATATTAGATGGTTGCTTGTCATCTAAAAAGCTATAGATCAGATTTGGGTTATGGAAGGATAACTGGGGAAGCTTATGAAGATATTGTGCAGCACCTCTTTATTTGCTTCTCATATTTCAGTTCACTTCAGTTGCTCAGTCGTGTCCGACTCTTTGTGACCCCATTAATCACAGCACGCCAGGCCTCCCTGTCCATCACCATCTCCTGGAGTTCACTCAGACTCACGTCCATCGAGTCTGTGATGCCATCCAGCCATCTCATCCTTGGTTGTCCCCTTCTCCTCCTGCCCCCAATCCCTCCCAGCATCAGAGTCTTTTCCAGTGAGTCAACTCTTCTCATGAGGTGTCCAAAGTACTGGAGCTTCAGCTTTAGCATCATTCCTTCCAAAGAAATCCCAGGGCTGATCTCCTTCAGAATGGACTGGTTGGATCTCCTTGCAGTCCAAGCGACTCTCAAGAGTCTTCTCCAACACCACAGTTCAAAAGCATCAATTATTCGGCGCTCAGCCTTCTTCACCAGTCCAACTCTCACATCCATACATGACCACAAGGAAAAACCATAGCCTTGATTAGACGGACCTTAGTCAGCAAAGTAATGTCTCTACTTTTGAATATACTATCTAGGTTGGTCATAACTTTTCTTTCAAGGAGTAAGCATCTTTTAATTTCATGGCTGCAGTCACCATCTGCAGTGATTTTGGAGCCCCCAAAAATAAAGTTTGACACTGTTTCCACTGTTTCCCCGTCTATTTCCCATGAAGTGATGGGACCAGATACCATGATCTTCGTTTTCTGAATGTTGAGCTTTAAGTCAACGTTTTCGCTCTCCTCTTTCACTTTCATCAAGAGGCTTTTTGGCTCCTCTTCACTTTCTGCCATAAGGGTGGTGTCATCTGCATATCTGAGGTTCTTGATATTTCTCCCAGCAATCTTGATTCCAGTTTGTGCTTCTTCCAGTCCAGCATTTCTCATGATGTACTCTGCATAGAAGTTAAATAAGCAGGGTGACAATATACAGCCTTGACATACTCCTTTTCCTAATTGGAACCGGTCTGTTGTTCCATGTCCAGTTCTAACTGTTGCTTCCAGGCCTGCATACAGATTTCTCAAGAGGCAGGTCAGATGGTCTGGTATTCCCATCTCTTTCAGGATTTTCCACAGTTTATTGTGATCCACACAGCCAAAGGCTTTGGCATAGTCAATAAAGCAGAAATAGATGCTTTTCTGGAACTCTCTTTTTGAAAACTGATAATGTCCCTTTGAAGCTGCAGAGAGATTGTTTACTAACTTTAAATGATTTCCAAAAATTATTAGGGGATATTAATTGGATATGCTCACATTTAAAACTGACTACTCCAGATTTAAAGCCTTTTGTTTGATTGCTTAAAACACAATCCTAATCCCAATTCTAAGAGAAAGTTGACTAATGAGACAGAGTTGGCTCTTGTTAAAGTGGATGAGGCTTAAAATGATCAGTTAATTAGGATTAATATTACCAAAAAATGAGATTAAATTATTCTTGCCACAAAACATATATCTACAGGGTGCTTATGACAAGAAGGCCAATTGGTTCCATCTACCAGTGACCACAAGAAAAATAGTTTCATCTTATCCCAGCTTGGAGGCACAATTAATGTTAAAAGGAAGAAAACGAAGTGTGGAATGTTTTAGAAAAGAAGTAACAAATATATTAATTCCATTCAATGAGGATCAACAGCAAGTCTTTTAGAAAATAGTGATGATTGGCAAGTTGCCCTGATAGACTTCAGGGGTGAAATTTTGTTTCATTTTCCCTCAAGCCCCCACAGTAATTAAAAGCACAAAAATATTAAATTGGCAGTTTGAGGATAACTGTGAAACTTTCCTACCTCTATGTAGATCCTTCACTCGCCTTTACCCTTTGGGGCAGGGACGGGCTGTCTCAAATAGGAGTTGCACAGAAAAGGGATTTCTCAATTTCTTAGTTATCAATAGGCGGTACAGTTAACAACACTTTATATATTGTTATAAATACATAATATAAGTATATTTGCCTAATTAGGTATGGGTATAAATAAAACATAATAAAGATATACCTAATTCTATTTATAAATTTATACTCAATTATTTTGTATATAAATTAATATGTATACTATATATATTAAATATATACTGTATAATTATATTATATAATATGTATGTGGCTGATATTGATTGGTATAGATTGGTGTGCTGTGATAACATATATTATATATACTGTATAATTATATTGTGTGTGTGTGACATATATTATTACAGTGCATTGGTTTGTGTTGGTTGGTATTAGTTGTGTGCATGTTGTATTGCTGCAATATATATTAATTAATATGTTTATTATAAAGATTAATTCAATATATTGATTTTATATATTAATATTATATATATTGATATTTCTCATGTTTATACTTATTGCCATATATAAATACATATATTTTCCCCCATCAGATTTTACAACATGCTCTCTTTGTGATAGATAATTTAAATGCTGATTTGTCTGGAACAACAAAATGCAAAGCCATTGGTAAAGTGGAAGGACCTCCTCTCTGGACAATGGAAAGGTCCCGACCCATTATTAACTGGCAATCGAGAATGTGCTTGTATTTTTTTCCACAGAATGCAGATTTGCCAATTTGGATCCCGAACAGGCTGATTCATCATGTCACAGTCCCCCAGGCACCTGGTTCCTCCACTGCCACAACCACAAAAAACAAAAAGGGAACTCCTCTGCCACCATGCCATACGAAACAGCCATGCACCGGGGGCCACAGGCGGGGCCAGCCTCACTGATGGGACCCAGTGCGCTGCGCCCACTGGCAAGAGAGGCAAGATAAACATCGAGATCCCAGCGGGACTGACAGAGCTGCTGTAGTGTGAACTCCGAATAGAAAATAATTCTACTTATTCTGTTTTGGCTTGTCTACCCTCTCCTTATGTTTTTCTTTTCACCAATGATTCCAGAAAACTTAATATACAAATGGACCTAATGTAGTCTCTTGTGAACAATGTATGCTTTCATATTGCTTAACTCCTCAATATAATGTTTGTTCTTTTGTGGTGTTAAAATGTTCACCCTATCTTATGGTGCCTGTAACTGTAACTACTTATTGGTATGATAATTATGGTCTTGCTGTGTTAAACCAACTACAAGATTTAATGCGATCAGGATGATTTGTGGGCTTACTAATCTTAGGGAATTCAGCTTTAATAAAAACAATTACTACTGTTACTGATACTGTTACTGTCACTGTTACTATTACTTTTACTGCTACTTTGGCAGCAATATCATTGACTCAACAAACGCATACTGCCCAATATGTTGAAAAATATTTTAGGTGTTTGGAACAGCTCAGATATTGGTTTAGATTTAGAGAAACTTCATAATCAGATACAGACCATGGAACACTCCCGATTGGATTTCACTGCTGCAGGAGCAGCTACTGACTTTTCCCACACCTTCTCTAACTTTATTTCGGTGAAGAACATTCTGTCTACTATTTTTGGCTATGCCACTGTGGGTGCTCTCCTTTTGCTTCTTATAATCATTTTTCGTAGTATTGTGAGGATTCTTCAACAGAACATTCAGAAGCTCAAATCTGAACTTCATCTGGCTGTCTTAAAAAATAAAAAAGGGGTGGGGGATGCCTGGAGCCAGCACGGGAGATCCCACCCATGACAAGGTCATGCAGAGAGACCTGACGGGTCTTGTTGAGTTAGGTCTCAAGGGGTCCTCTGCCTGAGCATCTACCCCAAAACCAAAATCTGTCTGTTTACTGTCCACTATACTATATTCTTCTGACATTACAGGGGGTTATCCCCAACCACCTTTCTCTGGAAAAAGTTAAGGTAGAACTGCACTGGTCTCCTGCATATGAAAGGAGTGTCTCAGCTCAAATCCCTCTAATGGCCCTCTACCTTGCCTGACAGATGTCCCTGGACGTTTCCAACTTTAGAATTGTTTACAGCCCCCCAACCATGAGAGCTATGCAGCTTAAAGCATCTTAAAGATATAGAGTCTTTACTAAAAAGCTAGAAATTATATTGGTGATGGGTTTCAATGTTGAGTCAATGACTGTGGCCAGGCCTCCATATTCTTTATCTTTTAGGCATATGAAGGATATTAATAAATGTAATTAGGATATAGAAAAAGGAATACAGTTGTTTTAATGTTAGCAACACTGGACTTTTGAGTTAATGAATTTGCTCTTTGTTATAAATCACTGTACTCCTCTTTCCTTGCTATAAATTGTTGTGCCCTTGCTATGTAAGAATGTAACTTTATTTAGTGCTTTCTGTGAGTGGCACCAGACTTCGGGAAGAACAACACTATTAAAGCAAATAAGTTTTCTGGCTGACAGACCCTTATCAGAAAAGGGCCATAAAATGTTAATTGGCCTTCTGGCCAGAAGACAATGTAAATCACCTAAGACTTGTGTATACAGCTGGGTATGCAGAGAGAAAGCCTGGTCTCAATAAGAGTCAGGGCTGCTGACACTGCATGATTTTGTATTATCCATTGATCTCTTTGTACAACCAAAAGTATAAAGAGCCTTTCTGGACAATAAAAGTTGGGCCAGTCACTGGAAAGACTGGTTTCCCCCTTGTTGACTCTCTCTCTCTCTTTCTCCCTCACCCTGCCTCTCCTTTTCAGGCTGAATTTCCATCTGGGGCGTGGAGGCTCACCATGTCTACTTACTTGCCCTGGCTTCTAAGACCGACGTGAGAGGGAGCCCAAGGCGGGACACCCTCCGCTATTCAGGCAGGTGCTGTTGGCCTACATAGATGGTGCAAACCTCTTGTCTCAGGGTTTTATTAGCTCTCCACGTAACCCAAGTTATTCACCCTTTTTTCTTCACTAATTTTCCTACTATACGATTTTATCCTAATCTTTATATTTCTAAATAAATAACTTTTTCAAAGACGTCCCTTTGAATTCCCTGGATCCACCGAGGTCGGACCCAGGCACCTAATGTTCCAATCCACTCCAGTTACATCTGTTTCCCATGCACTGATTCGACTGTTACCGAGTATTGATTCAAAACACGATGGCACGTGTGACAACCCTGTGGCACCAAGAGAGAAAGCCAAAGATCCCTTGGTCAATTAGACAGGAAGCCTGAAACTGCTGTTACAGCTTGAGAGGAAAGTGGACTTGCATGTCTCCACATGAGATGGGCCCTGACTCCCGTGTTGAAACTCCATAGTTACCCCGAGATACATGTCAGTACTGGAGAGTAACCCTGAGGTCCGGCCTCAGCTCCAGATGAGGACCTAAGACACAGCAACGACTGAAGAGAAATCCTGAGAGGTTCCTCGCAAATCGCATGGAGAATCAACTTTGCTGAGGCAAAAGAAGCCAGTCCCTGAGGTCCCCGTCTTAAGTCGAGAGGAATCCCACGTTTGCTGCCGCAACTTGAGAAAAACAAGGAGATTCTCCCCTCAATGCGAGATGAGGTCCTTTTCCACTGTGGTGTCTTGAGAGAAATCCCAACTTCCCTCTTGAAGTACCCCAACATACCATTCTCCACTCAAGAGGAACACCAAGGGCCCCACCACAACTCAAGAAGAGCCCCTGTTTTCCCTCATCATCTAGTGATGAGGGTCCATTTCCCTGCTTTGTTGGGAAGGAATTCCAGCATTCCCGTCACAGCTCAAGAGGAGGCGGTCTCACCTTGACACTCGAGAGGAACTCCAGCGATCATGTAACCATTCCAAAAGACCCCGATGTCTCAATCCATTCCAGATACACCTGACTCCCCTTCACTGACTCAACGGTCATGCCGAGGATCAAATCAAAATACCATCACAGGTGTGACAGCCCTGTGGCACCTCCAGAGAAAGCCACCAATCCCTATGGCAACTCAACAGGAAGCATGACGCTGCTTTTCCAGCTTGAGAGGAGAATGGACTTGCATGTCTCTACACAAGATGAGGCCTGACTCCCCTGTGGAAACTCCAGAGGAACCCCGAGATCCATGTTGGCACTGGAGAGGAACCTGAGGTTCTGGCCTCAACTCCAGATGAGAACCTCGTCCCCAGCAGTGACTGGAGAAGAATCCCAAGAGACCCTTCGCCACTCGCATGGAGACTGAACTTTCCTGAGGGCACCCAAGTGGGTCCCTGAGGTCCCCGTCAAAACTCGAGAGGAACCCCAAGTTTCCTGAAGCAACTCGAGAAAAACCAGGATATTCTCCCCTCATTGCGAGATGAGGCCCTTTTCCTCTGCGGTGCCTCCAGAGAAATCCCACCTTCTATATTGAGCCTAAAAAGCGTCTTTGACACCCTTGAGGCAACTCAAGAACTCCCCCGACATAACCGTCTCCAATCGAGAGGAACACCGAGGGTCCTGCCATAACTAGAGATGAGCCCCGTTTTTCCCTCCTTATCTCAAGATGATCCTTTCCCCTGCTTCGTCAGGAAAGGGATCCTGGAGTTCCTGTCACATCTCAAGAGGAGGTGGTTACCACTTTTAAGTAGAGAGGAACTCCAGGGATCATGCCAAAATTCTAGAAGACCCTGATGTTCAAATCCACTCCAGATACAGCTGATTTCCCTGCACTGACTCGACTGTCACCCCGAGGATCAACTCACAACATGATGTCACGTATGACAGCCCTGTGGCTCCTCAGGAAAAAGCCACAGATTCCTAGGTCAACTCGACAGGAATCCTGACACTACTGTTACAGCTCGAGACGAAATAGGGCTTGCATGCCTCCACATGAGAGGAGGCCTGACTCCCCAGTTGAACTTACATAGGAACCTTAAGATCCATGTCAGCACTGGAGAGGAACACTGAGGTTCCGGCCTCAGCTCCAGATGAAGACCTGGGACCCGGCACCGACTGGAGAGGAATCCCGAGAGGTCCCTTACAACTAGCTTGGAGACTGGACTTTCCTGAGGCAACACGAGCTGGTCCCTCAGGTCCCCGTGGTAAGTGGAGAGGAAAACCAAGTTTCCTGCCGCCAGTCAAGAAAACCCAGGAAATTATCCATTCAACGCGATATGAGGCCCTTTTCCCCTGCGGCATCTCGAGAGAAATCCCACCTTCCCTCTTGAGTGTTGAAAGGGTCCTTTACACCCTGGATGCAACTCAAGAAGTTCCACAACATACCTGTCTCCACTAGAGAGGAACACCGAGAATACCACCACAACTCGAGAAGAGCCCCGTTTTTCCTTCCTTATCTCGAGATGAGCATCCATTTCTCTGATTTGTCTGGAAAGGAACCCGGGTGTTCCTGTCGCACCTCAAGAGGAGCCAGTCTCTACTTGAAACTCGAGAGGAGCTCCAGGGTTCTTGCCACCATTCCAAAAGACCCCTATGTGTTAATCCACTCCAGATATACCTGATTCCTCTGCACTAACTCTACTGTCACACGGAGGATCGACTCACAACACGATGACACTTGTGACAGCCCTGTAGCACCTAGAGAGAAAGACAGAGATACCTAGGTCAACTCGACAGGAAGCCTGTCATTACTATTACAGCTCGAGATGAAAGTGGACGAGAACTGACTCCCCTCTTGAAACTCCATAGGAACCTCGAGATCCATGTCAGCACTGGAGAGGAAACCTGAGGATCCGGCTTCAGCTACACATGAGGACGTAGGACCCAGCACTGACTGCAGAGGAATCCTGAGCTGCCCCTCGGAACTCGCATAGAGGTTGAGCATTCCTGAGGCAACATGAGTGCATCCATGAGGTCCCCATTCTAACTCGAGAGGAACCCCAAGTTTCCTGCCGCAACTCGAGAAAAACCAGGAGATTCTCCCCTCAATGTGAAATGAGGCCCTTTTCCTCTGCAATGTCTTGAAAGAAATCCCTCCTTCCCTCTTGAGCCTAGAAAGGGTCATTCACCCCCTTGAGGCAACTCAAGAAGTTCCCCGACATAGCCATCTTCACTTGAGAGGAACACCAAGGGTCCCGTCTCCACTCAAGAAGGGCCCCGGTTTTCCCTCCTCATCTCGAGATGAGGGTCCATTTCCCTTTTTCATTGGGAAAGAAATCACGGCATTCCAGTCGCACCTCAAGGGGGGGTGGTCTCAACTTGACACTCGAGAAGAACTCCAGGGGTCATGCAACCATTCCAAAAGACCCCGATGTCCCAATCCACTCCAGATACAGCTGACTCCCCTACAATGACTCGACGGTCACCCTGAGGATCGAGTCAAAACACGATGGCAGGTGTGACAGCCCTGTGGCACCTCGAGGAAAGCCACCGACCCCTATGTCAACTCGACAGGAAGCCTGACACTGCTTTTCCAGCTCGAAAGGAGAGCAGACTTGCATGTCTCCACACAAGACGAGGTCTGACTTCCCTGTGGAAACTCCAGAGGAACCCCGAGATCCATGTGGGCACTGGAGATGAACCCTGAGTTTCCAGCCTCAAATCCAGATGAGGACCTCGGCCCCGGCAGCGACTGGAGAGGAATCCCAAGAGCTCCTCGCAATTCGCATAAAGGCTGGACTTTCCTGAGGCCACACAAGCGGGTCCCTGACGTTCCTGTCATAACCTGAGAGGAACCCCAAGTTTTCTACTGCAACTAGAGAAAACCAGGAGATTCTCCCCTCAATGGTAGGTGAGGCCCTTTTCCATTGCAGCATTATGAGAGAAATCCCTCCTTCCCTCCTGAGCCTCAAAAGGGTCCTTGGCACTCTTGAGGCAACTCAAGAAGTTCCCCGACATACCCATCTCCACTCGAGAGGAACACTGAGGGTCCCGCCACAACTCAAGAAGAGCCCCGGTTTTCCCTCCTCATTTCGAGATGAGGGTCCATTTTTCTGCTTTGTCGGAAAATGAATTACGGCATTCCTGTCACACCTCAAGAGGAGGCGATCTCAACCTGACACTCAAGAGGAACTCCAGTGGTCGTGCCACATTCCAAAAGACCCCGATGTCCCAATCCACTCCAGATACACCTAACTCCCCTGCACTGACTCGACAGTCACTCTAGGGATTGACTCGAAACATGAAGGCAGTTATGACAGCCCTGTGGCACCTCGACAGAAAGCCACTTATCCCTATGTTTACTCGACAGGATGCATGACATTGCTTTTCCATTTCAAAGGAAAGTGAACTTACTGGGAGCCCACACAGGAGATCCCACCCACGACAAGGTAATGAGAAGTGGCCTGATGGGCAAGACGAGTCAGGCCTCAGGGGTTCCCCCTGGATTTTCCTGAACGTCTACCCACAAAAAACCAGAGTCTGCCTGCCTTATTGTACTGTGCTTTTCAAATCTTCTGGCACTCTCTAGAAAAAGTTAACTTAGGGCTTCAGTCTTCTGCATTTGAAAGGAATGTTTCAGCTCAAACCCTTCTGATAGCTCTCTATCTAGCCTAACAGGTTCCCATGGACTTTTTACCACTTGTGAATAGTTTACAGCCCCCCAGCCACCAGAGGCACAAAGCTTAAAGCATCTTAAAGGTACAGAGCCTTTTCTAAAGAGCTAAAAATCATATTGGTGATGGGTTTTCACTGTTGATTCAATGACTGCTGCCAGGCCTCCATATTCTTTACCTTTTAGGCACCTGGGAGGGTATCAGTCAATGTAATCGGGATGCAGAAATATGCATATAGTAGTTTTGATGGTAGCAACACTTGACTTTTGAGTTAATTACTTTTCTCTTTATAAATCACTACACTCCTTTTCATTGTTATAAATTATTGTATCTTTGCTATGTAAGAATGTAACTTTATTTAGTGCTTTCTGAGAGTGTCACCAGACTTTGGGAAAAACAACACAAATTAGTCTTCTCGTTGACAGACCCTCATCAGAAAAGGGCAGTAAAATGTTAATTGACCTTCTGGCCAGAAGATGGTGTAAATCACCTAAGACTTGTGTAAGCAACTAAGTATGCAGAGAAAAAGCCTGGTCTGGAAAAGAGTCAGGGCTGTTGACACTACATAATTTTATAGTATCCATTAATCTCTATGTACAAAAAAAAAGGTATAAAAGGCCTTTACAACAATAGAGGATGGGCTAGTCACTGGAATGGTTTCCCTCTTGTGGTCTATTCCCCTTCTATGCTTTTCTGGCTGAATTCCCATCTGGGGCGTGGAGGCTTGCCATGTCTACTTACTTTCCCTGGCTTCTAAGATCCACGTGAGAGGGAGCCCAAGGTGGGGCACCCCGTGCTATTCAAGAGGACGCCGGTGGCCTAACATAGATGGTGCAAGTTCCTTGTCTGGAACTTTATTGGCTTTCCACACAAACCAAGTTATTCAGCCTCTTTTCTCCACTAAATTTTCCTACTATACTATTTCTTCCTAATCTAATTTTATATCTCTATATAAATAAGTTTTTCCTCGCCACACTGTCTCTGCTTCAAATTACCCTGGATCCACTGGGGCTGGACCCCGGCACGGAATTGCATGTCTCCACACGAGATGAGGCCTAACTCTTGTGGAAGTTCCAGAGGAGCCCCGAGATCCATGTCAGCACTGGAGAGGAAACCAGAGGTTCCAGCCTCAACTCCAGATGAGGACCTCAGCCCTGGAAGGGACTGGAGAGGAATCTTGAGAGGCCCCTCGCAACTCGCAAGTAGATGGGACTTTCCTGAGGCTACACGACCGGGTCCCTGTGTACCCCGTCGAAACTTGAGAGGACCCCAAGTTTGCTGCCACAACTCAAGAAAAACCAGGAGATTCTTGAGGCACCTCAAGAAGTTCCCCGACACACCCAGCTCCACTCGAGAGGAGCTCCGAGGATCCTGCGACAACTCAAGAAGAGCCCCGGTTTTCCCTCCTCATCTCAAGATGAGGGTCCATTTCTCTGCTTCATCGGGAAAGGAATCTTGGCGTTCCCTTCGCACCTCAAGAGGAGGTAGTCTCAACTCGACACTCCAGAGGAACTCCAGAGGTCATGCCACCATTCCAAAAGACCCCAATGTCCCAGTTCACTCCAGATAAACCTGACTGCCTTGCACTGACTCAACGGTTACCACAAGGATCTACTCAAAACACGATGGCAGGAGTGACCGCCCTGTGGCACCTCGAGAGAAAGCCACTGATCAAATTTTAACCTGACAGGAAACCTGACACTGCTTTTCCAGCTCGAGAGGAGAGTGGATTTGCATGTCTCCACACGAGACAAGGCCTGACTCCTATGGGGAAACTCCAGAGGAACTCTGATATCCATGTCGGCATTGGAGAGGAAACCGGAGATTCCGGCCTCAACTCCAGATGAGGACCTTGGCCCCGGCAGCGACTGCAGAGGAAACCTGAAAGGCCCCTCACACCTCTCATGGAGACTGGACTTTTCTGAGTCCCCCACGAGCGGGTCCCTGAGGTTCCCGCTGTAACAGGAGAAGGACCCCAAGTTTGCTGCCACAACTCGAGAAAAACCAGGCGATTCTCCCCTCAACGCGAAGTGAGACCCTTTTCTGCTGCTGTGTCGTGAGAGTAATCCCGTCTTTCCTCCTGTGCCTCGAAAGTGTCCTTGACACCCTTGAGACAACTCAAGAAGTTCCCCGACATACCCTTCTCAAATCGAGAGGAACACCGATGGGCTCACCACAACAAAATAAGAGCCACGGTTTCACCTCCTCCTGTTGAGAGGAGGGTCCATTTCCCTGCTTTGTCAGGGAAGGAATCCCGTCGTTCCCGTCCCACCTCAAGAGGAGGCAGTCTCAACTTGACATTCGAGAGGAACTCCAGGGTTTGTACCACCATTTCAAAAGACCCCGATGTCCCAATGCACTCCAGATACACCTGACTCCTCTGTAACTGACTCGATGGTCACCCCAAGGACTGACTCAAAACACGATGGCGGGTGAGACAGCACTGTGGCACCTCGAGAGAAAGCCACCGATCCCTATGTCAACCCGACAGGAAGCCTGACATTGCTTTTGCAGCTTGAGAGGAGAGCAGACGTGCAAGTGTCCACACGAGATGAGGCCTGACTCCCCTGTGGAAACCCCAGAGGAACCCCGAGATCCATGTCGGCACGGGAGAGGAACCTGGAGATTCTGGCCTCAACTCCAGATGAGGACCACGGCCTGGGAACCTACTTCAGAGGAATCCCGAGAGGCCCCTCTTACCTAGCATGGGGACTGGACTTTCCTGAGGCCCCCACGAGCGGGTCCCTGAGGTCCCTGTCGTAACTTGGGAGGGACAAGTTTTCTTCGGCAACTCAAGAAAAACAAGGAGATTCTCCCCTCAACGCGAGATGATGCCCTTTTCCACTAGGCATCTCAAGAGAAATCCCACCTTCCCTCTTGAGCCCCAAAAGGGTCCCTGGTACTCTTGAGGCAACTCAAGAAGTTCCCCGACGTACCCGTATCCACTCGAGAGGAACACCGAGGGTCCCGCCACAACTCAATAAGAGCCCCCAGTTCCCCTCCTCCTCCCGAGAGGAGGGTCCTTTTCCCTGCTTCGTCGGGAAAAGGAATCCCGTCATTCCCGTTGCATCTCAAAAAGAGGCAGTCTCAACTTGACACTGGAGAGGAACTCCAGGGATCGTGCCAACATTTCAAAAGACCCCAATGTCCCAAGCAGTCCAAATACACCTGACTCTGCTGCAACTGACTCGACAGTCACCCCAAGGACTGACTCAAAACACAATTGCGGGTGACAGCCCTGTGGCACCTTGAGAGAAAGCCACCGATCCCTATGTCAACCTGACATGAAGCCTGATATTGCTTTTCCAGCTTGAGAGGAGAGCGGACATGCATATCTCAACACGAGATGAGGTCTGACTCCCCTGCGGAAATCCCAGTGGAACCCCCGGGTCCATGTCAGCAAGGGAGAGGAAACCAGAGTTCCCGGCCTCAACTCCAGATGAGGACCTCAGCCCCGGCATTGACTGCAGAGGAACCCTGAGAGGCCCCTCGAACCTTGCATGGAGACTGGACATTCCTGAGTCCCCCACGAGAGGATCCCTGAGCTCCCCATCATAACAGGGGAAGGACCCCAAGTTTGCTGCCGCAACTCGAGAAAAACCAGGAGATTCTCCCCTCAATGCGAGATGAGGCCCTTTTCTGCTGTGGTGTCTTGAGAGAATTCTCACCTTCCCTCTTGAACTTCAAATGGGTCCTTGACACCCTTGAGGCAACTCAAAAAGTTCCCTGACATACTCGTCTCCACTTGAGAGGAAGACCAAGGGTCCTGTCACAACTCAAGAAGAGCCCCGGTTTTCCCTCCTCCTCCCGAGAAGAGGGTCCATTTCCCTGCTCCATTGGGGAAAGGAATCCCAGCATTCCCGTCGCACCTCAAGAGGAGACGGTCTCAACTTGACACTCGAGGGGAACTTTAGGGGTCATGAACCATTTCAAAAGACCCCAATTTCTCAATGCACTCTAGATATACCTGACTCCCCTGTAACTGACTCGATAGTTACCCCGAGGATTGACTCAAAACAGGATGGGGTTTGTGACAGCCCTGTGGCACCTCAAGAGAAAGCCACTGATCCCTATGTCAACCCGATAGGAAGTCTAACACTGCTTTTCCAGCTCGAGAGGAGAGACGACGTGCATGTCTCGACACAAGACGAGGCCTGACTCCCCTATGGAAACCCCAGAGGATCCCCAAGATCCATGTTGGAACGGGAAAGGAACCCTGAGGTTCCGGCTTCAACTACAAATGAAGATCTTGGTCCTGGCAGCGACTGCAGAGGAATTCCGAGAGGCTCTTCGCACCTCGCATTGAGACTGGACGTTCCTGAGGCCCCCACGAGCGGGTTTTTGAGGTCCCTGTCATAACTTGAGAGGGACCCTAAGTTTGCTGAGGCAACTTGAGAAAAACCAGGAGATTCTTCCCCTGACATGAGATGAGGCCCTTTTCTGCTGTGGCGTCTCGAGTGAAATCCCACCTTCGATCTTGAGCCTCGAAAGGCTCCTTGACACCCTTGGGGCAACTCTAGAATTTCCCGAACGTACCAGTCTCCACTCGAGAGGAACACCGATGGTCCCACAACAACTCAACAAGAGCCCTGGTTTCCCCAACTCCTCCCGAGAGGAGGGTCCATTTCCTTTCTTCGTCAGTTAAGGAATCCCGGCCTTACCCTCGCACTTCAAGAACAGGCGGTCTCACTTGAAAATCGAGAGGAACTCAGGGGTCGTGCCACCATTTCAAAAGACCCCGATGTCCCAATGCACTCCAGATACACCTGACTCCCCTGCAACTGACTCGACGGTCACCCCGAGGACCGACTCAAAACACGATGGCGGGTGTGACAGACAGCCCTGTGGCACCTGGAGAGAAAGCCACCGATCCCTATGTCAACCCGACAGGAAGACTGACACTGCTTTTCCAGCTTGAGAGGAGAGCGGACGTGCATGTCTCCACATGAGACGAGGTCTGACTCCCCTGTTGAAATCCCAGAGGAACCCCAAGATCCAGTCGGCACGGGAGAGGAAACAGGAGATTCCGGCCTCAATTCCAGATGAGGACCTCGTCCTTGGCAGTGACTGCAGAGGAATCCTGAGAGGCCTCTCGCATCTTGCATGGAGACTGGACGTTCCTGAGGCCGGCACGCGCGGGTCCCTGAGGTCCGTGTCATAACTTGAGAGGGACCCAAAGTTGCTGCCGCAACTGGAGAAAAACCAGGAGATGCTCCCCACAATGCAAGAGGAGGCCCTTTTCCGCTGAGGCATCTCGAGAGGAATCCCATCTTCCCTTTTGAGCCTCGAAAGGTCCTTGACAACCTTGAGGCAACTCAAGAAGTTCCCTGACATCCCCGTCTGCACTTGAGAGGAACACCGAGGGTCACACAACAACTCAGAAGAGCCCCGATTCTCCCTCCTCATCCCGAGAGGAGGGTCCGTTTCGTTGCTTCGTCGGGGAGGGAATCCCGGCGTTCCCATTGCACCTCAAGTGGCAGAGGTTTCCACATTCCGCTCGAGAAGAACTCCAGTTGTCAAGTCACCATTTCAAAAGACCCCCAATATCCCAGTGCACTCCAGACACACCTGACTCCTGTGCACTGACATGATGGTCACCCAGGTGTGACAGCCTTGGTTCGCCTCGAGAGAAAGCCATGGATCCCTATGGTCAACCTGACAGGAAGCCTGATCCTGCTTTTCCGGCTCGAGAGGAGAGCAGACTTGCATGGCTCCACATGAGACGAGGCCTGACTTCCCTTTGGATGCCCCAGAGGAACCCCGAGATCCATATCGGCTCTGGAAAGGAATCCTTAGGTTCCGGCCTCAACTCCAGATGAGGATCTCGGCCCCGGCAGCACCTGCAGAGGAATCCCAAGGGCCCCCTCGCGACTCGCGTAGAGACTGGACCTCCCTGAGGCCCCACGATCGGGTCTCTGAAGTCCCCATCACAACTCGAGAGGAACCCCACCGCAACCCGAGAAAAACCAGGAGATTTTTCTCTCAATGCAAGCTGAGGCCCTTTTCCACTGCGGCATCTCGAGCAAAATCCCACCTTCCCTCCTGAGCCCCCAAATGGTCCTTGCAATCCTTGAGACAACTCAAGAAGTTCCCTGACATCCCCGTCTGCACTCGAGAGGAACACCGAGGGTCCCACCAAAACTCAAGAAGAGCCCCGGTTCTCCCTTCTCATCCTGAGAGGAGGGTTCGTTTCCCTGCTTCATCGCAGAGGGAATCCCAGCATTCCTGTCGCACCTCAAGAGGAGGCGGTCTCCACTTGATGCTCCTGAGGAACTCCAGGGGTCGTGCCACCATTTCAAAAGAGCCCCAATGTCCCAGTTCACTCCATACACACTTGACTCCCCTGCACTGACTCGATGGTAACCCCGAGGACCGATTCAGAACACGATGGCAGGTTTGACAGCCCTGGGGCACCACGAGAGAAAGACACTGATACCTACAGTCAGCCCGACTGGAAGCCTGACCCTGCTTTTCCAGCTATAGAGGAGAGCAGACTTGCATGGCTCCACACGAGACGAGGCTTGACTCCCCTGTGCACGACCCAGTGCAATCCTGAGGTCCATGTCGGTCCTGCAAGGAAACCTGAGCTTTCTGGCCTCAACTCCAGATGAGGACCTTGGCCCTCGCTGTGACTGCACAGGAATCCTGAGGGGCCCCTCGTGACTCGCGTGGAGACTGGACATCCCCGAGGCCCCACGATCGGGTCCCTGACGTCCCCATCATAAGTCGAAAAGAACCCCGCCTCAACTCGAGAAAAAACAGGAGATTCTCCCGTCAACGCAGCTGAGGTTCTTTTCCCCTGCAGCGTCTCGAGAGAAATCCCACCTTCCCTCTTGAGACCAAAAAGGGTCCTTGACACCATTGAGGCAAATCGAGAAGTTCCCCGACATGTCCGTCTTCACTCAAGAGGAACACCAAGGGACCCACCACAACTCAAGAAGAGCCCCGGTTCTCCTTCCTTATCCTCAGGGGAGGGTCCGTTTTCTTGCTTCATTGTGGAGGGAATCCTGGCATCCCGTCACACCTCAAGAGGAGGTGGTCTCCACTTGACACTCGAGAGGAACTCCAGGGGTCGTGCCACCATTTCAAAAGATCACCGATGTCCCAGCGCACTCCAGACACATCTGACTCCCCTGCACTGACTCGACGATCACCCCAAGGACCGTCTCAAAACACGATGGCAGTTGTGACAGCCCTGTGGCATCTCGAGAGAAAACCACTGATCACTATGGTCAACCCAACAAGAAGTCAGAAACTGCCTTTCTGGCTCTAGAGGAGAGCGGACTTGCATGGCTCCACACGAGACAATGTCTGACTCCACTGTGGACTCCCCAGAGGAGCCCTGAGATCCATGTCGGCCCTGGAGAGGAACCCTGAGGTTCCAGCCATGACTCCAGAGGAGAACCTCGCCCCGGCAGTGATTGCAGAGGAATCCCGAGGGGCTCTCGCCAATTGAGTGAAGACTGGACCTCCCTGAGGATCCACGAATGGGTCCCTAAGGTCCCCGTTATAATTCAAGAGGAACCCCTCCACCACTCAATAAAAACAGGAGATTATCCCCTCAACGCGAGCTGAGGCCCTTTTCTGCTGTGGCCCCTCGAGAGAAATCCCAGCTTCCCTCCTGAGCCCCGAAGGAGTCCTTGACACCGTTGAGGCAACTCAAGAAATTCCCCGACATCCCCGTCTGCACTCGAGAGGAACACCGAGGGTCCCACCACAACTCAAGAAGTGCCCCTGTTCTCCATCCTCATCCCGAGAGGAGGGTCCATTTCTCTGCTTCGTCAGGGAGGGAATCCCAGCATTCCCGTCACACCTCAAGAGAAGGCGGTCTCCACTTGACGCTCGAGAGGAACTCCAGGGGTCGTGCCATCACTTCAAAAGACCCCTGATGTCCCAGTGCACTCCAGACACACTTGACTGCCCTGCACTGACTCAATGGTAACCCCGAGGACCGACTCAAAACATGATGGCAGGTGTGACAGCACTGTGGCACCTTGAGAGAAAGACACCGATCCCTATGGTTAAACCGACAGGAAGCCTGACACTGATTTTCCTGCTCGAGAGGAGAGTGGACTTGCATGGCTCCACACGAGATGAGGCCCTGACTCCCCTGTGGATGCTGCAGAGGAACCCCGAGATCCATGTTGGCCCTGGAGAGGAACCCGGAGTTTCCAGCCTCAACTCCAGATGAGGACCTTGGCCCCGGCAGCGACTGCAGACAAATCTCAAGAGCCCCCTCGTGACTCGAGGGGAGACTGGACCTCCCTGAGGCCCCACGAGCGGGTCCCTGAGGTCCCCATCATAACTCGAGAGGAACCCCGCCGAAACTCGAGAAACACCAGAAGATTCTCCCATCCACCCAAGCTGAGGCCCTTTTCCGCTGCGGTGTCTCCAGAGAAATCCCACCTTCACTCTTGAACCCTGAAAGTGTCCTTGAACCCTTGAGGCAACTCAAGAAGTTCCCCGACATCCCTGTCGGCACTCGAGAGGAACACCAAGGATCCTGCCACAACTCAAGAAGATCCCCGGTTCTCCCCCTTCATCCCAAGAGGAGGGTCCATTTCCCTGCTTCGTCTGGGAGGGAATCCCAGCGTTCCCGTCGCACCTCAAGAGGAGGCGGTCTCCACTTGACACTCGAGAGGAACTCCAGGGGTCATGCCACCATTTCAAAAGATCACCAATGTCCCAGCGCACTCCAGACACATTTGACTCCCCTGAACTGACTCGACGGTCACCTCGAGGACCAACTCAAAACACAATGGCAGGTGAGGCAGCCCTGTGGCGCCTCGAGAGAAAGCCACCGATCCCTATGGTCAAACCAACAGGAAGCCTGACACTGCTTTTCCAGCTCGAGAGGAGAGCGGACTTGCATGGCTGCACAGGAGATGAGGCCTGACTCCCCTTTGGACGTCCCAGAGGAAACCCAAGGTCCATGTCGGCCCTGGAGAGGAAACCTGATGTTCCAGCCTCAACTTCAGATGAGGACCTCGGCCCCGGCTGTGACTACAGAGGAATTCTGAGGGGCCCCTCGCGATTCGGTGAAGATGGGACCTACCTGAGGCCCCACGAGCGGATCCCTGGAGTCCCCGTCTTAACTAGAGAGGAACCCCACCACACCTCAAGAAACACTAGAAGATTCTCCCCTCAACGCGAGCTGAGGCCTCTTTCCTCTGGTGCATCTCGAGATAAATATCACCTTCCCTCCTTAGCCCAGAAATGTTCCTTGACACCCTTGAGGCAACTCAAGAAGTTCTTCGACATCCCCACCTCCACTCGAGAGGAACACCGAGGGTCCCACCACAACTCAAGAAGAGCCCTGGTTCTCCATCCTCATCCCGAGATGAGGTCCATTTCTCTGCTTCATTGCAGAGGGAATCCTGGTGTTCCTGTCACACCTCAAGAGGAGGCGGTCTCCATTTGACACTTGAGAGGAAATCCAGGGGTCGTGCCACCATTTCAGAAGACCCCTGATGTCCGAGTGCACTCTAGACACACCTGACTCCCCTGCACTAATTTGACGGTCACCCCGCGGACCGACTCAAAACAAGATGGCAGTTGTGACAGCCCTGTGGCACCTCAAAGGAAAGCCGCAAATCCCTGTGTCACCTTGAGATGAAGCCTGAAACTGCAGCTACAGCTGGGGAGGAAAGCAGAGGTGCATGTCCCGCTCGAGACGAGGCCTGACTCCCCTGTGGAGACTCCAGAGGAACCCCAAGATCCATGTCAGCACTGGAGAGGAAACGTAAGTTTCTGGCCTCGGCTCCAGACCAGGACTTAGGACCCGGCACTGACAGGAGAGGATTCCAGAGAGGCCCATTGCAACTGGCATGGAGACTGGCTTTTCCTGAGGCCACACAAGCGGGTCCCTGAGGTCCCCATCGTAACTCGAGGGGAACCTGTCTCAACTCGAGAAAAAACCAGGAGGTTCTCCCGCCCAAGTGAGATGAGGCCATTTTCCAATGGGGCGTCATGAGGGAAATCACACCTTCCCTCCTGATCCTTGAAAGGATCCTTCACACTGTTGCTGCAACTAAATAAGTTCCCCGACATACTCGTCTCCACTTGAGAGGAACACCGAGAGTCCCGCCACAACTCAAGAGGAGTCCCGTTTCCCCCTCCTCAGATCGAGATGAGGGTTCCTTTCACTGACTCATCAGGAAAGGATTCCCGGCTTTCCTGTCCCATCTGAAGTGGAGGCGCTCTCCACAGGAAAGTTGAGAGGAACTCCAGGGTTCATGCCACCATTCCAAAATATCCCCAAATGTCTCAGTCCACCCCAGATAAATCAGATTTCCTGGCACTGCCTGGACTGTCACCCCGAGTATCAACTCACACCACTGTGGCACATGTGACATCCCCATGGCACCTTGAGGGAAGCAACAGATCCCTGTGTCAACTCGCAGGAAGCCTGATACTGTTGCTACAGCTCGGGAGGAAAGCGGATGTGCATGTTTCCACTCGAGATGAGACTTGACTCCCCTGTGGAGACTCCAGAGGAACCCCAAAATCCATGTCATCCCTGGAGCGGAAACCTCAGGGTCCGGCCTGAGCTCCAGATGAGGACTTAGGACCCGACACCGACTGGAGAGGAATCCCGAGGGGCCCCTCGCAACTTGCATGGACACTGGTCTTTCCTGAGGCCACAGGAGTGGTTCCCTGAGGTCCCTGTTGTAACTCGAGAGGGACCTGCAGCAACTTGAGAAAAATCAGAAGATCTACCATCCAGGAGAGATGAGGAACTTTTCTGCTGCGGTGTCTTGAGGGAAATCACACCTTTCCTCTTGGACATTGAAAGGATCCTTCACACACTTGCTGCAACTCAAGAAGTTCCCCAAAATACCTGACTCCACTCGAGAGGAACACCAAGGGTCCCGACATGACTCAAGAAGAGACCCACTGTCTGCTCCTCAGCTCTAGATGAAGGTTCCTTCCTCTGCTTCATTGGGAAAGGATTTGCAGCATTCCCATCGCATCTCAGGAGGAGGCGCCATCACCCGAAAGCTGAGAGGAATACCAGCGATCGTGCCAACATTTCAAAAGACTCCCATATGTCTCAGTTCACACCAGATGGACCTGATTTCCCTGCACTGCCTCGACTGTCACCACGAATATCGACTCACACCATGGCGGCACGTGTGACAGCCCTGTGCACATTGAGGGAAAGCCACAGATCCCTGTGTCAACTCGACAGGAAGCGTGATACTGCTGTTATAGCTCTGGAGGAAAGGGGATGGGCATGTCTCCACTCGAGACGAGGCCTGACTCCCCTGTGGAGATTCCACAGGAAACCCAATTTCCTTGTCAGCACTGGAGAGGAAACCTCAGGTTCCAGATTCATTTCCGGATGAGGACTTTGGACCTGGCACCGACAGGAGAGGAATCCCAAGAGGCCCCTTGCAACCCGCATGGAGACTAGCCTTTCCTGAGGCCACACGAGCCAGTCCCTAAGGCCCCCATTGTAACTCGATAGGAGCTGCTGCAACTCTAGAAAAACCAGGAGATTCTCCCCTCCTGGTGAGATGAGGCCCTTTTCCGCTGTGGCATCTCGAGGGAAATCACACCTTCCCTCTTGGACCTCGAAAGGGTCATTCACACACTTACAGCAACTCAAGATGGACTAGAACAAATAATTTCAAGATTTGTATGGAAATACATAAAACCTCGAATAGCCAAAGCAATCTTGAGAAAGAAGAATGGAACTGGAGGAATCAACTTGCCTGACATCAGGCTCTACTACAAAGCCACAGTCATCAAGACAGTATGGTACTGGCATGAAGACAGAAATATAGATCAATGGAACAAAATAGAAAGCCCAGAGATATATCCACACACATATGGACACCTCATCTGTGACAAAGGGGGCAAGAATATACAATGGAATAAAGACAATCTCTTTACCAAGTGGTGCTGGGAAACCTCGTCAACCACGGGGATGACCCAGAGAGATGTTATGGGGAGGGAGGTGGGAGGGGGGTTCATGTTTGGGAATGCATGTAAGAATTAAAGATTTTAAAATTTAAAAAATAATTTTAAAAAAAGAGCTGAAAGAAAAAATAAAACATCAACACTAAGAAAAAAAAAAAAAAAGAATGAAACTAGATCACTTTTTAACACCACACACAAAATTAAACTCAAAATGGATTAAACATCTAAACGTAAGACCAAAAACTATAAAACTCCTACAGGAGAACATAGGCAAAACACTCTCTGACATAAATCACAACAGGATGCTCTAAGTCCCGCCCCCAGAAAACTGGAAATAAAAGTAAAAATAATCAAATTGGATCTAATTAAAATTAAAAGCTTCTGCACAACAAAGGAAAATATAAGCAAGGTGAAAAGACAGCCTTCTGAATGGGAGAAAGTACTAGCAAATGAAGCAACTGACAAACAACTAATCTCCAAAATACAAGCAACTTATGCAGCTCAATTCCAGAAAAATAAACGACCCAATCAAAAAATGGGCCAAAGAACTAAATAGACATTTCTCCAAAGAAGACATACGGATGGCTAACAAAAACATGTAAAGATCCTCCACGTCACTCATTATTAGAGAAATGCAAATCAAGACCACAATGAGGTACCACTTCACACCAGTCAGAATGGCTGCGATCCAAAAGTCTGTAACCAATAAATGCTGGAGAGGGTGTGGAGAAAAGGGAACCCTCTTACACTGTTGGTGGGAATGAAATCTAGTACAACCACTATGGAGAACAGTGTGGAGATTCCATAAAATTTGCAAATAGAACTGCCTTATGGCCCAGCAACCCCACTGCTGGGCATACACACCGAGGAAACCAGAATAGAATGAGACTCATGTACCCCAATGTTCATCGCAGCACTGTCTATAATAGCCAGGACATGGAAACAACCTAGCTGTCCATCAGCAGATGAATGGATAAGAAAGCTCTGGTACATATACACAATGGAGTATTACTCAGCCTTAAAAATAATACATTTGAATCAGTTCTAATGAGATGGATGAAACTGGAGCTGATAATACAGAGTGAAGTAAGCCAGAAAGAAAAACACCAATACAGTATACTAACCAATATATATGGAATTTAGAAAGATGGTAATGATGACCATGTATGGAACACAGCAAAAGAGACACAGATGTGTAGAGCAGAATTTTAGACTCTGAGGGAGAGGGAGAGGATGGGATGATTTGGAAGAATGGCATTGAAATATGTATACTACCATGTAATAAATGAATCACCAGTCTATGTTCGATGCAGGATGCAGGATGTTTGGGTCTGGTGCACGGGCATGATCCAGAAGGATGATGTGGGATGGGATGTGGGAGGGGGGTTCATGTTTGGGAGCTCATGTACACCCGTGGAGGATTCATGTCAATGTATGCCAGAACCAATACAGTGCTGTAAAGTAAAATGAAGTAATAATAATAATTATTTCTTTTTTTTATGATGTGGGTTTAAAATTTCCAAAATAAAAGTATTCGAATATTTTGTATTAAAAGAAGTGGAAATGAGGAAGATTTAACATGGTCACAAATTATTTTTCATTTTTCCTTTTAGGAAATGAATCTATTTCTCAACCCCTGGAATCTAGGCTGATATTTAAAATAGCTTTGATCAATGGTATGACGCATAAGTGACTTTATGTGACTTTTGAGCCCAAGCCTCAAAAAGCCTTAAATTTTCACCCTGTTCTCTTGGAACACTGTTGCCATTTTGTATTAAACCTGGGCTATCATGCTAGAGAGGCTATATGGAGAAGAGTCTAGGCATAATACCTGACTGACCAAATTAACCACCAGAGCCATGAGTAAGTCCATTTGAAATATCCATCTCTGGTCACACCTCTAGGTGTGTGTGTGTGTGTGTGTGTGTGTGTGTGTGTGTGTGTGTGAGTCACTCAGCCATGTCAGACTCTTTGCAACCCATGGATTTTAGCACACCAGGCTCTTCTGTCCCTGGAATTCTCCAGGCAAGAATACTGGAGTGGATAGCCAGCCATTCCCATCTCCAGGGGATCTTCTTGACTCAGGACTGAACCTGGGTCTCCCACAGTGTGGGCGGATTCTTTACTGTCTGAGTTACCTGGAAAGCTAATCTTCCAGGAGGAGCTATGACTACCTCCGTATAAGTGACACCAAGCAAGGGCAGGAAAACCACCCAAATGAGTAAGCCAGGCCAGAAAGTAATCATGATAAAAAAAGAAAAAAAGATGATTGTTTTAAGCCATTAAGGTTTGGTGTGCTTTCTTTCAAATAACAGAACTAAAGCAGGTGATTTCTTTGAAAAATATTTTTGTATAAACAGCACCATGATAACAATAATAGTGATTTCTGTCTCAAGTTATTAATTTGTATTTCATCAACTCTCATTCTAAATACAAGAATCTAAACACAGCATATATATATATCTGTGGCTGAAGACATAGATTTCCAAACATCGAGTCCTGTATTACCAAATAAACAATCTGAATAAAGATAATTTTATTTCATTGACTATGTTCAAAAAATACTTGTTTTTATCTTGTCTAAATGAAAATAAATTTGCTTTTTCCTACCCCCCCCAAAATAAAATAAATAAAATCAAGAACAACAACAACAAAAAAAGATTAAAAAAAAAAAGAAGTTCCCCGACATACCCGTCTCCATTGGAGAGGAACACCGAGGGTCCCACCACAATTCAAAAGGAGCTCCGTTTTCCCTCCTCAGCCCAAGATGAGGGTTCCATTCCCTGATTCGTTGGGAAAGGAGTCCCAGCGTTCTGGTAGCATCTTAGGAGGTGCTCTCAACAGGAATTTCCAAAAGAACTCCAGGGATCATGCCACCATTCCAAAAGACCCCTAAATGTTTCAGTCCACTCCAGATGAACCTGATTTCCCTGCAATGCATCAACTGTCACACCCACTATCGACTCACACCATGGTGGCACATGTGACAGCCCTGTGGCACCTACAGGGAAAGCCTCAGATCCCGGTGTCAACTCGCTGGGGAGGCTGAAACTGCTGCTACAGCTTGGGAGGAAAGCGGACGTGCATGTCTCCACTCATGGAGTAAAGACAATCTCTTTAGCAAGTGGTGCTGGGAAACCTGGTCAACCACTTGTAAAAGAATGAAACTAGATCACTTTTTAACACCACACACAAAAATAAACTCAAAATGGATTAAACATCTAAACGTAAGACAAGAAACTATAAAACACTGGGAGAAGAACATAGGCAAAACACTCTCTGACATATATCACAGCAGGATCCCCTTTGATCCACCTCCCAGAGTACTGAAAACAAAAGGAAAAATAAACAAATGGGATCTAATTAAAATTAAAAGGTTCTGCACAACAAAGGAAAATATAAGCAAGGTGAAAAGACAGCCTTCTGAGTGCGAGAAAATAACAGCAAATGAAGCAACTGACAAACAACCAATCTCCAAAATATACCAGCAACTTATGCAGCTCAATTCCAGAGAAATAAACGACCAAATCAAAAAATGGGCCAAAGAACTAAATAGACATTTCTCCAAAGAAGACATACGGATGGCTAACAAACACATGAAAACATGCTCCAGGTCACTCATTATAGGAGAAATGCAAATCAAGACCACAATGAGGTACCACTTCACATCAGTCAGAATGGCTGCAATCCAAAAGTCTGCAGCCAATAAATGCTGGAGAGGGTGTGGAGAAAAAGTAACCCTCTTACACTGTTGGTGGGAATGCAATCTAGTACAGTCACTATGGAGAACAATGTGGAGATTTCTTAAAATATTGCAAATAGGACTGCCTTATGACCCAGCAACCCCACTGCTGGGCATACACACCGAGGAATCCAGAATAGAAAGAAACTCATGTACCCCTATGTTCATCGCAGCATTGTCTATAATAGCCAGGACATGGAAACAACCTAGCTGTCCATCAGCAGATGAATGGACAAGAAAGCTCTGGTACATATACACAATGGAGTATTACTCAGCTATGAAAAATAATACATTTGAATCAGTTCTAATGAGATGGATGAAACTGGAGCCGATTACACAGAGTGAAGTAAGCCAGAAAGAAAAAACACCAATATAGTATACTAACACATATATATGGAATTTAGAAAGATGGTAATGATGACCATGTATGCAACACAGCAAAAGAGACACAGATGTGTAAGGCAGACTTTTAGACTCTGAGGGAGAGGGAGAGGGTGGGATGATCTGGGAGAATGGCATTGAAACATTTACACAATCATGTAAGAAACGAATTGCCAGTCTATGTTCGATCAGGATACAGGATGCTTGGGGATGGTGCAAGGGGAAGATCCGGAAGGATGATGTGGGGTGGGAGGTGGGAGGGGGGTTCATCTTTGGGAGCTCATGTACACCTGTGGCGGATTCATGTCATTGCATGCCAGAACCAATACAGTGCTGTAAAGTAAAATGAAGTAAAAATAATAATAAAGAAAAGAAGTTCTCTGACACATCCGTCTCCACTCGAGAGGAACACCGAGGGTCCCGCCACAATTCAAGAGGAGCCCCGGTGTCCCCTCCTCAGCTCGAGATGAGGGTTCCTTTCTCTGCTTTGTCGCGAAAGGACCATCACATCTCAGGAGGAGGGGCTCTCAGCAGGAAAGTGGAGAAGAACTCCAGGTGTGGTGCAGCATTCCAAAAGACCCCCCAAAGTCTCAGTCCACTCCAGATGAACCTGATTTCCCTGCACTGCCTCGACTGTCACCCAGAGTATCGACCCACATCATGGTGGCATGTGTGATAGCCCTGTGGCACCTGGAGGGAAAGACACAGATCCCTGTGTCATCTCACCAGGATGCCTGACACTGCTGCTTCAGCTCGGGAGGAAAGTGGACGTGCATGTCTCCACTCAAGACGAGGCCTGGCTCCACTGTGGAGACTCCAGAGGAACACCAACATCCATATCAGCACTGGAAAGGAAACCTCAGTTTCCAGCCTCAGCTCCAGATGAGGTGTTAGCATCTGGCACCGACTGAGAGGAATCCTGAGAAGCCCCTCGCAACTCGGATGGACACTGGCCTTTCCTGAAGCCACACGAGCGGGTTCCTGATGTCTTCGTCTTAACTCTAGTGGGACCTGCCTCAATTCCAGAAAGACCAGGAGATTCTCCCCTCCAGGAGAGATGAGGCCCTTTTCCACTGAGGCATCTCAAGGGAAATCACACCTTCCCTCTTGAACCTGGAAAGGGTCCTTCACACACTTGCTGCCACTCAAGAAGTTCCCCGACATACCCGTCTCCACTCGAGAGGAACATCGAGGGTCCCGCCACAACTCAAGAGGAGCCCTGTTGTCCCCTCCTCACCTCGTGATGAGGGTTCCTTTCCCTGCTTCATCGGGAAAGGATTCCTGGCATTCCTGTCGCATTTCAGGACGAGGAACTCTCAACAATGAGAGGGTAATAAGCAAGAAGGCCAGGGGTCTCCAAATGGAGGAAATAGCTGTAAGTGTCATACATTTTATCTCTCTTAAGGGGATGGAGGAAACAAACTAGTGATATTTTTTCCTTCTCTATACAAATGTAAAAGGAGTTTTCTCTTAAAATTATGTGTTGTCATAATAATATCTGGTTTCACCTGAAGTTAACCAATGCCTTTTTCTTATGGAAATGTTTACCTTAAACTATGCTAATGTATTATACATTTACCCCAAACTCTGTCTTCAAGTCGGTTCCGCCTTTTGGGCTCAGAACCTAGTTGATAATCCAGCATGTTATATTCCGATATTGTTCCTCTAATCTATGTAAATGAAACTATTTGTTTGGTGATCTGCCCATCTTCAAGATTGAATTTAGTCATTTTTGGCACAAGATAAACCAGTTGGAGCCAAGGTTATCCCAAAATACTTCTTATGGGTGAAGGGCCTGGTGCCATTCTAAGGTTTGAGACATTCCTTTCTTTCTTTAACAGACTGCTGGTTTCTAAATAACATCCAGGTAAAGACTAGCAGGGGGTATTCTTTCTGCTCCCTTCTGATGCCTATGTCAGAAGCTTTCTCTATCTCCTTTATACTTTAATAAAACTTTATTACACAAAAGCTCTGATCGATCAAGCCTCGTCTTTGGCCTTGGATTGAATTCTTCTCCTCCGGGGGCCAAGAATCCCGGTGTCATAATTCCACAACAACCTTTCATCCTGCAGGCTTGTTTGGGATCCTTCAGGACAAGGTAAGGATGCTTGGAGCTCTAGTTCTTTGTTCTCTTAGCGAACACATTTTGTGCTATGCTTTACTAACTCTACGGTGTGCTTGTGTGAATGAATGACATGCCCTGAGTGAAGCAAGTGAGGAGTCCTGCTCTGTTGTTCTACGGTGATCTCATACGGCTTATGGCCGAAATCTGTCGGGGGTTTCTACCGACCTGCCTAGGCCAAGAGGCACCCAATGTCTCCTTTGGGAACCTACCAGGAATGGGCAAAGTGTGTAGACTGAACTCTCCTTTCTCGGTCAAACCTTTTGGTCTCTTTGACCATTTCATAACTCCTTGGGAATTAGAAGTACTAACTTAATCTATCGGATCATAGATTTTCAAGGGAGTTGTGATCTATACTGTTACTGTGTACTGTGGCAAACTTGGATTGGTAGTCAAGAAAGTGCCTAGCCTCACTTGGAATCCAAAGTTTGGAAGCTAGATGGCGCTTTAGCCCCAAGAACATCTCGGAGGTTAAAGGTTACTCAGATTGGGACTGCAGTGTTGTTGTTGTTGTTGTTGTTTTTTCCCTTTGGTAACACTGGCTCTTATTGGACCAGAGGAGGCTCTTATACTGGTGTGGTGATGCTTGAAAAGAACACCCCAGCTTTATGTTCATATTGGTCTTGTTGTGGTCAGGAATATACTCAGGGTCATGGACAGGCACTCAGGTGATGAATGTTCCCCCCAGCGGTCTTAGCTTGGGAGGCATTCTGCAAGGTTACTCTGATTGCACCCTGGGTGGCATCAGAGGCAAGCAAGGTTAAAAGTGTAGAGCTGGACGTCAGTTAGAGATGCTATCAGGTCTACCCGTGGTACATCCCCACCCCATCTCAGTGGTAGAACCAGGAGTCGACGGCACCTGCGTCAGTAAGGGACAGACTAAGTCCGACCAGGAAGGAAAAGCTTTTGGTGTAAAGTCTGTCTACACCCCCATCTAGAGCAGGGAGGGACGCCTCCAGTAGAAAAATGGCGCTGATCACTTTTTTCTCTCTTACAGATGGGAGCTAGCAATTCCAGCCTCACTCCTTTGAACTGTATCCTGAAAAACTGGGATAGATTCAATCCCCAGGGCTTAAAGAAGACACACCTAGTCTTCCTATGTGATACTGCATGACCATGGTATCCATTGGAGGACGGCGAACGGTGGCCGGTTGGAGGGTCTCTTAAGTATAATACTGTTTTACAGTTAGACCGGTTCTGTAAGGAACAAGGGAAACGGGTAGAAGTAGCATATGTGTTGCCCTTTTTCTCTCTGCGAAGTATGCCAGACTTATGTCCTAAGGGTATAGATTTGGGCGTGAAACCTTCAGCTCCCTCCTGTCCTCCTATTTTCCCCCGTACCCAGGGGTCCAAGCTGAGCTAACTGAAAGCCAGAAAACCCCCCTCAGAATGGCTGCTTTGGTCTCAGTGGAAACCCAAACTGAGATTCAAACTGCTTTGGTCTCAGTGGAAATTCAAACTGGAATTCAAACTGCTTTGGTCTCAATGGAATCCCAAACTGAGATTCAAACTGCTTTGGTCTCAATGGAAACCCAAACTGAGATTCAAACTGCCCACGTGGAGGTCCAAACAACTCCTGTCTCAGTACAACCTCAGAATACTCTGGTTTCAGTACAAACTTAGACCATCGAAGTTAGAGATGAAATGGAGGACAGGGGACAAAGAGAAAAAGAAAAACAGGTTTATCCAGTCTATCCCTGGAATCATATGCACAGAACAGCCAGAGAGACTGAGGAACAGCCACACAAGCTGTTGCCTCTTTATGAAACACTCACCAGGAGAAATAATCAGTCTATGAGAGTTAATAAGCCTTTTTCTTATCAAGAAATACAAAGAATCAAGGAGGACCTGGGAGACTATTTAGAGGACCCAGAAAAATATATTAGAGCTTTTAAAGGTGTTACTCTGCTTTATGACCTTACTTGGAAGGATGTGATGTATATCTTGGGAAAAATGCTGACTCCTGACTCAAAGACTCGAGTTTTGGGAAAAGTGATTGCTTATGGAGATAAATGGCTTGGTAATTAATTAGTAGGGAAGAGGGAGGACGAGATAGCAGCCCTCCCCACTGGGAATCAGGCGGTCCCAATTATAGAACCAGACTGGAACTACAACACAGCTAGTGGAAGATGGGATCATTTTGTCAGATGTATTCTTGAAGGACTCAGGTAGGCACGTTCTAAGCCTTTAAACTATAGCAAATTGGCAGACAAAGAACGGGAGGAGAAGGATGCTCCTGGTAAATTCCTAGATAGACTAAGAGAAGCTCTTCGCAGATTCACTGTGATTGATCCCGAAAGTGAAGAAGGAAAAGTGATCTTAAAAGATAGATTTCTCACTCAGTCGGCTCCAGATATCCGCCATAAGCTACAAAAACGGGTGTATGGACCAAATCAGTCTTTAGATACTCTGTTACAACTGGCTCAGACAGTCTATTATGGTAGGGCATATGAGGAAAAGAAAGAAAGGCAAAGAAAGACAAAGGAAAAGGCGGAAGCCTTCACAATGGCTATGAAAAACGCTCTTAAGCAGCCAGAGAAAAATGCCCAGAGGGACCCAGGTGAAAAGGGATGGACTTGCTATTACTGTGGAAAGGAGGGGCGCCTCAAGCGGGATTGCCCTCAGACATCTAAGCCGCCCCCAGCTCCGTGTCCGGCCTGCAAAGGACCGCACTGGAAGAGAGACTGCCCTCAGAGGTGTAGGTCTCCGGGGTCGGACTCTCAAGACAATCAGGACTGAAGGTGTCCGGGGGTCCCCACACAAGCTCCCATCCTAATTACACCTGAGGAACCTCTGGTATTAATAATTGTGGGGGGCCAATCCATCAATTTCCTTTTAGATACTTGGGCAACTTACTCTGTGCTTACTGAAGTCCCTGGCCCACTTTCTTCCCGATCCGCTTCCGTAATGGGACTGTCTGGACGAGCCAAAAGGTATTATTTCAGTTATTCTTTATCTTGCAACTGGTATTCTGTGCTATTTTCACACGAGTTTCTGATCGTGCCAGAATCTCCTTCACCCCTTTTGGGGAGGGTTATACTGAGCAAGGTCCATGCCTCTGTTTTTATGAATATGGAGCCCTCCCTTTCTCTTCCTCTAGTTGAACAAAATGTAAATCCTAGAGTATGGGCTGATGGAAAATCTGTGGCTTGAGCACAAAATGCTATTCATGTAGTTGTCAAGCTCAAAGACCCACACTTATTTCCACATAAAAAGCAGTATCCTCTGAAACCTGAGGTTAAGGAAGGGTTAAAACCCATCTTTGAAAATTTAAAGGAACAGGGACTATTAATTCCCTGTAACAGTCCTTGCAACAATCCTATTTAGGGTATAAAGAAATCAAATGGTAAATGGAGAGTAGTTCAAGATTTACATATAATAAATGAGGCTGTAGTTCCTTTACACCCCGAGGTGCCTAATTCTTATACTCTATTGTCTGAAATTCCTGAACGAGCCAAATATTTCTCAGTAATTGATTTAAAATTGATGCCTCTATTCAGTGCCTTTGGCAGAAGAAAGTCAATTTCTATTTGCCTTTGAAGACCCTGCGCAGCCAGCTTCTCAGTTACCCTGGACAGTTTTGCCCCAGGGATTTCATGACAGTCCTCACTTATTTTGACAAAGTTTGTCACGGGATCTACAAAACTTTAATAGCTCTGAAGCAGTGGCGTTACAATATGTAGATGATATTTTCCTCTGTGCTGAGACAGAGGAAGCTTGTTAGCGAGCCTCAGAAGATCTCTTAAACTTTCTGGCAGGCTGTGGTTATAAGACATCAAGAGAAAAGGCTCAGCTTTGTCAACAATCAGTTAGATATCTGGGCCTAATAATATCAGAAGGGACTAGGGCCATAGGCCCTGAGAGAATTAAGCCTATACTAAATCATTCCCTACCTATGACTTTAAGACAATTGAAAGGAATTTTGGGAATCACAGGATACTGTTGCATTTGGATTCCGGGTTATGGGGAACTTGCCCGGCCTTTATATAAACTTAGAGGTGAAACTCAGCAGGCCGAAACTGACAAACTGGTTTGGTCACCAGAAACTCAAAAGTTTCTTCAAACTGCTCTCCAGCAAGCTCCAGCTCTGAGCTTGCCCACTGGGTCAGAATTTAATTTGTCACTGAAAGGAAAGGTATGGCCTTGGCAGTTTTGACACAACCTCGAGGGTCTCACCAGCAACCTATTGCTTATCTAAGCAGAGAATTAGATGTAATTTCACGTGGGTGGCCCCACTGCCTAAGAGTAATTGGGGCAGTGGCTTTATTAGCACCTGAAGCTTTAAAAATAATTAATGGATGAAACTTTACTGTACTGACTTTTCATGATGTCAGTGGAATCTTAAATTCTAAGGTTAATATTTGGATGACAGACAGTAGGCTTCTTAAATATCAGTCATTGTTGTAAGAAGGACCAGTAACTAAGCTTAAAGTGTGGAAATTTAAATCCTGCCACTTTCTTTCCTGAGAAGGAAAATGAAACACCTGATCACAATTGTTCTCAATTCCTAACTTTAAACTATGCAGCTCTGGAAGATCTAGTGGATACCACATTAGATAATCCTGACATGGAAATATTTACAGATGGCAGTTCTTTTGTCAGGATGGAAAGCATAAAACAGATTATGCCGTGGTGACTGCTGAACAGGTTTTGGAAGCAAAATCTCTCCCCCAGGGAACCAGTGCTCAGTTAGCAGAGCTTGTGGCTCTGACTCGAGCTGTAGAATTAAGCATAGGACAGCGGGTAAATATCTACACTGATTCTAAGTATGCTTATTTGACTTTACATGCTCATGCTGCAATATGGAAAGAAAGACAGTTTAAAACAGCAATAGGAGAACCTATTAAGCATTTCAGAGAGATCAAGAGACTTTTAACTGCTATATATTGTCCTAAAGAAGTAGCTGTTATGCATTGCAAAGGGCACAGTAGGGATGGGAGTAAAGTAGCCGAAGGTAATCAGCTGGCTGACTGTCAAGCCAGGAAAGCAGTACTTTACGAAATCCCTTCACTGCAGACACCTTTGATCTGGACAGGTCCTGTGGAACAGGAAAAACCACAATATGCTGAGGAAGAATTAGAAAGATATGAAAATAGAGGAACACAGATTACTGATAAAAGATGGTTACAGTCTGAGGATGGACGATTAATAATTCCTGTAATGCTCAATGGAAAATTCTTAAGGGTTTACACCAGAGTTTTCATTTGGGTGCAGAGAGTACTTAACAAATGGCTTCTCGTTTGTTTGAAGGTAAAAATGTAATGAAAACTTTAAAGAATATTATCAAAAGGTGTGGAGTTTGTCAGAAAAATAACCCAAAGACTGAAAAGCTAGCAAAACCTGGATTGCAAAGAAGTGGGAAGTATCCTGGAGAGGACTGGGAAATTGATTTTACTCATATGCCAAAAGCTAATGGATATTCTTGCTTAAAGTTTGGGTAGATACTTTTACTGGATGGATTGAGGCTTTTCCCTGTCGGAGTGAACAGGCTAAGGAGGTTATAAAGATTTTAATCCATGGAATTATCCCCAGGTTTGGGCTGCCACGAAGCCTTCAGAGTGACAATGGCTCCACCTTTAAAGCTGCTGTAACTCAGGGGGAATCTAAAGCTCTAGGAATAGAATATCACTTACACTGTTCCTGGAGACCCTTATCCTCAGGAAAGGTTGAAAAAGCTAATGATATTATCAAAAGACATCTGTGCAAATTAACTCAAGAGACACAGGATAATTGGATTAAAGTCCTACCCATAGCTTTAATGAGGGCTAGAACTGTCCCCAGAAAGGAGGGACTGTCCCCCTTTGAATGTATTTATGGAAGGCCTATCTTATGCACAGACATTGTCATAGACCCTGAAGCCTTGGAATTAACTAGTTATGTAACTCAGCTCTCAGCTTTTCAACAGGCATTAACAGAACTCCAGGAGATGACTCCTGACTCCGCCTCTGAGTCAAGCAAGCCTCTATTTGAGCCAGGAACTGAGGTCCTCATAAAACCTTTGGGATCTGGGGGCCCATCCCTCTAGCCCCTTTGGGAAGGCCCTTACCAGGTTATTCTTTCTTCTCCCACAGCTGTCAAAGTGCCAGGGACTGATTTGTGGGTACTTCACACTCGAGTTAACAGGTGGCATCCTGACCAAAACTAAGTGACATATTTTTATGTCTTTACTTTCTATTCTATGACTTTGTACTTTTCAGATGGGCCTAATAATCTATGTGAGCTTACTTCTGCTGACTCCAAACATCCTGTGTCTGCCGTTTGAGCCTCAAGACAATGCCTTCCTGTCCTGGGCTCACTCCTATGCTGCATTCCACAATCGGTCTAACTGCTGGGTCTGTGGAGCACTCCCCTCTTCATCAGTGGAAGGCTTCCCATGGTGGACATCTCCACTTCAAGGAAAAGACTTTCTCCAAGTGTGTGAATACCTTCGACAGCAATTACATGTGATGCCTCTCCTTCATCTGATGACATCTACTAACCCTTAAATGGACTGGTGCAACACTTTGTACTTTAACTATAGACATAATGTGACTTTTAATTTTGATTTTAACTTGTTTTTATTGTTTGCTCCCTGCAAATGTAACTGTATAACTGGATTTGTTTCTAGCCGCATGAAAGCTTTCAAGTTACAAATGGTTGCTCAAATTCCTGCTACTGCAGCAGCTGCCTGCAACTACGATTTTGGGCCCCTGATTCAGATATCCTCAATATGAGGATTAGGCGAATATGTTGCCTCCCCAATTTAGGGACAGTGCCCCTTCTCAGCTCCAAAGCAGTTATGGAACGAAAATGATGCCTCTTTTCCCTAGGCAACATAATTCTCCTAAAAGAAAATGGAGGAATGAGAGGATAATAGGCAGGAAGGCCAGGGGTCTCCAAATGGAGGAGATAGCCTCCAAATGTCAGACATTTTATCTCTCTTAAGTGGCAGGAGGAAACAAACCAACGATATATTTTCCTTCTCTATACAGATTTAAAAGGAGGTTTCTCTTAAAATTCTGTGTTGTCATAATAATACCTGGTTTCACCTGAAGTTAACCAATGCCTTTTTCTTATGGAAATGTTTATCTTAGGCTATGCTAATGTACTATGCATTTAGCCCAAACCCTGCCTTCAAGTCGGTTCCGACTTTTGGGCTCAGAACCTACTTGATAAACAGGAATGTTATACTCCAATATTGTTTCTATAATCTATGTAAATGAAATTATTTGCATGGTGATCTGCCATTCTTCAAGAATGGAGTTAATAATTTTATGGCCCAAGATAAACCATCTGGAGTCTAAGTTATCCCAAAATACATCTTATGGGTGAGGGGCCTGGTGCCATTCTAAGTTTTGAGACATTCCTTTCTCTCATTAACAGACTGCTGGTGACTATATAACGTCCAGCTAAAGACAAGCAGGGGGTACTCTTTATGCCCTCTTCTAATGCCTATGTCAGAAGCTTTCTCTATCTCATGTATATGTTTATAAAACTTTATTACAAAAATCTCTGCGCAATCAACTCCTCTTTGGCCCCAGATTGAATTCTTCTTCTCTGGGGGCCAAGAATCCCGGAGTTGTAATTCAACAACAACCTTTCAACAGGAAAGTCCAGAGAAACTCCAGGGGTCGTGCCACCATTCCAAAAGACCCCCAAATGTTTCAGTCCACTCCAGATGAATCTTATTTCCCTGTACTGCCTCGACCGTCACCCCGAGTATCCACTCACACCACGGTGGCACGTGTGAAAACCATGTGGAACCTTGAAGGAGAGCCATAGATCCCTGTGTCAACACAACGGGAAGAATGGCGCTGCTTCTACAACTCGGGAAGAAAGCGGACGTGCATATCACCACTCGAGACGAGGCCTGACTCCCCTGTAGAGACTCCCAAGAAACCACAAGATCTATGTCAGCACTGGAAAGGAAACCTGAGGTTCCAGCCTCAGCTCAAGACGAGGACTTAGGATCCGGCACCGACTGGAGGGATCCCGAAAGGCCACTCGAAACTTGCATGGAGACTGGCCTTTCCTGAGGCCACACGAGCGGGTCACTGAGGTCCCCGTCGTAACTCGAGAGGGACCTGCCGCAACTCGATAAAAACCAGAAGATGCTCCCCTCCAGAGCAGATGAGGTGCTTTCCCAATGTGGCATCTCGAGGAAAATCTCATGTTCCCTCATGGATCTCAAAAGGGAAATTCACATCCTTTCTGCAAGTCAAGAAATTCCCAAACATACCTGTCTGCGCTCGAGAGGATCACCAAGGATCCTGCCACAACTCAAGAAGTGCCCCGTTGTCACCTCCTCAGCTCTAGATGAAGGTTCCTTTTCCTGCTTCGTCAGGAAAGGATTCCTGGTGTTCCCGTCGCATCTCAGGAGGAGGCGCTCTCAACAGGAAAGTTGAGAGGAACTCCAGGGGTCGTGCCACCATTTCAAAAGACCCCCCCCCCACTGTCTCAGTCCACACCAGATGAACCTGATTTCCATGCACTGCCTCGACTGTCACTCTAAGTATCGACTTACACCACAGTGGCACGTGTGAGAGCCCTGTGGCCCCTCGAGGGAAAGCTACAGATCCCTGTGTAAACTAGATGGGAAGAATGACACTGCTGCTACAACTCGGGGGGAAAGCAGAAGTGCATGTCTCCACTTGAGATAAGGCCTGACTCCCCTGTGGAGCCTCCAGAGGAACCCCAAGAGCCATGTCATCACTGAAGAAGAAACCTCAGGTTCTGGCCTGAGCTCCAAACAAGGACTTAGCAGTGGCACTGACTGGAGAGGAATGTCAAGAGTCCCCTAGCAACTCACATGAAGACTGGCCTTTCCTGAGACTACACGAGCGGGTCCTTGAGGTCCCCAATGTAACTCGAGAGGGACCTGCCACATCTCGAGAAAAATTAGGAGATTCTCCCCTCCAGGCGAGATGAGGCACTTTTCCACTGTGGCATCTCAAGGGAAATCACACCTTCCCTCTTGGACCTCGATAGGTTCCTTCACACACTTGCTGCAACTCATGAAGTTCCCTGACATACCCATCTCCACTCTAGAGGAACACCGAGGATCCCACCAAAACTCAAGTGGAGCCCCGTTGTCCCCTCCTCACCTGGAGATGAAGGATTCTTTCCCTGCTTCGTTGGGACTGATTCCTGCAGTTCCCGTCGCATCTGAGGAGGAGGCACTCTCAACAGGAAATTCGAGAGGAACTCCAGGGGTCGTGCCACCATTTCAAAAGACCCCCAAATGTCTCAGTCCACTCCAGATGAACCTGATTTTCCTGCACTGCCTCAACTGTCACCCCGAGTATCGACTCATACCACGGTGGCACGTGAGACAGCCCTGTGGCCCCTAGAGGGAAAGCTACAGATCCCCGTGTCAACTAGACTTGAAGACTGGGACTGCTGACACCACTGGGGAGGAAAGCGGACGTCCATGTCTCCACTCGAGAAGAGGCCCTTCTCCCCCGTGGAGACTCCAGAGGAACCCCAGTATCCATGTTAGCACTGAAGAGGAAACCTCAGGTTCTGGCCTTAGCTCCAGACGAGAACTTAGGACCCGGCACCAACTGGAGAGGAATCCTGAGAGTCCCCTAGCAACTTGCATGGAGACTGGCCTTTCTTGAGGCCACATGAGCGGGTCCCTGAGGTCCCCATCGTAACTTGAGAGGGACCTGCCACAACTCGTGAGAAAACAGGAAATTATCCCCTCCATTCAAGATGAGGCCCTTTTCCGCTGTGACGTCTCGAGGGAAATCACACCTTCCCTCTTGGACCTCGAAAGTTTCCTTCACACCCTTGCTGCAACTCAAGAAGTTTCCTGACACACCCATCTCCACTTGAGAGGAACACTAAGGGTCCTGCCAAAACTCAAGAGGAGCCCCGTTTTCCCCTCCTCGCTCGAAATGAGGGTTCCTTTCCCTGCTTCGTTGGGAAATGATTCGCTGCATTCCCATCACATCTCAGGAGGAGGCACTCTCAACAGGAAAGTTGAGAGGCACTTCAGGTGTCATACCACTGCCGGGATTCAGCCCCGTTTGATCCAGGAAATCGAAATGTGGACAGTGTTGGCCAGGAAAAGCTTATTTATTTATTAATAAAAAATTAGTTTAGAGAGAAATAATGTAGTATGAAAATTAACTGGAGAAAGAATGCAGAATATCTTGGTTTGCGTGGGAAGGCAATAAAGTTCCAGAGAAGGAGCTTGCACCATCTACTTTAGGTCTCCAGCATCCTCTTGAATATCAGGGGCTGCCCCGCCTTGGGCTCTCCCTCACGTGGATCTTAAAAGCCGGGACATGTATGTGGACATGGTGAGCCTCCACGCTCAAGATGACAATTCAGCCAGAAATTAGAGAGGAGACACGGGGGACACCAGTCCAGTGACTGGCCCATCTTCTATTGTTCAGAAGGCCTTTTATACTTTTTTTATTATACCTAGAGATCAGTGGGTAACACAAAGTTATTCAGCGTTAGCAGCCCAGACTCTTATCAAAACCAGGCTTTTCTCTCTGCATACCTAGTTGTATACACAAATCTTAGGTAATTTACATCATCTTCTGGCCAAAAGGGCCAATTAACATTTTACAGCCTTTTTTCTGATAAGGGTTTGTCAACCAGAAAACTTATTTGTGTTGATCTTCCCAAAGTCTGGTGCCACTCTCAGAAAGCACTAAATAAAGTTACATTCCTACATAGCAAGGACACAAGAGGAGTGCAGTGATACATAACAAAGAGAAAAGTAATTAACTCAAAAGTCTAGAGTTGCTAACATCAAAACTATTATATATCGTTTCCATATCCCGTTTACATTGATTAACATCCTCCCAGGTGCCTAAAAGATAAAGAATATGGAGGCCGACAGCAATCATAGACTCAACAGTGAAATCCTGTCACCAATATGATATTTAGCTCTTAGAAAAGGCTATGTATATTAAGACGCTTTAAGGTCTGTGCCTCTCATGGTTGGGGGGCTGTAAGCAATTCACAAGCTTTAAGAGGTTCCGGGGACCTGTTAGGCAAGCTAGAGAACTATCAGAGGGGTTTTAACTGAAACATCCCTTTCAAATGCAGAAGACTAAAGCCCTGATTTGACTTTTTCCAGAGAATATTAGAAGAGCGGAAAAGCAGGCAGATTCTTTTTTTTGAGGGGGGGGGGGGTTGGAAGCTCAGGAAATTCCTGGGGGAAAACCTGAGGTCTGATTAGCCTTGCCATCAGAGCTCTGCTGCATGAACTTGTCACGGATGGAATTCTTCATGCTGGCTCCCGGCATGTCACCATTCCAGAGACCACCAAAAGTCTCAGTCCACTCCAGATGAACCTGATTTCCATGCACTGCCTCGACTGTCACACCGAGTATAGACTCACACCACAGAGGCACGTGTGACAGCCCTGTGACAGCTCGAGGGAAACCCACAGATCCCTGTGTCAACTCACCGGGAAGCCTGAAACTGATGCTACAGCTTGGGAGGAAAGTGGAAGTGCATGTCTCCACTCGAGATGAGGCCTGACTTCCCTGTGGAGACTTCAGAGGAAACGCAAGATCCATGTCAGCACGGGAGAGGAAACCTTAGGTTGCGGCTTGAGCTCCAGACAAGGACTTAGGACCCAGCACTGACTGGAGAGGAATCTCGAGAGGCCCCTCACAACTCGCATGGAGATTGGCCTTTCCTGAGGCCACACGAGCGGGTCCCTGAGGTCCCCGTCGGAACTAGAGAGGGACCTGCTGCAACTCAAGGAAAACCAGGAAACGCTCACCTCCAGGTGAGATGAGGCCCTTTTTTGCTGCGGCATCTTGAGGGAAATCACACCTTCCCTCTTGGACCTTGAAAGGGTCCTTCACACCCTTGCTGCAACTCAAGAAGTTCCCCGACATACCCATCTCCACTCGAGAGCAACACCGAGGGTCCCGCCAACATCAAGAGGAGTCCCGTTTCCGACTCAGAGCTCGAGATGAGGTTTCCTTTCCCTGCTTCGTCGGGAAAGGATTCCCAGCATTCCCGTCACATCTCAAGAAGAGGCGCTCTCAACAGGAAAGTTGAGAGGAACTCAAGGGGTCGTGCCAGCATTCCAAAAGACCCCCAAATGTCTCAGTCCAATCCAGAGGAACCTGATTTCCCTGCATTGCCTCGACTGTCACCCCGAGTATAGACTCACACCATGACGGCAGGTGTGAAAGTCATGTGGCACCTCAAGGGAAAGCCAGAGATCCCTGTGTCAACTCATTGGGAAGACTGACACTGCTGCTACAGCTTGGGAGGAAAGCGGAAGTGTAAGTCTCCAGTGGAGAGAAGGCCTGACTTCTGTTTGGAGACTTCAGAGGAACACCAAGATATGTGTCAGCACTGGAGAGGAAAACTCAAGTTCTGACCTCAGCTCCAGACGAGGACTTAGGACCCGGCACTGATGGAGAGGAATCCCGAGAGAGCCCTCACAACTCGAATGGAGACTGGCATGTCCTGAGGCCACACAAGCGGGTCCCTGAGGTCCCTGTCTTAACTCCAGTGGGACCTGCTGCAACTCCAGTAAAACCAGGATATTTTCTCCTCCAGGCGAGATGAGACCCTTTTCTGCTGCCGGGTCTCGAGGGAAATCACACTTTCCCTCTTGGACCTCAAATAAGTCTTTTACACCCTTACTGCAACTCAAGAAGCTCCCCGACATACCTGTCTCAACTCGAGAGTATCACCGAGGGTCCCGCCACAACTCAAGATGAGCCCCGTTGACCCCTCCTTAGCTCGAGATGAGGGTTCCTTTCCATGCTTCATGGGAAAGGATTCCTGGCTTACCCGTGGCATCTCAGGAGGAGGTGCTCTCAACAGGAAAATCGAGTGCAACTCCAGGTACATGCCACCATTTTAAAAGACCACCAAATATTTCAGTCTAACCCAGATGAACCTGATTTCTGTGCACTGCCTGGACTGTCACCCCGAGTATCGACTCACACCACGGTGGCAGGTGTGAGAGCCCTGTGACACCAGGAAGGAAAGCCACAGATCCTTGTGCCAACTCGACGGGAAGCCTGACACTGCTGCTCCAACTTGGGAGAAAAGCGAATGTGCAAGGCTCCGCTCTAGACGAGGCCTGACTCCCCTGTGAATCCTCCAGAGAAACCCCAAATCCATGTTCACGTTGGAGAGGAAATCTCATGTTCAGGCCTCAGCTCCAGATGAGGAGTTACGACCCAGCCCCAATTGGAGAGGAATCCTGAGAGGCTCCTCGCAACTCGCAAAGAGAGTGGCTTTTCCTGAGGGCACAAGAGCGGGTTGATGAGGTCCCCTTCGTAACTCGAGAGGGACCTGCCGAAACTCGAGAAAAACCAGGAGACACTCACCTCCAGGTGAGATGAGGCCCTTTTTTGCTGCGGCGTCTTGAGGGAAATCACACCTTCCCTCTTGGACCTTGGAAGGGTCCTTCACACCCTTGCTGCAACTCAAGAAGCTCCGCTACATACCATCTCCACTCGAGAGGAACACCGAGGGTCTGCCACAACTCAAGAGGAGCCCTGTTGTCCCCTCGTCACCTCGTGATGAGGGTTCCTTTCATTGCTTCTTGGGGAAAGAATTCCCGGTGTTCTGGTCCCATCTCAGAAGGAGGCCCTCTCAACAGGAAAGTCTAGAGGAACTCCAGGGTCGTGCCACCATTTTAAAGCCCTCCAAAATCCTCAGTCCACTCCAGGTGAACATGATTTGCCTGCATTGTCCCGACTGTCACCCCTAGTATCGACTCACAACACGGTGGCACGTGTGACAGCGCTGTGGGAATGCCTCGAGGGAAGGCCACAGATCCCTGTGTCAAAGCAATGGGAAGCCTGACACTGCTGGTACAGCTGGGGAGGATAGAGGGCATAAATGTCTCCAGTCGAGACGAGGCCTGACTCCCCTGTGGAGACTCTAGAGGAACCACAGGATCCATGTCAGGACTGGAGAGGAAACCTCAGGTTCCTGCCGTGGCTCTCGACCAGGACTTAGGACCCGACACCGGCTGGAGAAGAATCCCAAGAGGGCCCTAGGATTCTCATGGAGACTGGCCTTTCCTGAGGCCCCACTAGCGGGTCACTGAAATCTCCGTCATAACTCGAGAGGAAACTACCACAACTCCAGAAAAACCAGGATGTTCTCCCCTCCAGGCAAGATGAGGCCCTTTGCTCGCAAGGAGACAGGCCTTTTCTAAGGCCACACAAGCGGGTCCCTGAGGTCCCGCTCATAACTCGAGAGGTATCCGCATCAACTTGAGAAAAAGCAGGAGGTTCTCCACTTCAGGCTATATGAGGCCCATTTCCGCTGCTGCGTCTCGAGGGAATCACACCTTCCCTCTTGAATCAGGAAAGGGTCCTTCACAAGCTTGCTGTAACTCAAGAATTCCCGACTAACCCATCTACACTCGAGAGGAATACCGAAGGTCACTCCAAACTCAAGAGGAGCCCAGTTGTCCCCTTGTCACCTTGAGATGAGGATTCCTTTCCCTGCTTCTTGGAGAAAGAATTCCCGGCGTTCATGTCGCATTTCAAGAAGAGGCGCTCTCCACAGGAAAGTCGAGAGGAATTCTATGGGTCGTGCTACCATTCCAAAAGACGCCCAAAGGTCTCAGTCCACTCCAGAGGAACCTCATTTCCCTGCATTGCCTCGACTGTCACCCTGAGTATCGACTCACACCATGGTGGCACGTGTGACAGCCCTGTGGGCAAGCCTCCAGGGAAAGCAGCAGATCCCTGTGTGAAGTCAACGGAAAGCCTGATACTGCTGCAACAGCTCAGAAGGAAAACAGACGTGCATGTGTCCACTGGAGACGAGGCCCCACTCCCCTTTGGAGACTCCAGGGGAACCCCAAATTCCATGTCAGCACTGGAGAGGAAAACACAGGTTCCGGTTTTGGCTCCAGACGAGGACTTAGGACCCGGCACCGACTGGAGAGACGCTCCTCACAACTCACATAGAGACTGGCCTTTCCTGAGGCCCCACGAGCTGGTCACTTAAATATCCATCGTAACTCGAGAGGAAACTGCCAAAACTCCAGAAAAACCAGGATGTTCTTCCCTCCAGGCGAGATGAGGCCCTTTTCAACTGGAGCATCTCGAGGGAAATCACAACTTCCCTCTTGAACCTTAAAAGGGTACTTCACACCGTTGCTGCAACTCAAGAAGTTCTGTAACATATCCATCTCCACTTGAGATGAACACCGAGGGTCGTGTCAAACTAAAGAAGAGCCCTGTTTCCCTCTCTTTTGCTCGAGATGAGGGTTCCTTTTCCTGCTTCGTAGGAAAAGGATTCCCGGCATTCCCGTCGCATCTCAAGAGGAGGCGATCACAACAAGAAAGTCGAGAAGAACTCCAGAGTTGGTGCCACCATTCCAGACGACCCCCAAATGTCTCAGGCCACTCCAGAGGAACCTGATTTCCCTCCAATCCTCGACTCTCACCCCAAGTATCGATTCACACCACGGTGGCACTTGTGAAAGCCTTATCATAAAGCCTCTAGGGAAAGCCACAGATCCCTGTATCAATGCGACAGGAAGCCTGACACTGCTGATACAGCTTGGGAGGAAAGCGGACGTGCATGTCTCCACTTGAGACGAGGTCTGACTCCCCTGTGGAGTCTCCAGAGGAACCCCAAGAATCAGGTCAGCACTGGAGAGGAAAACTCAGGTTCAAGCCTCGGCTCCAAACGAGGACTCAGACCCAGGAGCGACTGGAGAGAAATCCCGAGAGGCCCCTCACAACTCGCATGGAGACTGGCCTTTCTGAGGCCACACGAGAAGGTCCCTGAGGTCCTGTCGTAACTCGAGTGGAACCTGCCGCAACTCGAGAAAGACAAGGAGGTTCTCCCCTCCAAGTGAGATGTGGCCCTTTTCTGATGCGGCATCTCGAGGGAAATCACACCTTTGCTCTTGAACGTCGAAAGGGTCCTTCACACCCATGCTGCAACTCAAGAAATTCAGCGACATATCCATCTCCACTCTGGAGGAAAACCGAGTTTCCCACCAAACTCAAGAGGGGCCCCGTTTCCCTCTCCTCTGCTCGATATTAGGGTTCCTTTCACTGCTTCGTTGGGAAAAGATTCCAGGCGTTTGTGTCGTATCTCAACAGGAGGAGCTCTCCAAAGTAAAGTCGAGAGGAACTCCTGGTATCATGCCACCATTCCAAAAGACCCCCAAATGTCGCAGTCCACTCCAGAGGAACTGATTTCACTGCACTGCCTCGACTGTCACCCAAAATATCAACTCACACCACAGTGGCACATGTTACAGACCTGTGGGAAAGCCTCGAGGCAAAAAACAGATCCCTAAGTCAACTGGACTCGAAGCCTGACACTGCTGCTACAGCTAGGGAAGAAAGCGGACGTGCATGTCTCCACTCGACATGAGGCCTGACTCCCCTGTGGAGACTCCAGCAGAACACCAAGATCCATGTCATCACTGGAGAGGAAATCTTCGGTTCTGGCCTCCGCTCCAGACAAGGTCTTAAGACCCAGCACTAACTAGAGAGAAATTCCAAGCGGCCTTTCGCAACTCACATGGAGACTGGCCTTTCCTGAGGCCACAAGAGTGGGTCCCTGAGTCCCCGTTGTAAATCGATGGGAACCTGCCACAACTCTAGAAAAACCAGGATGTTCTCCCCACCAGGCGAGATGAGGCCCTTTTCCACTCTGGCGTCTCGAGGGAAATCACACCTTCCCTCTTGAACCTCGAAAGGGTCCTTCACACCCTTGCAGCAATTCAAGAAGTTCCCTGACATACCAGTCTGCATTCGAGAAGAACACCGAGAGCAAGCCACAACTCAAGTGGAACCCAGTTCCCCTTCCTCCGGTCGAGACGGTAGAGACGAGGGTTCCTTTCCCGAATTCGTTGGGAAAGGATTCCTGGCATTCCACTGCATCTCAAGAGGAGGCGCTCTCAACAGGAAAGTCGACAGGAACTCCAAGGGTCGTGCCACCATTCCAAAAGACCCTCAAATATCTCAGTGTATTCCAGAGGAACCTGATTACCCTGCACTGCCTCGACTGTCACCACGAGTATCCACTCACACCACGGTGGCACATGTGACAGCCCTGCAGAAAAGCCTCGAGGGAAAGACACAGATCCCTGTGTCAAATCGATGGGAAGCCTGACACTGCTGCTACAGCTCGGGAGGAAACCGGACGTGCATGTCTCCACTCGATTTGAGGCCTCACTCCGCTGTGGAGAATCCAGAGGGGTCCAAGGTCCATGCAAAGACTGGTTAGGAAACTTCAGGTTCTGGCCTGGGCTCCCTACGAGGACTTAGGCCCCGGCAACGACTGGAGAGGAATCCCGAGAGGCCCCTCGCAACTCGCATGGAGACTGGTCTTTCCTGAGACCACATGAGCCGATCCCTGAGGTCCCCTTTATAACTCAAGAGGAACCTGCCACAACTCGGGAAAATCCAGGAGGATCTCCCCTCCAGGCGAGATGAGGCCCATTTCTGCAGCGGCATCTTGAGGGAAATCACACCTTCCCTCTTGAACGTTGAAAGGGTCCTTCACACCCTTGCAACAGCTCAAGAAGTTCCCCGACATACCCATCTCCACTTGAGAGGAACACAGATTGTCCCGCCACAAGTCAAGAGGAGAAGCTTTTCCCCCTCCTCTGCTCGAAATGAGGGTTCCTTGCAGTGATTTGTTGGGAAAGGATTCCCTGCCTTCCTGTTGCATCTCAAGCGGAGGCGCTCTCCACAGGAAAGTAAAGAGGAACTCTAGTGGTCGTCCTACCATTCCAAAAGACCCTCAAATGTCTCAGTCTACTCCAGAAGAACCTGATTTCCCTGCACTGCCTTGACTGTCACCACGAGTATCGACTCACACCACAGTGGCATGTGTGACAGACCTGTGGGATAGCCTCGAGGGAAAGAGACAGGTCCTTGTGTCAACTCGACAGGAAGCCTGAGACTGCTGCTACAGTTCGGGAGGAAAACTGACGTGCATGTCTCCACTCGAGACGAAGCCTGACTTCATTGTGTAGACACCAAAGGTATTCTAGATCCATGTCAAGACTGGATAGGAATCCTCAGGTTCCGGCCTGGGCTCCAGACGACCACTCAGGACCCGGCACCAAATGCAGAGGAATCTCGAGAGGAGCCTCCCAACACGCATGGAGACTGCATTTCCTGAGGCCACATGAGCCGGTCCCTGAGGTCCCAGTCGTAATTAGAGAGGAACCTGTCCAAATCGAGAAAAGCCAAGAGGTTCTCCCCTCCAGGTGAGATGAGGCCCTTTTCTGCTGTGGCGTCTTGGGGGAAATCACCCCTTCCTTCTTGAACCTCGAACGGTTCCTTCACACCCTTGCTGCAACTCAAGAATTTCCCCGACATACACGTCTCCAATTGAGAGGAACACCGAGGGTTCCGCCAAACTCAAGAGGAGCCCCGTTTCCCCCTCCTCCACTCGAGATGATAGCTCCTTTCACTGCTTCTTTGGGAAAGGCTTCCTAGCATTGCTGTCACATCTAAAGAGGAGGCGCTCTCAACAGGAAAGTTGAGAAGAACCTCAGGTGTCGTGCACCACTTCAAAAGACCCCCAAATGACACAGACGACTCCAGAGGAACCTGATTTCCCTGCATTGCCTCGACTGTCACCAGAGTATCGGCTCACGCAGCAGTGGCAGGTGTGACAGCCCTGTGGGAAAGCCTCGAGGGAAAGCCACAGATCCCTGTGTCAACTCGATGGGAGCCCTGACACTGCTGCTACAGCTCGGGAGGAAAGCAGACGTACATGTCTCAACTCGAGATGAGGCCTGACTCACTTGTGTAGACTACAGAGGAAAGCCAAGATCCATGTCAGCACTGGAGAAGAAACCTCAAGTTCCGCCCTCAGCTCCGACGAGAACATAGGACCTGGCAGTGACTAGAGAGGAATCCCCAGAGGCCCCTCGCAACTCGCATGGAGACTGGCCTTACCTGAGGCCACACAAGTGGGTTCCTGAGGTCCCCTTCATAACTCGAGAGGAGCCTGCCACAACTCGAGAAAAACTAGGAGGTTCTCCCCTCCAAGTGAGTTGAGGCCCTTATCCGCTGTGGTGTCTCGAGGGAAATCACACCTTCCCTCTTGATCATGGAAAGGGATCTTGACACCCTTTCTGCAACTCAAGAATTTCCCTGACATACCCGTCTACAAACCAGAGGAACACCGAGATCCGGCCATATCTCAAGAGGAACCCCATTCCCCTTCCTCTGCTCGAGATGAGGGATCCTTTCCCTGCTTCGTCGGGAAAGAATTCCCGGTGTTCCCGTCGCATCTCAAGAGGAGGCGCTCTCAACAGGAAAGGTGAGAGGAACTCCAGGGTCGTGCCACCATTTCAAGAGTCCCCAAGATGTCTCAGTCCATTCCAGAGGAACCTGTTTTCCCTGCACTGCTTCGACTTTCACGCTGAGGGTCGACTAACACCACAGTGGCACGTGTGACAGCCCTGTGGGAAAGCCTCTTGGGAAAGCCTCGAGGGAAAGCCACAGATCCCTATGTCAAGGTGAAGGGAAGCGTGACACTGCTGCTACAGCTGGGGAGGAAAGCGGACGTGAATGTCTGCACTTGAGACAAGGCCAGAATCCCCTATGAAGACACCAGAAGAACGCTAAAGTCCATGTGTGCCCTGGAGAGGAAAACTCATGTTCTGGCCTCGGCTATATACAAGGACTTAGAACCCGGCACCGACTGGAGAGGAATCCTGAGAGGCCCCTCGCAACACGCATGAAAACAGGCCTTTCCTGAGGCCACACGAGCGGATCCTGAGGTCCTCGTCGTAAATTAAGAGAAACGTGCCACAACTTGAGATAAACCAGGAAGTTCTCCCCTAAAGGCAAGATGAGGCTCTTTTCCTCTGCAGCATCTCGAGGGAAATCTCACCTTTCCTCTTGAACCTCACAAGGGTCCTTTACACCCTTGTTGCAACTCAAGAAGTTCCCCGAAATAACCATTTCCACTAGAGAGGAACACCGACGGTCCTGAAACAACTCAAGAGGAGCCCCGTTTCTCCCTTATCTGCTCGAGAAGAGGGTTCCTTTCCCTGCTTCTTCAGATAAGGTTTCCCGGGGTACCCGTCGCATCTCAATAGGGGGAGCTCTCAACAAAAAGGTCGAGAGGAACTCAAGGGGTCGTGCACCATTCTAAAAGACCACCAAAATTTTCAGTCCACTCCAGGGGAACGTGATTTCCAGGCACTGCCTTGACTGTCACGCCAAATGTAAACTAACACTACAGTGGCACGTGTGAGAACCCTGTCAGAAAGCCTCGAGTGAAAGTCAAAATTCCCTGTGTCAATTCGACGGGAAGCCTGACACTGCTGCTAGAGCTAGGGAGGAAAGCGTACTTGCATGTCTCCACTCGAGATGAGGCCTGACTCCCCTTTGGAAACTCAATAGGAACCCCAAGATCCATGTCAGCACTAGAGAGGAAACCTCAGGTTCCGGCCTTGGCTCCAGACGAGGAATTAGAACCCGCCATTGACTGGAGAGGAACCCCAAGGGGCCACTTGCAACTCACATGGAGACTGGCCTTTCCTGAAGCCACACGAGCGGGTCCCTGTGGTCCCTGTCGTGACTCCAGAGGAACCTGCCCCAACTCGAGAAAAACCAGGAGGTTCTCCCCTCTAGGTGAGGTGAAAGCCCTTTTCCGCTGAGGCGTCTCGAGGGAAATCACACCTTCCCTCTTGAACCACAAAAGGGACCTTCACATCCTTGCTACAACACAAGAAGTTCCCCTACCTACCCGTATCCACTCGAGAGGAATACCGAGTGTCCCGCCTACTCAAGAGGAGTCCAGTTTCCACCTCCTCCACTCAAGATGAGGTTTCCTTTCCCTGCTTCATCAGGAAAGGATTCCCGGTGTTCCCTTCACATCTCAAGAGGAGGCGTTCTCCACACGAAAGTTGAGAGGAACTCCAGGAGTCCTGCACCATTCCAAGAGACCCCCAAATGTCTCAGTGCACTCCAGAGGAACCTGATTTCCCTGCACTGTCTCGACTGTCCCCCCGAGTATCGACTCACACCATGGCGGCACGTGTGACAGTTCTGTGGGAAAGCCTCGAGGGAAAGCCTCAGATCCCTGTGTCAACTCGCCAGGAAGCCTGACACTGCTACTACAGCCCAGGCGGAAAGTGGACACCCATGTCTCCACGCGAAGCGAGGCCTGACTCCCCTCTGGAGACTCCAGAGGAACTGCAAAATCCACGTCAGCACTGGAGAGGAAACCCCAGGTTCCGGCCTCGGCTCCAGACAAGGACTTAGGACCCGGCACCAACTGGAGAGGAATCCCAAGAAGCCCTACTCTCCAGTGGAGACTCCTGAGGAACCCCAAGATCCATGACAGCACTAGAGAGGAAAATCCGGTGCCGGGGTCCAGCCCTGTTGGATCCCGGAAATTCTTAGCAGGGATGTCGTTGGCAATGAAAAACTTATTTATTTAGAGCTATAAGATTAGATTAGGAAGACATAGTATAGTCGTAAAATTAAGTGGAAAAAGAGGCTGATTAACTTGGTTTACATGGAAAACCAATAAAGTTCCAGCGAAGGAACTTGCACCATCTATATTAGGCCGCTGGCACCCTTTGAATATCAGAGAGCGCCCCGCATTGGCCTCTCTCTCTTTTGGATCTTAGAAGCCGGGACAAGTAAGTAGACATGGTGAGCCTCCACAATCCAAGCGATCAGCCTGAAAAGGAGTAAAGTGGAGACAAGGGGGAAACCAGTCCTTCCAATTACTGGCCCCGCCTCTATTGTCTAGAAAGGCCTTTTATACCTTTTTGATTGTACATAGAGATCAATGGGTAATACAAAATTATGTAGCGTTAGCAGCCCAGACTCTTTCTGTATATCTTTTTGCATACAAAAGTTCTCAGGTTATTTCCATTATCTTCTGGCCAAGATGCTTGCTAACACTCTTTGGCTCTCTTCCTTAATAAATGTTAATTTCATTTCCCCTGAAGTGTTTTTCCTTAGTCTACATATCATTAAAGCACTAAAGTTACATCTCTATAGAACAAAGGTGCAGTAGGTTATAAGAAAGAAGGTACTTAACTCAAAAATCTAATGTTGCTACTTGTTATTTCTATATACCAACTATACCAACAAGTAAAAGATATGAAAATTTGGCAGCAAGTATTGGCTCAACAAACGAAAACTTAAATCAGTCCTATTCTAATGATTTTGACTCCTCGGAAGCCTCTATATTCCTAGGATGTTTTAAGCTTCCTGTGCCTCCTGCAGTCAGGAGGCCACAAAAAATCACATGCGAAGCTCTAGGCAGGCTAAAAAGCCATCAGAGTGGTCTTTGGATTGAAACACCCTTTCAAATGCAGAAGACTAAAGCCTTGAGATGACTTTTCCAGTCAGGCATATTCTTATCTTCTGGGGTAAACGCTCAGGAAATACCAGGAGAAAATCCTGAATCTGACTCGACCTTACCCGTCAGACCTCTGAGGCATAACCTTGTCACGGGTGGGATTCCTCATGCTGGCTCCAGGCACTCAGGTTCCAGCCTCGGCTCTAGATGAGGACATAGGACACGGCACCGAATGGAGAGGTATCCGAGAGGCCCCTCTCAACTCACATGGAGACTGGCCTTTCCTGAGACCACAGGAGCGGTTCCATGATGTCCCCTTTGTAACTCGAGAGGAACTTCCCACAACTCGAGAAAAACCAGGAGGTTCTCCCCTCCAGGCGAGATGAGGCCCTTTTCTGCTGCGGCGGCTTCATAGAAATCACCCCTTCCCTCTTGAACCTCGAAAGGGTCCTTCACACCCCGGCAGCAACTCAAAAAGTTCCCCGACATACCTGTCTCCACTCGAGGTGAACACCGAGGGTCCCGCCAAACTCATGAGGAGCCCCGTTTCCCCTTCCTCCACTTGAGATGAGGGTTCCTTTCCCTGCTTCGTCGGGAAAGGATTCCCGGTGTTCCCCTCGCATTTCAAGAGGAGGCGTTCTCAACAGGAAAGTCGAGAGGAACTACAGGGGTCGTGCAACCATTCCAAAAGACACCCAAATGTCTCAGTCCAGTCCAGATGATCCTGAGTCCCTGCACTTCCTCGAATGTCACCCCGAGTATTGACACACCATGGTGGCACATGTGACAGCCCTGTAGGAAAGCTTCGTGGGAAAGCCACAATCGCTTTGTCAACTCGACAGGAGGCCTGACACTGCTGCTACAGCTCGAGAGGAAAGCAGATGTGAATTTGTCCACTCGTGACGAGACGTGACTCCCCTGTGGAGAATCCAGAGAAACCCCAGGATCCATGTCAGCACTTGAAAGGAAACCTGAGGTTGTTGCCTCAGCTCCAGACAAGGACTTAGGACTCAGCACCGACTGGAGAGTAATCCCAAGAGGCCCCACGAACCTCGAATGGAGACTGGCCTTTCCTGAGGCCACACGTCGGGTACTTGAGGTCCCCGTTATAACCTGACACGAACGTGCCACAACTCGATAAAAACCAAGAAAATCCCCCCTCTAGCAAAATGAGGCCCTTTTCCGCTGTGGCATCTTGAGGGAAATCACACCTTCCCTCTTGAACCTCTAAAGGTTCCTTCACACACTTGCAGCAACTCAAGAAGTTCCCTGACATATCCATTCATACTCAAGAGGAAGCCCTAGGGTCCTGCCACAACTCAAGAGAAGCCCCGTTCAACCCTCCTCCACTCGAGATATGGGTTCATTCCCTGCTTCTTCAGGAAAGGATTCCCGGCGTTCCCATCGCATCTGAAGAGGAGGCCCTCTCCACAGGAAAGTCGAGAGGAACTCCAGGCGTCATGCCACCATTCCAAAAGACCCCCAAATGACACAGTCCACTCCAGAGGAACCTGATTTCCCTGCACTGCCTCGACTGTCACCCCGAGTATCGACTCACACCACAGTTGCACGTGTGACAGCCCTGTGGGAAAGCCTCGAGGGAAAGCCACAGATCTCTGTGTCAACTCGTCGGGAAACCTGACAGTGCTGCTACAGCTCGGGAGGAAAGTTGACGTGCATGTCTCCAATAGAGACGAGGACTGACTCCCCTGTGGAGATTCCAGAAGTACCCCAAGATCCATGTCAGCACTGGAGAGGAAACCTCTGGTTCAGGCCTCGGCTCCAGATGAGGATTTAGGACCCGGCACTGACTGGGGAGGAATCCTGAGAGGCCGCTTGCAACTCACCTGAAGAGTGGCCTTTCATGAAGCCCCATGTGTGGAACCCTGAGGTCCCTGTTGTAACTTGAGAGAAACCTGCTGCAACTCGAGAAAAACCAGGAAGTTCTCCCCTGCAGGCGAGATGGGGCCCTTTTCTGCTGCGGCGTCTCGAGGGAAATCATACCTTCCCTCTTGAATTTCGAAAAGGTCCTTCACACCCTTGCTGCAATTCAAGAAGATCCCCGACATACACGTCTCCACTCGAGAGGAACACCGAGGGTCCCCTCAAACTCAAGAGGAACCCCGTTTCCCCCTCCTCTGCCAGGTTCCAACACCGGTGGGTCCAGGGTATTTGAAGCGGCATTGGCGAGGAGAACTTATTTATTTATTAATATAAGATTAGAATAGGAAGAAATAGTGTAGTAGGAAAATTAAGTAGAGAAAGAAGGCTGAATAACTTGGCTTACGGGGAAGGCCAATAAATTCCCAAAGAGTTTGCACTATCTACGTTTTCCCTCAGCGTCCACTTGAATACCTGAAGGTGCCCCGCCTCAGGCTCCCTTTCGCTTGGGTCTTAAAAGCCAGGACAAGTAAGTAGACTTAGTGAACCGCCCTGCTCCAGAACGGAATTCAGCCTGAAATTAGAGTAAAGAGGAGACACGGGGGAAACCAGTCCAGTGACTGGCTCTGGCCCCTATTGTCTAGAAAGGCCTTTTATACCTTTTTTTTGTACATAGAAATCAATGGGTAATACAAAATTATGCAGTGTTAGCAGTCCAGAATCTTATCAAAAACCAGGCTTTTCTCTCTGCATACCTAATTGTATACAGAAGTCTTCGGTGATTTACATCATCTTCTGGCCAAAAAGGGCCAATTAACATTTTACAGCCTTTGTTTGATAAGGGTTTGTCAACCAGAAGACTTATTTGTGTTGATCTTCCCAAAGTCTGGTGCCACTCTCAGAAAGCACTAAATAAAGTTACATTCTTACATAGCAAGGACACAAGAGGAGTGCAAAGAGAAGTAATTAACTCAAAAATCTAGTGTTGCTAACATAAGAACTACTATATATATATTTTCCATATCCCATTTACATTGATTAACATCCTCCCAGATGGCTAAAAGGTAAAGAATATGGAGGCCTGGAAGCAGTCATTGAGTCAACAGTGAAAACCCTCTACCAATATATTTTTTAATATTTAGAAAAGGTTCTGTATCTTTAAGATGCTTTTTAGCTTTGTGCCTCTCGCTGTTGGGGGGCTGAAACATCCCTTTCAAATGCAGAAGACTAAAGCCCTGAGTTGACTTTTTCCAGAGAATATCAGAAGAGTGGAAAAGCAGGCATGTTCTTATTTTTGGGAGGTGGATGCTCAGGAAATTCCAGGGGTAAAACCTGAGGTCTGATTAGCCTTGCCATCAGAGCTCTGCCTGATGGCCTTGTCACGGGTGGAATTCCTCACACTGGCTCCCCACAAGCCTCCGCTCGAGATGAGGGTTCCTTTTACTGATTCATTGGGAAAGGATTCCCGGAGTTCACCTTGAATCTCAAGAGGAGGTGTTCTCAACAGGAAAGTCCAGAGGAACTGCAGGGATATTGACACCATTACGAAAGACCCCCAAATGTCTCAGTCCACTCAAGAGGAACAAGATTTCTCTGCAGTTCCTCGAATCTTAACCTGATGACATGTGTGACAGCCCTGTGGGAAAGCATCGAGGGAAAGCCACAGATCCCTGGGTCAACTCGAGGGGAAGCATGACACTGTTGCTACAGCTCGGGAGGAAAGCAGACGTGCATGTCTCCACTGGAGATGAGGACTGACTCCCCTGTGGAGACTCCTGAGGAACCCCAGGTCCATGTCAGCACTGAAGAAGAAATCTCAGTTTCTGGCTTCAGCTCCAGACGAGGACTTAGGACCCTGCACCGACTGGAGAGGAATCCAGAGAGGCTCCTTGTGACTCGCATGGAGACTGGCATGTCCTGAGGCCACACGAGCGGGTCCCTGAGGTCCCCTTCTTCAATCGAGGGGAACACCGAGGGTCAGGCCTCAAGTCAAGAGGAGCCCCCTTTCCCCCTCATTCGCTCGACATGAGGGTTCCTTTCCCTGCTTCGTCCAGAAAGGATTCCCGGTGTTCCCATCACATCTCAAGAGGAGGCGATCTCAACAGGAAAGCCGAGAGGAAATCCAAGGATCATGCCATCATTCCAAAAGACCCCCAAATATCTCAGTCCAATACAGATGAACCTGATTTCTCTGCTCTGCCTTGACTGTCATCCCGAGTATCGACACACTACGGTGGCACATGTGACCAGCACTGTGTGACAGCCTCGAGGGATAGCAACAGATCGATGTGTCAACTCAATGGGAAGCCTGACACTGCTGCAATGGAAGTGCATGTCTCCACTCGAGACGAGGCCTAACTCCCCTGTGGAGACTCTAAAGGGACCCCAAGGACAATGTCAGCCCTCGAGAGGAAACCTAAGGTTCTGGCCTCGTCTCCAGACGAGGACATAGGATCCAGTACCAACAGAAGAGGAATCCCGAGAGGCCCCTAGCAACTCGCATGGAGACTGGCCTTTTCTGAGGCCACACGAGCAGGTCCCTGAGGTCCCCATCTTAACTCGAGAGGAACCTGTCTCAACTCGAGAAAAACCAGGAGGTTGTGCCCTCCAGGCGAGATGAGGCCCTTTTCTGCTGTGATGTCTCAAGGGTTATCACATCTTCCCTCTTGAACCTCGAAAGTGTCCTTCACACCCTTTCTGCAACTCAAGAAGTTCCCCGACATACACATCTCCACTTGAGAGGAACATCGAGTGTCACGCCAAACTCAAGAGGAGCCCCGTTTCTCCCTCCTCCTCTCGAGATGAGGGTTCCATTCCCTGCTTCTTTGCGCATGGATTCCCAGTGTACCTGTCCCATGTGAAGAGGAGGCGCTCTCAACAGGAAAGACGAGAGGAACTCCAGATGTTGTACCACCATTGCAAAGGACCCCCAAATGTCTCAGTCCACTCCAGAGGAACCTGATTTCCCTGCACGGCCTCGACTGTCACCCCGAGTATCGACTAACACCATGATGGCACGTGTGACAGCCCTGTGGGAAAGCCTCGAGGGAAAGCCACAAATCTATGTGTCAGCTCGACAGTAAGCCTGACATTGCTGCTACAGCTCGGGAGCAAAGCAGACGTGCATGTCTCTACTCAAGACGAGGCCTGACTCCTCTGTGGAGACTCCAGAGTTATCCCAAGATCCACGTCAGCACTGGAGAAGAATCCTCAGGTTCCGGCCTTGGGTTCAGATGAGGACTTAGTACCTGGCACCAACTGGAGAGGAATCCCGAGAGGCCCCTCTGATCTCGCATGGAGACTGGCCTTTCCTGAAGCCACATGAGCGGGTCCCTGAAGTCACCATCGTAAGTCGAGAGGAACCTGTGGCAATTCGAGAAAAACAAGGAGGTTCTCCCCTGCAGACGAGATGAAGCCCTTTTCCTCTGTGGCATCTCGAGGGATATAACACCTTCCCTCTTGAACCAGGAAAGGGTCCTTCACACTCTGGCTGCAACTCAAGAAGTTCCCCGGCATACCCGTCTCCACTCGAGAGGAATACCGAGGGTCCGGTCAAACTCAAGAGGAGCCCCGTTTCCCCTTCCCCTGCCCGAGATGAGGGTTCCTTTCCTTGCTTCATCGGGAAAGGATTCCCGGCGTTCTTGTCACATCTAAAGAGGAGGCGCTCTCAAGAGGAAAGTCGAGAGGAATTCCAGGTGTCATGCCACTATTCCAAAGAAACACCAAATGCCTCAGTCCACTCCAGAGGAACCTGATTCCCTGATTGCCTCGAGTGTCACCCTGAGTATCGACTCACACCACTGTGGCAAGTGTAACATCCCTTTGGGAAAGCCTCGAGTAAAGCCACAGATCCCTGTGTCAACTTGACGGGAAGCCTGACACTGCTGCTATAGCTCGGGAGGAAAGTGGATGTGCATGTCTTCACACGAGATGAGGCCTGACTCCCCTGTGGAGACTCCAGAGGTACCCCAAGATCCATGTCAGCACTGGAGAGGAAACCTCAGGTTCAGGCCTTGGCTTCAGTCGAGGACTTAGTGCCGGGAGCCAGCATGAGGAACTCCGCCCATGGCAAAGGTCATGAGGAAGGAAGCTTGGCATACACAAAGGCATGATCAAGCCTCAGGAAACCCCCTATTCCCGAACATCTACCCCTAAACCAGAGTCTGTATTATGCTCTCCCCCATATCTGTTTTTCTCGGAGAAGGTGTTAACGTGCAGCTCCAAGGCAATAACAATTCTTGGGCGTGACAACAGTGTTTCAGCTTACAGACTCGTCTGAAGGTTATCTAGCCCAGTTGTGTAGGTTCGTCCGACCACATGTGATTGTTTGAAGCCTCCCAATCTGAGAGGCACGAGATGTTTTAGACTTACTAAAGGCAAATTCTTTTGGGGAGTTGGAAATTATTAGTATAGTGGGTTGGCTTGGAATTATATTGGTGAAGGGTTTTTTATTTGTTGTGCCAATAATTGCTGCTAATTCGCTGCCCTGGGTGGGAAAAGGATGTCTTAGGTTAAACCTCTCTGCTGACAGACTAGCTTGTGTGACAGGATTATCCATACTCCTGCCACTATGCACATGACTGTTTACTACCTCTTAACCATAAACAGCACAGAGAGTTTTGGAGTACTTTAAGAGTCTTAATTATCATAGGGCTTTTTCTTCTTGGAGTCAACGATTGCCTCCTGGTCTCCCTATCTTATGCACCTGGGAATATATTAATCAATGTATTTGGAATATATAAAAGGAAATACAGAAGTTTTTAAGGTTAGCAATACTAGACTTTTTGATTTAGTGAATTTTCTCTTTTGTAATAGACCACTGTACTTTGTTATAAATCACTGTGTCCTTGCTATGTAAAAATGTAACTTTATCACTATCTTAAGAATAAACAGATCTTAAGGGGAACATTGGTGAAAGGATTTTCATTTGTTGGGCTGATGTTTGCTGCTAAATCTCCATGTTCCCTGCCCTTATAATGAATATAACTAACATATAGGAGAAATAAGTATTAACCCTTAAGCATATAGGAGAAATAATTATTAACCTTTAAGATTAATCATGTTAACCTTGGGTTAAATAAATTACTTTCTTGATTGTAACTCACTACAGCCACACCCTATACGAATTCAACTTTATTTGGAGGGTGGTGTCTGGTTTAAGAAAAACACACATGGAAGAAATAAGTTTTTTGGTAATCAGAAAGAAAGGATTATAAATGACAGCAGGTCTCATGTCCAGAAGATGATGTAAAATCCCTAAGACATTTTTCTATGTGAAGTACCTGATTTTGATAGAGGTCAGGACTGATGACCCCCGTGTGACTCTGTATTCATCCTTATGTGTAACAAAAGGTATATCAGCAAACACAAAAATAAAGAAAATGGGATCAGTTTCCGGAAAGACTGAATTCCCCATGTCGTTCTTTCTTGCTTCCCGTTTTTCTGGCTGAATTCCAATCTGGAGCATGGATGCTATTCCAAGTAAACCAAGTTATTCAGCCTCTTTTTCTCCACTAATTTTCCTACTACGCTATCCTTTGATAAACTCTCTCTATATCTGTAATTCAATATGTATTTCTCCAAAGAAGAGGACTCGGTCCCCACATTCGAATCACCCTGGATCCACCGGGGTTGGACCCCGGCAACTTAGGCCCCGGAACCGACTGGAGAGGAATCCCGAGAGGCCCTTTGCAACTTGCATGGAGACTGGCCTTTCTTGAGGCCACACTAGCGGGTCCCTGAGGTACCCGTCGTAACTCGAGAGGAACTTACCCCAAGATGAGAAAAACCAGGAGGTTCTCCCCTCCAAGCGAGATGAGGCTCTTTTCCGCTGCGGCGTCTCGAGGGAAATCACACCTTCCCTTTTGAACCTCGAAAGGGTCCTTCACACCCTTGCAGTAACTCAAGAAGTTGCCCAATATACCAGTCTCCACTCGAGAGCAACACGAAGGGTTCCAACACAACTCAAGAAGTGTCCCGTTCCCCCTCCTCCACTCAACATAAAGGTTCCTTTCCCTTCTTCGTAGGGAAAGGATTTCCAACTTTCCCGTTGCATTTCAAGAGGAGGAGCTAACAACAGGAAAGTCAAGAGGAATTCTAGGGGTTGTGCCACCATTTCAAAAGACCCCCAATTGTCTCAGTCCACTCCAGATGAACCTGATTTCCCTGCACCGTTTTGACCGTCACACCGAGTATCGACTCACACCACTGTGGCAAGTGTAACATCCCTTTGGGAAAGCCTCGAGTAAAGCCACAGATCCCTGTGTCAACTCGACGGGAAGCCTGACACTGCTGCTATAGCTCGGGAGGAAAGTGGACGTGCATGTCTTCACACCAGATGATGCCTGACTCCCCTGTGAGACTCCAGAGCAACCCCAAGATGCATGTCAGCACTGGAGAGGAAATTTCAGGTTACAGATCCCTGTGTCAATGCAAGGGGAAGATGACACTGCTATAACAGCACAGGAGGAAAGCGGACTTGCAAGTCTCCACTCGAGATGAGGCCTGACTCACTGTGGAGACTCCAGAGGCACCCATAGATCCATGTCAGCACTGGAGAGGAAACCTCAGGTTCAGACCTCGGCTCCAGATGGGGACAGAGGACCCGGCTCAGACTGGAGAGGAATCCCGAGAGGCCCCTCACAACTCGCATGGAGATTAGCCTTTCCTGAGGCCAATGAGCGGGTCCCTGAGGTCCGTGTTGTAACTTGAGAGGAACCTTCCAAAACTCGAGAAAAACCAGGAGGATCTCCGCTCCAGGAAACATGAGGCCATTTTTCCACTGTGGCGTATCAAGGGAAATCACACCTTCTCACTTGAAGCTCTAAAGGGTCCTTCACACCCTTGCTTCAACTCAAGAAATTCCCCGACATACCCGTTTCCACTCGAGAGGAACATTAAGTTGTCCGCGAAACTCAAGAAGAGCCACATTTCCCTCTGCTCCACTCGAATTAGGATTCCTTTCCCTGCTTCGATGGGAAAGATTTCCGGCATTCCTGTTGCATCTTAAGAGGAGGCGCTCTCAACAGGAAAGTCGAGGGGAACTTTAGTGTTCATGCCACCATTCCAAAAGACCCCCAATATCACAGTCCACTCCACAGGAACATGATTTCCCTGCACTGCCTCGAATGTCACCCCAAGTATCGAATCACACCATGGCGGTACGTGTGAAAGCCTTGTGGGAAAGCCTCGAGGGAATGCCACAGATCCCTGTGTCAACTCGACGGGAAGCCTGACACTGCTGCTACAGCTTGGGAGGAAAGCAGACGTGCATGTCTCCACTCGAGACGAGTCCTGACTCCCCTGTGGATACTCCAGAGGAACCCCAAGATACATTTCAGCAATGGAGAGGTAACCTCAGGTTCCAGCCTCATCTCCAGCCGAAGACTTAGGACCCGGTACCATCTGGAAGGGAATCCCGAGAGACCCCTCCCAACTCGCATAGGGACTGGCCTTTCCTGAGGCCACACTAGCGGGTACCTGAGGTCCCCATTGTAACTCGAGAGGAATCTGCGGCAATTCGAGAAAAACAAGGAGGTTCTCCCCTGCAGACGAGATGAGGCTCTTTTTTGCTGAGGCGTCTCGAGGGAAATCACACCTTCCCTCCTGAACCTAGAAAGGGTCCTTCACACCCTTGCTGCAATTCAAGAAGTTCCCTGACATCCCTGACTCCACTCGAGAGGAACACAGTGTCCCGCCAAACTCAAGAGGAGCCCCGTTTCCCCCTCCTCCGTTCGAGATAGTGTTCCTTTCCCTGCTTCGTCGGGAAAGGGTTCCCGGCATTCCTGTCGCAACTCAAGATCAGGCGCTCTCAACAGGAAAGTCGCTATGAACTTCAGGGGTCGTCCACAATTACAAAAGAGCCCAAATGTGTCAGTCCAATCCAGAGGTACCTGATTTCCCTGCACTGCCTCCACTGTCACACCGAATATCGACTCACACCACTGTGGCACGTGTGACAGCCCTGTGGGAAAGCCTCCAGGGAAAGCCACAGATCTCTGCGTCAAATGGAGGAGAAGCCTGAAACTGCTGCTACAGCATGAGAGGAAATCAGACGTGCACTTCTCCACTGGAGACGAGGCCTGACTCGCCTGTGAAGACTCCATAGGAAGCCAAAGATCCACGTCAGAACTGGAGAGGCAACCTCTGTTTCCGAACATAACTCCAGACAAGGACTTAGGACAAGGCATTGACTGGAGACGATTCCTGAGAGGCCCCTCGCAACTCAAATGGAGATTGGCCTTTCCTGAGGACACATGAGCGGGTCCCTGATTTCTCCTTCGGAACTCGAGAGGAATCTGCTACAACTCGAGAAAAACTTGGAGGTTCTTCCCTGCAGGCGAGATGAGGCCTCCTTTTTCCGCTATGGCATCTCGAGGTAAAACTCACTTCCCTCTTGAACCTTGGAAGGGTTCTTCACACCCTTGCGGCAACTCGAGAAGTTCCCCGACATACACGACTCCACAGGAGAGGAACACCGAGGGTCCCAACAAACTCAAGTGGAGCCCCGTTTCCCCCTACTCTGCTCGAGATGAGTGTTCCTATCCCTGCTGTGTCGCGAACGGATTCCCGGGGTTCCCGTCGCATCTCAAGAGGATGCGCTCTCCACTGAAAAGTCGAGAGGAACTCCAGACTCCGTGCCATCATTCCAAAAGTCCCCAGATATTTCAGGCCCGTCCAGAGGAACATGATTTCCCTGCACTACCTGGACTCTTACCCCGAGTATCGACTCACACTACGGTGGCACGTGTGACAGCGCTATGGGAAAACCTCGAGGGAAAGCCACAGAACCCTGTGTCAACTCAACGGGAAGCCGGACACTGCTGCTACAGCTTGGGAGGAAAGTGGATGTACATGTCTCTCCTCGAGACGAAGCCTGACTCCCATGTGCGGACTCCAGAGGAACCCCAAGTTGCATGTCAGCACCAGAGAGGAAACCTCAGTTTCCGAACATAACTCCAGACAAAGACCTAGGACACGGCACCAACTGGAGTCGATTCCCGAGAGGCCCCTCGCAACTCACATGGAGACTGGCTTTTCCTGAGGCCAACCGAGCGGCTCCCTGTGGTCCATGTCATAACTTGAGAGCAACCTGCCGAATCTCTAGAAAAACCTGGAGGTTCTCCCCTCCAGGCGAGATGAGGACCTTTTCCACTGCAGCATCTCGAGTGAAATCACACCTTCCCTCTTGAAATTCAAAAGGGTCCTTCATACCCTTGCTGCAACTCAAGCAGTTCCCCAACATACCAGTCTCCACTTGGGAGGAAAACCAAGGGTCCTAACACAAGTCAAGAGGAGCCCCGTTTCCCCCTCCTCCGTTCACAATGATGGTTCATTTCCCTGCGTGGTCAGCAAAGGTTCACCGGCGTTCCCGTCGTATCTCAAGCAGAGGTGCTCCCAACAGGAAAGTCGATAAGAACTCCAGGGGTGGTGCCACCATTCCAAAAGACCCCAAAATATCTCAGTCCCCTTGAGAGGAACATGATTTCCCTGACTGTGTCGACTGTAACCCCTAGTAACTACTCACACCATGGTGGCACGTGTGACAGCTCTGTGGGAAAGCCTCGAGGGAAAGCCATAGATCCCTGTGTCAACTCGACCGGAAGCCTGACACTACTGCTACAGCTTGGGAAGAAGGCGGACGTGCATGTCTCCAATCCAGACGATGCCTGACTCACTGTGGAGACTCCAGAGGAACCCCAAGATCCATGTCAGCACTGGAGAGGAATCCTCAGATTCTGGCCTCCGTTCCAGACTAGGACTTTGGACCAGGCACCGACTAGAGAGGAATCCCGAGAGGGCCCTCGCTACTCACATGGAGACCGGCCTTTCCTGAGGCCACAAGAGCGGGTCCCTGAGGTCCCCGTTGTAACTCGAGAGGAACCTGCTGCAACTCGTGATAAACCACGATATCCTCACCTCCAGTTGAGATGATGTCCTTTTGTACTGCGGTGTCTCGTGTTAAATCAACCTTCCCTCTTGAACCGCGAAAGGGTACTTCACAACCTTGCTGCAACTCAAGAAGTTCCCTGACATACCAGTCTCCACTCGAGAGGAACCCCGAGGGTCCCGCCAAACTCAAGAGGAGCCCTGTTTCCCCTTCTTCCGCTCGAGATGAGGGTTCCTTTCCCTGCTTCATCAGAAAAGTATTCCTGGCATTTCCGTCACATCTCAAGAGAAGGTGCTCTCAACAGGAAAGTTGAGAGGAGCTCCAGGGGTCGTGCACCACTCCAACAGACCCTCAAATGTCTCCGTCCACTCCACAGGAACCTGATTTCCCTTCACTACCTAGACCATCACCCCGAGTATCGACTAACACCACGGTAGCAGTGTGACAGCCCTATGGGAAAGCTTAGATGGAAAGCCACAGATCCCTGTGTCAACTGGACTGGAAGCTTGACACTGCTGCTACAGCTCGGGAGGAAAGTGGATGTGCATGTGTCCACTCAAGACGAGGCCTGACTCACCTGTGGAGGCTCCAGAGGTACCCCAAGCTCCACGGTAGCAGTGGAGAGGAAACCTCAGGTTCCGGCCTTGGCTCCAGAAGAGGACTTTGGACCCAGCACAGACTGGAGAGGAATCCCGAGAGGCCCCTTGCAACTCACATGGAGACTGGCCTTTCCTGAGGCCACAAGAGCTGGTCCTTGAGGTCCCCGTCTTAACTCGAGAGGAACCTGTGGCAACTTGGGAAAAACCAGGAGCTTCTCCTCTCCAGGTGAGAAGAGGCCCTTTTCCACTCCGGCATCTCAAGGGATATCACACATTCCCTTTTTAACCTCGAAATGGTCTTTCACACACTTGCTCCAAATCAAGAAGTTCCCCAACATACCTGTGTGCACTCGAGAGAAACACAGAATGTCCCGAAATATTCAAGATGAGCCCCGTTTCACCCTCCTCTGCTTGAGAGGAGTTTCTTACCCTGCTTCGTCAGAAAGGATTCCTGCCGTTCCCGTCACATATCAAGAGGAGGTGCTCTAAACAGGAAAGTCAAGAGGAACTCTAGGGTTCAGCCACCATTAAAAAAGATCCTAAAATGTCTCAGTCTACTCCAGAGGAACCTGATTTCCCTGCACTGCCTCGAATGTAACCTCGCGTATGGACTCACACCACGGTGGCACGTGTGACAGCCCTGTGGGAAAGCCTCGTGGGAAAGCCACAGATCCCTGTGTCAACTCATCAGGAAGCCTGACACTGATGCTACAGCTCGGGAGGAAAGCGGACGTGCATATCTCCACAAGAGACGAGGCCTGACTCCCCTGTGGAGACTCCAGAGGAACCCCAAGATCCATGTCTACACTGGAGAGCAAATCTCAGCTTCCAACCTTGGCTCCAAACGGTGACTTAAATCGTGGCACCGACTGGAGAGGAATCCCAAGAGTACCCTCACAACTCTCAAGGAGACTGGCCATTCCTGAGGTCACACGAGCAGGTGCCTGAGGTCCCCGTTGTAACTGAAGAGGAACCTGCCACAACTCAAGAAAAACCAGGAGGTTCTCCCCTCCAGTTGAGATGAACCCCTTTTCCACTGTGGTGTCTCGAGGGAAATCACACCTTCCCTATTGAACCTTGAAAGGGTCCTTCACACCCTTGCTGCAACTCAGGAATTTTCTCGACATACCCATTTGCACTCAAGAAGAACACCGCGGGTCCCTCCAAACACAAGAGGATCCCCGTGTCCCCCTCCTCCACTCGAGCTGAGGTTTCCTTTCCCTGTTTTGTCCGGAAAGGATTCCTGAAGTTCCCCTCGCATGTCAAGAGGAGGCGCTCTCAACTGGGATACCAAGAGCAACTCCATGTGTCGTGCCCTGTTCCAAAAAAAAATCCCCGAATGTCTCAGTCCACTCCAATGCAACCTGATTTCCCTGCACTGCCTCCACTGTCACCCCGAGTATCAATTCACACCACTGTGGCACGTGTGACAGCCCTGTGGGAAAGCCTCGAAGGAAAGCCACAGATCCCTGTGTCAACTCGACGGGAAGCCTGACACTGCTGCTAAAGCTCAGGAGGAAAGTGGACAGGCCTGTCTCCACTCGAGATGAGGCCTGACTCCCCTGTGAAGACTCCAGGGGAACCCCAAGATCCATGTCAGCACTGGAGAGGAAACCTCATTTTCTGACCTTTGCTCCAGACGAGGACCTAGGACCCGGCACCTACTGGAGAGGAATCCCGAGTGGCCCCTCGCAACTCGCATGGAAACTGGTCTTTCCTGAGGCCACACGAGTGGGTCCCTGAGGACCCTGTCTGCTAGAAGCCAGTGTGAGGAATCCCACCCGTAAGAAGTTTAGGAGGAAGGAAGCTGACATACGCAAGGCATGATCAGACTTCAAGCGCCCCCCTGGTAATTCCTAAGCATGTACCCTCAAATCCAAAAATCTGCCGGCTTTTTTGTTCTGTTTTTCCGCTTTTCTGATATTCTCTGGAAAAAAGTCAACTCAACCTCCTCTGATACTTCTCTAGCTTGCCTAACAAGTTCCCCAGAACTCTTACAGCTTATGAATTGCTTACAGCCCCTCAACCACGAGAGGCACAAAGCTTAAAAGCATCTTAAAAATACAGAGCCTTTTCTAAAGAGTTAAAAATCATATTGGTGAAGGGTTTTCACTGTTGACTCAATGATTGCTGCCAGACCTCCATATTCTTTAACTTTAGGCACCTGGGAGGATGTTAATCAATGTAAAAGGGATATGGAAAAAGATATATGGTAGTTTTGATGTTAGCAACACTAGACTTTTGAGTCAATTACTTTTCTTTTGTTATGAATCACTGTACTCCTTTCACTTGTTATAAACTGCTGTATCTTTGCTATGTAAGAATGTAACATTATTTAGTGCTTTGTGAGAATGGCACAAGACTTTGGGAAGATCAACACAAATAAGTCTTCTGGTTAACAAACCCTTATCAGAAAAAGGGCTGTAAAATGTTAATTGGCCCTTCTTAGACAGAAGATGATGCAAATCACCTAACACTTATGTATACAATTAGGTATGCAGAGAGAGAAGCCTGGTTTTGATAAAAGTCTGGACTGCTAACGCTGCATAACTTTGTGTTACCCATTGATCCCGATGTTTTATCAAAAATATAAAAAGCCTTCTGAACAATAAAGGATGGACCATTTTCTCGGACTAGTCTCTGGGCCTAGTTTCTTGGGAATCTGGCTCCCCCCGTGTCTCTCTCTCTCTCCTTTTCACCGTTTCCCTTCCTCTGCTCTTCACTTTAATTTCAGGCTGAATTCCCATCTGGAGCACGGAGGCTCACCAAGTCTACTTACTTGCCCTGGCTGTTAAGACCCTCACAAAAGGGAGCCTAAGGGGAGGCACCCTTAGATATTCAAGCAAGTGTCAGTGGCCCAATGTACATGGTGCAAATTCTTTGTCTGGAATTTTATTCGTCTTCCGCATAATACAAGTTATTCAGCCCTCTCCCTCCACTTAATTTTCCTACTACACTATTGTTTCTTAATCTAATCTTATATCAATCAATAAATAAGTCTTTCCTCACCAATGCTGTCCACCCTTTGAATTCCCGGATCCCCCTGGGCTGGACCCTGGCAAGTGGTGCCCGGAACAGGCTATTCTAAGGTCGGTTCCCCGAGCAATTAGGGTCATCAGCCCTATTGCCACCCACTTGGAGCAAGTAGGGTCATCAGCTCTATTGCTCTGGACACTAGTGTCATCAGCCCTGTTGTTCCCCTAGTCAGCAGCAAGTACGGTCATCAGCCCTATTGCTCAGAACAACTAGGGTCATCAGCCCTGTTGTTCCCCCAGTGTTGAGTGTTCAGGACGGATAGGACCCCACTCAGGGTGTCTCGGACCCCCCTGTTGGATAGACAGGGTGAGTAGGAGTGGGAAGTGTTGAAGGGTTTCAGAGAAACCTGGTGCTCTAGAGGTTGAAATAAACCTGCTTTCTTCGGATCAAAACCCCCCTTGCCCAGGGTAAAATCCTTGACAATTTAGACTTTTCTATCTTAGGGTTGAAAAGAAAACCCCCCTTGTCTAAGGTAAAACCTGTTTGTCAAGGCAGACTTTTCTATAAGACTTAATTTTCTGACATGGGTAACAGTGAATCAAAAGAAAGACAGCTTTTTATAGGAGTAATCTTGCAGTTGCTAACTGAACGAGGAATTAAAGTTAAGAAATCCAATATGCATTCATTTTTTTCATTTGTACAAGAACAGTGTCCTTGATTTACAGAAGAAGGCACTTTTAACTTAGATACTTGGGAGAGCATAGGGAAACAATTAAAAACTTACCATGCTGAACATGGCTCAGAAAAGGTGCCTACTGACGCCTTTTCCTTATGGAATATAATTAGAGACGCTCTAGAACCTGCCCCTGAATCTGAAAAAGTACATCTTAAAGAGGAAAGTGAGGAGAAAAAGGTATCTATCAAAGAGGAGAGTGACGAAAAGGAGGCTACACCTAGCTATCTGCAGTTGAATGAAATGTTAGCTGCAACGACTGCCAAGGAAAAGGTAATAGATAGAGGTGAGAAAAAAAGATCAGTTTTCAGATGAGGAAAATTCGGAAGAGGAAGTAACTCAACATCATTCTGATGAGGATTGGCCTTTATTCAATAAAGATGCTCCAAGGAGTTTAAGAGAAACTTCTCCAATTCGATCATCTGCTTCAAGGAGTTTAAGAAAAACTTTCCCAACCAGACCACCTGCTCCCAGGAATTCAAGAGAAATTTCCTCAATTAAGACTTCTGTTTCCAGAAATGTCACCCATCAGGTAATATTCATCTAGGAGCTTAAGACAGACATCCCCAGATAAAACATCCGTAAGATCTAAACACCAAATGGATAAAAAAATCCCCAAAGTATGAAGAAAGTGACATAGGACACCACTTGCCCCCTCCCTATAATGGTGAGGGGCCTCCACTAGAAGCTCCCCGAAGAAGGGTGTTCTCTAGCCCTGATGATGAATTTGATTCCCATCTTGAGGCTTGTTTCCCCATAATATTTGATGGAAGTGGTGGGGGAACAGCCCCCCACTGGGAACCCTTTCCAATGAAAATGGTTAAACAACTCAAACAGGCTTGTGCTTTGTATGGGCCTAAAGCCCCATACAGTGTATCATTGGTAGAGGCTTTAGCGGGCAGATGGATGACACCCCATCACTGGAAGACTGTCGCTAAAGCTTGTCTGTCTGGAGGGCAATATGTACTTTCGATCAGTGAATATGAAGATCTTGCCCCAAAACAGGCTGATGTTAACCAAAAATATGGCCCAAGATATATTGTAAAAAGTATGTTGGCAGGGACTAATGATTTTGGAACACTTAGAGATCAAATGGGATTAGACAGAAACACTTTAGATCAAGTAACCACCTGCACCCTTGGGGCTTGGCGCTTGTTGCCTGAAGGGAAAGAATCTATCTCTTCCTTCTCAAACGTTAAACAAAAACCAGAAGAGCCATATGAGGACTTTATATCAAGACTTGCAGAGGCAGTCTACAGAGTAATTTCCAATACTGAGGCAGCTGGAATATTGATAAAACAACTGCCATTTGAAAATGCTAATTCTACCTGCCAGGCCATTCTACATCCTATAAAAGAAAAAAAAAAAAAAAACAACTTGGGAAATAATAGATTATATCAGGCAATGTGCAGATGTAGGACCAGCAATGATGCAGGGAGTTGCCATAGCTGCAGTCATAAAGGGAAATTCTTATCAGCAGGCAGTACAGTCCTTTTTTACAAACAGGAATAACCTGTCAAAGAGTCATTCCAGTAGTCCAGGACAGAATATTGGTTTATCCAAGGCCTGCTTTTCTTGCGGATGGGAAGGGCACTTTATGAGTGCTTGTCCCCAAAAAGCAGCCGGTTCTTCTCTGTCGAATTCTGCCTCCCCAGCTGTGTCTGCTAATCTCCGTAGGTCTCTCTGCCCTCGCTGTCAAAGAGGATATCATTGGGCAAGAGACTGCAGGTCAAGATTCCATAGAAATGGAACTCCTTTGGGCCCCGACCAGCAGTCGGGAAACGGATTGAGGGGCCAGCCCCAGGCCCTGACAACAATTGGGGCAGCCTCACTGAACTCATTCATTCCCTTTGTCCTGTCGCAGAAGTCATCAGAGCAACCCCAGGCAGCGCAGGACTGGACCTCAGTTCCTCCACCTCAACAATATTAACACCAGATAGTCCCACTGTAAAAATACCTACAGGAGTTAAAGGCTCATTACCAACAGGTTTAGTGGGAATTATATTAGGCAGAAGTTCCTTAGCTATGCAAGGTCTCACAATTATCCCTGGAGTAATTGACACAGATTATACAGGAGAAATTCAGATAATGATTTCACCCCCAACTAAAACTTTCCAAATACATCAGGGACAAAGAATAGCACAGCTTTTGCTTTTGCCTTACCGTGATGCCATAGGGCACACAGCTACTCAGAGTGAAAGGCAGGAGAAAGGATTTGGGTCTAGTGATATGGTTTCTTGGATAACAGAAATTACTCAGAAACGTCCTATGAAAACTATTCTGATTAATGGCAAGGCTATCGCGGGGTTGTTAGACACAGGAGCAGATGTTTCTTGCATTTCAGGAAAAAACTGGCCCAGCTCCTGGCCCACACATACTACTAAAAATAACTTGGTGGCGATAGGCAGAGCCCCCACAGTGACTAAAAGTGCAAACATTTTAGATTGGAATTTTAGGATACCTGTGGAACTTTCCAACCTTATGTCGTTCCTTCACTCCCCCTTACCCTGTGGGGGAGGGACGTGCTATCTCAAATGGGAGTGTTACTTTTTAGCCCTGATGATAAAGTAACCTCTCAGATGCTGCAAATGGGCTATGGTCCATCAAAAGGATTAGGTAAACAGCAGACAGGAATAATTGAGCCAATTTGCCCAACTCCTCAACAGTTATGTACTGGATTGTGCTTTCCAAATTTATAATGGAAGCCATTGTTTCTGCTGCCAACCCTTCCAATCTTGGAAATCTCAAGATCTGGTGTGGGTGGAACAATGGCCTCTGCCTAAGGAAAAATTACTGGCAGCTAAAGCATTATTCTTTGAACAATTAGAATTGGGAGATATTGATCCCTCCAATAGCCCCTGGAACACTCCTATTTTTGTCATTCAGAAAAAATCTGGTAAATGGCCACTTTTACAGGATTTGAGAGATATTAATGCCACCATGGAGGACATGGGGGCTTTACAACCTGGGCTCCCTTCCCCAGTAGCCATTCCAGAGGGGTATTGTGATTGATTTACAAGATTTACAAGATTGCTTTTTCACCATTCCTTTAAATACTGAGGATAAAAAAGCGATTTACCTTTAGTCTACCATCTGAAAATCTTAAACAGCCTTACTTATGGTTTCAGTGGAAGGTTTTGCCTCAGAGAATGAAAAATAGCCCTACCTTATGCCAGAAATTTGTTAATGCCACTCTAGAAGATACTAGGACTAAATATGAACAGGTGTATATGATTCATTATATGGATGATATTTTAATAGCTCATCCTGATAGAGCTCATGTGCAAACTGTCCTCCAGGATCTGACCCAGGCATTGACAGACAGAGGTCTAAAAATTGCCCCAGAAAAAAATTCAAATCAATCCGCTCATAACTTACTTAGGAAGAGTCATAAATTCAGAAACCATGACTCATGCCCCGCTGCAATTGAGAAAAGACCATTTTATTACTTTAAATGATTATCAAAAACTTTTAGGTGATATTAACTGGATTAGACCATATTTAAAATTAACCACTGCCAAATTGAAACCTCTTTTTAACATTCTACGCGGGGATACTGATCCAACTTCTAAAAGACAATGAAGAGCTGAGGCTCAGGAAGCCCTAGGGAAAGTAGAAGCAGCCTTATCGCATAGTTATGTAAAAATAATTGATTTGACGATGACTTGGCTGTTCCTTTGTCTAGCTACTCCGACTGTGCCTACGGGAGTTCTGTGGCAAAGCGGCCCTTTAGAATGGGTCCATCTTCCCGCCCAAGCGAAAAAAGTCGTGGCTTCTTATCCTGGTTTAATTGCCACATTAATGCTAAAAGGAAGGAAGTGGAGCATTGAATTGTTTGGTAAAGAGCCATCAGAGATTGTAACTCCATATAACAAGGAGCAGCTTGATGCTCTTCTAGTGTTTGATGAAGACTGGAAAATTGCTATAGGGAATTATTCTGCCAAATTTTGCATCATTTACCCTCGCATGTTTTGCTAAATTTTATGTCTAAGCATCCAGTTATTTTTCTTGTCACATGTAAACAGTTCCCCATTTCAGATGCTCAGATAGCCTTCACTGATGGATCAGCTAACCGTAAAGCCTCTATAGTCACAAGAGATCATTAGAAAGTTTTAGAAACACAAGAAACTTCAGCTCAAAGAGCTGAAATCACAGCTGTTATTGAGGCCTTTGTTATGTTCGCAGAGGAAGAATTTAACCTTTACTTTGACTCTCAGTATGTAGTCAGGCTGTTTCCACACATTAAGACTGCAGTTCTGCCTGAAAACAAAACCTCTATCTTCCATTTGTTAACTAGACGGCAGCAGCAAATTTGGAAAAGAAATCGAGCGTTCTTTATCGGGCACATTCGGGCTCATTCCGGCCTGCCTGGCCCTTTAAATGTTCTCAGTGAATTGGCAGATTCGCTAACCAGAGTTTCAGAAGCTTCTGTTTTCAAAGAAGCCCTGAGCTTCTCACTCACTTCATCATCAGAATGCCACTGCCTTACAATACCAGTTTCAAATTCCTCGAGAATCTGCCCGAGAGATTGTTCGTTCTTGTTTACATTGTCCAACTACCATGAATGCTTTGCCTCTGGGAGTTAACCCTCGAGGTCTCAAACCTAATGCACTCTGGCAAATGGATGTAACTCATGTCTCTTCATTTAGAAAATTGTCTTTTGTTCATGTAACTGTAGATACCTTTTCTCATGTTATTATTGCTACTGATCATACTGAGGAAGCAGTTAAAGATGTAATACAACATCTTTTTACATGTTTTTCCTATCTGGGCTTGCCAAAAGCTTTAAAAACTGATAATGCCCCTGCTTACACTTCTAAATCTTTTCAGCAATTCTGTACAAGATTTCAAATTAAATGTAACACAGGCATCCCTTCTAATCCGCAGGGACAAGCCATCGTGGAAAGAGCACATCAATCATTGAAAACCCATATTTAAAAACTAAATGAAGGGGAATGCAAATATAGTTCCCCCCATCAGATTTTGCAACATACTCTTTTCGTAATAAGTAACTTAAATGTTAATTCATCCGGAAACACTGCAATGATCCGCCACTGGTGCCCGGAGCAATTGAATGCAAAACCATTAGTAAAATGGAGGGACCTTCTCTCCGGACAATGGAAAGGTCCCGACCCCTTATTAACCAGTGGACGAGGGCATGCTTGTATTTTTCCACAGGATGAAGACTCTCCGATTTGGGTTCCACACAGACTGATTCGCCATGTTTCAGCTCCCCGGATACCAGAATCCCCCACCACCGCGATCTCTAAAGAGGAAGAAGCCTCCTCTTTCCCCTCTCCCTCCGCCAGCACGGGAAACGCCGCTGACCCCGGGACAGCTGACATCAGAGACCCTGGATGAGCGAGGAGCAGAGCCACCCACTGGACAGATGTCACGACTTCAGATACAGGATATTGCTCCCCCTGATTTTTTGCCTCGCAGGAATCCATTAGGACGCCCAGCTCGGTCAACTCAACTAGCCTCCATACCCACCTGGGGACAGATTAAAGCTCTCTGTCGCCAGGCACAGGGGATAGTTTCCCTACAGGGATCTTCAGTCTCTCCTGAAAAGGTGTTTATTGCCATGCTTGCTTTGCTCTCTTGCCAGGTAAGCGCCACTCCCATTTCAACAAAATATTGGGCGTTTCTCCCAGATCCTCCAACTTTCCAAGTTGTTACTTGGAACAGTGACCCCATACGGGTTAATACAGACCAATCTCGCCTTTTGGGAGGATCTTATACTTCCTATATAAAAGACCAATACCCTATTAATTTCAATTATGCCTTTAAAGGACTAGCAGATGATTTTCCTCTTTGCTTTAATTTTCCTTCTGGCCATACAGGAAACTTTGTTACCAAGAGAGGATGTGTTGGAGCCTCCACAAAAGCAGTTATGACAGATTCCCCAACCTCTAAATTTGCATCTAAAGGGGATTGGTCTGTTTGGATACTATAAGCTCGTATGCTGGGGTCCTTGACCTCTATGAGTCCTTGTCTCTCAAAGCTCCATCAGAATATCCAAATTGTGATGATGTTTCTCCCTCAGATATCATATGGAAAACTATAGATGATCATTCAGGATATCCGATTTGGAAATCTTGTACTTAGAATTCGAGAGTTGATTACAGAATACCGGGAGGAAGAAATTGTACAATTCAGGACTGGAGCAACCCAAATCCAGGTCAGGACCTTGAGTCCGACGATGGCTTTATCAATAGATTGGACAGTTGGAAAGAATATTCAGTTCCTTGGCCGTTAGTCGCCACCAGATGGCATCATAATCAATTTGTTCCCCTTATGCTGTCTTATACTGCTAGAGGTAAAACATTTTGGCAGCCAGAAATTTGGAAAGCCCTTGCCGCTACTGCCCCTATTATTTTAACCCGACCAAAAAATACCTCAACTTACTCTATTTTAGCTTGTCTAGCCTCTCCTTATGTTTTTCTTTTCACTATTGTTTCTGGAAGACTTAACGATTGAATTATACAGGTGGACCCCATGTAGTGTCTTGTGAACAATGTATGCTTTCATCCTGTTTAACTCCTCAATATAATGTTTGCTCTTTCATGGTTTTAAAAAGTCCGCCCTATCTCATGGTACCTATAACTGTAGCCACGTATTGGTATGATAACCATGGCCTAGCTGTGCTGCAACAACTACAAGATTTAATGAGGACACGATGGTTTGTGGGCTTACTTATTTTGGGAATATCAGCTTTGATAACTGCAATTACTTCTTTTTCTGTGGCGGCATTATCTTTGTCTCAACAAGTGCATACTGCCCAATATGTTGATACTGTATCCAAAAATGTTTATTTAATGCTGGCAACACAGGAAGTTATAGATAGGAAGCTATAAATGAGGGTTGATGCCTTACAAGAAGCAATAATGCATATTGGGTCTGATTACAGAGTCTGAAAGTGAAAATGGCCCTTTCATGTCATGCCAATTACTGGTGGATATGTGTTACATCACTTAAAGTAAACGAGAAGGATTTTGATTGGGAAAGAATCAAAAATCATATTTTAGTTGTTTGGAACAGCTCAGATATTAGCTTAGACTTAGGGAAACTTCATAATCAGGTTCAGACCTTGGAACATTCCCGATTAGATTTTACCGCTGCAGGAGAAGCCAATGACTTTTTGCACACTTTCTCTGGCTTCATTTCTGGAAAAACTCTTCTGACTACTGTTTCTAGTTATGCTGCTGTGGGTGCCATAATCCTGCTCCTTGTAATCGTGCTTCCTTGTGTTGTCAGGACTTTTCAGCAGAGCATTCGGAATCTTCGACCCAACTGCACCTAATTTTCTTAAAAAATAATAAAGAAGTGGGAAATGCTGGAAGCTAGTGTGAGGAATCCCGCCATGACAAGGTCATGAGGAAGGAAGCTGACATACGCAAGGTGTGATCAGACTTCAGGGGCCCCCCTGGAAATTCCTAAGCATGTACCCACAAAACCAAAAATCTGCCAGCTTTTGTGCTCTGCTTTTCCACTTTTCTGATATTCTCTGGAATAAAGTCAACTCAGGACTTTAGTCTTCTGCATTTGAAAGGGATGTTTCAGTTAAACCCCTCTGATAGTTCTCTAGCTTGCCTAACAGGTTCCCAGAACTCTTACAGGTTGTGAATTGCTTACAGCCCCTCAACCACGAGAGGCACAAAGCTTAAAAGCATCTTAAAGATACAGAGCCTTTTCTAAAGAGTTAAAAATCATATTGGTGAAGGGTTTTCACTGTTGACTCAATGATTGCTGCCAGACCTCCATATTCTTTAACTTTTAGGCACCTGGGAGGACGTTAATCAATGTAAAAGGGATATGGAAAAAGATATATGGTAGTTTTGATGTTAGCAACACTAGACTTTTGAGTTAATTACTTTTCTTTTGTTATGAATCACTGTACTCCTTTCACTTGTTATAAACTGCTGTATCTTTGCAATGTAAGAATGTAACTTTATTTAGTGCTTTGTGAGAATGGCACAAGACTTTGGGAAGATCAACACAAATAAGTCTTCTGGTTAACAAACCCTTATCAGAAAAAAGGCTGTAAAATGTTAATTGGCCCTTCTTAGACAGAAGATGATGCAAATCACCTAACACTTATGTATACAATTAGGTATGCAGAGAGAGAAGCCTGGTTTTGATAAAAGTCTGGACTGCTAACGCTGCATAACTTTGTGTTACCCATTGATCCCGATGTTTTATCAAAAATATAAAAAGCCTTCTGAACAATAAAGGATGGACCATTTTCTTGGATTAGTCTCTCGGCCTAGTTTCTTGGGAATCTGTCTCCCCCCATGTCTCTCTCTCCTTTTAACCCTTTCCCTCCTTCTGCTCTTTACTTTAATTTCAGGCTGAATTCCCATCTGGGGCACGGAAGCTCGCCAAGTCTACTTACTTGCCCTGGCTGTTAAGACCCGTGCAAAAGGGAGCCTAAGGGGAGGCACCCTTAGATATTCAAGCGAGTGCCCGTTGCCCAAAGTAGATGGTGCAAATTCCTTGTCTGGAATTCTATTGGTCTTCTGCGTAATCCAAGTTATTCAGCACTCTTCCTCCACTTAATTTTCCAACAACACTATTGTTTACTAATCTAATCTTATATCAATCAATAAATAAGCTTTCCTCGCCAACGCCATCCACCCTCCCAATTACCTGAATCCAAGGAGATGGACCTCGGCACCCGTCGTAAGTCGAGAGGAACCTACCGCAACTCAAGAAAAACCAGGAGGTTCTCCCCTCCCGGCGAGATGAGGCCATTTTCCACTGCGGAGTCTCGAAGGAAATTGTCCCTTCCTTCTTGAACCTTGAAAGCGTGCTTTACACCCTTACTGCAACTGTAGAAGTTCCCCGACATGCCGGTCTCCTCACGAAGGAACACCGAGTGTCCTGCCAAACTCAAGAGGAGCACCGTTTCCCCCTCTTTAGCTCTAGAAGAGGGTTCCTTTAACTGCTTCGTCGAGAAAGGATTCGCGGCATTCTACTCCCACCTCAAGAGGAGGGGTTCTCAACAGGAAAGTCGAGAAGAACTCCAGGGTTCGTGTCATCATTCCAAAAGACCCCAAGTGTCTCAGTCCACTCCAGAAGAACCTGATTTACCTGCACTGCCGCGACTGTCACCCCGAGGGTTGACTCACACCACTGTGGCACGTGTGAGAGCCCTGTGTGAAAGCCTCTAGGGAAAGCCAAAGATCCCTGTATCAAATTGACGGGAAGCCTGACACTGCTGCCACAGCTCGGGAGGAAAGAGGATGTGCATGTTTCCACACGAGACGAGTACTGACTCCCCTGTGGAGTCTCCAGAGGAACCCCAATATCAATGTCAGCACAAGAGAGGAAACCTCATGTTCTGGCCATGGCTCCAGACTAGGACCTAGGACCCAGCACCGACTGGAGAGGAATCCCGAGGGGCCTCTCGCAACTCGCATTGAGACTGGCCTTTCCTGAGGCCAGAGGAGCGGGTCACTCAATTCCCCGTCTTAACTCGAGAGGAACCTGTCACAACTCGAGAAAAACCAGGAGGTTCTCCCCTCCAGGTGAGATGAGGCTCTTTTCTCCTGCAGCTGGAGGGACATCACACCTTCTCTCTTGAACCTCGAAAGGGTCCTTCACACCGTTGTGAAGCTCAAGAAGATCCCTGACATACCCGTCTCCACTCGAGAGGAAAACCGAGGGTCCCGCCAAACTCAAAAGGAGCCCTGTTTCCCCCGCCTCCACTCGAGATGAGGGTTCCTTTCCCTGCTTCCTCAGGAAAGGATTCCCGGTGTTCCTGTCACAACTCAAGAGGAAGCTCTCTCAACAGGAAAGTCGAGAGGAACTTCAGGGGTTGTGCACCATTCCAATAGACTCTCAAATGTCTCAGTCCACTCCAGAGGAACCTGATTTCCCTACAGTGCCTCGACTGTCACCCCGAGTATTGACTCACACCACGGTGGCATTTGAGATAGCCCTGTGGAAAATTCTCGAGGGGAATACACAGATCCCTGTGTCAACTCGAAGGCAAGACTGACCCTGCTGCTACAGCTCGAGAGAAAAGTTGACCTGCATGTCTCCTCTGGAGACGAGGCCTGACTCCCCTGTGGAGACTCCAGAGGAACCCCAAGATCCATGTCAAAACTGGAGAGGAAACCTCAGGTTCCGTCCTGGGCCCCAGACGAGGACTTTGGACCCGGCTCGGACTGGAGAGTAATCCCGAGAGGCCGCTCGCAACTCCCATGGAGACTGGCCTTTCCTGAGGCCACATGAGCGGTCCGTTAGGTCCCCGTTGTAACTCAAGAGGAACCTGCCCCAACTGGAGAAAAACCAGGAGGTTCTTCCCTCCAGGCCAGATGACGCCCTTTTCTGCTGTAGTGTCTCGAGGCATATCACACGTTCCCTCTTGAACCTCGAAAGGGTCCTTCACACGCTTCCTGCAACTCAAGAAGATCCCCGACATACCCGTCTCCACTCGAGAGGAACACTGAGTGTCATGCCAATCTCAAGAGGAGCACCTTTTCCCCTCCTCCACTCGAAATGAGCGTTCCTTTCCCTGCTTCGTTGGGAAAGTATTCGCTTCATTCCTGTGGCATCTCAAGAGGAGGTGCTCTTAAGAGGAAAGTCGAGAGGAACTCCAGGTATCGTACCACCATTCCAAAAGACACCCAAATATCTCAGTCCTTTCCAGTGGAACCTGATTTCCATGCAATGACCCGACAATCACCCTGAGTGTTGACCCAAACCACGGTGGCACGTGTGGCTGCCCTGTGGGATAGCCACGAGGGAAAGCCACAGATCCCTGTGTCAATTCACCTGGAAGACAAAAACTGCTGCTACAGCCCAGGAGGAAAGAGGACGTGCATGCCTCCACTCCTAACGAGGCCTGACTCCCCTGAGGAGACTCCACAGAAACCCCAAGATCCATGTCAGCACTAAAGAGGAAACCTCAGGTTCTGGCCTCGGCTCCAGACGAGGACTTAGGACCCGGCTCTGACTGGAGAGGAATCCCCAGAGGCACCTCGCAACTCGCATGCAGACTGGCCTTTCCTGAGGCGACAGGAGCGGGTCCCTGAGGTCCCCATCATAACTCGAGAGGAAACTGCTGCAACTCGAGAAAAAACAGGGAGGTTCTCCCCTCCAAGCGAGATGAGGCCCTTCTCCACTGTGGCATCCCTAGGGAAATCACATCTTCCCTCTTGAACCTCGAAAGGTTCCTTCACACCCTAACTGCAACTCAAGAAGTTCCCTGACATACCCTTCTCCACTTGATAGGTACACAGACGGTCCCGCCACAACTCACGAGGAGCCTTGTTTCCGCACCTCTGCTCGAGATAAGAGTTCCTTCCCCTGCTTTGTTTGTAAAGGATTCCAGCGTTCCCATCACATCTCAAGAGGAGGCACTCAAAATAGGAAAGTTGAGAGGAACTCTAGGGTTTGTGACACCATCACAAAAGACCCCAAACTGTCCCAGTATACTTCAGAGGAACCTGATTTCCCTCCACTGCCTCCACTGTCAACCCGAGTATCGACTCACACCTCGGTGGCACGTGTGATAGCACTGTTGGAAAGCCTCGAGGGAAAGCCACAGGTCCCTGTGTCAACTCAATGGGAAAACTGACACTGCTGCTACATCTCGGGAGGAATGCGGACGTGCATGTCTCCAATCGAGACGAGGCCTGACTCCCCTTTGGAGACTCCAGAGGAAACACAAGATCCATGTCAGCACTTGAGAGGAAAGCTCAGGTTACGACCTTGGCTCCAGACCAGTACATGGGACTCGGCACCGATTGGAGAGGAATCCTGAGAGGCCCCTCGGAACTCGCTTGGAGACTGACCTTTCCTGAGGCCACAAGAGTGGGTCCCTGAGGTCCCCGTTGTAACTCTAGAGGAACCAGCTGCAACGCGAGAAAAACCAGGAGGTTCACCCCTGCAGGCAAGCTGAGGCCCTTTTCCGCTACTGTGTCTTGAGGGAAATCACACTTTCGCTCTTGAACCTGGAAAGTGTCCTTCACACACTTGCTGCAAGTAAAGAAGTTCCCCAACATACCCGTCACTACTCAAGAGGAACACCGGGGTCCGGCCAAACTCAAGAGGAGCCCCGTTTCCCCTTCCTCCCCTCGAGATGAAGGTGCCTTTCCCAGCTTTGTCGGGAAAGGATTCCTGGCGTTCCGAACGCATCTCAAGAGGAGGCGCTCTCAACAGGATTGTCGAGCGGAATTCCAGGGGTCGTGCCACCATTCCAAAAGACCCCCAAATGTCTCAGTCCACTCCAGAGGAACCTGATATCCCTGCACTGCCTCGACCCTCACGCCGAGTATCGACTCACACCACGGTGGCACGTGTGACATCCCTGTGTGAAAGCCTCGAGGAAAGCCGCAGTTCCCCATGTCAACTCGACGGGAAGACTCACACCGCTTGAACAGCTCGGGAGTAAAGCAGATGTGCATGTCTCCACTCGAGACAAGGCCTGACTTCTCTGTGGAGACTCCAGAGGTACCCCAATTTCAGTGCTGATCCATGTCAGCACTGGAGAGGAAACCTCAGGTTCCAGCCTCGGCTCCAGTCGAGGACTTAGTGCCGGGAGCCAGCGTGAGGAACTCCGCCCATGGCAAAGGTTATGTGGAAGGAGGCTTGTCATACGCAAAGGTATGATCAAGCCTCAGGAAACCCCCTGTTCCTGAGCATCTACCCCAAAACCAGAGTCTGTTTTATGCTCTCCCCCATAACCGTTTTTCTCGGAGAAGGTGTTAACGTGCAGCTCCAAGGCAATAAAAATTCTTGGGCATGACAACAGTATTTCAGCTTATGGACTCCTCTGAAAGTTATCTAGCCCACCTGTAGAGGTTCGTCTGGCAACATGTGATTGTTTACAGCTTCCCAATCTGAGAGGCACGAGATGTTTTTGACTTACTAAAGGCAAATTCTTTCAGGGAGTTGTAAATTATTAGTATAGTGGGCTGGTTAGGAATTATTTTGGTGAAGGGTTTTTTTGTTTGTTGTTGCAATAATTGCTGCTAATTCCCTGCCCTGGGTGGGAAAAGGATGTCTTAGGTCAAACCTCTCTGCTGACAGACTAGCTTGCGTGACAGGATTATCCATACTCCTGCCACTATGCACATGACGGTTTACTACCACTTAATCATAAACAGCACAGAGGGTTTTGGAGTATTTTGAGAGTCTATATTAGCATAGGGCTTTTTCTTCTTGTTAAGTCAATGATTGCCTCCTGGTCTCCCTATCCTTATGCGCAAGGGAATATATTAATCAATGTATTTGGAATATAGAAAAGGAAATACAGCAGTTTTAAGGTTAGTAATACTAGACTTTTTGAGTCAATGAATTTTCTCTTTTGTAATAAATCACTGTACTTTGTTATAAATCACTGTGTCCTTGCTATGTAAAAATGTAACTTTATCACTATCTTAAAACTAAATAGATCTTGTGGGGAACATAGGTGAAAGGATTTTCATTTGTTGGGCTGATGTTTGCTGCTAAATCTCCATGTTCCCTGCCCTTATAATGAATATAACTAACATATAGGAGAAATAAGTAAAAATATTTAAGCATATAGGATAAATATGTATTAACCTTTAAGATTAATCATGTTAACCTTGGGTTAAATAAATTACTTTCTTGACTGTAACTCACTACAGCCACACCCTAGAGGAATGAAACTTTATTTGGAGGGTGGTGTCTGGTTTAAGAAAAACAACCTTGGAAGAAATAAGTCTTGGTTATCAGAAAGAAAGGATCATAAAATGTCAGCAGGTCTCATGTCCAGAAGATGATGTAAAATCGCTAAGATATTTTTCTTTATGTGAAGTACCTGATTTTGATAGAGGTCAGGACTGCTGACCCACGTGGGTTTGTGTACTCATCCCTATGTGTAACAAAAGGTATATCAGCAAACACAAAAATAAAGAAAATGGGATCAGTTTCCGGAAAGACTGAATCACCCATGTTGTTCTTACTTGCTCCCCGTTTTTCTGGCTGAATTCCCATCTGGAGAATGGATGCTATTACACATAAACCAAGTTATTCAGGCACATTTTCTCCACTAATTTTCCTAATATACTATACTGTTCTAATCTCTCTATATACCTATAATTAAATATGTATTTTTCAAAGGACGCTGACTTTGCCCCCAAGTTCAAATCACTATGAAAGCACAGGGGCTGGATCCCGGAAAATTAGGCCCCGGAACTGACTAGAGAGGAATCTCGAGAGGCCCCTCGCAACTCGCATGGAGACTGGCCATTCTTGAGGAAAAAGGAGTGGATCACAGAGGTACCCATCAGAACTCAAGAGGAACATGCCCCAAGTAGAGAAAAACCAGGAAGTTCTCTCCCCCCAGGCGAGATGAGCTTATTTTACAATGCGGCGTTTCCAGGGAAATCACAACTTCCCTCTTGAACCTCGAAAGGGTCCTTCACACCCTGGAAGTAACTAAAGAAAATGCCCGTTATACCCATCTACACTGGAGAGGAACACCAAGGGTCCCACTATGATCAAGAGGAGCCCCATTTCCCACACCTCCGCTTGAGATGAGGGTTCCTTTCACTGCTTCGTCGGGAAAGGATTCCTGGCATTCAGGACGCTTCTAAAGAGGAGGTACTCTCAACAGGAAAGCCGAGAGGAACTTCAGGGTTCATTCCACCATTCCAAAAGTCCCCCAAATGTCTCAGTCCACTCCAGAGGAACCTGATATCCCTGCACTGCCTCGACTGTCACCCCGACTATCGACTCACAAGACGGTGGCATGTGTGACAGCCTTGTGGGAAAGCCTCCTGGGGAAGCCTAGAGGGAAAGCCACAGATCCCTTGATCCACGCGATGGGAAGCATGACACTGCAGCTACAGCTTGGCAGGAAAGAGGACATGCATGTCCCCACTCGAGACGAGGACTGACTCCCCTGTGGAGACTCCAGAAGTACCCGCAAGATCCATGTCATCACTGGAGAAGAATTCTGATGTTCTGGCCTCCACTCCACACGAGGTATTAGGCCCCGGGACAAACTGGAGAAGAATCCCGAGAGGCCCCTCACAACTGGCATGGAGACTGGCCTTTCCAGAGGCCACAAGAGCAGGTCCATGAGGGCCCCGTCGTAACTCGAGAGGGATCTGCTGCAACTCAAGAAAATCCAGGAGGTTCTCTCCTCCAGGCGAGACGAGGCCCTTTTCCTCCGAGGCATCTCTAGGCAAATCACATCTTCCCTCTTGAACTTTGAAAGGGTCCTTCACAACCTTGCTGCAACTCAAGAAGATCCCCAACATACCCATCTCCACTAGAGAGGAACAGCGAGGGATCCTCCAACAAGAGGAGCCCCTTTCAGGCTCGCAGCTCCAGATGAGGGATCCTTTCCCTGCTTCATCCAGAAAGAATTCCCAGCATTCCCATCGCATCTCAAGAGAAGGCGTTCTCAACAGGAAAGGAGAGAGGAACTCCAGGAATGTGACACCATTCCAAGAGACCCCCGGATGTTTCAGTCCATTCCAGAGGAACCTGTTTTCCCTGCATTGCCTCGACTTTCATGCCGAGGATCGACTCACAACACGGTGGCACGTGGGACAGCCCTGTTGGAAAGCCTCGTGGGAAAGCCTCGAGGGAAAGCCACAGATCCCTTGATCCACGTGACGGGAAGCCTGACACTGCTGCTACAGGTCTGGAGGAAAGTGCTCGTGCATGCTCCCACTCGAGACGAGGACTGACTCCCCGGTGGAGATTCCAGAAGTACCCCAAGATCCATGTCAGCACTGGAGAGGAATCCTCAGGTTCCGGCACCGACTCCACACAAGGTCTTAGGCCCTGGCATCAACTGGAGAGGAATCCCGAGAGACCCCTTGCACCTCCCATTGGGACGGGCCTTTCCTGAGGCAACCAGAGCGGTTCCCTGAGGTCCCTGTCATAATTCGAGAGCACCTGCCACAACTTTAGAACATCAAGGAGTTTCTGCCCTCCAGGCAAGATGAGACCCACTTCTGCTGATGAGCCTCGAGGCTAATCACACCTTCCCTCTTGAACTTCTGAAGGGTCCTTCACAACCTTGCTGAAACTCAAGAAGTTCCCCAACATACCCGTCTCCACTCGAAAGGAAGGACAAGGGTCCAGCCTACATCCAGAGGAGATCGGTTTCCGCCTCGAAGCCTGAGATGATGGATCCTTTCCCTGTTTGGTCAGGTAAGAACTCCTGGCAATCCCCTCCCATCTCAAGAGGAGGCGCTCTCAACAGGAAAGGAGAGGGCAACTTCAGGGTGGTGCCACCATTCCAAAAGTCCCGCAAATGTTTCAGTCCATTCCAGAGGAACCTGATATCCCTGCACTGACTCGACTGTCACCCCGACTATTGACTCACACCACAGTGGCACCTGGGACAGCCCTGTGTGAAAGCATCGTTGGAAAGCAACGAGGAAAACCCACAGATCCGTTGATCCACGAGACAGGAAGAGTGACACTGCTGCTACAGCTCGGGAGGAAAGCACACGTGCATGCCCCCACTCGAGACGAGGACTGACTCCCCTGTGGAGACTCCAGAAGTACCTCAAGATCCATGTCAGCACAGGAGAGGAATCCTCAGGTTCCAGCCCTGACCCCACACAAGGTCTTAGGCCCTGGCATCAACGGGAGAGGAATCCCGAGAGGCCCTCTAGAAATTCGCATGGGGACTGGCCTTTCCTGAGGCCACCGGAGCGGGTCCCTGAGGTCCCCTTCGTAACTCGAGAGCACCTGTCACAACTTGAGAAAATCCAGGAGGTTCTCCCCTCCAGGCGAGATGAGGCCCATTTCGGCTGAGGCGTCTCGAGGCTAATCACACCTAACCTCTGAAATGTCGAAAGTGTCCTTCACACCCTTGCTGCAACTCATGTAGTTCCCTGACATGCCAGTCTACACTCGAGAGGGGGCACGAGGGTCCCGCCCACATCCAGAGGAGCCCTGTTTCCGCCTCGTAGCTCGAGATGCGGGATTCTTTCTCTGCTTGGTCAGGAAAGAATTCCCCGCGTTCCCGTCGCATCTCAAGAGGAGGCGCTCTCCACATGTAAGGCTAGAGGATCTCCAGGGTCGTGCCACAATGCCAAGAGCCCCCCATATATCTCAGTCCGTTCCAGAGGAACTTGTTTTCCCTGCACTGTCTCGACTTTCACGCCTAGGATCGACTCAGTACGGTGGCACGTGGGACAGCCCTATGGGAACGCCTCTTCGGAAAGCCTCAAAGGAAAGCCACAGATCCCTTGATCCATGCGATGGGAAGCGTGACACTGCTGCTACAGCTCGGGAGGAAAGCGCACTGCATGTCCCCACTCGAGAGGAGGACTGACTCCCCTGGGGTGTCTCCAGAAGTACCCCATGATCCATATCAGCACTGGAGAGGAATCCTCAGGTTCCGGTCCCGACTCCATACAAGGTCTTAGGCCCCGGCATCGATGGGAGAGGAATCCCAAGAGGCTCCCAAGCAACTCGCATGGGGACTGGCCTTTCCTGAGGCCACCAGAGCGGGTCGCTGAGATCCCCGTCGCAACTGGAGAGCACCTGCCACAACTCGAGAAAATCCAGGAGGTTCCCCCCTACAGGCGAGAGGAGGTCCATTTCCACTGAGGCGTCTTAAGGCTAATCACACCTAACCTCTGGAACTTGAAAGGGTCCTCCACACCCTTGCTGCCACTCAAGAAGTTCCCCGACATAGCCGTCTCCACTCGAGAGGAAGGACGAGGGTCCCGCCCACAGCCAGAGGAGGCCCGTTTCCACCTGTTAGCTCAAGATGAGGGATCCTTTCCCTGCTTCTTCGCGAAAGAATTCCTGGCGTTCCTGTCGCCTCTCAAGAGGAGGCGCTCTCAACAGGAAAGTCGAGAGGAACACCAGGGTCCTGCCACCATTCCAAGAGTCCCCCAGATGTTTCAGTCCGTTCCAGAGGAACCTGTGTTCCCCGCACTACATCGACTTTCGCGCCAAGAATCGACTCACACCATGGTGGCACATGGGACAGCCCTGTGTGAAAGCCTCTTGGGAAAGCCTCGAGGCAAATCCACAGATCCCTTGATCCACGTGACGGGAAGCGTGACACTGCTGCTAAAGCTCGGGAGGAAAGCGCTGCATGTTCCCACTCGAGCCGAGGACTGACTCCCCTGTGGAGACTCCAGAAGTACCTTAAGATCCATGTCAGCAATGGAGAGGAATCCTCAGGTTCCGGCCCCGACTCCACACAAGGTCTGAGGCCTTGGCATCGACGGCAGAGGAATCCCGAGAGGCCCCCTAGAAACTCTCATGGAGACTGGCCTTTCCTGAGGTCACAAGAGCGGGTCCCGGAAGTCCCCGTCGTAACTTGAGAGCACCTGCCACAACTGCAGAAAATCCAGGAAGTCCTCCCCTCCAGGCGAGAGGAGGCCCATTCCCACTGAGGCATCTCGAGTCTAATCACACCTAACATTTGGAACTTCTAAAGGGTCCTTCACACACTTGCTGCAACTCAGGAAGTTCCCAGACACACCTGACTCCATTCAAGAGGAGGCACGATGGTCTCGCCCACATCCAGAGCTGCCCGGCTTCTGCCTCGTAGCTCAAGATGTGGAATCGTTTCCCTGCTTGGTCGGGAAAGAATTCCCGTCGTTCCTGTCGTATCTCAAGAGGAGGCACTCTCCACAGGAAAGGCGAGAGGAACTCCAGGATCCAGCCACCATTCCCAGAGTCCCCCAGATGTCTCAGTCCATTCCAGAGGAACCTGTTTTCCCTGCACTGCCTCGACTTTCACGACGAGAATCGACTCACACCATGGAGGCACGTGGGACAGCCATGTGGTAAAGCTTCGTGGGAAAGCCTGGGGGAAAGCCACAGATCCCTTAATCCACATGCTGGGAAGTGTGACACTGCTGCTACAGCTCGGGAGGAAAGCACACGTGCATTCCCCCACTCGAGAAGAGTACTGACTCCCCTTTGGAGACTCCAGAAGTACCTCAAGATCCATGTCAGCACTGGAGAGGAATCCTCAGGTTCCAGCCCTGACCCCACACAAGGTCTTAGGCCCTGGCATCAACGGGAGAGGAATCCCGAGAGGCCCTCCAGCAATTCGCATGGAGACTGGCCTTTCCTGAGGCCACCAGAACGGGTACCTGAGGTCCCCGTGGTAACTCGAGAGCACCTGCCACAACTCGAGAAAATCCAGGAGGTTCTCCCTCCAGGCAAGATGAGGCCCATTTCCGCTGAGGCGTCTCGAGCCTAATCACACCTTACCTCTGGTACTTCGAAGTCATCCTTCACTCCCTAGCTGCAACTCAAGAAGTTCCCCGACTTACCCGTCCTCTCTCGAGAGGAAGCACGAGGGTCTCGCCCACATTGAGATGAGCCGCTTTTCCGCCTAGTAGGTCGAGATGAGGGATCCTTTCCCTGCTTCGTAGGGAAGGAATTCCCGGCATTCCCATCGCAACTGAAGAGGAGGCGCTCTCCACAGGAAGGGCCAAAGGAACTCCAGGGTCGTTCCACCATTCAAATAGTTCCCCAGAGGTCTCAGTCCATAATAGAGGAACCTGGTTTCCCTACACTGCCTCGACTTTCACGTCGAGGATCAACTCACAGCACGGTGGCAAGTGGGACAGCCCTGTGGGAAAGCCTCGTGGGAAAGCCTGGATGGAAAGCCACAGATCCCTTGATCCACGTTATGGGAAGCGTGACACTTGTACTATCACTCGGGAGGAAAGGGCATGTGCATGCCTCCACTCGAGACGAGGACTGACACCCCTGTGGAGACTCCAGAAGTTCCTCAAGATCCATGTTAGAACTGTAGAGGAATCCTCAGGTTAAGGCCCCGACCGCACACAAGGTCTTAGTCCCAGGCATCGTCGGGAGAGGAATCCCGAGAGGCCCCCTAGCAACTGTCATGGACTGGCCTTTCCTGAGGCCACTGGAGTGGGTCCCTGATGTCCCCGTCGTAACTCAAGAGCACCTACCGCAACTCAAGAAAATCCAGGAGGTTCTCCCCTCCAGGCGAGATGAGGCCCATTTAAGCTGAGGGGTCTCGAGGCTAATCACACCTAACCTCTGGAATGTGGAAAGTGTCCTTCACACCCTTGCTGCAACTCATGTAGATACCTGAAATGCCAGTCTATACTCGAGAGGGGGCATTAGGGTCCCACCCACATCCAGAGGAGCCCCGTTTCTGCCTCGTAGCTCAAGATGCGGGATCCTTTATCTGCTTGTTCAGGAAAAAATTCCCGGAGTTCCCGTCGCATCTCAAGAGGAGGCAATCTCCACATTTAAGGCGAGAGGATCTCCAGGGTCGAGCCACAATTCCAAGAGTCCCCCATATGTCTCAGTCCCTTCCAGAGGAACCTGTTTTCCCTGCACTGCCTCGACTTTCACGCCTAGGATCGACTCATAGTACGGTGGCACGTGGGACAGCCCTGTGGGAAAGCCTCGTGGGAAAGCCTCGTGAGAAAGCCACGAGGGAAAGCCACAGATCCCTTGATCCATGCGACGGGAAGCGTGACACTGCTGCTACAGCTCGGGAGGAAGGCACATGTGAATGCCACCACTCGAGACGAGGAGTGACTCCCCTGGGTAGACTCCAGAAGTACCCCAAGATCCATGTCAGCCCTGGAGATGAATCATCAGTTTCCGGCCCCGACTCCACACAAGGTCTTAGGCCCCGGCATTGACGGGAGAGGAATCCCGAGAGTCCCCCTAGCAACTCGCATGGGGCTGGCCTTTCCTGAGGCCACCAGAGCAGGTCCCTGAGGTACCGTCGGAAGTCAAGAGCACCTGCCGCAACTCGAGAAAATCCAGGAGGTTCTCTCCTCCAAGCGAGATGAGGCCCATTTTCTCTGATGCTTCTCCAGGCAAATCACACCTTACCTCTGGAACTTCCAAAGGGTCCGTCACACCCTTGCTGCAACGCAAGAAGTGCCCCGACATACCCGTCTCCACTCGAGAGGAAGCACGAGGGTCCGGCCCACATCCAGAGGGGCCCGGTTTTCGCCTCATAGTTCGAGATGAGGGATCCTTTCCCTATTTGGTCGGAAAGAATTTCCGGTGTTCCCGTCGCACCTCAAGAGGAGGCGCTCTCCACAGGAAAGGCGAGCGGAACTCCAGGGTCGCGCCACCATTCCAAGAGTCACCCAGATGTCTTAGTCCATTCCAGAGGAACCTGTTTACCCTGAACTGTCTCGACTTTCTCATCGAGGATCCCCTCACACCACAGTGGTACGAGGGTCAGCCCTGTGGGAAAGCCTCGTGGAAAAGCCTCGTGGGAAAGCCACATATCCCTTGATCCACGCGACAGGAAGCGTGACACTGCTGCTACAGCTTGGGAGGAAAGCGCTCGTGCATGCCCCCATTCTAACTGAGGACTGACTCCCCAGTGGAGACTCCAGAAATACCCCAAGGTCCATATCAGCACTGGAGAGGAATGCTCAGGTTCCGGCCCCGACTCCAGTCAAGGTCTTAGGCCCAGGCATTGATGGGAGAGGAATCCCGAGAGGCCCCGGAGCAACTCGCATGGGGACTGGCCTTTCCTGAGGCCATCAGAGCGGGTTCCTGAGGTCCCCGTCGAAATTCGAGAGCACCTGCCTCAACGCGAGAAAACCCAGGAGGTTCTCCTCTCCAGGCGAGATGAGGCCCATTTTCGCTGAGGCGTCTCGAGGCTAATCACACCTAACCTCTGGAACTTCCAAAGGGACCTTCACACCCTTGCTACAACTTAAGAAGTTCCCCGACATACTCGTCTTCACTCCAGAAGAAGCATGAGGGGCGCCCACATCCAGAGGAGCCCTATTTCGGCCTCCTAGCTCGAGAGGAGGGATCCTTTCCCTGCTGGGTAGGGAAAGAATTCCCGGCGTTCCCCTCGCATCTCAAGAGGAGGGGCTCTCCACAGGAAAGGCGAGAGGAACTCCAGCGTCGTGCCACCATTGCAAGAGCCCCCAGATGTCTCAGTCCATTCCAGAGGAACCTGTTTTCCCTGCACTGCCTCGACTTTCACACCGAGGATTGACTCACACCACGGTGGCACGCAGGACAGCCCTGTGGGAAAGCCTCGAGGGAAAGCCACAGACCCCTTGATCCACGCGACAGGAAGCGTGACACTGCTGCTACAGCTCGGGAGGAAAGCGCACGTGCATGCCCCCACTCGAATGGATGACTGACTCCCCTGGGGAGATTCCAGAATTACCCCAAGATCCATGTCAGCACTGGAGACGAACCCTCTGCTTCCCGCCCCGACTCCAGACAAGGTCTTAGGCCCCGGCATCGATGGGAGAGGGATCCCGAGAGGCCCCCTAGCAACTCGCAAGGGGACTGGCCTTTCCTGAGGCCACCAGAGCGTATCCCTGAGGTCCCCGTCGTAAGTCGAGACCACCTGCTGCAACTCGAGAATATCCAGGAGGTTCTCCCCTCCAGGCGAGTTGAGGCCCATTTCCGCTGAGGCGTCTCGAGGCTAATCACACCTAACGTCTGGAACTTCCAAAGGGTCCTTCACACCCTTGCTGCAACTCAAGAAGTTTCGGGACATACCCGTCTCCCCTCGAAAGGAAGCACGATGGTCCCGCCCACATCCAGAGGAGCCCCGTTTCCCCCTCGTAGGTCGAGATGAGGGATCCTTTCCCTGCTTGGTCGCGAAAGAATTATGGGCGTTCCGGTCACATCTCAAGAGGAGGCGCTCTCCACAGCAAAGGCGTGAGGAACTCCAGGGTCGTGCCACCATTCCAAGAGTCCCCCAAATAACTCAGTCCATTCCAGCGGAACATGTTTTCCCTGCTCTGCCTCGACTTTCACGTCGAGGATCGACTCACACCTCGGTGGCACGTGGGACACCCTGTGGGAAAGCCTCGTGGGAAAGCCTCGTGGCAAAGCCTCGTGGGAAAGCCTCGAGGGAAACCCCCAGATACCTGGATCCACGTGACAGGAAGCGTGACACTGCTGCTACAGCTCGGGAGGAAAGCGCACGTGTATGCCCCCACTCGAGACGAGGACTGACTCCCCTGGAGAGACTCCAGAAGTACCCCAAGATCCATGTCAGCACTGGAGATGAATCCTCAGGTTCCGGCCCCGACTCCACAGAAGGTCTTAGGCCCCGGCATTGACGGGAGAGGGATCCTGAGAGGCTCCCTAGCAACTCGCCTGGGGACTGGCCTTTCCTGAGGCCACCAGAGCGTGTCCCTGAGGTATGCGTCGTAAGTCGAGAGCACCTGGAACAACTCGAGAAAATCCTAGAAGTTCTCCCCTCCAGGCGAGATGAAGCCCATTTCCACTGAGGCGTCTCGAGACTAATCACACCTAACCTCTGGAACTTTCAAAGGGTCCTTCACACCCTTGCTGCAACTCAAGAAGTTTCCCGAGATACCCATCTCCACTAGAGAGGAAGCACGAAGGTCCTGCCTACATCCACAGGAGCCCCGTTTCCGCCTCGTAGCTCTAGATGTGGGATACTTTCCCTGTTTGGTCGGGAAAGAATTATGGGCGTTCCTGTCACATCTCAAGAGGAGGCGCTCTCCACAGGAAAGGCGAGAGGAACTCCACGGTCGTGCCACCATTCCAAGAGTCCCCCAAATGTCTCACTCCATTTCAGCAGAACCTCTTTTCCCTGCTCTGCACTGACTTTCACGGCGAGGATTGACTCACACCACGGTGGCCCATAGGACAGCCCTGTGGGAAAGCCTCGTGGGAAATCCTTGTGGCACAGCCTCGAGGGAAACCCCCAGATCCCTGGATCCATGCGATGGGAATCGTGACACTGCTGCTACAGCTCGGGAGGAAAGCGCACGTACATGCCCCCACTCGAATGGATGACTGACTCCCCTGGGGAGGTACCAGAAGTACCCCAAGATCCATTTTCAGCACTGGAGAGGTATCCTCAGGTTCCGGCCCCGACTCCACACAAGGTCTTAGGCCCCGGCATCGAAGGGAGAGGAATCCCGAGAGGCGCCCTAGCAAGTCGCATGGGGACTGGCCTTTTCTGAGGCCACCAGAGCGGGTCCCTGAGGTCCTCATCGTAAGTCAAGAGCACCTGCCGCAAATCGAGAAAATCCAGGAGCTTCTCCCCTCCAGGCGAGATGAGGCCCAATTCCGCTGAGGCGTCTCCAGGCTAATCACACCTAACCTCTGGAAATTCGAAAGGGTTTTTCACACCCTTGCTGCAACTTAAGAAGTTCCCCGACATACTGTCTTCATTCAAGAGGAAGCACGAGGGTCCCGTCCACATCCAGAGGAGCCCCGTTTAGGCCTCGTAGCTCGAAATGAGGGATCCTTTCCCTGCTTGGTCGGGAAAGATTTCCCGGCGTTCCCGACGCATCTCAAGAGGAGGCGCTCACCACAGGAAAGGGGAGAGGTACTCCAGTGTCGTGCCACCATTCCAAGAGTCCCCCAGATGTCTCAGTCCATTCCAGAGGAACCTGTTTTCCCTGCACTGCCTCAACTTTCACACCGAGGATCAACTCAAACCACGGTGGCATGTGGGAGAGCCCTGTGGGAAAGCCTTGAGGGAAAGCCTCGTGGGACAGCCTCGTGGGAAAGCCTGGAGGGAAAGCCACAGATCCCTTGATCCACCCGAAGGGAAGCGTGACACTGGTGCTACAGCACGGGAGGAAAGCGCACGTGCATGCCCCCACTCGAGACGAGGACTGACTCCCCTGGGCAGACTCCAGAAGTACCCCAAGATACATGTCAGCACTGGAGAGGAATCCTCTGGTTCCGGCCCCGAATCTACACAAGGTCTTAGACCCGGGCATCATCGGGAGAGGAATCCCGAGAGGCCCCCTAGCAACTGGCATGGGGACTGGCCTTTCCTGAGGCCACGAGAGCGGGTCCCTGTGGTCCCCTTCGTAAGTCGAGAGCACCTGCCGCAACTCGAGAAAATAAAGGAGGTTGTGCCCTCCAGGCGAGATGAGGCTCATTTCCGCTGAGGCGTCTCGAGACTAATCACACCTAACCTCTGGAACTTCCAAAGGGTCCTTCACACCCTTGCTGCAACTCAAGAAGTTTCGGGACATACCCGTCTCCCCTCGAAAGGAAGCACGATGGTCCCGCCCACATCCAGAGGAGCCCCGTTTCCCCCTCGTAGGTCGAGATGAGGGATCCTTTCCCTGCTTGGTCGCGAAAGAATTATGGGCGTTCCGGTCACATCTCAAGAGGAGGCGCTCTCCACAGCAAAGGCGTGAGGAACTCCAGGGTCGTGCCACCATTCCAAGAGTCCCCCAAATAACTCAGTCCATTCCAGCGGAACATGTTTTCCCTGCTCTGCCTCGACTTTCACGTCGAGGATCGACTCACACCTCGGTGGCACGTGGGACACCCTGTGGGAAAGCCTCGTGGGAAAGCCTCGTGGCAAAGCCTCGTGGGAAAGCCTCGAGGGAAACCCCCAGATACCTGGATCCACGTGACAGGAAGCGTGACACTGCTGCTACAGCTCGGGAGGAAAGCGCACGTGTATGCCCCCACTCGAGACGAGGACTGACTCCCCTGGAGAGACTCCAGAAGTACCCCAAGATCCATGTCAGCACTGGAGATGAATCCTCAGGTTCCGGCCCCGACTCCACAGAAGGTCTTAGGCCCCGGCATTGACGGGAGAGGGATCCTGAGAGGCTCCCTAGCAACTCGCCTGGGGACTGGCCTTTCCTGAGGCCACCAGAGCGTGTCCCTGAGGTATGCGTCGTAAGTCGAGAGCACCTGGAACAACTCGAGAAAATCCTAGAAGTTCTCCCCTCCAGGCGAGATGAAGCCCATTTCCACTGAGGCGTCTCGAGACTAATCACACCTAACCTCTGGAACTTTCAAAGGGTCCTTCACACCCTTGCTGCAACTCAAGAAGTTTCCCGAGATACCCATCTCCACTAGAGAGGAAGCACGAAGGTCCTGCCTACATCCACAGGAGCCCCGTTTCCGCCTCGTAGCTCTAGATGTGGGATACTTTCCCTGTTTGGTCGGGAAAGAATTATGGGCGTTCCTGTCACATCTCAAGAGGAGGCGCTCTCCACAGGAAAGGCGAGAGGAACTCCACGGTCGTGCCACCATTCCAAGAGTCCCCCAAATGTCTCACTCCATTTCAGCAGAACCTCTTTTCCCTGCTCTGCACTGACTTTCACGGCGAGGATTGACTCACACCACGGTGGCCCATAGGACAGCCCTGTGGGAAAGCCTCGTGGGAAATCCTTGTGGCACAGCCTCGAGGGAAACCCCCAGATCCCTGGATCCATGCGATGGGAATCGTGACACTGCTGCTACAGCTCGGGAGGAAAGCGCACGTACATGCCCCCACTCGAATGGATGACTGACTCCCCTGGGGAGGTACCAGAAGTACCCCAAGATCCATTTTCAGCACTGGAGAGGTATCCTCAGGTTCCGGCCCCGACTCCACACAAGGTCTTAGGCCCCGGCATCGAAGGGAGAGGAATCCCGAGAGGCGCCCTAGCAAGTCGCATGGGGACTGGCCTTTTCTGAGGCCACCAGAGCGGGTCCCTGAGGTCCTCATCGTAAGTCAAGAGCACCTGCCGCAAATCGAGAAAATCCAGGAGCTTCTCCCCTCCAGGCGAGATGAGGCCCAATTCCGCTGAGGCGTCTCCAGGCTAATCACACCTAACCTCTGGAAATTCGAAAGGGTTTTTCACACCCTTGCTGCAACTTAAGAAGTTCCCCGACATACTGTCTTCATTCAAGAGGAAGCACGAGGGTCCCGTCCACATCCAGAGGAGCCCCGTTTAGGCCTCGTAGCTCGAAATGAGGGATCCTTTCCCTGCTTGGTCGGGAAAGATTTCCCGGCGTTCCCGACGCATCTCAAGAGGAGGCGCTCACCACAGGAAAGGGGAGAGGTACTCCAGTGTCGTGCCACCATTCCAAGAGTCCCCCAGATGTCTCAGTCCATTCCAGAGGAACCTGTTTTCCCTGCACTGCCTCAACTTTCACACCGAGGATCAACTCAAACCACGGTGGCATGTGGGAGAGCCCTGTGGGAAAGCCTTGAGGGAAAGCCTCGTGGGACAGCCTCGTGGGAAAGCCTGGAGGGAAAGCCACAGATCCCTTGATCCACCCGAAGGGAAGCGTGACACTGGTGCTACAGCACGGGAGGAAAGCGCACGTGCATGCCCCCACTCGAGACGAGGACTGACTCCCCTGGGCAGACTCCAGAAGTACCCCAAGATACATGTCAGCACTGGAGAGGAATCCTCTGGTTCCGGCCCCGAATCTACACAAGGTCTTAGACCCGGGCATCATCGGGAGAGGAATCCCGAGAGGCCCCCTAGCAACTGGCATGGGGACTGGCCTTTCCTGAGGCCACGAGAGCGGGTCCCTGTGGTCCCCTTCGTAAGTCGAGAGCACCTGCCGCAACTCGAGAAAATAAAGGAGGTTGTGCCCTCCAGGCGAGATGAGGCTCATTTCCGCTGAGGCGTCTCGAGACTAATCACACCTAACCTCTGGAACTTCCAAAGGGTCCTTCACACCCTTGCTGCAACTCAAGAAGTTTCGGGACATACCCGTCTCCCCTCGAAAGGAAGCACGATGGTCCCGCCCACATCCAGAGGAGCCCCGTTTCCCCCTCGTAGGTCGAGATGAGGGATCCTTTCCCTGCTTGGTCGCGAAAGAATTATGGGCGTTCCGGTCACATCTCAAGAGGAGGCGCTCTCCACAGCAAAGGCGTGAGGAACTCCAGGGTCGTGCCACCATTCCAAGAGTCCCCCAAATAACTCAGTCCATTCCAGCGGAACATGTTTTCCCTGCTCTGCCTCGACTTTCACGTCGAGGATCGACTCACACCTCGGTGGCACGTGGGACACCCTGTGGGAAAGCCTCGTGGGAAAGCCTCGTGGCAAAGCCTCGTGGGAAAGCCTCGAGGGAAACCCCCAGATACCTGGATCCACGTGACAGGAAGCGTGACACTGCTGCTACAGCTCGGGAGGAAAGCGCACGTGTATGCCCCCACTCGAGACGAGGACTGACTCCCCTGGAGAGACTCCAGAAGTACCCCAAGATCCATGTCAGCACTGGAGATGAATCCTCAGGTTCCGGCCCCGACTCCACAGAAGGTCTTAGGCCCCGGCATTGACGGGAGAGGGATCCTGAGAGGCTCCCTAGCAACTCGCCTGGGGACTGGCCTTTCCTGAGGCCACCAGAGCGTGTCCCTGAGGTATGCGTCGTAAGTCGAGAGCACCTGGAACAACTCGAGAAAATCCTAGAAGTTCTCCCCTCCAGGCGAGATGAAGCCCATTTCCACTGAGGCGTCTCGAGACTAATCACACCTAACCTCTGGAACTTTCAAAGGGTCCTTCACACCCTTGCTGCAACTCAAGAAGTTTCCCGAGATACCCATCTCCACTAGAGAGGAAGCACGAAGGTCCTGCCTACATCCACAGGAGCCCCGTTTCCGCCTCGTAGCTCTAGATGTGGGATACTTTCCCTGTTTGGTCGGGAAAGAATTATGGGCGTTCCTGTCACATCTCAAGAGGAGGCGCTCTCCACAGGAAAGGCGAGAGGAACTCCACGGTCGTGCCACCATTCCAAGAGTCCCCCAAATGTCTCACTCCATTTCAGCAGAACCTCTTTTCCCTGCTCTGCACTGACTTTCACGGCGAGGATTGACTCACACCACGGTGGCCCATAGGACAGCCCTGTGGGAAAGCCTCGTGGGAAATCCTTGTGGCACAGCCTCGAGGGAAACCCCCAGATCCCTGGATCCATGCGATGGGAATCGTGACACTGCTGCTACAGCTCGGGAGGAAAGCGCACGTACATGCCCCCACTCGAATGGATGACTGACTCCCCTGGGGAGGTACCAGAAGTACCCCAAGATCCATTTTCAGCACTGGAGAGGTATCCTCAGGTTCCGGCCCCGACTCCACACAAGGTCTTAGGCCCCGGCATCGAAGGGAGAGGAATCCCGAGAGGCGCCCTAGCAAGTCGCATGGGGACTGGCCTTTTCTGAGGCCACCAGAGCGGGTCCCTGAGGTCCTCATCGTAAGTCAAGAGCACCTGCCGCAAATCGAGAAAATCCAGGAGCTTCTCCCCTCCAGGCGAGATGAGGCCCAATTCCGCTGAGGCGTCTCCAGGCTAATCACACCTAACCTCTGGAAATTCGAAAGGGTTTTTCACACCCTTGCTGCAACTTAAGAAGTTCCCCGACATACTGTCTTCATTCAAGAGGAAGCACGAGGGTCCCGTCCACATCCAGAGGAGCCCCGTTTAGGCCTCGTAGCTCGAAATGAGGGATCCTTTCCCTGCTTGGTCGGGAAAGATTTCCCGGCGTTCCCGACGCATCTCAAGAGGAGGCGCTCACCACAGGAAAGGGGAGAGGTACTCCAGTGTCGTGCCACCATTCCAAGAGTCCCCCAGATGTCTCAGTCCATTCCAGAGGAACCTGTTTTCCCTGCACTGCCTCAACTTTCACACCGAGGATCAACTCAAACCACGGTGGCATGTGGGAGAGCCCTGTGGGAAAGCCTTGAGGGAAAGCCTCGTGGGACAGCCTCGTGGGAAAGCCTGGAGGGAAAGCCACAGATCCCTTGATCCACCCGAAGGGAAGCGTGACACTGGTGCTACAGCACGGGAGGAAAGCGCACGTGCATGCCCCCACTCGAGACGAGGACTGACTCCCCTGGGCAGACTCCAGAAGTACCCCAAGATACATGTCAGCACTGGAGAGGAATCCTCTGGTTCCGGCCCCGAATCTACACAAGGTCTTAGACCCGGGCATCATCGGGAGAGGAATCCCGAGAGGCCCCCTAGCAACTGGCATGGGGACTGGCCTTTCCTGAGGCCACGAGAGCGGGTCCCTGTGGTCCCCTTCGTAAGTCGAGAGCACCTGCCGCAACTCGAGAAAATAAAGGAGGTTGTGCCCTCCAGGCGAGATGAGGCTCATTTCCGCTGAGGCGTCTCGAGACTAATCACACCTAACCTCTGGAACTTCCAAAGGGTCCTTCACACCCTTGCTGCAACTCAAGAAGTTTCCACGACATACCCGCCTCCACTCGAGAGGAAGCACGAGGGTCCCCCCCACTTCCAGAGGAGACCCGTTTCCGCCTCGTACCTCGAGATGAGGGATCCTTTCCCTGCTTGTTTGGGAAAGAATTCCCAGCATTCCTGTCGCATCTCTAGAGGAGGCGCTCTCCACAGGAAAGGCGAGAGGAATTCCAGCGTCGTGCCACCATTCCAAGAGTCCCCGGGATGTCTCAGTCCATTCAAGAGGAACCTGCACTCCCTGCACTGCCTTGACTTTCACGCCGAGGATCGACTAACACCACGGTGGCACGTGGGCCAGCCCTGTGGGAAAGCCTTGAGGGAAAGCCTCGTGGGACAGCCTCGTGGGAAAGCCTGGAGGGAAAGCCACAGATCCCTTGATCCACGCGATGGGAAGCGTGACACAGCTGCTACCGTTCGGGAGGAAAGCGCATGTGCATGCCCCCATTGGAGACGAGGACTGACTCCCCTGGGGAGACTCCAGAAATACCCCAAGATCCATGTCAGCACTGGCGAGGAATCCTCAGGTTCCTGCTCCGACTCCACACAAGGTCTTAGGCCCTGGCATGGACGGGAGAGAAATACCAAGAGGCCCCCGAGCAACTCGCATGGGGACCGGCCTTACCTGAGGTCACAAGAGTGGTCCCTGAGGTCCCTGTCGTAAGTCGAGAGAAAATGACACACCTCGAGAAAATCCAGGAGGTTCTCCCCTTCAGGCGAGATGAGGCCCATTTCCGCTGAGGCGTCTCGAGACTATTCACAACTAACCTTGAAACTTCCAAAGGGTCCTTCACACCCTTGCTGCAACTCAAGAAGTTCCCCGACATACCCGTCTCCACTCAAGAGGAAGCACGGCGGTCCCGCCCACATCCAGAGGAGCCCCGTTTCCTCCTCGTAGATCGAGAGGAGGGATTCTTTCCATGCTTGTTCGGGAAAGGATTCCTGGCATTCCCCTCGCATCTCAAGAGGAGGCGCTCTCCACAGGAAAGGCGAGAAGAACTCCAGGTTCGTGCCACCATTCCCAGAGTCCCCCAGATGTCTCAGTCCATTCTAGAGGAACTTGTTTTCCCTGCACTGCCTCGACTTTCACGCCGAGGATCGACTCACACCAGGATGGAACGTGGGACAGCCCTTTGGGAAAGCCTCGTGGGAAGCCTCTTGGGAAAGCCTGTTGAGAAAGCCTCGAAGAAAAGCCACAGATCCCTGATTCATGCTACGGGAAGCATGACACTGCTGCTACAGCTCGGAAGGAAATCGCAAGTGCATGAACCTCTCGAGACGAGGACTGACTCCCCTGGGGAGAATCCAGAATTACCACAAGATCCATGTCAGCACTGGAGAGGAATCCTAAGGTTCCGGCCCTGACTCCACACAAGGTCTTAGGCCCCGGCATCGACGGGAGAGGTGTCACGAGAGGGCCCCTAGAAACTCGCATGGGGACTGGCCTTTCCTGCGGCCACCAGAGCGGGTGGCTGAGGTCCCTGTCGTACGTCGAGAGCACCTGCCAAACTCGAGAAAATCCAGGAGGTTTTCCCCTCCAGGCGAGATGAGGCCCATTTCCCCGGAGGCGTCTCGAGGTTAATCACACCTAACTCTGGAACTTCCAAAAGGTCCTTCACACCGTTGCTGCAACTCAAGAAGTTCCCTGACATACCCGTCTCCACTCGAGAGGAAGCACGAGGGTCCCGTCCACATCCAGAGGAGCCCCGTTTCCTCCTCGTAGCTGGAGATGAGGGATCCTTTCCCCTCTTGGTCAGGAAAGAATTTCCGGCTTTCCCTTCGCATCTCAAGAGGAGGCGCTTTCCATAAGAAAGGCGAGAGGAACTCCAGGGTGGTTACACAATTCCCAGAGTCCCCCAGATGTCTCAGGCCATTCCAGAGGAACCTGTTTTCCTGCACTGCCTCGACTTTCACGCCGAAGATAGACTCACACTACGGTGGCACCTGGAACAGCCCTGTGGGAAAGCCTCGTGGAAAGCCTGGTGAGAAAGCCTCCAGGGAAAGACACAGATCCCTTGATCGACGCGACGGGAAGCGTGACACTGCTGCTACAGCACGGGAGGAAAGGGCACGTGCATGACCCCACTCGAGACGAGGACTGACTCCCCTGGGAGACTCCAGAAGTACCCCAAGATCCATGTCAACACTGGAGAGGAATCCTCAGGTTCCGGCCCCGACTCCACACAAGGTCTTAGACCCCGTTATCGATGGGAGAGGCATCCCGAAAGGCCCCCTAGCAACTCGCATTGGGACTGGCCTTTCCTCAGGCCACCAGAGCGGGTCCCTGAGGTCCCCGTCGAAAGGTGAGAACACCTGCCGCAACTCGAGAAAATCCAGGAGGTTCTCCCCTCCAGGCAAGATGAGGCCCATTTCCGCTGAGGCGTCTCGAGGCTAATCACACCTAACCTCTGGAACTTCCAAATGGTCCTTCACACCCTTGCTGCGACTCAAGAAGTTCCCCGACATACCTGTCTCCACTCGAGAGGAAGCACGTGGGTTCCGCCCACATCCAGAGGAGCCCCGTTTCCACCTCATAGCTCGAGATGAGGGATCCTTTCCCTGCTTGATGGAGAAAGAATTCCCGGCGTTCCCGTCGCATCTCAAGAGGAGGCGCTCTCCACTGGAAAGTCGAGAGGAACTCCAGGGTCGTGCCACCATTCCAAAAGTCTCCCAGATTTCTCATTCCATTCCAGAGGAGCCTTTTTTTCCCTGCACTGCCTAGACTTTCACGCCGAGGATCGATTCACACCACGGTGGCACGTGGGACAGCGCTGTGGGAAAGCCTCGTGGGAAAGCCTTGTGGGAAAGCCCCGTGGGAAAGCCTCGTGGGAAAGCCTCGAGGGAAAGCCAAAGATCCATTGATCCACCCGACGGGAAGTGTGACACTGCTGCTACAGCTAGGGAGGAAAGCGAACTCGCATGCCCCCACTCGAGACGAGGACTGACTCGCCTGGGGAGACTCCAGAAGTACCCCATGATCCATGTCAGCACTGGAGAGGAATCCTCAGGTTCCGGGCCCAACTCCACAAAAGGTCTTAGGCCCCGGGATCGTCGGGGGAGGTATCCCGAGAGGCCCCTAACAACTCGCATGGGGACTGGCCTTTCCTGAGGCCACCAGAGCGGGTCCCTGAGGGCCCCGTTAAGTCGAAAGCACCTTCCGCACATCAGGATAATCCAGGAGGTTCTCCCCTCCAGGCAAGACCAGGCGCATTTCCGCTGAGGCGACTCGGCGATAATCACACATAAACTTTGGAACTTCCAAAGGGTCCTTCACACCCTTGCTGCAACTCAAGAAGTTCCCCAACATACCCGTCTCCACTCGAGAGGAAGCACCAGGGTCCCGCCCACATCCAGAGGAGCCCCGTTTCCGCCTCGTTGATCGAGATGAGGGATCCTTTCCCTGCTTGGTCGGGAAAGAATTCCGGGCGTTCCCGTCCCATCTCAAGAGGAGGCGCGCTCCACAGAAAAGGTGAGAGGAACTCCAGGGTCGTGCCACCATTCCAAGAGTCCCCCAGAAGTCTCAGTCCATTCCAGAGCAACCGGTTTTCCCTGCATTGCCTCGATTTTCAGGCCGAGGATCGACTCACACCATGGTGGCACGTGGGAGAGACCTGTCGGAAGGCCTCGTGGGAAAGCCTCGTGGGAAAGCCTCGAGGGAAAGCCACAGATCCCTAGAACAACAACATGGGAAGCGTGGAACTGCTGCTACAGCTCGAGAGGAAAGCACACGTGCATGCCCCTACTCCAGATGAGGACTGACTCCCATGGGGAGACTCCAGAAGTACCCAAAGTTCCATGTCAGCACTGGAGAGGAATCCTAAGGTTCCGGCCCCGACTCCACACAACGTCTTAGGCCCAGCATCGACGGGAGAGGAATCCCGAGAGGACCCCTAGCAACTCGCATGGGGACTGGCCTTTCCTGTGGCCACCAGAGCGGATCCGTGAGGTCCCCGTCGTAAGTCGAGAGCACCTGCCGCAACTCGAGAATATCCAGGAGATTCTCCCCTCCAGGCGAGATGAGGCCCATTTCCGCTGAGGCCTCGCAAGGCTAATCACACCTAACCTCTGGAACTTCTAAAGGGTCCTTCACACCCTTGCTGCAACTCAAGAAGTTCCACGTCATATCGTCTCCACTCAAGAGGAAGCACGAGGGTCTTGCCCACATCCAGAGGAGCCCCGTTCCCACCTCGAAGCTCGAGATGTGGGATCCTTTTCCTCCTTGTTCGAGAAACTATTTCAGGCGTTCCCATCACTTCTCATGAGAACGCGATCTCTGCAGGAAAGGTGAGAGGAACTCCAGGGTCGTGCCACCATTAAAAGAGTCCCACAGGTGTCTCCGTCCATTCCAGAGGAACCTGTTTTCCCTGCACTGCCTCAACTTTCACGCCGAGGATCTACTCACACCACGGTGGCACGTGGGACAACCCTGTGGGAAAGCGTCGTGGGAAAGCCACCAGGGAAAGCCACAGATCCCTTGATCCATTCGTCGGGAAGCCTGACACCGCTGCTACAGCTCGGGAGGAAAGCGCACGTTCTTGCCCCCACATGAGACGAGCACTGACTCCCTGGGGAGACTCCAGAAGTACCCTAAGTTCCATCTCAGCACTGGAGAGTAGTCCTCAGGTTATGTCCCCCACTCCACAGAAGGTCTAGGGACCAGCATCGACGGGAGAGGAATCCCGAGAGGCCCCCGAGCAACTCACATGGGGACTGGCCTTTCCTGAGGCCACCAGAGCGGGTCCATGATGTCCCCGTAGTAAGGCGAAAGGACCTGCAGCAACTCGAGAAAATCCAGGAGATTCTCCCTTCTAGGCGAGATGAGGCCCATTTCCGCTGTGGCTTCTTGAGGCTATCACACCTAACCTCTGGAACTTCTAAAGGGTCTTCACACCCTTGCTGCAACTCAAGAAGTTCCAAGTCATATCGTCTCCACTCGAGAGGAAGCACGAGGGTCCCGCCCACATCCAGAGGAGCCCCGTTCCCACCTCGAAGCTCGAGATGTGGGATCCTTTCCCTGCTTGTTCGAGAAACTATTCCCGGGGTTCCCGTCACTTCTCAAGAGGTCGCGATCTCTGCAGGAAAGGTGAGAGGAACTCCAGGGTCGTGCCACCATTCCAAGAGTCCCCCAGGTGTCTCAGTCCATTCCAGAGGAACCTGTTTTCCCTGCACTGCCTCGACTTTCACGCCGAGGATCTACTCACACCACGGTGGCACGTGGGACAACCCTGTGGGAAAGCCTCGTGGGAAAGCCTCGAGGGAAAGCCACAGATCCCTTGATCCATTCGTTGGGAAGCCTGACACCGCTGCTACAGCTCGGGAGGAAAGCGCACGTGCATGCCCCCACATGAGACGAGCACTGACTCCCCTGGGGAGACTCCAGAAGTACCCTAAGTTCCATCTCAGCACCGGAGAGGAGTCCTCAGGTTCCGTCCCCCATTCCACAGAAGGTCTTAGGCACTAGCATCGACGGGAGAGGAATCCCGAGAGGACCCCGAGCAACTCGCATGGGCACTGGCCTTTCCTGAGGCCACCAGAGCGGGTCCATGATGTCCCCATAGTAAGGCGAAAGGACTTGCCGCAACTCGAGAAAATCCAGGAGATTCTCCCCTCTAGGCGAGATGAGGCCCATTTCCACTGTGGCGTCTTGAGGCTAATCACACCTAGCCTCTGGAACTTCCAAAGGTTCTTTCACACCCTTGCTGCAACTCAAGAAGATCCCCAACATACCGGTCTCCACGCGAGAGGAAGCACGATGGTCCCGCCCACATCCAAAAGAGCCCCGCTTCCGCCTCGTAGCTCGAATTAAGGGATCCTTTCCCTACGTGGTTGGGAAAGAATTCCCGGTGTTCCCGTCGCATCTCAAGAGGAGGCGCTCTCCACAGGAAAGGTGAGAGAAACTCCAGGTTCGTGCCACCATTCCTGAGTCCCCCAGATGTCTCAGTCCATTCCAGAGGATCCTGTTTTCCCTGCACTGCCTAGACTTGCACGTCGAGGATCGTTTCACACCAAGGTGGCACGTGGGACAAACCTATGGGAAAGCCTCGTTGGAAAGCCTCGTGGGAAAGCCTCGAGGGAAAGCCACAGATCCCATGATAGACGTGACGGGAAGCGTGACGCTGCTGCTACAGCTCAGGAGGAAAACGCACGTGCGTGCCCCCTCTCGAGATGAGGACTGACTCCCCTGGGGAGAGTCCAGAAGTACCCCAAGATCCATGTCAGCACTGGAGAGGAATCCTCAGGTTCCGGCCTCGAATCCACACAAGGTCTTAGGCCTCGGCATCGACGGGAGAGGAATCCCGAGAGGCCCCCGAGCAACTCGAATGGGGACTGGACAGTCCCGAGGCCACCAGAGCGTGTCCCTTAGGTCACCGTCCTAAGACGAGAGCACCTGCCGTAACTCGAGAAAATCCAGGAGGTTCTCCCCTCCAGGCTAGATGAGGCCCATTTCCGCTTATGCGTCTAGAGGCTAATCACATCTAACCTCTGGAACTTGCAAAGTGTCCTTCACAACCTTGCTGTAACTCAAGAAGTTCCCCGACAAACCTGTCTCCACTCTAGAGGAAGCACGAGGGTCCCGCCCACATCCAGAGGAGCTCCGTTTCCGCCTCATAGCTCGAGATGAGGGATCCTTTCCCTGCTTTGTCAGTAAAGAATTCCCGGTGTTCCCGTCGCATCTCAAGAGGAGGCGCTCTCCACAGAAAGGGGAGAGGAACTCCAGCGTTGTGCCAGAATTCACAGCATACCCCAGATGTCTCAGTCCATTCCAGAGGAACCTGTTTTCCCTGCACTACCTCGACTTTCATGCCGAGTATCCACTCCGAACTCGGTGGCACGTGGGACAGCCCTGTGGGTAAGCCTCGTGGGAAATCCTCGGGAGAAAGCCACAGTTGCCATGATCGCCGCGACGGGAAGCGTGACACTGCTGCTACAGCTCGGGAGGAAAGCGCACATGCATGCCCCCTCTCGAGACGAGGACTGACTCCCCTGGGGAGATTCCAGAAGTATCCCAAGATCCATGTCCCCACTGGAGAGGAATCATCAGTTTCCGGCTCCGACTACACACAAGGTCTTAGACCCCGGCATCGACGGGAGAGGAATTCCAAGAGGCCCCCTAACAACTCGCATGGGGACTGGCCTTTCCTGAGGCCATCAGAGCGGGTCCCTGAGTTCACCGTCGTATCTCGAGACCACCTGCCGAAACTCGAGAAAATCCAGGAGGTTTTCCCCTCCAGGCGAGATGAGGCCCATTACCGCTGAGGCATCGAGGGTAAGCACACCTATTCTCTGGAACTTCCAAAAGGTCCTTCACACACTTGCTGCAACTCAAGAAGTTCCCGACATACCCGTCTCCACTTCAGAGGAAGCACGAGAGTTCCCCCCACATCCAGAGGAGCCCCGTTTCTGCCTCGTAGCTAGACATGAGGAATCCTTTCCCTGCTTGGTCGGGAAAGAATTCCCGGCGTTCCTGTCGCATCTTAAGAGAAGGCGCTCTCCACAGGAAAGGCGAGAGGAACTCCAGTGTCGTGCCACCATTCCAAGAGTCCCCTAGATGTCTCAGTCCATTCCAAAGGAACCTGTTTCCCCGGAACTGCCTAGACTTTCATGCCGAGGCTCGAATCACACCACGGTGGCACTTGCGACAGCCCTGTGGGAAATCCTCCTGGGAAAGCCTCGTGAGAAAGGCTCGAGGGAAAGCCACAGATCAATTGATCCATGCGAATGGAAGTGTGACAACGCTGCTACAGCTCAGAAGGCAATCGCACGTGCATGCCCCCACTGGAGACAAGGACTGACTCCCCTCGTGAGACTCCAGAAGTACCCCAAGATCCATGTCAGTACTGGAAAGGAATCCTCATGTTCCATCCAGACTACACACAAGGCCTTAGGCACTCGCATTGATGGGAGAGGAATCCCGAGAGTCCCCCTAGCAACTCACATGGCGACTGGACTTTCCTGAGGCCACCAGAGCGGGTCCATGAGGTACCCATCATAAGTCGAAAGCACCTGCCGAAACTCGAGAAAATCCAGGAGGTTATCCCCTCCAGGCGAGATGAGGCCCATTTCCAATGAGGCGTCACGAGGCTAATCACACCTAACCTTTGGAACTTCTAAAGGGTCCTTCACACCCTTGCTGCAACTCACGAAGTTCCGCGTCATATCGTCTCCACTCGAGAGGAATCATGAGGGTCCTGCCCACATCCAGAGGAGCCCCATTCCCACCTCAAAGCAGGAGATGAGGGATCCTTTCCCTGCTTGTTCTGGAAAGAATTCCCGGTGTTCCCGTCGCATCTCAAGAGGAGGCGCTCTCCACGGGAAAGGCGAGAGGAACTCTAGGGTCGTGCCACCATTCCCAGAGTCCCCAAGATGGCTCAGTCCATTCCAGAGGAACCTGTTTTCCCTGCACTCCCTCGACTTTCACGCCGAGGATCGACTCCCACCATGGTGGCACGAGGGACAGCCCTGTGGGAAAGGCTCTTGGGAAAGCCACAGATCCCATGATCGACGCGACGGGAAGCGTGACACTGCTGCTACAAATCGGGAGGAAAGCCCACGTGCATGCCCCTCTCGAGATGAGGACTGACTACCCTGGGGAGACTCCAGAAGTACCCCAAGATCCATGACAGCACTGGCGAGGAATCCTCAGGTTCCGGCCTCGAATCCACACAAGGTCTTAGGCCCCGGAATCGACGGGAGAGGAATCCCGAGAGGCCCCCGAGCAACTCGAATGGGGACTGGCCAGTCCTGAGGCCACCAGAGTGCGACCCTTAGGTCACCTTCCTAAGACGAGAGCACCTGCCACAACTCGAGAAAATCCAGGAGGTTCTCAGCTCCAGTCTAGATGAGGCCCATTTCCGCTGAGGCGTCTAGAGGCTAATCACATCTAACCTCTGGAACTTGCAAAGTGTCCTTCACAACCTTGCTGTAACTCAAGAAGTTCCCCGACAAACCTGTCTCCACTCTAGAGGAAGCACGAGGGTCCCGCCCACAACCAGAGGAGCTCCGTTTCCGCCTCATAGCTCGAGATGAGGGATCCTTTCCCTGCTTGGTCGGGAAAGAATTCCCGGTGTTCCCGTCGAATCTCAAGAGGAGGCGCTCTCCACAGGAAAGGCGAGAGGAACTCCAGGGTCGTGCCAGCATTCCCAGAGTCCCCCAGATGTCTGAGTCCATTCCAGAGGAACCTATTTTCCCTGCACTGCCTCAACTGTCAGGCCGATGATCGACTCCCACCATGGTGGCACGTGGGGCAGCAATGTGGGAAAGCCTCGTGGGAAAGCCTGGAGGGAAAGCCACAGATCCCTTGATCCACGCGACAGGAAGCGTGACACTGCTGCTACCGCTCTGGAGGAAAGCACATGTGCATGCCCCCATTCGAGACGACGACTTTCTCTCATGCTGAGACTCCAGAAGAACCCCAAGATCCATGTCAGCACTGGAGAGGAATCCTCTGGTTCCGGCCCCGACTCCACACAAGGTCTTAGGCCGCGGCATCGACGGGAGAGGAAGCCCGAGAGGCCCCCGAGCAACTCGAATGGGGACTGGCCAGTCCTGAGGCCACCAGAGCGCCACCCTTAAGTCCCCGTCCTAAGACGAGAGCACCTGCCGCAACTCAAGAAAATCCAGGAGGTTCTCCCTACGGGCTAGATGAGGCCCATTTCCGCTGAGGCGTCTAGAGGCTAATCACATCTAACCTCTGGAACTTCCAAAGTGTCCTTCACATCCTTGCTGCAACTCAAGAAGTTCCCCGACAAACCTGTCTCCACTCTAGAGGAAGCACGAGGGTCCCGCCCACATCCAGAGGAGCTCCGTTTCTGCCTCATAGCTCGAGATGAGGGATCCTCTCCCTGCTTGGTCAGTAAAGAATTCCCGGTGTTCCCGTCGCATCTCAAGAGGAGGCGCTCTCCACAGGAAAGGCGAGAGGAACTCCAGTGTCGTGCCAGCATTCCCAGAGTCCCCCAGATGTCTGAGTCCATTCCAGAGGAACCTATTTTCCCTGCACTGCCTCAACTGTCAGGCCGATGATCGACTCCCACCATGGTGGCACGTGGGGCAGCAATGTGGGAAAGCCTCGTGGGAAAGCCTCGTGGGAAAGCCTGGAGGGAAAGCCACAGATCCCTTGATCCACGCGACAGGAAGCGTGACACTGCTGCTACCGCTCTGGAGGAAGCACATGTGCATGCCCCCATTCGAGACGACGACTTTCTCTCATGCTGAGACTCCAGAAGAACCCCAAGATCCATGTCAGCACTGGAGAGGAATCCTCTGGTTCCGGCCCCGACTCCACACAAGGTCTTAGGCCGCGGCATCAACGGGAGAGGAAGCCCGAGAGGCCCCCGAGCAACTAGAATGGGGTCTGGCCAGTCCTGAGGCCACCAGAGCGCGTCCCTTAGGTCACCGTCCTAAGACGAGAGCACCTGCCGCAACTCGAGAAAATCCAGGAGGTTCTCCCTACGGGCTAGATGAGGCCCATTTCCGCTGAGGCGTCTAGAGGCTAATCACATCTAACCTCTGGAACTTCCAAAGTGTCCTTCACAACCTTGCTTCAACTCAAGAAATTCCCCGACAAACCTGTCTCCACTCTAGAGGAAGCACGAGGGTCCCGCCCACATCCAGAGGAACTCCGTTTCCGCCTCATAGCTCGAGATGAGGGATCCTTTCCCTGCTTGGTCAGTAAAGAATTCATGGTGTTCCCGTCGCATCTCAAGAGGAGGCACTCTCCACAGGAAAGGCGAGAGGAACTCCAGCGTCGTGCCACCATTCCCAGGGTCCCCCAGATGTCTCAGTCCATTCCAGAGGAACCTGTTTTCCCTGCACCGCCTCAACTTTCAGGCCGATGATCGACACCCACCACGGTGGCACATGGGACAGCAATGTGGGAAGGCGTCGTGGGAAAGCCTCCTGGGAAAGCCTGGAGGGAAAGCCACAGATCCCTTGATCCACGCCACGGGAACCGTGACACTGCTACTACAGCTCGGGAGGAAAGCGCACGTGCATGCACCCTCTCGAGACGAGGACTGACTCCGCTGGGGAGATTCCAGAAGTACCCCAAGATCCAAGTCCGCACTGGAGAGGAATCCTCAGTTTCCGGCCCCGAATCCACACAAGGTCTTAGGCCCCGGCATCGACGGGAGAGAAAGCCCGAGAAGCCCTCGAGCAATTCGCATGGGAATGGCCTTTCCTGAGGACACCAGAGCGGGTCCCTGTGGTCCCCGTAGTAAGTAGACAGGATCTCAGCAATTCGAGAAAATCCAGGAGGTTTTGCCCTCCAGGCGAGATGAGGCCCATTTCCGCAGAGGCTTCTCGAGCCTAATCACACCTAACCTCTGGAACTTCCAAAAGGTCCTTCACACCCTTGCTGCAACTCAAGAAGTTCCCCGACATGCCCGTCTCCACTTGAGAGGAAGCACGAAGGTCCGGCCTACATCCAGAGGAGCGCCATTTCTGCCTCGTAGCTCGAGATGAGGGATCCTTTCCCTGCTTGTTCGGGAAAGAATTCCCGGCCTTCCCGTCGCATCTCAGGAGGAGGCGCTCTTCACAGGAAAGGTGAGAGGAACTCCAGGTTCGTGCCACCATTCCCAGAGTCCCCAAGATGTCTCAGTCCATTCCAGAGGAACCTGTTTTCCCTGCACTCCCTCGACTTTCACGCCGAGGATCGACTCCCACCATGGTGGCACGTGGGACAGCCCTGTGGGAAAGCCTCGTGGGAAAGCCACAGATCCCATGATCGACGCGACGGGAAGCGTGACACTGCTGCTACAAATCGGGAGGAAAGCCCACGTGCATGCCACCTCTCGAGATGAGGACTGACTCCCCTGGGGAGAGTCCAGAAGTACCCCAAGATCCATGACAGCACTGGAGAGGAATCCTCAGGTTCCGGCCTCGAATCCACACAAGGTCTTAGACCCCGTCATCGACGGGAGAGGAATCCCGAGAGGCCCCCGAGCAACTCACATGGGGACTGGCCAGTCCTGAGGCCACCAGAACGGGTCAGTGAGGTCCCCGTCATATGTCGAGAGTACCTGCCGCATCTCGAGGAAATCCAGCAGTTTCTCCCCTCCAGGCGAGATGAGGCCCATTTCCGCTGAGGCTTCTCGAGGCTAATCACACCTAAGCTCTGGAACTTACAAATGGTCCTTCACACCCTTGCTGCAACTCAAGAAGTACCCCGACAAACCTGTGTCCACTCGAGAGGAAGCTTGAGGGTCCCGCCCACATCCAGAGGAGCCCCGTTTCAGCCTCGTAGCTCGTGATGAGGGATACTTTCCCTGCTTGGTCTGGAAAGAATTCTGGGCGTTCCCGTCGCATCTCAAGAGGAGGCTCTCTCCATTGGAAAGGCGAGAGGAACTCCAGGGTCGTGCCACCATTCCCTGAGTCCCCCAGATGTCTCAGTCCATTCCAGAAGAACCTGTTTTCGCTGCACTGCCTCGACTTTCACTCCGAGGATCGACTCCCAATACGGTGGCACGTGGGACAGCACTTTCGGAAAGCCTCTTGGGAAAACCTCGTGGGAAAGCCTCGAGGGAAAGCCACAGATCCCTTGATCCACGCGACAGGAAGCCTGACACTGCTGCTACCATTCTGGAGGAAAGCGCACCTGCATGCCCCCACTCGAGAGGAGAGCTGACTCCCCTGGGGAGACTCCAGAAGTACCCCAAGATCCCTGTCCGCACTGGAGAGGAATCCTGAGGTTCCGGCCCCGACTCCACACAAGGTCTTAGGCCCCGGCATCGACGGGAGAGGAATCCCGAGAGGCCCCCTAGCAACTTGCATGGGGACTGGCCTTTCCTGAGGCCACCAGAGAGTGTCCCTGAGGTCCCCGTAGTAAGTAGACAGCATCTGCTGAAACTCAGGAATATCCCGGAGCCTCTCCATTCCAGGCGACATGAGGCCCATTTCCGCTGAGGCATCTCGAGACTAACCACACCTAACCTCTGGATCTTCGAAAGGGTCCTTCACCCCTTTGCTGCAACTCAAGAAATTCCCCGACATACCCGTTCGTCTTCCCATTCTGCCATAATGGTGGTGTCATCTGCATGTCTAAGTTTATTGCTATTTCTTCCGGCAATCTTGATTCCAGCTCTTTTATCTTCCATCCCAGCATTTTTCATGATGTACTCTGCATATAAGTTAAATAAACATGGTGACAACATACAACCTTGACATACTCCTTTTCCTTTTTGGAACCAGTCTGTTGTTCCATGTCCTGCTCTAACTGTTGCTTCCTGAACTTCATACAGATTTCTCAAGAGGCAGGTTAGGTGGTCTGGTATTCCCTTCTCTTTCAGAATGTGGCTAAAACAACAATATAAGGACCTTTCCGATGTCAGGCCAAGGAATTGTGTTTCCAGTCATTGAGCCACACCTGATCACTGAGCACAAATTCATGAATCTGTTCCTCAAATGGGAATGATATTCTTTTTTATACAAACTTAGTTACCTGATTTATTACCTTACCTAATTGTTCCAGCTGCTGTGAAATCCCACCTTCTTACTTGTGGCAAATCTGCTAACACCTGCCTCATTGTGGGGGGGGTCTCCCATAGAAAATTTCATAAGGACAACAACTATGGGAATGTGCGGTTACCTGTAATATGAGTAAGTCTGCCAGAAGCAAGCCCATCCATGTACAGTCAGTCTCTATGATCCATTTTGAAAGTGTCTCTTCAAGAGTTTTGTTGTTTCTTTGCACCATTCCAGAACACTGGGGCCTATATGCTGTATGTAATTTCCACTGATATTTAGAGCTTCACATACCTGTTAATTAACGCGGCTACAAAGACAGGGCCATTGTCGGATTCTATACTGGTTGGAAACCCAAGTCTGGGAATTATTTCTCAAATCAGCGAGCTACTTCATTTTCTTTTTCAGATCAGGTAGGGAAGGCCTCTGCCCAACCAGAGAAGGTACCTACTATTCTAGTAAGTAATGATAACAGGTGACTGCCTTTGCTTCCCCGAAGGGACACTCGCTTTCCCTGCATCCTGAGAACTCCACGTCTCAGCCAGTTGGAAAAGCGCTTCTTGGAGGTCATTATTCAGGGGCAATTTCCCCTGGAGCCCGGGGCCATAGGGAGCGGCTCCACACTCCCAGGGAAAGGCAGAGCCACAGCCACACATCTGTCCCATCCCCTTTGCTCTGTAGGAGAGCTCTAGTGAGCCTAGGTCTGTCAGGAAAATTCTTGGCTCCTATGGGGACACATTCTATGTGTGAAACTGCATACAGGACCGAGGGGCCACAGGGCGCCTGTTTCTCTCGGGGCCGGAGGGGTGGGGGGCCTGAAGCAGTGCGGCCCAGCAACAGCTTCCACATCCATCCAATTGCTCTTTTCTTACCTCTGATAGAACTAGCTTTGTTCCAGCCTTTGGCAATTTGGAGGCAAGCGGGCCCCACTTCCTCCCCAAGGAGGCATGGGACCTACTTTGAGTGGAAAGGCCCCTCACGGAGCTGAACCCAGGAAGGCACCCAGTCATGTCTGACACATTCCTGCATCCTGCTTCTTCATGAGCAATACCGCTATAAGCTAGGAATGTCTTTCCAAGGCTCAGAAAGGACAGGGGAGATGCATGGTGCTGCCTCTGGAATTTCGGTCCTCTGAGCAGACCTGGAGGTCTCCCCTTGAAGAAGCTAACCAGTTTCTTCCAAATACAGGCTTGCAAACACACACTGGGTGGCTGCCTCTTCTTCCCTGAAGGACGATCACTTTCCCCACATCCTGTGAACTCTGCATCCCAGCCTGCTGGAAAAGCGCTTCTTGGAGGTCATTTTTCAGGGACAATTTTCCCTGGAGCCCGGGGCCGTAGGGAGGGCCCCATGCTCGCTGGGAAAGGCAGAGTCACATCCACAGTCTGTTCTATCCCTTTTGCCCTGTAGGAGAGCTCTAGTGAGCCTAGGTCTGTCAGGAAAATTCTTGGTTCCTATGGGGACACATCCTGTGTGTTAACCTGCATATCGGACCTAGGGGCCACAGGGTGCCTGCTCCTCTAGGGGGGGACCCTGAAGTGGTGCGGCCCAGCAACAGCCTGAACATCCATCTAATTGCTCTTTTCTTCCTTCTGATAGAGCTAGCTTTGCTTCTCGCTTTGGCATTTCGGAAGCCAGGGGGAGCCCCACCGCTGTTGTCCTGGGGTCTATTGGAGGTACCAGGTCTATTGGACCCCAGCATGGCACCCGACCCCCTCAGACACACTCCCGCAGCCTCCTTCCCCATGGGCAGGACTGTTCTGACCTAGGAATGTGTTCCCAAGGCTCAGAAAATGCAGGGAGACACACGGCCCTGACTCTGGAACTGAGGCCGTTGGAGCAGGACTGGAGGTCTGACGTCTGAGACGCCAAACACTTGCTGTGAGATACAGGTGTGAAAACACACTCTCTGGGGCTGCCTTTCCTTCCTCCAAGGAAGACAGCTTTTCCAGTCTCCTCCGTGCTGAGTCATACAAGGCTGGAAAGGTCTGGCTTAGAGGGCATTTCTCAGCGGCAATGGCCCCTGTGGCCCTGCACCCAGGGAGGGATCCTACCCTCCCAGGGGAAGTCAAAGCAACCTCCAAACAGCTGTTCTATCATGTTTCCTCTGCAGGAGGGAGCTAGTGCGCCCAGGTCTGTCTGGAACATTCTTAGATCCTGCGGGGAAATCATCCTGGGAGCCCACCTGGATACCAGTCGTAGGGGCTAACATTTGCATTTTTCTTCCTTGGAGCCCTAACGCAGTACAGCCTAGCAACTGCTTGAAAATCCATCCAGTTGCTGTTTTCTTCCCTCTGACAGAGCGAGCTTTGCTCCCCACTTTGGGATTTCAGAAGCAAGGTGGTGGCCTGCAACTCCTTGCCTGGGGTCCATTGGAGGTGCAAGGTGCCCTCGACCAGGTGACCCCAGCATGGCACCTGGCCCCCTCAGACACACTCCCGCAGCCTGCTTCCCCATGGGCAGGACTGCTCTCACCTAGGAATGTGTTTGCGAGGCCAGGAAACTGCAGGGAGACACAAGGCCCTGATTCTGGAATGGAGTCTGTTGGAGCAGGCCTGCAGGTCTTATGTCTAACAAGCCAAACACTTGCTGCAAGATACAGGCCTGAAAACACACTCTTGGGCTGCCTTTCCTTCCTCCAAGGAAGAGAGTTTTCTCAGCCTCCTGTGGGCTGAGAGTCACACAGGGCTGAAAAGCACTTACTGGGAGATGAGTTTTCATTGGCCATGGCCCCTGAGGCCCTGTGCTCAGGGAGGGCTCCCTCCCTCCCAGGGAAAGTCAAAGGAAGCTCCAAACGGCTGTTCAATCATGTTTCTGAGAGAGTCATTGCCAAGGCAGGTTTATAAGAAGTTCAAGGGTCCCCAAGGAGAGAGGGGTCTAGAATTCTCAAGGAGGAAGAAAGGACACACTTTTTTTCCCTCTACATTCCTTAGGATTATATAACAATCATGCATCCTTCTTGAGGACGGTCTCTGGAAAAACCTTCTGGCTAATCCTGTTATCTTAAAATGTAAATTATGGGAGTAGGTCTAGTGAGTCTTTACAACCTCCAGACATTCTTTTGTTCGTTGTAATAACTTATTGGAGAGTATATAACTCCATTACTAACACTAGCAAGGGGGTACGCTTTCTGCCCCTTGTGATGTCTCTGTCAGAAGCTTTCTCTATCTCCTTTATACTTGAATAAAACTCTATTACACAAAAGCTCTGAGCAATCAAGCCTCGTCTTGGGCCCTGGATTGAATTCTTCTCCTCCATAAGCCAAGAATCCCAGCATCTTTTCGTGGTTCAGCAACAATATTTCATTTCCTCTGCAGGAGAGAGCTAGTGAGCTTAGGTTTGTCTGGAACATTCTTGGATCCTGTGGGGAAAATATCCTGTGCACACATCTGGATACTGGGCCTAGAGGCCAAAATTCGCATTTCTTTCCCGCGGAGCCCTCACGTGGTGTGACTTAGCAACTGCTTGAAAATCCATCCCATTGCTGTTTTCCTCCTTCTGACAGAGCTAGCTTTGTTCCCTGCTTTGGGATATCTCAACCGAGGGGCCGGTCCATAGCTACTCGCCTGGGGCCCATTGGATGTGCGAGGTGCCCTCGACTAGGTGACCCTAGCATGGCACTCAGCCCGCTCAGACACACTCCCGAGGCTTCTTTCTCATGGGAAGCACTGCTCCAACCTAGGAATGTGTCTGCAATGCTTGGAAAGTGCAGTGAGACACACAGCCCTAACTCTGGAATTGAGGCCCTCAGAGCAAGCCTGCAGCTCTGATGTCTGAGAAGCAAAACACTTGCTGCAAAGAGAGGCCTGAAAACACACTCTCTGCGGATGACTTTCCTTCCTCTAAGGAAGACAGTTTTCCCAGTCTCCTGCTTCCTGCATGTCACACAGCTGGAATGCTCTTGCTTGGATGTCATGATTCAGTGGCAATGACCCCTGAGGCCCTTTGCCCAGGGAGGGCTCCCACACTCATAGGCAAATCAAAGCAACTTCCAAGTGAGTCAGCTCTTCACATCAAGTGGCCAAAGTATTGGAGTTTCAGGTTCAGTATTAGTCCTTCCAATGGATATTCAGACCTGATTTCCTTTAGGATGGAGTGGTTGCGTCTCCTTGTAGTCTAAGCGACCTACAAGCATCTTCTCCAACACCACAGTTCAAAAGCATCAAATTTTCAGCTGTCACCTTCTTTATAGTACCTCTTTCATATCCATCCATGACATATGGAAAAACCATAGCCTTGACTGGATGGATCATTGTTGGCAAAGCAACGTCTCGGCTTTTTAATATGCTGTCTAGTTTGGTCATCACTTTTCTTCCAAGTCATAAATATGTTTTAAGTTCATGGAGGCAGCCATCACCTGCAGTGATTTCCAAGCCCCCAAAAATAGTCTGCTGCTGTTTCCAATGTTTTCCCATCTATTTGCCATGAAGTGATGAGACTGGATGCAATGATTTTAGTTTTCTGAATGCTGAGCTTTAAGCTACCTTTTTCACTCTCCTCTTTCACTTTCATCAGGAGACTCTTTAGTTCTTCTTCACTTTCTGCCATAAGGGTGGTGTCATCTGAATATCTGAGATTATTGATATTTCTCCCAGCAATCTTGATTCCAGCGTGTGCTTCCTCCAGCCCAGTGTTTCTCATGCTGTACTCTGCATATAAGTTAAATAAGCAGGGTGACAATATACAGCCTTGACATGTTCCTTTTCCTATTTAGAACCAGTCTGTTGTTCCATGTCCAGTTCGAACTGTTTCTTCCTGACCTGCATACAGGTTTCTCAAGAGACAGGTCAGGTGGTCTGGTATTCCCATCTCTTTCAGAATTTTTCCCAGTTTCTTGTGATTCACACAGTCAAAGGCTTTGGCATTGTCAATAAAGCAGAAATAGATGTGTTTTTTTTTTCTGGAACTCTCTTGCTTTTTCAATGATCCAGTGGATGTTGGCAATTTGATCTCTGGTTTCTCTGCATTTTTTAAATCCCTCTTGAACATCTGGAAGTTCACAGTTCATGTGAACTTGGAGAATTTTGAGCATTACTTTACTAGTGTGTGAGATGAGTGCAATTGTGCAGCAGCTTGAATATTCTTTGTCATTGCCTTTCTTTGGAATTGGAATGAAAACTGACCTAATGACTAGATGTTTTCAATTGCATATGCTGAAAGAACTGGCTGTGCAGTTTTGAAGAAAAAAAAAATCATTTTAACCCATTTTCTCTGAAGTGCAAGGCATATCACGGCCATCCCTGAATCATAAAGTCACCTTTTCTTTATGTAGTCATAGTTTCATGCCTAAATTATAGGCCAACTCGTGCTCAACTTGACTCTGATGTCAGGGGCAGATCAACTGATAAAAAGCTTGGATTGTCCCTCTGGAGGAAAGTGAGATCTTGGTCCCACGAGAAGAATCTGAAGGGTTAAGGGAACTTGCAAGAGTGGGGAAAGCTTAGTCCATCCTACATGTACCAAAATCTTAAATAAGGCTTATTTACTTTACCGAAGTAAAAAAACAGATGATGAAAACAATTATAAATCAATGAAAGGTAGAGAAACTCATAGTCTGTGATCAAAAATTGCATTCTAAGAAAACTTTGTTCTCTTAACCTAGAGAGGAGACTAAATTCCATCTGGTACCAGCTTACCAGAAGACAAGCAAACAAACAAACAAATTATCAGTAAGCTTAAAAAAAGCATTTTCCATATATCTTGAAGTAGCAGTATTTCTGCAAAGGCATCAGTGTGAAACCATAGAGGACATGGTTAAAACCTGATGAAATAGAAATTGACAATGTCATCTGGTCACTGCTGCGACTTGAAATGCTTTAATATGATAACTAGAATGATAACTGACAGCATTTGACCAGGACATATCAGATTTTCACGGATGTCATATCATTTCTAGGATATCTATATTAGGAACTGAAGGAATCTTTGAACCTAGGAAAGAAAACAACAGTCTCAAAGGCCCTTGCTGAGTCATCTATCAGCAAGGAATGTCTTTCCAAGGATCGCAAAGTGAAGGGAAAATACACCGACCTGCCTCTGCAACTTCGGTCCTCTGAGCAGATCTGGAGGTCTCCCTTTGTATAAGCTAACCTGTTCCTTCCAAATAGAGGTTTGCAACACAAAACAAGTGGCCGCCTATTCTTCCCCGAAGGAGGCTCTCTTTCCCCACATCCTGCGAACTCCCTTTCCCAGCCTCCTGGAAAAGTGCTTCTTGCAGTTCCTTTCAGAAAATCCTATGGACGGAGAAGCCTGGTAGGCTGCAGTCCATGGGGTCGCTGAGGGTCGGACACGACTGAGCGACTGCACTTTCATTTTCACTTTCATGCATTGGAGAAGGCAATGGCAACCCACTTACTGTTCTTGCCTGGAGAATCCCAGGGACGGGGGAGCCTAGTGGGCTACCGTCTATGGCGTCGCACAGAGTCGAACACGACTGAAGCAACTTAGCAGCAGCAGCAGCAGCAGTTCCTTTCTTAGGGGTAGTTATCCCTGAGATTGGGACCTGGAAAGGCAGAGCCACCTCCACACACACATCTTTTCTGTCCCCTTTCCTCTGGAGGAGAGCTCTAGTGAGCCTAGGTCTGTCAGGAAAATTCTTGCCTTTGACGGGATCACACCCGGTGTGTGAACCTGCATACCCGACCTAGGGGCCACAGGGCACCTGTTTTGCTCGAGTGGGTCCTGGAGGGGTGCAGCATAGCAAGAGCTTAAAAATCCATCCAATTTGTCTTTCTTTTACCTCAGAGAGAACGAGTTTGCTCCACCTCCACCCTTTGGCAGTGTGGAGGGAAGAGGGCACAACCCTCTCCCAAAGGGGACATAGGGCCTACCAGGAGAGAAAGGCCCCCTGAGGAGCTGAGCTCAGGTAGGCAGCCAGTGATGTCAAGCACACTCCCGCTGCTTGCTTCTTCATGGGCACTCCGACAATCTGCTAGGAATGTCTTGGCAAGGATCTCAAAGGGAAGGGGAGATACATGGCCCTGTCTCTGGAACTTCAGTCCTCTGAGCAGATCTGGAGGTCTTGAGTTGTATAAGCAAACCTGTTCCTTCCAAATAGAGGCTTGCAAACACACCCCCGGTGGTTGCCTCTTCTTCCCCGAAGAAGTCTTTCTTTCCCCACATGCTGCGAACTCCCTGTCCCAACCTCCAAGATTAGCGCTTCTTGCCATTCCTTTCTTAGAGGCAGTTATCCCTGAGCTTGGGGCCGTAGGGAGTAGCCCCACACTCACAGGGAAAGGCAAAGACTCCTCCATACATCTCCTCTATCCCCTTTGCTCTGGAGGAGAGCTTTGGTGAGCCTAGGTCTTTCAGGAAAATTGTTGGCTTGGACAGGATCTCACCCTGTTTGTGAACCTGCATACCCAACCGGGGGCCACAGAGCACCTGTTTCAGTAAAGTGGGCCCTGAAAGGGTGCAGCCTAGCAAGAGCTTGAAAATCCATTCAATTGCTGTTTTTGTACCTCTGACAGAGCGAGCTTTGCTCCACCCTTTGGCAGTGTGGAGAAAAGAGGCATGACACCCTCCCCAAGGGGACATGGGGCCTACTTCGAGAGGAAAGGCCCCTTGTGGAGTTGAGGCACACAGTCATGTCAAACGCACTCCCACTGCTTGCTTCTTCATGGGCACTCCCGCTATCAGCTAGGAATGTCTTTGCAATGATCACAAAGGGAAGGGGAGATACACGGCCCTGCCTCTGGACCTCCGGTGCTCTGAGCAAATCTGGTCTCCCGTTGTTGGTCAAGTTCAAGTTCAAGTTCAAGGTCAAGTTCAAAGTCAAGGTCAAGGTCAAAGTCAAAGTCAAGGTCAAGTTTAAGGTCAAAGTCAAGGTCAAGTTTAAGTTTAAGGGCAAGGACAAGGTAAGGCCAAGGACAAGGCCTCGGGAAGGCCAAGCCCAAGGCCAAGGCCAAGGGCAAGGGCAACGCCAAGGGTAAGGTCAAGGCCCAGGTCAGGGCCAATGTCAAGGCCGCCAAAGTGAAGCCCAAACCCCGTAACGCCTGACAGAAGGCAGAAGGCACTAGGCCCCTGTGCAGAGGAAGCCACTGAAGGCGGCAAGGCCACAGAGCTCCCCGACTCCCGTTCCCACAGGAAGATGTGATGATAAAGGGCCTCATCTGAGCACAGCACCCGCTCCCACCGGCCCCCGACCCCCGCAGCGCGCCCCCTGAAACAACACTGTCTTCCCAGAAAAGAGAACGGAGAAGCCATGTGTGTGCCAAAGGAGCAAGATGAATGAACGATGCCACGCCCTCCAACTTTGGGCACACCTGACGCCTGGGAACCCCGGGCCCGGCTGATGGGTCGCCGCTGTTCTCGGGAGGGAGGGGGGGTCGACACGTGGGCCGAGAGCCCTTGCCCGGGCCACCCGCAAATCCCCTGAGACGTGATCCAACCCCAGGGACCGAGGGCAAACGTACCGCTTGAGGTGCTGGAGGAGCCGGACGAAGCCATGGTGGGAGAGGCACACGGGAGCGCTGCAGACTGCTGGCCGAGTGGGCGGGGACCCAGCAGCCCAGGACTGTGGAGAGCGGGAGGCGTCTCCGCCCCCATTGACGTCAATAGGGTTTGGGTGTGTAGATGGAGGGGGCCGCCCCTGGCCTCTTTCCAAGCAGAGACCCTGGACGGAGTCCCGTGGAGTGAGTGGGCTTTTCCCGGGCACAGCTGTGCCCCGGACCGCCAAGATCCCCATCGGGGTGGGTGGGCAGTTCGGGGGCTTTGGTTTGTGGCCCTCCCTCGCAGCAGATGGTGGGATCAACCCCAGGTGGATCAATCAGGGGCCCTCAGCAGTGCCAAGGGAGCTCACCGCCCAGGAAACGCCCCCTAGGTCCCTTTGAATTGGCCGCCCACGCCCCCTGTCCCAGCCTGCCTTGTTCTGGGGTTTCCCGCCTTTTCACATACCACAGGTCCCTGGGCCTGGACTGTCCCCCGCTGGCTCCTCTGAGGCATTCCGGGACAACGGACGCTCTCTCCAGCGCCTCCACCTAGATCCCACGCTGTCCTCGCCTCCATATGCCCCCTGCGCCTACCCAACTCCTTCGTGGGCTCCTGGCGTCCTTTCCCTACAGCAGTCCCAGAGCGCCAGCCCCGAGGGCTTTGAGTTGCCTGGTGCCCAAGGCTCCGGGCAGAGACCTGAGGGGCCAGCGTCTGGACCGGCAGCTAATGCCAATAGGGGCTTTTCTCATGTGGAGCCTGAGGCCAACATCCGTAGGCAACCCCCAAGCGAGAGTGCCCTGGAGATACACGCCCAAGGGGACAGTGTACCACCTATGTGGGGAAGGAGGTTCCTGTTTTCCCAGCACTGCATGGTGGCACATGGAATAGCCCTGTGGGAAAGCCCCATGGAAAAGCCTCAAGGGAAAGACACAGATTCCTTGATCCACGCGACAGGAAGCGAGACACTGCTGCTACTGCTCGGGAGGAAAGCACACGTGCATGACCCCACTCGAGACGAGGACTTACTCCCCTGGGGAGACTTCAGAAGAACCACACAATCCATGTCAGCACTGGAGAAGAATCCTCAAGTTCTGGACCTCACTCCACACAAGGTCTTAGCCTCCTGCATCAAAGGGAGAGGAATCCCGAGAGGCCCCAGGGCAGCTCACATGTTGACTGGCCTTTCATGAGGCCAACAGAGCCAGTCCCTGAGATCCCCGTTGTAAGTTGAGAGCACCTGCCACAACTCAAGAAAATCCAGGAGGTTTTGCCCTCCAGGCGAGATGAGGCCCATTTCCGCTGAGGCTTCTCAAGGCTAATCACATCTAAGCTCTGGAACTTCCTAAAGGTGCTTCACACCCTTGCTGCAACTCAAGAAGTTCCCCGACATACCCGTCTCTACTCTAGAGGAAGCGCAAGGGTCCCGCACACATCCAGAGGAACCGCATTTCCGCCTCGTAGCTCGAGATGAGGGATCCTTTCGCTGCTTGGTCGGGAAAGATTTCTGGGAGTTGCCACTGCATCTCAAGAGGAGGTGCTCTCCACAGGAAATGCGAGAGGAACTCCAGGGTCGTGCACCAAGCCAGAGTCCCCCTGATGTCTCAGTCCATTCCAGAGGAACCCGTTTTCCCTGCACTGCCTCCACTTTCACACCGAGGATCGACTCCCACCACAGTGGCACGTGGGACAGCCCTGTGGGAAAGCCTCGTGGGAAAGTCTAGAGGGAAAGCCGCAGATCCTTTGATCGACGCTCTGGGAAGCGTGACACTGCTGCAACCGCTCGGGAGGAAAGCGCATGTGCATGCCCCCTCTTGAGAAGAGGACTTACTGCCCTGGGGAGACTCCAGAAGTACCCCAATATCCCTGTCAGCAGTGGAGAGGAAACCTCAGGTTCCGAGCCCGACTCCTCACAAGGTCTTAGGCCCCGGGATCAAAGGGAGAGGAATCCCGAGAGTCCCCTGAGCAACGCGAATGGGGACTGACCAGTCCTGAGGCCACCAGAGCGGGTCTCTTTCGTCACCGTCGTAAGACGAAAGCACCTGCCTCAACTAGAGAAAATCCAGGAGGTTTTGCCCTCCAGGTGAAATGAGGCCCATTTCCGCTGAGGCGTCTCGAGGCTAATCACACCTAACCTCTGGGACTTTCAAAAGGTCCTTCACACCCTTGCTGCAACTCAAGAAGTTCCCCGACATACCTGTCTCCACTCAAGAGGAAGCACAAGGTTCCCGCCCAAATCCAGAGGAGCCCCGTTTCCGCCTCGTAGCTCGAGATCAGGGATCCTTTCGCTGCTTGGTCGGGAAAGAATTCTGGGCATTCCAGTCCCATCTCAAGAGGAGGCGTTCTCCACAGGAAAGGCGAGAGGAACTCCAGGGTCGTGCCACCATTCCCAGAGTCCCCCAGATGTCTCAGTCCATTCCAGCGGAACTTGTTTTCCCTGCTCTGCCACGACTTTCACGCCGAGGATCGACTCCCACCACGGTGGCACGTGGGACAGCCCTGTGGGAAAGCCTCGTGGGAAAGCCTCGTGGAAAGCCTAGAGGGAAAGCCGCAAATCCCTTGATCGACGCTACAGGAAGCGTGACATTGCTGCTCCCGCTCTGGAGAAAAGCGCACAAGCATGCCCCCATTCGAGACGAGGACTCACTCCCCTGGGGAGACTCCAGAAGTACCCCAAGATCCATGTCAGCACTGGAGTGGAATCCTCAGGTTCCGGCCCCGACTCCACAGAAGGTCTTAGGCCCCGGCATCGAAGGGAGAGGAATCCCGAGAGGCCCCCGTGGAACTCGCATGGGGACTGGCCTTTCCTGAGGCCACCAGAGCGGGTCCCTGAGGTCCCCGTCGTAAGTCGAGAGCACCTGCCGCAACTCGAGAAAACCCAGGAGGTCTTGCCCTCCAGGCGAGATGAGGCCCATCTACGCTGAGGCTTCTCTAGGCTAATCACACCTAACCTCTGGAACTTCCAAAAGGTCCTTCACACCCTTGCTGCAATTCAAGAAGTTCCCTGACATACCCGTCTCTACTATAGTGGAAGCAAGAGGGTCCCGGCCACATCCAGAGGAGCCCCTGTTCCAGCTCATAGATCGAGATGAGGGATTCTTTCCCTGCTGGGTCGGGAAAGAATTCTGGGCATTCCCGTCGCATCTCAAGAAGAGGCGCTCTCCACAGGAAATGCGAGAGTAATCCAGCGTCGTGCCACAATGCCTAGAGTCCCCCAGATGTCTCAGTCCTTTCCAGAGGAACCTGTTTTCCCTGCACTGCCTCGACTTTCACGCCAAGGATCGACTCACACCACGGTGGCACGTGGGACAGCCCTGTGGGAAAGCCTTGTGGGAAAGCCTGGAGGGAAAGCCACAGATCCCTTGATCCACGCAACAGGAAGCGTGACACTGCTGCTACAGCTCGGGAGGAAAGCGCACGTGAAATGCCCCCATTCGAGACGAGGACTCACTCCCCTGGGGAGACTCCAGAAGTACCCCAAGATCCATGGCAGCACTGGAGAAGAATCCTCAGGTTCCAGGCCCGAATCCACACAAGGTCTTAGGCCACGGCATCGAAGGGAAAGAAATCCCGAGAGGCCCGGAGGAACTCGCATGGGGACTGGCCTTTCCTGAGGCCACCAGAGCGGGTCCCTTAGGTCCCCGTGGTAAGTCGAGAGCACCTGCCGCAACTCGAGAAAACCCAGGAGGTTTTGCCCTCCAGGCGAGATGAGGTCCATTTCCGCTGAGGCTTCTCTAGGCTAATCATACCTAACCTCTGGAACTTCCAAAAGGTCCTTCACACCCTTGCTGCAACTCAAGAAGTTCCCTGACATACCCGTCTCTACTATAGAGGAAGCAAGAGGGTCCCGGCCACATCCAGAGGAGCCCCGGTTCCAGGTCATAGATTGAGATGAGGGATTCTTTCGCTGCTTCGTCGGGAAAGAATTCTGGGCATTCCTGTCGCATTTCAAGAGGAGGCGCTCTTCACAGGAAAGGCGAGAGGAATCCTACGTCGTGCCACAATTCCAAGAGTCCCCCAGATGTCTCAGTCCATTCCAGAGGAAGTTGTTTTCCCTGCACTGCCTGGACATTCGCGCCGAGGATCGATTCACACCACGGTGGCACGTGGTACAGCCCTGAGGGAAAGCCTCGTGGGAAAGCCTCGTGGGAATGCCTCGAGGGAAAGCCACAGATCCCTTGATCCACGCTACTGGAAGCGTGACAATGCTGCTACAGCTAGGGAGGAAAGCCCACGTGCATGCCCCATTCGAGACGAGGACTTACTCCCCTGGGGAGACTCCATGAGTACCCCAAGATCCATGTCAGCACTGGAGAGGAATCCTCAGGTTCCGGGCCAGAATCCACACAAGGTCTTAGGCCCCTGCATAGAAGGTAAAGGAAACCTGAGAGGCCCGCGAGCAACTGGCATGGGGACTGGCCTTTCCTGAGGCCACCAGAGCGGGTCCCTGAGGTCCCCGTCGTAAGTCGAGAGTACCTGCCGCAACTCGAGGAAATCCAGGAGGTTTTGCCCTCCAGGCGAGATGAGGCCCATTTCCGCTGAGGCTTCTCAAGGCTAATCACATCTAAGCTCTGGAACTTCCTAAAGGTCCTTCACACCCTTGCTGCAACTCAAGAAGTTCCCCAACATCCCTGTCTCCACTCTAGAGGAAGCACGAGGGTCCCGCCCACATCCGGAGGAGCCCCGTTTCCGCCTCGTAGCTCGAGATGAGGGATCCTTTCCCTGCTTGGTCGGGAAAGAATTCCCGGCGTTCCCGTCGCATCTCAAGAGGAGGCGCTAACCACAGGAAAGGCGAGAGGAACTCCAGCGTCGTTCCGCCATTCCAAGAGTCCCCCAGAAGTCTCAGTCCATTCCAGAGGAACCTGTTTTCCCTGCACTGCCTCGACTTTCACGCCGAGGATCGATTCCCACACACGGTGGCACGTAGGACAGCCCTGTGGGAAAGCCTCTTGGGAAAGCCTCATGGGAAAGCCTCGAGGGAAAGCCAGAGATCCCTTGATCCAGGCGATGGGAAGCGTGACACTGCTGCTACCGCTCTGGAGGAAAGCGCACGTGCATGACCCCATTCGAGACGAGGACTTACTCCCCTGGGGAGACTCCAGAAGTACCCCAAGATCCATGTCAGCACTGGAGAGGAATCCTCACGTTCCGGACCTGACTCCACACAAGGTCTTAGGCCCCGACATAGAAGGAAGAGGAATCCCGAGAGGCCCCTGAGCAACTCGCATGGGGACTGGCCTTTCCTGAGGCCACCAGAGCGGGTCCCTGAGGTCCCCGTCGTAAGTCGAGAGCACTTGCCGCAACTCGAGAAAACCCAGGAGGTCTTGCCCTCCAGGCGAGATGAGGCCCATCTACGCTGAGGCTTCTCTAGGCTAATCACACCTAACCTCTGGAACTTCCAAAAGGTCCTTCACACCCTTGCTGCAACTCAAGAAGTTCCCTGACATACCCGTCTCTACTATAGTGGAAGCAAGAGGGTCCCGGCCACATCCAGAGGAGCCCCTGTTCAAGCTCATAGATCGAGATGAGGGATTCTTTCCCTGCTTGGTCAGGAAAGAATTCTGGGCATTCCCGTCGCATCTCAAGAAGAGGCGCTCTCCACAGGAAATGCGAGAGTAATCCAGCGTCGTGCCACAATTCCTAGAGTCCCCCAGATGTCTCAGTCCTTTCCAGAGGAACCTGTTTTCCCTGCACTGCCTCGACTTTCACTCCGAGGATCGACTCACACCACGGTGGCACGTGGTACAGCCCTGAGGGAAAGCCTCGTGGGAAAGCCTCGTGGGAATGCCTCGAGGGAAAGCCACAGATCCCTTGATCCACGCTACTGGAAGCCTGACAATGCTGCTACAGCTCGGGAGGAAAGCGCACGTGCATGCCCATTTGAGAGGAGGACTTACTCCCCTGGGGAGACTCCATGAGTACCCCAAGATCCATGTCAGCACTGGAGAGGAATCCTCAGGTTCCGGGCCCGAATCCACACAAGGTCTTAGGCCCCTGCATAGAAGGTAGAGGAATCCTAAGTGGCCCGCGAGCAACTGGCATGGGGACTGGCCTTTCCTGAGGCCACCAGAGCGGGTCCCTGAGGTCCCCGTCGTAAGTCGAGAGCACCTGCCGCAACTCGAGGAAATCCAGGAGGTTTGGCCCTCCAGGCGAGATGAGGCCTATTTCCACTGAGGCTTCTCGAGGCTAATCACACCTAACCTCTGGAACTTCCAAAAGGTCCTTTACACCCATGCTGCAACTCAAGAATTTCCCCGACATACCCGTCTCCACTCGAGAGGAAGCACGAGGGTCCCTCCCACATCCAGAGGAGCCCCGTTTCCGCCTCATAGCTCGTGTTGTGGGTTCCTTTCATTCCTTGGTTGGGAAAGAATTCTGGGCATTCCCGTCACATCTCAAGAGGAGGCGCTCTCCACAGGAAAGGCGAGAGGAACTCCAGCGTCGTGCCACCAGTCCAAGAGTCCCCCAGAAGTCTCAGTCCATTCCAGAGGAACCTGTTTTCCCTGCACTGCCTCGACCTTCACGCCGAAGATCGACTCCCACCACGGTGGAACGTGGGACAGCCCTGTGGGAAAGCCTCTTGGGAAAGCCTCGAGGGAAAGCCACAGATATTATGATCGACGTGATGGGAAGCGTGACACTGCTGCTACAGCTCAGGAGGAAAGTGCACGTGCATGCCCCCTCTCGAGACGAGGACTCAATCCCCTGGGGAGACTCCAGAAGTACCCCAAGATCCATGTCAGCACTGGAGAGGAATCCTCAGGTTCCGGCCCCGACTCCACACAAGGTCTTAGGACCCGGCATCAAAGGGAGAGGAACCCCGAGAGGCCCCCGAGAAACTCGCATGGGGATAGCCTTTCCTGAGGCCACCAGAGCGGGTCCCTGAGGTCGCCGACCTAAGTCGAGAGCACCTGCTGCAACTCGAGAAAATCCAGGAGGTTTTGCCCTCCAGGCGAGATGAGGCCCATTTCCGCTGAGGCTTCTCGAGGATAATCGCACCTAACCTCTGGAACGAACAAAAGGTCCTTCACACCCTTGCTGCAACTCATGAAGTTCCCCGACATCCCCGTCTCCACTCTAGAGGAAGCACGAGGGTCCCGCCCACATCCAGAGGAGCCCCCTTTCCGCCTCGAAGCTCGAGATGAGGGATCCTTTTGCTGCTTGGTCGGGAAAGATTCCCGGCGTTCCTTCGCATCTCAAGTGGAGGCGCTGTCCACAGGAAAGATGAGAGGAACTCCAGCGTCGTCCCACCATTCCAAGAGTCCCCAAGATCTTCGTCCATTCCAGGGGAACCTGTTTTCCCGGCACTGCCTAGACTTTCACGAGGAGGATCGACTCCCACCAAGGTGGCACGTGGGACAGCCCTGTGGGAAAACCACGTGGGAAAGCCTCGGGGGAAAGCCTAGAGGGAAAGCCGCAGATCCCTTGATCGTGGCCACGGGAAGCGTGACACTGCTGCAACCGCTCTGGAGGAAAGCGCATGTGCATGCCCCCTCTTGAGAAGAGGACTTACTTCCCTGGGGAGACTCCAGAAGTACCCCAACATCCATGTCAGCACTGGAGAGGAATCCTCAGGTTCCGGGCCCGACTCCTCACAAGGTCTTAGGCCCCGGCATCGAAGGGAGAAGAATCTTGAGAGGCCCCCGAACAACTCAAATGGGGACTGGCCAGTCCTGAGGGCACCAGAGTGGTTCCCTGGGGTCCCCGTCTTAAGCCGAGAGCACCTGACGCAACTCGAGAAACACCAGGACGTTTTGCCCTCCATGTGAGATGAGGCCCATTTCCCCTGACGCTCTCGAGGCTAATCACACCTAACCTCTGGAACTTCCAAAAGGTCCTTCACACGCTTGCTGAAACCCAAGAAGTTCCCCGACATACCCGTCTCCACTCGAGAGGAAGCACGAGGGTCCCGGCCACATCCAGAGGAGCCCCGTTTCCGCCTCATAACTCGAGATTGGGGAACCTTTCCCTGCTTGGTCGAGAAAGAATTCCCGGCGTTCCCGTCGCATCTCAAGAGGAAGCGCTCTCCACAGGAAAGTCTAGAGGAACTCCAGCGTCGTGCCACCATTCCAAGAGTACCCCAGATGTCTCAGTCCATTCCAGAGGAACCTGTTTTCCCTGCAGTGCCACGACTTTCACGCCGAGGATCGACTCCCACCACAGTGGCACGTGGGACAACCCTGTGGGAAAGCCTCGTGGGAAAGCCACAGATCCGTTGATCCAGGCGAAGGGAAGCGTGACACTGCTGCTACCGCTCTGGAGGAAAGTGCACGTGCATGCCCCCATTGGAGACGAGGACTTACTCCCCTGGGGAGACTCCAGAAGTACCCCAAGATGCATGTCAGCACTGGAGAAGAATCCTCAGGTTCCAAACCCGAGGCTACAGAAGGTCTTAGTCCCGGGATCTAAGGGAGAGGAATCCCGAGTGGCCCCCGAGCAACTCAAATGGGGACTGCACAGTCCTGAGGACACCAGAGCGGGTCCCTGAGGTCCCCGTCGTAAGTCGAGAGCACCTGCCACAACTCGAGAAAATCCAGGAGGTTTTGCCCTCCAGGAGAGATGAGGCCCACTTCCGCTGTGGCTTCTCGAGGCTAATCACACCTAACCTCTGGAACTTCCAAAAGGTCCTTCACACCCTTGCTGCAACTCAAGAAGTTCCCCGACTTACCCATCGCCACCCGAAAGGAAGCACGAGTTTCTCCCCCACATCCAGAGGAGCCCCGTTTCCGTCTCGTAGCTCAAGATGAGGGATCCTTTCGCTGCTTTGTCGGGAAAGATTTCTGGGAGTTGCCGCCGCAACTCAAGAGGAGGCACTCTCCGCAGGAAATGCGAGAGGAACTCCAGGGTCGTGCCACCATTCCCAGTGTCCCCCAGATGACTCACTCCATTCCAGAGGAACCTGTTTTCCCTGCACTGCCTCGACTTTCACGCCGAGCATCGACTCATACCACAGTGGGACGTGGGACAGCCCTGTGGGAAAGACTCGTGGGAAAGCCTCGAGGGAAAGCCACAGATCCCATGATCAGCGCGACGGGAAGCGTGGCGCTGCTGCTACAGCTCGGGAGAAAAGCGCAAGTGCATACCCCCCTCTCAGGAAGAGGTCTGAATCCCCATGGGAGACTCCAGAAGTACCCCAAGATCCATGTCAGCACTGGAGAGGAATCCTCAGGTTCCGGCCCCAGCTCCACACAAGGACTTAGGCCCTGGCATGGAAGGTAGAGGAATCCCGAGTGGCCCCCGATCAACTCCATGGGGACTGGCCTTTCCTGAGAACACCAGAGCGGGTCCCTGAGCTCCCCGACGTAAGTTGAGAGCACCTGCCGCAACTCGAGAAAATCCAGGAGGTTTTGCCCTCCAGGCGAGATGAGGCCCATTTCCGCTGAGGCTTCTCGAGGCCAATCACACCTAACCTCTGGAACTTCCAAAAAGTCCTTTACATCCTTGCTGCAACTAAAGAATTTACCCGACATACCCGTCTCCAATCTAGAGGAAGCACGAGGGTCCCGCCCACATCCAGGGGAGCCACGTTTCTGCCCCGTAGCTCGAGATGAGGGATCATTTCGCTGCTTGGACGGGAAAGAATTCTGGGAGTTCCCGTTGCAACTCAAGAGGAGGCGCTCTCCACAGGAAAGGTAAGAGGAACTCCAGCGTCGTGTCACCATTCCCAGAGTCCCCCAGATGTCTCAGTCCATTCCAGAGGAAACTTTTTTCCCTGCACTGCATCGACTTTCACGCCAAGGGTCAACACACACCACAGTGGAACGTGGCACAGCCCTGTGGGAAAGCCTCGTGGGAAAGACTGGTGGGAAAGCTCGAGGGAATGCCACAGATCCCTTGATCCACAAGATGGGAAGCGTGACACTGCTGCTCCCGCTCTGGAGGAAAGCGCACATGTAAGCCCCCATTCGAGATGAGGACTTACTCCCCTGGGGAGACTCCAGAAGTACCCCAAGATCCATGTCAGCACTGGAAAGGAATCCTCAGGTTCCGGCCCCAACTCAACACAAGGTCTTAGGCCCCGAAATCGAAGGGAGATGAATCCCGAGAGTCCCCCGAGCAACTCGCATGGGGACTGGCCTTTCGTGAGGCCACCAGAGCGGGTCCCTGAGGTCTCCGTCGTAAGTCGAGAGCACCTGCCAGAACTGGAGAAAATCCACGAGGTTTTGCCCTCCAGGCGAGATGAGGCCCATTTCCCCTGAGGCTTCTCAAGGCTAATCTCACCTAACATCTGGAACTTCCAAAAGGTCCTTCACACCCTTACTGCTATTCAAGAAGTTGCCTGACATACCAGTCTCCACTATAGAGGAAGCACGAGGGTCCCGCCCACATCCAGAGAATCCCTGGTTTCGCCTCATAGCTCAAGATGAGGGATTCTTTCGCTGCTTGGTCGGGAAAGAATTCTGGGCATTCCCTTCCCATCTCAAGAGAGGCGCTCTCCACAGGAAAGGCGAGAGAAACTCCCGCGTCGTGCCCCCATTCCAAGTGTCCCCCAGATGTCTCAGTCCATTCCAGAGGAACCTGTTTTCCCTGCACTGCCTCGACTTTCATGCAAAGGATCGACTCCCAAAACGGTGGCACGTGGGACAGCCCTGAGGGAAAGCCTCATGGGAAAGCCTCGAGGGAAATCCTCGAGGGAAAGCCACAGATCCCTTGATCCAGGTGATGGGAAGCGGGACACTGCTGCTACAGCTATGGAGGAAAGCGCACGTGCATGCCCCCATTCGAGACGAGGACTTACTCCCCTGGTAAGACTCCAGAAGTACCGCAAGATCCATGTCAGCACTGGAGAGGAATCCTCAGCTTCCGGCCCAGACTCCACACAATGTCTTAGGCCCCGGGAGAGAAGGTAGAGGAATCCCGAGAGGCCCCCGATCAACTCGCATGGGGACTGGCCTTTCTTGAGACCACCAGAGCGGGTCCCTGAGGTCCCCATTATAAGTCGAGAGCACCTGCCGCAACTCGAGAAAATCCAGGAGGTTTTGCCCTCCAGGCGAGATGAGGCCCACATCTGCTGAGGCTTCTCAAGGCTAATCACATCTAAGCTCTGGAACTTCCAAAAGGTCCTTCACACCCTTGCTGCAACTCAAGAAGTTCCCCGACAACCCCGTCTCCGCTCTAGAGGAAGCACGAGGGTCCCGAACACATCCAGAGGAGCCTCGAAGCTCGAGATGAGGGATCCATTCCCTGCTTGTTCGGGAAAGAATTCCCGGCGTTCCCGTCCCATCTCAAGAGGAGGCGTCTCCACACGAATGGCGAGAAGAACTCCAGCATCGTGCCACCATTACAAGAGTCCCGCAGATGTCTCAGTCCATTCCAGAGGAACCTGTTTTCCCTGCACTGCCTCGACATTCACGCCGAGGATCTACTCCCACCACGGTGGCACGTGGGACAGCCCTGTGGGAAAGCCTCGTGGGAAAGCCTCGAGGGAAAGCCACAGATCCCTTGATCCAGGCGATGGGAAGCGTGACACTGCGGCTACAGCTTGGGTGGAATTCGAAAGTGCATGCCCCCATTCGATACGACGACTTACTCCCCTGGTGGAGACTCCAGAGGTACCCCAATATCCATGTCCGAACTGGAGAGGAATCCTCACGTTCCGTGCCCTACTCCACAAAAGGTCTGAGCACCGGGCATCGAAGGGAGAGAAATCCCGAGAGGCCCGCGAGCAACTCGCATAGGGACTGGCCTTTCCTGAGGCCACCAGAGCGGGTCCCTGAGGTCCCTGCCATAAGTCGAGGGCACCTGCCGGAACTCGAGAAAATCCAGGAGATTTTGCCCTCCAGGCGAGATGAGGCCCATTTCCGCTGAGGCTTCTCAAGGCTAATCACACCAAACCTCTGGAACTTCCAAAAGGTCCTTCACACCCTTGCTGCACCTCAAGAAGGTCCCCGACATACCCGTCTCCACTCTAAAGGAAGCACGAGGGTCCCATCCACATCCAGAGGAGCCCCGTTTCCGCCTCGTAGCTCGAGATGAGGGATCCTTTCCCTACTTGGTCTGGAAAGAATTCCAGGCGTTCCCGTCGCATCTCAAGAGGAGGTGTTCTTCACAGGAAAGGCGAGAGGAACTCCAGGGTCGTGCCACCATTCCCAGAGTTCCCCAGATTTCTCAGTCCATACCAGAGGAACCTGTTTTCCCTGCACTGCCTCGACTTTCACGCCGAGGATCGACTCCCACCACGTTGGCACGTGGGACAGCCCTGTGGAAATAACTCGTGGGAAAGCTTCATGGGAAATCCTCGAGGAAAAGCCACAGATCCCATGATCGACGTGACAGGAAGCGTGACACTGCTGCTACAGGTCGGAAGGAAAGCGAACATGCATGCCCCCTCTCGAGACGAGGACTCACTCCCCTGGGGAGACTCCAGAAGTACCCCAAGATGCATGTCAGCACTGGAGAGGAATCCTCAGGTCCAACCCCGAGTCTACACAAGGTCCTAGGCCCCGGCATTGACGGAAGAGGAATCCCGAGAGGCCGACGAGCAATTCGAATGGGGACTGGCCAGTCGTGAGGCCACCAGAGCGGGTCCCTGAGGTCCCCATCGTAAGTCGAGAGCACCTGCCGCAACTCGAGAAAATCCAGGAGGTTTGGCCCTCCAGGCGAGATGAGGCCCATTTCCGCTGAGGCTTCTCGGGCTAATCACACCTAACCTCTGGAACTTCCAAAAGGTCCTTCACACCCTTGATGCAACTCAAGAAGTTCCCCGACATACCCGTCTCCACTCCAGAGGAAGCACCTGGGTCTCGTCCACATACAGAGGAGACCCGTTTCCACCTCGTAGCTCGAGATGAGGGATCCTTTCGCTGCTTGGTCGGGAAAGATTTCTGGGAGTAGCCACCGCATCTGAAGAGGAGGCGCTCTCCACAGGAAAGGCGAGAGGAACTCCAGGGTCGTGCCACCATTCCCAGAGTCCCCCAGATGTCTCAGTCCATTCCAGAGGAACCTGTTTTCATGCACTGCCTCGACTTTCACGCCGAGGATCGACTCACACCACGGTGGCACGTGGGAGTGCACTGTGTCAAAGCCTCGTGGGAAAGCCACAGATCCCTTGATTCAGGCGATGGGAAGCTTGACACTGCTGCTACCGCTCTGGAGGAAAGCTCACGTGCATGCCCCCATTGGAGACGAGGACTTACTCCCCTGGCGAGACACCAGAAGTACCCCAATATCCATGTCAGCACAGGAGAGGAATCCTCAGGTTCCGAATCTGACTCCACACAAGGTCTTAGGCCCCAGCATCGAAGGGAGAGGAACCCAGAGAGGCCCCCAAGCAACTAGCTTGGGGACTGGCCTTTCCTGAGGCCACCAGAGCGGGTCCCTGATGTCACCGCCGTAAGTCGAGAGCACCTGCCGCAACTCGAGAAAATCCAGGACGTTTTGCCCTCGAGGCGAGATGAGGCCCATTTCCGCTGAGGCTTCTCAACGCTAATCACACCTAACCTCTGGAACTTCCAAAAGGTCCTTCACACCCTTACTGCTACTGAAGAAGTGGCCTGACATACTCGTCTCCGCTATAGAGGAAGCACGAGGGTCCCGGCCACATCCAGAGGAGACCCGTTCCTGCCTCGTAGATCGAGATGAGGGATTCTTTCGCTGTTTGGTCGGGAAAGAATTCTGGGCATTCCAGTCCCATCTCAAGAGGAGGCGCTCTCCACAGGAAAGGAGAGAGGAACTCCAGCGTCGTGCCACCATTCCAAGCGTCCCCCTGATGTCTCAGTTCATTCCACAGGAACCTGTTTTCCCTGCACTGCCTCGACTTTCACGCCAAGAATCGACTCACACCACGTTGGCACGTAGGACAGCCCTGTGGGAAAGCCTCCTGGGAAAGTCTCGAGGGAACGCCTCGAGTGAAAACCACAGATCCCTTGATCCAGGCGACGGGAAGCGTGACACTGCTGCTACAGCTCTGGAGGAAAGCGCACGTGCATGCCCCCATTCGAGACGAGGACTTACTCCCATCGGGAGACTCCAGAAGTATTCCAAGATCCATGTGAGCACTGGAGACGAATCCTCACTTTCCAGACCTGACACCACTCAAGGTCTTAGGCCCCGTCATCAAAGGGAGAGGAATCCCGAGAGGAACCCGAGCAACTCGCATGGGGACTGGCCTTTCCTGAGGCCACCAGAGCGGGTCTCTGAGGTCCCCGTCGTAAGTCGAGAGTACCTGCCGCAACTCGAGAAAATCCAGGAGGTTTTGCCCTGCAGGCGAGATGAGGCCCATTTCTGCTGAGGCTTCTCGAGATTATTCACACCTAACCTCTGGAACTTCCACAAGGTCATTCACACCCTTGCTGCAACTCAGGAAGTTCCCCGACATACCCATGTCCACTCTAGTGGAAGCACGAGGTTCCCATCCACATCCAGAGCACCCCGTTTCCGCCTCAGAGCTCGAGAAGAGGGACCCTTTCGCTGCTCGGTCGGGAAAGAATTCTGGGAGTTCCCGTGGCATCTCAAGAGGAGGCGCTCTCCACAGGAAAGGCGAGAGAACTCCAGGGTCGTGCCACCATTCCCAGAGTCCCCCAGATGTCTCATCCTTTCCAGAGGAACCTGTTTTCCCTGCACTGCCTCGACTTTCACGCCGAGGATCGACTCCCACCACGGTGGCACGTAGGACAGCCCTGTGGGAAAGCCTCCTGGGAAAGTCTCGAGGGAACGCCTCGAGTGAAAACCACAGATCCCTTGATCCAGGCGACGGGAAGCGTGACACTGCTGCTACAGCTATGGAGGAAAGCGCACGTGCATGCCCCCATTCGAGACGAGGACTTACTCCCATCGGGAGACTCCAGAAGTATTCCAAGATCCATGTGAGCACTGGAGACGAATCCTCAGTTTCCAGACCTGACACCACTCAAGGTCTTAGGCCCCGTCATCAAAGGGAGAGGAATCCCGAGAGGAACCCGAGCAACTCGCATGGGGACTGGCCTTTCCTGAGGCCACCAGAGCGGATCTCTGAGGTCCCCGTCGTAAGTCAGAGTACCTGCCGCAACTCGAGAAAATCCAGGAGGTTTTGCCCTGCAGGCGAGATGAGGCCCATTTCCGCTGAGGCTTCTCGAGATTATTCACACCTAACCTCTGGAACTTCCACAAGGTCATTTACACCCTTGCTGCAACTCAGGAAGTTCCCTGACATACCCATGTCCACTCTAGTGGAAGCACGAGGTTCCCACCCACATCCAGAGCAGCCCCGTTTCCGCCTCACAGCTCGAGATGAGGGAACCTTTCGCTGCTCGGTCGGGAAAGAATTCTGGGAGTTCCCGTGGCATCTCAAGAGGAGGCGCTCTCCACAGGTAAGGCGAGAGAACTCCAGGGTCGTGCCACCATTCCCAGAGTCCCCCTGATGTCTCAGTTCATTCCACAGGAACCTGTTTTCCCTGCACTCCCTCGACTTTCACGCCGAGGATCGACTCCCACCACGGTGGCACGTGGGACAGCCCTGTGGGAAAGCCTCGAGGGAAAGCCACAAATCCCTTGACCCTCGCAACGTGAAGCATGACACAGTTGCTACAGGTCGGAAGGAAAGCGCACGTGCATGCCCCCTCTTGAGATGAGGACTCACTCCCCTGGGGAGACTCCAGAAGTACCCCAAGATACATGTCAGCACTGGAGAGGAATACTCAGGTTCTGGCCCCGACTCCACACAAGGTCTTAGGCCCTGGCATCGACGGGAGAGGAATCCCGGTAGGCCCCCGAGCAACTCGAATGGGGACTGGCCAGTCTTGAGGCCACCAGAGTGGGTGCCTGAGGTCCCCGTCGTAAGTTGAGAGCACCTGCCGCAACACGAGAAAATCCAGGAGGTTTTGCCCTCCAGGCGAGATGAGGCCCATTTCCGCTGAGGCTTTCCGAGGGTAATCACACCTAAACTCTGGAACTTCCAAAAGGTCCTTCACACCCTTGCTGCAACTCAAGAAGCTCCCGACATAGCCGTCTCCACTCTAAAGGAAGCACGAGGGTCCCGCCCACGTTCAGAGGAGCCCCGTTTTCGCCTCATAGCTCGAAATGAGGGATCCCTTTGCTGCTCGTTCGGGAAAGAATTCTGGGAGTTCCCGTCGCATCTCAAGAGGAAGCGCTCTCCACAGGAAAGGAGAGAGGAACTCCAGGGTCGTGCCACCATTCCCAGAGTCCCCCAGATGTCTCAGTCCATTCCAGAGGAACCTGTTTTCCCTGCACTGCCTCGACTTTCACGCCGAGGATCGACTCCCACCACGGTGGCACGTGGGACAGCCCTGTGGGACAGCCCTGTGGGAAAGCCGCCTGGGAAAGACTCGAGGGAAAGCCACAGATCCCTTGATCAACGCGACGGGAAACGTGACATTGCTGCTACCGCTCTGGAGAAAAGTGCACGAGCATGCCCCCTTTCGAGACGAGGACTTACTCCCCTGGGGAGACTCCAAAAGTACCCCAAGATCCATGTCAGCACTGGAGAGGAATCCTCAGGTTCCGGCCCAGACTCCACACAATGTCCTAGGCCCCGGGATAGAAGGTAGAGGAATCCCGAGAGGCCCCCGATCAACTCGCATGGGGACTTGCCTTTCTTGAGACCACCAGAGCGGGTCCCTGAGGTCCCCGTCGTAAGTCGTGAGCACCTGCCACAATTATAGAAAATCCAGGAGATTTTGCCCTCCAGGCCAGATGAGGCCCATTTCCGTTGAGTCTTCTCAAGGCTAATCACACCTAAACTCTGGAACTTCTAAAAGGTCCTTCACACCCTTGCTGCAACTCAAGAAGTTCCCCGACATACCCGTCTCACTCTAGAGGAAGCACGAAGGTCCCGCCCACATCCAGGGGAGCCCCGTTTCTGCCTCGTTGCTCGAGATGAGGGATCCTTTCCCTGCTTGGTCCAGAAAGAATTCCCAGCGTTCCCGTTGCATCTCAAGAGGAGGCCCTCTCCAAGGAAAGGCGAGAGGAACACCAGGGTCGCGCCACCATTCCGAGTCCTCCAGATGTCTCAGTCCATTCCAGAGGAACCGTTTTTCCCTGCACTGCCTCGACTTTCACGCCGAGGATCGACTCCCACCACGGTGGATCGTGGGACAGCACTGTGGGAAAGCCTCGGGGAAAGCCTCGTGGGAAATCCTCGAGGGAAAGCCACAGATCCCATGATCGACGGGACGGGAAGCGTGACACTGCTGCTACAGTTCGGAAGGAAAGCGCACGTGCATGCCTCCTCTGGAGACGAGGACTCACTTCCCTGGGGAGACTCTCGAAGTACTCCAAGGTACATGTCAGCACTGGAGAGGAATCCTCAGGTCCCGGCCCCGACTCCACACAAGGTTTTAGGCCCCTACATAGAAGGTAGAGGAATCCTGAGAGGCCCCAAATCAACTCGCATGGGGAGTGGCCTTTCCTGAGGCCACAAGAGTGGGTCCCTGAGGTCCCCGTCGTAATTCGAGAGCCCCTGCCGCAACTCGAAAAAATCCAGGAGATTTTGCCCTCCAGGCGAGATGAGTCCCATTTCCGCTTAGGCTTCTCAAGTCTAATCCCATCTAAGCTCTGGAACTTCCAAAAGGTCCTTCACACCCTTGCTGCAACTCAAGAAGTTCCCCGACATCCCCGTCTCCACTCTAGAGGAAGCACGAGGGTCCCGCCCACATCCAGAGGAGCCCCGTTTCCGCCTCGTAGCTCGAGATGAGGGATCCTTTCGCTGCTTGGTCGGGAAAGAATTCTGGGCGTTCCCGTCGCATCTCAAGAGGAGGCGCTCTCCACAGGAAAGGTGAGAGGAACTCCAGCGTCGTGCCACCATTCCAATAGTACTAAAGATATCTCAGTCCATTACGGAGGAACCTGTTTTCCATGCACTGCCTCGACTTTCACGCGGAGGATCGACTCCCACCACGCTGGCACGTGGGACAGCCCTGTGGGAAAGCCTCGTGGGAAAACCTCGTGGGAAAGCCTCCAGGGAAAGCCACAGATACCTTGATCCAGGAGATGGAAAGCGTGACACTGCTGCTACAGCTATGGAGGAAAGCGCACGTGCATGCCCCCATTCGAGACGAGGACTTACTCCCCTGGGGAGACTCCAGACGTACCCCAAGATCCATGTCAGCACTGGAGAGGAATCCTCAGGTTCCGGGCCCGACTCCACACAAGGTCTTAGGCCCTGGCATCGAAGGGAGAGGAATCCCGAGAGGCCCGCGAGCAACTCGCATGTGGACTGGCCTTTCCTGAGGCCACCAGAGCGGGTCCCTGAGGTCCCCGTCGTAAGTCGAGAACACCTGCCGCAACTCGAGAAAATCCAGGAGGTTTTGCCCTCCAGGCGAGATGAGGCCCATTTCTGCTGAGGCTTCTCAAGGCTAATCACATCTAAGCTCTGGAACTTCCAAAAGGTCCTTCACACCCTTGCTGCAACTCAAGAAGTTCCCCGACAACCCCGTCTCCGCTCTAGAGGAAGCACGAGGGTCCCGAACACATCCAGAGGAGCCTCGAAGCTCGAGATGAGGGATCCATTCCCTGCTTGTTCGGGAAAGAATTCCCGGCGTTCCCGTCCCATCTCAAGAGGAGGCGTCTCCACACGAATGGCGAGAAGAACTCCAGCATCGTGCCACCATTACAAGAGTCCCGCAGATGTCTCAGTCCATTCCAGAGGAACCTGTTTTCCCTGCACTGCCTCGACATTCACGCCGAGGATCTACTCCCACCACGGTGGCACGTGGGACAGCCCTGTGGGAAAGCCTCGTGGGAAAGCCTCGAGGGAAAGCCACAGATCCCTTGATCCAGGCGATGGGAAGCGTGACACTGCGGCTACAGCTTGGGTGGAATTCGAAAGTGCATGCCCCCATTCGATACGACGACTTACTCCCCTGGTGGAGACTGCAGAGGTACCCCAATATCCATGTCCGAACTGGAGAGGAATCCTCACGTTCCGTGCCCTACTCCACAAAAGGTCTGAGCACCGGGCATCGAAGGGAGAGAAATCCCGAGAGGCCCGCGAGCAACTCGCATAGGGACTGGCCTTTCCTGAGGCCACCAGAGCGGGTCCCTGAGGTCCCTGCCATAAGTCGAGGGCACCTGCCGGAACTCGAGAAAATCCAGGAGATTTTGCCCTCCAGGCGAGATGAGGCCCATTTCCGCTGAGGCTTCTCGAGGCTAATCACACCAAACCTCTGGAACTTCCAAAAGGTCCTTCACACCCTTGCTGCAACTCAAGAAGGTCCCCGACATACCCATGTCCACTCTAGGGGAAGCACGAGGTTCCCACCCACATCCAGAGCAGCCCCGTTTCCGCCTCGTAGCTCGAGATGAGGGATCCTTTCCCTACTTGGTCTGGAAAGAATTCCAGGCGTTCCCGTCGCATCTCAAGAGGAGGTGCTCTTCACAGGAAAGGCGAGAGGAACTCCAGGGTCGTGCCACCATTCCCAGAGTTCCCCAGATTTCTCAGTCCATACCAGAGGAACCTGTTTTCCCTGCACTGCCTCGACTTTCACGCCGAGGATCGACTCCCACCACGTTGGCACGTGGGACAGCCCTGTGGAAATAACTCGTGGGAAAGCTTCATGGGAAATCCTCGAGGAAAAGCCACAGATCCCATGATCGACGCGACAGGAAGCGTGACACTGCTGCTACAGGTCGGAAGGAAAGCGAACATGCATGCCCCCTCTCGAGACGAGGACTCACTCCCCTGGGGAGACTCCAGAAGTACCCCAAGATGCATGTCAGCACTGGAGAGGAATCCTCAGGTCCAACCCCGAGTCTACACAAGGTCCTAGGCCCCGGCATCGACGGAAGAGGAATTCCGAGAGGCCGACGAGCAATTCGAATGGGGACTGGCCAGTCCTGAGGCCACCAGAGCGGGTCCCTGAGGTCCCCATCGTAAGTCGAGAGCACCTGCCGCAACTCGAGAAAATCCAGGAGGTTTGGCCCTCCAGGCGAGATGAGGCCCATTTCCGCTGAGGCTTCTCGAGGCTAATCACACCAAACCTCTGGAACTTCCAAAAGGTCCTTCACACCCTTGCTGCAACTCAAGAAGTTCCCCGACATACCCGTCTCCACTCCAGAGGAAGCACCTGGGTCTCGTCCACATCCAGAGGAGCCCCGTTTCCGCCTCGTAGCTCGAGATGAGGGATCCTTTCGCTGCTTGGTCGGGAAAGATTTCTGGGAGTAGCCACCGCATCTCAAGAGTAGGCGCTCTCCACAGGAAAGGTGAGAGGAACTCCAGGGTCGTGCCACCATTCCCAGAGTCCCCCAGATGTCTCAGTCCATTCCAGAGGAACCTGTTTTCCTGCACTACCTCGACTTTCACGCCGAGGATCGACTCACACCACGGTGGCACTTGGGACAGCACTGTGGCAAAGCCTCGTGGGAAAGCCACAGATCCCTTGATTCAGGCGATGGGAAGCTTGACACTGCTGCTACCGCTCTGGAGGAAAGCTCACGTGCATGCCCCCATTGGAGACGAGGACTTACTCCCCTGGCGAGACACCAGAAGTACCCCAATATCCATGTCAGCACAGGAGAGGAATCCTCAGGTTCCGAATCTGACTCCACACAAGGTCTTAGGCCCCAGCATCGAAGGGAGAGGAACCCAGAGGGGCCCCCAAGCAACTAGCATGGGGACTGGCCTTTCCTGAGGCCACCAGAGCGGGTCCCTGATGTCACCGCCGTAAGTCGAGAGCACCTGCCGCAACTCTAGAAAATCCAGGACGTTTTGCCCTCCAGGCGAGATGAGGCCCATTTCCGCTGAGGCTTCTCAAGGCTAATCACACCTAACCTCTGGAACTTCCACAAGGTCCTTCACACCCTTACTGCTACTCAAGAAGTTGCCTCACATACCCGTCTCCACTATAGAGGAAGCACGAGGGTCCCGGCCACATCCAGAGGAGACCCGTTTCTGCCTCGTAGATCGAGATGAGGGATTCTTTCGCTGTTTGGTCGGGAAAGAATTCTGGGCATTCCAGTCCCATCTCAAGAGGAGGCGCTCTCCACAGGAAAGGAGAGAGGAACTCCAGCGTCGTGCCACCATTCCAAGAGTCCCCCTGATGTCTCAGTTCATTCCACAGGAACCTGTTTTCCCTGCACTGCCTCGACTTTCACGCCAAGAATCGACTCACACCACGTTGGCACGTGGGACAGCCCTGTGGGAAAGCCTCCTGGGAAAGTCTCGAGGGAACGCCTCGAGTGAAAACCACAGATCCCTTGATCCAGGCGACGGGAAGCGTGACACTGCTGCTACAGCTCTGGAGGAAAGCACACGTGCATGCCCCCATTCGAGACGAGGACTTACTCCCATCGGGAGACTCCAGAAGTATTCCAAGATCCATGTGAGCACTGGAGACGAATCCTCAGTTTCCAGACCTGACACCACTCAAGGTCTTAGGCCCCGTCATCAAAGGGAGAGGAATCCCGAGAGGAACCCGAGCAACTCGCATGGGGACTGGCCTTTCCTGAGGCCACCAGAGCGGGTCTCTGAGGTCCCCGTCGTAAGTCGAGAGTACCTGCCGCAACTCGAGAAAATCCAGGAGGTTTTGCCCTGCAGGCGAGATGAGGCCCATTTCCGCTGAGGCTTCTCGAGATTATTCACACCTAACCTCTGGAACTTCCACAAGGTCATTTACACCCTTGCTGCAACTCAGGAAGTTCCCCGACATAGCCGTCTCCACTCTAAAGGAAGCACGAGGGTCCCGCCCACGTTCAGAGGAGCCCCGTTTTCGCCTCATAGCTCGAAATGAGGGATCCCTTTGCTGCTTGTTCGGGAAAGAATTCTGGGAGTTCCCGTCGCATCTCAAGAGGAAGCGCTCTCCACAGGAAAGGAGAGAGGAACTCCAGGGTCGTGCCACCATTCCCAGAGTCCCCCAGATGTCTCAGTCCATTCCAGAGGAACCTGTTTTCCCTGCACTGCCTCGACTTTCACGCCGAGGATCGACTCCCACCACGGTGGCACGTGGGACAGCCCTGTGGGACAGCCCTGTGGGAAAGCCGCCTGGGAAAGACTCGAGGGAAAGCCACAGATCCCTTGATCAACGCGACGGGAAACGTGACATTGCTGCTACCGCTCTGGAGAAAAGTGCACGAGCATGCCCCCTTTCGAGACGAGGACTTACTCCCCTGGGGAGACTCCAAAAGTACCCCAAGATCCATGTCAGCACTGGAGAGGAATCCTCAGGTTCCGGCCCAGACTCCACACAATGTCCTAGGCCCCGGGATAGAAGGTAGAGGAATCCCGAGAGGCCCCCGATCAACTCGCATGGGGACTTGCCTTTCTTGAGACCACCAGAGCGGGTCCCTGAGGTCCCCGTCGTAAGTCGTGAGCACCTGCCACAATTATAGAAAATCCAGGAGATTTTGCCCTCCAGGCCAGATGAGGCCCATTTCCGTTGAGTCTTCTCAAGGCTAATCACACCTAAACTCTGGAACTTCTAAAAGGTCCTTCACACCCTTGCTGCAACTCAAGAAGTTCCCCGACATACCCGTCTCACTCTAGAGGAAGCACGAAGGTCCCGCCCACATCCAGGGGAGCCCCGTTTCTGCCTCGTTGCTCGAGATGAGGGATCCTTTCCCTGCTTGGTCCAGAAAGAATTCCCAGCGTTCCCGTTGCATCTCAAGAGGAGGCCCTCTCCAAGGAAAGGCGAGAGGAACACCAGGGTCGCGCCACCATTCCGAGTCCTCCAGATGTCTCAGTCCATTCCAGAGGAACCGTTTTTCCCTGCACTGCCTCGACTTTCACGCCGAGGATCGACTCCCACCACGGTGGATCGTGGGACAGCACTGTGGGAAAGCCTCGGGGAAAGCCTCGTGGGAAATCCTCGAGGGAAAGCCACAGATCCCATGATCGACGGGACGGGAAGCGTGACACTGCTGCTACAGTTCGGAAGGAAAGCGCACGTGCATGCCTCCTCTGGAGACGAGGACTCACTTCCCTGGGGAGACTCTCGAAGTACTCCAAGGTACATGTCAGCACTGGAGAGGAATCCTCAGGTCCTGGCCCCGACTCCACACAAGGTTTTAGGCCCCTACATAGAAGGTAGAGGAATCCTGAGAGGCCCCAAATCAACTCGCATGGGGAGTGGCCTTTCCTGAGGCCACAAGAGTGGGTCCCTGAGGTCCCCGTCGTAATTCGAGAGCCCCTGCCGCAACTCGAAAAAATCCAGGAGATTTTGCCCTCCAGGCGAGATGAGTCCCATTTCCGCTTAGGCTTCTCAAGTCTAATCCCATCTAAGCTCTGGAACTTCCAAAAGGTCCTTCACACCCTTGCTGCAACTCAAGAAGTTCCCCGACATCCCCGTCTCCACTCTAGAGGAAGCACGAGGGTCCCGCCCACATCCAGAGGAGCCCCGTTTCCGCCTCGTAGCTCGAGATGAGGGATCCTTTCGCTGCTTGGTTGGGAAAGAATTCTGGGCGTTCCCGTCGCATCTCAAGAGGAGGCGCTCTCCACAGGAAAGGTGAGAGGAACTCCAGCGTCGTGCCACCATTCCAATAGTACTAAAGATATCTCAGTCCATTACGGAGGAACCTGTTTTCCATGCACTGCCTCGACTTTCACGCGGAGGATCGACTCCCACCACGCTGGCACGTGGGACAGCCCTGTGGGAAAGCCTCGTGGGAAAACCTCGTGGGAAAGCCTCCAGGGAAAGCCACAGATACCTTGATCCAGGAGATGGAAAGCGTGACACTGCTGCTACAGCTATGGAGGAAAGCGCACGTGCATGCCCCCATTCGAGACGAGGACTTACTCCCCTGGGGAGACTCCAGACGTACCCCAAGATCCATGTCAGCACTGGAGAGGAATCCTCAGGTTCCGGGCCCGACTCCACACAAGGTCTTAGGCCCTGGCATCGAAGGGAGAGGAATCCCGAGAGGAACCCGAGCAACTCGCATGGGGACTGGCCTTTCCTGAGGCCACCAGAGCGGGTCCCTGAGGTCCCCGTCGTAAGTCGAGAACACCTGCCGCAACTCGAGAAAATCCAGGAGGTTTTGCCCTCCAGGCGAGATGAGGCCCATTTCCGCTGAGGCTTCTCGAGGCTAATCACACCAAACCTCTGGAACTTCCAAAAGGTCCTTCACACCCTTGCTGCAACTCAAGAAGTTCCCCGACATACCCGTCTCCACTCTAAAGGAAGCACGAGGGTCCCATCCACATCCAGAGGAGCCCCGTTTCCGCCTCGTAGCTCAAGATGAGGGATCCTTTCCCTACTTGGTCTGGAAAGAATTCCAGGCGTTCCCGTCGCATCTCAAGAGGAGGTGCTCTTCACAGGAAAGGCGAGAGGAACTCCAGGGTCGTGCCATCATTCCCAGAGTTCCCCAGATTTCTCAGTCCAACCAGAGGAACCTGTTTTCCCTGCACTGCCTCGACTTTCACGCCGAGGATCGACTCCCACCACGTTGGCACGTGGGACAGCCCTGTGGAAATAACTCGTGGGAAAGCTTCATGGGAAATCCTCGAGGAAAAGCCACAGATCCCATGATCTACGCAACAGGAAGCGTGACACTGCTGCTACAGGTCGGAAGGAAAGCGAACATGCATGCCCCCTCTCGAGACGAGGACTCACTCCCCTGGGGAGACTCCAGAAGTACCCCAAGATGCATGTCAGCACTGGAGAGGAATCCTCAGGTCCAACCCCGAGTCTACACAAGGTCCTAGGCCCCGGCATCGACGGAAGAGGAATCCCGAGAGGACGACGAGCAATTCGAATGGTGACTGGCCAGTCCTGAGGCCACCAGAGCGGGTCCCTGAGGTCCCCATCGTAAGTCGAGAGCACCTGCCGCAACTCGAGAAAATCCAGGAGGTTTGGCCCTCCAGGCGAGATGAGGCCCATTTCCGCTGAGGCTTCTCGGGCTAATCACACCTAACCTCTGGAACTTCCAAAAGGTCCTTCACACCCTTGATGCAACTCAAGAAGTTCCCCGACATACCCGTCTCCACTCCAGAGGAAGCACCTGGGTCTCGTCCACATCCAGAGGAGCCCCGTTTCCGCCTCGTAGCTCGAGATGAGGGATCCTTTCGCTGCTTGGTCGGGAAAGATTTCTGGGAGTAGCCACCGCATCTCAAGAGTAGGCGCTCTCCACAGGAAAGGCGAGAGGAACTCCAGGGTCGTGCCACCATTCCCAGAGTCCCCCAGATGTCTCAGTCCATTCCAGAGGAACCTGTTTTCCTGCACTGCCTCGACTTTCACGCCGAGGATCGACTCACACCACGGTGGCACGTGGGACAGCACTGTGTCAAAGCCTCGTGGGAAAGCCACAGATCCCTTGATTCAGGCGATGGGAAGCTTGACACTGCTGCTACCGCTCTGGAGGAAAGCTCACGTGCATGCCCCCATTGGAGACGAGGACTTACTCCCCTGGCGAGACACCAGAAGTACCCCAATATCCATGTCAGCACAGGAGAGGAATCCTCAGGTTCCGAATCTGACTCCACACAAGGTCTTAGGCCCCAGCATCGAAGGGAGAGGAACCCAGAGGGGCCCCTAAGCAACAAGCATGGGGACTGGCCTTTCCTGAGGCCACCAGAGCGGGTCCCTGATGTCACCGCCGTAAGTCGAGAGCACCTGCCGCATCTCGAGAAAATCCAGGACGTTTTGCCCTCCAGGCGAGATGAGGCCCATTTCCGCTGAGGCTTCTCAAGGCTAATCACACCTAACCTCTGGAACTTCCACAAGGTCCTTCACACCCTTACTGCTACTCAAGAAGTTGCCTCACATACCCGTCTCCACTATAGAGGAAGCACGAGGGTCCCGGCCACATCCAGAGGAGACCCGTTTCTGCCTCGTAGATCGAGATGAGGGATTCTTTCGCTGTTTGGTCGGGAAAGAATTCTGGGCATTCCAGTCCCATCTCAAGAGGAGGCGCTCTCCACAGGAAAGGAGAGAGGAACTCCAGCGTCGTGCCACCATTCCAAGAGTCCCCCTGATGTCTCAGTTCATTCCACAGGAACCTGTTTTCCCTGCACTGCCTCGACTTTCACGCCAAGAATCGACTCACACCACGTTGGCACGTGGGACAGCCCTGTGGGAAAGCCTCCTGGGAAAGTCTCGAGGGAACGCCTCGAGTGAAAACCACAGATCCCTTGATCCAGGCGACGGGAAGCGTGACACTGCTGCTACAGCTCTGGAGGAAAGCACACGTGCATGCCCCCATTCGAGACGAGGACTTACTCCCATCGGGAGACTCCAGAAGTATTCCAAGATCCATGTGAGCACTGGAGACGAATCCTCAGTTTCCAGACCTGACACCACTCAAGGTCTTAGGCCCCGTCATCAAAGGGAGAGGAATCCCGAGAGGAACCCGAGCAACTCGCATGGGGACTGGCCTTTCCTGAGGCCACCAGAGCGGGTCTCTGAGGTCCCCGTCGTAAGTCGAGAGTACCTGCCGCAACTCGAGAAAATCCAGGAGGTTTTGCCCTGCAGGCGAGATGAGGCCCATTTCCGCTGAGGCTTCTCGAGATTATTCACACCTAACCTCTGGAACTTCCACAAGGTCCTTCACACCCTTGCTGCAACTCAGGAAGTTCCCCGACATAGCCGTCTCCACTCTAAAGGAAGCACGAGGGTCCCGCCCACGTTCAGAGGAGCCCCGTTTTCGCCTCATAGCTCGAAATGAGGGATCCCTTTGCTGCTTGTTCGGGAAAGAATTCTGGGAGTTCCCGTCGCATCTCAAGAGGAAGCGCTCTCCACAGGAAAGGAGAGAGGAACTCCAGGGTCGTGCCACCATTCCCAGAGTCCCCCAGATGTCTCAGTCCATTCCAGAGGAACCTGTTTTCCCTGCACTGCCTCGACTTTCACGCCGAGGATCGACTCCCACCACGGTGGCACGTGGGACAGCCCTGTGGGACAGCCCTGTGGGAAAGCCGCCTGGGAAAGACTCGAGGGAAAGCCACAGATCCCTTGATCAACGCGACGGGAAACGTGACATTGCTGCTACCGCTCTGGAGAAAAGTGCACGAGCATGCCCCCTTTCGAGACGAGGACTTACTCCCCTGGGGAGACTCCAAAAGTACCCCAAGATCCATGTCAGCACTGGAGAGGAATCCTCAGGTTCCGGCCCAGACTCCACACAATGTCCTAGGCCCCGGGATAGAAGGTAGAGGAATCCCGAGAGGCCCCCGATCAACTCGCATGGGGACTTGCCTTTCTTGAGACCACCAGAGCGGGTCCCTGAGGTCCCCGTCGTAAGTCGTGAGCACCTGCCACAATTATAGAAAATCCAGGAGATTTTGCCCTCCAGGCCAGATGAGGCCCATTTCCGTTGAGTCTTCTCAAGGCTAATCACACCTAAACTCTGGAACTTCTAAAAGGTCCTTCACACCCTTGCTGCAACTCAAGAAGTTCCCCGACATACCCGTCTCACTCTAGAGGAAGCACGAAGGTCCCGCCCACATCCAGGGGAGCCCCGTTTCTGCCTCGTTGCTCAAGATGAGGGATCCTTTCCCTGCTTGGTCCAGAAAGAATTCCCAGCGTTCCCGTTGCATCTCAAGAGGAGGCCCTCTCCAAGGAAAGGCGAGAGGAACACCAGGGTCGCGCCACCATTCCGAGTCCTCCAGATGTCTCAGTCCATTCCAGAGGAACCGTTTTTCCCTGCACTGCCTCGACTTTCACGCCGAGGATCGACTCCCACCACGGTGGATCGTGGGACAGCACTGTGGGAAAGCCTCGGGGAAAGCCTCGTGGGAAATCCTCGAGGGAAAGCCACAGATCCCATGATCGACGGGACGGGAAGCGTGACACTGCTGCTACAGTTCGGAAGGAAAGCGCACGTGCATGCCTCCTCTGGAGACGAGGACTCACTTCCCTGGGGAGACTCTCGAAGTACTCCAAGGTACATGTCAGCACTGGAGAGGAATCCTCAGGTCCCGGCCCCGACTCCACACAAGGTTTTAGGCCCCTACATAGAAGGTAGAGGAATCCTGAGAGGCCCCAAATCAACTCGCATGGGGAGTGGCCTTTCCTGAGGCCACAAGAGTGGGTCCCTGAGGTCCCCGTCGTAATTCGAGAGCCCCTGCCGCAACTCGAAAAAATCCAGGAGATTTTGCCCTCCAGGCGAGATGAGTCCCATTTCCGCTTAGGCTTCTCAAGTCTAATCCCATCTAAGCTCTGGAACTTCCAAAAGGTCCTTCACACCCTTGCTGCAACTCAAGAAGTTCCCCGACATCCCCGTCTCCACTCTAGAGGAAGCACGAGGGTCCCGCCCACATCCAGAGGAGCCCCGTTTCCGCCTCGTAGCTCGAGATGAGGGATCCTTTCGCTGCTTGGTCGGGAAAGAATTCTGGGCGTTCCCGTCGCATCTCAAGAGGAGGCGCTCTCCACAGGAAAGGTGAGAGGAACTCCAGCGTCGTGCCACCATTCCAATAGTACTAAAGATATCTCAGTCCATTACGGAGGAACCTGTTTTCCATGCACTGCCTCGACTTTCACGCGGAGGATCGACTCCCACCACGCTGGCACGTGGGACAGCCCTGTGGGAAAGCCTCGTGGGAAAACCTCGTGGGAAAGCCTCCAGGGAAAGCCACAGATACCTTGATCCAGGAGATGGAAAGCGTGACACTGCTGCTACAGCTATGGAGGAAAGCGCACGTGCATGCCCCCATTCGAGACGAGGACTTACTCCCCTGGGGAGACTCCAGACGTACCCCAAGATCCATGTCAGCACTGGAGAGGAATCCTCAGGTTCCGGGCCCGACTCCACACAAGGTCTTAGGCCCTGGCATCGAAGGGAGAGGAATCCCGAGAGGAACCCGAGCAACTCGCATGGGGACTGGCCTTTCCTGAGGCCACCAGAGCGGGTCCCTGAGGTCCCCGTCGTAAGTTGAGAACACCTGCCGCAACACGAGAAAATCCAGGAGGTTTTGCCCTCCAGGCGAGATGAGGCCCATTTCCGCTGAGGCTTCTCGAGGCTAATCACACCAAACCTCTGGAACTTCCAAAAGGTCCTTCACACCCTTGCTGCAACTCAAGAAGTTCCCCGACATACCCGTCTCCACTCTAAAGGAAGCACGAGGGTCCCATCCACATCCAGAGGAGCCCCGTTTCCGCCTCGTAGCTCAAGATGAGGGATCCTTTCCCTACTTGGTCTGGAAAGAATTCCAGGCGTTCCCGTCGCATCTCAAGAGGAGGTGCTCTTCACAGGAAAGGCGAGAGGAACTCCAGGGTCGTGCCATCATTCCCAGAGTTCCCCAGATTTCTCAGTCCAACCAGAGGAACCTGTTTTCCCTGCACTGCCTCGACTTTCACGCTGAGGATCGACTCCCACCACGTTGGCACGTGGGACAGCCCTGTGGAAATAACTCGTGGGAAAGCTTCATGGGAAATCCTCGAGGAAAAGCCACAGATCCCATGATCTACGCAACAGGAAGCGTGACACTGCTGCTACAGGTCGGAAGGAAAGCGAACATGCATGCCCCCTCTCGAGACGAGGACTCACTCCCCTGGGGAGACTCCAGAAGTACCCCAAGATGCATGTCAGCACTGGAGAGGAATCCTCAGGTCCAACCCCGAGTCTACACAAGGTCCTAGGCCCCGGCATCGACGGAAGAGGAATCCCGAGAGGACGACGAGCAATTCGAATGGTGACTGGCCAGTCCTGAGGCCACCAGAGCGGGTCCCTGAGGTCCCCATCGTAAGTCGAGAGCACCTGCCGCAACTCGAGAAAATCCAGGAGGTTTGGCCCTCCAGGCGAGATGAGGCCCATTTCCGCTGAGGCTTCTCGGGCTAATCACACCTAACCTCTGGAACTTCCAAAAGGTCCTTCACACCCTTGATGCAACTCAAGAAGTTCCCCGACATACCCGTCTCCACTCCAGAGGAAGCACCTGGGTCTCGTCCACATCCAGAGGAGCCCCGTTTCCGCCTCGTAGCTCGAGATGAGGGATCCTTTCGCTGCTTGGTCGGGAAAGATTTCTGGGAGTAGCCACCGCATCTCAAGAGTAGGCGCTCTCCACAGGAAAGGCGAGAGGAACTCCAGGGTCGTGCCACCATTCCCAGAGTCCCCCAGATGTCTCAGTCCATTCCAGAGGAACCTGTTTTCCTGCACTGCCTCGACTTTCACGCCGAGGATCGACTCACACCACGGTGGCACGTGGGACAGCACTGTGTCAAAGCCTCGTGGGAAAGCCACAGATCCCTTGATTCAGGCGATGGGAAGCTTGACACTGCTGCTACCGCTCTGGAGGAAAGCTCACGTGCATGCCCCCATTGGAGACGAGGACTTACTCCCCTGGCGAGACACCAGAAGTACCCCAATATCCATGTCAGCACAGGAGAGGAATCCTCAGGTTCCGAATCTGACTCCACACAAGGTCTTAGGCCCCAGCATCGAAGGGAGAGGAACCCAGAGGGGCCCCCAAGCAACAAGCATGGGGACTGGCCTTTCCTGAGGCCACCAGAGCGGGTCCCTGATGTCACCGCCGTAAGTCGAGAGCACCTGCCGCATCTCGAGAAAATCCAGGACGTTTTGCCCTCCAGGCGAGATGAGGCCCATTTCCGCTGAGGCTTCTCAAGGCTAATCACACCTAACCTCTGGAACTTCCAAAAGGTCCTTCACACCCTTACTGCTACTCAAGAAGTTGCCTCACATACCCGTCTCCACTATAGAGGAAGCACGAGGGTCCCGGCCACATCCAGAGGAGACCCGTTTCTGCCTCGTAGATCGAGATGAGGGATTCTTTCGCTGTTTGGTCGGGAAAGAATTCTGGGCATTCCAGTCCCATCTCAAGAGGAGGCGCTCTCCACAGGAAAGGAGAGAGGAACTCCAGCGTCGTGCCACCATTCCAAGAGTCCCCCTGATGTCTCAGTTCATTCCACAGGAACCTGTTTTCCCTGCACTGCCTCGACTTTCACGCCAAGAATCGACTCACACCACGTTGGCACGTGGGACAGCCCTGTGGGAAAGCCTCCTGGGAAAGTCTCGAGGGAACGCCTCGAGTGAAAACCACAGATCCCTTGATCCAGGCGACGGGAAGCGTGACACTGCTGCTACAGCTCTGGAGGAAAGCACACGTGCATGCCCCCATTCGAGACGAGGACTTACTCCCATCGGGAGACTCCAGAAGTATTCCAAGATCCATGTGAGCACTGGAGACGAATCCTCAGTTTCCAGACCTGACACCACTCAAGGTCTTAGGCCCCGTCATCAAAGGGAGAGGAATCCCGAGAGGAACCCGAGCAACTCGCATGGGGACTGGCCTTTCCTGAGGCCACCAGAGCGGGTCTCTGAGGTCCCCGTCGTAAGTCGAGAGTACCTGCCGCAACTCGAGAAAATCCAGGAGGTTTTGCCCTGCAGGCGAGATGAGGCCCATTTCCGCTGAGGCTTCTCGAGATTATTCACACCTAACCTCTGGAACTTCCACAAGGTCATTTACACCCTTGCTGCAACTCAGGAAGTTCCCCGACATAGCCGTCTCCACTCTAAAGGAAGCACGAGGGTCCCGCCCACGTTCAGAGGAGCCCCGTTTTCGCCTCATAGCTCGAAATGAGGGATCCCTTTGCTGCTTGTTCGGGAAAGAATTCTGGGAGTTCCCGTCGCATCTCAAGAGGAAGCGCTCTCCACAGGAAAGGAGAGAGGAACTCCAGGGTCGTGCCACCATTCCCAGAGTCCCCCAGATGTCTCAGTCCATTCCAGAGGAACCTGTTTTCCCTGCACTGCCTCGACTTTCACGCCGAGGATCGACTCCCACCACGGTGGCACGTGGGACAGCCCTGTGGGACAGCCCTGTGGGAAAGCCGCCTGGGAAAGACTCGAGGGAAAGCCACAGATCCCTTGATCAACGCGACGGGAAACGTGACATTGCTGCTACCGCTCTGGAGAAAAGTGCACGAGCATGCCCCCTTTCGAGACGAGGACTTACTCCCCTGGGGAGACTCCAAAAGTACCCCAAGATCCATGTCAGCACTGGAGAGGAATCCTCAGGTTCCGGCCCAGACTCCACACAATGTCCTAGGCCCCGGGATAGAAGGTAGAGGAATCCCGAGAGGCCCCCGATCAACTCGCATGGGGACTTGCCTTTCTTGAGACCACCAGAGCGGGTCCCTGAGGTCCCCGTCGTAAGTCGTGAGCACCTGCCACAATTATAGAAAATCCAGGAGATTTTGCCCTCCAGGCCAGATGAGGCCCATTTCCGTTGAGTCTTCTCAAGGCTAATCACACCTAAACTCTGGAACTTCTAAAAGGTCCTTCACACCCTTGCTGCAACTCAAGAAGTTCCCCGACATACCCGTCTCACTCTAGAGGAAGCACGAAGGTCCCGCCCACATCCAGGGGAGCCCCGTTTCTGCCTCGTTGCTCGAGATGAGGGATCCTTTCCCTGCTTGGTCCAGAAAGAATTCCCAGCGTTCCCGTTGCATCTCAAGAGGAGGCCCTCTCCAAGGAAAGGCGAGAGGAACACCAGGGTCGCGCCACCATTCCGAGTCCTCCAGATGTCTCAGTCCATTCCAGAGGAACCGTTTTTCCCTGCACTGCCTCGACTTTCACGCCGAGGATCGACTCCCACCACGGTGGATCGTGGGACAGCACTGTGGGAAAGCCTCGGGGAAAGCCTCGTGGGAAATCCTCGAGGGAAAGCCACAGATCCCATGATCGACGGGACGGGAAGCGTGACACTGCTGCTACAGTTCGGAAGGAAAGCGCACGTGCATGCCTCCTCTGGAGACGAGGACTCACTTCCCTGGGGAGACTCTCGAAGTACTCCAAGGTACATGTCAGCACTGGAGAGGAATCCTCAGGTCCCGGCCCCGACTCCACACAAGGTTTTAGGCCCCTACATAGAAGGTAGAGGAATCCTGAGAGGCCCCAAATCAACTCGCATGGGGAGTGGCCTTTCCTGAGGCCACAAGAGTGGGTCCCTGAGGTCCCCGTCGTAATTCGAGAGCCCCTGCCGCAACTCGAAAAAATCCAGGAGATTTTGCCCTCCAGGCGAGATGAGTCCCATTTCCGCTTAGGCTTCTCAAGTCTAATCCCATCTAAGCTCTGGAACTTCCAAAAGGTCCTTCACACCCTTGCTGCAACTCAAGAAGTTCCCCGACATCCCCGTCTCCACTCTAGAGGAAGCACGAGGGTCCCGCCCACATCCAGAGGAGCCCCGTTTCCGCCTCGTAGCTCGAGATGAGGGATCCTTTCGCTGCTTGGTCGGGAAAGAATTCTGGGCGTTCCCGTCGCATCTCAAGAGGAGGCGCTCTCCACAGGAAAGGTGAGAGGAACTCCAGCGTCGTGCCACCATTCCAATAGTACTAAAGATATCTCAGTCCATTACGGAGGAACCTGTTTTCCATGCACTGCCTCGACTTTCACGCGGAGGATCGACTCCCACCACGCTGGCACGTGGGACAGCCCTGTGGGAAAGCCTCGTGGGAAAACCTCGTGGGAAAGCCTCCAGGGAAAGCCACAGATACCTTGATCCAGGAGATGGAAAGCGTGACACTGCTGCTACAGCTATGGAGGAAAGCGCACGTGCATGCCCCCATTCGAGACGAGGACTTACTCCCCTGGGGAGACTCCAGACGTACCCCAAGATCCATGTCAGCACTGGAGAGGAATCCTCAGGTTCCGGGCCCGACTCCACACAAGGTCTTAGGCCCTGGCATCGAAGGGAGAGGAATCCCGAGAGGAACCCGAGCAACTCGCATGGGGACTGGCCTTTCCTGAGGCCACCAGAGCGGGTCCCTGAGGTCCCCGTCGTAAGTCGAGAACACCTGCCGCAACACGAGAAAATCCAGGAGGTTTTGCCCTCCAGGCGAGATGAGGCCCATTTCCGCTGAGGCTTCTCGAGGCTAATCACACCAAACCTCTGGAACTTCCAAAAGGTCCTTCACACCCTTGCTGCAACTCAAGAAGTTCCCCGACATACCCGTCTCCACTCTAAAGGAAGCACGAGGGTCCCATCCACATCCAGAGGAGCCCCGTTTCCGCCTCGTAGCTCAAGATGAGGGATCCTTTCCCTACTTGGTCTGGAAAGAATTCCAGGCGTTCCCGTCGCATCTCAAGAGGAGGTGCTCTTCACAGGAAAGGCGAGAGGAACTCCAGGGTCGTGCCATCATTCCCAGAGTTCCCCAGATTTCTCAGTCCAACCAGAGGAACCTGTTTTCCCTGCACTGCCTCGACTTTCACGCTGAGGATCGACTCCCACCACGTTGGCACGTGGGACAGCCCTGTGGAAATAACTCGTGGGAAAGCTTCATGGGAAATCCTCGAGGAAAAGCCACAGATCCCATGATCTACGCAACAGGAAGCGTGACACTGCTGCTACAGGTCGGAAGGAAAGCGAACATGCATGCCCCCTCTCGAGACGAGGACTCACTCCCCTGGGGAGACTCCAGAAGTACCCCAAGATGCATGTCAGCACTGGAGAGGAATCCTCAGGTCCAACCCCGAGTCTACACAAGGTCCTAGGCCCCGGCATCGACGGAAGAGGAATCCCGAGAGGACGACGAGCAATTCGAATGGTGACTGGCCAGTCCTGAGGCCACCAGAGCGGGTCCCTGAGGTCCCCATCGTAAGTCGAGAGCACCTGCCGCAACTCGAGAAAATCCAGGAGGTTTGGCCCTCCAGGCGAGATGAGGCCCATTTCCGCTGAGGCTTCTCGGGCTAATCACACCTAACCTCTGGAACTTCCAAAAGGTCCTTCACACCCTTGATGCAACTCAAGAAGTTCCCCGACATACCCGTCTCCACTCCAGAGGAAGCACCTGGGTCTCGTCCACATCCAGAGGAGCCCCGTTTCCGCCTCGTAGCTCGAGATGAGGGATCCTTTCGCTGCTTGGTCGGGAAAGATTTCTGGGAGTAGCCACCGCATCTCAAGAGTAGGCGCTCTCCACAGGAAAGGCGAGAGGAACTCCAGGGTCGTGCCACCATTCCCAGAGTCCCCCAGATGTCTCAGTCCATTCCAGAGGAACCTGTTTTCCTGCACTGCCTCGACTTTCACGCCGAGGATCGACTCACACCACGGTGGCACGTGGGACAGCACTGTGTCAAAGCCTCGTGGGAAAGCCACAGATCCCTTGATTCAGGCGATGGGAAGCTTGACACTGCTGCTACCGCTCTGGAGGAAAGCTCACGTGCATGCCCCCATTGGAGACGAGGACTTACTCCCCTGGCGAGACACCAGAAGTACCCCAATATCCATGTCAGCACAGGAGAGGAATCCTCAGGTTCCGAATCTGACTCCACACAAGGTCTTAGGCCCCAGCATCGAAGGGAGAGGAACCCAGAGGGGCCCCCAAGCAACAAGCATGGGGACTGGCCTTTCCTGAGGCCACCAGAGCGGGTCCCTGATGTCACCGCCGTAAGTCGAGAGCACCTGCCGCATCTCGAGAAAATCCAGGACGTTTTGCCCTCCAGGCGAGATGAGGCCCATTTCCGCTGAGGCTTCTCAAGGCTAATCACACCTAACCTCTGGAACTTCCACAAGGTCCTTCACACCCTTACTGCTACTCAAGAAGTTGCCTCACATACCCGTCTCCACTATAGAGGAAGCACGAGGGTCCCGGCCACATCCAGAGGAGACCCGTTTCTGCCTCGTAGATCGAGATGAGGGATTCTTTCGCTGTTTGGTCGGGAAAGAATTCTGGGCATTCCAGTCCCATCTCAAGAGGAGGCGCTCTCCACAGGAAAGGAGAGAGGAACTCCAGCGTCGTGCCACCATTCCAAGAGTCCCCCTGATGTCTCAGTTCATTCCACAGGAACCTGTTTTCCCTGCACTGCCTCGACTTTCACGCCAAGAATCGACTCACACCACGTTGGCACGTGGGACAGCCCTGTGGGAAAGCCTCCTGGGAAAGTCTCGAGGGAACGCCTCGAGTGAAAACCACAGATCCCTTGATCCAGGCGACGGGAAGCGTGACACTGCTGCTACAGCTCTGGAGGAAAGCACACGTGCATGCCCCCATTCGAGACGAGGACTTACTCCCATCGGGAGACTCCAGAAGTATTCCAAGATCCATGTGAGCACTGGAGACGAATCCTCAGTTTCCAGACCTGACACCACTCAAGGTCTTAGGCCCCGTCATCAAAGGGAGAGGAATCCCGAGAGGAACCCGAGCAACTCGCATGGGGACTGGCCTTTCCTGAGGCCACCAGAGCGGGTCTCTGAGGTCCCCGTCGTAAGTCGAGAGTACCTGCCGCAACTCGAGAAAATCCAGGAGGTTTTGCCCTGCAGGCGAGATGAGGCCCATTTCCGCTGAGGCTTCTCGAGATTATTCACACCTAACCTCTGGAACTTCCACAAGGTCATTTACACCCTTGCTGCAACTCAGGAAGTTCCCCGACATAGCCGTCTCCACTCTAAAGGAAGCACGAGGGTCCCGCCCACGTTCAGAGGAGCCCCGTTTTCGCCTCATAGCTCGAAATGAGGGATCCCTTTGCTGCTTGTTCGGGAAAGAATTCTGGGAGTTCCCGTCGCATCTCAAGAGGAAGCGCTCTCCACAGGAAAGGAGAGAGGAACTCCAGGGTCGTGCCACCATTCCCAGAGTCCCCCAGATGTCTCAGTCCATTCCAGAGGAACCTGTTTTCCCTGCACTGCCTCGACTTTCACGCCGAGGATCGACTCCCACCACGGTGGCACGTGGGACAGCCCTGTGGGACAGCCCTGTGGGAAAGCCGCCTGGGAAAGACTCGAGGGAAAGCCACAGATCCCTTGATCAACGCGACGGGAAACGTGACATTGCTGCTACCGCTCTGGAGAAAAGTGCACGAGCATGCCCCCTTTCGAGACGAGGACTTACTCCCCTGGGGAGACTCCAAAAGTACCCCAAGATCCATGTCAGCACTGGAGAGGAATCCTCAGGTTCCGGCCCAGACTCCACACAATGTCCTAGGCCCCGGGATAGAAGGTAGAGGAATCCCGAGAGGCCCCCGATCAACTCGCATGGGGACTTGCCTTTCTTGAGACCACCAGAGCGGGTCCCTGAGGTCCCCGTCGTAAGTCGTGAGCACCTGCCACAATTATAGAAAATCCAGGAGATTTTGCCCTCCAGGCCAGATGAGGCCCATTTCCGTTGAGTCTTCTCAAGGCTAATCACACCTAAACTCTGGAACTTCTAAAAGGTCCTTCACACCCTTGCTGCAACTCAAGAAGTTCCCCGACATACCCGTCTCACTCTAGAGGAAGCACGAAGGTCCCGCCCACATCCAGGGGAGCCCCGTTTCTGCCTCGTTGCTCGAGATGAGGGATCCTTTCCCTGCTTGGTCCAGAAAGAATTCCCAGCGTTCCCGTTGCATCTCAAGAGGAGGCCCTCTCCAAGGAAAGGCGAGAGGAACACCAGGGTCGCGCCACCATTCCGAGTCCTCCAGATGTCTCAGTCCATTCCAGAGGAACCGTTTTTCCCTGCACTGCCTCGACTTTCACGCCGAGGATCGACTCCCACCACGGTGGATCGTGGGACAGCACTGTGGGAAAGCCTCGGGGAAAGCCTCGTGGGAAATCCTCGAGGGAAAGCCACAGATCCCATGATCGACGGGACGGGAAGCGTGACACTGCTGCTACAGTTCGGAAGGAAAGCGCACGTGCATGCCTCCTCTGGAGACGAGGACTCACTTCCCTGGGGAGACTCTCGAAGTACTCCAAGGTACATGTCAGCACTGGAGAGGAATCCTCAGGTCCTGGCCCCGACTCCACACAAGGTTTTAGGCCCCTACATAGAAGGTAGAGGAATCCTGAGAGGCCCCAAATCAACTCGCATGGGGAGTGGCCTTTCCTGAGGCCACAAGAGTGGGTCCCTGAGGTCCCCGTCGTAATTCGAGAGCCCCTGCCGCAACTCGAAAAAATCCAGGAGATTTTGCCCTCCAGGCGAGATGAGTCCCATTTCCGCTTAGGCTTCTCAAGTCTAATCCCATCTAAGCTCTGGAACTTCCAAAAGGTCCTTCACACCCTTGCTGCAACTCAAGAAGTTCCCCGACATCCCCGTCTCCACTCTAGAGGAAGCACGAGGGTCCCGCCCACATCCAGAGGAGCCCCGTTTCCGCCTCGTAGCTCGAGATGAGGGATCCTTTCGCTGCTTGGTTGGGAAAGAATTCTGGGCGTTCCCGTCGCATCTCAAGAGGAGGCGCTCTCCACAGGAAAGGTGAGAGGAACTCCAGCGTCGTGCCACCATTCCAATAGTACTAAAGATATCTCAGTCCATTACGGAGGAACCTGTTTTCCATGCACTGCCTCGACTTTCACGCGGAGGATCGACTCCCACCACGCTGGCACGTGGGACAGCCCTGTGGGAAAGCCTCGTGGGAAAACCTCGTGGGAAAGCCTCCAGGGAAAGCCACAGATACCTTGATCCAGGAGATGGAAAGCGTGACACTGCTGCTACAGCTATGGAGGAAAGCGCACGTGCATGCCCCCATTCGAGACGAGGACTTACTCCCCTGGGGAGACTCCAGACGTACCCCAAGATCCATGTCAGCACTGGAGAGGAATCCTCAGGTTCCGGGCCCGACTCCACACAAGGTCTTAGGCCCTGGCATCGAAGGGAGAGGAATCCCGAGAGGAACCCGAGCAACTCGCATGGGGACTGGCCTTTCCTGAGGCCACCAGAGCGGGTCCCTGAGGTCCCCGTCGTAAGTCGAGAACACCTGCCGCAACTCGAGAAAATCCAGGAGGTTTTGCCCTCCAGGCGAGATGAGGCCCATTTCCGCTGAGGCTTCTCGAGGCTAATCACACCAAACCTCTGGAACTTCCAAAAGGTCCTTCACACCCTTGCTGCAACTCAAGAAGTTCCCCGACATACCCGTCTCCACTCTAAAGGAAGCACGAGGGTCCCATCCACATCCAGAGGAGCCCCGTTTCCGCCTCGTAGCTCAAGATGAGGGATCCTTTCCCTACTTGGTCTGGAAAGAATTCCAGGCGTTCCCGTCGCATCTCAAGAGGAGGTGCTCTTCACAGGAAAGGCGAGAGGAACTCCAGGGTCGTGCCATCATTCCCAGAGTTCCCCAGATTTCTCAGTCCAACCAGAGGAACCTGTTTTCCCTGCACTGCCTCGACTTTCACGCCGAGGATCGACTCCCACCACGTTGGCACGTGGGACAGCCCTGTGGAAATAACTCGTGGGAAAGCTTCATGGGAAATCCTCGAGGAAAAGCCACAGATCCCATGATCTACGCAACAGGAAGCGTGACACTGCTGCTACAGGTCGGAAGGAAAGCGAACATGCATGCCCCCTCTCGAGACGAGGACTCACTCCCCTGGGGAGACTCCAGAAGTACCCCAAGATGCATGTCAGCACTGGAGAGGAATCCTCAGGTCCAACCCCGAGTCTACACAAGGTCCTAGGCCCCGGCATCGACGGAAGAGGAATCCCGAGAGGACGACGAGCAATTCGAATGGTGACTGGCCAGTCCTGAGGCCACCAGAGCGGGTCCCTGAGGTCCCCATCGTAAGTCGAGAGCACCTGCCGCAACTCGAGAAAATCCAGGAGGTTTGGCCCTCCAGGCGAGATGAGGCCCATTTCCGCTGAGGCTTCTCGGGCTAATCACACCTAACCTCTGGAACTTCCAAAAGGTCCTTCACACCCTTGATGCAACTCAAGAAGTTCCCCGACATACCCGTCTCCACTCCAGAGGAAGCACCTGGGTCTCGTCCACATCCAGAGGAGCCCCGTTTCCGCCTCGTAGCTCGAGATGAGGGATCCTTTCGCTGCTTGGTCGGGAAAGATTTCTGGGAGTAGCCACCGCATCTCAAGAGTAGGCGCTCTCCACAGGAAAGGCGAGAGGAACTCCAGGGTCGTGCCACCATTCCCAGAGTCCCCCAGATGTCTCAGTCCATTCCAGAGGAACCTGTTTTCCTGCACTGCCTCGACTTTCACGCCGAGGATCGACTCACACCACGGTGGCACGTGGGACAGCACTGTGTCAAAGCCTCGTGGGAAAGCCACAGATCCCTTGATTCAGGCGATGGGAAGCTTGACACTGCTGCTACCGCTCTGGAGGAAAGCTCACGTGCATGCCCCCATTGGAGACGAGGACTTACTCCCCTGGCGAGACACCAGAAGTACCCCAATATCCATGTCAGCACAGGAGAGGAATCCTCAGGTTCCGAATCTGACTCCACACAAGGTCTTAGGCCCCAGCATCGAAGGGAGAGGAACCCAGAGGGGCCCCTAAGCAACAAGCATGGGGACTGGCCTTTCCTGAGGCCACCAGAGCGGGTCCCTGATGTCACCGCCGTAAGTCGAGAGCACCTGCCGCATCTCGAGAAAATCCAGGACGTTTTGCCCTCCAGGCGAGATGAGGCCCATTTCCGCTGAGGCTTCTCAAGGCTAATCACACCTAACCTCTGGAACTTCCACAAGGTCCTTCACACCCTTACTGCTACTCAAGAAGTTGCCTCACATACCCGTCTCCACTATAGAGGAAGCACGAGGGTCCCGGCCACATCCAGAGGAGACCCGTTTCTGCCTCGTAGATCGAGATGAGGGATTCTTTCGCTGTTTGGTCGGGAAAGAATTCTGGGCATTCCAGTCCCATCTCAAGAGGAGGCGCTCTCCACAGGAAAGGAGAGAGGAACTCCAGCGTCGTGCCACCATTCCAAGAGTCCCCCTGATGTCTCAGTTCATTCCACAGGAACCTGTTTTCCCTGCACTGCCTCGACTTTCACGCCAAGAATCGACTCACACCACGTTGGCACGTGGGACAGCCCTGTGGGAAAGCCTCCTGGGAAAGTCTCGAGGGAACGCCTCGAGTGAAAACCACAGATCCCTTGATCCAGGCGACGGGAAGCGTGACACTGCTGCTACAGCTCTGGAGGAAAGCACACGTGCATGCCCCCATTCGAGACGAGGACTTACTCCCATCGGGAGACTCCAGAAGTATTCCAAGATCCATGTGAGCACTGGAGACGAATCCTCAGTTTCCAGACCTGACACCACTCAAGGTCTTAGGCCCCGTCATCAAAGGGAGAGGAATCCCGAGAGGAACCCGAGCAACTCGCATGGGGACTGGCCTTTCCTGAGGCCACCAGAGCGGGTCTCTGAGGTCCCCGTCGTAAGTCGAGAGTACCTGCCGCAACTCGAGAAAATCCAGGAGGTTTTGCCCTGCAGGCGAGATGAGGCCCATTTCCGCTGAGGCTTCTCGAGATTATTCACACCTAACCTCTGGAACTTCCACAAGGTCCTTCACACCCTTGCTGCAACTCAGGAAGTTCCCCGACATAGCCGTCTCCACTCTAAAGGAAGCACGAGGGTCCCGCCCACGTTCAGAGGAGCCCCGTTTTCGCCTCATAGCTCGAAATGAGGGATCCCTTTGCTGCTTGTTCGGGAAAGAATTCTGGGAGTTCCCGTCGCATCTCAAGAGGAAGCGCTCTCCACAGGAAAGGAGAGAGGAACTCCAGGGTCGTGCCACCATTCCCAGAGTCCCCCAGATGTCTCAGTCCATTCCAGAGGAACCTGTTTTCCCTGCACTGCCTCGACTTTCACGCCGAGGATCGACTCCCACCACGGTGGCACGTGGGACAGCCCTGTGGGACAGCCCTGTGGGAAAGCCGCCTGGGAAAGACTCGAGGGAAAGCCACAGATCCCTTGATCAACGCGACGGGAAACGTGACATTGCTGCTACCGCTCTGGAGAAAAGTGCACGAGCATGCCCCCTTTCGAGACGAGGACTTACTCCCCTGGGGAGACTCCAAAAGTACCCCAAGATCCATGTCAGCACTGGAGAGGAATCCTCAGGTTCCGGCCCAGACTCCACACAATGTCCTAGGCCCCGGGATAGAAGGTAGAGGAATCCCGAGAGGCCCCCGATCAACTCGCATGGGGACTTGCCTTTCTTGAGACCACCAGAGCGGGTCCCTGAGGTCCCCGTCGTAAGTCGTGAGCACCTGCCACAATTATAGAAAATCCAGGAGATTTTGCCCTCCAGGCCAGATGAGGCCCATTTCCGTTGAGTCTTCTCAAGGCTAATCACACCTAAACTCTGGAACTTCTAAAAGGTCCTTCACACCCTTGCTGCAACTCAAGAAGTTCCCCGACATACCCGTCTCACTCTAGAGGAAGCACGAAGGTCCCGCCCACATCCAGGGGAGCCCCGTTTCTGCCTCGTTGCTCGAGATGAGGGATCCTTTCCCTGCTTGGTCCAGAAAGAATTCCCAGCGTTCCCGTTGCATCTCAAGAGGAGGCCCTCTCCAAGGAAAGGCGAGAGGAACACCAGGGTCGCGCCACCATTCCGAGTCCTCCAGATGTCTCAGTCCATTCCAGAGGAACCGTTTTTCCCTGCACTGCCTCGACTTTCACGCCGAGGATCGACTCCCACCACGGTGGATCGTGGGACAGCACTGTGGGAAAGCCTCGGGGAAAGCCTCGTGGGAAATCCTCGAGGGAAAGCCACAGATCCCATGATCGACGGGACGGGAAGCGTGACACTGCTGCTACAGTTCGGAAGGAAAGCGCACGTGCATGCCTCCTCTGGAGACGAGGACTCACTTCCCTGGGGAGACTCTCGAAGTACTCCAAGGTACATGTCAGCACTGGAGAGGAATCCTCAGGTCCCGGCCCCGACTCCACACAAGGTTTTAGGCCCCTACATAGAAGGTAGAGGAATCCTGAGAGGCCCCAAATCAACTCGCATGGGGAGTGGCCTTTCCTGAGGCCACAAGAGTGGGTCCCTGAGGTCCCCGTCGTAATTCGAGAGCCCCTGCCGCAACTCGAAAAAATCCAGGAGATTTTGCCCTCCAGGCGAGATGAGTCCCATTTCCGCTTAGGCTTCTCAAGTCTAATCCCATCTAAGCTCTGGAACTTCCAAAAGGTCCTTCACACCCTTGCTGCAACTCAAGAAGTTCCCCGACATCCCCGTCTCCACTCTAGAGGAAGCACGAGGGTCCCGCCCACATCCAGAGGAGCCCCGTTTCCGCCTCGTAGCTCGAGATGAGGGATCCTTTCGCTGCTTGGTCGGGAAAGAATTCTGGGCGTTCCCGTCGCATCTCAAGAGGAGGCGCTCTCCACAGGAAAGGTGAGAGGAACTCCAGCGTCGTGCCACCATTCCAATAGTACTAAAGATATCTCAGTCCATTACGGAGGAACCTGTTTTCCATGCACTGCCTCGACTTTCACGCGGAGGATCGACTCCCACCACGCTGGCACGTGGGACAGCCCTGTGGGAAAGCCTCGTGGGAAAACCTCGTGGGAAAGCCTCCAGGGAAAGCCACAGATACCTTGATCCAGGAGATGGAAAGCGTGACACTGCTGCTACAGCTATGGAGGAAAGCGCACGTGCATGCCCCCATTCGAGACGAGGACTTACTCCCCTGGGGAGACTCCAGACGTACCCCAAGATCCATGTCAGCACTGGAGAGGAATCCTCAGGTTCCGGGCCCGACTCCACACAAGGTCTTAGGCCCTGGCATCGAAGGGAGAGGAATCCCGAGAGGCCCGCGAGCAACTCGCATGTGGACTGGCCTTTCCTGAGGCCACCAGAGCGGGTCCCTGAGGTCCCCGTCGTAAGTCGAGAACACCTGCCGCAACTCGAGAAAATCCAGGAGGTTTTGCCCTCCAGGCGAGATGAGGCCCATTTCTGCTGAGGCTTCTCAAGGCTAATCACATCTAAGCTCTGGAACTTCCAAAAGGTCCTTCACACCCTTGCTGCAACTCAAGAAGTTCCCCGACAACCCCGTCTCCGCTCTAGAGGAAGCACGAGGGTCCCGAACACATCCAGAGGAGCCTCGAAGCTCGAGATGAGGGATCCATTCCCTGCTTGTTCGGGAAAGAATTCCCGGCGTTCCCGTCCCATCTCAAGAGGAGGCGTCTCCACACGAATGGCGAGAAGAACTCCAGCATCGTGCCACCATTACAAGAGTCCCGCAGATGTCTCAGTCCATTCCAGAGGAACCTGTTTTCCCTGCACTGCCTCGACATTCACGCCGAGGATCTACTCCCACCACGGTGGCACGTGGGACAGCCCTGTGGGAAAGCCTCGTGGGAAAGCCTCGAGGGAAAGCCACAGATCCCTTGATCCAGGCGATGGGAAGCGTGACACTGCGGCTACAGCTTGGGTGGAATTCGAAAGTGCATGCCCCCATTCGATACGACGACTTACTCCCCTGGTGGAGACTGCAGAGGTACCCCAATATCCATGTCCGAACTGGAGAGGAATCCTCACGTTCCGTGCCCTACTCCACAAAAGGTCTGAGCACCGGGCATCGAAGGGAGAGAAATCCCGAGAGGCCCGCGAGCAACTCGCATAGGGACTGGCCTTTCCTGAGGCCACCAGAGCGGGTCCCTGAGGTCCCTGCCATAAGTCGAGGGCACCTGCCGGAACTCGAGAAAATCCAGGAGATTTTGCCCTCCAGGCGAGATGAGGCCCATTTCCGCTGAGGCTTCTCGAGGCTAATCACACCAAACCTCTGGAACTTCCAAAAGGTCCTTCACACCCTTGCTGCAACTCAAGAAGGTCCCCGACATACCCATGTCCACTCTAGGGGAAGCACGAGGTTCCCACCCACATCCAGAGCAGCCCCGTTTCCGCCTCGTAGCTCGAGATGAGGGATCCTTTCCCTACTTGGTCTGGAAAGAATTCCAGGCGTTCCCGTCGCATCTCAAGAGGAGGTGCTCTTCACAGGAAAGGCGAGAGGAACTCCAGGGTCGTGCCACCATTCCCAGAGTTCCCCAGATTTCTCAGTCCATACCAGAGGAACCTGTTTTCCCTGCACTGCCTCGACTTTCACGCCGAGGATCGACTCCCACCACGTTGGCACGTGGGACAGCCCTGTGGAAATAACTCGTGGGAAAGCTTCATGGGAAATCCTCGAGGAAAAGCCACAGATCCCATGATCGACGCGACAGGAAGCGTGACACTGCTGCTACAGGTCGGAAGGAAAGCGAACATGCATGCCCCCTCTCGAGACGAGGACTCACTCCCCTGGGGAGACTCCAGAAGTACCCCAAGATGCATGTCAGCACTGGAGAGGAATCCTCAGGTCCAACCCCGAGTCTACACAAGGTCCTAGGCCCCGGCATCGACGGAAGAGGAATCCCGAGAGGCCGACGAGCAATTCGAATGGGGACTGGCCAGTCCTGAGGCCACCAGAGCGGGTCCCTGAGGTCCCCATCGTAAGTCGAGAGCACCTGCCGCAACTCGAGAAAATCCAGGAGGTTTGGCCCTCCAGGCGAGATGAGGCCCATTTCCGCTGAGGCTTCTCGGGCTAATCACACCTAACCTCTGGAACTTCCAAAAGGTCCTTCACACCCTTGATGCAACTCAAGAAGTTCCCCGACATACCCGTCTCCACTCCAGAGGAAGCACCTGGGTCTCGTCCACATCCAGAGGAGCCCCGTTTCCGCCTCGTAGCTCGAGATGAGGGATCCTTTTGCTGCTTGGTCGGGAAAGATTTCTGGGAGTAGCCACCGCATCTCAAGAGTAGGCGCTCTCCACAGGAAAGGCGAGAGGAACTCCAGGGTCGTGCCACCATTCCCAGAGTCCCCCAGATGTCTCAGTCCATTCCAGAGGAACCTGTTTTCCTGCACTACCTCGACTTTCACGCCGAGGATCGACTCACACCACGGTGGCACTTGGGACAGCACTGTGGCAAAGCCTCGTGGGAAAGCCACAGATCCCTTGATTCAGGCGATGGGAAGCTTGACACTGCTGCTACCGCTCTGGAGGAAAGCTCACGTGCATGCCCCCATTGGAGACGAGGACTTACTCCCCTGGCGAGACACCAGAAGTACCCCAATATCCATGTCAGCACAGGAGAGGAATCCTCAGGTTCCGAATCTGACTCCACACAAGGTCTTAGGCCCCAGCATCGAAGGGAGAGGAACCCAGAGGGGCCCCCAAGCAACTAGCATGGGGACTGGCCTTTCCTGAGGCCACCAGAGCGGGTCCCTGATGTCACCGCCGTAAGTCGAGAGCACCTGCCGCAACTCTAGAAAATCCAGGACGTTTTGCCCTCCAGGCGAGATGAGGCCCATTTCCGCTGAGGCTTCTCAAGGCTAATCACACCTAACCTCTGGAACTTCCACAAGGTCCTTCACACCCTTACTGCTACTCAAGAAGTTGCCTCACATACCCGTCTCCACTATAGAGGAAGCACGAGGGTCCCGGCCACATCCAGAGGAGACCCGTTTCTGCCTCGTAGATCGAGATGAGGGATTCTTTCGCTGTTTGGTCGGGAAAGAATTCTGGGCATTCCAGTCCCATCTCAAGAGGAGGCGCTCTCCACAGGAAAGGAGAGAGGAACTCCAGCGTCGTGCCACCATTCCAAGAGTCCCCCTGATGTCTCAGTTCATTCCACAGGAACCTGTTTTCCCTGCACTGCCTCGACTTTCACGCCAAGAATCGACTCACACCACGTTGGCACGTGGGACAGCCCTGTGGGAAAGCCTCCTGGGAAAGTCTCGAGGGAACGCCTCGAGTGAAAACCACAGATCCCTTGATCCAGGCGACGGGAAGCGTGACACTGCTGCTACAGCTCTGGAGGAAAGCACACGTGCATGCCCCCATTCGAGACGAGGACTTACTCCCATCGGGAGACTCCAGAAGTATTCCAAGATCCATGTGAGCACTGGAGACGAATCCTCAGTTTCCAGACCTGACACCACTCAAGGTCTTAGGCCCCGTCATCAAAGGGAGAGGAATCCCGAGAGGAACCCGAGCAACTCGCATGGGGACTGGCCTTTCCTGAGGCCACCAGAGCGGGTCTCTGAGGTCCCCGTCGTAAGTCGAGAGTACCTGCCGCAACTCGAGAAAATCCAGGAGGTTTTGCCCTGCAGGCGAGATGAGGCCCATTTCCGCTGAGGCTTCTCGAGATTATTCACACCTAACCTCTGGAACTTCCACAAGGTCATTTACACCCTTGCTGCAACTCAGGAAGTTCCCCGACATAGCCGTCTCCACTCTAAAGGAAGCACGAGGGTCCCGCCCACGTTCAGAGGAGCCCCGTTTTCGCCTCATAGCTCGAAATGAGGGATCCCTTTGCTGCTTGTTCGGGAAAGAATTCTGGGAGTTCCCGTCGCATCTCAAGAGGAAGCGCTCTCCACAGGAAAGGAGAGAGGAACTCCAGGGTCGTGCCACCATTCCCAGAGTCCCCCAGATGTCTCAGTCCATTCCAGAGGAACCTGTTTTCCCTGCACTGCCTCGACTTTCACGCCGAGGATCGACTCCCACCACGGTGGCACGTGGGACAGCCCTGTGGGACAGCCCTGTGGGAAAGCCGCCTGGGAAAGACTCGAGGGAAAGCCACAGATCCCTTGATCAACGCGACGGGAAACGTGACATTGCTGCTACCGCTCTGGAGAAAAGTGCACGAGCATGCCCCCTTTCGAGACGAGGACTTACTCCCCTGGGGAGACTCCAAAAGTACCCCAAGATCCATGTCAGCACTGGAGAGGAATCCTCAGGTTCCGGCCCAGACTCCACACAATGTCCTAGGCCCCGGGATAGAAGGTAGAGGAATCCCGAGAGGCCCCCGATCAACTCGCATGGGGACTTGCCTTTCTTGAGACCACCAGAGCGGGTCCCTGAGGTCCCCGTCGTAAGTCGTGAGCACCTGCCACAATTATAGAAAATCCAGGAGATTTTGCCCTCCAGGCCAGATGAGGCCCATTTCCGTTGAGTCTTCTCAAGGCTAATCACACCTAAACTCTGGAACTTCTAAAAGGTCCTTCACACCCTTGCTGCAACTCAAGAAGTTCCCCGACATACCCGTCTCACTCTAGAGGAAGCACGAAGGTCCCGCCCACATCCAGGGGAGCCCCGTTTCTGCCTCGTTGCTCGAGATGAGGGATCCTTTCCCTGCTTGGTCCAGAAAGAATTCCCAGCGTTCCCGTTGCATCTCAAGAGGAGGCCCTCTCCAAGGAAAGGCGAGAGGAACACCAGGGTCGCGCCACCATTCCGAGTCCTCCAGATGTCTCAGTCCATTCCAGAGGAACCGTTTTTCCCTGCACTGCCTCGACTTTCACGCCGAGGATCGACTCCCACCACGGTGGATCGTGGGACAGCACTGTGGGAAAGCCTCGGGGAAAGCCTCGTGGGAAATCCTCGAGGGAAAGCCACAGATCCCATGATCGACGGGACGGGAAGCGTGACACTGCTGCTACAGTTCGGAAGGAAAGCGCACGTGCATGCCTCCTCTGGAGACGAGGACTCACTTCCCTGGGGAGACTCTCGAAGTACTCCAAGGTACATGTCAGCACTGGAGAGGAATCCTCAGGTCCCGGCCCCGACTCCACACAAGGTTTTAGGCCCCTACATAGAAGGTAGAGGAATCCTGAGAGGCCCCAAATCAACTCGCATGGGGAGTGGCCTTTCCTGAGGCCACAAGAGTGGGTCCCTGAGGTCCCCGTCGTAATTCGAGAGCCCCTGCCGCAACTCGAAAAAATCCAGGAGATTTTGCCCTCCAGGCGAGATGAGTCCCATTTCCGCTTAGGCTTCTCAAGTCTAATCCCATCTAAGCTCTGGAACTTCCAAAAGGTCCTTCACACCCTTGCTGCAACTCAAGAAGTTCCCCGACATCCCCGTCTCCACTCTAGAGGAAGCACGAGGGTCCCGCCCACATCCAGAGGAGCCCCGTTTCCGCCTCGTAGCTCGAGATGAGGGATCCTTTCGCTGCTTGGTCGGGAAAGAATTCTGGGCGTTCCCGTCGCATCTCAAGAGGAGGCGCTCTCCACAGGAAAGGTGAGAGGAACTCCAGCGTCGTGCCACCATTCCAATAGTACTAAAGATATCTCAGTCCATTACGGAGGAACCTGTTTTCCATGCACTGCCTCGACTTTCACGCGGAGGATCGACTCCCACCACGCTGGCACGTGGGACAGCCCTGTGGGAAAGCCTCGTGGGAAAACCTCGTGGGAAAGCCTCCAGGGAAAGCCACAGATACCTTGATCCAGGAGATGGAAAGCGTGACACTGCTGCTACAGCTATGGAGGAAAGCGCACGTGCATGCCCCCATTCGAGACGAGGACTTACTCCCCTGGGGAGACTCCAGACGTACCCCAAGATCCATGTCAGCACTGGAGAGGAATCCTCAGGTTCCGGGCCCGACTCCACACAAGGTCTTAGGCCCTGGCATCGAAGGGAGAGGAATCCCGAGAGGCCCGCGAGCAACTCGCATGTGGACTGGCCTTTCCTGAGGCCACCAGAGCGGGTCCCTGAGGTCCCCGTCGTAAGTCGAGAACACCTGCCGCAACTCGAGAAAATCCAGGAGGTTTTGCCCTCCAGGCGAGATGAGGCCCATTTCTGCTGAGGCTTCTCAAGGCTAATCACATCTAAGCTCTGGAACTTCCAAAAGGTCCTTCACACCCTTGCTGCAACTCAAGAAGTTCCCCGACAACCCCGTCTCCGCTCTAGAGGAAGCACGAGGGTCCCGAACACATCCAGAGGAGCCTCGAAGCTCGAGATGAGGGATCCATTCCCTGCTTGTTCGGGAAAGAATTCCCGGCGTTCCCGTCCCATCTCAAGAGGAGGCGTCTCCACACGAATGGCGAGAAGAACTCCAGCATCGTGCCACCATTACAAGAGTCCCGCAGATGTCTCAGTCCATTCCAGAGGAACCTGTTTTCCCTGCACTGCCTCGACATTCACGCCGAGGATCTACTCCCACCACGGTGGCACGTGGGACAGCCCTGTGGGAAAGCCTCGTGGGAAAGCCTCGAGGGAAAGCCACAGATCCCTTGATCCAGGCGATGGGAAGCGTGACACTGCGGCTACAGCTTGGGTGGAATTCGAAAGTGCATGCCCCCATTCGATACGACGACTTACTCCCCTGGTGGAGACTGCAGAGGTACCCCAATATCCATGTCCGAACTGGAGAGGAATCCTCACGTTCCGTGCCCTACTCCACAAAAGGTCTGAGCACCGGGCATCGAAGGGAGAGAAATCCCGAGAGGCCCGCGAGCAACTCGCATAGGGACTGGCCTTTCCTGAGGCCACCAGAGCGGGTCCCTGAGGTCCCTGCCATAAGTCGAGGGCACCTGCCGGAACTCGAGAAAATCCAGGAGATTTTGCCCTCCAGGCGAGATGAGGCCCATTTCCGCTGAGGCTTCTCGAGGCTAATCACACCAAACCTCTGGAACTTCCAAAAGGTCCTTCACACCCTTGCTGCAACTCAAGAAGGTCCCCGACATACCCGTCTCCACTCTAAAGGAAGCACGAGGGTCCCATCCACATCCAGAGGAGCCCCGTTTCCGCCTCGTAGCTCGAGATGAGGGATCCTTTCCCTACTTGGTCTGGAAAGAATTCCAGGCGTTCCCGTCGCATCTCAAGAGGAGGTGCTCTTCACAGGAAAGGCGAGAGGAACTCCAGGGTCGTGCCACCATTCCCAGAGTTCCCCAGATTTCTCAGTCCATACCAGAGGAACCTGTTTTCCCTGCACTGCCTCGACTTTCACGCCGAGGATCGACTCCCACCACGTTGGCACGTGGGACAGCCCTGTGGAAATAACTCGTGGGAAAGCTTCATGGGAAATCCTCGAGGAAAAGCCACAGATCCCGTGATCGATGCAACAGGAAGCGTGACACTGCTGCTACAGGTCGGAAGGAAAGCGAACATGCATGCCCCCTCTCGAGACGAGGACTCACTCCCCTCGGGAGACTCCAGAAGTACCCCAAGATGCATGTCAGCACTGGAGAGGAATCCTCAGGTCCAACCCCGAGTCTACACAAGGTCCTAGGCCCCGGCATTGACGGAAGAGGAATCCCGAGAGGCCGACGAGCAATTCGAATGGGGACTGGCCAGTCCTGAGGCCACCAGAGTGGGTCCCTGAGGTCCCCGTAGTAAGACGAGAGCACCTGCCGCAACTCGAGAAAATCCAGGAGGTTTGGCCCTCCAGGCGAAATGAGGCCCATTTCCGATGAGGCTTCTCGAGGCTAAGCACACCTAAACTCTGGAACTTCTAAAAGTCCTTCACACCCTTGCAGCAACTCAAGAAGTTCCCCGACATACCCATGTCCACTCTAGGGGAAGCACGAGGTTCCCACCCACATCCAGAGCAGCCCCGTTTCCGCCTCAGAGCTCGAGATGAGGGACCCTTTCGCTGCTCGGTCGGGAAAGAATTCTGGGAGTTCCCGTGGCATCTCAAGAGGAGGCGCTCTCCACAGGAAAGGCGAGAGAACTCCAGGGTCGTGCCACCATTCCCAGAGTCCCCCAGATGTCTCATCCTTTCCAGAGGAACCTGTTTTCCCTGCACTGCCTCGACTTTCACGCCGAGGATCGACTCCCACCACGGTGGCACGTGGGACAGCCCTGTGGGAAAGCCTCGAGGGAAAGCCACAGATCCCTTGACCCTCGCAACGTGAAGCATGACACAGTTGCTACAGGTCGGAAGGAAAGCGCACGTGCATGCCCCCTCTTGAGATGAGGACTCACTCCCCTGGGGAGACTCCAGAAGTACCCCAAGATACATGTCAGCACTGGAGAGGAATACTCAGGTTCTGGCCCCGACTCCACACAAGGTCTTAGGCCCTGGCATCGACGGGAGAGGAATCCCAGTAGGCCCCCGAGCAACTCGAATGGGGACTGGCCAGTCTTGAGGCCACCAGAGCGGGTCCCTGAGGTCCCCGTCGTAAGTTGAGAGTACCTGCCGCAACACGAGAAAATCCAGGAGGTTTTGCCCTCCAGGCGAGATGAGGCCCATTTCCGCTGAGGCTTTTCGAGGGTAATCACACCTAAACTCTGGAACTTCCAAAAGGTCCTTCACACCCTTGCTGCAACTCAAGAAGCTCCCGACATAGCCGTCTCCACTCTAAAGGAAGCACGAGGGTCCCGCCCACGTTCAGAGGAGCCCCGTTTTCGCCTCATAGCTCGAAATGAGGGATCCCTTTGCTGCTTGTTCGGGAAAGAATTCTGGGAGTTCCCGTCGCATCTCAAGAGGAAGCGCTCTCCACAGGAAAGGAGAGAGGAACTCCAGGGTCGTGCCACCATTCCCAGAGTCCCCCAGATGTCTCAGTCCATTCCAGAGGAACCTGTTTTCCCTGCACTGCCTCGACTTTCACGCCGAGGATCGACTCCCACCACGGTGGCACGTGGGACAGCCCTGTGGGACAGCCCTGTGGGAAAGCCGCCTGGGAAAGACTCGAGGGAAAGCCACAGATCCCTTGATCAACGCGACGGGAAACGTGACATTGCTGCTACCGCTCTGGAGAAAAGTGCACGAGCATGCCCCCTTTCGAGACGAGGACTTACTCCCCTGGGGAGACTCCAAAAGTACCCCAAGATCCATGTCAGCACTGGAGAGGAATCCTCAGGTTCCGGCCCAGACTCCACACAATGTCCTAGGCCCCGGGATAGAAGGTAGAGGAATCCCGAGAGGCCCCCGATCAACTCGCATGGGGACTTGCCTTTCTTGAGACCACCAGAGCGGGTCCCTGAGGTCCCCGTCGTAAGTCGTGAGCACCTGCCACAATTATAGAAAATCCAGGAGATTTTGCCCTCCAGGCCAGATGAGGCCCATTTCCGTTGAGTCTTCTCAAGGCTAATCACACCTAAACTCTGGAACTTCTAAAAGGTCCTTCACACCCTTGCTGCAACTCAAGAAGTTCCCCGACATACCCGTCTCACTCTAGAGGAAGCACGAAGGTCCCGCCCACATCCAGGGGAGCCCCGTTTCTGCCTCGTTGCTCGAGATGAGGGATCCTTTCCCTGCTTGGTCCAGAAAGAATTCCCAGCGTTCCCGTTGCATCTCAAGAGGAGGCCCTCTCCAAGGAAAGGCGAGAGGAACACCAGGGTCGCGCCACCATTCCGAGTCCTCCAGATGTCTCAGTCCATTCCAGAGGAACCGTTTTTCCCTGCACTGCCTCGACTTTCACGCCGAGGATCGACTCCCACCACGGTGGATCGTGGGACAGCACTGTGGGAAAGCCTCGGGGAAAGCCTCGTGGGAAATCCTCGAGGGAAAGCCACAGATCCCATGATCGACGGGACGGGAAGCGTGACACTGCTGCTACAGTTCGGAAGGAAAGCGCACGTGCATGCCTCCTCTGGAGACGAGGACTCACTTCCCTGGGGAGACTCTCGAAGTACTCCAAGGTACATGTCAGCACTGGAGAGGAATCCTCAGGTCCCGGCCCCGACTCCACACAAGGTTTTAGGCCCCTACATAGAAGGTAGAGGAATCCTGAGAGGCCCCAAATCAACTCGCATGGGGAGTGGCCTTTCCTGAGGCCACAAGTGTGGGTCCCTGAGGTCCCCGTCGTAATTCGAGAGCCCCTGCCGCAACTCGAAAAAATCCAGGAGATTTTGCCCTCCAGGCGAGATGAGTCCCATTTCCGCTTAGGCTTCTCAAGTCTAATCCCATCTAAGCTCTGGAACTTCCAAAAGGTCCTTCACACCCTTGCTGCAACTCAAGAAGTTCCCCGACATCCCCGTCTCCACTCTAGAGGAAGCACGAGGGTCCCGCCCACATCCAGAGGAGCCCCGTTTCCGCCTCGTAGCTCGAGATGAGGGATCCTTTCGCTGCTTGGTCGGGAAAGAATTCTGGGCGTTCCCGTCGCATCTCAAGAAGAGGCGCTCTCCACAGGAAAGGTGAGAGGAACTCCAGCGTCGTGCCACCATTCCAATAGTACTAAAGATATCTCAGTCCATTACGGAGGAACCTGTTTTCCATGCACTGCCTCGACTTTCACGCGGAGGATCGACTCCCACCACGCTGGCACGTGGGACAGCCCTGTGGGAAAGCCTCGTGGGAAAACCTCGTGGGAAAGCCTCCAGGGAAAGCCACAGATACCTTGATCCAGGAGATGGAAAGCGTGACACTGCTGCTACAGCTATGGAGGAAAGCGCACGTGCATGCCCCCATTCGAGACGAGGACTTACTCCCCTGGGGAGACTCCAGACGTACCCCAAGATCCATGTCAGCACTGGAGAGGAATCCTCAGGTTCCGGGCCCGACTCCACACAAGGTCTTAGGCCCTGGCATCGAAGGGAGAGGAATCCCGAGAGGCCCGCGAGCAACTCGCATGTGGACTGGCCTTTCCTGAGGCCACCAGAGCGGGTCCCTGAGGTCCCCGTCGTAAGTCGAGAACACCTGCCGCAACTCGAGAAAATCCAGGAGGTTTTGCCCTCCAGGCGAGATGAGGCCCATTTCTGCTGAGGCTTCTCAAGGCTAATCACATCTAAGCTCTGGAACTTCCAAAAGGTCCTTCACACCCTTGCTGCAACTCAAGAAGTTCCCCGACAACCCCGTCTCCGCTCTAGAGGAAGCACGAGGGTCCCGAACACATCCAGAGGAGCCTCGAAGCTCGAGATGAGGGATCCATTCCCTGCTTGTTCGGGAAAGAATTCCCGGCGTTCCCGTCCCATCTCAAGAGGAGGCGTCTCCACACGAATGGCGAGAAGAACTCCAGCATCGTGCCACCATTACAAGAGTCCCGCAGATGTCTCAGTCCATTCCAGAGGAACCTGTTTTCCCTGCACTGCCTCGACATTCACGCCGAGGATCTACTCCCACCACGGTGGCACGTGGGACAGCCCTGTGGGAAAGCCTCGTGGGAAAGCCTCGAGGGAAAGCCACAGATCCCTTGATCCAGGCGATGGGAAGCGTGACACTGCGGCTACAGCTTGGGTGGAATTCGAAAGTGCATGCCCCCATTCGATACGACGACTTACTCCCCTGGTGGAGACTGCAGAGGTACCCCAATATCCATGTCCGAACTGGAGAGGAATCCTCACGTTCCGTGCCCTACTCCACAAAAGGTCTGAGCACCGGGCATCGAAGGGAGAGAAATCCCGAGAGGCCCGCGAGCAACTCGCATAGGGACTGGCCTTTCCTGAGGCCACCAGAGCGGGTCCCTGAGGTCCCTGCCATAAGTCGAGGGCACCTGCCGGAACTCGAGAAAATCCAGGAGATTTTGCCCTCCAGGCGAGATGAGGCCCATTTCCGCTGAGGCTTCTCGAGGCTAATCACACCAAACCTCTGGAACTTCCAAAAGGTCCTTCACACCCTTGCTGCAACTCAAGAAGGTCCCCGACATACCCGTCTCCACTCTAAAGGAAGCACGAGGGTCCCATCCACATCCAGAGGAGCCCCGTTTCCGCCTCGTAGCTCGAGATGAGGGATCCTTTCCCTACTTGGTCTGGAAAGAATTCCAGGCGTTCCCGTCGCATCTCAAGAGGAGGTGCTCTTCACAGGAAAGGCGAGAGGAACTCCAGGGTCGTGCCACCATTCCCAGAGTTCCCCAGATTTCTCAGTCCATACCAGAGGAACCTGTTTTCCCTGCACTGCCTCGACTTTCACGCCGAGGATCGACTCCCACCACGTTGGCACGTGGGACAGCCCTGTGGAAATAACTCGTGGGAAAGCTTCATGGGAAATCCTCGAGGAAAAGCCACAGATCCCGTGATCGATGCAACAGGAAGCGTGACACTGCTGCTACAGGTCGGAAGGAAAGCGAACATGCATGCCCCCTCTCGAGACGAGGACTCACTCCCCTCGGGAGACTCCAGAAGTACCCCAAGATGCATGTCAGCACTGGAGAGGAATCCTCAGGTCCAACCCCGAGTCTACACAAGGTCCTAGGCCCCGGCATTGACGGAAGAGGAATCCCGAGAGGCCGACGAGCAATTCGAATGGGGACTGGCCAGTCCTGAGGCCACCAGAGTGGGTCCCTGAGGTCCCCGTAGTAAGACGAGAGCACCTGCCGCAACTCGAGAAAATCCAGGAGGTTTGGCCCTCCAGGCGAAATGAGGCCCATTTCCGATGAGGCTTCTCGAGGCTAAGCACACCTAAACTCTGGAACTTCTAAAAGTCCTTCACACCCTTGCAGCAACTCAAGAAGTTCCCCGACATACCCATGTCCACTCTAGGGGAAGCACGAGGTTCCCACCCACATCCAGAGCAGCCCCGTTTCCGCCTCAGAGCTCGAGATGAGGGACCCTTTCGCTGCTCGGTCGGGAAAGAATTCTGGGAGTTCCCGTGGCATCTCAAGAGGAGGCGCTCTCCACAGGAAAGGCGAGAGAACTCCAGGGTCGTGCCACCATTCCCAGAGTCCCCCAGATGTCTCATCCTTTCCAGAGGAACCTGTTTTCCCTGCACTGCCTCGACTTTCACGCCGAGGATCGACTCCCACCACGGTGGCACGTGGGACAGCCCTGTGGGAAAGCCTCGAGGGAAAGCCACAGATCCCTTGACCCTCGCAACGTGAAGCATGACACAGTTGCTACAGGTCGGAAGGAAAGCGCACGTGCATGCCCCCTCTTGAGATGAGGACTCACTCCCCTGGGGAGACTCCAGAAGTACCCCAAGATACATGTCAGCACTGGAGAGGAATACTCAGGTTCTGGCCCCGACTCCACACAAGGTCTTAGGCCCTGGCATCGACGGGAGAGGAATCCCGGTAGGCCCCCGAGCAACTCGAATGGGGACTGGCCAGTCTTGAGGCCACCAGAGCGGGTCCCTGAGGTCCCCGTCGTAAGTTGAGAGCACCTGCCGCAACACGAGAAAATCCAGGAGGTTTTGCCCTCCAGGCGAGATGAGGCCCATTTCCGCTGAGGCTTTTCGAGGGTAATCACACCTAAACTCTGGAACTTCCAAAAGGTCCTTCACACCCTTGCTGCAACTCAAGAAGCTCCCGACATAGCCGTCTCCACTCTAAAGGAAGCACGAGGGTCCCGCCCACGTTCAGAGGAGCCCCGTTTTCGCCTCATAGCTCGAAATGAGGGATCCCTTTGCTGCTTGTTCGGGAAAGAATTCTGGGAGTTCCCGTCGCATCTCAAGAGGAAGCGCTCTCCACAGGAAAGGAGAGAGGAACTCCAGGGTCGTGCCACCATTCCCAGAGTCCCCCAGATGTCTCAGTCCATTCCAGAGGAACCTGTTTTCCCTGCACTGCCTCGACTTTCACGCCGAGGATCGACTCCCACCACGGTGGCACGTGGGACAGCCCTGTGGGACAGCCCTGTGGGAAAGCCGCCTGGGAAAGACTCGAGGGAAAGCCACAGATCCCTTGATCAACGCGACGGGAAACGTGACATTGCTGCTACCGCTCTGGAGAAAAGTGCACGAGCATGCCCCCTTTCGAGACGAGGACTTACTCCCCTGGGGAGACTCCAAAAGTACCCCAAGATCCATGTCAGCACTGGAGAGGAATCCTCAGGTTCCGGCCCAGACTCCACACAATGTCCTAGGCCCCGGGATAGAAGGTAGAGGAATCCCGAGAGGCCCCCGATCAACTCGCATGGGGACTTGCCTTTCTTGAGACCACCAGAGCGGGTCCCTGAGGTCCCCGTCGTAAGTCGTGAGCACCTGCCACAATTATAGAAAATCCAGGAGATTTTGCCCTCCAGGCCAGATGAGGCCCATTTCCGTTGAGTCTTCTCAAGGCTAATCACACCTAAACTCTGGAACTTCTAAAAGGTCCTTCACACCCTTGCTGCAACTCAAGAAGTTCCCCGACATACCCGTCTCACTCTAGAGGAAGCACGAAGGTCCCGCCCACATCCAGGGGAGCCCCGTTTCTGCCTCGTTGCTCGAGATGAGGGATCCTTTCCCTGCTTGGTCCAGAAAGAATTCCCAGCGTTCCCGTTGCATCTCAAGAGGAGGCCCTCTCCAAGGAAAGGCGAGAGGAACACCAGGGTCGCGCCACCATTCCGAGTCCTCCAGATGTCTCAGTCCATTCCAGAGGAACCGTTTTTCCCTGCACTGCCTCGACTTTCACGCCGAGGATCGACTCCCACCACGGTGGATCGTGGGACAGCACTGTGGGAAAGCCTCGGGGAAAGCCTCGTGGGAAATCCTCGAGGGAAAGCCACAGATCCCATGATCGACGGGACGGGAAGCGTGACACTGCTGCTACAGTTCGGAAGGAAAGCGCACGTGCATGCCTCCTCTGGAGACGAGGACTCACTTCCCTGGGGAGACTCTCGAAGTACTCCAAGGTACATGTCAGCACTGGAGAGGAATCCTCAGGTCCCGGCCCCGACTCCACACAAGGTTTTAGGCCCCTACATAGAAGGTAGAGGAATCCTGAGAGGCCCCAAATCAACTCGCATGGGGAGTGGCCTTTCCTGAGGCCACAAGAGTGGGTCCCTGAGGTCCCCGTCGTAATTCGAGAGCCCCTGCCGCAACTCGAAAAAATCCAGGAGATTTTGCCCTCCAGGCGAGATGAGTCCCATTTCCGCTTAGGCTTCTCAAGTCTAATCCCATCTAAGCTCTGGAACTTCCAAAAGGTCCTTCACACCCTTGCTGCAACTCAAGAAGTTCCCCGACATCCCCGTCTCCACTCTAGAGGAAGCACGAGGGTCCCGCCCACATCCAGAGGAGCCCCGTTTCCGCCTCGTAGCTCGAGATGAGGGATCCTTTCGCTGCTTGGTCGGGAAAGAATTCTGGGCGTTCCCGTCGCATCTCAAGAGGAGGCGCTCTCCACAGGAAAGGTGAGAGGAACTCCAGCGTCGTGCCACCATTCCAATAGTACTAAAGATATCTCAGTCCATTACGGAGGAACCTGTTTTCCATGCACTGCCTCGACTTTCACGCGGAGGATCGACTCCCACCACGCTGGCACGTGGGACAGCCCTGTGGGAAAGCCTCGTGGGAAAACCTCGTGGGAAAGCCTCCAGGGAAAGCCACAGATACCTTGATCCAGGAGATGGAAAGCGTGACACTGCTGCTACAGCTATGGAGGAAAGCGCACGTGCATGCCCCCATTCGAGACGAGGACTTACTCCCCTGGGGAGACTCCAGACGTACCCCAAGATCCATGTCAGCACTGGAGAGGAATCCTCAGGTTCCGGGCCCGACTCCACACAAGGTCTTAGGCCCTGGCATCGAAGGGAGAGGAATCCCGAGAGGCCCGCGAGCAACTCGCATGTGGACTGGCCTTTCCTGAGGCCACCAGAGCGGGTCCCTGAGGTCCCCGTCGTAAGTCGAGAACACCTGCCGCAACTCGAGAAAATCCAGGAGGTTTTGCCCTCCAGGCGAGATGAGGCCCATTTCTGCTGAGGCTTCTCAAGGCTAATCACATCTAAGCTCTGGAACTTCCAAAAGGTCCTTCACACCCGTGCTGCAACTCAAGAAGTTCCCCGACAACCCCGTCTCCGCTCTAGAGGAAGCACGAGGGTCCCGAACACATCCAGAGGAGCCTCGAAGCTCGAGATGAGGGATCCATTCCCTGCTTGTTCGGGAAAGAATTCCCGGCGTTCCCGTCCCATCTCAAGAGGAGGCGTCTCCACACGAATGGCGAGAAGAACTCCAGCATCGTGCCACCATTACAAGAGTCCCGCAGATGTCTCAGTCCATTCCAGAGGAACCTGTTTTCCCTGCACTGCCTCGACATTCACGCCGAGGATCTACTCCCACCACGGTGGCACGTGGGACAGCCCTGTGGGAAAGCCTCGTGGGAAAGCCTCGAGGGAAAGCCACAGATCCCTTGATCCAGGCGATGGGAAGCGTGACACTGCGGCTACAGCTTGGGTGGAATTCGAAAGTGCATGCCCCCATTCGATACGACGACTTACTCCCCTGGTGGAGACTGCAGAGGTACCCCAATATCCATGTCCGAACTGGAGAGGAATCCTCACGTTCCGTGCCCTACTCCACAAAAGGTCTGAGCACCGGGCATCGAAGGGAGAGAAATCCCGAGAGGCCCGCGAGCAACTCGCATAGGGACTGGCCTTTCCTGAGGCCACCAGAGCGGGTCCCTGAGGTCCCTGCCATAAGTCGAGGGCACCTGCCGGAACTCGAGAAAATCCAGGAGATTTTGCCCTCCAGGCGAGATGAGGCCCATTTCCGCTGAGGCTTCTCGAGGCTAATCACACCAAACCTCTGGAACTTCCAAAAGGTCCTTCACACCCTTGCTGCAACTCAAGAAGGTCCCCGACATACCCGTCTCCACTCTAAAGGAAGCACGAGGGTCCCATCCACATCCAGAGGAGCCCCGTTTCCGCCTCGTAGCTCGAGATGAGGGATCCTTTCCCTACTTGGTCTGGAAAGAATTCCAGGCGTTCCCGTCGCATCTCAAGAGGAGGTGCTCTTCACAGGAAAGGCGAGAGGAACTCCAGGGTCGTGCCACCATTCCCAGAGTTCCCCAGATTTCTCAGTCCATACCAGAGGAACCTGTTTTCCCTGCACTGCCTCGACTTTCACGCCGAGGATCGACTCCCACCACGTTGGCACGTGGGACAGCCCTGTGGAAATAACTCGTGGGAAAGCTTCATGGGAAATCCTCGAGGAAAAGCCACAGATCCCATGATCGACACGACAGGAAGCGTGACACTGCTGCTACAGGTCGGAAGGAAAGCGAACATGCATGCCCCCTCTCGAGACGAGGACTCACTCCCCTGGGGAGACTCCAGAAGTACCCCAAGATGCATGTCAGCACTGGAGAGGAATCCTCAGGTCCAACCCCGAGTCTACACAAGGTCCTAGGCCCCGGCATCGACGGAAGAGGAATCCCGAGAGGCCGACGAGCAATTCGAATGGGGACTGGCCAGTCCTGAGGCCACCAGAGCGGGTCCCTGAGGTCCCCATCGTAAGTCGAGAGCACCTGCCGCAACTCGAGAAAATCCAGGAGGTTTGGCCCTCCAGGCGAGATGAGGCCCATTTCCGCTGAGGCTTCTCGGGCTAATCACACCTAACCTCTGGAACTTCCAAAAGGTCCTTCACACCCTTGCAGCAACTCAAGAAGTTCCCCGACATACCCATGTCCACTCTAGGGGAAGCACGAGGTTCCCACCCACATCCAGAGCAGCCCCGTTTCCGCCTCAGAGCTCGAGATGAGGGACCCTTTCGCTGCTCGGTCGGGAAAGAATTCTGGGAGTTCCCGTGGCATCTCAAGAGGAGGCGCTCTCCACAGGAAAGGCGAGAGAACTCCAGGGTCGTGCCACCATTCCCAGAGTCCCCCAGATGTCTCATCCTTTCCAGAGGAACCTGTTTTCCCTGCACTGCCTCGACTTTCACGCCGAGGATCGACTCCCACCACGGTGGCACGTGGGACAGCCCTGTGGGAAAGCCTCGAGGGAAAGCCACAGATCCCTTGACCCTGGCAACGTGAAGCATGACACAGTTGCTACAGGTCGGAAGGAAAGCGCACGTGCATGCCCCCTCTTGAGATGAGGACTCACTCCCCTGGGGAGACTCCAGAAGTACCCCAAGATACATGTCAGCACTGGAGAGGAATACTCAGGTTCTGGCCCCGACTCCACACAAGGTCTTAGGCCCTGGCATCGACGGGAGAGGAATCCCGGTAGGCCCCCGAGCAACTCGAATGGGGACTGGCCAGTCTTGAGGCCACCAGAGCGGGTCCCTGAGGTCCCCGTCGTAAGTTGAGAGCACCTGCCGCAACACGAGAAAATCCAGGAGGTTTTGCCCTCCAGGCGAGATGAGGCCCATTTCCGCTGAGGCTTTTCGAGGGTAATCACACCTAAACTCTGGAACTTCCAAAAGGTCCTTCACACCCTTGCTGCAACTCAAGAAGCTCCCGACATAGCCGTCTCCACTCTAAAGGAAGCACGAGGGTCCCGCCCACGTTCAGAGGAGCCCCGTTTTCGCCTCATAGCTCGAAATGAGGGATCCCTTTGCTGCTTGTTCGGGAAAGAATTCTGGGAGTTCCCGTCGCATCTCAAGAGGAAGCGCTCTCCACAGGAAAGGAGAGAGGAACTCCAGGGTCGTGCCACCATTCCCAGAGTCCCCCAGATGTCTCAGTCCATTCCAGAGGAACCTGTTTTCCCTGCACTGCCTCGACTTTCACGCCGAGGATCGACTCCCACCACGGTGGCACGTGGGACAGCCCTGTGGGACAGCCCTGTGGGAAAGCCGCCTGGGAAAGACTCGAGGGAAAGCCACAGATCCCTTGATCAAAGCGACGGGAAAAGTGACATTGCTGCTACCGCTCTGGAGAAAAGTGCACGAGCATGCCCCCTTTCGAGACGAGGACTTACTCCCCTGGGGAGACTCCAAAAGTACCCCAAGATCCATGTCAGCACTGGAGAGGAATCCTCAGGTTCCGGCCCAGACTCCACACAATGTCCTAGGCCCCGGGATAGAAGGTAGAGGAATCCCGAGAGGCCCCCGATCAACTCGCATGGGGACTTGCCTTTCTTGAGACCACCAGAGCGGGTCCCTGAGGTCCCCGTCGTAAGTCGTGAGCACCTGCCACAATTATAGAAAATCCAGGAGATTTTGCCCTCCAGGCCAGATGAGGCCCATTTCCGTTGAGTCTTCTCAAGGCTAATCACACCTAAACTCTGGAACTTCTAAAAGGTCCTTCACACCCTTGCTGCAACTCAAGAAGTTCCCCGACATACCCGTCTCACTCTAGAGGAAGCACGAAGGTCCCGCCCACATCCAGGGGAGCCCCGTTTCTGCCTCGTTGCTCGAGATGAGGGATCCTTTCCCTGCTTGGTCCAGAAAGAATTCCCAGCGTTCCCGTTGCATCTCAAGAGGAGGCCCTCTCCAAGGAAAGGCGAGAGGAACACCAGGGTCGCGCCACCATTCCGAGTCCTCCAGATGTCTCAGTCCATTCCAGAGGAACCGTTTTTCCCTGCACTGCCTCGACTTTCACGCCGAGGATCGACTCCCACCACGGTGGATCGTGGGACAGCACTGTGGGAAAGCCTCGGGAAAGCCTCGTGGGAAATCCTCGAGGGAAAGCCACAGATCCCATGATCGACGGGACGGGAAGAGTGACACTGCTGCTACAGTTCGGAAGGAAAGCGCACGTGCATGCCTCCTCTGGAGACGAGGACTCACTTCCCTGGGGAGACTCTCGAAGTACTCCAAGGTACATGTCAGCACTGGAGAGGAATCCTCAGGTCCCGGCCCCGACTCCACACAAGGTTTTAGGCCCCTACATAGAAGGTAGAGGAATCCTGAGAGGCCCCAAATCAACTCGCATGGGGAGTGGCCTTTCCTGAGGCCACAAGAGTGGGTCCCTGAGGTCCCCGTCGTAATTCGAGAGCCCCTGCCGCAACTCGAAAAAATCCAGGAGATTTTGCCCTCCAGGCGAGATGAGTCCCATTTCCGCTTAGGCTTCTCAAGTCTAATCCCATCTAAGCTCTGGAACTTCCAAAAGGTCCTTCACACCCTTGCTGCAACTCAAGAAGTTCCCCGACATCCCCGTCTCCACTCTAGAGGAAGCACGAGGGTCCCGCCCACATCCAGAGGAGCCCCGTTTCCGCCTCGTAGCTCGAGATGAGGGATCCTTTCGCTGCTTGGTCGGGAAAAAATTCTGGGCGTTCCCGTCGCATCTCAAGAGGAGGCGCTCTCCACAGGAAAGGTGAGAGGAACTCCAGCGTCGTGCCACCATTCCAATAGTACTAAAGATATCTCAGTCCATTACGGAGGAACCTGTTTTCCATGCACTGCCTCGACTTTCACGCGGAGGATCGACTCCCACCACGCTGGCACGTGGGACAGCCCTGTGGGAAAGCCTCGTGGGAAAACCTCGTGGGAAAGCCTCCAGGGAAAGCCACAGATACCTTGATCCAGGAGATGGAAAGCGTGACACTGCTGCTACAGCTATGGAGGAAAGCGCACGTGCATGCCCCCATTCGAGACGAGGACTTACTCCCCTGGGGAGACTCCAGACGTACCCCAAGATCCATGTCAGCACTGGAGAGGAATCCTCAGGTTCCGGGCCCGACTCCACACAAGGTCTTAGGCCCTGGCATCGAAGGGAGAGGAATCCCGAGAGGCCCGCGAGCAACTCGCATGTGAACTGGCCTTTCCTGAGGCCACCAGAGCGGGTCCCTGAGGTCCCCGTCGTAAGTCGAGAACACCTGCCGCAACTCGAGAAATTCCAGGAGGTTTTGCCCTCCAGGCGAGATGAGGCCCATTTCTGCTGAGGCTTCTCAAGGCTAATCACATCTAAGCTCTGGAACTTCCAAAAGGTCCTTCACACCCTTGCTGCAACTCAAGAAGTTCCCCGACAACCCCGTCTCCGCTCTAGAGGAAGCACGAGGGTCCCGAACACATCCAGAGGAGCCTCGAAGCTCGAGATGAGGGATCCATTCCCTGCTTGTTCGGGAAAGAATTCCCGGCGTTCCCGTCCCATCTCAAGAGGAGGCGTCTCCACACGAATGGCGAGAAGAACTCCAGCATCGTGCCACCATTACAAGAGTCCCGCAGATGTCTCAGTCCATTCCAGAGGAACCTGTTTTCCCTGCACTGCCTCGACATTCACGCCGAGGATCTACTCCCACCACGGTGGCACGTGGGACAGCCCTGTGGGAAAGCCTCGTGGGAAAGCCTCGAGGGAAAGCCACAGATCCCTTGATCCAGGCGATGGGAAGCGTGACACTGCGGCTACAGCTTGGGTGGAATTCGAAAGTGCATGCCCCCATTCGATACGACGACTTACTCCCCTGGTGGAGACTGCAGAGGTACCCCAATATCCATGTCCGAACTGGAGAGGAATCCTCACGTTCCGTGCCCTACTCCACAAAAGGTCTGAGCACCGGGCATCGAAGGGAGAGAAATCCCGAGAGGCCCGCGAGCAACTCGCATAGGGACTGGCCTTTCCTGAGGCCACCAGAGCGGGTCCCTGAGGTCCCTGCCATAAGTCGAGGGCACCTGCCGGAACTCGAGAAAATCCAGGAGATTTTGCCCTCCAGGCGAGATGAGGCCCATTTCCGCTGAGGCTTCTCGAGGCTAATCACACCAAACCTCTGGAACTTCCAAAAGGTCCTTCACACCCTTGCTGCAACTCAAGAAGGTCCCCGACATACCCGTCTCCACTCTAAAGGAAGCACGAGGGTCCCATCCACATCCAGAGGAGCCCCGTTTCCGCCTCGTAGCTCGAGATGAGGGATCCTTTCCCTACTTGGTCTGGAAAGAATTCCAGGCGTTCCCGTCGCATCTCAAGAGGAGGTGCTCTTCACAGGAAAGGCGAGAGGAACTCCAGGGTCGTGCCACCATTCCCAGAGTTCCCCAGATTTCTCAGTCCATACCAGAGGAACCTGTTTTCCCTGCACTGCCTCGACTTTCACGCCGAGGATCGACTCCCACCACGTTGGCACGTGGGACAGCCCTGTGGAAATAACTCGTGGGAAAGCTTCATGGGAAATCCTCGAGGAAAAGCCACAGATCCCATGATCGACACGACAGGAAGCGTGACACTGCTGCTACAGGTCGGAAGGAAAGCGAACATGCATGCCCCCTCTCGAGACGAGGACTCACTCCCCTGGGGAGACTCCAGAAGTACCCCAAGATGCATGTCAGCACTGGAGAGGAATCCTCAGGTCCAACCCCGAGTCTACACAAGGTCCTAGGCCCCGGCATCGACGGAAGAGGAATCCCGAGAGGCCGACGAGCAATTCGAATGGGGACTGGCCAGTCCTGAGGCCACCAGAGCGGGTCCCTGAGGTCCCCATCGTAAGTCGAGAGCACCTGCCGCAACTCGAGAAAATCCAGGAGGTTTGGCCCTCCAGGCGAGATGAGGCCCATTTCCGCTGAGGCTTCTCGGGCTAATCACACCTAACCTCTGGAACTTCCAAAAGGTCCTTCACACCCTTGCAGCAACTCAAGAAGTTCCCCGACATACCCATGTCCACTCTAGGGGAAGCACGAGGTTCCCACCCACATCCAGAGCAGCCCCGTTTCCGCCTCAGAGCTCGAGATGAGGGACCCTTTCGCTGCTCGGTCGGGAAAGAATTCTGGGAGTTCCCGTGGCATCTCAAGAGGAGGCGCTCTCCACAGGAAAGGCGAGAGAACTCCAGGGTCGTGCCACCATTCCCAGAGTCCCCCAGATGTCTCATCCTTTCCAGAGGAACCTGTTTTCCCTGCACTGCCTCGACTTTCACGCCGAGGATCGACTCCCACCACGGTGGCACGTGGGACAGCCCTGTGGGAAAGCCTCGAGGGAAAGCCACAGATCCCTTGACCCTGGCAACGTGAAGCATGACACAGTTGCTACAGGTCGGAAGGAAAGCGCACGTGCATGCCCCCTCTTGAGATGAGGACTCACTCCCCTGGGGAGACTCCAGAAGTACCCCAAGATACATGTCAGCACTGGAGAGGAATACTCAGGTTCTGGCCCCGACTCCACACAAGGTCTTAGGCCCTGGCATCGACGGGAGAGGAATCCCGGTAGGCCCCCGAGCAACTCGAATGGGGACTGGCCAGTCTTGAGGCCACCAGAGCGGGTCCCTGAGGTCCCCGTCGTAAGTTGAGAGCACCTGCCGCAACACGAGAAAATCCAGGAGGTTTTGCCCTCCAGGCGAGATGAGGCCCATTTCCGCTGAGGCTTTTCGAGGGTAATCACACCTAAACTCTGGAACTTCCAAAAGGTCCTTCACACCCTTGCTGCAACTCAAGAAGCTCCCGACATAGCCGTCTCCACTCTAAAGGAAGCACGAGGGTCCCGCCCACGTTCAGAGGAGCCCCGTTTTCGCCTCATAGCTCGAAATGAGGGATCCCTTTGCTGCTTGTTCGGGAAAGAATTCTGGGAGTTCCCGTCGCATCTCAAGAGGAAGCGCTCTCCACAGGAAAGGAGAGAGGAACTCCAGGGTCGTGCCACCATTCCCAGAGTCCCCCAGATGTCTCAGTCCATTCCAGAGGAACCTGTTTTCCCTGCACTGCCTCGACTTTCACGCCGAGGATCGACTCCCACCACGGTGGCACGTGGGACAGCCCTGTGGGACAGCCCTGTGGGAAAGCCGCCTGGGAAAGACTCGAGGGAAAGCCACAGATCCCTTGATCAACGCGACGGGAAACGTGACATTGCTGCTACCGCTCTGGAGAAAAGTGCACGAGCATGCCCCCTTTCGAGACGAGGACTTACTCCCCTGGGGAGACTCCAAAAGTACCCCAAGATCCATGTCAGCACTGGAGAGGAATCCTCAGGTTCCGGCCCAGACTCCACACAATGTCCTAGGCCCCGGGATAGAAGGTAGAGGAATCCCGAGAGGCCCCCGATCAACTCGCATGGGGACTTGCCTTTCTTGAGACCACCAGAGCGGGTCCCTGAGGTCCCCGTCGTAAGTCGTGAGCACCTGCCACAATTATAGAAAATCCAGGAGATTTTGCCCTCCAGGCCAGATGAGGCCCATTTCCGTTGAGTCTTCTCAAGGCTAATCACACCTAAACTCTGGAACTTCTAAAAGGTCCTTCACACCCTTGCTGCAACTCAAGAAGTTCCCCGACATACCCGTCTCACTCTAGAGGAAGCACGAAGGTCCCGCCCACATCCAGGGGAGCCCCGTTTCTGCCTCGTTGCTCGAGATGAGGGATCCTTTCCCTGCTTGGTCCAGAAAGAATTCCCAGCGTTCCCGTTGCATCTCAAGAGGAGGCCCTCTCCAAGGAAAGGCGAGAGGAACACCAGGGTCGCGCCACCATTCCGAGTCCTCCAGATGTCTCAGTCCATTCCAGAGGAACCGTTTTTCCCTGCACTGCCTCGACTTTCACGCCGAGGATCGACTCCCACCACGGTGGATCGTGGGACAGCACTGTGGGAAAGCCTCGGGGAAAGCCTCGTGGGAAATCCTCGAGGGAAAGCCACAGATCCCATGATCGACGGGACGGGAAGCGTGACACTGCTGCTACAGTTCGGAAGGAAAGCGCACGTGCATGCCTCCTCTGGAGACGAGGACTCACTTCCCTGGGGAGACTCTCGAAGTACTCCAAGGTACATGTCAGCACTGGAGAGGAATCCTCAGGTCCCGGCCCCGACTCCACACAAGGTTTTAGGCCCCTACATAGAAGGTAGAGGAATCCTGAGAGGCTCCAAATCAACTCGCATGGGGAGTGGCCTTTCCTGAGGCCACAAGAGTGGGTCCCTGAGGTCCCCGTCGTAATTCGAGAGCCCCTGCCGCAACTCGAAAAAATCCAGGAGATTTTGCCCTCCAGGCGAGATGAGTCCCATTTCCGCTTAGGCTTCTCAAGTCTAATCCCATCTAAGCTCTGGAACTTCCAAAAGGTCCTTCACACCCTTGCTGCAACTCAAGAAGTTCCCCGACATCCCCGTCTCCACTCTAGAGGAAGCACGAGGGTCCCGCCCACATCCAGAGGAGCCCCGTTTCCGCCTCGTAGCTCGAGATGAGGGATCCTTTCGCTGCTTGGTCGGGAAAGAATTCTGGGCGTTCCCGTCGCATCTCAAGAGGAGGCGCTCTCCACAGGAAAGGTGAGAGGAACTCCAGCGTCGTGCCACCATTCCAATAGTACTAAAGATATCTCAGTCCATTACGGAGGAACCTGTTTTCCATGCACTGCCTCGACTTTCACGCGGAGGATCGACTCCCACCACGCTGGCACGTGGGACAGCCCTGTGGGAAAGCCTCGTGGGAAAACCTCGTGGGAAAGCCTCCAGGGAAAGCCACAGATACCTTGATCCAGGAGATGGAAAGCGTGACACTGCTGCTACAGCTATGGAGGAAAGCGCACGTGCATGCCCCCATTCGAGACGAGGACTTACTCCCCTGGGGAGACTCCAGACGTACCCCAAGATCCATGTCAGCACTGGAGAGGAATCCTCAGGTTCCGGGCCCGACTCCACACAAGGTCTTAGGCCCTGGCATCGAAGGGAGAGGAATCCCGAGAGGCCCGCGAGCAACTCGCATGTGGACTGGCCTTTCCTGAGGCCACCAGAGCGGGTCCCTGAGGTCCCCGTCGTAAGTCGAGAACACCTGCCGCAACTCGAGAAAATCCAGGAGGTTTTGCCCTCCAGGCGAGATGAGGCCCATTTCTGCTGAGGCTTCTCAAGGCTAATCACATCTAAGCTCTGGAACTTCCAAAAGGTCCTTCACACCCTTGCTGCAACTCAAGAAGTTCCCCGACAACCCCGTCTCCGCTCTAGAGGAAGCACGAGGGTCCCGAACACATCCAGAGGAGCCTCGAAGCTCGAGATGAGGGATCCATTCCCTGCTTGTTCGGGAAAGAATTCCCGGCGTTCCCGTCCCATCTCAAGAGGAGGCGTCTCCACACGAATGGCGAGAAGAACTCCAGCATCGTGCCACCATTACAAGAGTCCCGCAGATGTCTCAGTCCATTCCAGAGGAACCTGTTTTCCCTGCACTGCCTCGACATTCACGCCGAGGATCTACTCCCACCACGGTGGCACGTGGGACAGCCCTGTGGGAAAGCCTCGTGGGAAAGCCTCGAGGGAAAGCCACAGATCCCTTGATCCAGGCGATGGGAAGCGTGACACTGCGGCTACAGCTTGGGTGGAATTCGAAAGTGCATGCCCCCATTCGATACGACGACTTACTCCCCTGGTGGAGACTCCAGAGGTACCCCAATATCCATGTCCGAACTGGAGAGGAATCCTCACGTTCCGTGCCCTACTCCACAAAAGGTCTGAGCACCGGGCATCGAAGGGAGAGAAATCCCGAGAGGCCCGCGAGCAACTCGCATAGGGACTGGCCTTTCCTGAGGCCACCAGAGCGGGTCCCTGAGGTCCCTGCCATAAGTCGAGGGCACCTGCCGGAACTCGAGAAAATCCAGGAGATTTTGCCCTCCAGGCGAGATGAGGCCCATTTCCGCTGAGGCTTCTCGAGGCTAATCACACCAAACCTCTGGAACTTCCAAAAGGTCCTTCACACCCTTGCTGCAACTCAAGAAGGTCCCCGACATACCCGTCTCCACTCTAAAGGAAGCACGAGGGTCCCATCCACATCCAGAGGAGCCCCGTTTCCGCCTCGTAGCTCGAGATGAGGGATCCTTTCCCTACTTGGTCTGGAAAGAATTCCAGGCGTTCCCGTCGCATCTCAAGAGGAGGTGCTCTTCACAGGAAAGGCGAGAGGAACTCCAGGGTCGTGCCACCATTCCCAGAGTTCCCCAGATTTCTCAGTCCATACCAGAGGAACCTGTTTTCCCTGCACTGCCTCGACTTTCACGCCGAGGATCGACTCCCACCACGTTGGCACGTGGGACAGCCCTGTGGAAATAACTCGTGGGAAAGCTTCATGGGAAATCCTCGAGGAAAAGCCACAGATCCCGTGATGGATGCGACAGGAAGCGTGACACTGCTGCTACAGGTCGGAAGGAAAGCGAACATGCATGCCCCCTCTCGAGACGAGGACTCACTCCCCTCGGGAGACTCCAGAAGTACCCCAAGATGCATGTCAGCACTGGAGAGGAATCCTCAGGTCCAACCCCGAGTCTACACAAGGTCCTAGGCCCCGGCATCGACGGAAGAGGAATCCCGAGAGGCCGACGAGCAATTCGAATGGGGACTGGCCAGTCCTGAGGCCACCAGAGTGGGTCCCTGAGGTCCCCGTAGTAAGACGAGAGCACCTGCCGCAACTCGAGAAAATCCAGGAGGTTTGGCCCTCCAGGCGAAATGAGGCCCATTTCCGATGAGGCTTCTCGAGGCTAAGCACACCTAAACTCTGGAACTTCTAAAAGTCCTTCACACCCTTGCAGCAACTCAAGAAGTTCCCCGACATACCCATGTCCACTCTAGGGGAAGCACGAGGTTCCCACCCACATCCAGAGCAGCCCCGTTTCCGCCTCAGAGCTCGAGATGAGGGACCCTTTCGCTGCTCGGTCGGGAAAGAATTCTGGGAGTTCCCGTGGCATCTCAAGAGGAGGCGCTCTCCACAGGAAAGGCGAGAGAACTCCAGGGTCGTGCCACCATTCCCAGAGTCCCCCAGATGTCTCATCCTTTCCAGAGGAACCTGTTTTCCCTGCACTGCCTCGACTTTCACGCCGAGGATCGACTCCCACCACGTTGGCACGTGGGACAGCCCTGTGGGAAAGCCTCGAGGGAAAGCCACAGATCCCTTGACCCTGGCAACGTGAAGCATGACACAGTTGCTACAGGTCGGAAGGAAAGCGCACGTGCATGCCCCCTCTTGAGATGAGGACTCACTCCCCTGGGGAGACTCCAGAAGTACCCCAAGATACATGTCAGCACTGGAGAGGAATACTCAGGTTCTGGCCCCGACTCCACACAAGGTCTTAGGCCCTGGCATCGACGGGAGAGGAATCCCGGTAGGCCCCCGAGCAACTCGAATGGGGACTGGCCAGTCTTGAGGCCACCAGAGCGGGTCCCTGAGGTCCCCGTCGTAAGTTGAGAGCACCTGCCGCAACACGAGAAAATCCAGGAGGTTTTGCCCTCCAGGCGAGATGAGGCCCATTTCCGCTGAGGCTTTTCGAGGGTAATCACACCTAACCTCTGGAACTTCCAAAAGGTCCTTCACACCCTTGATGCAACTCAAGAAGTTCCCCGACATACCCGTCTCCACTCCAGAGGAAGCACCTGGGTCTCGTCCACATCCAGAGGAGCCCCGTTTCCGCCTCGTAGCTCGAGATGAGGGATCCTTTCGCTGCTTGGTCGGGAAAGATTTCTGGGAGTAGCCACCGCATCTCAAGAGTAGGCGCTCTCCACAGGAAAGGCGAGAGGAACTCCAGGGTCGTGCCACCATTCCCAGAGTCCCCCAGATGTCTGAGTCCATTCCAGAGGAACCTGTTTTCCTGCACTACCTCGACTTTCACGCCGAGGATCGACTCACACCACGGTGGCACTTGGGACAGCACTGTGGCAAAGCCTCGTGGGAAAGCCACAGATCCCTTGATTCAGGCGATGGGAAGCTTGACACTGCTGCTACCGCTCTGGAGGAAAGCTCACGTGCATGCCCCCATTGGAGACGAGGACTTACTCCCCTGGCGAGACACCAGAAGTACCCCAATATCCATGTCAGCACAGGAGAGGAATCCTCAGGTTCCGAATCTGACTCCACACAAGGTCTTAGGCCCCAGCATCGAAGGGAGAGGAACCCAGAGGGGCCCCCAAGCAACTAGCATGGGGACTGGCCTTTCCTGAGGCCACCAGAGCGGGTCCCTGATGTCACCGCCGTAAGTCGAGAGCACCTGCCGCAACTCTAGAAAATCCAGGACGTTTTGCCCTCCAGGCGAGATGAGGCCCATTTCCGCTGAGGCTTCTCAAGGCTAATCACACCTAACCTCTGGAACTTCCACAAGGTCCTTCACACCCTTACTGCTACTCAAGAAGTTGCCTCACATACCCGTCTCCACTATAGAGGAAGCACGAGGGTCCCGGCCACATCCAGAGGAGACCCGTTTCTGCCTCGTAGATCGAGATGAGGGATTCTTTCGCTGTTTGGTCGGGAAAGAATTCTGGGCATTCCAGTCCCATCTCAAGAGGAGGCGCTCTCCACAGGAAAGGAGAGAGGAACTCCAGCGTCGTGCCACCATTCCAAGAGTCCCCCTGATGTCTCAGTTCATTCCACAGGAACCTGTTTTCCCTGCACTGCCTCGACTTTCACGCCAAGAATCGACTCACACCACGTTGGCACGTGGGACAGCCCTGTGGGAAAGCCTCCTGGGAAAGTCTCGAGGGAACGCCTCGAGTGAAAACCACAGATCCCTTGATCCAGGCGACGGGAAGCGTGACACTGCTGCTACAGCTCTGGAGGAAAGCACACTTGCATGCCCCCATTCGAGACGAGGACTTACTCCCATCGGGAGACTCCAGAAGTATTCCAAGATCCATGTGAGCACTGGAGACGAATCCTCAGTTTCCAGACCTGACACCACTCACGGTCTTAGGCCCCGTCATCAAAGGGAGAGGAATCCCGAGAGGAACCCGAGCAACTCGCATGGGGACTGGCCTTTCCTGAGGCCACCAGAGCGGGTCTCTGAGGTCCCCGTCGTAAGTCGAGAGTACCTGCCGCAACTCGAGAAAATCCAGGAGGTTTTGCCCTGCAGGCGAGATGAGGCCCATTTCCGCTGAGGCTTCTCGAGATTATTCACACCTAACCTCTGGAACTTCCACAAGGTCATTTACACCCTTGCTGCAACTCAGGAAGTTCCCCGACATAGCCGTCTCCACTCTAAAGGAAGCACGAGGGTCCCGCCCACGTTCAGAGGAGCCCCGTTTTCGCCTCATAGCTCGAAATGAGGGATCCCTTTGCTGCTTGTTCGGGAAAGAATTCTGGGAGTTCCCGTCGCATCTCAAGAGGAAGCGCTCTCCACAGGAAAGGAGAGAGGAACTCCAGGGTCGTGCCACCATTCCCAGAGTCCCCCAGATGTCTCAGTCCATTCCAGAGGAACCTGTTTTCCCTGCACTGCCTCGACTTTCACGCCGAGGATCGACTCCCACCACGGTGGCACGTGGGACAGCCCTGTGGGACAGCCCTGTGGGAAAGCCGCCTGGGAAAGACTCGAGGGAAAGCCACAGATCCCTTGATCAACGCGACGGGAAACGTGACATTGCTGCTACCGCTCTGGAGAAAAGTGCACGAGCATGCCCCCTTTCGAGACGAGGACTTACTCCCCTGGGGAGACTCCAAAAGTACCCCAAGATCCATGTCAGCACTGGAGAGGAATCCTCAGGTTCCGGCCCAGACTCCACACAATGTCCTAGGCCCCGGGATAGAAGGTAGAGGAATCCCGAGAGGCCCCCGATCAACTCGCATGGGGACTTGCCTTTCTTGAGACCACCAGAGCGGGTCCCTGAGGTCCCCGTCGTAAGTCGTGAGCACCTGCCACAATTATAGAAAATCCAGGAGATTTTGCCCTCCAGGCCAGATGAGGCCCATTTCCGTTGAGTCTTCTCAAGGCTAATCACACCTAAACTCTGGAACTTCTAAAAGGTCCTTCACACCCTTGCTGCAACTCAAGAAGTTCCCCGACATACCCGTCTCACTCTAGAGGAAGCACGAAGGTCCCGCCCACATCCAGGGGAGCCCCGTTTCTGCCTCGTTGCTCGAGATGAGGGATCCTTTCCCTGCTTGGTCCAGAAAGAATTCCCAGCGTTCCCGTTGCATCTCAAGAGGAGGCCCTCTCCAAGGAAAGGCGAGAGGAACACCAGGGTCGCGCCACCATTCCGAGTCCTCCAGATGTCTCAGTCCATTCCAGAGGAACCGTTTTTCCCTGCACTGCCTCGACTTTCACGCCGAGGATCGACTCCCACCACGGTGGATCGTGGGACAGCACTGTGGGAAAGCCTCGGGGAAAGCCTCGTGGGAAATCCTCGAGGGAAAGCCACAGATCCCATGATCGACGGGACGGGAAGCGTGACACTGCTGCTACAGTTCGGAAGGAAAGCGCACGTGCATGCCTCCTCTGGAGACGAGGACTCACTTCCCTGGGGAGACTCTCGAAGTACTCCAAGGTACATGTCAGCACTGGAGAGGAATCCTCAGGTCCCGGCCCCGACTCCACACAAGGTTTTAGGCCCCTACATAGAAGGTAGAGGAATCCTGAGAGGCCCCAAATCAACTCGCATGGGGAGTGGCCTTTCCTGAGGCCACAAGAGTGGGTCCCTGAGGTCCCCGTCGTAATTCGAGAGCCCCTGCCGCAACTCGAAAAATTCCAGGAGATTTTGCCCTCCAGGCGAGATGAGTCCCATTTCCGCTTAGGCTTCTCAAGTCTAATCCCATCTAAGCTCTGGAACTTCCAAAAGGTCCTTCACACCCTTGCTGCAACTCAAGAAGTTCCCCGACATCCCCGTCTCCACTCTAGAGGAAGCACGAGGGTCCCGCCCACATCCAGAGGAGCCCCGTTTCCGCCTCGTAGCTCGAGATGAGGGATCCTTTCGCTGCTTGGTCGGGAAAGAATTCTGGGCGTTCCCGTCGCATCTCAAGAGGAGGCGCTCTCCACAGGAAAGGTGAGAGGAACTCCAGCGTCGTGCCACCATTCCAATAGTACTAAAGATATCTCAGTCCATTACGGAGGAACCTGTTTTCCATGCACTGCCTCGACTTTCACGCGGAGGATCGACTCCCACCACGCTGGCACGTGGGACAGCCCTGTGGGAAAGCCTCGTGGGAAAACCTCGTGGGAAAGCCTCCAGGGAAAGCCACAGATACCTTGATCCAGGAGATGGAAAGCGTGACACTGCTGCTACAGCTATGGAGGAAAGCGCACGTGCATGCCCCCATTCGAGACGAGGACTTACTCCCCTGGGGAGACTCCAGACGTACCCCAAGATCCATGTCAGCACTGGAGAGGAATCCTCAGGTTCCGGGCCCGACTCCACACAAGGTCTTAGGCCCTGGCATCGAAGGGAGAGGAATCCCGAGAGGCCCGCGAGCAACTCGCATGTGGACTGGCCTTTCCTGAGGCCACCAGAGCGGGTCCCTGAGGTCCCCGTCGTAAGTCGAGAACACCTGCCGCAACTCGAGAAAATCCAGGAGGTTTTGCCCTCCAGGCGAGATGAGGCCCATTTCTGCTGAGGCTTCTCAAGGCTAATCACATCTAAGCTCTGGAACTTCCAAAAGGTCCTTCACACCCTTGCTGCAACTCAAGAAGTTCCCCGACAACCCCGTCTCCGCTCTAGAGGAAGCACGAGGGTCCCGAACACATCCAGAGGAGCCTCGAAGCTCGAGATGAGGGATCCATTCCCTGCTTGTTCGGGAAAGAATTCCCGGCGTTCCCGTCCCATCTCAAGAGGAGGCGTCTCCACACGAATGGCGAGAAGAACTCCAGCATCGTGCCACCATTACAAGAGTCCCGCAGATGTCTCAGTCCATTCCAGAGGAACCTGTTTTCCCTGCACTGCCTCGACATTCACGCCGAGGATCTACTCCCACCACGGTGGCACGTGGGACAGCCCTGTGGGAAAGCCTCGTGGGAAAGCCTCGAGGGAAAGCCACAGATCCCTTGATCCAGGCGATGGGAAGCGTGACACTGCGGCTACAGCTTGGGTGGAATTCGAAAGTGCATGCCCCCATTCGATACGACGACTTACTCCCCTGGTGGAGACTCCAGAGGTACCCCAATATCCATGTCCGAACTGGAGAGGAATCCTCACGTTCCGTGCCCTACTCCACAAAAGGTCTGAGCACCGGGCATCGAAGGGAGAGAAATCCCGAGAGGCCCGCGAGCAACTCGCATAGGGACTGGCCTTTCCTGAGGCCACCAGAGCGGGTCCCTGAGGTCCCTGCCATAAGTCGAGGGCACCTGCCGGAACTCGAGAAAATCCAGGAGATTTTGCCCTCCAGGCGAGATGAGGCCCATTTCCGCTGAGGCTTCTCGAGGCTAATCACACCAAACCTCTGGAACTTCCAAAAGGTCCTTCACACCCTTGCTGCAACTCAAGAAGGTCCCCGACATACCCATGTCCACTCTAGGGGAAGCACGAGGTTCCCACCCACATCCAGAGCAGCCCCGTTTCCGCCTCGTAGCTCGAGATGAGGGATCCTTTCCCTACTTGGTCTGGAAAGAATTCCAGGCGTTCCCGTCGCATCTCAAGAGGAGGTGCTCTTCACAGGAAAGGCGAGAGGAACTCCAGGGTCGTGCCACCATTCCCAGAGTTCCCCAGATTTCTCAGTCCATACCAGAGGAACCTGTTTTCCCTGCACTGCCTCGACTTTCACGCCGAGGATCGACTCCCACCACGTTGGCACGTGGGACAGCCCTGTGGAAATAACTCGTGGGAAAGCTTCATGGGAAATCCTCGAGGAAAAGCCACAGATCCCATGATCGACGCGACAGGAAGCGTGACACTGCTGCTACAGGTCGGAAGGAAAGCGAACATGCATGCCCCCTCTCGAGACGAGGACTCACTCCCCTGGGGAGACTCCAGAAGTACCCCAAGATGCATGTCAGCACTGGAGAGGAATCCTCAGGTCCAACCCCGAGTCTACACAAGGTCCTAGGCCCCGGCATCGACGGAAGAGGAATCCCGAGAGGCCGACGAGCAATTCGAATGGGGACTGGCCAGTCCTGAGGCCACCAGAGCGGGTCCCTGAGGTCCCCATCGTAAGTCGAGAGCACCTGCCGCAACTCGAGAAAATCCAGGAGGTTTGGCCCTCCAGGCGAGATGAGGCCCATTTCCGCTGAGGCTTCTCGGGCTAATCACACCTAACCTCTGGAACTTCCAAAAGGTCCTTCACACCCTTGATGCAACTCAAGAAGTTCCCCGACATACCCGTCTCCACTCCAGAGGAAGCACCTGGGTCTCGTCCACATCCAGAGGAGCCCCGTTTCCGCCTCGTAGCTCGAGATGAGGGATCCTTTCGCTGCTTGGTCGGGAAAGATTTCTGGGAGTAGCCACCGCATCTCAAGAGTAGGCGCTCTCCACAGGAAAGGCGAGAGGAACTCCAGGGTCGTGCCACCATTCCCAGAGTCCCCCAGATGTCTCAGTCCATTCCAGAGGAACCTGTTTTCCTGCACTACCTCGACTTTCACGCCGAGGATCGACTCACACCACGGTGGCACTTGGGACAGCACTGTGGCAAAGCCTCGTGGGAAAGCCACAGATCCCTTGATTCAGGCGATGGGAAGCTTGACACTGCTGCTACCGCTCTGGAGGAAAGCTCACGTGCATGCCCCCATTGGAGACGAGGACTTACTCCCCTGGCGAGACACCAGAAGTACCCCAATATCCATGTCAGCACAGGAGAGGAATCCTCAGGTTCCGAATCTGACTCCACACAAGGTCTTAGGCCCCAGCATCGAAGGGAGAGGAACCCAGAGGGGCCCCCAAGCAACTAGCATGGGGACTGGCCTTTCCTGAGGCCACCAGAGCGGGTCCCTGATGTCACCGCCGTAAGTCGAGAGCACCTGCCGCAACTCTAGAAAATCCAGGACGTTTTGCCCTCCAGGCGAGATGAGGCCCATTTCCGCTGAGGCTTCTCAAGGCTAATCACACCTAATCTCTGGAACTTCCACAAGGTCCTTCACACCCTTACTGCTACTCAAGAAGTTGCCTCACATACCCGTCTCCACTATAGAGGAAGCACGAGGGTCCCGGCCACATCCAGAGGAGACCCGTTTCTGCCTCGTAGATCGAGATGAGGGATTCTTTCGCTGTTTGGTCGGGAAAGAATTCTGGGCATTCCAGTCCCATCTCAAGAGGAGGCGCTCTCCACAGGAAAGGAGAGAGGAACTCCAGCGTCGTGCCACCATTCCAAGAGTCCCCCTGATGTCTCAGTTCATTCCACAGGAACCTGTTTTCCCTGCACTGCCTCGACTTTCACGCCAAGAATCGACTCACACCACGTTGGCACGTGGGACAGCCCTGTGGGAAAGCCTCCTGGGAAAGTCTCGAGGGAACGCCTCGAGTGAAAACCACAGATCCCTTGATCCAGGCGACGGGAAGCGTGACACTGCTGCTACAGCTCTGGAGGAAAGCACACGTGCATGCCCCCATTCGAGACGAGGACTTACTCCCATCGGGAGACTCCAGAAGTATTCCAAGATCCATGTGAGCACTGGAGACGAATCCTCAGTTTCCAGACCTGACACCACTCAAGGTCTTAGGCCCCGTCATCAAAGGGAGAGGAATCCCGAGAGGAACCCGAGCAACTCGCATGGGGACTGGCCTTTCCTGAGGCCACCAGAGCGGGTCTCTGAGGTCCCCGTCGTAAGTCGAGAGTACCTGCCGCAACTCGAGAAAATCCAGGAGGTTTTGCCCTGCAGGCGAGATGAGGCCCATTTCCGCTGAGGCTTCTCGAGATTATTCACACCTAACCTCTGGAACTTCCACAAGGTCATTTACACCCTTGCTGCAACTCAGGAAGTTCCCCGACATAGCCGTCTCCACTCTAAAGGAAGCACGAGGGTCCCGCCCACGTTCAGAGGAGCCCCGTTTTCGCCTCATAGCTCGAAATGAGGGATCCCTTTGCTGCTTGTTCGGGAAAGAATTCTGGGAGTTCCCGTCGCATCTCAAGAGGAAGCGCTCTCCACAGGAAAGGAGAGAGGAACTCCAGGGTCGTGCCACCATTCCCAGAGTCCCCCAGATGTCTCAGTCCATTCCAGAGGAACCTGTTTTCCCTGCACTGCCTCGACTTTCACGCCGAGGATCGACTCCCACCACGGTGGCACGTGGGACAGCCCTGTGGGACAGCCCTGTGGGAAAGCCGCCTGGGAAAGACTCGAGGGAAAGCCACAGATCCCTTGATCAACGCGACGGGAAACGTGACATTGCTGCTACCGCTCTGGAGAAAAGTGCACGAGCATGCCCCCTTTCGAGACGAGGACTTACTCCCCTGGGGAGACTCCAAAAGTACCCCAAGATCCATGTCAGCACTGGAGAGGAATCCTCAGGTTCCGGCCCAGACTCCACACAATGTCCTAGGCCCCGGGATAGAAGGTAGAGGAATCCCGAGAGGCCCCCGATCAACTCGCATGGGGACTTGCCTTTCTTGAGACCACCAGAGCGGGTCCCTGAGGTCCCCGTCGTAAGTCGTGAGCACCTGCCACAATTATAGAAAATCCAGGAGATTTTGCCCTCCAGGCCAGATGAGGCCCATTTCCGTTGAGTCTTCTCAAGGCTAATCACACCTAAACTCTGGAACTTCTAAAAGGTCCTTCACACCCTTGCTGCAACTCAAGAAGTTCCCCGACATACCCGTCTCACTCTAGAGGAAGCACGAAGGTCCCGCCCACATCCAGGGGAGCCCCGTTTCTGCCTCGTTGCTCGAGATGAGGGATCCTTTCCCTGCTTGGTCCAGAAAGAATTCCCAGCGTTCCCGTTGCATCTCAAGAGGAGGCCCTCTCCAAGGAAAGGCGAGAGGAACACCAGGGTCGCGCCACCATTCCGAGTCCTCCAGATGTCTCAGTCCATTCCAGAGGAACCGTTTTTCCCTGCACTGCCTCGACTTTCACGCCGAGGATCGACTCCCACCACGGTGGATCGTGGGACAGCACTGTGGGAAAGCCTCGGGGAAAGCCTCGTGGGAAATCCTCGAGGGAAAGCCACAGATCCCATGATCGACGGGACGGGAAGCGTGACACTGCTGCTACAGTTCGGAAGGAAAGCGCACGTGCATGCCTCCTCTGGAGACGAGGACTCACTTCCCTGGGGAGACTCTCGAAGTACTCCAAGGTACATGTCAGCACTGGAGAGGAATCCTCAGGTCCCGGCCCCGACTCCACACAAGGTTTTAGGCCCCTACATAGAAGGTAGAGGAATCCTGAGAGGCCCCAAATCAACTCGCATGGGGAGTGGCCTTTCCTGAGGCCACAAGAGTGGGTCCCTGAGGTCCCCGTCGTAATTCGAGAGCCCCTGCCGCAACTCGAAAAATTCCAGGAGATTTTGCCCTCCAGGCGAGATGAGTCCCATTTCCGCTTAGGCTTCTCAAGTCTAATCCCATCTAAGCTCTGGAACTTCCAAAAGGTCCTTCACACCCTTGCTGCAACTCAAGAAGTTCCCCGACATCCGCGTCTCCACTCTAGAGGAAGCACGAGGGTCCCGCCCACATCCAGAGGAGCCCCGTTTCCGCCTCGTAGCTCGAGATGAGGGATCCTTTCGCTGCTTGGTCGGGAAAGAATTCTGGGCGTTCCCGTCGCATCTCAAGAGGAGGCGCTCTCCACAGGAAAGGTGAGAGGAACTCCAGCGTCGTGCCACCATTCCAATAGTACTAAAGATATCTCAGTCCATTACGGAGGAACCTGTTTTCCATGCACTGCCTCGACTTTCACGCGGAGGATCGACTCCCACCACGCTGGCACGTGGGACAGCCCTGTGGGAAAGCCTCGTGGGAAAACCTCGTGGGAAAGCCTCCAGGGAAAGCCACAGATACCTTGATCCAGGAGATGGAAAGCGTGACACTGCTGCTACAGCTATGGAGGAAAGCGCACGTGCATGCCCCCATTCGAGACGAGGACTTACTCCCCTGGGGAGACTCCAGACGTACCCCAAGATCCATGTCAGCACTGGAGAGGAATCCTCAGGTTCCGGGCCCGACTCCACACAAGGTCTTAGGCCCTGGCATCGAAGGGAGAGGAATCCCGAGAGGCCCGCGAGCAACTCGCATGTGGACTGGCCTTTCCTGAGGCCACCAGAGCGGGTCCCTGAGGTCCCCGTCGTAAGTCGAGAACACCTGCCGCAACTCGAGAAAATCCAGGAGGTTTTGCCCTCCAGGCGAGATGAGGCCCATTTCTGCTGAGGCTTCTCAAGGCTAATCACATCTAAGCTCTGGAACTTCCAAAAGGTCCTTCACACCCTTGCTGCAACTCAAGAAGTTCCCCGACAACCCCGTCTCCGCTCTAGAGGAAGCACGAGGGTCCCGAACACATCCAGAGGAGCCTCGAAGCTCGAGATGAGGGATCCATTCCCTGCTTGTTCGGGAAAGAATTCCCGGCGTTCCCGTCCCATCTCAAGAGGAGGCGTCTCCACACGAATGGCGAGAAGAACTCCAGCATCGTGCCACCATTACAAGAGTCCCGCAGATGTCTCAGTCCATTCCAGAGGAACCTGTTTTCCCTGCACTGCCTCGACATTCACGCCGAGGATCTACTCCCACCACGGTGGCACGTGGGACAGCCCTGTGGGAAAGCCTCGTGGGAAAGCCTCGAGGGAAAGCCACAGATCCCTTGATCCAGGCGATGGGAAGCGTGACACTGCGGCTACAGCTTGGGTGGAATTCGAAAGTGCATGCCCCCATTCGATACGACGACTTACTCCCCTGGTGGAGACTCCAGAGGTACCCCAATATCCATGTCCGAACTGGAGAGGAATCCTCACGTTCCGTGCCCTACTCCACAAAAGGTCTGAGCACCGGGCATCGAAGGGAGAGAAATCCCGAGAGGCCCGCGAGCAACTCGCATAGGGACTGGCCTTTCCTGAGGCCACCAGAGCGGGTCCCTGAGGTCCCTGCCATAAGTCGAGGGCACCTGCCGGAACTCGAGAAAATCCAGGAGATTTTGCCCTCCAGGCGAGATGAGGCCCATTTCCGCTGAGGCTTCTCGAGGCTAATCACACCAAACCTCTGGAACTTCCAAAAGGTCCTTCACACCCTTGCTGCAACTCAAGAAGGTCCCCGACATACCCATGTCCACTCTAGGGGAAGCACGAGGTTCCCACCCACATCCAGAGCAGCCCCGTTTCCGCCTCGTAGCTCGAGATGAGGGATCCTTTCCCTACTTGGTCTGGAAAGAATTCCAGGCGTTCCCGTCGCATCTCAAGAGGAGGTGCTCTTCACAGGAAAGGCGAGAGGAACTCCAGGGTCGTGCCACCATTCCCAGAGTTCCCCAGATTTCTCAGTCCATACCAGAGGAACCTGTTTTCCCTGCACTGCCTCGACTTTCACGCCGAGGATCGACTCCCACCACGTTGGCACGTGGGACAGCCCTGTGGAAATAACTCGTGGGAAAGCTTCATGGGAAATCCTCGAGGAAAAGCCACAGATCCCATGATCGACGCGACAGGAAGCGTGACACTGCTGCTACAGGTCGGAAGGAAAGCGAACATGCATGCCCCCTCTCGAGACGAGGACTCACTCCCCTGGGGAGACTCCAGAAGTACCCCAAGATGCATGTCAGCACTGGAGAGGAATCCTCAGGTCCAACCCCGAGTCTACACAAGGTCCTAGGCCCCGGCATCGACGGAAGAGGAATCCCGAGAGGCCGACGAGCAATTCGAATGGGGACTGGCCAGTCCTGAGGCCACCAGAGCGGGTCCCTGAGGTCCCCATCGTAAGTCGAGAGCACCTGCCGCAACTCGAGAAAATCCAGGAGGTTTGGCCCTCCAGGCGAGATGAGGCCCATTTCCGCTGAGGCTTCTCGGGCTAATCACACCTAACCTCTGGAACTTCCAAAAGGTCCTTCACACCCTTGATGCAACTCAAGAAGTTCCCCGACATACCCGTCTCCACTCCAGAGGAAGCACCTGGGTCTCGTCCACATCCAGAGGAGCCCCGTTTCCGCCTCGTAGCTCGAGATGAGGGATCCTTTCGCTGCTTGGTCGGGAAAGATTTCTGGGAGTAGCCACCGCATCTCAAGAGTAGGCGCTCTCCACAGGAAAGGCGAGAGGAACTCCAGGGTCGTGCCACCATTCCCAGAGTCCCCCAGATGTCTCAGTCCATTCCAGAGGAACCTGTTTTCCTGCACTACCTCGACTTTCACGCCGAGGATCGACTCACACCACGGTGGCACTTGGGACAGCACTGTGGCAAAGCCTCGTGGGAAAGCCACAGATCCCTTGATTCAGGCGATGGGAAGCTTGACACTGCTGCTACCGCTCTGGAGGAAAGCTCACGTGCATGCCCCCATTGGAGACGAGGACTTACTCCCCTGGCGAGACACCAGAAGTACCCCAATATCCATGTCAGCACAGGAGAGGAATCCTCAGGTTCCGAATCTGACTCCACACAAGGTCTTAGGCCCCAGCATCGAAGGGAGAGGAACCCAGAGGGGCCCCCAAGCAACTAGCATGGGGACTGGCCTTTCCTGAGGCCACCAGAGCGGGTCCCTGATGTCACCGCCGTAAGTCGAGAGCACCTGCCGCAACTCTAGAAAATCCAGGACGTTTTGCCCTCCAGGCGAGATGAGGCCCATTTCCGCTGAGGCTTCTCAAGGCTAATCACACCTAACCTCTGGAACTTCCACAAGGTCCTTCACACCCTTACTGCTACTCAAGAAGTTGCCTCACATACCCGTCTCCACTATAGAGGAAGCACGAGGGTCCCGGCCACATCCAGAGGAGACCCGTTTCTGCCTCGTAGATCGAGATGAGGGATTCTTTCGCTGTTTGGTCGGGAAAGAATTCTGGGCATTCCAGTCCCATCTCAAGAGGAGGCGCTCTCCACAGGAAAGGAGAGAGGAACTCCAGCGTCGTGCCACCATTCCAAGAGTCCCCCTGATGTCTCAGTTCATTCCACAGGAACCTGTTTTCCCTGCACTGCCTCGACTTTCACGCCAAGAATCGACTCACACCACGTTGGCACGTGGGACAGCCCTGTGGGAAAGCCTCCTGGGAAAGTCTCGAGGGAACGCCTCGAGTGAAAACCACAGATCCCTTGATCCAGGCGACGGGAAGCGTGACACTGCTGCTACAGCTCTGGAGGAAAGCACACGTGCATGCCCCCATTCGAGACGAGGACTTACTCCCATCGGGAGACTCCAGAAGTATTCCAAGATCCATGTGAGCACTGGAGACGAATCCTCAGTTTCCAGACCTGACACCACTCAAGGTCTTAGGCCCCGTCATCAAAGGGAGAGGAATCCCGAGAGGAACCCGAGCAACTCGCATGGGGACTGGCCTTTCCTGAGGCCACCAGAGCGGGTCTCTGAGGTCCCCGTCGTAAGTCGAGAGTACCTGCCGCAACTCGAGAAAATCCAGGAGGTTTTGCCCTGCAGGCGAGATGAGGCCCATTTCCGCTGAGGCTTCTCGAGATTATTCACACCTAACCTCTGGAACTTCCACAAGGTCATTTACACCCTTGCTGCAACTCAGGAAGTTCCCCGACATAGCCGTCTCCACTCTAAAGGAAGCACGAGGGTCCCGCCCACGTTCAGAGGAGCCCCGTTTTCGCCTCATAGCTCGAAATGAGGGATCCCTTTGCTGCTTGTTCGGGAAAGAATTCTGGGAGTTCCCGTCGCATCTCAAGAGGAAGCGCTCTCCACAGGAAAGGAGAGAGGAACTCCAGGGTCGTGCCACCATTCCCAGAGTCCCCCAGATGTCTCAGTCCATTCCAGAGGAACCTGTTTTCCCTGCACTGCCTCGACTTTCACGCCGAGGATCGACTCCCACCACGGTGGCACGTGGGACAGCCCTGTGGGACAGCCCTGTGGGAAAGCCGCCTGGGAAAGACTCGAGGGAAAGCCACAGATCCCTTGATCAACGCGACGGGAAACGTGACATTGCTGCTACCGCTCTGGAGAAAAGTGCACGAGCATGCCCCCTTTCGAGACGAGGACTTACTCCCCTGGGGAGACTCCAAAAGTACCCCAAGATCCATGTCAGCACTGGAGAGGAATCCTCAGGTTCCGGCCCAGACTCCACACAATGTCCTAGGCCCCGGGATAGAAGGTAGAGGAATCCCGAGAGGCCCCCGATCAACTCGCATGGGGACTTGCCTTTCTTGAGACCACCAGAGCGGGTCCCTGAGGTCCCCGTCGTAAGTCGTGAGCACCTGCCACAATTATAGAAAATCCAGGAGATTTTGCCCTCCAGGCCAGATGAGGCCCATTTCCGTTGAGTCTTCTCAAGGCTAATCACACCTAAACTCTGGAACTTCTAAAAGGTCCTTCACACCCTTGCTGCAACTCAAGAAGTTCCCCGACATACCCGTCTCACTCTAGAGGAAGCACGAAGGTCCCGCCCACATCCAGGGGAGCCCCGTTTCTGCCTCGTTGCTCGAGATGAGGGATCCTTTCCCTGCTTGGTCCAGAAAGAATTCCCAGCGTTCCCGTTGCATCTCAAGAGGAGGCCCTCTCCAAGGAAAGGCGAGAGGAACACCAGGGTCGCGCCACCATTCCGAGTCCTCCAGATGTCTCAGTCCATTCCAGAGGAACCGTTTTTCCCTGCACTGCCTCGACTTTCACGCCGAGGATCGACTCCCACCACGGTGGATCGTGGGACAGCACTGTGGGAAAGCCTCGGGGAAAGCCTCGTGGGAAATCCTCGAGGGAAAGCCACAGATCCCATGATCGACGGGACGGGAAGCGTGACACTGCTGCTACAGTTCGGAAGGAAAGCGCACGTGCATGCCTCCTCTGGAGACGAGGACTCACTTCCCTGGGGAGACTCTCGAAGTACTCCAAGGTACATGTCAGCACTGGAGAGGAATCCTCAGGTCCCGGCCCCGACTCCACACAAGGTTTTAGGCCCCTACATAGAAGGTAGAGGAATCCTGAGAGGCCCCAAATCAACTCGCATGGGGAGTGGCCTTTCCTGAGGCCACAAGAGTGGGTCCCTGAGGTCCCCGTCGTAATTCGAGAGCCCCTGCCGCAACTCGAAAAAATCCAGGAGATTTTGCCCTCCAGGCGAGATGAGTCCCATTTCCGCTTAGGCTTCTCAAGTCTAATCCCATCTAAGCTCTGGAACTTCCAAAAGGTCCTTCACACCCTTGCTGCAACTCAAGAAGTTCCCCGACATCCCCGTCTCCACTCTAGAGGAAGCACGAGGGTCCCGCCCACATCCAGAGGAGCCCCGTTTCCGCCTCGTAGCTCGAGATGAGGGATCCTTTCGCTGCTTGGTCGGGAAAGAATTCTGGGCGTTCCCGTCGCATCTCAAGAGGAGGCGCTCTCCACAGGAAAGGTGAGAGGAACTCCAGCGTCGTGCCACCATTCCAATAGTACTAAAGATATCTCAGTCCATTACGGAGGAACCTGTTTTCCATGCACTGCCTCGACTTTCACGCGGAGGATCGACTCCCACCACGCTGGCACGTGGGACAGCCCTGTGGGAAAGCCTCGTGGGAAAACCTCGTGGGAAAGCCTCCAGGGAAAGCCACAGATACCTTGATCCAGGAGATGGAAAGCGTGACACTGCTGCTACAGCTATGGAGGAAAGCGCACGTGCATGCCCCCATTCGAGACGAGGACTTACTCCCCTGGGGAGACTCCAGACGTACCCCAAGATCCATGTCAGCACTGGAGAGGAATCCTCAGGTTCCGGGCCCGACTCCACACAAGGTCTTAGGCCCTGGCATCGAAGGGAGAGGAATCCCGAGAGGCCCGCGAGCAACTCGCATGTGGACTGGCCTTTCCTGAGGCCACCAGAGCGGGTCCCTGAGGTCCCCGTCGTAAGTCGAGAACACCTGCCGCAACTCGAGAAAATCCAGGAGGTTTTGCCCTCCAGGCGAGATGAGGCCCATTTCTGCTGAGGCTTCTCAAGGCTAATCACATCTAAGCTCTGGAACTTCCAAAAGGTCCTTCACACCCTTGCTGCAACTCAAGAAGTTCCCCGACAACCCCGTCTCCGCTCTAGAGGAAGCACGAGGGTCCCGAACACATCCAGAGGAGCCTCGAAGCTCGAGATGAGGGATCCATTCCCTGCTTGTTCGGGAAAGAATTCCCGGCGTTCCCGTCCCATCTCAAGAGGAGGCGTCTCCACACGAATGGCGAGAAGAACTCCAGCATCGTGCCACCATTACAAGAGTCCCGCAGATGTCTCAGTCCATTCCAGAGGAACCTGTTTTCCCTGCACTGCCTCGACATTCACGCCGAGGATCTACTCCCACCACGGTGGCACGTGGGACAGCCCTGTGGGAAAGCCTCGTGGGAAAGCCTCGAGGGAAAGCCACAGATCCCTTGATCCAGGCGATGGGAAGCGTGACACTGCGGCTACAGCTTGGGTGGAATTCGAAAGTGCATGCCCCCATTCGATACGACGACTTACTCCCCTGGTGGAGACTCCAGAGGTACCCCAATATCCATGTCCGAACTGGAGAGGAATCCTCACGTTCCGTGCCCTACTCCACAAAAGGTCTGAGCACCGGGCATCGAAGGGAGAGAAATCCCGAGAGGCCCGCGAGCAACTCGCATAGGGACTGGCCTTTCCTGAGGCCACCAGAGCGGGTCCCTGAGGTCCCTGCCATAAGTCGAGGGCACCTGCCGGAACTCGAGAAAATCCAGGAGATTTTGCCCTCCAGGCGAGATGAGGCCCATTTCCGCTGAGGCTTCTCGAGGCTAATCACACCAAACCTCTGGAACTTCCAAAAGGTCCTTCACACCCTTGCTGCAACTCAAGAAGGTCCCCGACATACCCATGTCCACTCTAGGGGAAGCACGAGGTTCCCACCCACATCCAGAGCAGCCCCGTTTCCGCCTCGTAGCTCGAGATGAGGGATCCTTTCCCTACTTGGTCTGGAAAGAATTCCAGGCGTTCCCGTCGCATCTCAAGAGGAGGTGCTCTTCACAGGAAAGGCGAGAGGAACTCCAGGGTCGTGCCACCATTCCCAGAGTTCCCCAGATTTCTCAGTCCATACCAGAGGAACCTGTTTTCCCTGCACTGCCTCGACTTTCACGCCGAGGATCGACTCCCACCACGTTGGCACGTGGGACAGCCCTGTGGAAATAACTCGTGGGAAAGCTTCATGGGAAATCCTCGAGGAAAAGCCACAGATCCCATGATCGACGCGACAGGAAGCGTGACACTGCTGCTACAGGTCGGAAGGAAAGCGAACATGCATGCCCCCTCTCGAGACGAGGACTCACTCCCCTGGGGAGACTCCAGAAGTACCCCAAGATGCATGTCAGCACTGGAGAGGAATCCTCAGGTCCAACCCCGAGTCTACACAAGGTCCTAGGCCCCGGCATCGACGGAAGAGGAATCCCGAGAGGCCGACGAGCAATTCGAATGGGGACTGGCCAGTCCTGAGGCCACCAGAGCGGGTCCCTGAGGTCCCCATCGTAAGTCGAGAGCACCTGCCGCAACTCGAGAAAATCCAGGAGGTTTGGCCCTCCAGGCGAGATGAGGCCCATTTCCGCTGAGGCTTCTCGGGCTAATCACACCTAACCTCTGGAACTTCCAAAAGGTCCTTCACACCCTTGATGCAACTCAAGAAGTTCCCCGACATACCCGTCTCCACTCCAGAGGAAGCACCTGGGTCTCGTCCACATCCAGAGGAGCCCCGTTTCCGCCTCGTAGCTCGAGATGAGGGATCCTTTCGCTGCTTGGTCGGGAAAGATTTCTGGGAGTAGCCACCGCATCTCAAGAGTAGGCGCTCTCCACAGGAAAGGCGAGAGGAACTCCAGGGTCGTGCCACCATTCCCAGAGTCCCCCAGATGTCTCAGTCCATTCCAGAGGAACCTGTTTTCCTGCACTACCTCGACTTTCACGCCGAGGATCGACTCACACCACGGTGGCACTTGGGACAGCACTGTGGCAAAGCCTCGTGGGAAAGCCACAGATCCCTTGATTCAGGCGATGGGAAGCTTGACACTGCTGCTACCGCTCTGGAGGAAAGCTCACGTGCATGCCCCCATTGGAGACGAGGACTTACTCCCCTGGCGAGACACCAGAAGTACCCCAATATCCATGTCAGCACAGGAGAGGAATCCTCAGGTTCCGAATCTGACTCCACACAAGGTCTTAGGCCCCAGCATCGAAGGGAGAGGAACCCAGAGGGGCCCCCAAGCAACTAGCATGGGGACTGGCCTTTCCTGAGGCCACCAGAGCGGGTCCCTGATGTCACCGCCGTAAGTCGAGAGCACCTGCCGCAACTCTAGAAAATCCAGGACGTTTTGCCCTCCAGGCGAGATGAGGCCCATTTCCGCTGAGGCTTCTCAAGGCTAATCACACCTAACCTCTGGAACTTCCACAAGGTCCTTCACACCCTTACTGCTACTCAAGAAGTTGCCTCACATACCCGTCTCCACTATAGAGGAAGCACGAGGGTCCCGGCCACATCCAGAGGAGACCCGTTTCTGCCTCGTAGATCGAGATGAGGGATTCTTTCGCTGTTTGGTCGGGAAAGAATTCTGGGCATTCCAGTCCCATCTCAAGAGGAGGCGCTCTCCACAGGAAAGGAGAGAGGAACTCCAGCGTCGTGCCACCATTCCAAGAGTCCCCCTGATGTCTCAGTTCATTCCACAGGAACCTGTTTTCCCTGCACTGCCTCGACTTTCACGCCAAGAATCGACTCACACCACGTTGGCACGTGGGACAGCCCTGTGGGAAAGCCTCCTGGGAAAGTCTCGAGGGAACGCCTCGAGTGAAAACCACAGATCCCTTGATCCAGGCGACGGGAAGCGTGACACTGCTGCTACAGCTCTGGAGGAAAGCACACGTGCATGCCCCCATTCGAGACGAGGACTTACTCCCATCGGGAGACTCCAGAAGTATTCCAAGATCCATGTGAGCACTGGAGACGAATCCTCAGTTTCCAGACCTGACACCACTCAAGGTCTTAGGCCCCGTCATCAAAGGGAGAGGAATCCCGAGAGGAACCCGAGCAACTCGCATGGGGACTGGCCTTTCCTGAGGCCACCAGAGCGGGTCTCTGAGGTCCCCGTCGTAAGTCGAGAGTACCTGCCGCAACTCGAGAAAATCCAGGAGGTTTTGCCCTGCAGGCGAGATGAGGCCCATTTCCGCTGAGGCTTCTCGAGATTATTCACACCTAACCTCTGGAACTTCCACAAGGTCATTTACACCCTTGCTGCAACTCAGGAAGTTCCCCGACATAGCCGTCTCCACTCTAAAGGAAGCACGAGGGTCCCGCCCACGTTCAGAGGAGCCCCGTTTTCGCCTCATAGCTCGAAATGAGGGATCCCTTTGCTGCTTGTTCGGGAAAGAATTCTGGGAGTTCCCGTCGCATCTCAAGAGGAAGCGCTCTCCACAGGAAAGGAGAGAGGAACTCCAGGGTCGTGCCACCATTCCCAGAGTCCCCCAGATGTCTCAGTCCATTCCAGAGGAACCTGTTTTCCCTGCACTGCCTCGACTTTCACGCCGAGGATCGACTCCCACCACGGTGGCACGTGGGACAGCCCTGTGGGACAGCCCTGTGGGAAAGCCGCCTGGGAAAGACTCGAGGGAAAGCCACAGATCCCTTGATCAACGCGACGGGAAACGTGACATTGCTGCTACCGCTCTGGAGAAAAGTGCACGAGCATGCCCCCTTTCGAGACGAGGACTTACTCCCCTGGGGAGACTCCAAAAGTACCCCAAGATCCATGTCAGCACTGGAGAGGAATCCTCAGGTTCCGGCCCAGACTCCACACAATGTCCTAGGCCCCGGGATAGAAGGTAGAGGAATCCCGAGAGGCCCCCGATCAACTCGCATGGGGACTTGCCTTTCTTGAGACCACCAGAGCGGGTCCCTGAGGTCCCCGTCGTAAGTCGTGAGCACCTGCCACAATTATAGAAAATCCAGGAGATTTTGCCCTCCAGGCCAGATGAGGCCCATTTCCGTTGAGTCTTCTCAAGGCTAATCACACCTAAACTCTGGAACTTCTAAAAGGTCCTTCACACCCTTGCTGCAACTCAAGAAGTTCCCCGACATACCCGTCTCACTCTAGAGGAAGCACGAAGGTCCCGCCCACATCCAGGGGAGCCCCGTTTCTGCCTCGTTGCTCGAGATGAGGGATCCTTTCCCTGCTTGGTCCAGAAAGAATTCCCAGCGTTCCCGTTGCATCTCAAGAGGAGGCCCTCTCCAAGGAAAGGCGAGAGGAACACCAGGGTCGCGCCACCATTCCGAGTCCTCCAGATGTCTCAGTCCATTCCAGAGGAACCGTTTTTCCCTGCACTGCCTCGACTTTCACGCCGAGGATCGACTCCCACCACGGTGGATCGTGGGACAGCACTGTGGGAAAGCCTCGGGGAAAGCCTCGTGGGAAATCCTCGAGGGAAAGCCACAGATCCCATGATCGACGGGACGGGAAGCGTGACACTGCTGCTACAGTTCGGAAGGAAAGCGCACGTGCATGCCTCCTCTGGAGACGAGGACTCACTTCCCTGGGGAGACTCTCGAAGTACTCCAAGGTACATGTCAGCACTGGAGAGGAATCCTCAGGTCCCGGCCCCGACTCCACACAAGGTTTTAGGCCCCTACATAGAAGGTAGAGGAATCCTGAGAGGCCCCAAATCAACTCGCATGGGGAGTGGCCTTTCCTGAGGCCACAAGAGTGGGTCCCTGAGGTCCCCGTCGTAATTCGAGAGCCCCTGCCGCAACTCGAAAAATTCCAGGAGATTTTGCCCTCCAGGCGAGATGAGTCCCATTTCCGCTTAGGCTTCTCAAGTCTAATCCCATCTAAGCTCTGGAACTTCCAAAAGGTCCTTCACACCCTTGCTGCAACTCAAGAAGTTCCCCGACATCCCCGTCTCCACTCTAGAGGAAGCACGAGGGTCCCGCCCACATCCAGAGGAGCCCCGTTTCCGCCTCGTAGCTCGAGATGAGGGATCCTTTCGCTGCTTGGTCGGGAAAGAATTCTGGGCGTTCCCGTCGCATCTCAAGAGGAGGCGCTCTCCACAGGAAAGGTGAGAGGAACTCCAGCGTCGTGCCACCATTCCAATAGTACTAAAGATATCTCAGTCCATTACGGAGGAACCTGTTTTCCATGCACTGCCTCGACTTTCACGCGGAGGATCGACTCCCACCACGCTGGCACGTGGGACAGCCCTGTGGGAAAGCCTCGTGGGAAAACCTCGTGGGAAAGCCTCCAGGGAAAGCCACAGATACCTTGATCCAGGAGATGGAAAGCGTGACACTGCTGCTACAGCTATGGAGGAAAGCGCACGTGCATGCCCCCATTCGAGACGAGGACTTACTCCCCTGGGGAGACTCCAGACGTACCCCAAGATCCATGTCAGCACTGGAGAGGAATCCTCAGGTTCCGGGCCCGACTCCACACAAGGTCTTAGGCCCTGGCATCGAAGGGAGAGGAATCCCGAGAGGCCCGCGAGCAACTCGCATGTGGACTGGCCTTTCCTGAGGCCACCAGAGCGGGTCCCTGAGGTCCCCGTCGTAAGTCGAGAACACCTGCCGCAACTCGAGAAAATCCAGGAGGTTTTGCCCTCCAGGCGAGATGAGGCCCATTTCTGCTGAGGCTTCTCAAGGCTAATCACATCTAAGCTCTGGAACTTCCAAAAGGTCCTTCACACCCTTGCTGCAACTCAAGAAGTTCCCCGACAACCCCGTCTCCGCTCTAGAGGAAGCACGAGGGTCCCGAACACATCCAGAGGAGCCTCGAAGCTCGAGATGAGGGATCCATTCCCTGCTTGTTCGGGAAAGAATTCCCGGCGTTCCCGTCCCATCTCAAGAGGAGGCGTCTCCACACGAATGGCGAGAAGAACTCCAGCATCGTGCCACCATTACAAGAGTCCCGCAGATGTCTCAGTCCATTCCAGAGGAACCTGTTTTCCCTGCACTGCCTCGACATTCACGCCGAGGATCTACTCCCACCACGGTGGCACGTGGGACAGCCCTGTGGGAAAGCCTCGTGGGAAAGCCTCGAGGGAAAGCCACAGATCCCTTGATCCAGGCGATGGGAAGCGTGACACTGCGGCTACAGCTTGGGTGGAATTCGAAAGTGCATGCCCCCATTCGATACGACGACTTACTCCCCTGGTGGAGACTCCAGAGGTACCCCAATATCCATGTCCGAACTGGAGAGGAATCCTCACGTTCCGTGCCCTACTCCACAAAAGGTCTGAGCACCGGGCATCGAAGGGAGAGAAATCCCGAGAGGCCCGCGAGCAACTCGCATAGGGACTGGCCTTTCCTGAGGCCACCAGAGCGGGTCCCTGAGGTCCCTGCCATAAGTCGAGGGCACCTGCCGGAACTCGAGAAAATCCAGGAGATTTTGCCCTCCAGGCGAGATGAGGCCCATTTCCGCTGAGGCTTCTCGAGGCTAATCACACCAAACCTCTGGAACTTCCAAAAGGTCCTTCACACCCTTGCTGCAACTCAAGAAGGTCCCCGACATACCCATGTCCACTCTAGGGGAAGCACGAGGTTCCCACCCACATCCAGAGCAGCCCCGTTTCCGCCTCGTAGCTCGAGATGAGGGATCCTTTCCCTACTTGGTCTGGAAAGAATTCCAGGCGTTCCCGTCGCATCTCAAGAGGAGGTGCTCTTCACAGGAAAGGCGAGAGGAACTCCAGGGTCGTGCCACCATTCCCAGAGTTCCCCAGATTTCTCAGTCCATACCAGAGGAACCTGTTTTCCCTGCACTGCCTCGACTTTCACGCCGAGGATCGACTCCCACCACGTTGGCACGTGGGACAGCCCTGTGGAAATAACTCGTGGGAAAGCTTCATGGGAAATCCTCGAGGAAAAGCCACAGATCCCATGATCGACGCGACAGGAAGCGTGACACTGCTGCTACAGGTCGGAAGGAAAGCGAACATGCATGCCCCCTCTCGAGACGAGGACTCACTCCCCTGGGGAGACTCCAGAAGTACCCCAAGATGCATGTCAGCACTGGAGAGGAATCCTCAGGTCCAACCCCGAGTCTACACAAGGTCCTAGGCCCCGGCATCGACGGAAGAGGAATCCCGAGAGGCCGACGAGCAATTCGAATGGGGACTGGCCAGTCCTGAGGCCACCAGAGCGGGTCCCTGAGGTCCCCATCGTAAGTCGAGAGCACCTGCCGCAACTCGAGAAAATCCAGGAGGTTTGGCCCTCCAGGCGAGATGAGGCCCATTTCCGCTGAGGCTTCTCGGGCTAATCACACCTAACCTCTGGAACTTCCAAAAGGTCCTTCACACCCTTGATGCAACTCAAGAAGTTCCCCGACATACCCGTCTCCACTCCAGAGGAAGCACCTGGGTCTCGTCCACATCCAGAGGAGCCCCGTTTCCGCCTCGTAGCTCGAGATGAGGGATCCTTTCGCTGCTTGGTCGGGAAAGATTTCTGGGAGTAGCCACCGCATCTCAAGAGTAGGCGCTCTCCACAGGAAAGGCGAGAGGAACTCCAGGGTCGTGCCACCATTCCCAGAGTCCCCCAGATGTCTCAGTCCATTCCAGAGGAACCTGTTTTCCTGCACTACCTCGACTTTCACGCCGAGGATCGACTCACACCACGGTGGCACTTGGGACAGCACTGTGGCAAAGCCTCGTGGGAAAGCCACAGATCCCTTGATTCAGGCGATGGGAAGCTTGACACTGCTGCTACCGCTCTGGAGGAAAGCTCACGTGCATGCCCCCATTGGAGACGAGGACTTACTCCCCTGGCGAGACACCAGAAGTACCCCAATATCCATGTCAGCACAGGAGAGGAATCCTCAGGTTCCGAATCTGACTCCACACAAGGTCTTAGGCCCCAGCATCGAAGGGAGAGGAACCCAGAGGGGCCCCCAAGCAACTAGCATGGGGACTGGCCTTTCCTGAGGCCACCAGAGCGGGTCCCTGATGTCACCGCCGTAAGTCGAGAGCACCTGCCGCAACTCTAGAAAATCCAGGACGTTTTGCCCTCCAGGCGAGATGAGGCCCATTTCCGCTGAGGCTTCTCAAGGCTAATCACACCTAACCTCTGGAACTTCCACAAGGTCCTTCACACCCTTACTGCTACTCAAGAAGTTGCCTCACATACCCGTCTCCACTATAGAGGAAGCACGAGGGTCCCGGCCACATCCAGAGGAGACCCGTTTCTGCCTCGTAGATCGAGATGAGGGATTCTTTCGCTGTTTGGTCGGGAAAGAATTCTGGGCATTCCAGTCCCATCTCAAGAGGAGGCGCTCTCCACAGGAAAGGAGAGAGGAACTCCAGCGTCGTGCCACCATTCCAAGAGTCCCCCTGATGTCTCAGTTCATTCCACAGGAACCTGTTTTCCCTGCACTGCCTCGACTTTCACGCCAAGAATCGACTCACACCACGTTGGCACGTGGGACAGCCCTGTGGGAAAGCCTCCTGGGAAAGTCTCGAGGGAACGCCTCGAGTGAAAACCACAGATCCCTTGATCCAGGCGACGGGAAGCGTGACACTGCTGCTACAGCTCTGGAGGAAAGCACACGTGCATGCCCCCATTCGAGACGAGGACTTACTCCCATCGGGAGACTCCAGAAGTATTCCAAGATCCATGTGAGCACTGGAGACGAATCCTCAGTTTCCAGACCTGACACCACTCAAGGTCTTAGGCCCCGTCATCAAAGGGAGAGGAATCCCGAGAGGAACCCGAGCAACTCGCATGGGGACTGGCCTTTCCTGAGGCCACCAGAGCGGGTCTCTGAGGTCCCCGTCGTAAGTCGAGAGTACCTGCCGCAACTCGAGAAAATCCAGGAGGTTTTGCCCTGCAGGCGAGATGAGGCCCATTTCCGCTGAGGCTTCTCGAGATTATTCACACCTAACCTCTGGAACTTCCACAAGGTCATTTACACCCTTGCTGCAACTCAGGAAGTTCCCCGACATAGCCGTCTCCACTCTAAAGGAAGCACGAGGGTCCCGCCCACGTTCAGAGGAGCCCCGTTTTCGCCTCATAGCTCGAAATGAGGGATCCCTTTGCTGCTTGTTCGGGAAAGAATTCTGGGAGTTCCCGTCGCATCTCAAGAGGAAGCGCTCTCCACAGGAAAGGAGAGAGGAACTCCAGGGTCGTGCCACCATTCCCAGAGTCCCCCAGATGTCTCAGTCCATTCCAGAGGAACCTGTTTTCCCTGCACTGCCTCGACTTTCACGCCGAGGATCGACTCCCACCACGGTGGCACGTGGGACAGCCCTGTGGGACAGCCCTGTGGGAAAGCCGCCTGGGAAAGACTCGAGGGAAAGCCACAGATCCCTTGATCAACGCGACGGGAAACGTGACATTGCTGCTACCGCTCTGGAGAAAAGTGCACGAGCATGCCCCCTTTCGAGACGAGGACTTACTCCCCTGGGGAGACTCCAAAAGTACCCCAAGATCCATGTCAGCACTGGAGAGGAATCCTCAGGTTCCGGCCCAGACTCCACACAATGTCCTAGGCCCCGGGATAGAAGGTAGAGGAATCCCGAGAGGCCCCCGATCAACTCGCATGGGGACTTGCCTTTCTTGAGACCACCAGAGCGGGTCCCTGAGGTCCCCGTCGTAAGTCGTGAGCACCTGCCACAATTATAGAAAATCCAGGAGATTTTGCCCTCCAGGCCAGATGAGGCCCATTTCCGTTGAGTCTTCTCAAGGCTAATCACACCTAAACTCTGGAACTTCTAAAAGGTCCTTCACACCCTTGCTGCAACTCAAGAAGTTCCCCGACATACCCGTCTCACTCTAGAGGAAGCACGAAGGTCCCGCCCACATCCAGGGGAGCCCCGTTTCTGCCTCGTTGCTCGAGATGAGGGATCCTTTCCCTGCTTGGTCCAGAAAGAATTCCCAGCGTTCCCGTTGCATCTCAAGAGGAGGCCCTCTCCAAGGAAAGGCGAGAGGAACACCAGGGTCGCGCCACCATTCCGAGTCCTCCAGATGTCTCAGTCCATTCCAGAGGAACCGTTTTTCCCTGCACTGCCTCGACTTTCACGCCGAGGATCGACTCCCACCACGGTGGATCGTGGGACAGCACTGTGGGAAAGCCTCGGGGAAAGCCTCGTGGGAAATCCTCGAGGGAAAGCCACAGATCCCATGATCGACGGGACGGGAAGCGTGACACTGCTGCTACAGTTCGGAAGGAAAGCGCACGTGCATGCCTCCTCTGGAGACGAGGACTCACTTCCCTGGGGAGACTCTCGAAGTACTCCAAGGTACATGTCAGCACTGGAGAGGAATCCTCAGGTCCCGGCCCCGACTCCACACAAGGTTTTAGGCCCCTACATAGAAGGTAGAGGAATCCTGAGAGGCCCCAAATCAACTCGCATGGGGAGTGGCCTTTCCTGAGGCCACAAGAGTGGGTCCCTGAGGTCCCCGTCGTAATTCGAGAGCCCCTGCCGCAACTCGAAAAAATCCAGGAGATTTTGCCCTCCAGGCGAGATGAGTCCCATTTCCGCTTAGGCTTCTCAAGTCTAATCCCATCTAAGCTCTGGAACTTCCAAAAGGTCCTTCACACCCTTGCTGCAACTCAAGAAGTTCCCCGACATCCCCGTCTCCACTCTAGAGGAAGCACGAGGGTCCCGCCCACATCCAGAGGAGCCCCGTTTCCGCCTCGTAGCTCGAGATGAGGGATCCTTTCCCTGCTTGGTCGGGAAAGAATTCTGGGCGTTCCCGTCGCATCTCAAGAGGAGGCGCTCTCCACAGGAAAGGTGAGAGGAACTCCAGCGTCGTGCCACCATTCCAATAGTACTAAAGATATCTCAGTCCATTACGGAGGAACCTGTTTTCCATGCACTGCCTCGACTTTCACGCGGAGGATCGACTCCCACCACGCTGGCACGTGGGACAGCCCTGTGGGAAAGCCTCGTGGGAAAACCTCGTGGGAAAGCCTCCAGGGAAAGCCACAGATACCTTGATCCAGGAGATGGAAAGCGTGACACTGCTGCTACAGCTATGGAGGAAAGCGCACGTGCATGCCCCCATTCGAGACGAGGACTTACTCCCCTGGGGAGACTCCAGACGTACCCCAAGATCCATGTCAGCACTGGAGAGGAATCCTCAGGTTCCGGGCCCGACTCCACACAAGGTCTTAGGCCCTGGCATCGAAGGGAGAGGAATCCCGAGAGGCCCGCGAGCAACTCGCATGTGGACTGGCCTTTCCTGAGGCCACCAGAGCGGGTCCCTGAGGTCCCCGTCGTAAGTCGAGAACACCTGCCGCAACTCGAGAAAATCCAGGAGGTTTTGCCCTCCAGGCGAGATGAGGCCCATTTCTGCTGAGGCTTCTCAAGGCTAATCACATCTAAGCTCTGGAACTTCCAAAAGGTCCTTCACACCCTTGCTGCAACTCAAGAAGTTCCCCGACAACCCCGTCTCCGCTCTAGAGGAAGCACGAGGGTCCCGAACACATCCAGAGGAGCCTCGAAGCTCGAGATGAGGGATCCATTCCCTGCTTGTTCGGGAAAGAATTCCCGGCGTTCCCGTCCCATCTCAAGAGGAGGCGTCTCCACACGAATGGCGAGAAGAACTCCAGCATCGTGCCACCATTACAAGAGTCCCGCAGATGTCTCAGTCCATTCCAGAGGAACCTGTTTTCCCTGCACTGCCTCGACATTCACGCCGAGGATCTACTCCCACCACGGTGGCACGTGGGACAGCCCTGTGGGAAAGCCTCGTGGGAAAGCCTCGAGGGAAAGCCACAGATCCCTTGATCCAGGCGATGGGAAGCGTGACACTGCGGCTACAGCTTGGGTGGAATTCGAAAGTGCATGCCCCCATTCGATACGACGACTTACTCCCCTGGTGGAGACTCCAGAGGTACCCCAATATCCATGTCCGAACTGGAGAGGAATCCTCACGTTCCGTGCCCTACTCCACAAAAGGTCTGAGCACCGGGCATCGAAGGGAGAGAAATCCCGAGAGGCCCGCGAGCAACTCGCATAGGGACTGGCCTTTCCTGAGGCCACCAGAGCGGGTCCCTGAGGTCCCTGCCATAAGTCGAGGGCACCTGCCGGAACTCGAGAAAATCCAGGAGATTTTGCCCTCCAGGCGAGATGAGGCCCATTTCCGCTGAGGCTTCTCGAGGCTAATCACACCAAACCTCTGGAACTTCCAAAAGGTCCTTCACACCCTTGCTGCAACTCAAGAAGGTCCCCGACATACCCATGTCCACTCTAGGGGAAGCACGAGGTTCCCACCCACATCCAGAGCAGCCCCGTTTCCGCCTCGTAGCTCGAGATGAGGGATCCTTTCCCTACTTGGTCTGGAAAGAATTCCAGGCGTTCCCGTCGCATCTCAAGAGGAGGTGCTCTTCACAGGAAAGGCGAGAGGAACTCCAGGGTCGTGCCACCATTCCCAGAGTTCCCCAGATTTCTCAGTCCATACCAGAGGAACCTGTTTTCCCTGCACTGCCTCGACTTTCACGCCGAGGATCGACTCCCACCACGTTGGCACGTGGGACAGCCCTGTGGAAATAACTCGTGGGAAAGCTTCATGGGAAATCCTCGAGGAAAAGCCACAGATCCCATGATCGACGCGACAGGAAGCGTGACACTGCTGCTACAGGTCGGAAGGAAAGCGAACATGCATGCCCCCTCTCGAGACGAGGACTCACTCCCCTGGGGAGACTCCAGAAGTACCCCAAGATGCATGTCAGCACTGGAGAGGAATCCTCAGGTCCAACCCCGAGTCTACACAAGGTCCTAGGCCCCGGCATCGACGGAAGAGGAATCCCGAGAGGCCGACGAGCAATTCGAATGGGGACTGGCCAGTCCTGAGGCCACCAGAGCGGGTCCCTGAGGTCCCCATCGTAAGTCGAGAGCACCTGCCGCAACTCGAGAAAATCCAGGAGGTTTGGCCCTCCAGGCGAGATGAGGCCCATTTCCGCTGAGGCTTCTCGGGCTAATCACACCTAACCTCTGGAACTTCCAAAAGGTCCTTCACACCCTTGATGCAACTCAAGAAGTTCCCCGACATACCCGTCTCCACTCCAGAGGAAGCACCTGGGTCTCGTCCACATCCAGAGGAGCCCCGTTTCCGCCTCGTAGCTCGAGATGAGGGATCCTTTCGCTGCTTGGTCGGGAAAGATTTCTGGGAGTAGCCACCGCATCTCAAGAGTAGGCGCTCTCCACAGGAAAGGCGAGAGGAACTCCAGGGTCGTGCCACCATTCCCAGAGTCCCCCAGATGTCTCAGTCCATTCCAGAGGAACCTGTTTTCCTGCACTACCTCGACTTTCACGCCGAGGATCGACTCACACCACGGTGGCACTTGGGACAGCACTGTGGCAAAGCCTCGTGGGAAAGCCACAGATCCCTTGATTCAGGCGATGGGAAGCTTGACACTGCTGCTACCGCTCTGGAGGAAAGCTCACGTGCATGCCCCCATTGGAGACGAGGACTTACTCCCCTGGCGAGACACCAGAAGTACCCCAATATCCATGTCAGCACAGGAGAGGAATCCTCAGGTTCCGAATCTGACTCCACACAAGGTCTTAGGCCCCAGCATCGAAGGGAGAGGAACCCAGAGGGGCCCCCAAGCAACTAGCATGGGGACTGGCCTTTCCTGAGGCCACCAGAGCGGGTCCCTGATGTCACCGCCGTAAGTCGAGAGCACCTGCCGCAACTCTAGAAAATCCAGGACGTTTTGCCCTCCAGGCGAGATGAGGCCCATTTCCGCTGAGGCTTCTCAAGGCTAATCACACCTAACCTCTGGAACTTCCACAAGGTCCTTCACACCCTTACTGCTACTCAAGAAGTTGCCTCACATACCCGTCTCCACTATAGAGGAAGCACGAGGGTCCCGGCCACATCCAGAGGAGACCCGTTTCTGCCTCGTAGATCGAGATGAGGGATTCTTTCGCTGTTTGGTCGGGAAAGAATTCTGGGCATTCCAGTCCCATCTCAAGAGGAGGCGCTCTCCACAGGAAAGGAGAGAGGAACTCCAGCGTCGTGCCACCATTCCAAGAGTCCCCCTGATGTCTCAGTTCATTCCACAGGAACCTGTTTTCCCTGCACTGCCTCGACTTTCACGCCAAGAATCGACTCACACCACGTTGGCACGTGGGACAGCCCTGTGGGAAAGCCTCCTGGGAAAGTCTCGAGGGAACGCCTCGAGTGAAAACCACAGATCCCTTGATCCAGGCGACGGGAAGCGTGACACTGCTGCTACAGCTCTGGAGGAAAGCACACGTGCATGCCCCCATTCGAGACGAGGACTTACTCCCATCGGGAGACTCCAGAAGTATTCCAAGATCCATGTGAGCACTGGAGACGAATCCTCAGTTTCCAGACCTGACACCACTCAAGGTCTTAGGCCCCGTCATCAAAGGGAGAGGAATCCCGAGAGGAACCCGAGCAACTCGCATGGGGACTGGCCTTTCCTGAGGCCACCAGAGCGGGTCTCTGAGGTCCCCGTCGTAAGTCGAGAGTACCTGCCGCAACTCGAGAAAATCCAGGAGGTTTTGCCCTGCAGGCGAGATGAGGCCCATTTCCGCTGAGGCTTCTCGAGATTATTCACACCTAACCTCTGGAACTTCCACAAGGTCATTTACACCCTTGCTGCAACTCAGGAAGTTCCCCGACATAGCCGTCTCCACTCTAAAGGAAGCACGAGGGTCCCGCCCACGTTCAGAGGAGCCCCGTTTTCGCCTCATAGCTCGAAATGAGGGATCCCTTTGCTGCTTGTTCGGGAAAGAATTCTGGGAGTTCCCGTCGCATCTCAAGAGGAAGCGCTCTCCACAGGAAAGGAGAGAGGAACTCCAGGGTCGTGCCACCATTCCCAGAGTCCCCCAGATGTCTCAGTCCATTCCAGAGGAACCTGTTTTCCCTGCACTGCCTCGACTTTCACGCCGAGGATCGACTCCCACCACGGTGGCACGTGGGACAGCCCTGTGGGACAGCCCTGTGGGAAAGCCGCCTGGGAAAGACTCGAGGGAAAGCCACAGATCCCTTGATCAACGCGACGGGAAACGTGACATTGCTGCTACCGCTCTGGAGAAAAGTGCACGAGCATGCCCCCTTTCGAGACGAGGACTTACTCCCCTGGGGAGACTCCAAAAGTACCCCAAGATCCATGTCAGCACTGGAGAGGAATCCTCAGGTTCCGGCCCAGACTCCACACAATGTCCTAGGCCCCGGGATAGAAGGTAGAGGAATCCCGAGAGGCCCCCGATCAACTCGCATGGGGACTTGCCTTTCTTGAGACCACCAGAGCGGGTCCCTGAGGTCCCCGTCGTAAGTCGTGAGCACCTGCCACAATTATAGAAAATCCAGGAGATTTTGCCCTCCAGGCCAGATGAGGCCCATTTCCGTTGAGTCTTCTCAAGGCTAATCACACCTAAACTCTGGAACTTCTAAAAGGTCCTTCACACCCTTGCTGCAACTCAAGAAGTTCCCCGACATACCCGTCTCACTCTAGAGGAAGCACGAAGGTCCCGCCCACATCCAGGGGAGCCCCGTTTCTGCCTCGTTGCTCGAGATGAGGGATCCTTTCCCTGCTTGGTCCAGAAAGAATTCCCAGCGTTCCCGTTGCATCTCAAGAGGAGGCCCTCTCCAAGGAAAGGCGAGAGGAACACCAGGGTCGCGCCACCATTCCGAGTCCTCCAGATGTCTCAGTCCATTCCAGAGGAACCGTTTTTCCCTGCACTGCCTCGACTTTCACGCCGAGGATCGACTCCCACCACGGTGGATCGTGGGACAGCACTGTGGGAAAGCCTCGGGGAAAGCCTCGTGGGAAATCCTCGAGGGAAAGCCACAGATCCCATGATCGACGGGACGGGAAGCGTGACACTGCTGCTACAGTTCGGAAGGAAAGCGCACGTGCATGCCTCCTCTGGAGACGAGGACTCACTTCCCTGGGGAGACTCTCGAAGTACTCCAAGGTACATGTCAGCACTGGAGAGGAATCCTCAGGTCCCGGCCCCGACTCCACACAAGGTTTTAGGCCCCTACATAGAAGGTAGAGGAATCCTGAGAGGCCCCAAATCAACTCGCATGGGGAGTGGCCTTTCCTGAGGCCACAAGAGTGGGTCCCTGAGGTCCCCGTCGTAATTCGAGAGCCCCTGCCGCAACTCGAAAAAATCCAGGAGATTTTGCCCTCCAGGCGAGATGAGTCCCATTTCCGCTTAGGCTTCTCAAGTCTAATCCCATCTAAGCTCTGGAACTTCCAAAAGGTCCTTCACACCCTTGCTGCAACTCAAGAAGTTCCCCGACATCCCCGTCTCCACTCTAGAGGAAGCACGAGGGTCCCGCCCACATCCAGAGGAGCCCCGTTTCCGCCTCGTAGCTCGAGATGAGGGATCCTTTCGCTGCTTGGTCGGGAAAGAATTCTGGGCGTTCCCGTCGCATCTCAAGAGGAGGCGCTCTCCACAGGAAAGGTGAGAGGAACTCCAGCGTCGTGCCACCATTCCAATAGTACTAAAGATATCTCAGTCCATTACGGAGGAACCTGTTTTCCATGCACTGCCTCGACTTTCACGCGGAGGATCGACTCCCACCACGCTGGCACGTGGGACAGCCCTGTGGGAAAGCCTCGTGGGAAAACCTCGTGGGAAAGCCTCCAGGGAAAGCCACAGATACCTTGATCCAGGAGATGGAAAGCGTGACACTGCTGCTACAGCTATGGAGGAAAGCGCACGTGCATGCCCCCATTCGAGATGAGGACTTACTCCCCTGGGGAGACTCCAGACGTACCCCAAGATCCATGTCAGCACTGGAGAGGAATCCTCAGGTTCCGGGCCCGACTCCACACAAGGTCTTAGGCCCTGGCATCGAAGGGAGAGGAATCCCGAGAGGCCCGCGAGCAACTCGCATGTGGACTGGCCTTTCCTGAGGCCACCAGAGCGGGTCCCTGAGGTCCCCGTCGTAAGTCGAGAACACCTGCCGCAACTCGAGAAAATCCAGGAGGTTTTGCCCTCCAGGCGAGATGAGGCCCATTTCTGCTGAGGCTTCTCAAGGCTAATCACATCTAAGCTCTGGAACTTCCAAAAGGTCCTTCACACCCTTGCTGCAACTCAAGAAGTTCCCCGACAACCCCGTCTCCGCTCTAGAGGAAGCACGAGGGTCCCGAACACATCCAGAGGAGCCTCGAAGCTCGAGATGAGGGATCCATTCCCTGCTTGTTCGGGAAAGAATTCCCGGCGTTCCCGTCCCATCTCAAGAGGAGGCGTCTCCACACGAATGGCGAGAAGAACTCCAGCATCGTGCCACCATTACAAGAGTCCCGCAGATGTCTCAGTCCATTCCAGAGGAACCTGTTTTCCCTGCACTGCCTCGACATTCACGCCGAGGATCTACTCCCACCACGGTGGCACGTGGGACAGCCCTGTGGGAAAGCCTCGTGGGAAAGCCTCGAGGGAAAGCCACAGATCCCTTGATCCAGGCGATGGGAAGCGTGACACTGCGGCTACAGCTTGGGTGGAATTCGAAAGTGCATGCCCCCATTCGATACGACGACTTACTCCCCTGGTGGAGACTCCAGAGGTACCCCAATATCCATGTCCGAACTGGAGAGGAATCCTCACGTTCCGTGCCCTACTCCACAAAAGGTCTGAGCACCGGGCATCGAAGGGAGAGAAATCCCGAGAGGCCCGCGAGCAACTCGCATAGGGACTGGCCTTTCCTGAGGCCACCAGAGCGGGTCCCTGAGGTCCCTGCCATAAGTCGAGGGCACCTGCCGGAACTCGAGAAAATCCAGGAGATTTTGCCCTCCAGGCGAGATGAGGCCCATTTCCGCTGAGGCTTCTCGAGGCTAATCACACCAAACCTCTGGAACTTCCAAAAGGTCCTTCACACCCTTGCTGCAACTCAAGAAGGTCCCCGACATACCCATGTCCACTCTAGGGGAAGCACGAGGTTCCCACCCACATCCAGAGCAGCCCCGTTTCCGCCTCGTAGCTCGAGATGAGGGATCCTTTCCCTACTTGGTCTGGAAAGAATTCCAGGCGTTCCCGTCGCATCTCAAGAGGAGGTGCTCTTCACAGGAAAGGCGAGAGGAACTCCAGGGTCGTGCCACCATTCCCAGAGTTCCCCAGATTTCTCAGTCCATACCAGAGGAACCTGTTTTCCCTGCACTGCCTCGACTTTCACGCCGAGGATCGACTCCCACCACGTTGGCACGTGGGACAGCCCTGTGGAAATAACTCGTGGGAAAGCTTCATGGGAAATCCTCGAGGAAAAGCCACAGATCCCATGATCGACGCGACAGGAAGCGTGACACTGCTGCTACAGGTCGGAAGGAAAGCGAACATGCATGCCCCCTCTCGAGACGAGGACTCACTCCCCTGGGGAGACTCCAGAAGTACCCCAAGATGCATGTCAGCACTGGAGAGGAATCCTCAGGTCCAACCCCGAGTCTACACAAGGTCCTAGGCCCCGGCATCGACGGAAGAGGAATCCCGAGAGGCCGACGAGCAATTCGAATGGGGACTGGCCAGTCCTGAGGCCACCAGAGCGGGTCCCTGAGGTCCCCATCGTAAGTCGAGAGCACCTGCCGCAACTCGAGAAAATCCAGGAGGTTTGGCCCTCCAGGCGAGATGAGGCCCATTTCCGCTGAGGCTTCTCGGGCTAATCACACCTAACCTCTGGAACTTCCAAAAGGTCCTTCACACCCTTGATGCAACTCAAGAAGTTCCCCGACATACCCGTCTCCACTCCAGAGGAAGCACCTGGGTCTCGTCCACATCCAGAGGAGCCCCGTTTCCGCCTCGTAGCTCGAGATGAGGGATCCTTTCGCTGCTTGGTCGGGAAAGATTTCTGGGAGTAGCCACCGCATCTCAAGAGTAGGCGCTCTCCACAGGAAAGGCGAGAGGAACTCCAGGGTCGTGCCACCATTCCCAGAGTCCCCCAGATGTCTCAGTCCATTCCAGAGGAACCTGTTTTCCTGCACTACCTCGACTTTCACGCCGAGGATCGACTCACACCACGGTGGCACTTGGGACAGCACTGTGGCAAAGCCTCGTGGGAAAGCCACAGATCCCTTGATTCAGGCGATGGGAAGCTTGACACTGCTGCTACCGCTCTGGAGGAAAGCTCACGTGCATGCCCCCATTGGAGACGAGGACTTACTCCCCTGGCGAGACACCAGAAGTACCCCAATATCCATGTCAGCACAGGAGAGGAATCCTCAGGTTCCGAATCTGACTCCACACAAGGTCTTAGGCCCCAGCATCGAAGGGAGAGGAACCCAGAGGGGCCCCCAAGCAACTAGCATGGGGACTGGCCTTTCCTGAGGCCACCAGAGCGGGTCCCTGATGTCACCGCCGTAAGTCGAGAGCACCTGCCGCAACTCTAGAAAATCCAGGACGTTTTGCCCTCCAGGCGAGATGAGGCCCATTTCCGCTGAGGCTTCTCAAGGCTAATCACACCTAACCTCTGGAACTTCCACAAGGTCCTTCACACCCTTACTGCTACTCAAGAAGTTGCCTCACATACCCGTCTCCACTATAGAGGAAGCACGAGGGTCCCGGCCACATCCAGAGGAGACCCGTTTCTGCCTCGTAGATCGAGATGAGGGATTCTTTCGCTGTTTGGTCGGGAAAGAATTCTGGGCATTCCAGTCCCATCTCAAGAGGAGGCGCTCTCCACAGGAAAGGAGAGAGGAACTCCAGCGTCGTGCCACCATTCCAAGAGTCCCCCTGATGTCTCAGTTCATTCCACAGGAACCTGTTTTCCCTGCACTGCCTCGACTTTCACGCCAAGAATCGACTCACACCACGTTGGCACGTGGGACAGCCCTGTGGGAAAGCCTCCTGGGAAAGTCTCGAGGGAACGCCTCGAGTGAAAACCACAGATCCCTTGATCCAGGCGACGGGAAGCGTGACACTGCTGCTACAGCTCTGGAGGAAAGCACACGTGCATGCCCCCATTCGAGACGAGGACTTACTCCCATCGGGAGACTCCAGAAGTATTCCAAGATCCATGTGAGCACTGGAGACGAATCCTCAGTTTCCAGACCTGACACCACTCAAGGTCTTAGGCCCCGTCATCAAAGGGAGAGGAATCCCGAGAGGAACCCGAGCAACTCGCATGGGGACTGGCCTTTCCTGAGGCCACCAGAGCGGGTCTCTGAGGTCCCCGTCGTAAGTCGAGAGTACCTGCCGCAACTCGAGAAAATCCAGGAGGTTTTGCCCTGCAGGCGAGATGAGGCCCATTTCCGCTGAGGCTTCTCGAGATTATTCACACCTAACCTCTGGAACTTCCACAAGGTCATTTACACCCTTGCTGCAACTCAGGAAGTTCCCCGACATAGCCGTCTCCACTCTAAAGGAAGCACGAGGGTCCCGCCCACGTTCAGAGGAGCCCCGTTTTCGCCTCATAGCTCGAAATGAGGGATCCCTTTGCTGCTTGTTCGGGAAAGAATTCTGGGAGTTCCCGTCGCATCTCAAGAGGAAGCGCTCTCCACAGGAAAGGAGAGAGGAACTCCAGGGTCGTGCCACCATTCCCAGAGTCCCCCAGATGTCTCAGTCCATTCCAGAGGAACCTGTTTTCCCTGCACTGCCTCGACTTTCACGCCGAGGATCGACTCCCACCACGGTGGCACGTGGGACAGCCCTGTGGGACAGCCCTGTGGGAAAGCCGCCTGGGAAAGACTCGAGGGAAAGCCACAGATCCCTTGATCAACGCGACGGGAAACGTGACATTGCTGCTACCGCTCTGGAGAAAAGTGCACGAGCATGCCCCCTTTCGAGACGAGGACTTACTCCCCTGGGGAGACTCCAAAAGTACCCCAAGATCCATGTCAGCACTGGAGAGGAATCCTCAGGTTCCGGCCCAGACTCCACACAATGTCCTAGGCCCCGGGATAGAAGGTAGAGGAATCCCGAGAGGCCCCCGATCAACTCGCATGGGGACTTGCCTTTCTTGAGACCACCAGAGCGGGTCCCTGAGGTCCCCGTCGTAAGTCGTGAGCACCTGCCACAATTATAGAAAATCCAGGAGATTTTGCCCTCCAGGCCAGATGAGGCCCATTTCCGTTGAGTCTTCTCAAGGCTAATCACACCTAAACTCTGGAACTTCTAAAAGGTCCTTCACACCCTTGCTGCAACTCAAGAAGTTCCCCGACATACCCGTCTCACTCTAGAGGAAGCACGAAGGTCCCGCCCACATCCAGGGGAGCCCCGTTTCTGCCTCGTTGCTCGAGATGAGGGATCCTTTCCCTGCTTGGTCCAGAAAGAATTCCCAGCGTTCCCGTTGCATCTCAAGAGGAGGCCCTCTCCAAGGAAAGGCGAGAGGAACACCAGGGTCGCGCCACCATTCCGAGTCCTCCAGATGTCTCAGTCCATTCCAGAGGAACCGTTTTTCCCTGCACTGCCTCGACTTTCACGCCGAGGATCGACTCCCACCACGGTGGATCGTGGGACAGCACTGTGGGAAAGCCTCGGGGAAAGCCTCGTGGGAAATCCTCGAGGGAAAGCCACAGATCCCATGATCGACGGGACGGGAAGCGTGACACTGCTGCTACAGTTCGGAAGGAAAGCGCACGTGCATGCCTCCTCTGGAGACGAGGACTCACTTCCCTGGGGAGACTCTCGAAGTACTCCAAGGTACATGTCAGCACTGGAGAGGAATCCTCAGGTCCCGGCCCCGACTCCACACAAGGTTTTAGGCCCCTACATAGAAGGTAGAGGAATCCTGAGAGGCCCCAAATCAACTCGCATGGGGAGTGGCCTTTCCTGAGGCCACAAGAGTGGGTCCCTGAGGTCCCCGTCGTAATTCGAGAGCCCCTGCCGCAACTCGAAAAAATCCAGGAGATTTTGCCCTCCAGGCGAGATGAGTCCCATTTCCGCTTAGGCTTCTCAAGTCTAATCCCATCTAAGCTCTGGAACTTCCAAAAGGTCCTTCACACCCTTGCTGCAACTCAAGAAGTTCCCCGACATCCCCGTCTCCACTCTAGAGGAAGCACGAGGGTCCCGCCCACATCCAGAGGAGCCCCGTTTCCGCCTCGTAGCTCGAGATGAGGGATCCTTTCGCTGCTTGGTCGGGAAAGAATTCTGGGCGTTCCCGTCGCATCTCCAGAGGAGGCGCTCTCCACAGGAAAGGTGAGAGGAACTCCAGCGTCGTGCCACCATTCCAATAGTACTAAAGATATCTCAGTCCATTACGGAGGAACCTGTTTTCCATGCACTGCCTCGACTTTCACGCGGAGGATCGACTCCCACCACGCTGGCACGTGGGACAGCCCTGTGGGAAAGCCTCGTGGGAAAACCTCGTGGGAAAGCCTCCAGGGAAAGCCACAGATACCTTGATCCAGGAGATGGAAAGCGTGACACTGCTGCTACAGCTATGGAGGAAAGCGCACGTGCATGCCCCCATTCGAGACGAGGACTTACTCCCCTGGGGAGACTCCAGACGTACCCCAAGATCCATGTCAGCACTGGAGAGGAATCCTCAGGTTCCGGGCCCGACTCCACACAAGGTCTTAGGCCCTGGCATCGAAGGGAGAGGAATCCCGAGAGGCCCGCGAGCAACTCGCATGTGGACTGGCCTTTCCTGAGGCCACCAGAGCGGGTCCCTGAGGTCCCCGTCGTAAGTCGAGAACACCTGCCGCAACTCGAGAAAATCCAGGAGGTTTTGCCCTCCAGGCGAGATGAGGCCCATTTCTGCTGAGGCTTCTCAAGGCTAATCACATCTAAGCTCTGGAACTTCCAAAAGGTCCTTCACACCCTTGCTGCAACTCAAGAAGTTCCCCGACAACCCCGTCTCCGCTCTAGAGGAAGCACGAGGGTCCCGAACACATCCAGAGGAGCCTCGAAGCTCGAGATGAGGGATCCATTCCCTGCTTGTTCGGGAAAGAATTCCCGGCGTTCCCGTCCCATCTCAAGAGGAGGCGTCTCCACACGAATGGCGAGAAGAACTCCAGCATCGTGCCACCATTACAAGAGTCCCGCAGATGTCTCAGTCCATTCCAGAGGAACCTGTTTTCCCTGCACTGCCTCGACATTCACGCCGAGGATCTACTCCCACCACGGTGGCACGTGGGACAGCCCTGTGGGAAAGCCTCGTGGGAAAGCCTCGAGGGAAAGCCACAGATCCCTTGATCCAGGCGATGGGAAGCGTGACACTGCGGCTACAGCTTGGGTGGAATTCGAAAGTGCATGCCCCCATTCGATACGACGACTTACTCCCCTGGTGGAGACTCCAGAGGTACCCCAATATCCATGTCCGAACTGGAGAGGAATCCTCACGTTCCGTGCCCTACTCCACAAAAGGTCTGAGCACCGGGCATCGAAGGGAGAGAAATCCCGAGAGGCCCGCGAGCAACTCGCATAGGGACTGGCCTTTCCTGAGGCCACCAGAGCGGGTCCCTGAGGTCCCTGCCATAAGTCGAGGGCACCTGCCGGAACTCGAGAAAATCCAGGAGATTTTGCCCTCCAGGCGAGATGAGGCCCATTTCCGCTGAGGCTTCTCGAGGCTAATCACACCAAACCTCTGGAACTTCCAAAAGGTCCTTCACACCCTTGCTGCAACTCAAGAAGGTCCCCGACATACCCATGTCCACTCTAGGGGAAGCACGAGGTTCCCACCCACATCCAGAGCAGCCCCGTTTCCGCCTCGTAGCTCGAGATGAGGGATCCTTTCCCTACTTGGTCTGGAAAGAATTCCAGGCGTTCCCGTCGCATCTCAAGAGGAGGTGCTCTTCACAGGAAAGGCGAGAGGAACTCCAGGGTCGTGCCACCATTCCCAGAGTTCCCCAGATTTCTCAGTCCATACCAGAGGAACCTGTTTTCCCTGCACTGCCTCGACTTTCACGCCGAGGATCGACTCCCACCACGTTGGCACGTGGGACAGCCCTGTGGAAATAACTCGTGGGAAAGCTTCATGGGAAATCCTCGAGGAAAAGCCACAGATCCCATGATCGACGCGACAGGAAGCGTGACACTGCTGCTACAGGTCGGAAGGAAAGCGAACATGCATGCCCCCTCTCGAGACGAGGACTCACTCCCCTGGGGAGACTCCAGAAGTACCCCAAGATGCATGTCAGCACTGGAGAGGAATCCTCAGGTCCAACCCCGAGTCTACACAAGGTCCTAGGCCCCGGCATCGACGGAAGAGGAATCCCGAGAGGCCGACGAGCAATTCGAATGGGGACTGGCCAGTCCTGAGGCCACCAGAGCGGGTCCCTGAGGTCCCCATCGTAAGTCGAGAGCACCTGCCGCAACTCGAGAAAATCCAGGAGGTTTGGCCCTCCAGGCGAGATGAGGCCCATTTCCGCTGAGGCTTCTCGGGCTAATCACACCTAACCTCTGGAACTTCCAAAAGGTCCTTCACACCCTTGATGCAACTCAAGAAGTTCCCCGACATACCCGTCTCCACTCCAGAGGAAGCACCTGGGTCTCGTCCACATCCAGAGGAGCCCCGTTTCCGCCTCGTAGCTCGAGATGAGGGATCCTTTCGCTGCTTGGTCGGGAAAGATTTCTGGGAGTAGCCACCGCATCTCAAGAGTAGGCGCTCTCCACAGGAAAGGCGAGAGGAACTCCAGGGTCGTGCCACCATTCCCAGAGTCCCCCAGATGTCTCAGTCCATTCCAGAGGAACCTGTTTTCCTGCACTACCTCGACTTTCACGCCGAGGATCGACTCACACCACGGTGGCACTTGGGACAGCACTGTGGCAAAGCCTCGTGGGAAAGCCACAGATCCCTTGATTCAGGCGATGGGAAGCTTGACACTGCTGCTACCGCTCTGGAGGAAAGCTCACGTGCATGCCCCCATTGGAGACGAGGACTTACTCCCCTGGCGAGACACCAGAAGTACCCCAATATCCATGTCAGCACAGGAGAGGAATCCTCAGGTTCCGAATCTGACTCCACACAAGGTCTTAGGCCCCAGCATCGAAGGGAGAGGAACCCAGAGGGGCCCCCAAGCAACTAGCATGGGGACTGGCCTTTCCTGAGGCCACCAGAGCGGGTCCCTGATGTCACCGCCGTAAGTCGAGAGCACCTGCCGCAACTCTAGAAAATCCAGGACGTTTTGCCCTCCAGGCGAGATGAGGCCCATTTCCGCTGAGGCTTCTCAAGGCTAATCACACCTAACCTCTGGAACTTCCACAAGGTCCTTCACACCCTTACTGCTACTCAAGAAGTTGCCTCACATACCCGTCTCCACTATAGAGGAAGCACGAGGGTCCCGGCCACATCCAGAGGAGACCCGTTTCTGCCTCGTAGATCGAGATGAGGGATTCTTTCGCTGTTTGGTCGGGAAAGAATTCTGGGCATTCCAGTCCCATCTCAAGAGGAGGCGCTCTCCACAGGAAAGGAGAGAGGAACTCCAGCGTCGTGCCACCATTCCAAGAGTCCCCCTGATGTCTCAGTTCATTCCACAGGAACCTGTTTTCCCTGCACTGCCTCGACTTTCACGCCAAGAATCGACTCACACCACGTTGGCACGTGGGACAGCCCTGTGGGAAAGCCTCCTGGGAAAGTCTCGAGGGAACGCCTCGAGTGAAAACCACAGATCCCTTGATCCAGGCGACGGGAAGCGTGACACTGCTGCTACAGCTCTGGAGGAAAGCACACGTGCATGCCCCCATTCGAGACGAGGACTTACTCCCATCGGGAGACTCCAGAAGTATTCCAAGATCCATGTGAGCACTGGAGACGAATCCTCAGTTTCCAGACCTGACACCACTCAAGGTCTTAGGCCCCGTCATCAAAGGGAGAGGAATCCCGAGAGGAACCCGAGCAACTCGCATGGGGACTGGCCTTTCCTGAGGCCACCAGAGCGGGTCTCTGAGGTCCCCGTCGTAAGTCGAGAGTACCTGCCGCAACTCGAGAAAATCCAGGAGGTTTTGCCCTGCAGGCGAGATGAGGCCCATTTCCGCTGAGGCTTCTCGAGATTATTCACACCTAACCTCTGGAACTTCCACAAGGTCATTTACACCCTTGCTGCAACTCAGGAAGTTCCCCGACATAGCCGTCTCCACTCTAAAGGAAGCACGAGGGTCCCGCCCACGTTCAGAGGAGCCCCGTTTTCGCCTCATAGCTCGAAATGAGGGATCCCTTTGCTGCTTGTTCGGGAAAGAATTCTGGGAGTTCCCGTCGCATCTCAAGAGGAAGCGCTCTCCACAGGAAAGGAGAGAGGAACTCCAGGGTCGTGCCACCATTCCCAGAGTCCCCCAGATGTCTCAGTCCATTCCAGAGGAACCTGTTTTCCCTGCACTGCCTCGACTTTCACGCCGAGGATCGACTCCCACCACGGTGGCACGTGGGACAGCCCTGTGGGACAGCCCTGTGGGAAAGCCGCCTGGGAAAGACTCGAGGGAAAGCCACAGATCCCTTGATCAACGCGACGGGAAACGTGACATTGCTGCTACCGCTCTGGAGAAAAGTGCACGAGCATGCCCCCTTTCGAGACGAGGACTTACTCCCCTGGGGAGACTCCAAAAGTACCCCAAGATCCATGTCAGCACTGGAGAGGAATCCTCAGGTTCCGGCCCAGACTCCACACAATGTCCTAGGCCCCGGGATAGAAGGTAGAGGAATCCCGAGAGGCCCCCGATCAACTCGCATGGGGACTTGCCTTTCTTGAGACCACCAGAGCGGGTCCCTGAGGTCCCCGTCGTAAGTCGTGAGCACCTGCCACAATTATAGAAAATCCAGGAGATTTTGCCCTCCAGGCCAGATGAGGCCCATTTCCGTTGAGTCTTCTCAAGGCTAATCACACCTAAACTCTGGAACTTCTAAAAGGTCCTTCACACCCTTGCTGCAACTCAAGAAGTTCCCCGACATACCCGTCTCACTCTAGAGGAAGCACGAAGGTCCCGCCCACATCCAGGGGAGCCCCGTTTCTGCCTCGTTGCTCGAGATGAGGGATCCTTTCCCTGCTTGGTCCAGAAAGAATTCCCAGCGTTCCCGTTGCATCTCAAGAGGAGGCCCTCTCCAAGGAAAGGCGAGAGGAACACCAGGGTCGCGCCACCATTCCGAGTCCTCCAGATGTCTCAGTCCATTCCAGAGGAACCGTTTTTCCCTGCACTGCCTCGACTTTCACGCCGAGGATCGACTCCCACCACGGTGGATCGTGGGACAGCACTGTGGGAAAGCCTCGGGGAAAGCCTCGTGGGAAATCCTCGAGGGAAAGCCACAGATCCCATGATCGACGGGACGGGAAGCGTGACACTGCTGCTACAGTTCGGAAGGAAAGCGCACGTGCATGCCTCCTCTGGAGACGAGGACTCACTTCCCTGGGGAGACTCTCGAAGTACTCCAAGGTACATGTCAGCACTGGAGAGGAATCCTCAGGTCCCGGCCCCGACTCCACACAAGGTTTTAGGCCCCTACATAGAAGGTAGAGGAATCCTGAGAGGCCCCAAATCAACTCGCATGGGGAGTGGCCTTTCCTGAGGCCACAAGAGTGGGTCCCTGAGGTCCCCGTCGTAATTCGAGAGCCCCTGCCGCAACTCGAAAAAATCCAGGAGATTTTGCCCTCCAGGCGAGATGAGTCCCATTTCCGCTTAGGCTTCTCAAGTCTAATCCCATCTAAGCTCTGGAACTTCCAAAAGGTCCTTCACACCCTTGCTGCAACTCAAGAAGTTCCCCGACATCCCCGTCTCCACTCTAGAGGAAGCACGAGGGTCCCGCCCACATCCAGAGGAGCCCCGTTTCCGCCTCGTAGCTCGAGATGAGGGATCCTTTCCCTGCTTGGTCGGGAAAGAATTCTGGGCGTTCCCGTCGCATCTCAAGAGGAGGCGCTCTCCACAGGAAAGGTGAGAGGAACTCCAGCGTCGTGCCACCATTCCAATAGTACTAAAGATATCTCAGTCCATTACGGAGGAACCTGTTTTCCATGCACTGCCTCGACTTTCACGCGGAGGATCGACTCCCACCACGCTGGCACGTGGGACAGCCCTGTGGGAAAGCCTCGTGGGAAAACCTCGTGGGAAAGCCTCCAGGGAAAGCCACAGATACCTTGATCCAGGAGATGGAAAGCGTGACACTGCTGCTACAGCTATGGAGGAAAGCGCACGTGCATGCCCCCATTCGAGACGAGGACTTACTCCCCTGGGGAGACTCCAGACGTACCCCAAGATCCATGTCAGCACTGGAGAGGAATCCTCAGGTTCCGGGCCCGACTCCACACAAGGTCTTAGGCCCTGGCATCGAAGGGAGAGGAATCCCGAGAGGCCCGCGAGCAACTCGCATGTGGACTGGCCTTTCCTGAGGCCACCAGAGCGGGTCCCTGAGGTCCCCGTCGTAAGTCGAGAACACCTGCCGCAACTCGAGAAAATCCAGGAGGTTTTGCCCTCCAGGCGAGATGAGGCCCATTTCTGCTGAGGCTTCTCAAGGCTAATCACATCTAAGCTCTGGAACTTCCAAAAGGTCCTTCACACCCTTGCTGCAACTCAAGAAGTTCCCCGACAACCCCGTCTCCGCTCTAGAGGAAGCACGAGGGTCCCGAACACATCCAGAGGAGCCTCGAAGCTCGAGATGAGGGATCCATTCCCTGCTTGTTCGGGAAAGAATTCCCGGCGTTCCCGTCCCATCTCAAGAGGAGGCGTCTCCACACGAATGGCGAGAAGAACTCCAGCATCGTGCCACCATTACAAGAGTCCCGCAGATGTCTCAGTCCATTCCAGAGGAACCTGTTTTCCCTGCACTGCCTCGACATTCACGCCGAGGATCTACTCCCACCACGGTGGCACGTGGGACAGCCCTGTGGGAAAGCCTCGTGGGAAAGCCTCGAGGGAAAGCCACAGATCCCTTGATCCAGGCGATGGGAAGCGTGACACTGCGGCTACAGCTTGGGTGGAATTCGAAAGTGCATGCCCCCATTCGATACGACGACTTACTCCCCTGGTGGAGACTCCAGAGGTACCCCAATATCCATGTCCGAACTGGAGAGGAATCCTCACGTTCCGTGCCCTACTCCACAAAAGGTCTGAGCACCGGGCATCGAAGGGAGAGAAATCCCGAGAGGCCCGCGAGCAACTCGCATAGGGACTGGCCTTTCCTGAGGCCACCAGAGCGGGTCCCTGAGGTCCCTGCCATAAGTCGAGGGCACCTGCCGGAACTCGAGAAAATCCAGGAGATTTTGCCCTCCAGGCGAGATGAGGCCCATTTCCGCTGAGGCTTCTCGAGGCTAATCACACCAAACCTCTGGAACTTCCAAAAGGTCCTTCACACCCTTGCTGCAACTCAAGAAGGTCCCCGACATACCCATGTCCACTCTAGGGGAAGCACGAGGTTCCCACCCACATCCAGAGCAGCCCCGTTTCCGCCTCGTAGCTCGAGATGAGGGATCCTTTCCCTACTTGGTCTGGAAAGAATTCCAGGCGTTCCCGTCGCATCTCAAGAGGAGGTGCTCTTCACAGGAAAGGCGAGAGGAACTCCAGGGTCGTGCCACCATTCCCAGAGTTCCCCAGATTTCTCAGTCCATACCAGAGGAACCTGTTTTCCCTGCACTGCCTCGACTTTCACGCCGAGGATCGACTCCCACCACGTTGGCACGTGGGACAGCCCTGTGGAAATAACTCGTGGGAAAGCTTCATGGGAAATCCTCGAGGAAAAGCCACAGATCCCATGATCGACGCGACAGGAAGCGTGACACTGCTGCTACAGGTCGGAAGGAAAGCGAACATGCATGCCCCCTCTCGAGACGAGGACTCACTCCCCTGGGGAGACTCCAGAAGTACCCCAAGATGCATGTCAGCACTGGAGAGGAATCCTCAGGTCCAACCCCGAGTCTACACAAGGTCCTAGGCCCCGGCATCGACGGAAGAGGAATCCCGAGAGGCCGACGAGCAATTCGAATGGGGACTGGCCAGTCCTGAGGCCACCAGAGCGGGTCCCTGAGGTCCCCATCGTAAGTCGAGAGCACCTGCCGCAACTCGAGAAAATCCAGGAGGTTTGGCCCTCCAGGCGAGATGAGGCCCATTTCCGCTGAGGCTTCTCGGGCTAATCACACCTAACCTCTGGAACTTCCAAAAGGTCCTTCACACCCTTGATGCAACTCAAGAAGTTCCCCGACATACCCGTCTCCACTCCAGAGGAAGCACCTGGGTCTCGTCCACATCCAGAGGAGCCCCGTTTCCGCCTCGTAGCTCGAGATGAGGGATCCTTTCGCTGCTTGGTCGGGAAAGATTTCTGGGAGTAGCCACCGCATCTCAAGAGTAGGCGCTCTCCACAGGAAAGGCGAGAGGAACTCCAGGGTCGTGCCACCATTCCCAGAGTCCCCCAGATGTCTCAGTCCATTCCAGAGGAACCTGTTTTCCTGCACTACCTCGACTTTCACGCCGAGGATCGACTCACACCACGGTGGCACTTGGGACAGCACTGTGGCAAAGCCTCGTGGGAAAGCCACAGATCCCTTGATTCAGGCGATGGGAAGCTTGACACTGCTGCTACCGCTCTGGAGGAAAGCTCACGTGCATGCCCCCATTGGAGACGAGGACTTACTCCCCTGGCGAGACACCAGAAGTACCCCAATATCCATGTCAGCACAGGAGAGGAATCCTCAGGTTCCGAATCTGACTCCACACAAGGTCTTAGGCCCCAGCATCGAAGGGAGAGGAACCCAGAGGGGCCCCCAAGCAACTAGCATGGGGACTGGCCTTTCCTGAGGCCACCAGAGCGGGTCCCTGATGTCACCGCCGTAAGTCGAGAGCACCTGCCGCAACTCTAGAAAATCCAGGACGTTTTGCCCTCCAGGCGAGATGAGGCCCATTTCCGCTGAGGCTTCTCAAGGCTAATCACACCTAACCTCTGGAACTTCCACAAGGTCCTTCACACCCTTACTGCTACTCAAGAAGTTGCCTCACATACCCGTCTCCACTATAGAGGAAGCACGAGGGTCCCGGCCACATCCAGAGGAGACCCGTTTCTGCCTCGTAGATCGAGATGAGGGATTCTTTCGCTGTTTGGTCGGGAAAGAATTCTGGGCATTCCAGTCCCATCTCAAGAGGAGGCGCTCTCCACAGGAAAGGAGAGAGGAACTCCAGCGTCGTGCCACCATTCCAAGAGTCCCCCTGATGTCTCAGTTCATTCCACAGGAACCTGTTTTCCCTGCACTGCCTCGACTTTCACGCCAAGAATCGACTCACACCACGTTGGCACGTGGGACAGCCCTGTGGGAAAGCCTCCTGGGAAAGTCTCGAGGGAACGCCTCGAGTGAAAACCACAGATCCCTTGATCCAGGCGACGGGAAGCGTGACACTGCTGCTACAGCTCTGGAGGAAAGCACACGTGCATGCCCCCATTCGAGACGAGGACTTACTCCCATCGGGAGACTCCAGAAGTATTCCAAGATCCATGTGAGCACTGGAGACGAATCCTCAGTTTCCAGACCTGACACCACTCAAGGTCTTAGGCCCCGTCATCAAAGGGAGAGGAATCCCGAGAGGAACCCGAGCAACTCGCATGGGGACTGGCCTTTCCTGAGGCCACCAGAGCGGGTCTCTGAGGTCCCCGTCGTAAGTCGAGAGTACCTGCCGCAACTCGAGAAAATCCAGGAGGTTTTGCCCTGCAGGCGAGATGAGGCCCATTTCCGCTGAGGCTTCTCGAGATTATTCACACCTAACCTCTGGAACTTCCACAAGGTCATTTACACCCTTGCTGCAACTCAGGAAGTTCCCCGACATAGCCGTCTCCACTCTAAAGGAAGCACGAGGGTCCCGCCCACGTTCAGAGGAGCCCCGTTTTCGCCTCATAGCTCGAAATGAGGGATCCCTTTGCTGCTTGTTCGGGAAAGAATTCTGGGAGTTCCCGTCGCATCTCAAGAGGAAGCGCTCTCCACAGGAAAGGAGAGAGGAACTCCAGGGTCGTGCCACCATTCCCAGAGTCCCCCAGATGTCTCAGTCCATTCCAGAGGAACCTGTTTTCCCTGCACTGCCTCGACTTTCACGCCGAGGATCGACTCCCACCACGGTGGCACGTGGGACAGCCCTGTGGGACAGCCCTGTGGGAAAGCCGCCTGGGAAAGACTCGAGGGAAAGCCACAGATCCCTTGATCAACGCGACGGGAAACGTGACATTGCTGCTACCGCTCTGGAGAAAAGTGCACGAGCATGCCCCCTTTCGAGACGAGGACTTACTCCCCTGGGGAGACTCCAAAAGTACCCCAAGATCCATGTCAGCACTGGAGAGGAATCCTCAGGTTCCGGCCCAGACTCCACACAATGTCCTAGGCCCCGGGATAGAAGGTAGAGGAATCCCGAGAGGCCCCCGATCAACTCGCATGGGGACTTGCCTTTCTTGAGACCACCAGAGCGGGTCCCTGAGGTCCCCGTCGTAAGTCGTGAGCACCTGCCACAATTATAGAAAATCCAGGAGATTTTGCCCTCCAGGCCAGATGAGGCCCATTTCCGTTGAGTCTTCTCAAGGCTAATCACACCTAAACTCTGGAACTTCTAAAAGGTCCTTCACACCCTTGCTGCAACTCAAGAAGTTCCCCGACATACCCGTCTCACTCTAGAGGAAGCACGAAGGTCCCGCCCACATCCAGGGGAGCCCCGTTTCTGCCTCGTTGCTCGAGATGAGGGATCCTTTCCCTGCTTGGTCCAGAAAGAATTCCCAGCGTTCCCGTTGCATCTCAAGAGGAGGCCCTCTCCAAGGAAAGGCGAGAGGAACACCAGGGTCGCGCCACCATTCCGAGTCCTCCAGATGTCTCAGTCCATTCCAGAGGAACCGTTTTTCCCTGCACTGCCTCGACTTTCACGCCGAGGATCGACTCCCACCACGGTGGATCGTGGGACAGCACTGTGGGAAAGCCTCGGGGAAAGCCTCGTGGGAAATCCTCGAGGGAAAGCCACAGATCCCATGATCGACGGGACGGGAAGCGTGACACTGCTGCTACAGTTCGGAAGGAAAGCGCACGTGCATGCCTCCTCTGGAGACGAGGACTCACTTCCCTGGGGAGACTCTCGAAGTACTCCAAGGTACATGTCAGCACTGGAGAGGAATCCTCAGGTCCCGGCCCCGACTCCACACAAGGTTTTAGGCCCCTACATAGAAGGTAGAGGAATCCTGAGAGGCCCCAAATCAACTCGCATGGGGAGTGGCCTTTCCTGAGGCCACAAGAGTGGGTCCCTGAGGTCCCCGTCGTAATTCGAGAGCCCCTGCCGCAACTCGAAAAAATCCAGGAGATTTTGCCCTCCAGGCGAGATGAGTCCCATTTCCGCTTAGGCTTCTCAAGTCTAATCCCATCTAAGCTCTGGAACTTCCAAAAGGTCCTTCACACCCTTGCTGCAACTCAAGAAGTTCCCCGACATCCCCGTCTCCACTCTAGAGGAAGCACGAGGGTCCCGCCCACATCCAGAGGAGCCCCGTTTCCGCCTCGTAGCTCGAGATGAGGGATCCTTTCGCTGCTTGGTCGGGAAAGAATTCTGGGCGTTCCCGTCGCATCTCAAGAGGAGGCGCTCTCCACAGGAAAGGTGAGAGGAACTCCAGCGTCGTGCCACCATTCCAATAGTACTAAAGATATCTCAGTCCATTACGGAGGAACCTGTTTTCCATGCACTGCCTCGACTTTCACGCGGAGGATCGACTCCCACCACGCTGGCACGTGGGACAGCCCTGTGGGAAAGCCTCGTGGGAAAACCTCGTGGGAAAGCCTCCAGGGAAAGCCACAGATACCTTGATCCAGGAGATGGAAAGCGTGACACTGCTGCTACAGCTATGGAGGAAAGCGCACGTGCATGCCCCCATTCGAGATGAGGACTTACTCCCCTGGGGAGACTCCAGACGTACCCCAAGATCCATGTCAGCACTGGAGAGGAATCCTCAGGTTCCGGGCCCGACTCCACACAAGGTCTTAGGCCCTGGCATCGAAGGGAGAGGAATCCCGAGAGGCCCGCGAGCAACTCGCATGTGGACTGGCCTTTCCTGAGGCCACCAGAGCGGGTCCCTGAGGTCCCCGTCGTAAGTCGAGAACACCTGCCGCAACTCGAGAAAATCCAGGAGGTTTTGCCCTCCAGGCGAGATGAGGCCCATTTCTGCTGAGGCTTCTCAAGGCTAATCACATCTAAGCTCTGGAACTTCCAAAAGGTCCTTCACACCCTTGCTGCAACTCAAGAAGTTCCCCGACAACCCCGTCTCCGCTCTAGAGGAAGCACGAGGGTCCCGAACACATCCAGAGGAGCCTCGAAGCTCGAGATGAGGGATCCATTCCCTGCTTGTTCGGGAAAGAATTCCCGGCGTTCCCGTCCCATCTCAAGAGGAGGCGTCTCCACACGAATGGCGAGAAGAACTCCAGCATCGTGCCACCATTACAAGAGTCCCGCAGATGTCTCAGTCCATTCCAGAGGAACCTGTTTTCCCTGCACTGCCTCGACATTCACGCCGAGGATCTACTCCCACCACGGTGGCACGTGGGACAGCCCTGTGGGAAAGCCTCGTGGGAAAGCCTCGAGGGAAAGCCACAGATCCCTTGATCCAGGCGATGGGAAGCGTGACACTGCGGCTACAGCTTGGGTGGAATTCGAAAGTGCATGCCCCCATTCGATACGACGACTTACTCCCCTGGTGGAGACTCCAGAGGTACCCCAATATCCATGTCCGAACTGGAGAGGAATCCTCACGTTCCGTGCCCTACTCCACAAAAGGTCTGAGCACCGGGCATCGAAGGGAGAGAAATCCCGAGAGGCCCGCGAGCAACTCGCATAGGGACTGGCCTTTCCTGAGGCCACCAGAGCGGGTCCCTGAGGTCCCTGCCATAAGTCGAGGGCACCTGCCGGAACTCGAGAAAATCCAGGAGATTTTGCCCTCCAGGCGAGATGAGGCCCATTTCCGCTGAGGCTTCTCGAGGCTAATCACACCAAACCTCTGGAACTTCCAAAAGGTCCTTCACACCCTTGCTGCAACTCAAGAAGGTCCCCGACATACCCATGTCCACTCTAGGGGAAGCACGAGGTTCCCACCCACATCCAGAGCAGCCCCGTTTCCGCCTCGTAGCTCGAGATGAGGGATCCTTTCCCTACTTGGTCTGGAAAGAATTCCAGGCGTTCCCGTCGCATCTCAAGAGGAGGTGCTCTTCACAGGAAAGGCGAGAGGAACTCCAGGGTCGTGCCACCATTCCCAGAGTTCCCCAGATTTCTCAGTCCATACCAGAGGAACCTGTTTTCCCTGCACTGCCTCGACTTTCACGCCGAGGATCGACTCCCACCACGTTGGCACGTGGGACAGCCCTGTGGAAATAACTCGTGGGAAAGCTTCATGGGAAATCCTCGAGGAAAAGCCACAGATCCCATGATCGACGCGACAGGAAGCGTGACACTGCTGCTACAGGTCGGAAGGAAAGCGAACATGCATGCCCCCTCTCGAGACGAGGACTCACTCCCCTGGGGAGACTCCAGAAGTACCCCAAGATGCATGTCAGCACTGGAGAGGAATCCTCAGGTCCAACCCCGAGTCTACACAAGGTCCTAGGCCCCGGCATCGACGGAAGAGGAATCCCGAGAGGCCGACGAGCAATTCGAATGGGGACTGGCCAGTCCTGAGGCCACCAGAGCGGGTCCCTGAGGTCCCCATCGTAAGTCGAGAGCACCTGCCGCAACTCGAGAAAATCCAGGAGGTTTGGCCCTCCAGGCGAGATGAGGCCCATTTCCGCTGAGGCTTCTCGGGCTAATCACACCTAACCTCTGGAACTTCCAAAAGGTCCTTCACACCCTTGATGCAACTCAAGAAGTTCCCCGACATACCCGTCTCCACTCCAGAGGAAGCACCTGGGTCTCGTCCACATCCAGAGGAGCCCCGTTTCCGCCTCGTAGCTCGAGATGAGGGATCCTTTCGCTGCTTGGTCGGGAAAGATTTCTGGGAGTAGCCACCGCATCTCAAGAGTAGGCGCTCTCCACAGGAAAGGCGAGAGGAACTCCAGGGTCGTGCCACCATTCCCAGAGTCCCCCAGATGTCTCAGTCCATTCCAGAGGAACCTGTTTTCCTGCACTACCTCGACTTTCACGCCGAGGATCGACTCACACCACGGTGGCACTTGGGACAGCACTGTGGCAAAGCCTCGTGGGAAAGCCACAGATCCCTTGATTCAGGCGATGGGAAGCTTGACACTGCTGCTACCGCTCTGGAGGAAAGCTCACGTGCATGCCCCCATTGGAGACGAGGACTTACTCCCCTGGCGAGACACCAGAAGTACCCCAATATCCATGTCAGCACAGGAGAGGAATCCTCAGGTTCCGAATCTGACTCCACACAAGGTCTTAGGCCCCAGCATCGAAGGGAGAGGAACCCAGAGGGGCCCCCAAGCAACTAGCATGGGGACTGGCCTTTCCTGAGGCCACCAGAGCGGGTCCCTGATGTCACCGCCGTAAGTCGAGAGCACCTGCCGCAACTCTAGAAAATCCAGGACGTTTTGCCCTCCAGGCGAGATGAGGCCCATTTCCGCTGAGGCTTCTCAAGGCTAATCACACCTAACCTCTGGAACTTCCACAAGGTCCTTCACACCCTTACTGCTACTCAAGAAGTTGCCTCACATACCCGTCTCCACTATAGAGGAAGCACGAGGGTCCCGGCCACATCCAGAGGAGACCCGTTTCTGCCTCGTAGATCGAGATGAGGGATTCTTTCGCTGTTTGGTCGGGAAAGAATTCTGGGCATTCCAGTCCCATCTCAAGAGGAGGCGCTCTCCACAGGAAAGGAGAGAGGAACTCCAGCGTCGTGCCACCATTCCAAGAGTCCCCCTGATGTCTCAGTTCGTTCCACAGGAACCTGTTTTCCCTGCACTGCCTCGACTTTCACGCCAAGAATCGACTCACACCACGTTGGCACGTGGGACAGCCCTGTGGGAAAGCCTCCTGGGAAAGTCTCGAGGGAACGCCTCGAGTGAAAACCACAGATCCCTTGATCCAGGCGACGGGAAGCGTGACACTGCTGCTACAGCTCTGGAGGAAAGCACACGTGCATGCCCCCATTCGAGACGAGGACTTACTCCCATCGGGAGACTCCAGAAGTATTCCAAGATCCATGTGAGCACTGGAGACGAATCCTCAGTTTCCAGACCTGACACCACTCAAGGTCTTAGGCCCCGTCATCAAAGGGAGAGGAATCCCGAGAGGAACCCGAGCAACTCGCATGGGGACTGGCCTTTCCTGAGGCCACCAGAGCGGGTCTCTGAGGTCCCCGTCGTAAGTCGAGAGTACCTGCCGCAACTCGAGAAAATCCAGGAGGTTTTGCCCTGCAGGCGAGATGAGGCCCATTTCCGCTGAGGCTTCTCGAGATTATTCACACCTAACCTCTGGAACTTCCACAAGGTCATTTACACCCTTGCTGCAACTCAGGAAGTTCCCCGACATAGCCGTCTCCACTCTAAAGGAAGCACGAGGGTCCCGCCCACGTTCAGAGGAGCCCCGTTTTCGCCTCATAGCTCGAAATGAGGGATCCCTTTGCTGCTTGTTCGGGAAAGAATTCTGGGAGTTCCCGTCGCATCTCAAGAGGAAGCGCTCTCCACAGGAAAGGAGAGAGGAACTCCAGGGTCGTGCCACCATTCCCAGAGTCCCCCAGATGTCTCAGTCCATTCCAGAGGAACCTGTTTTCCCTGCACTGCCTCGACTTTCACGCCGAGGATCGACTCCCACCACGGTGGCACGTGGGACAGCCCTGTGGGACAGCCCTGTGGGAAAGCCGCCTGGGAAAGACTCGAGGGAAAGCCACAGATCCCTTGATCAACGCGACGGGAAACGTGACATTGCTGCTACCGCTCTGGAGAAAAGTGCACGAGCATGCCCCCTTTCGAGACGAGGACTTACTCCCCTGGGGAGACTCCAAAAGTACCCCAAGATCCATGTCAGCACTGGAGAGGAATCCTCAGGTTCCGGCCCAGACTCCACACAATGTCCTAGGCCCCGGGATAGAAGGTAGAGGAATCCCGAGAGGCCCCCGATCAACTCGCATGGGGACTTGCCTTTCTTGAGACCACCAGAGCGGGTCCCTGAGGTCCCCGTCGTAAGTCGTGAGCACCTGCCACAATTATAGAAAATCCAGGAGATTTTGCCCTCCAGGCCAGATGAGGCCCATTTCCGTTGAGTCTTCTCAAGGCTAATCACACCTAAACTCTGGAACTTCTAAAAGGTCCTTCACACCCTTGCTGCAACTCAAGAAGTTCCCCGACATACCCGTCTCACTCTAGAGGAAGCACGAAGGTCCCGCCCACATCCAGGGGAGCCCCGTTTCTGCCTCGTTGCTCGAGATGAGGGATCCTTTCCCTGCTTGGTCCAGAAAGAATTCCCAGCGTTCCCGTTGCATCTCAAGAGGAGGCCCTCTCCAAGGAAAGGCGAGAGGAACACCAGGGTCGCGCCACCATTCCGAGTCCTCCAGATGTCTCAGTCCATTCCAGAGGAACCGTTTTTCCCTGCACTGCCTCGACTTTCACGCCGAGGATCGACTCCCACCACGGTGGATCGTGGGACAGCACTGTGGGAAAGCCTCGGGGAAAGCCTCGTGGGAAATCCTCGAGGGAAAGCCACAGATCCCATGATCGACGGGACGGGAAGCGTGACACTGCTGCTACAGTTCGGAAGGAAAGCGCACGTGCATGCCTCCTCTGGAGACGAGGACTCACTTCCCTGGGGAGACTCTCGAAGTACTCCAAGGTACATGTCAGCACTGGAGAGGAATCCTCAGGTCCCGGCCCCGACTCCACACAAGGTTTTAGGCCCCTACATAGAAGGTAGAGGAATCCTGAGAGGCCCCAAATCAACTCGCATGGGGAGTGGCCTTTCCTGAGGCCACAAGAGTGGGTCCCTGAGGTCCCCGTCGTAATTCGAGAGCCCCTGCCGCAACTCGAAAAAATCCAGGAGATTTTGCCCTCCAGGCGAGATGAGTCCCATTTCCGCTTAGGCTTCTCAAGTCTAATCCCATCTAAGCTCTGGAACTTCCAAAAGGTCCTTCACACCCTTGCTGCAACTCAAGAAGTTCCCCGACATCCCCGTCTCCACTCTAGAGGAAGCACGAGGGTCCCGCCCACATCCAGAGGAGCCCCGTTTCCGCCTCGTAGCTCGAGATGAGGGATCCTTTCGCTGCTTGGTCGGGAAAGAATTCTGGGCGTTCCCGTCGCATCTCAAGAGGAGGCGCTCTCCACAGGAAAGGTGAGAGGAACTCCAGCGTCGTGCCACCATTCCAATAGTACTAAAGATATCTCAGTCCATTACGGAGGAACCTGTTTTCCATGCACTGCCTCGACTTTCACGCGGAGGATCGACTCCCACCACGCTGGCACGTGGGACAGCCCTGTGGGAAAGCCTCGTGGGAAAACCTCGTGGGAAAGCCTCCAGGGAAAGCCACAGATACCTTGATCCAGGAGATGGAAAGCGTGACACTGCTGCTACAGCTATGGAGGAAAGCGCACGTGCATGCCCCCATTCGAGACGAGGACTTACTCCCCTGGGGAGACTCCAGACGTACCCCAAGATCCATGTCAGCACTGGAGAGGAATCCTCAGGTTCCGGGCCCGACTCCACACAAGGTCTTAGGCCCTGGCATCGAAGGGAGAGGAATCCCGAGAGGCCCGCGAGCAACTCGCATGTGGACTGGCCTTTCCTGAGGCCACCAGAGCGGGTCCCTGAGGTCCCCGTCGTAAGTCGAGAACACCTGCCGCAACTCGAGAAAATCCAGGAGGTTTTGCCCTCCAGGCGAGATGAGGCCCATTTCTGCTGAGGCTTCTCAAGGCTAATCACATCTAAGCTCTGGAACTTCCAAAAGGTCCTTCACACCCTTGCTGCAACTCAAGAAGTTCCCCGACAACCCCGTCTCCGCTCTAGAGGAAGCACGAGGGTCCCGAACACATCCAGAGGAGCCTCGAAGCTCGAGATGAGGGATCCATTCCCTGCTTGTTCGGGAAAGAATTCCCGGCGTTCCCGTCCCATCTCAAGAGGAGGCGTCTCCACACGAATGGCGAGAAGAACTCCAGCATCGTGCCACCATTACAAGAGTCCCGCAGATGTCTCAGTCCATTCCAGAGGAACCTGTTTTCCCTGCACTGCCTCGACATTCACGCCGAGGATCTACTCCCACCACGGTGGCACGTGGGACAGCCCTGTGGGAAAGCCTCGTGGGAAAGCCTCGAGGGAAAGCCACAGATCCCTTGATCCAGGCGATGGGAAGCGTGACACTGCGGCTACAGCTTGGGTGGAATTCGAAAGTGCATGCCCCCATTCGATACGACGACTTACTCCCCTGGTGGAGACTCCAGAGGTACCCCAATATCCATGTCCGAACTGGAGAGGAATCCTCACGTTCCGTGCCCTACTCCACAAAAGGTCTGAGCACCGGGCATCGAAGGGAGAGAAATCCCGAGAGGCCCGCGAGCAACTCGCATAGGGACTGGCCTTTCCTGAGGCCACCAGAGCGGGTCCCTGAGGTCCCTGCCATAAGTCGAGGGCACCTGCCGGAACTCGAGAAAATCCAGGAGATTTTGCCCTCCAGGCGAGATGAGGCCCATTTCCGCTGAGGCTTCTCGAGGCTAATCACACCAAACCTCTGGAACTTCCAAAAGGTCCTTCACACCCTTGCTGCAACTCAAGAAGGTCCCCGACATACCCATGTCCACTCTAGGGGAAGCACGAGGTTCCCACCCACATCCAGAGCAGCCCCGTTTCCGCCTCGTAGCTCGAGATGAGGGATCCTTTCCCTACTTGGTCTGGAAAGAATTCCAGGCGTTCCCGTCGCATCTCAAGAGGAGGTGCTCTTCACAGGAAAGGCGAGAGGAACTCCAGGGTCGTGCCACCATTCCCAGAGTTCCCCAGATTTCTCAGTCCATACCAGAGGAACCTGTTTTCCCTGCACTGCCTCGACTTTCACGCCGAGGATCGACTCCCACCACGTTGGCACGTGGGACAGCCCTGTGGAAATAACTCGTGGGAAAGCTTCATGGGAAATCCTCGAGGAAAAGCCACAGATCCCATGATCGACGCGACAGGAAGCGTGACACTGCTGCTACAGGTCGGAAGGAAAGCGAACATGCATGCCCCCTCTCGAGACGAGGACTCACTCCCCTGGGGAGACTCCAGAAGTACCCCAAGATGCATGTCAGCACTGGAGAGGAATCCTCAGGTCCAACCCCGAGTCTACACAAGGTCCTAGGCCCCGGCATCGACGGAAGAGGAATCCCGAGAGGCCGACGAGCAATTCGAATGGGGACTGGCCAGTCCTGAGGCCACCAGAGCGGGTCCCTGAGGTCCCCATCGTAAGTCGAGAGCACCTGCCGCAACTCGAGAAAATCCAGGAGGTTTGGCCCTCCAGGCGAGATGAGGCCCATTTCCGCTGAGGCTTCTCGGGCTAATCACACCTAACCTCTGGAACTTCCAAAAGGTCCTTCACACCCTTGATGCAACTCAAGAAGTTCCCCGACATACCCGTCTCCACTCCAGAGGAAGCACCTGGGTCTCGTCCACATCCAGAGGAGCCCCGTTTCCGCCTCGTAGCTCGAGATGAGGGATCCTTTCGCTGCTTGGTCGGGAAAGATTTCTGGGAGTAGCCACCGCATCTCAAGAGTAGGCGCTCTCCACAGGAAAGGCGAGAGGAACTCCAGGGTCGTGCCACCATTCCCAGAGTCCCCCAGATGTCTCAGTCCATTCCAGAGGAACCTGTTTTCCTGCACTACCTCGACTTTCACGCCGAGGATCGACTCACACCACGGTGGCACTTGGGACAGCACTGTGGCAAAGCCTCGTGGGAAAGCCACAGATCCCTTGATTCAGGCGATGGGAAGCTTGACACTGCTGCTACCGCTCTGGAGGAAAGCTCACGTGCATGCCCCCATTGGAGACGAGGACTTACTCCCCTGGCGAGACACCAGAAGTACCCCAATATCCATGTCAGCACAGGAGAGGAATCCTCAGGTTCCGAATCTGACTCCACACAAGGTCTTAGGCCCCAGCATCGAAGGGAGAGGAACCCAGAGGGGCCCCCAAGCAACTAGCATGGGGACTGGCCTTTCCTGAGGCCACCAGAGCGGGTCCCTGATGTCACCGCCGTAAGTCGAGAGCACCTGCCGCAACTCTAGAAAATCCAGGACGTTTTGCCCTCCAGGCGAGATGAGGCCCATTTCCGCTGAGGCTTCTCAAGGCTAATCACACCTAACCTCTGGAACTTCCACAAGGTCCTTCACACCCTTACTGCTACTCAAGAAGTTGCCTCACATACCCGTCTCCACTATAGAGGAAGCACGAGGGTCCCGGCCACATCCAGAGGAGACCCGTTTCTGCCTCGTAGATCGAGATGAGGGATTCTTTCGCTGTTTGGTCGGGAAAGAATTCTGGGCATTCCAGTCCCATCTCAAGAGGAGGCGCTCTCCACAGGAAAGGAGAGAGGAACTCCAGCGTCGTGCCACCATTCCAAGAGTCCCCCTGATGTCTCAGTTCATTCCACAGGAACCTGTTTTCCCTGCACTGCCTCGACTTTCACGCCAAGAATCGACTCACACCACGTTGGCACGTGGGACAGCCCTGTGGGAAAGCCTCCTGGGAAAGTCTCGAGGGAACGCCTCGAGTGAAAACCACAGATCCCTTGATCCAGGCGACGGGAAGCGTGACACTGCTGCTACAGCTCTGGAGGAAAGCACACGTGCATGCCCCCATTCGAGACGAGGACTTACTCCCATCGGGAGACTCCAGAAGTATTCCAAGATCCATGTGAGCACTGGAGACGAATCCTCAGTTTCCAGACCTGACACCACTCAAGGTCTTAGGCCCCGTCATCAAAGGGAGAGGAATCCCGAGAGGAACCCGAGCAACTCGCATGGGGACTGGCCTTTCCTGAGGCCACCAGAGCGGGTCTCTGAGGTCCCCGTCGTAAGTCGAGAGTACCTGCCGCAACTCGAGAAAATCCAGGAGGTTTTGCCCTGCAGGCGAGATGAGGCCCATTTCCGCTGAGGCTTCTCGAGATTATTCACACCTAACCTCTGGAACTTCCACAAGGTCATTTACACCCTTGCTGCAACTCAGGAAGTTCCCCGACATAGCCGTCTCCACTCTAAAGGAAGCACGAGGGTCCCCCCACGTTCAGAGGAGCCCCGTTTTCGCCTCATAGCTCGAAATGAGGGATCCCTTTGCTGCTTGTTCGGGAAAGAATTCTGGGAGTTCCCGTCGCATCTCAAGAGGAAGCGCTCTCCACAGGAAAGGAGAGAGGAACTCCAGGGTCGTGCCACCATTCCCAGAGTCCCCCAGATGTCTCAGTCCATTCCAGAGGAACCTGTTTTCCCTGCACTGCCTCGACTTTCACGCCGAGGATCGACTCCCACCACGGTGGCACGTGGGACAGCCCTGTGGGACAGCCCTGTGGGAAAGCCGCCTGGGAAAGACTCGAGGGAAAGCCACAGATCCCTTGATCAACGCGACGGGAAACGTGACATTGCTGCTACCGCTCTGGAGAAAAGTGCACGAGCATGCCCCCTTTCGAGACGAGGACTTACTCCCCTGGGGAGACTCCAAAAGTACCCCAAGATCCATGTCAGCACTGGAGAGGAATCCTCAGGTTCCGGCCCAGACTCCACACAATGTCCTAGGCCCCGGGATAGAAGGTAGAGGAATCCCGAGAGGCCCCCGATCAACTCGCATGGGGACTTGCCTTTCTTGAGACCACCAGAGCGGGTCCCTGAGGTCCCCGTCGTAAGTCGTGAGCACCTGCCACAATTATAGAAAATCCAGGAGATTTTGCCCTCCAGGCCAGATGAGGCCCATTTCCGTTGAGTCTTCTCAAGGCTAATCACACCTAAACTCTGGAACTTCTAAAAGGTCCTTCACACCCTTGCTGCAACTCAAGAAGTTCCCCGACATACCCGTCTCACTCTAGAGGAAGCACGAAGGTCCCGCCCACATCCAGGGGAGCCCCGTTTCTGCCTCGTTGCTCGAGATGAGGGATCCTTTCCCTGCTTGGTCCAGAAAGAATTCCCAGCGTTCCCGTTGCATCTCAAGAGGAGGCCCTCTCCAAGGAAAGGCGAGAGGAACACCAGGGTCGCGCCACCATTCCGAGTCCTCCAGATGTCTCAGTCCATTCCAGAGGAACCGTTTTTCCCTGCACTGCCTCGACTTTCACGCCGAGGATCGACTCCCACCACGGTGGATCGTGGGACAGCACTGTGGGAAAGCCTCGGGGAAAGCCTCGTGGGAAATCCTCGAGGGAAAGCCACAGATCCCATGATCGACGGGACGGGAAGCGTGACACTGCTGCTACAGTTCGGAAGGAAAGCGCACGTGCATGCCTCCTCTGGAGACGAGGACTCACTTCCCTGGGGAGACTCTCGAAGTACTCCAAGGTACATGTCAGCACTGGAGAGGAATCCTCAGGTCCCGGCCCCGACTCCACACAAGGTTTTAGGCCCCTACATAGAAGGTAGAGGAATCCTGAGAGGCCCCAAATCAACTCGCATGGGGAGTGGCCTTTCCTGAGGCCACAAGAGTGGGTCCCTGAGGTCCCCGTCGTAATTCGAGAGCCCCTGCCGCAACTCGAAAAAATCCAGGAGATTTTGCCCTCCAGGCGAGATGAGTCCCATTTCCGCTTAGGCTTCTCAAGTCTAATCCCATCTAAGCTCTGGAACTTCCAAAAGGTCCTTCACACCCTTGCTGCAACTCAAGAAGTTCCCCGACATCCCCGTCTCCACTCTAGAGGAAGCACGAGGGTCCCGCCCACATCCAGAGGAGCCCCGTTTCCGCCTCGTAGCTCGAGATGAGGGATCCTTTCGCTGCTTGGTCGGGAAAGAATTCTGGGCGTTCCCGTCGCATCTCAAGAGGAGGCGCTCTCCACAGGAAAGGTGAGAGGAACTCCAGCGTCGTGCCACCATTCCAATAGTACTAAAGATATCTCAGTCCATTACGGAGGAACCTGTTTTCCATGCACTGCCTCGACTTTCACGCGGAGGATCGACTCCCACCACGCTGGCACGTGGGACAGCCCTGTGGGAAAGCCTCGTGGGAAAACCTCGTGGGAAAGCCTCCAGGGAAAGCCACAGATACCTTGATCCAGGAGATGGAAAGCGTGACACTGCTGCTACAGCTATGGAGGAAAGCGCACGTGCATGCCCCCATTCGAGACGAGGACTTACTCCCCTGGGGAGACTCCAGACGTACCCCAAGATCCATGTCAGCACTGGAGAGGAATCCTCAGGTTCCGGGCCCGACTCCACACAAGGTCTTAGGCCCTGGCATCGAAGGGAGAGGAATCCCGAGAGGCCCGCGAGCAACTCGCATGTGGACTGGCCTTTCCTGAGGCCACCAGAGCGGGTCCCTGAGGTCCCCGTCGTAAGTCGAGAACACCTGCCGCAACTCGAGAAAATCCAGGAGGTTTTGCCCTCCAGGCGAGATGAGGCCCATTTCTGCTGAGGCTTCTCAAGGCTAATCACATCTAAGCTCTGGAACTTCCAAAAGGTCCTTCACACCCTTGCTGCAACTCAAGAAGTTCCCCGACAACCCCGTCTCCGCTCTAGAGGAAGCACGAGGGTCCCGAACACATCCAGAGGAGCCTCGAAGCTCGAGATGAGGGATCCATTCCCTGCTTGTTCGGGAAAGAATTCCCGGCGTTCCCGTCCCATCTCAAGAGGAGGCGTCTCCACACGAATGGCGAGAAGAACTCCAGCATCGTGCCACCATTACAAGAGTCCCGCAGATGTCTCAGTCCATTCCAGAGGAACCTGTTTTCCCTGCACTGCCTCGACATTCACGCCGAGGATCTACTCCCACCACGGTGGCACGTGGGACAGCCCTGTGGGAAAGCCTCGTGGGAAAGCCTCGAGGGAAAGCCACAGATCCCTTGATCCAGGCGATGGGAAGCGTGACACTGCGGCTACAGCTTGGGTGGAATTCGAAAGTGCATGCCCCCATTCGATACGACGACTTACTCCCCTGGTGGAGACTCCAGAGGTACCCCAATATCCATGTCCGAACTGGAGAGGAATCCTCACGTTCCGTGCCCTACTCCACAAAAGGTCTGAGCACCGGGCATCGAAGGGAGAGAAATCCCGAGAGGCCCGCGAGCAACTCGCATAGGGACTGGCCTTTCCTGAGTCCACCAGAGCGGGTCCCTGAGGTCCCTGCCATAAGTCGAGGGCACCTGCCGGAACTCGAGAAAATCCAGGAGATTTTGCCCTCCAGGCGAGATGAGGCCCATTTCCGCTGAGGCTTCTCGAGGCTAATCACACCAAACCTCTGGAACTTCCAAAAGGTCCTTCACACCCTTGCTGCAACTCAAGAAGGTCCCCGACATACCCGTCTCCACTCTAAAGGAAGCACGAGGGTCCCATCCACATCCAGAGGAGCCCCGTTTCCGCCTCGTAGCTCGAGATGAGGGATCCTTTCCCTACTTGGTCTGGAAAGAATTCCAGGCGTTCCCGTCGCATCTCAAGAGGAGGTGCTCTTCACAGGAAAGGCGAGAGGAACTCCAGGGTCGTGCCACCATTCCCAGAGTTCCCCAGATTTCTCAGTCCATACCAGAGGAACCTGTTTTCCCTGCACTGCCTCGACTTTCACGCCGAGGATCGACTCCCACCACGTTGGCACGTGGGACAGCCCTGTGGAAATAACTCGTGGGAAAGCTTCATGGGAAATCCTCGAGGAAAAGCCACAGATCCCGTGATAGATGCGACAGGAAGCGTGACACTGCTGCTACAGGTCAGAAGGAAAGCGAACATGCATGCCCCCTCTCGAGACGAGGACTCACTCCCCTCGGGAGACTCCAGAAGTACCCCAAGATGCATGTCAGCACTGGAGAGGAATCCTCAGGTCCAACCCCGAGTCTACACAAGGTCCTAGGCCCCGGCATCGACGGAAGAGGAATCCCGAGAGGCCGACGAGCAATTCGAATGGGGACTGGCCAGTCCTGAGGCCACCAGAGCGGGTCCCTGAGGTCCCCGTTGTAAGACGAGAGCACCTGCCGCAACTCGAGAAAATCCAGGAGGTTTGGCCCTCCAGGCGAAATGAGGCCCATTTCCGATGAGGCTTCTCGAGGCTAAGCACACCTAACCTCTGGAACTTCTAAAAGTCCTTCACACCCTTGCAGCAACTCAAGAAGTTCCCCGACATACCCGTCTCCAATCTAGAGGAAGCACGAGGGTCCCACCCACATCCAGAGGAGCCCCATTTCTGACTCATAGCTCGAGATGAGGGTACCTTTCGCTGCTTGGTAGGGAAAGAATTCTGGGAGTTCCCGTCGCATCTCAAGAGGAGGCTCTCTCCACAGGAAAGGCGAGAGGAACTACAGGGTCGCGGCACCATTCCAAGAGTCCCCCAGATGTCTCACTCCATTCCAGAGGAACCTTTTTTCCCACCACTGCCTCGACTTTCACGCTGAGGATCGACTCCCACCACGGTGGCACGTGGGACAGCCCTGTGGGAAAGCCTCTTGTGAAAGCCTCGTGGGAAAGCCTCGAGGGAAAGCCACAGATCCCTTGATCCACGCGACGGGAAGCCTGACACTGCTGCTACACTTCTGGAGGAAAGCGCACGTGCATGCCCCATTTGAGACGTGGACTTACTCCCCTGGGGAGACTCCAGAAGTACCCCAAGAACCATTTCAGCACTGGAGAGGAATCCTCAGGTTCCTGCCCCGACTCCACACAAGGTCTTAGGCCCCGACATTGAAGGGAGAGGAATCCCGAGAGGCCCCCGAGCAACTCGCATTGGGACTGGCCTTTCCTGAGGCAACCAGAGCGGGTCACTGAGGTCCCCGTCGTAAGTCGAGAGCACCTGCCGCAACTTGGGAATGTCCAGGAGTCTTTGCCCTCCAGGCGAGATGAGGACCATTTCCGCTGAGGCTTCTCAAGGCTAATCACACCTAACCTCTGGAAGTTCCAAAAGTTCCTTCACACCCTTGCTGTAACTCAAGAAGTTCCCCAACATACCCGTCTCCACTCGAGAGATAGCACGAGGTACCCGACCACATCCAGGGGAACCCTGTTTCCAACTCGTAGATCGAGATGAGGGATCCTTTCCCTGCTTGGTCGGAAAAGATTTCCAGGAGTTCCCGTCGCATCTCAAAGGAGGCGCTCTCCACAGGAAAGGTAAGGGGAACTCCACGGTCGTGCCACCATTCCCAGAGACCCCCAGATGACTCAGTCCCTTCCAGAGGAACCTGTTTTCCCTGCACTGCTTCGACTTTCACGCCGAGGATCAACTCGGCCCCACCCGGAAATCACGTGGGCCCCACGGGGAAATCACGTGGGCCCCACCCGGAAATCACGTGGGCCCCACGGGGAAATCACGTGGGCCCCACCCGGAAATCACGTGGGCCCCACCCGGAAATCACGTGGGCCCCACCCGGAAATCACGTGGGCCCCACCCGGAAATCACGTGGGCCCCACCCGGAAATCACGTGGCACCCACGGGGAAATCACGTGGGCCCCACCCGGAAATCACGTGGGGCCCACCCGGAAATCACGTGGGCCCCACGGGGAAATCACGTGGGCCCCACCCGGAAATCACGTGGGCCCCACCCGGAAATCACGTGGGCCCCACCCGGAAATCACGTGGGCCCCACCCGGAAATCACGTGGGCCCCCAGGGGAAATCACGTGGGCCCCACGGGGAAATCACGTGGGCCCCACCCGGAAACTACGTGGGACCGAAGGGGAAATCACGTGGGCCCCACCCGGAAATCACGTGGGGCCCACCCGGAAATCACGTGGGACCCACGGGGAAATCACGTGGGCCCCACCCGGAAATCACGTGGGCCCCACCCGGAAATCACGTGGACCCCACCCGGAAATCACGTGGGCCCCCAGGGGAAATCACGATGGCCCCACCCGGAAATCACGTGGGCCCCACCCGGAAATCACGTGGGCCCCACGGGGAAATCACGTGGGCCCCACCCGGAAATCACGTGTGCCCCACCCGGAAATCACGTGGGACCCACGTGGAAATCACGTGGGCCCCACCCGGAAATCACGTGGGCCCCACCCGGAAATCACGTGGGCCCCACCCGGAAATCACGTGGGACCCACGGGGAAATCACGTGGGGCCCACCCGGAAATCACGTGGGGCCCACCCGGAAATCACGTGGGCCCCACGGGGAAATCACGTGGGCCCCACCCGGAAATCACGTGGGCCCCACCCGGAAATCACGTGGGCCCCACCCGGAAATCACGTGGGCCCCACGGGGAAATCACGTGGGCCCCACGGGGAAATCACGTGGGGCCCACCCGGAAATCACGTGGGCCCCACGGGGAAATCACGTGGGCCCCACCCGGAAATCACGTGGGCCCAACCCGGAAATCACGTGGGCCCCACCCGGAAATCACGTGGGCCCCACCCGGAAATCACGTGGGCCCCACCCGGAAATCACGTGGGCCCCACGGGGAAATCACGTGGGCCACACGGGGAAATCACGTGGGCCCCACCCGGAAATCACGTGGGACCCACGGGGAAATCACGTGGGCCCCACCCGGAAATCATGTGGGGCCCACCCGGAAATCACGTGGGCCCCACCCGGAAATCACGTGGGCCCCACCCGGAAATCACGTGGGCCCCACCCGGAAATCACGTGGGCCCCACGGGGAAATCACGTGGGCCCCACCCGGAAATCACGTGGGGCCCACCCGGAAATCACGTGGGCCCCACGGGGAAATCACGTGGGCCCCACCCGGAAATCACGTGGGCCCCACCCGGAAATCACGTGGGCCCCACCCGGAAATCACGTGGGCCCCACCCGGAAATCACGTGGGCCCCAGCCGGAAATCACGTGGGCCCCACCCGGAAATCACGTGGGCCCCACCCGGAAATCACGTGGGCCCCACGGGGAAATCACGTGGGCCACCACCCGGAAATCACGTGGGCCCCACGGGGAAATCACGTGGGCCCCACCCGGAAATCACGTGGGCCCCACCCGTAAATCACGTGGGCCCCACCCGGAAATCACGTGGGACCCACGGGGAAATCACGTGGGCTCCACCCGGAAATAAAGTGGGGCCCACCCGGAAATCACGTGGGCCCCACCCGGAACTCACGTGGGCCCCACCCGGAAATCACGTGGGCCCCACCTGGAAATCACGTGGGACCCACGGGGAAATCACGTGGGCCCGACCCGGAAATCACTTGGGCCCCACGGGGAAATCACGTGGGCCCCACCCGGAAATCACGTGGGGCCCACCCGGAAATCACGTGGGCCCCACGGGGAAATCACGTGGGCCCCACGGGGAAATCACGTGGGCCCCACCCGGAAATCACGTGGGCCCCACCCGGAAATCACGTGGGCCCCACCCGGAAATCACGTGGGCCCCACCCGGAAATCACGTGGGCCCCAGCCGGAAATCACGTGGGCCCCACCCGGAAATCACGTGGGCCCCACCCGGAAATCACGTGGGCCCCACGGGGAAATCACGTGGGCCCCACCCGGAAATCACGTGGGCCCCACGGGGAAATCACGTGGGCCCCACTCGGAAATCACGTGGGCCCCACGGGGAAATCACGTGGGCCCCACCCGGAAATCACGTGGGCCCCACCCGGAAATCACGTGGGCCCCAGCCGGAAATCACGTGGGACCCACGGGGAAATCACGTGGGCCCCACCCGGAAATCACGTGGGACCCACGGGGAAATCACGTGGGCCCCACCCGGAAATCACGTGGAGCCCACCCGGAAATCACGTGGGCCCCACGGGGAAATCACGTGGGCCCCACCCGGAAATCACGTGGGCCCCACCCGGAAATCACGTGGGCCCCACCCGGAAATCACGTGGGCCCCACCCGGAAATCTAGTGGGCCCCACCCGAAAATCACGTGGGCCCCACGGGGAAATCACGTGGGCCCCACCCGGAAATCACGTGGGCCCCACCCGGAAATCACGTGGGCCCCACGGGGAAATCACGTGGGCCCCACCCGGAAATCACATGGGCCCCACCCGGAAATCACGTGGGCCCCACCCGGAAATCACGTGGGCCCCACCCGGAAATCACGTGGGCCCCACCCGGAAATCACGTGGGCCCCACGGGGAAATCACGTGGGCCCCACCCGGAAATCACGTGGGCCCCACGGGGAAATCACGTGGGCCCCACCCGGAAATCACGTGGGCCCCACCCGGAAATCACGTGGGCCCCACCCGGAAATCACGTGGGCCCCACGGGGAAATCACGTGGGCCCTACCCGGAAATCACGTGGGCCCCACCCGGTAATCACGTGGGCCCCAGCCGGAAATCACGTGGGCCCCAGCCGGAAATCACGTGGGCCCCACCCGGAAATCACGTGGGCCCCACCCGGAAATCACGTGGGCCCCACCCGGAAATCACGTGGGCCCCACCCGGAAATCACGTGGGCCCCACGGGGAAATCACGTGGGCCCCACCCGGAAATCACGTGGGACCCACGGGGAAATCACGTGGGCCCCACCCGGAAATCACGTGGGCCCCACCCGGAAATCACGTGGGCCCCACCCGGAAATCACGTGGGCCCCACCCGGAAATCACGTGGGCCCCACCCGGAAATCACGTGGGCCCCACGGGGAAATCACGTGGGCCCCACCCGGAAATCACGTGGGCCCCACCCGGAAATCACGTGGGCCCCACCCGGAAATCACGTGGGCCCCACGGGGAAATCACGTGGGCCCCACCCGGAAATCACATGGGCCCCACCCGGAAATCACGTGGGCCCCACCCGGAAATCACGTGGGCCCCACCCGGAAATCACGTGGGCCCCACCCGGAAATCACGTGGGCCCCACCCGGAAATCACGTGGGCCCCACGGGGAAATCACGTGGGCCCCACCCGGAAATCACGTGGGCCCCACGGGGAAATCACGTGGGCCCCACCCGGAAATCACGTGGGCCCCACCCGGAAATCACGTGGGGCCCACCCGGAAATCACGTGGGACCCACCCGGAAATCACGTGGGCCCCACGGGGAAATCACGTGGGCCCCACCCGGAAATCACGTGGGACCCACGGGGAAATCACGTGGGCCCCACCCGGAAATCACGTGGGCCCCACCCGGAAATCACGTGGGGCCCACCCGGAAATCACGTGGGACCCACGGGGAAATCACGTGGGCCCCACCCGGAAATCACGTGGGCCCCACCCGGAAATCACGTGGGCCCCACCCGGAAATCACGTGGGGCCCACCCGGAAATCACGAGGGGCCCACCCGGAAATCACGTGGGCCCCACGGGGAAATCACGTGGGCCCCACCCGGAAATCACGTGGGCCCCACCCGGAAATCACGTGGGCCCCACCCGGAAATCACGTGGGCCCCACCCGGAAATCACGTGGGCCCCAGCCGGAAATCACGTGGGCCCCACCCGGAAATCACGTGGGCCCCACCCGGAAATCACGTGGGCCCCACGGCAAAATCACGTGGGCCCGACCCGGAAATCACGTGGGCCCCACGGGGAAATCACGTGGGCCCCACCCGGAAATCACGTGGGAACCACTGGGAAATCACGTGGGCCCCACCCGGAAATCACGTGGGCCCCACGGGGAAATCACGTGGGCCCCACCCGGAAATCACGTGGGCCCCACCCGTAAATCACGTGGGCCCCAGCCGGAAATCACGTGGGACCCACCCGGAAATCACGTGGGCCCCACCCGGAAATCAAGTGGGGCCCACCCGGAAATCACGTGGGCCCCACCCGGAAATCACGTGGGCCCCACCCGGAAATCACGTGGGCCCCACCTGGAAATCACGTGGGCCCCACGGGGAAATCACGTGGGCCCCACGGGGAAATCACGTGGGCCCCACCCGGAAATCACGTGGGGCCCACCCGGAAATCACGTGGGCCCCACGGGGAAATCACGTGGGCCCCACCCGGAAATCACGTGGGCCCCACCCGGAAATCACGTGGGCCCCACCCGGAAATCACGTGGGCCCCAGCCGGAAATCACGTGGGCCCCACCCGGAAATCACGTGGGCCCCACCCGGAAATCACGTGGGCCCCACCCGGAAATCACGTGGGCCCCACGGGGAAATCACGTGGGCCCCACGGGGAAATCACGTGGGCCCCACCCGGAAATCACGTGGGACCCACGGGGAAATCACGTGGGCCCCACCCGGAAATCATGTGGGGCCCACCCGGAAATCACGTGGGCCCCACCCGGAAATCACGTGGGCCCCACCCGGAAATCACGTGGGCCCCACCCGGAAATCACGTGGGCCCCACGGGGAAATCACGTGGGCCCCACCCGGAAATCACGTGGGGCCCACCCGGAAATCACGTGGGCCCCACGGGGAAATCACGTGGGCCCCACGGGGAAATCACGTGGGCCCCACCCGGATATCACGTGGGCCCCACCCGGAAATCACGTGGGCCCCACCCGGAAATCACGTGGGCCCCACCCGGAAATCACGTGGGCCCCAGCCGGAAATCACGTGGGCCCCACCCGGAAATCACGTGTGCCCCACCCGGAAATCACGTGGGCCCCACACGGAAATCACGTGGGCCCCACGGGGAAATCACGTGGGCCCCACTCGGAAATCACGTGGGCCCCACGGGGAAATCACGTGGGCCCCACCCGGAAATCACGTGGGCCCCACCCGGAAATCACGTGGGCCCCAGCCGGAAATCACGTGGGACCCACGGGGAAATCACGTGGGCCCCACACGGAAATCACGTGGGACCCACGGGGAAATCACGTGGGCCCCACCCAGAAATCACGTGGAGCCCACCCGGAAATCACGTGGGCCCCACGGGGAAATCACGTGGGCCCCACCCGGAAATCACGTGGGCCCCACCCGGAAATCACGTGGGCCCCACCCGGAAATCACGTGGGCCCCACCCGGAAATCACGTGGGCCCCACGGGGAAATCACGTGGGCCCCACCCGAAAATCACATGGGCCCCACCCGGAAATCACGTGGGCCCCACCCGGAAATCACGTGGGCCCCACCCGGAAATCACGTGGGCCCCACCCGGAAATCACGTGGGCCCCACCCGGAAATCACGTGGGCCCCACGGGGAAATCACGTGGGCCCCACCCGGAAATCACGTGGGCCCCACGGGGAAATCACGTGGGCCCCACCCGGAAATCACGTGGGCCCCACGGGGAAATCACGTGGGCCCCACACGGAAATCACGTGGGGCCCACCCGGAAATCACGTGGGCCCCACCCGGAAATCACGTGGGCCCCACCCGGAAATCACGTGGGCCCCACCCGGAAATCACGTGGGCCCCACCCGGAAATCACGTGGGCCCCACGGGGAAATCACGTGGGCCCCACCCGGAAATCACGTGGTCCCCACCCGGAAATCACGTGGGCCCCACCCGGAAATCACGTGGGCCCCACCCGGAAATCACGTGGGCCCCACCCGGAAATCACGTGGGGCCCACCCGGAAATCACGTGGGCCCCACCCGGAAATCACGTGGGCCCCACCCGGAAATCACGTGGGCCCCACCCGGAAATCACGTGGGCCCCACCCGGAAATCACGTGGGCCCCACCCGGAAATCACGTGGGCCCCACCCGGAAATCACGTGGGCCCCACGGGGAAATCACGTGGGCCCCACCCGGAAATCACGTGGTCCCCACCCGGAAATCACGTGGGCCCCACCCGGAAATCACGTGGGCCCCACCCGGAAATCACGTGGGCCCCACCCGGAAATCACGTGGGGCCCACCCGGAAATCACGTGGGCCCCACCCGGAAATCACGTGGGCCCCACCCGGAAATCACGTGGGCCCCACCCGGAAATCACGTGGGCCCCACCCGGAAATCACGTGGGCCCCACCCAGAAATCACGTGGGCCCCAGCCGGAAATCACGTGGGCCCCACGGGGAAATCACGTGGGCCCCACCCGGAAATCACGTGGGCCCCACCCGGAAATCACGTGGGCCCCACGGGGAAATCACGTGGGCCCCACCTGGAAATCACGTGGGCCCCAACCGGAAATCACGGGGGCCCCACCCGGAAATCACGTGGGCCCCACGGGGAAATCACGTGGGCCCCACGGGGAAATCATGTGGGCCCCACCCGGAAATCACGTGGGCCCCACCCGGAAATCACGTGGGCCCCACCCGGAAATCACGTGGGCCCCACCCGGAAATCACGTGGGCCCCACCCGGAAATCACGTGGGCCCCACCCGGAAATCACGTGGGCCCCACCCGGAAATCACGTGGGCCCCACGGGGAAATCACGTGGGCCCCACCCGGAAATCACGTGGGCCCCACCCGGAAATCACGTGGGCCCCACCCGGAAATCACGTGGGCCCCACCCGGAAATCACGTGGGCCCCACCCGGAAATCACGTGGGCCCCACGGGGAAATCACGTGGGCCCCACGGGGAAATCATGTGGGCCCCACCCGGAAATCACGTGGGCCCCACCCGGAAATCACGTGGGCCCCACCCGGAAATCACGTGGGCCCCACCCGGAAATCACGTGGGCCCCACCCGGAAATCACGTGGGCCCCACCCGGAAATCACGTGGGCCCCACCCGGAAATCACGTGGGCCCCACCCGGAAATCACGTGGGCCTCACCCGGAAATCACGTGGGCCCCACCCGGAAATCACGTGGGCCCCACCCGGGAATCACGTGGGCCCCACCCGGAAATCACGTGGGCCCCACCCGGAAATCACGTGGGCCTCACCCGGAAATCACGTGGGCCCCACACGGAAATCACGTGGGGCCCACCCGGAAATCACGTGGGCCCCACCAGGAAATCACGTGGGCCCCACCCGGAAATCACGTGGGCCCCACCCGGAAATCACGTGGGCCCCACCCGGAAATCACGTGGGGCCCACCCGGAAATCACGTGGGCCCCACCCGGAAATCACGTGGGCCCCACCCGGAAATCACGTGGGCCCCACGGGGAAATCACGTGGGCCCCACCCGGAAATCACGTGGGCCCCACCCGGAAATCACGTGGGCCCCACCCGGAAATCACGTGGGCCCCACCCGGAAATCACGTGGGCCCCACCCGGAAATCACGTGGGCCCCACCCGGAAATCACGTGGGCCCCACGGGGAAATCACGTGGGCCCCACCCGGAAATCACGTGGGCCCCACCCGGAAATCACGTGGGCCCCACGGGGAAATCACGTGGGCCCCACCCGGAAATCACTTGGGCCCCACCCGGAAATCACGTGGGCCCCACCCGGAAATCACGTGGGCCCCACCCGGAAATCACGTGGGCCCCACCCGGAAATCCCGTGGGACCCACCCGGAAATCACGTGGGCCCCACGGGGAAATCACGTGGGCCCCACGGGGAAATCACGTGGGCCCCACCCGGAAATCACGTGGGCCCCACCCGGAAATCACGTGGGCCCCACGGGGAAATCACGTGGGCCCCACGGGGAAATCACGTGGGCCCCACCCGGAAATCACGTGGGCCCCAGCCGGAAATCACGTGGGCCCCACGGGGAAATCACGTGGGCCTCACCCGGAAATCACGTGGGCCCCACCCGGAAATCACGTGGGCCCCACCCGGAAATCACGTGGGCCCCACGGGGAAATCACGTGGGCCCCACCCGGAAATCACGTGGGCCCCACCCGGAAATCACGTGGGCCCCACCCGGAAATCACGTGGGCCCCACCCGGAAATCACGTGGGCCCCACCCGGAAATCACGTGGGCCCCACCCGGAAATCACGTGGGCCCCACGGGGAAATCACGTGGGCCCCACCCGGAAATCACGTGGGGCCCACCCGGAAATCACGTGGGCCCCACCCGGAAATCACGTGGGCCCCAGCCGGAAATCACGTGGGCCCCAGCCGGAAATCACGTGGGCCCCACCCGGAAATCACGTGGGCCCCACCCGGAAATCACGTGGGCCCCACCCGGAAATCACGTGGGCCCCACCCGGAAATCACGTGGGCCCCACCCGGAAATCACGTGGGCCCCACCCGGAAATCACGTGGGCCCCACCCGGAAATCACGTGGGCCCCACCTGGAAATCACGTGGGCCCCACCCGGAAATCACGTGGGCCCCACCCGGAAATCACGTGGGCCCCACCCGGAAATCACGTGGGCCCCACGGGGAAATCACGTGGGCCCCACCCGGAAATCACGTGGGCCCCACCCGGAAATCACGTGGGCCCCACCCGGAAATCACGTGGGCCCCACCCGGAAATCACGTGGGCCCCACCCGGAAATCACGTGGGCCCCACCCGGAAATCACGTGGGCCCCACGGGGAAATCACGTGGGCCCCACCCGGAAATCACGTGGGGCCCACCCGGAAATCACGTGGGCCCCACCCGGAAATCACGTGGGCCCCAGCCGGAAATCACGTGGGCCCCAGCCGGAAATCACGTGGGCCCCAAGGGGAAATCACGTGGGCCCCACCCGGAAATCACGTGGGCCCCACCCGGAAATCACGTGGGCCCCACCCGGAAATCACGTGGGCCCCACCCGGAAATCACGTGGGCCCCACCCGGAAATCACGTGGGCCCCAGCCGGAAATCACGTGGGCCCCACCCGGAAATCACGGGGGCCCCACCCGGAAATCACGTGGGCCCCACCCGGAAATCACGTGGGCCCCACCCGGAAATCACGTGGGCCCCACCCGGAAATCACGTGGGCCCCACCTGGAAATCACGTGGGCCCCACCCGGAAATCACGTGGGCCCCACGGGGAAATCACGTGGGCCCCACCCGGAAATCACGTGGGCCCCACCCGGAAATCACGTGGGCCCCACCCAGAAATCACGTGGGCCCCACCCGGAAATCACGTGGGCCCCAGCCGGAAATCACGTGGGCCCCACGGGGAAATCACGTGGGCCCCACCCGGAAATCACGTGGGCCCCACCCGGAAATCACGTGGGCCCCACCCGGAAATCTCGTGGGCCCCACGGGGAAATCACGTGGGCCCCACCCGGAAATCACGTGGGCCCCACCCGGAAATCACGTGGGCCCCACCCGGAAATCACGTGGGCCCCACCCGGAAATCACGTGTGCCCCACGGGGAAATCACGTGGGCCCCACCCGGAAATCACGTGGGCCCCACCCGGAAATCACGTGGGCCCCACCCGGAAATCACGTGTGCCCCACGGGGAAATCACGTGGGCCCCACCCGGAAATCACGTGGGCCCCACCCGGAAATCACGTGGGCCCCACCCGGAAATCACGTGGGCCCCACCCGGAAATCACGTGGGCCCCACCCGGAAATCACGTGGGCCCCACCCGGAAATCAAGTGGGCCCCACCCGGAAATCACGTGGGCCCCACCCGGAAATCACGTGGGGCCCACCCGGAAATCACGTGGGCCCCACCCGGAAATCACGTGGGCCCCACACGGAAATCACGTGGGGCCCACCCGGAAATCACGTGGGCCCCACCCGGAAATCACGTGGGCCCCACCCGGAAATCACGTGGGCCCCACCCGGAAATCACGTGGGCCCCACCCGGAAATCACGTGGGCCCCACCCGGAAATCACGTGGGCCCCACCCGGAAATCACGTGGGCCCCACCCGGAAATCAAGTGGGCCCCACCCGGAAATCACGTGGGCCCCACCCGGAAATCACGTGGGCCCCACCCGGAAATCACGTGGGGCCCACCCGGAAATCACGTGGGCCCCACCCGGAAATCACGTGGGCCCCACCCGGAAATCACGTGGGCCCCACCCGGAAATCACGTGGGCCCCACCCGGAAATCACGTGGGCCCCACGGGGAAATCTCGTGGGCCCCACCCGGAAATCACGTGGGCCCCACCCGGAAATCACGTGGGCCCCACCCGGAAATCACGTGGGCCCCACCCGGAAATCACGTGGGCCCCACCCGGAAATCACGTGGGCCCCACCCGGAAATCACGTGGGCCCCACCCGGAAATCACGTGGGCCCCACGGGGAAATCACGTGGGCCCCACCCGGAAATCACGTGGGCCCCACGGGGAAATCACGTGGCCCCCACGGGGAAATCACGTGGGCCCCACCCGGAAATCACGTGGTCCCCACCCGGAAATCACGTGGGCCCCAGCCGGAAATCACGTGGGCCCCAGCCGGAAATCACGTGGGCCCCAGCCGGAAATCACGTGGTCCCCACCCGGAAATCACGTGGGCCCCGCCCGGAAATCACGTGGGCCCCACCCGGAAATCACGTGGGCCCCAGCCGGAAATCACGTGGGCCCCACCCGGAAATCACGTGGGCCCCACCCGGAAATCACGTGGGCCCCACCCGGAAATCACGTGGGCCCCACGGGGAAATCACGTGGGCCCCACGGGGAAATCACGTGGGCCCCACGGGGAAATCACGTGGGCCCCACGGGGAAATCACGTGGGCCCCACGGGGAAATCACGTGGGCCCCACCCGGAAATCACGTGGGCCCCACCCGGAAATCACGTGGGCCCCACCCGGAAATCACGTGGGCCCCACCCGGAAATCACGTGGGCCCCACCCGGAAATCACGTGGGGCCCACCCGGAAATCACGTGGGCCCCACCCGGAAATCACGTGGGCCCCACGGGGAAATCACGTGGGCCCCACCCGGAAATCACGTGGGCCCCACCCGGAAATCACGTGGGCCCCACGGGGAAATCACGTGGGCCCCACCCGGAAATCACGTGGGCCCCACCCGGAAATCACGTGGGCCCCACCCGGAAATCACGTGGGCCCCACCCGGCAATCACGTGGGCCCCAGCCGGAAATCACGTGGGCCCCACCCGGAAATCACGTGGGCCCCACCCGGAAATCACGTGGGCCCCACCCGGAAATCACGTGGGCCCCACACGGAAATCACGTGCGCCCCACCCGGAAATCACGTGGGCCCCACCCGGAAATCACGTGGGGCCCACCCGGAAATCACGTGGGCCCCACCCGGAAATCACGTGGGCCCCACACGGAAATCACGTGGGGCCCACCCGGAAATCACGTGGGCCCCACCCGGAAATCACGTGGGCCCCACCCGGAAATCACGTGGGCCCCACCCGGAAATCACGTGGGCCCCACCCGGAAATCACGTGAGCCCCACCCGGAAATCACGTGGGCCCCACGGGGAAATCACGTGGGCCCCACGGGGAAATCACGTGGGCCCCACGCGGAAATCACGTGGGGCCCACCCGGAAATCACGTGGGGCCCACCCGGAAATCACGTGGGCCCCACCCGGAAATCACGTGGGCCCCACCCGGAAATCTCGTGGGCCCCACACGGAAGTCACGTGGGCCCCACCCGGAAATCACGTGGGCCCCACGGGGAAATCACGTGGGCCCCACCCGGAAATCACGTGGGCCCCACGGGGAAATCACGTGGGCCCCACCCGGAAATCACGTGGGCCCCAGCCGGAAATCACGTGTGCCCCAGCCGGAAATCACGTGGGCCCCACCCGGAAATCACGTGGGCCCCACCCGGAAATCACGTGGGCCCCACCCGGAAATCACGTGGGCCCCACCCGGAAATCACGTGGGCCCCACCCGGAAATCACGTGGGCCCCACCCGGAAATCACGTGGGCCCCACCCGGAAATCACGTGGGCCCCACCCGGAAATCACGAAACCACCTGCCTCAACTCGAGAAAATCCAGGAGGTTCTGCCTCCAGGCGAGATGAGGCCCATTTCCGCTGAGGCTTCTCGAGGCTAATCACACCTAACCTCTGGAACTTCCAAAAGGTCCTTCACACCCCTGCTGCAACTCAAGAAGTTCCCTGACATCCCCGTCTCCACTCTAGAGGAAGCAAGCGGTTCCCGCCCACATCCAGAAGAGCCCCGTTTCCGCCTCGAAGCTTGAGATGAGGGATCCTTTCCCTGCTTGGTCTGGAAAGAATTGCCGGTGTTCCCGTCGCATCTCAAGAGGAGGCGCTCTCCACAGGAAAGGCGAGAGGAACTCCAGGGTCGTGTCACCATTCCCAGAGTTCCCCTGATGTCTCAGTCCATTCCAGAGGAACCTGTTTTCCCTGCACTGCCTCGACTTTCAGGATGAGGATCGACTACCACCACGGTCGCACGTGGGACAGCCCTGTGGGAAAGCCTTGTGGGAAAGCCTCCTGGAAAAGCCTCGAGGGAAAGCCACAGATCCCTTGATCCAGGCGATGGGAAGCGTCACACTGCTGCTACCGCTCTGGAGTAAAGCGCACGTGCATGCCCCCATTGGAGACGAGTACTTACTCCTCTGGGGAGACTCCAGAAGTACCCCAAGATCCATGTCAGCACTGGAGAGGAATTCTCAAGTTTCCGGCCCCGACTCCACAAAATTCTTAGGCCTCGACATCGACGGGAGAGGAATCCCGAGAGGCCCCCGATCAACTGGCATGGGGACTGGCCTTTCGTGAGGCCACCAGAGTGGGTCCCTGAAGTACCCGTCGTAAGTCCAGAGCACCTGCCACAATTCGAGACAATCCAGGATGTTTTGCCCTCCAGGCGAGATGATGCCCATTTCCGCTGAGGCTTCTCGAGGTTAATCACACCTACTCTCTGGAACTTCCAAAAGGTCCTTCAACCATTGCTGCGACTCAGGAAGTTCCCTGACATACCCGTCTCCACTACAGAGGAAGCACGAGGGTCCCGCCCACATCCAGAGGAGCCCCGTTTCCGCCTCGTACCTCGAGATGAGAGATCCTTTCCCTGCTTGGTCGGGAAAGAATTCCTGGCATTCCCGTCGCATCTCAAGAGGAGGTCCTCTCCACAGGAAAGGCGAGAGGAACTCCAGGGTCGTGCCACCATTCGGAGAGTCCCCCAGATGTCTCAATCCATTCCAGAGGAACCTGTTTTCCCTGCACTGCCTCGACTTTCACGCTGAGGATCGACTCCCACCACGGTGGCACGTGGGACAGCCCTGTGGGAAAGCCTCGTGGGAAAGCCTTATGGGAAATCCTCGAGGGAAAGCCACAGATCCCATGATCGACGAGAAGGGAAGTGTGACACTGCTGCTACAGCTCGGGAGGAAAGCCCACGTGAATGCTCCCTCTCGAGACGAGGACTCACTACCCTGAGGAGACTCCAGAAGTACCCCAAGATCCATGTCAGCACTGGAGAGGAATCCTAAGGTTCCGGCCCCGACTCCACACAAGGTCTTGGGCCCCGGCATCGACGAGAGAGGAATACCGAGAGGCCCGCGAGCAACTCGCATGGAGACTGGCCTTTCCTGAGGCCACCAGAGCGGGTCCCTGAGGTCCCTGCCATAAGTCGAGGGCACCTGCCGGAACTCGAGAAAATCCAGGAGATTTTGCCCTCCAGGCGAGATGAGGCCCATTTCCGCTGAGGCTTCTCGAGGCTAATCACACCAAACCTCTGGAACTTCCAAAAGGTCCTTCACACCCTTGCTGCAACTCAAGAAGGTCCCCGACATACCCGTCTCCACTCTAAAGGAAGCACGAGGGTCCCATCCACATCCAGAGGAGCCCCGTTTCCGCCTCGTAGCTCGAGATGAGGGATCCTTTCCCTACTTGGTCTGGAAAGAATTCCAGGCGTTCCCGTCGCATCTCAAGAGGAGGTGCTCTTCACAGGAAAGGCGAGAGGAACTCCAGGGTCGTGCCACCATTCCCAGAGTTCCCCAGATTTCTCAGTCCATACCAGAGGAACCTGTTTTCCCTGCACTGCCTCGACTTTCACGCCGAGGATCGACTCCCACCACGTTGGCACGTGGGACAGCCCTGTGGAAATAACTCGTGGGAAAGCTTCATGGGAAATCCTCGAGGAAAAGCCACAGATCCCGTGATAGATGCGACAGGAAGCGTGACACTGCTGCTACAGGTCAGAAGGAAAGCGAACATGCATGCCCCCTCTCGAGACGAGGACTCACTCCCCTCGGGAGACTCCAGAAGTACCCCAAGATGCATGTCAGCACTGGAGAGGAATCCTCAGGTCCAACCCCGAGTCTACACAAGGTCCTAGGCCCCGGCATCGACGGAAGAGGAATCCCGAGAGGCCGACGAGCAATTCGAATGGGGACTGGCCAGTCCTGAGGCCACCAGAGCGGGTCCCTGAGGTCCCCGTTGTAAGACGAGAGCACCTGCCGCAACTCGAGAAAATCCAGGAGGTTTGGCCCTCCAGGCGAAATGAGGCCCATTTCCGATGAGGCTTCTCGAGGCTAAGCACACCTAACCTCTGGAACTTCTAAAAGTCCTTCACACCCTTGCAGCAACTCAAGAAGTTCCCCGACATACCCGTCTCCAATCTAGAGGAAGCACGAGGGTCCCACCCACATCCAGAGGAGCCCCATTTCTGACTCATAGCTCGAGATGAGGGTACCTTTCGCTGCTTGGTAGGGAAAGAATTCTGGGAGTTCCCGTCGCATCTCAAGAGGAGGCTCTCTCCACAGGAAAGGCGAGAGGAACTACAGGGTCGCGGCACCATTCCAAGAGTCCCCCAGATGTCTCACTCCATTCCAGAGGAACCTTTTTTCCCACCACTGCCTCGACTTTCACGCTGAGGATCGACTCCCACCACGGTGGCACGTGGGACAGCCCTGTGGGAAAGCCTCTTGTGAAAGCCTCGTGGGAAAGCCTCGAGGGAAAGCCACAGATCCCTTGATCCACGCGACGGGAAGCCTGACACTGCTGCTACACTTCTGGAGGAAAGCGCACGTGCATGCCCCATTTGAGACGTGGACTTACTCCCCTGGGGAGACTCCAGAAGTACCCCAAGAACCATTTCAGCACTGGAGAGGAATCCTCAGGTTCCTGCCCCGACTCCACACAAGGTCTTAGGCCCCGACATTGAAGGGAGAGGAATCCCGAGAGGCCCCCGAGCAACTCGCATTGGGACTGGCCTTTCCTGAGGCAACCAGAGCGGGTCACTGAGGTCCCCGTCGTAAGTCGAGAGCACCTGCCGCAACTTGGGAATGTCCAGGAGTCTTTGCCCTCCAGGCGAGATGAGGACCATTTCCGCTGAGGCTTCTCAAGGCTAATCACACCTAACCTCTGGAAGTTCCAAAAGTTCCTTCACACCCTTGCTGTAACTCAAGAAGTTCCCCGACATACCCGTCTCCACTCGAGAGATAGCACGAGGTACCCGACCACATCCAGGGGAACCCTGTTTCCAACTCGTAGATCGAGATGAGGGATCCTTTCCCTATTGGTCGGAAAAGATTTCCAGGAGTTCCCGTCGCATCTCAAAGGAGGCGCTCTCCACAGGAAAGGTAAGGGGAACTCCACGGTCGTGCCACCATTCCCAGAGACCCCCAGATGACTCAGTCCCTTCCAGAGGAAACTGTTTTCCCTGCACTGCTTCGACTTTCACGCCGAGGATCAACTCGGCCCCACCCGGAAATCACGTGGGCCCCACGGGGAAATCACGTGGGCCCCACCCGGAACTCACGTGGGCCCCACGGGGAAATCACGTGGGCCCCACCCGGAAATCACGTGGGCCCCACCCGGAAATCACGTGGGCCCCACCCGGAAATCACGTGGGCCCCACCCGGAAATCACGTGGGCCCCACGGGGAAATCACGTGGGCCCCAACCGGAAATCACGTGGGCCCCACCCGGAAATCACGTGGGCCCCACCCGGAAATCACGTGGGCCCCACCCGGAAATCACGTGGGCCCCACCCGGAAATCACGTGGGCCCCACCCGGAAATCACGTGGGCCCCACCCGGAAATCACGTGGGCCCCACGGGGAAATCACGTGGGCCCCACCCGGAAATCACGTGGGCCCCACCCGGAAATCACGTGGACCCCACCCGGAAATCACGTGGGCCACAGCCGGAAATCACGTGGGCCCCAACCGGAAATCACGTGGGCCCCACCCGGAAATCACGTGGGCCCCACCCGGAAACCACGTGGGCCCCACCCGGAAATCACGTGGGCCCCACGGGGAAATCACGTGGGCCCCACCCGGAAATCACGTGGACCCCACCCGGAAATCACGTGGGCCACAGCCGGAAATCACGTGGGCCCCAACCGGAAATCACGTGGGCCCCACCCGGAAATCACGTGGGCCCCACCCGGAAATCACGTGGGCCCCACCCGGAAATCACGTGGGCCCCACGGGGAAATCACGTGGGCCTCACGGGGAAATCACGTGGGCCCCACCCGGAAATCACGTGGGCCCCACGGGGAAATCACGTGGGCCCCACCCGGAAATCACGTGGGCCCCACCCGGAAATCACGTGGGCCCCACCCGGAAATCACGTGGGCCCCACCCGGAAATCACGTGGGCCCCACCCGGAAATCACGTGGGCCCCACGGGGAAATCACGTGGGCCCCACCCGGAAACTACGTGGGACCGAAGGGGAAATCACGTGGGCCCCACCCGGAAATCACGTGGGGCCCACCCGGAAATCACGTGGGACCCACGGGGAAATCACGTGGGCCCCACCCGGAAATCACGTGGGGCCCACCCGGAAATCACGTGGGCCCCACGGGGAAATCACGTGGGTCCCACCCGGAAATCACGTGGGCCCCACCCGGAAATCACGTGGGCCCCACCCGGAAATCACGTGGGCCCCACCCGGAAATCACGTGGGCCCCACGGGGAAATCTCGTGGGCCCCACCCGGAAATCACGTGGGCCCCACCCGGAAATCACGTGGGCCCCACCCGGAAATCACGTGGGCCCCACCCGGAAATCACGTGGGCCCCACCCGGAAATCACGTGGGCCCCAGCCGGAAATCACGTGGGCCCCAGCCGGAAATCACGTGGGCCCCACGGGGAAATCACGTGGGCCCCACGGGGAAATCACGTGGGCCCCACCCGGGAATCACGTGGGCCCCACCCGGGAATCACGTGGGCCCCACCCGGAAATCACGTGGGCCCCACCCGGGAATCACGTGGGCCCCACACGGAAATCCCGTGGGGCCCACCCGGAAAGCACGTGGGCCCCACCCGGAAATCACGTGGGCCCCACCCGGAAATCACGTGGGCCCCACCCGGGAATCACGTGGGCCCCACCCGGAAATCACGTGGGCCCCACCCGGAAATCACGTGGGCCCCACGGGGAAATCACGTGGGCCTCACGGGGAAATCACGTGGGCCCCACCCGGAAATCACGTGGGCCCCACGGGGAAATCACGTAGGCCCCACCCGGAAATCACGTGGGCCCCACCCGGAAATCACGTGGGCCCCACCCGGAAATCACGTGGGCCCCACCCGGAAATCACGTGGGCCCCACGGGGAAATCACGTGGGCCCCACCCGGAAATCACGTGGGCCCCATCCGGAAATCACGTGGGCCCCATCCGGAAATCACGTGGGCCCCACCCGGAAATCACGTGGGCCCCACCCGGAAATCACGTGGGCCCCAGCCGGAAATCACGTGGGCCCCAGCCGGAAATCACGTGGGCCCCAGCCGGAAATCACGTGGGCCCCACGGGGAAATCACGTGGGCACCACGGGGAAATCACGTGGGCCCCACCCGGGAATCACGTGGGCCCCACCCGGGAATCACGTGGGCCCCACCCGGAAATCACGTGGGCCCCACCCGGAAATCACGTGGGCCCCACCCGGAAATCACGTGGGCCCCACCCGGAAATCACGTGGGGCCCACCCGGAAATCACGTGGGCCCCACCCGGAAATCACGTGGGCCCCACCCGGAAATCACGTGGGCCCCACCCGGAAATCACGTGGGCCCCACCCGGAAATCACGTGGGCCCCACCCGGAAATCACGTGGGATCCACCCGGAAATCACGTGGGCCCCACCCGGAAATCACGTGGGACCCACGGGGAAATCACGTGGGCCCCACCTGGAAATCACGTGGGCCCCAACCGGAAATCACGGGGGCCCCACCCGGAAATCACGTGGGCCCCACGGGGAAATCACGTGGGCCCCACGGGGAAATCATGTGGGCCCCACCCGGAAATCACGTGGGCCCCACCCGGAAATCACGTGGGCCCCACCCGGAAATCACGTGGGACCCACGGGGAAATCACGTGGGCTCCACCCGGAAATAAAGTGGGGCCCACCCGGAAATCACGTGGGCCCCACCCGGAAATCACGTGGGCCCCACCCGGAAATCACGTGGGCCCCACCTGGAAATCACGTGGGACCCACGGGGAAATCACGTGGGCCCGACCCGGAAATCACTTGGGCCCCACGGGGAAATCACGTGGGCCCCACCCGGAAATCACGTGGGGCCCACCCGGAAATCACGTGGGCCCCACGGGGAAATCACGTGGGCCCCACGGGGAAATCACGTGGGCCCCACCCGGAAATCACGTGGGCCCCACCCGGAAATCACGTGGGCCCCACCCGGAAATCACGTGGGCCCCACCCGGAAATCACGTGGGCCCCAGCCGGAAATCACGTGGGCCCCACCCGGAAATCACGTGGGCCCCACCCGGAAATCACGTGGGCCCCACGGGGAAATCACGTGGGCCCCACCCGGAAATCACGTGGGCCCCACGGGGAAATCACGTGGGCCCCACTCGGAAATCACGTGGGCCCCACGGGGAAATCACGTGGGCCCCACCCGGAAATCACGTGGGCCCCACCCGGAAATCACGTGGGCCCCAGCCGGAAATCACGTGGGACCCACGGGGAAATCACGTGGGCCCCACCCGGAAATCACGTGGGACCCACGGGGAAATCACGTGGGCCCCACCCGGAAATCACGTGGAGCCCACCCGGAAATCACGTGGGCCCCACGGGGAAATCACGTGGGCCCCACCCGGAAATCACGTGGGCCCCACCCGGAAATCACGTGGGCCCCACCCGGAAATCACGTGGGCCCCACCCGGAAATCTAGTGGGCCCCACCCGAAAATCACGTGGGCCCCACGGGGAAATCACGTGGGCCCCACCCGGAAATCACGTGGGCCCCACCCGGAAATCACGTGGGCCCCACGGGGAAATCACGTGGGCCCCACCCGGAAATCACATGGGCCCCACCCGGAAATCACGTGGGCCCCACCCGGAAATCACGTGGGCCCCACCCGGAAATCACGTGGGCCCCACCCGGAAATCACGTGGGCCCCACGGGGAAATCACGTGGGCCCCACCCGGAAATCACGTGGGCCCCACGGGGAAATCACGTGGGCCCCACCCGGAAATCACGTGGGCCCCACCCGGAAATCACGTGGGCCCCACCCGGAAATCACGTGGGCCCCACGGGGAAATCACGTGGGCCCTACCCGGAAATCACGTGGGCCCCACCCGGTAATCACGTGGGCCCCAGCCGGAAATCACGTGGGCCCCAGCCGGAAATCACGTGGGCCCCACCCGGAAATCACGTGGGCCCCACCCGGAAATCACGTGGGCCCCACCCGGAAATCACGTGGGCCCCACCCGGAAATCACGTGGGCCCCACGGGGAAATCACGTGGGCCCCACCCGGAAATCACGTGGGACCCACGGGGAAATCACGTGGGCCCCACCCGGAAATCACGTGGGCCCCACCCGGAAATCACGTGGGCCCCACCCGGAAATCACGTGGGCCCCACCCGGAAATCACGTGGGCCCCACCCGGAAATCACGTGGGCCCCACGGGGAAATCACGTGGGCCCCACCCGGAAATCACGTGGGCCCCACCCGGAAATCACGTGGGCCCCACCCGGAAATCACGTGGGCCCCACGGGGAAATCACGTGGGCCCCACCCGGAAATCACATGGGCCCCACCCGGAAATCACGTGGGCCCCACCCGGAAATCACGTGGGCCCCACCCGGAAATCACGTGGGCCCCACCCGGAAATCACGTGGGCCCCACCCGGAAATCACGTGGGCCCCACGGGGAAATCACGTGGGCCCCACCCGGAAATCACGTGGGCCCCACGGGGAAATCACGTGGGCCCCACCCGGAAATCACGTGGGCCCCACCCGGAAATCACGTGGGGCCCACCCGGAAATCACGTGGGACCCACCCGGAAATCACGTGGGCCCCACGGGGAAATCACGTGGGCCCCACCCGGAAATCACGTGGGACCCACGGGGAAATCACGTGGGCCCCACCCGGAAATCACGTGGGCCCCACCCGGAAATCACGTGGGGCCCACCCGGAAATCACGTGGGACCCACGGGGAAATCACGTGGGCCCCACCCGGAAATCACGTGGGCCCCACCCGGAAATCACGTGGGCCCCACCCGGAAATCACGTGGGGCCCACCCGGAAATCACGAGGGGCCCACCCGGAAATCACGTGGGCCCCACGGGGAAATCACGTGGGCCCCACCCGGAAATCACGTGGGCCCCACCCGGAAATCACGTGGGCCCCACCCGGAAATCACGTGGGCCCCACCCGGAAATCACGTGGGCCCCAGCCGGAAATCACGTGGGCCCCACCCGGAAATCACGTGGGCCCCACCCGGAAATCACGTGGGCCCCACGGCAAAATCACGTGGGCCCGACCCGGAAATCACGTGGGCCCCACGGGGAAATCACGTGGGCCCCACCCGGAAATCACGTGGGAACCACTGGGAAATCACGTGGGCCCCACCCGGAAATCACGTGGGCCCCACGGGGAAATCACGTGGGCCCCACCCGGAAATCACGTGGGCCCCACCCGTAAATCACGTGGGCCCCAGCCGGAAATCACGTGGGACCCACCCGGAAATCACGTGGGCCCCACCCGGAAATCAAGTGGGGCCCACCCGGAAATCACGTGGGCCCCACCCGGAAATCACGTGGGCCCCACCCGGAAATCACGTGGGCCCCACCTGGAAATCACGTGGGCCCCACGGGGAAATCACGTGGGCCCCACGGGGAAATCACGTGGGCCCCACCCGGAAATCACGTGGGGCCCACCCGGAAATCACGTGGGCCCCACGGGGAAATCACGTGGGCCCCACCCGGAAATCACGTGGGCCCCACCCGGAAATCACGTGGGCCCCACCCGGAAATCACGTGGGCCCCAGCCGGAAATCACGTGGGCCCCACCCGGAAATCACGTGGGCCCCACCCGGAAATCACGTGGGCCCCACCCGGAAATCACGTGGGCCCCACGGGGAAATCACGTGGGCCCCACGGGGAAATCACGTGGGCCCCACCCGGAAATCACGTGGGACCCACGGGGAAATCACGTGGGCCCCACCCGGAAATCATGTGGGGCCCACCCGGAAATCACGTGGGCCCCACCCGGAAATCACGTGGGCCCCACCCGGAAATCACGTGGGCCCCACCCGGAAATCACGTGGGCCCCACGGGGAAATCACGTGGGCCCCACCCGGAAATCACGTGGGGCCCACCCGGAAATCACGTGGGCCCCACGGGGAAATCACGTGGGCCCCACGGGGAAATCACGTGGGCCCCACCCGGATATCACGTGGGCCCCACCCGGAAATCACGTGGGCCCCACCCGGAAATCACGTGGGCCCCACCCGGAAATCACGTGGGCCCCAGCCGGAAATCACGTGGGCCCCACCCGGAAATCACGTGTGCCCCACCCGGAAATCACGTGGGCCCCACACGGAAATCACGTGGGCCCCACGGGGAAATCACGTGGGCCCCACTCGGAAATCACGTGGGCCCCACGGGGAAATCACGTGGGCCCCACCCGGAAATCACGTGGGCCCCACCCGGAAATCACGTGGGCCCCAGCCGGAAATCACGTGGGACCCACGGGGAAATCACGTGGGCCCCACACGGAAATCACGTGGGACCCACGGGGAAATCACGTGGGCCCCACCCAGAAATCACGTGGAGCCCACCCGGAAATCACGTGGGCCCCACGGGGAAATCACGTGGGCCCCACCCGGAAATCACGTGGGCCCCACCCGGAAATCACGTGGGCCCCACCCGGAAATCACGTGGGCCCCACCCGGAAATCACGTGGGCCCCACGGGGAAATCACGTGGGCCCCACCCGAAAATCACATGGGCCCCACCCGGAAATCACGTGGGCCCCACCCGGAAATCACGTGGGCCCCACCCGGAAATCACGTGGGCCCCACCCGGAAATCACGTGGGCCCCACCCGGAAATCACGTGGGCCCCACGGGGAAATCACGTGGGCCCCACCCGGAAATCACGTGGGCCCCACGGGGAAATCACGTGGGCCCCACCCGGAAATCACGTGGGCCCCACGGGGAAATCACGTGGGCCCCACACGGAAATCACGTGGGGCCCACCCGGAAATCACGTGGGCCCCACCCGGAAATCACGTGGGCCCCACCCGGAAATCACGTGGGCCCCACCCGGAAATCACGTGGGCCCCACCCGGAAATCACGTGGGCCCCACCCGGAAATCACGTGGGCCCCACCCGGAAATCACGTGGTCCCCACCCGGAAATCACGTGGGCCCCACCCGGAAATCACGTGGGCCCCACCCGGAAATCACGTGGGCCCCACCCGGAAATCACGTGGGGCCCACCCGGAAATCACGTGGGCCCCACCCGGAAATCACGTGGGCCCCACCCGGAAATCACGTGGGCCCCACCCGGAAATCACGTGGGCCCCACCCGGAAATCACGTGGGCCCCACCCGGAAATCACGTGGGCCCCACCCGGAAATCACGTGGGCCCCACGGGGAAATCACGTGGGCCCCACCCGGAAATCACGTGGTCCCCACCCGGAAATCACGTGGGCCCCACCCGGAAATCACGTGGGCCCCACCCGGAAATCACGTGGGCCCCACCCGGAAATCACGTGGGGCCCACCCGGAAATCACGTGGGCCCCACCCGGAAATCACGTGGGCCCCACCCGGAAATCACGTGGGCCCCACCCGGAAATCACGTGGGCCCCACCCGGAAATCACGTGGGCCCCACCCAGAAATCACGTGGGCCCCAGCCGGAAATCACGTGGGCCCCACGGGGAAATCACGTGGGCCCCACCCGGAAATCACGTGGGCCCCACCCGGAAATCACGTGGGCCCCACGGGGAAATCACGTGGGCCCCACCTGGAAATCACGTGGGCCCCAACCGGAAATCACGGGGGCCCCACCCGGAAATCACGTGGGCCCCACGGGGAAATCACGTGGGCCCCACGGGGAAATCATGTGGGCCCCACCCGGAAATCACGTGGGCCCCACCCGGAAATCACGTGGGCCCCACCCGGAAATCACGTGGGCCCCACCCGGAAATCACGTGGGCCCCACCCGGAAATCACGTGGGCCCCACCCGGAAATCACGTGGGCCCCACCCGGAAATCACGTGGGCCCCACGGGGAAATCACGTGGGCCCCACCCGGAAATCACGTGGGCCCCACCCGGAAATCACGTGGGCCCCACCCGGAAATCACGTGGGCCCCACCCGGAAATCACGTGGGCCCCACCCGGAAATCACGTGGGCCCCACGGGGAAATCACGTGGGCCCCACGGGGAAATCATGTGGGCCCCACCCGGAAATCACGTGGGCCCCACCCGGAAATCACGTGGGCCCCACCCGGAAATCACGTGGGCCCCACCCGGAAATCACGTGGGCCCCACCCGGAAATCACGTGGGCCCCACCCGGAAATCACGTGGGCCCCACCCGGAAATCACGTGGGCCCCACCCGGAAATCACGTGGGCCTCACCCGGAAATCACGTGGGCCCCACCCGGAAATCACGTGGGCCCCACCCGGGAATCACGTGGGCCCCACCCGGAAATCACGTGGGCCCCACCCGGAAATCACGTGGGCCTCACCCGGAAATCACGTGGGCCCCACACGGAAATCACGTGGGGCCCACCCGGAAATCACGTGGGCCCCACCAGGAAATCACGTGGGCCCCACCCGGAAATCACGTGGGCCCCACCCGGAAATCACGTGGGCCCCACCCGGAAATCACGTGGGGCCCACCCGGAAATCACGTGGGCCCCACCCGGAAATCACGTGGGCCCCACCCGGAAATCACGTGGGCCCCACGGGGAAATCACGTGGGCCCCACCCGGAAATCACGTGGGCCCCACCCGGAAATCACGTGGGCCCCACCCGGAAATCACGTGGGCCCCACCCGGAAATCACGTGGGCCCCACCCGGAAATCACGTGGGCCCCACCCGGAAATCACGTGGGCCCCACGGGGAAATCACGTGGGCCCCACCCGGAAATCACGTGGGCCCCACCCGGAAATCACGTGGGCCCCACGGGGAAATCACGTGGGCCCCACCCGGAAATCACTTGGGCCCCACCCGGAAATCACGTGGGCCCCACCCGGAAATCACGTGGGCCCCACCCGGAAATCACGTGGGCCCCACCCGGAAATCCCGTGGGACCCACCCGGAAATCACGTGGGCCCCACGGGGAAATCACGTGGGCCCCACGGGGAAATCACGTGGGCCCCACCCGGAAATCACGTGGGCCCCACCCGGAAATCACGTGGGCCCCACGGGGAAATCACGTGGGCCCCACGGGGAAATCACGTGGGCCCCACCCGGAAATCACGTGGGCCCCAGCCGGAAATCACGTGGGCCCCACGGGGAAATCACGTGGGCCTCACCCGGAAATCACGTGGGCCCCACCCGGAAATCACGTGGGCCCCACCCGGAAATCACGTGGGCCCCACGGGGAAATCACGTGGGCCCCACCCGGAAATCACGTGGGCCCCACCCGGAAATCACGTGGGCCCCACCCGGAAATCACGTGGGCCCCACCCGGAAATCACGTGGGCCCCACCCGGAAATCACGTGGGCCCCACCCGGAAATCACGTGGGCCCCACGGGGAAATCACGTGGGCCCCACCCGGAAATCACGTGGGGCCCACCCGGAAATCACGTGGGCCCCACCCGGAAATCACGTGGGCCCCAGCCGGAAATCACGTGGGCCCCAGCCGGAAATCACGTGGGCCCCACCCGGAAATCACGTGGGCCCCACCCGGAAATCACGTGGGCCCCACCCGGAAATCACGTGGGCCCCACCCGGAAATCACGTGGGCCCCACCCGGAAATCACGTGGGCCCCACCCGGAAATCACGTGGGCCCCACCCGGAAATCACGTGGGCCCCACCTGGAAATCACGTGGGCCCCACCCGGAAATCACGTGGGCCCCACCCGGAAATCACGTGGGCCCCACCCGGAAATCACGTGGGCCCCACGGGGAAATCACGTGGGCCCCACCCGGAAATCACGTGGGCCCCACCCGGAAATCACGTGGGCCCCACCCGGAAATCACGTGGGCCCCACCCGGAAATCACGTGGGCCCCACCCGGAAATCACGTGGGCCCCACCCGGAAATCACGTGGGCCCCACGGGGAAATCACGTGGGCCCCACCCGGAAATCACGTGGGGCCCACCCGGAAATCACGTGGGCCCCACCCGGAAATCACGTGGGCCCCAGCCGGAAATCACGTGGGCCCCAGCCGGAAATCACGTGGGCCCCAAGGGGAAATCACGTGGGCCCCACCCGGAAATCACGTGGGCCCCACCCGGAAATCACGTGGGCCCCACCCGGAAATCACGTGGGCCCCACCCGGAAATCACGTGGGCCCCACCCGGAAATCACGTGGGCCCCAGCCGGAAATCACGTGGGCCCCACCCGGAAATCACGGGGGCCCCACCCGGAAATCACGTGGGCCCCACCCGGAAATCACGTGGGCCCCACCCGGAAATCACGTGGGCCCCACCCGGAAATCACGTGGGCCCCACCTGGAAATCACGTGGGCCCCACCCGGAAATCACGTGGGCCCCACGGGGAAATCACGTGGGCCCCACCCGGAAATCACGTGGGCCCCACCCGGAAATCACGTGGGCCCCACCCAGAAATCACGTGGGCCCCACCCGGAAATCACGTGGGCCCCAGCCGGAAATCACGTGGGCCCCACGGGGAAATCACGTGGGCCCCACCCGGAAATCACGTGGGCCCCACCCGGAAATCACGTGGGCCCCACCCGGAAATCTCGTGGGCCCCACGGGGAAATCACGTGGGCCCCACCCGGAAATCACGTGGGCCCCACCCGGAAATCACGTGGGCCCCACCCGGAAATCACGTGGGCCCCACCCGGAAATCACGTGTGCCCCACGGGGAAATCACGTGGGCCCCACCCGGAAATCACGTGGGCCCCACCCGGAAATCACGTGGGCCCCACCCGGAAATCACGTGTGCCCCACGGGGAAATCACGTGGGCCCCACCCGGAAATCACGTGGGCCCCACCCGGAAATCACGTGGGCCCCACCCGGAAATCACGTGGGCCCCACCCGGAAATCACGTGGGCCCCACCCGGAAATCACGTGGGCCCCACCCGGAAATCAAGTGGGCCCCACCCGGAAATCACGTGGGCCCCACCCGGAAATCACGTGGGGCCCACCCGGAAATCACGTGGGCCCCACCCGGAAATCACGTGGGCCCCACACGGAAATCACGTGGGGCCCACCCGGAAATCACGTGGGCCCCACCCGGAAATCACGTGGGCCCCACCCGGAAATCACGTGGGCCCCACCCGGAAATCACGTGGGCCCCACCCGGAAATCACGTGGGCCCCACCCGGAAATCACGTGGGCCCCACCCGGAAATCACGTGGGCCCCACCCGGAAATCAAGTGGGCCCCACCCGGAAATCACGTGGGCCCCACCCGGAAATCACGTGGGCCCCACCCGGAAATCACGTGGGGCCCACCCGGAAATCACGTGGGCCCCACCCGGAAATCACGTGGGCCCCACCCGGAAATCACGTGGGCCCCACCCGGAAATCACGTGGGCCCCACCCGGAAATCACGTGGGCCCCACGGGGAAATCTCGTGGGCCCCACCCGGAAATCACGTGGGCCCCACCCGGAAATCACGTGGGCCCCACCCGGAAATCACGTGGGCCCCACCCGGAAATCACGTGGGCCCCACCCGGAAATCACGTGGGCCCCACCCGGAAATCACGTGGGCCCCACCCGGAAATCACGTGGGCCCCACGGGGAAATCACGTGGGCCCCACCCGGAAATCACGTGGGCCCCACGGGGAAATCACGTGGCCCCCACGGGGAAATCACGTGGGCCCCACCCGGAAATCACGTGGTCCCCACCCGGAAATCACGTGGGCCCCAGCCGGAAATCACGTGGGCCCCAGCCGGAAATCACGTGGGCCCCAGCCGGAAATCACGTGGTCCCCACCCGGAAATCACGTGGGCCCCGCCCGGAAATCACGTGGGCCCCACCCGGAAATCACGTGGGCCCCAGCCGGAAATCACGTGGGCCCCACCCGGAAATCACGTGGGCCCCACCCGGAAATCACGTGGGCCCCACCCGGAAATCACGTGGGCCCCACGGGGAAATCACGTGGGCCCCACGGGGAAATCACGTGGGCCCCACGGGGAAATCACGTGGGCCCCACGGGGAAATCACGTGGGCCCCACGGGGAAATCACGTGGGCCCCACCCGGAAATCACGTGGGCCCCACCCGGAAATCACGTGGGCCCCACCCGGAAATCACGTGGGCCCCACCCGGAAATCACGTGGGCCCCACCCGGAAATCACGTGGGGCCCACCCGGAAATCACGTGGGCCCCACCCGGAAATCACGTGGGCCCCACGGGGAAATCACGTGGGCCCCACCCGGAAATCACGTGGGCCCCACCCGGAAATCACGTGGGCCCCACGGGGAAATCACGTGGGCCCCACCCGGAAATCACGTGGGCCCCACCCGGAAATCACGTGGGCCCCACCCGGAAATCACGTGGGCCCCACCCGGCAATCACGTGGGCCCCAGCCGGAAATCACGTGGGCCCCACCCGGAAATCACGTGGGCCCCACCCGGAAATCACGTGGGCCCCACCCGGAAATCACGTGGGCCCCACACGGAAATCACGTGCGCCCCACCCGGAAATCACGTGGGCCCCACCCGGAAATCACGTGGGGCCCACCCGGAAATCACGTGGGCCCCACCCGGAAATCACGTGGGCCCCACACGGAAATCACGTGGGGCCCACCCGGAAATCACGTGGGCCCCACCCGGAAATCACGTGGGCCCCACCCGGAAATCACGTGGGCCCCACCCGGAAATCACGTGGGCCCCACCCGGAAATCACGTGAGCCCCACCCGGAAATCACGTGGGCCCCACGGGGAAATCACGTGGGCCCCACGGGGAAATCACGTGGGCCCCACGCGGAAATCACGTGGGGCCCACCCGGAAATCACGTGGGGCCCACCCGGAAATCACGTGGGCCCCACCCGGAAATCACGTGGGCCCCACCCGGAAATCACGTGGGCCCCACACGGAAGTCACGTGGGCCCCACCCGGAAATCACGTGGGCCCCACGGGGAAATCACGTGGGCCCCACCCGGAAATCACGTGGGCCCCACGGGGAAATCACGTGGGCCCCACCCGGAAATCACGTGGGCCCCAGCCGGAAATCACGTGTGCCCCAGCCGGAAATCACGTGGGCCCCACCCGGAAATCACGTGGGCCCCACCCGGAAATCACGTGGGCCCCACCCGGAAATCACGTGGGCCCCACCCGGAAATCACGTGGGCCCCACCCGGAAATCACGTGGGCCCCACCCGGAAATCACGTGGGCCCCACCCGGAAATCACGTGGGCCCCACCCGGAAATCACGAAACCACCTGCCTCAACTCGAGAAAATCCAGGAGGTTCTGCCTCCAGGCGAGATGAGGCCCATTTCCGCTGAGGCTTCTCGAGGCTAATCACACCTAACCTCTGGAACTTCCAAAAGGTCCTTCACACCCCTGCTGCAACTCAAGAAGTTCCCTGACATCCCCGTCTCCACTCTAGAGGAAGCAAGCGGTTCCCGCCCACATCCAGAAGAGCCCCGTTTCCGCCTCGAAGCTTGAGATGAGGGATCCTTTCCCTGCTTGGTCTGGAAAGAATTGCCGGTGTTCCCGTCGCATCTCAAGAGGAGGCGCTCTCCACAGGAAAGGCGAGAGGAACTCCAGGGTCGTGTCACCATTCCCAGAGTTCCCCTGATGTCTCAGTCCATTCCAGAGGAACCTGTTTTCCCTGCACTGCCTCGACTTTCAGGATGAGGATCGACTACCACCACGGTCGCACGTGGGACAGCCCTGTGGGAAAGCCTTGTGGGAAAGCCTCCTGGAAAAGCCTCGAGGGAAAGCCACAGATCCCTTGATCCAGGCGATGGGAAGCGTCACACTGCTGCTACCGCTCTGGAGTAAAGCGCACGTGCATGCCCCCATTGGAGACGAGTACTTACTCCTCTGGGGAGACTCCAGAAGTACCCCAAGATCCATGTCAGCACTGGAGAGGAATTCTCAAGTTTCCGGCCCCGACTCCACAAAATTCTTAGGCCTCGACATCGACGGGAGAGGAATCCCGAGAGGCCCCCGATCAACTGGCATGGGGACTGGCCTTTCGTGAGGCCACCAGAGTGGGTCCCTGAAGTACCCGTCGTAAGTCCAGAGCACCTGCCACAATTCGAGACAATCCAGGATGTTTTGCCCTCCAGGCGAGATGATGCCCATTTCCGCTGAGGCTTCTCGAGGTTAATCACACCTACTCTCTGGAACTTCCAAAAGGTCCTTCAACCATTGCTGCGACTCAGGAAGTTCCCTGACATACCCGTCTCCACTACAGAGGAAGCACGAGGGTCCCGCCCACATCCAGAGGAGCCCCGTTTCCGCCTCGTACCTCGAGATGAGAGATCCTTTCCCTGCTTGGTCGGGAAAGAATTCCTGGCATTCCCGTCGCATCTCAAGAGGAGGTCCTCTCCACAGGAAAGGCGAGAGGAACTCCAGGGTCGTGCCACCATTCGGAGAGTCCCCCAGATGTCTCAATCCATTCCAGAGGAACCTGTTTTCCCTGCACTGCCTCGACTTTCACGCTGAGGATCGACTCCCACCACGGTGGCACGTGGGACAGCCCTGTGGGAAAGCCTCGTGGGAAAGCCTTATGGGAAATCCTCGAGGGAAAGCCACAGATCCCATGATCGACGAGAAGGGAAGTGTGACACTGCTGCTACAGCTCGGGAGGAAAGCCCACGTGAATGCTCCCTCTCGAGACGAGGACTCACTACCCTGAGGAGACTCCAGAAGTACCCCAAGATCCATGTCAGCACTGGAGAGGAATCCTAAGGTTCCGGCCCCGACTCCACACAAGGTCTTGGGCCCCGGCATCGACGAGAGAGGAATACCGAGAGGCCCGCGAGCAACTCGCATGGAGACTGGCCTTTCCTGAGGCCACCAGAGCGGGTCCCTGAGGTCCCTGCCATAAGTCGAGGGCACCTGCCGGAACTCGAGAAAATCCAGGAGATTTTGCCCTCCAGGCGAGATGAGGCCCATTTCCGCTGAGGCTTCTCGAGGCTAATCACACCAAACCTCTGGAACTTCCAAAAGGTCCTTCACACCCTTGCTGCAACTCAAGAAGGTCCCCGACATACCCGTCTCCACTCTAAAGGAAGCACGAGGGTCCCATCCACATCCAGAGGAGCCCCGTTTCCGCCTCGTAGCTCGAGATGAGGGATCCTTTCCCTACTTGGTCTGGAAAGAATTCCAGGCGTTCCCGTCGCATCTCAAGAGGAGGTGCTCTTCACAGGAAAGGCGAGAGGAACTCCAGGGTCGTGCCACCATTCCCAGAGTTCCCCAGATTTCTCAGTCCATACCAGAGGAACCTGTTTTCCCTGCACTGCCTCGACTTTCACGCCGAGGATCGACTCCCACCACGTTGGCACGTGGGACAGCCCTGTGGAAATAACTCGTGGGAAAGCTTCATGGGAAATCCTCGAGGAAAAGCCACAGATCCCGTGATAGATGCGACAGGAAGCGTGACACTGCTGCTACAGGTCAGAAGGAAAGCGAACATGCATGCCCCCTCTCGAGACGAGGACTCACTCCCCTCGGGAGACTCCAGAAGTACCCCAAGATGCATGTCAGCACTGGAGAGGAATCCTCAGGTCCAACCCCGAGTCTACACAAGGTCCTAGGCCCCGGCATCGACGGAAGAGGAATCCCGAGAGGCCGACGAGCAATTCGAATGGGGACTGGCCAGTCCTGAGGCCACCAGAGCGGGTCCCTGAGGTCCCCGTTGTAAGACGAGAGCACCTGCCGCAACTCGAGAAAATCCAGGAGGTTTGGCCCTCCAGGCGAAATGAGGCCCATTTCCGATGAGGCTTCTCGAGGCTAAGCACACCTAACCTCTGGAACTTCTAAAAGTCCTTCACACCCTTGCAGCAACTCAAGAAGTTCCCCGACATACCCGTCTCCAATCTAGAGGAAGCACGAGGGTCCCACCCACATCCAGAGGAGCCCCATTTCTGACTCATAGCTCGAGATGAGGGTACCTTTCGCTGCTTGGTAGGGAAAGAATTCTGGGAGTTCCCGTCGCATCTCAAGAGGAGGCTCTCTCCACAGGAAAGGCGAGAGGAACTACAGGGTCGCGGCACCATTCCAAGAGTCCCCCAGATGTCTCACTCCATTCCAGAGGAACCTTTTTTCCCACCACTGCCTCGACTTTCACGCTGAGGATCGACTCCCACCACGGTGGCACGTGGGACAGCCCTGTGGGAAAGCCTCTTGTGAAAGCCTCGTGGGAAAGCCTCGAGGGAAAGCCACAGATCCCTTGATCCACGCGACGGGAAGCCTGACACTGCTGCTACACTTCTGGAGGAAAGCGCACGTGCATGCCCCATTTGAGACGTGGACTTACTCCCCTGGGGAGACTCCAGAAGTACCCCAAGAACCATTTCAGCACTGGAGAGGAATCCTCAGGTTCCTGCCCCGACTCCACACAAGGTCTTAGGCCCCGACATTGAAGGGAGAGGAATCCCGAGAGGCCCCCGAGCAACTCGCATTGGGACTGGCCTTTCCTGAGGCAACCAGAGCGGGTCACTGAGGTCCCCGTCGTAAGTCGAGAGCACCTGCCGCAACTTGGGAATGTCCAGGAGTCTTTGCCCTCCAGGCGAGATGAGGACCATTTCCGCTGAGGCTTCTCAAGGCTAATCACACCTAACCTCTGGAAGTTCCAAAAGTTCCTTCACACCCTTGCTGTAACTCAAGAAGTTCCCCGACATACCCGTCTCCACTCGAGAGATAGCACGAGGTACCCGACCACATCCAGGGGAACCCTGTTTCCAACTCGTAGATCGAGATGAGGGATCCTTTCCCTATTGGTCGGAAAAGATTTCCAGGAGTTCCCGTCGCATCTCAAAGGAGGCGCTCTCCACAGGAAAGGTAAGGGGAACTCCACGGTCGTGCCACCATTCCCAGAGACCCCCAGATGACTCAGTCCCTTCCAGAGGAAACTGTTTTCCCTGCACTGCTTCGACTTTCACGCCGAGGATCAACTCGGCCCCACCCGGAAATCACGTGGGCCCCACGGGGAAATCACGTGGGCCCCACCCGGAAATCACGTGGGCCCCACGGGGAAATCACGTGGGCCCCACCCGGAAATCACGTGGGCCCCACCCGGAAATCACGTGGGCCCCACCCGGAAATCACGTGGGCCCCACCCGGAAATCACGTGGGCCCCACGGGGAAATCACGTGGGCCCCAACCGGAAATCACGTGGGCCCCACCCGGAAATCACGTGGGCCCCACCCGGAAATCACGTGGGCCCCACCCGGAAATCACGTGGGCCCCACCCGGAAATCACGTGGGCCCCACCCGGAAATCACGTGGGCCCCACCCGGAAATCACGTGGGCCCCACGGGGAAATCACGTGGGCCCCACCCGGAAATCACGTGGGCCCCACCCGGAAATCACGTGGACCCCACCCGGAAATCACGTGGGCCACAGCCGGAAATCACGTGGGCCCCAACCGGAAATCACGTGGGCCCCACCCGGAAATCACGTGGGCCCCACCCGGAAACCACGTGGGCCCCACCCGGAAATCACGTGGGCCCCACGGGGAAATCACGTGGGCCCCACCCGGAAATCACGTGGACCCCACCCGGAAATCACGTGGGCCACAGCCGGAAATCACGTGGGCCCCAACCGGAAATCACGTGGGCCCCACCCGGAAATCACGTGGGCCCCACCCGGAAATCACGTGGGCCCCACCCGGAAATCACGTGGGCCCCACGGGGAAATCACGTGGGCCTCACGGGGAAATCACGTGGGCCCCACCCGGAAATCACGTGGGCCCCACGGGGAAATCACGTGGGCCCCACCCGGAAATCACGTGGGCCCCACCCGGAAATCACGTGGGCCCCACCCGGAAATCACGTGGGCCCCACCCGGAAATCACGTGGGCCCCACCCGGAAATCACGTGGGCCCCACGGGGAAATCACGTGGGCCCCACCCGGAAACTACGTGGGACCGAAGGGGAAATCACGTGGGCCCCACCCGGAAATCACGTGGGGCCCACCCGGAAATCACGTGGGACCCACGGGGAAATCACGTGGGCCCCACCCGGAAATCACGTGGGGCCCACCCGGAAATCACGTGGGCCCCACGGGGAAATCACGTGGGTCCCACCCGGAAATCACGTGGGCCCCACCCGGAAATCACGTGGGCCCCACCCGGAAATCACGTGGGCCCCACCCGGAAATCACGTGGGCCCCACGGGGAAATCTCGTGGGCCCCACCCGGAAATCACGTGGGCCCCACCCGGAAATCACGTGGGCCCCACCCGGAAATCACGTGGGCCCCACCCGGAAATCACGTGGGCCCCACCCGGAAATCACGTGGGCCCCAGCCGGAAATCACGTGGGCCCCAGCCGGAAATCACGTGGGCCCCACGGGGAAATCACGTGGGCCCCACGGGGAAATCACGTGGGCCCCACCCGGGAATCACGTGGGCCCCACCCGGGAATCACGTGGGCCCCACCCGGAAATCACGTGGGCCCCACCCGGGAATCACGTGGGCCCCACACGGAAATCACGTGGGGCCCACCCGGAAATCACGTGGGCCCCACCCGGAAATCACGTGGGCCCCACCCGGAAATCACGTGGGCCCCACCCGGGAATCACGTGGGCCCCACCCGGAAATCACGTGGGCCCCACCCGGAAATCACGTGGGCCCCACGGGGAAATCACGTGGGCCTCACGGGGAAATCACGTGGGCCCCACCCGGAAATCACGTGGGCCCCACGGGGAAATCACGTAGGCCCCACCCGGAAATCACGTGGGCCCCACCCGGAAATCACGTGGGCCCCACCCGGAAATCACGTGGGCCCCACCCGGAAATCACGTGGGCCCCACGGGGAAATCACGTGGGCCCCACCCGGAAATCACGTGGGCCCCATCCGGAAATCACGTGGGCCCCATCCGGAAATCACGTGGGCCCCACCCGGAAATCACGTGGGCCCCACCCGGAAATCACGTGGGCCCCAGCCGGAAATCACGTGGGCCCCAGCCGGAAATCACGTGGGCCCCAGCCGGAAATCACGTGGGCCCCACGGGGAAATCACGTGGGCACCACGGGGAAATCACGTGGGCCCCACCCGGGAATCACGTGGGCCCCACCCGGGAATCACGTGGGCCCCACCCGGAAATCACGTGGGCCCCACCCGGAAATCACGTGGGCCCCACCCGGAAATCACGTGGGCCCCACCCGGAAATCACGTGGGGCCCACCCGGAAATCACGTGGGCCCCACCCGGAAATCACGTGGGCCCCACCCGGAAATCACGTGGGCCCCACCCGGAAATCACGTGGGCCCCACCCGGAAATCACGTGGGCCCCACCCGGAAATCACGTGGGATCCACCCGGAAATCACGTGGGCCCCACCCGGAAATCACGTGGGACCCACGGGGAAATCACGTGGGCCCCACCTGGAAATCACGTGGGCCCCAACCGGAAATCACGGGGGCCCCACCCGGAAATCACGTGGGCCCCACGGGGAAATCACGTGGGCCCCACGGGGAAATCATGTGGGCCCCACCCGGAAATCACGTGGGCCCCACCCGGAAATCACGTGGGCCCCACCCGGAAATCACGTGGGACCCACCCGGAAATCACGTGGGCCCCACCCGGAAATCACGTGGGCCCCACCCGGAAATCACGTGGGCCCCACCCGGAAATCACGTGGGCCCCACGGGGAAATCACGTGGGCCCCAGCCGGAAATCACGTGGGCCCCACGGGGAAATCACGTGGGCCCCACCCGGAAATCACGTGGGCCCCACCCGGAAATCACGTGGGCCCCACCCGGAAATCACGTGGGCCCCACCCGGAAGTCACGTGGGCCCCACCCGGAAATCACGTGGGCCCCACCCGGAAATCACGTGGGGCCCACCCGGAAATCACGTGGGCCCCACCCGGAAATCACGTGGGCCCCACCCGGAAATCACGTGGGCCCCACCCGGAAATAACGTGGGACCCACGGGGAAATCACGTGGGCCCCACCTGGAAATCACGTGGGCCCCAACCGGAAATCACGGGGGCCCCACCCGGAAATCACGTGGGCCCCACGGGGAAATCACGTGGGCCCCACGGGGAAATCATGTGGGCCCCACCCGGAAATCACGTGGGCCCCACCCGGAAATCACGTGGGCCCCACCCGGAAATCACGTGGGCCCCACCCGGGAATCACGTGGGCCCCACCCGGAAATCACGTGGGCCCCACCCGGAAATCACGTGGGCCTCACCCGGAAATCACGTGGGCCCCACACGGAAATCACGTGGGGCCCACCCGGAAATCACGTGGGCCCCACCCGGAAATCACGTGGGCCCCACCCGGAAATCACGTGGGCCCCACCCGGAAATCACGTGGGCCCCACCCGGAAATCACGTGGGCCCCACGGGGAAATCACGTGGGCCCCACCCGGAAATCACGTGGTCCCCACCCGGAAATCACGTGGGCCCCACCCGGAAATCACGTGGGCCCCACCCGGAAATCACGTGGGCCCCACCCGGAAATCACGTGGGGCCCACCCGGAAATCACGTGGGCCCCACCCGGAAATCACGTGGGCCCCACCCGGAAATCACGTGGGCCCCACCCGGAAATCACGTGGGCCCCACCCGGAAATCACGTGGGCCCCACCCGGAAATCACGTGGGCCCCACCCGGAAATCACGTGGGCCCCACGGGGAAATCACGTGGGCCCCACCCGGAAATCACGTGGTCCCCACCCGGAAATCACGTGGGCCCCACCCGGAAATCACGTGGGCCCCACCCGGAAATCACGTGGGCCCCACCCGGAAATCACGTGGGGCCCACCCGGAAATCACGTGGGCCCCACCCGGAAATCACGTGGGCCCCACCCGGAAATCACGTGGGCCCCACCCGGAAATCACGTGGGCCCCACCCGGAAATCACGTGGGCCCCACCCAGAAATCACGTGGGCCCCAGCCGGAAATCACGTGGGCCCCACGGGGAAATCACGTGGGCCCCACCCGGAAATCACGTGGGCCCCACCCGGAAATCACGTGGGGCCCACCCGGAAATCACGTGGGCCCCACCCGGAAATCACGTGGGCCCCACCCGGAAATCACGTGGGCCCCACCCGGAAATCACGTGGGACCCACGGGGAAATCACGTGGGCCCCACCTGGAAATCACGTGGGCCCCAACCGGAAATCACGGGGGCCCCACCCGGAAATCACGTGGGCCCCACGGGGAAATCACGTGGGCCCCACGGGGAAATCACGTGGGCCCCACCCGGAAATCACGTGGGCCCCACCCGGAAATCACGTGGGCCCCACCCGGAAATCACGTGGGCCCCACCCGGAAATCACGTGGGCCCCACCCGGAAATCACGTGGGCCCCACCCGGAAATCACGTGGGCCCCACCCGGAAATCACGTGGGCCCCACGGGGAAATCACGTGGGCCCCACCCGGAAATCACGTGGGCCCCACCCGGAAATCACGTGGGCCCCACCCGGAAATCACGTGGGCCCCACCCGGAAATCACGTGGGCCCCACCCGGAAATCACGTGGGCCCCACGGGGAAATCACGTGGGCCCCACGGGGAAATCATGTGGGCCCCACCCGGAAATCACGTGGGCCCCACCCGGAAATCACGTGGGCCCCACCCGGAAATCACGTGGGCCCCACCCGGAAATCACGTGGGCCCCACCCGGAAATCACGTGGGCCCCACCCGGAAATCACGTGGGCCCCACCCGGAAATCACGTGGGCCCCACCCGGAAATCACGTGGGCCCCACCCGGAAATCACGTGGGCCTCACCCGGAAATCACGTGGGCCCCACCCGGAAATCACGTGGGCCCCACCCGGGAATCACGTGGGCCCCACCCGGAAATCACGTGGGCCCCACCCGGAAATCACGTGGGCCTCACCCGGAAATCACGTGGGCCCCACACGGAAATCACGTGGGGCCCACCCGGAAATCACGTGGGCCCCACCCGGAAATCACGTGGGCCCCACCCGGAAATCACGTGGGCCCCACCCGGAAATCACGTGGGCCCCACCCGGAAATCACGTGGGGCCCACCCGGAAATCACGTGGGCCCCACCCGGAAATCACGTGGGCCCCACCCGGAAATCACGTGGGCCCCACGGGGAAATCACGTGGGCCCCACCCGGAAATCACGTGGGCCCCACCCGGAAATCACGTGGGCCCCACCCGGAAATCACGTGGGCCCCACCCGGAAATCACGTGGGCCCCACCCGGAAATCACGTGGGCCCCACCCGGAAATCACGTGGGCCCCACCGGGGAAATCACGTGGGCCCCACCCGGAAATCACGTGGGCCCCACCCGGAAATCACGTGGGCCCCACGGGGAAATCACGTGGGCCCCACCCGGAAATCACTTGGGCCCCACCCGGAAATCACGTGGGCCCCACCCGGAAATCACGTGGGCCCCACCCGGAAATCACGTGGGCCCCACCCGGAAATCCCGTGGGCCCCACCCGGAAATCACGTGGGCCCCACGGGGAAATCACGTGGGCCCCACGGGGAAATCACGTGGGCCCCACCCGGAAATCACGTGGGCCCCACCCGGAAATCACGTGGGCCCCACGGGGAAATCACGTGGGCCCCACGGGGAAATCACGTGGGCCCCACCCGGAAATCACGTGGGCCCCAGCCGGAAATCACGTGGGCCCCACGGGGAAATCACGTGGGCCTCACCCGGAAATCACGTGGGCCCCACCCGGAAATCACGTGGGCCCCACCCGGAAATCACGTGGGCCCCACGGGGAAATCACGTGGGCCCCACCCGGAAATCACGTGGGCCCCACCCGGAAATCACGTGGGCCCCACCCGGAAATCACGTGGGCCCCACCCGGAAATCACGTGGGCCCCACCCGGAAATCACGTGGGCCCCACCCGGAAATCACGTGGGCCCCACCCGGAAATCACGTGGGCCCCACCCGGAAATCACGTGGGCCCCACCCGGAAATCACGTGGGCCCCACCCGGAAATCACGTGGGCCCCACCCGGAAATCACGTGGGCCCCACCTGGAAATCACGTGGGCCCCACCCGGAAATCACGTGGGCCCCACGGGGAAATCACGTGGGCCCCACCCGGAAATCACGTGGGGCCCACCCGGAAATCACGTGGGCCCCACCCGGAAATCACGTGGGCCCCAGCCGGAAATCACGTGGGCCCCAGCCGGAAATCACGTGGGCCCCAAGGGGAAATCACGTGGGCCCCACCCGGAAATCACGTGGGCCCCACCCGGAAATCACGTGGGCCCCACCCGGAAATCACGTGGGCCCCACCCGGAAATCACGTGGGCCCCACCCGGAAATCACGTGGGCCCCAGCCGGAAATCACGTGGGCCCCACCCGGAAATCACGGGGGCCCCACCCGGAAATCACGTGGGCCCCACCCGGAAATCACGTGGGCCCCACCCGGAAATCACGTGGGCCCCACCCGGAAATCACGTGGGCCCCACCTGGAAATCACGTGGGCCCCACCCGGAAATCACGTGGGCCCCACGGGGAAATCACGTGGGCCCCACCCGGAAATCACGTGGGCCCCACCCGGAAATCACGTGGGCCCCACCCAGAAATCACGTGGGCCCCACCCGGAAATCACGTGGTCCCCAGCCGGAAATCACGTGGGCCCCACGGGGAAATCACGTGGGCCCCACCCGGAAATCACGTGGGCCCCACCCGGAAATCACGTGGGCCCCACCCGGAAATCTCGTGGGCCCCACGGGGAAATCACGTGGGCCCCACCCGGAAATCACGTGGGCCCCACCCGGAAATCACGTGGGCCCCACCCGGAAATCACGTGGGCCCCACCCGGAAATCACGTGGGCCCCACCCGGAAATCACGTGTGCCCCACGGGGAAATCACGTGGGCCCCACCCGGAAATCACGTGGGCCCCACCCGGAAATCACGTGGGCCCCACCCGGAAATCACGTGTGCCCCACGGGGAAATCACGTGGGCCCCACCCGGAAATCACGTGGGCCCCACCCGGAAATCACGTGGGCCCCACCCGGAAATCACGTGGGCCCCACCCGGAAATCACGTGGGCCCCACCCGGAAATCACGTGGGCCCCACCCGGAAATCAAGTGGGCCCCACCCGGAAATCACGTGGGCCCCACCCGGAAATCACGTGGGGCCCACCCGGAAATCACGTGGGCCCCACCCGGAAATCACGTGGGCCCCACACGGAAATCACGTGGGGCCCACCCGGAAATCACGTGGGCCCCACCCGGAAATCACGTGGGCCCCACCCGGAAATCACGTGGGCCCCACCCGGAAATCACGTGGGCCCCACCCGGAAATCACGTGGGCCCCACCCGGAAATCACGTGGGCCCCACCCGGAAATCACGTGGGCCCCACCCGGAAATCAAGTGGGCCCCACCCGGAAATCACGTGGGCCCCACCCGGAAATCACGTGGGCCCCACCCGGAAATCACGTGGGGCCCACCCGGAAATCACGTGGGCCCCACCCGGAAATCACGTGGGCCCCACCCGGAAATCACGTGGGCCCCACCCGGAAATCACGTGGGCCCCACCCGGAAATCACGTGGGCCCCACGGGGAAATCTCGTGGGCCCCACCCGGAAATCACGTGGGCCCCACCCGGAAATCACGTGGGCCCCACCCGGAAATCACGTGGGCCCCACCCGGAAATCACGTGGGCCCCACCCGGAAATCACGTGGGCCCCACCCGGAAATCACGTGGGCCCCACCCGGAAATCACGTGGGCCCCACGGGGAAATCACGTGGGCCCCACCCGGAAATCACGTGGGCCCCACGGGGAAATCACGTGGCCCCCACGGGGAAATCACGTGGGCCCCACCCGGAAATCACGTGGTCCCCACCCGGAAATCACGTGGGCCCCAGCCGGAAATCACGTGGGCCCCAGCCGGAAATCACGTGGGCCCCACCCGGAAGTCACGTGGGCCCCACCCGGAAATCACGTGGGCCCCACCCGGAAATCACGTGGGCCCCACCCGGAAATCACGTGGGCCCCAGCCGGAAATCACGTGGGCCCCACCCGGAAATCACGTGGGCCCCACCCGGAAATCACGTGGGCCCCACCCGGAAATCACGTGGGCCCCACCCGGAAATCACGTGGGCCCCACCCGGAAATCACGTGGGCCCCACCCGGAAATCACGTGGGGCCCACCCGGAAATCACGTGGGCCCCACCCGGAAATCACGTGGGCCCCACGGGGAAATCACGTGGGCCCCACCCGGAAATCACGTGGGCCCCACCCGGAAATCACGTGGGCCCCACGGGGAAATCACGTGGGCCCCACCCGGAAATCACGTGGGCCCCACCCGGAAATCACGTGGGCCCCACCCGGAAATCACGTGGGCCCCACCCGGCAATCACGTGGGCCCCAGCCGGAAATCACGTGGGCCCCACCCGGAAATCACGTGGGCCCCACCCGGAAATCACGTGGGCCCCACCCGGAAATCACGTGGGCCCCACACGGAAATCACGTGCGCCCCACCCGGAAATCACGTGGGCCCCACCCGGAAATCACGTGGGGCCCACCCGGAAATCACGTGGGCCCCACCCGGAAATCACGTGGGCCCCACACGGAAATCACGTGGGGCCCACCCGGAAATCACGTGGGCCCCACCCGGAAATCACGTGGGCCCCACCCGGAAATCACGTGGGCCCCACCCGGAAATCACGTGGGCCCCACCCGGAAATCACGTGAGCCCCACCCGGAAATCACGTGGGCCCCACGGGGAAATCACGTGGGCCCCACGGGGAAATCACGTGGGCCCCACGCGGAAATCACGTGGGGCCCACCCGGAAATCACGTGGGGCCCACCCGGAAATCACGTGGGCCCCACCCGGAAATCACGTGGGCCCCACCCGGAAATCACGTGGGCCCCACACGGAAGTCACGTGGGCCCCACCCGGAAATCACGTGGGCCCCACGGGGAAATCACGTGGGCCCCACCCGGAAATCACGTGGGCCCCACGGGGAAATCACGTGGGCCCCACCCGGAAATCACGTGGGCCCCAGCCGGAAATCACGTGTGCCCCAGCCGGAAATCACGTGGGCCCCACCCGGAAATCACGTGGGCCCCACCCGGAAATCACGTGGGCCCCACCCGGAAATCACGTGGGCCCCACCCGGAAATCACGTGGGCCCCACCCGGAAATCACGTGGGCCCCACCCGGAAATCACGTGGGCCCCACCCGGAAATCACGTGGGCCCCACCCGGAAATCACGAAACCACCTGCCTCAACTCGAGAAAATCCAGGAGGTTCTGCCTCCAGGCGAGATGAGGCCCATTTCCGCTGAGGCTTCTCGAGGCTAATCACACCTAACCTCTGGAACTTCCAAAAGGTCCTTCACACCCCTGCTGCAACTCAAGAAGTTCCCTGACATCCCCGTCTCCACTCTAGAGGAAGCAAGCGGTTCCCGCCCACATCCAGAAGAGCCCCGTTTCCGCCTCGAAGCTTGAGATGAGGGATCCTTTCCCTGCTTGGTCTGGAAAGAATTGCCGGTGTTCCCGTCGCATCTCAAGAGGAGGCGCTCTCCACAGGAAAGGCGAGAGGAACTCCAGGGTCGTGTCACCATTCCCAGAGTTCCCCTGATGTCTCAGTCCATTCCAGAGGAACCTGTTTTCCCTGCACTGCCTCGACTTTCAGGATGAGGATCGACTACCACCACGGTCGCACGTGGGACAGCCCTGTGGGAAAGCCTTGTGGGAAAGCCTCCTGGAAAAGCCTCGAGGGAAAGCCACAGATCCCTTGATCCAGGCGATGGGAAGCGTCACACTGCTGCTACCGCTCTGGAGTAAAGCGCACGTGCATGCCCCCATTGGAGACGAGTACTTACTCCTCTGGGGAGACTCCAGAAGTACCCCAAGATCCATGTCAGCACTGGAGAGGAATTCTCAAGTTTCCGGCCCCGACTCCACAAAATTCTTAGGCCTCGACATCGACGGGAGAGGAATCCCGAGAGGCCCCCGATCAACTGGCATGGGGACTGGCCTTTCGTGAGGCCACCAGAGTGGGTCCCTGAAGTACCCGTCGTAAGTCCAGAGCACCTGCCACAATTCGAGACAATCCAGGATGTTTTGCCCTCCAGGCGAGATGATGCCCATTTCCGCTGAGGCTTCTCGAGGTTAATCACACCTACTCTCTGGAACTTCCAAAAGGTCCTTCAACCATTGCTGCGACTCAGGAAGTTCCCTGACATACCCGTCTCCACTACAGAGGAAGCACGAGGGTCCCGCCCACATCCAGAGGAGCCCCGTTTCCGCCTCGTACCTCGAGATGAGAGATCCTTTCCCTGCTTGGTCGGGAAAGAATTCCTGGCATTCCCGTCGCATCTCAAGAGGAGGTCCTCTCCACAGGAAAGGCGAGAGGAACTCCAGGGTCGTGCCACCATTCGGAGAGTCCCCCAGATGTCTCAATCCATTCCAGAGGAACCTGTTTTCCCTGCACTGCCTCGACTTTCACGCTGAGGATCGACTCCCACCACGGTGGCACGTGGGACAGCCCTGTGGGAAAGCCTCGTGGGAAAGCCTTATGGGAAATCCTCGAGGGAAAGCCACAGATCCCATGATCGACGAGAAGGGAAGTGTGACACTGCTGCTACAGCTCGGGAGGAAAGCCCACGTGAATGCTCCCTCTCGAGACGAGGACTCACTACCCTGAGGAGACTCCAGAAGTACCCCAAGATCCATGTCAGCACTGGAGAGGAATCCTAAGGTTCCGGCCCCGACTCCACACAAGGTCTTGGGCCCCGGCATCGACGAGAGAGGAATACCGAGAGGCCCGCGAGCAACTCGCATGGAGACTGGCCTTTCCTGAGGCCACCAGAGCGGGTCCCTGAGGTCCCTGCCATAAGTCGAGGGCACCTGCCGGAACTCGAGAAAATCCAGGAGATTTTGCCCTCCAGGCGAGATGAGGCCCATTTCCGCTGAGGCTTCTCGAGGCTAATCACACCAAACCTCTGGAACTTCCAAAAGGTCCTTCACACCCTTGCTGCAACTCAAGAAGGTCCCCGACATACCCGTCTCCACTCTAAAGGAAGCACGAGGGTCCCATCCACATCCAGAGGAGCCCCGTTTCCGCCTCGTAGCTCGAGATGAGGGATCCTTTCCCTACTTGGTCTGGAAAGAATTCCAGGCGTTCCCGTCGCATCTCAAGAGGAGGTGCTCTTCACAGGAAAGGCGAGAGGAACTCCAGGGTCGTGCCACCATTCCCAGAGTTCCCCAGATTTCTCAGTCCATACCAGAGGAACCTGTTTTCCCTGCACTGCCTCGACTTTCACGCCGAGGATCGACTCCCACCACGTTGGCACGTGGGACAGCCCTGTGGAAATAACTCGTGGGAAAGCTTCATGGGAAATCCTCGAGGAAAAGCCACAGATCCCGTGATAGATGCGACAGGAAGCGTGACACTGCTGCTACAGGTCAGAAGGAAAGCGAACATGCATGCCCCCTCTCGAGACGAGGACTCACTCCCCTCGGGAGACTCCAGAAGTACCCCAAGATGCATGTCAGCACTGGAGAGGAATCCTCAGGTCCAACCCCGAGTCTACACAAGGTCCTAGGCCCCGGCATCGACGGAAGAGGAATCCCGAGAGGCCGACGAGCAATTCGAATGGGGACTGGCCAGTCCTGAGGCCACCAGAGCGGGTCCCTGAGGTCCCCGTTGTAAGACGAGAGCACCTGCCGCAACTCGAGAAAATCCAGGAGGTTTGGCCCTCCAGGCGAAATGAGGCCCATTTCCGATGAGGCTTCTCGAGGCTAAGCACACCTAACCTCTGGAACTTCTAAAAGTCCTTCACACCCTTGCAGCAACTCAAGAAGTTCCCCGACATACCCGTCTCCAATCTAGAGGAAGCACGAGGGTCCCACCCACATCCAGAGGAGCCCCATTTCTGACTCATAGCTCGAGATGAGGGTACCTTTCGCTGCTTGGTAGGGAAAGAATTCTGGGAGTTCCCGTCGCATCTCAAGAGGAGGCTCTCTCCACAGGAAAGGCGAGAGGAACTACAGGGTCGCGGCACCATTCCAAGAGTCCCCCAGATGTCTCACTCCATTCCAGAGGAACCTTTTTTCCCACCACTGCCTCGACTTTCACGCTGAGGATCGACTCCCACCACGGTGGCACGTGGGACAGCCCTGTGGGAAAGCCTCTTGTGAAAGCCTCGTGGGAAAGCCTCGAGGGAAAGCCACAGATCCCTTGATCCACGCGACGGGAAGCCTGACACTGCTGCTACACTTCTGGAGGAAAGCGCACGTGCATGCCCCATTTGAGACGTGGACTTACTCCCCTGGGGAGACTCCAGAAGTACCCCAAGAACCATTTCAGCACTGGAGAGGAATCCTCAGGTTCCTGCCCCGACTCCACACAAGGTCTTAGGCCCCGACATTGAAGGGAGAGGAATCCCGAGAGGCCCCCGAGCAACTCGCATTGGGACTGGCCTTTCCTGAGGCAACCAGAGCGGGTCACTGAGGTCCCCGTCGTAAGTCGAGAGCACCTGCCGCAACTTGGGAATGTCCAGGAGTCTTTGCCCTCCAGGCGAGATGAGGACCATTTCCGCTGAGGCTTCTCAAGGCTAATCACACCTAACCTCTGGAAGTTCCAAAAGTTCCTTCACACCCTTGCTGTAACTCAAGAAGTTCCCCGACATACCCGTCTCCACTCGAGAGATAGCACGAGGTACCCGACCACATCCAGGGGAACCCTGTTTCCAACTCGTAGATCGAGATGAGGGATCCTTTCCCTGCTTGGTCGGAAAAGATTTCCAGGAGTTCCCGTCGCATCTCAAAGGAGGCGCTCTCCACAGGAAAGGTAAGGGGAACTCCACGGTCGTGCCACCATTCCCAGAGACCCCCAGATGACTCAGTCCCTTCCAGAGGAAACTGTTTTCCCTGCACTGCTTCGACTTTCACGCCGAGGATCAACTCGGTCCCACCCGGAAATCACGTGGGCCCCACGGGGAAATCACGTGGGCCCCACCCGGAAATCACGTGGGCCCCACGGGGAAATCACGTGGGCCCCACCCGGAAATCACGTGGGCCCCACCCGGAAATCACGTGGGCCCCACCCGGAAATCACGTGGGCCCCACCCGGAAATCACGTGGGCCCCACGGGGAAATCACGTGGGCCCCAACCGGAAATCACGTGGGCCCCACCCGGAAATCACGTGGGCCCCACCCGGAAATCACGTGGGCCCCACCCGGAAATCACGTGGGCCCCACCCGGAAATCACGTGGGCCCCACCCGGAAATCACGTGGGCCCCACCCGGAAATCACGTGGGCCCCACGGGGAAATCACGTGGGCCCCACCCGGAAATCACGTGGGCCCCACCCGGAAATCACGTGGACCCCACCCGGAAATCACGTGGGCCACAGCCGGAAATCACGTGGGCCCCAACCGGAAATCACGTGGGCCCCACCCGGAAATCACGTGGGCCCCACCCGGAAATCACGTGGGCCCCACCCGGAAATCACGTGGGCCCCACGGGGAAATCACGTGGGCCCCACCCGGAAATCACGTGGACCCCACCCGGAAATCACGTGGGCCACAGCCGGAAATCACGTGGGCCCCAACCGGAAATCACGTGGGCCCCACCCGGAAATCACGTGGGCCCCACCCGGAAATCACGTGGGCCCCACCCGGAAATCACGTGGGCCCCACGGGGAAATCACGTGGGCCTCACGGGGAAATCACGTGGGCCCCACCCGGAAATCACGTGGGCCCCACGGGGAAATCACGTGGGCCCCACCCGGAAATCACGTGGGCCCCACCCGGAAATCACGTGGGCCCCACCCGGAAATCACGTGGGCCCCACCCGGAAATCACGTGGGCCCCACCCGGAAATCACGTGGGCCCCACGGGGAAATCACGTGGGCCCCACCCGGAAACTACGTGGGACCGAAGGGGAAATCACGTGGGCCCCACCCGGAAATCACGTGGGGCCCACCCGGAAATCACGTGGGACCCACGGGGAAATCACGTGGGCCCCACCCGGAAATCACGTGGGGCCCACCCGGAAATCACGTGGGCCCCACGGGGAAATCACGTGGGTCCCACCCGGAAATCACGTGGGCCCCACCCGGAAATCACGTGGGCCCCACCCGGAAATCACGTGGGCCCCACCCGGAAATCACGTGGGCCCCACGGGGAAATCTCGTGGGCCCCACCCGGAAATCACGTGGGCCCCACCCGGAAATCACGTGGGCCCCACCCGGAAATCACGTGGGCCCCACCCGGAAATCACGTGGGCCCCAGCCGGAAATCACGTGGGCCCCAGCCGGAAATCACGTGGGCCCCACGGGGAAATCACGTGGGCCCCACGGGGAAATCACGTGGGCCCCACCCGGGAATCACGTGGGCCCCACCCGGGAATCACGTGGGCCCCACCCGGAAATCACGTGGGCCCCACCCGGAAATCACGTGGGCCCCACACGGAAATCACGTGGGGCCCACCCGGAAATCACGTGGGCCCCACCCGGAAATCACGTGGGCCCCACCCGGAAATCACGTGGGCCCCACCCGGGAATCACGTGGGCCCCACCCGGAAATCACGTGGGCCCCACCCGGAAATCACGTGGGCCCCACGGGGAAATCACGTGGGCCTCACGGGGAAATCACGTGGGCCCCACCCGGAAATCACGTGGGCCCCACGGGGAAATCACGTGGGCCCCACCCGGAAATCACGTGGGCCCCACCCGGAAATCACGTGGGCCCCACCCGGAAATCACGTGGGCCCCACCCGGAAATCACGTGGGCCCCACGGGGAAATCACGTGGGCCCCACCCGGAAATCACGTGGGCCCCATCCGGAAATCACGTGGGCCCCATCCGGAAATCACGTGGGCCCCACCCGGAAATCACGTGGGCCCCACCCGGAAATCACGTGGGCCCCAGCCGGAAATCACGTGGGCCCCAGCCGGAAATCACGTGGGCCCCAGCCGGAAATCACGTGGGCCCCACGGGGAAATCACGTGGGCACCACGGGGAAATCACGTGGGCCCCACCCGGGAATCACGTGGGCCCCACCCGGGAATCACGTGGGCCCCACCCGGAAATCACGTGGGCCCCACCCGGAAATCACGTGGGCCCCACCCGGAAATCACGTGGGCCCCACCCGGAAATCACGTGGGGCCCACCCGGAAATCACGTGGGCCCCACCCGGAAATCACGTGGGCCCCACCCGGAAATCACGTGGGCCCCACCCGGAAATCACGTGGGCCCCACCCGGAAATCACGTGGGCCCCACCCGGAAATCACGTGGGATCCACCCGGAAATCACGTGGGCCCCACCCGGAAATCACGTGGGACCCACGGGGAAATCACGTGGGCCCCACCTGGAAATCACGTGGGCCCCAACCGGAAATCACGGGGGCCCCACCCGGAAATCACGTGGGCCCCACGGGGAAATCACGTGGGCCCCACGGGGAAATCATGTGGGCCCCACCCGGAAATCACGTGGGCCCCACCCGGAAATCACGTGGGCCCCACCCGGAAATCACGTGGGACCCACCCGGAAATCACGTGGGCCCCACCCGGAAATCACGTGGGCCCCACCCGGAAATCACGTGGGCCCCACCCGGAAATCACGTGGGCCCCACGGGGAAATCACGTGGGCCCCAGCCGGAAATCACGTGGGCCCCACGGGGAAATCACGTGGGCCCCACCCGGAAATCACGTGGGCCCCACCCGGAAATCACGTGGGCCCCACCCGGAAATCACGTGGGCCCCACCCGGAAGTCACGTGGGCCCCACCCGGAAATCACGTGGGCCCCACCCGGAAATCACGTGGGGCCCACCCGGAAATCACGTGGGCCCCACCCGGAAATCACGTGGGCCCCACCCGGAAATCACGTGGGCCCCACCCGGAAATAACGTGGGACCCACGGGGAAATCACGTGGGCCCCACCTGGAAATCACGTGGGCCCCAACCGGAAATCACGGGGGCCCCACCCGGAAATCACGTGGGCCCCACGGGGAAATCACGTGGGCCCCACGGGGAAATCATGTGGGCCCCACCCGGAAATCACGTGGGCCCCACCCGGAAATCACGTGGGCCCCACCCGGAAATCACGTGGGCCCCACCCGGGAATCACGTGGGCCCCACCCGGAAATCACGTGGGCCCCACCCGGAAATCACGTGGGCCTCACCCGGAAATCACGTGGGCCCCACACGGAAATCACGTGGGGCCCACCCGGAAATCACGTGGGCCCCACCCGGAAATCACGTGGGCCCCACCCGGAAATCACGTGGGCCCCACCCGGAAATCACGTGGGCCCCACCCGGAAATCACGTGGGCCCCACGGGGAAATCACGTGGGCCCCACCCGGAAATCACGTGGTCCCCACCCGGAAATCACGTGGGCCCCACCCGGAAATCACGTGGGCCCCACCCGGAAATCACGTGGGCCCCACCCGGAAATCACGTGGGGCCCACCCGGAAATCACGTGGGCCCCACCCGGAAATCACGTGGGCCCCACCCGGAAATCACGTGGGCCCCACCCGGAAATCACGTGGGCCCCACCCGGAAATCACGTGGGCCCCACCCGGAAATCACGTGGGCCCCACGGGGAAATCACGTGGGCCCCACCCGGAAATCACGTGGTCCCCACCCGGAAATCACGTGGGCCCCACCCGGAAATCACGTGGGCCCCACCCGGAAATCACGTGGGCCCCACCCGGAAATCACGTGGGGCCCACCCGGAAATCACGTGGGCCCCACCCGGAAATCACGTGGGCCCCACCCGGAAATCACGTGGGCCCCACCCGGAAATCACGTGGGCCCCACCCGGAAATCACGTGGGCCCCACCCAGAAATCACGTGGGCCCCAGCCGGAAATCACGTGGGCCCCACGGGGAAATCACGTGGGCCCCACCCGGAAATCACGTGGGCCCCACCCGGAAATCACGTGGGGCCCACCCGGAAATCACGTGGGCCCCACCCGGAAATCACGTGGGCCCCACCCGGAAATCACGTGGGCCCCACCCGGAAATCACGTGGGACCCACGGGGAAATCACGTGGGCCCCACCTGGAAATCACGTGGGCCCCAACCGGAAATCACGGGGGCCCCACCCGGAAATCACGTGGGCCCCACGGGGAAATCACGTGGGCCCCACGGGGAAATCATGTGGGCCCCACCCGGAAATCACGTGGGCCCCACCCGGAAATCACGTGGGCCCCACCCGGAAATCACGTGGGCCCCACCCGGAAATCACGTGGGCCCCACCCGGAAATCACGTGGGCCCCACCCGGAAATCACGTGGGCCCCACCCGGAAATCACGTGGGCCCCACGGGGAAATCACGTGGGCCCCACCCGGAAATCACGTGGGCCCCACCCGGAAATCACGTGGGCCCCACCCGGAAATCACGTGGGCCCCACCCGGAAATCACGTGGGCCCCACCCGGAAATCACGTGGGCCCCACGGGGAAATCACGTGGGCCCCACGGGGAAATCATGTGGGCCCCACCCGGAAATCACGTGGGCCCCACCCGGAAATCACGTGGGCCCCACCCGGAAATCACGTGGGCCCCACCCGGAAATCACGTGGGCCCCACCCGGAAATCACGTGGGCCCCACCCGGAAATCACGTGGGCCCCACCCGGAAATCACGTGGGCCCCACCCGGAAATCACGTGGGCCCCACCCGGAAATCACGTGGGCCTCACCCGGAAATCACGTGGGCCCCACCCGGAAATCACGTGGGCCCCACCCGGGAATCACGTGGGCCCCACCCGGAAATCACGTGGGCCCCACCCGGAAATCACGTGGGCCTCACCCGGAAATCACGTGGGCCCCACACGGAAATCACGTGGGGCCCACCCGGAAATCACGTGGGCCCCACCCGGAAATCACGTGGGCCCCACCCGGAAATCACGTGGGCCCCACCCGGAAATCACGTGGGCCCCACCCGGAAATCACGTGGGGCCCACCCGGAAATCACGTGGGCCCCACCCGGAAATCACGTGGGCCCCACCCGGAAATCACGTGGGCCCCACGGGGAAATCACGTGGGCCCCACCCGGAAATCACGTGGGCCCCACCCGGAAATCACGTGGGCCCCACCCGGAAATCACGTGGGCCCCACCCGGAAATCACGTGGGCCCCACCCGGAAATCACGTGGGCCCCACCCGGAAATCACGTGGGCCCCACGGGGAAATCACGTGGGCCCCACCCGGAAATCACGTGGGCCCCACCCGGAAATCACGTGGGCCCCACGGGGAAATCACGTGGGCCCCACCCGGAAATCACTTGGGCCCCACCCGGAAATCACGTGGGCCCCACCCGGAAATCACGTGGGCCCCACCCGGAAATCACGTGGGCCCCACCCGGAAATCCCGTGGGACCCACCCGGAAATCACGTGGGCCCCACGGGGAAATCACGTGGGCCCCACGGGGAAATCACGTGGGCCCCACCCGGAAATCACGTGGGCCCCACCCGGAAATCACGTGGGCCCCACGGGGAAATCACGTGGGCCCCACGGGGAAATCACGTGGGCCCCACCCGGAAATCACGTGGGCCCCAGCCGGAAATCACGTGGGCCCCACGGGGAAATCACGTGGGCCTCACCCGGAAATCACGTGGGCCCCACCCGGAAATCACGTGGGCCCCACCCGGAAATCACGTGGGCCCCACGGGGAAATCACGTGGGCCCCACCCGGAAATCACGTGGGCCCCACCCGGAAATCACGTGGGCCCCACCCGGAAATCACGTGGGCCCCACCCGGAAATCACGTGGGCCCCACCCGGAAATCACGTGGGCCCCACGGGGAAATCACGTGGGCCCCACCCGGAAATCACGTGGGGCCCACCCGGAAATCACGTGGGCCCCACCCGGAAATCACGTGGGCCCCACCCGGAAATCACGTGGGCCCCAGCCGGAAATCACGTGGGCCCCACCCGGAAATCACGTGGGCCCCACCCGGAAATCACGTGGGCCCCACCCGGAAATCACGTGGGCCCCACCCGGAAATCACGTGGGCCCCACCCGGAAATCACGTGGGCCCCACCCGGAAATCACGTGGGCCCCACCCGGAAATCACGTGGGCCCCACCTGGAAATCACGTGGGCCCCACCCGGAAATCACGTGGGCCCCACCCGGAAATCACGTGGGCCCCACCCGGAAATCACGTGGGCCCCACGGGGAAATCACGTGGGCCCCACCCGGAAATCACGTGGGCCCCACCCGGAAATCACGTGGGCCCCACCCGGAAATCACGTGGGCCCCACCCGGAAATCACGTGGGCCCCACCCGGAAATCACGTGGGCCCCACCCGGAAATCACGTGGGCCCCACGGGGAAATCACGTGGGCCCCACCCGGAAATCACGTGGGGCCCACCCGGAAATCACGTGGGCCCCACCCGGAAATCACGTGGGCCCCAGCCGGAAATCACGTGGGCCCCAGCCGGAAATCACGTGGGCCCCAAGGGGAAATCACGTGGGCCCCACCCGGAAATCACGTGGGCCCCACCCGGAAATCACGTGGGCCCCACCCGGAAATCACGTGGGCCCCACCCGGAAATCACGTGGGCCCCACCCGGAAATCACGTGGGCCCCAGCCGGAAATCACGTGGGCCCCACCCGGAAATCACGGGGGCCCCACCCGGAAATCACGTGGGCCCCACCCGGAAATCACGTGGGCCCCACCCGGAAATCACGTGGGCCCCACCCGGAAATCACGTGGGCCCCACCTGGAAATCACGTGGGCCCCACCCGGAAATCACGTGGGCCCCACGGGGAAATCACGTGGGCCCCACCCGGAAATCACGTGGGCCCCACCCGGAAATCACGTGGGCCCCACCCAGAAATCACGTGGGCCCCACCCGGAAATCACGTGGGCCCCAGCCGGAAATCACGTGGGCCCCACGGGGAAATCACGTGGGCCCCACCCGGAAATCACGTGGGCCCCACCCGGAAATCACGTGGGCCCCACCCGGAAATCTCGTGGGCCCCACGGGGAAATCACGTGGGCCCCACCCGGAAATCACGTGGGCCCCACCCGGAAATCACGTGGGCCCCACCCGGAAATCACGTGGGCCCCACCCGGAAATCACGTGGGCCCCACCCGGAAATCACGTGTGCCCCACGGGGAAATCACGTGGGCCCCACCCGGAAATCACGTGGGCCCCACCCGGAAATCACGTGGGCCCCACCCGGAAATCACGTGTGCCCCACGGGGAAATCACCTGGGCCCCACCCGGAAATCACGTGGGCCCCACCCGGAAATCACGTGGGCCCCACCCGGAAATCACGTGGGCCCCACCCGGAAATCACGTGGGCCCCACCCGGAAATCACGTGGGCCCCACCCGGAAATCAAGTGGGCCCCACCCGGAAATCACGTGGGCCCCACCCGGAAATCACGTGGGGCCCACCCGGAAATCACGTGGGCCCCACCCGGAAATCACGTGGGCCCCACACGGAAATCACGTGGGGCCCACCCGGAAATCACGTGGGCCCCACCCGGAAATCACGTGGGCCCCACCCGGAAATCACGTGGGCCCCACCCGGAAATCACGTGGGCCCCACCCGGAAATCACGTGGGCCCCACCCGGAAATCACGTGGGCCCCACCCGGAAATCACGTGGGCCCCACCCGGAAATCAAGTGGGCCCCACCCGGAAATCACGTGGGCCCCACCCGGAAATCACGTGGGCCCCACCCGGAAATCACGTGGGGCCCACCCGGAAATCACGTGGGCCCCACCCGGAAATCACGTGGGCCCCACCCGGAAATCACGTGGGCCCCACCCGGAAATCACGTGGGCCCCACCCGGAAATCACGTGGGCCCCACGGGGAAATCTCGTGGGCCCCACCCGGAAATCACGTGGGCCCCACCCGGAAATCACGTGGGCCCCACCCGGAAATCACGTGGGCCCCACCCGGAAATCACGTGGGCCCCACCCGGAAATCACGTGGGCCCCACCCGGAAATCACGTGGGCCCCACCCGGAAATCACGTGGGCCCCACGGGGAAATCACGTGGGCCCCACCCGGAAATCACGTGGGCCCCACGGGGAAATCACGTGGCCCCCACGGGGAAATCACGTGGGCCCCACCCGGAAATCACGTGGTCCCCACCCGGAAATCACGTGGGCCCCAGCCGGAAATCACGTGGGCCCCAGCCGGAAATCACGTGGGCCCCACCCGGAAGTCACGTGGGCCCCACCCGGAAATCACGTGGGCCCCACCCGGAAATCACGTGGGCCCCACCCGGAAATCACGTGGGCCCCAGCCGGAAATCACGTGGGCCCCACCCGGAAATCACGTGGGCCCCACCCGGAAATCACGTGGGCCCCACCCGGAAATCACGTGGGCCCCACGGGGAAATCACGTGGGCCCCACGGGGAAATCACGTGGGCCCCACGGGGAAATCACGTGGGCCCCACGGGGAAATCACGTGGGCCCCACGGGGAAATCACGTGGGCCCCACCCGGAAATCACGTGGGCCCCACCCGGAAATCACGTGGGCCCCACCCGGAAATCACGTGGGCCCCACCCGGAAATCACGTGGGCCCCACCCGGAAATCACGTGGGCCCCACCCGGAAATCACGTGGGGCCCACCCGGAAATCACGTGGGCCCCACCCGGAAATCACGTGGGCCCCACGGGGAAATCACGTGGGCCCCACCCGGAAATCACGTGGGCCCCACCCGGAAATCACGTGGGCCCCACGGGGAAATCACGTGGGCCCCACCCGGAAATCACGTGGGCCCCACCCGGAAATCACGTGGGCCCCACCCGGAAATCACGTGGGCCCCACCCGGCAATCACGTGGGCCCCAGCCGGAAATCACGTGGGCCCCACCCGGAAATCACGTGGGCCCCACCCGGAAATCACGTGGGCCCCACCCGGAAATCACGTGGGCCCCACACGGAAATCACGTGCGCCCCACCCGGAAATCACGTGGGCCCCACCCGGAAATCACGTGGGGCCCACCCGGAAATCACGTGGGCCCCACCCGGAAATCACGTGGGCCCCACACGGAAATCACGTGGGGCCCACCCGGAAATCACGTGGGCCCCACCCGGAAATCACGTGGGCCCCACCCGGAAATCACGTGGGCCCCACCCGGAAATCACGTGGGCCCCACCCGGAAATCACGTGAGCCCCACCCGGAAATCACGTGGGCCCCACGGGGAAATCACGTGGGCCCCACGGGGAAATCACGTGGGCCCCACGCGGAAATCACGTGGGGCCCACCCGGAAATCACGTGGGGCCCACCCGGAAATCACGTGGGCCCCACCCGGAAATCACGTGGGCCCCACCCGGAAATCACGTGGGCCCCACACGGAAGTCACGTGGGCCCCACCCGGAAATCACGTGGGCCCCACGGGGAAATCACGTGGGCCCCACCCGGAAATCACGTGGGCCCCACGGGGAAATCACGTGGGCCCCACCCGGAAATCACGTGGGCCCCAGCCGGAAATCACGTGTGCCCCAGCCGGAAATCACGTGGGCCCCACCCGGAAATCACGTGGGCCCCACCCGGAAATCACGTGGGCCCCACCCGGAAATCACGTGGGCCCCACCCGGAAATCACGTGGGCCCCACCCGGAAATCACGTGGGCCCCACCCGGAAATCACGTGGGCCCCACCCGGAAATCACGTGGGCCCCACCCGGAAATCACGAAACCACCTGCCTCAACTCGAGAAAATCCAGGAGGTTCTGCCTCCAGGCGAGATGAGGCCCATTTCCGCTGAGGCTTCTCGAGGCTAATCACACCTAACCTCTGGAACTTCCAAAAGGTCCTTCACACCCCTGCTGCAACTCAAGAAGTTCCCTGACATCCCCGTCTCCACTCTAGAGGAAGCAAGCGGTTCCCGCCCACATCCAGAAGAGCCCCGTTTCCGCCTCGAAGCTTGAGATGAGGGATCCTTTCCCTGCTTGGTCTGGAAAGAATTGCCGGTGTTCCCGTCGCATCTCAAGAGGAGGCGCTCTCCACAGGAAAGGCGAGAGGAACTCCAGGGTCGTGTCACCATTCCCAGAGTTCCCCTGATGTCTCAGTCCATTCCAGAGGAACCTGTTTTCCCTGCACTGCCTCGACTTTCAGGATGAGGATCGACTACCACCACGGTCGCACGTGGGACAGCCCTGTGGGAAAGCCTTGTGGGAAAGCCTCCTGGAAAAGCCTCGAGGGAAAGCCACAGATCCCTTGATCCAGGCGATGGGAAGCGTCACACTGCTGCTACCGCTCTGGAGTAAAGCGCACGTGCATGCCCCCATTGGAGACGAGTACTTACTCCTCTGGGGAGACTCCAGAAGTACCCCAAGATCCATGTCAGCACTGGAGAGGAATTCTCAAGTTTCCGGCCCCGACTCCACAAAATTCTTAGGCCTCGACATCGACGGGAGAGGAATCCCGAGAGGCCCCCGATCAACTGGCATGGGGACTGGCCTTTCGTGAGGCCACCAGAGTGGGTCCCTGAAGTACCCGTCGTAAGTCCAGAGCACCTGCCACAATTCGAGACAATCCAGGATGTTTTGCCCTCCAGGCGAGATGATGCCCATTTCCGCTGAGGCTTCTCGAGGTTAATCACACCTACTCTCTGGAACTTCCAAAAGGTCCTTCAACCATTGCTGCGACTCAGGAAGTTCCCTGACATACCCGTCTCCACTACAGAGGAAGCACGAGGGTCCCGCCCACATCCAGAGGAGCCCCGTTTCCGCCTCGTACCTCGAGATGAGAGATCCTTTCCCTGCTTGGTCGGGAAAGAATTCCTGGCATTCCCGTCGCATCTCAAGAGGAGGTCCTCTCCACAGGAAAGGCGAGAGGAACTCCAGGGTCGTGCCACCATTCGGAGAGTCCCCCAGATGTCTCAATCCATTCCAGAGGAACCTGTTTTCCCTGCACTGCCTCGACTTTCACGCTGAGGATCGACTCCCACCACGGTGGCACGTGGGACAGCCCTGTGGGAAAGCCTCGTGGGAAAGCCTTATGGGAAATCCTCGAGGGAAAGCCACAGATCCCATGATCGACGAGAAGGGAAGTGTGACACTGCTGCTACAGCTCGGGAGGAAAGCCCACGTGAATGCTCCCTCTCGAGACGAGGACTCACTACCCTGAGGAGACTCCAGAAGTACCCCAAGATCCATGTCAGCACTGGAGAGGAATCCTAAGGTTCCGGCCCCGACTCCACACAAGGTCTTGGGCCCCGGCATCGACGAGAGAGGAATACCGAGAGGCCCGCGAGCAACTCGCATGGAGACTGGCCTTTCCTGAGGCCACCAGAGCGGGTCCCTGAGGTCCCTGCCATAAGTCGAGGGCACCTGCCGGAACTCGAGAAAATCCAGGAGATTTTGCCCTCCAGGCGAGATGAGGCCCATTTCCGCTGAGGCTTCTCGAGGCTAATCACACCAAACCTCTGGAACTTCCAAAAGGTCCTTCACACCCTTGCTGCAACTCAAGAAGGTCCCCGACATACCCGTCTCCACTCTAAAGGAAGCACGAGGGTCCCATCCACATCCAGAGGAGCCCCGTTTCCGCCTCGTAGCTCGAGATGAGGGATCCTTTCCCTACTTGGTCTGGAAAGAATTCCAGGCGTTCCCGTCGCATCTCAAGAGGAGGTGCTCTTCACAGGAAAGGCGAGAGGAACTCCAGGGTCGTGCCACCATTCCCAGAGTTCCCCAGATTTCTCAGTCCATACCAGAGGAACCTGTTTTCCCTGCACTGCCTCGACTTTCACGCCGAGGATCGACTCCCACCACGTTGGCACGTGGGACAGCCCTGTGGAAATAACTCGTGGGAAAGCTTCATGGGAAATCCTCGAGGAAAAGCCACAGATCCCGTGATAGATGCGACAGGAAGCGTGACACTGCTGCTACAGGTCAGAAGGAAAGCGAACATGCATGCCCCCTCTCGAGACGAGGACTCACTCCCCTCGGGAGACTCCAGAAGTACCCCAAGATGCATGTCAGCACTGGAGAGGAATCCTCAGGTCCAACCCCGAGTCTACACAAGGTCCTAGGCCCCGGCATCGACGGAAGAGGAATCCCGAGAGGCCGACGAGCAATTCGAATGGGGACTGGCCAGTCCTGAGGCCACCAGAGCGGGTCCCTGAGGTCCCCGTTGTAAGACGAGAGCACCTGCCGCAACTCGAGAAAATCCAGGAGGTTTGGCCCTCCAGGCGAAATGAGGCCCATTTCCGATGAGGCTTCTCGAGGCTAAGCACACCTAACCTCTGGAACTTCTAAAAGTCCTTCACACCCTTGCAGCAACTCAAGAAGTTCCCCGACATACCCGTCTCCAATCTAGAGGAAGCACGAGGGTCCCACCCACATCCAGAGGAGCCCCATTTCTGACTCATAGCTCGAGATGAGGGTACCTTTCGCTGCTTGGTAGGGAAAGAATTCTGGGAGTTCCCGTCGCATCTCAAGAGGAGGCTCTCTCCACAGGAAAGGCGAGAGGAACTACAGGGTCGCGGCACCATTCCAAGAGTCCCCCAGATGTCTCACTCCATTCCAGAGGAACCTTTTTTCCCACCACTGCCTCGACTTTCACGCTGAGGATCGACTCCCACCACGGTGGCACGTGGGACAGCCCTGTGGGAAAGCCTCTTGTGAAAGCCTCGTGGGAAAGCCTCGAGGGAAAGCCACAGATCCCTTGATCCACGCGACGGGAAGCCTGACACTGCTGCTACACTTCTGGAGGAAAGCGCACGTGCATGCCCCATTTGAGACGTGGACTTACTCCCCTGGGGAGACTCCAGAAGTACCCCAAGAACCATTTCAGCACTGGAGAGGAATCCTCAGGTTCCTGCCCCGACTCCACACAAGGTCTTAGGCCCCGACATTGAAGGGAGAGGAATCCCGAGAGGCCCCCGAGCAACTCGCATTGGGACTGGCCTTTCCTGAGGCAACCAGAGCGGGTCACTGAGGTCCCCGTCGTAAGTCGAGAGCACCTGCCGCAACTTGGGAATGTCCAGGAGTCTTTGCCCTCCAGGCGAGATGAGGACCATTTCCGCTGAGGCTTCTCAAGGCTAATCACACCTAACCTCTGGAAGTTCCAAAAGTTCCTTCACACCCTTGCTGTAACTCAAGAAGTTCCCCGACATACCCGTCTCCACTCGAGAGATAGCACGAGGTACCCGACCACATCCAGGGGAACCCTGTTTCCAACTCGTAGATCGAGATGAGGGATCCTTTCCCTATTGGTCGGAAAAGATTTCCAGGAGTTCCCGTCGCATCTCAAAGGAGGCGCTCTCCACAGGAAAGGTAAGGGGAACTCCACGGTCGTGCCACCATTCCCAGAGACCCCCAGATGACTCAGTCCCTTCCAGAGGAAACTGTTTTCCCTGCACTGCTTCGACTTTCACGCCGAGGATCAACTCGGCCCCACCCGGAAATCACGTGGGCCCCACGGGGAAATCACGTGGGCCCCACCCGGAAATCACGTGGGCCCCACGGGGAAATCACGTGGGCCCCACCCGGAAATCACGTGGGCCCCACCCGGAAATCACGTGGGCCCCACCCGGAAATCACGTGGGCCCCACCCGGAAATCACGTGGGCCCCACGGGGAAATCACGTGGGCCCCAACCGGAAATCACGTGGGCCCCACCCGGAAATCACGTGGGCCCCACCCGGAAATCACGTGGGCCCCACCCGGAAATCACGTGGGCCCCACCCGGAAATCACGTGGGCCCCACCCGGAAATCACGTGGGCCCCACCCGGAAATCACGTGGGCCCCACGGGGAAATCACGTGGGCCCCACCCGGAAATCACGTGGGCCCCACCCGGAAATCACGTGGACCCCACCCGGAAATCACGTGGGCCACAGCCGGAAATCACGTGGGCCCCAACCGGAAATCACGTGGGCCCCACCCGGAAATCACGTGGGCCCCACCCGGAAACCACGTGGGCCCCACCCGGAAATCACGTGGGCCCCACGGGGAAATCACGTGGGCCCCACCCGGAAATCACGTGGACCCCACCCGGAAATCACGTGGGCCACAGCCGGAAATCACGTGGGCCCCAACCGGAAATCACGTGGGCCCCACCCGGAAATCACGTGGGCCCCACCCGGAAATCACGTGGGCCCCACCCGGAAATCACGTGGGCCCCACGGGGAAATCACGTGGGCCTCACGGGGAAATCACGTGGGCCCCACCCGGAAATCACGTGGGCCCCACGGGGAAATCACGTGGGCCCCACCCGGAAATCACGTGGGCCCCACCCGGAAATCACGTGGGCCCCACCCGGAAATCACGTGGGCCCCACCCGGAAATCACGTGGGCCCCACCCGGAAATCACGTGGGCCCCACGGGGAAATCACGTGGGCCCCACCCGGAAACTACGTGGGACCGAAGGGGAAATCACGTGGGCCCCACCCGGAAATCACGTGGGGCCCACCCGGAAATCACGTGGGACCCACGGGGAAATCACGTGGGCCCCACCCGGAAATCACGTGGGGCCCACCCGGAAATCACGTGGGCCCCACGGGGAAATCACGTGGGTCCCACCCGGAAATCACGTGGGCCCCACCCGGAAATCACGTGGGCCCCACCCGGAAATCACGTGGGCCCCACCCGGAAATCACGTGGGCCCCACGGGGAAATCTCGTGGGCCCCACCCGGAAATCACGTGGGCCCCACCCGGAAATCACGTGGGCCCCACCCGGAAATCACGTGGGCCCCACCCGGAAATCACGTGGGCCCCACCCGGAAATCACGTGGGCCCCAGCCGGAAATCACGTGGGCCCCAGCCGGAAATCACGTGGGCCCCACGGGGAAATCACGTGGGCCCCACGGGGAAATCACGTGGGCCCCACCCGGGAATCACGTGGGCCCCACCCGGGAATCACGTGGGCCCCACCCGGAAATCACGTGGGCCCCACCCGGGAATCACGTGGGCCCCACACGGAAATCCCGTGGGGCCCACCCGGAAAGCACGTGGGCCCCACCCGGAAATCACGTGGGCCCCACCCGGAAATCACGTGGGCCCCACCCGGGAATCACGTGGGCCCCACCCGGAAATCACGTGGGCCCCACCCGGAAATCACGTGGGCCCCACGGGGAAATCACGTGGGCCTCACGGGGAAATCACGTGGGCCCCACCCGGAAATCACGTGGGCCCCACGGGGAAATCACGTGGGCCCCACCCGGAAATCACGTGGGCCCCACCCGGAAATCACGTGGGCCCCACCCGGAAATCACGTGGGCCCCACCCGGAAATCACGTGGGCCCCACGGGGAAATCACGTGGGCCCCACCCGGAAATCACGTGGGCCCCATCCGGAAATCACGTGGGCCCCATCCGGAAATCACGTGGGCCCCACCCGGAAATCACGTGGGCCCCACCCGGAAATCACGTGGGCCCCAGCCGGAAATCACGTGGGCCCCAGCCGGAAATCACGTGGGCCCCAGCCGGAAATCACGTGGGCCCCACGGGGAAATCACGTGGGCACCACGGGGAAATCACGTGGGCCCCACCCGGGAATCACGTGGGCCCCACCCGGGAATCACGTGGGCCCCACCCGGAAATCACGTGGGCCCCACCCGGAAATCACGTGGGCCCCACCCGGAAATCACGTGGGCCCCACCCGGAAATCACGTGGGGCCCACCCGGAAATCACGTGGGCCCCACCCGGAAATCACGTGGGCCCCACCCGGAAATCACGTGGGCCCCACCCGGAAATCACGTGGGCCCCACCCGGAAATCACGTGGGCCCCACCCGGAAATCACGTGGGATCCACCCGGAAATCACGTGGGCCCCACCCGGAAATCACGTGGGACCCACGGGGAAATCACGTGGGCCCCACCTGGAAATCACGTGGGCCCCAACCGGAAATCACGGGGGCCCCACCCGGAAATCACGTGGGCCCCACGGGGAAATCACGTGGGCCCCACGGGGAAATCATGTGGGCCCCACCCGGAAATCACGTGGGCCCCACCCGGAAATCACGTGGGCCCCACCCGGAAATCACGTGGGACCCACCCGGAAATCACGTGGGCCCCACCCGGAAATCACGTGGGCCCCACCCGGAAATCACGTGGGCCCCACCCGGAAATCACGTGGGCCCCACGGGGAAATCACGTGGGCCCCAGCCGGAAATCACGTGGGCCCCACGGGGAAATCACGTGGGCCCCACCCGGAAATCACGTGGGCCCCACCCGGAAATCACGTGGGCCCCACCCGGAAATCACGTGGGCCCCACCCGGAAGTCACGTGGGCCCCACCCGGAAATCACGTGGGCCCCACCCGGAAATCACGTGGGGCCCACCCGGAAATCACGTGGGCCCCACCCGGAAATCACGTGGGCCCCACCCGGAAATCACGTGGGCCCCACCCGGAAATAACGTGGGACCCACGGGGAAATCACGTGGGCCCCACCTGGAAATCACGTGGGCCCCAACCGGAAATCACGGGGGCCCCACCCGGAAATCACGTGGGCCCCACGGGGAAATCACGTGGGCCCCACGGGGAAATCATGTGGGCCCCACCCGGAAATCACGTGGGCCCCACCCGGAAATCACGTGGGCCCCACCCGGAAATCACGTGGGCCCCACCCGGGAATCACGTGGGCCCCACCCGGAAATCACGTGGGCCCCACCCGGAAATCACGTGGGCCTCACCCGGAAATCACGTGGGCCCCACACGGAAATCACGTGGGGCCCACCCGGAAATCACGTGGGCCCCACCCGGAAATCACGTGGGCCCCACCCGGAAATCACGTGGGCCCCACCCGGAAATCACGTGGGCCCCACCCGGAAATCACGTGGGCCCCACGGGGAAATCACGTGGGCCCCACCCGGAAATCACGTGGTCCCCACCCGGAAATCACGTGGGCCCCACCCGGAAATCACGTGGGCCCCACCCGGAAATCACGTGGGGCCCACCCGGAAATCACGTGGGCCCCACCCGGAAATCACGTGGGCCCCACCCGGAAATCACGTGGGCCCCACCCGGAAATCACGTGGGCCCCACCCGGAAATCACGTGGGCCCCACCCGGAAATCACGTGGGCCCCACCCGGAAATCACGTGGGCCCCACGGGGAAATCACGTGGGCCCCACCCGGAAATCACGTGGTCCCCACCCGGAAATCACGTGGGCCCCACCCGGAAATCACGTGGGCCCCACCCGGAAATCACGTGGGCCCCACCCGGAAATCACGTGGGGCCCACCCGGAAATCACGTGGGCCCCACCCGGAAATCACGTGGGCCCCACCCGGAAATCACGTGGGCCCCACCCGGAAATCACGTGGGCCCCACCCGGAAATCACGTGGGCCCCACCCAGAAATCACGTGGGCCCCAGCCGGAAATCACGTGGGCCCCACGGGGAAATCACGTGGGCCCCACCCGGAAATCACGTGGGCCCCACCCGGAAATCACGTGGGGCCCACCCGGAAATCACGTGGGCCCCACCCGGAAATCACGTGGGCCCCACCCGGAAATCACGTGGGCCCCACCCGGAAATCACGTGGGACCCACGGGGAAATCACGTGGGCCCCACCTGGAAATCACGTGGGCCCCAACCGGAAATCACGGGGGCCCCACCCGGAAATCACGTGGGCCCCACGGGGAAATCACGTGGGCCCCACGGGGAAATCATGTGGGCCCCACCCGGAAATCACGTGGGCCCCACCCGGAAATCACGTGGGCCCCACCCGGAAATCACGTGGGCCCCACCCGGAAATCACGTGGGCCCCACCCGGAAATCACGTGGGCCCCACCCGGAAATCACGTGGGCCCCACCCGGAAATCACGTGGGCCCCACGGGGAAATCACGTGGGCCCCACCCGGAAATCACGTGGGCCCCACCCGGAAATCACGTGGGCCCCACCCGGAAATCACGTGGGCCCCACCCGGAAATCACGTGGGCCCCACCCGGAAATCACGTGGGCCCCACGGGGAAATCACGTGGGCCCCACGGGGAAATCATGTGGGCCCCACCCGGAAATCACGTGGGCCCCACCCGGAAATCACGTGGGCCCCACCCGGAAATCACGTGGGCCCCACCCGGAAATCACGTGGGCCCCACCCGGAAATCACGTGGGCCCCACCCGGAAATCACGTGGGCCCCACCCGGAAATCACGTGGGCCCCACCCGGAAATCACGTGGGCCCCACCCGGAAATCACGTGGGCCTCACCCGGAAATCACGTGGGCCCCACCCGGAAATCACGTGGGCCCCACCCGGGAATCACGTGGGCCCCACCCGGAAATCACGTGGGCCCCACCCGGAAATCACGTGGGCCTCACCCGGAAATCACGTGGGCCCCACACGGAAATCACGTGGGGCCCACCCGGAAATCACGTGGGCCCCACCCGGAAATCACGTGGGCCCCACCCGGAAATCACGTGGGCCCCACCCGGAAATCACGTGGGCCCCACCCGGAAATCACGTGGGGCCCACCCGGAAATCACGTGGGCCCCACCCGGAAATCACGTGGGCCCCACCCGGAAATCACGTGGGCCCCACGGGGAAATCACGTGGGCCCCACCCGGAAATCACGTGGGCCCCACCCGGAAATCACGTGGGCCCCACCCGGAAATCACGTGGGCCCCACCCGGAAATCACGTGGGCCCCACCCGGAAATCACGTGGGCCCCACCCGGAAATCACGTGGGCCCCACGGGGAAATCACGTGGGCCCCACCCGGAAATCACGTGGGCCCCACCCGGAAATCACGTGGGCCCCACGGGGAAATCACGTGGGCCCCACCCGGAAATCACTTGGGCCCCACCCGGAAATCACGTGGGCCCCACCCGGAAATCACGTGGGCCCCACCCGGAAATCACGTGGGCCCCACCCGGAAATCCCGTGGGCCCCACCCGGAAATCACGTGGGCCCCACGGGGAAATCACGTGGGCCCCACGGGGAAATCACGTGGGCCCCACCCGGAAATCACGTGGGCCCCACCCGGAAATCACGTGGGCCCCACGGGGAAATCACGTGGGCCCCACGGGGAAATCACGTGGGCCCCACCCGGAAATCACGTGGGCCCCAGCCGGAAATCACGTGGGCCCCACGGGGAAATCACGTGGGCCTCACCCGGAAATCACGTGGGCCCCACCCGGAAATCACGTGGGCCCCACCCGGAAATCACGTGGGCCCCACGGGGAAATCACGTGGGCCCCACCCGGAAATCACGTGGGCCCCACCCGGAAATCACGTGGGCCCCACCCGGAAATCACGTGGGCCCCACCCGGAAATCACGTGGGCCCCACCCGGAAATCACGTGGGCCCCACCCGGAAATCACGTGGGCCCCACCCGGAAATCACGTGGGCCCCACGGGGAAATCACGTGGGCCCCACCCGGAAATCACGTGGGGCCCACCCGGAAATCACGTGGGCCCCACCCGGAAATCACGTGGGCCCCAGCCGGAAATCACGTGGGCCCCAGCCGGAAATCACGTGGGCCCCACCCGGAAATCACGTGGGCCCCACCCGGAAATCACGTGGGCCCCACCCGGAAATCACGTGGGCCCCACCCGGAAATCACGTGGGCCCCACCCGGAAATCACGTGGGCCCCACCCGGAAATCACGTGGGCCCCACCCGGAAATCACGTGGGCCCCACCTGGAAATCACGTGGGCCCCACCCGGAAATCACGTGGGCCCCACCCGGAAATCACGTGGGCCCCACCCGGAAATCACGTGGGCCCCACGGGGAAATCACGTGGGCCCCACCCGGAAATCACGTGGGCCCCACCCGGAAATCACGTGGGCCCCACCCGGAAATCACGTGGGCCCCACCCGGAAATCACGTGGGCCCCACCCGGAAATCACGTGGGCCCCACCCGGAAATCACGTGGGCCCCACGGGGAAATCACGTGGGCCCCACCCGGAAATCACGTGGGGCCCACCCGGAAATCACGTGGGCCCCACCCGGAAATCACGTGGGCCCCAGCCGGAAATCACGTGGGCCCCAGCCGGAAATCACGTGGGCCCCAAGGGGAAATCACGTGGGCCCCACCCGGAAATCACGTGGGCCCCACCCGGAAATCACGTGGGCCCCACCCGGAAATCACGTGGGCCCCACCCGGAAATCACGTGGGCCCCACCCGGAAATCACGTGGGCCCCAGCCGGAAATCACGTGGGCCCCACCCGGAAATCACGGGGGCCCCACCCGGAAATCACGTGGGCCCCACCCGGAAATCACGTGGGCCCCACCCGGAAATCACGTGGGCCCCACCCGGAAATCACGTGGGCCCCACCTGGAAATCACGTGGGCCCCACCCGGAAATCACGTGGGCCCCACGGGGAAATCACGTGGGCCCCACCCGGAAATCACGTGGGCCCCACCCGGAAATCACGTGGGCCCCACCCAGAAATCACGTGGGCCCCACCCGGAAATCACGTGGGCCCCAGCCGGAAATCACGTGGGCCCCACGGGGAAATCACGTGGGCCCCACCCGGAAATCACGTGGGCCCCACCCGGAAATCACGTGGGCCCCACCCGGAAATCTCGTGGGCCCCACGGGGAAATCACGTGGGCCCCACCCGGAAATCACGTGGGCCCCACCCGGAAATCACGTGGGCCCCACCCGGAAATCACGTGGGCCCCACCCGGAAATCACGTGGGCCCCACCCGGAAATCACGTGTGCCCCACGGGGAAATCACGTGGGCCCCACCCGGAAATCACGTGGGCCCCACCCGGAAATCACGTGGGCCCCACCCGGAAATCACGTGTGCCCCACGGGGAAATCACGTGGGCCCCACCCGGAAATCACGTGGGCCCCACCCGGAAATCACGTGGGCCCCACCCGGAAATCACGTGGGCCCCACCCGGAAATCACGTGGGCCCCACCCGGAAATCACGTGGGCCCCACCCGGAAATCAAGTGGGCCCCACCCGGAAATCACGTGGGCCCCACCCGGAAATCACGTGGGGCCCACCCGGAAATCACGTGGGCCCCACCCGGAAATCACGTGGGCCCCACACGGAAATCACGTGGGGCCCACCCGGAAATCACGTGGGCCCCACCCGGAAATCACGTGGGCCCCACCCGGAAATCACGTGGGCCCCACCCGGAAATCACGTGGGCCCCACCCGGAAATCACGTGGGCCCCACCCGGAAATCACGTGGGCCCCACCCGGAAATCAAGTGGGCCCCACCCGGAAATCACGTGGGCCCCACCCGGAAATCACGTGGGCCCCACCCGGAAATCACGTGGGGCCCACCCGGAAATCACGTGGGCCCCACCCGGAAATCACGTGGGCCCCACCCGGAAATCACGTGGGCCCCACCCGGAAATCACGTGGGCCCCACCCGGAAATCACGTGGGCCCCACGGGGAAATCTCGTGGGCCCCACCCGGAAATCACGTGGGCCCCACCCGGAAATCACGTGGGCCCCACCCGGAAATCACGTGGGCCCCACCCGGAAATCACGTGGGCCCCACCCGGAAATCACGTGGGCCCCACCCGGAAATCACGTGGGCCCCACCCGGAAATCACGTGGGCCCCACGGGGAAATCACGTGGGCCCCACCCGGAAATCACGTGGGCCCCACGGGGAAATCACGTGGCCCCCACGGGGAAATCACGTGGGCCCCACCCGGAAATCACGTGGTCCCCACCCGGAAATCACGTGGGCCCCAGCCGGAAATCACGTGGGCCCCAGCCGGAAATCACGTGGGCCCCACCCGGAAGTCACGTGGGCCCCACCCGGAAATCACGTGGGCCCCACCCGGAAATCACGTGGGCCCCACCCGGAAATCACGTGGGCCCCAGCCGGAAATCACGTGGGCCCCACCCGGAAATCACGTGGGCCCCACCCGGAAATCACGTGGGCCCCACCCGGAAATCACGTGGGCCCCACGGGGAAATCACGTGGGCCCCACGGGGAAATCACGTGGGCCCCACGGGGAAATCACGTGGGCCCCACGGGGAAATCACGTGGGCCCCACGGGGAAATCACGTGGGCCCCACCCGGAAATCACGTGGGCCCCACCCGGAAATCACGTGGGCCCCACCCGGAAATCACGTGGGCCCCACCCGGAAATCACGTGGGCCCCACCCGGAAATCACGTGGGCCCCACCCGGAAATCACGTGGGGCCCACCCGGAAATCACGTGGGCCCCACCCGGAAATCACGTGGGCCCCACGGGGAAATCACGTGGGCCCCACCCGGAAATCACGTGGGCCCCACCCGGAAATCACGTGGGCCCCACGGGGAAATCACGTGGGCCCCACCCGGAAATCACGTGGGCCCCACCCGGAAATCACGTGGGCCCCACCCGGAAATCACGTGGGCCCCACCCGGCAATCACGTGGGCCCCAGCCGGAAATCACGTGGGCCCCACCCGGAAATCACGTGGGCCCCACCCGGAAATCACGTGGGCCCCACCCGGAAATCACGTGGGCCCCACACGGAAATCACGTGCGCCCCACCCGGAAATCACGTGGGCCCCACCCGGAAATCACGTGGGGCCCACCCGGAAATCACGTGGGCCCCACCCGGAAATCACGTGGGCCCCACACGGAAATCACGTGGGGCCCACCCGGAAATCACGTGGGCCCCACCCGGAAATCACGTGGGCCCCACCCGGAAATCACGTGGGCCCCACCCGGAAATCACGTGGGCCCCACCCGGAAATCACGTGAGCCCCACCCGGAAATCACGTGGGCCCCACGGGGAAATCACGTGGGCCCCACGGGGAAATCACGTGGGCCCCACGCGGAAATCACGTGGGGCCCACCCGGAAATCACGTGGGGCCCACCCGGAAATCACGTGGGCCCCACCCGGAAATCACGTGGGCCCCACCCGGAAATCACGTGGGCCCCACACGGAAGTCACGTGGGCCCCACCCGGAAATCACGTGGGCCCCACGGGGAAATCACGTGGGCCCCACCCGGAAATCACGTGGGCCCCACGGGGAAATCACGTGGGCCCCACCCGGAAATCACGTGGGCCCCAGCCGGAAATCACGTGTGCCCCAGCCGGAAATCACGTGGGCCCCACCCGGAAATCACGTGGGCCCCACCCGGAAATCACGTGGGCCCCACCCGGAAATCACGTGGGCCCCACCCGGAAATCACGTGGGCCCCACCCGGAAATCACGTGGGCCCCACCCGGAAATCACGTGGGCCCCACCCGGAAATCACGTGGGCCCCACCCGGAAATCACGAAACCACCTGCCTCAACTCGAGAAAATCCAGGAGGTTCTGCCTCCAGGCGAGATGAGGCCCATTTCCGCTGAGGCTTCTCGAGGCTAATCACACCTAACCTCTGGAACTTCCAAAAGGTCCTTCACACCCCTGCTGCAACTCAAGAAGTTCCCTGACATCCCCGTCTCCACTCTAGAGGAAGCAAGCGGTTCCCGCCCACATCCAGAAGAGCCCCGTTTCCGCCTCGAAGCTTGAGATGAGGGATCCTTTCCCTGCTTGGTCTGGAAAGAATTGCCGGTGTTCCCGTCGCATCTCAAGAGGAGGCGCTCTCCACAGGAAAGGCGAGAGGAACTCCAGGGTCGTGTCACCATTCCCAGAGTTCCCCTGATGTCTCAGTCCATTCCAGAGGAACCTGTTTTCCCTGCACTGCCTCGACTTTCAGGATGAGGATCGACTACCACCACGGTCGCACGTGGGACAGCCCTGTGGGAAAGCCTTGTGGGAAAGCCTCCTGGAAAAGCCTCGAGGGAAAGCCACAGATCCCTTGATCCAGGCGATGGGAAGCGTCACACTGCTGCTACCGCTCTGGAGTAAAGCGCACGTGCATGCCCCCATTGGAGACGAGTACTTACTCCTCTGGGGAGACTCCAGAAGTACCCCAAGATCCATGTCAGCACTGGAGAGGAATTCTCAAGTTTCCGGCCCCGACTCCACAAAATTCTTAGGCCTCGACATCGACGGGAGAGGAATCCCGAGAGGCCCCCGATCAACTGGCATGGGGACTGGCCTTTCGTGAGGCCACCAGAGTGGGTCCCTGAAGTACCCGTCGTAAGTCCAGAGCACCTGCCACAATTCGAGACAATCCAGGATGTTTTGCCCTCCAGGCGAGATGATGCCCATTTCCGCTGAGGCTTCTCGAGGTTAATCACACCTACTCTCTGGAACTTCCAAAAGGTCCTTCAACCATTGCTGCGACTCAGGAAGTTCCCTGACATACCCGTCTCCACTACAGAGGAAGCACGAGGGTCCCGCCCACATCCAGAGGAGCCCCGTTTCCGCCTCGTACCTCGAGATGAGAGATCCTTTCCCTGCTTGGTCGGGAAAGAATTCCTGGCATTCCCGTCGCATCTCAAGAGGAGGTCCTCTCCACAGGAAAGGCGAGAGGAACTCCAGGGTCGTGCCACCATTCGGAGAGTCCCCCAGATGTCTCAATCCATTCCAGAGGAACCTGTTTTCCCTGCACTGCCTCGACTTTCACGCTGAGGATCGACTCCCACCACGGTGGCACGTGGGACAGCCCTGTGGGAAAGCCTCGTGGGAAAGCCTTATGGGAAATCCTCGAGGGAAAGCCACAGATCCCATGATCGACGAGAAGGGAAGTGTGACACTGCTGCTACAGCTCGGGAGGAAAGCCCACGTGAATGCTCCCTCTCGAGACGAGGACTCACTACCCTGAGGAGACTCCAGAAGTACCCCAAGATCCATGTCAGCACTGGAGAGGAATCCTAAGGTTCCGGCCCCGACTCCACACAAGGTCTTGGGCCCCGGCATCGACGAGAGAGGAATACCGAGAGGCCCGCGAGCAACTCGCATGGAGACTGGCCTTTCCTGAGGCCACCAGAGCGGGTCCCTGAGGTCCCTGCCATAAGTCGAGGGCACCTGCCGGAACTCGAGAAAATCCAGGAGATTTTGCCCTCCAGGCGAGATGAGGCCCATTTCCGCTGAGGCTTCTCGAGGCTAATCACACCAAACCTCTGGAACTTCCAAAAGGTCCTTCACACCCTTGCTGCAACTCAAGAAGGTCCCCGACATACCCGTCTCCACTCTAAAGGAAGCACGAGGGTCCCATCCACATCCAGAGGAGCCCCGTTTCCGCCTCGTAGCTCGAGATGAGGGATCCTTTCCCTACTTGGTCTGGAAAGAATTCCAGGCGTTCCCGTCGCATCTCAAGAGGAGGTGCTCTTCACAGGAAAGGCGAGAGGAACTCCAGGGTCGTGCCACCATTCCCAGAGTTCCCCAGATTTCTCAGTCCATACCAGAGGAACCTGTTTTCCCTGCACTGCCTCGACTTTCACGCCGAGGATCGACTCCCACCACGTTGGCACGTGGGACAGCCCTGTGGAAATAACTCGTGGGAAAGCTTCATGGGAAATCCTCGAGGAAAAGCCACAGATCCCGTGATAGATGCGACAGGAAGCGTGACACTGCTGCTACAGGTCAGAAGGAAAGCGAACATGCATGCCCCCTCTCGAGACGAGGACTCACTCCCCTCGGGAGACTCCAGAAGTACCCCAAGATGCATGTCAGCACTGGAGAGGAATCCTCAGGTCCAACCCCGAGTCTACACAAGGTCCTAGGCCCCGGCATCGACGGAAGAGGAATCCCGAGAGGCCGACGAGCAATTCGAATGGGGACTGGCCAGTCCTGAGGCCACCAGAGCGGGTCCCTGAGGTCCCCGTTGTAAGACGAGAGCACCTGCCGCAACTCGAGAAAATCCAGGAGGTTTGGCCCTCCAGGCGAAATGAGGCCCATTTCCGATGAGGCTTCTCGAGGCTAAGCACACCTAACCTCTGGAACTTCTAAAAGTCCTTCACACCCTTGCAGCAACTCAAGAAGTTCCCCGACATACCCGTCTCCAATCTAGAGGAAGCACGAGGGTCCCACCCACATCCAGAGGAGCCCCATTTCTGACTCATAGCTCGAGATGAGGGTACCTTTCGCTGCTTGGTAGGGAAAGAATTCTGGGAGTTCCCGTCGCATCTCAAGAGGAGGCTCTCTCCACAGGAAAGGCGAGAGGAACTACAGGGTCGCGGCACCATTCCAAGAGTCCCCCAGATGTCTCACTCCATTCCAGAGGAACCTTTTTTCCCACCACTGCCTCGACTTTCACGCTGAGGATCGACTCCCACCACGGTGGCACGTGGGACAGCCCTGTGGGAAAGCCTCTTGTGAAAGCCTCGTGGGAAAGCCTCGAGGGAAAGCCACAGATCCCTTGATCCACGCGACGGGAAGCCTGACACTGCTGCTACACTTCTGGAGGAAAGCGCACGTGCATGCCCCATTTGAGACGTGGACTTACTCCCCTGGGGAGACTCCAGAAGTACCCCAAGAACCATTTCAGCACTGGAGAGGAATCCTCAGGTTCCTGCCCCGACTCCACACAAGGTCTTAGGCCCCGACATTGAAGGGAGAGGAATCCCGAGAGGCCCCCGAGCAACTCGCATTGGGACTGGCCTTTCCTGAGGCAACCAGAGCGGGTCACTGAGGTCCCCGTCGTAAGTCGAGAGCACCTGCCGCAACTTGGGAATGTCCAGGAGTCTTTGCCCTCCAGGCGAGATGAGGACCATTTCCGCTGAGGCTTCTCAAGGCTAATCACACCTAACCTCTGGAAGTTCCAAAAGTTCCTTCACACCCTTGCTGTAACTCAAGAAGTTCCCCGACATACCCGTCTCCACTCGAGAGATAGCACGAGGTACCCGACCACATCCAGGGGAACCCTGTTTCCAACTCGTAGATCGAGATGAGGGATCCTTTCCCTATTGGTCGGAAAAGATTTCCAGGAGTTCCCGTCGCATCTCAAAGGAGGCGCTCTCCACAGGAAAGGTAAGGGGAACTCCACGGTCGTGCCACCATTCCCAGAGACCCCCAGATGACTCAGTCCCTTCCAGAGGAACCTGTTTTCCCTGCACTGCTTCGACTTTCACGCCGAGGATCAACTCGGCCCCACCCGGAAATCACGTGGGCCCCACGGGGAAATCACGTGGGCCCCACCCGGAAATCACGTGGGCCCCACGGGGAAATCACGTGGGCCCCACCCGGAAATCACGTGGGCCCCACCCGGAAATCACGTGGGCCCCACCCGGAAATCACGTGGGCCCCACCCGGAAATCACGTGGGCCCCACGGGGAAATCACGTGGGCCCCACCCGGAAATCACGTGGGCCCCACCCGGAAATCACGTGGGCCCCACCCGGAAATCACGTGGGCCCCACCCGGAAATCACGTGGGCCCCACCCGGAAATCACGTGGGCCCCACCCGGAAATCACGTGGGCCCCACCCGGAAATCACGTGGGCCCCAGCCGGAAATCACGTGGGCCCCACCCGGAAATCACGTGGGCCCCACCCGGAAATCACGTGGGCCCCACCCGGAAATCACGTGGGCCCCACCGGGAAATCACGTGGGCCCCACCCGGAAATCACGTGGGCCCCACCCGGAAATCACGTGGGCCCCACCCGGAAATCACGTGGGCCCCACCCGGAAATCACGTGGGCCCCAGCCGGAAATCACGTGGGCCCCACCCGGAAATCACGTGGGCCCCACCCGGAAATCACGTGGGCCCCACCCGGAAATCACGTGGGCCCCACCCGGAAATCACGTGGGGCCCACCCGGAAATCACGTGGGCCCCACCCGGAAATCACGTGGGCCCCACCCGGAAATCACGTGGGCCCCACCCGGAAAACACGTGGGCCACACCCGGAAATCACGTGGGCCCCACCCGGAAATCACGTGGGCCCCACCCGGAAATCACGTGGGCCCCACCCGGAAATCACGTGGGCCCCACCCGGAAATCACGTGGGCCCCACGGGGAAATCACGTGGGCCCCACCTGGAAATCACGTGGACCCCACCCGGAAATCACGTGGGCCCCAGCCGGAAATCACGTGGGCCCCATGGGGAAATCACGTGGGCCCCACGGGGAAATCACGTGGGCCCCACCCGGAAATCACGTGGGCCCCACCCGGAAATCACGTGGGCCCCACCCGGAAATCACGTGGGCCCCACCCGGAAAACACGTGGGCCCCACCCGGAAATCACGTGGGCCCCACCCGGAAATCACGTGGGCCCCACCCGGAAATCACGTGGGCCCCTCAGGGAAATTACGTGGGCCCCACCCGGAAATCACGTGGGCCCCACCCGGAAATCACGTGGGCCCCACCCGGAAATCACGTGGGCCCCACCCGGAAATCACGTGGGCCCCACCCGGAAATCACGTGGGCCCCACCCGGAAATCACGTGGGCCCCACCCGGAAATCACGTGGGCCCCACCCGGAAATCACGTGGGCCCCACCCGGAAATCACGTGGGCCCCACCCGGAAATCACGTGGGCCCCACACGGAAATCACGTGGGCCCCACCCGGAAATCACGTGGGCCCCACCCGGAAATCACGTGGGCCCCACCCGGAAATCACGTGGGCCCCACGGGGAAATCACGTGGGCCCCACCCGGAAATCACGTGGACCCCACCCGGAAATCACGTGGGCCACAGCCGGAAATCACGTGGGCCCCAACCGGAAATCACGTGGGCCCCACCCGGAAATCACGTGGGCCCCACCCGGAAATCACGTGGGCCCCACCCGGAAATCACGTGGGCCCCACGGGGAAATCACGTGGGCCTCACGGGGAAATCACGTGGGCCCCACCCGGAAATCACGTGGGCCCCACGGGGAAATCACGTGGGCCCCACCCGGAAATCACGTGGGCCCCACCCGGAAATCACGTGGGCCCCACCCGGAAATCACGTGGGCCCCACCCGGAAATCACGTGGGCCCCACCCGGAAATCACGTGGGCCCCACGGGGAAATCACGTGGGCCCCACCCGGAAACTACGTGGGACCGAAGGGGAAATCACGTGGGCCCCACCCGGAAATCACGTGGGGCCCACCCGGAAATCACGTGGGACCCACGGGGAAATCACGTGGGCCCCACCCGGAAATCACGTGGGGCCCACCCGGAAATCACGTGGGCCCCACGGGGAAATCACGTGGGTCCCACCCGGAAATCACGTGGGCCCCACCCGGAAATCACGTGGGCCCCACCCGGAAATCACGTGGGCCCCACCCGGAAATCACGTGGGCCCCACGGGGAAATCTCGTGGGCCCCACCCGGAAATCACGTGGGCCCCACCCGGAAATCACGTGGGCCCCACCCGGAAATCACGTGGGCCCCACCCGGAAATCACGTGGGCCCCACCCGGAAATCACGTGGGCCCCACCCGGAAATCACGTGGGCCCCACCCGGAAATCACGTGGGCCCCACCCGGAAATCACGTGGGCCCCACGGGGAAATCACGTGGGCCCCACCCGGAAATCACGTGGGCCCCATCCGGAAATCACGTGGGCCCCATCCGGAAATCACGTGGGCCCCACCCGGAAATCACGTGGGCCCCACCCGGAAATCACGTGGGCCCCATCCGGAAATCACGTGGGCCCCACCCGGAAATCACGTGGGCCCCACCCGGAAATCACGTGGGCCCCATCCGGAAATCACGTGGGCCCCACCCGGAAATCACGTGGGCCCCACCCGGAAATCACGTGGGCCCCAGCCGGAAATCACGTGGGCCCCACGGGGAAATCACGTGGGCCCCACGGGGAAATCACGTGGGCCCCACCCGGGAATCACGTGGGCCCCACCCGGGAATCACGTGGGCCCCACCCGGAAATCACGTGGGCCCCACCCGGAAATCACGTGGGCCCCACACGGAAATCACGTGGGGCCCACCCGGAAATCACGTGGGCCCCACCCGGAAATCACGTGGGCCCCACCCGGAAATCACCTGGGCCCCACCCGGGAATCACGTGGGCCCCACCCGGGAATCACGTGGGCCCCACCCGGAAATCACGTGGGCCTCACCCGGAAATCACGTGGGCCCCACACGGAAATCACGTGGGGCCCACCCGGAAATCACGTGGGCCCCACCCGGAAATCACGTGGGCCCCACCCGGGAATCACGTGGGCCCCACCCGGAAATCACGTGGGCCCCACCCGGAAATCACGTGGGCCTCACCCGGAAATCACGTGGGCCCCACCCGGAAATCACGTGGGCCCCACCCGGGAATCACGTGGGCCCCACCCGGAAATCACGTGGGCCCCACCCGGAAATCACGTGGGCCTCACCCGGAAATCACGTGGGCCCCACACGGAAATCACGTGGGGCCCACCCGGAAATCACGTGGGCCCCACCCGGAAATCACGTGGGCCCCAACCGGAAATCACGGGGGCCCCACCCGGAAATCACGTGGGCCCCACGGGGAAATCACGTGGGCCCCACGGGGAAATCACGTGGGCCCCACCCGGAAATCACGTGGGCCCCACCCGGAAATCACGTGGGCCCCACCCGGAAATCACGTGGGCCCCACCCGGAAATCACGTGGGCCCCACCCGGAAATCACGTGGGCCCCACCCGGAAATCACGTGGGCCCCACGGGGAAATCACGTGGGCCCCACCCGGAAATCACGTGGGCCCCACCCGGAAATCACGTGGGCCCCACCCGGAAATCACGTGGGCCCCACCCGGAAATCACGTGGGCCCCACCCGGAAATCACGTGGGCCCCACCCGGAAATCACGTGGGCCCCACCCGGAAATCACGTGGGCCCCACCCGGAAATCACGTGGGCCCCACCCGGAAATCACGTGGGCCCCACCCAGAAATCACGTGGGCCCCAGCCGGAAATCACGTGGGCCCCACGGGGAAATCACGTGGGCCCCACCCGGAAATCACGTGGGCCCCACCCGGAAATCACGTGGGCCCCACCCGGAAATCACGTGGGCCCCACCCGGAAGTCACGTGGGCCCCACCCGGAAATCACGTGGGCCCCACCCGGAAATCACGTGGGGCCCACCCGGAAATCACGTGGGCCCCACCCGGAAATCACGTGGGCCCCACCCGGAAATCACGTGGGCCCCACCCGGAAATCACGTGGGACCCACGGGGAAATCACGTGGGCCCCACCTGGAAATCACGTGGGCCCCAACCGGAAATCACGGGGGCCCCACCCGGAAATCACGTGGGCCCCACCCGGAAATCACGTGGGCCCCACCCGGAAATCACGTGGGCCCCACCCGGAAATCACGTGGGCCCCAGCCGGAAATCACGTGGGCCCCACGGGGAAATCACGTGGGCCCCACCCGGAAATCACGTGGGCCCCACGGGGAAATCACGTGGGCCCCACCCGGAAATCACGTGGGCCCCACCCGGAAATCACGTGGGCCCCACCCGGAAATCACGTGGGCCCCACCCGGAAGTCACGTGGGCCCCACCCGGAAGTCACGTGGGCCCCACCCGGAAATCACGTGGGGCCCACCCGGAAATCACGTGGGCCCCACCCGGAAATCACGTGGGCCCCACCCGGAAATCACGTGGGCCCCACCCGGAAATCACGTGGGACCCACGGGGAAATCACGTGGGCCCCACCTGGAAATCACGTGGGCCCCAACCGGAAATCACGGGGGCCCCACCCGGAAATCACGTGGGCCCCACCCGGAAATCACGTGGGCCCCACCCGGAAATCACGTGGGCCCCACCCAGAAATCACGTGGGCCCCAGCCGGAAATCACGTGGGCCCCACGGGGAAATCACGTGGGCCCCACCCGGAAATCACGTGGGCCCCAGCCGGAAATCACGTGGGCCCCACCCGGAAATCACGTGGGCCCCACCCGGAAATCACGTGGGCCCCACCCGGAAATCACGTGGGCCCCACCCGGAAATCACGTGGGCCCCACGGGGAAATCACGTGGGCCCCACGGGGAAATCACGTGGGCCCCACGGGGAAATCACGTGGGCCCCACCCGGAAATCACGTGGGCCCCACCCGGAAATCACGTGGGCCCCACCCGGAAATCACGTGGGCCCCACCCGGAAATCACGTGGGCCCCACCCGGAAATCACGTGGGCCCCACCCGGAAATCACGTGGGCCCCACCCGGAAATCACGTGGGCCCCACCCGGAAATCACGTGGGGCCCACCCGGAAATCACGTGGGCCCCACCCGGAAATCACGTGGGCCCCACCCGGAAATCACGTGGGCCCCACCCGGAAATCACGTGGGCCCCACCCGGAAATCACGTGGGCCCCACCCAGAAATCACGTGGGCCCCAGCCGGAAATCACGTGGGCCCCACGGGGAAATCACGTGGGCCCCACCCGGAAATCACGTGGGCCCCACCCGGAAATCACGTGGGCCCCACCCGGAAATCACGTGGGCCCCACCCGGAAGTCACGTGGGCCCCACCCGGAAATCACGTGGGCCCCACCCGGAAATCACGTGGGGCCCACCCGGAAATCACGTGGGCCCCACCCGGAAATCACGTGGGCCCCACCCGGAAATCACGTGGGCCCCACCCGGAAATCACGTGGGACCCACGGGGAAATCACGTGGGCCCCACCTGGAAATCACGTGGGCCCCAACCGGAAATCACGGGGGCCCCACCCGGAAATCACGTGGGCCCCACCCGGAAATCACGTGGGCCCCACCCGGAAATCACGTGGGCCCCACCCAGAAATCACGTGGGCCCCAGCCGGAAATCACGTGGGCCCCACGGGGAAATCACGTGGGCCCCACCCGGAAATCACGTGGGCCCCACCCGGAAATCACGTGGGCCCCACCCGGAAATCACGTGGGCCCCACCCGGAAGTCACGTGGGCCCCACCCGGAAATCACGTGGGCCCCACCCGGAAATCACGTGGGGCCCACCCGGAAATCACGTGGGCCCCACCCGGAAATCACGTGGGCCCCACCCGGAAATCACGTGGGCCCCACCCGGAAATCACGTGGGACCCACGGGGAAATCACGTGGGCCCCACCTGGAAATCACGTGGGCCCCAACCGGAAATCACGTGGGCCCCACCCGGAAATCACGTGGGCCCCACCCGGAAATCACGTGGGCCCCACCCGGAAATCACGTGGGCCCCACCCGGAAATCACGTGGGCCCCACCCGGAAATCACGTGGGACCCACCCGGAAATCACGTGGGCCCCACCCGGAAATCACGTGGGCCCCACCCGGAAATCACGTGGGCCCCACGGGGAAATCACGTGGGCCCCACGGGGAAATCACGTGGGCCCCACCCGGAAATCACGTGGGCCCCACCCGGAAATCACGTGGGCCCCACCCGGAAATCACGTGGGCCCCACCCGGAAATCACGTGGGCCCCACCCGGAAATCACGTGGGCCCCACCCGGAAATCACGTGGGCCCCACGGGGAAATCACGTGGGCCCCACCCGGAAATCACTTGGGCCCCACCCGGAAATCACGTGGGCCCCACCCGGAAATCACGTGGGCCCCACCCGGAAATCACGTGGGCCCCACCCGGAAATCCCGTGGGACCCACCCGGAAATCACGTGGGCCCCACGGGGAAATCACGTGGGCCCCACGGGGAAATCACGTGGGCCCCACCCGGAAATCACGTGGGCCCCACCCGGAAATCACGTGGGCCCCACCCGGAAATCACGTGGGCCCCACGGGGAAATCACGTGGGCCCCACCCGGAAATCACGTGGGCCCCAGCCGGAAATCACGTGGGCCCCACGGGGAAATCACGTGGGCCCCACGGGGAAATCACGTGGGGCCCACCCGGAAATCACGTGGGCCCCAGCCGGAAATCACGTGGGCCCCAGCCGGAAATCACGTGGGCCCCACCCGGAAATCACGTGGGCCCCACCCGGAAATCACGTGGGCCCCACCCGGAAATCACGTGGGCCCCACCCGGAAATCACGTGGGCCCCACCCGGAAATCACGTGGGCCCCACCCGGAAATCACGTGGGCCCCACCCGGAAATCACGTGGGCCCCACGGGGAAATCACGTGGGCCCCACCCGGAAATCACGTGGGCCCCACCCGGAAATCACGTGGGCCCCACCCGGAAATCACGTGGGCCCCACGGGGAAATCACGTGGGCCCCACCCGGAAATCACGTGGGCCCCACCCGGAAATCACGTGGGCCCCACCCGGAAATCACGTGGGCCCCACCCGGAAATCACGTGGGCCCCACCCGGAAATCACGTGGGCCCCACCCGGAAATCACGTGGGCCCCACGGGGAAATCACGTGGGCCCCACCCGGAAATCACGTGGGCCCACCCGGAAATCACGTGGGCCCCACCCGGAAATCACGTGGGCCCCAGCCGGAAATCACGTGGGCCCCAGCCGGAAATCACGTGGGCCCCAAGGGGAAATCACGTGGGCCCCACCCGGAAATCACGTGGGCCCCACCCGGAAATCACGTGGGCCCCACCCGGAAATCACGTGGGCCCCACCCGGAAATCACGTGGGCCCCAGCCGGAAATCACGTGGGCCCCACCCGGAAATCACGGGGGCCCCACCCGGAAATCACGTGGGCCCCACCCGGAAATCACGTGGGCCCCACCCGGAAATCACGTGGGCCCCACCCGGAAATCACGTGGGCCCCACCTGGAAATCACGTGGGCCCCACCCGGAAATCACGTGGGCCCCACGGGGAAATCACGTGGGCCCCACCCGGAAATCACGTGGGCCCCACCCGGAAATCACGTGGGCCCCACCCACAAATCACGTGGGCCCCACCCGGAAATCACGTGGGCCCCAGCCGGAAATCACGTGGGCCCCACCCGGAAATCACGTGGGCCCCACCCGGAAATCACGTGGGACCCACGGGGAAATCACGTGGGCCCCACCTGGAAATCACGTGGGCCCCAACCGGAAATCACGTGGGCCCCACCCGGAAATCACGTGGGCCCCACCCGGAAATCACGTGGGCCCCACCCGGAAATCACGTGGGCCCCACCCGGAAATCACGTGGGCCCCACCCGGAAATCACGTGGGCCCCACCCGGAAATCACGTGGGACCCACCCGGAAATCACGTGGGCCCCACCCGGAAATCACGTGGGCCCCACCCGGAAATCACGTGGGCCCCACGGGGAAATCACGTGGGCCCCACGGGGAAATCACGTGGGCCCCACCCGGAAATCACGTGGGCCCCACCCGGAAATCACGTGGGCCCCACCCGGAAATCACGTGGGCCCCACCCGGAAATCACGTGGGCCCCACCCGGAAATCACGTGGGCCCCACCCGGAAATCACGTGGGCCCCACCCGGAAATCACGTGGGCCCCACCCGGAAATCACGTGGGCCCCACCCGGAAATCACGTCGGCCCCACCCGGAAATCACGTGGGCCCCAGCCGGAAATCACGTGGGCCCCACCCGGAAATCACGTGGGCCCCAGCCGGAAATCACGTGGGCCCCACCCGGAAATCACGTGGGCCCCACCCGGAAATCACGTGGGCCCCACCCGGAAATCACGTGGGCCCCACCCGGAAATCACGTGGGCCCCACCCGGAAATCACGTGGGCCCCACCCGGAAATCACGTGGGCCCCACCCGGAAATCACGTGGGCCCCACCCGGAAATCACGTGGGCCCCACCCGGAAAACACGTGGGCCACATCCGGAAATCACGTGGGCCCCAGCCGGAAATCACGTGGGCCCCACGGGGAAATCACGTGGGCCCCACCCGGAAATCACGTGGGCCCCACCCGGAAATCACGTGGGCCCCACCCGGAAATCACGTGGGCCCCACCCGGAAATCACGTGGGCCCCACCCGGAAATCACGTGGGCCCCACCCGGAAATCACGTGGGCCCCACCCGGAAATCACGAAACCACCTGCCTCAACTCGAGAAAATCCAGGAGGTTCTGCCTCCAGGCGAGATGAGGCCCATTTCCGCTGAGGCTTCTCGAGGCTAATCACACCTAACCTCTGGAACTTCCAAAAGGTCCTTCACACCCCTGCTGCAACTCAAGAAGTTCCCTGACATCCCCGTCTCCACTCTAGAGGAAGCAAGCGGTTCCCGCCCACATCCAGAAGAGCCCCGTTTCCGCCTCGAAGCTTGAGTTGAGGGATCCTTTCCCTGCTTGGTCTGGAAAGAATTGCCGGTGTTCCCGTCGCATCTCAAGAGGAGGCGCTCTCCACAGGAAAGGCGAGAGGAACTCCAGGGTCGTGTCACCATTCCCAGAGTTCCCCTGATGTCTCAGTCCATTCCAGAGGAACCTGTTTTCCCTGCACTGCCTCGACTTTCAGGATGAGGATCGACTACCACCACGGTCGCACGTGGGACAGCCCTGTGGGAAAGCCTTGTGGGAAAGCCTCCTGGAAAAGCCTCGAGGGAAAGCCACAGATCCCTTGATCCAGGCGATGGGAAGCGTCACACTGCTGCTACCGCTCTGGAGTAAAGCGCACGTACATGCCCCCATTGGAGACGAGTACTTACTCCTCTGGGGAGACTCCAGAAGTACCCCAAGATCCATGTCAGCACTGGAGAGGAATTCTCAAGTTTCCGGCCCCGACTCCACACAATTCTTAGGCCTCGACATCGACGGGAGAGGAATCCCGAGAGGCCCCCGATCAACTGGCATGGGGACTGGCCTTTCGTGAGGCCACCAGAGTGGGTCCCTGAAGTACCCGTCGTAAGTCCAGAGCACCTGCCACAATTCGAGACAATCCAGGATGTTTTGCCCTCCAGGCGAGATGATGCCCATTTCCGCTGAGGCTTCTCGAGGTTAATCACACCTACTCTCTGGAACTTCCAAAAGGTCCTTCAACCATTGCTGCGACTCAGGAAGTTCCCTGACATACCCGTCTCCACTACAGAGGAAGCACGAGGGTCCCGCCCACATCCAGAGGAGCCCCGTTTCCGCCTCGTACCTCGAGATGAGAGATCCTTTCCCTGCTTGGTCGGGAAAGAATTCCTGGCATTCCCGTCGCATCTCAAGAGGAGGTCCTCTCCACAGGAAAGGCGAGAGGAACTCCAGGGTCGTGCCACCATTCGGAGAGTCCCCCAGATGTCTCAATCCATTCCAGAGGAACCTGTTTTCCCTGCACTGCCTCGACTTTCACGCTGAGGATCGACTCCCACCACGGTGGCACGTGGGACAGCCCTGTGGGAAAGCCTCGTGGGAAAGCCTTATGGGAAATCCTCGAGGGAAAGCCACAGATCCCATGATCGACGAGAAGGGAAGTGTGACACTGCTGCTACAGCTCGGGAGGAAAGCCCACGTGAATGCTCCCTCTCGAGACGAGGACTCACTACCCTGAGGAGACTCCAGAAGTACCCCAAGATCCATGTCAGCACTGGAGAGGAATCCTCAGGTTCCGGCCCCGACTCCACACAAGGTCTTGGGCCCCGGCATCGACGAGAGAGGAATACCGAGAGGCCCGCGAGCAACTCGCATGGAGACTGGCCTTTCCTGAGGCCACCAGAGCGAGTCCCTGAGGTCCCCGTCGTAAGTCGAGAGCACCTGCCGCAACTCGAGAAAATCCAGGAGGTTTTGCCCTCCAGGCGAGATGAGGCCCATTTCCGCTGAGGCTTCTCAAGGCTAATCACATCTAAACTCTGGAACTTCCAAAAGGTCCTTCACACCTTTGCTGCAACTCAAGAAGTTCCCGGACATCCCCGTCTCCACTCTAGAGGAAGCACGAGGGTCCCGCCCACATCCAGAGGAGCCCCGTTTCGCCTCATAGCTGGAGATGAGGGATCCTTTTGCTACTTGGTCCGGAAAGAATTCTGTGAGTCCCCGTCGCATCTCAAGGGGAGGCGCTCTCCACAGGAAAGGCGAGAGGAACTCCAGGGTCGTGCCACCATTCCCAGAGTACCCCAGATGTCTCAGTCCATTACAGAGGAACCTGTTTTCCCTGCACTGCCTCGACTTTCACGCCGAGGATCGTCTCCCACCACGGTGGCACGTGGGACAGCCCTGTGGAAAGCCTCGAGGGAAAGCCACAGTTCCCTTGATGCACGTGACGGGAATCGTGACACTGCTGCTACCGCTCTGCAGGGAAGCGCACGTGCATGCCTCCTTTCGAGATGAGGACTTACTCCCCTGGGGAGACTCCAGAAGCACCCCATGATCCATGTCAGCACTTTAGAGGAATCCTCAGGTTCCGGCCACTACTCCACACAAGGTCTTAGGCCCGGCATCGACGGGAAAGGAATCCCGAGAGGCTCCCGAGTAACTCGCATGGGGACTGGCCAGTCCTAAGGCGATAAGAGCAGGTCCCTTTCGTCACCGTGGTAAGACGAGAGCACCTGCTGCATCTCGAGAAAATCCAGGAGGTTCTGCCCTCCAGGCTAGATGAGGCCCATTTCCGCTGAGGCGTTGAGGTTAATCACATCTAACCTCTAGAAAGTCCAAAGGGTCCTTCACACCCTTTCTGCAACTCAAGAAGTTCCCCGACATACCCGTCTCCACTCGAGAGGAAGCAAGAGGGCCCCGCCCACATCCAGAGGAGCCCCGTTTCCGCCTCGTAGCTCGTGATGAGGGATCCTTTGGCTGCTTGTTCGGGAAAGAATTCTGGGCATTCCTGTCGCATCTCAAGAGGAGGTGCTCTCCACAGAAAAGGCGAGAACTCCAGCGTCGTGCCACCATTCCCAGAGACCCCCAGATGTCTCAGTCCATTCCAGAGGAACCTGTTTTCCTGCACTGCCTCGACTTTCACGCCAAGGCTCGACTCCCACCACGGTGGCACGTGGGACAGCCCTGTGGGAAAGCCTCGTTGCAAAACCTCGGGGGAAAGCCTCGAGGGAAAGCCACAGATCCCTTGATCCATGCGACGGGTGCATGACATTGCTGCTACCGCTCTGGTGGAAAGCGAACGTGCATGCCCCCATTCGAGACGAGGACTTACTCCCCTGGGGAGACTCCAGAAGTACCCTAAGATCCATGTCAGCACTGGAGAGGAATCCTCAGGTTCCGACCCCGACTCCACACAAGGTCTTAGGACCCGGCATCGAAGGGAGAGGACCACGAGAGGCCCCCGAGCAACTCGCATGGGGACTGTCCTTTCCTGAGGCCACCAGAGCGGGTCCCTTAGGTCACCGTCCTAAGACGAAAGGACCTGCGGCAACTCGAGAAAATCCAGGAGGTTTTGCCCTTCAGGCTAGATGAGGCCCATTTCCGCTGAGGCCTCACGAGGCTAATCACACCTAACCTCTGGAACTTCCAAAGGTCCTTCACACCCTTGCTGCAACTCAAGAAGTTCCCCGACATACCCGCCCTAACCCTAAAGGAAGCACGAGGGTCCCGCTCACATCCAGAGGAGCCCCGTTTCCGCCTCGTAGCTCGAGATGAGGGATCCTTTCTCTGCTTGGTCTGGAAAGAATTCCCGTGTCCAATCTCAAAAGGAGGAGCTCTCCACAGGAAAGGCGAGAGGAACTCCAGGGTCTTGTCACCATTCCCAGAGTCCCCCAGATGTCTCAGTCCATTCCAGAGGAACCTGTGTTCCCTGCACTGCCTCGACTTTCATGCCAAGGATCGACTCCCACCAAGGCGGCACGTGGGACAGCCCTGTGGGAAAGCCTCGTGGGAAAGCCTCGTGGGAAAGCCTAGACAGAAAGGCGCAGATCCCTTGATCGACGCTATGGGAAGCGTGACACTGCTGCACCCGCTTTGGAGGAAAGCGAAAGTGCATGCCCCCTCTTGAGAAGAGGACTTACTGCCCTGGGGAGGCTCCAGAAGTAGCCCAAGTTCCATGTCAGCACTGGAGAGGAATCCTCATGTTCCGGGCTCTACTCCACAGAAGGTCTTAGTCCCCGGCATCAAAGGGAGAGGAATCCCAGGAGACCCCCGAGCAACTCGAATGGGGACTGAGCAGTCCTGAGGCCACCAGAGCGGGCCCTATCGTCACCGTCGTAAGATGACAGCATCTGCCGGAACTCGAGAAAATCCAGGATATTTTGCCCTCCAGGCTAGATGAGGACCATTTCCGATGAGGCGTCTCGAGGCTAATCACATCTAACATCTGGAACTTCCAAAGGGTGCTTCACAACCTTGCTGCAACTCAAGAAGTTCCCCGACAACCCGTCTCCATTCTAGAGGAAGCACGAGGGTCACGCCCACATCCAGAGGAGCCCAGTTTTCACCTCTTAGCTCGAGATGAGGGATCCTTTCGCTGCTTGGTCGGGAAAGAATTCTGGGCATTCCTGGCGCATCTCAAGAGGAGGCGCTCTCCAGAGGAAAGGCGAGAGGAACTCCAGGGTCTTGTCTCCATTCCCAGAGTCCCACATATCTTTCAGTCCATTCCAGAGGAACCTGTTTTCCCTTCACTGCCTCAACTTTCATGCCGAGGATCGACTCCCACCACGGTGGCACGTGGGACAGCCCTGTGGGAAAGCCTCGAGGGAAAGCCACAGATCCCTTGATTGACGCGACGGGAAGCGTGACACTGCTGCTACGGCACTGGAGGAAAGCGCACGTGCATGCCCCCATTCGAGATGAGGACTTACTCCCATGGGGAGACTGCAGAAATAACCCAAGATCCATGTCAGCACTGCAGAGGAATCCTCAGGTTCTGGCCCCGACTCCACACAAGGACTTAGGCCCCGGCATCGAAGGGAGAGGAACCCCGAGAGGCGCCCGAGCAACTCGCATGGGGACTGGCCTTTCCTGAGGCCACCAGAGTGGGTCACTTAGGTCACCGTCGTAAGACGAAAGTACCTGCGGCAACACGAGAAAATCCAGGAGGTTTTGCCCTTCAGGCTAGATGAGGCCCATTTCCGCTGAGGCGTCACGAGGCTAATCACACTTAACCTGTGGAACTTCCAAAGGTCCTTCACACCCTTGCTGCAACTCAAGAAGTTCCCCGACATACCCGGCCTAACTCTCAAGGAAGCACGACGGTCCCGCCCACATCCAGAGGAGCCCCGTTTCCGCCTCGTAGCTCGAGATGAGGGATTCTTTCTCTGCTTGGTCTGGAAAGAATTCCCGGCGTACCTGTCGAATCTCAAAAGGAGGCACTCTCCACAGGAAAGGCGAGAGGAACTCCAGGGTCTTGTCACCATTCCCAGAGACCCCAGATGTCTCAGTCCATTCCAGAGGAACCTGTGTTACCTGCACTGCCTCGACTTTCATGCCGAGGATCGACTCCCACCAAGGTGGCACGTGGGACAGCCCTGTGGGAAAGCCTCGTGGGAAAGCCTCGTGGGAAAGCCTGGAGGGAAAGCCACAGATCCCTTGATCCACGCGCCGGGAAGCGCGACACTGCTGCTACCGCTCTGGAGGAAACCGCAGGTGCATGCCCCCATTCGAGACGAGGACTTACTCCCCTGAGGAGACTCCAGAAGTACCCCAAGAACCAAGTCAGCACTGGAGAGGAATCCTCAGGTTCCCGCCCCGACTCCACACAATGTCTTAGGCCCTGGCATCGAAGGGAGAAGAATCCCAGAGGCCCGCGAGCAACTCACTGGGGGACTGGCCAGTCCCGAGGCCACCAGAGCGGGTCCCTGAGGTCCCTGTCTTAAGTCGAGAGCACCTGCCACAACTCGAGAAAATCCAGGAGGTTTTGCCCTCCAGGCGAGATGAGGCCCATTTCCACTGAGGCTTCACGAGGCTAATCACACCTAACCTCTGGAACTTCCAAAAGGTCCTTCACACCCTTGCTGCAGCTCAAGAAGTTCCCCGACATACCCGTCTCCACTCGAGAGGAAGCACGAGGGTCCCGCCCACATCCAGAGGAGCCCCGTTTCCGCCTCTTAGCTGGAGATGAGGGATCCTTTCGCTGCTTTGTCGGGAAAGAATTCTGGACGTTCCCGTCACATCTCAAGAGGAGGCGTTCTCCACAGGAAGGCGAGAGGAACTCAAGGGTCGTGCCACCATCCCAGAGTCCCCCAGGTGTCTCAGTCCATTCCAGAGGAACCTGTTTTCCCTGACTTCCTCGACTATCATGGCGAGGATCGACTCCCACCACGATGGCACCTGGGACAGCCCTGTGGGAAAGCCTCGTGGGAAAGCATCGAGGGAAAGCCACAGATCTCTTGATCCACGCGATGGGAAGCGTGACACTGCTGCTACCGCTCTGGAGGAAAGCGCTCGTGCATGCCCCCATTCAAGATGAGGACTGACTCCCCTGGGGAGACTCCAGAAGTACCCCAAGATCCATGTCAGCACTGGAGAGGAATCCTCAGGTTCTGGGCCCGACTCCACAAAAGGTCTTAGGCCCAGGCATTGACGAGAAAGGAATCCAGGAGGCCCATGAGCATCGATTGGGGACTGGCCAAACCTGAGGCCACCAGAGCGGGTCCCTAAGGTAACCGTCGTAAGACGGGAGAACCTGCTGCAACTCGAGAAAATCCAGGAGGTTCTCCCCTCCAGGCTTGATGAGGCCCATTTCTGATGAGGCATCTCTAGGCTAATCACATCTAACCTCTGGAACTTCCAAAGGGTGCTTCACAACCTTGCTGCAACTCAAGAAGTTCCCTGACATACCCGGCTCCACTCTAGAGGAAGCACGAGTGTCCTGCAAACATCCAGAGGAGCCCCGTTTCCGCCTCGTAGCTCGAGATGAGGGATCCTTTCGCTGCTTGGTCGGGAAAGAATTCCCGGCGTTCCCGTCCCATCTCAACAGGAGGCCCTCTCCACAGGAAAGGCGAGAGGAACTCCAGTGTCGTGCCACCAATCCAAGAGTCCCCCAGAATTCTCAGTCCATTCCAGAGGAACCTGTTTTCCCTGCACTGCGTCGACTTTCACGCCGAGGATCGAATCACACCACGGTGGCAAGAGGGACAGCCCTGTGGGAAAGCCTCGTGGGAAAGCCTCGTGGGAAAGCCTCGAGGGAAAGCCACAGATCCCTTGATCCAGGCGATGGGAAGCGTGACACTACTGCTACAGCTCTGGAGGAAAGCGCACGTGCATGCCCCCATTCGAGACGAGGAGTTACTCCCCTGGGGAGACTCCAGAAGTACCCAAGAACCATGTGAGCACTGGAGAGGAATCCTCAGGTTCCGGACCTGACACCACTCAAGGTCAAAGGCCCCGTCATCAAAGGGAGAGGAATCCCGAGAGGCCCCCGAGCAACTCGCATGTGGACTGGCCTTTCCTGAGGCCACCAGAGCGGGTCCCTGAGGTCCCCGTTGTAAATCGAGAGCACCTGCCGCAACTCGAGAAAATCAAGGAGGTTTTAACCTCCCGGCGAGATGAGACCCATTTCCGCTGAGGCTTCTCAAAGCTAATCACACCTAACCTCTGGAACTTCCAAAAGGTCCTTCACACCCTTACTGCTACTCAAGAAGTTGCCTGACATACCCGTCTCCACTCTAGAGGAAGCACGAGGGTCCCGGGCATATGCAGAGGAGCCCCGTTTCCGCCTCGTAGCTCGAGATGAGGGACATTTCGCCTCTTTGTCGGGAAAGAGTTCCCGGCATTCCCCTCTCACCTCAAGAGGAGGCGCTCTCCACAGGAAAGGCGAGAGGAACTCCAGGGTCGTGCTACCATTCCAAGAGTCCCCCAGATGTCTCAGTCCATACCAGAGGAACCTGTTTTCCCTGCAATGAGTCGACTTTCACGCCGAGGATTGACTCCCACCACGGGGGCACGTGGGACAGCCCTGTGGGAAAGCGTCGTGCAAAAGCCTCGAGGGAAAGCCAAAGATCCCTTGATCCAGGCGTTGGGAAGCGTGACACAGCTGCTACCGCTCTGGAGGAAAGAGCACGTGCATGCCCCCATCCGAGACGAGGACTTACTCCCCTGGGGAGACTCGAGAAGTACCCCAAGATCCATGTCAGCACTGGAGAGGAATCCTCAGGTTCTGGCCCGGCCTCCACACAAGGTTTAAGGCCCCGGCATCGAAGGGAGAGGAATCCCAAAAGGCCCGCAAGCAACTCGCATGGGGACTGGCCTTTCCTGAGGCCACCAGAGCGGGTCCCATAGGTCACCATCGTAAGTGGAGAGCACCTGCCGCAACTCGTGAAAATCCAGGAGGTTCTCCCCTCCAGGCTAGATGAGGCCCATTTCCACTGAGGATTCTCGAGGCTAATCACACCTAACCTCTGGAACTTATTAAAGGTCCTTCAAAGCCCTGCTGCAACTCAAGAAGTTTCCCGACATACTCGTCTCCACTCGAGAGGAAGCACGAGGGTCCCGCCCACATCCAGAGGAGCCCCGTTTCCGCCTCGTAGCTCGAGATGAGGGATCCCTTCCCTGCTTGTTAGGGAAAAAATTCCCTGCGTTCCCGTCGCATCTCAAGAGGAGGCATTCTCCACAGGAAAGGCGAGAGGAATTCCAGGGTCCTGCCTCCATTCCAAGAGTCCCCCAGATGTCTCAGTCCATTCCAGAGGAACCTGTTTTCCCTGCACTGCATCGACTTCCACGCCGAGGATCGACGCACAGCACGGTGGCACGTGGGAAAGCGCTGTGGGTAAGACTCATGGAAAGCCTCGTGGGAAAGAGTCTAGGGAAAGCCACAGATCCCTTGATCCACCCTACAGGAAGCGTGACACTGTTGCTACAACTCGGGAGGAAAGCGCACGTGCATGCCCCCTCTCGAGACGAGGACTGACTCCCTGGGGGAGACTCCCGAAGTACCCCAAGACCAATGTCAGCACTGGAGAGGAATCCTCAGGTTCCGGCCATGACTACCAACAATGTCTTGGGCCCCAGCATGGACGGGAGAGGCATCCCGAGAGGCCCCCTACTAATTCGCATGGGGACTGGATTTCCTGAGGCCACCAGAGCGGGTCCCTAAGGTCCCCATCGTAAGTCGAGAGCACCTGCCGCAACTCGAGAAAATCCAGGAGGTTTTGCCCTCCAGGCGAGATGAGGCCCATTTCCGCTGAGGCTTCTCCAGGCTAATCACACCGAACCTCTGGAACTTCCAAAAGGACCTTCACACAGTTGCTGCAACACAAGAAGTTCCCCAACTACCCATCTCCACTCTAGAGGAAACACGATGGTCCCGCCCACATCGAGAGGAGCCCCGTTGCCGCATCGTAGTTCCCGATGAGGGATCCTTTCCCTGCTTGGTTGGGAAAGAATTCTGGGCGTTACAGTCGCATCTCAATAGGAGGCGCTCTCCATAGGAAAGGCGAGAGGAACTCCAGGGTCGTTCCACCATTCCCAGAGTCTTCTAGATGTCCCAGTACAGTCCAGAGGAAACTGTTTTCGACTCACACCACGGTGGCACGTGGGACGGCCCTGAGGGATAGCCTTGTGGGAAAGCCTCGTGGGAAAGCCTCATGGGAAATCCTCAGGGGAAAGACAAAGATCCCATGATCGACGCGACGGGAAGGGTGACACTGCTGCTACCGCTCTGGAGGAAAGCGCACGTGCATGCCTCCATTCGAGACGCGGACTTAGTCCCCTGGGGAGACTCCAGAAGTACCCCAAGATCCATGTCAGCACTGGAGAGGAATCCTCACGTTCCGGCCCCGACTCCACACAAGGTCTTAGGCCCCGGCATCGAAGTGAGAGGAATCCCGAGAGGCCTCCTAGTAACTCGCATGGGGACTGGCCTTTCCTGAGGCCACCAGAGGGGGTCCCTGAGGTCCCCGTCCTAAGTGGAGAGAACCTGCCAGAACTAGAGAAAATCCAGGAGGTTTTGACCTCCAGGCGAGATGAGGCCCAATTCCGCTGAGGCTTCTCGAGGCTAATCACACCAAACCTCTGGAACTTCCAAAAGGTCCTTCACACCCTTACTGCAACTCAAAAAGTTCCCCGACATACCCGTTCCTCTTCCCATTCTGCCATAATTGTGATGACATCTGCATATCTAAGTTTATTGCTATTTCTTCCGGGAATCTTGATTCCAGCTCACGTATCTTCCATCCCAGCATTTTTCATGATGTAGTCTGCATATAAGTTAATAAAACAGGGTGACAATATACAGCCTTGACATACTCCTTTTCCTTTTTGGAACCAGTCTGTTGTTCCATGTCCTGCTCTAACCTTCATACAGATTTCTCAAGAGGCAGGTTAGGTGGTCTAGTATTCCCTTCTCTTTCAGAATTGTGGCTAAAACAGCAGTATAAGGACCTTTCCGATGTCAGGCCAAGGAATTGTGTTTCCAGTCATTGAGCCACACCTGATCACTGAGCACAAATTCATGAATCTGTTCCTCAAGGGGGAATGATATTTTTTTTTACACAAACTTAGTTACCTGATTTATTACCTTACCTAATTGTTCCAGCTGCTGTGAAATCCCACCTGCTTACTTGTGGCAAATCTGCTAACACCTGCCTCATTGTGGGGTGGGGGGTTCTCCCATCGAAAATTTCATAAGGACAACAACTATGGGAACGTGCAGTTACCCGTAATATGAGTAAGTCTGCCAGAAGCAAGCCCATCCATGTACAGTCAGTCTCTATGATCCATTTTGAAAGAGTCTCTTGAAGAGTTTGGTTGTTTCTTTCCACCATTCCAGAACACAGGGGCCTATATGCTGTATGTAATTTCCACTGATATTTAGAGCTTCACATACCTGTTAATTAACGCGGCTACAAAGACAGGGCCATTGTCGGATTCTATACTGGTTGGAAACCCAAGTCTGTGAATTATTTCTCAAATCAGCGAGCTACTTCATTTTCTTTTTCAGATCAGGTAGTGAAGGCCTCTGCCCAACCAGAGAAGGTACCTACTATTCTAGTAAGTAATGATAACAGGTGACTGCCTTTGCTTCCCTGAAGGGACACTCGCTTTCCCTGCATCCTGAGAACTCCACGTCTCAGCCAGTTGGAAAAGCGCTTCTTGGAGGTCATTATTCAGGGGCAATTTCCCCTGGAGCCCAGGGCCATAGGGAGCGGCTCCACACTCCCAGGGAAAGGCAGAGCCACAGCCACACATCTGTCCCATCCCCTTTGCTCTGTAGGAGAGCTCTAGTGAGCCTAGGTCTGTCAGGAAAGTTCTTGGCTCCTATGGGGACACATTCTATGTGTGAAACTGCATACAGGACCGAGGGGCCACAGGGCGCCTGTTTCTCTCGGGGCCGGAGGGGTGGGGGGCCTGAAGCAGTGCGGCCCAGCAACAGCTTCCACATCCATCCAATTGCTCTTTTCTTACCTCTGATAGAACTAGCTTTGTTCCAGCCTTTGGCAATTTGGAGGCAAGCGGGCCCCACTTCCTCCCCAAGGAGGCATGGGACCTACTTTGAGTGGAAAGGCCCCTCACGGAGCTGAACCCAGGAAGGCACCCAGTCATGTCTGACACATTGCTGCATCCTGCTTCTTCATGAGCAATACCGCGGTGCTGCCTCTGGAATATCGGTCCTCTGAGCAGACCTGGAGGTCTCCCCTTGAAGAAGCTAACCAGTTTCTTCCAAATACAGGCTTGCAAACACACACTGGGTGGCTGCCTCTTCTTCCCTGAAGGACGATCACTTTCCCCACATCCTGTGAACTCTGCATCCCAGCCTGCTGGAAAAGCGCTTCTTGGAGGTCATTTTTCAGGGACAATTTTCCCTGGAGCCCGGGGCTGTAGGCAGGGCCCCATGCTCGCTGGGAAAGGCAGAGTCACATCCACAGTCTGTTCTATCCCTTTTGCCCTGTAGGAGAGCTCTAGTGAGCCTAGGTCTGTCAGGAAAATTCTTGGCTCCTATGGGGACACACCCTGTGTGTTAACCTGCATATCGGACCTAGGGGCCACAGGGCGCCCGTTCCTCTCGGGGGGGACCCTGAAGTGGTGCGGCCCAACAACAGCCTGAACATGCATCCAATTGTTCTTTTCTTCCTTCTGATAGAGCTAGCTTTGCTTCTCACTTTGGCATTTCGGATGCCAGGGGCAGCCCCACCGCTGTTGTCCTGGGGTCTATTGGAGGTTCCAGCTCTATTGGACCCCAGCATGGCACCCGACCCCCTCAGACACACTCCCGCAGCCTCCTTCCCCATGGGCAGGACTGTTCTGACCTAGGAATGTGTTCCCAAGGCTCAGAAAATGCAGGGAGACACACGGCCCTGACTCTGGAACTGAGGCCGTTGGAGCAGGCCTGGAGGTCTGACGTCTGAGACGCAAACACTTGCTGCAAGATACAGGTGTGAAAACACACTCTCTGGGGCTGCCTTTCCTTCCTCCAAGGAAGATAGCTTTTCCAGTCTCCTCCGTGCTGAGTCATACAAGGCTGGAAAGGTCTGGCTTAGAGGGCATTTCTCAGCGGCAATGGCCCCTGAGGCCCTGCACCCAGGGAGGGATCCTACCCTCCCAGGGGAAGTCAAAGCAACCTCCAAACAGCTGTTCTATCATGTTTCCTCTGCAGGAGGGAGCTAGTGAGCCCAGGTCTGTCTGGAACGTTCTTGGATCCTGCGGGGAAATCATCCTGGGAGCCCACCTGGATACCAGTCGTAGGGGCTAACATTTGCATTTTTCTTCCTTGGAGCCCTAACGCAGTACAGCCTAGCAACTGCTTGAAAATCCATCCTGTTGCTGTTTTCTTCCCTCTGACAGAGCGAGCTTTGCTCCCCACTTTGGGATTTCAGAAGCAAGGTGGTGGCCTGCAACTCCTTGCCTGGGGTCCATTGGAGGTGCAAGGTGCCCTCGACCAGGTGACCCCAGCATGGCACCTGGCCCCCTCAGACACACTCCCGCAGCCTGCTTCCCCATGGGCAGGACTGCTCTCACCTAGGAATGTGTTTGCGAGGCCAGGAAACTGCAGGGAGACACAAGGCCCTGATTCTGGAATGGAGTCTGTTGGAGCAGGCCTGCAGGTCTTATGTCTAACAAGCCAAACACTTGCTGCAAGATACAGGCCTGAAAACACACTCTTGGGCTGCCTTTCCTTCCTCCAAGGAAGAGAGTTTTCTCAGCCTCCTGTGGGCTGAGAGTCACACAGGGCTGAAAAGCACTTACTGGGAGATGAGTTTTCATTGGCCATGGCCCCTGAGGCCCTGTGCTCAGGGAGGGCTCCCTCCCTCCCAGGGAAAGTCAAAGGAAGCTCCAAACGGCTGTTCAATCATGTTTCTGAGAGAGTCATTGCCAAGGCAGGTTTATAAGAAGTTCAAGGGTCCCCAAGGAGAGAGGGGTCTAGAATTCTCAAGGAGGAAGAAAGGACACACTTTTTTTTCCCTCTACATTCCTTAGGATTATATAACAATCATGCATCCTTCTTGAGGACGGTCTCTGGAAAAACCTTCTGGCTAATCCTGTTATCTTAAAATGTAAATTATGGGAGTAGGTCTAGTGAGTCTTTACAACCTCCACACATTCTTTTGTTCATTGTAATAACTTATTGGAGAGTATATAACTCCATTACTAACGCTAGCAAGGGGGTACGCTTTCTGCCCCTTGTGATGTCTCTGTCAGAAGCTTTCTCTATCTCCTTTCTACTTGAATAAAACTCGATTGCACAAAAGCTCTGAGCAATCAAGCCTCATCTTGGGCCCTGGATTGAATTCTTCTCCTCCATGAGCCAAGAATCCCAGCATCTTTTCGTGGTTCAGCAACAATATTTCATTTCCTCTGCAGGAGAGAGCTAGTGAGCTTAGGTCTGTCTGGAACATTCTTGGATCCTGTGGGGAAAATATCCTGTGCACACATCTGGATACTGGGCCTAGAGGCCAAAATTCGCATTTCTTTCCCGCGGAGCCCTCACGTGGTGTGACTTAGCAACCGCTTGAAAATCCATCCCATTGCCGTTTTCCTCCTTCTGACAGAGCTAGCTTTGTTCCCTGCTTTGGGATATCTCAACCGAGGGGCCGGTCCATAGCTACTCGCCTGGGGCCCATTGGATGTGCAAGGTGCCCTCGACTAGGTGACCCTAGCATGGCACTCAGCCCGCTCAGACACACTCCCGAGGCTTCTTTCTCACGGGAAGCACTGCTCCAACCTAGGAATGTGTCTGCAATGCTTGGAAAGTGCAGTGAGACACACAGCCCTGACTCTGGAATTGAGGCCCTCAGAGCAAGCCTGCAGCTCTGATGTCTGAGAAGCAAAACACTTGCTGCAAAGAGAGGCCTGAAAACACACTCTCTGTGGATGACTTTCCTTCTTCTAAGGAAGACAGTTTTCCCAGTCTCCTGCTTCCTGCATGTCACACAGCTGGAATGCGCTTGCTTGGATGTCGTGATTCAGTGGCAATGACCCCTGAGGCCCTTTGCCCAGGGAGGGCTCCCACACTCATAGGCAAATCAAAGCAACTTCCAAGTGAGTCAGCTCTTCACATCAAGTGGCCAAAGTATTGGAGTTTCAGGTTCAGTATTAGTCCTTCCAATGGATATTCAGACCTGATTTCCTTTAGGATGGAGTGGGTGCGTCTCCTTGTAGTCTAAGCGACCTACAAGCATCTTCTCCAACACCACAGTTCAAAAGCATCAAATTTTCAGCTGTCACTTTCTTTATAGTACATCTTTCATATCCATCCATGACATATGGAAAAACCATAGCCTTGACCGGATGGATCTTTGTTGGCAAAGCAACGTCTCGGCTTTTTAATATGCTGTCTAGTTTGGTCATCACTTTTCTTCCAAGTCATAAATATGTTTTAAGTTCATGGAGGCAGCCATCACCTGCAGTGATTTCCAAGCCCCAAAAATAGTCTGCTGCTGTTTCCAATGTTTTCCCATCTATTTGCCATGAAGTGATGAGACTGGATGCAATGATTTTAGTTTTCTGAATGCTGAGCTTTAAGCTAACTTTTTCACTCTCCTCTTTCACTTTCATCAGGAGACTCTTTAGCTCTTCTTCACTTTCTGCCATAAGGGTGGTGTCATCTGAATATCTGAGATTATTGATATTTCTCCCAGCAACCTTGATTCCAGCGTGTGCTTCCTCCAGCCCAGTGTTTCTCATGCTGTACTCTGCATATAAGTTAAATAAGCAGGGTGACAATATACAGCCTTGACATGTTCCTTTTCCTATTTAGAACCAGTCTGTTGTTCCATGTCCAGTTCGAACTGTTTCTTCCTGACCTGCATACAGGTTTCTCAAGAGACAGGTCAGGTGGTCTGGTATTCCCATCTCTTTCAGAATTTTTCCCAGTTTCTTGTGATCCACACAGTCAAAGGCTTTGGCATTGTCAATAAAGCAGAAATAGATTTTTTTTTTCTGGAACTCTCTTGCTTTTTCAATGAGCCAGTGGATGTTGGCAATTTGATCTCTGGTTTCTCTGCATTTTTTAAATCCCTCTTGAACATCTGGAAGTTCACAGTTCATGTGAACTTGGAGAATTTTGAACATTACTTTACTAGTGTGTGAGATGAGTGCAATTGTGCAGCTGCTTGAATATTCTTTGTCATTGCCTTTCTTTGGGATTGGAATGAAAACTGACCTAATGACTAGATGTTTTCAATTGCATATGCTGAAAGAACTGGCTGTGCAGTTCTGAAGAAAAAAAAATCATTTTAACCCATTTTCTCTGAAGTGCAAGGCATATCATGGCCATCCCTGAATCATAAAGTCACCTTTTCTTTATGTAGTCATAGTTTCATGCCTAAATTATAGGCCAACTCGTGCTCAACTTGACTCTGATGTCAGGGGCAGATCAACTGATAAAAAGCTTGGATTGTCCCTCTGGAGGAAAGTGAGATCTTGGTCCCACGAGAAGAATCTGAAGGGTTAAGGGAACTTGCAAGAGTGGGGAAAGCTTAGTCCATCCTACATGTACCAAAATCTTAAATAAGGCTTATTTACTTTACCGAAGTAAAAAAAAAAAAACAGATGATGAAAACAATTATAAATCAATGAAAGGTAGAGAAACTCATAGTCTGTGATCAAAAATTGCATTCTAAGAAAACTTTGTTCTCTTAACCTAGAGAGGAGACTAAATTGCATCTGGTACCAGCTTACCAGAAGACAAGCAAACAAACAAACAAATTATCAGTAAGCTTAAAAAAAGTATTTTCCATATATCTTGAAGTAGCAGTATTTCTGCAAAGGCATCAGTGTGAAACCATAGAGGACATGGTTAAAACCTGATGAAATAGAAATTGACAATGTCATCTGGTCACTGCTGCGACTTGAAATGCTTTAATATGATAACTAGAATTATAACTGACAGCATTTGACCAGGACATATCAGATTTTCACGGATGTCACATAATTTCTAGGATATCTATATTAGGAACTGAAGGAATCTTTGAACCTAGGAAAGAAAACAACAGTCTCAAAGGCCCTTGCTGAGTCATCTATCAGCAAGGAATGTCTTTGCAAGGATCGCAAAGTGAAGGGAAAATACACCGACCTGCCTCTGCAACTTCGGTCCTCTGAGCAGATCTGGAGGTCTCCCTTTGTATAAGCTAACCTGTTCCTTCCAAATAGAGGTTTGCAACACAAAACAAGTGGCCGCCTATTCTTCCCCGAAGGAGGCTCTCTTTCCCCACATCCTGCGAACTCCCTTTCCCAGCCTCCTGGAAAAGTGCTTCTTGCAGTTCCTTTCAGAAAATCCTATGGACAGAGAAGCCTGGTAGGCTGCAGTCCATGGGGTCGCTGAGGGTCGGACACGACTGAGCGACTGCACTTTCATTTTCACTTTCATGCATTGGAGAAGGCAATGGCAACCCACTTACTGTTCTTGCCTGGAGAATCCCAGGGACGGGGGAGCCTAGTGGGCTACCGTCTATGGCGTCGCACAGAGTCGAACACGACTGAAGCAACTTAGCAGCAGCAGCAGCAGCAGCAGCAGCAGCAGCAGCAGCAGTTCCTTTCTTAGGGGCAGTTATCCCTGAGATTGGGACCTGGAAAGGCAGAGCCACCTCCACACACACATCTTTTCTGTCCCCTTTCCTCTGGAGGAGAGCTCTAGTGAGCCTAGGTCTGTCAGGAAAATTCTTGGCTTTGACGGGATCACACCCAGTGTGTGAACCTGCATACCCGACCTAGGGGCCACAGGGCACCTGTTTTGCTCGAGTGGGTCCTGGAGGGGTGCAGCATAGCAAGAGCTTAAAAATCCATCCAATTTGTCTTTCTTTTACCTCGGAGAGAACGAGTTTGCTCCACCTCCACCCTTTGGCAGTGTGGAGGGAAGAGGGCACAACCCTCTCCCAAAGGGGACATAGGGCCTACCAGGAGAGAAAGGCCCCTTGAGGAGCTGAGCCCAGGTAGGCAGCCAGTGATGTCAAGCACACTCCCGCTGCTTGCTTCTTCATGGGCACTCCGACAATCTGCTAGGAATGTCTTGGCAAGGATCTCAAAGGGAAGGGGAGATACATGGCCCTGTCTCTGGAACTTCAGTCCTCTGAGCAGATCTGGAGGTCTTGAGTTGTATAAGCAAACCTGTTCCTTCCAAATAGAGGCTTGCAAACACACCCCCGGTGGTTGCCTCTTCTTCCCCGAAGAAGTCTTTCTTTCCCCACATGCTGCGAACTCCCTGTCCCAACCTCCAAGATTAGCACTTCTTGCCATTCCTTTCTTAGAGGCAGTTATCCCTGAGCTTGGGGCTGTAGGGAGTAGCCCCACACTCATAGGGAAAGGCAAAGACTCCTCCATACATCTCCTCTATCCCCTTTGCTCTGGAGGAGAGCTTTAGTGAGCCTAGGTCTTTCAGGAAAATTGTTGGCTTGGACAGGATCTCACCCTGTTTGTGAACCTGCATACCCAACCGGGGGCCACAGAGCACCTGTTTCAGTAAAGTGGGCCCTGAAAGGGTGCAGCCTAGCAAGAGCTTGAAAATCCATTCAGTTGCTGTTTTTGTACCTCTGACAGAGCGAGCTTTGCTCCACCCTTTGGCAGTGTGAGAAAAGAGGCATGACACCCTCCCCAAGGGGACAAGTGGACTACTTCAAGAGGAAAGGCCCCTTGTGGAGTTGAGGCACACAGTCGTGTCAAACACACTCCCACTGCTTGCTTCTTCATGGGCACTCCCGCTATCAGCTAGGAATGTCTTTGCAGTGATCACAAAGGGAAGGGGAGATACACGGCCCTGCCTCTGGACCTCCGCTGCTCTGAGCAAATCTGGTCTCCCCTTGTTGGTCAAGTTCAAGTTCAAGGTCAAGGTCAAGTTCAAGGTCAAAGTCAAGTCCAAGGTCAAGGTCAAAGTCAAGGTCAAGGTCAAGTTTAAGTTTAAGGGCAAGGACAATGTAAGGGCAAGGACAAGGTAAGGCCAAGGACAAGGCCTAGGGAAGGCCAAGCCCAAGGCCAAGGGCAAGGGCAAGGGCAACGCCAAGGGTAAGGCCAAGGCCCAGGCCAGGGCCAAGGCCAAGGCCGACAAAGCGAAGCCCAAACCCCGTAACGCCTGACAGAAGGCAGAAGGCACTAGGCCCCTGTGCAGAGGAAGCCACTGAAGGCGGCAAGGCCACAGAGCTCCCCGATTCCGTTCCCACAGGAAGATGTAAGGATAAAGGGCCTCATCCCAGCACAGCACCCGCTCCCACCGGACCCCGCCCCCCGCAGACTCGTGGAAAAGCCTCGTGGGAAATCCTCAAGGGAAAGCCACTGATCCCATGATCGATGCGACCGGAAGCGTGACACTGCTGCTACAGCTCGAGAGGAAAGCGCACATGCATGCCACCTCTCGAGACGAGTACTGACTCCCCTGGGGAGAGTCCAGAAGTACCCCAAGTTCCATGTCAGCACTGGAAAGGAATCCTCAGGTTCCGGCACCGACTCCACACAAGGTCTTTGGCCCTGGCATCGAAGGGAGAGGAATCCCAAAAGGCCCGCGAGCAACTCGCATGGGGACTGGCCAGTCCTGAGGACACCAGAGCGAGTCCCATAGGTCACCGTCATAAGACGAGAGCACCTGCCCCAACTCGAAAAAATCCAGGAGGTTCTCCACTCCAGGCTAGATGAGGCCCTTTTCCGCTGAGGCATCTCACTGATAATGACATCTAACCTCTGGAACTTCCAACAGGTACTTCACACCCTTGCTGTAACTGAATAAGAATCACGTGGGCCCCACGGGGAAATCACGTGGGCCCCACGGGGAAATCACGTGGGCCCCACGGGGAAATCACGTGGGCCCCACCCGGAAATCACGTGGGCCCCAAGGGGAAATCACGTGGGCCCCACCCGGAAATCACGTGGGCCCCACCCGGAAATCACGTGGGCCCCACCCGGAAATCACGTGGGCCCCACCCGGAAATCACGTGGGCCCCACCCGGAAATCACGTGGGCCCCACCCGGAAATCACGTGGGCCCCACCCGGAAATCACGTGGGCCCCACCCGGAAATCACGTGGGCCCCAGCCGGAAATCACGTGGGCCCCAGCCGGAAATCACGTGGGCCCCACGGGGAAATCACGTGGGCCCCACGGGGAAATCACGTGGGCCCCACCCGGAAATCACGTGGGCCCCACCCGGAAATCACGTGGGGCCCACCCGGAAATCACGTGGGCCCCACCCGGAAATCACGTGGGCCCCACCCGGAAATCACGTGGGCCCCACCCGGAAATCACGTGGGCCCCACCCGGAAATCACGTGGGCCCCACCCGGAAATCACGTGGGGCCCACCCGGAAATCACGTGGGGCCCACCCGGAAATCACGTGGGCCCCACGGGGAAATCACGTGGGCCCCACGGGGAAATCACGTGGGCACCACCCGGAAATCACGTGGGCCCCACCCGGAAATCACGTGGGCCCCACCCGGAAATCACGTGGGCCCCACCCGGAAATCACGTGGGCCCCACACGGAAATCACGTGGGGCCCACCCGGAAATCACGTGGGCCCCACCCGGAAATCACGTGGGCCCCACCCGGAAATCACGTGGGCCCCACCCGGAAATCACGTGGGCCCCACCCGGAAATCACGTGGGCCCCACGGGGAAATCACGTGGGCCCCACGGGGAAATCACGTGGGCCCCACGGGGAAATCACGTGGGCCCCACCCGGAAATCACGTGGGCCCCACCCGGAAATCACGTGGGCCCCACCCGGAAATCACGTGGGCCCCACCCGGAAATCACGTGGCCCCCACGGGGAAATCACGTGGGCCCCAGCCGGAAATCACGTGGGCCCCACGGGGAAATCACGTGGGCCCCACGGGGAAATCACGTGGGCCCCACCCGGAAATCACGTGGGGCCCACCCGGAAATCACGTGGGGCCCACCCGGAAATCACGTGGGCCCCACCCGGAAATCACGTGGGCCCCACCCGGAAATCACGTGGGCCCCACCCGGAAATCACGTGGGCCCCACCCGGAAATCACGTGGGCCCCAGCCGGAAATCACGTGGGCCCCACCCGGAAATCACGTGGGCCCCACCCGGAAATCACGTGGGCCCCACCCGGAAATCACGTGGGCCCCACCCGGAAATCACGTGGGCCCCAGCCGGAAATCACGTGGGCCCCACGGGGAAATCACGTGGGCCCCACCCGGAAATCACGTGGGCCCCACCCGGAAATCACGTGGGCCCCACCCGGAAATCACGTGGGCCCCACCCGGAAGTCACGTGGGCCCCACCCGGAAATCACGTGGGCCCCACCCGGAAATCACGTGGGGCCCACCCGGAAATCACGTGGGCCCCACCCGGAAATCACGTGGGCCCCACCCGGAAATCACGTGGGCCCCACGGGGAAATCACGTGGGCCCCACCCGGAAATCACGTGGGCCCCACCCGGAAATCACGTGGGCCCCACGGGGAAATCACGTGGGCCCCACCCGGAAATCACGTGGGCCCCACCCGGAAATCACGTGGGCCCCACCCGGAAATCACGTGTGCCCCACCCGGAAATCACGTGGGCCCCACCCGGAAATCACGTGGGGCCCACCCGGAAATCACGTGGGCCCCACCCGGAAATCACGTGGGCCCCACCCGGAAATCACGTGGGCCCCACCCGGAAATCACGTGGGCCCCACGGGGAAATCTCGTGGGCCCCACCCGGAAATCACGTGGGCCCCACCCGGAAATCACGTGGGCCCCACCCGGAAATCACGTGGGCCCCACCCGGAAATCACGTGGGCCCCACGGGGAAATCACGTGGGCCCCACGGGGAAATCACGTGGGCCCCACCCGGAAATCACGTGGGGCCCACCCGGAAATCACGTGGGCCCCACGGGGAAATCACGTGGGCCCCACGGGGAAATCACGTGGGCACCACCCGGAAATCACGTGGGCCCCAGCCGGAAATCACGTGGGCCCCACCCGGAAATCACGTGGGCCCCACCCGGAAATCACGTGGGCCCCACCCGGAAATCACGTGGGCCCCACCCGGAAATCACGTGGGCCCCACCCGGAAATCACGTGGGCCCCACCCGGAAATCACGTGGGCCCCACCCGGAAATCACGTCGGCCCCAGCCGGAAATCACGTGGGCCCCACCCGGAAATCACGTGGGCCCCACCCGGAAATCACGTGGGCCCCACCCGGAAATCACGTGGGCCCCACCCGGAAATCACGTGGGCCCCAGCCGGAAATCACGTGGGCCCCACGGGGAAATCACGTTGGCCCCACCCGGAAATCACGTGGGCCCCACGGGGAAATCACGTGGGCCCCACCCGGAAATCACGTGGGCCCCACCCGGAAATCACGTGGGCCCCACCCGGAAATCACGTGGGCCCCACCCGGAAATCACGTGGGGCCCACCCGGAAATCACGTGGGCCCCACCCGGAAATCACATGGGCCCCACCCGGAAATCACGTGGGCCCCACCCGGAAATCACGTGGGCCCCACCCGGAAATCACGTGGGCCCCACGGGGAAATCACGTGGGCCCCACGGGGAAATCACGTGGGCCCCACCCGGAAATCACGTGGGGCCCACCCGGAAATCACGTGGGCCCCACGGGGAAATCACGTGGGCCCCACGGGGAAATCACGTGGGCACCACCCGGAAATCACGTGGGCCCCAGCCGGAAATCACGTGGGCCCCACCCGGAAATCACGTGGGCCCCACCCGGAAATCACGTGGGCCCCACCCGGAAATCACGTGGGCCCCACCCGGAAATCACGTGGGCCCCACGGGGAAATCACGTGGGCCCCACGGGGAAATCACGTGGGCCCCACCCGGAAATCACGTGGGCCCCACCCGGAAATCACGTGGGCCCCACCCGGAAATCACGTGGGCCCCACCCGGAAATCACGTGGGCCCCACCCGGAAATCACGTGGGCCCCACCCGGAAATCACGTGGGCCCCACCCGGAAATCACGTGGGCCCCAGCCGGAAATCACGTGGGCCCCACCCGGAAATCACGTGGGCCCCACCCGGAAATCACGTGGGCCCCACCCGGAAATCACGTGGGCCCCACCCGGAAATCACGTGGGCCCCACCCGGAAATCACGTGGGGCCCACCCGGAAATCACGTGGGCCCCACCCGGAAATCACGTGGGCCCCACCCGGAAATCACGTGGGCCCCACCCGGAAATCACGTGGGCCCCACGGGGAAATCACGTGGGCCCCACCCGGAAATCACGTTGGCCCCACCCGGAAATCACGTGGGCCCCACCCGGAAATCACGTGGGCCCCACCCGGAAATCACGTGGGCCCCACCCGGAAATCACGTGGGCCCCACCCGGAAATCACGTGGGCCCCACCCGGAAATCACGTGGGCCCCACGGGGAAATCACGTGGGCCCCACGGGGAAATCACGTGGGCCCCACCCGGAAATCACGTGGGCCCCACGGGGAAATCACGTGGGCCCCACCCGGAAATCACGTGGGCCCCACCCGGAAATCACGTGGGCCCCACCCGGAAATCACGTGGGCCCCACCCGGAAATCACGTGGGCCCCACCCGGAAATCACGTGGGCCCCACCCGGAAATCACGTGGGGCCCACCCGGAAATCACGTGGGCCCCACCCGGAAATCACGTGGGCCCCACCCGGAAATCACGTGGGCCCCACCCGGAAATCACGTGGGACCCACCCGGAAATCACGTGGGCCCCACCCGGAAATCACGTGGGCCCCACCCGGAAATCACGTGGGCCCCACGGGGAAATCACGTGGGCCCCACGGGGAAATCACGTGGGCCCCACCCGGAAATCACGTGGGCCCCACCCGGAAATCACGTGGGCCCCACCCGGAAATCACGTGGGCCCCACCCGGAAATCACGTGGGCCCCACCCGGAAATCACGTGGGCCCCACCCGGAAATCACGTGGGCCCCACGGGGAAATCACGTGGGCCCCACCCGGAAATCACTTGCAAAGAGAGGCCTGAAAACACACTCTCTGTGGATGACTTTCCTTCTTCTAAGGAAGACAGTTTTCCCAGTCTCCTGCTTCCTGCATGTCACACAGCTGGAATGCGCTTGCTTGGATGTCGTGATTCAGTGGCAATGACCCCTGAGGCCCTTTGCCCAGGGAGGGCTCCCACACTCATAGGCAAATCAAAGCAACTTCCAAGTGAGTCAGCTCTTCACATCAAGTGGCCAAAGTATTGGAGTTTCAGGTTCAGTATTAGTCCTTCCAATGGATATTCAGACCTGATTTCCTTTAGGATGGAGTGGGTGCGTCTCCTTGTAGTCTAAGCGACCTACAAGCATCTTCTCCAACACCACAGTTCAAAAGCATCAAATTTTCAGCTGTCACTTTCTTTATAGTACATCTTTCATATCCATCCATGACATATGGAAAAACCATAGCCTTGACCGGATGGATCTTTGTTGGCAAAGCAACGTCTCGGCTTTTTAATATGCTGTCTAGTTTGGTCATCACTTTTCTTCCAAGTCATAAATATGTTTTAAGTTCATGGAGGCAGCCATCACCTGCAGTGATTTCCAAGCCCCAAAAATAGTCTGCTGCTGTTTCCAATGTTTTCCCATCTATTTGCCATGAAGTGATGAGACTGGATGCAATGATTTTAGTTTTCTGAATGCTGAGCTTTAAGCTAACTTTTTCACTCTCCTCTTTCACTTTCATCAGGAGACTCTTTAGCTCTTCTTCACTTTCTGCCATAAGGGTGGTGTCATCTGAATATCTGAGATTATTGATATTTCTCCCAGCAACCTTGATTCCAGCGTGTGCTTCCTCCAGCCCAGTGTTTCTCATGCTGTACTCTGCATATAAGTTAAATAAGCAGGGTGACAATATACAGCCTTGACATGTTCCTTTTCCTATTTAGAACCAGTCTGTTGTTCCATGTCCAGTTCGAACTGTTTCTTCCTGACCTGCATACAGGTTTCTCAAGAGACAGGTCAGGTGGTCTGGTATTCCCATCTCTTTCAGAATTTTTCCCAGTTTCTTGTGATCCACACAGTCAAAGGCTTTGGCATTGTCAATAAAGCAGAAATAGATTTTTTTTTTCTGGAACTCTCTTGCTTTTTCAATGAGCCAGTGGATGTTGGCAATTTGATCTCTGGTTTCTCTGCATTTTTTAAATCCCTCTTGAACATCTGGAAGTTCACAGTTCATGTGAACTTGGAGAATTTTGAACATTACTTTACTAGTGTGTGAGATGAGTGCAATTGTGCAGCTGCTTGAATATTCTTTGTCATTGCCTTTCTTTGGGATTGGAATGAAAACTGACCTAATGACTAGATGTTTTCAATTGCATATGCTGAAAGAACTGGCTGTGCAGTTCTGAAGAAAAAAAAATCATTTTAACCCATTTTCTCTGAAGTGCAAGGCATATCATGGCCATCCCTGAATCATAAAGTCACCTTTTCTTTATGTAGTCATAGTTTCATGCCTAAATTATAGGCCAACTCGTGCTCAACTTGACTCTGATGTCAGGGGCAGATCAACTGATAAAAAGCTTGGATTGTCCCTCTGGAGGAAAGTGAGATCTTGGTCCCACGAGAAGAATCTGAAGGGTTAAGGGAACTTGCAAGAGTGGGGAAAGCTTAGTCCATCCTACATGTACCAAAATCTTAAATAAGGCTTATTTACTTTACCGAAGTAAAAAAAAAAAAAACAGATGATGAAAACAATTATAAATCAATGAAAGGTAGAGAAACTCATAGTCTGTGATCAAAAATTGCATTCTAAGAAAACTTTGTTCTCTTAACCTAGAGAGGAGACTAAATTGCATCTGGTACCAGCTTACCAGAAGACAAGCAAACAAACAAACAAATTATCAGTAAGCTTAAAAAAAGTATTTTCCATATATCTTGAAGTAGCAGTATTTCTGCAAAGGCATCAGTGTGAAACCATAGAGGACATGGTTAAAACCTGATGAAATAGAAATTGACAATGTCATCTGGTCACTGCTGCGACTTGAAATGCTTTAATATGATAACTAGAATTATAACTGACAGCATTTGACCAGGACATATCAGATTTTCACGGATGTCACATAATTTCTAGGATATCTATATTAGGAACTGAAGGAATCTTTGAACCTAGGAAAGAAAACAACAGTCTCAAAGGCCCTTGCTGAGTCATCTATCAGCAAGGAATGTCTTTGCAAGGATCGCAAAGTGAAGGGAAAATACACCGACCTGCCTCTGCAACTTCGGTCCTCTGAGCAGATCTGGAGGTCTCCCTTTGTATAAGCTAACCTGTTCCTTCCAAATAGAGGTTTGCAACACAAAACAAGTGGCCGCCTATTCTTCCCCGAAGGAGGCTCTCTTTCCCCACATCCTGCGAACTCCCTTTCCCAGCCTCCTGGAAAAGTGCTTCTTGCAGTTCCTTTCAGAAAATCCTATGGACAGAGAAGCCTGGTAGGCTGCAGTCCATGGGGTCGCTGAGGGTCGGACACGACTGAGCGACTGCACTTTCATTTTCACTTTCATGCATTGGAGAAGGCAATGGCAACCCACTTACTGTTCTTGCCTGGAGAATCCCAGGGACGGGGGAGCCTAGTGGGCTACCGTCTATGGCGTCGCACAGAGTCGAACACGACTGAAGCAACTTAGCAGCAGCAGCAGCAGCAGCAGCAGCAGCAGCAGCAGCAGTTCCTTTCTTAGGGGCAGTTATCCCTGAGATTGGGACCTGGAAAGGCAGAGCCACCTCCACACACACATCTTTTCTGTCCCCTTTCCTCTGGAGGAGAGCTCTAGTGAGCCTAGGTCTGTCAGGAAAATTCTTGGCTTTGACGGGATCACACCCAGTGTGTGAACCTGCATACCCGACCTAGGGGCCACAGGGCACCTGTTTTGCTCGAGTGGGTCCTGGAGGGGTGCAGCATAGCAAGAGCTTAAAAATCCATCCAATTTGTCTTTCTTTTACCTCGGAGAGAACGAGTTTGCTCCACCTCCACCCTTTGGCAGTGTGGAGGGAAGAGGGCACAACCCTCTCCCAAAGGGGACATAGGGCCTACCAGGAGAGAAAGGCCCCTTGAGGAGCTGAGCCCAGGTAGGCAGCCAGTGATGTCAAGCACACTCCCGCTGCTTGCTTCTTCATGGGCACTCCGACAATCTGCTAGGAATGTCTTGGCAAGGATCTCAAAGGGAAGGGGAGATACATGGCCCTGTCTCTGGAACTTCAGTCCTCTGAGCAGATCTGGAGGTCTTGAGTTGTATAAGCAAACCTGTTCCTTCCAAATAGAGGCTTGCAAACACACCCCCGGTGGTTGCCTCTTCTTCCCCGAAGAAGTCTTTCTTTCCCCACATGCTGCGAACTCCCTGTCCCAACCTCCAAGATTAGCACTTCTTGCCATTCCTTTCTTAGAGGCAGTTATCCCTGAGCTTGGGGCTGTAGGGAGTAGCCCCACACTCATAGGGAAAGGCAAAGACTCCTCCATACATCTCCTCTATCCCCTTTGCTCTGGAGGAGAGCTTTAGTGAGCCTAGGTCTTTCAGGAAAATTGTTGGCTTGGACAGGATCTCACCCTGTTTGTGAACCTGCATACCCAACCGGGGGCCACAGAGCACCTGTTTCAGTAAAGTGGGCCCTGAAAGGGTGCAGCCTAGCAAGAGCTTGAAAATCCATTCAGTTGCTGTTTTTGTACCTCTGACAGAGCGAGCTTTGCTCCACCCTTTGGCAGTGTGAGAAAAGAGGCATGACACCCTCCCCAAGGGGACAAGTGGACTACTTCAAGAGGAAAGGCCCCTTGTGGAGTTGAGGCACACAGTCGTGTCAAACACACTCCCACTGCTTGCTTCTTCATGGGCACTCCCGCTATCAGCTAGGAATGTCTTTGCAGTGATCACAAAGGGAAGGGGAGATACACGGCCCTGCCTCTGGACCTCCGCTGCTCTGAGCAAATCTGGTCTCCCCTTGTTGGTCAAGTTCAAGTTCAAGGTCAAGGTCAAGTTCAAGGTCAAAGTCAAGTCCAAGGTCAAGGTCAAAGTCAAGGTCAAGGTCAAGTTTAAGTTTAAGGGCAAGGACAATGTAAGGGCAAGGACAAGGTAAGGCCAAGGACAAGGCCTAGGGAAGGCCAAGCCCAAGGCCAAGGGCAAGGGCAAGGGCAACGCCAAGGGTAAGGCCAAGGCCCAGGCCAGGGCCAAGGCCAAGGCCGACAAAGCGAAGCCCAAACCCCGTAACGCCTGACAGAAGGCAGAAGGCACTAGGCCCCTGTGCAGAGGAAGCCACTGAAGGCGGCAAGGCCACAGAGCTCCCCGATTCCGTTCCCACAGGAAGATGTAAGGATAAAGGGCCTCATCCCAGCACAGCACCCGCTCCCACCGGACCCCGCCCCCCGCAGACTCGTGGAAAAGCCTCGTGGGAAATCCTCAAGGGAAAGCCACTGATCCCATGATCGATGCGACCGGAAGCGTGACACTGCTGCTACAGCTCGAGAGGAAAGCGCACATGCATGCCACCTCTCGAGACGAGTACTGACTCCCCTGGGGAGAGTCCAGAAGTACCCCAAGTTCCATGTCAGCACTGGAAAGGAATCCTCAGGTTCCGGCCCCGACTCCACACAAGGTCTTTGGCCCTGGCATCGAAGGGAGAGGAATCCCAAAAGGCCCGCGAGCAACTCGCATGGGGACTGGCCAGTCCTGAGGACACCAGAGCGAGTCCCATAGGTCACCGTCATAAGACGAGAGCACCTGCCCCAACTCGAAAAAATCCAGGAGGTTCTCCACTCCAGGCTAGATGAGGCCCTTTTCCGCTGAGGCATCTCACTGATAATGACATCTAACCTCTGGAACTTCCAACAGGTACTTCACACCCTTGCTGTAACTGAATAAGAATCACGTGGGCCCCACGGGGAAATCACGTGGGCCCCACGGGGAAATCACGTGGGCCCCACGGGGAAATCACGTGGGCCCCACCCGGAAATCACGTGGGCCCCACCCGGAAATCACGTGGGCCCCACCCGGAAGTCACGTGGGCCCCACCCGGAAATCACGTGGGCCCCACCCGGAAATCACGTGGGGCCCACCCGGAAATCACGTGGGCCCCACCCGGAAATCACGTGGGCCCCACCCGGAAATCACGTGGGCCCCACGGGGAAATCACGTGGGCCCCACCTGGAAATCACGTGGGCCCCAACCGGAAATCACGGGGGCCCCACCCGGAAATCACGTGGGCCCCACGGGGAAATCACGTGGGCCCCACGGGGAAATCACGTGGGCCCCACCCGGAAATCACGTGGGCCCCACCCGGAAATCACGTGGGCCCCACCCGGAAATCACGTGGGCCCCACCCGGAAATCACGTGGACTCCACCCGGAAATCACGTGGGCCCCACCCGGAAATCACGTGGGGCCCACCCGGAAATCACGTGGGCCCCACCCGGAAATCACGTGGCCCCCACGGGGAAATCATGTGGGCCCCACCCGGAAATCACGTGGGCCCCACGGGGAAATCACGTGGGCCCCACCCGGAAATCACGTGGGCCCCACCCGGAAATCACGTGGGCCCCACCCGGAAATCCCGTGGGACCCACCCGGAAATCACGTGGGCCCCACGGGGAAATCACGTGGGCCCCACCCGGAAATCACGTGGGCCCCACCCGGAAATCACGTGGGCCCCACCCGGAAATCACGTGGGCCCCACGGGGAAATCACGTGGGCCCCACCCGGAAATCACGTGGGCCCCACGGGGAAATCACGTGGGCCCCACCCGGAAATCACGTGGGCCCCAGCCGGAAATCACGTGTCCCCAGCCGGAAATCACGTGGGCCCCACGGGGAAATCACGTGGGCCCCACCCGGAAATCACGTGGGCCCCACCCGGAAATCACGTGGGCCCCACCCGGAAATCACGTGGGCCCCACCCGGAAATCACGTGGGCCCCACCCGGAAATCACGTGGGCCCCACGGGGAAATCACGTGGGCCCCACGGGGAAATCACGTGGGCCCCACCCGGAAATCACGTGGGCCCCACCCGGAAATCACGTGGGCCCCACCCGAAAATCACGTGGGCCCCACCCGGAAATCACGTGGGCCCCACCCGGAAATCACGTGGGCCCCACCCGGAAATCACGTGGGCCCCACCCGGAAATCACGTGGGCCCCACCCGGAAATCACGTGGGCCCCACGGGGAAATCACGTGGGCCCCACCCGGAAATCACGTGGGCCCCACCCGGAAATCACGTGGGCCCCACCCGGAAATCACGTGGGCCCCACCCGGAAATCACGTGGGCCCCACCCGGAAATCACGTGGGCCCCACGGGGAAATCACGTGGGCCCCACCCGGAAATCACGTGGGGCCCACCCGGAAATCACGTGGGCCCCACCCGGAAATCACGTGGGCCCCAGCCGGAAATCACGTGGGCCCCAGCCGGAAATCACGTGGGCCCCAAGGGGAAATCACGTGGGCCCCACCCGGAAATCACGTGGGCACCACCCGGAAATCACGTGGGCCCCACCCGGAAATCACGTGGGCCCCACCCGGAAATCACGTGGGCCCCACCCGGAAATCACGTGGGCCCCACCCGGAAATCACGTGGGCCCCACCCGGAAATCACGTGGGCCCCACCCGGAAATCACGTGGGCCCCACCCGGAAATCACGTGGGACCCACCCGGAAATCACGTGGGCCCCACCCGGAAATCACGTGGGCCCCACCCGGAAATCACGTGGGCCCCACGGGGAAATCACGTGGGCCCCACGGGGAAATCACGTGGGCCCCACCCGGAAATCACGTGGGCCCCACCCGGAAATCACGTGGGCCCCACCCGGAAATCACGTGGGCCCCACCCGGAAATCACGTGGGCCCCACCCGGAAATCTCGTGGGCCCCGCCCGGAAATCACGTGGGCCCCACGGGGAAATCACGTGGGCCCCACCCGGAAATCACTTGCAAAGAGAGGCCTGAAAACACACTCTCTGTGGATGACTTTCCTTCTTCTAAGGAAGACAGTTTTCCCAGTCTCCTGCTTCCTGCATGTCACACAGCTGGAATGCGCTTGCTTGGATGTCGTGATTCAGTGGCAATGACCCCTGAGGCCCTTTGCCCAGGGAGGGCTCCCACACTCATAGGCAAATCAAAGCAACTTCCAAGTGAGTCAGCTCTTCACATCAAGTGGCCAAAGTATTGGAGTTTCAGGTTCAGTATTAGTCCTTCCAATGGATATTCAGACCTGATTTCCTTTAGGATGGAGTGGGTGCGTCTCCTTGTAGTCTAAGCGACCTACAAGCATCTTCTCCAACACCACAGTTCAAAAGCATCAAATTTTCAGCTGTCACTTTCTTTATAGTACATCTTTCATATCCATCCATGACATATGGAAAAACCATAGCCTTGACCGGATGGATCTTTGTTGGCAAAGCAACGTCTCGGCTTTTTAATATGCTGTCTAGTTTGGTCATCACTTTTCTTCCAAGTCATAAATATGTTTTAAGTTCATGGAGGCAGCCATCACCTGCAGTGATTTCCAAGCCCCAAAAATAGTCTGCTGCTGTTTCCAATGTTTTCCCATCTATTTGCCATGAAGTGATGAGACTGGATGCAATGATTTTAGTTTTCTGAATGCTGAGCTTTAAGCTAACTTTTTCACTCTCCTCTTTCACTTTCATCAGGAGACTCTTTAGCTCTTCTTCACTTTCTGCCATAAGGGTGGTGTCATCTGAATATCTGAGATTATTGATATTTCTCCCAGCAACCTTGATTCCAGCGTGTGCTTCCTCCAGCCCAGTGTTTCTCATGCTGTACTCTGCATATAAGTTAAATAAGCAGGGTGACAATATACAGCCTTGACATGTTCCTTTTCCTATTTAGAACCAGTCTGTTGTTCCATGTCCAGTTCGAACTGTTTCTTCCTGACCTGCATACAGGTTTCTCAAGAGACAGGTCAGGTGGTCTGGTATTCCCATCTCTTTCAGAATTTTTCCCAGTTTCTTGTGATCCACACAGTCAAAGGCTTTGGCATTGTCAATAAAGCAGAAATAGATTTTTTTTTTCTGGAACTCTCTTGCTTTTTCAATGAGCCAGTGGATGTTGGCAATTTGATCTCTGGTTTCTCTGCATTTTTTAAATCCCTCTTGAACATCTGGAAGTTCACAGTTCATGTGAACTTGGAGAATTTTGAACATTACTTTACTAGTGTGTGAGATGAGTGCAATTGTGCAGCTGCTTGAATATTCTTTGTCATTGCCTTTCTTTGGGATTGGAATGAAAACTGACCTAATGACTAGATGTTTTCAATTGCATATGCTGAAAGAACTGGCTGTGCAGTTCTGAAGAAAAAAAAATCATTTTAACCCATTTTCTCTGAAGTGCAAGGCATATCATGGCCATCCCTGAATCATAAAGTCACCTTTTCTTTATGTAGTCATAGTTTCATGCCTAAATTATAGGCCAACTCGTGCTCAACTTGACTCTGATGTCAGGGGCAGATCAACTGATAAAAAGCTTGGATTGTCCCTCTGGAGGAAAGTGAGATCTTGGTCCCACGAGAAGAATCTGAAGGGTTAAGGGAACTTGCAAGAGTGGGGAAAGCTTAGTCCATCCTACATGTACCAAAATCTTAAATAAGGCTTATTTACTTTACCGAAGTAAAAAAAAAAAAAACAGATGATGAAAACAATTATAAATCAATGAAAGGTAGAGAAACTCATAGTCTGTGATCAAAAATTGCATTCTAAGAAAACTTTGTTCTCTTAACCTAGAGAGGAGACTAAATTGCATCTGGTACCAGCTTACCAGAAGACAAGCAAACAAACAAACAAATTATCAGTAAGCTTAAAAAAAGTATTTTCCATATATCTTGAAGTAGCAGTATTTCTGCAAAGGCATCAGTGTGAAACCATAGAGGACATGGTTAAAACCTGATGAAATAGAAATTGACAATGTCATCTGGTCACTGCTGCGACTTGAAATGCTTTAATATGATAACTAGAATTATAACTGACAGCATTTGACCAGGACATATCAGATTTTCACGGATGTCACATAATTTCTAGGATATCTATATTAGGAACTGAAGGAATCTTTGAACCTAGGAAAGAAAACAACAGTCTCAAAGGCCCTTGCTGAGTCATCTATCAGCAAGGAATGTCTTTGCAAGGATCGCAAAGTGAAGGGAAAATACACCGACCTGCCTCTGCAACTTCGGTCCTCTGAGCAGATCTGGAGGTCTCCCTTTGTATAAGCTAACCTGTTCCTTCCAAATAGAGGTTTGCAACACAAAACAAGTGGCCGCCTATTCTTCCCCGAAGGAGGCTCTCTTTCCCCACATCCTGCGAACTCCCTTTCCCAGCCTCCTGGAAAAGTGCTTCTTGCAGTTCCTTTCAGAAAATCCTATGGACAGAGAAGCCTGGTAGGCTGCAGTCCATGGGGTCGCTGAGGGTCGGACACGACTGAGCGACTGCACTTTCATTTTCACTTTCATGCATTGGAGAAGGCAATGGCAACCCACTTACTGTTCTTGCCTGGAGAATCCCAGGGACGGGGGAGCCTAGTGGGCTACCGTCTATGGCGTCGCACAGAGTCGAACACGACTGAAGCAACTTAGCAGCAGCAGCAGCAGCAGCAGCAGCAGCAGCAGCAGCAGTTCCTTTCTTAGGGGCAGTTATCCCTGAGATTGGGACCTGGAAAGGCAGAGCCACCTCCACACACACATCTTTTCTGTCCCCTTTCCTCTGGAGGAGAGCTCTAGTGAGCCTAGGTCTGTCAGGAAAATTCTTGGCTTTGACGGGATCACACCCAGTGTGTGAACCTGCATACCCGACCTAGGGGCCACAGGGCACCTGTTTTGCTCGAGTGGGTCCTGGAGGGGTGCAGCATAGCAAGAGCTTAAAAATCCATCCAATTTGTCTTTCTTTTACCTCGGAGAGAACGAGTTTGCTCCACCTCCACCCTTTGGCAGTGTGGAGGGAAGAGGGCACAACCCTCTCCCAAAGGGGACATAGGGCCTACCAGGAGAGAAAGGCCCCTTGAGGAGCTGAGCCCAGGTAGGCAGCCAGTGATGTCAAGCACACTCCCGCTGCTTGCTTCTTCATGGGCACTCCGACAATCTGCTAGGAATGTCTTGGCAAGGATCTCAAAGGGAAGGGGAGATACATGGCCCTGTCTCTGGAACTTCAGTCCTCTGAGCAGATCTGGAGGTCTTGAGTTGTATAAGCAAACCTGTTCCTTCCAAATAGAGGCTTGCAAACACACCCCCGGTGGTTGCCTCTTCTTCCCCGAAGAAGTCTTTCTTTCCCCACATGCTGCGAACTCCCTGTCCCAACCTCCAAGATTAGCACTTCTTGCCATTCCTTTCTTAGAGGCAGTTATCCCTGAGCTTGGGGCTGTAGGGAGTAGCCCCACACTCATAGGGAAAGGCAAAGACTCCTCCATACATCTCCTCTATCCCCTTTGCTCTGGAGGAGAGCTTTAGTGAGCCTAGGTCTTTCAGGAAAATTGTTGGCTTGGACAGGATCTCACCCTGTTTGTGAACCTGCATACCCAACCGGGGGCCACAGAGCACCTGTTTCAGTAAAGTGGGCCCTGAAAGGGTGCAGCCTAGCAAGAGCTTGAAAATCCATTCAGTTGCTGTTTTTGTACCTCTGACAGAGCGAGCTTTGCTCCACCCTTTGGCAGTGTGAGAAAAGAGGCATGACACCCTCCCCAAGGGGACAAGTGGACTACTTCAAGAGGAAAGGCCCCTTGTGGAGTTGAGGCACACAGTCGTGTCAAACACACTCCCACTGCTTGCTTCTTCATGGGCACTCCCGCTATCAGCTAGGAATGTCTTTGCAGTGATCACAAAGGGAAGGGGAGATACACGGCCCTGCCTCTGGACCTCCGCTGCTCTGAGCAAATCTGGTCTCCCCTTGTTGGTCAAGTTCAAGTTCAAGGTCAAGGTCAAGTTCAAGGTCAAAGTCAAGTCCAAGGTCAAGGTCAAAGTCAAGGTCAAGGTCAAGTTTAAGTTTAAGGGCAAGGACAATGTAAGGGCAAGGACAAGGTAAGGCCAAGGACAAGGCCTAGGGAAGGCCAAGCCCAAGGCCAAGGGCAAGGGCAAGGGCAACGCCAAGGGTAAGGCCAAGGCCCAGGCCAGGGCCAAGGCCAAGGCCGACAAAGCGAAGCCCAAACCCCGTAACGCCTGACAGAAGGCAGAAGGCACTAGGCCCCTGTGCAGAGGAAGCCACTGAAGGCGGCAAGGCCACAGAGCTCCCCGATTCCGTTCCCACAGGAAGATGTAAGGATAAAGGGCCTCATCCCAGCACAGCACCCGCTCCCACTGGACCCCGCCCCCCGCAGACTCGTGGAAAAGCCTCGTGGGAAATCCTCAAGGGAAAGCCACTGATCCCATGATCGATGCGACCGGAAGCGTGACACTGCTGCTACAGCTCGAGAGGAAAGCGCACATGCATGCCACCTCTCGAGACGAGTACTGACTCCCCTGGGGAGAGTCCAGAAGTACCCCAAGTTCCATGTCAGCACTGGAAAGGAATCCTCAGGTTCCGGCCCCGACTCCACACAAGGTCTTTGGCCCTGGCATCGAAGGGAGAGGAATCCCAAAAGGCCCGCGAGCAACTCGCATGGGGACTGGCCAGTCCTGAGGACACCAGAGCGAGTCCCATAGGTCACCGTCATAAGACGAGAGCACCTGCCCCAACTCGAAAAAATCCAGGAGGTTCTCCACTCCAGGCTAGATGAGGCCCTTTTCCGCTGAGGCATCTCACTGATAATGACATCTAACCTCTGGAACTTCCAACAGGTACTTCACACCCTTGCTGTAACTGAATAAGAATCACGTGGGCCCCACGGGGAAATCACGTGGGCCCCACGGGGAAATCACGTGGGCCCCACGGGGAAATCACGTGGGCCCCACCCGGAAATCACGTGGGCCCCACCCGGAAATCACGTGGGCCCCACCCGGAAGTCACGTGGGCCCCACCCGGAAATCACGTGGGCCCCACCCGGAAATCACGTGGGGCCCACCCGGAAATCACGTGGGCCCCACCCGGAAATCACGTGGGCCCCACCCGGAAATCACGTGGGCCCCACGGGGAAATCACGTGGGCCCCACCTGGAAATCACGTGGGCCCCAACCGGAAATCACGGGGGCCCCACCCGGAAATCACGTGGGCCCCAGCCGGAAATCACGTGGGCCCCACGGGGAAATCACGTGGGCCCCACCCGGAAATCACGTGGGCCCCACCCGGAAATCACGTGGGCCCCACCCGGAAATCACGTGGGCCCCACCCGGAAATCACGTGGACTCCACCCGGAAATCACGTGGGCCCCACCCGGAAATCACGTGGGGCCCACCCGGAAATCACGTGGGCCCCACCCGGAAATCACGTGGCCCCCACGGGGAAATCATGTGGGCCCCACCCGGAAATCACGTGGGCCCCACGGGGAAATCACGTGGGCCCCACCCGGAAATCACGTGGGCCCCACCCGGAAATCACGTGGGCCCCACCCGGAAATCCCGTGGGACCCACCCGGAAATCACGTGGGCCCCACGGGGAAATCACGTGGGCCCCACCCGGAAATCACGTGGGCCCCACCCGGAAATCACGTGGGCCCCACCCGGAAATCACGTGGGCCCCACGGGGAAATCACGTGGGCCCCACCCGGAAATCACGTGGGCCCCACGGGGAAATCACGTGGGCCCCACCCGGAAATCACGTGGGCCCCAGCCGGAAATCACGTGTCCCCAGCCGGAAATCACGTGGGCCCCACGGGGAAATCACGTGGGCCCCACCCGGAAATCACGTGGGCCCCACCCGGAAATCACGTGGGCCCCACCCGGAAATCACGTGGGCCCCACCCGGAAATCACGTGGGCCCCACCCGGAAATCACGTGGGCCCCACGGGGAAATCACGTGGGCCCCACGGGGAAATCACGTGGGCCCCACCCGGAAATCACGTGGGCCCCACCCGGAAATCACGTGGGCCCCACCCGAAAATCACGTGGGCCCCACCCGGAAATCACGTGGGCCCCACCCGGAAATCACGTGGGCCCCACCCGGAAATCACGTGGGCCCCACCCGGAAATCACGTGGGCCCCACCCGGAAATCACGTGGGCCCCACGGGGAAATCACGTGGGCCCCACCCGGAAATCACGTGGGCCCCACCCGGAAATCACGTGGGCCCCACCCGGAAATCACGTGGGCCCCACCCGGAAATCACGTGGGCCCCACCCGGAAATCACGTGGGCCCCACCCGGAAATCACGTGGGCCCCACCCGGAAATCACGTGGGCCCCACGGGGAAATCACGTGGGCCCCACCCGGAAATCACGTGGGGCCCACCCGGAAATCACGTGGGCCCCACCCGGAAATCACGTGGGCCCCACCCGGAAATCACGTGGGCCCCACCCGGAAATCACGTGGGCCCCACCCGGAAATCACGTGGGCCCCACCCGGAAATCACGTGGGCCCCACGGGGAAATCACGTGGGCCCCACCCGGAAATCACGTGGGGCCCACCCGGAAATCACGTGGGCCCCACCCGGAAATCACGTGGGCCCCAGCCGGAAATCACGTGGGCCCCAGCCGGAAATCACGTGGGCCCCAAGGGGAAATCACGTGGGCCCCACCCGGAAATCACGTGGGCACCACCCGGAAATCACGTGGGCCCCACCCGGAAATCACGTGGGCCCCACCCGGAAATCACGTGGGCCCCACCCGGAAATCACGTGGGCCCCACCCGGAAATCACGTGGGCCCCACCCGGAAATCACGTGGGCCCCACCCGGAAATCACGTGGGCCCCACCCGGAAATCACGTGGGCCCGACCCGGAAATCACGGGGGCCCCACCCGGAAATCACGTGGGCCCCACCCGGAAATCACGTGGGCCCCACCCGGAAATCACGTGGGCCCCACCCGGAAATCACGTGGGCCCCACCCGGAAATCACGTGGGCCCCACCCGGAAATCACGTGGGCCCCACCCGGAAATCACGTGGGCCCCACGGGGAAATCACGTGGGCCCCACGGGGAAATCACGTGGGCCCCACCCGGAAATCACGTGGGCCCCACCCGGAAATCACGTGGGCCCCACGGGGAAATCACGTGGGCCCCACCCGGAAATCACGTGGGCCCCACCCGGAAATCACGTGGGCCCCACCCGGAAATCACGTGGGCCCCACCCGGAAATCACGTGGGCCCCACCCGGAAATCACGTGGGCCCCACCCGGAAATCACGTGGGCCCCACGGGGAAATCACGTGGGCCCCACCCGGAAATCACGTGGGCCCCACCCGGAAATCACGTGGGCCCCACCCGGAAATCACGTGTGCCCCACCCGGAAATCACGTGGGCCCCACCCGGAAATCACGTGGGGCCCACCCGGAAATCACGTGGGCCCCACCCGGAAATCACGTGGGCCCCACCCGGAAATCACGTGGGCCCCACCCGGAAATCACGTGGGCCCCACGGGGAAATCTCGTGGGCCCCACCCGGAAATCACGTGGGCCCCACCCGGAAATCACGTGGGCCCCACCCGGAAATCACGTGGGCCCCACCCGGAAATCACGTGGGCCCCACGGGGAAATCACGTGGGCCCCACGGGGAAATCACGTGGGCCCCACCCGGAAATCACGTGGGGCCCACCCGGAAATCACGTGGGCCCCACGGGGAAATCACGTGGGCCCCACGGGGAAATCACGTGGGCACCACCCGGAAATCACGTGGGCCCCAGCCGGAAATCACGTGGGCCCCACCCGGAAATCACGTGGGCCCCACCCGGAAATCACGTGGGCCCCACCCGGAAATCACGTGGGCCCCACCCGGAAATCACGTGGGCCCCACCCGGAAATCACGTGGGCCCCACGGGGAAATCACGTGGGCCCCACCCGGAAATCACGTCGGCCCCAGCCGGAAATCACGTGGGCCCCACCCGGAAATCACGTGGGCCCCACCCGGAAATCACGTGGGCCCCACCCGGAAATCACGTGGGCCCCACCCGGAAATCACGTGGGCCCCAGCCGGAAATCACGTGGGGCCCACCCGGAAATCACGTGGGCCCCACCCGGAAATCACGTGGACCCCACCCGGAAATCACGTGGGCCCCACCCGGAAATCACGTGGGACCCACGGGGAAATCACGTGGGCCCCACCTGGAAATCACGTGGGCCCCAACCGGAAATCACGGGGGCCCCACCCGGAAATCACGTGGGCCCCACGGGGAAATCACGTGGGCCCCACGGGGAAATCACGTGGGCCCCACCCGGAAATCACGTGGGCCCCACCCGGAAATCACGTGGGCCCCACCCGGAAATCACGTGGGCCCCACCCGGAAATCACGTGGGACCCACCCGGAAATCACGTGGGCCCCACCCGGAAATCACGTGGGCCCCACCCGGAAATCACGTGGGCCCCACGGGGAAATCACGTGGGCCCCACGGGGAAATCACGTGGGCCCCACCCGGAAATCACGTGGGCCCCACCCGGAAATCACGTGGGCCCCACCCGGAAATCACGTGGGCCCCACCCGGAAATCACGTGGGCCCCACCCGGAAATCACGTGGGCCCCACCCGGAAATCACGTGGGCCCCACGGGGAAATCACGTGGGCCCCACCCGGAAATCACTTGCAAAGAGAGGCCTGAAAACACACTCTCTGTGGATGACTTTCCTTCTTCTAAGGAAGACAGTTTTCCCAGTCTCCTGCTTCCTGCATGTCACACAGCTGGAATGCGCTTGCTTGGATGTCGTGATTCAGTGGCAATGACCCCTGAGGCCCTTTGCCCAGGGAGGGCTCCCACACTCATAGGCAAATCAAAGCAACTTCCAAGTGAGTCAGCTCTTCACATCAAGTGGCCAAAGTATTGGAGTTTCAGGTTCAGTATTAGTCCTTCCAATGGATATTCAGACCTGATTTCCTTTAGGATGGAGTGGGTGCGTCTCCTTGTAGTCTAAGCGACCTACAAGCATCTTCTCCAACACCACAGTTCAAAAGCATCAAATTTTCAGCTGTCACTTTCTTTATAGTACATCTTTCATATCCATCCATGACATATGGAAAAACCATAGCCTTGACCGGATGGATCTTTGTTGGCAAAGCAACGTCTCGGCTTTTTAATATGCTGTCTAGTTTGGTCATCACTTTTCTTCCAAGTCATAAATATGTTTTAAGTTCATGGAGGCAGCCATCACCTGCAGTGATTTCCAAGCCCCAAAAATAGTCTGCTGCTGTTTCCAATGTTTTCCCATCTATTTGCCATGAAGTGATGAGACTGGATGCAATGATTTTAGTTTTCTGAATGCTGAGCTTTAAGCTAACTTTTTCACTCTCCTCTTTCACTTTCATCAGGAGACTCTTTAGCTCTTCTTCACTTTCTGCCATAAGGGTGGTGTCATCTGAATATCTGAGATTATTGATATTTCTCCCAGCAACCTTGATTCCAGCGTGTGCTTCCTCCAGCCCAGTGTTTCTCATGCTGTACTCTGCATATAAGTTAAATAAGCAGGGTGACAATATACAGCCTTGACATGTTCCTTTTCCTATTTAGAACCAGTCTGTTGTTCCATGTCCAGTTCGAACTGTTTCTTCCTGACCTGCATACAGGTTTCTCAAGAGACAGGTCAGGTGGTCTGGTATTCCCATCTCTTTCAGAATTTTTCCCAGTTTCTTGTGATCCACACAGTCAAAGGCTTTGGCATTGTCAATAAAGCAGAAATAGATTTTTTTTTTCTGGAACTCTCTTGCTTTTTCAATGAGCCAGTGGATGTTGGCAATTTGATCTCTGGTTTCTCTGCATTTTTTAAATCCCTCTTGAACATCTGGAAGTTCACAGTTCATGTGAACTTGGAGAATTTTGAACATTACTTTACTAGTGTGTGAGATGAGTGCAATTGTGCAGCTGCTTGAATATTCTTTGTCATTGCCTTTCTTTGGGATTGGAATGAAAACTGACCTAATGACTAGATGTTTTCAATTGCATATGCTGAAAGAACTGGCTGTGCAGTTCTGAAGAAAAAAAAATCATTTTAACCCATTTTCTCTGAAGTGCAAGGCATATCATGGCCATCCCTGAATCATAAAGTCACCTTTTCTTTATGTAGTCATAGTTTCATGCCTAAATTATAGGCCAACTCGTGCTCAACTTGACTCTGATGTCAGGGGCAGATCAACTGATAAAAAGCTTGGATTGTCCCTCTGGAGGAAAGTGAGATCTTGGTCCCACGAGAAGAATCTGAAGGGTTAAGGGAACTTGCAAGAGTGGGGAAAGCTTAGTCCATCCTACATGTACCAAAATCTTAAATAAGGCTTATTTACTTTACCGAAGTAAAAAAAAAAAAAACAGATGATGAAAACAATTATAAATCAATGAAAGGTAGAGAAACTCATAGTCTGTGATCAAAAATTGCATTCTAAGAAAACTTTGTTCTCTTAACCTAGAGAGGAGACTAAATTGCATCTGGTACCAGCTTACCAGAAGACAAGCAAACAAACAAACAAATTATCAGTAAGCTTAAAAAAAGTATTTTCCATATATCTTGAAGTAGCAGTATTTCTGCAAAGGCATCAGTGTGAAACCATAGAGGACATGGTTAAAACCTGATGAAATAGAAATTGACAATGTCATCTGGTCACTGCTGCGACTTGAAATGCTTTAATATGATAACTAGAATTATAACTGACAGCATTTGACCAGGACATATCAGATTTTCACGGATGTCACATAATTTCTAGGATATCTATATTAGGAACTGAAGGAATCTTTGAACCTAGGAAAGAAAACAACAGTCTCAAAGGCCCTTGCTGAGTCATCTATCAGCAAGGAATGTCTTTGCAAGGATCGCAAAGTGAAGGGAAAATACACCGACCTGCCTCTGCAACTTCGGTCCTCTGAGCAGATCTGGAGGTCTCCCTTTGTATAAGCTAACCTGTTCCTTCCAAATAGAGGTTTGCAACACAAAACAAGTGGCCGCCTATTCTTCCCCGAAGGAGGCTCTCTTTCCCCACATCCTGCGAACTCCCTTTCCCAGCCTCCTGGAAAAGTGCTTCTTGCAGTTCCTTTCAGAAAATCCTATGGACAGAGAAGCCTGGTAGGCTGCAGTCCATGGGGTCGCTGAGGGTCGGACACGACTGAGCGACTGCACTTTCATTTTCACTTTCATGCATTGGAGAAGGCAATGGCAACCCACTTACTGTTCTTGCCTGGAGAATCCCAGGGACGGGGGAGCCTAGTGGGCTACCGTCTATGGCGTCGCACAGAGTCGAACACGACTGAAGCAACTTAGCAGCAGCAGCAGCAGCAGCAGCAGCAGCAGCAGCAGCAGTTCCTTTCTTAGGGGCAGTTATCCCTGAGATTGGGACCTGGAAAGGCAGAGCCACCTCCACACACACATCTTTTCTGTCCCCTTTCCTCTGGAGGAGAGCTCTAGTGAGCCTAGGTCTGTCAGGAAAATTCTTGGCTTTGACGGGATCACACCCAGTGTGTGAACCTGCATACCCGACCTAGGGGCCACAGGGCACCTGTTTTGCTCGAGTGGGTCCTGGAGGGGTGCAGCATAGCAAGAGCTTAAAAATCCATCCAATTTGTCTTTCTTTTACCTCGGAGAGAACGAGTTTGCTCCACCTCCACCCTTTGGCAGTGTGGAGGGAAGAGGGCACAACCCTCTCCCAAAGGGGACATAGGGCCTACCAGGAGAGAAAGGCCCCTTGAGGAGCTGAGCCCAGGTAGGCAGCCAGTGATGTCAAGCACACTCCCGCTGCTTGCTTCTTCATGGGCACTCCGACAATCTGCTAGGAATGTCTTGGCAAGGATCTCAAAGGGAAGGGGAGATACATGGCCCTGTCTCTGGAACTTCAGTCCTCTGAGCAGATCTGGAGGTCTTGAGTTGTATAAGCAAACCTGTTCCTTCCAAATAGAGGCTTGCAAACACACCCCCGGTGGTTGCCTCTTCTTCCCCGAAGAAGTCTTTCTTTCCCCACATGCTGCGAACTCCCTGTCCCAACCTCCAAGATTAGCACTTCTTGCCATTCCTTTCTTAGAGGCAGTTATCCCTGAGCTTGGGGCTGTAGGGAGTAGCCCCACACTCATAGGGAAAGGCAAAGACTCCTCCATACATCTCCTCTATCCCCTTTGCTCTGGAGGAGAGCTTTAGTGAGCCTAGGTCTTTCAGGAAAATTGTTGGCTTGGACAGGATCTCACCCTGTTTGTGAACCTGCATACCCAACCGGGGGCCACAGAGCACCTGTTTCAGTAAAGTGGGCCCTGAAAGGGTGCAGCCTAGCAAGAGCTTGAAAATCCATTCAGTTGCTGTTTTTGTACCTCTGACAGAGCGAGCTTTGCTCCACCCTTTGGCAGTGTGAGAAAAGAGGCATGACACCCTCCCCAAGGGGACAAGTGGACTACTTCAAGAGGAAAGGCCCCTTGTGGAGTTGAGGCACACAGTCGTGTCAAACACACTCCCACTGCTTGCTTCTTCATGGGCACTCCCGCTATCAGCTAGGAATGTCTTTGCAGTGATCACAAAGGGAAGGGGAGATACACGGCCCTGCCTCTGGACCTCCGCTGCTCTGAGCAAATCTGGTCTCCCCTTGTTGGTCAAGTTCAAGTTCAAGGTCAAGGTCAAGTTCAAGGTCAAAGTCAAGTCCAAGGTCAAGGTCAAAGTCAAGGTCAAGGTCAAGTTTAAGTTTAAGGGCAAGGACAATGTAAGGGCAAGGACAAGGTAAGGCCAAGGACAAGGCCTAGGGAAGGCCAAGCCCAAGGCCAAGGGCAAGGGCAAGGGCAACGCCAAGGGTAAGGCCAAGGCCCAGGCCAGGGCCAAGGCCAAGGCCGACAAAGCGAAGCCCAAACCCCGTAACGCCTGACAGAAGGCAGAAGGCACTAGGCCCCTGTGCAGAGGAAGCCACTGAAGGCGGCAAGGCCACAGAGCTCCCCGATTCCGTTCCCACAGGAAGATGTAAGGATAAAGGGCCTCATCCCAGCACAGCACCCGCTCCCACCGGACCCCGCCCCCCGCAGACTCGTGGAAAAGCCTCGTGGGAAATCCTCAAGGGAAAGCCACTGATCCCATGATCGATGCGACCGGAAGCGTGACACTGCTGCTACAGCTCGAGAGGAAAGCGCACATGCATGCCACCTCTCGAGACGAGTACTGACTCCCCTGGGGAGAGTCCAGAAGTACCCCAAGTTCCATGTCAGCACTGGAAAGGAATCCTCAGGTTCCGGCCCCGACTCCACACAAGGTCTTTGGCCCTGGCATCGAAGGGAGAGGAATCCCAAAAGGCCCGCGAGCAACTCGCATGGGGACTGGCCAGTCCTGAGGACACCAGAGCGAGTCCCATAGGTCACCGTCATAAGACGAGAGCACCTGCCCCAACTCGAAAAAATCCAGGAGGTTCTCCACTCCAGGCTAGATGAGGCCCTTTTCCGCTGAGGCATCTCACTGATAATGACATCTAACCTCTGGAACTTCCAACAGGTACTTCACACCCTTGCTGTAACTGAATAAGAATCACGTGGGCCCCACGGGGAAATCACGTGGGCCCCACGGGGAAATCACGTGGGCCCCACGGGGAAATCACGTGGGCCCCACCCGGAAATCACGTGGGCCCCACCCGGAAATCACGTGGGCCCCACCCGGAAATCACGTGGGCCCCACCCGGAAATCACGTGGGCCCCACCCGGAAATCACGTGGGCCCCACCCGGAAATCACGTGGGCCCCACCCGGAAATCACGTGGGCCCCACCCGGAAATCACGTGGGCCCCACCCGGAAATCACGTGGGCCCCACCCGGAAATCACGTGGGGCCCACCCGGAAATCACGTGGGCCCCACCCGGAAATCACGTGGGGCCCACCCGGAAATCACGTGGGTCCCACCCGGAAATCACGTGGGCCCCACCCGGAAATCACGTGGGCCCCACCCGGAAATCACGTGGGCCCCACCCGGAAATCACGTGGGCCCCACCCGGAAATCACGTGGACTCCACCCGGAAATCACGTGGGCCAAACCCGGAAATCACGTGGGGCCCACCCGGAAATCACGTGGGCCCCACCCGGAAATCACGTGGGCCCCACCCGGAAATCACGTGGGCCCCACGGGGAAATCACGTGGGCCCCACCCGGAAATCACGTGGGCCCCACCCGGAAATCACGTGGGCCCCACCCGGAAATCACGTGGGCCCCACCCGGAAATCACGTGGGCCCCACCCGGAAACCACGTGGGCCCCACCCGGTAATCACGTGGGGCCCACCCGGAAATCACGTGGGCCCCACGGGGAAATCACGTGGGCCCCACCCGGAAATCACGTGGGCCCCAGGCGGAAATCACGTGGGCCCAACGGGGAAATCACGTGGGCCCCACGGGGAAATCACGTGGGCCCCACCCTGAAATCACGTGGGCCCCACCCGGAAATCACGTGGGCCCCACGGGGAAATCACGTGGGCCCCACGGGGAAATCACGTGGGCCCCACCCGGAAATCACGTGGGCCCCACCCGGAAATCACGTGGGCCCCACGGGGAAATTACGTGGGCCCCACGGGGAAATCACGTGGTCCCCACCCGGAAATCACGTGGGCCCCAGCCGGAAATCACGTGGGCCCCACGGGGAAATCACGTGGGCCCCACCCGGAAATCACGTGGGCCCCACCCGGAAATCACGTGGGCCCCACCCGGAAATCACGTGGGCCCCACCCGGAAATCACGTGGGCCCCACCCGGAAATCACGTGGGGGCCACCCGGAAATCACGTGGGCCCCACCCGGAAATCACGTGGGCCCCACCCGGAAATCACGTGGGCCCCACACGGAAATCACGTGGGGCCCACCCGGAAATCACGTGGGCCCCACCCGGAAATCACGTGGGCCCCACCCGGAAATCACGTGGGCCCCACCCGGAAATCACGTGGGCCCCACCCGGAAATCACGTGGGCCCCACCCGGAAATCACGTGGGGCCAACCCGGAAATCACGTGGGCCCCACCCGGAAATCACGTGGGCCCCACCCGTAAATCACGTGGGCCCCACCCGGAAATCACGTGGGCCCCACCCGGAAATCACGTGGGCCCCACGGGGAAATCACGTTGGCCCCACGGGGAAATCACGTGGGCCCCACCCGGAAATCACGTGGGCCCCACCCGGAAATCACGTGGGCCCCACCCGGAAATCACGTGGGCCCCACGGGGAAATCACGTGGGCCCCACCCGGAAATCACGTGGGCCCCACCCGGAAATCACGTGGGCCCCACCCGGAAATCACGTGGGCCCCACCCGGAAATCACGTGGGCCCCACGGGGAAATCACGTGGGCCCCACGGGGAAATCACGTGGGCCCCACCCGGAAATCACGTGGGCCCCTCCCGGAAATCACGTGGGCCCCACCCGGAAATCACGTGGGCCCCACCCGGAAATCACGTGGGCCCCACGGGGAAATCACGTGGGCCCCACCCGGAAATCACGTGGGCCCCACCCGGAAATCACGTGGGCCCCACCCGGAAATCACGTGGGCCCCACCCGGAAATCACGTGGGCCCCACCCGGAAATCACGTGGGCCCCACCCGGAAATCACGTCGGCCCCACCCGGAAATCACGTGGGCCCCAGCCGGAAATCACGTGGGCCCCACCCGGAAATCACGTGGGCCCCAGCCGGAAATCACGTGGGCCCCACCCGGAAATCACGTGGGCCCCACCCGGAAATCACGTGGGCCCCACCCGGAAATCACGTGGGCCCCACCCGGAAATCACGTGGGCCCCACCCGGAAATCACGTGGGCCCCACCCGGAAATCACGTGGGCCCCACCCGGAAATCACGTGGGCCCCACCCGGAAATCACGTGGGCCCCACCCGGAAAACACGTGGGCCACATCCGGAAATCACGTGGGCCCCAGCCGGAAATCACGTGGGCCCCACGGGGAAATCACGTGGGCCCCACCCGGAAATCACGTGGGCCCCACCCGGAAATCACGTGGGCCCCACCCGGAAATCACGTGGGCCCCACCCGGAAATCACGTGGGCCCCACCCGGAAATCACGTGGGCCCCACCCGGAAATCACGTGGGCCCCACCCGGAAATCACGAAACCACCTGCCTCAACTCGAGAAAATCCAGGAGGTTCTGCCTCCAGGCGAGATGAGGCCCATTTCCGCTGAGGCTTCTCGAGGCTAATCACACCTAACCTCTGGAACTTCCAAAAGGTCCTTCACACCCCTGCTGCAACTCAAGAAGTTCCCTGACATCCCCGTCTCCACTCTAGAGGAAGCAAGCGGTTCCCGCCCACATCCAGAAGAGCCCCGTTTCCGCCTCGAAGCTTGAGTTGAGGGATCCTTTCCCTGCTTGGTCTGGAAAGAATTGCCGGTGTTCCCGTCGCATCTCAAGAGGAGGCGCTCTCCACAGGAAAGGCGAGAGGAACTCCAGGGTCGTGTCACCATTCCCAGAGTTCCCCTGATGTCTCAGTCCATTCCAGAGGAACCTGTTTTCCCTGCACTGCCTCGACTTTCAGGATGAGGATCGACTACCACCACGGTCGCACGTGGGACAGCCCTGTGGGAAAGCCTTGTGGGAAAGCCTCCTGGAAAAGCCTCGAGGGAAAGCCACAGATCCCTTGATCCAGGCGATGGGAAGCGTCACACTGCTGCTACCGCTCTGGAGTAAAGCGCACGTACATGCCCCCATTGGAGACGAGTACTTACTCCTCTGGGGAGACTCCAGAAGTACCCCAAGATCCATGTCAGCACTGGAGAGGAATTCTCAAGTTTCCGGCCCCGACTCCACACAATTCTTAGGCCTCGACATCGACGGGAGAGGAATCCCGAGAGGCCCCCGATCAACTGGCATGGGGACTGGCCTTTCGTGAGGCCACCAGAGTGGGTCCCTGAAGTACCCGTCGTAAGTCCAGAGCACCTGCCACAATTCGAGACAATCCAGGATGTTTTGCCCTCCAGGCGAGATGATGCCCATTTCCGCTGAGGCTTCTCGAGGTTAATCACACCTACTCTCTGGAACTTCCAAAAGGTCCTTCAACCATTGCTGCGACTCAGGAAGTTCCCTGACATACCCGTCTCCACTACAGAGGAAGCACGAGGGTCCCGCCCACATCCAGAGGAGCCCCGTTTCCGCCTCGTACCTCGAGATGAGAGATCCTTTCCCTGCTTGGTCGGGAAAGAATTCCTGGCATTCCCGTCGCATCTCAAGAGGAGGTCCTCTCCACAGGAAAGGCGAGAGGAACTCCAGGGTCGTGCCACCATTCGGAGAGTCCCCCAGATGTCTCAATCCATTCCAGAGGAACCTGTTTTCCCTGCACTGCCTCGACTTTCACGCTGAGGATCGACTCCCACCACGGTGGCACGTGGGACAGCCCTGTGGGAAAGCCTCGTGGGAAAGCCTTATGGGAAATCCTCGAGGGAAAGCCACAGATCCCATGATCGACGAGAAGGGAAGTGTGACACTGCTGCTACAGCTCGGGAGGAAAGCCCACGTGAATGCTCCCTCTCGAGACGAGGACTCACTACCCTGAGGAGACTCCAGAAGTACCCCAAGATCCATGTCAGCACTGGAGAGGAATCCTCAGGTTCCGGCCCCGACTCCACACAAGGTCTTGGGCCCCGGCATCGACGAGAGAGGAATACCGAGAGGCCCGCGAGCAACTCGCATGGAGACTGGCCTTTCCTGAGGCCACCAGAGCGAGTCCCTGAGGTCCCCGTCGTAAGTCGAGAGCACCTGCCGCAACTCGAGAAAATCCAGGAGGTTTTGCCCTCCAGGCGAGATGAGGCCCATTTCCGCTGAGGCTTCTCAAGGCTAATCACATCTAAACTCTGGAACTTCCAAAAGGTCCTTCACACCTTTGCTGCAACTCAAGAAGTTCCCGGACATCCCCGTCTCCACTCTAGAGGAAGCACGAGGGTCCCGCCCACATCCAGAGGAGCCCCGTTTCGCCTCATAGCTGGAGATGAGGGATCCTTTTGCTACTTGGTCCGGAAAGAATTCTGTGAGTCCCCGTCGCATCTCAAGGGGAGGCGCTCTCCACAGGAAAGGCGAGAGGAACTCCAGGGTCGTGCCACCATTCCCAGAGTACCCCAGATGTCTCAGTCCATTACAGAGGAACCTGTTTTCCCTGCACTGCCTCGACTTTCACGCCGAGGATCGTCTCCCACCACGGTGGCACGTGGGACAGCCCTGTGGAAAGCCTCGAGGGAAAGCCACAGTTCCCTTGATGCACGTGACGGGAATCGTGACACTGCTGCTACCGCTCTGCAGGGAAGCGCACGTGCATGCCTCCTTTCGAGATGAGGACTTACTCCCCTGGGGAGACTCCAGAAGCACCCCATGATCCATGTCAGCACTTTAGAGGAATCCTCAGGTTCCGGCCACTACTCCACACAAGGTCTTAGGCCCGGCATCGACGGGAAAGGAATCCCGAGAGGCTCCCGAGTAACTCGCATGGGGACTGGCCAGTCCTAAGGCGATAAGAGCAGGTCCCTTTCGTCACCGTGGTAAGACGAGAGCACCTGCTGCATCTCGAGAAAATCCAGGAGGTTCTGCCCTCCAGGCTAGATGAGGCCCATTTCCGCTGAGGCGTTGAGGTTAATCACATCTAACCTCTAGAAAGTCCAAAGGGTCCTTCACACCCTTTCTGCAACTCAAGAAGTTCCCCGACATACCCGTCTCCACTCGAGAGGAAGCAAGAGGGCCCCGCCCACATCCAGAGGAGCCCCGTTTCCGCCTCGTAGCTCGTGATGAGGGATCCTTTGGCTGCTTGTTCGGGAAAGAATTCTGGGCATTCCTGTCGCATCTCAAGAGGAGGTGCTCTCCACAGAAAAGGCGAGAACTCCAGCGTCGTGCCACCATTCCCAGAGACCCCCAGATGTCTCAGTCCATTCCAGAGGAACCTGTTTTCCTGCACTGCCTCGACTTTCACGCCAAGGCTCGACTCCCACCACGGTGGCACGTGGGACAGCCCTGTGGGAAAGCCTCGTTGCAAAACCTCGGGGGAAAGCCTCGAGGGAAAGCCACAGATCCCTTGATCCATGCGACGGGTGCATGACATTGCTGCTACCGCTCTGGTGGAAAGCGAACGTGCATGCCCCCATTCGAGACGAGGACTTACTCCCCTGGGGAGACTCCAGAAGTACCCTAAGATCCATGTCAGCACTGGAGAGGAATCCTCAGGTTCCGACCCCGACTCCACACAAGGTCTTAGGACCCGGCATCGAAGGGAGAGGACCACGAGAGGCCCCCGAGCAACTCGCATGGGGACTGTCCTTTCCTGAGGCCACCAGAGCGGGTCCCTTAGGTCACCGTCCTAAGACGAAAGGACCTGCGGCAACTCGAGAAAATCCAGGAGGTTTTGCCCTTCAGGCTAGATGAGGCCCATTTCCGCTGAGGCCTCACGAGGCTAATCACACCTAACCTCTGGAACTTCCAAAGGTCCTTCACACCCTTGCTGCAACTCAAGAAGTTCCCCGACATACCCGCCCTAACCCTAAAGGAAGCACGAGGGTCCCGCTCACATCCAGAGGAGCCCCGTTTCCGCCTCGTAGCTCGAGATGAGGGATCCTTTCTCTGCTTGGTCTGGAAAGAATTCCCGTGTCCAATCTCAAAAGGAGGAGCTCTCCACAGGAAAGGCGAGAGGAACTCCAGGGTCTTGTCACCATTCCCAGAGTCCCCCAGATGTCTCAGTCCATTCCAGAGGAACCTGTGTTCCCTGCACTGCCTCGACTTTCATGCCAAGGATCGACTCCCACCAAGGCGGCACGTGGGACAGCCCTGTGGGAAAGCCTCGTGGGAAAGCCTCGTGGGAAAGCCTAGACAGAAAGGCGCAGATCCCTTGATCGACGCTATGGGAAGCGTGACACTGCTGCACCCGCTTTGGAGGAAAGCGAAAGTGCATGCCCCCTCTTGAGAAGAGGACTTACTGCCCTGGGGAGGCTCCAGAAGTAGCCCAAGTTCCATGTCAGCACTGGAGAGGAATCCTCATGTTCCGGGCTCTACTCCACAGAAGGTCTTAGTCCCCGGCATCAAAGGGAGAGGAATCCCAGGAGACCCCCGAGCAACTCGAATGGGGACTGAGCAGTCCTGAGGCCACCAGAGCGGGCCCTATCGTCACCGTCGTAAGATGACAGCATCTGCCGGAACTCGAGAAAATCCAGGATATTTTGCCCTCCAGGCTAGATGAGGACCATTTCCGATGAGGCGTCTCGAGGCTAATCACATCTAACATCTGGAACTTCCAAAGGGTGCTTCACAACCTTGCTGCAACTCAAGAAGTTCCCCGACAACCCGTCTCCATTCTAGAGGAAGCACGAGGGTCACGCCCACATCCAGAGGAGCCCAGTTTTCACCTCTTAGCTCGAGATGAGGGATCCTTTCGCTGCTTGGTCGGGAAAGAATTCTGGGCATTCCTGGCGCATCTCAAGAGGAGGCGCTCTCCAGAGGAAAGGCGAGAGGAACTCCAGGGTCTTGTCTCCATTCCCAGAGTCCCACATATCTTTCAGTCCATTCCAGAGGAACCTGTTTTCCCTTCACTGCCTCAACTTTCATGCCGAGGATCGACTCCCACCACGGTGGCACGTGGGACAGCCCTGTGGGAAAGCCTCGAGGGAAAGCCACAGATCCCTTGATTGACGCGACGGGAAGCGTGACACTGCTGCTACGGCACTGGAGGAAAGCGCACGTGCATGCCCCCATTCGAGATGAGGACTTACTCCCATGGGGAGACTGCAGAAATAACCCAAGATCCATGTCAGCACTGCAGAGGAATCCTCAGGTTCTGGCCCCGACTCCACACAAGGACTTAGGCCCCGGCATCGAAGGGAGAGGAACCCCGAGAGGCGCCCGAGCAACTCGCATGGGGACTGGCCTTTCCTGAGGCCACCAGAGTGGGTCACTTAGGTCACCGTCGTAAGACGAAAGTACCTGCGGCAACACGAGAAAATCCAGGAGGTTTTGCCCTTCAGGCTAGATGAGGCCCATTTCCGCTGAGGCGTCACGAGGCTAATCACACTTAACCTGTGGAACTTCCAAAGGTCCTTCACACCCTTGCTGCAACTCAAGAAGTTCCCCGACATACCCGGCCTAACTCTCAAGGAAGCACGACGGTCCCGCCCACATCCAGAGGAGCCCCGTTTCCGCCTCGTAGCTCGAGATGAGGGATTCTTTCTCTGCTTGGTCTGGAAAGAATTCCCGGCGTACCTGTCGAATCTCAAAAGGAGGCACTCTCCACAGGAAAGGCGAGAGGAACTCCAGGGTCTTGTCACCATTCCCAGAGACCCCAGATGTCTCAGTCCATTCCAGAGGAACCTGTGTTACCTGCACTGCCTCGACTTTCATGCCGAGGATCGACTCCCACCAAGGTGGCACGTGGGACAGCCCTGTGGGAAAGCCTCGTGGGAAAGCCTCGTGGGAAAGCCTGGAGGGAAAGCCACAGATCCCTTGATCCACGCGCCGGGAAGCGCGACACTGCTGCTACCGCTCTGGAGGAAACCGCAGGTGCATGCCCCCATTCGAGACGAGGACTTACTCCCCTGAGGAGACTCCAGAAGTACCCCAAGAACCAAGTCAGCACTGGAGAGGAATCCTCAGGTTCCCGCCCCGACTCCACACAATGTCTTAGGCCCTGGCATCGAAGGGAGAAGAATCCCAGAGGCCCGCGAGCAACTCACTGGGGGACTGGCCAGTCCCGAGGCCACCAGAGCGGGTCCCTGAGGTCCCTGTCTTAAGTCGAGAGCACCTGCCACAACTCGAGAAAATCCAGGAGGTTTTGCCCTCCAGGCGAGATGAGGCCCATTTCCACTGAGGCTTCACGAGGCTAATCACACCTAACCTCTGGAACTTCCAAAAGGTCCTTCACACCCTTGCTGCAGCTCAAGAAGTTCCCCGACATACCCGTCTCCACTCGAGAGGAAGCACGAGGGTCCCGCCCACATCCAGAGGAGCCCCGTTTCCGCCTCTTAGCTGGAGATGAGGGATCCTTTCGCTGCTTTGTCGGGAAAGAATTCTGGACGTTCCCGTCACATCTCAAGAGGAGGCGTTCTCCACAGGAAGGCGAGAGGAACTCAAGGGTCGTGCCACCATCCCAGAGTCCCCCAGGTGTCTCAGTCCATTCCAGAGGAACCTGTTTTCCCTGACTTCCTCGACTATCATGGCGAGGATCGACTCCCACCACGATGGCACCTGGGACAGCCCTGTGGGAAAGCCTCGTGGGAAAGCATCGAGGGAAAGCCACAGATCTCTTGATCCACGCGATGGGAAGCGTGACACTGCTGCTACCGCTCTGGAGGAAAGCGCTCGTGCATGCCCCCATTCAAGATGAGGACTGACTCCCCTGGGGAGACTCCAGAAGTACCCCAAGATCCATGTCAGCACTGGAGAGGAATCCTCAGGTTCTGGGCCCGACTCCACAAAAGGTCTTAGGCCCAGGCATTGACGAGAAAGGAATCCAGGAGGCCCATGAGCATCGATTGGGGACTGGCCAAACCTGAGGCCACCAGAGCGGGTCCCTAAGGTAACCGTCGTAAGACGGGAGAACCTGCTGCAACTCGAGAAAATCCAGGAGGTTCTCCCCTCCAGGCTTGATGAGGCCCATTTCTGATGAGGCATCTCTAGGCTAATCACATCTAACCTCTGGAACTTCCAAAGGGTGCTTCACAACCTTGCTGCAACTCAAGAAGTTCCCTGACATACCCGGCTCCACTCTAGAGGAAGCACGAGTGTCCTGCAAACATCCAGAGGAGCCCCGTTTCCGCCTCGTAGCTCGAGATGAGGGATCCTTTCGCTGCTTGGTCGGGAAAGAATTCCCGGCGTTCCCGTCCCATCTCAACAGGAGGCCCTCTCCACAGGAAAGGCGAGAGGAACTCCAGTGTCGTGCCACCAATCCAAGAGTCCCCCAGAATTCTCAGTCCATTCCAGAGGAACCTGTTTTCCCTGCACTGCGTCGACTTTCACGCCGAGGATCGAATCACACCACGGTGGCAAGAGGGACAGCCCTGTGGGAAAGCCTCGTGGGAAAGCCTCGTGGGAAAGCCTCGAGGGAAAGCCACAGATCCCTTGATCCAGGCGATGGGAAGCGTGACACTACTGCTACAGCTCTGGAGGAAAGCGCACGTGCATGCCCCCATTCGAGACGAGGAGTTACTCCCCTGGGGAGACTCCAGAAGTACCCAAGAACCATGTGAGCACTGGAGAGGAATCCTCAGGTTCCGGACCTGACACCACTCAAGGTCAAAGGCCCCGTCATCAAAGGGAGAGGAATCCCGAGAGGCCCCCGAGCAACTCGCATGTGGACTGGCCTTTCCTGAGGCCACCAGAGCGGGTCCCTGAGGTCCCCGTTGTAAATCGAGAGCACCTGCCGCAACTCGAGAAAATCAAGGAGGTTTTAACCTCCCGGCGAGATGAGACCCATTTCCGCTGAGGCTTCTCAAAGCTAATCACACCTAACCTCTGGAACTTCCAAAAGGTCCTTCACACCCTTACTGCTACTCAAGAAGTTGCCTGACATACCCGTCTCCACTCTAGAGGAAGCACGAGGGTCCCGGGCATATGCAGAGGAGCCCCGTTTCCGCCTCGTAGCTCGAGATGAGGGACATTTCGCCTCTTTGTCGGGAAAGAGTTCCCGGCATTCCCCTCTCACCTCAAGAGGAGGCGCTCTCCACAGGAAAGGCGAGAGGAACTCCAGGGTCGTGCTACCATTCCAAGAGTCCCCCAGATGTCTCAGTCCATACCAGAGGAACCTGTTTTCCCTGCAATGAGTCGACTTTCACGCCGAGGATTGACTCCCACCACGGGGGCACGTGGGACAGCCCTGTGGGAAAGCGTCGTGCAAAAGCCTCGAGGGAAAGCCAAAGATCCCTTGATCCAGGCGTTGGGAAGCGTGACACAGCTGCTACCGCTCTGGAGGAAAGAGCACGTGCATGCCCCCATCCGAGACGAGGACTTACTCCCCTGGGGAGACTCGAGAAGTACCCCAAGATCCATGTCAGCACTGGAGAGGAATCCTCAGGTTCTGGCCCGGCCTCCACACAAGGTTTAAGGCCCCGGCATCGAAGGGAGAGGAATCCCAAAAGGCCCGCAAGCAACTCGCATGGGGACTGGCCTTTCCTGAGGCCACCAGAGCGGGTCCCATAGGTCACCATCGTAAGTGGAGAGCACCTGCCGCAACTCGTGAAAATCCAGGAGGTTCTCCCCTCCAGGCTAGATGAGGCCCATTTCCACTGAGGATTCTCGAGGCTAATCACACCTAACCTCTGGAACTTATTAAAGGTCCTTCAAAGCCCTGCTGCAACTCAAGAAGTTTCCCGACATACTCGTCTCCACTCGAGAGGAAGCACGAGGGTCCCGCCCACATCCAGAGGAGCCCCGTTTCCGCCTCGTAGCTCGAGATGAGGGATCCCTTCCCTGCTTGTTAGGGAAAAAATTCCCTGCGTTCCCGTCGCATCTCAAGAGGAGGCATTCTCCACAGGAAAGGCGAGAGGAATTCCAGGGTCCTGCCTCCATTCCAAGAGTCCCCCAGATGTCTCAGTCCATTCCAGAGGAACCTGTTTTCCCTGCACTGCATCGACTTCCACGCCGAGGATCGACGCACAGCACGGTGGCACGTGGGAAAGCGCTGTGGGTAAGACTCATGGAAAGCCTCGTGGGAAAGAGTCTAGGGAAAGCCACAGATCCCTTGATCCACCCTACAGGAAGCGTGACACTGTTGCTACAACTCGGGAGGAAAGCGCACGTGCATGCCCCCTCTCGAGACGAGGACTGACTCCCTGGGGGAGACTCCCGAAGTACCCCAAGACCAATGTCAGCACTGGAGAGGAATCCTCAGGTTCCGGCCATGACTACCAACAATGTCTTGGGCCCCAGCATGGACGGGAGAGGCATCCCGAGAGGCCCCCTACTAATTCGCATGGGGACTGGATTTCCTGAGGCCACCAGAGCGGGTCCCTAAGGTCCCCATCGTAAGTCGAGAGCACCTGCCGCAACTCGAGAAAATCCAGGAGGTTTTGCCCTCCAGGCGAGATGAGGCCCATTTCCGCTGAGGCTTCTCCAGGCTAATCACACCGAACCTCTGGAACTTCCAAAAGGACCTTCACACAGTTGCTGCAACACAAGAAGTTCCCCAACTACCCATCTCCACTCTAGAGGAAACACGATGGTCCCGCCCACATCGAGAGGAGCCCCGTTGCCGCATCGTAGTTCCCGATGAGGGATCCTTTCCCTGCTTGGTTGGGAAAGAATTCTGGGCGTTACAGTCGCATCTCAATAGGAGGCGCTCTCCATAGGAAAGGCGAGAGGAACTCCAGGGTCGTTCCACCATTCCCAGAGTCTTCTAGATGTCCCAGTACAGTCCAGAGGAAACTGTTTTCGACTCACACCACGGTGGCACGTGGGACGGCCCTGAGGGATAGCCTTGTGGGAAAGCCTCGTGGGAAAGCCTCATGGGAAATCCTCAGGGGAAAGACAAAGATCCCATGATCGACGCGACGGGAAGGGTGACACTGCTGCTACCGCTCTGGAGGAAAGCGCACGTGCATGCCTCCATTCGAGACGCGGACTTAGTCCCCTGGGGAGACTCCAGAAGTACCCCAAGATCCATGTCAGCACTGGAGAGGAATCCTCACGTTCCGGCCCCGACTCCACACAAGGTCTTAGGCCCCGGCATCGAAGTGAGAGGAATCCCGAGAGGCCTCCTAGTAACTCGCATGGGGACTGGCCTTTCCTGAGGCCACCAGAGGGGGTCCCTGAGGTCCCCGTCCTAAGTGGAGAGAACCTGCCAGAACTAGAGAAAATCCAGGAGGTTTTGACCTCCAGGCGAGATGAGGCCCAATTCCGCTGAGGCTTCTCGAGGCTAATCACACCAAACCTCTGGAACTTCCAAAAGGTCCTTCACACCCTTACTGCAACTCAAAAAGTTCCCCGACATACCCGTTCCTCTTCCCATTCTGCCATAATTGTGATGACATCTGCATATCTAAGTTTATTGCTATTTCTTCCGGGAATCTTGATTCCAGCTCACGTATCTTCCATCCCAGCATTTTTCATGATGTAGTCTGCATATAAGTTAATAAAACAGGGTGACAATATACAGCCTTGACATACTCCTTTTCCTTTTTGGAACCAGTCTGTTGTTCCATGTCCTGCTCTAACCTTCATACAGATTTCTCAAGAGGCAGGTTAGGTGGTCTAGTATTCCCTTCTCTTTCAGAATTGTGGCTAAAACAGCAGTATAAGGACCTTTCCGATGTCAGGCCAAGGAATTGTGTTTCCAGTCATTGAGCCACACCTGATCACTGAGCACAAATTCATGAATCTGTTCCTCAAGGGGGAATGATATTTTTTTTTACACAAACTTAGTTACCTGATTTATTACCTTACCTAATTGTTCCAGCTGCTGTGAAATCCCACCTGCTTACTTGTGGCAAATCTGCTAACACCTGCCTCATTGTGGGGTGGGGGGTTCTCCCATCGAAAATTTCATAAGGACAACAACTATGGGAACGTGCAGTTACCCGTAATATGAGTAAGTCTGCCAGAAGCAAGCCCATCCATGTACAGTCAGTCTCTATGATCCATTTTGAAAGAGTCTCTTGAAGAGTTTGGTTGTTTCTTTCCACCATTCCAGAACACAGGGGCCTATATGCTGTATGTAATTTCCACTGATATTTAGAGCTTCACATACCTGTTAATTAACGCGGCTACAAAGACAGGGCCATTGTCGGATTCTATACTGGTTGGAAACCCAAGTCTGTGAATTATTTCTCAAATCAGCGAGCTACTTCATTTTCTTTTTCAGATCAGGTAGTGAAGGCCTCTGCCCAACCAGAGAAGGTACCTACTATTCTAGTAAGTAATGATAACAGGTGACTGCCTTTGCTTCCCTGAAGGGACACTCGCTTTCCCTGCATCCTGAGAACTCCACGTCTCAGCCAGTTGGAAAAGCGCTTCTTGGAGGTCATTATTCAGGGGCAATTTCCCCTGGAGCCCAGGGCCATAGGGAGCGGCTCCACACTCCCAGGGAAAGGCAGAGCCACAGCCACACATCTGTCCCATCCCCTTTGCTCTGTAGGAGAGCTCTAGTGAGCCTAGGTCTGTCAGGAAAGTTCTTGGCTCCTATGGGGACACATTCTATGTGTGAAACTGCATACAGGACCGAGGGGCCACAGGGCGCCTGTTTCTCTCGGGGCCGGAGGGGTGGGGGGCCTGAAGCAGTGCGGCCCAGCAACAGCTTCCACATCCATCCAATTGCTCTTTTCTTACCTCTGATAGAACTAGCTTTGTTCCAGCCTTTGGCAATTTGGAGGCAAGCGGGCCCCACTTCCTCCCCAAGGAGGCATGGGACCTACTTTGAGTGGAAAGGCCCCTCACGGAGCTGAACCCAGGAAGGCACCCAGTCATGTCTGACACATTGCTGCATCCTGCTTCTTCATGAGCAATACCGCGGTGCTGCCTCTGGAATATCGGTCCTCTGAGCAGACCTGGAGGTCTCCCCTTGAAGAAGCTAACCAGTTTCTTCCAAATACAGGCTTGCAAACACACACTGGGTGGCTGCCTCTTCTTCCCTGAAGGACGATCACTTTCCCCACATCCTGTGAACTCTGCATCCCAGCCTGCTGGAAAAGCGCTTCTTGGAGGTCATTTTTCAGGGACAATTTTCCCTGGAGCCCGGGGCTGTAGGCAGGGCCCCATGCTCGCTGGGAAAGGCAGAGTCACATCCACAGTCTGTTCTATCCCTTTTGCCCTGTAGGAGAGCTCTAGTGAGCCTAGGTCTGTCAGGAAAATTCTTGGCTCCTATGGGGACACACCCTGTGTGTTAACCTGCATATCGGACCTAGGGGCCACAGGGCGCCCGTTCCTCTCGGGGGGGACCCTGAAGTGGTGCGGCCCAACAACAGCCTGAACATGCATCCAATTGTTCTTTTCTTCCTTCTGATAGAGCTAGCTTTGCTTCTCACTTTGGCATTTCGGATGCCAGGGGCAGCCCCACCGCTGTTGTCCTGGGGTCTATTGGAGGTTCCAGCTCTATTGGACCCCAGCATGGCACCCGACCCCCTCAGACACACTCCCGCAGCCTCCTTCCCCATGGGCAGGACTGTTCTGACCTAGGAATGTGTTCCCAAGGCTCAGAAAATGCAGGGAGACACACGGCCCTGACTCTGGAACTGAGGCCGTTGGAGCAGGCCTGGAGGTCTGACGTCTGAGACGCAAACACTTGCTGCAAGATACAGGTGTGAAAACACACTCTCTGGGGCTGCCTTTCCTTCCTCCAAGGAAGATAGCTTTTCCAGTCTCCTCCGTGCTGAGTCATACAAGGCTGGAAAGGTCTGGCTTAGAGGGCATTTCTCAGCGGCAATGGCCCCTGAGGCCCTGCACCCAGGGAGGGATCCTACCCTCCCAGGGGAAGTCAAAGCAACCTCCAAACAGCTGTTCTATCATGTTTCCTCTGCAGGAGGGAGCTAGTGAGCCCAGGTCTGTCTGGAACGTTCTTGGATCCTGCGGGGAAATCATCCTGGGAGCCCACCTGGATACCAGTCGTAGGGGCTAACATTTGCATTTTTCTTCCTTGGAGCCCTAACGCAGTACAGCCTAGCAACTGCTTGAAAATCCATCCTGTTGCTGTTTTCTTCCCTCTGACAGAGCGAGCTTTGCTCCCCACTTTGGGATTTCAGAAGCAAGGTGGTGGCCTGCAACTCCTTGCCTGGGGTCCATTGGAGGTGCAAGGTGCCCTCGACCAGGTGACCCCAGCATGGCACCTGGCCCCCTCAGACACACTCCCGCAGCCTGCTTCCCCATGGGCAGGACTGCTCTCACCTAGGAATGTGTTTGCGAGGCCAGGAAACTGCAGGGAGACACAAGGCCCTGATTCTGGAATGGAGTCTGTTGGAGCAGGCCTGCAGGTCTTATGTCTAACAAGCCAAACACTTGCTGCAAGATACAGGCCTGAAAACACACTCTTGGGCTGCCTTTCCTTCCTCCAAGGAAGAGAGTTTTCTCAGCCTCCTGTGGGCTGAGAGTCACACAGGGCTGAAAAGCACTTACTGGGAGATGAGTTTTCATTGGCCATGGCCCCTGAGGCCCTGTGCTCAGGGAGGGCTCCCTCCCTCCCAGGGAAAGTCAAAGGAAGCTCCAAACGGCTGTTCAATCATGTTTCTGAGAGAGTCATTGCCAAGGCAGGTTTATAAGAAGTTCAAGGGTCCCCAAGGAGAGAGGGGTCTAGAATTCTCAAGGAGGAAGAAAGGACACACTTTTTTTTCCCTCTACATTCCTTAGGATTATATAACAATCATGCATCCTTCTTGAGGACGGTCTCTGGAAAAACCTTCTGGCTAATCCTGTTATCTTAAAATGTAAATTATGGGAGTAGGTCTAGTGAGTCTTTACAACCTCCACACATTCTTTTGTTCATTGTAATAACTTATTGGAGAGTATATAACTCCATTACTAACGCTAGCAAGGGGGTACGCTTTCTGCCCCTTGTGATGTCTCTGTCAGAAGCTTTCTCTATCTCCTTTCTACTTGAATAAAACTCGATTGCACAAAAGCTCTGAGCAATCAAGCCTCATCTTGGGCCCTGGATTGAATTCTTCTCCTCCATGAGCCAAGAATCCCAGCATCTTTTCGTGGTTCAGCAACAATATTTCATTTCCTCTGCAGGAGAGAGCTAGTGAGCTTAGGTCTGTCTGGAACATTCTTGGATCCTGTGGGGAAAATATCCTGTGCACACATCTGGATACTGGGCCTAGAGGCCAAAATTCGCATTTCTTTCCCGCGGAGCCCTCACGTGGTGTGACTTAGCAACCGCTTGAAAATCCATCCCATTGCCGTTTTCCTCCTTCTGACAGAGCTAGCTTTGTTCCCTGCTTTGGGATATCTCAACCGAGGGGCCGGTCCATAGCTACTCGCCTGGGGCCCATTGGATGTGCAAGGTGCCCTCGACTAGGTGACCCTAGCATGGCACTCAGCCCGCTCAGACACACTCCCGAGGCTTCTTTCTCACGGGAAGCACTGCTCCAACCTAGGAATGTGTCTGCAATGCTTGGAAAGTGCAGTGAGACACACAGCCCTGACTCTGGAATTGAGGCCCTCAGAGCAAGCCTGCAGCTCTGATGTCTGAGAAGCAAAACACTTGCTGCAAAGAGAGGCCTGAAAACACACTCTCTGTGGATGACTTTCCTTCTTCTAAGGAAGACAGTTTTCCCAGTCTCCTGCTTCCTGCATGTCACACAGCTGGAATGCGCTTGCTTGGATGTCGTGATTCAGTGGCAATGACCCCTGAGGCCCTTTGCCCAGGGAGGGCTCCCACACTCATAGGCAAATCAAAGCAACTTCCAAGTGAGTCAGCTCTTCACATCAAGTGGCCAAAGTATTGGAGTTTCAGGTTCAGTATTAGTCCTTCCAATGGATATTCAGACCTGATTTCCTTTAGGATGGAGTGGGTGCGTCTCCTTGTAGTCTAAGCGACCTACAAGCATCTTCTCCAACACCACAGTTCAAAAGCATCAAATTTTCAGCTGTCACTTTCTTTATAGTACATCTTTCATATCCATCCATGACATATGGAAAAACCATAGCCTTGACCGGATGGATCTTTGTTGGCAAAGCAACGTCTCGGCTTTTTAATATGCTGTCTAGTTTGGTCATCACTTTTCTTCCAAGTCATAAATATGTTTTAAGTTCATGGAGGCAGCCATCACCTGCAGTGATTTCCAAGCCCCAAAAATAGTCTGCTGCTGTTTCCAATGTTTTCCCATCTATTTGCCATGAAGTGATGAGACTGGATGCAATGATTTTAGTTTTCTGAATGCTGAGCTTTAAGCTAACTTTTTCACTCTCCTCTTTCACTTTCATCAGGAGACTCTTTAGCTCTTCTTCACTTTCTGCCATAAGGGTGGTGTCATCTGAATATCTGAGATTATTGATATTTCTCCCAGCAACCTTGATTCCAGCGTGTGCTTCCTCCAGCCCAGTGTTTCTCATGCTGTACTCTGCATATAAGTTAAATAAGCAGGGTGACAATATACAGCCTTGACATGTTCCTTTTCCTATTTAGAACCAGTCTGTTGTTCCATGTCCAGTTCGAACTGTTTCTTCCTGACCTGCATACAGGTTTCTCAAGAGACAGGTCAGGTGGTCTGGTATTCCCATCTCTTTCAGAATTTTTCCCAGTTTCTTGTGATCCACACAGTCAAAGGCTTTGGCATTGTCAATAAAGCAGAAATAGATTTTTTTTTTCTGGAACTCTCTTGCTTTTTCAATGAGCCAGTGGATGTTGGCAATTTGATCTCTGGTTTCTCTGCATTTTTTAAATCCCTCTTGAACATCTGGAAGTTCACAGTTCATGTGAACTTGGAGAATTTTGAACATTACTTTACTAGTGTGTGAGATGAGTGCAATTGTGCAGCTGCTTGAATATTCTTTGTCATTGCCTTTCTTTGGGATTGGAATGAAAACTGACCTAATGACTAGATGTTTTCAATTGCATATGCTGAAAGAACTGGCTGTGCAGTTCTGAAGAAAAAAAAATCATTTTAACCCATTTTCTCTGAAGTGCAAGGCATATCATGGCCATCCCTGAATCATAAAGTCACCTTTTCTTTATGTAGTCATAGTTTCATGCCTAAATTATAGGCCAACTCGTGCTCAACTTGACTCTGATGTCAGGGGCAGATCAACTGATAAAAAGCTTGGATTGTCCCTCTGGAGGAAAGTGAGATCTTGGTCCCACGAGAAGAATCTGAAGGGTTAAGGGAACTTGCAAGAGTGGGGAAAGCTTAGTCCATCCTACATGTACCAAAATCTTAAATAAGGCTTATTTACTTTACCGAAGTAAAAAAAAAAAAACAGATGATGAAAACAATTATAAATCAATGAAAGGTAGAGAAACTCATAGTCTGTGATCAAAAATTGCATTCTAAGAAAACTTTGTTCTCTTAACCTAGAGAGGAGACTAAATTGCATCTGGTACCAGCTTACCAGAAGACAAGCAAACAAACAAACAAATTATCAGTAAGCTTAAAAAAAGTATTTTCCATATATCTTGAAGTAGCAGTATTTCTGCAAAGGCATCAGTGTGAAACCATAGAGGACATGGTTAAAACCTGATGAAATAGAAATTGACAATGTCATCTGGTCACTGCTGCGACTTGAAATGCTTTAATATGATAACTAGAATTATAACTGACAGCATTTGACCAGGACATATCAGATTTTCACGGATGTCACATAATTTCTAGGATATCTATATTAGGAACTGAAGGAATCTTTGAACCTAGGAAAGAAAACAACAGTCTCAAAGGCCCTTGCTGAGTCATCTATCAGCAAGGAATGTCTTTGCAAGGATCGCAAAGTGAAGGGAAAATACACCGACCTGCCTCTGCAACTTCGGTCCTCTGAGCAGATCTGGAGGTCTCCCTTTGTATAAGCTAACCTGTTCCTTCCAAATAGAGGTTTGCAACACAAAACAAGTGGCCGCCTATTCTTCCCCGAAGGAGGCTCTCTTTCCCCACATCCTGCGAACTCCCTTTCCCAGCCTCCTGGAAAAGTGCTTCTTGCAGTTCCTTTCAGAAAATCCTATGGACAGAGAAGCCTGGTAGGCTGCAGTCCATGGGGTCGCTGAGGGTCGGACACGACTGAGCGACTGCACTTTCATTTTCACTTTCATGCATTGGAGAAGGCAATGGCAACCCACTTACTGTTCTTGCCTGGAGAATCCCAGGGACGGGGGAGCCTAGTGGGCTACCGTCTATGGCGTCGCACAGAGTCGAACACGACTGAAGCAACTTAGCAGCAGCAGCAGCAGCAGCAGCAGCAGCAGCAGCAGCAGTTCCTTTCTTAGGGGCAGTTATCCCTGAGATTGGGACCTGGAAAGGCAGAGCCACCTCCACACACACATCTTTTCTGTCCCCTTTCCTCTGGAGGAGAGCTCTAGTGAGCCTAGGTCTGTCAGGAAAATTCTTGGCTTTGACGGGATCACACCCAGTGTGTGAACCTGCATACCCGACCTAGGGGCCACAGGGCACCTGTTTTGCTCGAGTGGGTCCTGGAGGGGTGCAGCATAGCAAGAGCTTAAAAATCCATCCAATTTGTCTTTCTTTTACCTCGGAGAGAACGAGTTTGCTCCACCTCCACCCTTTGGCAGTGTGGAGGGAAGAGGGCACAACCCTCTCCCAAAGGGGACATAGGGCCTACCAGGAGAGAAAGGCCCCTTGAGGAGCTGAGCCCAGGTAGGCAGCCAGTGATGTCAAGCACACTCCCGCTGCTTGCTTCTTCATGGGCACTCCGACAATCTGCTAGGAATGTCTTGGCAAGGATCTCAAAGGGAAGGGGAGATACATGGCCCTGTCTCTGGAACTTCAGTCCTCTGAGCAGATCTGGAGGTCTTGAGTTGTATAAGCAAACCTGTTCCTTCCAAATAGAGGCTTGCAAACACACCCCCGGTGGTTGCCTCTTCTTCCCCGAAGAAGTCTTTCTTTCCCCACATGCTGCGAACTCCCTGTCCCAACCTCCAAGATTAGCACTTCTTGCCATTCCTTTCTTAGAGGCAGTTATCCCTGAGCTTGGGGCTGTAGGGAGTAGCCCCACACTCATAGGGAAAGGCAAAGACTCCTCCATACATCTCCTCTATCCCCTTTGCTCTGGAGGAGAGCTTTAGTGAGCCTAGGTCTTTCAGGAAAATTGTTGGCTTGGACAGGATCTCACCCTGTTTGTGAACCTGCATACCCAACCGGGGGCCACAGAGCACCTGTTTCAGTAAAGTGGGCCCTGAAAGGGTGCAGCCTAGCAAGAGCTTGAAAATCCATTCAGTTGCTGTTTTTGTACCTCTGACAGAGCGAGCTTTGCTCCACCCTTTGGCAGTGTGAGAAAAGAGGCATGACACCCTCCCCAAGGGGACAAGTGGACTACTTCAAGAGGAAAGGCCCCTTGTGGAGTTGAGGCACACAGTCGTGTCAAACACACTCCCACTGCTTGCTTCTTCATGGGCACTCCCGCTATCAGCTAGGAATGTCTTTGCAGTGATCACAAAGGGAAGGGGAGATACACGGCCCTGCCTCTGGACCTCCGCTGCTCTGAGCAAATCTGGTCTCCCCTTGTTGGTCAAGTTCAAGTTCAAGGTCAAGGTCAAGTTCAAGGTCAAAGTCAAGTCCAAGGTCAAGGTCAAAGTCAAGGTCAAGGTCAAGTTTAAGTTTAAGGGCAAGGACAATGTAAGGGCAAGGACAAGGTAAGGCCAAGGACAAGGCCTAGGGAAGGCCAAGCCCAAGGCCAAGGGCAAGGGCAAGGGCAACGCCAAGGGTAAGGCCAAGGCCCAGGCCAGGGCCAAGGCCAAGGCCGACAAAGCGAAGCCCAAACCCCGTAACGCCTGACAGAAGGCAGAAGGCACTAGGCCCCTGTGCAGAGGAAGCCACTGAAGGCGGCAAGGCCACAGAGCTCCCCGATTCCGTTCCCACAGGAAGATGTAAGGATAAAGGGCCTCATCCCAGCACAGCACCCGCTCCCACCGGACCCCGCCCCCCGCAGACTCGTGGAAAAGCCTCGTGGGAAATCCTCAAGGGAAAGCCACTGATCCCATGATCGATGCGACCGGAAGCGTGACACTGCTGCTACAGCTCGAGAGGAAAGCGCACATGCATGCCACCTCTCGAGACGAGTACTGACTCCCCTGGGGAGAGTCCAGAAGTACCCCAAGTTCCATGTCAGCACTGGAAAGGAATCCTCAGGTTCCGGCCCCGACTCCACACAAGGTCTTTGGCCCTGGCATCGAAGGGAGAGGAATCCCAAAAGGCCCGCGAGCAACTCGCATGGGGACTGGCCAGTCCTGAGGACACCAGAGCGAGTCCCATAGGTCACCGTCATAAGACGAGAGCACCTGCCCCAACTCGAAAAAATCCAGGAGGTTCTCCACTCCAGGCTAGATGAGGCCCTTTTCCGCTGAGGCATCTCACTGATAATGACATCTAACCTCTGGAACTTCCAACAGGTACTTCACACCCTTGCTGTAACTGAATAAGAATCACGTGGGCCCCACGGGGAAATCACGTGGGCCCCACGGGGAAATCACGTGGGCCCCACGGGGAAATCACGTGGGCCCCACCCGGAAATCACGTGGGCCCCACGGGGAAATCACGTGGGCCCCACCCGGAAATCACGTGGGCCCCACCCGGAAATCACGTGGGCCCCACCCGGAAATCACGTGGGCCCCACGGGGAAATCACGTGGGCCCCACCCGGAAATCACGTGGGCCCCACCCGGAAATCACGTGGGCCCCACGGGGAAATCACGTGGGCCCCACCCGGAAATCACGTGGGCCCCACCCGGAAATCACGTGGGCCCCACCCGGAAATCACGTGGGCCCCACGGGGAAATCACGTGGGCCCCACGGGGAAATCACGTGGGCCCCACCAGGAAATCACGTGGGCCCCACCAGGAAATCACGTGGGGCCCACCCGGAAATCACGTGGGCCCCACCCGGAAATCACGTGGGCCCCACCCGGAAATCACGTGGGCCCCACCCGGATATCACGTGGGCCCCACCCGGAAATCACGTGGGGCCCACCCGGAAATCACGTGGGCCCCACCCGGAAATCACGTGGGCCCCACCCGGAAATCACGTGGGCCCCACCCGGAAATCACGTGGGCCCCACCCAGAAATCACGTGGGCCCCACCCGGAAATCACGTGGGCCCCACCCGGAAATCACGTGGGGCCCACCCGGAAATCACGTGGGCCCCACCCGGAAATCACGTGGGCCCCACCCGGAAATCACGTGGGCCCCACCCGGAAATCACGTGGGCCCCACGGGGAAATCTCGTGGGCCCCACCCGGAAATCACGTGGGCCCCACCCGGAAATCACGTGGGCCCCACCCGGAAATCACGTGGGCCCCACCCGGAAATCACGTGGGCCCCACCCGGAAATCACGTGGGCCCCACCCGGAAATCACGTGGGCCCCACCCGGAAATCACGTGGGCCCCACCCGGAAATCACGTGGGCCCCACCAGGAAATCACGTGGGCCCCACCCGGAAATCACGTGGGCCCCACCCGGAAATCACGTGGGCCCCACGGGGAAATCACGTGGGCCCCACCCGGAAATCACGTGGGCCCCACCCGGAAATCACGTGGGCCCCACCCGGAAATCACGTGGGCCCCACCCGGAAATCACGGGGGCCCCACCCGGAAATCACGTGGGCCCCACCCGGAAATCACGTGGGCCCCACCCGGAAATCACGTGGGCCCCACCCGGAAATCACGTGGGCCCCACCCGGAAATCACGTGGGCCCCACCCGGAAATCCCGTGCGACCCACCCGGAAATCACGTGGGCCCCACGGGGAAATCACGTGGGCCCCACCCGGAAATCACGTGGGCCCCACCCGGAAATCACGTGGGCCACAGCCGGAAATCACGTGGGCCCCACCCGGAAATCACGTGGGCCCCACCCGGAAATCACGTGGGCCCCACCCGGAAATCACGTGGGCCCCACCCGGAAATCACGTGGGCCCCACGGGGAAATCACGTGGGCCTCACGGGGAAATCACGTGGGCCCCACCCGGTAATCACGTGGGCCCCACGGGGAAATCCCATGGGCCCCACCCGGAAATCACGTGGGCCCCACGGGGAAATCACGTGGGCCCCACCCGGAAATCACGTGGGCCCCACGGGGAAATCACGTGGGCCCCACCCGGAAATCACGTGGGCCCCACCCGGAAATCACGTGGGCCCCACCCGGAAATCACGTGGGCCCCACCCGGAAATCACGTGGGCCCCACGGGGAAATCACGTGGGCCCCACCCGGAAATCACGTGGGCCCCACCCGGAAATCACGTGGGCCCCACCCGGAAATCACGTGGGCCCCACCCGGAAATCACGTGGGCCACACCCGGAAATCACGTGGGGCCCACCCGGAAATCACGTGGGCCCCACCCGGAAATCACGTGGGCCCCACCCGGAAATCACGTGGGCCCCACCCGGAAATCACGTGGGCCCCACCCGGTAATCACGTGGGGCCCACCCGGAAATCACGTGGGCCCCACGGGGAAATCACGTGGGCCCCACCCGGAAATCACGTGGGCCCCACCCGGAAATCACGTGGGCCCCACGGGGAAATCACGTGGGCCCAACGGGGAAATCACGTGGGCCCCACGGGGAAATCACGTGGGCCCCACCCTGAAATCACGTGGGCCCCACCCGGAAATCACGTGGGCCCCACGGGGAAATCACGTGGGCCCCACGGGGAAATCACGTGGGCCCCACCCGGAAATCACGTGGGCCCCACCCGGAAATCACGTGGGCCCCACCCGGAAATCACGTGGGCCCCACCCGGAAATCACGTGGGCCCCACCCGGAAATCACGTGGGCCCCACCCGGAAATCACGTGTGCCCCACCCGGAAATCACGTGGGCCCCACCCGGAAATCACGTGGGCCCCACCCGGAAATCACGTGGGCCCCAGCCGGAAATCACGTGGGCCCCACGGGGAAATCACGTGGGCCCCACGGGGAAATCACGTGGGCCCCACCCGGAAATCACGTGGGCCCCACCCGGAAATCACGTGGGCCCCACCCGGAAATCACGTGGGCCCCACCCGGAAATCACGTGGGCCCCAGCCGGAAATCACGTGGGCCCCACCCGGAAATCACGTGGGCCCCACCCGGAAATCACGTGGGCCCCACCCGGAAATCACGTGGGCCCCACCCGGAAATCACGTGGGCCCCACCCGGAAATCACGAGGGCCCCAGCCGGAAATCACGTGGGCCCCACGGGGAAATCACGTGGGCCCCACGGGGAAATCACGTGGGCCCCACCCGGAAATCACGTGGGCCCCACCCGGAAATCACGTGGGCCCCACCCGGAAATCACGTGGGCCCCACCCGGAAATCACGTGGGCCCCACCCGGAAATCACGTGGGCCCCACCCGGAAATCACGTGGGCCCCACCCGGAAATCACGTGGGCCCCACACGGAAATCACGTGGGGCCCAACCGGAAATCACGTGGGCCCCACCCGGAAATCACGTGGGCCCCACCCGGAAATCACGTGGGCCCCACCCGGAAATCACGTGGGCCCCATGGGGAAATCACGTGGGCTCCACGGGGAAATCACGTGGGCCCCACCCGGAAATCACGTGGGGCCCACCCGGAAATCACGTGGGCCCCACGGGGAAATCACGTGGGCCCCACGGGGAAATCACGTGGGCACCACCCGGAAATCACGTGGGCCCCAGCCGGAAATCACGTGGGCCCCACCCGGAAATCACGTGGGCCCCAGCCGGAAATCACGTGGGCCCCACCCGGAAATCACGTGGGCCCCACACGGAAATCACGTGGGGCCCACCCGGAAATCACGTGGGCCCCACCCGGAAATCACGTGGGCCCCACCCGGAAATCACGTGGGCCCCACCGGGAAATCACGTGGGCCCCACCCGGAAATCACGTGGGCCCCACCCGGAAATCACGTGGGCCCCACGGGGAAATCACGTGGGCCCCACCGGGAAATAACGTGGGCCCCACGGGGAAATCACGTGGGCCCCACCCGGAAATCACGTGGGCCCCACCCGGAAATCACGTGGGCCCCACCCGGAAATCACGTGGGCCCCACCCGGAAATCACGTGGGCCCCACGGGGAAATCACGTGGGCCCCAACCGGAAATCACGTGGGCCCCACCCGGAAATCACGTGGGCCCCACCCGGAAATCACGTGGGCCCCACCCGGAAATCACGTGGGCCCCACCCGGAAATCACGTGGGCCCCACCCGGAAATCACGTGGGCCCCACCCGGAAATCACGTGGGCCCCAGCCGGAAATCACGTGGGCCCCACCCGGAAATCACGTGGGCCCCACCCGGAAATCACGTGGGCCCCACCCGGAAATCACGTGGGCCCCACCCGGAAATCACGTGGGCCCCACCGGGAAATCACGTGGGCCCCACCCGGAAATCACGTGGGCCCCACCTGGAAATCACGTGGGCCCCACCCGGAAATCACGTGGGCCCCACCCGGAAATCACGTGGGCCCCAGCCGGAAATCACGTGGGCCCCACCCGGAAATCACGTGGGCCCCACCCGGAAATCACGTGGGCCCCACCCGGAAATCACGTGGGCCCCACCCGGAAATCACGTGGGGCCCACCCGGAAATCACGTGGGCCCCACCCGGAAATCACGTGGGCCCCACCCGGAAATCACGTGGGCCCACCCGGAAAACACGTGGGCCACATCCGGAAATCACGTGGGCCCCACCCGGAAATCACGTGGGCCCCACCCGGAAATCACGTGGGCCCCACCCGGAAATCACGTGGGCCCCACCCGGAAATCACGTGGGCCCCACGGGGAAATCACGTGGGCCCCACCTGGAAATCACGTGGACCCCACCCGGAAATCACGTGGGCCCCAGCCGGAAATCACGTGGGCCCCATGGGGAAATCACGTGGGCCCCACGGGGAAATCACGTGGGCCCCACCCGGAAATCACGTGGGCCCCACCCGGAAATCACGTGGGCCCCACCCGGAAATCACGTGGGCCCCACCCGGAAAACACGTGGGCCCCACCCGGAAATCACGTGGGCCCCACCCGGAAATCACGTGGGCCCCACCCGGAAATCACGTGGGCCCCTCGGGGAAATTACGTGGGCCCCACCCGGAAATCACGTGGGCCCCACCCGGAAATCACGTGGGCCCCACCCGGAAATCACGTGGGCCCCACCCGGAAATCACGTGGGCCCCACCCGGAAATCACGTGGGCCCCACCCGGAAATCACGTGGGCCCCACCCGGAAATCACGTGGGCCCCACCCGGAAATCACGTGGGCCCCACCCGGAAATCACGTGGGCCCCACCCGGAAATCACGTGGGCCCCACCCGGAAATCACGTGGGCCCCACCCGGAAATCACGTGGGCCCCACCCGGAAATCACGTGGGCCCCACCCGGAAATCACGTGGGCCCCACCGGGAAATCACGTGGGCCCCACCCGGAAATCACGTGGACCCCACCCGGAAATCACGTGGGCCCCACCCGGAAATCACGTGGGCCCCACCCGGAAATCACGTGGGCCCCACCCGGAAATCACGTGGGCCCCACGGGGAAATCACGTGGGCCCCACCCGGAAATCACGTGGGCCCCACCCGGAAATCACGTGGGCCCCACCCGGAAATCACGTGGGCCCCACCCGGAAATCACGTGGGCCACACCCGGAAATCACGTGGGGCCCACCCGGAAATCACCTGGGCCCCACGGGGAAATCACGTGGGCCCCACCCGGAAATCACGTGGGCCCCACCCGGAAATCACGTGGGCCCCACCCGGAAAACACGTGGGCCCCACGGGGAAATCATGTGGGCCCCACCCGGAAATCACGTGGGCCCCACCCGGAAATCACGTGGGCCCCACGGGGAAATCACGTGGGCCCCACGGGGAACTCACGTGGGCCACACCCGGAAATCACGTGGGCCCCACCCGGAAATCACGTGGGCCCCACCCGGAAATCACGTGGGCCCCACCCGGAAATCACGTGGGCCCCACCCGGAAATCACGTGGGCCCCACGGGGAATTCACGTGGGCCCCACGGGGAAATCACGTGGGCCCCACCCGGAAATCACGTGGGCCCCACCCGGAAATCACGTGGGCCCCACCCGGAAATCACGTGGGCCCCACCCGGAAATCACGTGGGCCCCACGGGGAAATCACGTGGGCCCCACCCGGAAATCACGTGGGCCCCACCCGGAAATCACGTGGGGCCCACCCGGAAATCACGTGGGCCCCACCCGGAAATCACGTGGGGCCCACCCGGAAATCACGTGGGCCCCACCCGGAAATCACGTGGGCCCCACCCGGAAATCACGTGGGCCCCACCCGGAAATCACGTGGGCCCCACCCGGAAATCACGTGGGCCCCACCCGGAAATCACGTGGGCCCCACCCGGAAATCACGTGGGCCCCACCCGGAAATCACGTGGGCCCCACCCGGAAATCACGTGGGCCCCACCCGGAAATCACGTGGGCCCCACGGGGAAATCACGTGGGCCCCACCCGGAAATCACGTGGGCCCCACGGGGAAATCACGTGGGCCCCACCCGGAAATCACGTGGACCCCACCCGGAAATCACGTGGGCCACAGCCGGAAATCACGTGGGCCCCAACCGGAAATCACGTGGGCCCCACCCGGAAATCACGTGGGCCCCACCCGGAAATCACGTGGGCCCCACCCGGAAATCACGTGGGCCCCACGGGGAAATCACGTGGGCCTCACGGGGAAATCACGTGGGCAGCACCCGGAAATCACGTGGGCCCCACGGGGAAATCACGTGGGCCCCACCCGGAAATCACGTGGGCCCCACCCGGAAATCACGTGGGCCCCACCCGGAAATCACGTGGGCCCCACCCGGAAATCACGTGGGCCCCACCCGGAAATCACGTGGGCCCCACCCGGAAATCACGTGGGCCCCACCGGGAAATCACGTGGGCCCCACCCGGAAATCACGTGGACCCCACCCGGAAATCACGTGGGCCCCACCCGGAAATCACGTGGGCCCCACCCGGAAATCACGTGGGCCCCACCCGGAAATCACGTGGGCCCCACGGGGAAATCACGTGGGCCCCACCCGGAAATCACGTGGGCCCCACCCGGAAATCACGTGGGCCCCACCCGGAAATCACGTGGGCCCCACCCGGAAATCACGTGGGCCACACCCGGAAATCACGTGGGGCCCACCCGGAAATCACCTGGGCCCCACGGGGAAATCACGTGGGCCCCACCCGGAAATCACGTGGGCCCCACCCGGAAATCACGTGGGCCCCACCCGGAAAACACGTGGGCCCCACGGGGAAATCATGTGGGCCCCACCCGGAAATCACGTGGGCCCCACCCGGAAATCACGTGGGCCCCACGGGGAAATCACGTGGGCCCCACGGGGAAATCACGTGGGCCACACCCGGAAATCACGTGGGCCCCACCCGGAAATCACGTGGGCCCCACCCGGAAATCACGTGGGCCCCACCCGGAAATCACGTGGGCCCCACCCGGAAATCACGTGGGCCCCACGGGGAATTCACGTGGGCCCCACGGGGAAATCACGTGGGCCCCACCCGGAAATCACGTGGGCCCCACCCGGAAATCACGTGGGCCCCACCCGGAAATCACGTGGGCCCCACCCGGAAATCACGTGGGCCCCACGGGGAAATCACGTGGGCCCCACCCGGAAATCACGTGGGTCCCACCCGGAAATCACGTGGGGCCCACCCGGAAATCACGTGGGCCCCACCCGGAAATCACGTGGCGCCCACCCGGAAATCACGTGGGCCCCACCCGGAAATCACGTGGGCCCCACCCGGAAATCACGTGGGCCCCACCCGGAAATCACGTGGGCCCCACCCGGAAATCACGTGGGCCCCACCCGGAAATCACGTGGGCCCCACCCGGAAATCACGTGGGCCCCACCCGGAAATCACGTGGGCCCCACCCGGAAATCACGTGGGCCCCACCCGGAAATCACGTGGGCCCCACCCGGAAATCACGTGGGCCCCACGGGGAAATCACGTGGGCCCCACCTGGAAATCACGTGGACCCCACCCGGAAATCACGTGGGCCCCAGCCGGAAATCACGTGGGCCCCATGGGGAAATCACGTGGGCCCCACGGGGAAATCACGTGGGCCCCACCCGGAAATCACGTGGGCCCCACCCGGAAATCACGTGGGCCCCACCCGGAAATCACGTGGGCCCCACCCGGAAAACACGTGGGCCCCACCCGGAAATCACGTGGGCCCCACCCGGAAATCACGTGGGCCCCACCCGGAAATCACGTGGGCCCCTCGGGGAAATTACGTGGGCCCCACCCGGAAATCACGTGGGCCCCACCCGGAAATCACGTGGGCCCCACCCGGAAATCACGTGGGCCCCACCCGGAAATCACGTGGGCCCCACCCGGAAATCACGTGGGCCCCACCCGGAAATCACGTGGGCCCCACCCGGAAATCACGTGGGCCCCACCCGGAAATCACGTGGGCCCCACCCGGAAATCACGTGGGCCCCACCCGGAAATCACGTGGGCCCCACCCGGAAATCACGTGGGCCCCACCCGGAAATCACGTGGGCCCCACCCGGAAATCACGTGGGCCCCACCCGGAAATCACGTGGGCCCCACCGGGAAATCACGTGGGCCCCACCCGGAAATCACGTGGACCCCACCCGGAAATCACGTGGGCCCCACCCGGAAATCACGTGGGCCCCACCCGGAAATCACGTGGGCCCCACCCGGAAATCACGTGGGCCCCACGGGGAAATCACGTGGGCCCCACCCGGAAATCACGTGGGCCCCACCCGGAAATCACGTGGGCCCCACCCGGAAATCACGTGGGCCCCACCCGGAAATCACGTGGGCCACACCCGGAAATCACGTGGGGCCCACCCGGAAATCACCTGGGCCCCACGGGGAAATCACGTGGGCCCCACCCGGAAATCACGTGGGCCCCACCCGGAAATCACGTGGGCCCCACCCGGAAAACACGTGGGCCCCACGGGGAAATCATGTGGGCCCCACCCGGAAATCACGTGGGCCCCACCCGGAAATCACGTGGGCCCCACGGGGAAATCACGTGGGCCCCACGGGGAACTCACGTGGGCCACACCCGGAAATCACGTGGGCCCCACCCGGAAATCACGTGGGCCCCACCCGGAAATCACGTGGGCCCCACCCGGAAATCACGTGGGCCCCACCCGGAAATCACGTGGGCCCCACGGGGAATTCACGTGGGCCCCACGGGGAAATCACGTGGGCCCCACCCGGAAATCACGTGGGCCCCACCCGGAAATCACGTGGGCCCCACCCGGAAATCACGTGGGCCCCACCCGGAAATCACGTGGGCCCCACGGGGAAATCACGTGGGCCCCACCCGGAAATCACGTGGGCCCCACCCGGAAATCACGTGGGGCCCACCCGGAAATCACGTGGGCCCCACCCGGAAATCACGTGGGGCCCACCCGGAAATCACGTGGGCCCCACCCGGAAATCACGTGGGCCCCACCCGGAAATCACGTGGGCCCCACCCGGAAATCACGTGGGCCCCACCCGGAAATCACGTGGGCCCCACCCGGAAATCACGTGGGCCCCACCCGGAAATCACGTGGGCCCCACCCGGAAATCACGTGGGCCCCACCCGGAAATCACGTGGGCCCCACCCGGAAATCACGTGGGCCCCACGGGGAAATCACGTGGGCCCCACCCGGAAATCACGTGGGCCCCACGGGGAAATCACGTGGGCCCCACCCGGAAATCACGTGGACCCCACCCGGAAATCACGTGGGCCACAGCCGGAAATCACGTGGGCCCCAACCGGAAATCACGTGGGCCCCACCCGGAAATCACGTGGGCCCCACCCGGAAATCACGTGGGCCCCACCCGGAAATCACGTGGGCCCCACGGGGAAATCACGTGGGCCTCACGGGGAAATCACGTGGGCAGCACCCGGAAATCACGTGGGCCCCACGGGGAAATCACGTGGGCCCCACCCGGAAATCACGTGGGCCCCACCCGGAACTCACGTGGGCCCCACCCGCAAATCACGTGGGCCCCACCCGGAAATCACGTGGGCCCCACCCGGAAATCACGTGGGCCCCACCCGGAAATCACGTGGGCCCCACCGGGAAATCACGTGGGCCCCACCCGGAAATCACGTGGACCCCACCCGGAAATCACGTGGGCCCCACCCGGAAATCACGTGGGCCCCACCCGGAAATCACGTGGGCCCCACCCGGAAATCACGTGGGCCCCACGGGGAAATCACGTGGGCCCCACCCGGAAATCACGTGGGCCCCACCCGGAAATCACGTGGGCCCCACCCGGAAATCACGTGGGCCCCACCCGGAAATCACGTGGGCCACACCCGGAAATCACGTGGGGCCCACCCGGAAATCACCTGGGCCCCACGGGGAAATCACGTGGGCCCCACCCGGAAATCACGTGGGCCCCACCCGGAAATCACGTGGGCCCCACCCGGAAAACACGTGGGCCCCACGGGGAAATCATGTGGGCCCCACCCGGAAATCACGTGGGCCCCACCCGGAAATCACGTGGGCCCCACGGGGAAATCACGTGGGCCCCACGGGGAAATCACGTGGGCCACACCCGGAAATCACGTGGGCCCCACCCGGAAATCACGTGGGCCCCACCCGGAAATCACGTGGGCCCCACCCGGAAATCACGTGGGCCCCACCCGGAAATCACGTGGGCCCCACGGGGAATTCACGTGGGCCCCACGGGGAAATCACGTGGGCCCCACCCGGAAATCACGTGGGCCCCACCCGGAAATCACGTGGGCCCCACCCGGAAATCACGTGGGCCCCACCCGGAAATCACGTGGGCCCCACGGGGAAATCACGTGGGCCCCACCCGGAAATCACGTGGGTCCCACCCGGAAATCACGTGGGGCCCACCCGGAAATCACGTGGGCCCCACCCGGAAATCACGTGGCGCCCACCCGGAAATCACGTGGGCCCCACCCGGAAATCACGTGGGCCCCACCCGGAAATCACGTGGGCCCCACCCGGAAATCACGTGGGCCCCACCCGGAAATCACGTGGGCCCCACCCGGAAATCACGTGGGCCCCACCCGGAAATCACGTGGGCCCCACCCGGAAATCACGTGGGCCCCACCCGGAAATCACGTGGGCCCCACCCGGAAATCACGTGGGCCCCACCCGGAAATCACGTGGGCCCCACCTGGAAATCACGTGGGCCCCACGGGGAAATCACGTGGGCCCCACCCGGAAATCACGTGGACCCCACCCGGAAATCACGTGGGCCCCACGGGGAAATCACGTGGGCCCCACGGGGAAATCACGTGGGCCCCACCCGGAAATCACGTGGACCCCACCCGGAAATCACGTGGGCCCCACCCGGAAATCACGTGGGCCCCACCCGGAAATCACGTGGGCCCCACGGGGAAATCACGTGGGCCCCACCCGGAAATCACGTGGGCCCCACCCGGAAATCACGTGGGCCCCACCCGGAAATCACGTGGGGCCCACCCGGAAATCACGTGGGCCCCACGGGGAAATCACGTGGGCCCCAGCCGGAAATCACGTGGGCCCCAGCCGGAAATCACGTGGGCCCCACGGGGAAATCACGTGGGCCCCACCCGGAAATCACGTGGGCCCCACGGGGAAATCACGTGGGCCCCACCCGGAAATCACGTGGGCCCCACCCGGAAATCACGTGGGCCCCACCCGGAAATCACGTGGGCCCCACCCGGAAATCACGTGGGCCCCACCCGGAAATCACGTGGGGCCCACCCGGAAATCACGTGGGCCCCACCCGGAAATCACGTGGGCCCCACACGGAAATCACGTGGGGCCCACCCGGAAATCACGTGGGCCCCACCCGGAAATCACGTGGGCCCCACCCGGAAATCACGTGGGCCCCACCCGGAAATCACGTGGGCCCCACCCGGAAATCACGTGGGCCCCACCCGGAAATCACGTGGGCCCCACCCGGAAATCACGTGGGCCCCACCCGGAAATCACGTGGGCCCCACCCGGAAATCACGTGGGCCCCACGGGGAAATCACGTGGGCCCCACCCGGAAATCACGTGGGCCCCACCCGGAAATCACGTGGGGCCCACCCGGAAATCACGTGGGCCCCACCCGGAAATCACGTGGGCCCCACCCGGAAATCACGTGGGCCCCACCCGGAAATCACGTGGGCCCCACGGGGAAATCACGTGGGCCCCACCCGGAAATCACGTGGGCCCCACCCGGAAATCACGTGGGCCCCACCCGGAAATCACGTGGGCCCCACCCGGAAATCACGTGGGCCCCACCCGGAAATCACGTGGGCCCCACCCGGAAATCACGTGGGCCCCAGCCGGAAATCACGTGGGCCCCAGCCGGAAATCACGTGGGCCCCACCCGGAAATCACGTGGGCCCCACCCGGAAATCACGTGGGCCCCACCCGGAAATCACGTGGGCCCCACCCGGAAATCACGTGGGCCCCACCCGGAAATCACGTGGGCCCCACCCGGAAATCACGTGGGCCCCACACGGAAATCACGTGGGGCCCACCCGGAAATCACGTGGGCCCCACCCGGAAATCACGTGGGCCCCACCCGGAAATCACGTGGGCCCCACCCGGAAATCACGTGGGCCCCACGGGGAAATCACGTGGGCCCCACCCGGAAATCACGTGGGGCCCACCCGGAAATCACGTGGGCCCCACGGGGAAATCACGTGGGCCCCACCCGGAAATCACGTGGGCCCCAGCCGGAAATCACGTGGGCCCCACCCGGAAATCACGTGGGCCCCACCCGGAAATCACGTGGGCCCCACGGGGAAATCTCGTGGGCCCCACCCGGAAATCACGTGGGCCCCACCCGGAAATCACGTGGGCCCCACCCGGAAATCACGTGGGCCCCACCCGGAAATCACGTGGGCCCCACCCGGAAATCACGTGGGCCCCAGCCGGAAATCACGTGGGCCCCACCCGGAAATCACTTGGGCCCCACCGGGAAATCACGTGGGCCCCACGGGGAAATCACGTGGGCCCCACCCGGAAATCACGTGGGCCCCACCCGGAAATCACGTGGGCCCCACCCGGAAATCACGTGGGCCCCACCCGGAAATCACGTGGGCCCCACCCGGAAATCACGTGGGCCCCACCCGGAAATCACGTGGGCCCCACCCGGAAATCACGTGGGCCCCACCCGGAAATCACGTGGGCCCCACGGGGAAATCACGTGGGCCCCACCCGGAAATCACGTGGGCCCCATCCGGAAATCACGTGGGCCCCAGCCGGAAATCACGTGGGCCCCACGGGGAAATCACGTGGGCCCCACCCGGAAATCACGTGGGCCCCACCCGGAAATCACGTGGGCCCCACCCGGAAATCACGTGGGCCCCACCCGGAAATCACGTGGGCCCCACCCGGAAATCACGTGGGCCCCACCCGGAAATCACGTGGGCCCCACCCGGAAATCACGTGGGCCCCACCCGGAAATCACGTGGGCCCCACCTGGAAATCACGTGGGCCCCACGGGGAAATCACGTGGGCCCCACCCGGAAATCACGTGGACCCCACCCGGAAATCACGTGGGCCCCACGGGGAAATCACGTGGGCCCCACGGGGAAATCACGTGGGCCCCACCCGGAAATCACGTGGACCCCACCCGGAAATCACGTGGGCCCCACCCGGAAATCACGTGGGCCCCACCCGGAAATCACGTGGGCCCCACGGGGAAATCACGTGGGCCCCACCCGGAAATCACGTGGGCCCCACCCGGAAATCACGTGGGCCCCACCCGGAAATCACGTGGGGCCCACCCGGAAATCACGTGGGCCCCACGGGGAAATCACGTGGGCCCCAGCCGGAAATCACGTGGGCCCCAGCCGGAAATCACGTGGGCCCCACGGGGAAATCACGTGGGCCCCACCCGGAAATCACGTGGGCCCCACGGGGAAATCACGTGGGCCCCACCCGGAAATCACGTGGGCCCCACCCGGAAATCACGTGGGCCCCACCCGGAAATCACGTGGGCCCCACCCGGAAATCACGTGGGCCCCACCCGGAAATCACGTGGGGCCCACCCGGAAATCACGTGGGCCCCACCCGGAAATCACGTGGGCCCCACACGGAAATCACGTGGGGCCCACCCGGAAATCACGTGGGCCCCACCCGGAAATCACGTGGGCCCCACCCGGAAATCACGTGGGCCCCACCCGGAAATCACGTGGGCCCCACCCGGAAATCACGTGGGCCCCACCCGGAAATCACGTGGGCCCCACCCGGAAATCACGTGGGCCCCACCCGGAAATCACGTGGGCCCCACCCGGAAATCACGTGGGCCCCACGGGGAAATCACGTGGGCCCCACCCGGAAATCACGTGGGCCCCACCCGGAAATCACGTGGGGCCCACCCGGAAATCACGTGGGCCCCACCCGGAAATCACGTGGGCCCCACCCGGAAATCACGTGGGCCCCACCCGGAAATCACGTGGGCCCCACGGGGAAATCACGTGGGCCCCACCCGGAAATCACGTGGGCCCCACCCGGAAATCACGTGGGCCCCACCCGGAAATCACGTGGGCCCCACCCGGAAATCACGTGGGCCCCACCCGGAAATCACGTGGGCCCCAGCCGGAAATCACGTGGGCCCCAGCCGGAAATCACGTGGGCCCCACCCGGAAATCACGTGGGCCCCACCCGGAAATCACGTGGGCCCCACCCGGAAATCACGTGGGCCCCACCCGGAAATCACGTGGGCCCCACCCGGAAATCACGTGGGCCCCACCCGGAAATCACGTGGGCCCCACACGGAAATCACGTGGGGCCCACCCGGAAATCACGTGGGCCCCACCCGGAAATCACGTGGGCCCCACCCGGAAATCACGTGGGCCCCACCCGGAAATCACGTGGGCCCCACGGGGAAATCACGTGGGCCCCACCCGGAAATCACGTGGGGCCCACCCGGAAATCACGTGGGCCCCACGGGGAAATCACGTGGGCCCCACCCGGAAATCACGTGGGCCCCAGCCGGAAATCACGTGGGCCCCACCCGGAAATCACGTGGGCCCCACCCGGAAATCACGTGGGCCCCACGGGGAAATCTCGTGGGCCCCACCCGGAAATCACGTGGGCCCCACCCGGAAATCACGTGGGCCCCACCCGGAAATCACGTGGGCCCCACCCGGAAATCACGTGGGCCCCACCCGGAAATCACGTGGGCCCCACCCGGAAATCACGTGGGCCCCAGCCGGAAATCACGTGGGCCCCACCCGGAAATCACTTGGGCCCCACCGGGAAATCACGTGGGCCCCACGGGGAAATCACGTGGGCCCCACCCGGAAATCACGTGGGCCCCACCCGGAAATCACGTGGGCCCCACCCGGAAATCACGTGGGCCCCACCCGGAAATCACGTGGGCCCCACCCGGAAATCACGTGGGCCCCACCCGGAAATCACGTGGGCCCCACCCGGAAATCACGTGGGCCCCACGGGGAAATCACGTGGGCCCCACCCGGAAATCACGTGGGCCCCATCCGGAAATCACGTGGGCCCCAGCCGGAAATCACGTGGGCCCCACGGGGAAATCACGTGGGCCCCACCCGGAAATCACGTGGGCCCCACCCGGAAATCACGTGGGCCCCACCCGGAAATCACGTGGGCCTCACCCGGAAATCACGTGGGCCCCACCCGGAAATCACGTGGGCCCCACCCGGATATCACGTGGGCCCCAGCCGGAAATCACGTGGGCCCCACCCGGAAATCACGTGGGCCCCACCCGGAAATCACGTGGGCCCCACCCGGAAATCACGTGGGCCCCACCCGGAAATCACGTGGGCCCCACGGGGAAATCACGTGGGCCCCACCCGGAAATCACGTGGGCCCCACCCGGAAATCACGTGGGCCCCACCCGGAAAACACGTGGGCCCCACGGGGAAATCATGTGGGCCCCACCCGGAAATCACGTGGGCCCCACCCGGAAATCACGTGGGCCCCACGGGGAAATCACGTGGGCCCCACGGGGAAATCACGTGGGCCACACCCGGAAATCACGTGGGCCCCACCCGGAAATCACGTGGGCCCCACCCGGAAATCACGTGGGCCCCACCCGGAAATCACGTGGGCCCCACCCGGAAATCACGTGGGCCCCACGGGGAATTCACGTGGGCCCCACGGGGAAATCACGTGGGCCCCACCCGGAAATCACGTGGGCCCCACCCGGAAATCACGTGGGGCCCACCCGGAAATCACGTGGGCCCCACGGGGAATTCACGTGGGCCCAACGGGGAAATCACGTGGGCCCCACCCGGAAATCACGTGGGCCCCACCCGGAAATCACGTGGGCCCCACCCGGAAATCACGTGGGCCCCACCCGGAAATCACGTGGGCCCCAGCCGGAAATCACGTGGGCCCCACGGGGAAATCACGTTGGCCCCACCCGGAAATCACGTGGGCCCCACGGGGAAATCACGTGGGCCCCACCCGGAAATCACGTGGGCCCCACCCGGAAATCACGTGGGCCCCACCCGGAAATCACGTGGGCCCCACCCGGAAATCACGTGGGGCCCACCCGGAAATCACGTGGGCCCCACCCGGAAATCACGTGGGCCCCACCCGGAAATCACGTGGGCCCCACCCGGAAATCACGTGGGCCCCACCCGGAAATCACGTGGGCCCCACGGGGAAATCACGTGGGCCCCACGGGGAAATCACGTGGGCCCCACCCGGAAATCACGTGGGGCCCACCCGGAAATCACGTGGGCCCCACGGGGAAATCACGTGGGCCCCACGGGGAAATCACGTGGCCACCACCCGGAAATCACGTGGGCCCCAGCCGGAAATCACGTGGGCCCCACCCGGAAATCACGTGGGCCCCACCCGGAAATCACGTGGGCCCCACCCGGAAATCACGTGGGCCCCACCCGGAAATCACGTGGGCCCCACGGGGAAATCACGTGGGCCCCACGGGGAAATCACGTGGGCCCCACCCGGAAATCACGTGGGCCCCACGGGGAAATCACGTGGGCCCCACCCGGAAATCACGTGGGCCCCACCCGGAAATCACGTGGGCCCCACCCGGAAATCACGTGGGCCCCAGCCGGAAATCACGTGGGCCCCACCCGGAAATCACGTGGGCCCCACCCGGAAATCACGTGGGCCCCACCCGGAAATCACGTGGGCCCCACCCGGAAATCACGTGGGCCCCATCCGGAAATCACGTGGGCCCCACCCGGAAATCACGTGGGCCCCACCCGGAAATCACGTGGGCCCCACCCGGAAATCACGTGGTCCCCACCCGGAAATCACGTGGGCCCCACCCGGAAATCACGTGGGCCCCACCCGGAAATCACGTGGGCCCCACCCGGAAATCACGTGGGCCCCACCCGGAAATCACGTGGGCCCCACCCGGAAATCACGTGGTCCCCACCCGGAAATCACGTGGGCCCCACGGGGAAATCACGTGGGCCCCACCCGGAAATCACGTGGACCCCACCCGGAAATCACGTGGGCCCCACCCGGAAATCACGTGGGCCCCACCCGGAAATCACGTGGGCCCCACGGGGAAATCACGTGGGCCCCACCCGGAAATCACGTTGGCCCCACCCGGAAATCACGTGGGCCCCACCCGGAAATCACGTGGGCCCCACCCGGAAATCACGTGGGCCCCACCCGGAAATCACGTGGGCCCCACCCGGAAATCACGTGGGCCCCACCCGGAAATCACGTGGGCCCCACGGGGAAATCACGTGGGCCCCACCCGGAAATCACGTGGGCCCCACCCGGAAATCACGTGGGCCCCACGGGGAAATCACGTGGGCCCCACCCGGAAATCACGTGGGCCCCACCCGGAAATCACGTGGGCCCCACCCGGAAATCACGTGGGCCCCACCCGGAAATCACGTGGGCCCCACCCGGAAATCACGTGGGCCCCACCCGGAAATCACGTGGGCCCCACCCGGAAATCACGTGGGCCCCACCCGGAAATCACGTGGGCCCCACCCGGAAATCACGTGGGCCCCACCCGGAAATCACGTGGGCCCCACCCGGAAATCACGTGGGCCCCACCCGGAAATCACGTGGGCCCCACCCGGAAATCACGTGGGCCCCACCCGGAAATCACGTGGGCCCCACCCGGAAATCACGTGGGCCCCACCCGGAAATCACGTGGGCCCCACGGGGAAATCACGTGGGCCCCACCCGGAAATCACGTGGGCCCCACCCGGAAATCACGTGGGCCCCACCCGGAAATCACGTGGGGCCCACCCGGAAATCACGTGGGCCCCACCCGGAAATCACGTGGGCCCCACCCGGAAATCACGTGGGCCCCACGGGGAAATCACGTGGGCCCCAACCGGAAATCACGTGGGCCCCACGCGGAAATCACGTGGGCCCCACCCGGAAATCACGTGGGCCCCACCCGGAAATCACGTGGGCCCCAGCCGGAAATCACGTGGGCCCCACCCGGAAATCACGTGGGCCCCACCCGGAAATCACGTGGGCCCCACCCGGAAATCACGTGGGCCCCACCCGGAAATCACGTGGGCCCCACCCGGAAATCACGTGGCCCCCACGGGGAAATCATGTGGGCCCCACCCGGAAATCACGTGGGCCCCACGGGGAAATCACGTGGGCCCCACCCGGAAATCACGTGGGCCCCACCCGGAAATCACGTGGGCCCCACCCGGAAATCCCGTGGGACCCACCCGGAAATCACGTGGGCCCCACGGGGAAATCACGTGGGCCCCACCCGGAAATCACGTGGGCCCCACCCGGAAATCACGTGGGCCCCACCCGGAAATCACGTGGGCCCCAGCCGGAAATCACGTGGGCCCCACGGGGAAATCACGTTGGCCCCACCCGGAAATCACGTGGGCCCCACGGGGAAATCACGTGGGCCCCACCCGGAAATCACGTGGGCCCCACCCGGAAATCACGTGGGCCCCACCCGGAAATCACGTGGGCCCCACCCGGAAATCACGTGGGGCCCACCCGGAAATCACGTGGGCCCCACCCGGAAATCACGTGGGCCCCACCCGGAAATCACGTGGGCCCCAGCCGGAAATCACGTGGGCCCCATCCGGAAATCACGTGGGCCCCACCCGGAAATCACGTGGGCCCCACCCGGAAATCACGTGGGCCCCACCCGGAAATCACGTGGTCCCCACCCGGAAATCACGTGGGCCCCACGGGGAAATCACGTGGGCCCCACCTGGAAATCACGTGGACCCCACCCGGAAATCACGTGGGCCCCACCCGGAAATCACGTGGGCCCCACCCGGAAATCACGTGGGCCCCACGGGGAAATCACGTGGGCCCCACCCGGAAATCACGTGGGCCCCACGGGGAAATCACGTGGGCCCCACCCGTAAAACACGTGGGCCCCACCCGGAAATCACGTGGGCCCCACGGGGAAATCACGTGGGCCCCACCCGGAAATCACGTGGGCCCCACGGGGAAATCACGTGGGCCCCACGGGGAAATCACGTGGGCCCCACCCGGAAATCACGTGGGGCCCACCCGGAAATCACGTGGGCCCCACGGGGAAATCACGTGGGCCCCACCCGGAAATCACGTGGGCCCCACCCGGAAATCACGTGGGCCCCACCCGGAAATCACGTGGGCCCCACCCGGAAATCACGTGGGCCCCACCCGGAAATCACGTGGGCCCCAACCGGAAATCACGTGGGCCCCACCCGGAAATCACGTGGGCCCCACCCGGAAATCACGTGGGCCCCACCCGGAAATCACGTGGGCCCCACCCGGAAATCCCGTGGGACCCACCCGGAAATCACGTGGGCCCCACGGGGAAATCACGTGGGCCCCACCCGGAAATCACGTGGGCCCCACCCGGAAATCACGTGGGCCCCACCCGGAAATCACGTGGGCCCCAGCCGGAAATCACGTGGGCCCCACGGGGAAATCACGTTGGCCCCACCCGGAAATCACGTGGGCCCCACGGGGAAATCACGTGGGCCCCACCCGGAAATCACGTGGGCCCCACCCGGAAATCACGTGGGCCCCACCCGGAAATCACGTGGGCCCCACCCGGAAATCACGTGGGGCCCACCCGGAAATCACGTGGGCCCCACCCGGAAATCACGTGGGCCCCACCCGGAAATCACGTGGGCCCCACCCGGAAATCACGTGGGCCCCACCCGGAAATCACGTGGGCCCCACCCGGAAATCACGTGGGCCCCACCCGGAAATCACGTGGGCCCCACCCGGAAATCACGTGGGCCCCACCCGGAAATCACGTGGGCCCCACCCGGAAATCACGTGGGCCCCAGCCGGAAATCACGTGGGCCCCATCCGGAAATCACGTGGGCCCCATCCGGAAATCACGTGGGCCCCACCCGGAAATCACGTGGGCCCCACCCGGAAATCACGTGGGCCCCACCCGGAAATCACGTGGTCCCCACCCGGAAATCACGTGGGCCCCACGGGGAAATCACGTGGGCCCCACCTGGAAATCACGTGGACCCCACCCGGAAATCACGTGGGCCCCACCCGGAAATCACGTGGGCCCCACCCGGAAATCACGTGGGCCCCACGGGGAAATCACGTGGGCCCCACCCGGAAATCACGTGGGCCCCACGGGGAAATCACGTGGGCCCCAACCGGAAATCACGTGGGCCCCACGCGGAAATCACGTGGGCCCCACCCGGAAATCACGTGGGCCCCACCCGGAAATCACGTGGGCCCCAGCCGGAAATCACGTGGGCCCCACGGGGAAATCACGTGGGCCCCACCCGGAAATCACGTGGGCCCCACCCGGAAATCACGTGGGCCCCACCCGGAAATCACGTGGGCCCCACCCGGAAATCACGTGGCCCCCACGGGGAAATCATGTGGGCCCCACCCGGAAATCACGTGGGCCCCACGGGGAAATCACGTGGGCCCCACCCGGAAATCACGTGGGCCCCACCCGGAAATCACGTGGGCCCCACCCGGAAATCCCGTGGGACCCACCCGGAAATCACGTGGGCCCCACGGGGAAATCACGTGGGCCCCACCCGGAAATCACGTGGGCCCCACCCGGAAATCACGTGGGCCCCACCCGGAAATCACGTGGGCCCCACGGGGAAATCACGTGGGCCCCACCCGGAAATCACGTGGGCCCCACGGGGAAATCACGTGGGCCCCACCCGGAAATCACGTGGGCCCCAGCCGGAAATCACGTGTCCCCAGCCGGAAATCACGTGGGCCCCACGGGGAAATCACGTGGGCCCCACCCGGAAATCACGTGGGCCCCACCCGGAAATCACGTGGGCCCCACCCGGAAATCACGTGGGCCCCACCCGGAAATCACGTGGGCCCCACCCGGAAATCACGTGGGCCCCACCCGGAAATCACGTGGGCCCCAGCCGGAAATCACGTGGGCCCCACCCGGAAATCACGTGGGCCCCACCCGGAAATCACGTGGGCCCCACCCGGAAATCACGTGGGCCCCACGGGGAAATCACGTGGGCCCCACGGGGAAATCACGTGGGCCCCAGCCGGAAATCACGTGGGCCACAGCCGGAAATCACGTGGGCCCCACCCGGAAATCACGTGGGCCCCACCCGGAAATCACGTGGGCCACAGCCGGAAATCACGTGGGCCCCACCCGGAAATCACGTGGGCCCCACCCGGAAATCACGTGGGCCCCACCCGGAAATCCCGTGGGCCCCACGGGGAAATAACGTGGGCCCCACCCGGAACTCACGTGGGCCCCACCCGGAAATCACGTGGGCCCCACCCGGAAATCACGTGGGCCCCACGGGGAAATCACGTGGGCCCCACCCGGAAATCACGTGGGCCCCAGCCGGAAATCACGTGGGCCCCACCCGGAAATCACGTGGGCCCCACCCGGAAATCACGTGGGCCCCACCCGGAAATCACGTGGGCCCCACCCGGAAATCACGTGGGCCCCACCCGGAAATCACGTGGGCCCCACCCGGAAATCACGTGGGCCCCACCAGGAAATCACGTGGGGCCCACCCGGAAATCACGTGGGCCCCACCCGGAAATCACGTGGGCCCCACCCGGAAATCACGTGGGCCCCACCCGGAAATCACGTGGGCCCCACCCGGAAATCACGTGGGGCCCACCCGGAAATCACCTGGGCCCCACCCGGAAATCACGTGGGCCCCACCCGGAAATCACGTGGGCCCCACCCGGAAATCACGTGGGCCCCACCCGGAAATCACGTGGGCCCCACCCGGAAATCACGTGGGGCCCACCCGGAAATCACGTGGGCCCCACCCGGAAATCACGTGGGGCCCACCCGGAAATCACGTGGGCCCCACCCGGAAATCACGTGGGCCCCACCCGGAAATCACGTGGACTCCACCCGGAAATCACGTGGGCCCCACCCGGAAATCACGTCGGCCCCACCCGGAAATCACGTGGGCCCCACGGGGAAATCACGTGGGCCCCACCCGGAAATCACGTGGGGCCCACCCGGAAATCACGTGGGCCCCACGGGGAAATCACGTGGGCCCCACCCGGAAATCACGTGGGCCCCACCCGGAAATCACGGGGGCCCCACCCGGAAATCACGTGGGCCCCACCCGGAAATCACGTGGGCCCCACGGGGAAATCTCGTGGGCCCCACCCGGAAATCACGTGGGCCCCACCCGGAAATCACGTGGGCCCCACCCGGAAATCACGTGGGCCCCACCCGGAAATCACGTGGGCCCCACCCGGAAATCACGTGGGCCCCACCCGGAAATCACGTGGGCCCCAGCCGGAAATCACGTGGGCCCCAGCCGGAAATCACGTGGGCCCCACGGGGAAATCACGTGGGCCCCACGGGGAAATCACGTGGGCCCCACGGGGAAATCACGTGGGCCCCACCCGGAAATCACGTGGGCCCCACCCGGAAATCACGTGGGCCCCACCCGGAAATCACGTGGGCCCCACCCGGAAATCACGTGGGCCCCACCCGGAAATCACGTGGGCCCCACCCGGAAATCACGTGGGCCCCACCCGGAAATCACGTGGGCCCCACGGGGAAATCACGTGGGCCGCACCCGGAAATCACGTGGGGCCCACCCGGAAATCACGTGGGGCCCACCCGGAAATCACGTGGGCCCCACGGGGAAATCACGTGGGCCCCACGGGGAAATCACGTGGGCACCACCCGGAAATCACGTGGGCCCCACCCGGAAATCACGTGGGCCCCACCCAGAAATCACGTGGGCCCCACCCGGAAATCACGTGGGCCCCACACGGAAATCACGTGGGGCCCACCCGGAAATCACGTGGGCCCCACCCGGAAATCACGTGGGCCCCACCCGGAAATCACGTGGGCCCCACCCGGAAATCACGTGGGCCCCACCCGGAAATCACGTGGGCCCCACGGGGAAATCACGTGGGCCCCACGGGGAAATCACGTGGGCCCTACGGGGAAATCACGTGGGCCCCACCCGGAAATCACGTGGGCCCCACCCGGAAATCACGTGGGCCCCACCCGGAAATCACGTGGGCCCCACCCGGAAATCACGTGGGCCCCACGGGGAAATCACGTGGGCCCCAGCCGGAAATCACGTGGGCCCCACGGGGAAATCACGTGGGCCCCACGGGGAAATCACGTGGGCCCCACCCGGAAATCACGTGGGGCCCACCCGGAAATCACGTGGGCCCCACCCGGAAATCACGTGGGCCCCACCCGGAAATCACGTGGGCCCCACCCGGAAATCACGTGGGCCCCACCCGGAAATCACGTGGGCCCCACCCGGAAATCACGTGGGCCCCACGGGGAAATCACGTGGGCCCCAGCCGGAAATCACGTGGGCCCCAGCCGGAAATCACGTGGGCCCCACGGGGAAATCACGTGGGCCCCACCCGGAAATCACGTGGGCCCCATCCGGAAATCACGTGGTCCCCAGCCGGAAATCACGTGGGCCCCACCCGGAAATCACGTGGGCCCCACACGGAAATCACGTGGGCCCCACCCGGAAATCACGTGGGCCCCACCCGGAAATCACGTGGGCCCCACCCGGAAATCACGTGGGCCCCACCCGGATATCACGTGGGCCCCAGCCGGAAATCACGTGGGCCCCACCCGGAAATCACGTGGGCCCCACCCGGAAATCACGTGGGCCCCACCCGGAAATCACGTGGGCCCCACCCGGAAATCACGTGGGCCCCACCCGGAAATCACGTGGGCCCCACCCGGAAATCACGTGGGCCCCACCCGGAAATCACGTGGGCCCCACCCGGAAATCACGTTGGCCCCACCCGGAAATCACGTGGGCCCCAGCCGGAAATCACGTGGGCCCCACCCGGAAATCACGTGGGCCCCACCCGGAAATCACGTGGGCCCCACCCGGAAATCACGTGGGCCCCACCCGGAAATCACGTGGGCCCCAGCCGGAAATCACGTGGGCCCCACGGGGAAATCACGTGGGCCCCACCCGGAAATCACGTGGGCCCCACCCGGAAATCACGTGGGCCCCACCCGGAAATCACGTGGGCCCCACCCGGAAGTCACGTGGGCCCCACCCGGAAATCACGTGGGCCCCACCCGGAAATCACGTGGGGCCCACCCGGAAATCACGTGGGCCCCACCCGGAAATCACGTGGGCCCCACCCGGAAATCACGTGGGCCCCACCCGGAAATCACGTGGGCCCCACGGGGAAATCACGTGGGCCCCACCTGGAAATCACGTGGGCCCCAACCGGAAATCACGGGGGCCCCACCCGGAAATCACGTGGGCCCCACGGGGAAGTCACGTGGGCCCCACGGGGAAATCATGTGGGCCCCACCCGGAAATCACGTGGGCCCCACCCGGAAATCACGTGGGCCCCACCCGGAAATCACGTGGGCCCCACCCGGAAATCACGTGGGACCCACCCGGAAATCACGTGGGCCCCACCCGGAAATCACGTGGGCCCCACCCGGAAATCACGTGGGCCCCACCCGGAAATCACGTGGGCCCCACCCGGAAATCACGTGGGCCCCACGGGGAAATCACGTGGGCCCCACCCGGAAATCACGTGGGCCCCACCCGGAAATCACGTGGGCCCCACCCGGAAATCACGTGGGCCCCACCCGGAAATCACGTGGGCCCCACCCGGAAATCACGTGGGCCCCACCCGGAAATCACGTGGGCCCCACGGGGAAATCACGTGGGCCCCACCCGGAAATCACGTGGGCCCCACCCGGAAATCACGTGGGCCCCACCCGGAAATCACGTGGGCCCCACCCGGAAATCACGTGGGCCCCACCCGGAAATCCCGTGGGACCCACCCGGAAATCACGTGGGCCCCACGGGGAAATCACGTGGGCCCCACCCGGAAATCACGTGGGCCCCACCCGGAAATCACGTGGGCCCCACCCGGAAATCACGTGGGCCCCACGGGGAAATCACGTGGGCCCCAAGGGGAAATCACGTGGGCCCCACCCGGAAATCACGTGGGCCCCACCCGGAAATCACGTGGGCCCCTCGGGGAAATCACGTGGGCCCCACCCGGAAATCACGTGGGCCCCACCCGGAAATCACGTGGGCCCCACCCGGAAATCACGTGGGCCCCACCCGGAAATCACGTGGGCCCCACCCGGAAATCACGTGGGGCCCACCCGGAAATCACGTGGGCCCCACCCGGAAATCACGTGGGGCCCTCCCGGAAATCACGTGGGCCCCACCCGGAAATCACGTGGGCCCCACCCGGAAATCACGTGGGCCCCACCCGGAAATCACGTGGGCCCCAGCCGGAAATCACGAGGGCCCCACGGGGAAATCACGTGGGCCCCACCCGGAAATCACGTGGGCCCCACCCGGAAATCACGTGGGCCCCACCCGGAAATCACGTGGGCCCCACCCGGAAATCACGTGGGCCCCACCCGGAAATCACGTGGGCCCCACCCGGAAATCACGTGGGCCCCAGCCGGAAATCACGTGGGCCCCACGGGGAAATCACGTGGGCCCCACGGGGAAATCACGTGGGCCCCACCCGGAAATCACGTGGGCCCCACCCGGAAATCACGTGGGCACCAGCCGGAAATCACGTGGGCCCCACGGGGAAATCACGTGGGCCCCACCCGGAAATCACGTGGGCCCCATCCGGAAATCACGTGGGCCCCAGCCGGAAATCACGTGGGCCCCACGGGGAAATCACGTGGGCCCCACCCGGAAATCACGTGGGCCCCACCCGGAAATCACGTGGGCCCCACCCGGAAATCACGTGGGCCCCACCCGGAAATCACGTGGGCCCCACCCGGAAATCACGTGGGCCCCACCCGGAAATCACGTGGGCCCCACGGGGAAATCACGTGGGCCCCACCCGGAAATCACGTGGGCCCCACCCGGAAATCACGTGGGCCCCACCCGGAAATCACGTGGGCCCCACCCGGAAATCACGTGGGCCCCACCCGGAAATCACGTGGGGCCCACCCGGAAATCACGTGGGCCCCACCCGGAAATCACGTGGGCCCCACCCGGAAATCACGTGGGCCCCACGGGGAAATCATGTGGGCCCCACCCGGAAATCACGTGGGCCCCACCCGGAAATCACGTGGGCCCCACCCGGAAATCACGTGGGCCCCACCCGGAAATCACGTGGGCCAGACGGGGAAATCATGTGGGCCCCACCCGGAAATCACGTGGGCCCCACCCGGAAATCACGTGGGCCCCACCCGGAAATCACGTGGGCCCCACCCGGAAATCACGTGGGCCCCACCCGGAAATCACGTGGGCCCCACCAGGAAATCACGTGGGCCCCACCCGGAAATCACGTGGGCCCCACCCGGAAATCACGTGGGCCCCACGGGGAAATCACGTGGGCCCCACCCGGAAATCACGTGGGCCCCACGGGGAAATCACGTGGGCCCCACCCGGAAATCACGTGGGCCCCACCCGGAAATCACGTGGGCCCCACGGGGAAATCACGTGGGCCCAACGGGGAAATCACGTGGGCCCCACGGGGAAATCACGTGGGCCCCACCCTGAAATCACGTGGGCCCCACCCGGAAATCACGTGGGCCCCACGGGGAAATCACGTGGGCCCCACGGGGAAATCACGTGGGCCCCACCCGGAAATCACGTGGGCCCCACCCGGAAATCACGTGGGCCCCACCCGGAAATCACGTGGGCCCCACCCGGAAATCACGTGGGCCCCACCCGGAAATCACGTGGGCCCCACCCGGAAATCACGTGTGCCCCACCCGGAAATCACGTGGGCCCCACCCGGAAATCACGTGGGCCCCACCCGGAAATCACGTGGGCCCCAGCCGGAAATCACGTGGGCCCCACGGGGAAATCACGTGGGCCCCACGGGGAAATCACGTGGGCCCCACCCGGAAATCACGTGGGCCCCACCCGGAAATCACGTGGGCCCCACCCGGAAATCACGTGGGCCCCACCCGGAAATCACGTGGGCCCCAGCCGGAAATCACGTGGGCCCCACCCGGAAATCACGTGGGCCCCACCCGGAAATCACGTGGGCCCCACCCGGAAATCACGTGGGCCCCACCCGGAAATCACGTGGGCCCCACCCGGAAATCACGAGGGCCCCAGCCGGAAATCACGTGGGCCCCACGGGGAAATCACGTGGGCCCCACGGGGAAATCACGTGGGCCCCACCCGGAAATCACGTGGGCCCCACCCGGAAATCACGTGGGCCCCACCCGGAAATCACGTGGGCCCCACCCGGAAATCACGTGGGCCCCACCCGGAAATCACGTGGGCCCCACCCGGAAATCACGTGGGCCCCACCCGGAAATCACGTGGGCCCCACACGGAAATCACGTGGGGCCCAACCGGAAATCACGTGGGCCCCACCCGGAAATCACGTGGGCCCCACCCGGAAATCACGTGGGCCCCACCCGGAAATCACGTGGGCCCCATGGGGAAATCACGTGGGCTCCACGGGGAAATCACGTGGGCCCCACCCGGAAATCACGTGGGGCCCACCCGGAAATCACGTGGGCCCCACGGGGAAATCACGTGGGCCCCACGGGGAAATCACGTGGGCACCACCCGGAAATCACGTGGGCCCCAGCCGGAAATCACGTGGGCCCCACCCGGAAATCACGTGGGCCCCACCCGGAAATCACGTGGGCCCCACCCGGAAATCACGTGGGCCCCACACGGAAATCACGTGGGGCCCACCCGGAAATCACGTGGGCCCCACCCGGAAATCACGTGGGCCCCACCCGGAAATCACGTGGGCCCCAGCCGGAAATCACGTGGGCCCCACCCGGAAATCACGTGGGCCCCACCCGGAAATCACGTGGGCCCCACCCGGAAATCACGTGGGCCCCACCCGGAAATCACGTGGGCCCCACCCGGAAATCACGTGGGCCCCACCCGGAAATCACGTGGGCCCCACCCGGAAATCACGTGGGCCCCACCCGGAAATCACGTGGGCCCCACCCGGAAAACACGTGGGCCACATCCGGAAATCACGTGGGCCCCAGCCGGAAATCACGTGGGCCCCACGGGGAAATCACGTGGGCCCCACCCGGAAATCACGTGGGCCCCACCCGGAAATCACGTGGGCCCCACCCGGAAATCACGTGGGCCCCACCCGGAAATCACGTGGGCCCCACCCGGAAATCACGTGGGCCCCACCCGGAAATCACGTGGGCCCCACCCGGAAATCACGAAACCACCTGCCTCAACTCGAGAAAATCCAGGAGGTTCTGCCTCCAGGCGAGATGAGGCCCATTTCCGCTGAGGCTTCTCGAGGCTAATCACACCTAACCTCTGGAACTTCCAAAAGGTCCTTCACACCCCTGCTGCAACTCAAGAAGTTCCCTGACATCCCCGTCTCCACTCTAGAGGAAGCAAGCGGTTCCCGCCCACATCCAGAAGAGCCCCGTTTCCGCCTCGAAGCTTGAGTTGAGGGATCCTTTCCCTGCTTGGTCTGGAAAGAATTGCCGGTGTTCCCGTCGCATCTCAAGAGGAGGCGCTCTCCACAGGAAAGGCGAGAGGAACTCCAGGGTCGTGTCACCATTCCCAGAGTTCCCCTGATGTCTCAGTCCATTCCAGAGGAACCTGTTTTCCCTGCACTGCCTCGACTTTCAGGATGAGGATCGACTACCACCACGGTCGCACGTGGGACAGCCCTGTGGGAAAGCCTTGTGGGAAAGCCTCCTGGAAAAGCCTCGAGGGAAAGCCACAGATCCCTTGATCCAGGCGATGGGAAGCGTCACACTGCTGCTACCGCTCTGGAGTAAAGCGCACGTACATGCCCCCATTGGAGACGAGTACTTACTCCTCTGGGGAGACTCCAGAAGTACCCCAAGATCCATGTCAGCACTGGAGAGGAATTCTCAAGTTTCCGGCCCCGACTCCACACAATTCTTAGGCCTCGACATCGACGGGAGAGGAATCCCGAGAGGCCCCCGATCAACTGGCATGGGGACTGGCCTTTCGTGAGGCCACCAGAGTGGGTCCCTGAAGTACCCGTCGTAAGTCCAGAGCACCTGCCACAATTCGAGACAATCCAGGATGTTTTGCCCTCCAGGCGAGATGATGCCCATTTCCGCTGAGGCTTCTCGAGGTTAATCACACCTACTCTCTGGAACTTCCAAAAGGTCCTTCAACCATTGCTGCGACTCAGGAAGTTCCCTGACATACCCGTCTCCACTACAGAGGAAGCACGAGGGTCCCGCCCACATCCAGAGGAGCCCCGTTTCCGCCTCGTACCTCGAGATGAGAGATCCTTTCCCTGCTTGGTCGGGAAAGAATTCCTGGCATTCCCGTCGCATCTCAAGAGGAGGTCCTCTCCACAGGAAAGGCGAGAGGAACTCCAGGGTCGTGCCACCATTCGGAGAGTCCCCCAGATGTCTCAATCCATTCCAGAGGAACCTGTTTTCCCTGCACTGCCTCGACTTTCACGCTGAGGATCGACTCCCACCACGGTGGCACGTGGGACAGCCCTGTGGGAAAGCCTCGTGGGAAAGCCTTATGGGAAATCCTCGAGGGAAAGCCACAGATCCCATGATCGACGAGAAGGGAAGTGTGACACTGCTGCTACAGCTCGGGAGGAAAGCCCACGTGAATGCTCCCTCTCGAGACGAGGACTCACTACCCTGAGGAGACTCCAGAAGTACCCCAAGATCCATGTCAGCACTGGAGAGGAATCCTCAGGTTCCGGCCCCGACTCCACACAAGGTCTTGGGCCCCGGCATCGACGAGAGAGGAATACCGAGAGGCCCGCGAGCAACTCGCATGGAGACTGGCCTTTCCTGAGGCCACCAGAGCGAGTCCCTGAGGTCCCCGTCGTAAGTCGAGAGCACCTGCCGCAACTCGAGAAAATCCAGGAGGTTTTGCCCTCCAGGCGAGATGAGGCCCATTTCCGCTGAGGCTTCTCAAGGCTAATCACATCTAAACTCTGGAACTTCCAAAAGGTCCTTCACACCTTTGCTGCAACTCAAGAAGTTCCCGGACATCCCCGTCTCCACTCTAGAGGAAGCACGAGGGTCCCGCCCACATCCAGAGGAGCCCCGTTTCGCCTCATAGCTGGAGATGAGGGATCCTTTTGCTACTTGGTCCGGAAAGAATTCTGTGAGTCCCCGTCGCATCTCAAGGGGAGGCGCTCTCCACAGGAAAGGCGAGAGGAACTCCAGGGTCGTGCCACCATTCCCAGAGTACCCCAGATGTCTCAGTCCATTACAGAGGAACCTGTTTTCCCTGCACTGCCTCGACTTTCACGCCGAGGATCGTCTCCCACCACGGTGGCACGTGGGACAGCCCTGTGGAAAGCCTCGAGGGAAAGCCACAGTTCCCTTGATGCACGTGACGGGAATCGTGACACTGCTGCTACCGCTCTGCAGGGAAGCGCACGTGCATGCCTCCTTTCGAGATGAGGACTTACTCCCCTGGGGAGACTCCAGAAGCACCCCATGATCCATGTCAGCACTTTAGAGGAATCCTCAGGTTCCGGCCACTACTCCACACAAGGTCTTAGGCCCGGCATCGACGGGAAAGGAATCCCGAGAGGCTCCCGAGTAACTCGCATGGGGACTGGCCAGTCCTAAGGCGATAAGAGCAGGTCCCTTTCGTCACCGTGGTAAGACGAGAGCACCTGCTGCATCTCGAGAAAATCCAGGAGGTTCTGCCCTCCAGGCTAGATGAGGCCCATTTCCGCTGAGGCGTTGAGGTTAATCACATCTAACCTCTAGAAAGTCCAAAGGGTCCTTCACACCCTTTCTGCAACTCAAGAAGTTCCCCGACATACCCGTCTCCACTCGAGAGGAAGCAAGAGGGCCCCGCCCACATCCAGAGGAGCCCCGTTTCCGCCTCGTAGCTCGTGATGAGGGATCCTTTGGCTGCTTGTTCGGGAAAGAATTCTGGGCATTCCTGTCGCATCTCAAGAGGAGGTGCTCTCCACAGAAAAGGCGAGAACTCCAGCGTCGTGCCACCATTCCCAGAGACCCCCAGATGTCTCAGTCCATTCCAGAGGAACCTGTTTTCCTGCACTGCCTCGACTTTCACGCCAAGGCTCGACTCCCACCACGGTGGCACGTGGGACAGCCCTGTGGGAAAGCCTCGTTGCAAAACCTCGGGGGAAAGCCTCGAGGGAAAGCCACAGATCCCTTGATCCATGCGACGGGTGCATGACATTGCTGCTACCGCTCTGGTGGAAAGCGAACGTGCATGCCCCCATTCGAGACGAGGACTTACTCCCCTGGGGAGACTCCAGAAGTACCCTAAGATCCATGTCAGCACTGGAGAGGAATCCTCAGGTTCCGACCCCGACTCCACACAAGGTCTTAGGACCCGGCATCGAAGGGAGAGGACCACGAGAGGCCCCCGAGCAACTCGCATGGGGACTGTCCTTTCCTGAGGCCACCAGAGCGGGTCCCTTAGGTCACCGTCCTAAGACGAAAGGACCTGCGGCAACTCGAGAAAATCCAGGAGGTTTTGCCCTTCAGGCTAGATGAGGCCCATTTCCGCTGAGGCCTCACGAGGCTAATCACACCTAACCTCTGGAACTTCCAAAGGTCCTTCACACCCTTGCTGCAACTCAAGAAGTTCCCCGACATACCCGCCCTAACCCTAAAGGAAGCACGAGGGTCCCGCTCACATCCAGAGGAGCCCCGTTTCCGCCTCGTAGCTCGAGATGAGGGATCCTTTCTCTGCTTGGTCTGGAAAGAATTCCCGTGTCCAATCTCAAAAGGAGGAGCTCTCCACAGGAAAGGCGAGAGGAACTCCAGGGTCTTGTCACCATTCCCAGAGTCCCCCAGATGTCTCAGTCCATTCCAGAGGAACCTGTGTTCCCTGCACTGCCTCGACTTTCATGCCAAGGATCGACTCCCACCAAGGCGGCACGTGGGACAGCCCTGTGGGAAAGCCTCGTGGGAAAGCCTCGTGGGAAAGCCTAGACAGAAAGGCGCAGATCCCTTGATCGACGCTATGGGAAGCGTGACACTGCTGCACCCGCTTTGGAGGAAAGCGAAAGTGCATGCCCCCTCTTGAGAAGAGGACTTACTGCCCTGGGGAGGCTCCAGAAGTAGCCCAAGTTCCATGTCAGCACTGGAGAGGAATCCTCATGTTCCGGGCTCTACTCCACAGAAGGTCTTAGTCCCCGGCATCAAAGGGAGAGGAATCCCAGGAGACCCCCGAGCAACTCGAATGGGGACTGAGCAGTCCTGAGGCCACCAGAGCGGGCCCTATCGTCACCGTCGTAAGATGACAGCATCTGCCGGAACTCGAGAAAATCCAGGATATTTTGCCCTCCAGGCTAGATGAGGACCATTTCCGATGAGGCGTCTCGAGGCTAATCACATCTAACATCTGGAACTTCCAAAGGGTGCTTCACAACCTTGCTGCAACTCAAGAAGTTCCCCGACAACCCGTCTCCATTCTAGAGGAAGCACGAGGGTCACGCCCACATCCAGAGGAGCCCAGTTTTCACCTCTTAGCTCGAGATGAGGGATCCTTTCGCTGCTTGGTCGGGAAAGAATTCTGGGCATTCCTGGCGCATCTCAAGAGGAGGCGCTCTCCAGAGGAAAGGCGAGAGGAACTCCAGGGTCTTGTCTCCATTCCCAGAGTCCCACATATCTTTCAGTCCATTCCAGAGGAACCTGTTTTCCCTTCACTGCCTCAACTTTCATGCCGAGGATCGACTCCCACCACGGTGGCACGTGGGACAGCCCTGTGGGAAAGCCTCGAGGGAAAGCCACAGATCCCTTGATTGACGCGACGGGAAGCGTGACACTGCTGCTACGGCACTGGAGGAAAGCGCACGTGCATGCCCCCATTCGAGATGAGGACTTACTCCCATGGGGAGACTGCAGAAATAACCCAAGATCCATGTCAGCACTGCAGAGGAATCCTCAGGTTCTGGCCCCGACTCCACACAAGGACTTAGGCCCCGGCATCGAAGGGAGAGGAACCCCGAGAGGCGCCCGAGCAACTCGCATGGGGACTGGCCTTTCCTGAGGCCACCAGAGTGGGTCACTTAGGTCACCGTCGTAAGACGAAAGTACCTGCGGCAACACGAGAAAATCCAGGAGGTTTTGCCCTTCAGGCTAGATGAGGCCCATTTCCGCTGAGGCGTCACGAGGCTAATCACACTTAACCTGTGGAACTTCCAAAGGTCCTTCACACCCTTGCTGCAACTCAAGAAGTTCCCCGACATACCCGGCCTAACTCTCAAGGAAGCACGACGGTCCCGCCCACATCCAGAGGAGCCCCGTTTCCGCCTCGTAGCTCGAGATGAGGGATTCTTTCTCTGCTTGGTCTGGAAAGAATTCCCGGCGTACCTGTCGAATCTCAAAAGGAGGCACTCTCCACAGGAAAGGCGAGAGGAACTCCAGGGTCTTGTCACCATTCCCAGAGACCCCAGATGTCTCAGTCCATTCCAGAGGAACCTGTGTTACCTGCACTGCCTCGACTTTCATGCCGAGGATCGACTCCCACCAAGGTGGCACGTGGGACAGCCCTGTGGGAAAGCCTCGTGGGAAAGCCTCGTGGGAAAGCCTGGAGGGAAAGCCACAGATCCCTTGATCCACGCGCCGGGAAGCGCGACACTGCTGCTACCGCTCTGGAGGAAACCGCAGGTGCATGCCCCCATTCGAGACGAGGACTTACTCCCCTGAGGAGACTCCAGAAGTACCCCAAGAACCAAGTCAGCACTGGAGAGGAATCCTCAGGTTCCCGCCCCGACTCCACACAATGTCTTAGGCCCTGGCATCGAAGGGAGAAGAATCCCAGAGGCCCGCGAGCAACTCACTGGGGGACTGGCCAGTCCCGAGGCCACCAGAGCGGGTCCCTGAGGTCCCTGTCTTAAGTCGAGAGCACCTGCCACAACTCGAGAAAATCCAGGAGGTTTTGCCCTCCAGGCGAGATGAGGCCCATTTCCACTGAGGCTTCACGAGGCTAATCACACCTAACCTCTGGAACTTCCAAAAGGTCCTTCACACCCTTGCTGCAGCTCAAGAAGTTCCCCGACATACCCGTCTCCACTCGAGAGGAAGCACGAGGGTCCCGCCCACATCCAGAGGAGCCCCGTTTCCGCCTCTTAGCTGGAGATGAGGGATCCTTTCGCTGCTTTGTCGGGAAAGAATTCTGGACGTTCCCGTCACATCTCAAGAGGAGGCGTTCTCCACAGGAAGGCGAGAGGAACTCAAGGGTCGTGCCACCATCCCAGAGTCCCCCAGGTGTCTCAGTCCATTCCAGAGGAACCTGTTTTCCCTGACTTCCTCGACTATCATGGCGAGGATCGACTCCCACCACGATGGCACCTGGGACAGCCCTGTGGGAAAGCCTCGTGGGAAAGCATCGAGGGAAAGCCACAGATCTCTTGATCCACGCGATGGGAAGCGTGACACTGCTGCTACCGCTCTGGAGGAAAGCGCTCGTGCATGCCCCCATTCAAGATGAGGACTGACTCCCCTGGGGAGACTCCAGAAGTACCCCAAGATCCATGTCAGCACTGGAGAGGAATCCTCAGGTTCTGGGCCCGACTCCACAAAAGGTCTTAGGCCCAGGCATTGACGAGAAAGGAATCCAGGAGGCCCATGAGCATCGATTGGGGACTGGCCAAACCTGAGGCCACCAGAGCGGGTCCCTAAGGTAACCGTCGTAAGACGGGAGAACCTGCTGCAACTCGAGAAAATCCAGGAGGTTCTCCCCTCCAGGCTTGATGAGGCCCATTTCTGATGAGGCATCTCTAGGCTAATCACATCTAACCTCTGGAACTTCCAAAGGGTGCTTCACAACCTTGCTGCAACTCAAGAAGTTCCCTGACATACCCGGCTCCACTCTAGAGGAAGCACGAGTGTCCTGCAAACATCCAGAGGAGCCCCGTTTCCGCCTCGTAGCTCGAGATGAGGGATCCTTTCGCTGCTTGGTCGGGAAAGAATTCCCGGCGTTCCCGTCCCATCTCAACAGGAGGCCCTCTCCACAGGAAAGGCGAGAGGAACTCCAGTGTCGTGCCACCAATCCAAGAGTCCCCCAGAATTCTCAGTCCATTCCAGAGGAACCTGTTTTCCCTGCACTGCGTCGACTTTCACGCCGAGGATCGAATCACACCACGGTGGCAAGAGGGACAGCCCTGTGGGAAAGCCTCGTGGGAAAGCCTCGTGGGAAAGCCTCGAGGGAAAGCCACAGATCCCTTGATCCAGGCGATGGGAAGCGTGACACTACTGCTACAGCTCTGGAGGAAAGCGCACGTGCATGCCCCCATTCGAGACGAGGAGTTACTCCCCTGGGGAGACTCCAGAAGTACCCAAGAACCATGTGAGCACTGGAGAGGAATCCTCAGGTTCCGGACCTGACACCACTCAAGGTCAAAGGCCCCGTCATCAAAGGGAGAGGAATCCCGAGAGGCCCCCGAGCAACTCGCATGTGGACTGGCCTTTCCTGAGGCCACCAGAGCGGGTCCCTGAGGTCCCCGTTGTAAATCGAGAGCACCTGCCGCAACTCGAGAAAATCAAGGAGGTTTTAACCTCCCGGCGAGATGAGACCCATTTCCGCTGAGGCTTCTCAAAGCTAATCACACCTAACCTCTGGAACTTCCAAAAGGTCCTTCACACCCTTACTGCTACTCAAGAAGTTGCCTGACATACCCGTCTCCACTCTAGAGGAAGCACGAGGGTCCCGGGCATATGCAGAGGAGCCCCGTTTCCGCCTCGTAGCTCGAGATGAGGGACATTTCGCCTCTTTGTCGGGAAAGAGTTCCCGGCATTCCCCTCTCACCTCAAGAGGAGGCGCTCTCCACAGGAAAGGCGAGAGGAACTCCAGGGTCGTGCTACCATTCCAAGAGTCCCCCAGATGTCTCAGTCCATACCAGAGGAACCTGTTTTCCCTGCAATGAGTCGACTTTCACGCCGAGGATTGACTCCCACCACGGGGGCACGTGGGACAGCCCTGTGGGAAAGCGTCGTGCAAAAGCCTCGAGGGAAAGCCAAAGATCCCTTGATCCAGGCGTTGGGAAGCGTGACACAGCTGCTACCGCTCTGGAGGAAAGAGCACGTGCATGCCCCCATCCGAGACGAGGACTTACTCCCCTGGGGAGACTCGAGAAGTACCCCAAGATCCATGTCAGCACTGGAGAGGAATCCTCAGGTTCTGGCCCGGCCTCCACACAAGGTTTAAGGCCCCGGCATCGAAGGGAGAGGAATCCCAAAAGGCCCGCAAGCAACTCGCATGGGGACTGGCCTTTCCTGAGGCCACCAGAGCGGGTCCCATAGGTCACCATCGTAAGTGGAGAGCACCTGCCGCAACTCGTGAAAATCCAGGAGGTTCTCCCCTCCAGGCTAGATGAGGCCCATTTCCACTGAGGATTCTCGAGGCTAATCACACCTAACCTCTGGAACTTATTAAAGGTCCTTCAAAGCCCTGCTGCAACTCAAGAAGTTTCCCGACATACTCGTCTCCACTCGAGAGGAAGCACGAGGGTCCCGCCCACATCCAGAGGAGCCCCGTTTCCGCCTCGTAGCTCGAGATGAGGGATCCCTTCCCTGCTTGTTAGGGAAAAAATTCCCTGCGTTCCCGTCGCATCTCAAGAGGAGGCATTCTCCACAGGAAAGGCGAGAGGAATTCCAGGGTCCTGCCTCCATTCCAAGAGTCCCCCAGATGTCTCAGTCCATTCCAGAGGAACCTGTTTTCCCTGCACTGCATCGACTTCCACGCCGAGGATCGACGCACAGCACGGTGGCACGTGGGAAAGCGCTGTGGGTAAGACTCATGGAAAGCCTCGTGGGAAAGAGTCTAGGGAAAGCCACAGATCCCTTGATCCACCCTACAGGAAGCGTGACACTGTTGCTACAACTCGGGAGGAAAGCGCACGTGCATGCCCCCTCTCGAGACGAGGACTGACTCCCTGGGGGAGACTCCCGAAGTACCCCAAGACCAATGTCAGCACTGGAGAGGAATCCTCAGGTTCCGGCCATGACTACCAACAATGTCTTGGGCCCCAGCATGGACGGGAGAGGCATCCCGAGAGGCCCCCTACTAATTCGCATGGGGACTGGATTTCCTGAGGCCACCAGAGCGGGTCCCTAAGGTCCCCATCGTAAGTCGAGAGCACCTGCCGCAACTCGAGAAAATCCAGGAGGTTTTGCCCTCCAGGCGAGATGAGGCCCATTTCCGCTGAGGCTTCTCCAGGCTAATCACACCGAACCTCTGGAACTTCCAAAAGGACCTTCACACAGTTGCTGCAACACAAGAAGTTCCCCAACTACCCATCTCCACTCTAGAGGAAACACGATGGTCCCGCCCACATCGAGAGGAGCCCCGTTGCCGCATCGTAGTTCCCGATGAGGGATCCTTTCCCTGCTTGGTTGGGAAAGAATTCTGGGCGTTACAGTCGCATCTCAATAGGAGGCGCTCTCCATAGGAAAGGCGAGAGGAACTCCAGGGTCGTTCCACCATTCCCAGAGTCTTCTAGATGTCCCAGTACAGTCCAGAGGAAACTGTTTTCGACTCACACCACGGTGGCACGTGGGACGGCCCTGAGGGATAGCCTTGTGGGAAAGCCTCGTGGGAAAGCCTCATGGGAAATCCTCAGGGGAAAGACAAAGATCCCATGATCGACGCGACGGGAAGGGTGACACTGCTGCTACCGCTCTGGAGGAAAGCGCACGTGCATGCCTCCATTCGAGACGCGGACTTAGTCCCCTGGGGAGACTCCAGAAGTACCCCAAGATCCATGTCAGCACTGGAGAGGAATCCTCACGTTCCGGCCCCGACTCCACACAAGGTCTTAGGCCCCGGCATCGAAGTGAGAGGAATCCCGAGAGGCCTCCTAGTAACTCGCATGGGGACTGGCCTTTCCTGAGGCCACCAGAGGGGGTCCCTGAGGTCCCCGTCCTAAGTGGAGAGAACCTGCCAGAACTAGAGAAAATCCAGGAGGTTTTGACCTCCAGGCGAGATGAGGCCCAATTCCGCTGAGGCTTCTCGAGGCTAATCACACCAAACCTCTGGAACTTCCAAAAGGTCCTTCACACCCTTACTGCAACTCAAAAAGTTCCCCGACATACCCGTTCCTCTTCCCATTCTGCCATAATTGTGATGACATCTGCATATCTAAGTTTATTGCTATTTCTTCCGGGAATCTTGATTCCAGCTCACGTATCTTCCATCCCAGCATTTTTCATGATGTAGTCTGCATATAAGTTAATAAAACAGGGTGACAATATACAGCCTTGACATACTCCTTTTCCTTTTTGGAACCAGTCTGTTGTTCCATGTCCTGCTCTAACCTTCATACAGATTTCTCAAGAGGCAGGTTAGGTGGTCTAGTATTCCCTTCTCTTTCAGAATTGTGGCTAAAACAGCAGTATAAGGACCTTTCCGATGTCAGGCCAAGGAATTGTGTTTCCAGTCATTGAGCCACACCTGATCACTGAGCACAAATTCATGAATCTGTTCCTCAAGGGGGAATGATATTTTTTTTTACACAAACTTAGTTACCTGATTTATTACCTTACCTAATTGTTCCAGCTGCTGTGAAATCCCACCTGCTTACTTGTGGCAAATCTGCTAACACCTGCCTCATTGTGGGGTGGGGGGTTCTCCCATCGAAAATTTCATAAGGACAACAACTATGGGAACGTGCAGTTACCCGTAATATGAGTAAGTCTGCCAGAAGCAAGCCCATCCATGTACAGTCAGTCTCTATGATCCATTTTGAAAGAGTCTCTTGAAGAGTTTGGTTGTTTCTTTCCACCATTCCAGAACACAGGGGCCTATATGCTGTATGTAATTTCCACTGATATTTAGAGCTTCACATACCTGTTAATTAACGCGGCTACAAAGACAGGGCCATTGTCGGATTCTATACTGGTTGGAAACCCAAGTCTGTGAATTATTTCTCAAATCAGCGAGCTACTTCATTTTCTTTTTCAGATCAGGTAGTGAAGGCCTCTGCCCAACCAGAGAAGGTACCTACTATTCTAGTAAGTAATGATAACAGGTGACTGCCTTTGCTTCCCTGAAGGGACACTCGCTTTCCCTGCATCCTGAGAACTCCACGTCTCAGCCAGTTGGAAAAGCGCTTCTTGGAGGTCATTATTCAGGGGCAATTTCCCCTGGAGCCCAGGGCCATAGGGAGCGGCTCCACACTCCCAGGGAAAGGCAGAGCCACAGCCACACATCTGTCCCATCCCCTTTGCTCTGTAGGAGAGCTCTAGTGAGCCTAGGTCTGTCAGGAAAGTTCTTGGCTCCTATGGGGACACATTCTATGTGTGAAACTGCATACAGGACCGAGGGGCCACAGGGCGCCTGTTTCTCTCGGGGCCGGAGGGGTGGGGGGCCTGAAGCAGTGCGGCCCAGCAACAGCTTCCACATCCATCCAATTGCTCTTTTCTTACCTCTGATAGAACTAGCTTTGTTCCAGCCTTTGGCAATTTGGAGGCAAGCGGGCCCCACTTCCTCCCCAAGGAGGCATGGGACCTACTTTGAGTGGAAAGGCCCCTCACGGAGCTGAACCCAGGAAGGCACCCAGTCATGTCTGACACATTGCTGCATCCTGCTTCTTCATGAGCAATACCGCGGTGCTGCCTCTGGAATATCGGTCCTCTGAGCAGACCTGGAGGTCTCCCCTTGAAGAAGCTAACCAGTTTCTTCCAAATACAGGCTTGCAAACACACACTGGGTGGCTGCCTCTTCTTCCCTGAAGGACGATCACTTTCCCCGCATCCTGTGAACTCTGCATCCCAGCCTGCTGGAAAAGCGCTTCTTGGAGGTCATTTTTCAGGGACAATTTTCCCTGGAGCCCGGGGCTGTAGGCAGGGCCCCATGCTCGCTGGGAAAGGCAGAGTCACATCCACAGTCTGTTCTATCCCTTTTGCCCTGTAGGAGAGCTCTAGTGAGCCTAGGTCTGTCAGGAAAATTCTTGGCTCCTATGGGGACACACCCTGTGTGTTAACCTGCATATCGGACCTAGGGGCCACAGGGCGCCCGTTCCTCTCGGGGGGGACCCTGAAGTGGTGCGGCCCAACAACAGCCTGAACATGCATCCAATTGTTCTTTTCTTCCTTCTGATAGAGCTAGCTTTGCTTCTCACTTTGGCATTTCGGATGCCAGGGGCAGCCCCACCGCTGTTGTCCTGGGGTCTATTGGAGGTTCCAGCTCTATTGGACCCCAGCATGGCACCCGACCCCCTCAGACACACTCCCGCAGCCTCCTTCCCCATGGGCAGGACTGTTCTGACCTAGGAATGTGTTCCCAAGGCTCAGAAAATGCAGGGAGACACACGGCCCTGACTCTGGAACTGAGGCCGTTGGAGCAGGCCTGGAGGTCTGACGTCTGAGACGCAAACACTTGCTGCAAGATACAGGTGTGAAAACACACTCTCTGGGGCTGCCTTTCCTTCCTCCAAGGAAGATAGCTTTTCCAGTCTCCTCCGTGCTGAGTCATACAAGGCTGGAAAGGTCTGGCTTAGAGGGCATTTCTCAGCGGCAATGGCCCCTGAGGCCCTGCACCCAGGGAGGGATCCTACCCTCCCAGGGGAAGTCAAAGCAACCTCCAAACAGCTGTTCTATCATGTTTCCTCTGCAGGAGGGAGCTAGTGAGCCCAGGTCTGTCTGGAACGTTCTTGGATCCTGCGGGGAAATCATCCTGGGAGCCCACCTGGATACCAGTCGTAGGGGCTAACATTTGCATTTTTCTTCCTTGGAGCCCTAACGCAGTACAGCCTAGCAACTGCTTGAAAATCCATCCTGTTGCTGTTTTCTTCCCTCTGACAGAGCGAGCTTTGCTCCCCACTTTGGGATTTCAGAAGCAAGGTGGTGGCCTGCAACTCCTTGCCTGGGGTCCATTGGAGGTGCAAGGTGCCCTCGACCAGGTGACCCCAGCATGGCACCTGGCCCCCTCAGACACACTCCCGCAGCCTGCTTCCCCATGGGCAGGACTGCTCTCACCTAGGAATGTGTTTGCGAGGCCAGGAAACTGCAGGGAGACACAAGGCCCTGATTCTGGAATGGAGTCTGTTGGAGCAGGCCTGCAGGTCTTATGTCTAACAAGCCAAACACTTGCTGCAAGATACAGGCCTGAAAACACACTCTTGGGCTGCCTTTCCTTCCTCCAAGGAAGAGAGTTTTCTCAGCCTCCTGTGGGCTGAGAGTCACACAGGGCTGAAAAGCACTTACTGGGAGATGAGTTTTCATTGGCCATGGCCCCTGAGGCCCTGTGCTCAGGGAGGGCTCCCTCCCTCCCAGGGAAAGTCAAAGGAAGCTCCAAACGGCTGTTCAATCATGTTTCTGAGAGAGTCATTGCCAAGGCAGGTTTATAAGAAGTTCAAGGGTCCCCAAGGAGAGAGGGGTCTAGAATTCTCAAGGAGGAAGAAAGGACACACTTTTTTTTCCCTCTACATTCCTTAGGATTATATAACAATCATGCATCCTTCTTGAGGACGGTCTCTGGAAAAACCTTCTGGCTAATCCTGTTATCTTAAAATGTAAATTATGGGAGTAGGTCTAGTGAGTCTTTACAACCTCCACACATTCTTTTGTTCATTGTAATAACTTATTGGAGAGTATATAACTCCATTACTAACGCTAGCAAGGGGGTACGCTTTCTGCCCCTTGTGATGTCTCTGTCAGAAGCTTTCTCTATCTCCTTTCTACTTGAATAAAACTCGATTGCACAAAAGCTCTGAGCAATCAAGCCTCATCTTGGGCCCTGGATTGAATTCTTCTCCTCCATGAGCCAAGAATCCCAGCATCTTTTCGTGGTTCAGCAACAATATTTCATTTCCTCTGCAGGAGAGAGCTAGTGAGCTTAGGTCTGTCTGGAACATTCTTGGATCCTGTGGGGAAAATATCCTGTGCACACATCTGGATACTGGGCCTAGAGGCCAAAATTCGCATTTCTTTCCCGCGGAGCCCTCACGTGGTGTGACTTAGCAACCGCTTGAAAATCCATCCCATTGCCGTTTTCCTCCTTCTGACAGAGCTAGCTTTGTTCCCTGCTTTGGGATATCTCAACCGAGGGGCCGGTCCATAGCTACTCGCCTGGGGCCCATTGGATGTGCAAGGTGCCCTCGACTAGGTGACCCTAGCATGGCACTCAGCCCGCTCAGACACACTCCCGAGGCTTCTTTCTCACGGGAAGCACTGCTCCAACCTAGGAATGTGTCTGCAATGCTTGGAAAGTGCAGTGAGACACACAGCCCTGACTCTGGAATTGAGGCCCTCAGAGCAAGCCTGCAGCTCTGATGTCTGAGAAGCAAAACACTTGCTGCAAAGAGAGGCCTGAAAACACACTCTCTGTGGATGACTTTCCTTCTTCTAAGGAAGACAGTTTTCCCAGTCTCCTGCTTCCTGCATGTCACACAGCTGGAATGCGCTTGCTTGGATGTCGTGATTCAGTGGCAATGACCCCTGAGGCCCTTTGCCCAGGGAGGGCTCCCACACTCATAGGCAAATCAAAGCAACTTCCAAGTGAGTCAGCTCTTCACATCAAGTGGCCAAAGTATTGGAGTTTCAGGTTCAGTATTAGTCCTTCCAATGGATATTCAGACCTGATTTCCTTTAGGATGGAGTGGGTGCGTCTCCTTGTAGTCTAAGCGACCTACAAGCATCTTCTCCAACACCACAGTTCAAAAGCATCAAATTTTCAGCTGTCACTTTCTTTATAGTACATCTTTCATATCCATCCATGACATATGGAAAAACCATAGCCTTGACCGGATGGATCTTTGTTGGCAAAGCAACGTCTCGGCTTTTTAATATGCTGTCTAGTTTGGTCATCACTTTTCTTCCAAGTCATAAATATGTTTTAAGTTCATGGAGGCAGCCATCACCTGCAGTGATTTCCAAGCCCCAAAAATAGTCTGCTGCTGTTTCCAATGTTTTCCCATCTATTTGCCATGAAGTGATGAGACTGGATGCAATGATTTTAGTTTTCTGAATGCTGAGCTTTAAGCTAACTTTTTCACTCTCCTCTTTCACTTTCATCAGGAGACTCTTTAGCTCTTCTTCACTTTCTGCCATAAGGGTGGTGTCATCTGAATATCTGAGATTATTGATATTTCTCCCAGCAACCTTGATTCCAGCGTGTGCTTCCTCCAGCCCAGTGTTTCTCATGCTGTACTCTGCATATAAGTTAAATAAGCAGGGTGACAATATACAGCCTTGACATGTTCCTTTTCCTATTTAGAACCAGTCTGTTGTTCCATGTCCAGTTCGAACTGTTTCTTCCTGACCTGCATACAGGTTTCTCAAGAGACAGGTCAGGTGGTCTGGTATTCCCATCTCTTTCAGAATTTTTCCCAGTTTCTTGTGATCCACACAGTCAAAGGCTTTGGCATTGTCAATAAAGCAGAAATAGATTTTTTTTTTCTGGAACTCTCTTGCTTTTTCAATGAGCCAGTGGATGTTGGCAATTTGATCTCTGGTTTCTCTGCATTTTTTAAATCCCTCTTGAACATCTGGAAGTTCACAGTTCATGTGAACTTGGAGAATTTTGAACATTACTTTACTAGTGTGTGAGATGAGTGCAATTGTGCAGCTGCTTGAATATTCTTTGTCATTGCCTTTCTTTGGGATTGGAATGAAAACTGACCTAATGACTAGATGTTTTCAATTGCATATGCTGAAAGAACTGGCTGTGCAGTTCTGAAGAAAAAAAAATCATTTTAACCCATTTTCTCTGAAGTGCAAGGCATATCATGGCCATCCCTGAATCATAAAGTCACCTTTTCTTTATGTAGTCATAGTTTCATGCCTAAATTATAGGCCAACTCGTGCTCAACTTGACTCTGATGTCAGGGGCAGATCAACTGATAAAAAGCTTGGATTGTCCCTCTGGAGGAAAGTGAGATCTTGGTCCCACGAGAAGAATCTGAAGGGTTAAGGGAACTTGCAAGAGTGGGGAAAGCTTAGTCCATCCTACATGTACCAAAATCTTAAATAAGGCTTATTTACTTTACCGAAGTAAAAAAAAAAAAACAGATGATGAAAACAATTATAAATCAATGAAAGGTAGAGAAACTCATAGTCTGTGATCAAAAATTGCATTCTAAGAAAACTTTGTTCTCTTAACCTAGAGAGGAGACTAAATTGCATCTGGTACCAGCTTACCAGAAGACAAGCAAACAAACAAACAAATTATCAGTAAGCTTAAAAAAAGTATTTTCCATATATCTTGAAGTAGCAGTATTTCTGCAAAGGCATCAGTGTGAAACCATAGAGGACATGGTTAAAACCTGATGAAATAGAAATTGACAATGTCATCTGGTCACTGCTGCGACTTGAAATGCTTTAATATGATAACTAGAATTATAACTGACAGCATTTGACCAGGACATATCAGATTTTCACGGATGTCACATAATTTCTAGGATATCTATATTAGGAACTGAAGGAATCTTTGAACCTAGGAAAGAAAACAACAGTCTCAAAGGCCCTTGCTGAGTCATCTATCAGCAAGGAATGTCTTTGCAAGGATCGCAAAGTGAAGGGAAAATACACCGACCTGCCTCTGCAACTTCGGTCCTCTGAGCAGATCTGGAGGTCTCCCTTTGTATAAGCTAACCTGTTCCTTCCAAATAGAGGTTTGCAACACAAAACAAGTGGCCGCCTATTCTTCCCCGAAGGAGGCTCTCTTTCCCCACATCCTGCGAACTCCCTTTCCCAGCCTCCTGGAAAAGTGCTTCTTGCAGTTCCTTTCAGAAAATCCTATGGACAGAGAAGCCTGGTAGGCTGCAGTCCATGGGGTCGCTGAGGGTCGGACACGACTGAGCGACTGCACTTTCATTTTCACTTTCATGCATTGGAGAAGGCAATGGCAACCCACTTACTGTTCTTGCCTGGAGAATCCCAGGGACGGGGGAGCCTAGTGGGCTACCGTCTATGGCGTCGCACAGAGTCGAACACGACTGAAGCAACTTAGCAGCAGCAGCAGCAGCAGCAGCAGCAGCAGCAGCAGCAGTTCCTTTCTTAGGGGCAGTTATCCCTGAGATTGGGACCTGGAAAGGCAGAGCCACCTCCACACACACATCTTTTCTGTCCCCTTTCCTCTGGAGGAGAGCTCTAGTGAGCCTAGGTCTGTCAGGAAAATTCTTGGCTTTGACGGGATCACACCCAGTGTGTGAACCTGCATACCCGACCTAGGGGCCACAGGGCACCTGTTTTGCTCGAGTGGGTCCTGGAGGGGTGCAGCATAGCAAGAGCTTAAAAATCCATCCAATTTGTCTTTCTTTTACCTCGGAGAGAACGAGTTTGCTCCACCTCCACCCTTTGGCAGTGTGGAGGGAAGAGGGCACAACCCTCTCCCAAAGGGGACATAGGGCCTACCAGGAGAGAAAGGCCCCTTGAGGAGCTGAGCCCAGGTAGGCAGCCAGTGATGTCAAGCACACTCCCGCTGCTTGCTTCTTCATGGGCACTCCGACAATCTGCTAGGAATGTCTTGGCAAGGATCTCAAAGGGAAGGGGAGATACATGGCCCTGTCTCTGGAACTTCAGTCCTCTGAGCAGATCTGGAGGTCTTGAGTTGTATAAGCAAACCTGTTCCTTCCAAATAGAGGCTTGCAAACACACCCCCGGTGGTTGCCTCTTCTTCCCCGAAGAAGTCTTTCTTTCCCCACATGCTGCGAACTCCCTGTCCCAACCTCCAAGATTAGCACTTCTTGCCATTCCTTTCTTAGAGGCAGTTATCCCTGAGCTTGGGGCTGTAGGGAGTAGCCCCACACTCATAGGGAAAGGCAAAGACTCCTCCATACATCTCCTCTATCCCCTTTGCTCTGGAGGAGAGCTTTAGTGAGCCTAGGTCTTTCAGGAAAATTGTTGGCTTGGACAGGATCTCACCCTGTTTGTGAACCTGCATACCCAACCGGGGGCCACAGAGCACCTGTTTCAGTAAAGTGGGCCCTGAAAGGGTGCAGCCTAGCAAGAGCTTGAAAATCCATTCAGTTGCTGTTTTTGTACCTCTGACAGAGCGAGCTTTGCTCCACCCTTTGGCAGTGTGAGAAAAGAGGCATGACACCCTCCCCAAGGGGACAAGTGGACTACTTCAAGAGGAAAGGCCCCTTGTGGAGTTGAGGCACACAGTCGTGTCAAACACACTCCCACTGCTTGCTTCTTCATGGGCACTCCCGCTATCAGCTAGGAATGTCTTTGCAGTGATCACAAAGGGAAGGGGAGATACACGGCCCTGCCTCTGGACCTCCGCTGCTCTGAGCAAATCTGGTCTCCCCTTGTTGGTCAAGTTCAAGTTCAAGGTCAAGGTCAAGTTCAAGGTCAAAGTCAAGTCCAAGGTCAAGGTCAAAGTCAAGGTCAAGGTCAAGTTTAAGTTTAAGGGCAAGGACAATGTAAGGGCAAGGACAAGGTAAGGCCAAGGACAAGGCCTAGGGAAGGCCAAGCCCAAGGCCAAGGGCAAGGGCAAGGGCAACGCCAAGGGTAAGGCCAAGGCCCAGGCCAGGGCCAAGGCCAAGGCCGACAAAGCGAAGCCCAAACCCCGTAACGCCTGACAGAAGGCAGAAGGCACTAGGCCCCTGTGCAGAGGAAGCCACTGAAGGCGGCAAGGCCACAGAGCTCCCCGATTCCGTTCCCACAGGAAGATGTAAGGATAAAGGGCCTCATCCCAGCACAGCACCCGCTCCCACCGGACCCCGCCCCCCGCAGACTCGTGGAAAAGCCTCGTGGGAAATCCTCAAGGGAAAGCCACTGATCCCATGATCGATGCGACCGGAAGCGTGACACTGCTGCTACAGCTCGAGAGGAAAGCGCACATGCATGCCACCTCTCGAGACGAGTACTGACTCCCCTGGGGAGAGTCCAGAAGTACCCCAAGTTCCATGTCAGCACTGGAAAGGAATCCTCAGGTTCCGGCCCCGACTCCACACAAGGTCTTTGGCCCTGGCATCGAAGGGAGAGGAATCCCAAAAGGCCCGCGAGCAACTCGCATGGGGACTGGCCAGTCCTGAGGACACCAGAGCGAGTCCCATAGGTCACCGTCATAAGACGAGAGCACCTGCCCCAACTCGAAAAAATCCAGGAGGTTCTCCACTCCAGGCTAGATGAGGCCCTTTTCCGCTGAGGCATCTCACTGATAATGACATCTAACCTCTGGAACTTCCAACAGGTACTTCACACCCTTGCTGTAACTGAATAAGAATCACGTGGGCCCCACGGGGAAATCACGTGGGCCCCACGGGGAAATCACGTGGGCCCCACGGGGAAATCACGTGGGCCCCACCCGGAAATCACGTGGGCCCCACGGGGAAATCACGTGGGCCCCACCCGGAAATCACGTGGGCCCCACCCGGAAATCACGTGGGCCCCACCCGGAAATCACGTGGGCCCCACGGGGAAATCACGTGGGCCCCACCCGGAAATCACGTGGGCCCCACCCGGAAATCACGTGGGCCCCACGGGGAAATCACGTGGGCCCCACCCGGAAATCACGTGGGCCCCACCCGGAAATCACGTGGGCCCCACCCGGAAATCACGTGGGCCCCACGGGGAAATCACGTGGGCCCCACGGGGAAATCACGTGGGCCCCACCAGGAAATCACGTGGGCCCCACCAGGAAATCACGTGGGGCCCACCCGGAAATCACGTGGGCCCCACCCGGAAATCACGTGGGCCCCACCCGGAAATCACGTGGGCCCCACCCGGATATCACGTGGGCCCCACCCGGAAATCACGTGGGGCCCACCCGGAAATCACGTGGGCCCCACCCGGAAATCACGTGGGCCCCACCCGGAAATCACGTGGGCCCCACCCGGAAATCACGTGGGCCCCACCCAGAAATCACGTGGGCCCCACCCGGAAATCACGTGGGCCCCACCCGGAAATCACGTGGGGCCCACCCGGAAATCACGTGGGCCCCACCCGGAAATCACGTGGGCCCCACCCGGAAATCACGTGGGCCCCACCCGGAAATCACGTGGGCCCCACGGGGAAATCTCGTGGGCCCCACCCGGAAATCACGTGGGCCCCACCCGGAAATCACGTGGGCCCCACCCGGAAATCACGTGGGCCCCACCCGGAAATCACGTGGGCCCCACCCGGAAATCACGTGGGCCCCACCCGGAAATCACGTGGGCCCCACCCGGAAATCACGTGGGCCCCACCCGGAAATCACGTGGGCCCCACCCGGAAATCACGTGGGCCCCACCAGGAAATCACGTGGGCCCCACCCGGAAATCACGTGGGCCCCACCCGGAAATCACGTGGGCCCCACGGGGAAATCACGTGGGCCCCACCCGGAAATCACGTGGGCCCCACCCGGAAATCACGTGGGCCCCACCCGGAAATCACGTGGGCCCCACCCGGAAATCACGGGGGCCCCACCCGGAAATCACGTGGGCCCCACCCGGAAATCACGTGGGCCCCACCCGGAAATCACGTGGGCCCCACCCGGAAATCACGTGGGCCCCACCCGGAAATCACGTGGGCCCCACCCGGAAATCCCGTGCGACCCACCCGGAAATCACGTGGGCCCCACGGGGAAATCACGTGGGCCCCACCCGGAAATCACGTGGGCCCCACCCGGAAATCACGTGGGCCACAGCCGGAAATCACGTGGGCCCCACCCGGAAATCACGTGGGCCCCACCCGGAAATCACGTGGGCCCCACCCGGAAATCACGTGGGCCCCACCCGGAAATCACGTGGGCCCCACGGGGAAATCACGTGGGCCTCACGGGGAAATCACGTGGGCCCCACCCGGTAATCACGTGGGCCCCACGGGGAAATCCCATGGGCCCCACCCGGAAATCACGTGGGCCCCACGGGGAAATCACGTGGGCCCCACCCGGAAATCACGTGGGCCCCACGGGGAAATCACGTGGGCCCCACCCGGAAATCACGTGGGCCCCACCCGGAAATCACGTGGGCCCCACCCGGAAATCACGTGGGCCCCACCCGGAAATCACGTGGGCCCCACGGGGAAATCACGTGGGCCCCACCCGGAAATCACGTGGGCCCCACCCGGAAATCACGTGGGCCCCACCCGGAAATCACGTGGGCCCCACCCGGAAATCACGTGGGCCACACCCGGAAATCACGTGGGGCCCACCCGGAAATCACGTGGGCCCCACCCGGAAATCACGTGGGCCCCACCCGGAAATCACGTGGGCCCCACCCGGAAATCACGTGGGCCCCACCCGGTAATCACGTGGGGCCCACCCGGAAATCACGTGGGCCCCACGGGGAAATCACGTGGGCCCCACCCGGAAATCACGTGGGCCCCACCCGGAAATCACGTGGGCCCCACGGGGAAATCACGTGGGCCCAACGGGGAAATCACGTGGGCCCCACGGGGAAATCACGTGGGCCCCACCCTGAAATCACGTGGGCCCCACCCGGAAATCACGTGGGCCCCACGGGGAAATCACGTGGGCCCCACGGGGAAATCACGTGGGCCCCACCCGGAAATCACGTGGGCCCCACCCGGAAATCACGTGGGCCCCACCCGGAAATCACGTGGGCCCCACCCGGAAATCACGTGGGCCCCACCCGGAAATCACGTGGGCCCCACCCGGAAATCACGTGTGCCCCACCCGGAAATCACGTGGGCCCCACCCGGAAATCACGTGGGCCCCACCCGGAAATCACGTGGGCCCCAGCCGGAAATCACGTGGGCCCCACGGGGAAATCACGTGGGCCCCACGGGGAAATCACGTGGGCCCCACCCGGAAATCACGTGGGCCCCACCCGGAAATCACGTGGGCCCCACCCGGAAATCACGTGGGCCCCACCCGGAAATCACGTGGGCCCCAGCCGGAAATCACGTGGGCCCCACCCGGAAATCACGTGGGCCCCACCCGGAAATCACGTGGGCCCCACCCGGAAATCACGTGGGCCCCACCCGGAAATCACGTGGGCCCCACCCGGAAATCACGAGGGCCCCAGCCGGAAATCACGTGGGCCCCACGGGGAAATCACGTGGGCCCCACGGGGAAATCACGTGGGCCCCACCCGGAAATCACGTGGGCCCCACCCGGAAATCACGTGGGCCCCACCCGGAAATCACGTGGGCCCCACCCGGAAATCACGTGGGCCCCACCCGGAAATCACGTGGGCCCCACCCGGAAATCACGTGGGCCCCACCCGGAAATCACGTGGGCCCCACACGGAAATCACGTGGGGCCCAACCGGAAATCACGTGGGCCCCACCCGGAAATCACGTGGGCCCCACCCGGAAATCACGTGGGCCCCACCCGGAAATCACGTGGGCCCCATGGGGAAATCACGTGGGCTCCACGGGGAAATCACGTGGGCCCCACCCGGAAATCACGTGGGGCCCACCCGGAAATCACGTGGGCCCCACGGGGAAATCACGTGGGCCCCACGGGGAAATCACGTGGGCACCACCCGGAAATCACGTGGGCCCCAGCCGGAAATCACGTGGGCCCCACCCGGAAATCACGTGGGCCCCAGCCGGAAATCACGTGGGCCCCACCCGGAAATCACGTGGGCCCCACACGGAAATCACGTGGGGCCCACCCGGAAATCACGTGGGCCCCACCCGGAAATCACGTGGGCCCCACCCGGAAATCACGTGGGCCCCACCGGGAAATCACGTGGGCCCCACCCGGAAATCACGTGGGCCCCACCCGGAAATCACGTGGGCCCCACGGGGAAATCACGTGGGCCCCACCGGGAAATAACGTGGGCCCCACGGGGAAATCACGTGGGCCCCACCCGGAAATCACGTGGGCCCCACCCGGAAATCACGTGGGCCCCACCCGGAAATCACGTGGGCCCCACCCGGAAATCACGTGGGCCCCACGGGGAAATCACGTGGGCCCCAACCGGAAATCACGTGGGCCCCACCCGGAAATCACGTGGGCCCCACCCGGAAATCACGTGGGCCCCACCCGGAAATCACGTGGGCCCCACCCGGAAATCACGTGGGCCCCACCCGGAAATCACGTGGGCCCCACCCGGAAATCACGTGGGCCCCAGCCGGAAATCACGTGGGCCCCACCCGGAAATCACGTGGGCCCCACCCGGAAATCACGTGGGCCCCACCCGGAAATCACGTGGGCCCCACCCGGAAATCACGTGGGCCCCACCGGGAAATCACGTGGGCCCCACCCGGAAATCACGTGGGCCCCACCTGGAAATCACGTGGGCCCCACCCGGAAATCACGTGGGCCCCACCCGGAAATCACGTGGGCCCCAGCCGGAAATCACGTGGGCCCCACCCGGAAATCACGTGGGCCCCACCCGGAAATCACGTGGGCCCCACCCGGAAATCACGTGGGCCCCACCCGGAAATCACGTGGGGCCCACCCGGAAATCACGTGGGCCCCACCCGGAAATCACGTGGGCCCCACCCGGAAATCACGTGGGCCCACCCGGAAAACACGTGGGCCACATCCGGAAATCACGTGGGCCCCACCCGGAAATCACGTGGGCCCCACCCGGAAATCACGTGGGCCCCACCCGGAAATCACGTGGGCCCCACCCGGAAATCACGTGGGCCCCACGGGGAAATCACGTGGGCCCCACCTGGAAATCACGTGGACCCCACCCGGAAATCACGTGGGCCCCAGCCGGAAATCACGTGGGCCCCATGGGGAAATCACGTGGGCCCCACGGGGAAATCACGTGGGCCCCACCCGGAAATCACGTGGGCCCCACCCGGAAATCACGTGGGCCCCACCCGGAAATCACGTGGGCCCCACCCGGAAAACACGTGGGCCCCACCCGGAAATCACGTGGGCCCCACCCGGAAATCACGTGGGCCCCACCCGGAAATCACGTGGGCCCCTCGGGGAAATTACGTGGGCCCCACCCGGAAATCACGTGGGCCCCACCCGGAAATCACGTGGGCCCCACCCGGAAATCACGTGGGCCCCACCCGGAAATCACGTGGGCCCCACCCGGAAATCACGTGGGCCCCACCCGGAAATCACGTGGGCCCCACCCGGAAATCACGTGGGCCCCACCCGGAAATCACGTGGGCCCCACCCGGAAATCACGTGGGCCCCACCCGGAAATCACGTGGGCCCCACCCGGAAATCACGTGGGCCCCACCCGGAAATCACGTGGGCCCCACCCGGAAATCACGTGGGCCCCACCCGGAAATCACGTGGGCCCCACCGGGAAATCACGTGGGCCCCACCCGGAAATCACGTGGACCCCACCCGGAAATCACGTGGGCCCCACCCGGAAATCACGTGGGCCCCACCCGGAAATCACGTGGGCCCCACCCGGAAATCACGTGGGCCCCACGGGGAAATCACGTGGGCCCCACCCGGAAATCACGTGGGCCCCACCCGGAAATCACGTGGGCCCCACCCGGAAATCACGTGGGCCCCACCCGGAAATCACGTGGGCCACACCCGGAAATCACGTGGGGCCCACCCGGAAATCACCTGGGCCCCACGGGGAAATCACGTGGGCCCCACCCGGAAATCACGTGGGCCCCACCCGGAAATCACGTGGGCCCCACCCGGAAAACACGTGGGCCCCACGGGGAAATCATGTGGGCCCCACCCGGAAATCACGTGGGCCCCACCCGGAAATCACGTGGGCCCCACGGGGAAATCACGTGGGCCCCACGGGGAACTCACGTGGGCCACACCCGGAAATCACGTGGGCCCCACCCGGAAATCACGTGGGCCCCACCCGGAAATCACGTGGGCCCCACCCGGAAATCACGTGGGCCCCACCCGGAAATCACGTGGGCCCCACGGGGAATTCACGTGGGCCCCACGGGGAAATCACGTGGGCCCCACCCGGAAATCACGTGGGCCCCACCCGGAAATCACGTGGGCCCCACCCGGAAATCACGTGGGCCCCACCCGGAAATCACGTGGGCCCCACGGGGAAATCACGTGGGCCCCACCCGGAAATCACGTGGGCCCCACCCGGAAATCACGTGGGGCCCACCCGGAAATCACGTGGGCCCCACCCGGAAATCACGTGGGGCCCACCCGGAAATCACGTGGGCCCCACCCGGAAATCACGTGGGCCCCACCCGGAAATCACGTGGGCCCCACCCGGAAATCACGTGGGCCCCACCCGGAAATCACGTGGGCCCCACCCGGAAATCACGTGGGCCCCACCCGGAAATCACGTGGGCCCCACCCGGAAATCACGTGGGCCCCACCCGGAAATCACGTGGGCCCCACCCGGAAATCACGTGGGCCCCACGGGGAAATCACGTGGGCCCCACCCGGAAATCACGTGGGCCCCACGGGGAAATCACGTGGGCCCCACCCGGAAATCACGTGGACCCCACCCGGAAATCACGTGGGCCACAGCCGGAAATCACGTGGGCCCCAACCGGAAATCACGTGGGCCCCACCCGGAAATCACGTGGGCCCCACCCGGAAATCACGTGGGCCCCACCCGGAAATCACGTGGGCCCCACGGGGAAATCACGTGGGCCTCACGGGGAAATCACGTGGGCAGCACCCGGAAATCACGTGGGCCCCACGGGGAAATCACGTGGGCCCCACCCGGAAATCACGTGGGCCCCACCCGGAAATCACGTGGGCCCCACCCGGACATCACGTGGGCCCCACCCGGAAATCACGTGGGCCCCACCCGGAAATCACGTGGGCCCCACCCGGAAATCACGTGGGCCCCACCGGGAAATCACGTGGGCCCCACCCGGAAATCACGTGGACCCCACCCGGAAATCACGTGGGCCCCACCCGGAAATCACGTGGGCCCCACCCGGAAATCACGTGGGCCCCACCCGGAAATCACGTGGGCCCCACGGGGAAATCACGTGGGCCCCACCCGGAAATCACGTGGGCCCCACCCGGAAATCACGTGGGCCCCACCCGGAAATCACGTGGGCCCCACCCGGAAATCACGTGGGCCACACCCGGAAATCACGTGGGGCCCACCCGGAAATCACCTGGGCCCCACGGGGAAATCACGTGGGCCCCACCCGGAAATCACGTGGGCCCCACCCGGAAATCACGTGGGCCCCACCCGGAAAACACGTGGGCCCCACGGGGAAATCATGTGGGCCCCACCCGGAAATCACGTGGGCCCCACCCGGAAATCACGTGGGCCCCACGGGGAAATCACGTGGGCCCCACGGGGAAATCACGTGGGCCACACCCGGAAATCACGTGGGCCCCACCCGGAAATCACGTGGGCCCCACCCGGAAATCACGTGGGCCCCACCCGGAAATCACGTGGGCCCCACCCGGAAATCACGTGGGCCCCACGGGGAATTCACGTGGGCCCCACGGGGAAATCACGTGGGCCCCACCCGGAAATCACGTGGGCCCCACCCGGAAATCACGTGGGCCCCACCCGGAAATCACGTGGGCCCCACCCGGAAATCACGTGGGCCCCACGGGGAAATCACGTGGGCCCCACCCGGAAATCACGTGGGTCCCACCCGGAAATCACGTGGGGCCCACCCGGAAATCACGTGGGCCCCACCCGGAAATCACGTGGGGCCCACCCGGAAATCACGTGGGCCCCACCCGGAAATCACGTGGGCCCCACCCGGAAATCACGTGGGCCCCACCCGGAAATCACGTGGGCCCCACCCGGAAATCACGTGGGCCCCACCCGGAAATCACGTGGGCCCCACCCGGAAATCACGTGGGCCCCACCCGGAAATCACGTGGGCCCCACCCGGAAATCACGTGGGCCCCACCCGGAAATCACGTGGGCCCCACCCGGAAATCACGTGGGCCCCACCTGGAAATCACGTGGGCCCCACGGGGAAATCACGTGGGCCCCACCCGGAAATCACGTGGACCCCACCCGGAAATCACGTGGGCCCCACGGGGAAATCACGTGGGCCCCACGGGGAAATCACGTGGGCCCCACCCGGAAATCACGTGGACCCCACCCGGAAATCACGTGGGCCCCACCCGGAAATCACGTGGGCCCCACCCGGAAATCACGTGGGCCCCACGGGGAAATCACGTGGGCCCCACCCGGAAATCACGTGGGCCCCACCCGGAAATCACGTGGGCCCCACCCGGAAATCACGTGGGGCCCACCCGGAAATCACGTGGGCCCCACGGGGAAATCACGTGGGCCCCAGCCGGAAATCACGTGGGCCCCAGCCGGAAATCACGTGGGCCCCACGGGGAAATCACGTGGGCCCCACCCGGAAATCACGTGGGCCCCACGGGGAAATCACGTGGGCCCCACCCGGAAATCACGTGGGCCCCACCCGGAAATCACGTGGGCCCCACCCGGAAATCACGTGGGCCCCACCCGGAAATCACGTGGGCCCCACCCGGAAATCACGTGGGGCCCACCCGGAAATCACGTGGGCCCCACCCGGAAATCACGTGGGCCCCACACGGAAATCACGTGGGGCCCACCCGGAAATCACGTGGGCCCCACCCGGAAATCACGTGGGCCCCACCCGGAAATCACGTGGGCCCCACCCGGAAATCACGTGGGCCCCACCCGGAAATCACGTGGGCCCCACCCGGAAATCACGTGGGCCCCACCCGGAAATCACGTGGGCCCCACCCGGAAATCACGTGGGCCCCACCCGGAAATCACGTGGGCCCCACGGGGAAATCACGTGGGCCCCACCCGGAAATCACGTGGGCCCCACCCGGAAATCACGTGGGGCCCACCCGGAAATCACGTGGGCCCCACCCGGAAATCACGTGGGCCCCACCCGGAAATCACGTGGGCCCCACCCGGAAATCACGTGGGCCCCACGGGGAAATCACGTGGGCCCCACCCGGAAATCACGTGGGCCCCACCCGGAAATCACGTGGGCCCCACCCGGAAATCACGTGGGCCCCACCCGGAAATCACGTGGGCCCCACCCGGAAATCACGTGGGCCCCACCCGGAAATCACGTGGGCCCCAGCCGGAAATCACGTGGGCCCCAGCCGGAAATCACGTGGGCCCCACCCGGAAATCACGTGGGCCCCACCCGGAAATCACGTGGGCCCCACCCGGAAATCACGTGGGCCCCACCCGGAAATCACGTGGGCCCCACCCGGAAATCACGTGGGCCCCACCCGGAAATCACGTGGGCCCCACACGGAAATCACGTGGGGCCCACCCGGAAATCACGTGGGCCCCACCCGGAAATCACGTGGGCCCCACCCGGAAATCACGTGGGCCCCACCCGGAAATCACGTGGGCCCCACGGGGAAATCACGTGGGCCCCACCCGGAAATCACGTGGGGCCCACCCGGAAATCACGTGGGCCCCACGGGGAAATCACGTGGGCCCCACCCGGAAATCACGTGGGCCCCAGCCGGAAATCACGTGGGCCCCACCCGGAAATCACGTGGGCCCCACCCGGAAATCACGTGGGCCCCACGGGGAAATCTCGTGGGCCCCACCCGGAAATCACGTGGGCCCCACCCGGAAATCACGTGGGCCCCACCCGGAAATCACGTGGGCCCCACCCGGAAATCACGTGGGCCCCACCCGGAAATCACGTGGGCCCCAGCCGGAAATCACGTGGGCCCCACCCGGAAATCACTTGGGCCCCACCGGGAAATCACGTGGGCCCCACGGGGAAATCACGTGGGCCCCACCCGGAAATCACGTGGGCCCCACCCGGAAATCACGTGGGCCCCACCCGGAAATCACGTGGGCCCCACCCGGAAATCACGTGGGCCCCACCCGGAAATCACGTGGGCCCCACCCGGAAATCACGTGGGCCCCACCCGGAAATCACGTGGGCCCCACCCGGAAATCACGTGGGCCCCACGGGGAAATCACGTGGGCCCCACCCGGAAATCACGTGGGCCCCATCCGGAAATCACGTGGGCCCCAGCCGGAAATCACGTGGGCCCCACGGGGAAATCACGTGGGCCCCACCCGGAAATCACGTGGGCCCCACCCGGAAATCACGTGGGCCCCACCCGGAAATCACGTGGGCCCCACCCGGAAATCACGTGGGCCCCACCCGGAAATCACGTGGGCCCCACCCGGAAATCACGTGGGCCCCACCCGGAAATCACGTGGGCCCCACCCGGAAATCACGTGGGCCCCACCTGGAAATCACGTGGGCCCCACGGGGAAATCACGTGGGCCCCACCCGGAAATCACGTGGACCCCACCCGGAAATCACGTGGGCCCCACGGGGAAATCACGTGGGCCCCACGGGGAAATCACGTGGGCCCCACCCGGAAATCACGTGGACCCCACCCGGAAATCACGTGGGCCCCACCCGGAAATCACGTGGGCCCCACCCGGAAATCACGTGGGCCCCACGGGGAAATCACGTGGGCCCCACCCGGAAATCACGTGGGCCCCACCCGGAAATCACGTGGGCCCCACCCGGAAATCACGTGGGGCCCACCCGGAAATCACGTGGGCCCCACGGGGAAATCACGTGGGCCCCAGCCGGAAATCACGTGGGCCCCAGCCGGAAATCACGTGGGCCCCACGGGGAAATCACGTGGGCCCCACCCGGAAATCACGTGGGCCCCACGGGGAAATCACGTGGGCCCCACCCGGAAATCACGTGGGCCCCACCCGGAAATCACGTGGGCCCCACCCGGAAATCACGTGGGCCCCACCCGGAAATCACGTGGGCCCCACCCGGAAATCACGTGGGGCCCACCCGGAAATCACGTGGGCCCCACCCGGAAATCACGTGGGCCCCACACGGAAATCACGTGGGGCCCACCCGGAAATCACGTGGGCCCCACCCGGAAATCACGTGGGCCCCACCCGGAAATCACGTGGGCCCCACCCGGAAATCACGTGGGCCCCACCCGGAAATCACGTGGGCCCCACCCGGAAATCACGTGGGCCCCACCCGGAAATCACGTGGGCCCCACCCGGAAATCACGTGGGCCCCACCCGGAAATCACGTGGGCCCCACGGGGAAATCACGTGGGCCCCACCCGGAAATCACGTGGGCCCCACCCGGAAATCACGTGGGGCCCACCCGGAAATCACGTGGGCCCCACCCGGAAATCACGTGGGCCCCACCCGGAAATCACGTGGGCCCCACCCGGAAATCACGTGGGCCCCACGGGGAAATCACGTGGGCCCCACCCGGAAATCACGTGGGCCCCACCCGGAAATCACGTGGGCCCCACCCGGAAATCACGTGGGCCCCACCCGGAAATCACGTGGGCCCCACCCGGAAATCACGTGGGCCCCAGCCGGAAATCACGTGGGCCCCAGCCGGAAATCACGTGGGCCCCACCCGGAAATCACGTGGGCCCCACCCGGAAATCACGTGGGCCCCACCCGGAAATCACGTGGGCCCCACCCGGAAATCACGTGGGCCCCACCCGGAAATCACGTGGGCCCCACCCGGAAATCACGTGGGCCCCACACGGAAATCACGTGGGGCCCACCCGGAAATCACGTGGGCCCCACCCGGAAATCACGTGGGCCCCACCCGGAAATCACGTGGGCCCCACCCGGAAATCACGTGGGCCCCACGGGGAAATCACGTGGGCCCCACCCGGAAATCACGTGGGGCCCACCCGGAAATCACGTGGGCCCCACGGGGAAATCACGTGGGCCCCACCCGGAAATCACGTGGGCCCCAGCCGGAAATCACGTGGGCCCCACCCGGAAATCACGTGGGCCCCACCCGGAAATCACGTGGGCCCCACGGGGAAATCTCGTGGGCCCCACCCGGAAATCACGTGGGCCCCACCCGGAAATCACGTGGGCCCCACCCGGAAATCACGTGGGCCCCACCCGGAAATCACGTGGGCCCCACCCGGAAATCACGTGGGCCCCACCCGGAAATCACGTGGGCCCCAGCCGGAAATCACGTGGGCCCCACCCGGAAATCACTTGGGCCCCACCGGGAAATCACGTGGGCCCCACGGGGAAATCACGTGGGCCCCACCCGGAAATCACGTGGGCCCCACCCGGAAATCACGTGGGCCCCACCCGGAAATCACGTGGGCCCCACCCGGAAATCACGTGGGCCCCACCCGGAAATCACGTGGGCCCCACCCGGAAATCACGTGGGCCCCACCCGGAAATCACGTGGGCCCCACCCGGAAATCACGTGGGCCCCACGGGGAAATCACGTGGGCCCCACCCGGAAATCACGTGGGCCCCATCCGGAAATCACGTGGGCCCCAGCCGGAAATCACGTGGGCCCCACGGGGAAATCACGTGGGCCCCACCCGGAAATCACGTGGGCCCCACCCGGAAATCACGTGGGCCCCACCCGGAAATCACGTGGGCCTCACCCGGAAATCACGTGGGCCCCACCCGGAAATCACGTGGGCCCCACCCGGATATCACGTGGGCCCCAGCCGGAAATCACGTGGGCCCCACCCGGAAATCACGTGGGCCCCACCCGGAAATCACGTGGGCCCCACCCGGAAATCACGTGGGCCCCACCCGGAAATCACGTGGGCCCCACGGGGAAATCACGTGGGCCCCACCCGGAAATCACGTGGGCCCCACCCGGAAATCACGTGGGCCCCACCCGGAAAACACGTGGGCCCCACGGGGAAATCATGTGGGCCCCACCCGGAAATCACGTGGGCCCCACCCGGAAATCACGTGGGCCCCACGGGGAAATCACGTGGGCCCCACGGGGAAATCACGTGGGCCACACCCGGAAATCACGTGGGCCCCACCCGGAAATCACGTGGGCCCCACCCGGAAATCACGTGGGCCCCACCCGGAAATCACGTGGGCCCCACCCGGAAATCACGTGGGCCCCACGGGGAATTCACGTGGGCCCCACGGGGAAATCACGTGGGCCCCACCCGGAAATCACGTGGGCCCCACCCGGAAATCACGTGGGCCCCACCCGGAAATCACGTGGGCCCCACCCGGAAATCACGTGGGCCCCACGGGGAAATCACGTGGGCCCCACCCGGAAATCACGTGGGTCCCACCCGGAAATCACGTGGGGCCCACCCGGAAATCACGTGGGCCCCACCCGGAAATCACGTGGGGCCCACCCGGAAATCACGTGGGCCCCACGGGGAATTCACGTGGGCCCCACCCGGAAATCACGTGGGCCCCACCCGGAAATCACGTGGGCCCCACCCGGAAATCACGTGGGCCCCACCCGGAAATCACGTGGGCCCCACCCGGAAATCACGTGGGCCCCAGCCGGAAATCACGTGGGCCCCACGGGGAAATCACGTTGGCCCCACCCGGAAATCACGTGGGCCCCACGGGGAAATCACGTGGGCCCCACCCGGAAATCACGTGGGCCCCACCCGGAAATCACGTGGGCCCCACCCGGAAATCACGTGGGCCCCACCCGGAAATCACGTGGGGCCCACCCGGAAATCACGTGGGCCCCACCCGGAAATCACGTGGGCCCCACCCGGAAATCACGTGGGCCCCACCCGGAAATCACGTGGGCCCCACCCGGAAATCACGTGGGCCCCACGGGGAAATCACGTGGGCCCCACGGGGAAATCACGTGGGCCCCACCCGGAAATCACGTGGGGCCCACCCGGAAATCACGTGGGCCCCACGGGGAAATCACGTGGGCCCCACGGGGAAATCACGTGGCCACCACCCGGAAATCACGTGGGCCCCAGCCGGAAATCACGTGGGCCCCACCCGGAAATCACGTGGGCCCCACCCGGAAATCACGTGGGCCCCACCCGGAAATCACGTGGGCCCCACCCGGAAATCACGTGGGCCCCACGGGGAAATCACGTGGGCCCCACGGGGAAATCACGTGGGCCCCACCCGGAAATCACGTGGGCCCCACGGGGAAATCACGTGGGCCCCACCCGGAAATCACGTGGGCCCCACCCGGAAATCACGTGGGCCCCACCCGGAAATCACGTGGGCCCCAGCCGGAAATCACGTGGGCCCCACCCGGAAATCACGTGGGCCCCACCCGGAAATCACGTGGGCCCCACCCGGAAATCACGTGGGCCCCACCCGGAAATCACGTGGGCCCCATCCGGAAATCACGTGGGCCCCACCCGGAAATCACGTGGGCCCCACCCGGAAATCACGTGGGCCCCACCCGGAAATCACGTGGTCCCCACCCGGAAATCACGTGGGCCCCACCCGGAAATCACGTGGGCCCCACCCGGAAATCACGTGGGCCCCACCCGGAAATCACGTGGGCCCCACCCGGAAATCACGTGGGCCCCACCCGGAAATCACGTGGTCCCCACCCGGAAATCACGTGGGCCCCACGGGGAAATCACGTGGGCCCCACCCGGAAATCACGTGGACCCCACCCGGAAATCACGTGGGCCCCACCCGGAAATCACGTGGGCCCCACCCGGAAATCACGTGGGCCCCACGGGGAAATCACGTGGGCCCCACCCGGAAATCACGTTGGCCCCACCCGGAAATCACGTGGGCCCCACCCGGAAATCACGTGGGCCCCACCCGGAAATCACGTGGGCCCCACCCGGAAATCACGTGGGCCCCACCCGGAAATCACGTGGGCCCCACCCGGAAATCACGTGGGCCCCACGGGGAAATCACGTGGGCCCCACCCGGAAATCACGTGGGCCCCACCCGGAAATCACGTGGGCCCCACGGGGAAATCACGTGGGCCCCACCCGGAAATCACGTGGGCCCCACCCGGAAATCACGTGGGCCCCACCCGGAAATCACGTGGGCCCCACCCGGAAATCACGTGGGCCCCACCCGGAAATCACGTGGGCCCCACCCGGAAATCACGTGGGCCCCACCCGGAAATCACGTGGGCCCCACCCGGAAATCACGTGGGCCCCACCCGGAAATCACGTGGGCCCCACCCGGAAATCACGTGGGCCCCACCCGGAAATCACGTGGGCCCCACCCGGAAATCACGTGGGCCCCACCCGGAAATCACGTGGGCCCCACCCGGAAATCACGTGGGCCCCACCCGGAAATCACGTGGGCCCCACGGGGAAATCACGTGGGCCCCACCCGGAAATCACGTGGGCCCCACCCGGAAATCACGTGGGCCCCACCCGGAAATCACGTGGGGCCCACCCGGAAATCACGTGGGCCCCACCCGGAAATCACGTGGGCCCCACCCGGAAATCACGTGGGCCCCACGGGGAAATCACGTGGGCCCCAACCGGAAATCACGTGGGCCCCACGCGGAAATCACGTGGGCCCCACCCGGAAATCACGTGGGCCCCACCCGGAAATCACGTGGGCCCCAGCCGGAAATCACGTGGGCCCCACCCGGAAATCACGTGGGCCCCACCCGGAAATCACGTGGGCCCCACCCGGAAATCACGTGGGCCCCACCCGGAAATCACGTGGGCCCCACCCGGAAATCACGTGGCCCCCACGGGGAAATCATGTGGGCCCCACCCGGAAATCACGTGGGCCCCACGGGGAAATCACGTGGGCCCCACCCGGAAATCACGTGGGCCCCACCCGGAAATCACGTGGGCCCCACCCGGAAATCCCGTGGGACCCACCCGGAAATCACGTGGGCCCCACGGGGAAATCACGTGGGCCCCACCCGGAAATCACGTGGGCCCCACCCGGAAATCACGTGGGCCCCACCCGGAAATCACGTGGGCCCCAGCCGGAAATCACGTGGGCCCCACGGGGAAATCACGTTGGCCCCACCCGGAAATCACGTGGGCCCCACGGGGAAATCACGTGGGCCCCACCCGGAAATCACGTGGGCCCCACCCGGAAATCACGTGGGCCCCACCCGGAAATCACGTGGGCCCCACCCGGAAATCACGTGGGGCCCACCCGGAAATCACGTGGGCCCCACCCGGAAATCACGTGGGCCCCACCCGGAAATCACGTGGGCCCCAGCCGGAAATCACGTGGGCCCCATCCGGAAATCACGTGGGCCCCACCCGGAAATCACGTGGGCCCCACCCGGAAATCACGTGGGCCCCACCCGGAAATCACGTGGTCCCCACCCGGAAATCACGTGGGCCCCACGGGGAAATCACGTGGGCCCCACCTGGAAATCACGTGGACCCCACCCGGAAATCACGTGGGCCCCACCCGGAAATCACGTGGGCCCCACCCGGAAATCACGTGGGCCCCACGGGGAAATCACGTGGGCCCCACCCGGAAATCACGTGGGCCCCACGGGGAAATCACGTGGGCCCCACCCGTAAAACACGTGGGCCCCACCCGGAAATCACGTGGGCCCCACGGGGAAATCACGTGGGCCCCACCCGGAAATCACGTGGGCCCCACGGGGAAATCACGTGGGCCCCACGGGGAAATCACGTGGGCCCCACCCGGAAATCACGTGGGGCCCACCCGGAAATCACGTGGGCCCCACGGGGAAATCACGTGGGCCCCACCCGGAAATCACGTGGGCCCCACCCGGAAATCACGTGGGCCCCACCCGGAAATCACGTGGGCCCCACCCGGAAATCACGTGGGCCCCACCCGGAAATCACGTGGGCCCCAACCGGAAATCACGTGGGCCCCACCCGGAAATCACGTGGGCCCCACCCGGAAATCACGTGGGCCCCACCCGGAAATCACGTGGGCCCCACCCGGAAATCCCGTGGGACCCACCCGGAAATCACGTGGGCCCCACGGGGAAATCACGTGGGCCCCACCCGGAAATCACGTGGGCCCCACCCGGAAATCACGTGGGCCCCACCCGGAAATCACGTGGGCCCCAGCCGGAAATCACGTGGGCCCCACGGGGAAATCACGTTGGCCCCACCCGGAAATCACGTGGGCCCCACGGGGAAATCACGTGGGCCCCACCCGGAAATCACGTGGGCCCCACCCGGAAATCACGTGGGCCCCACCCGGAAATCACGTGGGCCCCACCCGGAAATCACGTGGGGCCCACCCGGAAATCACGTGGGCCCCACCCGGAAATCACGTGGGCCCCACCCGGAAATCACGTGGGCCCCACCCGGAAATCACGTGGGCCCCACCCGGAAATCACGTGGGCCCCACCCGGAAATCACGTGGGCCCCACCCGGAAATCACGTGGGCCCCACCCGGAAATCACGTGGGCCCCACCCGGAAATCACGTGGGCCCCACCCGGAAATCACGTGGGCCCCAGCCGGAAATCACGTGGGCCCCATCCGGAAATCACGTGGGCCCCACCCGGAAATCACGTGGGCCCCACCCGGAAATCACGTGGGCCCCACCCGGAAATCACGTGGTCCCCACCCGGAAATCACGTGGGCCCCACGGGGAAATCACGTGGGCCCCACCTGGAAATCACGTGGACCCCACCCGGAAATCACGTGGGCCCCACCCGGAAATCACGTGGGCCCCACCCGGAAATCACGTGGGCCCCACGGGGAAATCACGTGGGCCCCACCCGGAAATCACGTGGGCCCCACGGGGAAATCACGTGGGCCCCAACCGGAAATCACGTGGGCCCCACGCGGAAATCACGTGGGCCCCACCCGGAAATCACGTGGGCCCCACCCGGAAATCACGTGGGCCCCAGCCGGAAATCACGTGGGCCCCACGGGGAAATCACGTGGGCCCCACCCGGAAATCACGTGGGCCCCACCCGGAAATCACGTGGGCCCCACCCGGAAATCACGTGGGCCCCACCCGGAAATCACGTGGCCCCCACGGGGAAATCATGTGGGCCCCACCCGGAAATCACGTGGGCCCCACGGGGAAATCACGTGGGCCCCACCCGGAAATCACGTGGGCCCCACCCGGAAATCACGTGGGCCCCACCCGGAAATCCCGTGGGACCCACCCGGAAATCACGTGGGCCCCACGGGGAAATCACGTGGGCCCCACCCGGAAATCACGTGGGCCCCACCCGGAAATCACGTGGGCCCCACCCGGAAATCACGTGGGCCCCACGGGGAAATCACGTGGGCCCCACCCGGAAATCACGTGGGCCCCACGGGGAAATCACGTGGGCCCCACCCGGAAATCACGTGGGCCCCAGCCGGAAATCACGTGTCCCCAGCCGGAAATCACGTGGGCCCCACGGGGAAATCACGTGGGCCCCACCCGGAAATCACGTGGGCCCCACCCGGAAATCACGTGGGCCCCACCCGGAAATCACGTGGGCCCCACCCGGAAATCACGTGGGCCCCACCCGGAAATCACGTGGGCCCCACCCGGAAATCACGTGGGCCCCAGCCGGAAATCACGTGGGCCCCACCCGGAAATCACGTGGGCCCCACCCGGAAATCACGTGGGCCCCACCCGGAAATCACGTGGGCCCCACGGGGAAATCACGTGGGCCCCACGGGGAAATCACGTGGGCCCCAGCCGGAAATCACGTGGGCCACAGCCGGAAATCACGTGGGCCCCACCCGGAAATCACGTGGGCCCCACCCGGAAATCACGTGGGCCACAGCCGGAAATCACGTGGGCCCCACCCGGAAATCACGTGGGCCCCACCCGGAAATCACGTGGGCCCCACCCGGAAATCCCGTGGGCCCCACGGGGAAATTACGTGGGCCCCACCCGGAAATCACGTGGGCCCCACCCGGAAATCACGTGGGCCCCACCCGGAAATCACGTGGGCCCCACGGGGAAATCACGTGGGCCCCACCCGGAAATCACGTGGGCCCCAGCCGGAAATCACGTGGGCCCCACCCGGAAATCACGTGGGCCCCACCCGGAAATCACGTGGGCCCCACCCGGAAATCACGTGGGCCCCACCCGGAAATCACGTGGGCCCCACCCGGAAATCACGTGGGCCCCACCCGGAAATCACGTGGGCCCCACCAGGAAATCACGTGGGGCCCACCCGGAAATCACGTGGGCCCCACCCGGAAATCACGTGGGCCCCACCCGGAAATCACGTGGGCCCCACCCGGAAATCACGTGGGCCCCACCCGGAAATCACGTGGGGCCCACCCGGAAATCACCTGGGCCCCACCCGGAAATCACGTGGGCCCCACCCGGAAATCACGTGGGCCCCACCCGGAAATCACGTGGGCCCCACCCGGAAATCACGTGGGCCCCACCCGGAAATCACGTGGGGCCCACCCGGAAATCACGTGGGCCCCACCCGGAAATCACGTGGGGCCCACCCGGAAATCACGTGGGCCCCACCCGGAAATCACGTGGGCCCCACCCGGAAATCACGTGGACTCCACCCGGAAATCACGTGGGCCCCACCCGGAAATCACGTCGGCCCCACCCGGAAATCACGTGGGCCCCACGGGGAAATCACGTGGGCCCCACCCGGAAATCACGTGGGGCCCACCCGGAAATCACGTGGGCCCCACGGGGAAATCACGTGGGCCCCACCCGGAAATCACGTGGGCCCCACCCGGAAATCACGGGGGCCCCACCCGGAAATCACGTGGGCCCCACCCGGAAATCACGTGGGCCCCACGGGGAAATCTCGTGGGCCCCACCCGGAAATCACGTGGGCCCCACCCGGAAATCACGTGGGCCCCACCCGGAAATCACGTGGGCCCCACCCGGAAATCACGTGGGCCCCACCCGGAAATCACGTGGGCCCCACCCGGAAATCACGTGGGCCCCAGCCGGAAATCACGTGGGCCCCAGCCGGAAATCACGTGGGCCCCACGGGGAAATCACGTGGGCCCCACGGGGAAATCACGTGGGCCCCACGGGGAAATCACGTGGGCCCCACCCGGAAATCACGTGGGCCCCACCCGGAAATCACGTGGGCCCCACCCGGAAATCACGTGGGCCCCACCCGGAAATCACGTGGGCCCCACCCGGAAATCACGTGGGCCCCACCCGGAAATCACGTGGGCCCCACCCGGAAATCACGTGGGCCCCACGGGGAAATCACGTGGGCCGCACCCGGAAATCACGTGGGGCCCACCCGGAAATCACGTGGGGCCCACCCGGAAATCACGTGGGCCCCACGGGGAAATCACGTGGGCCCCACGGGGAAATCACGTGGGCACCACCCGGAAATCACGTGGGCCCCACCCGGAAATCACGTGGGCCCCACCCAGAAATCACGTGGGCCCCACCCGGAAATCACGTGGGCCCCACACGGAAATCACGTGGGGCCCACCCGGAAATCACGTGGGCCCCACCCGGAAATCACGTGGGCCCCACCCGGAAATCACGTGGGCCCCACCCGGAAATCACGTGGGCCCCACCCGGAAATCACGTGGGCCCCACGGGGAAATCACGTGGGCCCCACGGGGAAATCACGTGGGCCCTACGGGGAAATCACGTGGGCCCCACCCGGAAATCACGTGGGCCCCACCCGGAAATCACGTGGGCCCCACCCGGAAATCACGTGGGCCCCACCCGGAAATCACGTGGGCCCCACGGGGAAATCACGTGGGCCCCAGCCGGAAATCACGTGGGCCCCACGGGGAAATCACGTGGGCCCCACGGGGAAATCACGTGGGCCCCACCCGGAAATCACGTGGGGCCCACCCGGAAATCACGTGGGCCCCACCCGGAAATCACGTGGGCCCCACCCGGAAATCACGTGGGCCCCACCCGGAAATCACGTGGGCCCCACCCGGAAATCACGTGGGCCCCACCCGGAAATCACGTGGGCCCCACGGGGAAATCACGTGGGCCCCAGCCGGAAATCACGTGGGCCCCAGCCGGAAATCACGTGGGCCCCACGGGGAAATCACGTGGGCCCCACCCGGAAATCACGTGGGCCCCATCCGGAAATCACGTGGTCCCCAGCCGGAAATCACGTGGGCCCCACCCGGAAATCACGTGGGCCCCACACGGAAATCACGTGGGCCCCACCCGGAAATCACGTGGGCCCCACCCGGAAATCACGTGGGCCCCACCCGGAAATCACGTGGGCCCCACCCGGATATCACGTGGGCCCCAGCCGGAAATCACGTGGGCCCCACCCGGAAATCACGTGGGCCCCACCCGGAAATCACGTGGGCCCCACCCGGAAATCACGTGGGCCCCACCCGGAAATCACGTGGGCCCCACCCGGAAATCACGTGGGCCCCACCCGGAAATCACGTGGGCCCCACCCGGAAATCACGTGGGCCCCACCCGGAAATCACGTTGGCCCCACCCGGAAATCACGTGGGCCCCAGCCGGAAATCACGTGGGCCCCACCCGGAAATCACGTGGGCCCCACCCGGAAATCACGTGGGCCCCACCCGGAAATCACGTGGGCCCCACCCGGAAATCACGTGGGCCCCAGCCGGAAATCACGTGGGCCCCACGGGGAAATCACGTGGGCCCCACCCGGAAATCACGTGGGCCCCACCCGGAAATCACGTGGGCCCCACCCGGAAATCACGTGGGCCCCACCCGGAAGTCACGTGGGCCCCACCCGGAAATCACGTGGGCCCCACCCGGAAATCACGTGGGGCCCACCCGGAAATCACGTGGGCCCCACCCGGAAATCACGTGGGCCCCACCCGGAAATCACGTGGGCCCCACCCGGAAATCACGTGGGCCCCACGGGGAAATCACGTGGGCCCCACCTGGAAATCACGTGGGCCCCAACCGGAAATCACGGGGGCCCCACCCGGAAATCACGTGGGCCCCACGGGGAAGTCACGTGGGCCCCACGGGGAAATCATGTGGGCCCCACCCGGAAATCACGTGGGCCCCACCCGGAAATCACGTGGGCCCCACCCGGAAATCACGTGGGCCCCACCCGGAAATCACGTGGGACCCACCCGGAAATCACGTGGGCCCCACCCGGAAATCACGTGGGCCCCACCCGGAAATCACGTGGGCCCCACCCGGAAATCACGTGGGCCCCACCCGGAAATCACGTGGGCCCCACGGGGAAATCACGTGGGCCCCACCCGGAAATCACGTGGGCCCCACCCGGAAATCACGTGGGCCCCACCCGGAAATCACGTGGGCCCCACCCGGAAATCACGTGGGCCCCACCCGGAAATCACGTGGGCCCCACCCGGAAATCACGTGGGCCCCACGGGGAAATCACGTGGGCCCCACCCGGAAATCACGTGGGCCCCACCCGGAAATCACGTGGGCCCCACCCGGAAATCACGTGGGCCCCACCCGGAAATCACGTGGGCCCCACCCGGAAATCCCGTGGGACCCACCCGGAAATCACGTGGGCCCCACGGGGAAATCACGTGGGCCCCACCCGGAAATCACGTGGGCCCCACCCGGAAATCACGTGGGCCCCACCCGGAAATCACGTGGGCCCCACGGGGAAATCACGTGGGCCCCAAGGGGAAATCACGTGGGCCCCACCCGGAAATCACGTGGGCCCCACCCGGAAATCACGTGGGCCCCTCGGGGAAATCACGTGGGCCCCACCCGGAAATCACGTGGGCCCCACCCGGAAATCACGTGGGCCCCACCCGGAAATCACGTGGGCCCCACCCGGAAATCACGTGGGGCCCACCCGGAAATCACGTGGGCCCCACCCGGAAATCACGTGGGGCCCTCCCGGAAATCACGTGGGCCCCACCCGGAAATCACGTGGGCCCCACCCGGAAATCACGTGGGCCCCACCCGGAAATCACGTGGGCCCCAGCCGGAAATCACGAGGGCCCCACGGGGAAATCACGTGGGCCCCACCCGGAAATCACGTGGGCCCCACCCGGAAATCACGTGGGCCCCACCCGGAAATCACGTGGGCCCCACCCGGAAATCACGTGGGCCCCACCCGGAAATCACGTGGGCCCCACCCGGAAATCACGTGGGCCCCAGCCGGAAATCACGTGGGCCCCACGGGGAAATCACGTGGGCCCCACGGGGAAATCACGTGGGCCCCACCCGGAAATCACGTGGGCCCCACCCGGAAATCACGTGGGCACCAGCCGGAAATCACGTGGGCCCCACGGGGAAATCACGTGGGCCCCACCCGGAAATCACGTGGGCCCCATCCGGAAATCACGTGGGCCCCAGCCGGAAATCACGTGGGCCCCACGGGGAAATCACGTGGGCCCCACCCGGAAATCACGTGGGCCCCACCCGGAAATCACGTGGGCCCCACCCGGAAATCACGTGGGCCCCACCCGGAAATCACGTGGGCCCCACCCGGAAATCACGTGGGCCCCACCCGGAAATCACGTGGGCCCCACGGGGAAATCACGTGGGCCCCACCCGGAAATCACGTGGGCCCCACCCGGAAATCACGTGGGCCCCACCCGGAAATCACGTGGGCCCCACCCGGAAATCACGTGGGCCCCACCCGGAAATCACGTGGGGCCCACCCGGAAATCACGTGGGCCCCACCCGGAAATCACGTGGGCCCCACCCGGAAATCACGTGGGCCCCACGGGGAAATCATGTGGGCCCCACCCGGAAATCACGTGGGCCCCACCCGGAAATCACGTGGGCCCCACCCGGAAATCACGTGGGCCCCACCCGGAAATCACGTGGGCCAGACGGGGAAATCATGTGGGCCCCACCCGGAAATCACGTGGGCCCCACCCGGAAATCACGTGGGCCCCACCCGGAAATCACGTGGGCCCCACCCGGAAATCACGTGGGCCCCACCCGGAAATCACGTGGGCCCCACCAGGAAATCACGTGGGCCCCACCCGGAAATCACGTGGGCCCCACCCGGAAATCACGTGGGCCCCACGGGGAAATCACGTGGGCCCCACCCGGAAATCACGTGGGCCCCACGGGGAAATCACGTGGGCCCCACCCGGAAATCACGTGGGCCCCACCCGGAAATCACGTGGGCCCCACGGGGAAATCACGTGGGCCCAACGGGGAAATCACGTGGGCCCCACGGGGAAATCACGTGGGCCCCACCCTGAAATCACGTGGGCCCCACCCGGAAATCACGTGGGCCCCACGGGGAAATCACGTGGGCCCCACGGGGAAATCACGTGGGCCCCACCCGGAAATCACGTGGGCCCCACCCGGAAATCACGTGGGCCCCACCCGGAAATCACGTGGGCCCCACCCGGAAATCACGTGGGCCCCACCCGGAAATCACGTGGGCCCCACCCGGAAATCACGTGTGCCCCACCCGGAAATCACGTGGGCCCCACCCGGAAATCACGTGGGCCCCACCCGGAAATCACGTGGGCCCCAGCCGGAAATCACGTGGGCCCCACGGGGAAATCACGTGGGCCCCACGGGGAAATCACGTGGGCCCCACCCGGAAATCACGTGGGCCCCACCCGGAAATCACGTGGGCCCCACCCGGAAATCACGTGGGCCCCACCCGGAAATCACGTGGGCCCCAGCCGGAAATCACGTGGGCCCCACCCGGAAATCACGTGGGCCCCACCCGGAAATCACGTGGGCCCCACCCGGAAATCACGTGGGCCCCACCCGGAAATCACGTGGGCCCCACCCGGAAATCACGAGGGCCCCAGCCGGAAATCACGTGGGCCCCACGGGGAAATCACGTGGGCCCCACGGGGAAATCACGTGGGCCCCACCCGGAAATCACGTGGGCCCCACCCGGAAATCACGTGGGCCCCACCCGGAAATCACGTGGGCCCCACCCGGAAATCACGTGGGCCCCACCCGGAAATCACGTGGGCCCCACCCGGAAATCACGTGGGCCCCACCCGGAAATCACGTGGGCCCCACACGGAAATCACGTGGGGCCCAACCGGAAATCACGTGGGCCCCACCCGGAAATCACGTGGGCCCCACCCGGAAATCACGTGGGCCCCACCCGGAAATCACGTGGGCCCCATGGGGAAATCACGTGGGCTCCACGGGGAAATCACGTGGGCCCCACCCGGAAATCACGTGGGGCCCACCCGGAAATCACGTGGGCCCCACGGGGAAATCACGTGGGCCCCACGGGGAAATCACGTGGGCACCACCCGGAAATCACGTGGGCCCCAGCCGGAAATCACGTGGGCCCCACCCGGAAATCACGTGGGCCCCACCCGGAAATCACGTGGGCCCCACCCGGAAATCACGTGGGCCCCACACGGAAATCACGTGGGGCCCACCCGGAAATCACGTGGGCCCCACCCGGAAATCACGTGGGCCCCACCCGGAAATCACGTGGGCCCCACCGGGAAATCACGTGGGCCCCACCCGGAAATCACGTGGGCCCCACCTGGAAATCACGTGGGCCCCACCCGGAAATCACGTGGGCCCCACCCGGAAATCACGTGGGCCCCAGCCGGAAATCACGTGGGCCCCACCCGGAAATCACGTGGGCCCCACCCGGAAATCACGTGGGCCCCACCCGGAAATCACGTGGGCCCCACCCGGAAATCACGTGGGGCCCACCCGGAAATCACGTGGGCCCCACCCGGAAATCACGTGGGCCCCACCCGGAAATCACGTGGGCCCACCCGGAAAACACGTGGGCCACATCCGGAAATCACGTGGGCCCCACCCGGAAATCACGTGGGCCCCACCCGGAAATCACGTGGGCCCCACCCGGAAATCACGTGGGCCCCACCCGGAAATCACGTGGGCCCCACGGGGAAATCACGTGGGCCCCACCTGGAAATCACGTGGACCCCACCCGGAAATCACGTGGGCCCCAGCCGGAAATCACGTGGGCCCCATGGGGAAATCACGTGGGCCCCACGGGGAAATCACGTGGGCCCCACCCGGAAATCACGTGGGCCCCACCCGGAAATCACGTGGGCCCCACCCGGAAATCACGTGGGCCCCACCCGGAAAACACGTGGGCCCCACCCGGAAATCACGTGGGCCCCACCCGGAAATCACGTGGGCCCCACCCGGAAATCACGTGGGCCCCTCGGGGAAATTACGTGGGCCCCACCCGGAAATCACGTGGGCCCCACCCGGAAATCACGTGGGCCCCACCCGGAAATCACGTGGGCCCCACCCGGAAATCACGTGGGCCCCACCCGGAAATCACGTGGGCCCCACCCGGAAATCACGTGGGCCCCACCCGGAAATCACGTGGGCCCCACCCGGAAATCACGTGGGCCCCACCCGGAAATCACGTGGGCCCCACCCGGAAATCACGTGGGCCCCACCCGGAAATCACGTGGGCCCCACCCGGAAATCACGTGGGCCCCACCCGGAAATCACGTGGGCCCCACCGGGAAATCACGTGGGCCCCACCCGGAAATCACGTGGACCCCACCCGGAAATCACGTGGGCCCCACCCGGAAATCACGTGGGCCCCACCCGGAAATCACGTGGGCCCCACCCGGAAATCACGTGGGCCCCACGGGGAAATCACGTGGGCCCCACCCGGAAATCACGTGGGCCCCACCCGGAAATCACGTGGGCCCCACCCGGAAATCACGTGGGCCCCACCCGGAAATCACGTGGGCCACACCCGGAAATCACGTGGGGCCCACCCGGAAATCACCTGGGCCCCACGGGGAAATCACGTGGGCCCCACCCGGAAATCACGTGGGCCCCACCCGGAAATCACGTGGGCCCCACCCGGAAAACACGTGGGCCCCACGGGGAAATCATGTGGGCCCCACCCGGAAATCACGTGGGCCCCACCCGGAAATCACGTGGGCCCCACGGGGAAATCACGTGGGCCCCACGGGGAACTCACGTGGGCCACACCCGGAAATCACGTGGGCCCCACCCGGAAATCACGTGGGCCCCACCCGGAAATCACGTGGGCCCCACCCGGAAATCACGTGGGCCCCACCCGGAAATCACGTGGGCCCCACGGGGAATTCACGTGGGCCCCACGGGGAAATCACGTGGGCCCCACCCGGAAATCACGTGGGCCCCACCCGGAAATCACGTGGGCCCCACCCGGAAATCACGTGGGCCCCACCCGGAAATCACGTGGGCCCCACGGGGAAATCACGTGGGCCCCACCCGGAAATCACGTGGGCCCCACCCGGAAATCACGTGGGGCCCACCCGGAAATCACGTGGGCCCCACCCGGAAATCACGTGGGGCCCACCCGGAAATCACGTGGGCCCCACCCGGAAATCACGTGGGCCCCACCCGGAAATCACGTGGGCCCCACCCGGAAATCACGTGGGCCCCACCCGGAAATCACGTGGGCCCCACCCGGAAATCACGTGGGCCCCACCCGGAAATCACGTGGGCCCCACCCGGAAATCACGTGGGCCCCACCCGGAAATCACGTGGGCCCCACCCGGAAATCACGTGGGCCCCACGGGGAAATCACGTGGGCCCCACCCGGAAATCACGTGGGCCCCACGGGGAAATCACGTGGGCCCCACCCGGAAATCACGTGGACCCCACCCGGAAATCACGTGGGCCACAGCCGGAAATCACGTGGGCCCCAACCGGAAATCACGTGGGCCCCACCCGGAAATCACGTGGGCCCCACCCGGAAATCACGTGGGCCCCACCCGGAAATCACGTGGGCCCCACGGGGAAATCACGTGGGCCTCACGGGGAAATCACGTGGGCAGCACCCGGAAATCACGTGGGCCCCACGGGGAAATCACGTGGGCCCCACCCGGAAATCACGTGGGCCCCACCCGGAAATCACGTGGGCCCCACCCGGAAATCACGTGGGCCCCACCCGGAAATCACGTGGGCCCCACCCGGAAATCACGTGGGCCCCACCCGGAAATCACGTGGGCCCCACCGGGAAATCACGTGGGCCCCACCCGGAAATCACGTGGACCCCACCCGGAAATCACGTGGGCCCCACCCGGAAATCACGTGGGCCCCACCCGGAAATCACGTGGGCCCCACCCGGAAATCACGTGGGCCCCACGGGGAAATCACGTGGGCCCCACCCGGAAATCACGTGGGCCCCACCCGGAAATCACGTGGGCCCCACCCGGAAATCACGTGGGCCCCACCCGGAAATCACGTGGGCCACACCCGGAAATCACGTGGGGCCCACCCGGAAATCACCTGGGCCCCACGGGGAAATCACGTGGGCCCCACCCGGAAATCACGTGGGCCCCACCCGGAAATCACGTGGGCCCCACCCGGAAAACACGTGGGCCCCACGGGGAAATCATGTGGGCCCCACCCGGAAATCACGTGGGCCCCACCCGGAAATCACGTGGGCCCCACGGGGAAATCACGTGGGCCCCACGGGGAAATCACGTGGGCCACACCCGGAAATCACGTGGGCCCCACCCGGAAATCACGTGGGCCCCACCCGGAAATCACGTGGGCCCCACCCGGAAATCACGTGGGCCCCACCCGGAAATCACGTGGGCCCCACGGGGAATTCACGTGGGCCCCACGGGGAAATCACGTGGGCCCCACCCGGAAATCACGTGGGCCCCACCCGGAAATCACGTGGGCCCCACCCGGAAATCACGTGGGCCCCACCCGGAAATCACGTGGGCCCCACGGGGAAATCACGTGGGCCCCACCCGGAAATCACGTGGGTCCCACCCGGAAATCACGTGGGGCCCACCCGGAAATCACGTGGGCCCCACCCGGAAATCACGTGGGGCCCACCCGGAAATCACGTGGGCCCCACCCGGAAATCACGTGGGCCCCACCCGGAAATCACGTGGGCCCCACCCGGAAATCACGTGGGCCCCACCCGGAAATCACGTGGGCCCCACCCGGAAATCACGTGGGCCCCACCCGGAAATCACGTGGGCCCCACCCGGAAATCACCTGGGCCCCACCCGGAAATCACGTGGGCCCCACCCGGAAATCACGTGGGCCCCACCCGGAAATCACGTGGGCCCCACCTGGAAATCACGTGGGCCCCACGGGGAAATCACGTGGGCCCCACCCGGAAATCACGTGGACCCCACCCGGAAATCACGTGGGCCCCACGGGGAAATCACGTGGGCCCCACGGGGAAATCACGTGGGCCCCACCCGGAAATCACGTGGACCCCACCCGGAAATCACGTGGGCCCCACCCGGAAATCACGTGGGCCCCACCCGGAAATCACGTGGGCCCCACGGGGAAATCACGTGGGCCCCACCCGGAAATCACGTGGGCCCCACCCGGAAATCACGTGGGCCCCACCCGGAAATCACGTGGGGCCCACCCGGAAATCACGTGGGCCCCACGGGGAAATCACGTGGGCCCCAGCCGGAAATCACGTGGGCCCCAGCCGGAAATCACGTGGGCCCCACGGGGAAATCACGTGGGCCCCACCCGGAAATCACGTGGGCCCCACGGGGAAATCACGTGGGCCCCACCCGGAAATCACGTGGGCCCCACCCGGAAATCACGTGGGCCCCACCCGGAAATCACGTGGGCCCCACCCGGAAATCACGTGGGCCCCACCCGGAAATCACGTGGGGCCCACCCGGAAATCACGTGGGCCCCACCCGGAAATCACGTGGGCCCCACACGGAAATCACGTGGGGCCCACCCGGAAATCACGTGGGCCCCACCCGGAAATCACGTGGGCCCCACCCGGAAATCACGTGGGCCCCACCCGGAAATCACGTGGGCCCCACCCGGAAATCACGTGGGCCCCACCCGGAAATCACGTGGGCCCCACCCGGAAATCACGTGGGCCCCACCCGGAAATCACGTGGGCCCCACCCGGAAATCACGTGGGCCCCACGGGGAAATCACGTGGGCCCCACCCGGAAATCACGTGGGCCCCACCCGGAAATCACGTGGGGCCCACCCGGAAATCACGTGGGCCCCACCCGGAAATCACGTGGGCCCCACCCGGAAATCACGTGGGCCCCACCCGGAAATCACGTGGGCCCCACGGGGAAATCACGTGGGCCCCACCCGGAAATCACGTGGGCCCCACCCGGAAATCACGTGGGCCCCACCCGGAAATCACGTGGGCCCCACCCGGAAATCACGTGGGCCCCACCCGGAAATCACGTGGGCCCCAGCCGGAAATCACGTGGGCCCCAGCCGGAAATCACGTGGGCCCCAGCCGGAAATCACGTGGGCCCCACCCGGAAATCACGTGGGCCCCACCCGGAAATCACGTGGGCCCCACCCGGAAATCACGTGGGCCCCACCCGGAAATCACGTGGGCCCCACCCGGAAATCACGTGGGCCCCACACGGAAATCACGTGGGGCCCACCCGGAAATCACGTGGGCCCCACCCGGAAATCACGTGGGCCCCACCCGGAAATCACGTGGGCCCCACCCGGAAATCACGTGGGCCCCACGGGGAAATCACGTGGGCCCCACCCGGAAATCACGTGGGGCCCACCCGGAAATCACGTGGGCCCCACGGGGAAATCACGTGGGCCCCACCCGGAAATCACGTGGGCCCCAGCCGGAAATCACGTGGGCCCCACCCGGAAATCACGTGGGCCCCACCCGGAAATCACGTGGGCCCCACGGGGAAATCTCGTGGGCCCCACCCGGAAATCACGTGGGCCCCACCCGGAAATCACGTGGGCCCCACCCGGAAATCACGTGGGCCCCACCCGGAAATCACGTGGGCCCCACCCGGAAATCACGTGGGCCCCACCCGGAAATCACGTGGGCCCCAGCCGGAAATCACGTGGGCCCCACCCGGAAATCACGTGGGCCCCACCGGGAAATCACGTGGGCCCCACGGGGAAATCACGTGGGCCCCACCCGGAAATCACGTGGGCCCCACCCGGAAATCACGTGGGCCCCACCCGGAAATCACGTGGGCCCCACCCGGAAATCACGTGGGCCCCACCCGGAAATCACGTGGGCCCCACCCGGAAATCACGTGGGCCCCACCCGGAAATCACGTGGGCCCCACCCGGAAATCACGTGGGCCCCACGGGGAAATCACGTGGGCCCCACCCGGAAATCACGTGGGCCCCATCCGGAAATCACGTGGGCCCCAGCCGGAAATCACGTGGGCCTCACGGGGAAATCACGTGGGCCCCACCCGGAAATCACGTGGGCCCCACCCGGAAATCACGTGGGCCCCACCCGGAAATCACGTGGGCCTCACCCGGAAATCACGTGGGCCCCACCCGGAAATCACGTGGGCCCCACCCGGATATCACGTGGGCCCCAGCCGGAAATCACGTGGGCCCCACCCGGAAATCACGTGGGCCCCACCCGGAAATCACGTGGGCCCCACCCGGAAATCACGTGGGCCCCACCCGGAAATCACGTGGGCCCCACGGGGAAATCACGTGGGCCCCACCCGGAAATCACGTGGGCCCCACCCGGAAATCACGTGGGCCCCACCCGGAAAACACGTGGGCCCCACGGGGAAATCATGTGGGCCCCACCCGGAAATCACGTGGGCCCCACCCGGAAATCACGTGGGCCCCACGGGGAAATCACGTGGGCCCCACGGGGAAATCACGTGGGCCACACCCGGAAATCACGTGGGCCCCACCCGGAAATCACGTGGGCCCCACCCGGAAATCACGTGGGCCCCACCCGGAAATCACGTGGGCCCCACCCGGAAATCACGTGGGCCCCACGGGGAATTCACGTGGGCCCCACGGGGAAATCACGTGGGCCCCACCCGGAAATCACGTGGGCCCCACCCGGAAATCACGTGGGCCCCACCCGGAAATCACGTGGGCCCCACCCGGAAATCACGTGGGCCCCACGGGGAAATCACGTGGGCCCCACCCGGAAATCACGTGGGTCCCACCCGGAAATCACGTGGGGCCCACCCGGAAATCACGTGGGCCCCACCCGGAAATCACGTGGGGCCCACCCGGAAATCACGTGGGCCCCACCCGGAAATCACGTGGGCCCCACCCGGAAATCACGTGGGCCCCACCCGGAAATCACGTGGGCCCCACCCGGAAATCACGTGGGCCCCACCCGGAAATCACGTGGGCCCCACCCGGAAATCACGTGGGCCCCACCCGGAAATCACGTGGGCCCCACCCGGAAATCACGTGGGCCCCACCCGGAAATCACGTGGGCCCCACCCGGAAATCACGTGGGCCCCACCTGGAAATCACGTGGGCCCCACGGGGAAATCACGTGGGCCCCACCCGGAAATCACGTGGACCCCACCCGGAAATCACGTGGGCCCCACGGGGAAATCACGTGGGCCCCACGGGGAAATCACGTGGGCCCCACCCGGAAATCACGTGGACCCCACCCGGAAATCACGTGGGCCCCACCCGGAAATCACGTGGGCCCCACCCGGAAATCACGTGGGCCCCACGGGGAAATCACGTGGGCCCCACCCGGAAATCACGTGGGCCCCACCCGGAAATCACGTGGGCCCCACCCGGAAATCACGTGGGGCCCACCCGGAAATCACGTGGGCCCCACGGGGAAATCACGTGGGCCCCAGCCGGAAATCACGTGGGCCCCAGCCGGAAATCACGTGGGCCCCACGGGGAAATCACGTGGGCCCCACCCGGAAATCACGTGGGCCCCACGGGGAAATCACGTGGGCCCCACCCGGAAATCACGTGGGCCCCACCCGGAAATCACGTGGGCCCCACCCGGAAATCACGTGGGCCCCACCCGGAAATCACGTGGGCCCCACCCGGAAATCACGTGGGGCCCACCCGGAAATCACGTGGGCCCCACCCGGAAATCACGTGGGCCCCACACGGAAATCACGTGGGGCCCACCCGGAAATCACGTGGGCCCCACCCGGAAATCACGTGGGCCCCACCCGGAAATCACGTGGGCCCCACCCGGAAATCACGTGGGCCCCACCCGGAAATCACGTGGGCCCCACCCGGAAATCACGTGGGCCCCACGGGGAAATCACGTGGGCCCCACCCGGAAATCACGTGGGCCCCACCCGGAAATCACGTGGGGCCCACCCGGAAATCACGTGGGCCCCACCCGGAAATCACGTGGGCCCCACCCGGAAATCACGTGGGCCCCACCCGGAAATCACGTGGGCCCCACGGGGAAATCACGTGGGCCCCACCCGGAAATCACGTGGGCCCCACCCGGAAATCACGTGGGCCCCACCCGGAAATCACGTGGGCCCCACCCGGAAATCACGTGGGCCCCACCCGGAAATCACGTGGGCCCCACCCGGAAATCACGTGGGCCCCAGCCGGAAATCACGTGGGCCCCAGCCGGAAATCACGTGGGCCCCACCCGGAAATCACGTGGGCCCCACCCGGAAATCACGTGGGCCCCAGCCGGAAATCACGTGGGCCCCACCCGGAAATCACGTGGGCCCCACCGGGAAATCACGTGGGCCACACGGGGAAATCACGTGGGCCCCACCCGGAAATCACGTGGGCCCCACCCGGAAATCACGTGGGCCCCACCCGGAAATCACGTGGGCCCCAGCCGGAAATCACGTGGGCCCCACCCGGAAATCACGTGGGCCCCACGGGGAAATCACGTGGGCCCCACCCGGAAATCACGTGGGGCCCACCCGGAAATCACGTGGGCCCCACGGGGAAATCACGTGGGCCCCACCCGGAAATCACGTGGGCCCCAGCCGGAAATCACGTGGGCCCCACCCGGAAATCACGTGGGCCCCACCCGGAAATCACGTGGGCCCCACGGGGAAATCTCGTGGGCCCCACCCGGAAATCACGTGGGCCCCACCCGGAAATCACGTGGGCCCCACCCGGAAATCACGTGGGCCCCACCCGGAAATCACGTGGGCCCCACCCGGAAATCACGTGGGCCCCACCCGGAAATCACGTGGGCCCCAGCCGGAAATCACGTGGGCCCCACCCGGAAATCACGTGGGCCCCACCGGGAAATCACGTGGGCCCCACGGGGAAATCACGTGGGCCCCACCCGGAAATCACGTGGGCCCCACCCGGAAATCACGTGGGCCCCACCCGGAAATCACGTGGGCCCCACCCGGAAATCACGTGGGCCCCACCCGGAAATCACGTGGGCCCCACCCGGAAATCACGTGGGCCCCACCCGGAAATCACGTGGGCCCCACCCGGAAATCACGTGGGCCCCACGGGGAAATCACGTGGGCCCCACCCGGAAATCACGTGGGCCCCATCCGGAAATCACGTGGGCCCCAGCCGGAAATCACGTGGGCCCCACGGGGAAATCACGTGGGCCCCACCCGGAAATCACGTGGGCCCCACCCGGAAATCACGTGGGCCCCACCCGGAAATCACGTGGGCCTCACCCGGAAATCACGTGGGCCCCACCCGGAAATCACGTGGGCCCCACCCGGATATCACGTGGGCCCCAGCCGGAAATCACGTGGGCCCCACCCGGAAATCACGTGGGCCCCACCCGGAAATCACGTGGGCCCCACCCGGAAATCACGTGGGCCCCACCCGGAAATCACGTGGGCCCCACGGGGAAATCACGTGGGCCCCACCCGGAAATCACGTGGGCCCCACGGGGAAATCACGTGGGCCCCACCCGGAAATCACGTGGGCCCCACCCGGAAATCACGTGGGCCCCACCCGGAAATCACGTGGGCCCCACGGGGAAATCACGTGGGCCCCACCCGGAAATCACGTGGGCCCCACGGGGAAATCACGTGGGCCCCACCCGGAAATCACGTGGGGCCCACCCGGAAATCACGTGGGCCCCACGGGGAAATCACGTGGGTCCCACCCGGAAATCACGTGGGCCCCACCCGGAAATCACGTGGGCCCCACCCGGAAATCACGTGGGCCCCACCCGGAAATCACGTGGGCCCCACGGGGAAATCTCGTGGGCCCCACCCGGAAATCACGTGGGCCCCACCCGGAAATCACGTGGGCCCCACCCGGAAATCACGTGGGCCCCACCCGGAAATCACGTGGGCCCCACCCGGAAATCACGTGGGCCCCACCCGGAAATCACGTAGGCCCCAGCCGGAAATCACGTGGGCCCCAGCCGGAAATCACGTGGGCCCCACGGGGAAATCACGTGGGCCCCCCGGGGAAATCACGTGGGCCCCACGGGGAAATCACGTGGGCCCCACCCGGAAATCACGTGGGCCCCACCCGGAAATCACGTGGGCCCCACCCGGAAATCACGTGGGCCCCACCCGGAAATCACGTGGGCCCCACCCGGAAATCACGTGGGCCCCACCCGGAAATCACGTGGGCCCCACCCGGAAATCACGTGGGGCCCACCCGGAAATCACGTGGGCCCCACCCGGAAATCACGTGGGCCCCACCCGGAAATCACGTGGGCCCCACCCGGAAATCACGTGGGCCCCACCCGGAAATCACGTGGGCCCCACCCGGAAATCACGTGGGCCCCACGGGGAAATCACGTGGGCCCCAGCCGGAAATCACGTGGGCCCCAGCCGGAAATCACGTGGGCCCCACGGGGAAATCACGTGGGCCCCACCCGGAAATCACGTGGGACCCATCCGGAAATCACGTGGTCCCCAGCCGGAAATCACGTGGGCCCCACGGGGAAATCACGTGGGCCCCACCCGGAAATCACGTGGGCCCCACCCGGAAATCACGTGGGCCCCCACGGGGAAATCACGTGGGCCCCACCCGGAAATCACGTGGGCCCCACCCGGAAATCACGTGGGCCCCACCCGGAAATCACGTGGGCCCCACCCGGAAATCACGTGGGCCCCACCCGGAAATCACGTGGGCCCCACACGGAAATCACGTGGGGCCCACCCGGAAATCACGTGGGCCCCACCCGGAAATCACGTGGGCCCCACCCGGAAATCACGTGGGCCCCACCCGGAAATCACGTGGGCCCCACGGGGAAATCACGTGGGCCCCACCCGGAAATCACGTGGGCCCCACCCGGAAATCACGTGGGCCCCACCCGGAAATCACGTGGGCCCCACCCGGAAATCACGTGGGCCCCACCCGGAAATCACGTGGGGCCCACCCGGAAATCACGTGGGCCCCACGGGGAAATCACGTGGGCCCCACCCGGAAATCACGTGGGCCCCACCCGGAAATCACGTGGGCCCCACCCGGAAATCACGTGGGCCCCACCCGGAAATCACGTGGGCCCCACGGGGAAATCTCGTGGGCCCCACCCGGAAATCACGTGGGCCCCACCCGGAAATCACGTGGGCCCCACCCGGAAATCACGTGGGCCCCACCCGGAAATCACGTGGGCCCCACGGGGAAATCTCGTGGGCCCCACCCGGAAATCACGTGGGCCCCAGCCGGAAATCACGTGGGCCCCAGCCGGAAATCACCTGGGCCCCACGGGGAAATCACGTGGGCCCCACGGGGAAATCACGTGGGCCCCACGGGGAAATCACGTGGGCCCCACCCGGAAATCACGTGGGCCCCACCCGGAAATCACGTGGGCCCCACCCGGAAATCACGTGGGGCCCACCCGGAAATCACGTGGGCCCCACCCGGAAATCACGTGGGCCCCACCCGGAAATCACGTGGGCCCCACCCGGAAATCACGTGGGCCCCACGGGGAAATCACGTGGGCCCCACCCGGAAATCACGTGGGCCCCACCCGGAAATCACGTGGGCCCCACCCGGAAATCACGTGGGGCCCACCCGGAAATCACGTGGGCCCCACCCGGAAATCACGTGGGCCCCACCCGGAAATCACGTGGGCCCCACCCGGAAATCACGTGGGCCCCACGGGGAAATCACGTGGGCCCCACCCGGAAATCACGTGGGCCCCACCCGGAAATCACGTGGGCCCCACCCGGAAATCACGTGGGCCCCACCCGGAAATCACGTGGGCCCCACCCGGAAATCACGTGGGCCCCACCCGGAAATCACGTGGGCCCCAGCCGGAAATCACGTGGGCCCCAGCCGGAAATCACGTGGGCCCCACCCGGAAATCACGTGGGCCCCACCCGGAAATCACGTGGGCCCCACCCGGAAATCACGTGGGCCCCACCCGGAAATCACGTGGGCCCCACCCGGAAATCACGTGGGCCCCACCCGGAAATCACGTGGGCCCCACACGGAAATCACGTGGGGCCCACCCGGAAATCACGTGGGCCCCACCCGGAAATCACGTGGGCCCCACCCGGAAATCACGTGGGCCCCACCCGGAAATCACGTGGGCCCCACGGGGAAATCACGTGGGCCCCACCCGGAAATCACGTGGGGCCCACCCGGAAATCACGTGGGCCCCACGGGGAAATCACGTGGGCCCCACCCGGAAATCACGTGGGCCCCAGCCGGAAATCACGTGGGCCCCACCCGGAAATCACGTGGGCCCCACCCGGAAATCACGTGGGCCCCACGGGGAAATCTCGTGGGCCCCACCCGGAAATCACGTGGGCCCCACCCGGAAATCACGTGGGCCCCACCCGGAAATCACGTGGGCCCCACCCGGAAATCACGTGGGCCCCACCCGGAAATCACGTGGGCCCCACCCGGAAATCACGTGGGCCCCAGCCGGAAATCACGTGGGCCCCACCCGGAAATCACGTGGGCCCCACCGGGAAATCACGTGGGCCCCACGGGGAAATCACGTGGGCCCCACCCGGAAATCACGTGGGCCCCACCCGGAAATCACGTGGGCCCCACCCGGAAATCACGTGGGCCCCACCCGGAAATCACGTGGGCCCCACCCGGAAATCACGTGGGCCCCACCCGGAAATCACGTGGGCCCTACCCGGAAATCACGTGGGCCCCACCCGGAAATCACGTGGGCCCCACGGGGAAATCACGTGGGCCCCACCCGGAAATCACGTGGGCCCCACCCGGAAATCACGTGGGCCCCACCCGGAAATCACGTGGGCCCCACGGGGAAATCACGTGGGCCCCACGGGGAAATCACGTGGGCCCCACCCGGAAATCACGTGGGCCCCACCCGGAAATCACGTGGGCCCCACCCGGAAATCACGTGGGCCCCACCCGGAAATCACGTGGGCCCCACCCGGAAATCACGTGGGCCCCACCCGGAAATCACGTGGGCCCCACCCGGAAATCACGTGGGCCCCACCCGGAAATCACGTGGGGCCCACCCGGAAATCACGTGGGCCCCACGGGGAAATCACGTGGGCCCCACGGGGAAATCACGTGGGCCCCACCCGGAAATCACGTGGGCCCCACCCGGAAATCACGTGGGCCCCACCCGGAAATCACGTGGGCCCCACACGGAAATCACGTGGGGCCCACCCGGAAATCACGTGGGCCCCACCCGGAAATCACGTGGGCCCCACCCGGAAATCACGTGGGCCCCACCCGGAAATCACGTGGGCCCCACGGGGAAATCACGTGGGCCCCACCCGGAAATCACGTGGGGCCCACCCGGAAATCACGTGGGCCCCACGGGGAAATCACGTGGGCCCCACCCGGAAATCACGTGGGCCCCAGCCGGAAATCACGTGGGCCCCACCCGGAAATCACGTGGGCCCCACCCGGAAATCACGTGGGCCCCACGGGGAAATCTCGTGGGCCCCACCCGGAAATCACGTGGGCCCCACCCGGAAATCACGTGGGCCCCACCCGGAAATCACGTGGGCCCCACCCGGAAATCACGTGGGCCCCACCCGGAAATCACGTGGGCCCCACCCGGAAATCACGTGGGCCCCAGCCGGAAATCACGTGGGCCCCACCCGGAAATCACGTGGGCCCCACCGGGAAATCACGTGGGCCCCACGGGGAAATCACGTGGGCCCCACCCGGAAATCACGTGGGCCCCACCCGGAAATCACGTGGGCCCCACCCGGAAATCACGTGGGCCCCACCCGGAAATCACGTGGGCCCCACCCGGAAATCACGTGGGCCCCACCCGGAAATCACGTGGGCCCCACCCGGAAATCACGTGGGCCCCACCCGGAAATCACGTGGGCCCCACCCGGAAATCACGTGGGCCCCACACGGAAATCACGTGGGGCCCACCCGGAAATCACGTGGGCCCCACCCGGAAATCACGTGGGCCCCACCCGGAAATCACGTGGGCCCCACCCGGAAATCACGTGGGCCCCACGGGGAAATCACGTGGGCCCCACCCGGAAATCACGTGGGCCCCACGGGGAAATCACGTGGGCCCCACCCGGAAATCACGTGGGGCCCACCCGGAAATCACGTGGGCCCCACGGGGAAATCACGTGGGTCCCACCCGGAAATCACGTGGGCCCCACCCGGAAATCACGTGGGCCCCACCCGGAAATCACGTGGGCCCCACCCGGAAATCACGTGGGCCCCACGGGGAAATCTCGTGGGCCCCACCCGGAAATCACGTGGGCCCCACCCGGAAATCACGTGGGCCCCACCCGGAAATCACGTGGGCCCCACCCGGAAATCACGTGGGCCCCACCCGGAAATCACGTGGGCCCCAGCCGGAAATCACGTGGGCCCCAGCCGGAAATCACGTGGGCCCCACGGGGAAATCACGTGGGCCCCACGGGGAAATCACGTGGGCCCCACGGGGAAATCACGTGGGCCCCACCCGGAAATCACGTGGGCCCCACCCGGAAATCACGTGGGCCCCACACGGAAATCACGTGGGCCCCACCCGGAAATCACGTGGGCCCCACCCGGAAATCACGTGGGCCCCACCCGGGAATCACGTGGGCCCCACCCGGAAATCACGTGGGCCCCACCCGGAAATCACGTGGGCCTCACCCGGAAATCACGTGGGCCCCACCCGGAAATCACGTGGGGCCCACCCGGAAATCACGTGGGCCCCACCCGGAAATCACGTGGGCCCCACCCGGGAATCACGTGGGCCCCACCCGGAAATCACGTGGGCCCCACCCGGAAATCACGTGGGCCACACCCGGAAATCACGTGGGCCCCACCCGGGAATCACGTGGGCCCCACCCGGGAATCACGTGGGCCCCACCCGGGAATCACGTGGGCCCCACCCGGAAATCACGTGGGCCTCACCCGGAAATCACGTGGGCCCCACACGGAAATCACGTGGGGCCCACCCGGAAATCCCGTGGGCCCCACCCGGAAATCACGTGGGCCCCACCCGGAAATCACGTGGGCCCCACCCGGAAATCACGTGGGCCCCACGGGGAAATCACGTGGGCCCCACGGGGAAATCACGTGGGCCCCACCCGGAAATCACGTGGGCCCCACCCGGAAATCACGTGGGCCCCACCCGGAAATCACGTGGGCCCCACCCGGAAATCACGTGGGGCCCACCCGGAAATCACGTGGGCCCCACCCGGAAATCACGTGGGCCCCACCCGGAAATCACGTGGGCCCCACCCGGAAATCACGTGGGCCCCACCCGGAAATCACGTGGGCCCCACCCGGAAATCACGTGGGCCCCACGGGGAAATCACGTGGGCCCCAGCCGGAAATCACGTGGGCCCCAGCCGGAAATCACGTGGGCCCCACGGGGAAATCACGTGGGCCCCACCCGGAAATCACGTGGGCCCCATCCGGAAATCACGTGGTCCCCAGCCGGAAATCACGTGGGCCCCACGGGGAAATCACGTGGGCCCCACCCGGAAATCACGTGGGCCCCACCCGGAAATCACGTGGGCCCCACGGGGAAATCACGTGGGCCCCACCCGGAAATCACGTGGGCCCCACCCGGAAATCACGTGGGCCCCACCCGGAAATCACGTGGGCCCCACCCGGAAATCACGTGGGCCCCACCCGGAAATCACGTTGGCCCCACCCGGAAATCACGTGGGCCCCACACGGAAATCACGTGGGGCCCACCCGGAAATCACGTGGGCCCCACCCGGAAATCACGTGGGCCCCACCCGGAAATCACGTGGGCCCCACCCGGAAATCACGTGGGCCCCACGGGGAAATCACGTGGGCCCCACCCGGAAATCACGTGGGGCCCACCCGGAAATCACGTGGGCCCCACGGGGAAATCACGTGGGCCCCACCCGGAAATCACGTGTGCCCCACCCGGAAATCACGTGGGCCCCACCCGGAAATCACGTGGGCCCCACCCGGAAATCACGTGGGCCCCACGGGGAAATCTCGTGGGCCCCACCCGGAAATCACGTGGGCCCCACCCGGAAATCACGTGGGCCCCACCCGGAAATCACGTGGGCCCCACCCGGAAATCACGTGGGCCCCACGGGGAAATCTCGTGGGCCCCACCCGGAAATCACGTGGGCCCCAGCCGGAAATCACGTGGGCCCCAGCCGGAAATCACGTGGGCCCCACGGGGAAATCACGTGGGCCCCACGGGGAAATCACGTGGGCCCCACGGGGAAATCACGTGGGCCCCACCCGGAAATCACGTGGGCCCCACCCGGAAATCACGTGGGCCCCACCCGGAAATCACGTGGGCCCCACGGGGAAATCACGTGGGCCCCACGGGGAAATCACGTGGGCCCCACCCGGAAATCACGTGGGCCCCAGCCGGAAATCACGTGGGCCCCACCCGGAAATCACGTGGGCCCCACCCGGAAATCACGTGGGCCCCACCCGGAAATCACGTGGGCCCCACCCGGAAATCACGTGGGCCCCACCCGGAAATCACGTGGGCCCCACCCGGAAATCACGTGGGCCCCACCAGGAAATCACGTGGGGCCCACCCGGAAATCACGTGGGCCCCACCCGGAAATCACGTGGGCCCCACCCGGAAATCACGTGGACTCCACCCGGAAATCACGTGGGCCCCACCCGGAAATCACGTGGGGCCCACCCGGAAATCACGTGGGTCCCACCCGGAAATCACGTGGGCCCCACCCGGAAATCACGTGGGCCCCACCCGGAAATCACGTGGGCCCCACCCGGAAATCACGTCGGCCCCACCCGGAAATCACGTGGGCCCCACACGGAAATCACGTGGGGCCCACCCGGAAATCACGTGGGCCCCACCCGGAAATCACGTGGGCACCACCCGGAAATCACGTGGGCCCCACCCGGAAATCACGTGGGCCCCACGGGGAAATCACGTGGGCCCCACCCGGAAATCACGTGGGGCCCACCCGGAAATCACGTGGGCCCCACGGGGAAATCACGTGGGCCCCACCCGGAAATCACGTGGGCCCCACCCGGAAATCACGTGGGCCCCACCCGGAAATCACGTGGGCCCCACCCGGAAATCACGTGGGCCCCACCCGGAAATCACGTGGGCCCCACCCGGAAATCACGTGGGCCCCAGCCGGAAATCACGTGGGCCCCACCCGGAAATCACGTGGGCCCCACCCGGAAATCACGTGGGCCCCACCCGGAAATCACGTGGGCCCCACCCGGAAATCACGTGGGCCCCACCCGGAAATCACGTGGGCCCCAGCCGGAAATCACGTGGGCCCCACGGGGAAATCACGTTGGCCCCACCCGGAAATCACGTGGGCCCCACGGGGAAATCACGTGGGCCCCACCCGGAAATCACGTGGGCCCCACCCGGAAATCACGTGGGCCCCACCCGGAAATCACGTGGGCCCCACCCGGAAATCACGTGGGGCCCACCCGGAAATCACGTGGGCCCCACCCGGAAATCACGTGGGCCCCACCCGGAAATCACGTGATCCCCACCCGTAAAACACGTGGGCCCCATCCGGAAATCACGTGGGCCCCACCCGGAAATCACGTGGGCCCCACCCGGAAATCAAGTGGGCCCCACCCGGAAATCACGTGGTCCCCACCCGGAAATCACGTGGGCCCCACGGGGAAATCACGTGGGCCCCACCTGGAAATCACGTGGACCCCACCCGGAAATCACGTGGGCCCCACCCGGAAATCACGTGGGCCCCACCCGGAAATCACGTGGGCCCCACGGGGAAATCACGTGGGCCCCACCCGGAAATCACGTTGGCCCCACCCGGAAATCACGTGGGCCCCACCCGGAAATCACGTGGGCCCCACCCGGAAATCACGTGGGCCCCACCCGGAAATCACGTGGGCCCCACCCGGAAATCACGTGGGCCCCACCCGGAAATCACGTGGGCCCCACCCGGAAATCACGTGGGCCCCACGGGGAAATCACGTGGGCCCCACCCGGAAATCACGTGGGCCCCACCCGGAAATCACGTGGGCCCCACGGGGAAATCACGTGGGCCCCACCCGGAAATCACGTGGGCCCCACCCGGAAATCACGTGGGCCCCACCCGGAAATCACGTGGGCCCCACCCGGAAATCACGTGGGCCCCACCCGGAAATCACGTGGGCCCCACCCGGAAATCACGTGGGCCCCAGCCGGAAATCACGTGGGCCCCACCCGGAAATCACGTGGGCCCCACCCGGAAATCACGTGGGCCCCACCCGGAAATCACGTGGGCCCCACCCGGAAATCACGTGGGCCCCACCCGGAAATCACGTGGGCCCCACGGGGAAATCACGTGGGCCTCACGGGGAAATCACGTGGGCCCCACCCGGAAATCACGTGGGCCCCACCCGGAAATCACGTGGGCCCCACCCGGAAATCACGTGGGCCCCACGGGGAAATCACGTGGGCCCCACCCGGAAATCACGTGGGCCCCACCCGGAAATCACGTGGGCCCCACCCGGAAATCACGTGGGGCCCACCCGGAAATCACGTGGGCCCCACCCGGAAATCACGTGGGCCCCACCCGGAAATCACGTGGGCCCCACCCGGAAATCACGTGGGCCCCACGGGGAAATCACGTGGGCCCCAACCGGAAATCACGTGGGCCCCACGCGGAAATCACGTGGGCCCCACCCGGAAATCACGTGGGCCCCACCCGGAAATCACGTGGGCCCCAGCCGGAAATCACGTGGGCCCCACGGGGAAATCACGTGGGCCCCACCCGGAAATCACGTGGGCCCCACCCGGAAATCACGTGGGCCCCACCCGGAAATCACGTGGGCCCCACCCGGAAATCACGTGGCCCCCACGGGGAAATCATGTGGGCCCCACCCGGAAATCACGTGGGCCCCACGGGGAAATCACGTGGGCCCCACCCGGAAATCACGTGGGCCCCACCCGGAAATCACGTGGGCCCCACCCGGAAATCCCGTGGGACCCACCCGGAAATCACGTGGGCCCCACGGGGAAATCACGTGGGCCCCACCCGGAAATCACGTGGGCCCCACCCGGAAATCACGTGGGCCCCACCCGGAAATCACGTGGGCCCCACGGGGAAATCACGTGGGCCCCACCCGGAAATCACGTGGGCCCCACGGGGAAATCACGTGGGCCCCACCCGGAAATCACGTGGGCCCCAGCCGGAAATCACGTGTCCCCAGCCGGAAATCACGTGGGCCCCACGGGGAAATCACGTGGGCCCCACCCGGAAATCACGTGGGCCCCACCCGGAAATCACGTGGGCCCCACCCGGAAATCACGTGGGCCCCACCCGGAAATCACGTGGGCCCCACCCGGAAATCACGTGGGCCCCACCCGGAAATCACGTGGGCCCCAGCCGGAAATCACGTGGGCCCCACCCGGAAATCACGTGGGCCCCACCCGGAAATCACGTGGGCCCCACCCGGAAATCACGTGGGCCCCACGGGGAAATCACGTGGGCCCCACGGGGAAATCACGTGGGCCCCACCCGGAAATCACGTGGGCCCCACCCGGAAATCACGTGGGCCCCACCCGGAAATCAGGTGGGCCCCACCCGGAAATCACGTGGGCCCCACCCGGAAATCACGTGGGCCCCACCCGGAAATCACGTGGGCCCCACCCGGAAATCACGTGGGCCCCACCCGGAAATCACGTGGGCCCCACCCGGAAATCACGTGGGGCCCACCCGGAAATCACGTGGGCCCCACCCGGAAATCACGTGGGCCCCACCCGGAAATCACGTGGGCCCCACGGGGAAATCTCGTGGGCCCCACCCGGAAATCTCGTGGGCCCCACCCGGAAATCACGTGGGCCCCACCCGGAAATCACGTGGGCCCCACCCGGAAATCACGTGGGCCCCACCCGGAAATCACGTGGGCCCCAGCCGGAAATCACGTGGGCCCCAGCCGGAAATCACGTGGGCCCCACGGGGAAATCACGTGGGCCCCACGGGGAAATCACGTGGGCCCCACCCGGAAATCACGTGGGCCCCACCCGGAAATCACGTGGGCACCAGCCGGAAATCACGTGGGCCCCACGGGGAAATCACGTGGGCCCCACCCGGAAATCACGTGGGCCCCATCCGGAAATCACGTGGGCCCCAGCCGGAAATCACGTGGGCCCCACGGGGAAATCACGTGGGCCCCACCCGGAAATCACGTGGGCCCCACCCGGAAATCACGTGGGGCCCACCCGGAAATCACGTGGGCCCCACCCGGAAATCACGTGGGTCCCACGGGGAAATCACGTGGGCCCCACCCGGAAATCACGTGGGCCCCACCCGGAACTCACGTGGGCCCCACCCGGAAATCCCGTGGGACCCACCCGGAAATCACGTGGGCCCCACGGGGAAATCACGTGGGCCCCACCCGGAAATCCCGTGGGCCCCACCCGGAAATCACGTGGGCCACAGCCGGAAATCACGTGGGCCCCACCCGGAAATCACGTGGGCCCCACCCGGAAATCACGTCGGCCCCACCCGGAAATCCCGTGGGCCCCACGGGGAAATTACGTGGGCCCCACCCGGAAATCGCGTGGGCCCCACCCGGAAATCACGTGGGCCCCACCCGGAAATCACGTGGGCCCCACGGGGAAATCACGTGGGCCCCACCCGGAAATCACGTGGGCCCCACCCGGAAATCACGTCGGCCCCACCCGGAAATCCCGTGGGCCCCACGGGGAAATCACGTGGGCCCCACCCGGAAATCACGTGGGCCCCACCCGGAAATCACGTGGGCCCCACCCGGAAATCACGTGGGCCCCACCCGGAAATCACGTGGGCCCCACCCGGAAATCACGTCGGCCCCACCCGGAAATCACGTGGGCCCCACACGGAAATCACGTGGGTCCCACCCGGAAATCACGTGGGCCCCACCCGGAAATCACGTGGGCCCCACCCGGAAATCACGTGGGCCCCACCCGGAAATCACGTGGGCCCCACGGGGAAATCACGTGGGCCCCACCCGGAAATCACGTGGGGCCCACCCGGAAATCACGTGGGCCCCACGGGGAAATCACGTGGGCCCCACCCGGAAATCACGTGGGCCCCACCCGGAAATCACGGGGGCCCCACCCGGAAATCACGTGGGCCCCACCCGGAAATCACGTGGGCCCCACGGGGAAATCTCGTGGGCCCCACCCGGAAATCACGTGGGCCCCACCCGGAAATCACGTGGGCCCCACCCGGAAATCACGTGGGCCCCACCCGGAAATCACGTGGGCCCCACCCGGAAATCACGTGGGCCCCACCCGGAAATCACGTGGGCCCCAGCCGGAAATCACGTGGGCCCCAGCCGGAAATCACGTGGGCCCCACGGGGAAATCACGTGGGCCCCACGGGGAAATCACGTGGGCCCCACGGGGAAATCACATGGGCCCCACCCGGAAATCACGTGGGCCCCACCCGGAAATCACGTGGGCCCCACCCGGAAATCACGTGGGCCCCACCCGGAAATCACGTGGGCCCCACCCGGAAATCACGTGAAATCACGTGGGCCCCACGGGGAAATCACGTGGGCCGCACCCGGAAATCACGTGGGGCCCACCCGGAAATCACGTGGGGCCCACCCGGAAATCACGTGGGCCCCACGGGGAAATCACGTGGGCCCAACGGGGAAATCACGTGGGCACCACCCGGAAATCACGTGGGCCCCACCCGGAAATCACGTGGGCCCCACCCGGAAATCACTTGGGCCCCACCCGGAAATCACGTGGGCCCCACTCGGAAATCACGTGGGGCCCACCCGGAAATCACGTGGGCCCCACCCGGAAATCACGTGGGCCCCACCCGGAAATCACGTGGGCCCCACCCGGAAATCACGTGGGCCCCACCCGGAAATCACGTGGGCCCCACGGGGAAATCACGTGGGCCCCACGGGGAAATCACGTGGGCCCTACGGGGAAATCACGTGGGCCCCACCCGGAAATCACGTGGGCCCCACCCGGAAATCACGTGGGCCCCACCCGGAAATCACGTGGGCCCCACCCGGAAATCACGTGGGCCCCACGGGGAAATCACGTGGGCCCCAGCCGGAAATCACGTGGGCCCCACGGGGAAATCACGTGGGCCCCACGGGGAAATCACGTGGGCCCCACGGGGAAATCACGTGGGCCCCACCCGGAAATCACGTGGGGCCCACCCGGAAATCACGTGGGCCCCACCCGGAAATCACGTGGGCCCCACCCGGAAATCACGTGGGCCCCACCCGGAAATCACGTGGGCCCCACCCGGAAATCACGTGGGCCCCACGGGGAAATCACGTGGGCCCCAGCCGGAAATCACGTGGGCCCCAGCCGGAAATCACGTGGGCCCCACGGGGAAATCACGTGGGCCCCACCCGGAAATCACGTGGGCCCCATCCGGAAATCACGTGGTCCCCAGCCGGAAATCACGTGGGCCCCACCCGGAAATCACGTGGGCCCCACCCGGAAATCACGTGGGCCCCACCCGGAAATCACGTGGGCCCCACCCGGAAATCACGTGGGCCCCACCCGGAAATCACGTGGGCCCCACCCGGATATCACGTGGGCCCCAGCCGGAAATCACGTGGGCCCCACCCGGAAATCACGTGGGCCCCACCCGGAAATCACGTGGGCCCCACCCGGAAATCACGTGGGCCCCACCCGGAAATCACGTGGGCCCCACCCGGAAATCACGTGGGCCCCACCCGGAAATCACGTGGGCCCCACCCGGAAATCACGTGGGCCCCACCCGGAAATCACGTTGGCCCACCCGGAAATCACGTGGGCCCCAGCCGGAAATCACGTGGGCCCCACCCGGAAATCACGTGGGCCCCACCCGGAAATCACGTGGGCCCCACCCGGAAATCACGTGGGCCCCACCCGGAAATCACGTGGGCCCCAGCCGGAAATCACGTGGTCCCCACGGGGAAATCACGTGGGCCCCACCCGGAAATCACGTGGGCCCCACCCGGAAGTCACGTGGGCCCCACCCGGAAATCACGTGGGCCCCACCCGGAAATCACGTGGGGCCCACCCGGAAATCACGTGGGCCCCACCAGGAAATCACGTGGGCCCCACCCGGAAATCACGTGGGCCCCACCCGGAAATCACGTGGGCCCCACGGGGAAATCACGTGGGCCCCACCTGGAAATCACGTGGGCCCCAACCGGAAATCACGGGGGCCCCACCCGGAAATCACGTGGGCCCCACGGGGAAATCACGTGGGCCCCACGGGGAAATCACGTGGGCCCCACCCGGAAATCACGTGGGCCCCACCCGGAAATCACGTGGGCCCCACCCGGAAATCACGTGGGCCCCACCCGGAAATCACGTGGGACCCACCCGGAAATCACGTGGGCCCCACCCGGAAATCACGTGGGCCCCACCCGGAAATCACGTGGGCCCCACCCGGAAATCACGTGGGCCCCACCCGGAAATCACGTGGGCCCCACGGGGAAATCACGTGGGCCCCACCCGGAAATCACGTGGGCCCCACCCGGAAATCACGTGGGCCCCACCCGGAAATCACGTGGGCCCCACCCGGAAATCACGTGGGCCCCACCCGGAAATCACGTGGGCCCCACCCGGAAATCACGTGGGCCCCACGGGGAAATCACGTGGGCCCCACCCGGAAATCACGTGGGCCCCACCCGGAAATCACGTGGGCCCCACCCGGAAATCACGTGGGCCCCACCCGGAAATCACGTGGGCCCCACCCGGAAATCCCGTGGGACCCACCCGGAAATCACGTGGGCCCCACGGGGAAATCACGTGGGCCCCACCCGGAAATCACGTGGGCCCCACCCGGAAATCACGTGGGCCCCACCCGGAAATCACGTGGGCCCCACGGGGAAATCACGTGGGCCCCAAGGGGAAATCACGTGGGCCCCACCCGGAAATCACGTGGGCCCCACCCGGAAATCACGTGGGCCCCTCGGGGAAATCACGTGGGCCCCACCCGGAAATCACGTGGGCCCCACCCGGAAATCACGTGGGCCCCACCCGGAAATCACGTGGGCCCCACCCGGAAATCACGTGGGCCCCACCCGGAAATCACGTGGGGCCCACCCGGAAATCACGTGGGCCCCACCCGGAAATCACGTGGGGCCCACCCGGAAATCACGTGGGCCCCACCCGGAAATCACGTGGGCCCCACCCGGAAATCACGTGGGCCCCACCCGGAAATCACGTGGGCCCCAGCCGGAAATCACGTGGGCCCCACGGGGAAATCACGTGGGCCCCACCCGGAAATCACGTGGGCCCCACGGGGAAATCACGTGGGCCCCACCCGGAAATCACGTGGGCCCCACGGGGAAATCACGTGGGCCCCACCCGGAAATCACGTGGGCCCCACCCGGAAATCACGTGGGCCCCACCCGGAAATCACGTGGGCCCCACCCGGAAATCACGTGGGCCCCACGGGGAAATCACGTGGGCCCCAACCGGAAATCACGTGGGCCCCACCCGGAAATCACGTGGGCCCCACCCGGAAATCACGTGGGCCCCACCCGGAAATCACGTGGGCCCCACCCGGAAATCACGTGGGCCCCACCCGGAAATCACGTGGGCCCCACCCGGAAATCACGTGGGCCCCAGCCGGAAATCACGTGGGCCCCACCCGGAAATCACGTGGGCCCCAGCCGGAAATCACGTGGGCCCCACCCGGAAATCACGTGGGCCCCACCCGGAAATCACGTGGGCCCCACCGGGAAATCACGTGGGCCCCACCCGGAAATCACGTGGGCCCCACCCGGAAATCACGTGGGCCCCACCCGGAAATCACGTGGGCCCCACCCGGAAATCACGTGGGCCCCAGCCGGAAATCACGTGGGCCCCACCCGGAAATCACGTGGGCCCCACCCGGAAATCACGTGGGCCCCACCCGGAAATCACGTGGGCCCCACCCGGAAATCACGTGGGGCCCACCCGGAAATCACGTGGGCCCCACCCGGAAATCACGTGGGCCCCACCCGGAAATCACGTGGGCCCACCCGGAAAACACGTGGGCCACATCCGGAAATCACGTGGGCCCCACCCGGAAATCACGTGGGCCCCACCCGGAAATCACGTGGGCCCCACCCGGAAATCACGTGGGCCCCACCCGGAAATCACGTGGGCCCCACGGGGAAATCACGTGGGCCCCACCTGGAAATCACGTGGACCCCACCCGGAAATCACGTGGGCCCCAGCCGGAAATCTCGTGGGCCCCATGGGGAAATCACGTGGGCCCCACGGGGAAATCACGTGGGCCCCACCCGGAAATCACGTGGGCCCCACCCGGAAATCACGTGGGCCCCACCCGGAAATCACGTGGGCCCCACCCGGAAAACACGTGGGCCCCACCCGGAAATCACGTGGGCCCCACCCGGAAATCACGTGGGCCCCACCCGGAAATCACGTGGGCCCCTCGGGGAAATTACGTGGGCCCCACCCGGAAATCACGTGGGCCCCACCCGGAAATCACGTGGGCCCCACCCGGAAATCACGTGGGCCCCACCCGGAAATCACGTGGGCCCCACCCGGAAATCACGTGGGCCCCACCCGGAAATCACGTGGGCCCCACCCGGAAATCACGTGGGCCCCACCCGGAAATCACGTGGGCCCCACCCGGAAATCACGTGGGCCCCACCCGGAAATCACGTGGGCCCCACCCGGAAATCACGTGGGCCCCACCCGGAAATCACGTGGGCCCCACCCGGAAATCACGTGGGCCCCACCAGGAAATCACGTGGGCCCCACCCGGAAATCACGTGGGCCCCACACGGAAATCACGTGGGCCCCACCCGGAAATCACGTGGGCCCCACCCGGAAATCACGTGGGCCCCACCCGGAAATCACGTGGGCCCCACGGGGAAATCACGTGGGCCCCACCCGGAAATCACGTGGACCCCACCCTGAAATCACGTGGGCCACAGCCGGAAATCACGTGGGCCCCAAACGGAAATCACGTGGGCCCCACCCGGAAATCACGTGGGCCCCACCCGGAAATCACGTGGGCCCCACCCGGAAATCCCGTGGGCCCCCACGGGGAAATCACGTGGGCCTCACGGGGAAATCACGTGGGCAGCACCCGGAAATCACGTGGGCCCCACGGGGAAATCACGTGGGCCCCACCCGGAAATCACGTGGGCCCCGCCCGGAAATCACGTGGGCCCCCCCCGGAAATCACGTGGGCCCCACCCGGAAATCACGTGGGCCCCACCCGGAAATCACGTGGGCCCCACCCGGAAATCACGTGGGCCCCACCCGGAAATCACGTGGGCCCCACCGGGAAATCACGTGGGCCCCACCCGGAAATCACGTGGACCCCACCCGGAAATCACGTGGGCCCCACCCGGAAATCACGTGGGCCCCACCCGGAAATCACGTGGGCCCCACCCGGAAATCACGTGGGCCCCACGGGGAAATCACGTGGGCCCCACCCGGAAATCACGTGGGCCCCACCCGGAAATCACGTGAGCCCCACCCGGAAATCACGTGGGCCCCACCCGGAAATCACGTGGGCCACACCCGGAAATCACGTGGGGCCCACCCGGAAATCACCTGGGCCCCACGGGGAAATCACGTGGGCCCCACCCGGAAATCACGTGGGCCCCACCCGGAAATCACGTGGGCCCCACCCGGAAAACACGTGGGCCCCACGGGGAAATCATGTGGGCCCCACCCGGAAATCACGTGGGCCCCACCCGGAAATCACGTGGGCCCCACGGGGAAATCACGTGGGCCCCACGGGGAACTCACGTGGGCCACACCCGGAAATCACGTGGGCCCCACCCGGAAATCACGTGGGCCCCACCCGGAAATCACGTGGGCCCCACCCGGAAATCACGTGGGCCCCACCCGGAAATCACGTGGGCCCCACGGGGAATTCACGTGGGCCCCACGGGGAAATCACGTGGGCCCCACCCGGAAATCACGTGGGCCCCACCCGGAAATCACGTGGGCCCCACCCGGAAATCACGTGGGCCCCACCCGGAAATCACGTGGGCCCCACGGGGAAATCACGTGGGCCCCACCCGGAAATCACGTGGGCCCCACCCGGAAATCACGTGGGGCCCACCCGGAAATCACGTGGGCCCCACCCGGAAATCACGTGGGGCCCACCCGGAAATCACGTGGGCCCCACCCGGAAATCACGTGGGCCCCACCCGGAAATCACGTGGGCCCCACCCGGAAATCACGTGGGCCCCACCCGGAAATCACGTGGGCCCCACCCGGAAATCACGTGGGCCCCACCCGGAAATCACGTGGGCCCCACCCGGAAATCACGTGGGCCCCACCCGGAAATCACGTGGGCCCCACCCGGAAATCACGTGGGCCCCACCCGGAAATCACGTGGGCCCCACCCGGAAATCACGTGGGCCCCACGGGGAAATCACGTGGGCCCCACCCGGAAATCACGTGGGCCCCACGGGGAAATCACGTGGGCCCCACCCGGAAATCACGTGGACCCCACCCGGAAATCACGTGGGCCACAGCCGGAAATCACGTGGGCCCCACCCGGAAATCACGTGGGCCCCACCCGGAAATCTCGTGGGCCCCACCCGGAAATCACGTGGGCCCCACGGGGAAATCACGTGGGCCTCACGGGGAAATCACGTGGGCAGCACCCGGAAATCACGTGGGCCCCACGGGGAAATCACGTGGGCCCCACCCGGAAATCACGTGGGCCCCACCCGGAAATCACGTGGGCCCCACCCGGAAATCACGTGGGCCCCACCCGGAAATCACGTGGGCCCCACCCGGAAATCACGTGGGCCCCACCCGGAAATCACGTGGGCCCCACCGGGAAATCACGTGGGCCCCACCCGGAAATCACGTGGACCCCACCCGGAAATCACGTGGGCCCCACCCGGAAATCACGTGGGCCCCACCCGGAAATCACGTGGGCCCCACCCGGAAATCACGTGGGCCCCACGGGGAAATCACGTGGGCCCCACCCGGAAATCACGTGTGCCCCACCCGGAAATCACGTGGGCCCCACCCGGAAATCACGTGGGCCCCACCCGGAAATCACGTGGGCCACACCCGGAAATCACGTGGGGCCCACCCGGAAATCACCTGGGCCCCACGGGGAAATCACGTGGGCCCCACCCGGAAATCACGTGGGCCCCACCCGGAAATCACGTGGGCCCCACCCGGAAAACACGTGGGCCCCACGGGGAAATCATGTGGGCCCCACCCGGAAATCACGTGGGCCCCACCCGGAAATCACGTGGGCCCCACGGGGAAATCACGTGGGCCCCACGGGGAAATCACGTGGGCCACACCCGGAAATCACGTGGGCCCCACCCGGAAATCACGTGGGCCCCACCCGGAAATCACGTGGGCCCCACCCGGAAATCACGTGGGCCCCACCCGGAAATCACGTGGGCCCCACGGGGAATTCACGTGGGCCCCACGGGGAAATCACGTGGGCCCCACCCGGAAATCACGTGGGCCCCACGGGGAAATCACGTGGGCCCCACCCGGAAATCACGTGGGCCCCACCCGGAAATCACGTGGGTCCCACGGGGAAATCACGTGGGCCCCACCCGGAAATCACGTGGGTCCCACCCGGAAATCACGTGGGGCCCACCCGGAAATCACGTGGGCCCCACCCGGAAATCACGTGGGGCCCACCCGGAAATCACGTGGGCCCCACCCTGAAATCACGTGGGCCCCACCCGGAAATCACGTGGGCCCCACCCGGAAATCACGTGGGCCCCACCCGGAAATCACGTGGGCCCCACCCGGAAATCACGTGGGCCCCACCCGGAAATCACGTGGGCCCCACCCGGAAATCACGTGGGCCCCACCCGGAAATCACGTGGGCCCCACCCGGAAATCACGTGGGCCCCACCCGGAAATCACGTGGGCCCCACGGGGAAATCACGTGGGCCCCACCCGGAAATCACGTGGACCCCACCCGGAAATCACGTGGGCCCCACGGGGAAATCACGTGGGCCCCACGGGGAAATCACGTGGGCCCCACCCGGAAATCACGTGGACCCCACCCGGAAATCACGTGGGCCCCACCCGGAAATCACGTGGGCCCCACCCGGAAATCACGTGGGCCCCACGGGGAAATCACGTGGGCCCCACCCGGAAATCACGTGGGCCCCACCCGGAAATCACGTGGGCCCCACCCGGAAATCACGTGGGGCCCACCCGGAAATCACGTGGGCCCCACGGGGAAATCACGTGGGCCCCAGCCGGAAATCACGTGGGCCCCAGCCGGAAATCACGTGGGCCCCACGGGGAAATCACGTGGGCCCCACCCGGAAATCACGTGGGCCCCACGGGGAAATCACGTGGGCCCCACCCGGAAATCACGTGGGCCCCACCCGGAAATCACGTGGGCCCCACCCGGAAATCACGTGGGCCCCACCCGGAAATCACGTGGGCCCCACCCGGAAATCACGTGGGGCCCACCCGGAAATCACGTGGGCCCCACCCGGAAATCACGTGGGCCCCACACGGAAATCACGTGGGGCCCACCCGGAAATCACGTGGGCCCCACCCGGAAATCACGTGGGCCCCACCCGGAAATCACGTGGGCCCCACCCGGAAATAACGTGGGCCCCACCCGGAAATCACGTGGGCCCCACCCGGAAATCACGTGGGCCCCACCCGGAAATCACGTGGGCCCCACCCGGAAATCACGTGGGCCCCACGGGGAAATCACGTGGGCCCCACCCGGAAATCACGTGGGCCCCACCCGGAAATCACGTGGGGCCCACCCGGAAATCACGTGGGCCCCACCCGGAAATCACGTGGGCCCCACCCGGAAATCACGTGGGCCCCACCCGGAAATCACGTGGGCCCCACCCGGAAATCACGTGGGCCCCACCCGGAAATAACGTGGGCCCCACCCGGAAATCACGTGGGCCCCACCCGGAAATCACGTGGGCCCCACCCGGAAATCACGTGGGCCCCACCCGGAAATCACGTGGGCCCCACGGGGAAATCACGTGGGCCCCACCCGGAAATCACGTGGGCCCCACCCGGAAATCACGTGGGGCCCACCCGGAAATCACGTGGGCCCCACCCGGAAATCACGTGGGCCCCACCCGGAAATCACGTGGGCCCCACCCGGAAATCACGTGGGCCCCACCCGGAAATCACGTGGGCCTCACCCGGAAATCACGTGGGCCCCACCCGGAAATCACGTGGGCCCCACCCGGATATCACGTGGGCCCCAGCCGGAAATCACGTGGGCCCCACCCGGAAATCACGTGGGCCCCACCCGGAAATCACGTGGGCCCCACCCGGAAATCACGTGGGCCCCACCCGGAAATCACGTGGGCCCCACCCGGAAATCACGTGGGCCCCACCCGGAAATCACGTGGGGCCCACCCGGAAATCACGTGGGCCCCACGGGGAAATCACGTGGGCCCCACCCGGAAATCACGTGGGCCCCAGCCGGAAATCACGTGGGCCCCACCCGGAAATCACGTGGGCCCCACCCGGAAATCACGTGGGCCCCACGGGGAAATCTCGTGGGCCCCACCCGGAAATCACGTGGGCCCCACCCGGAAATCACGTGGGCCCCACCCGGAAATCACGTGGGCCCCACCCGGAAATCACGTGGGCCCCACCCGGAAATCACGTGGGCCCCACCCGGAAATCACGTGGGCCCCAGCCGGAAATCACGTGGGCCCCACCCGGAAATCACGTGGGCCCCACCCGGAAATCACGTGGGCCCCACGGGGAAATCACGTGGGCCCCACCCGGAAATCACGTGGGCCCCACCCGGAAATCACGTGGGCCCCACCCGGAAATCACGTGGGCCCCACCCGGAAATCACGTGGGCCCCACCCGGAAATCACGTGGGCCCCACCCGGAAATCACGTGGGCCCCACCCGGAAATCACGTGGGCCCCACGGGGAAATCACGTGGGCCCCACCCGGAAATCACGTGGGCCCCAGCCGGAAATCACGTGGGCCCCAGCCGGAAATCACGTGGGCCCCACGGGGAAATCACGTGGGCCCCACCCGGAAATCACGTGGGCCCCACCCGGAAATCACGTGGGCCCCACCCGGAAATCACGTGGGCCTCACCCGGAAATCACGTGGGCCCCACCCGGAAATCACGTGGGCCCCACCCGGATATCACGTGGGCCCCAGCCGGAAATCACGTGGGCCCCACCCGGAAATCACGTGGGCCCCACCCGGAAATCACGTGGGCCCCACCCGGAAATCACGTGGGCCCCACCCGGAAATCACGTGGGCCCCACCCGGAAATCACGTGGGCCCCACACGGAAATCACGTGGGGCCCACCCGGAAATCACGTGGGCCCCACCCGGAAATCACGTGGGCCCCACCCGGAAATCACGTGGGCCCCACCCGGAAATCACGTGGGCCCCACGGGGAAATCACGTGGGCCCCACCCGGAAATCACGTGGGCCCCACGGGGAAATCACGTGGGCCCCACCCGGAAATCACGTGGGGCCCACCCGGAAATCACGTGGGCCCCACGGGGAAATCACGTGGGTCCCACCCGGAAATCACGTGGGCCCCACCCGGAAATCACGTGGGCCCCACCCGGAAATCACGTGGGCCCCACCCGGAAATCACGTGGGCCCCACGGGGAAATCTCGTGGGCCCCACCCGGAAATCACGTGGGCCCCACCCGGAAATCACGTGGGCCCCACCCGGAAATCACGTGGGCCCCACCCGGAAATCACGTGGGCCCCACCCGGAAATCACGTGGGCCCCACCCGGAAATCACGTGGGCCCCAGCCGGAAATCACGTGGGCCCCAGCCGGAAATCACGTGGGCCCCACGGGGAAATCACGTGGGCCCCACGGGGAAATCACGTGGGCCCCACGGGGAAATCACGTGGGCCCCACCCGGAAATCACGTGGGCCCCACCCGGAAATCACGTGGGCCCCACCCGGAAATCACGTGGGCCCCACCCGGAAATCACGTGGGCCCCACCCGGAAATCACGTGGGCCCCACCCGGAAATCACGTGGGCCCCACCCGGAAATCACGTGGGGCCCACCCGGAAATCACGTGGGCCCCACCCGGAAATCACGTGGGCCCCACCCGGAAATCACGTGGGCCCCACCCGGAAATCACGTGGGCCCCACCCGGAAATCACGTGGGCCCCACCCGGAAATCACGTGGGCCCCACGGGGAAATCACGTGGGCCCCAGCCGGAAATCACGTGGGCCCCAGCCGGAAATCACGTGGGCCCCACGGGGAAATCACGTGGGCCCCACCCGGAAATCACGTGGGCCCCACGGGGAAATCACGTGGGCCCCACCCGGAAATCACGTGGGCCCCACCCGGAAATCACGTGGGCCCCCACGGGGAAATCACGTGGGCCCCACCCGGAAATCACGTGGGCCCCACCCGGAAATCACGTGGGCCCCACCCGGAAATCACGTGGGCCCCACCCGGAAATCACGTTGGCCCCACCCGGAAATCACGTGGGCCCCACACGGAAATCACGTGGGGCCCACCCGGAAATCACGTGGGCCCCACCCGGAAATCACGTGGGCCCCACCCGGAAATCACGTGGGCCCCACCCGGAAATCACGTGGGCCCCACGGGGAAATCACGTGGGCCCCACCCGGAAATCACGTGGGGCCCACCCGGAAATCACGTGGGCCCCACGGGGAAATCACGTGGGCCCCACCCGGAAATCACGTGGGCCCCACCCGGAAATCACGTGGGCCCCACCCGGAAATCACGTGGGCCCCACCCGGAAATCACGTGGGCCCCAGCCGGAAATCACCTGGGCCCCACGGGGAAATCACGTGGGCCCCACGGGGAAATCACGTGGGCCCCACGGGGAAATCACGTGGGCCCCACCCGGAAATCACGTGGGCCCCACCCGGAAATCACGTGGGCCCCACCCGGAAATCACGTGGGGCCCACCCGGAAATCACGTGGGCCCCACCCGGAAATCACGTGGGCCCCACCCGGAAATCACGTGGGCCCCACCCGGAAATCACGTGGGCCCCACGGGGAAATCACGTGGGCCCCACCCGGAAATCACGTGGGCCCCACCCGGAAATCACGTGGGCCCCACCCGGAAATCACGTGGGCCCCACCCGGAAATCACGTGGGCCCCACGGGGAAATCACGTGGGCCCCACGGGGAAATCACGTGGGCCCCACGGGGAAATCACGTGGGCCCCACCCGGAAATCACGTGGGCCCCACCCGGAAATCACGTGGGCCCCACCCGGAAATCACGTGGGCCCCACCCGGAAATCACGTGGGCCCCACGGGGAAATCACGTGGGCCCCAGCCGGAAATCACGTGGGCCCCACGGGGAAATCACGTGGGCCCCACGGGGAAATCACGTGGGCCCCACCCGGAAATCACGTGGGGCCCACCCGGAAATCACGTGGGCCCCACCCGGAAATCACGTGGGCCCCAGCCGGAAATCACGTGGGCCCCACGGGGAAATCACGTGGGCCCCACGGGGAAATCACGTGGGCCCCACCCGGAAATCACGTGGGGCCCACCCGGAAATCACGTGGGCCCCACCCGGAAATCACGTGGGCCCCACCCGGAAATCACGTGGGCCCCACGGGGAAATCACGTGGGCCCCACGGGGAAATCACGTGGGCCCCACCCGGAAATCACGTGGGCCCCAGCCGGAAATCACGTGGGCCCCACCCGGAAATCACGTGGGCCCCACCCGGAAATCACGTGGGCCCCACCCGGAAATCACGTGGGCCCCACGGGGAAATCACGTGGGCCCCACGGGGAAATCACGTGGGCCCCACCCGGAAATCACGTGGGCCCCACGGGGAAATCACGTGGGCCCCACCCGGAAATCACGTGGGCCCCACCCGGAAATCACGTGGGCCCCACCCGGAAATCACGTGGGCCCCACCCGGAAATCACGTGGGCCCCACCCGGAAATCACGTGGGCCCCACCCGGAAATCACGTGGGCCCCACCCGGAAATCACGTGGGCCCCACCCGGAAATCACGTGGGGCCCACCCGGAAATCACGTGGGCCCCACGGGGAAATCACGTGGGCCCCACGGGGAAATCACGTGGGCCACACCCGGAAATCACGTGGGCCCCACCCGGAAATCACGTGGGCCCCACCCGGAAATCACGTGGGCCCCACACGGAAATCACGTGGGGCCCACCCGGAAATCACGTGGGCCCCACCCGGAAATCACGTGGGCCCCACCCGGAAATCACGTGGGCCCCACCCGGAAATCACGTGGGCCCCACGGGGAAATCACGTGGGCCCCACCCGGAAATCACGTGGGGCCCACCCGGAAATCACGTGGGCCCCACGGGGAAATCACGTGGGCCCCACCCGGAAATCACGTGGGCCCCAGCCGGAAATCACGTGGGCCCCACCCGGAAATCACGTGGGCCCCACCCGGAAATCACGTGGGCCCCACGGGGAAATCTCGTGGGCCCCACCCGGAAATCACGTGGGCCCCACCCGGAAATCACGTGGGCCCCACCCGGAAATCACGTGGGCCCCACCCGGAAATCACGTGGGCCCCACCCGGAAATCACGTGGGCCCCACCCGGAAATCACGTGGGCCCCAGCCGGAAATCACGTGGGCCCCACCCGGAAATCACGTGGGCCCCACCGGGAAATCACGTGGGCCCCACGGGGAAATCACGTGGGCCCCACCCGGAAATCACGTGGGCCCCACCCGGAAATCACGTGGGCCCCACCCGGAAATCACGTGGGCCCCACCCGGAAATCACGTGGGCCCCACCCGGAAATCACGTGGGCCCCACCCGGAAATCACGTGGGCCCCACCCGGAAATCACGTGGGCCCCACCCGGAAATCACGTGGGCCCCACGGGGAAATCACGTGGGCCCCACCCGGAAATCACGTGGGCCCCATCCGGAAATCACGTGGGCCCCAGCCGGAAATCACGTGGGCCCCACGGGGAAATCACGTGGGCCCCACCCGGAAATCACGTGGGCCCCACCCGGAAATCACGTGGGCCCCACCCGGAAATCACGTGGGCCCCACCCGGAAATCACGTGGGCCCCACCCGGAAATCACGTGGGCCCCACCCGGAAATCACGTGGGCCCCAGCCGGAAATCACGTGGGCCCCACCCGGAAATCACGTGGGCCCCACCCGGAAATCACGTGGGCCCCACCCGGAAATCACGTGGGCCCCACCCGGAAATCACGTGGGCCCCACCCGGAAATCACGTGGGCCCCACACGGAAATCACGTGGGGCCCACCCGGAAATCACGTGGGCCCCACCCGGAAATCACGTGGGCCCCACCCGGAAATCACGTGGGCCCCACCCGGAAATCACGTGGGCCCCACGGGGAAATCACGTGGGCCCCACCCGGAAATCACGTGGGCCCCACGGGGAAATCACGTGGGCCCCACCCGGAAATCACGTGGGGCCCACCCGGAAATCACGTGGGCCCCACGGGGAAATCACGTGGGTCCCACCCGGAAATCACGTGGGCCCCACCCGGAAATCACGTGGGCCCCACCCGGATATCACGTGGGCCCCACCCGGAAATCACGTGGGCCCCACGGGGAAATCTCGTGGGCCCCACCCGGAAATCACGTGGGCCCCACCCGGAAATCACGTGGGCCCCACCCGGAAATCACGTGGGCCCCACCCGGAAATCACGTGGGCCCCACCCGGAAATCACGTGGGCCCCAGCCGGAAATCACGTGGGCCCCAGCCGGAAATCACGTGGGCCCCACGGGGAAATCACGTGGGCCCCACGGGGAAATCACGTGGGCCCCACCCGGAAATCACGTGGGCCCCACCCGGAAATCACGTGGGCCCCACCCGGAAATCACGTGGGCCCCACCCGGAAATCACGTGGGCCCCACCCGGAAATCACATGGGCCCCACCCGGAAATCACGTGGGCCTCACCCGGAAATCACGTGGGCCCCACCCGGAAATCACGTGGGCCCCACCCGGGAATCACGTGGGCCCCACCCGGGAATCACGTGGGCCCCACCCGGACATCACGTGGGCCCCACCCGGACATCACGTGGGCCCCACACGGAAATCGCGTGGGGCCCCCCCGGACATCACGTGGGCCCCACCCGGAAATCACGTGGGCCCCACCCGGAAATCACGTGGGCCCCACCCGGGAATCACGTGGGCCCCACCCGGAAATCACGTGGGCCCCACCCGGAAATCACGTGGGCCTCACCCGGAAATCACGTGGGCCCCACCCGGAAATCACGTGGGGCCCACCCGGAAATCACGTGGGCCCCACCCGGAAATCACGTGGGCCCCACCCGGGAATCACGTGGGCCCCACCCGGAAATCACGTGGGCCCCACCCGGAAATCACGTGGGCCTCACCCGGAAATCACGTGGGCCCCACCCGGGAATCACGTGGGCCCCACCCGGGAGTCACGTGGGGCCCACCCGGAAATCACGTGGGCCCCACCCGGAAATCACGTGGGCCTCACCCGGAAATCACGTGGGCCCCACACGGAAATCACGTGGGGCCCACCCGGAAATCACGTGGGCCCCACCCGGAAATCACGTGGGCCCCACCCGGAAATCACGTGGGCCCCACCCGGAAATCACGTGGGCCCCACCCGGAAATCACGTGGGGCCCACCCGGAAATCACGTGGGCCCCACCCGGAAATCACGTGGGCCCCACCCGGAAATCACGTGGGCCCCACCCGGAAATCACGTGGGCCCCACCCGGAAATCACGTGGGCCCCACCCGGAAATCACGTGGGCCCCACGGGGAAATCACGTGGGCCCCAGCCGGAAATCACGTGGGCCCCAGCCGGAAATCACGTGGGCCCCACGGGGAAATCACGTGGGCCCCACCCGGAAATCACGTGGGCCCCATCCGGAAATCACGTGGTCCCCAGCCGGAAATCACGTGGGCCCCACGGGGAAATCACGTGGGCCCCACCCGGAAATCACGTGGGCCCCACCCGGAAATCACGTGGGCCCCACGGGGAAATCACGTGGGCCCAACCCGGAAATCACGTGGGCCCGACCCGGAAATCACGTGGGCCCCACCCGGAAATCACGTGGGCCCCACCCGGAAATCACGTGGGCCCCACCCGGAAATCACGTTGGCCCCACCCGGAAATCACGTGGGCCCCACACGGAAATCACGTGGGGCACACCCGGAAATCACGTGGGCCCCACCCGGAAATCACGTGGGCCCCACCCGGAAATCACGTGGGCCCCACCCGGAAATCACGTGGGCCCCACGGGGAAATCACGTGGGCCCCACCCGGAAATCACGTGGGGCCCACCCGGAAATCACGTGGGCCCCACGGGGAAATCACGTGGGCCCCACCCGGAAATCACGTGGGCCCCACCCGGAAATCACGTGGGCCCCACCCGGAAATCACGTGGGCCCCACCCGGAAATCACGTGGGCCCCACGGGGAAATCTCGTGGGCCCCACCCGGAAATCACGTGGGCCCCACCCGGAAATCACGTGGGCCCCACCCGGAAATCACGTGGGCCCCACCCGGAAATCACGTGGGCCCCACGGGGAAATCTCGTGGGCCCCACCCGGAAATCACGTGGGCCCCAGCCGGAAATCACGTGGGCCCCAGCCGGAAATCACGTGGGCCCCACGGGGAAATCACGTGGGCCCCACGGGGAAATCACGTGGGCCCCACGGGGAAATCACGTGGGCCCCACCCGGAAATCACGTGGGCCCCACCCGGAAATCACGTGGGCCCCACCCGGAAATCACGTGGGGCCCGCCCGGAAATCACGTGGGCCCCACCCGGAAATCACGTGGGCCCCACCCGGAAATCACGTGGGCCCCACCCGGAAATCACGTGGGCCCCACGGGGAAATCACGTGGGCCCCACCCGGAAATCACGTGGGCCCCACCCGGAAATCACGTGGGCCCCACCCGGAAATCACGTGGGCCCCACCCGGAAATCACGTGGGCCCCACCCGGAAATCACGTGGGCCCCACCCGGAAATCACGTGGGCCCCACCCGGAAATCACGTGGGCCCCACGGGGAAATCACGTGGGCCCCACGGGGAAATCACGTGGGCCCCACGGGGAAATCACGTGGGCCCCACCCGGAAATCACGTGGGCCCCACCCGGAAATCACGTGGGCCCCACCCGGAAATCACGTGGGCCCCACCCGGAAATCACGTGGGCCCCACGGGGAAATCACGTGGGCCCCAGCCGGAAATCACGTGGGCCCCACGGGGAAATCACGTGGGCCCCACGGGGAAATCACGTGGGCCCCACCCGGAAATCACGTGGGGCCCACCCGGAAATCACGTGGGCCCCACCCGGAAATCACGTGGGCCCCACCCGGAAATCACGTGGGCCCCACCCGGAAATCACGTGGGCCCCACCCGGAAATCACGTGGGCCCCACCCGGAAATCACGTGGGCCCCACCCGGAAATCACGTGGGCCCCACCCGGAAATCACGTGGGCCCCAGCCGGAAATCACGTGGGCCCCACCCGGAAATCACGTGGGCCCCACCCGGAAATCACGTGGGCCCCACGGGGAAATCACGTGGGCCCCACGGGGAAATCACGTGGGCCCCACCCGGAAATCACGTGGGCCCCACGGGGAAATCACGTGGGCCCCACCCGGAAATCACGTGGGCCCCAGCCGGAAATCACGTGGGCCCCACCCGGAAATCACGTGGGCCCCACCCGGAAATCACGTGGGCCCCACCCGGAAATCACGTGGGCCCCACGGGGAAATCACGTGGGCCCCACGGGGAAATCACGTGGGCCCCACCCGGAAATCACGTGGGCCCCACGGGGAAATCACTTGGGCCCCACCCGGAAATCACGTGGGCCCCACCCGGAAATCACGTGGGCCCCACCCGGAAATCACGTGGGCCCCACCCGGAAATCACGTGGGCCCCACCCGGAAATCACGTGGGCCCCACCCGGAAATCACGTGGGCCCCACCCGGAAATCACGTGGGCCCCACCCGGAAATCACGTGGGGCCCACCCGGAAATCACGTGGGCCCCACCCGGAAATCACGTGGGCCCCACCCGGAAATCACGTGGGCCCCACCCGGAAATCACGTGGGCCCCACCCGGAAATCACGTGGGCCCCACGGGGAAATCACGTGGGCCCCACCCGGAAATCACGTGGGCCCCACCCGGAAATCACGTGGGCCCCACCCGGAAATCACGTGGGCCCCACCCGGAAATCACGTGGGCCCCAGCCGGAAATCACGTGGGCCCCACCCGGAAATCACGTGGGCCCCACCCGGAAATCACGTGGGCCCCACCCGGAAATCACGTGGGCCCCACACGGAAATCACGTGGGCCCCACCCGGAAATCACGTGGGCCCCACCCGGAAATCACGTGGGCCCCACCCGGAAATCACGTGGGCCCCACACGGAAATCACGTGGGGCCCACCCGGAAATCACGTGGGCCCCACCCGGAAATCACGTGGGCCCCACCCGGAAATCACGTGGGCCCCACCCGGAAATCACGTGGGCCCCACCCGGAAATCACGTGGGCCCCACCCGGAAATCACGTGGGCCCCACGGGGAAATCACGTGGGCCCCACGGGGAAATCACGTGGGCCCCACGCGGAAATCACGTGGGGCCCACCCGGAAATCAAGTGGGGCCCACCCGGAAATCACGTGGGCCCCACCCGGAAATCACGTGGGCCCCACCCGGAAATCACGTGGGCCCCACACGGAAGTCACGTGGGCCCCACCCGGAAATCACGTGGGCCCCACGGGGAAATCACGTGGGCCCCACCCGGAAATCACGTGGGCCCCACGGGGAAATCACGTGGGCCCCACCCGGAAATCACGTGGGCCCCAGCCGGAAATCACGTGTGCCCCAGCCGGAAATCACGTGGGCCCCACCCGGAAATCACGTGGGCCCCACCCGGAAATCACGTGGGCCCCACGGGGAAATCACGTGGGCCCCACCCGGAAATCACGTGGGCCCCACCCGGAAATCACGTGGGCCCCACCCGGAAATCACGTGGGCCCCACCCGGAAATCACGTGGGCCCCACCCGGAAATCACGAAACCACCTGCCTCAACTCGAGAAAATCCAGGAGGTTCTGCCTCCAGGCGAGATGAGGCCCATTTCCGCTGAGGCTTCTCGAGGCTAATCACACCTAACCTCTGGAACTTCCAAAAGGTCCTTCACACCCCTGCTGCAACTCAAGAAGTTCCCTGACATCCCCGTCTCCACTCTAGAGGAAGCAAGCGGTTCCCGCCCACATCCAGAAGAGCCCCGTTTCCGCCTCGAAGCTTGAGATGAGGGATCCTTTCCCTGCTTGGTCTGGAAAGAATTGCCGGTGTTCCCGTCGCATCTCAAGAGGAGGCGCTCTCCACAGGAAAGGCGAGAGGAACTCCAGGGTCGTGTCACCATTCCCAGAGTTCCCCTGATGTCTCAGTCCATTCCAGAGGAACCTGTTTTCCCTGCACTGCCTCGACTTTCAGGATGAGGATCGACTACCACCACGGTCGCACGTGGGACAGCCCTGTGGGAAAGCCTTGTGGGAAAGCCTCCTGGAAAAGCCTCGAGGGAAAGCCACAGATCCCTTGATCCAGGCGATGGGAAGCGTCACACTGCTGCTACCGCTCTGGAGTAAAGCGCACGTGCATGCCCCCATTGGAGACGAGTACTTACTCCTCTGGGGAGACTCCAGAAGTACCCCAAGATCCATGTCAGCACTGGAGAGGAATTCTCAAGTTTCCGGCCCCGACTCCACACAATTCTTAGGCCTCGACATCGACGGGAGAGGAATCCCGAGAGGCCCCCGATCAACTGGCATGGGGACTGGCCTTTCGTGAGGCCACCAGAGTGGGTCCCTGAAGTACCCGTCGTAAGTCCAGAGCACCTGCCACAATTCGAGACAATCCAGGATGTTTTGCCCTCCAGGCGAGATGATGCCCATTTCCGCTGAGGCTTCTCGAGGTTAATCACACCTACTCTCTGGAACTTCCAAAAGGTCCTTCAACCATTGCTGCGACTCAGGAAGTTCCCTGACATACCCGTCTCCACTACAGAGGAAGCACGAGGGTCCCGCCCACATCCAGAGGAGCCCCGTTTCCGCCTCGTACCTCGAGATGAGAGATCCTTTCCCTGCTTGGTCGGGAAAGAATTCCTGGCATTCCCGTCGCATCTCAAGAGGAGGTCCTCTCCACAGGAAAGGCGAGAGGAACTCCAGGGTCGTGCCACCATTCGGAGAGTCCCCCAGATGTCTCAATCCATTCCAGAGGAACCTGTTTTCCCTGCACTGCCTCGACTTTCACGCTGAGGATCGACTCCCACCACGGTGGCACGTGGGACAGCCCTGTGGGAAAGCCTCGTGGGAAAGCCTTATGGGAAATCCTCGAGGGAAAGCCACAGATCCCATGATCGACGAGAAGGGAAGTGTGACACTGCTGCTACAGCTCGGGAGGAAAGCCCACGTGAATGCTCCCTCTCGAGACGAGGACTCACTACCCTGAGGAGACTCCAGAAGTACCCCAAGATCCATGTCAGCACTGGAGAGGAATCCTCAGGTTCCGGCCCCGACTCCACACAAGGTCTTGGGCCCCGGCATCGACGAGAGAGGAATACCGAGAGGCCCGCGAGCAACTCGCATGGAGACTGGCCTTTCCTGAGGCCACCAGAGCGAGTCCCTGAGGTCCCCGTCGTAAGTCGAGAGCACCTGCCGCAACTCGAGAAAATCCAGGAGGTTTTGCCCTCCAGGCGAGATGAGGCCCATTTCCGCTGAGGCTTCTCAAGGCTAATCACATCTAAACTCTGGAACTTCCAAAAGGTCCTTCACACCTTTGCTGCAACTCAAGAAGTTCCCGGACATCCCCGTCTCCACTCTAGAGGAAGCACGAGGGTCCCGCCCACATCCAGAGGAGCCCCGTTTCGCCTCATAGCTGGAGATGAGGGATCCTTTTGCTACTTGGTCCGGAAAGAATTCTGTGAGTCCCCGTCGCATCTCAAGGGGAGGCGCTCTCCACAGGAAAGGCGAGAGGAACTCCAGGGTCGTGCCACCATTCCCAGAGTACCCCAGATGTCTCAGTCCATTACAGAGGAACCTGTTTTCCCTGCACTGCCTCGACTTTCACGCCGAGGATCGTCTCCCACCACGGTGGCACGTGGGACAGCCCTGTGGAAAGCCTCGAGGGAAAGCCACAGTTCCCTTGATGCACGTGACGGGAATCGTGACACTGCTGCTACCGCTCTGCAGGGAAGCGCACGTGCATGCCTCCTTTCGAGATGAGGACTTACTCCCCTGGGGAGACTCCAGAAGCACCCCATGATCCATGTCAGCACTTTAGAGGAATCCTCAGGTTCCGGCCACTACTCCACACAAGGTCTTAGGCCCGGCATCGACGGGAAAGGAATCCCGAGAGGCTCCCGAGTAACTCGCATGGGGACTGGCCAGTCCTAAGGCGATAAGAGCAGGTCCCTTTCGTCACCGTGGTAAGACGAGAGCACCTGCTGCATCTCGAGAAAATCCAGGAGGTTCTGCCCTCCAGGCTAGATGAGGCCCATTTCCGCTGAGGCGTTGAGGTTAATCACATCTAACCTCTAGAAAGTCCAAAGGGTCCTTCACACCCTTTCTGCAACTCAAGAAGTTCCCCGACATACCCGTCTCCACTCGAGAGGAAGCAAGAGGGCCCCGCCCACATCCAGAGGAGCCCCGTTTCCGCCTCGTAGCTCGTGATGAGGGATCCTTTGGCTGCTTGTTCGGGAAAGAATTCTGGGCATTCCTGTCGCATCTCAAGAGGAGGTGCTCTCCACAGAAAAGGCGAGAACTCCAGCGTCGTGCCACCATTCCCAGAGACCCCCAGATGTCTCAGTCCATTCCAGAGGAACCTGTTTTCCTGCACTGCCTCGACTTTCACGCCAAGGCTCGACTCCCACCACGGTGGCACGTGGGACAGCCCTGTGGGAAAGCCTCGTTGCAAAACCTCGGGGGAAAGCCTCGAGGGAAAGCCACAGATCCCTTGATCCATGCGACGGGTGCATGACATTGCTGCTACCGCTCTGGTGGAAAGCGAACGTGCATGCCCCCATTCGAGACGAGGACTTACTCCCCTGGGGAGACTCCAGAAGTACCCTAAGATCCATGTCAGCACTGGAGAGGAATCCTCAGGTTCCGACCCCGACTCCACACAAGGTCTTAGGACCCGGCATCGAAGGGAGAGGACCACGAGAGGCCCCCGAGCAACTCGCATGGGGACTGTCCTTTCCTGAGGCCACCAGAGCGGGTCCCTTAGGTCACCGTCCTAAGACGAAAGGACCTGCGGCAACTCGAGAAAATCCAGGAGGTTTTGCCCTTCAGGCTAGATGAGGCCCATTTCCGCTGAGGCCTCACGAGGCTAATCACACCTAACCTCTGGAACTTCCAAAGGTCCTTCACACCCTTGCTGCAACTCAAGAAGTTCCCCGACATACCCGCCCTAACCCTAAAGGAAGCACGAGGGTCCCGCTCACATCCAGAGGAGCCCCGTTTCCGCCTCGTAGCTCGAGATGAGGGATCCTTTCTCTGCTTGGTCTGGAAAGAATTCCCGTGTCCAATCTCAAAAGGAGGAGCTCTCCACAGGAAAGGCGAGAGGAACTCCAGGGTCTTGTCACCATTCCCAGAGTCCCCCAGATGTCTCAGTCCATTCCAGAGGAACCTGTGTTCCCTGCACTGCCTCGACTTTCATGCCAAGGATCGACTCCCACCAAGGCGGCACGTGGGACAGCCCTGTGGGAAAGCCTCGTGGGAAAGCCTCGTGGGAAAGCCTAGACAGAAAGGCGCAGATCCCTTGATCGACGCTATGGGAAGCGTGACACTGCTGCACCCGCTTTGGAGGAAAGCGAAAGTGCATGCCCCCTCTTGAGAAGAGGACTTACTGCCCTGGGGAGGCTCCAGAAGTAGCCCAAGTTCCATGTCAGCACTGGAGAGGAATCCTCATGTTCCGGGCTCTACTCCACAGAAGGTCTTAGTCCCCGGCATCAAAGGGAGAGGAATCCCAGGAGACCCCCGAGCAACTCGAATGGGGACTGAGCAGTCCTGAGGCCACCAGAGCGGGCCCTATCGTCACCGTCGTAAGATGACAGCATCTGCCGGAACTCGAGAAAATCCAGGATATTTTGCCCTCCAGGCTAGATGAGGACCATTTCCGATGAGGCGTCTCGAGGCTAATCACATCTAACATCTGGAACTTCCAAAGGGTGCTTCACAACCTTGCTGCAACTCAAGAAGTTCCCCGACAACCCGTCTCCATTCTAGAGGAAGCACGAGGGTCACGCCCACATCCAGAGGAGCCCAGTTTTCACCTCTTAGCTCGAGATGAGGGATCCTTTCGCTGCTTGGTCGGGAAAGAATTCTGGGCATTCCTGGCGCATCTCAAGAGGAGGCGCTCTCCAGAGGAAAGGCGAGAGGAACTCCAGGGTCTTGTCTCCATTCCCAGAGTCCCACATATCTTTCAGTCCATTCCAGAGGAACCTGTTTTCCCTTCACTGCCTCAACTTTCATGCCGAGGATCGACTCCCACCACGGTGGCACGTGGGACAGCCCTGTGGGAAAGCCTCGAGGGAAAGCCACAGATCCCTTGATTGACGCGACGGGAAGCGTGACACTGCTGCTACGGCACTGGAGGAAAGCGCACGTGCATGCCCCCATTCGAGATGAGGACTTACTCCCATGGGGAGACTGCAGAAATAACCCAAGATCCATGTCAGCACTGCAGAGGAATCCTCAGGTTCTGGCCCCGACTCCACACAAGGACTTAGGCCCCGGCATCGAAGGGAGAGGAACCCCGAGAGGCGCCCGAGCAACTCGCATGGGGACTGGCCTTTCCTGAGGCCACCAGAGTGGGTCACTTAGGTCACCGTCGTAAGACGAAAGTACCTGCGGCAACACGAGAAAATCCAGGAGGTTTTGCCCTTCAGGCTAGATGAGGCCCATTTCCGCTGAGGCGTCACGAGGCTAATCACACTTAACCTGTGGAACTTCCAAAGGTCCTTCACACCCTTGCTGCAACTCAAGAAGTTCCCCGACATACCCGGCCTAACTCTCAAGGAAGCACGACGGTCCCGCCCACATCCAGAGGAGCCCCGTTTCCGCCTCGTAGCTCGAGATGAGGGATTCTTTCTCTGCTTGGTCTGGAAAGAATTCCCGGCGTACCTGTCGAATCTCAAAAGGAGGCACTCTCCACAGGAAAGGCGACAGGAACTCCAGGGTCTTGTCACCATTCCCAGAGACCCCAGATGTCTCAGTCCATTCCAGAGGAACCTGTGTTACCTGCACTGCCTCGACTTTCATGCCGAGGATCGACTCCCACCAAGGTGGCACGTGGGACAGCCCTGTGGGAAAGCCTCGTGGGAAAGCCTCGTGGGAAAGCCTGGAGGGAAAGCCACAGATCCCTTGATCCACGCGCCGGGAAGCGCGACACTGCTGCTACCGCTCTGGAGGAAACCGCAGGTGCATGCCCCCATTCGAGACGAGGACTTACTCCCCTGAGGAGACTCCAGAAGTACCCCAAGAACCAAGTCAGCACTGGAGAGGAATCCTCAGGTTCCCGCCCCGACTCCACACAATGTCTTAGGCCCTGGCATCGAAGGGAGAAGAATCCCAGAGGCCCGCGAGCAACTCACTGGGGGACTGGCCAGTCCCGAGGCCACCAGAGCGGGTCCCTGAGGTCCCTGTCTTAAGTCGAGAGCACCTGCCACAACTCGAGAAAATCCAGGAGGTTTTGCCCTCCAGGCGAGATGAGGCCCATTTCCACTGAGGCTTCACGAGGCTAATCACACCTAACCTCTGGAACTTCCAAAAGGTCCTTCACACCCTTGCTGCAGCTCAAGAAGTTCCCCGACATACCCGTCTCCACTCGAGAGGAAGCACGAGGGTCCCGCCCACATCCAGAGGAGCCCCGTTTCCGCCTCTTAGCTGGAGATGAGGGATCCTTTCGCTGCTTTGTCGGGAAAGAATTCTGGACGTTCCCGTCACATCTCAAGAGGAGGCGTTCTCCACAGGAAGGCGAGAGGAACTCAAGGGTCGTGCCACCATCCCAGAGTCCCCCAGGTGTCTCAGTCCATTCCAGAGGAACCTGTTTTCCCTGACTTCCTCGACTATCATGGCGAGGATCGACTCCCACCACGATGGCACCTGGGACAGCCCTGTGGGAAAGCCTCGTGGGAAAGCATCGAGGGAAAGCCACAGATCTCTTGATCCACGCGATGGGAAGCGTGACACTGCTGCTACCGCTCTGGAGGAAAGCGCTCGTGCATGCCCCCATTCAAGATGAGGACTGACTCCCCTGGGGAGACTCCAGAAGTACCCCAAGATCCATGTCAGCACTGGAGAGGAATCCTCAGGTTCTGGGCCCGACTCCACAAAAGGTCTTAGGCCCAGGCATTGACGAGAAAGGAATCCAGGAGGCCCATGAGCATCGATTGGGGACTGGCCAAACCTGAGGCCACCAGAGCGGGTCCCTAAGGTAACCGTCGTAAGACGGGAGAACCTGCTGCAACTCGAGAAAATCCAGGAGGTTCTCCCCTCCAGGCTTGATGAGGCCCATTTCTGATGAGGCATCTCTAGGCTAATCACATCTAACCTCTGGAACTTCCAAAGGGTGCTTCACAACCTTGCTGCAACTCAAGAAGTTCCCTGACATACCCGGCTCCACTCTAGAGGAAGCACGAGTGTCCTGCAAACATCCAGAGGAGCCCCGTTTCCGCCTCGTAGCTCGAGATGAGGGATCCTTTCGCTGCTTGGTCGGGAAAGAATTCCCGGCGTTCCCGTCCCATCTCAACAGGAGGCCCTCTCCACAGGAAAGGCGAGAGGAACTCCAGTGTCGTGCCACCAATCCAAGAGTCCCCCAGAATTCTCAGTCCATTCCAGAGGAACCTGTTTTCCCTGCACTGCGTCGACTTTCACGCCGAGGATCGAATCACACCACGGTGGCAAGAGGGACAGCCCTGTGGGAAAGCCTCGTGGGAAAGCCTCGTGGGAAAGCCTCGAGGGAAAGCCACAGATCCCTTGATCCAGGCGATGGGAAGCGTGACACTACTGCTACAGCTCTGGAGGAAAGCGCACGTGCATGCCCCCATTCGAGACGAGGAGTTACTCCCCTGGGGAGACTCCAGAAGTACCCAAGAACCATGTGAGCACTGGAGAGGAATCCTCAGGTTCCGGACCTGACACCACTCAAGGTCAAAGGCCCCGTCATCAAAGGGAGAGGAATCCCGAGAGGCCCCCGAGCAACTCGCATGTGGACTGGCCTTTCCTGAGGCCACCAGAGCGGGTCCCTGAGGTCCCCGTTGTAAATCGAGAGCACCTGCCGCAACTCGAGAAAATCAAGGAGGTTTTAACCTCCCGGCGAGATGAGACCCATTTCCGCTGAGGCTTCTCAAAGCTAATCACACCTAACCTCTGGAACTTCCAAAAGGTCCTTCACACCCTTACTGCTACTCAAGAAGTTGCCTGACATACCCGTCTCCACTCTAGAGGAAGCACGAGGGTCCCGGGCATATGCAGAGGAGCCCCGTTTCCGCCTCGTAGCTCGAGATGAGGGACATTTCGCCTCTTTGTCGGGAAAGAGTTCCCGGCATTCCCCTCTCACCTCAAGAGGAGGCGCTCTCCACAGGAAAGGCGAGAGGAACTCCAGGGTCGTGCTACCATTCCAAGAGTCCCCCAGATGTCTCAGTCCATACCAGAGGAACCTGTTTTCCCTGCAATGAGTCGACTTTCACGCCGAGGATTGACTCCCACCACGGGGGCACGTGGGACAGCCCTGTGGGAAAGCGTCGTGCAAAAGCCTCGAGGGAAAGCCAAAGATCCCTTGATCCAGGCGTTGGGAAGCGTGACACAGCTGCTACCGCTCTGGAGGAAAGAGCACGTGCATGCCCCCATCCGAGACGAGGACTTACTCCCCTGGGGAGACTCGAGAAGTACCCCAAGATCCATGTCAGCACTGGAGAGGAATCCTCAGGTTCTGGCCCGGCCTCCACACAAGGTTTAAGGCCCTGGCATCGAAGGGAGAGGAATCCCAAAAGGCCCGCAAGCAACTCGCATGGGGACTGGCCTTTCCTGAGGCCACCAGAGCGGGTCCCATAGGTCACCATCGTAAGTGGAGAGCACCTGCCGCAACTCGTGAAAATCCAGGAGGTTCTCCCCTCCAGGCTAGATGAGGCCCATTTCCACTGAGGATTCTCGAGGCTAATCACACCTAACCTCTGGAACTTATTAAAGGTCCTTCAAAGCCCTGCTGCAACTCAAGAAGTTTCCCGACATACTCGTCTCCACTCGAGAGGAAGCACGAGGGTCCCGCCCACATCCAGAGGAGCCCCGTTTCCGCCTCGTAGCTCGAGATGAGGGATCCCTTCCCTGCTTGTTAGGGAAAAAATTCCCTGCGTTCCCGTCGCATCTCAAGAGGAGGCATTCTCCACAGGAAAGGCGAGAGGAATTCCAGGGTCCTGCCTCCATTCCAAGAGTCCCCCAGATGTCTCAGTCCATTCCAGAGGAACCTGTTTTCCCTGCACTGCATCGACTTCCACGCCGAGGATCGACGCACAGCACGGTGGCACGTGGGAAAGCGCTGTGGGTAAGACTCATGGAAAGCCTCGTGGGAAAGAGTCTAGGGAAAGCCACAGATCCCTTGATCCACCCTACAGGAAGCGTGACACTGTTGCTACAACTCGGGAGGAAAGCGCACGTGCATGCCCCCTCTCGAGACGAGGACTGACTCCCTGGGGGAGACTCCCGAAGTACCCCAAGACCAATGTCAGCACTGGAGAGGAATCCTCAGGTTCCGGCCATGACTACCAACAATGTCTTGGGCCCCAGCATGGACGGGAGAGGCATCCCGAGAGGCCCCCTACTAATTCGCATGGGGACTGGATTTCCTGAGGCCACCAGAGCGGGTCCCTAAGGTCCCCATCGTAAGTCGAGAGCACCTGCCGCAACTCGAGAAAATCCAGGAGGTTTTGCCCTCCAGGCGAGATGAGGCCCATTTCCGCTGAGGCTTCTCCAGGCTAATCACACCGAACCTCTGGAACTTCCAAAAGGACCTTCACACAGTTGCGGCAACACAAGAAGTTCCCCAACTACCCATCTCCACTCTAGAGGAAACACGATGGTCCCGCCCACATCGAGAGGAGCCCCGTTGCCGCATCGTAGTTCCCGATGAGGGATCCTTTCCCTGCTTGGTTGGGAAAGAATTCTGGGCGTTACAGTCGCATCTCAATAGGAGGCGCTCTCCATAGGAAAGGCGAGAGGAACTCCAGGGTCGTTCCACCATTCCCAGAGTCTTCTAGATGTCCCAGTACAGTCCAGAGGAAACTGTTTTCGACTCACACCACGGTGGCACGTGGGACGGCCCTGAGGGATAGCCTTGTGGGAAAGCCTCGTGGGAAAGCCTCATGGGAAATCCTCAGGGGAAAGACAAAGATCCCATGATCGACGCGACGGGAAGGGTGACACTGCTGCTACCGCTCTGGAGGAAAGCGCACGTGCATGCCTCCATTCGAGACGCGGACTTAGTCCCCTGGGGAGACTCCAGAAGTACCCCAAGATCCATGTCAGCACTGGAGAGGAATCCTCACGTTCCGGCCCCGACTCCACACAAGGTCTTAGGCCCCGGCATCGAAGTGAGAGGAATCCCGAGAGGCCTCCTAGTAACTCGCATGGGGACTGGCCTTTCCTGAGGCCACCAGAGGGGGTCCCTGAGGTCCCCGTCCTAAGTGGAGAGAACCTGCCAGAACTAGAGAAAATCCAGGAGGTTTTGACCTCCAGGCGAGATGAGGCCCAATTCCGCTGAGGCTTCTCGAGGCTAATCACACCAAACCTCTGGAACTTCCAAAAGGTCCTTCACACCCTTACTGCAACTCAAAAAGTTCCCCGACATACCCGTTCCTCTTCCCATTCTGCCATAATTGTGATGACATCTGCATATCTAAGTTTATTGCTATTTCTTCCGGGAATCTTGATTCCAGCTCACGTATCTTCCATCCCAGCATTTTTCATGATGTAGTCTGCATATAAGTTAATAAAACAGGGTGACAATATACAGCCTTGACATACTCCTTTTCCTTTTTGGAACCAGTCTGTTGTTCCATGTCCTGCTCTAACCTTCATACAGATTTCTCAAGAGGCAGGTTAGGTGGTCTAGTATTCCCTTCTCTTTCAGAATTGTGGCTAAAACAGCAGTATAAGGACCTTTCCGATGTCAGGCCAAGGAATTGTGTTTCCAGTCATTGAGCCACACCTGATCACTGAGCACAAATTCATGAATCTGTTCCTCAAGGGGGAATGATATTTTTTTTTACACAAACTTAGTTACCTGATTTATTACCTTACCTAATTGTTCCAGCTGCTGTGAAATCCCACCTGCTTACTTGTGGCAAATCTGCTAACACCTGCCTCATTGTGGGGTGGGGGGTTCTCCCATCGAAAATTTCATAAGGACAACAACTATGGGAACGTGCAGTTACCCGTAATATGAGTAAGTCTGCCAGAAGCAAGCCCATCCATGTACAGTCAGTCTCTATGATCCATTTTGAAAGAGTCTCTTGAAGAGTTTGGTTGTTTCTTTCCACCATTCCAGAACACAGGGGCCTATATGCTGTATGTAATTTCCACTGATATTTAGAGCTTCACATACCTGTTAATTAACGCGGCTACAAAGACAGGGCCATTGTCGGATTCTATACTGGTTGGAAACCCAAGTCTGTGAATTATTTCTCAAATCAGCGAGCTACTTCATTTTCTTTTTCAGATCAGGTAGTGAAGGCCTCTGCCCAACCAGAGAAGGTACCTACTATTCTAGTAAGTAATGATAACAGGTGACTGCCTTTGCTTCCCTGAAGGGACACTCGCTTTCCCTGCATCCTGAGAACTCCACGTCTCAGCCAGTTGGAAAAGCGCTTCTTGGAGGTCATTATTCAGGGGCAATTTCCCCTGGAGCCCAGGGCCATAGGGAGCGGCTCCACACTCCCAGGGAAAGGCAGAGCCACAGCCACACATCTGTCCCATCCCCTTTGCTCTGTAGGAGAGCTCTAGTGAGCCTAGGTCTGTCAGGAAAGTTCTTGGCTCCTATGGGGACACATTCTATGTGTGAAACTGCATACAGGACCGAGGGGCCACAGGGCGCCTGTTTCTCTCGGGGCCGGAGGGGTGGGGGGCCTGAAGCAGTGCGGCCCAGCAACAGCTTCCACATCCATCCAATTGCTCTTTTCTTACCTCTGATAGAACTAGCTTTGTTCCAGCCTTTGGCAATTTGGAGGCAAGCGGGCCCCACTTCCTCCCCAAGGAGGCATGGGACCTACTTTGAGTGGAAAGGCCCCTCACGGAGCTGAACCCAGGAAGGCACCCAGTCATGTCTGACACATTGCTGCATCCTGCTTCTTCATGAGCAATACCGCGGTGCTGCCTCTGGAATATCGGTCCTCTGAGCAGACCTGGAGGTCTCCCCTTGAAGAAGCTAACCAGTTTCTTCCAAATACAGGCTTGCAAACACACACTGGGTGGCTGCCTCTTCTTCCCTGAAGGACGATCACTTTCCCCGCATCCTGTGAACTCTGCATCCCAGCCTGCTGGAAAAGCGCTTCTTGGAGGTCATTTTTCAGGGACAATTTTCCCTGGAGCCCGGGGCTGTAGGCAGGGCCCCATGCTCGCTGGGAAAGGCAGAGTCACATCCACAGTCTGTTCTATCCCTTTTGCCCTGTAGGAGAGCTCTAGTGAGCCTAGGTCTGTCAGGAAAATTCTTGGCTCCTATGGGGACACACCCTGTGTGTTAACCTGCATATCGGACCTAGGGGCCACAGGGCGCCCGTTCCTCTCGGGGGGGACCCTGAAGTGGTGCGGCCCAACAACAGCCTGAACATGCATCCAATTGTTCTTTTCTTCCTTCTGATAGAGCTAGCTTTGCTTCTCACTTTGGCATTTCGGATGCCAGGGGCAGCCCCACCGCTGTTGTCCTGGGGTCTATTGGAGGTTCCAGCTCTATTGGACCCCAGCATGGCACCCGACCCCCTCAGACACACTCCCGCAGCCTCCTTCCCCATGGGCAGGACTGTTCTGACCTAGGAATGTGTTCCCAAGGCTCAGAAAATGCAGGGAGACACACGGCCCTGACTCTGGAACTGAGGCCGTTGGAGCAGGCCTGGAGGTCTGACGTCTGAGACGCAAACACTTGCTGCAAGATACAGGTGTGAAAACACACTCTCTGGGGCTGCCTTTCCTTCCTCCAAGGAAGATAGCTTTTCCAGTCTCCTCCGTGCTGAGTCATACAAGGCTGGAAAGGTCTGGCTTAGAGGGCATTTCTCAGCGGCAATGGCCCCTGAGGCCCTGCACCCAGGGAGGGATCCTACCCTCCCAGGGGAAGTCAAAGCAACCTCCAAACAGCTGTTCTATCATGTTTCCTCTGCAGGAGGGAGCTAGTGAGCCCAGGTCTGTCTGGAACGTTCTTGGATCCTGCGGGGAAATCATCCTGGGAGCCCACCTGGATACCAGTCGTAGGGGCTAACATTTGCATTTTTCTTCCTTGGAGCCCTAACGCAGTACAGCCTAGCAACTGCTTGAAAATCCATCCTGTTGCTGTTTTCTTCCCTCTGACAGAGCGAGCTTTGCTCCCCACTTTGGGATTTCAGAAGCAAGGTGGTGGCCTGCAACTCCTTGCCTGGGGTCCATTGGAGGTGCAAGGTGCCCTCGACCAGGTGACCCCAGCATGGCACCTGGCCCCCTCAGACACACTCCCGCAGCCTGCTTCCCCATGGGCAGGACTGCTCTCACCTAGGAATGTGTTTGCGAGGCCAGGAAACTGCAGGGAGACACAAGGCCCTGATTCTGGAATGGAGTCTGTTGGAGCAGGCCTGCAGGTCTTATGTCTAACAAGCCAAACACTTGCTGCAAGATACAGGCCTGAAAACACACTCTTGGGCTGCCTTTCCTTCCTCCAAGGAAGAGAGTTTTCTCAGCCTCCTGTGGGCTGAGAGTCACACAGGGCTGAAAAGCACTTACTGGGAGATGAGTTTTCATTGGCCATGGCCCCTGAGGCCCTGTGCTCAGGGAGGGCTCCCTCCCTCCCAGGGAAAGTCAAAGGAAGCTCCAAACGGCTGTTCAATCATGTTTCTGAGAGAGTCATTGCCAAGGCAGGTTTATAAGAAGTTCAAGGGTCCCCAAGGAGAGAGGGGTCTAGAATTCTCAAGGAGGAAGAAAGGACACACTTTTTTTTCCCTCTACATTCCTTAGGATTATATAACAATCATGCATCCTTCTTGAGGACGGTCTCTGGAAAAACCTTCTGGCTAATCCTGTTATCTTAAAATGTAAATTATGGGAGTAGGTCTAGTGAGTCTTTACAACCTCCACACATTCTTTTGTTCATTGTAATAACTTATTGGAGAGTATATAACTCCATTACTAACGCTAGCAAGGGGGTACGCTTTCTGCCCCTTGTGATGTCTCTGTCAGAAGCTTTCTCTATCTCCTTTCTACTTGAATAAAACTCGATTGCACAAAAGCTCTGAGCAATCAAGCCTCATCTTGGGCCCTGGATTGAATTCTTCTCCTCCATGAGCCAAGAATCCCAGCATCTTTTCGTGGTTCAGCAACAATATTTCATTTCCTCTGCAGGAGAGAGCTAGTGAGCTTAGGTCTGTCTGGAACATTCTTGGATCCTGTGGGGAAAATATCCTGTGCACACATCTGGATACTGGGCCTAGAGGCCAAAATTCGCATTTCTTTCCCGCGGAGCCCTCACGTGGTGTGACTTAGCAACCGCTTGAAAATCCATCCCATTGCCGTTTTCCTCCTTCTGACAGAGCTAGCTTTGTTCCCTGCTTTGGGATATCTCAACCGAGGGGCCGGTCCATAGCTACTCGCCTGGGGCCCATTGGATGTGCAAGGTGCCCTCGACTAGGTGACCCTAGCATGGCACTCAGCCCGCTCAGACACACTCCCGAGGCTTCTTTCTCACGGGAAGCACTGCTCCAACCTAGGAATGTGTCTGCAATGCTTGGAAAGTGCAGTGAGACACACAGCCCTGACTCTGGAATTGAGGCCCTCAGAGCAAGCCTGCAGCTCTGATGTCTGAGAAGCAAAACACTTGCTGCAAAGAGAGGCCTGAAAACACACTCTCTGTGGATGACTTTCCTTCTTCTAAGGAAGACAGTTTTCCCAGTCTCCTGCTTCCTGCATGTCACACAGCTGGAATGCGCTTGCTTGGATGTCGTGATTCAGTGGCAATGACCCCTGAGGCCCTTTGCCCAGGGAGGGCTCCCACACTCATAGGCAAATCAAAGCAACTTCCAAGTGAGTCAGCTCTTCACATCAAGTGGCCAAAGTATTGGAGTTTCAGGTTCAGTATTAGTCCTTCCAATGGATATTCAGACCTGATTTCCTTTAGGATGGAGTGGGTGCGTCTCCTTGTAGTCTAAGCGACCTACAAGCATCTTCTCCAACACCACAGTTCAAAAGCATCAAATTTTCAGCTGTCACTTTCTTTATAGTACATCTTTCATATCCATCCATGACATATGGAAAAACCATAGCCTTGACCGGATGGATCTTTGTTGGCAAAGCAACGTCTCGGCTTTTTAATATGCTGTCTAGTTTGGTCATCACTTTTCTTCCAAGTCATAAATATGTTTTAAGTTCATGGAGGCAGCCATCACCTGCAGTGATTTCCAAGCCCCAAAAATAGTCTGCTGCTGTTTCCAATGTTTTCCCATCTATTTGCCATGAAGTGATGAGACTGGATGCAATGATTTTAGTTTTCTGAATGCTGAGCTTTAAGCTAACTTTTTCACTCTCCTCTTTCACTTTCATCAGGAGACTCTTTAGCTCTTCTTCACTTTCTGCCATAAGGGTGGTGTCATCTGAATATCTGAGATTATTGATATTTCTCCCAGCAACCTTGATTCCAGCGTGTGCTTCCTCCAGCCCAGTGTTTCTCATGCTGTACTCTGCATATAAGTTAAATAAGCAGGGTGACAATATACAGCCTTGACATGTTCCTTTTCCTATTTAGAACCAGTCTGTTGTTCCATGTCCAGTTCGAACTGTTTCTTCCTGACCTGCATACAGGTTTCTCAAGAGACAGGTCAGGTGGTCTGGTTTTCCCATCTCTTTCAGAATTTTTCCCAGTTTCTTGTGATCCACACAGTCAAAGGCTTTGGCATTGTCAATAAAGCAGAAATAGATTTTTTTTTTCTGGAACTCTCTTGCTTTTTCAATGAGCCAGTGGATGTTGGCAATTTGATCTCTGGTTTCTCTGCATTTTTTAAATCCCTCTTGAACATCTGGAAGTTCACAGTTCATGTGAACTTGGAGAATTTTGAACATTACTTTACTAGTGTGTGAGATGAGTGCAATTGTGCAGCTGCTTGAATATTCTTTGTCATTGCCTTTCTTTGGGATTGGAATGAAAACTGACCTAATGACTAGATGTTTTCAATTGCATATGCTGAAAGAACTGGCTGTGCAGTTCTGAAGAAAAAAAAATCATTTTAACCCATTTTCTCTGAAGTGCAAGGCATATCATGGCCATCCCTGAATCATAAAGTCACCTTTTCTTTATGTAGTCATAGTTTCATGCCTAAATTATAGGCCAACTCGTGCTCAACTTGACTCTGATGTCAGGGGCAGATCAACTGATAAAAAGCTTGGATTGTCCCTCTGGAGGAAAGTGAGATCTTGGTCCCACGAGAAGAATCTGAAGGGTTAAGGGAACTTGCAAGAGTGGGGAAAGCTTAGTCCATCCTACATGTACCAAAATCTTAAATAAGGCTTATTTACTTTACCGAAGTAAAAAAAAAAAAAACAGATGATGAAAACAATTATAAATCAATGAAAGGTAGAGAAACTCATAGTCTGTGATCAAAAATTGCATTCTAAGAAAACTTTGTTCTCTTAACCTAGAGAGGAGACTAAATTGCATCTGGTACCAGCTTACCAGAAGACAAGCAAACAAACAAACAAATTATCAGTAAGCTTAAAAAAAGTATTTTCCATATATCTTGAAGTAGCAGTATTTCTGCAAAGGCATCAGTGTGAAACCATAGAGGACATGGTTAAAACCTGATGAAATAGAAATTGACAATGTCATCTGGTCACTGCTGCGACTTGAAATGCTTTAATATGATAACTAGAATTATAACTGACAGCATTTGACCAGGACATATCAGATTTTCACGGATGTCACATAATTTCTAGGATATCTATATTAGGAACTGAAGGAATCTTTGAACCTAGGAAAGAAAACAACAGTCTCAAAGGCCCTTGCTGAGTCATCTATCAGCAAGGAATGTCTTTGCAAGGATCGCAAAGTGAAGGGAAAATACACCGACCTGCCTCTGCAACTTCGGTCCTCTGAGCAGATCTGGAGGTCTCCCTTTGTATAAGCTAACCTGTTCCTTCCAAATAGAGGTTTGCAACACAAAACAAGTGGCCGCCTATTCTTCCCCGAAGGAGGCTCTCTTTCCCCACATCCTGCGAACTCCCTTTCCCAGCCTCCTGGAAAAGTGCTTCTTGCAGTTCCTTTCAGAAAATCCTATGGACAGAGAAGCCTGGTAGGCTGCAGTCCATGGGGTCGCTGAGGGTCGGACACGACTGAGCGACTGCACTTTCATTTTCACTTTCATGCATTGGAGAAGGCAATGGCAACCCACTTACTGTTCTTGCCTGGAGAATCCCAGGGACGGGGGAGCCTAGTGGGCTACCGTCTATGGCGTCGCACAGAGTCGAACACGACTGAAGCAACTTAGCAGCAGCAGCAGCAGCAGCAGCAGCAGCAGCAGCAGCAGTTCCTTTCTTAGGGGCAGTTATCCCTGAGATTGGGACCTGGAAAGGCAGAGCCACCTCCACACACACATCTTTTCTGTCCCCTTTCCTCTGGAGGAGAGCTCTAGTGAGCCTAGGTCTGTCAGGAAAATTCTTGGCTTTGACGGGATCACACCCAGTGTGTGAACCTGCATACCCGACCTAGGGGCCACAGGGCACCTGTTTTGCTCGAGTGGGTCCTGGAGGGGTGCAGCATAGCAAGAGCTTAAAAATCCATCCAATTTGTCTTTCTTTTACCTCGGAGAGAACGAGTTTGCTCCACCTCCACCCTTTGGCAGTGTGGAGGGAAGAGGGCACAACCCTCTCCCAAAGGGGACATAGGGCCTACCAGGAGAGAAAGGCCCCTTGAGGAGCTGAGCCCAGGTAGGCAGCCAGTGATGTCAAGCACACTCCCGCTGCTTGCTTCTTCATGGGCACTCCGACAATCTGCTAGGAATGTCTTGGCAAGGATCTCAAAGGGAAGGGGAGATACATGGCCCTGTCTCTGGAACTTCAGTCCTCTGAGCAGATCTGGAGGTCTTGAGTTGTATAAGCAAACCTGTTCCTTCCAAATAGAGGCTTGCAAACACACCCCCGGTGGTTGCCTCTTCTTCCCCGAAGAAGTCTTTCTTTCCCCACATGCTGCGAACTCCCTGTCCCAACCTCCAAGATTAGCACTTCTTGCCATTCCTTTCTTAGAGGCAGTTATCCCTGAGCTTGGGGCTGTAGGGAGTAGCCCCACACTCATAGGGAAAGGCAAAGACTCCTCCATACATCTCCTCTATCCCCTTTGCTCTGGAGGAGAGCTTTAGTGAGCCTAGGTCTTTCAGGAAAATTGTTGGCTTGGACAGGATCTCACCCTGTTTGTGAACCTGCATACCCAACCGGGGGCCACAGAGCACCTGTTTCAGTAAAGTGGGCCCTGAAAGGGTGCAGCCTAGCAAGAGCTTGAAAATCCATTCAGTTGCTGTTTTTGTACCTCTGACAGAGCGAGCTTTGCTCCACCCTTTGGCAGTGTGAGAAAAGAGGCATGACACCCTCCCCAAGGGGACAAGTGGACTACTTCAAGAGGAAAGGCCCCTTGTGGAGTTGAGGCACACAGTCGTGTCAAACACACTCCCACTGCTTGCTTCTTCATGGGCACTCCCGCTATCAGCTAGGAATGTCTTTGCAGTGATCACAAAGGGAAGGGGAGATACACGGCCCTGCCTCTGGACCTCCGCTGCTCTGAGCAAATCTGGTCTCCCCTTGTTGGTCAAGTTCAAGTTCAAGGTCAAGGTCAAGTTCAAGGTCAAAGTCAAGTCCAAGGTCAAGGTCAAAGTCAAGGTCAAGGTCAAGTTTAAGTTTAAGGGCAAGGACAATGTAAGGGCAAGGACAAGGTAAGGCCAAGGACAAGGCCTAGGGAAGGCCAAGCCCAAGGCCAAGGGCAAGGGCAAGGGCAACGCCAAGGGTAAGGCCAAGGCCCAGGCCAGGGCCAAGGCCAAGGCCGACAAAGCGAAGCCCAAACCCCGTAACGCCTGACAGAAGGCAGAAGGCACTAGGCCCCTGTGCAGAGGAAGCCACTGAAGGCGGCAAGGCCACAGAGCTCCCCGATTCCGTTCCCACAGGAAGATGTAAGGATAAAGGGCCTCATCCCAGCACAGCACCCGCTCCCACCGGACCCCGCCCCCCGCAGACTCGTGGAAAAGCCTCGTGGGAAATCCTCAAGGGAAAGCCACTGATCCCATGATCGATGCGACCGGAAGCGTGACACTGCTGCTACAGCTCGAGAGGAAAGCGCACATGCATGCCACCTCTCGAGACGAGTACTGACTCCCCTGGGGAGAGTCCAGAAGTACCCCAAGTTCCATGTCAGCACTGGAAAGGAATCCTCAGGTTCCGGCCCCGACTCCACACAAGGTCTTTGGCCCTGGCATCGAAGGGAGAGGAATCCCAAAAGGCCCGCGAGCAACTCGCATGGGGACTGGCCAGTCCTGAGGACACCAGAGCGAGTCCCATAGGTCACCGTCATAAGACGAGAGCACCTGCCCCAACTCGAAAAAATCCAGGAGGTTCTCCACTCCAGGCTAGATGAGGCCCTTTTCCGCTGAGGCATCTCACTGATAATGACATCTAACCTCTGGAACTTCCAACAGGTACTTCACACCCTTGCTGTAACTGAATAAGAATCACGTGGGCCCCACGGGGAAATCACGTGGGCCCCACCCGGAAATCACGTGGGGCCCACCCGGAAATCACGTGGGGCCCACCCGGAAATCACGTGGGCCCCACCCGGAAATCACGTGGGGCCCACCCGGAAATCACGTGGGCCCCACCCGGAAATCACGTGGGCCCCACCCGGAAATCACGTGGGCCCCACCCGGAAATCACGTGGGCCCCACCCGGAAATCACGTGGGCCCCACCCGGAAATCACGTGGGCCCCACCCGGAAATCACGTGGGCCCCACCCGGAAATCACGTGGGCCCCACCCGGAAATCACGTGGGGCCCACCCGGAAATCACGTGGGCCCCACCCGGAAATCACGTGGGGCCCACCCGGAAATCACGTGGGCCCCACCCGGAAATCACGTGGGCCCCACCCGGAAATCACGTGGGCCCCACCCGGAAATCACGTGGGCCCCACGGGGAAATCACGTGGGCCCCATCCGGAAATCACGTGGGCCCCACCCGGAAATCACGTGGGCCCCACCCGGAAATCACGTGGGCCCCACTCGGAAATCACGTGGGCCCCACCCGGAAATCACATGGGCCCCACGGGGAAATCTCGTGGGCCCCACCCGGAAATCACGTGGGCCCCACCCGGAAATCACGTGGGCCCCACGGGGAAATCACGTGGGCCTCACGGGGAAATCACGTGGGCCCCCCCCGGAACTCACGTGGGCGCCACGGGGAAATCACGTGGGCCCCACCCGGAAATCACGTGGGCCCCACCCGGAAATCACGTGGGCCCCACGGGGAAATCATGTGGGCCTCACCCGGAAATCACGTGGGCCCCACCCGGAAATCACGTGGGCCCCACCCGGAAATCACGTGGGCCCCACCCGGAAATCACGTGGGCCCCACCCGGAAATCACGTGGGCCCCACCCGGAAATCACGTGGGCCCCACCCGGAAATCACGTGGGGCCCACGGGGAAATCACGTGGGCCCCACCCGGAAATCACGTGGGCCCCACGGGGAAATCACGTGGGCCCCACCCGGAAATCACGTGTGCCCCACCCGGAAATCACGTGGGCCCCACGGGGAAATCACGTGGGCCCCACCCGGAAATCACGTGGGCCCCACCCGGAAATCACGTGGGCCCCACCCGGAAATCACGTGGGCCCCACCCGGAAATCACGTGGGCCCCACCCGGAAATCACGTGGGCCCCACCCGGAAATCACGTGGGCCCCACGGGGAAATCACGTGGGCCCCACCCGGAAATCACGTGGGCCCCACCCGGAAATCACGTGGGCCCCACCCGGAAATCACGTGGGCCCCACCCGGAAATCACGTGGGCCCCACCCGGAAATCACGTGGGCCCCACCCGGAAATCACGTGGGGCCCACCCGGAAATCACGTGGGCCCCACGGGGAAATCACGTGGGCCCCACGGGGAAATCACGTGGGCCCCACCCGGAAATCACGTGGGCCCCACCCGGAAATCACGTGGGCCCCACCCGGAAATCACGTGGGCCCCACGGGGAAATCACGTGGGCCCCACCCGGAAATCACGTGGGCCCCACCCGGAAATCACATGGGCCCCACCCGGAAATCACGTGGGCCCCACCCGGAAATCACGTGGGCCCCACCCGGAAATCACGTGGGCCCAACCCGGAAATCACGTGGGGCCCACCCGGAAATCACGTGGGCCCCACCCGGAAATCACGTGGGCCCCACCCGGAAATCACGTGGGCCCCACCCGGAAATCACGTGGGCCCCACCCGGAAATCACGTGTGCCCCACCCGGAAATCACGTGGGCCCCACCCGGAAATCACGTGGGGCCCACCAGGAAATCACGTGGGCCCCACCCGGAAATCACGTGGGCCCCACCCGGAAATCACGTGGGCCCCACCCGGAAATCACGTGGGCCCCACCCGGAAATCACGTGGGCCCCACGGGGAAATCTCGTGGGCCCCACCCGGAAATCACGTGGGCCCCACCCGGAAATCACGTGGGCCCCACCCGGAAATCACGTGGGCCCCACCCGGAAATCACGTGGGCCCCACGGGGAAATCACGTGGGCCCCACGGGGAAATCACGTGGGCCCCACCCGGAAATCACGTGGGCCCCAGCCGGAAATCACGTGGGCCCCACGGGGAAATCACGTGGGCCCCACGGGGAAATCACGTGGGCCCCACCCGGAAATCACGTGGGCCCCACCCGGAAATCACGTGGGCCCCACCCGGAAATCACGTGGGCCCCACCCGGAAATCACGTGGGCCCCACCCGGAAATCACGTGGGCCCCACCCGGAAATCACGTGGGGCCCACCCGGAAATCACGTGGGCCCCACCCGGAAATCACGTGGGCCCCACCCGGATATCACGTGGGCCCCACGCGGAAATCACGTGGGCCCCACGGGGAAATCACGTGGGCCCCACGGGGAAATCACGTGGGCACCACCCGGAAATCACGTGGGCCCCAGCCGGAAATCACGTGGGCCCCACCCGGAAATCACGTGGGCCCCACCCGGAAATCACGTGGGCCCCACCCGGAAATCACGTGGGCCCCACCCGGAAATCACGTGGGGCCCACCCGGAAATCACGTGGGCCCCACCCGGAAATCACGTGGGCCCCACCCGGAAATCACGTGGGCCCCACCCGGAAATCACGTGGGCCCCACCCGGAAATCACGTGGGCCCCACCCGGAAATCACGTGGGCCCCACGGGGAAATCACGTGGGCCCCACGGGGAAATCACGTGGGCCCCACCCGGAAATCACGTGGGCCCCACCCGGAAATCACGTGGGCCCCACCCGGAAATCACGTGGGCCCCACCCGGAAATCAAGTGGGCCCCACCCGGAAATCACGTGGGCCCCACCCGGAAATCACGTGGGCCCCACCCGGAAATCACGTGGGCCCCACCCGGAAATCACGTGGGCCCCACCCGGAAATCACGTGGGCCCCAGCCGGAAATCACGTGGGCCCCACCCGGAAATCACGTGGGCCCCACCCGGAAATCACGTGGGCCCCACCCGGAAATCACGTGGGCCCCACCCGGAAATCACGTGGGCCCCACCCGGAAATCACGTGGGCCCCACCCGGAAATCACGTGGGCCCCACCCGGAAATCACGTGGGCCCCACCCGGAAATCACGTGGGCCCCAGCCGGAAATCACGTGGGCCCCACGGGGAAATCACGTGGGCCCCACCCGGAAATCACGTGGGCCCCACCCGGAAATCACGTGGGCCCCACCCGGAAATCACGTGGGCCCCACCCGGAAATCACGTGGGCCCCACCCGGAAATCACGTGGGCCCCACCCGGAAATCACGTGGGCCCCACCCGGAAATCACGTGGGCCCCACCCGGAAATCACGTGGGCCCCACCCGGAAAACATGTGGGCCCCACCCGGAAATCACGTGGGGCCCACCCGGAAATCACGTGGGCCCCACCCGGAAATCACGTGGGCCCCACCCGGAAATCCCGTGGGCCCCAACCGGAAATCACGTGGGCCCCACGGGGAAATCACGTGGGCCCCACCTGGAAATCACGTGGACCCCACCCGGAAATCACGTGGGCCCCACCCGGAAATCACGTGGGCCCCACCCGGAAATCACGTGGGCCCCACGGGGAAATCATGTGGGCCCCACCCGGAAATCACGTGGGCCCCACCCGGAAATCACCTGGGCCCCACCCGGAAATCACGTGGGCCCCACCCGGAAATCACGTGGGCCCCACCCGGAAATCACGTGGGCCCCACCCGGAAATCACGTGGGCCCCACCCGGAAATCACGTGGGCCCCACCCGGAAATCATGTGGGCCCCACCCGGAAATCACGTGGGCCCCAGCCGGAAATCACGTGGGCCCCACCCGGAAATCACGTGGGCCCCACCCGGAAATCACGTGGGCCCCACGGGGAAATCACGTGGGCCCCACACGGAAATCACGTGGGCCCCACCCGGAAATCACGTGGGGCCCACCCGGAAATCACGTGGGCCCCACCCGGAAATCACGTGGGCCCCACCCGGAAATCACGTGGGGCCCACCCGGAAATCACGTGGGCCCCACCCGGAAATCACGTGGGGCCCACCCGGAAATCACGTGGGCCCCACCCGGAAATCACGTGGGCCCCACCCGGAAATCACGTGGGCCCCACCCGGAAATCACGTGGGCCCCACACGGAAATCACGTGGGGCCCACCCGGAAATCACGTGGGCCCCACGGGGAAATCACGTGGGCCCCACCCGGAAATCACGTGGGCCCCACCCGGAAATCACGTGGGCCCCAGCCGGAAATCACGTGGGCCCCACCCGGAAATCACGTGGGCCCCACCCGGAAATCACGTGGGGCCCACGGGGAAATCACGTGGGCCCCACCCGGAAATCACGTGGGCCCCACGCGGAAATCACGTGGGCCCCACCCGGAAATCACGTGGGCCCCACCCGGAAATCACGTGGTCCCCAGCCGGAAATCACGTGGGCCCCACGGGGAAATCACGTGGGCCCCACCCGGAAATCACGTGGGCCCCACCCGGAAATCACGTGGGGCCCACCCGGAAATCACGTGGGCCCCACCCGGAAATCACGTGGGCCCCACCCGGAAATCCCGTGGGACCCACCAGGAAATCACGTGGGCCCCACGGGGAAATCACGTGGGCCCCACCCGGAAATCACGTGGGCCCCACCCGGAAATCACGTGGGCCACAGCCGGAAATCACGTGGGCCCCACCCGGAAATCACGTGGGCCCCACCCGGAAATCACGTGGGCCCCACCTGGAAATCACGTGGGCCCCACGGGGAAATCACGTGGGCCTCACGGGGAAATCACGTGGGCCCCACCCGGAAATCACGTGGGCCCCACCCGGAAATCACGTGGGCCCCACCCGGAAATCACGTGGGCCCCACCCGGAAATCACGTGGGCCCCACCCGCAAATCACGTGGGCCCCACCCGGAAATCACGTGGGCCCCACCCGGAAATCACGTGGGGCCCACCCGGAAATCACGTGGGCCCCACCCGGAAATCACGTGGGCCCCACCCGGAAATCACGTGGGCCCCACCCGGAAATCACGTGGGCCCCACCCGGAAATCACGTGGGCCCCACGGGGAAATCACGTGGGCCCCAACCGGAAATCACGTGGGCCCCACGCGGAAATCACGTGGGCCCCACCCGGAAATCACGTGGGCCCCACCCGGAAATCACGTGGGCCCCAGCCGGAAATCACGTGGGCCCCACGGGGAAATCACGTGGGCCCCACCCGGAAATCACGTGGGCCCCACCCGGAAATCACGTGGGCCCCACCCGTAAATCACGTGGGCCCCACCCGGAAATCACGTGGGCCCCACCCGGAAATCACGTGGGCCCCACCCGGAAATCACGTGGGGCCCACCCGGAAATCACGTGGGCGCCACCCGGAAATCACGTGGGCCCCACCCGGAAATCACGTGGGCCCCACCCGGAAAACACGTGGGCCCCACCCGGAAATCACGTGGGACCCACCCGGAAATCACGTGGGCCCCACCCGGAAATCACGTGGGCCCCACCCGGAAATCACGTGGGCCCCACCCGGAAATCACGTGGGCCCCACCCGGAAATCACGTGGGCCCCACCCGGAAATCACGTGGGCCCCACGGGGAAATCATGTGGGCCCCACCCGGAAATCACGTGGGCCCCACGGGGAAATCACGTGGGCCCCACCCGGAAATCACGTGGGCCCCACCCGGAAATCACGTGGGCCACAGCCGGAAATCACGTGGGCCCCACCCGGAAATCACGTGGGCCCCACCCGGAAATCACGTGGGCCCCACCCGGAAATCACGTGGGCCCCACGGGGAAATCACGTGGGCCTCACGGGGAAATCACGTGGGCCCCACCCGGAAATCACGTGGGCCCCACCCGGAAATCACGTGGGCCCCACCCGGAAATCACGTGGGCCCCACCCGGAAATCACGTGGGCCCCACCCGGAAATCACGTGGGCCCCACCCGGAAATCACGTGGGCCCCACCCGGAAATCACGTGGGGCCCACCCGGAAATCACGTGGGCCCCACCCGGAAATCACGTGGGCCCCACCCGGAAATCACGTGGGCCCCACGGGGAAATCACGTGGGCCCCAACCGGAAATCACGTGGGCCCCACGCGGAAATCACGTGGGCCCCACCCGGAAATCACGTGGGCCCCACGGGGAAATCACGTGGGCCCCACCCGGAAATCACGTGGGCCCCACCCGGAAATCACGTGGGCCCCACGGGGAAATCACGTGGGCCCCACGGGGAAATCACGTGGGCCCCACCCGGAAATCACGTGGGCCCCACCCGGAAATCACGTGGGCCCCACCCGGAAATCACGTGGGCCCCACCCGGAAATCACGTGGGCCCCACCCGGAAATCACGTGGGGCCCACCCCGAAATCACGTGGGCCCCACCCGGAAATCACGTGGGCCCCACCCGGAAATCACGTGGGCCCCACCCGGAAATCACGTGGGCCCCACCCGGAAATCACGTGGGCCCCACCCGAATATCACGTGGGCCCCACCCGGAAATCACGTGGGCCCCACCCGGAAATCACGGGGGCCCCACCCGGAAATCACGTGGGCCCCACCCGGAAATCACGTGGGCCCCACGAGGAAATCTCGTGGGCCCCACCCGGAAATCACGTGGGCCCCACCCGGAAATCACGTGGGCCCCACCCGGAAGTCACGTGGGCCCCACCCGGAAGTCACGTGGGCCCCAGCCGGAAATCACGTGGGCCCCACCCGGAAATCACGTGGGCCCCACCCGGAAATCACGTGGGCCCCACCCGGAAATCACGTGGGCCCCACGGGGAAATCACGTGGGCCCCACCCGGAAATCACGTGGGCCCCACGGGGAAATCACGTGGGCCTCACGGGGAAATCACGTGGGCCCCACCCGGAAATCACGTGGGCCCCACCCGGAAATCACGTGGGCCCCACCCGGAAATCACGTGGGCCCCACCCGGAAATCACGTGGGCCCCACCCGGAAATCACGTGGGCCCCACCCGGAAATCACGTGGGCCCCACCCGGAAATCACGTGGGCCCCACGGGGAAATCACGTGGGCCTCACGGGGAAATCACGTGGGCCCCACCCGGAAATCACGTGGGCCCCACGGGGAAATCCCATGGGCCCCACCCGGAAATCACGTGGGCCCCACGGGGAAATCACGTGGGCCCCACCCGGAAATCACGTGGGCCCCACGGGGAAATCACGTGGGCCCCACCCGGAAATCACGTGGGCCCCACCCGGAAATCACGTGGGCCCCACCCGGAAATCACGTGGGCCCCACCCGGAAATCACGTGGGCCCCACGGGGAAATCACGTGGGCCCCACGGGGAAATCACGTGGGCCCCACCCGGAAATCACGTGGGCCCCACCCGGAAATCACGTGGGCCCCACCCGGAAATCACGTGGGCCCCACCCGGAAATCACGTGGGCCCCACCCGGAAATCACGTGGGCCCCACCCGGAAATCACGTGGGCCCCACCCGGAAATCACGTGGGCCCCACCCGGAAATCACGTGGGCCCCACCCGAATATCACGTGGGCCCCACCCGGAAATCACGTGGGCCCCACCCGGAAATCACGTGGGCCCCACCCGGAAATCACGTGGGCCCCACCCGGAAATCACGTGGGCCCCACGAGGAAATCTCGTGGGCCCCACCCGGAAATCACGTGGGCCCCACCCGGAAATCACGTGGGCCCCACCCGGAAATCACGTGGGCCCCACCCGGAAGTCACGTGGGCCCCAGCCGGAAATCACGTGGGCCCCACCCGGAAATCACGTGGGCCCCACCCGGAAATCACGTGGGCCCCACCCGGAAATCACGTGGGCCCCACCCGGAAATCACGTGGGCCCCACCCGGAAATCACGTGGGCCCCACGGGGAAATCACGTGGGCCTCACGGGGAAATCACGTGGGCCCCACCCGGAAATCACGTGGGCCCCACCCGGAAATCACGTGGGCCCCACCCGGAAATCACGTGGGCCCCACCCGGAAATCACGTGGGCCCCACCCGGAAATCACGTGGGCCCCACCCGGAAATCACGTGGACCCCACCCGGAAATCACGTGGGCCCCACCCGGAAATCACGTGGGCCCCACCCGGAAATCACGTGGGCCCCACCCGGAAATCACGTGGGCCCCACGGGGAAATCACGTGGGCCCCACGGGGAAATCACGTGGGCCCCACCCGGAAATCACGTGGGCCCCACCCGGAAATCACGTGGGCCCCACCCGGAAATCACGTGGGCCACACCCGGAAATCACGTGGGGCCCACCCGGAAATCACGTGGGCCCCACGGGGAAATCACGTGGGCCCCACCCGGAAAATACGTGGGCCCCAGCCGGAAATCACGTGGGCCCCACCCGGAAAACACGTGGGCCCCACGGGGAAATCATGTGGGCCCCACCCGGAAATCACGTGGGCCCCACCCGTAAATCACGTGGGCCCCACCCGGAAATCACGTGGGCCCCACGGGGAAATCACGTGGGCCCCACGGGGAAATCACGTGGTCCCCACCCGGAAATCACGTGGGCCCCAGCCGGAAATCACGTGGGCCCCACGGGGAAATCACGTGGGCCCCACCCGGAAATCACGTGGGCCCCACCCGGAAATCACGTGGGCCCCACCCGGAAATCACGTGGGCCCCACCCGGAAATCACGTGGGCCCCACCCGGAAATCACGTGGGGCCCACCCGGAAATCACGTGGGCCCCACCCGGAAATCACGTGGGCCCCACCCGGAAATCACGTGGGCCCCACCCGGAAATCACGTGGGGCCCACCCGGAAATCACGTGGGCCCCACCCGGAAATCACGTGGGCCCCACCCGGAAATCACGTGGGCCCCACCCGGAAATCACGTGGGCCCCACCCGGAAATCACGTGGGCCCCACGGGGAAATCACGTGGGCCCCACGGGGAAATCACGTGGGCCCCACGCGGAAATCACGTGGGCCCCACCCGGAAATCACGTGGGCCCCACCCGGAAATCACGTGGGCCCCACCCGGAAATCACGTGGGCCCCACCCGGAAATCACGTGGGCCCCACCCGGAAATCACGTGGGCCCCACCCGGAAATCACGTGGGCCCCACCCGGAAATCACGTGGGCCCCACCCGGAAATCACGTGGGCCCCACCCGGAAATCACGTGGGCCCCAGCCGGAAATCACGTGGGCCCCACGGGGAAATCACGTGGGCCCCACGGGGAAATCACGTGGGCCCCACCCGGAAATCACGTGGGCCCCACCCGGAAATCACGTGGGCCCCACCCGGAAATCACGTGGGCCCCACCCGGAAATCACGTGGGCCCCACCCGGAAATCACGTGGGCCCCACCCGGAAATCACGTGGGCCCCACACGGAAATCACGTGGGGCCCACCCGGAAATCACGTGGGCCCCACCCGGAAATCACGTGGGCCCCACCCGGAAATCACGTGGGCCCCACCCGGAAATCACGTGGGCCCCACCCGGAAATCACGTGGGCCCCACCCGGAAATCACGTGGGCCCCACCCGGAAATCACGTGGGCCCCAGCCGGAAATCACGTGGGCCCCAGCCGGAAATCACGTGGGCCCCACGGGGAAATCACGTGGGCCCCACGGGGAAATCACGTGGGCCCCACCCGGAAATCACGTGGGCCCCACCCTGAAATCACGTGGGCCCCACCCGGAAATCACGTGGGCCCCACCCGGAAATCACGTGGGCCCCACCCGGAAATCACGTGGGCCCCACCCGGAAATCACGTGGGCCCCACCCGGAAATCACGTGGGCCCCAGCCGGAAATCACGTGGGCCCCACGGGGAAATCACGTGGGCCCCACGGGGAAATCACGTGGGCCCCACCCGGAAATCACGTGGGCCCCACCCGGAAATCACGTGGGCCCCACCCGGAAATCACGTGGGCCCCACCCGGAAATCACGTGGGCCCCACCCGGAAATCACGTGGGCCCCACCCGGAAATCACGTGGGGCCCACCCGGAAATCACGTGGGCCCCACCCGGAAATCACGTGGGCCCCACCCGGAAATCACGTGGGCCCCACCCGGAAATCACGTGGGCCCCACCCGGAAATCACGTGGGCCCCAGCCGGAAATCACGTGGGCCCCACGGGGAAATCACGTGGGCCCCACGGGGAAATCACGTGGGCCCCACCCGGAAATCACGTGGGCCCCACCCGGAAATCACGTGGGCCCCACCCGGAAATCACGTGGGCCCCACCCGGAAATCACGTGGGCCCCACCCGGAAATCACGTGGGCCCCACCCGGAAATCACGTGGGCCCCACCCGGAAATCACGTGGGCCCCACACGGAAATCACGTGGGGCCCAACCGGAAATCACGTGGGCCCCACCCGGAAATCACGTGGGCCCCACCCGGAAATCAAGTGGGGCCCACCCGGAAATCACGTGGGCCCCACGGGGAAATCACGTGGGCCCCACGGGGAAATCACGTGGGCACCACCCGGAAATCACGTGGGCCCCAGCCGGAAATCACGTGGGCCCCACCCGGAAATCACGTGGGCCCCACCCGGAAATCACGTGGGCCCCACCCGGAAATCACGTGGGCCCCACACGGAAATCACGTGGGGCCCACCCGGAAATCACGTGGGCCCCACCCGGAAATCACGTGGGCCCCACCCGGAAATCACGTGGGCCCCACCGGGAAATCACGTGGGCCCCACCCGGAAATCACGTGGGCCCCACCCGGAAATCACGTGGGCCCCACGGGGAAATCACGTGGGCCCCACCGGGAAATCACGTGGGCCCCACCCGGAAATCACGTGGGCCCCACCCGGAAATCACGTGGGCCCCACGGGGAAATCACGTGGGCCCCACGGGGAAATCACGTGGGCCCCACCCGGAAATCACGTGGGCCCCACCCGGAAATCACGTGGGCCCCACCCGGAAATCACGTGGGCCCCACCCGGAAATCACGTGGGCCCCACGGGGAAATCACGTGGGCCCCACCCGGAAATCACGTGGGCCCCACCCGGAAATCACGTGGGCCCCACCCGGAAATCACGTGGGCCCCACCCGGAAATCACGTGGGCCCCACCCGGAAATCACGTGGGCCCCACCCGGAAATCACGTGGGCCCCAGCCGGAAATCACGTGGGCCCCAGCCGGAAATCACGTGGGCCCCAGCCGGAAATCACGTGGGCCCCACCCGGAAATCACGTGGGCCCCACCCGGAAATCACGTGGGCCCCACCGGGAAATCACGTGGGCCCCACCCGGAAATCACGTGGGCCCCACCCGGAAATCACGTGGGCCCCACCCGGAAATCACGTGGGCCCCACCCGGAAATCACGTGGGCCCCACCCGGAAATCACGTGGGCCCCACCCGGAAATCACGTGGGCCCCACCCGGAAATCCCGTGGGCCCCACCCGGAAATCACGTGGGCCCCACCCGGAAATCACGTGGGCCCCACCCGGAAATCACGTGGGCCCCACCCGGAAATCACGTGGGCCCCACCCGGAAATCACGTGGGCCCCACGGGGAAATCACGTGGGCCCCACCCGGAAATCACGTGGGCCCCACCCGGAAATCACGTGGGCCCCACCCGGAAATCACGTGGGCCCCACCCGGAAATCACGTGGGCCCCACGGGGAAATCACGTGGGCCCCACCCGGAAATCACGTGGACCCCACCCGGAAATCACGTGGGCCACAGCCGGAAATCACGTGGGCCCCAACCGGAAATCACGTGGGCCCCACCCGGAAATCACGTGGGCCCCACCCGGAAATCACGTGGGCCCCACCCGGAAATCACGTGGGCCCCACGGGGAAATCACGTGGGCCTCACGGGGAAATCACGTGGGCCCCACCCGGAAATCACGTGGGCCCCACGGTGAAATCACGTGGGCCCCACCCGGAAATCACGTGGGCCCCACCCGGAAATCACGTGGGCCCCACCCGGAAATCACGTGGGCCCCACCCGGAAATCACGTGGGCCCCACCCGGAAATCACGTGGGCCCCACCCGGAAATCACGTGGGCCCCACCCGGAAATCACGTGGGCCCCACCCGGAAATCACGTGGGGCCCACCCGGAAATCACGTGGGCCCCACCCGGAAATCACGTGGGCCCCACCCGGAAATCCCGTGGGACCCACCAGGAAATCACGTGGGCCCCACGGGGAAATCACGTGGGCCCCACCCGGAAATCACGTGGGCCCCACCCGGAAATCACGTGGGCCACAGCCGGAAATCACGTTGGCCCCACCCGGAAATCACGTGGGCCCCACCCGGAAATCACGTGGGCCCCACGGGGAAATCACGTGGGCCCCCCGGGGAAATCACGTGGGCCTCACGGGGAAATCACGTGGGCCCCACCCGGAAATCACGTGGGCCCCACCCGGAAATCACGTGGGCCCCACCCGGAAATCACGTGGGCCCCACCCGGAAATCACGTGGGCCCCACCCGGAAATCACGTGGGCCCCACGGGGAAATCACGTGGGCCCCACCCGGAAATCACGTGGGCCCCACCCGGAAATCACGTGGGCCCCACCCGCAAATCACGTGGGCCCCACCCGGAAATCACGTGGGCCCCACCCGGAAATCACGTGGGGCCCACCCGGAAATCACGTGGGCCCCACCCGGAAATCACGTGGGCCCCACCCGGAAATCACGTGGGCCCCACCCGGAAATCACGTGGGCCCCACGGGGAAATCACGTGGGCCCCAACCGGAAATCACGTGGGCCCCACGCGGAAATCACGTGGGCCCCACCCGGAAATCACGTGGGCCCCACCCGGAAATCACGTGGGCCCCAGCCGGAAATCACGTGGGCCCCACGGGGAAATCACGTGGGCCCCACCCGGAAATCACGTGGGGCCCACCCGGAAATCACGTGGGCGCCACCCGGAAATCACGTGGGCCCCACCCGGAAATCACGTGGGCCCCACCCGGAAATCACGTGGGCCCCACCCGGAAATCACGTGGGCCCCACCCGGAAATCACGTGGGCCCCACCCGGAAATCACGTGGGCCCCACGGGGAAATCATGTGGGCCCCACCCGGAAATCACGTGGGCCCCACGGGGAAATCACGTGGGCCCCACCCGGAAATCTCGTGGGCCCCACCCGGAAATCACGTGGGCCCCACCCGGAAATCACGTGGGCCCCACCCGGAAATCACGTGGGCCCCACGAGGAAATCTCGTGGGCCCCACCCGGAAATCACGTGGGCCCCACCCGGAAATCACGTGGGCCCCACCCGGAAATCACGTGGGCCCCACCCGGAAATCACGTGGGCCCCAGCCGGAAATCACGTGGGCCCCACCCGGAAATCACGTGGGCCCCACCCGGAAATCACGTGGGCCCCACCCGGAAATCACGTGGGCCCCACCCGGAAATCACGTGGGCCCCACCCGGAAATCACGTGGGCCCCACGGGGAAATCACGTGGGCCTCACGGGGAAATCACGTGGGCCCCACCCGGAAATCACGTGGGCCCCACCCGGAAATCACGTGGGCCCCACCCGGAAATCACGTGGGCCCCACGGGGAAATCACGTGGGCCCCACCCGGAAATCACGTGGGCCCCACCCGGAAATCACGTGGGCCCCACCCGGAAATCACGTGGGCCCCACCCGGAAATCACGTGGGCCCCACCCGGAAATCACGTGGGGCCCACCCGGAAATCACGTGGGCCCCACCCGGAAATCACGTGGGCCCCACCCGGAAATCACGTGGGCCCCACCCGGAAATCACGTGGGCCCCACGGGGAAATCACGTGGGCCCCAACCGGAAATCACGTGGGCCCCACGCGGAAATCACGTGGGCCCCACCCGGAAATCACGTGGGCCCCACCCGGAAATCACGTGGGCCCCAGCCGGAAATCACGTGGGCCCCACGGGGAAATCACGTGGGCCCCACCCGGAAATCACGTGGGCCCCACCCGGAAATCACGTGGGCCCCACCCGGAAATCACGTGGGCCCCACCCGGAAATCACGTGGGCCCCACCCGGAAATCACGTGGGCCCCACCCGGAAATCACGTGGGGCCCACCCGGAAATCACGTGGGCGCCACCCGGAAATCACGTGGGCCCCACCCGGAAATCACGTGGGCCCCACCCGGAAAACACGTGGGCCCCACCCGGAAATCACGTGGGCCCCACCCGGAAATCACGTGGGCCCCACCCGGAAATCACGTGGGCCCCACCCGGAAATCACGTGGGCCCCACCCGGAAATCACGTGGGCCCCACCCGGAAATCACGTGGGCCCCACCCGGAAATCACGTGGCCCCCAGGGGGAAATCATGTGGGCCCCACCCGGAAATCACGTGGGCCCCACGGGGAAATCACGTGGGCCCCACCCGGAAATCCCGTGGGACCCACCCGGAAATCACGTGGGCCCCACGGGGAAATCACGTGGGCCCCACCCGGAAATCACGTGGGCCCCACCCGGAAATCACGTGGGCCCCACCCGGAAATCACGTGGGCCCCACCCGGAAATCACGTGGGCCCCACCCGGAAATCCCGTGGGACCCACCCGGAAATCACGTGGGCCCCACGGGGAAATCACGTGGGCCCCACCCGGAAATCACGTGGGCCCCACCCGGAAATCACGTGGGCCCCACCCGGAAATCACGTGGGCCCCACCCGGAAATCACGTGGGCCCCACGGGGAAATCACGTGGGCCCCACGGGGAAATCACGTGGGCCCCACCCGGAAATCACGTGGGCCCCACCCGGAAATCACGTGGGCCCCACCCGGAAATCACGTGGGCCCCACGGGGAAATCACGTGGGCCCCACCCGGAAATCACGTGGGCCCCACCCGGAAATCACGTGGGCCCCACCCGGAAATCACGTGGGCCCCACCCGGAAATCACGTGGGCCCCACCCGGAAATCACGTGGGCCCCACCCGGAAATCACGTGGGCCCCACCTGGAAATCACGTGGGCCCCACCCGGAAATCACGTGGGCCCCACCCGGAAATCACGTGGGCCCCACCCGGAAATCACGTGGGGCCCACCCGGAAATCACGTGGGCCCCACCCGGAAATCACGTGGGCCCCAAACGGAAATCACGTGGGGCCCACCCGGAAATCAAGTGGGCCCCACCCGGAAATCACGTGGGCCCCACCCGGAAATCACGCGGGCCCCACCCGGAAATCACGTGGGCCCCACCCGGAAATCACGTGGGCCCCACCCGGAAATCACGTGGGCCCCACCCGGAAATCACGTGGGGCCCACCCGGAAATCACGTGGGCCCCACCCGGAAATCACGTGGGCCCCACCCGGAAATCACGTGGGCCCCACGGGGAAATCTCGTGGGCCCCACCCGGAAATCTCGTGGGCCCCACCCGGAAATCACGTGGGCCCCACCCGGAAATCACGTGGGCCCCACCCGGAAATCACGTGGGCCCCACCCGGAAATCACGTGGGCCCCACCCGGAAATCACGTGGGCCCCACCCGGAAATCACGTGGGGCCCACCCGGAAATCACGTGGGCCCCACCCGGAAATCACGTGGGCCCCACCCGGAAATCACGTGGGCCCCACGGGGAAATCTCGTGGGCCCCACCCGGAAATCTCGTGGGCCCCACCCGGAAATCACGTGGGCCCCACCCGGAAATCACGTGGGCCCCACTCAGAAATCACGTGGGCCCCACCCGGAAATCACGTGGGCCCCACCCGGAAATCACTTGGGCCCCAGCCGGAAATCACGTGGGCCCCAGCCGGAAATCACGTGGGCCCCACCCGGAAATCACGTGGGCCCCACCCGGAAAACACGTGGGCCCCACCCGGAAATCACGTGGGCCCCACCCGGAAATCACGTGGGCCCCAGCCGGAAATCACGTGGGCCCCACCCGGAAATCACGTGGGCCCCACGGGGAAATCACGTGGGCCCCACCCGGAAATCACGTGGGCCCCACCCGGAAATCACGTGGGCCCCAGCCGGAAATCACGTGGGCCCCACCCGGAAATCACGTGGGCCCCACCCGGAAATCACGTGGGCCCCACCCGGAAATCACGTGGGCCCCACCCGGAAATCACGTGGGCCCCACCCGGAAATCACGTGGGCCCCACCCGGAAATCACGTGGGCCCCACGGGGAAATCACGTGGGCCCCACCCGGAAATCACGTGGGCCCCACCCGGAAATCACGTGGGCTCCACCCGGAAATCACGTGGGCCCCACCCGGAAATCACGTGGGCCCCACCCGGAAATCATGTGGGGCCCACCCGGAAATCACGTGGGCCCCACCCGGAAATCACGTGGGCCCCAGCCGGAAATCACGTGGGCCCCACCCGGAAATCACGTGGGCCCCACGGGGAAATCATGTGGGCCCCACCCGGAAATCACGTGGGCCCCACCCGGAAATCACGTGGGCCCCACCCGGAAATCACGTGGGCCCCACCCGGAAATCACGTGGGCCAGACGGGGAAATCATGTGGGCCCCACCCGGAAATCACGTGGGCCCCACCCGGAAATCACGTGGGCCCCACCCGGAAATCACGTGGGCCCCACCCGGAAATCACGTGGGCCCCACCCGGAAATCACGTGGGCCCCACCCGGAAATCACGTGGGCCCCACCCGGAAATCACGTGGGCCCCACCCGGAAATCACGTGGGCCCCACGGGGAAATCACGTGGGCCCCACCCGGAAATCACGTGGGCCCCACCCGGAAATCACGTGGGCCCCACCCGGAAATCACGTGGGCCCCACCCGGAAATCACGGGGGCCCCACCCGGAAATCACGTGGGCCCCACCCGGAAATCACGTGGGCCCCACCCGGAAATCACGTGGGCCCCACCCGGAAATCACGTGGGCCCCACCCGGAAATCACGTGGGCCCCACCCGGAAATCACGTGGGACCCACCCGGAAATCACGTGGGCCACAGCCGGAAATCACGTGGGCCCCACCCGGAAATCACGTGGGCCCCACCCGGAAATCACGTGGGCCCCACGGGGAAATCACGTGGGCCTCACGGGGAAATCACGAGGGCCCCACCCGGAAATCACGTGGGCCCCACGGGGAAATCCCATGGGCCCCACCCGGAAATCACGTGGGCCCCACCCGGAAATCACGTGGGCCCCACCCGGAAATCACGTGGGCCCCAGCCGGAAATCACGTGGGCCCCACCCGGAAATCACGTGGGCCCCAGCCGGAAATCACGTGGGCCCCACCCGGAAATCACGTGGGCCCCACCCGGAAATCACGTGGGCCCCACCGGGAAATCACGTGGGACCCACCCGGAAATCACGTGGGCCCCACCCGGAAATCACGTGGGCCCCACCCGGAAATCACGTGGGCCCCACCCGGAAATCATGTGGGCCCCAGCCGGAAATCACGTGGGCCCCACCCGGAAATCACGTGGGCCCCACCCGGAAATCACGTGGGCCCCACCCGGAAATCACGTGGGCCCCACCCGGAAATCACGTGGGGCCCACCCGGAAATCACGTGGGCCCCACCCGGAAATCACGTGGGCCCCACCCGGAAAACACGTGGGCCACATCCGGAAATCACGTGGGCCCCACCCGGAAATCACGTGGGCCCCACCCGGAAATCACGTGGGCCCCACCCGGAAATCACGTGGGCCCCACCCGGAAATCACGTGGGCCCCACTGGGAAATCACGTGGGCCCCACCCGGAAATCACGTGGACCCCACCCGGAAATCACGTGGGCCCCAGCCGGAAATCACGTGGGCCCCATGGGGAAATCACGTGGGCCCCACGGGGAAATCACGTGGGCCCCACCCGGAAATCACGTGGGCCCCACCCGGAAATCACGTGGGCCCCACCCGGAAATCACGTGGGCCCCACCCGGAAATCACGTGGGCCCCACCCGGAAATCACGTGGGCCCCACCCGGAAATCACGTGGGCCCCACCCGGAAATCACGTGGGCCCCACCCGGAAATCACGTGGGCCCCACCCGGAAATCACGTGGGCCCCACGGGGAAATCACGTGGGCCCCACCCGGAAATCACGTGGGCCCCACCCGGAAATCACGTGGGCCCCACCCGGAAATCACGTGGGCCACACCCGGAAATCACGTGGGGCCCACCCGGAAATCACGTGGGCCCCACGGGGAAATCACGTGGGCCCCACCCGGAAATCACGTGGGCCCCACCCGGAAAACACGTGGGCCCCACGGGGAAATCATGTGGGCCCCACCCGGAAATCACGTGGGCCCCACCCGGAAATCACGTGGGCCCCACCCGGAAATCACGTGGGCCCCACCCGGAAATCACGTGGGCCCCACCCGGAAATCACGTGGGCCCCACCCGGTAATCACGTGGGGCCCACCCGGAAATCACGTGGGCCCCACGGGGAAATCACGTGGGCCCCACCCGGAAATCACGTGGGCCCCACCCGGAAATCACGTGGGCCCCACGGGGAAATCACGTGGGCCCAACGGGGAAATCACGTGGGCCCCACGGGGAAATCACGTGGGCCCCACCCTGAAATCACGTGGGCCCCACCCGGAAATCACGTGGGCCCCACGGGGAAATCACGTGGGCCCCACGGGGAAATCACGTGGGCCCCACCCGGAAATCACGTGGGCCCCACCCGGAAATCACGTGGGCCCCACCCGGAAATCACGTGGGCCCCACCCGGAAATCACGTGGGCCCCACCCGGAAATCACGTGGGCCCCACCCGGAAATCACTTGGGCCCCAGCCGGAAATCACGTGGGCCCCAGCCGGAAATCACGTGGGCCCCACCCGGAAATCACGTGGGCCCCACCCGGAAAACACGTGGGCCCCACCCGGAAATCACGTGGGCCCCACCCGGAAATCACGTGGGCCCCAGCCGGAAATCACGTGGGCCCCACCCGGAAATCACGTGGGCCCCACGGGGAAATCACGTGGGCCCCACCCGGAAAACACGTGGGCCCCACCCGGAAATCACGTGGGCCCCACCCGGAAATCACGTGGGCCCCACCCGGAAATCACGTGGGCCCCAGCCGGAAATCACGTGGGCCCCACCCGGAAATCACGTGGGCCCCACCCGGAAATCACGTGGGCCCCACCCGGAAATCACGTGGGCCCCACCCGGAAATCACGTGGGCCCCACCCGGAAATCACGTGGGCCCCACGGGGAAATCACGTGGGCCCCACCCGGAAATCACGTGGGCCCCACCCGGAAATCACGTGGGCTCCACCCGGAAATCACGTGGGCCCCACCCGGAAATCACGTGGGCCCCACCCGGAAATCATGTGGGGCCCACCCGGAAATCACGTGGGCCCCACCCGGAAATCACGTGGGCCCCACCCGGAAATCACGTGGGCCCCACCCGGAAATCACGTGGGCCCCACGGGGAAATCATGTGGGCCCCACCCGGAAATCACGTGGGCCCCACCCGGAAATCACGTGGGCCCCACCCGGAAATCACGTGGGCCCCACCCGGAAATCACGTGGGCCAGACGGGGAAATCATGTGGGCCCCACCCGGAAATCACGTGGGCCCCACCCGGAAATCACGTGGGCCCCACCCGGAAATCACGTGGGCCCCACCCGGAAATCACGTGGGCCCCACCCGGAAATCACGTGGGCCCCACCCGGAAATCACGTGGGCCCCACCCGGAAATCACGTGGGCCCCACCCGGAAATCACGTGGGCCCCACGGGGAAATCACGTGGGCCCCACCCGGAAATCACGTGGGCCCCACCCGGAAATCACGTGGGCCCCACCCGGAAATCACGTGGGCCCCACCCGGAAATCACGGGGGCCCCACCCGGAAATCACGTGGGCCCCACCCGGAAATCACGTGGGCCCCACCCGGAAATCACGTGGGCCCCACCCGGAAATCACGTGGGCCCCACCCGGAAATCCCGTGGGACCCACCCGGAAATCACGTGGGCCCCACGGGGAAATCACGTGGGCCCCACCCGGAAATCACGTGGGCCCCACCCGGAAATCACGTGGGCCACAGCCGGAAATCACGTGGGCCCCACCCGGAAATCACGTGGGCCCCACCCGGAAATCACGTGGGCCCCACGGGGAAATCACGTGGGCCTCACGGGGAAATCACGAGGGCCCCACCCGGAAATCACGTGGGCCCCACGGGGAAATCCCATGGGCCCCACCCGGAAATCACGTGGGCCCCACCCGGAAATCACGTGGGCCCCACCCGGAAATCACGTGGGCCCCACGGGGAAATCACGTGGGCCCCACCCGGAAATCACGTGGGCCCCACGGGGAAATCACGTGGGCCCCACCCGGAAATCACGTGGGCCCCACCCGGAAATCACGTGGGCCAGACGGGGAAATCATGTGGGCCCCACCCGGAAATCACGTGGGCCCCACCCGGAAATCACGTGGGCCCCACCCGGAAATCACGTGGGCCCCACCCGGAAATCACGTGGGCCCCACCCGGAAATCACGTGGGCCCCACCCGGAAATCACGTGGGCCCCACCCGGAAATCACGTGGGCCCCACCCGGAAATCACGTGGGCCCCACGGGGAAATCACGTGGGCCCCACCCGGAAATCACGTGGGCCCCACCCGGAAATCACGTGGGCCCCACCCGGAAATCACGTGGGCCCCACCCGGAAATCACGGGGGCCCCACCCGGAAATCACGTGGGCCCCACCCGGAAATCACGTGGGCCCCACCCGGAAATCACGTGGGCCCCACCCGGAAATCACGTGGGCCCCACCCGGAAATCCCGTGGGACCCACCCGGAAATCACGTGGGCCCCACGGGGAAATCACGTGGGCCCCACCCGGAAATCACGTGGGCCCCACCCGGAAATCACGTGGGCCACAGCCGGAAATCACGTGGGCCCCACCCGGAAATCACGTGGGCCCCACCCGGAAATCACGTGGGCCCCACGGGGAAATCACGTGGGCCTCACGGGGAAATCACGAGGGCCCCACCCGGAAATCACGTGGGCCCCACGGGGAAATCCCATGGGCCCCACCCGGAAATCACGTGGGCCCCACCCGGAAATCACGTGGGCCCCACCCGGAAATCACGTGGGCCCCACGGGGAAATCACGTGGGCCCCACCCGGAAATCACGTGGGCCCCACGGGGAAATCACGTGGGCCCCACCCGGAAATCACGTGGGCCCCACCCGGAAATCACGTGGGCCCCACCCGAAAATCACGTGGGCCCCACCCGGAAATCACGTGGGCCCCACGGGGAAATCACGTGGGCCCCACGGGGAAATCACGTGGGCCCCACCCGGAAATCACGTGGGCCCCACCCGGAAATCACGTGGGCCCCACCCGGAAATCACGTGGGCCCCACCCGGAAATCACGTGGGCCCCACCCGGAAATCACGTGGGCCCCACCCGGAAATCACGTGGGCCCCACCCGGAAATCACGTGGGCCCCACCCGGAAATCACGTGGGCCCCACCCGGAAATCACGTGGGCCCCACCCGGTAATCACGTGGGGCCCACCCGGAAATCACGTGGGCCCCACGGGGAAATCACGTGGGCCCCACCCGGAAATCACGTGGGCCCCACCCGGAAATCACGTGGGCCCCACGGGGAAATCACGTGGGCCCAACGGGGAAATCACGTGGGCCCCACGGGGAAATCACGTGGGCCACACCCTGAAATCACGTGGGCCCCACCCGGAAATCACGTGGGCCCCACGGGGAAATCACGTGGGCCCCACGGGGAAATCACGTGGGCCCCACCCGGAAATCACGTGGGCCCCACCCGGAAATCACGTGGGCCCCACGGGGAAATCACGTGGGCCCCACGGGGAAATCACGTGGTCCCCACCCGGAAATCACGTGGGCCCCAGCCGGAAATCACGTGGGCCCCACGGGGAAATCACGTGGGCCCCACCCGGAAATCACGTGGGCCCCACCCGGAAATCACGTGGGCCCCACCCGGAAATCACGTGGGCCCCACCCGGAAATCACGTGGGCCCCACCCGGAAATCACGTGGGCCCCACCCGGAAATCACGTGGGCCCCACCCGGAAATCACGTGGGCCCCACCCGGAAATCACGTGGGCCCCACCCGGAAATCACGTGGGCCCCACGGGGAAATCACGTGGGCCCCACGGGAAAATCACGTGGGCCCCACCCGGAAATCACGTGGGCCCCACCCGGAAATCACGTGGGCCCCACCCGGAAATCACGTGGGCCCCACCCGGAAATCACGTGGGCCCCACCCGGAAATCACGTGGGCCCCACCCGGAAATCACGTGGGCCCCACCCGGAAATCACGTGGGCCCCACCCGGAAATCACGTGGGCCCCATGGGGAAATCACGTGGGCCCCATGGGGAAATCACGTGGGCCCCACCCGGAAATCACGTGGGGCCCACCCGGAAATCACGTGGGCCCCACGGGGAAATCACGTGGGCCCCACGGGGAAATCACGTGGGCACCACCCGGAAATCACGTGGGCCCCAGCCGGAAATCACGTGGGCCCCACCCGGAAATCACGTGGGCCCCACCCGGAAATCACGTGGGCCCCACCCGGAAATCACGTGGGCCCCACACGGAAATCACGTGGGGCCCACCCGGAAATCACGTGGGCCCCACCCGGAAATCACGTGGGCCCCACCCGGAAATCACGTGGGCCCCACCGGGAAATCACGTGGGCCCCACCCGGAAATCACGTGGGCCCCACGGGGAAATCACGTGGGCCCCACCGGGAAATCACGTGGGCCCCACCCGGATATCACGTGGGCCCCACCCGGAAATCACGTGGGCCCCACGGGGAAATCACGTGGGCCCCACGGGGAAATCACGTGGGCCCCACCCGGAAATCACGTGGGCCCCACCCGGAAATCACGTGGGCCCCACCCGGAAATCACGTGGGCCCCACCCGGAAATCACGTGGGCCCCACCCGGAAATCACGTGGGCCCCACCCGGAAATCACGTGGGCCCCACCCGGAAATCACGTGGGCCCCACCCGGAAATCACGTGGGCCCCACCCGGAAATCACGTGGGCCCCACCCGGAAATCACGTGGGCCCCACCCGGAAATCACGTGGGCCCCACCCGGAAATCACGTGGGCCCCAGCCGGAAATCACGTGGGCCCCACCCGGAAATCACGTGGGCCCCACCCGGAAATCACGTGGGCCCCACCGGGAAATCACGTGGGACCCACCCGGAAATCACGTGGGCCCCACCCGGAAATCACGTGGGCCCCACCCGGAAATCACGTGGGCCCCACCCGGAAATCATGTGGGCCCCAGCCGGAAATCACGTGGGCCCCACCCGGAAATCACGTGGGCCCCACCCGGAAATCACGTGGGCCCCACCCGGAAATCACGTGGGCCCCACCCGGAAATCACGTGGGGCCCACCCGGAAATCACGTGGGCCCCACCCGGAAATCACGTGGGCCCCACCCGGAAAACACGTGGGCCACATCCGGAAATCACGTGGGCCCCACCCGGAAATCACGTGGGCCCCACCCGGAAATCACGTGGGCCCCACCCGGAAATCACGTGGGCCCCACCCGGAAATCACGTGGGCCCCACTGGGAAATCACGTGGGCCCCACCCGGAAATCACGTGGACCCCACCCGGAAATCACGTGGGCCCCAGCCGGAAATCACGTGGGCCCCATGGGGAAATCACGTGGGCCCCACGGGGAAATCACGTGGGCCCCACCCGGAAATCACGTGGGCCCCACCCGGAAATCACGTGGGCCCCACCCGGAAATCACGTGGGCCCCACCCGGAAATCACGTGGGCCCCACCCGGAAATCACGTGGGCCCCACCCGGAAATCACGTGGGCCCCACCCGGAAATCACGTGGGCCCCACCCGGAAATCACGTGGGCCCCACCCGGAAATCACGTGGGCCCCACGGGGAAATCACGTGGGCCCCACCCGGAAATCACGTGGGCCCCACCCGGAAATCACGTGGGCCCCACCCGGAAATCACGTGGGCCACACCCGGAAATCACGTGGGGCCCACCCGGAAATCACGTGGGCCCCACGGGGAAATCACGTGGGCCCCACCCGGAAATCACGTGGGCCCCACCCGGAAAACACGTGGGCCCCACGGGGAAATCATGTGGGCCCCACCCGGAAATCACGTGGGCCCCACCCGGAAATCACGTGGGCCCCACCCGGAAATCACGTGGGCCCCACCCGGAAATCACGTGGGCCCCACCCGGAAATCACGTGGGCCCCACCCGGTAATCACGTGGGGCCCACCCGGAAATCACGTGGGCCCCACCCGGAAATCACGTGGGCCCCACCCGGAAATCACGTGGGCCCCACCCGGAAATCACGTGGGCCCCACGGGGAAATCACGTGGGCCCAACGGGGAAATCACGTGGGCCCCACGGGGAAATCACGTGGGCCCCACCCTGAAATCACGTGGGCCCCACCCGGAAATCACGTGGGCCCCACGGGGAAATCACGTGGGCCCCACGGGGAAATCACGTGGGCCCCACCCGGAAATCACGTGGGCCCCACCCGGAAATCACGTGGGCCCCACGGGGAAATCACGTGGGCCCCACGGGGAAATCACGTGGTCCCCACCCGGAAATCACGTGGGCCCCAGCCGGAAATCACGTGGGCCCCACGGGGAAATCACGTGGGCCCCACCCGGAAATCACGTGGGCCCCACCCGGAAATCACGTGGGCCCCACCCGGAAATCACGTGGGCCCCACCCGGAAATCACGTGGGCCCCACCCGGAAATCACGTGGGGCCCACCCGGAAATCACGTGGGCCCCACCCGGAAATCACGTGGGCCCCACCCGGAAATCACGTGGGCCCCACACGGAAATCACGTGGGGCCCACCCGGAAATCACGTGGGCCCCACGGGGAAATCACGTGGGCCCCACCCGGAAATCACGTGGGCCCCACCCGGAAATCACGTGGGCCCCACGGGGAAATCACGTGGGCCCCACGGGGAAATCACGTGGGCCCCACGCGGAAATCACGTGGGCCCCACCCGGAAATCACGTGGGCCCCACCCGGAAATCACGTGGGCCCCACCCGGAAATCACGTGGGCCCCACCCGGAAATCACGTGGGGCCCACCCGGAAATCACGTGGGCCCCACCCGGAAAACACGTGGGCCCCACGGGGAAATCATGTGGGCCCCACCCGGAAATCACGTGGGCCCCACCCGGAAATCACGTGGGCCCCACCCGGAAATCACGTGGGCCCCACCCGGAAATCACGTGGGCCCCACCCGGAAATCACGTGGGCCCCACCCGGAAATCACGTGGGCCCCACCCGGTAATCACGTGGGGCCCACCCGGAAATCACGTGGGCCCCACGGGGAAATCACGTGGGCCCCACCCGGAAATCACGTGGGCCCCAGGCGGAAATCACGTGGGTCCAACGGGGAAATCACGTGGGCCCCACGGGGAAATCACGTGGGCCCCACCCTGAAATCACGTGGGCCCCACCCGGAAATCACGTGGGCCCCACGGGGAAATCACGTGGGCCCCACGGGGAAATCACGTGGGCCCCACCCGGAAATCACGTGGGCCCCACCCGGAAATCACGTGGGCCCCACGGGGAAATTACGTGGGCCCCACGGGGAAATCACGTGGTCCCCACCCGGAAATCACGTGGGCCCCAGCCGGAAATCACGTGGGCCCCACGGGGAAATCACGTGGGCCCCACCCGGAAATCACGTGGGCCCCACCCGGAAATCACGTGGGCCCCACCCGGAAATCACGTGGGCCCCACCCGGAAATCACGTGGGCCCCACCCGGAAATCACGTGGGGCCCACCCGGAAATCACGTGGGCCCCACCCGGAAATCACGTGGGCCCCACCCGGAAATCACGTGGGCCCCACACGGAAATCACGTGGGGCCCACCCGGAAATCACGTGGGCCCCACCCGGAAATCACGTGGGCCCCACCCGGAAATCACGTGGGCCCCACCCGGAAATCACGTGGGCCCCCCCCGGAAATCACGTGGGCCCCACCCGGAAATCACGTGGGGCCAACCCGGAAATCACGTGGGCCCCACCCGGAAATCACGTGGGCCCCACCCGTAAATCACGTGGGCCCCACCCGGAAATCACGTGGGCCCCACCCGGAAATCACGTGGGCCCCACGGGGAAATCACGTTGGCCCCACGGGGAAATCACGTGGGCCCCACCCGGAAATCACGTGGGCCCCACCCGGAAATCACGTGGGCCCCACCCGGAAATCACGTGGGCCCCACGGGGAAATCACGTGGGCCCCACCCGGAAATCACGTGGGCCCCACCCGGAAATCACGTGGGCCCCACCCGGAAATCACGTGGGCCCCACCCGGAAATCACGTGGGCCCCACGGGGAAATCACGTGGGCCCCACGGGGAAATCACGTGGGCCCCACCCGGAAATCACGTGGGCCCCTCCCGGAAATCACGTGGGCCCCACCCGGAAATCACGTGGGCCCCACCCGGAAATCACGTGGGCCCCACGGGGAAATCACGTGGGCCCCACCCGGAAATCACGTGGGCCCCACCCGGAAATCACGTGGGCCCCACCCGGAAATCACGTGGGCCCCACCCGGAAATCACGTGGGCCCCACCCGGAAATCACGTGGGCCCCACCCGGAAATCACGTCGGCCCCACCCGGAAATCACGTGGGCCCCAGCCGGAAATCACGTGGGCCCCACCCGGAAATCACGTGGGCCCCAGCCGGAAATCACGTGGGCCCCACCCGGAAATCACGTGGGCCCCACCCGGAAATCACGTGGGCCCCACCCGGAAATCACGTGGGCCCCACCCGGAAATCACGTGGGCCCCACCCGGAAATCACGTGGGCCCCACCCGGAAATCACGTGGGCCCCACCCGGAAATCACGTGGGCCCCACCCGGAAATCACGTGGGCCCCACCCGGAAAACACGTGGGCCACATCCGGAAATCACGTGGGCCCCAGCCGGAAATCACGTGGGCCCCACGGGGAAATCACGTGGGCCCCACCCGGAAATCACGTGGGCCCCACCCGGAAATCACGTGGGCCCCACCCGGAAATCACGTGGGCCCCACCCGGAAATCACGTGGGCCCCACCCGGAAATCACGTGGGCCCCACCCGGAAATCACGTGGGCCCCACCCGGAAATCACGAAACCACCTGCCTCAACTCGAGAAAATCCAGGAGGTTCTGCCTCCAGGCGAGATGAGGCCCATTTCCGCTGAGGCTTCTCGAGGCTAATCACACCTAACCTCTGGAACTTCCAAAAGGTCCTTCACACCCCTGCTGCAACTCAAGAAGTTCCCTGACATCCCCGTCTCCACTCTAGAGGAAGCAAGCGGTTCCCGCCCACATCCAGAAGAGCCCCGTTTCCGCCTCGAAGCTTGAGATGAGGGATCCTTTCCCTGCTTGGTCTGGAAAGAATTGCCGGTGTTCCCGTCGCATCTCAAGAGGAGGCGCTCTCCACAGGAAAGGCGAGAGGAACTCCAGGGTCGTGTCACCATTCCCAGAGTTCCCCTGATGTCTCAGTCCATTCCAGAGGAACCTGTTTTCCCTGCACTGCCTCGACTTTCAGGATGAGGATCGACTACCACCACGGTCGCACGTGGGACAGCCCTGTGGGAAAGCCTTGTGGGAAAGCCTCCTGGAAAAGCCTCGAGGGAAAGCCACAGATCCCTTGATCCAGGCGATGGGAAGCGTCACACTGCTGCTACCGCTCTGGAGTAAAGCGCACGTACATGCCCCCATTGGAGACGAGTACTTACTCCTCTGGGGAGACTCCAGAAGTACCCCAAGATCCATGTCAGCACTGGAGAGGAATTCTCAAGTTTCCGGCCCCGACTCCACACAATTCTTAGGCCTCGACATCGACGGGAGAGGAATCCCGAGAGGCCCCCGATCAACTGGCATGGGGACTGGCCTTTCGTGAGGCCACCAGAGTGGGTCCCTGAAGTACCCGTCGTAAGTCCAGAGCACCTGCCACAATTCGAGACAATCCAGGATGTTTTGCCCTCCAGGCGAGATGATGCCCATTTCCGCTGAGGCTTCTCGAGGTTAATCACACCTACTCTCTGGAACTTCCAAAAGGTCCTTCAACCATTGCTGCGACTCAGGAAGTTCCCTGACATACCCGTCTCCACTACAGAGGAAGCACGAGGGTCCCGCCCACATCCAGAGGAGCCCCGTTTCCGCCTCGTACCTCGAGATGAGAGATCCTTTCCCTGCTTGGTCGGGAAAGAATTCCTGGCATTCCCGTCGCATCTCAAGAGGAGGTCCTCTCCACAGGAAAGGCGAGAGGAACTCCAGGGTCGTGCCACCATTCGGAGAGTCCCCCAGATGTCTCAATCCATTCCAGAGGAACCTGTTTTCCCTGCACTGCCTCGACTTTCACGCTGAGGATCGACTCCCACCACGGTGGCACGTGGGACAGCCCTGTGGGAAAGCCTCGTGGGAAAGCCTTATGGGAAATCCTCGAGGGAAAGCCACAGATCCCATGATCGACGAGAAGGGAAGTGTGACACTGCTGCTACAGCTCGGGAGGAAAGCCCACGTGAATGCTCCCTCTCGAGACGAGGACTCACTACCCTGAGGAGACTCCAGAAGTACCCCAAGATCCATGTCAGCACTGGAGAGGAATCCTCAGGTTCCGGCCCCGACTCCACACAAGGTCTTGGGCCCCGGCATCGACGAGAGAGGAATACCGAGAGGCCCGCGAGCAACTCGCATGGAGACTGGCCTTTCCTGAGGCCACCAGAGCGAGTCCCTGAGGTCCCCGTCGTAAGTCGAGAGCACCTGCCGCAACTCGAGAAAATCCAGGAGGTTTTGCCCTCCAGGCGAGATGAGGCCCATTTCCGCTGAGGCTTCTCAAGGCTAATCACATCTAAACTCTGGAACTTCCAAAAGGTCCTTCACACCTTTGCTGCAACTCAAGAAGTTCCCGGACATCCCCGTCTCCACTCTAGAGGAAGCACGAGGGTCCCGCCCACATCCAGAGGAGCCCCGTTTCGCCTCATAGCTGGAGATGAGGGATCCTTTTGCTACTTGGTCCGGAAAGAATTCTGTGAGTCCCCGTCGCATCTCAAGGGGAGGCGCTCTCCACAGGAAAGGCGAGAGGAACTCCAGGGTCGTGCCACCATTCCCAGAGTACCCCAGATGTCTCAGTCCATTACAGAGGAACCTGTTTTCCCTGCACTGCCTCGACTTTCACGCCGAGGATCGTCTCCCACCACGGTGGCACGTGGGACAGCCCTGTGGAAAGCCTCGAGGGAAAGCCACAGTTCCCTTGATGCACGTGACGGGAATCGTGACACTGCTGCTACCGCTCTGCAGGGAAGCGCACGTGCATGCCTCCTTTCGAGATGAGGACTTACTCCCCTGGGGAGACTCCAGAAGCACCCCATGATCCATGTCAGCACTTTAGAGGAATCCTCAGGTTCCGGCCACTACTCCACACAAGGTCTTAGGCCCGGCATCGACGGGAAAGGAATCCCGAGAGGCTCCCGAGTAACTCGCATGGGGACTGGCCAGTCCTAAGGCGATAAGAGCAGGTCCCTTTCGTCACCGTGGTAAGACGAGAGCACCTGCTGCATCTCGAGAAAATCCAGGAGGTTCTGCCCTCCAGGCTAGATGAGGCCCATTTCCGCTGAGGCGTTGAGGTTAATCACATCTAACCTCTAGAAAGTCCAAAGGGTCCTTCACACCCTTTCTGCAACTCAAGAAGTTCCCCGACATACCCGTCTCCACTCGAGAGGAAGCAAGAGGGCCCCGCCCACATCCAGAGGAGCCCCGTTTCCGCCTCGTAGCTCGTGATGAGGGATCCTTTGGCTGCTTGTTCGGGAAAGAATTCTGGGCATTCCTGTCGCATCTCAAGAGGAGGTGCTCTCCACAGAAAAGGCGAGAACTCCAGCGTCGTGCCACCATTCCCAGAGACCCCCAGATGTCTCAGTCCATTCCAGAGGAACCTGTTTTCCTGCACTGCCTCGACTTTCACGCCAAGGCTCGACTCCCACCACGGTGGCACGTGGGACAGCCCTGTGGGAAAGCCTCGTTGCAAAACCTCGGGGGAAAGCCTCGAGGGAAAGCCACAGATCCCTTGATCCATGCGACGGGTGCATGACATTGCTGCTACCGCTCTGGTGGAAAGCGAACGTGCATGCCCCCATTCGAGACGAGGACTTACTCCCCTGGGGAGACTCCAGAAGTACCCTAAGATCCATGTCAGCACTGGAGAGGAATCCTCAGGTTCCGACCCCGACTCCACACAAGGTCTTAGGACCCGGCATCGAAGGGAGAGGACCACGAGAGGCCCCCGAGCAACTCGCATGGGGACTGTCCTTTCCTGAGGCCACCAGAGCGGGTCCCTTAGGTCACCGTCCTAAGACGAAAGGACCTGCGGCAACTCGAGAAAATCCAGGAGGTTTTGCCCTTCAGGCTAGATGAGGCCCATTTCCGCTGAGGCCTCACGAGGCTAATCACACCTAACCTCTGGAACTTCCAAAGGTCCTTCACACCCTTGCTGCAACTCAAGAAGTTCCCCGACATACCCGCCCTAACCCTAAAGGAAGCACGAGGGTCCCGCTCACATCCAGAGGAGCCCCGTTTCCGCCTCGTAGCTCGAGATGAGGGATCCTTTCTCTGCTTGGTCTGGAAAGAATTCCCGTGTCCAATCTCAAAAGGAGGAGCTCTCCACAGGAAAGGCGAGAGGAACTCCAGGGTCTTGTCACCATTCCCAGAGTCCCCCAGATGTCTCAGTCCATTCCAGAGGAACCTGTGTTCCCTGCACTGCCTCGACTTTCATGCCAAGGATCGACTCCCACCAAGGCGGCACGTGGGACAGCCCTGTGGGAAAGCCTCGTGGGAAAGCCTCGTGGGAAAGCCTAGACAGAAAGGCGCAGATCCCTTGATCGACGCTATGGGAAGCGTGACACTGCTGCACCCGCTTTGGAGGAAAGCGAAAGTGCATGCCCCCTCTTGAGAAGAGGACTTACTGCCCTGGGGAGGCTCCAGAAGTAGCCCAAGTTCCATGTCAGCACTGGAGAGGAATCCTCATGTTCCGGGCTCTACTCCACAGAAGGTCTTAGTCCCCGGCATCAAAGGGAGAGGAATCCCAGGAGACCCCCGAGCAACTCGAATGGGGACTGAGCAGTCCTGAGGCCACCAGAGCGGGCCCTATCGTCACCGTCGTAAGATGACAGCATCTGCCGGAACTCGAGAAAATCCAGGATATTTTGCCCTCCAGGCTAGATGAGGACCATTTCCGATGAGGCGTCTCGAGGCTAATCACATCTAACATCTGGAACTTCCAAAGGGTGCTTCACAACCTTGCTGCAACTCAAGAAGTTCCCCGACAACCCGTCTCCATTCTAGAGGAAGCACGAGGGTCACGCCCACATCCAGAGGAGCCCAGTTTTCACCTCTTAGCTCGAGATGAGGGATCCTTTCGCTGCTTGGTCGGGAAAGAATTCTGGGCATTCCTGGCGCATCTCAAGAGGAGGCGCTCTCCAGAGGAAAGGCGAGAGGAACTCCAGGGTCTTGTCTCCATTCCCAGAGTCCCACATATCTTTCAGTCCATTCCAGAGGAACCTGTTTTCCCTTCACTGCCTCAACTTTCATGCCGAGGATCGACTCCCACCACGGTGGCACGTGGGACAGCCCTGTGGGAAAGCCTCGAGGGAAAGCCACAGATCCCTTGATTGACGCGACGGGAAGCGTGACACTGCTGCTACGGCACTGGAGGAAAGCGCACGTGCATGCCCCCATTCGAGATGAGGACTTACTCCCATGGGGAGACTGCAGAAATAACCCAAGATCCATGTCAGCACTGCAGAGGAATCCTCAGGTTCTGGCCCCGACTCCACACAAGGACTTAGGCCCCGGCATCGAAGGGAGAGGAACCCCGAGAGGCGCCCGAGCAACTCGCATGGGGACTGGCCTTTCCTGAGGCCACCAGAGTGGGTCACTTAGGTCACCGTCGTAAGACGAAAGTACCTGCGGCAACACGAGAAAATCCAGGAGGTTTTGCCCTTCAGGCTAGATGAGGCCCATTTCCGCTGAGGCGTCACGAGGCTAATCACACTTAACCTGTGGAACTTCCAAAGGTCCTTCACACCCTTGCTGCAACTCAAGAAGTTCCCCGACATACCCGGCCTAACTCTCAAGGAAGCACGACGGTCCCGCCCACATCCAGAGGAGCCCCGTTTCCGCCTCGTAGCTCGAGATGAGGGATTCTTTCTCTGCTTGGTCTGGAAAGAATTCCCGGCGTACCTGTCGAATCTCAAAAGGAGGCACTCTCCACAGGAAAGGCGAGAGGAACTCCAGGGTCTTGTCACCATTCCCAGAGACCCCAGATGTCTCAGTCCATTCCAGAGGAACCTGTGTTACCTGCACTGCCTCGACTTTCATGCCGAGGATCGACTCCCACCAAGGTGGCACGTGGGACAGCCCTGTGGGAAAGCCTCGTGGGAAAGCCTCGTGGGAAAGCCTGGAGGGAAAGCCACAGATCCCTTGATCCACGCGCCGGGAAGCGCGACACTGCTGCTACCGCTCTGGAGGAAACCGCAGGTGCATGCCCCCATTCGAGACGAGGACTTACTCCCCTGAGGAGACTCCAGAAGTACCCCAAGAACCAAGTCAGCACTGGAGAGGAATCCTCAGGTTCCCGCCCCGACTCCACACAATGTCTTAGGCCCTGGCATCGAAGGGAGAAGAATCCCAGAGGCCCGCGAGCAACTCACTGGGGGACTGGCCAGTCCCGAGGCCACCAGAGCGGGTCCCTGAGGTCCCTGTCTTAAGTCGAGAGCACCTGCCACAACTCGAGAAAATCCAGGAGGTTTTGCCCTCCAGGCGAGATGAGGCCCATTTCCACTGAGGCTTCACGAGGCTAATCACACCTAACCTCTGGAACTTCCAAAAGGTCCTTCACACCCTTGCTGCAGCTCAAGAAGTTCCCCGACATACCCGTCTCCACTCGAGAGGAAGCACGAGGGTCCCGCCCACATCCAGAGGAGCCCCGTTTCCGCCTCTTAGCTGGAGATGAGGGATCCTTTCGCTGCTTTGTCGGGAAAGAATTCTGGACGTTCCCGTCACATCTCAAGAGGAGGCGTTCTCCACAGGAAGGCGAGAGGAACTCAAGGGTCGTGCCACCATCCCAGAGTCCCCCAGGTGTCTCAGTCCATTCCAGAGGAACCTGTTTTCCCTGACTTCCTCGACTATCATGGCGAGGATCGACTCCCACCACGATGGCACCTGGGACAGCCCTGTGGGAAAGCCTCGTGGGAAAGCATCGAGGGAAAGCCACAGATCTCTTGATCCACGCGATGGGAAGCGTGACACTGCTGCTACCGCTCTGGAGGAAAGCGCTCGTGCATGCCCCCATTCAAGATGAGGACTGACTCCCCTGGGGAGACTCCAGAAGTACCCCAAGATCCATGTCAGCACTGGAGAGGAATCCTCAGGTTCTGGGCCCGACTCCACAAAAGGTCTTAGGCCCAGGCATTGACGAGAAAGGAATCCAGGAGGCCCATGAGCATCGATTGGGGACTGGCCAAACCTGAGGCCACCAGAGCGGGTCCCTAAGGTAACCGTCGTAAGACGGGAGAACCTGCTGCAACTCGAGAAAATCCAGGAGGTTCTCCCCTCCAGGCTTGATGAGGCCCATTTCTGATGAGGCATCTCTAGGCTAATCACATCTAACCTCTGGAACTTCCAAAGGGTGCTTCACAACCTTGCTGCAACTCAAGAAGTTCCCTGACATACCCGGCTCCACTCTAGAGGAAGCACGAGTGTCCTGCAAACATCCAGAGGAGCCCCGTTTCCGCCTCGTAGCTCGAGATGAGGGATCCTTTCGCTGCTTGGTCGGGAAAGAATTCCCGGCGTTCCCGTCCCATCTCAACAGGAGGCCCTCTCCACAGGAAAGGCGAGAGGAACTCCAGTGTCGTGCCACCAATCCAAGAGTCCCCCAGAATTCTCAGTCCATTCCAGAGGAACCTGTTTTCCCTGCACTGCGTCGACTTTCACGCCGAGGATCGAATCACACCACGGTGGCAAGAGGGACAGCCCTGTGGGAAAGCCTCGTGGGAAAGCCTCGTGGGAAAGCCTCGAGGGAAAGCCACAGATCCCTTGATCCAGGCGATGGGAAGCGTGACACTACTGCTACAGCTCTGGAGGAAAGCGCACGTGCATGCCCCCATTCGAGACGAGGAGTTACTCCCCTGGGGAGACTCCAGAAGTACCCAAGAACCATGTGAGCACTGGAGAGGAATCCTCAGGTTCCGGACCTGACACCACTCAAGGTCAAAGGCCCCGTCATCAAAGGGAGAGGAATCCCGAGAGGCCCCCGAGCAACTCGCATGTGGACTGGCCTTTCCTGAGGCCACCAGAGCGGGTCCCTGAGGTCCCCGTTGTAAATCGAGAGCACCTGCCGCAACTCGAGAAAATCAAGGAGGTTTTAACCTCCCGGCGAGATGAGACCCATTTCCGCTGAGGCTTCTCAAAGCTAATCACACCTAACCTCTGGAACTTCCAAAAGGTCCTTCACACCCTTACTGCTACTCAAGAAGTTGCCTGACATACCCGTCTCCACTCTAGAGGAAGCACGAGGGTCCCGGGCATATGCAGAGGAGCCCCGTTTCCGCCTCGTAGCTCGAGATGAGGGACATTTCGCCTCTTTGTCGGGAAAGAGTTCCCGGCATTCCCCTCTCACCTCAAGAGGAGGCGCTCTCCACAGGAAAGGCGAGAGGAACTCCAGGGTCGTGCTACCATTCCAAGAGTCCCCCAGATGTCTCAGTCCATACCAGAGGAACCTGTTTTCCCTGCAATGAGTCGACTTTCACGCCGAGGATTGACTCCCACCACGGGGGCACGTGGGACAGCCCTGTGGGAAAGCGTCGTGCAAAAGCCTCGAGGGAAAGCCAAAGATCCCTTGATCCAGGCGTTGGGAAGCGTGACACAGCTGCTACCGCTCTGGAGGAAAGAGCACGTGCATGCCCCCATCCGAGACGAGGACTTACTCCCCTGGGGAGACTCGAGAAGTACCCCAAGATCCATGTCAGCACTGGAGAGGAATCCTCAGGTTCTGGCCCGGCCTCCACACAAGGTTTAAGGCCCCGGCATCGAAGGGAGAGGAATCCCAAAAGGCCCGCAAGCAACTCGCATGGGGACTGGCCTTTCCTGAGGCCACCAGAGCGGGTCCCATAGGTCACCATCGTAAGTGGAGAGCACCTGCCGCAACTCGTGAAAATCCAGGAGGTTCTCCCCTCCAGGCTAGATGAGGCCCATTTCCACTGAGGATTCTCGAGGCTAATCACACCTAACCTCTGGAACTTATTAAAGGTCCTTCAAAGCCCTGCTGCAACTCAAGAAGTTTCCCGACATACTCGTCTCCACTCGAGAGGAAGCACGAGGGTCCCGCCCACATCCAGAGGAGCCCCGTTTCCGCCTCGTAGCTCGAGATGAGGGATCCCTTCCCTGCTTGTTAGGGAAAAAATTCCCTGCGTTCCCGTCGCATCTCAAGAGGAGGCATTCTCCACAGGAAAGGCGAGAGGAATTCCAGGGTCCTGCCTCCATTCCAAGAGTCCCCCAGATGTCTCAGTCCATTCCAGAGGAACCTGTTTTCCCTGCACTGCATCGACTTCCACGCCGAGGATCGACGCACAGCACGGTGGCACGTGGGAAAGCGCTGTGGGTAAGACTCATGGAAAGCCTCGTGGGAAAGAGTCTAGGGAAAGCCACAGATCCCTTGATCCACCCTACAGGAAGCGTGACACTGTTGCTACAACTCGGGAGGAAAGCGCACGTGCATGCCCCCTCTCGAGACGAGGACTGACTCCCTGGGGGAGACTCCCGAAGTACCCCAAGACCAATGTCAGCACTGGAGAGGAATCCTCAGGTTCCGGCCATGACTACCAACAATGTCTTGGGCCCCAGCATGGACGGGAGAGGCATCCCGAGAGGCCCCCTACTAATTCGCATGGGGACTGGATTTCCTGAGGCCACCAGAGCGGGTCCCTAAGGTCCCCATCGTAAGTCGAGAGCACCTGCCGCAACTCGAGAAAATCCAGGAGGTTTTGCCCTCCAGGCGAGATGAGGCCCATTTCCGCTGAGGCTTCTCCAGGCTAATCACACCGAACCTCTGGAACTTCCAAAAGGACCTTCACACAGTTGCTGCAACACAAGAAGTTCCGCAACTACCCATCTCCACTCTAGAGGAAACACGATGGTCCCGCCCACATCGAGAGGAGCCCCGTTGCCGCATCGTAGTTCCCGATGAGGGATCCTTTCCCTGCTTGGTTGGGAAAGAATTCTGGGCGTTACAGTCGCATCTCAATAGGAGGCGCTCTCCATAGGAAAGGCGAGAGGAACTCCAGGGTCGTTCCACCATTCCCAGAGTCTTCTAGATGTCCCAGTACAGTCCAGAGGAAACTGTTTTCGACTCACACCACGGTGGCACGTGGGACGGCCCTGAGGGATAGCCTTGTGGGAAAGCCTCGTGGGAAAGCCTCATGGGAAATCCTCAGGGGAAAGACAAAGATCCCATGATCGACGCGACGGGAAGGGTGACACTGCTGCTACCGCTCTGGAGGAAAGCGCACGTGCATGCCTCCATTCGAGACGCGGACTTAGTCCCCTGGGGAGACTCCAGAAGTACCCCAAGATCCATGTCAGCACTGGAGAGGAATCCTCACGTTCCGGCCCCGACTCCACACAAGGTCTTAGGCCCCGGCATCGAAGTGAGAGGAATCCCGAGAGGCCTCCTAGTAACTCGCATGGGGACTGGCCTTTCCTGAGGCCACCAGAGGGGGTCCCTGAGGTCCCCGTCCTAAGTGGAGAGAACCTGCCAGAACTAGAGAAAATCCAGGAGGTTTTGACCTCCAGGCGAGATGAGGCCCAATTCCGCTGAGGCTTCTCGAGGCTAATCACACCAAACCTCTGGAACTTCCAAAAGGTCCTTCACACCCTTACTGCAACTCAAAAAGTTCCCCGACATACCCGTTCCTCTTCCCATTCTGCCATAATTGTGATGACATCTGCATATCTAAGTTTATTGCTATTTCTTCCGGGAATCTTGATTCCAGCTCACGTATCTTCCATCCCAGCATTTTTCATGATGTAGTCTGCATATAAGTTAATAAAACAGGGTGACAATATACAGCCTTGACATACTCCTTTTCCTTTTTGGAACCAGTCTGTTGTTCCATGTCCTGCTCTAACCTTCATACAGATTTCTCAAGAGGCAGGTTAGGTGGTCTAGTATTCCCTTCTCTTTCAGAATTGTGGCTAAAACAGCAGTATAAGGACCTTTCCGATGTCAGGCCAAGGAATTGTGTTTCCAGTCATTGAGCCACACCTGATCACTGAGCACAAATTCATGAATCTGTTCCTCAAGGGGGAATGATATTTTTTTTTACACAAACTTAGTTACCTGATTTATTACCTTACCTAATTGTTCCAGCTGCTGTGAAATCCCACCTGCTTACTTGTGGCAAATCTGCTAACACCTGCCTCATTGTGGGGTGGGGGGTTCTCCCATCGAAAATTTCATAAGGACAACAACTATGGGAACGTGCAGTTACCCGTAATATGAGTAAGTCTGCCAGAAGCAAGCCCATCCATGTACAGTCAGTCTCTATGATCCATTTTGAAAGAGTCTCTTGAAGAGTTTGGTTGTTTCTTTCCACCATTCCAGAACACAGGGGCCTATATGCTGTATGTAATTTCCACTGATATTTAGAGCTTCACATACCTGTTAATTAACGCGGCTACAAAGACAGGGCCATTGTCGGATTCTATACTGGTTGGAAACCCAAGTCTGTGAATTATTTCTCAAATCAGCGAGCTACTTCATTTTCTTTTTCAGATCAGGTAGTGAAGGCCTCTGCCCAACCAGAGAAGGTACCTACTATTCTAGTAAGTAATGATAACAGGTGACTGCCTTTGCTTCCCTGAAGGGACACTCGCTTTCCCTGCATCCTGAGAACTCCACGTCTCAGCCAGTTGGAAAAGCGCTTCTTGGAGGTCATTATTCAGGGGCAATTTCCCCTGGAGCCCAGGGCCATAGGGAGCGGCTCCACACTCCCAGGGAAAGGCAGAGCCACAGCCACACATCTGTCCCATCCCCTTTGCTCTGTAGGAGAGCTCTAGTGAGCCTAGGTCTGTCAGGAAAGTTCTTGGCTCCTATGGGGACACATTCTATGTGTGAAACTGCATACAGGACCGAGGGGCCACAGGGCGCCTGTTTCTCTCGGGGCCGGAGGGGTGGGGGGCCTGAAGCAGTGCGGCCCAGCAACAGCTTCCACATCCATCCAATTGCTCTTTTCTTACCTCTGATAGAACTAGCTTTGTTCCAGCCTTTGGCAATTTGGAGGCAAGCGGGCCCCACTTCCTCCCCAAGGAGGCATGGGACCTACTTTGAGTGGAAAGGCCCCTCACGGAGCTGAACCCAGGAAGGCACCCAGTCATGTCTGACACATTGCTGCATCCTGCTTCTTCATGAGCAATACCGCGGTGCTGCCTCTGGAATATCGGTCCTCTGAGCAGACCTGGAGGTCTCCCCTTGAAGAAGCTAACCAGTTTCTTCCAAATACAGGCTTGCAAACACACACTGGGTGGCTGCCTCTTCTTCCCTGAAGGACGATCACTTTCCCCGCATCCTGTGAACTCTGCATCCCAGCCTGCTGGAAAAGCGCTTCTTGGAGGTCATTTTTCAGGGACAATTTTCCCTGGAGCCCGGGGCTGTAGGCAGGGCCCCATGCTCGCTGGGAAAGGCAGAGTCACATCCACAGTCTGTTCTATCCCTTTTGCCCTGTAGGAGAGCTCTAGTGAGCCTAGGTCTGTCAGGAAAATTCTTGGCTCCTATGGGGACACACCCTGTGTGTTAACCTGCATATCGGACCTAGGGGCCACAGGGCGCCCGTTCCTCTCGGGGGGGACCCTGAAGTGGTGCGGCCCAACAACAGCCTGAACATGCATCCAATTGTTCTTTTCTTCCTTCTGATAGAGCTAGCTTTGCTTCTCACTTTGGCATTTCGGATGCCAGGGGCAGCCCCACCGCTGTTGTCCTGGGGTCTATTGGAGGTTCCAGCTCTATTGGACCCCAGCATGGCACCCGACCCCCTCAGACACACTCCCGCAGCCTCCTTCCCCATGGGCAGGACTGTTCTGACCTAGGAATGTGTTCCCAAGGCTCAGAAAATGCAGGGAGACACACGGCCCTGACTCTGGAACTGAGGCCGTTGGAGCAGGCCTGGAGGTCTGACGTCTGAGACGCAAACACTTGCTGCAAGATACAGGTGTGAAAACACACTCTCTGGGGCTGCCTTTCCTTCCTCCAAGGAAGATAGCTTTTCCAGTCTCCTCCGTGCTGAGTCATACAAGGCTGGAAAGGTCTGGCTTAGAGGGCATTTCTCAGCGGCAATGGCCCCTGAGGCCCTGCACCCAGGGAGGGATCCTACCCTCCCAGGGGAAGTCAAAGCAACCTCCAAACAGCTGTTCTATCATGTTTCCTCTGCAGGAGGGAGCTAGTGAGCCCAGGTCTGTCTGGAACGTTCTTGGATCCTGCGGGGAAATCATCCTGGGAGCCCACCTGGATACCAGTCGTAGGGGCTAACATTTGCATTTTTCTTCCTTGGAGCCCTAACGCAGTACAGCCTAGCAACTGCTTGAAAATCCATCCTGTTGCTGTTTTCTTCCCTCTGACAGAGCGAGCTTTGCTCCCCACTTTGGGATTTCAGAAGCAAGGTGGTGGCCTGCAACTCCTTGCCTGGGGTCCATTGGAGGTGCAAGGTGCCCTCGACCAGGTGACCCCAGCATGGCACCTGGCCCCCTCAGACACACTCCCGCAGCCTGCTTCCCCATGGGCAGGACTGCTCTCACCTAGGAATGTGTTTGCGAGGCCAGGAAACTGCAGGGAGACACAAGGCCCTGATTCTGGAATGGAGTCTGTTGGAGCAGGCCTGCAGGTCTTATGTCTAACAAGCCAAACACTTGCTGCAAGATACAGGCCTGAAAACACACTCTTGGGCTGCCTTTCCTTCCTCCAAGGAAGAGAGTTTTCTCAGCCTCCTGTGGGCTGAGAGTCACACAGGGCTGAAAAGCACTTACTGGGAGATGAGTTTTCATTGGCCATGGCCCCTGAGGCCCTGTGCTCAGGGAGGGCTCCCTCCCTCCCAGGGAAAGTCAAAGGAAGCTCCAAACGGCTGTTCAATCATGTTTCTGAGAGAGTCATTGCCAAGGCAGGTTTATAAGAAGTTCAAGGGTCCCCAAGGAGAGAGGGGTCTAGAATTCTCAAGGAGGAAGAAAGGACACACTTTTTTTTCCCTCTACATTCCTTAGGATTATATAACAATCATGCATCCTTCTTGAGGACGGTCTCTGGAAAAACCTTCTGGCTAATCCTGTTATCTTAAAATGTAAATTATGGGAGTAGGTCTAGTGAGTCTTTACAACCTCCACACATTCTTTTGTTCATTGTAATAACTTATTGGAGAGTATATAACTCCATTACTAACGCTAGCAAGGGGGTACGCTTTCTGCCCCTTGTGATGTCTCTGTCAGAAGCTTTCTCTATCTCCTTTCTACTTGAATAAAACTCGATTGCACAAAAGCTCTGAGCAATCAAGCCTCATCTTGGGCCCTGGATTGAATTCTTCTCCTCCATGAGCCAAGAATCCCAGCATCTTTTCGTGGTTCAGCAACAATATTTCATTTCCTCTGCAGGAGAGAGCTAGTGAGCTTAGGTCTGTCTGGAACATTCTTGGATCCTGTGGGGAAAATATCCTGTGCACACATCTGGATACTGGGCCTAGAGGCCAAAATTCGCATTTCTTTCCCGCGGAGCCCTCACGTGGTGTGACTTAGCAACCGCTTGAAAATCCATCCCATTGCCGTTTTCCTCCTTCTGACAGAGCTAGCTTTGTTCCCTGCTTTGGGATATCTCAACCGAGGGGCCGGTCCATAGCTACTCGCCTGGGGCCCATTGGATGTGCAAGGTGCCCTCGACTAGGTGACCCTAGCATGGCACTCAGCCCGCTCAGACACACTCCCGAGGCTTCTTTCTCACGGGAAGCACTGCTCCAACCTAGGAATGTGTCTGCAATGCTTGGAAAGTGCAGTGAGACACACAGCCCTGACTCTGGAATTGAGGCCCTCAGAGCAAGCCTGCAGCTCTGATGTCTGAGAAGCAAAACACTTGCTGCAAAGAGAGGCCTGAAAACACACTCTCTGTGGATGACTTTCCTTCTTCTAAGGAAGACAGTTTTCCCAGTCTCCTGCTTCCTGCATGTCACACAGCTGGAATGCGCTTGCTTGGATGTCGTGATTCAGTGGCAATGACCCCTGAGGCCCTTTGCCCAGGGAGGGCTCCCACACTCATAGGCAAATCAAAGCAACTTCCAAGTGAGTCAGCTCTTCACATCAAGTGGCCAAAGTATTGGAGTTTCAGGTTCAGTATTAGTCCTTCCAATGGATATTCAGACCTGATTTCCTTTAGGATGGAGTGGGTGCGTCTCCTTGTAGTCTAAGCGACCTACAAGCATCTTCTCCAACACCACAGTTCAAAAGCATCAAATTTTCAGCTGTCACTTTCTTTATAGTACATCTTTCATATCCATCCATGACATATGGAAAAACCATAGCCTTGACCGGATGGATCTTTGTTGGCAAAGCAACGTCTCGGCTTTTTAATATGCTGTCTAGTTTGGTCATCACTTTTCTTCCAAGTCATAAATATGTTTTAAGTTCATGGAGGCAGCCATCACCTGCAGTGATTTCCAAGCCCCAAAAATAGTCTGCTGCTGTTTCCAATGTTTTCCCATCTATTTGCCATGAAGTGATGAGACTGGATGCAATGATTTTAGTTTTCTGAATGCTGAGCTTTAAGCTAACTTTTTCACTCTCCTCTTTCACTTTCATCAGGAGACTCTTTAGCTCTTCTTCACTTTCTGCCATAAGGGTGGTGTCATCTGAATATCTGAGATTATTGATATTTCTCCCAGCAACCTTGATTCCAGCGTGTGCTTCCTCCAGCCCAGTGTTTCTCATGCTGTACTCTGCATATAAGTTAAATAAGCAGGGTGACAATATACAGCCTTGACATGTTCCTTTTCCTATTTAGAACCAGTCTGTTGTTCCATGTCCAGTTCGAACTGTTTCTTCCTGACCTGCATACAGGTTTCTCAAGAGACAGGTCAGGTGGTCTGGTATTCCCATCTCTTTCAGAATTTTTCCCAGTTTCTTGTGATCCACACAGTCAAAGGCTTTGGCATTGTCAATAAAGCAGAAATAGATTTTTTTTTTCTGGAACTCTCTTGCTTTTTCAATGAGCCAGTGGATGTTGGCAATTTGATCTCTGGTTTCTCTGCATTTTTTAAATCCCTCTTGAACATCTGGAAGTTCACAGTTCATGTGAACTTGGAGAATTTTGAACATTACTTTACTAGTGTGTGAGATGAGTGCAATTGTGCAGCTGCTTGAATATTCTTTGTCATTGCCTTTCTTTGGGATTGGAATGAAAACTGACCTAATGACTAGATGTTTTCAATTGCATATGCTGAAAGAACTGGCTGTGCAGTTCTGAAGAAAAAAAAATCATTTTAACCCATTTTCTCTGAAGTGCAAGGCATATCATGGCCATCCCTGAATCATAAAGTCACCTTTTCTTTATGTAGTCATAGTTTCATGCCTAAATTATAGGCCAACTCGTGCTCAACTTGACTCTGATGTCAGGGGCAGATCAACTGATAAAAAGCTTGGATTGTCCCTCTGGAGGAAAGTGAGATCTTGGTCCCACGAGAAGAATCTGAAGGGTTAAGGGAACTTGCAAGAGTGGGGAAAGCTTAGTCCATCCTACATGTACCAAAATCTTAAATAAGGCTTATTTACTTTACCGAAGTAAAAAAAAAAAAAAACAGATGATGAAAACAATTATAAATCAATGAAAGGTAGAGAAACTCATAGTCTGTGATCAAAAATTGCATTCTAAGAAAACTTTGTTCTCTTAACCTAGAGAGGAGACTAAATTGCATCTGGTACCAGCTTACCAGAAGACAAGCAAACAAACAAACAAATTATCAGTAAGCTTAAAAAAAGTATTTTCCATATATCTTGAAGTAGCAGTATTTCTGCAAAGGCATCAGTGTGAAACCATAGAGGACATGGTTAAAACCTGATGAAATAGAAATTGACAATGTCATCTGGTCACTGCTGCGACTTGAAATGCTTTAATATGATAACTAGAATTATAACTGACAGCATTTGACCAGGACATATCAGATTTTCACGGATGTCACATAATTTCTAGGATATCTATATTAGGAACTGAAGGAATCTTTGAACCTAGGAAAGAAAACAACAGTCTCAAAGGCCCTTGCTGAGTCATCTATCAGCAAGGAATGTCTTTGCAAGGATCGCAAAGTGAAGGGAAAATACACCGACCTGCCTCTGCAACTTCGGTCCTCTGAGCAGATCTGGAGGTCTCCCTTTGTATAAGCTAACCTGTTCCTTCCAAATAGAGGTTTGCAACACAAAACAAGTGGCCGCCTATTCTTCCCCGAAGGAGGCTCTCTTTCCCCACATCCTGCGAACTCCCTTTCCCAGCCTCCTGGAAAAGTGCTTCTTGCAGTTCCTTTCAGAAAATCCTATGGACAGAGAAGCCTGGTAGGCTGCAGTCCATGGGGTCGCTGAGGGTCGGACACGACTGAGCGACTGCACTTTCATTTTCACTTTCATGCATTGGAGAAGGCAATGGCAACCCACTTACTGTTCTTGCCTGGAGAATCCCAGGGACGGGGGAGCCTAGTGGGCTACCGTCTATGGCGTCGCACAGAGTCGAACACGACTGAAGCAACTTAGCAGCAGCAGCAGCAGCAGCAGCAGCAGCAGCAGCAGTTCCTTTCTTAGGGGCAGTTATCCCTGAGATTGGGACCTGGAAAGGCAGAGCCACCTCCACACACACATCTTTTCTGTCCCCTTTCCTCTGGAGGAGAGCTCTAGTGAGCCTAGGTCTGTCAGGAAAATTCTTGGCTTTGACGGGATCACACCCAGTGTGTGAACCTGCATACCCGACCTAGGGGCCACAGGGCACCTGTTTTGCTCGAGTGGGTCCTGGAGGGGTGCAGCATAGCAAGAGCTTAAAAATCCATCCAATTTGTCTTTCTTTTACCTCGGAGAGAACGAGTTTGCTCCACCTCCACCCTTTGGCAGTGTGGAGGGAAGAGGGCACAACCCTCTCCCAAAGGGGACATAGGGCCTACCAGGAGAGAAAGGCCCCTTGAGGAGCTGAGCCCAGGTAGGCAGCCAGTGATGTCAAGCACACTCCCGCTGCTTGCTTCTTCATGGGCACTCCGACAATCTGCTAGGAATGTCTTGGCAAGGATCTCAAAGGGAAGGGGAGATACATGGCCCTGTCTCTGGAACTTCAGTCCTCTGAGCAGATCTGGAGGTCTTGAGTTGTATAAGCAAACCTGTTCCTTCCAAATAGAGGCTTGCAAACACACCCCCGGTGGTTGCCTCTTCTTCCCCGAAGAAGTCTTTCTTTCCCCACATGCTGCGAACTCCCTGTCCCAACCTCCAAGATTAGCACTTCTTGCCATTCCTTTCTTAGAGGCAGTTATCCCTGAGCTTGGGGCTGTAGGGAGTAGCCCCACACTCATAGGGAAAGGCAAAGACTCCTCCATACATCTCCTCTATCCCCTTTGCTCTGGAGGAGAGCTTTAGTGAGCCTAGGTCTTTCAGGAAAATTGTTGGCTTGGACAGGATCTCACCCTGTTTGTGAACCTGCATACCCAACCGGGGGCCACAGAGCACCTGTTTCAGTAAAGTGGGCCCTGAAAGGGTGCAGCCTAGCAAGAGCTTGAAAATCCATTCAGTTGCTGTTTTTGTACCTCTGACAGAGCGAGCTTTGCTCCACCCTTTGGCAGTGTGAGAAAAGAGGCATGACACCCTCCCCAAGGGGACAAGTGGACTACTTCAAGAGGAAAGGCCCCTTGTGGAGTTGAGGCACACAGTCGTGTCAAACACACTCCCACTGCTTGCTTCTTCATGGGCACTCCCGCTATCAGCTAGGAATGTCTTTGCAGTGATCACAAAGGGAAGGGGAGATACACGGCCCTGCCTCTGGACCTCCGCTGCTCTGAGCAAATCTGGTCTCCCCTTGTTGGTCAAGTTCAAGTTCAAGGTCAAGGTCAAGTTCAAGGTCAAAGTCAAGTCCAAGGTCAAGGTCAAAGTCAAGGTCAAGGTCAAGTTTAAGTTTAAGGGCAAGGACAATGTAAGGGCAAGGACAAGGTAAGGCCAAGGACAAGGCCTAGGGAAGGCCAAGCCCAAGGCCAAGGGCAAGGGCAAGGGCAACGCCAAGGGTAAGGCCAAGGCCCAGGCCAGGGCCAAGGCCAAGGCCGACAAAGCGAAGCCCAAACCCCGTAACGCCTGACAGAAGGCAGAAGGCACTAGGCCCCTGTGCAGAGGAAGCCACTGAAGGCGGCAAGGCCACAGAGCTCCCCGATTCCGTTCCCACAGGAAGATGTAAGGATAAAGGGCCTCATCCCAGCACAGCACCCGCTCCCACCGGACCCCGCCCCCCGCAGACTCGTGGAAAAGCCTCGTGGGAAATCCTCAAGGGAAAGCCACTGATCCCATGATCGATGCGACCGGAAGCGTGACACTGCTGCTACAGCTCGAGAGGAAAGCGCACATGCATGCCACCTCTCGAGACGAGTACTGACTCCCCTGGGGAGAGTCCAGAAGTACCCCAAGTTCCATGTCAGCACTGGAAAGGAATCCTCAGGTTCCGGCCCCGACTCCACACAAGGTCTTTGGCCCTGGCATCGAAGGGAGAGGAATCCCAAAAGGCCCGCGAGCAACTCGCATGGGGACTGGCCAGTCCTGAGGACACCAGAGCGAGTCCCATAGGTCACCGTCATAAGACGAGAGCACCTGCCCCAACTCGAAAAAATCCAGGAGGTTCTCCACTCCAGGCTAGATGAGGCCCTTTTCCGCTGAGGCATCTCACTGATAATGACATCTAACCTCTGGAACTTCCAACAGGTACTTCACACCCTTGCTGTAACTGAATAAGAATCACGTGGGCCCCACGGGGAAATCACGTGGGCCCCACCCGGAAATCACGTGGGGCCCACCCGGAAATCACGTGGGGCCCACCCGGAAATCACGTGGGCCCCACCCGGAAATCACGTGGGGCCCACCCGGAAATCACGTGGGCCCCACCCGGAAATCACGTGGGCCCCACCCGGAAATCACGTGGGCCCCACCCGGAAATCACGTGGGCCCCACCCGGAAATCACGTGGGGCCCACGGGGAAATCACGTGGGCCCCACCCGGAAATCACGTGGGCCCCACGGGGAAATCACGTGGGCCCCACCCGGAAATCACGTGTGCCCCACCCGGAAATCACGTGGGCCCCACGGGGAAATCACGTGGGCCCCACCCGGAAATCACGTGGGCCCCACCCGGAAATCACGTGGGCCCCACCCGGAAATCACGTGGGCCCCACCCGGAAATCACGTGGGCCCCACCCGGAAATCACGTGGGCCCCACCCGGAAATCACGTGGGCCCCACGGGGAAATCACGTGGGCCCCACCCGGAAATCACGTGGGCCCCACCCGGAAATCACGTGGGCCCCACCCGGAAATCACGTGGGCCCCACCCGGAAATCACGTGGGCCCCACCCGGAAATCACGTGGGCCCCACCCGGAAATCACGTGGGGCCCACCCGGAAATCACGTGGGCCCCACGGGGAAATCACGTGGGCCCCACGGGGAAATCACGTGGGCCCCACCCGGAAATCACGTGGGCCCCACCCGGAAATCACGTGGGCCCCACCCGGAAATCACGTGGGCCCCACGGGGAAATCACGTGGGCCCCACCCGGAAATCACGTGGGCCCCACCCGGAAATCACATGGGCCCCACCCGGAAATCACGTGGGCCCCACCCGGAAATCACGTGGGCCCCACCCGGAAATCACGTGGGCCCAACCCGGAAATCACGTGGGGCCCACCCGGAAATCACGTGGGCCCCACCCGGAAATCACGTGGGCCCCACCCGGAAATCACGTGGGCCCCACCCGGAAATCACGTGGGCCCCACGGGGAAATCACGTGGGCCCCACCCGGAAATCACGTGGGCCCCACCCGGAAATCACGTGGGGCCCACCCGGAAATCACGTGGGCCCCACCCGGAAATCACGTGGGCCCCACCCGGAAATCACGTGGGCCCCACCCGGAAATCACGTGGGCCCCACCCGGAAATCACGTGGGCCCCACGGGGAAATCTCGTGGGCCCCACCCGGAAATCACGTGGGCCCCACCCGGAAATCACGTGGGCCCCACCCGGAAATCACGTGGGCCCCACCCGGAAATCACGTGGGCCCCACGGGGAAATCACGTGGGCCCCACGGGGAAATCACGTGGGCCCCACCCGGAAATCACGTGGGCCCCAGCCGGAAATCACGTGGGCCCCACGGGGAAATCACGTGGGCCCCACGGGGAAATCACGTGGGCCCCACCCGGAAATCACGTGGGCCCCACCCGGAAATCACGTGGGCCCCACCCGGAAATCACGTGGGCCCCACCCGGAAATCACGTGGGCCCCACCCGGAAATCACGTGGGCCCCACCCGGAAATCACGTGGGCCCCACACGGAAATCACGTGGGGCCCACCCGGAAATCACGTGGGCCCCACCCGGAAATCACGTGGGCCCCACCCGGAAATCACGTGGGCCCCACCCGGAAATCACGTGGGCCCCACGGGGAAATCACGTGGGCCCCACGGGGAAATCACGTGGGCACCACCCGGAAATCACGTGGGCCCCAGCCGGAAATCACGTGGGCCCCACCCGGAAATCACGTGGGCCCCACCCGGAAATCACGTGGGCCCCACCCGGAAATCACGTGGGCCCCACCCGGAAATCACGTGGGGCCCACCCGGAAATCACGTGGGCCCCACCCGGAAATCACGTGGGCCCCACCCGGAAATCACGTGGGCCCCACCCGGAAATCACGTGGGCCCCACCCGGAAATCACGTGGGCCCCACCCGGAAATCACGTGGGCCCGACCCGGAAATCACGGGGGCCCCACCCGGAAATCACGTGGGCCCCACCCGGAAATCACGTGGGCCCCACCCGGAAATCACGTGGGCCCCACCCGGAAATCACGTGGGCCCCACCCGGAAATCAAGTGGGCCCCACCCGGAAATCACGTGGGCCCCACCCGGAAATCACGTGGGCCCCACCCGGAAATCACGTGGGCCCCACCCGGAAATCACGTGGGCCCCAGCCGGAAATCACGTGGGCCCCACCCGGAAATCACGTGGGCCCCACCCGGAAATCACGTGGGCCCCACCCGGAAATCACGTGGGCCCCACCCGGAAATCACGTGGGCCCCACCCGGAAATCACGTGGGCCCCACGGGGAAATCACGTGGGCCCCACCCGGAAATCACGTGGGCCCCACCCGGAAATCACGTGGGCCCCACCCGGAAATCACGTGGGCCCCAGCAGGAAATCACGTGGGCCCCACGGGGAAATCACGTGGGCCCCACCCGGAAATCACGTGGGCCCCACCCGGAAATCACGTGGGCCCCACCCGGAAATCACGTGGGCCCCACCCGGAAATCACGTGGGCCCCACCCGGAAATCACGTGGGCCCCACCCGGAAATCACGTGGGCCCCACCCGGAAATCACGTGGGCCCCACCCGGAAATCACGTGGGCCCCACCCGGAAAACACGTGGGCCCCACCCGGAAATCACGTGGGGCCCACCCGGAAATCACGTGGGCCCCACCCGGAAATCACGTGGGCCCCACCCGGAAATCCCGTGGGCCCCAACCGGAAATCACGTGGGCCCCACGGGGAAATCACGTGGGCCCCACCTGGAAATCACGTGGACCCCACCCGGAAATCACGTGGGCCCCACCCGGAAATCACGTGGGCCCCACCCGGAAATCACGTGGGCCCCACGGGGAAATCATGTGGGCCCCACCCGGAAATCACGTGGGCCCCACCCGGAAATCACCTGGGCCCCACCCGGAAATCACGTGGGCCCCACCCGGAAATCACGTGGGCCCCACCCGGAAATCACGTGGGCCCCACCCGGAAATCACGTGGGCCCCACCCGGAAATCATGTGGGCCCCACCCGGAAATCACGTGGGCCCCAGCCGGAAATCACGTGGGCCCCAGCCGGAAATCACGTGGGCCCCACCCGGAAATCACGTGGGCCCCACGGGGAAATCACGTGGGCCCCACACGGAAATCACGTGGGCCCCACCCGGAAATCACGTGGAACCCACCCGGAAATCACGTGGGCCCCACCCGGAAATCACGTGGGCCCCACCCGGAAATCACGTGGGCCCCACCCGGAAATCACGTGGGCCCCACGGGGAAATCACGTGGGCCCCACCCGGAAATCACGTGGGCCCCACCCGGAAATCACGTGGGCCCCACCCGGAAATCACGTGGGCCCCACCCGGAAATCACGTGGGCCACACCCGGAAATCACGTGGGGCCCACCCGGAAATCACGTGGGCCCCACCCGGAAATCACGTGGGCCCCACCCGGAAATCACGTGGGCCCCACCCGGAAATCACGTGGGCCCCACCCGGAAAACACGTGGGCCCCACGGGGAAATCATGTGGGCCCCACCCGGAAATCACGTGGGCCCCACCCGGAAATCACGTGGGCCCCACCCGGAAATCACGTGGGCCCCACCCGGAAATCACGTGGGCCCCACCCGGAAATCATGTGGGCCCCACCCGGAAATCACGTGGGCCCCACCCGGTAATCACGTGGGGCCCACCCGGGAATCACGTGGGCCCCACGGGGAAATCACGTAGGCCCCACCCGGAAATCACGTGGGCCCCACGGGGAAATCACGTGGGCCCCACGGGGAAATTACGTGGGCCCCACCCGGAAATCACGTGGGCCCCACCCGGAAATCACGTGGGCCCCACCCGGAAATCACGTGGGCCCCACCCGGAAATCACGTGGGCCCCACCCGGAAATCACGTGGGCCCCACCCGGAAATCACGTGGGCCCCACCCGGAAATCACGTGGGCCCCAGCCGGAAATCACGTGGGCCCCACGGGGAAATCACGTGGGCCCCACGGGGAAATCACGTGGGCCCCACCCGGAAATCACGTGGGCCCCACCCGGAAATCACGTGGGCCCCACCCGGAAATCACGTGGGCCCCACCCGGAAATCACGTGGGCCCCACCCGGAAATCACGTGGGCCCCACCCGGAAATCACGTGGGGCCCACCCGGAAATCACGTGGGCCCCACCCGGAAATCACGTGGGCCCCACCCGGAAATCACGTGGGCCCCACCCGGAAATCACGTGGGCCCCACCCGGAAATCACGTGGGCCCCACCCGGAAATCACGTGGGCCCCACCCGGAAATCACGTGGGCCCCACGGGGAAATCACGTGGGCCCCACGGGGAAATCACGTGGGCCCCACCCGGAAATCACGTGGGCCCCACCCGGAAATCACGTGGGCCCCACCCGGAAATCACGTGGGCCCCACCCGGAAATCACGTGGGCCCCACCCGGAAATCACGTGGGCCCCACCCGGAAATCACGTGGGCCCCACCCGGAAATCACGTGGGCCCCACACGGAAATCACGTGGGGCCCAACCGGAAATCACGTGGGCCCCACCCGGAAATCACGTGGGCCCCACCCGGAAATCACGTGGGCCCCACCCGGAAATCACGTGGGCCCCATGGGGAAATCACGTGGGCCCCATGGGGAAATCACGTGGGCCCCACCCGGAAATCACGTGGGGCCCACCCGGAAATCACGTGGGCCCCACCCGGAAATCACGTGGGCCCCACCCGGAAATCACGTGGGCCACACCCGGAAATCACGTGGGCCCCACCCGGAAATCACGTGGGCCCCACCCGGAAATCACGTGGGCCACACCCGGAAATCACGTGGGGCCCACCCGGAAATCACGTGGGCCCCACGGGGAAATCACGTGGGCCCCACCCGGAAATCACGTGGGCCCCACCCGGAAATCACGTGGGCCCCACCCGGAAAACACGTGGGCCCCACGGGGAAATCATGTGGGCCCCACCCGGAAATCACGTGGGCCCCACCCGGAAATCACGTGGGCCCCACCCGGAAATCACGTGGGCCCCACCCGGAAATCACGTGGGCCCCACCCGGAAATCACGTGGGCCCCACCCGGAAATCACGTGGGCCCCACCCGGTAATCACGTGGGGCCCACCCGGAAATCACGTGGGCCCCACGGGGAAATCACGTGGGCCCCACCCGGAAATCACGTGGGCCCCACCCGGAAATCACGTGGGCCCCACGGGGAAATCACGTGGGCCCAACGGGGAAATCACGTGGGCCCCACGGGGAAATCACGTGGGCCCCACCCTGAAATCACGTGGGCCCCACCCGGAAATCACGTGGGCCCCACGGGGAAATCACGTGGGCCCCACGGGGAAATCACGTGGGCCCCACCCGGAAATCACGTGGGCCCCACCCGGAAATCACGTGGGCCCCACGGGGAAATTACGTGGGCCCCACGGGGAAATCACGTGGTCCCCACCCGGAAATCACGTGGGCCCCAGCCGGAAATCACGTGGGCCCCACGGGGAAATCACGTGGGCCCCACCCGGAAATCACGTGGGCCCCACCCGGAAATCACGTGGGCCCCACCCGGAAATCACGTGGGCCCCACCCGGAAATCACGTGGGCCCCACCCGGAAATCACGTGGGGAGCACCCGGAAATCACGTGGGCCCCACCCGGAAATCACGTGGGCCCCACCCGGAAATCACGTGGGCCCCAGCCGGAAATCACGTGGGCCCCACGGGGAAATCACGTGGGCCCCACGGGGAAATCACGTGGGCCCCACGGGGAAATCACGTGGGCCCCACCCGGAAATCACGTGGGCCCCACCCGGAAATCACGTGGGCCCCACCCGGAAATCACGTGGGCCCCACCCGGAAATCACGTGGGCCCCACACGGAAATCACGTGGGGCCCACCCGGAAATCACGTGGGCCCCACCCGGAAATCACGTGGGCCCCACCCGGAAATCACGTGGGCCCCACCCGGAAATCACGTGGGCCCCACCCGGAAATCACGTGGGCCCCACCCGGAAATCACGTGGGCCCCACCCGGAAATCACGTGGGCCCCACCCGGAAATCACGTGGGCCCCAGCCGGAAATCACGTGGGCCCCACGGGGAAATCACGTGGGCCCCACGGGGAAATCACGTGGGCCCCACCCGGAAATCACGTGGGCCCCACCCGGAAATCACGTGGGCCCCACCCGGAAATCACGTGGGCCCCACCCGGAAATCACGTGGGCCCCACCCGGAAATCACGTGGGCCCCACCCGGAAATCACGTGGGCCCCACCCGGAAATCACGTGGGCCCCACACGGAAATCACGTGGGGCCCAACCGGAAATCACGTGGGCCCCACCCGGAAATCACGTGGGCCCCACCCGGAAATCACGTGGGCCCCACCCGGAAATCACGTGGGCCCCATGGGGAAATCACGTGGGCCCCATGGGGAAATCACGTGGGCCCCACCCGGAAATCACGTGGGGCCCACCCGGAAATCACGTGGGCCCCACGGGGAAATCACGTGGGCCCCACGGGGAAATCACGTGGGCACCACCCGGAAATCACGTGGGCCCCAGCCGGAAATCACGTGGGCCCCACCCGGAAATCACGTGGGCCCCACCCGGAAATCACGTGGGCCCCACCCGGAAATCACGTGGGCCCCACATGGAAATCACGTGGGGCCCACCCGGAAATCACGTGGGCCCCACCCGGAAATCACGTGGGCCCCACCCGGAAATCACGTGGGCCCCACCGGGAAATCACGTGGGCCCCACCCGGAAATCACGTGGGCCCCACCCGGAAATCACGTGGGCCCCACGGGGAAATCACGTGGGCCCCACCGGGAAATCACGTGGGCCCCACCCGGAAATCACGTGGGCCCCACCCGGAAATCACGTGGGCCCCACGGGGAAATCACGTGGGCCCCACGGGGAAATCACGTGGGCCCCACCCGGAAATCACGTGGGCCCCACCCGGAAATCACGTGGGGCCCACCCGGAAATCACGTGGGCCCCACCCGGAAATCACGTGGGCCCCACCCGGAAATCACGTGGGCCCCACCCGGAAATCACGTGGGCCCCACCCGGAAATCACGTGGGCCCCACCCGGAAATCACGTGGGCCCCACCCGGAAATCACGTGGGCCCCACGGGGAAATCACGTGGGCCCCACGGGGAAATCACGTGGGCCCCACCCGGAAATCACGTGGGCCCCACCCGGAAATCACGTGGGCCCCACCCGGAAATCACGTGGGCCCCACCCGGAAATCACGTGGGCCCCACCCGGAAATCACGTGGGCCCCACCCGGAAATCACGTGGGCCCCACCCGGAAATCACGTGGGCCCCACACGGAAATCACGTGGGGCCCAACCGGAAATCACGTGGGCCCCACCCGGAAATCACGTGGGCCCCACCCGGAAATCACGTGGGCCCCACCCGGAAATCACGTGGGCCCCATGGGGAAATCACGTGGGCCCCATGGGGAAATCACGTGGGCCCCACCCGGAAATCACGTGGGGCCCACCCGGAAATCACGTGGGCCCCACCCGGAAATCACGTGGGCCCCACCCGGAAATCACGTGGGCCACACCCGGAAATCACGTGGGCCCCACCCGGAAATCACGTGGGCCCCACCCGGAAATCACGTGGGCCACACCCGGAAATCACGTGGGGCCCACCCGGAAATCACGTGGGCCCCACGGGGAAATCACGTGGGCCCCACCCGGAAATCACGTGGGCCCCACCCGGAAATCACGTGGGCCCCACCCGGAAAACACGTGGGCCCCACGGGGAAATCATGTGGGCCCCACCCGGAAATCACGTGGGCCCCACCCGGAAATCACGTGGGCCCCACCCGGAAATCACGTGGGCCCCACCCGGAAATCACGTGGGCCCCACCCGGAAATCACGTGGGCCCCACCCGGAAATCACGTGGGCCCCACCCGGTAATCACGTGGGGCCCACCCGGAAATCACGTGGGCCCCACGGGGAAATCACGTGGGCCCCACCCGGAAATCACGTGGGCCCCACCCGGAAATCACGTGGGCCCCACGGGGAAATCACGTGGGCCCAACGGGGAAATCACGTGGGCCCCACGGGGAAATCACGTGGGCCCCACCCTGAAATCACGTGGGCCCCACCCGGAAATCACGTGGGCCCCACGGGGAAATCACGTGGGCCCCACGGGGAAATCACGTGGGCCCCACCCGGAAATCACGTGGGCCCCACCCGGAAATCACGTGGGCCCCACGGGGAAATTACGTGGGCCCCACGGGGAAATCACGTGGTCCCCACCCGGAAATCACGTGGGCCCCAGCCGGAAATCACGTGGGCCCCACGGGGAAATCACGTGGGCCCCACCCGGAAATCACGTGGGCCCCACCCGGAAATCACGTGGGCCCCACCCGGAAATCACGTGGGCCCCACCCGGAAATCACGTGGGCCCTACCCGGAAATCACGTGGGGCCCACCCGGAAATCACGTGGGCCCCACCCGGAAATCACGTGGGCCCCACCCGGAAATCACGTGGGCCCCAGCCGGAAATCACGTGGGCCCCACGGGGAAATCACGTGGGCCCCACGGGGAAATCACGTGGGCCCCACGGGGAAATCACGTGGGCCCCACCCGGAAATCACGTGGGCCCCACCCGGAAATCACGTGGGCCCCACCCGGAAATCACGTGGGCCCCACCCGGAAATCACGTGGGCCCCACCCGGAAATCACGTGGGCCCCACACGGAAATCACGTGGGGCCCACCCGGAAATCACGTGGGCCCCACCCGGAAATCACGTGGGCCCCACCCGGAAATCACGTGGGCCCCACCCGGAAATCACGTGGGCCCCACCCGGAAATCACGTGGGCCCCACCCGGAAATCACGTGGGCCCCACCCGGAAATCACGTGGGCCCCACCCGGAAATCACGTGGGCCCCAGCCGGAAATCACGTGGGCCCCACGGGGAAATCACGTGGGCCCCACGGGGAAATCACGTGGGCCCCACCCGGAAATCACGTGGGCCCCACCCGGAAATCACGTGGGCCCCACCCGGAAATCACGTGGGCCCCACCCGGAAATCACGTGGGCCCCACCCGGAAATCACGTGGGCCCCACCCGGAAATCACGTGGGCCCCACCCGGAAATCACGTGGGCCCCACACGGAAATCACGTGGGGCCCAAACGGAAATCACGTGGGCCCCACCCGGAAATCACGTGGGCCCCACCCGGAAATCACGTGGGCCCCACCCGGAAATCACGTGGGCCCCATGGGGAAATCACGTGGGCCCCATGGGGAAATCACGTGGGCCCCACCCGGAAATCACGTGGGGCCCACCCGGAAATCACGTGGGCCCCACGGGGAAATCACGTGGGCCCCACGGGGAAATCACGTGGGCACCACCCGGAAATCACGTGGGCCCCAGCCGGAAATCACGTGGGCCCCACCCGGAAATCACGTGGGCCCCACCCGGAAATCACGTGGGCCCCACCCGGAAATCACGTGGGCCCCACATGGAAATCACGTGGGGCCCACCCGGAAATCACGTGGGCCCCACCCGGAAATCACGTGGGCCCCACCCGGAAATCACGTGGGCCCCACCGGGAAATCACGTGGGCCCCACCCGGAAATCACGTGGGCCCCACCCGGAAATCACGTGGGCCCCACGGGGAAATCACGTGGGCCCCACCGGGAAATCACGTGGGCCCCACCCGGAAATCACGTGGGCCCCACCCGGAAATCACGTGGGCCCCACGGGGAAATCACGTGGGCCCCACGGGGAAATCACGTGGGCCCCACCCGGAAATCACGTGGGCCCCACCCGGAAATCACGTGGGCCCCACCCGGAAATCACGTGGGCCCCACGGGGAAATCACGTGGGCCCCACCCGGAAATCACGTGGGCCCCACCCGGAAATCACGTGGGCCCCACCCGGAAATCACGTGGGCCCCACCCGGAAATCACGTGGGCCCCACCCGGAAATCACGTGGGCCCCACCCGGAAATCACGTGGGCCCCAGCCGGAAATCACGTGGGCCCCACCCGGAAATCACGTGGGCCCCACCCGGAAATCACGTGGGCCCCACCCGGAAATCACGTGGGCCCCACCCGGAAATCACGTGGGCCCCACCGGGAAATCACGTGGGACCCACCCGGAAATCACGTGGGCCCCACGGGGAAATCACGTGGGCCCCACGGGGAAATCACGTGGGCCCCACCCGGAAATCACGTGGGCCCCACCCGGAAATCACGTGGGCCCCACGGGGAAATCACGTGGGCCCAACGGGGAAATCACGTGGGCCCCACGGGGAAATCACGTGGGCCCCACCCTGAAATCACGTGGGCCCCACCCGGAAATCACGTGGGCCCCACGGGGAAATCACGTGGGCCCCACGGGGAAATCACGTGGGCCCCACCCGGAAATCACGTGGGCCCCACCCGGAAATCACGTGGGCCCCACGGGGAAATTACGTGGGCCCCACGGGGAAATCACGTGGTCCCCACCCGGAAATCACGTGGGCCCCAGCCGGAAATCACGTGGGCCCCACGGGGAAATCACGTGGGCCCCACCCGGAAATCACGTGGGCCCCACCCGGAAATCACGTGGGCCCCACCCGGAAATCACGTGGGCCCCACCCGGAAATCACGTGGGCCCCACCCGGAAATCACGTGGGGCCCACCCGGAAATCACGTGGGCCCCACCCGGAAATCACGTGGGCCCCACCCGGAAATCACGTGGGCCCCAGCCGGAAATCACGTGGGCCCCACGGGGAAATCACGTGGGCCCCACGGGGAAATCACGTGGGCCCCACGGGGAAATCACGTGGGCCCCACCCGGAAATCACGTGGGCCCCACCCGGAAATCACGTGGGCCCCACCCGGAAATCACGTGGGCCCCACCCGGAAATCACGTGGGCCCCACACGGAAATCACGTGGGGCCCACCCGGAAATCACGTGGGCCCCACCCGGAAATCACGTGGGCCCCACCCGGAAATCACGTGGGCCCCACCCGGAAATCACGTGGGCCCCACCCGGAAATCACGTGGGCCCCACCCGGAAATCACGTGGGCCCCACCCGGAAATCACGTGGGCCCCACCCGGAAATCACGTGGGCCCCAGCCGGAAATCACGTGGGCCCCACGGGGAAATCACGTGGGCCCCACGGGGAAATCACGTGGGCCCCACCCGGAAATCACGTGGGCCCCACCCGGAAATCACGTGGGCCCCACCCGGAAATCACGTGGGCCCCACCCGGAAATCACGTGGGCCCCACCCGGAAATCACGTGGGCCCCACCCGGAAATCACGTGGGCCCCACCCGGAAATCACGTGGGCCCCACACGGAAATCACGTGGGGCCCAACCGGAAATCACGTGGGCCCCACCCGGAAATCACGTGGGCCCCACCCGGAAATCACGTGGGCCCCACCCGGAAATCACGTGGGCCCCATGGGGAAATCACGTGGGCCCCATGGGGAAATCACGTGGGCCCCACCCGGAAATCACGTGGGGCCCACCCGGAAATCACGTGGGCCCCACGGGGAAATCACGTGGGCCCCACGGGGAAATCACGTGGGCACCACCCGGAAATCACGTGGGCCCCAGCCGGAAATCACGTGGGCCCCACCCGGAAATCACGTGGGCCCCACCCGGAAATCACGTGGGCCCCACCCGGAAATCACGTGGGCCCCACATGGAAATCACGTGGGGCCCACCCGGAAATCACGTGGGCCCCACCCGGAAATCACGTGGGCCCCACCCGGAAATCACGTGGGCCCCACCGGGAAATCACGTGGGCCCCACCCGGAAATCACGTGGGCCCCACCCGGAAATCACGTGGGCCCCACGGGGAAATCACGTGGGCCCCACCGGGAAATCACGTGGGCCCCACCCGGAAATCACGTGGGCCCCACCCGGAAATCACGTGGGCCCCACGGGGAAATCACGTGGGCCCCACGGGGAAATCACGTGGGCCCCACCCGGAAATCACGTGGGCCCCACCCGGAAATCACGTGGGGCCCACCCGGAAATCACGTGGGCCCCACCCGGAAATCACGTGGGCCCCACCCGGAAATCACGTGGGCCCCACCCGGAAATCACGTGGGCCCCACCCGGAAATCACGTGGGCCCCACCCGGAAATCACGTGGGCCCCACCCGGAAATCACGTGGGCCCCACGGGGAAATCACGTGGGCCCCACGGGGAAATCACGTGGGCCCCACCCGGAAATCACGTGGGCCCCACCCGGAAATCACGTGGGCCCCACCCGGAAATCACGTGGGCCCCACCCGGAAATCACGTGGGCCCCACCCGGAAATCACGTGGGCCCCACCCGGAAATCACGTGGGCCCCACCCGGAAATCACGTGGGCCCCACACGGAAATCACGTGGGGCCCAACCGGAAATCACGTGGGCCCCACCCGGAAATCACGTGGGCCCCACCCGGAAATCACGTGGGCCCCACCCGGAAATCACGTGGGCCCCATGGGGAAATCACGTGGGCCCCATGGGGAAATCACGTGGGCCCCACCCGGAAATCACGTGGGGCCCACCCGGAAATCACGTGGGCCCCACCCGGAAATCACGTGGGCCCCACCCGGAAATCACGTGGGCCACACCCGGAAATCACGTGGGCCCCACCCGGAAATCACGTGGGCCCCACCCGGAAATCACGTGGGCCACACCCGGAAATCACGTGGGGCCCACCCGGAAATCACGTGGGCCCCACGGGGAAATCACGTGGGCCCCACCCGGAAATCACGTGGGCCCCACCCGGAAATCACGTGGGCCCCACCCGGAAAACACGTGGGCCCCACGGGGAAATCATGTGGGCCCCACCCGGAAATCACGTGGGCCCCACCCGGAAATCACGTGGGCCCCACCCGGAAATCACGTGGGCCCCACCCGGAAATCACGTGGGCCCCACCCGGAAATCACGTGGGCCCCACCCGGAAATCACGTGGGCCCCACCCGGTAATCACGTGGGGCCCACCCGGAAATCACGTGGGCCCCACGGGGAAATCACGTGGGCCCCACCCGGAAATCACGTGGGCCCCACCCGGAAATCACGTGGGCCCCACGGGGAAATCACGTGGGCCCAACGGGGAAATCACGTGGGCCCCACGGGGAAATCACGTGGGCCCCACCCTGAAATCACGTGGGCCCCACCCGGAAATCACGTGGGCCCCACGGGGAAATCACGTGGGCCCCACGGGGAAATCACGTGGGCCCCACCCGGAAATCACGTGGGCCCCACCCGGAAATCACGTGGGCCCCACGGGGAAATTACGTGGGCCCCACGGGGAAATCACGTGGTCCCCACCCGGAAATCACGTGGGCCCCAGCCGGAAATCACGTGGGCCCCACGGGGAAATCACGTGGGCCCCACCCGGAAATCACGTGGGCCCCACCCGGAAATCACGTGGGCCCCACCCGGAAATCACGTGGGCCCCACCCGGAAATCACGTGGGCCCTACCCGGAAATCACGTGGGGCCCACCCGGAAATCACGTGGGCCCCACCCGGAAATCACGTGGGCCCCACCCGGAAATCACGTGGGCCCCAGCCGGAAATCACGTGGGCCCCACGGGGAAATCACGTGGGCCCCACGGGGAAATCACGTGGGCCCCACGGGGAAATCACGTGGGCCCCACCCGGAAATCACGTGGGCCCCACCCGGAAATCACGTGGGCCCCACCCGGAAATCACGTGGGCCCCACCCGGAAATCACGTGGGCCCCACCCGGAAATCACGTGGGCCCCACACGGAAATCACGTGGGGCCCACCCGGAAATCACGTGGGCCCCACCCGGAAATCACGTGGGCCCCACCCGGAAATCACGTGGGCCCCACCCGGAAATCACGTGGGCCCCACCCGGAAATCACGTGGGCCCCACCCGGAAATCACGTGGGCCCCACCCGGAAATCACGTGGGCCCCACCCGGAAATCACGTGGGCCCCAGCCGGAAATCACGTGGGCCCCACGGGGAAATCACGTGGGCCCCACGGGGAAATCACGTGGGCCCCACCCGGAAATCACGTGGGCCCCACCCGGAAATCACGTGGGCCCCACCCGGAAATCACGTGGGCCCCACCCGGAAATCACGTGGGCCCCACCCGGAAATCACGTGGGCCCCACCCGGAAATCACGTGGGCCCCACCCGGAAATCACGTGGGCCCCACACGGAAATCACGTGGGGCCCAAACGGAAATCACGTGGGCCCCACCCGGAAATCACGTGGGCCCCACCCGGAAATCACGTGGGCCCCACCCGGAAATCACGTGGGCCCCATGGGGAAATCACGTGGGCCCCATGGGGAAATCACGTGGGCCCCACCCGGAAATCACGTGGGGCCCACCCGGAAATCACGTGGGCCCCACGGGGAAATCACGTGGGCCCCACGGGGAAATCACGTGGGCACCACCCGGAAATCACGTGGGCCCCAGCCGGAAATCACGTGGGCCCCACCCGGAAATCACGTGGGCCCCACCCGGAAATCACGTGGGCCCCACCCGGAAATCACGTGGGCCCCACATGGAAATCACGTGGGGCCCACCCGGAAATCACGTGGGCCCCACCCGGAAATCACGTGGGCCCCACCCGGAAATCACGTGGGCCCCACCGGGAAATCACGTGGGCCCCACCCGGAAATCACGTGGGCCCCACCCGGAAATCACGTGGGCCCCACGGGGAAATCACGTGGGCCCCACCGGGAAATCACGTGGGCCCCACCCGGAAATCACGTGGGCCCCACCCGGAAATCACGTGGGCCCCACGGGGAAATCACGTGGGCCCCACGGGGAAATCACGTGGGCCCCACCCGGAAATCACGTGGGCCCCACCCGGAAATCACGTGGGCCCCACCCGGAAATCACGTGGGCCCCACGGGGAAATCACGTGGGCCCCACCCGGAAATCACGTGGGCCCCACCCGGAAATCACGTGGGCCCCACCCGGAAATCACGTGGGCCCCACCCGGAAATCACGTGGGCCCCACCCGGAAATCACGTGGGCCCCACCCGGAAATCACGTGGGCCCCAGCCGGAAATCACGTGGGCCCCACCCGGAAATCACGTGGGCCCCACCCGGAAATCACGTGGGCCCCACCCGGAAATCACGTGGGCCCCACCCGGAAATCACGTGGGCCCCACCGGGAAATCACGTGGGACCCACCCGGAAATCACGTGGGCCCCACCCGGAAATCACGTGGGCCCCACCCGGAAATCACGTGGGCCCCACCCGGAAATCACGTGGGCCCCAGCCGGAAATCACGTGGGCCCCACCCGGAAATCACGTGGACCCCACCCGGAAATCACGTGGGCCACAGCCGGAAATCACGTGGGCCCCAACCGGAAATCACGTGGGCCCCACCCGGAAATCACGTGGGCCCCACCCGGAAATCACGTGGGCCCCACCCGGAAATCACGTGGGCCCCACGGGGAAATCACGTGGGCCTCACGGGGAAATCACGTGGGCCCCACCCGGAAATCACGTGGGCCCCACGGGGAAATCACGTGGGCCCCACCCGGAAATCACGTGGACCCCACCCGGAAATCACGTGGGGCCCACCCGGAAATCACGTGGGCCCCACTCGGAAATCACGTGGGCCCCACCCGGAAATCACGTGGGCCCCACCCGGAAATCACGTGGGCCCCACCGGGAAATCACGTGGGCCCCACCCGGAAATCACGTGGACCCCACCCGGAAATCACGTGGGCCCCACCCGGAAATCACGTGGGCCCCACCCGGAAATCACGTGGGCCCCACCCGGAAATCACGTGGGCCCCACCCGGAAATCACGTGGGCCCCACCCGGAAATCACGTGGGCCCCACCCGGAAATCACGAGGGCCCCACCCGGAAATCACGTGGGCCCCACCGGGAAATCACGTGGGCCACACCTGGAAATCACGTGGACCCCACCCGGAAATCACGTGGGCCCCACCCGGAAATCACGTGGGCCCCACCCGGAAATCACGTGGGCCCCACCCGGAAATAACGTGGGCCCCACGGGGAAATCACGTGGGCCCCACCCGGAAATCACGTGGGCCCCACCCGGAAATCACGTGGGCCCCACCCGGAAATCACGTGGGCCCCACCCGGAAATCACGTGGGCCACACCCGGAAATCACGTGGGGCCCACCCGGAAATCACGTGGGCCCCACGGGGAAATCACGTGGGCCCCACGGGGAAATCACGTGGGCCCCACCCGGAAATCACGTGGGCCCCACCCGGTAATCACGTGGGGCCCACCCGGAAATCACGTGGGCCCCACGGGGAAATCACGTGGGCCCCACCCGGAAATCACGTGGGCCCCACCCGGAAATCACGTGGGCCCCACGGGGAAATCACGTGGGCCCAACGGGGAAATCACGTGGGCCCCACGGGGAAATCACGTGGGCCCCACCCTGAAATCACGTGGGCCCCACCCGGAAATCACGTGGGCCCCACGGGGAAATCACGTGGGCCCCACGGGGAAATCACGTGGGCCCCACCCGGAAATCACGTGGGCCCCACCCGGAAATCACGTGGGCCCCACGGGGAAATCACGTGGGCCCCACGGGGAAATCACGTGGTCCCCACCCGGAAATCACGTGGGCCCCAGCCGGAAATCACGTGGGCCCCACGAGGAAATCACGTGGGCCCCACCCGGAAATCACGTGGGCCCCACCCGGAAATCACGTGGGCCCCACCCGGAAATCACGTGGGCCCCACCCGGAAATCACGTGGGCCCCACCCGGAAATCACGTGGGCCCACCCGGAAATCACGTGGGCCCCACCCGGAAATCACGTGGGCCCCACCCGGAAATCACGTGGGCCCCACACGGAAATCACGTGGGGCCCACCCGGAAATCACGTGGGCCCCACGGGGAAATCACGTGGGCCCCACCCGGAAATCACGTGGGCCCCACCCGGAAATCACGTGGGCCCCACCCGGAAATCACGTGGGCCCCACCCGGAAATCACGTGGGCCCCACGGGGAAATCACGTGGGCCCCACGGGGAAATCACGTGGGCCCCACGCGGAAATCACGTGGGCCCCACCCGGAAATCACGTGGGCCCCACCCGGAAATCACGTGGGCCCCACCCGGAAATCACGTGGGCCCCACCCGGAAATCACGTGGCCCCACCCGGAAATCACGTGGGCCCCACCCGGAAATCACGTGGGCCCCAGCCGGAAATCACGTGGGCCCCACGGGGAAATCACGTGGGCCCCACGGGGAAATCACGTGGGCCCCACGGGGAAATCACGTGGGCCCCACCCGGAAATCACGTGGGCCCCACCCGGAAATCACGTGGGCCCCACGGGGAAATCACGTGGGCCCCACCCGGAAATCACGTGGGCCCCACCCGGAAATCACGTGGGGCCCACCCGGAAATCACGTGGGCCCCACCCGGAAATCACGTGGGCCCCACCCGGAAATCACGTGGGCCCCACCCGGAAATCACGTGGGCCCCACCCGGAAATCACGTGGGCCCCACCCGGAAATCACGTGGGCCCCACCCGGAAATCACGTGGGCCCCACCCGGAAATCACGTGGGCCCCACCCGGAAATCACGTGGGCCCCACCCGGAAATCACGTGGGCCCCACCCGGAAATCACGTGGGCCCCACCCGGAAATCACGTGGGCCCCACCCGGAAATCACGTGGGCCCCACCCGGAAATCACGTGGGCCCCACCCGGAAATCACGTGGGCCCCACACTGAAATCACGTGGGCCCCACCCGGAAATCACGTGGGCCCCACACGGAAATCACGTGGGGCCCAACCGGAAATCACGTGGGCCCCACCCGGAAATCACGTGGGCCCCACCCGGAAATCACGTGGGCCCCACCCGGAAATCACGTGGGCCCCATGGGGAAATCACGTGGGCCCCACGGGGAAATCACGTGGGCCCCACCCGGAAATCACGTGGGGCCCACCCGGAAATCACGTGGGCCCCACGGGGAAATCACGTGGGCCCCACCCGGAAATCACGTGGGCCCCACACGGAAATCACGTGGGGCCCACCAGGAAATCACGTGGGCCCCACCCGGAAATCATGTGGGCCCCACCCGGAAATCACGTGGGCCCCACCGGGAAATCACGTGGGCCCCACCCGGAAATCACGTGGGCCCCACCCGGAAATCACGTGGGCCCCACGGGGAAATCACGTGGGCCCCACGGGGAAATCACGTGGGCCCCACCCGGAAATCACGTGGGCCCCACCCGGAAATCACGTGGGCCCCACCCGGAAATCACGTGGGCCCCACGGGGAAATCACGTGGGCCCCACCCGGAAATCACGTGGGCCCCACCCGGAAATCACGTGGGCCCCACCCGGAAATCACGTGGGCCCCACCCGGAAATCACGTGGGCCCCAGCCGGAAATCACGTGGGCCCCACCCGGAAATCACGTGGGCCCCACCCCGAAATCACGTGGGCCCCACCCGGAAATCACGTGGGCCCCACCCGGAAATCACGTGGGGCCCACCCGGAAATCACGTGGGCCCCACCCGGAAATCACGTGGGCCCCACCCGGAAATCACGTGGGCCCCACCCGGAAAACACGTGGGCCACATCCGGAAATCACGTGGGCCCCACCCGGAAATCACGTGGGCCCCACCCGGAAATCACGTGGGCCCCACCCGGAAATCACGTGGGCCCCACCCGGAAATCACGTGGGCCCCACGGGGAAATCACGTGGGCCCCACCTGGAAATCACGTGGACCCCACCCGGAAATCACGTGGGCCCCAGCCGGAAATCACGTGGGCCCCATGGGGAAATCACGTGGGCCCCACGGGGAAATCACGTGGGCCCCACCCGGAAATCACGTGGGCCCCACCCGGAAATCACGTGGGCCCCACCCGGAAATCACGTGGGCCCCACCCGGAAATCACGTGGGCCCCACCCGGAAATCACGTGGGCCCCACCCGGAAATCACGTGGGCCCCACCCGGAAATCACGTGGGCCCCTCGGGGAAATCACGTGGGCCCCACCCGGAAATCACGTGGGCCCCACCCGGAAATCACGTGGGCCCCACCCGGAAATCACGTGGGCCCCACCCGGAAATCACGTGGGCCCCACCCGGAAATCACGTGGGCCCCACCCGGAAATCACGTGGGCCCCACCCGGAAATCACGTGGGCCCCACCCGGAAATCATGTGGGCCCCACGGGGAAATCACGTGGGCCCCACCCGGAAATCACGTGGGCCCCACCCGGAAATCACGTGGGCCCCACCCGGAAATCACGTGGGCCCCACCCGGAAATCACGTGGGCCCCACGGGGAAATCACGTGGGCCCCACCCGGAAATCACGTGGGCCCCACCCGGAAATCACGTGGGCCACAGCCGGAAATCACGTGGGCCCCACCCGGAAATCACGTGGGCCCCAACCGAAAATCACGTGGGCCCCACCCGGAAATCACGTGGGCCCCACCCGGAAATCACGTGGGCCCCACCCGGAAATCACGTGGGCCCATGGGGAATTCACGTGGGCCCCACCCGGAAATCACGTGGGCCCCACCCGGAAATCACGTGGGCCCCACCCGGAAATCACGTGGGCCCCACCCGGAAATCACGTGGGCCCCACGGGGAAATCACGTGGGCCCCACCCGGAAATCACGTGGGCCCCACCCGGAAATCACGTGGGCCCCACGGGGAAATCACGTGGGCCCAACGGGGAAATCACGTGGGCCCCACGGGGAAATCACGTGGGCCCCACCCTGAAATCACGTGGGCCCCACCCGGAAATCACGTGGGCCCCACGGGGAAATCACGTGGGCCCCACGGGGAAATCACGTGGGCCCCACCCGGAAATCACGTGGGCCCCACCCGGAAATCACGTGGGCCCCACGGGGAAATTACGTGGGCCCCACGGGGAAATCACGTGGTCCCCACCCGGAAATCACGTGGGCCCCAGCCGGAAATCACGTGGGCCCCACGGGGAAATCACGTGGGCCCCACCCGGAAATCACGTGGGCCCCAGCCGGAAATCACGTGGGCCCCACCCGGAAATCACGTGGGCCCCACCCGGAAATCACGTGGGCCCCACCCGGAAATCACGTGGGCCCCACCCGGAAATCACGTGGGCCCCACCCGGAAATCACGTGGGCCCCACCCGGAAATCACGTGGGCCCCAGCCGGAAATCACGTGGGCCCCACGGGGAAATCACGTGGGCCCCACGGGGAAATCACGTGGGCCCCACGGGGAAATCACGTGGGCCCCACCCGGAAATCACGTGGGCCCCACCCGGAAATCACGTGGGCCCCACCCGGAAATCACGTGGGCCCCACCCGGAAATCACGTGGGCCCCACCCGGAAATCACGTGGGGCCCACCCGGAAATCACGTGGGCCCCACCCGGAAATCACGTGGGCCCCACCCGGAAATCACGTGGGCCCCACCCGGAAATCACGTGGGCCCCACCCGGAAATCACGTGGGCCCCACCCGGAAATCACGTGGGCCCCACCCGGAAATCACGTGGGCCCCACCCGGAAATCACGTGGGCCCCAGCCGGAAATCACGTGGGCCCCACGGGGAAATCACGTGGGCCCCACGGGGAAATCACGTGGGCCCCACCCGGAAATCACGTGGGCCCCACCCGGAAATCACGTGGGCCCCACCCGGAAATCACGTGGGCCCCACCCGGAAATCACGTGGGCCCCACCCGGAAATCACGTGGGCCCCACCCGGAAATCACGTGGGCCCCACCCGGAAATCACGTGGGCCCCACACGGAAATCACGTGGGGCCCAACCGGAAATCACGTGGGCCCCACCCGGAAATCACGTGGGCCCCACCCGGAAATCACGTGGGCCCCACCCGGAAATCACGTGGGCCCCATGGGGAAATCACGTGGGCCCCATGGGGAAATCACGTGGGCCCCACCCGGAAATCACGTGGGGCCCACCCGGAAATCACGTGGGCCCCACGGGGAAATCACGTGGGCCCCACGGGGAAATCACGTGGGCACCACCCGGAAATCACGTGGGCCCCAGCCGGAAATCACGTGGGCCCCACCCGGAAATCACGTGGGCCCCACCCGGAAATCACGTGGGCCCCACCCGGAAATCACGTGGGCCCCACATGGAAATCACGTGGGGCCCACCCGGAAATCACGTGGGCCCCACCCGGAAATCACGTGGGCCCCACCCGGAAATCACGTGGGCCCCACCGGGAAATCACGTGGGCCCCACCCGGAAATCACGTGGGCCCCACCCGGAAATCACGTGGGCCCCACGGGGAAATCACGTGGGCCCCACCGGGAAATCACGTGGGCCCCACCCGGAAATCACGTGGGCCCCACCCGGAAATCACGTGGGCCCCACGGGGAAATCACGTGGGCCCCACGGGGAAATCACGTGGGCCCCACCCGGAAATCACGTGGGCCCCACCCGGAAATCACGTGGGCCCCACCCGGAAATCACGTGGGCCCCACCCGGAAATCACGTGGGCCCCACGGGGAAATCACGTGGGCCCCACCCGGAAATCACGTGGGCCCCACCCGGAAATCACGTGGGCCCCACCCGGAAATCACGTGGGCCCCACCCGGAAATCACGTGGGCCCCACCCGGAAATCACGTGGGCCCCACCCGGAAATCACGTGGGCCCCACCCGGAAATCACGTGGGCCACAGCCGGAAATCACGTGGGCCCCACCCGGAAATCACGTGGGCCCCACCCGGAAATCACGTGGGCCCCACCCGGAAATCACGTGGGCCCCACCCGGAAATCACGTGGGCCCCACGGGGAAATCACGTGGGCCCCACCTGGAAATCACGTGGACCCCACCCGGAAATCACGTGGGCCCCATGGGGAAATCACGTGGGCCCCACGGGGAAATCACGTGGGCCCCACGGGGAAATCACGTGGGCCCCACCCGGAAATCACGTGGGCCCCACCCGGAAATCACGTGGGCCCCACCCGGAAATCACGTGGGCCCCACCCGGAAATCACGTGGGCCCCACGGGGAAATCACGTGGGCCCCACGGGGAAATCACGTGGGCCCCACCCGGAATTCACGTGGGCCCCACCCGGAAATCACGTGGGCCCCACCCGGAAATCACGTGGGCCCCACCCGGAAATCACGTGGGCCCCACCCGGAAATCACGTGGGCCCCACCCGGAAATCACGTGGGCCCCACCCGGAAATCACGTGGGCCCCACCCGGAAATCACGTGGGCCCCACCCGGAAATCACGTGGGCCCCACCCGGAAATCACGTGGGCCCCACCCGGAAATCACGTGGGCCCCACCCGGAAATCACGTGGGCCCCACCCGGAAATCACGTGGGCCCCACCCGGAAATCACGTGGGCCCCACGGGGAAATCACGTGGGCCCCACCCGGAAATCACGTGGGCCCCACCCGGAAATCACGTGGGCCCCACCCGGAAATCACGTGGGCCCCACCCGGAAATCACGTGGGCCCCACGGGGAAATCACGTGGGCCCCACCCGGAAATCACGTGGACCCCACCCGGAAATCACGTGGGCCACAGCCGGAAATCACGTGGGCCCCAACCGGAAATCACGTGGGCCCCACCCGGAAATCACGTGGGCCCCACCCGGAAATCACGTGGGCCCCACCCGGAAATCACGTGGGCCCCACGGGGAAATCACGTGGGCCTCACGGGGAAATCACGTGGGCCCCACCCGGAAATCACGTGGGCCCCACGGGGAAATCACGTGGGCCCCACCCGGAAATCACGTGGGCCCCACCCGGAAATCACGTGGGCCCCACCCGGAAATCACGTGGGCCCCACTCGGAAATCACGTGGGCCCCACCCGGAAATCACGTGGGCCCCACCCGGAAATCACGTGGGCCCCACCGGGAAATCACGTGGGCCCCACCCGGAAATCACGTGGACCCCACCCGGAAATCACGTGGGCCCCACCCGGAAATCACGTGGGCCCCACCCGGAAATCACGTGGGCCCCACCCGGAAATCACGTGGGCCCCACCCGGAAATCACGTGGGCCCCACCCGGAAATCACGTGGGCCCCACCCGGAAATCACGAAGGCCCCACCCGGAAATCACGTGGGCCCCACCGGGAAATCACGTGGGCCACACCTGGAAATCACGTGGACCCCACCCGGAAATCACGTGGGCCCCACCCGGAAATCACGTGGGCCCCACCCGGAAATCACGTGGGCCCCACCCGGAAATCACGTGGGCCCCAGGGGGAAATCACGTGGGCCCCACCCGGAAATCACGTGGGCCCCACCCGGAAATCACGTGGGCCCCACCCGGAAATCACGTGGGCCCCACCCGGAAATCACGTGGGCCACACCCGGTAATCACGTGGGGCCCACCCGGAAATCACGTGGGCCCCACGGGGAAATCACGTGGGCCCCACCCGGAAATCACGTGGGCCCCACCCGGAAATCACGTGGGCCCCACGGGGAAATCACGTGGGCCCAACGGGGAAATCACGTGGGCCCCACGGGGAAATCACGTGGGCCCCACCCTGAAATCACGTGGGCCCCACCCGGAAATCACGTGGGCCCCACTGGGAAATCACGTGGGCCCCACGGGGAAATCACGTGGGCCCCACCCGGAAATCACGTGGGCCCCACCCGGAAATCACGTGGGCCCCACGGGGAAATCACGTGGGCCCCACGGGGAAATCACGTGGGCCCCACCCGGAAATCACGTGGGCCCCACCCGGAAATCACGTGGGCCCCACCCGGAAATCACGTGGGCCCCACCCGGAAATCACGTGGGCCCCACCCGGAAATCACGTGGGCCCACCCGGAAATCACGTGGGCCCCACCCGGAAATCACGTGGGCCCCACCCGGAAATCACGTGGGCCCCACCCGGAAATCACGTGGGCCCCACACGGAAATCACGTGGGGCCCACCCGGAAATCACGTGGGCCCCACGGGGAAATCACGTGGGCCCCACCCGGAAATCACGTGGGCCCCACCCGGAAATCACGTGGGCCCCACCCGGAAATCACGTGGGCCCCACCCGGAAATCACGTGGGCCCCACGGGGAAATCACGTGGGCCCCACGGGGAAATCACGTGGGCCCCACGCGGAAATCACGTGGGCCCCACCCGGAAATCACGTGGGCCCCACCCGGAAATCACGTGGGCCCCACCCGGAAATCACGTGGGCCCCACCCGGAAATCACGTGGGCCCCACCCGGAAATCACGTGGGCCCCACCCGGAAATCACGTGGGCCCCAGCCGGAAATCACGTGGGCCCCACGGGGAAATCACGTGGGCCCCACGGGGAAATCACGTGGGCCCCACGGGGAAATCACGTGGGCCCCACCCGGAAATCACGTGGGCCCCACCTGGAAATCACGTGGGCCCCACGGGGAAATCACGTGGGCCCCACCCGGAAATCACGTGGGCCCCACCCGGAAATCACGTGGGGCCCACCCGGAAATCACGTGGGCCCCACCCGGAAATCACGTGGGCCCCACCCGGAAATCACGTGGGCCCCACCCGGAAATCACGTGGGCCCCACCCGGAAATCACGTGGGGCCCACCCGGAAATCACGTGGGCCCCACCCGGAAATCACGTGGGCCCCACCCGGAAATCACGTGGGCCCCACCCGGAAATCACGTGGGCCCCACCCGGAAATCACGTGGGCCCCACCCGGAAATCACGTGGGCCCCACCCGGAAATCACGTGGGCCCCACCCGGAAATCACGTGGGCCCCACCCGGAAATCACGTGGGCCCCACCCGGAAATCACGTGGGCCCCACCCGGAAATCACGTGGGCCCCACACGGAAATCACGTGGGGCCCAACCGGAAATCACGTGGGCCCCACCCGGAAATCACGTGGGCCCCACCCGGAAATCACGTGGGCCCCACCCGGAAATCACGTGGGCCCCATGGGGAAATCACGTGGGCCCCACGGGGAAATCACGTGGGCCCCACCCGGAAATCACGTGGGGCCCACCCGGAAATCACGTGGGCCCCACGGGGAAATCACGTGGGCCCCACCCGGAAATCACGTGGGCCCCACACGGAAATCACGTGGGGCCCACCAGGAAATCACGTGGGCCCCACCCGGAAATCACGTGGGCCCCACCCGGAAATCACGTGGGCCCCACCGGGAAATCACGTGGGCCCCACCCGGAAATCACGTGGGCCCCACCCGGAAATCACGTGGGCCCCACGGGGAAATCACGTGGGCCCCACGGGGAAATCACGTGGGCCCCACCCGGAAATCACGTGGGCCCCACCCGGAAATCACGTGGGCCCCACCCGGAAATCACGTGGGCCCCACCCGGAAATCACGTGGGCCCCACCCGGAAATCACGTGGGCCACACCCGGTAATCACGTGGGGCCCACCCGGAAATCACGTGGGCCCCACGGGGAAATCACGTGGGCCCCACCCGGAAATCACGTGGGCCCCACCCGGAAATCACGTGGGCCCCACGGGGAAATCACGTGGGCCCAACGGGGAAATCACGTGGGCCCCACGGGGAAATCACGTGGGCCCCACCCGGAAATCACGTGGGCCCCACCCGGAAATCACGTGGGCCCCACCCGGAAATCACGTGGGCCCCACCCGGAAATCACGTGGGCCCCACCCGGAAATCACGTGGGCCCACCCGGAAATCACGTGGGCCCCACCCGGAAATCACGTGGGCCCCACCCGGAAATCACGTGGGCCCCACACGGAAATCACGTGGGGCCCACCCGGAAATCACGTGGGCCCCACGGGGAAATCACGTGGGCCCCACCCGGAAATCACGTGGGCCCCACCCGGAAATCACGTGGGCCCCACCCGGAAATCACGTGGGCCCCACCCGGAAATCACGTGGGCCCCACGGGGAAATCACGTGGGCCCCACGGGGAAATCACGTGGGCCCCACGCGGAAATCACGTGGGCCCCACCCGGAAATCACGTGGGCCCCACCCGGAAATCACGTGGGCCCCACCCGGAAATCACGTGGGCCCCACCCGGAAATCACGTGGGCCCCACCCGGAAATCACGTGGGCCCCACCCGGAAATCACGTGGGCCCCAGCCGGAAATCACGTGGGCCCCACGGGGAAATCACGTGGGCCCCACGGGGAAATCACGTGGGCCCCACGGGGAAATCACGTGGGCCCCACCCGGAAATCACGTGGGCCCCACCCGGAAATCACGTGGGCCCCACCCGGAAATCACGTGGGCCCCACCCGGAAATCACGTGGGCCCCACCCGGAAATCACGTGGGCCCCACCCGGAAATCACGTGGGCCCCACCCGGAAATCACGTGGGCCCCACCCGGAAATCACGTGGGCCCCACCCGGAAATCACGTGGGCCCCACACGGAAATCACGTGGGGCCCAACCGGAAATCACGTGGGCCCCACCCGGAAATCACGTGGGCCCCACCCGGAAATCACGTGGGCCCCACCCGGAAATCACGTGGGCCCCATGGGGAAATCACGTGGGCCCCACGGGGAAATCACGTGGGCCCCACCCGGAAATCACGTGGGGCCCACCCGGAAATCACGTGGGCCCCACGGGGAAATCACGTGGGCCCCACCCGGAAATCACGTGGGCCCCACACGGAAATCACGTGGGGCCCACCAGGAAATCACGTGGGCCCCACCCGGAAATCACGTGGGCCCCACCCGGAAATCACGTGGGCCCCACCGGGAAATCACGTGGGCCCCACCCGGAAATCACGTGGGCCCCACCCGGAAATCACGTGGGCCCCACGGGGAAATCACGTGGGCCCCACGGGGAAATCACGTGGGCCCCACCCGGAAATCACGTGGGCCCCACCCGGAAATCACGTGGGCCCCACCCGGAAATCACGTGGGCCCCACCCGGAAATCACGTGGGCCCCACCCGGAAATCACGTGGGCCACACCCGGTAATCACGTGGGGCCCACCCGGAAATCACGTGGGCCCCACGGGGAAATCACGTGGGCCCCACCCGGAAATCACGTGGGCCCCACCCGGAAATCACGTGGGCCCCACGGGGAAATCACGTGGGCCCAACGGGGAAATCACGTGGGCCCCACGGGGAAATCACGTGGGCCCCACCCTGAAATCACGTGGGCCCCACCCGGAAATCACGTGGGCCCCACTGGGAAATCACGTGGGCCCCACGGGGAAATCACGTGGGCCCCACCCGGAAATCACGTGGGCCCCACCCGGAAATCACGTGGGCCCCACGGGGAAATCACGTGGGCCCCACGGGGAAATCACGTGGGCCCCACCCGGAAATCACGTGGGCCCCACCCGGAAATCACGTGGGCCCCACCCGGAAATCACGTGGGCCCCACCCGGAAATCACGTGGGCCCCACCCGGAAATCACGTGGGCCCACCCGGAAATCACGTGGGCCCCACCCGGAAATCACGTGGGCCCCACCCGGAAATCACGTGGGCCCCACACGGAAATCACGTGGGGCCCACCCGGAAATCACGTGGGCCCCACGGGGAAATCACGTGGGCCCCACCCGGAAATCACGTGGGCCCCACCCGGAAATCACGTGGGCCCCACCCGGAAATCACGTGGGCCCCACCCGGAAATCACGTGGGCCCCACGGGGAAATCACGTGGGCCCCACGGGGAAATCACGTGGGCCCCACGCGGAAATCACGTGGGCCCCACCCGGAAATCACGTGGGCCCCACCCGGAAATCACGTGGGCCCCACCCGGAAATCACGTGGGCCCCACCCGGAAATCACGTGGGCCCCACCCGGAAATCACGTGGGCCCCACCCGGAAATCACGTGGGCCCCAGCCGGAAATCACGTGGGCCCCACGGGGAAATCACGTGGGCCCCACGGGGAAATCACGTGGGCCCCACGGGGAAATCACGTGGGCCCCACCCGGAAATCACGTGGGCCCCACCTGGAAATCACGTGGGCCCCACGGGGAAATCACGTGGGCCCCACCCGGAAATCACGTGGGCCCCACCCGGAAATCACGTGGGGCCCACCCGGAAATCACGTGGGCCCCACCCGGAAATCACGTGGGCCCCACCCGGAAATCACGTGGGCCCCACCCGGAAATCACGTGGGCCCCACCCGGAAATCACGTGGGGCCCACCCGGAAATCACGTGGGCCCCACCCGGAAATCACGTGGGCCCCACCCGGAAATCACGTGGGCCCCACCCGGAAATCACGTGGGCCCCACCCGGAAATCACGTGGGCCCCACCCGGAAATCACGTGGGCCCCACCCGGAAATCACGTGGGCCCCACCCGGAAATCACGTGGGCCCCACCCGGAAATCACGTGGGCCCCACCCGGAAATCACGTGGGCCCCACACGGAAATCACGTGGGGCCCAACCGGAAATCACGTGGGCCCCACCCGGAAATCACGTGGGCCCCACCCGGAAATCACGTGGGCCCCACCCGGAAATCACGTGGGCCCCATGGGGAAATCACGTGGGCCCCACGGGGAAATCACGTGGGCCCCACCCGGAAATCACGTGGGGCCCACCCGGAAATCACGTGGGCCCCACGGGGAAATCACGTGGGCCCCACCCGGAAATCACGTGGGCCCCACACGGAAATCACGTGGGGCCCACCAGGAAATCACGTGGGCCCCACCCGGAAATCACGTGGGCCCCACCCGGAAATCACGTGGGCCCCACCGGGAAATCACGTGGGCCCCACCCGGAAATCACGTGGGCCCCACCCGGAAATCACGTGGGCCCCACGGGGAAATCACGTGGGCCCCACGGGGAAATCACGTGGGCCCCACCCGGAAATCACGTGGGCCCCACCCGGAAATCACGTGGGCCCCACGGGGAAATCACGTGGGCCCCACCCGGAAATCACGTGGGCCCCACCCGGAAATCACGTGGGCCCCACGGGGAAATCACGTGGGCCCCACCCGGAAATCACGTGGGCCCCACCCGGAAATCACGTGGGCCCCACCCGGAAATCACGTGGGCCCCACCCGGAAATCACGTGGGCCCCAGCCGGAAATCACGTGGGCCCCACCCGGAAATCACGTGGGCCCCACCCCGAAATCACGTGGGCCCCACCCGGAAATCACGTGGGCCCCACCCGGAAATCACGTGGGGCCCACCCGGAAATCACGTGGGCCCCACCCGGAAATCACGTGGGCCCCACCCGGAAATCACGTGGGCCCCACCCGGAAAACACGTGGGCCACATCCGGAAATCACGTGGGCCCCACCCGGAAATCACGTGGGCCCCACCCGGAAATCACGTGGGCCCCACCCGGAAATCACGTGGGCCCCACCCGGAAATCACGTGGGCCCCTCGGGGAAATCACGTGGGCCCCACCTGGAAATCACGTGGACCCCACCCGGAAATCACGTGGGCCCCAGCCGGAAATCACGTGGGCCCCATGGGGAAATCACGTGGGCCCCACGGGGAAATCACGTGGGCCCCACCCGGAAATCACGTGGGCCCCACCCGGAAATCACGTGGGCCCCACCCGGAAATCACGTGGGCCCCACCCGGAAATCACGTGGGCCCCACCCGGAAATCACGTGGGCCCCACCCGGAAATCACGTGGGCCCCACCCGGAAATCACGTGGGCCCCTCGGGGAAATCACGTGGGCCCCACCCGGAAATCACGTGGGCCCCACCCGGAAATCACGTGGGCCCCACCCGGAAATCACGTGGGCCCCACCCGGAAATCACGTGGGCCCCACCCGGAAATCACGTGGGCCCCACCCGGAAATCACGTGGGCCCCAACCGGAAATCACGTGGGCCCCACCCGGAAATCACGTGGGCCCCACGGGGAAATCACGTGGGCCCCACCCGGAAATCACGTGGGCCCCACCCGGAAATGACGTGGGCCCCACCCGGAAATCACGTGGGCCCCACCCGGAAATCACGTGGGCCCCACGGGGAAATCACGTGGGCCCCACCCGGAAATCACGTGGGCCCCACCCGGAAATCACGTGGGCCACAGCCGGAAATCACGTGGGCCCCACCCGGAAATCACGTGGGCCCCACCCGAAAATCACGTGGGCCCCACCCGGAAATCACGTGGGCCCCACCCGGAAATCACGTGGGCCCCACCCGGAAATCACGTGGGCCCATGGGGAATTCACGTGGGCCCCACCCGGAAATCACGTGGGCCCCACCCGGAAATCACGTGGGCCCCACCCGGAAATCACGTGGGCCCCACCCGGAAATCACGTGGGCCCCACGGGGAAATCACGTGGGCCCCACCCGGAAATCACGTGGACCCCACCCGGAAATCACGTGGGCCACAGCCGGAAATCACGTGGGCCCCAACCGGAAATCACGTGGGCCCCACCCGGAAATCACGTGGGCCCCACCCGGAAATCACGTGGGCCCCACGGGGAAATCACGTGGGCCTCACGGGGAAATCACGTGGGCCCCACCCGGAAATCACGTGGGCCCCACGGGGAAATCACGTGGGCCCCACCCGGAAATCACGTGGGCCCCAGCCGGAAATCACGTGGGCCCCACCCGGAAATCACGTGGGCCCCACCCCGAAATCACGTGGGCCCCACCCGGAAATCACGTTGGCCCCACCCGGAAATCACGTGGGGCCCACCCGGAAATCACGTGGGCCCCACCCGGAAATCACGTGGGCCCCACCCGGAAATCACGTGGGCCCCACCCGGAAAACACGTGGGCCACATCCGGAAATCACGTGGGCCCCACCCGGAAATCACGTGGGCCCCACCCGGAAATCACGTGGGCCCCTCGGGGAAATCACGTGGGCCCCACCCGGAAATCACGTGGGCCCCACCCGGAAATCACGTGGGCCCCACCCGGAAATCACGTGGGCCCCACCCGGAAATCACGTGGGCCCCACCCGGAAATCACGTGGGCCCCACCCGGAAATCACGTGGGCCCCACCCGGAAATCACGTGGGCCCCACCCGGAAATCACGTGGGCCCCAGGGGGAAATCACGTGGGCCCAACGGGGAAATCACGTGGGCCCCACGGGGAAATCACGTGGGCCCCACCCTGAAATCACGTGGGCCCCACCCGGAAATCACGTGGGCCCCACGGGGAAATCACGTGGGCCCCACGGGGAAATCACGTGGGCCCCACCCGGAAATCACGTGGGCCCCACCCGGAAATCACGTGGGCCCCACGGGGAAATTACGTGGGCCCCACGGGGAAATCACGTGGTCCCCACCCGGAAATCACGTGGGCCCCAGCCGGAAATCACGTGGGCCCCACGGGGAAATCACGTGGGCCCCACCCGGAAATCACGTGGGCCCCACCCGGAAATCACGTGGGCCCCACCCGGAAATCACGTGGGCCCCACCCGGAAATCACGTGGGCCCCACCCGGAAATCACGTGGGGCCCACCCGGAAATCACGTGGGCCCCACCCGGAAATCACGTGGGCCCCACCCGGAAATCACGTGGGCCCCACACGGAAATCACGTGGGGCCCACCCGGAAATCACGTGGGCCCCACCCGGAAATCACGTGGGCCCCACCCGGAAATCACGTGGGCCCCACCCGGAAATCACGTGGGCCCCACCCGGAAATCACGTGGGCCCCACCCGGAAATCACGTGGGCCCCACGGGGAAATCACGTGGGCCCCACGGGGAAATCACGTGGGCCCCACGCGGAAATCACGTGGGCCCCACCCGGAAATCACGTGGGCCCCACCCGGAAATCACGTGGGCCCCACCCGGAAATCACGTGGGCCCCACCCGGAAATCACGTGGGCCCCACCCGGAAATCACGTGGGGCCAACCCGGAAATCACGTGGGCCCCACCCGGAAATCACGTGGGCCCCACCCGTAAATCACGTGGGCCCCACCCGGAAATCACGTGGGCCCCACCCGGAAATCACGTGGGCCCCACGGGGAAATCACGTTGGCCCCACGGGGAAATCACGTGGGCCCCACCCGGAAATCACGTGGGCCCCACCCGGAAATCACGTGGGCCCCACCCGGAAATCACGTGGGCCCCACGGGGAAATCACGTGGGCCCCACCCGGAAATCACGTGGGCCCCACCCGGAAATCACGTGGGCCCCACCCGGAAATCACGTGGGCCCCACCCGGAAATCACGTGGGCCCCGCGGGGAAATCACGTGGGCCCCACCCGGAAATCACGTGGGCCCCACCCGGAAATCACGTGGGCCCCACCCGGAAATCACGTGGGCCCCAACCGGAAATCACGTGGGCCCCACCCGGAAATCACGTGGGCCCCACCCGGAAATCACGTGGGCCCCACCCGGAAATCACGTGGGCCCCACGGGGAAATCACGTGGGCCTCACGGGGAAATCACGTGGGCCCCACCCGGAAATCACGTGGGCCCCACGGGGAAATCACGTGGGCCCCACCCGGAAATCACGTGGGCACCACCCGGAAATCACGTGGGCCCCACCCGGAAATCACGTGGGCCCCACCCGGAAATCACGTGGGCCCCACCCGGAAATCACGTGGGCCCCACCCGGAAATCACGTGGGCCCCACCCGGAAATCACGTGGGCCCCACCCGGAAATCACGTGGGCCCCACCGGGAAATCACGTGGGCCCCACGGGGAAATCACGTGGGCCCCACCCGGAAATCACGTGGGCCCCACCCGGAAATCACGTGGGCCCCACCCGGAAATCACGTGGGCCCCACCCGGAAATCACGTGGGGCCAACCCGGAAATCACGTGGCCCCACCCGGAAATCACATGGGCCCCACCCGGAAATCACGTGGGCCCCACCCGGAAATCACGTGGGCCCCACCCGGAAATCACGTGGGCCCCACGGGGAAATCACGTTGGCCCCACGGGGAAATCACGTGGGCCCCACCCGGAAATCACGTGGGCCCCACCCGGAAATCACGTGGGCCCCACCCGGAAATCACGTGGGCCCCACGGGGAAATCACGTGGGCCCCACCCGGAAATCACGTGGGCCCCACCCGGAAATCACGTGGGCCCCACCCGGAAATCACGTGGGCCCCACCCGGAAATCACGTGGGCCCCACCCGGAAATCACGTGGGCCCCACCCGGAAATCACGTGGGCCCCACCCGGAAATCACGTGGGCCCCACCCGGAAATCACGTGGGCCCCACCCGGAAATCACGTGGGCCCCAAGGGGAATCACGTGGGCCCCACCCGGAAATCACGTGGGCCCCACCCGGAAATCACGTGGGCCCCACCCGGAAATCACGTGGGCCCCACCCGGAAATCACGTGGGCCCCACCCGAAAATCACGTGGGCCCCACCCGGAAATCACGTGGGCCCCACCCGGAAATCACGTGGGCCCCACCCGGAAATCACGTGGAACCCACCCGGAAATCACGTGGGCCCCACCCGGAAATCACGTGGGCCCCACCCGGAAATCACGTGGGCCCCACCCGGAAATCACGTGGGCCCCACCCGGAAATCACGTGGGCCCCACGGGGAAATCACGTGGGCCCCACGGGGAAATCACGTGGGCCCCACCCGGAAATCACGTGGGCCCCACGGGGAAATCACGTGGGCCCCACCCGGAAATCACGTGGGCCCCACCCGGAAATCACGTGGGCCCCACCCGGAAATCACGTGGGCCCCACCCGGAAAACACGTGGGCCCCACGGGGAAATCATGTGGGCCCCACCCGGAAATCACGTGGGCCCCACCCGGAAATCACGTGGGCCCCACCCGGAAATCACGTGGGCCCCACCCGGAAATCACGTGGGCCCCACCCGGAAATCACGTGGGCCCCACCCGGAAATCACGTGGGCCCCACCCGGTAATCACGTGGGGCCCACCCGGAAATCACGTGGGCCCCACGGGGAAATCACGTGGGCCCCACCCGGAAATCACGTGGGCCCCAGGGGGAAATCACGTGGGCCCAACGGGGAAATCACGTGGGCCCCACGGGGAAATCACGTGGGCCCCACCCTGAAATCACGTGAGCCCCACCCGGAAATCACGTGGGCCCCACGGGGAAATCACGTGGGCCCCACGGGGAAATCACGTGGGCCCCACCCGGAAATCACGTGGGCCCCACCCGGAAATCACGTGGGCCCCACGGGGAAATTACGTGGGCCCCACCGGGAAATCACGTGGTCCCCACCCGGAAATCACGTGGGCCCCAGCCGGAAATCACGTGGGCCCCACGGGGAAATCACGTGGGCCCCACCCGGAAATCACGTGGGCCCCACCCGGAAATCACGTGGGCCCCACCCGGAAATCACGTGGGCCCCACCCGGAAATCACGTGGGGCCCACCCGGAAATCACGTGGGCCCCACCCGGAAATCACGTGGGCCCCACCCGGAAATCACGTGGGCCCCACACGGAAATCACGTGGGGCCCACCCGGAAATCACGTGGGCCCCACCCGGAAATCACGTGGGCCCCACCCGGAAATCACGTGGGCCCCACCCGGAAATCACGTGGGCCCCACCCGGAAATCACGTGGGCCCCACCCGGAAATCACGTGGGCCCCACGGGGAAATCACGTGGGCCCCACGGGGAAATCACGTGGGCCCCACGCGGAAATCACGTGGGCCCCACCCGGAAATCACGTGGGCCCCACCCGGAAATCACGTGGGCCCCACCCGGAAATCACGTGGGCCCCACCCGGAAATCACGTGGGGCCAACCCGGAAATCACGTGGGCCCCACCCGGAAATCACGTGGGCCCCACCCGGAAATCACGTGGGCCCCACCCGGAAATCACGTGGGCCCCACCCGGAAATCACGTGGGCCCCACCCGGAAATCACGTGGGCCCCACGGGGAAATCACGTGGGCCCCACGGGGAAATCACGTGGGCCCCACCCGGAAATCACGTGGGCCCCACCCGGAAATCACGTGGGCCCCACCCGGAAATCACGTGGGCCCCACCCGGAAATCACGTGGGCCCCACCCGAAAATCACGTGGGCCCCACCCGGAAATCACGTGGGCCCCACCCGGAAATCACGTGGGCCCCACCCGGAAATCACGTGGGCCCCACCCGGAAATCACGTGGGCCCCACCCGGAAATCACGTGGGCCCCACCCGGAAATCACGTGGGGCCCACCCGGAAATCACGTGGGCCCCACCCGGAAATCACGTGGGCCCCACCCGGAAATCACGTGGGCCCCACCCGGAAATCACGTGGGCCCCACCCGGAAATCACGTGGGCCCCACCCGGAAATCACGTGGGGCCCACCCGGAAATCACGTGGGCCCCACCCGGAAATCACGTGGGCCCCACCCGGAAATCACGTGGGCCCCACCCGGAAAACACGTGGGCCCCACGGGGAAATCATGTGGGCCCCAGCCGGAAATCACGTGGGCCCCACCCGGAAATCACGTGGGCCCCACCCGGAAATCACGTGGGCCCCACCCGGAAATCACGTGGGCCCCACGGGGAAATCACGTGGGCCCCACCCGGAAATCACGTGGGCCCCACGCGGAAATCACGTGGGCCCCACCCGGAAATCACGTGGGCCCCACCCGGAAATCACGTGGGCCCCACCCGGAAATCACGTGGGCCCCACCCGGAAATCACGTGGGCCCCACCCGGAAATCACGTGGGGCCAACCCGGAAATCACGTGGGCCCCACCCGGAAATCACGTGGGCCCCACCCGTAAATCACGTGGGCCCCACCCGGAAATCACGTGGGCCCCACCCGGAAATCACGTGGGCCCCACGGGGAAATCACGTTGGCCCCACGGGGAAATCACGTGGGCCCCACCCGGAAATCACGTGGGCCCCACCCGGAAATCACGTGGGCCCCACCCGGAAATCACGTGGGCCCCACGGGGAAATCACGTGGGCCCCACCCGGAAATCACGTGGGCCCCACCCGGAAATCACGTGGGCCCCACCCGGAAATCACGTGGGCCCCACCCGGAAATCACGTGGGCCCCACCCGGAAATCACGTGGGCCCCACGGGGAAATCACGTGGGCCCCACCCGGAAATCACGTGGGCCCCACCCGCCAATCACCTGGGCCCCACCCGGAAATCACGTGGGCCCCACCCGGAAATCACGTGGGCCCCACCCGGAAATCAAGTGGGGCCCACCCGGAAATCACGTGGGCCCCACCCGGAAATCCCGTGGGACCCACCCGGAAATCACGTGGGCCCCACCCGGAAATCACGTGGGCCCCACCCGGAAATCACGTGGGCCCCACCCGGAAATCACGTGGGCCACAGCCGGAAATCACGTGGGCCCCACCCGGAAATCACGTGGGCCCCACCCGGAAATCACGTGGGCCCCACCCGGAAATCACGTGGGCCCCACCCGGAAATCACGTGGGCCCCACGGGGAAATCACGTGGGCCTCACGGGGAAATCACGTGGGCCCCACCCGGAAATCACGTGGGCCCCACGGGGAAATCCCATGGGCCCCACCCGGAAATCACGTGGGCCCCACGGGGAAATCACGTGGGCCCCACCCGGAAATCACGTGGGCCCCACGGGGAAATCACGTGGGCCCCACCCGGAAATCACGTGGGCCCCACGGGGAAATCACGTGGGCCCCACCCGGAAATCACGTGGGCCCCACCCGGAAATCACGTGGGCCCCACCCGGAAATCACGTGGGCCTCACCCGGAAATCACGTGGGCCCCACGGGGAAATCACGTGGGCCCCACGGGGAAATCACGTGGGCCCCACCCGGAAATCACGTGGGCCCCACCCGGAAATCACGTGGGCCCCACCCGGAAATCACGTGGGCCCCACCCGGAAATCACGTGGGCCCCACCCGGAAATCACGTGGGCCCCACCCGAAAATCACGTGGGCCCCACCCGGAAATCACGTGGGCCCCACCCGGAAATCACGTGGGCCCCACCCGGAAATCACGTGGAACCCACCCGGAAATCACGTGGGCCCCACCCGGAAATCACGTGGGCCCCACCCGGAAATCACGTGGGCCCCACCCGGAAATCACGTGGGCCCCACGGGGAAATCACGTGGGCCCCACCCGGAAATCACGTGGGCCCCACCCGGAAATCACGTGGGCCCCACCCGGAAATCACGTGGGCCCCACCCGGAAATCACGTGGGCCACACCCGGAAATCACGTGGGGCCCACCCGGAAATCACGTGGGCCCCACGGGGAAATCACGTGGGCCCCACCCGGAAATCACGTGGGCCCCACCCGGAAATCACGTGGGCCTCACCCGGAAAACACGTGGGCCCCACGGGGAAATCATGTGGGCCCCACCCGGAAATCACGTGGGCCCCACCCGGAAATCACGTGGGCCCCACCCGGAAATCACGTGGGCCCCACCCGGAAATCACGTGGGCCCCACCCGGAAATCATGTGGGCCCCACCCGGAAATCACGTGGGCCCCACCCGGTAATCACGTGGGGCCCACCCGGAAATCACGTGGGCCCCACGGGGAAATCACGTGGGCCCCACCCGGAAATCACGTGGGCCCCACCCGGAAATTACGTGGGCCCCACGGGGAAATCACGTGGGCCCAACGGGGAAATCACGTGGGCCCCACGGGGAAATCACGTGGGCCCCACCCTGAAATCACGTGGGCCCCACCCGGAAATCACGTGGGCCCCACGGGGAAATCACGTGGGCCCCACGGGGAAATCACGTGGGCCCCACCCGGAAATCACGTGGGCCCCACCCGGAAATCACGTGGGCCCCACGGGGAAATCACGTGGGCCCCACGGGGAAATCACGTGGGCCCCACCCGGAAATCACGTGGGCCCCACCCGGAAATCACGTGGGCCCCACCCGGAAATCACGTGGGCCCCACCCGGAAATCACGTGGGCCCCACCCGGAAATCACGTGGGCCCCACCCGGAAATCACGTGGGCCCCACCCGGAAATCACGTGGGCCCCACGGGGAAATCACGTGGGCCCCACCCGGAAATCACGTGGGCCCCACCCGGAAATCACGTGGGCCCCACCCGGAAATCACGTGGGCCCCACCCGGAAATCACGTGGGCCCCACGGGGAAATCACGTGGGCCCCACCCGGAAATCACGTGGACCCCACCCGGAAATCACGTGGGCCACAGCCGGAAATCACGTGGGCCCCAACCGGAAATCACGTGGGCCCCACCCGGAAATCACGTGGGCCCCACCCGGAAATCACGTGGGCCCCACCCGGAAATCACGTGGGCCCCACGGGGAAATCACGTGGGCCTCACGGGGAAATCACGTGGGCCCCACCCGGAAATCACGTGGGCCCCACGGGGAAATCACGTGGGCCCCACCCGGAAATCACGTGGGCCCCACCCGGAAATCACGTGGGCCCCACCCGGAAATCACGTGGGCCCCACCCGGAAATCACGTGGGCCCCACCCGGAAATCACGTGGGCCCCACGGGGAAATCACGTGGGCCCCACCCGGAAATCACGTGGGCCCCACCCGGAAATCACGTGGGCCCCACCCGGAAATCACGTGGGCCCCACGGGGAAATCACGTGGGCCCCACGGGGAAATCACGTGGGCCCCACGGGGAAATCACGTGGGCCCCACCCGGAAATCACGTGGGCCCCACCCGGAAATCACGTGGGCCCCACCCGGAAATCACGTGGGCCCCACCCGGAAATCACGTGGGCCCCACCCGGAAATCACGTGGGCCCCACCCGGAAATCACGTGGGCCCCACCCGGAAATCACGTGGAACCCACCCGGAAATCACGTGGGCCCCACCCGGAAATCACGTGGGCCCCACCCGGAAATCACGTGGGCCCCACCCGGAAATCACGTGGGCCCCACCCGGAAATCACGTGGGCCCCACCCGGAAATCACGTGGGCCCCACCCGGAAATCACGTGGGCCCCACCCGGAAATCACGTGGGCCCCACCCGGAAATCACGTGGGCCCCACCCGGAAATCACGTGGGGCCCACCCGGAAATCACGTGGGCCCCACGGGGAAATCACGTGGGCCCCACCCGGAAATCACGTGGGCCCCACCCGGAAATCACGTGGGCCCCACCCGGAAAACACGTGGGCCCCACGGGGAAATCATGTGGGCCCCACCCGGAAATCACGTGGGCCCCACCCGGAAATCACGTGGGCCCCACCCGGAAATCACGTGGGCCCCACCCGGAAATCACGTGGGCCCCACCCGGAAATCACGTGGGCCCCACCCGGAAATCACGTGGGCCCCACCCGGAAATCACGTGGGCCCCACCCGGAAATCACGTGGGCCCCACCCGGAAATCACGTGGGCCCCACGGGGAAATCACGTGGGCCCCACCCGGAAATCACGTGGGCCCCACCCGGAAATCACGTGGGCCCCACCCGGAAATCACGTGGGCCCCACCCGGAAATCACGTGGGCCCCACCCGGAAATCACGTGGGCCCCACGGGGAAATCACGTGGGCCCCACGGGGAAATCACGTGGGCCCCACCCGGAAATCACGTGGGCCCCACCCGGAAATCACGTGGGCCCCACCCGGAAATCACGTGGGCCCCACCCGGAAATCACGTGGGCCCCACCCGGAAATCACGTGGGCCCCACCCGGAAATCACGTGGGCCCCACCCGGAAATCACGTGGAACCCACCCGGAAATCACGTGGGCCCCACCCGGAAATCACGTGGGCCCCACCCGGAAATCACGTGGGCCCCACCCGGAAATCACGTGGGCCCCACGGGGAAATCACGTGGGCCCCACCCGGAAATCACGTGGGCCCCACCCGGAAATCACGTGGGCCCCACCCGGAAATCACGTGGGCCCCACCCGGAAATCACGTGGGCCACACCCGGAAATCACGTGGGGCCCACCCGGAAATCACGTGGGCCCCACGGGGAAATCACGTGGGCCCCACCCGGAAATCACGTGGGCCCCACCCGGAAATCACGTGGGCCCCACCCGGAAAACACGTGGGCCCCACGGGGAAATCATGTGGGCCCCACCCGGAAATCACGTGGGCCCCACCCGGAAATCACGTGGGCCCCACCCGGAAATCACGTGGGCCCCACCCGGAAATCACGTGGGCCCCACCCGGAAATCACGTGGGCCCCACCCGGAAATCACGTGGGCCCCACCCGGTAATCACGTGGGGCCCACCCGGAAATCACGTGGGCCCCACGGGGAAATCACGTGGGCCCCACCCGGAAATCACGTGGGCCCCAGGGGGAAATCACGTGGGCCCAACGGGGAAATCACGTGGGCCCCACGGGGAAATCACGTGGGCCCCACCCTGAAATCACGTGGGCCCCACCCGGAAATCACTTGGGCCCCACGGGGAAATCACGTGGGCCCCACGGGGAAATCACGTGGGGCCCACCCGGAAATCACGTGGGCCCCACCCGGAAATCACGTGGGCCCCACCCGGAAATCACGTGGGCCCCACCGGGAAATCACGTGGGCCCCACCCGGAAATCACGTGGGCCCCACCCGGAAATCACGTGGGCCCCACGGGGAAATCACGTGGGCCCCACCGGGAAATCACGTGGGCCCCACCCGGAAATCACGTGGGCCCCACCCGGAAATCACGTGGGCCCCACGGGGAAATCACGTGGGCCCCACGGGGAAATCACGTGGGCCCCACCCGGAAATCACGTGGGCCCCACCCGGAAATCACGTGGGCCCCACCCGGAAATCACGTGGGCCCCACCCGGAAATCACGTGGGCCCCACGGGGAAATCACGTGGGCCCCACCCGGAAATCACGTGGGCCCCACCCGGAAATCACGTGGGCCCCACCCGGAAATCACGTGGGCCCCACCCGGAAATCACGTGGGCCCCACCCGGAAATCACGTGGGCCCCACCCGGAAATCACGTGGGCCCCACCCGGAAATCACGTGGGCCCCAGCCGGAAATCACGTGGGCCCCACCCGGAAATCACGTGGGCCCCACCCGGAAATTACGTGGGCCCCACCCGGAAATCACGTGGGGCCCACCCGGAAATCACGTGGGCCCCACCGGGAAATCACGTGGGACCCACCCGGAAATCACGTGGGCCCCACCCGGAAATCACGTGGGCCCCACCCGGAAATCACGTGGGCCCCACCCGGAAATCACGTGGGCCCCAGCCGGAAATCACGTGGGCCCCACCCGGAAATCACGTGGGCCCCACCCGGAAATCACGTGGGCGCCACCCGGAAATCACGTGGGCCCCACCCGGAAATCACGTGGGGCCCACCCGGAAATCACGTGGGCCCCACCCGGAAATCACGTGGGCCCCACCAGGAAATCACGTGGGCCCCACCCGGAAAACACGTGGGCCACATCCGGAAATCACGTGGGCCCCACCCGGAAATCACGTGGGCCCCACCCGGAAATCACGTGGGCCCCACCCGGAAATCACGTGGGCCCCACGGGGAAATCACGTGGGCCCCACGGGGAAATCACGTGGGCCCCACCTGGAAATCACGTGGACCCCACCCGGAAATCACGTGGGCCCCATGGGGAAATCACGTGGGCCCCACGGGGAAATCACGTGGGCCCCACGGGGAAATCACGTGGGCCCCACCCGGAAATCACGTGGGCCCCACCCGGAAATCACGTGGGCCCCACGGGGAAATCACGTGGGCCCCACCCGGAAATCACGTGGGCCCCACGGGGAAATCACGTGGGCCCCACGGGGAAATCACGTGGGCCCCACCCGGAATTCACGTGGGCCCCACCCGGAAATCACGTGGGCCCCACCCGGAAATCACGTGGGCCCCACCCGGAAATCACGTGGGCCCCACCCGGAAATCACGTGGGCCCCTCGGGGAAATCACGTGGGCCCCACCCGGAAATCACGTGGGCCCCACCCGGAAATCACGTGGGCCCCACCCGGAAATCACGTGGGCCCCACCCGGAAATCACGTGGGCCCCACCCGGAAATCACGTGGGCCCCACCCGGAAATCACGTGGGACCCACGGGGAAATCACGTGGGCCCCACCCGGAAATCACGTGGACCCCACCCGGAAATCACGTGGGCCACAGCCGGAAATCACGTGGGCCCCAACCGGAAATCACGTGGGCCCCACCCGGAAATCACGTGGGCCCCACCCGGAAATCACGTGGGCCCCACCCGGAAATCACGTGGGCCCCACGGGGAAATCACGTGGGCCTCACGGGGAAATCACGTGGGCCCCACCCGGAAATCACGTGGGCCCCACGGGGAAATCACGTGGGCCCCACCCGGAAATCACGTGGGCCCCACCCGGAAATCACGTGGGCCCCACCCGGAAATCACGTGGGCCCCACTCGGAAATCACGTGGGCCCCACCCGGAAATCACGTGGGCCCCACCCGGAAATCACGTGGGCCCCACCGGGAAATCACGTGGGCCCCACCCGGAAATCACGTGGACCCCACCCGGAAATCACGTGGGCCCCACCCGGAAATCACGTGGGCCCCACCCGGAAATCACGTGGGCCCCACCCGGAAATCACGTGGGCCCCACCCGGAAATCACGTGGGCCCCACCCGGAAATCACGTGGGCCCCACCCGGAAATCACGAGGGCCCCACCCGGAAATCACGTGGGCCCCACCCGGAAATCACGTGGGCCACACCTGGAAATCACGTGGGCCACACCCGGAAATCACGTGGACCCCACCCGGAAATCACGTGGGCCCCACCCGGAAATCACGTGGGCCCCACCCGGAAATCACGTGGGCCCCACCCGGAAATCACGTGGGCCCCACGGGGAAATCACGTGGGCCCCACCCGGAAATCACGTGGGCCCCACCCGGAAATCACGTGGGCCCCACCCGGAAATCACGTGGGCCCCACCCGGAAATCACGTGGGCCACACCCGGAAATCACGTGGGGCCCACCCGGAAATCACGTGGGCCCCACGGGGAAATCACGTGGGCCCCACCCGGAAATCACGTGGGCCCCACCCGGTAATCACGTGGGGCCCACCCGGAAATCACGTGGGCCCCACGGGGAAATCACGTGGGCCCCACCCGGAAATCACGTGGGCCCCACCCGGAAATCACGTGGGCCCCACGGGGAAATCACGTGGGCCCAACGGGGAAATCACGTGGGCCCCACGGGGAAATCACGTGGGCCCCACCCTGAAATCACGTGGGCCCCACCCGGAAATCACGTGGGCCCCACGGGGAAATCACGTGGGCCCCACGGGGAAATCACGTGGGCCCCACCCGGAAATCACGTGGGCCCCACCCGGAAATCACGTGGGCCCCACGGGGAAATCACGTGGGCCCCACGGGGAAATCACGTGGTCCCCACCCGGAAATCACGTGGGCCCCAGCCGGAAATCACGTGGGCCCCACGAGGAAATCACGTGGGCCCCACCCGGAAATCACGTGGGCCCCACCCGGAAATCACGTGGGCCCCACCCGGAAATCACGTGGGCCCCACCCGGAAATCACGTGGGCCCCACCCGGAAATCACGTGGGCCCACCCGGAAATCACGTGGGCCCCACCCGGAAATCACGTGGGCCCCACCCGGAAATCACGTGGGCCCCACACGGAAATCACGTGGGGCCCACCCGGAAATCACGTGGGCCCCACGGGGAAATCACGTGGGCCCCACCCGGAAATCACGTGGGCCCCACCCGGAAATCACGTGGGCCCCACCCGGAAATCACGTGGGCCCCACCCGGAAATCACGTGGGCCCCACGGGGAAATCACGTGGGCCCCACGGGGAAATCACGTGGGCCCCACGCGGAAATCACGTGGGCCCCACCCGGAAATCACGTGGGCCCCACCCGGAAATCACGTGGGCCCCACCCGGAAATCACGTGGGCCCCACCCGGAAATCACGTGGGCCCCACCCGGAAATCACGTGGGCCCCACCCGGAAATCACGTGGGCCCCAGCCGGAAATCACGTGGGCCCCACGGGGAAATCACGTGGGCCCCACGGGGAAATCACGTGGGCCCCACGGGGAAATCACGTGGGCCCCACCCGGAAATCACGTGGGCCCCACCCGGAAATCACGTGGGCCCCACGGGGAAATCACGTGGGCCCCACCCGGAAATCACGTGGGCCCCACCCGGAAATCACGTGGGGCCCACCCGGAAATCACGTGGGCCCCACCCGGAAATCACGTGGGCCCCACCCGGAAATCACGTGGGCCCCACCCGGAAATCACGTGGGCCCCACCCGGAAATCACGTGGGGCCCACCCGGAAATCACGTGGGCCCCACCCGGAAATCACGTGGGCCCCACCCGGAAATCACGTGGGCCCCACCCGGAAATCACGTGGGCCCCACCCGGAAATCACGTGGGCCCCACCCGGAAATCACGTGGGCCCCACCCGGAAATCACGTGGGCCCCACCCGGAAATCACGTGGGCCCCACCCGGAAATCACGTGGGCCCCACCCGGAAATCACGTGGGCCCCACCCGGAAATCACGTGGGCCCCACCCGGAAATCACGTGGGCCCCACACGGAAATCACGTGGGGCCCAACCGGAAATCACGTGGGCCCCACCCGGAAATCACGTGGGCCCCACCCGGAAATCACGTGGGCCCCATGGGGAAATCACGTGGGCCCCACGGGGAAATCACGTGGGCCCCACCCGGAAATCACGTGGGGCCCACCCGGAAATCACGTGGGCCCCACCCGGAAATCACGTGGGCCCCACCCGGAAATCACGTGGGCCCCTCGGGGAAATCACGTGGGCCCCACCCGGAAATCACGTGGGCCCCACCCGGAAATCACGTGGGCCCCACCCGGAAATCACGTGGGCCCCACCCGGAAATCACGTGGGCCCCACCCGGAAATCACGTGGGCCCCACCCGGAAATCACGTGGGACCCACGGGGAAATCACGTGGGCCCCACCCGGAAATCACGTGGACCCCACCCGGAAATCACGTGGGCCACAGCCGGAAATCACGTGGGCCCCAACCGGAAATCACGTGGGCCCCACCCGGAAATCACGTGGGCCCCACCCGGAAATCACGTGGGCCCCACCCGGAAATCACGTGGGCCCCACGGGGAAATCACGTGGGCCTCACGGGGAAATCACGTGGGCCCCACCCGGAAATCACGTGGGCCCCACGGGGAAATCACGTGGGCCCCACCCGGAAATCACGTGGGCCCCACCCGGAAATCACGTGGGCCCCACCCGGAAATCACGTGGGCCCCACTCGGAAATCACGTGGGCCCCACCCGGAAATCACGTGGGCCCCACCCGGAAATCACGTGGGCCCCACCGGGAAATCACGTGGGCCCCACCCGGAAATCACGTGGACCCCACCCGGAAATCACGTGGGCCCCACCCGGAAATCACGTGGGCCCCACCCGGAAATCACGTGGGCCCCACCCGGAAATCACGTGGGCCCCACCCGGAAATCACGTGGGCCCCACCCGGAAATCACGTGGGCCCCACCCGGAAATCACGAGGGCCCCACCCGGAAATCACGTGGGCCCCACCCGGAAATCACGTGGGCCACACCTGGAAATCACGTGGGCCACACCCGGAAATCACGTGGACCCCACCCGGAAATCACGTGGGCCCCACCCGGAAATCACGTGGGCCCCACCCGGAAATCACGTGGGCCCCACCCGGAAATCACGTGGGCCCCACGGGGAAATCACGTGGGCCCCACCCGGAAATCACGTGGGCCCCACCCGGAAATCACGTGGGCCCCACCCGGAAATCACGTGGGCCCCACCCGGAAATCACGTGGGCCACACCCGGAAATCACGTGGGGCCCACCCGGAAATCACGTGGGCCCCACGGGGAAATCACGTGGGCCCCACCCGGAAATCACGTGGGCCCCACCCGGTAATCACGTGGGGCCCACCCGGAAATCACGTGGGCCCCACGGGGAAATCACGTGGGCCCCACCCGGAAATCACGTGGGCCCCACCCGGAAATCACGTGGGCCCCACGGGGAAATCACGTGGGCCCAACGGGGAAATCACGTGGGCCCCACGGGGAAATCACGTGGGCCCCACCCTGAAATCACGTGGGCCCCACCCGGAAATCACGTGGGCCCCACGGGGAAATCACGTGGGCCCCACGGGGAAATCACGTGGGCCCCACCCGGAAATCACGTGGGCCCCACCCGGAAATCACGTGGGCCCCACGGGGAAATCACGTGGGCCCCACGGGGAAATCACGTGGTCCCCACCCGGAAATCACGTGGGCCCCAGCCGGAAATCACGTGGGCCCCACGAGGAAATCACGTGGGCCCCACCCGGAAATCACGTGGGCCCCACCCGGAAATCACGTGGGCCCCACCCGGAAATCACGTGGGCCCCACCCGGAAATCACGTGGGCCCCACCCGGAAATCACGTGGGCCCACCCGGAAATCACGTGGGCCCCACCCGGAAATCACGTGGGCCCCACCCGGAAATCACGTGGGCCCCACACGGAAATCACGTGGGGCCCACCCGGAAATCACGTGGGCCCCACGGGGAAATCACGTGGGCCCCACCCGGAAATCACGTGGGCCCCACCCGGAAATCACGTGGGCCCCACCCGGAAATCACGTGGGCCCCACCCGGAAATCACGTGGGCCCCACGGGGAAATCACGTGGGCCCCACGGGGAAATCACGTGGGCCCCACGCGGAAATCACGTGGGCCCCACCCGGAAATCACGTGGGCCCCACCCGGAAATCACGTGGGCCCCACCCGGAAATCACGTGGGCCCCACCCGGAAATCACGTGGGCCCCACCCGGAAATCACGTGGGCCCCACCCGGAAATCACGTGGGCCCCAGCCGGAAATCACGTGGGCCCCACGGGGAAATCACGTGGGCCCCACGGGGAAATCACGTGGGCCCCACGGGGAAATCACGTGGGCCCCACCCGGAAATCACGTGGGCCCCACCCGGAAATCACGTGGGCCCCACGGGGAAATCACGTGGGCCCCACCCGGAAATCACGTGGGCCCCACCCGGAAATCACGTGGGGCCCACCCGGAAATCACGTGGGCCCCACCCGGAAATCACGTGGGCCCCACCCGGAAATCACGTGGGCCCCACCCGGAAATCACGTGGGCCCCACCCGGAAATCACGTGGGGCCCACCCGGAAATCACGTGGGCCCCACCCGGAAATCACGTGGGCCCCACCCGGAAATCACGTGGGCCCCACCCGGAAATCACGTGGGCCCCACCCGGAAATCACGTGGGCCCCACCCGGAAATCACGTGGGCCCCACCCGGAAATCACGTGGGCCCCACCCGGAAATCACGTGGGCCCCACCCGGAAATCACGTGGGCCCCACCCGGAAATCACGTGGGCCCCACCCGGAAATCACGTGGGCCCCACCCGGAAATCACGTGGGCCCCACACGGAAATCACGTGGGGCCCAACCGGAAATCACGTGGGCCCCACCCGGAAATCACGTGGGCCCCACCCGGAAATCACGTGGGCCCCATGGGGAAATCACGTGGGCCCCACGGGGAAATCACGTGGGCCCCACCCGGAAATCACGTGGGGCCCACCCGGAAATCACGTGGGCCCCACGGGGAAATCACGTGGGCCCCACCCGGAAATCACGTGGGCCCCACACGGAAATCACGTGGGGCCCACCAGGAAATCACGTGGGCCCCACCCGGAAATCACGTGGGCCCCACCCGGAAATCACGTGGGCCCCACCGGGAAATCACGTGGGCCCCACCCGGAAATCACGTGGGCCCCACCCGGAAATCACGTGGGCCCCACGGGGAAATCACGTGGGCCCCACGGGGAAATCACGTGGGCCCCACCCGGAAATCACGTGGGCCCCACCCGGAAATCACGTGGGCCCCACCCGGAAATCACGTGGGCCCCACCCGGAAATCACGTGGGCCCCACGGGGAAATCACGTGGGCCCCACCCGGAAATCACGTGGGCCCCACGGGGAAATCACGTGGGCCCCACCCGGAAATCACGTGGGCCCCACCCGGAAATCACGTGGGCCCCACCCGGAAATCACGTGGGCCCCACCCGGAAATCACGTGGGCCCCAGCCGGAAATCACGTGGGCCCCACCCGGAAATCACGTGGGCCCCACCCCGAAATCACGTGGGCCCCACCCGGAAATCACGTGGGCCCCACCCGGAAATCACGTGGGGCCCACCCGGAAATCACGTGGGCCCCACCCGGAAATCACGTGGGCCCCACCCGGAAATCACGTGGGCCCCACCCGGAAAACACGTGGGCCACATCCGGAAATCACGTGGGCCCCACCCGGAAATCACGTGGGCCCCACCCGGAAATCACGTGGGCCCCACCCGGAAATCACGTGGGCCCCACCCGGAAATCACGTGGGCCCCACGGGGAAATCACGTGGGCCCCACCTGGAAATCACGTGGACCCCACCCGGAAATCACGTGGGCCCCAGCCGGAAATCACGTGGGCCCCATGGGGAAATCACGTGGGCCCCACGGGGAAATCACGTGGGCCCCACCCGGAAATCACGTGGGCCCCACCCGGAAATCACGTGGGCCCCACCCGGAAATCACGTGGGCCCCACCCGGAAATCACGTGGGCCCCACCCGGAAATCACGTGGGCCCCACCCGGAAATCACGTGGGCCCCACCCGGAAATCACGTGGGCCCCTCGGGGAAATCACGTGGGCCCCACCCGGAAATCACGTGGGCCCCACCCGGAAATCACGTGGGCCCCACCCGGAAATCACGTGGGCCCCACCCGGAAATCACGTGGGCCCCACCCGGAAATCACGTGGGCCCCACCCGGAAATCACGTGGGCCCCACCCGGAAATCACGTGGGCCCCTCGGGGAAATCACGTGGGCCCCACCCGGAAATCACGTGGGCCCCACCCGGAAATCACGTGGGCCCCACCCGGAAATCACGTGGGCCCCACCCGGAAATCACGTGGGCCCCACCCGGAAATCACGTGGGCCCCACGGGGAAATCACGTGGGCCTCACGGGGAAATCACGTGGGCCCCACCCGGAAATCACGTGGGCCCCACGGGGAAATCACGTGGGCCCCACCCGGAAATCACGTGGGCCCCACCCGGAAATCACGTGGGCCCCACCCGGAAATCACGTGGGCCCCACCCGGAAATCACGTGGGCCCCACCCGGAAATCACGTGGGCCCCACCCGGAAATCACGTGGGCCCCACCCGGAAATCACGTGGGCCCCACCGGGAAATCACGTGGGCCCCACGGGGAAATCACGTGGGCCCCACCCGGAAATCACGTGGGCCCCACCCGGAAATCACGTGGGCCCCACCTGGAAATCACGTGGGCCCCACCCGGAAATCACGTGGGCCCCACCCGGAAATCACGTGGGGCCAACCCGGAAATCACGTGGGCCCCACCCGGAAATCACATGGGCCCCACCCGGAAATCACGTGGGCCCCACCCGGAAATCACGTGGGCCCCACCCGGAAATCACGTGGGCCCCACGGGGAAATCACGTTGGCCCCACGGGGAAATCACGTGGGCCCCACCCGGAAATCACGTGGGCCCCACCCGGAAATCACGTGGGCCCCACCCGGAAATCACGTGGGCCCCACGGGGAAATCACGTGGGCCCCACCCGGAAATCACGTGGGCCCCACCCGGAAATCACGTGGGCCCCACCCGGAAATCACGTGGGCCCCACCCGGAAATCACGTGGGCCCCACCCGGAAATCACGTGGGCCCCACGGGGAAATCACGTGGGCCCCACCCGGAAATCACGTGGGCCCCACCCGGAAATCACGTGGGCCCCACCCGGAAATCACGTGGGCCCCACCCGGAAATCACGTGGGCCCCACCCGGAAATCACGTGGGCCCCACGGGGAAATCACGTGGGCCCCACGGGGAAATCACGTGGGCCCCACCCGGAAATCACGTGGGCCCCACCCGGAAATCACGTGGGCCCCACCCGGAAATCACGTGGGCCCCACCCGGAAATCACGTGGGCCCCACCCGGAAATCACGTGGGCCCCACCCGGAAATCACGTGGGCCCCACCCGGAAATCACGTGGGCCCCACCCGGAAATCACGTGGGCCCCACCCGGAAATCACGTGGAACCCACCCGGAAATCACGTGGGCCCCACCCGGAAATCACGTGGGCCCCACCCGGAAATCACGTGGGCCCCACCCGGAAATCACGTGGGCCCCACGGGGAAATCACGTGGGCCCCACCCGGAAATCACGTGGGCCCCACCCGGAAATCACGTGGGCCCCACCCGGAAATCACGTGGGCCCCACCCGGAAATCACGTGGGCCACACCCGGAAATCACGTGGGGCCCACCCGGAAATCACGTGGGCCCCACGGGGAAATCACGTGGGCCCCACCCGGAAATCACGTGGGCCCCACCCGGAAATCACGTGGGCCCCACCCGGAAAACACGTGGGCCCCACGGGGAAATCATGTGGGCCCCACCCGGAAATCACGTGGGCCCCACCCGGAAATCACGTGGGCCCCACCCGGAAATCACGTGGGCCCCACCCGGAAATCACGTGGGCCCCACCCGGAAATCACGTGGGCCCCACCCGGAAATCACGTGGGCCCCACCCGGTAATCACGTGGGGCCCACCCGGAAATCACGTGGGCCCCACGGGGAAATCACGTGGGCCCCACCCGGAAATCACGTGGGCCCCAGGGGGAAATCACGTGGGCCCAACGGGGAAATCACGTGGGCCCCACGGGGAAATCACGTGGGCCCCACCCTGAAATCACGTGGGCCCCACCCGGAAATCACGTGGGCCCCACGGGGAAATCACGTGGGCCCCACGGGGAAATCACGTGGGCCCCACCCGGAAATCACGTGGGCCCCACCCGGAAATCACGTGGGCCCCACGGGGAAATTACGTGGGCCCCACGGGGAAATCACGTGGTCCCCACCCGGAAATCACGTGGGCCCCAGCCGGAAATCACGTGGGCCCCACGGGGAAATCACGTGGGCCCCACCCGGAAATCACGTGGGCCCCACCCGGAAATCACGTGGGCCCCACCCGGAAATCACGTGGGCCCCACCCGGAAATCACGTGGGGCCCAAACGGAAATCACGTGGGCCCCACCCGGAAATCACGTGGGCCCCACCCGGAAATCACGTGGGCCCCACACGGAAATCACGTGGGGCCCACCCGGAAATCACGTGGGCCCCACCCGGAAATCACGTGGGCCCCACCCGGAAATCACGTGGGCCCCACCCGGAAATCACGTGGGCCCCACCCGGAAATCACGTGGGCCCCACGGGGAAATCACGTGGGCCCCACGGGGAAATCACGTGGGCCCCACGCGGAAATCACGTGGGCCCCACCCGGAAATCACGTGGGCCCCACCCGGAAATCACGTGGGCCCCACCCGGAAATCACGTGGGCCCCACCCGGAAATCACGTGGGCCCCACCCGGAAATCACGTGGGGCCAACCCGGAAATCACGTGGGCCCCACCCGGAAATCACGTGGGCCCCACCCGTAAATCACGTGGGCCCCACCCGGAAATCACGTGGGCCCCACCCGGAAATCACGTGGGCCCCACGGGGAAATCACGTTGGCCCCACGGGGAAATCACGTGGGCCCCACCCGGAAATCACGTGGGCCCCACCCGGAAATCACGTGGGCCCCACCCGGAAATCACGTGGGCCCCACGGGGAAATCACGTGGGCCCCACCCGGAAATCACGTGGGCCCCACCCGGAAATCACGTGGGCCCCACCCGGAAATCACGTGGGCCCCACCCGGAAATCACGTGGGCCCCACCCGGAAATCACGTGGGCCCCACGGGGAAATCACGTGGGCCCCACCCGGAAATCACGTGGGCCCCACCCGGAAATCACGTGGGCCCCACCCGGAAATCACGTGGGCCCCAACCGGAAATCACGTGGGCCCCACCCGGAAATCACGTGGGCCCCACGGGGAAATCACGTGGGCCCCACCCGGAAATCACGTGGGCCCCACGGGGAAATCACGTGGGCCTCACGGGGAAATCACGTGGGCCCCACCCGGAAATCACGTGGGCCCCACGGGGAAATCACGTGGGCCCCACCCGGAAATCACGTGGGCCCCACCCGGAAATCACGTGGGCCCCACCCGGAAATCACGTGGGCCCCACCCGGAAATCACGTGGGCCCCACCCGGAAATCACGTGGGCCCCACCCGGAAATCACGTGGGCCCCACCCGGAAATCACGTGGGCCCCACCCGGAAATCACGTGGGCCCCACCGGGAAATCACGTGGGCCCCACGGGGAAATCACGTGGGCCCCACCCGGAAATCACGTGGGCCCCACCCGGAAATCACGTGGGCCCCACCCGGAAATCACGTGGGCCCCACCCGGAAATCACGTGGGCCCCACCCGGAAATCACGTGGGGCCAACCCGGAAATCACGTGGGCCCCACCCGGAAATCACATGGGCCCCACCCGGAAATCACGTGGGCCCCACCCGGAAATCACGTGGGCCCCACCCGGAAATCACGTGGGCCCCACGGGGAAATCACGTTGGCCCCACGGGGAAATCACGTGGGCCCCACCCGGAAATCACGTGGGCCCCACCCGGAAATCACGTGGGCCCCACCCGGAAATCACGTGGGCCCCACGGGGAAATCACGTGGGCCCCACCCGGAAATCACGTGGGCCCCACCCGGAAATCACGTGGGCCCCACCCGGAAATCACGTGGGCCCCACCCGGAAATCACGTGGGCCCCACCCGGAAATCACGTGGGCCCCACCCGGAAATCACGTGGGCCCCACCCGGAAATCACGTGGGCCCCACCCGGAAATCTCGTGGGCCCCACGGGGAAATCACGTGGGCCCCACGGGGAAATCACGTGGGCCCCACCCGGAAATCACGTGGGCCCCACCCGGAAATCACGTGGGCCCCACCCGGAAATCACGTGGGCCCCACCCGGAAATCACGTGGGCCCCACCCGAAAATCACGTGGGCCCCACCCGGAAATCACGTGGGCCCCACCCGGAAATCACGTGGGCCCCACCCGGAAATCACGTGGAACCCACCCGGAAATCACGTGGGCCCCACCCGGAAATCACGTGGGCCCCACCCGGAAATCACGTGGGCCCCACCCGGAAATCACGTGGGCCCCACCCGGAAATCACGTGGGCCCCACCCGGAAATCACGTGGGCCCCACCCGGAAATCACGTGGGCCACACCCGGAAATCACGTGGGGCCCACCCGGAAATCACGTGGGCCCCACGGGGAAATCACGTGGGCCCCACCCGGAAATCACGTGGGCCCCACCCGGAAATCACGTGGGCCCCACCCGGAAATCACGTGGGCCCCACCCGGAAAACACGTGGGCCCCACGGGGAAATCATGTGGGCCCCACCCGGAAATCACGTGGGCCCCACCCGGAAATCACGTGGGCCCCACCCGGAAATCACGTGGGCCCCACCCGGAAATCACGTGGGCCCCACCCGGAAATCACGTGGGCCCCACCCGGAAATCACGTGGGCCCCACCCGGTAATCACGTGGGGCCCACCCGGAAATCACGTGGGCCCCACGGGGAAATCACGTGGGCCCCACCCGGAAATCACGTGGGCCCCAGGGGGAAATCACGTGGGCCCAACGGGGAAATCACGTGGGCCCCACGGGGAAATCACGTGGGCCCCACCCTGAAATCACGTGAGCCCCACCCGGAAATCACGTGGGCCCCACGGGGAAATCACGTGGGCCCCACGGGGAAATCACGTGGGCCCCACCCGGAAATCACGTGGGCCCCACCCGGAAATCACGTGGGCCCCACGGGGAAATTACGTGGGCCCCACGGGGAAATCACGTGGTCCCCACCCGGAAATCACGTGGGCCCCAGCCGGAAATCACGTGGGCCCCACGGGGAAATCACGTGGGCCCCACCCGGAAATCACGTGGGCCCCACCCGGAAATCACGTGGGCCCCACCCGGAAATCACGTGGGCCCCACCCGGAAATCACGTGGGCCCCACCCGGAAATCACGTGGGGCCCACCCGGAAATCACGTGGGCCCCACCCGGAAATCACGTGGGCCCCACCCGGAAATCACGTGGGCCCCACACGGAAATCACGTGGGGCCCACCCGGAAATCACGTGGGCCCCACCCGGAAATCACGTGGGCCCCACCCGGAAATCACGTGGGCCCCACCCGGAAATCACGTGGGCCCCACGGGGAAATCACGTGGGCCCCACGGGGAAATCACGTGGGCCCCACGCGGAAATCACGTGGGCCCCACCCGGAAATCACGTGGGCCCCACCCGGAAATCACGTGGGCCCCACCCGGAAATCACGTGGGCCCCACCCGGAAATCACGTGGGCCCCACCCGGAAATCACGTGGGGCCAACCCGGAAATCACGTGGGCCCCACCCGGAAATCACGTGGGCCCCACCCGGAAATCACGTGGGCCCCACCCGGAAATCACGTGGGCCCCACCCGGAAATCACGTGGGCCCCACCCGGAAATCACGTGGGCCCCACCCGGAAATCACGTGGGCCCCACGGGGAAATCACGTGGGCCCCACCCGGAAATCACGTGGGCCCCACCCGGAAATCACGTGGGCCCCACCCGGAAATCACGTGGGCCCCACCCGGAAATCACGTGGGCCCCACCCGGAAATCACGTGGGCCCCACCCGAAAATCACGTGGGCCCCACCCGGAAATCACGTGGGCCCCACCCGGAAATCACGTGGGCCCCACCCGGAAATCACGTGGGCCCCACGGGGAAATCACGTGGGCCCCACCCGGAAATCACGTGGGCCCCACCCGGAAATCACGTGGGCCCCACCCGGAAATCACGTGGGCCCCACCCGGAAATCACGTGGGCCCCACGGGGAAATCACGTGGGCCCCACCCGGAAATCACGTGGACCCCACCCGGAAATCACGTGGGCCACAGCCGGAAATCACGTGGGCCCCAACCGGAAATCACGTGGGCCCCACCCGGAAATCACGTGGGCCCCACCCGGAAATCACGTGGGCCCCACCCGGAAATCACGTGGGCCCCACGGGGAAATCACGTGGGCCTCACGGGGAAATCACGTGGGCCCCACCCGGAAATCACGTGGGCCCCACGGGGAAATCACGTGGGCCCCACCCGGAAATCACGTGGGCCCCACCCGGAAATCACGTGGGCCCCACCCGGAAATCACGTGGGCCCCACCCGGAAATCACGTGGGCCCCACCCGGAAATCACGTGGGCCCCACCCGGAAATCACGTGGGCCCCACCCGGAAATCACGTGGGCCCCACCCGGAAATCACGTGGGCCCCACCGGGAAATCACGTGGGCCCCACGGGGAAATCACGTGGGCCCCACCCGGAAATCACGTGGGCCCCACCCGGAAATCACGTGGGCCCCACCCGGAAATCACGTGGGCCCCACCCGGAAATCACGTGGGCCCCACCCGGAAATCACGTGGGGCCAACCCGGAAATCACGTGGGCCCCACCCGGAAATCACATGGGCCCCACCCGGAAATCACGTGGGCCCCACCCGGAAATCACGTGGGCCCCACCCGGAAATCACGTGGGCCCCACGGGGAAATCACGTTGGCCCCACGGGGAAATCACGTGGGCCCCACCCGGAAATCACGTGGGCCCCACCCGGAAATCACGTGGGCCCCACCCGGAAATCACGTGGGCCCCACGGGGAAATCACGTGGGCCCCACGGGGAAATCACGTGGGCCCCACCCGGAAATCACGTGGGCCCCACCCGGAAATCACGTGGGCCCCACCCGGAAATCACGTGGGCCCCACCCGGAAATCACGTTGGCCCCACGGGGAAATCACGTGGGCCCCACCCGGAAATCACGTGGGCCCCACCCGGAAATCACGTGGGCCCCACCCGGAAATCACGTGGGCCCCACCCGGAAATCACGTGGGCCCCACGGGGAAATCACGTGGGCCCCACCCGGAAATCACGTGGGCCCCACCCGGAAATCACGTGGGCCCCACCCGGAAATCACGTGGGCCCCACCCGGAAATCACGTGGGCCCCACCCGGAAATCACGTGGGCCCCACCCGGAAATCACGTGGGCCCCACCCGGAAATCACGTGGGCCCCACCCGGAAATCACGTGGGCCCCACCCGGAAATCACGTGGAACCCACCCGGAAATCACGTGGGCCCCACCCGGAAATCACGTGGGCCCCACCCGGAAATCACGTGGGCCACACCCGGAAATCACGTGGGCCCCACCCGGAAATCACGTGGGCCCCACCCGGAAATCACGTGGGCCCCACCCGGAAATCACGTGGGCCCCACCCGGAAATCACGTGGGCCACACCCGGAAATCACGTGGGGCCCACCCGGAAATCACGTGGGCCCCACCCGGAAATCACGTGGGCCCCACCCGGAAATCACGTGGGCCCCACCCGGAAATCACGTGGGCCCCACCCGGAAAACACGTGGGCCCCACGGGGAAATCATGTGGGCCCCACCCGGAAATCACGTGGGCCCCACCCGGAAATCACGTGGGCCCCACCCGGAAATCACGTGGGCCCCACCCGGAAATCACGTGGGCCCCACCCGGAAATCACGTGGGCCCCACCCGGAAATCACGTGGGCCCCACCCGGAAATCACGTGGGCCCCACCCGGAAATCACGTGGGCCCCACCCGGAAATCACGTGGGCCCCACGGGGAAATCACGTGGGCCCCACCCGGAAATCACGTGGGCCCCACCCGGAAATCACGTGGGCCCCACCCGGAAATCACGTGGGCCCCACCCGGAAATCACGTGGGCCCCACGGGGAAATCACGTGGGCCCCACGGGGAAATCACGTGGGCCCCACCCGGAAATCACGTGGGCCCCACCCGGAAATCACGTGGGCCCCACCCGGAAATCACGTGGGCCCCACCCGGAAATCACGTGGGCCCCACCCGGAAATCACGTGGGCCCCACCCGGAAATCACGTGGGCCCCACCCGGAAATCACGTGGAACCCACCCGGAAATCACGTGGGCCCCACCCGGAAATCACGTGGGCCCCACCCGGAAATCACGTGGGCCCCACCCGGAAATCACGTGGGCCCCACGGGGAAATCACGTGGGCCCCACCCGGAAATCACGTGGGCCCCACCCGGAAATCACGTGGGCCCCACCCGGAAATCACGTGGGCCCCACCCGGAAATCACGTGGGCCACACCCGGAAATCACGTGGGGCCCACCCGGAAATCACGTGGGCCCCACGGGGAAATCACGTGGGCCCCACCCGGAAATCACGTGGGCCCCACCCGGAAATCACGTGGGCCCCACCCGGAAAACACGTGGGCCCCACGGGGAAATCATGTGGGCCCCACCCGGAAATCACGTGGGCCCCACCCGGAAATCACGTGGGCCCCACCCGGAAATCACGTGGGCCCCACCCGGAAATCACGTGGGCCCCACCCGGAAATCACGAGGGCCCCACCCGGAAATCACGTGGGCCCCACCCGGTAATCACGTGGGGCCCACCCGGAAATCACGTGGGCCCCACGGGGAAATCACGTGGGCCCCACCCGGAAATCACGTGGGCCCCAGGGGGAAATCACGTGGGCCCAACGGGGAAATCACGTGGGCCCCACGGGGAAATCACGTGGGCCCCACCCTGAAATCACGTGGGCCCCACCCGGAAATCACGTGGGCCCCACGGGGAAATCACGTGGGCCCCACGGGGAAATCACGTGGGCCCCACCCGGAAATCACGTGGGCCCCACCCGGAAATCACGTGGGCCCCACGGGGAAATTACGTGGGCCCCACGGGGAAATCACGTGGTCCCCACCCGGAAATCACGTGGGCCCCAGCCGGAAATCACGTGGGCCCCACGGGGAAATCACGTGGGCCCCACCCGGAAATCACGTGGGCCCCACCCGGAAATCACGTGGGCCCCACCCGGAAATCACGTGGGGCCCACCCGGAAATCACGTGGGCCCCACCCGGAAATCACGTGGGCCCCACCCGGAAATCACGTGGGCCCCACACGGAAATCACGTGGGCCCCACCCGGAAATCACGTGGGCCCCACCCGGAAATCACGTGGGCCCCAGCCGGAAATCACGTGGGCCCCACGGGGAAATCACGTGGGCCCCACCCGGAAATCACGTGGGCCCCACCCGGAAATCACGTGGGCCCCACCCGGAAATCACGTGGGCCCCACCCGGAAATCACGTGGGCCCCACCCGGAAATCACGTGGGGCCCACCCGGAAATCACGTGGGCCCCACCCGGAAATCACGTGGGCCCCACCCGGAAATCACGTGGGCCCCACACGGAAATCACGTGGGGCCCACCCGGAAATCACGTGGGCCCCACCCGGAAATCACGTGGGCCCCACCCGGAAATCACGTGGGCCCCACCCGGAAATCACGTGGGCCCCACCCGGAAATCACGTGGGCCCCACCCGGAAATCACGTGGGGCCAACCCGGAAATCACGTGGGCCCCACCCGGAAATCACGTGGGCCCCACCCGTAAATCACGTGGGCCCCACCCGGAAATCACGTGGGCCCCACCCGGAAATCACGTGGGCCCCACGGGGAAATCACGTTGGCCCCACGGGGAAATCACGTGGGCCCCACCCGGAAATCACGTGGGCCCCACCCGGAAATCACGTGGGCCCCACCCGGAAATCACGTGGGCCCCACGGGGAAATCACGTGGGCCCCACCCGGAAATCACGTGGGCCCCACCCGGAAATCACGTGGGCCCCACCCGGAAATCACGTGGGCCCCACCCGGAAATCACGTGGGCCCCACGGGGAAATCACGTGGGCCCCACGGGGAAATCACGTGGGCCCCACCCGGAAATCACGTGGGCCCCTCCCGGAAATCACGTGGGCCCCACCCGGAAATCACGTGGGCCCCACCCGGAAATCACGTGGGCCCCACGGGGAAATCACGTGGGCCCCACCCGGAAATCACGTGGGCCCCACCCGGAAATCACGTGGGCCCCACCCGGAAATCACGTGGGCCCCACCCGGAAATCACGTGGGCCCCACCCGGAAATCACGTGGGCCCCACCCGGAAATCACGTCGGCCCCACCCGGAAATCACGTGGGCCCCAGCCGGAAATCACGTGGGCCCCACCCGGAAATCACGTGGGCCCCAGCCGGAAATCACGTGGGCCCCACCCGGAAATCACGTGGGCCCCACCCGGAAATCACGTGGGCCCCACCCGGAAATCACGTGGGCCCCACCCGGAAATCACGTGGGCCCCACCCGGAAATCACGTGGGCCCCACCCGGAAATCACGTGGGCCCCACCCGGAAATCACGTGGGCCCCACCCGGAAATCACGTGGGCCCCACCCGGAAAACACGTGGGCCACATCCGGAAATCACGTGGGCCCCAGCCGGAAATCACGTGGGCCCCACGGGGAAATCACGTGGGCCCCACCCGGAAATCACGTGGGCCCCACCCGGAAATCACGTGGGCCCCACCCGGAAATCACGTGGGCCCCACCCGGAAATCACGTGGGCCCCACCCGGAAATCACGTGGGCCCCACCCGGAAATCACGTGGGCCCCACCCGGAAATCACGAAACCACCTGCCTCAACTCGAGAAAATCCAGGAGGTTCTGCCTCCAGGCGAGATGAGGCCCATTTCCGCTGAGGCTTCTCGAGGCTAATCACACCTAACCTCTGGAACTTCCAAAAGGTCCTTCACACCCCTGCTGCAACTCAAGAAGTTCCCTGACATCCCCGTCTCCACTCTAGAGGAAGCAAGCGGTTCCCGCCCACATCCAGAAGAGCCCCGTTTCCGCCTCGAAGCTTGAGATGAGGGATCCTTTCCCTGCTTGGTCTGGAAAGAATTGCCGGTGTTCCCGTCGCATCTCAAGAGGAGGCGCTCTCCACAGGAAAGGCGAGAGGAACTCCAGGGTCGTGTCACCATTCCCAGAGTTCCCCTGATGTCTCAGTCCATTCCAGAGGAACCTGTTTTCCCTGCACTGCCTCGACTTTCAGGATGAGGATCGACTACCACCACGGTCGCACGTGGGACAGCCCTGTGGGAAAGCCTTGTGGGAAAGCCTCCTGGAAAAGCCTCGAGGGAAAGCCACAGATCCCTTGATCCAGGCGATGGGAAGCGTCACACTGCTGCTACCGCTCTGGAGTAAAGCGCACGTACATGCCCCCATTGGAGACGAGTACTTACTCCTCTGGGGAGACTCCAGAAGTACCCCAAGATCCATGTCAGCACTGGAGAGGAATTCTCAAGTTTCCGGCCCCGACTCCACACAATTCTTAGGCCTCGACATCGACGGGAGAGGAATCCCGAGAGGCCCCCGATCAACTGGCATGGGGACTGGCCTTTCGTGAGGCCACCAGAGTGGGTCCCTGAAGTACCCGTCGTAAGTCCAGAGCACCTGCCACAATTCGAGACAATCCAGGATGTTTTGCCCTCCAGGCGAGATGATGCCCATTTCCGCTGAGGCTTCTCGAGGTTAATCACACCTACTCTCTGGAACTTCCAAAAGGTCCTTCAACCATTGCTGCGACTCAGGAAGTTCCCTGACATACCCGTCTCCACTACAGAGGAAGCACGAGGGTCCCGCCCACATCCAGAGGAGCCCCGTTTCCGCCTCGTACCTCGAGATGAGAGATCCTTTCCCTGCTTGGTCGGGAAAGAATTCCTGGCATTCCCGTCGCATCTCAAGAGGAGGTCCTCTCCACAGGAAAGGCGAGAGGAACTCCAGGGTCGTGCCACCATTCGGAGAGTCCCCCAGATGTCTCAATCCATTCCAGAGGAACCTGTTTTCCCTGCACTGCCTCGACTTTCACGCTGAGGATCGACTCCCACCACGGTGGCACGTGGGACAGCCCTGTGGGAAAGCCTCGTGGGAAAGCCTTATGGGAAATCCTCGAGGGAAAGCCACAGATCCCATGATCGACGAGAAGGGAAGTGTGACACTGCTGCTACAGCTCGGGAGGAAAGCCCACGTGAATGCTCCCTCTCGAGACGAGGACTCACTACCCTGAGGAGACTCCAGAAGTACCCCAAGATCCATGTCAGCACTGGAGAGGAATCCTCAGGTTCCGGCCCCGACTCCACACAAGGTCTTGGGCCCCGGCATCGACGAGAGAGGAATACCGAGAGGCCCGCGAGCAACTCGCATGGAGACTGGCCTTTCCTGAGGCCACCAGAGCGAGTCCCTGAGGTCCCCGTCGTAAGTCGAGAGCACCTGCCGCAACTCGAGAAAATCCAGGAGGTTTTGCCCTCCAGGCGAGATGAGGCCCATTTCCGCTGAGGCTTCTCAAGGCTAATCACATCTAAACTCTGGAACTTCCAAAAGGTCCTTCACACCTTTGCTGCAACTCAAGAAGTTCCCGGACATCCCCGTCTCCACTCTAGAGGAAGCACGAGGGTCCCGCCCACATCCAGAGGAGCCCCGTTTCGCCTCATAGCTGGAGATGAGGGATCCTTTTGCTACTTGGTCCGGAAAGAATTCTGTGAGTCCCCGTCGCATCTCAAGGGGAGGCGCTCTCCACAGGAAAGGCGAGAGGAACTCCAGGGTCGTGCCACCATTCCCAGAGTACCCCAGATGTCTCAGTCCATTACAGAGGAACCTGTTTTCCCTGCACTGCCTCGACTTTCACGCCGAGGATCGTCTCCCACCACGGTGGCACGTGGGACAGCCCTGTGGAAAGCCTCGAGGGAAAGCCACAGTTCCCTTGATGCACGTGACGGGAATCGTGACACTGCTGCTACCGCTCTGCAGGGAAGCGCACGTGCATGCCTCCTTTCGAGATGAGGACTTACTCCCCTGGGGAGACTCCAGAAGCACCCCATGATCCATGTCAGCACTTTAGAGGAATCCTCAGGTTCCGGCCACTACTCCACACAAGGTCTTAGGCCCGGCATCGACGGGAAAGGAATCCCGAGAGGCTCCCGAGTAACTCGCATGGGGACTGGCCAGTCCTAAGGCGATAAGAGCAGGTCCCTTTCGTCACCGTGGTAAGACGAGAGCACCTGCTGCATCTCGAGAAAATCCAGGAGGTTCTGCCCTCCAGGCTAGATGAGGCCCATTTCCGCTGAGGCGTTGAGGTTAATCACATCTAACCTCTAGAAAGTCCAAAGGGTCCTTCACACCCTTTCTGCAACTCAAGAAGTTCCCCGACATACCCGTCTCCACTCGAGAGGAAGCAAGAGGGCCCCGCCCACATCCAGAGGAGCCCCGTTTCCGCCTCGTAGCTCGTGATGAGGGATCCTTTGGCTGCTTGTTCGGGAAAGAATTCTGGGCATTCCTGTCGCATCTCAAGAGGAGGTGCTCTCCACAGAAAAGGCGAGAACTCCAGCGTCGTGCCACCATTCCCAGAGACCCCCAGATGTCTCAGTCCATTCCAGAGGAACCTGTTTTCCTGCACTGCCTCGACTTTCACGCCAAGGCTCGACTCCCACCACGGTGGCACGTGGGACAGCCCTGTGGGAAAGCCTCGTTGCAAAACCTCGGGGGAAAGCCTCGAGGGAAAGCCACAGATCCCTTGATCCATGCGACGGGTGCATGACATTGCTGCTACCGCTCTGGTGGAAAGCGAACGTGCATGCCCCCATTCGAGACGAGGACTTACTCCCCTGGGGAGACTCCAGAAGTACCCTAAGATCCATGTCAGCACTGGAGAGGAATCCTCAGGTTCCGACCCCGACTCCACACAAGGTCTTAGGACCCGGCATCGAAGGGAGAGGACCACGAGAGGCCCCCGAGCAACTCGCATGGGGACTGTCCTTTCCTGAGGCCACCAGAGCGGGTCCCTTAGGTCACCGTCCTAAGACGAAAGGACCTGCGGCAACTCGAGAAAATCCAGGAGGTTTTGCCCTTCAGGCTAGATGAGGCCCATTTCCGCTGAGGCCTCACGAGGCTAATCACACCTAACCTCTGGAACTTCCAAAGGTCCTTCACACCCTTGCTGCAACTCAAGAAGTTCCCCGACATACCCGCCCTAACCCTAAAGGAAGCACGAGGGTCCCGCTCACATCCAGAGGAGCCCCGTTTCCGCCTCGTAGCTCGAGATGAGGGATCCTTTCTCTGCTTGGTCTGGAAAGAATTCCCGTGTCCAATCTCAAAAGGAGGAGCTCTCCACAGGAAAGGCGAGAGGAACTCCAGGGTCTTGTCACCATTCCCAGAGTCCCCCAGATGTCTCAGTCCATTCCAGAGGAACCTGTGTTCCCTGCACTGCCTCGACTTTCATGCCAAGGATCGACTCCCACCAAGGCGGCACGTGGGACAGCCCTGTGGGAAAGCCTCGTGGGAAAGCCTCGTGGGAAAGCCTAGACAGAAAGGCGCAGATCCCTTGATCGACGCTATGGGAAGCGTGACACTGCTGCACCCGCTTTGGAGGAAAGCGAAAGTGCATGCCCCCTCTTGAGAAGAGGACTTACTGCCCTGGGGAGGCTCCAGAAGTAGCCCAAGTTCCATGTCAGCACTGGAGAGGAATCCTCATGTTCCGGGCTCTACTCCACAGAAGGTCTTAGTCCCCGGCATCAAAGGGAGAGGAATCCCAGGAGACCCCCGAGCAACTCGAATGGGGACTGAGCAGTCCTGAGGCCACCAGAGCGGGCCCTATCGTCACCGTCGTAAGATGACAGCATCTGCCGGAACTCGAGAAAATCCAGGATATTTTGCCCTCCAGGCTAGATGAGGACCATTTCCGATGAGGCGTCTCGAGGCTAATCACATCTAACATCTGGAACTTCCAAAGGGTGCTTCACAACCTTGCTGCAACTCAAGAAGTTCCCCGACAACCCGTCTCCATTCTAGAGGAAGCACGAGGGTCACGCCCACATCCAGAGGAGCCCAGTTTTCACCTCTTAGCTCGAGATGAGGGATCCTTTCGCTGCTTGGTCGGGAAAGAATTCTGGGCATTCCTGGCGCATCTCAAGAGGAGGCGCTCTCCAGAGGAAAGGCGAGAGGAACTCCAGGGTCTTGTCTCCATTCCCAGAGTCCCACATATCTTTCAGTCCATTCCAGAGGAACCTGTTTTCCCTTCACTGCCTCAACTTTCATGCCGAGGATCGACTCCCACCACGGTGGCACGTGGGACAGCCCTGTGGGAAAGCCTCGAGGGAAAGCCACAGATCCCTTGATTGACGCGACGGGAAGCGTGACACTGCTGCTACGGCACTGGAGGAAAGCGCACGTGCATGCCCCCATTCGAGATGAGGACTTACTCCCATGGGGAGACTGCAGAAATAACCCAAGATCCATGTCAGCACTGCAGAGGAATCCTCAGGTTCTGGCCCCGACTCCACACAAGGACTTAGGCCCCGGCATCGAAGGGAGAGGAACCCCGAGAGGCGCCCGAGCAACTCGCATGGGGACTGGCCTTTCCTGAGGCCACCAGAGTGGGTCACTTAGGTCACCGTCGTAAGACGAAAGTACCTGCGGCAACACGAGAAAATCCAGGAGGTTTTGCCCTTCAGGCTAGATGAGGCCCATTTCCGCTGAGGCGTCACGAGGCTAATCACACTTAACCTGTGGAACTTCCAAAGGTCCTTCACACCCTTGCTGCAACTCAAGAAGTTCCCCGACATACCCGGCCTAACTCTCAAGGAAGCACGACGGTCCCGCCCACATCCAGAGGAGCCCCGTTTCCGCCTCGTAGCTCGAGATGAGGGATTCTTTCTCTGCTTGGTCTGGAAAGAATTCCCGGCGTACCTGTCGAATCTCAAAAGGAGGCACTCTCCACAGGAAAGGCGAGAGGAACTCCAGGGTCTTGTCACCATTCCCAGAGACCCCAGATGTCTCAGTCCATTCCAGAGGAACCTGTGTTACCTGCACTGCCTCGACTTTCATGCCGAGGATCGACTCCCACCAAGGTGGCACGTGGGACAGCCCTGTGGGAAAGCCTCGTGGGAAAGCCTCGTGGGAAAGCCTGGAGGGAAAGCCACAGATCCCTTGATCCACGCGCCGGGAAGCGCGACACTGCTGCTACCGCTCTGGAGGAAACCGCAGGTGCATGCCCCCATTCGAGACGAGGACTTACTCCCCTGAGGAGACTCCAGAAGTACCCCAAGAACCAAGTCAGCACTGGAGAGGAATCCTCAGGTTCCCGCCCCGACTCCACACAATGTCTTAGGCCCTGGCATCGAAGGGAGAAGAATCCCAGAGGCCCGCGAGCAACTCACTGGGGGACTGGCCAGTCCCGAGGCCACCAGAGCGGGTCCCTGAGGTCCCTGTCTTAAGTCGAGAGCACCTGCCACAACTCGAGAAAATCCAGGAGGTTTTGCCCTCCAGGCGAGATGAGGCCCATTTCCACTGAGGCTTCACGAGGCTAATCACACCTAACCTCTGGAACTTCCAAAAGGTCCTTCACACCCTTGCTGCAGCTCAAGAAGTTCCCCGACATACCCGTCTCCACTCGAGAGGAAGCACGAGGGTCCCGCCCACATCCAGAGGAGCCCCGTTTCCGCCTCTTAGCTGGAGATGAGGGATCCTTTCGCTGCTTTGTCGGGAAAGAATTCTGGACGTTCCCGTCACATCTCAAGAGGAGGCGTTCTCCACAGGAAGGCGAGAGGAACTCAAGGGTCGTGCCACCATCCCAGAGTCCCCCAGGTGTCTCAGTCCATTCCAGAGGAACCTGTTTTCCCTGACTTCCTCGACTATCATGGCGAGGATCGACTCCCACCACGATGGCACCTGGGACAGCCCTGTGGGAAAGCCTCGTGGGAAAGCATCGAGGGAAAGCCACAGATCTCTTGATCCACGCGATGGGAAGCGTGACACTGCTGCTACCGCTCTGGAGGAAAGCGCTCGTGCATGCCCCCATTCAAGATGAGGACTGACTCCCCTGGGGAGACTCCAGAAGTACCCCAAGATCCATGTCAGCACTGGAGAGGAATCCTCAGGTTCTGGGCCCGACTCCACAAAAGGTCTTAGGCCCAGGCATTGACGAGAAAGGAATCCAGGAGGCCCATGAGCATCGATTGGGGACTGGCCAAACCTGAGGCCACCAGAGCGGGTCCCTAAGGTAACCGTCGTAAGACGGGAGAACCTGCTGCAACTCGAGAAAATCCAGGAGGTTCTCCCCTCCAGGCTTGATGAGGCCCATTTCTGATGAGGCATCTCTAGGCTAATCACATCTAACCTCTGGAACTTCCAAAGGGTGCTTCACAACCTTGCTGCAACTCAAGAAGTTCCCTGACATACCCGGCTCCACTCTAGAGGAAGCACGAGTGTCCTGCAAACATCCAGAGGAGCCCCGTTTCCGCCTCGTAGCTCGAGATGAGGGATCCTTTCGCTGCTTGGTCGGGAAAGAATTCCCGGCGTTCCCGTCCCATCTCAACAGGAGGCCCTCTCCACAGGAAAGGCGAGAGGAACTCCAGTGTCGTGCCACCAATCCAAGAGTCCCCCAGAATTCTCAGTCCATTCCAGAGGAACCTGTTTTCCCTGCACTGCGTCGACTTTCACGCCGAGGATCGAATCACACCACGGTGGCAAGAGGGACAGCCCTGTGGGAAAGCCTCGTGGGAAAGCCTCGTGGGAAAGCCTCGAGGGAAAGCCACAGATCCCTTGATCCAGGCGATGGGAAGCGTGACACTACTGCTACAGCTCTGGAGGAAAGCGCACGTGCATGCCCCCATTCGAGACGAGGAGTTACTCCCCTGGGGAGACTCCAGAAGTACCCAAGAACCATGTGAGCACTGGAGAGGAATCCTCAGGTTCCGGACCTGACACCACTCAAGGTCAAAGGCCCCGTCATCAAAGGGAGAGGAATCCCGAGAGGCCCCCGAGCAACTCGCATGTGGACTGGCCTTTCCTGAGGCCACCAGAGCGGGTCCCTGAGGTCCCCGTTGTAAATCGAGAGCACCTGCCGCAACTCGAGAAAATCAAGGAGGTTTTAACCTCCCGGCGAGATGAGACCCATTTCCGCTGAGGCTTCTCAAAGCTAATCACACCTAACCTCTGGAACTTCCAAAAGGTCCTTCACACCCTTACTGCTACTCAAGAAGTTGCCTGACATACCCGTCTCCACTCTAGAGGAAGCACGAGGGTCCCGGGCATATGCAGAGGAGCCCCGTTTCCGCCTCGTAGCTCGAGATGAGGGACATTTCGCCTCTTTGTCGGGAAAGAGTTCCCGGCATTCCCCTCTCACCTCAAGAGGAGGCGCTCTCCACAGGAAAGGCGAGAGGAACTCCAGGGTCGTGCTACCATTCCAAGAGTCCCCCAGATGTCTCAGTCCATACCAGAGGAACCTGTTTTCCCTGCAATGAGTCGACTTTCACGCCGAGGATTGACTCCCACCACGGGGGCACGTGGGACAGCCCTGTGGGAAAGCGTCGTGCAAAAGCCTCGAGGGAAAGCCAAAGATCCCTTGATCCAGGCGTTGGGAAGCGTGACACAGCTGCTACCGCTCTGGAGGAAAGAGCACGTGCATGCCCCCATCCGAGACGAGGACTTACTCCCCTGGGGAGACTCGAGAAGTACCCCAAGATCCATGTCAGCACTGGAGAGGAATCCTCAGGTTCTGGCCCGGCCTCCACACAAGGTTTAAGGCCCCGGCATCGAAGGGAGAGGAATCCCAAAAGGCCCGCAAGCAACTCGCATGGGGACTGGCCTTTCCTGAGGCCACCAGAGCGGGTCCCATAGGTCACCATCGTAAGTGGAGAGCACCTGCCGCAACTCGTGAAAATCCAGGAGGTTCTCCCCTCCAGGCTAGATGAGGCCCATTTCCACTGAGGATTCTCGAGGCTAATCACACCTAACCTCTGGAACTTATTAAAGGTCCTTCAAAGCCCTGCTGCAACTCAAGAAGTTTCCCGACATACTCGTCTCCACTCGAGAGGAAGCACGAGGGTCCCGCCCACATCCAGAGGAGCCCCGTTTCCGCCTCGTAGCTCGAGATGAGGGATCCCTTCCCTGCTTGTTAGGGAAAAAATTCCCTGCGTTCCCGTCGCATCTCAAGAGGAGGCATTCTCCACAGGAAAGGCGAGAGGAATTCCAGGGTCCTGCCTCCATTCCAAGAGTCCCCCAGATGTCTCAGTCCATTCCAGAGGAACCTGTTTTCCCTGCACTGCATCGACTTCCACGCCGAGGATCGACGCACAGCACGGTGGCACGTGGGAAAGCGCTGTGGGTAAGACTCATGGAAAGCCTCGTGGGAAAGAGTCTAGGGAAAGCCACAGATCCCTTGATCCACCCTACAGGAAGCGTGACACTGTTGCTACAACTCGGGAGGAAAGCGCACGTGCATGCCCCCTCTCGAGACGAGGACTGACTCCCTGGGGGAGACTCCCGAAGTACCCCAAGACCAATGTCAGCACTGGAGAGGAATCCTCAGGTTCCGGCCATGACTACCAACAATGTCTTGGGCCCCAGCATGGACGGGAGAGGCATCCCGAGAGGCCCCCTACTAATTCGCATGGGGACTGGATTTCCTGAGGCCACCAGAGCGGGTCCCTAAGGTCCCCATCGTAAGTCGAGAGCACCTGCCGCAACTCGAGAAAATCCAGGAGGTTTTGCCCTCCAGGCGAGATGAGGCCCATTTCCGCTGAGGCTTCTCCAGGCTAATCACACCGAACCTCTGGAACTTCCAAAAGGACCTTCACACAGTTGCTGCAACACAAGAAGTTCCGCAACTACCCATCTCCACTCTAGAGGAAACACGATGGTCCCGCCCACATCGAGAGGAGCCCCGTTGCCGCATCGTAGTTCCCGATGAGGGATCCTTTCCCTGCTTGGTTGGGAAAGAATTCTGGGCGTTACAGTCGCATCTCAATAGGAGGCGCTCTCCATAGGAAAGGCGAGAGGAACTCCAGGGTCGTTCCACCATTCCCAGAGTCTTCTAGATGTCCCAGTACAGTCCAGAGGAAACTGTTTTCGACTCACACCACGGTGGCACGTGGGACGGCCCTGAGGGATAGCCTTGTGGGAAAGCCTCGTGGGAAAGCCTCATGGGAAATCCTCAGGGGAAAGACAAAGATCCCATGATCGACGCGACGGGAAGGGTGACACTGCTGCTACCGCTCTGGAGGAAAGCGCACGTGCATGCCTCCATTCGAGACGCGGACTTAGTCCCCTGGGGAGACTCCAGAAGTACCCCAAGATCCATGTCAGCACTGGAGAGGAATCCTCACGTTCCGGCCCCGACTCCACACAAGGTCTTAGGCCCCGGCATCGAAGTGAGAGGAATCCCGAGAGGCCTCCTAGTAACTCGCATGGGGACTGGCCTTTCCTGAGGCCACCAGAGGGGGTCCCTGAGGTCCCCGTCCTAAGTGGAGAGAACCTGCCAGAACTAGAGAAAATCCAGGAGGTTTTGACCTCCAGGCGAGATGAGGCCCAATTCCGCTGAGGCTTCTCGAGGCTAATCACACCAAACCTCTGGAACTTCCAAAAGGTCCTTCACACCCTTACTGCAACTCAAAAAGTTCCCCGACATACCCGTTCCTCTTCCCATTCTGCCATAATTGTGATGACATCTGCATATCTAAGTTTATTGCTATTTCTTCCGGGAATCTTGATTCCAGCTCACGTATCTTCCATCCCAGCATTTTTCATGATGTAGTCTGCATATAAGTTAATAAAACAGGGTGACAATATACAGCCTTGACATACTCCTTTTCCTTTTTGGAACCAGTCTGTTGTTCCATGTCCTGCTCTAACCTTCATACAGATTTCTCAAGAGGCAGGTTAGGTGGTCTAGTATTCCCTTCTCTTTCAGAATTGTGGCTAAAACAGCAGTATAAGGACCTTTCCGATGTCAGGCCAAGGAATTGTGTTTCCAGTCATTGAGCCACACCTGATCACTGAGCACAAATTCATGAATCTGTTCCTCAAGGGGGAATGATATTTTTTTTTACACAAACTTAGTTACCTGATTTATTACCTTACCTAATTGTTCCAGCTGCTGTGAAATCCCACCTGCTTACTTGTGGCAAATCTGCTAACACCTGCCTCATTGTGGGGTGGGGGGTTCTCCCATCGAAAATTTCATAAGGACAACAACTATGGGAACGTGCAGTTACCCGTAATATGAGTAAGTCTGCCAGAAGCAAGCCCATCCATGTACAGTCAGTCTCTATGATCCATTTTGAAAGAGTCTCTTGAAGAGTTTGGTTGTTTCTTTCCACCATTCCAGAACACAGGGGCCTATATGCTGTATGTAATTTCCACTGATATTTAGAGCTTCACATACCTGTTAATTAACGCGGCTACAAAGACAGGGCCATTGTCGGATTCTATACTGGTTGGAAACCCAAGTCTGTGAATTATTTCTCAAATCAGCGAGCTACTTCATTTTCTTTTTCAGATCAGGTAGTGAAGGCCTCTGCCCAACCAGAGAAGGTACCTACTATTCTAGTAAGTAATGATAACAGGTGACTGCCTTTGCTTCCCTGAAGGGACACTCGCTTTCCCTGCATCCTGAGAACTCCACGTCTCAGCCAGTTGGAAAAGCGCTTCTTGGAGGTCATTATTCAGGGGCAATTTCCCCTGGAGCCCAGGGCCATAGGGAGCGGCTCCACACTCCCAGGGAAAGGCAGAGCCACAGCCACACATCTGTCCCATCCCCTTTGCTCTGTAGGAGAGCTCTAGTGAGCCTAGGTCTGTCAGGAAAGTTCTTGGCTCCTATGGGGACACATTCTATGTGTGAAACTGCATACAGGACCGAGGGGCCACAGGGCGCCTGTTTCTCTCGGGGCCGGAGGGGTGGGGGGCCTGAAGCAGTGCGGCCCAGCAACAGCTTCCACATCCATCCAATTGCTCTTTTCTTACCTCTGATAGAACTAGCTTTGTTCCAGCCTTTGGCAATTTGGAGGCAAGCGGGCCCCACTTCCTCCCCAAGGAGGCATGGGACCTACTTTGAGTGGAAAGGCCCCTCACGGAGCTGAACCCAGGAAGGCACCCAGTCATGTCTGACACATTGCTGCATCCTGCTTCTTCATGAGCAATACCGCGGTGCTGCCTCTGGAATATCGGTCCTCTGAGCAGACCTGGAGGTCTCCCCTTGAAGAAGCTAACCAGTTTCTTCCAAATACAGGCTTGCAAACACACACTGGGTGGCTGCCTCTTCTTCCCTGAAGGACGATCACTTTCCCCGCATCCTGTGAACTCTGCATCCCAGCCTGCTGGAAAAGCGCTTCTTGGAGGTCATTTTTCAGGGACAATTTTCCCTGGAGCCCGGGGCTGTAGGCAGGGCCCCATGCTCGCTGGGAAAGGCAGAGTCACATCCACAGTCTGTTCTATCCCTTTTGCCCTGTAGGAGAGCTCTAGTGAGCCTAGGTCTGTCAGGAAAATTCTTGGCTCCTATGGGGACACACCCTGTGTGTTAACCTGCATATCGGACCTAGGGGCCACAGGGCGCCCGTTCCTCTCGGGGGGGACCCTGAAGTGGTGCGGCCCAACAACAGCCTGAACATGCATCCAATTGTTCTTTTCTTCCTTCTGATAGAGCTAGCTTTGCTTCTCACTTTGGCATTTCGGATGCCAGGGGCAGCCCCACCGCTGTTGTCCTGGGGTCTATTGGAGGTTCCAGCTCTATTGGACCCCAGCATGGCACCCGACCCCCTCAGACACACTCCCGCAGCCTCCTTCCCCATGGGCAGGACTGTTCTGACCTAGGAATGTGTTCCCAAGGCTCAGAAAATGCAGGGAGACACACGGCCCTGACTCTGGAACTGAGGCCGTTGGAGCAGGCCTGGAGGTCTGACGTCTGAGACGCAAACACTTGCTGCAAGATACAGGTGTGAAAACACACTCTCTGGGGCTGCCTTTCCTTCCTCCAAGGAAGATAGCTTTTCCAGTCTCCTCCGTGCTGAGTCATACAAGGCTGGAAAGGTCTGGCTTAGAGGGCATTTCTCAGCGGCAATGGCCCCTGAGGCCCTGCACCCAGGGAGGGATCCTACCCTCCCAGGGGAAGTCAAAGCAACCTCCAAACAGCTGTTCTATCATGTTTCCTCTGCAGGAGGGAGCTAGTGAGCCCAGGTCTGTCTGGAACGTTCTTGGATCCTGCGGGGAAATCATCCTGGGAGCCCACCTGGATACCAGTCGTAGGGGCTAACATTTGCATTTTTCTTCCTTGGAGCCCTAACGCAGTACAGCCTAGCAACTGCTTGAAAATCCATCCTGTTGCTGTTTTCTTCCCTCTGACAGAGCGAGCTTTGCTCCCCACTTTGGGATTTCAGAAGCAAGGTGGTGGCCTGCAACTCCTTGCCTGGGGTCCATTGGAGGTGCAAGGTGCCCTCGACCAGGTGACCCCAGCATGGCACCTGGCCCCCTCAGACACACTCCCGCAGCCTGCTTCCCCATGGGCAGGACTGCTCTCACCTAGGAATGTGTTTGCGAGGCCAGGAAACTGCAGGGAGACACAAGGCCCTGATTCTGGAATGGAGTCTGTTGGAGCAGGCCTGCAGGTCTTATGTCTAACAAGCCAAACACTTGCTGCAAGATACAGGCCTGAAAACACACTCTTGGGCTGCCTTTCCTTCCTCCAAGGAAGAGAGTTTTCTCAGCCTCCTGTGGGCTGAGAGTCACACAGGGCTGAAAAGCACTTACTGGGAGATGAGTTTTCATTGGCCATGGCCCCTGAGGCCCTGTGCTCAGGGAGGGCTCCCTCCCTCCCAGGGAAAGTCAAAGGAAGCTCCAAACGGCTGTTCAATCATGTTTCTGAGAGAGTCATTGCCAAGGCAGGTTTATAAGAAGTTCAAGGGTCCCCAAGGAGAGAGGGGTCTAGAATTCTCAAGGAGGAAGAAAGGACACACTTTTTTTTCCCTCTACATTCCTTAGGATTATATAACAATCATGCATCCTTCTTGAGGACGGTCTCTGGAAAAACCTTCTGGCTAATCCTGTTATCTTAAAATGTAAATTATGGGAGTAGGTCTAGTGAGTCTTTACAACCTCCACACATTCTTTTGTTCATTGTAATAACTTATTGGAGAGTATATAACTCCATTACTAACGCTAGCAAGGGGGTACGCTTTCTGCCCCTTGTGATGTCTCTGTCAGAAGCTTTCTCTATCTCCTTTCTACTTGAATAAAACTCGATTGCACAAAAGCTCTGAGCAATCAAGCCTCATCTTGGGCCCTGGATTGAATTCTTCTCCTCCATGAGCCAAGAATCCCAGCATCTTTTCGTGGTTCAGCAACAATATTTCATTTCCTCTGCAGGAGAGAGCTAGTGAGCTTAGGTCTGTCTGGAACATTCTTGGATCCTGTGGGGAAAATATCCTGTGCACACATCTGGATACTGGGCCTAGAGGCCAAAATTCGCATTTCTTTCCCGCGGAGCCCTCACGTGGTGTGACTTAGCAACCGCTTGAAAATCCATCCCATTGCCGTTTTCCTCCTTCTGACAGAGCTAGCTTTGTTCCCTGCTTTGGGATATCTCAACCGAGGGGCCGGTCCATAGCTACTCGCCTGGGGCCCATTGGATGTGCAAGGTGCCCTCGACTAGGTGACCCTAGCATGGCACTCAGCCCGCTCAGACACACTCCCGAGGCTTCTTTCTCACGGGAAGCACTGCTCCAACCTAGGAATGTGTCTGCAATGCTTGGAAAGTGCAGTGAGACACACAGCCCTGACTCTGGAATTGAGGCCCTCAGAGCAAGCCTGCAGCTCTGATGTCTGAGAAGCAAAACACTTGCTGCAAAGAGAGGCCTGAAAACACACTCTCTGTGGATGACTTTCCTTCTTCTAAGGAAGACAGTTTTCCCAGTCTCCTGCTTCCTGCATGTCACACAGCTGGAATGCGCTTGCTTGGATGTCGTGATTCAGTGGCAATGACCCCTGAGGCCCTTTGCCCAGGGAGGGCTCCCACACTCATAGGCAAATCAAAGCAACTTCCAAGTGAGTCAGCTCTTCACATCAAGTGGCCAAAGTATTGGAGTTTCAGGTTCAGTATTAGTCCTTCCAATGGATATTCAGACCTGATTTCCTTTAGGATGGAGTGGGTGCGTCTCCTTGTAGTCTAAGCGACCTACAAGCATCTTCTCCAACACCACAGTTCAAAAGCATCAAATTTTCAGCTGTCACTTTCTTTATAGTACATCTTTCATATCCATCCATGACATATGGAAAAACCATAGCCTTGACCGGATGGATCTTTGTTGGCAAAGCAACGTCTCGGCTTTTTAATATGCTGTCTAGTTTGGTCATCACTTTTCTTCCAAGTCATAAATATGTTTTAAGTTCATGGAGGCAGCCATCACCTGCAGTGATTTCCAAGCCCCAAAAATAGTCTGCTGCTGTTTCCAATGTTTTCCCATCTATTTGCCATGAAGTGATGAGACTGGATGCAATGATTTTAGTTTTCTGAATGCTGAGCTTTAAGCTAACTTTTTCACTCTCCTCTTTCACTTTCATCAGGAGACTCTTTAGCTCTTCTTCACTTTCTGCCATAAGGGTGGTGTCATCTGAATATCTGAGATTATTGATATTTCTCCCAGCAACCTTGATTCCAGCGTGTGCTTCCTCCAGCCCAGTGTTTCTCATGCTGTACTCTGCATATAAGTTAAATAAGCAGGGTGACAATATACAGCCTTGACATGTTCCTTTTCCTATTTAGAACCAGTCTGTTGTTCCATGTCCAGTTCGAACTGTTTCTTCCTGACCTGCATACAGGTTTCTCAAGAGACAGGTCAGGTGGTCTGGTATTCCCATCTCTTTCAGAATTTTTCCCAGTTTCTTGTGATCCACACAGTCAAAGGCTTTGGCATTGTCAATAAAGCAGAAATAGATTTTTTTTTTCTGGAACTCTCTTGCTTTTTCAATGAGCCAGTGGATGTTGGCAATTTGATCTCTGGTTTCTCTGCATTTTTTAAATCCCTCTTGAACATCTGGAAGTTCACAGTTCATGTGAACTTGGAGAATTTTGAACATTACTTTACTAGTGTGTGAGATGAGTGCAATTGTGCAGCTGCTTGAATATTCTTTGTCATTGCCTTTCTTTGGGATTGGAATGAAAACTGACCTAATGACTAGATGTTTTCAATTGCATATGCTGAAAGAACTGGCTGTGCAGTTCTGAAGAAAAAAAAATCATTTTAACCCATTTTCTCTGAAGTGCAAGGCATATCATGGCCATCCCTGAATCATAAAGTCACCTTTTCTTTATGTAGTCATAGTTTCATGCCTAAATTATAGGCCAACTCGTGCTCAACTTGACTCTGATGTCAGGGGCAGATCAACTGATAAAAAGCTTGGATTGTCCCTCTGGAGGAAAGTGAGATCTTGGTCCCACGAGAAGAATCTGAAGGGTTAAGGGAACTTGCAAGAGTGGGGAAAGCTTAGTCCATCCTACATGTACCAAAATCTTAAATAAGGCTTATTTACTTTACCGAAGTAAAAAAAAAAAAAAACAGATGATGAAAACAATTATAAATCAATGAAAGGTAGAGAAACTCATAGTCTGTGATCAAAAATTGCATTCTAAGAAAACTTTGTTCTCTTAACCTAGAGAGGAGACTAAATTGCATCTGGTACCAGCTTACCAGAAGACAAGCAAACAAACAAACAAATTATCAGTAAGCTTAAAAAAAGTATTTTCCATATATCTTGAAGTAGCAGTATTTCTGCAAAGGCATCAGTGTGAAACCATAGAGGACATGGTTAAAACCTGATGAAATAGAAATTGACAATGTCATCTGGTCACTGCTGCGACTTGAAATGCTTTAATATGATAACTAGAATTATAACTGACAGCATTTGACCAGGACATATCAGATTTTCACGGATGTCACATAATTTCTAGGATATCTATATTAGGAACTGAAGGAATCTTTGAACCTAGGAAAGAAAACAACAGTCTCAAAGGCCCTTGCTGAGTCATCTATCAGCAAGGAATGTCTTTGCAAGGATCGCAAAGTGAAGGGAAAATACACCGACCTGCCTCTGCAACTTCGGTCCTCTGAGCAGATCTGGAGGTCTCCCTTTGTATAAGCTAACCTGTTCCTTCCAAATAGAGGTTTGCAACACAAAACAAGTGGCCGCCTATTCTTCCCCGAAGGAGGCTCTCTTTCCCCACATCCTGCGAACTCCCTTTCCCAGCCTCCTGGAAAAGTGCTTCTTGCAGTTCCTTTCAGAAAATCCTATGGACAGAGAAGCCTGGTAGGCTGCAGTCCATGGGGTCGCTGAGGGTCGGACACGACTGAGCGACTGCACTTTCATTTTCACTTTCATGCATTGGAGAAGGCAATGGCAACCCACTTACTGTTCTTGCCTGGAGAATCCCAGGGACGGGGGAGCCTAGTGGGCTACCGTCTATGGCGTCGCACAGAGTCGAACACGACTGAAGCAACTTAGCAGCAGCAGCAGCAGCAGCAGCAGCAGCAGCAGCAGTTCCTTTCTTAGGGGCAGTTATCCCTGAGATTGGGACCTGGAAAGGCAGAGCCACCTCCACACACACATCTTTTCTGTCCCCTTTCCTCTGGAGGAGAGCTCTAGTGAGCCTAGGTCTGTCAGGAAAATTCTTGGCTTTGACGGGATCACACCCAGTGTGTGAACCTGCATACCCGACCTAGGGGCCACAGGGCACCTGTTTTGCTCGAGTGGGTCCTGGAGGGGTGCAGCATAGCAAGAGCTTAAAAATCCATCCAATTTGTCTTTCTTTTACCTCGGAGAGAACGAGTTTGCTCCACCTCCACCCTTTGGCAGTGTGGAGGGAAGAGGGCACAACCCTCTCCCAAAGGGGACATAGGGCCTACCAGGAGAGAAAGGCCCCTTGAGGAGCTGAGCCCAGGTAGGCAGCCAGTGATGTCAAGCACACTCCCGCTGCTTGCTTCTTCATGGGCACTCCGACAATCTGCTAGGAATGTCTTGGCAAGGATCTCAAAGGGAAGGGGAGATACATGGCCCTGTCTCTGGAACTTCAGTCCTCTGAGCAGATCTGGAGGTCTTGAGTTGTATAAGCAAACCTGTTCCTTCCAAATAGAGGCTTGCAAACACACCCCCGGTGGTTGCCTCTTCTTCCCCGAAGAAGTCTTTCTTTCCCCACATGCTGCGAACTCCCTGTCCCAACCTCCAAGATTAGCACTTCTTGCCATTCCTTTCTTAGAGGCAGTTATCCCTGAGCTTGGGGCTGTAGGGAGTAGCCCCACACTCATAGGGAAAGGCAAAGACTCCTCCATACATCTCCTCTATCCCCTTTGCTCTGGAGGAGAGCTTTAGTGAGCCTAGGTCTTTCAGGAAAATTGTTGGCTTGGACAGGATCTCACCCTGTTTGTGAACCTGCATACCCAACCGGGGGCCACAGAGCACCTGTTTCAGTAAAGTGGGCCCTGAAAGGGTGCAGCCTAGCAAGAGCTTGAAAATCCATTCAGTTGCTGTTTTTGTACCTCTGACAGAGCGAGCTTTGCTCCACCCTTTGGCAGTGTGAGAAAAGAGGCATGACACCCTCCCCAAGGGGACAAGTGGACTACTTCAAGAGGAAAGGCCCCTTGTGGAGTTGAGGCACACAGTCGTGTCAAACACACTCCCACTGCTTGCTTCTTCATGGGCACTCCCGCTATCAGCTAGGAATGTCTTTGCAGTGATCACAAAGGGAAGGGGAGATACACGGCCCTGCCTCTGGACCTCCGCTGCTCTGAGCAAATCTGGTCTCCCCTTGTTGGTCAAGTTCAAGTTCAAGGTCAAGGTCAAGTTCAAGGTCAAAGTCAAGTCCAAGGTCAAGGTCAAAGTCAAGGTCAAGGTCAAGTTTAAGTTTAAGGGCAAGGACAATGTAAGGGCAAGGACAAGGTAAGGCCAAGGACAAGGCCTAGGGAAGGCCAAGCCCAAGGCCAAGGGCAAGGGCAAGGGCAACGCCAAGGGTAAGGCCAAGGCCCAGGCCAGGGCCAAGGCCAAGGCCGACAAAGCGAAGCCCAAACCCCGTAACGCCTGACAGAAGGCAGAAGGCACTAGGCCCCTGTGCAGAGGAAGCCACTGAAGGCGGCAAGGCCACAGAGCTCCCCGATTCCGTTCCCACAGGAAGATGTAAGGATAAAGGGCCTCATCCCAGCACAGCACCCGCTCCCACCGGACCCCGCCCCCCGCAGACTCGTGGAAAAGCCTCGTGGGAAATCCTCAAGGGAAAGCCACTGATCCCATGATCGATGCGACCGGAAGCGTGACACTGCTGCTACAGCTCGAGAGGAAAGCGCACATGCATGCCACCTCTCGAGACGAGTACTGACTCCCCTGGGGAGAGTCCAGAAGTACCCCAAGTTCCATGTCAGCACTGGAAAGGAATCCTCAGGTTCCGGCCCCGACTCCACACAAGGTCTTTGGCCCTGGCATCGAAGGGAGAGGAATCCCAAAAGGCCCGCGAGCAACTCGCATGGGGACTGGCCAGTCCTGAGGACACCAGAGCGAGTCCCATAGGTCACCGTCATAAGACGAGAGCACCTGCCCCAACTCGAAAAAATCCAGGAGGTTCTCCACTCCAGGCTAGATGAGGCCCTTTTCCGCTGAGGCATCTCACTGATAATGACATCTAACCTCTGGAACTTCCAACAGGTACTTCACACCCTTGCTGTAACTGAATAAGAATCACGTGGGCCCCACGGGGAAATCACGTGGGCCCCACCCGGAAATCACGTGGGGCCCACCCGGAAATCACGTGGGGCCCACCCGGAAATCACGTGGGCCCCACCCGGAAATCACGTGGGGCCCACCCGGAAATCACGTGGGCCCCACCCGGAAATCACGTGGGCCCCACCCGGAAATCACGTGGGCCCCACCCGGAAATCACGTGGGCCCCACCCGGAAATCACGTGGGGCCCACGGGGAAATCACGTGGGCCCCACCCGGAAATCACGTGGGCCCCACGGGGAAATCACGTGGGCCCCACCCGGAAATCACGTGTGCCCCACCCGGAAATCACGTGGGCCCCACGGGGAAATCACGTGGGCCCCACCCGGAAATCACGTGGGCCCCACCCGGAAATCACGTGGGCCCCACCCGGAAATCACGTGGGCCCCACCCGGAAATCACGTGGGCCCCACCCGGAAATCACGTGGGCCCCACCCGGAAATCACGTGGGCCCCACGGGGAAATCACGTGGGCCCCACCCGGAAATCACGTGGGCCCCACCCGGAAATCACGTGGGCCCGACCCGGAAATCACGTGGGCCCCACCCGGAAATCACGTGGGCCCCACCCGGAAATCACGTGGGCCCCACCCGGAAATCACGTGGGGCCCACCCGGAAATCACGTGGGCCCCACGGGGAAATCACGTGGGCCCCACGGGGAAATCACGTGGGCCCCACCCGGAAATCACGTGGGCCCCACCCGGAAATCACGTGGGCCCCACCCGGAAATCACGTGGGCCCCACGGGGAAATCACGTGGGCCCCACCCGGAAATCACGTGGGCCCCACCCGGAAATCACATGGGCCCCACCCGGAAATCACGTGGGCCCCACCCGGAAATCACGTGGGCCCCACCCGGAAATCACGTGGGCCCAACCCGGAAATCACGTGGGGCCCACCCGGAAATCACGTGGGCCCCACCCGGAAATCACGTGGGCCCCACCCGGAAATCACGTGGGCCCCACCCGGAAATCACGTGGGCCCCACGGGGAAATCACGTGGGCCCCACCCGGAAATCACGTGGGCCCCACCCGGAAATCACGTGGGGCCCACCCGGAAATCACGTGGGCCCCACCCGGAAATCACGTGGGCCCCACCCGGAAATCACGTGGGCCCCACCCGGAAATCACGTGGGCCCCACCCGGAAATCACGTGGGCCCCACGGGGAAATCTCGTGGGCCCCACCCGGAAATCACGTGGGCCCCACCCGGAAATCACGTGGGCCCCACCCGGAAATCACGTGGGCCCCACCCGGAAATCACGTGGGCCCCACGGGGAAATCACGTGGGCCCCACGGGGAAATCACGTGGGCCCCACCCGGAAATCACGTGGGCCCCAGCCGGAAATCACGTGGGCCCCACGGGGAAATCACGTGGGCCCCACGGGGAAATCACGTGGGCCCCACCCGGAAATCACGTGGGCCCCACCCGGAAATCACGTGGGCCCCACCCGGAAATCACGTGGGCCCCACCCGGAAATCACGTGGGCCCCACCCGGAAATCACGTGGGCCCCACCCGGAAATCACGTGGGCCCCACACGGAAATCACGTGGGGCCCACCCGGAAATCACGTGGGCCCCACCCGGAAATCACGTGGGCCCCACCCGGAAATCACGTGGGCCCCACCCGGAAATCACGTGGGCCCCACGGGGAAATCACGTGGGCCCCACGGGGAAATCACGTGGGCACCACCCGGAAATCACGTGGGCCCCAGCCGGAAATCACGTGGGCCCCACCCGGAAATCACGTGGGCCCCACCCGGAAATCACGTGGGCCCCACCCGGAAATCACGTGGGCCCCACCCGGAAATCACGTGGGGCCCACCCGGAAATCACGTGGGCCCCACCCGGAAATCACGTGGGCCCCACCCGGAAATCACGTGGGCCCCACCCGGAAATCACGTGGGCCCCACCCGGAAATCACGTGGGCCCCACCCGGAAATCACGTGGGCCCGACCCGGAAATCACGGGGGCCCCACCCGGAAATCACGTGGGCCCCACCCGGAAATCACGTGGGCCCCACCCGGAAATCACGTGGGCCCCACCCGGAAATCACGTGGGCCCCACCCGGAAATCAAGTGGGCCCCACCCGGAAATCACGTGGGCCCCACCCGGAAATCACGTGGGCCCCACCCGGAAATCACGTGGGCCCCACCCGGAAATCACGTGGGCCCCAGCCGGAAATCACGTGGGCCCCACCCGGAAATCACGTGGGCCCCACCCGGAAATCACGTGGGCCCCACCCGGAAATCACGTGGGCCCCACCCGGAAATCACGTGGGCCCCACCCGGAAATCACGTGGGCCCCACGGGGAAATCACGTGGGCCCCACCCGGAAATCACGTGGGCCCCACCCGGAAATCACGTGGGCCCCACCCGGAAATCACGTGGGCCCCAGCAGGAAATCACGTGGGCCCCACGGGGAAATCACGTGGGCCCCACCCGGAAATCACGTGGGCCCCACCCGGAAATCACGTGGGCCCCACCCGGAAATCACGTGGGCCCCACCCGGAAATCACGTGGGCCCCACCCGGAAATCACGTGGGCCCCACCCGGAAATCACGTGGGCCCCACCCGGAAATCACGTGGGCCCCACCCGGAAATCACGTGGGCCCCACCCGGAAAACACGTGGGCCCCACCCGGAAATCACGTGGGGCCCACCCGGAAATCACGTGGGCCCCACCCGGAAATCACGTGGGCCCCACCCGGAAATCCCGTGGGCCCCAACCGGAAATCACGTGGGCCCCACGGGGAAATCACGTGGGCCCCACCTGGAAATCACGTGGACCCCACCCGGAAATCACGTGGGCCCCACCCGGAAATCACGTGGGCCCCACCCGGAAATCACGTGGGCCCCACGGGGAAATCATGTGGGCCCCACCCGGAAATCACGTGGGCCCCACCCGGAAATCACCTGGGCCCCACCCGGAAATCACGTGGGCCCCACCCGGAAATCACGTGGGCCCCACCCGGAAATCACGTGGGCCCCACCCGGAAATCACGTGGGCCCCACCCGGAAATCATGTGGGCCCCACCCGGAAATCACGTGGGCCCCAGCCGGAAATCACGTGGGCCCCAGCCGGAAATCACGTGGGCCCCACCCGGAAATCACGTGGGCCCCACGGGGAAATCACGTGGGCCCCACACGGAAATCACGTGGGCCCCACCCGGAAATCACGTGGAACCCACCCGGAAATCACGTGGGCCCCACCCGGAAATCACGTGGGCCCCACCCGGAAATCACGTGGGCCCCACCCGGAAATCACGTGGGCCCCACGGGGAAATCACGTGGGCCCCACCCGGAAATCACGTGGGCCCCACCCGGAAATCACGTGGGCCCCACCCGGAAATCACGTGGGCCCCACCCGGAAATCACGTGGGCCACACCCGGAAATCACGTGGGGCCCACCCGGAAATCACGTGGGCCCCACCCGGAAATCACGTGGGCCCCACCCGGAAATCACGTGGGCCCCACCCGGAAATCACGTGGGCCCCACCCGGAAAACACGTGGGCCCCACGGGGAAATCATGTGGGCCCCACCCGGAAATCACGTGGGCCCCACCCGGAAATCACGTGGGCCCCACCCGGAAATCACGTGGGCCCCACCCGGACATCACGTGGGCCCCACCCGGAAATCACGTGGGCCCCACCCGGAAATCACGTGGGCCCCACCCGGTAATCACGTGGGGCCCACCCGGAAATCACGTGGGCCCCACGGGGAAATCACGTAGGCCCCACCCGGAAATCACGTGGGCCCCACCCGGAAATCACGTGGGCCCCACGGGGAAATTACGTGGGCCCCACCCGGAAATCACGTGGTCCCCACCCGGAAATCACGTGGGCCCCAGCCGGAAATCACGTGGGCCCCACGGGGAAATCACGTGGGCCCCACCCGGAAATCACGTTGGCCCCACCCGGAAATCACGTGGGCCCCACCCGGAAATCACGTGGGCCCCACCCGGAAATCACGTGGGCCCCACCCGGAAATCACGTGGGGCCCACCCGGAAATCACGTGGGCCCCACCCGGAAATCACGTGGGCCCCACCCGGAAATCACGTGGGCCCCACACGGAAATTACGTGGGGCCCACCCGGAAATCACGTGGGCCCCACCCGGAAATCACGTGGGCCCCACCCGGAAATCACGTGGGCCCCACCCGGAAATCACGTGGGCCCCACCCGGAAATCACGTGGGCCCCACCCGGAAATCACGTGGGCCCCACGGGGAAATCACGTGGGCCCCACGGGGAAATCACGTGGGCCCCACCCGGAAATCACGTGGGCCCCACCCGGAAATCACGTGGGCCCCACCCGGAAATCACGTGGGCCCCACCCGGAAATCACGTGGGCCCCACCCGGAAATCACGTGGGCCCCACCCGGAAATCACGTGGGCCCCACCCGGAAATCACGTGGGCCCCACCCGGAAATCACGTGGGCCCCACCCGGAAATCACGTGGGCCCCAGCCGGAAATCACGTGGGCCCCACGGGGAAATCACGTGGGCCCCACGGGGAAATCACGTGGGCCCCACCCGGAAATCACGTGGGCCCCACCCGGAAATCACGTGGGCCCCACCCGGAAATCACGTGGGCCCCACCCGGAAATCACGTGGGCCCCACCCGGAAATCACGTGGGCCCCACCCGGAAATCACGTGGGGCCCACCCGGAAATCACGTGGGCCCCACCCGGAAATCACGTGGGCCCCACCCGGAAATCACGTGGGCCCCACCCGGAAATCACGTGGGCCCCACCCGGAAATCACGTGGGCCCCACCCGGAAATCACGTGGGCCCCACCCGGAAATCACGTGGGCCCCACGGGGAAATCACGTGGGCCCCACGGGGAAATCACGTGGGCCCCACCCGGAAATCACGTGGGCCCCACCCGGAAATCACGTGGGCCCCACCCGGAAATCACGTGGGCCCCACCCGGAAATCACGTGGGCCCCACCCGGAAATCACGTGGGCCCCACCCGGAAATCACGTGGGCCCCACCCGGAAATCACGTGGGCCCCACACGGAAATCACGTGGGGCCCAACCGGAAATCACGTGGGCCCCACCCGGAAATCACGTGGGCCCCACCCGGAAATCACGTGGGCCCCACCCGGAAATCACGTGGGCCCCATGGGGAAATCACGTGGGCCCCATGGGGAAATCACGTGGGCCCCACCCGGAAATCACGTGGGGCCCACCCGGAAATCACGTGGGCCCCACCCGGAAATCACGTGGGCCCCACCCGGAAATCACGTGGGCCACACCCGGAAATCACGTGGGCCCCACCCGGAAATCACGTGGGCCCCACCCGGAAATCACGTGGGCCACACCCGGAAATCACGTGGGGCCCACCCGGAAATCACGTGGGCCCCACGGGGAAATCACGTGGGCCCCACCCGGAAATCACGTGGGCCCCACCCGGAAATCACGTGGGCCCCACCCGGAAAACACGTGGGCCCCACGGGGAAATCATGTGGGCCCCACCCGGAAATCACGTGGGCCCCACCCGGAAATCACGTGGGCCCCACCCGGAAATCACGTGGGCCCCACCCGGAAATCACGTGGGCCCCACCCGGAAATCACGTGGGCCCCACCCGGAAATCACGTGGGCCCCACCCGGTAATCACGTGGGGCCCACCCGGAAATCACGTGGGCCCCACGGGGAAATCACGTGGGCCCCACCCGGAAATCACGTGGGCCCCACCCGGAAATCACGTGGGCCCCACGGGGAAATCACGTGGGCCCAACGGGGAAATCACGTGGGCCCCACGGGGAAATCACGTGGGCCCCACCCTGAAATCACGTGGGCCCCACCCGGAAATCACGTGGGCCCCACGGGGAAATCACGTGGGCCCCACGGGGAAATCACGTGGGCCCCACCCGGAAATCACGTGGGCCCCACCCGGAAATCACGTGGGCCCCACGGGGAAATTACGTGGGCCCCACGGGGAAATCACGTGGTCCCCACCCGGAAATCACGTGGGCCCCAGCCGGAAATCACGTGGGCCCCACGGGGAAATCACGTGGGCCCCACCCGGAAATCACGTGGGCCCCACCCGGAAATCACGTGGGCCCCACCCGGAAATCACGTGGGCCCCACCCGGAAATCACGTGGGCCCCACCCGGAAATCACGTGGGGCCCACCCGGAAATCACGTGGGCCCCACCCGGAAATCACGTGGGCCCCACCCGGAAATCACGTGGGCCCCAGCCGGAAATCACGTGGGCCCCACGGGGAAATCACGTGGGCCCCACGGGGAAATCACGTGGGCCCCACGGGGAAATCACGTGGGCCCCACCCGGAAATCACGTGGGCCCCACCCGGAAATCACGTGGGCCCCACCCGGAAATCACGTGGGCCCCACCCGGAAATCACGTGGGCCCCACACGGAAATCACGTGGGGCCCACCCGGAAATCACGTGGGCCCCACCCGGAAATCACGTGGGCCCCACCCGGAAATCACGTGGGCCCCACCCGGAAATCACGTGGGCCCCACCCGGAAATCACGTGGGCCCCACCCGGAAATCACGTGGGCCCCACCCGGAAATCACGTGGGCCCCACCCGGAAATCACGTGGGCCCCAGCCGGAAATCACGTGGGCCCCACGGGGAAATCACGTGGGCCCCACGGGGAAATCACGTGGGCCCCACCCGGAAATCACGTGGGCCCCACCCGGAAATCACGTGGGCCCCACCCGGAAATCACGTGGGCCCCACCCGGAAATCACGTGGGCCCCACCCGGAAATCACGTGGGCCCCACCCGGAAATCACGTGGGCCCCACCCGGAAATCACGTGGGCCCCACACGGAAATCACGTGGGGCCCAACCGGAAATCACGTGGGCCCCACCCGGAAATCACGTGGGCCCCACCCGGAAATCACGTGGGCCCCACCCGGAAATCACGTGGGCCCCATGGGGAAATCACGTGGGCCCCATGGGGAAATCACGTGGGCCCCACCCGGAAATCACGTGGGGCCCACCCGGAAATCACGTGGGCCCCACGGGGAAATCACGTGGGCCCCACGGGGAAATCACGTGGGCACCACCCGGAAATCACGTGGGCCCCAGCCGGAAATCACGTGGGCCCCACCCGGAAATCACGTGGGCCCCACCCGGAAATCACGTGGGCCCCACCCGGAAATCACGTGGGCCCCACATGGAAATCACGTGGGGCCCACCCGGAAATCACGTGGGCCCCACCCGGAAATCACGTGGGCCCCACCCGGAAATCACGTGGGCCCCACCGGGAAATCACGTGGGCCCCACCCGGAAATCACGTGGGCCCCACCCGGAAATCACGTGGGCCCCACGGGGAAATCACGTGGGCCCCACCGGGAAATCACGTGGGCCCCACCCGGAAATCACGTGGGCCCCACCCGGAAATCACGTGGGCCCCACGGGGAAATCACGTGGGCCCCACGGGGAAATCACGTGGGCCCCACCCGGAAATCACGTGGGCCCCACCCGGAAATCACGTGGGGCCCACCCGGAAATCACGTGGGCCCCACCCGGAAATCACGTGGGCCCCACCCGGAAATCACGTGGGCCCCACCCGGAAATCACGTGGGCCCCACCCGGAAATCACGTGGGCCCCACCCGGAAATCACGTGGGCCCCACCCGGAAATCACGTGGGCCCCACGGGGAAATCACGTGGGCCCCACGGGGAAATCACGTGGGCCCCACCCGGAAATCACGTGGGCCCCACCCGGAAATCACGTGGGCCCCACCCGGAAATCACGTGGGCCCCACCCGGAAATCACGTGGGCCCCACCCGGAAATCACGTGGGCCCCACCCGGAAATCACGTGGGCCCCACCCGGAAATCACGTGGGCCCCACACGGAAATCACGTGGGGCCCAACCGGAAATCACGTGGGCCCCACCCGGAAATCACGTGGGCCCCACCCGGAAATCACGTGGGCCCCACCCGGAAATCACGTGGGCCCCATGGGGAAATCACGTGGGCCCCATGGGGAAATCACGTGGGCCCCACCCGGAAATCACGTGGGGCCCACCCGGAAATCACGTGGGCCCCACCCGGAAATCACGTGGGCCCCACCCGGAAATCACGTGGGCCACACCCGGAAATCACGTGGGCCCCACCCGGAAATCACGTGGGCCCCACCCGGAAATCACGTGGGCCACACCCGGAAATCACGTGGGGCCCACCCGGAAATCACGTGGGCCCCACGGGGAAATCACGTGGGCCCCACCCGGAAATCACGTGGGCCCCACCCGGAAATCACGTGGGCCCCACCCGGAAAACACGTGGGCCCCACGGGGAAATCATGTGGGCCCCACCCGGAAATCACGTGGGCCCCACCCGGAAATCACGTGGGCCCCACCCGGAAATCACGTGGGCCCCACCCGGAAATCACGTGGGCCCCACCCGGAAATCACGTGGGCCCCACCCGGAAATCACGTGGGCCCCACCCGGTAATCACGTGGGGCCCACCCGGAAATCACGTGGGCCCCACGGGGAAATCACGTGGGCCCCACCCGGAAATCACGTGGGCCCCACCCGGAAATCACGTGGGCCCCACGGGGAAATCACGTGGGCCCAACGGGGAAATCACGTGGGCCCCACGGGGAAATCACGTGGGCCCCACCCTGAAATCACGTGGGCCCCACCCGGAAATCACGTGGGCCCCACGGGGAAATCACGTGGGCCCCACGGGGAAATCACGTGGGCCCCACCCGGAAATCACGTGGGCCCCACCCGGAAATCACGTGGGCCCCACGGGGAAATTACGTGGGCCCCACGGGGAAATCACGTGGTCCCCACCCGGAAATCACGTGGGCCCCAGCCGGAAATCACGTGGGCCCCACGGGGAAATCACGTGGGCCCCACCCGGAAATCACGTGGGCCCCACCCGGAAATCACGTGGGCCCCACCCGGAAATCACGTGGGCCCCACCCGGAAATCACGTGGGCCCTACCCGGAAATCACGTGGGGCCCACCCGGAAATCACGTGGGCCCCACCCGGAAATCACGTGGGCCCCACCCGGAAATCACGTGGGCCCCAGCCGGAAATCACGTGGGCCCCACGGGGAAATCACGTGGGCCCCACGGGGAAATCACGTGGGCCCCACGGGGAAATCACGTGGGCCCCACCCGGAAATCACGTGGGCCCCACCCGGAAATCACGTGGGCCCCACCCGGAAATCACGTGGGCCCCACCCGGAAATCACGTGGGCCCCACCCGGAAATCACGTGGGCCCCACACGGAAATCACGTGGGGCCCACCCGGAAATCACGTGGGCCCCACCCGGAAATCACGTGGGCCCCACCCGGAAATCACGTGGGCCCCACCCGGAAATCACGTGGGCCCCACCCGGAAATCACGTGGGCCCCACCCGGAAATCACGTGGGCCCCACCCGGAAATCACGTGGGCCCCACCCGGAAATCACGTGGGCCCCAGCCGGAAATCACGTGGGCCCCACGGGGAAATCACGTGGGCCCCACGGGGAAATCACGTGGGCCCCACCCGGAAATCACGTGGGCCCCACCCGGAAATCACGTGGGCCCCACCCGGAAATCACGTGGGCCCCACCCGGAAATCACGTGGGCCCCACCCGGAAATCACGTGGGCCCCACCCGGAAATCACGTGGGCCCCACCCGGAAATCACGTGGGCCCCACACGGAAATCACGTGGGGCCCAAACGGAAATCACGTGGGCCCCACCCGGAAATCACGTGGGCCCCACCCGGAAATCACGTGGGCCCCACCCGGAAATCACGTGGGCCCCATGGGGAAATCACGTGGGCCCCATGGGGAAATCACGTGGGCCCCACCCGGAAATCACGTGGGGCCCACCCGGAAATCACGTGGGCCCCACGGGGAAATCACGTGGGCCCCACGGGGAAATCACGTGGGCACCACCCGGAAATCACGTGGGCCCCAGCCGGAAATCACGTGGGCCCCACCCGGAAATCACGTGGGCCCCACCCGGAAATCACGTGGGCCCCACCCGGAAATCACGTGGGCCCCACATGGAAATCACGTGGGGCCCACCCGGAAATCACGTGGGCCCCACCCGGAAATCACGTGGGCCCCACCCGGAAATCACGTGGGCCCCACCGGGAAATCACGTGGGCCCCACCCGGAAATCACGTGGGCCCCACCCGGAAATCACGTGGGCCCCACGGGGAAATCACGTGGGCCCCACCGGGAAATCACGTGGGCCCCACCCGGAAATCACGTGGGCCCCACCCGGAAATCACGTGGGCCCCACGGGGAAATCACGTGGGCCCCACGGGGAAATCACGTGGGCCCCACCCGGAAATCACGTGGGCCCCACCCGGAAATCACGTGGGCCCCACCCGGAAATCACGTGGGCCCCACGGGGAAATCACGTGGGCCCCACCCGGAAATCACGTGGGCCCCACCCGGAAATCACGTGGGCCCCACCCGGAAATCACGTGGGCCCCACCCGGAAATCACGTGGGCCCCACCCGGAAATCACGTGGGCCCCACCCGGAAATCACGTGGGCCCCAGCCGGAAATCACGTGGGCCCCACCCGGAAATCACGTGGGCCCCACCCGGAAATCACGTGGGCCCCACCCGGAAATCACGTGGGCCCCACCCGGAAATCACGTGGGCCCCACCGGGAAATCACGTGGGACCCACCCGGAAATCACGTGGGCCCCACGGGGAAATCACGTGGGCCCCACGGGGAAATCACGTGGGCCCCACCCGGAAATCACGTGGGCCCCACCCGGAAATCACGTGGGCCCCACGGGGAAATCACGTGGGCCCAACGGGGAAATCACGTGGGCCCCACGGGGAAATCACGTGGGCCCCACCCTGAAATCACGTGGGCCCCACCCGGAAATCACGTGGGCCCCACGGGGAAATCACGTGGGCCCCACGGGGAAATCACGTGGGCCCCACCCGGAAATCACGTGGGCCCCACCCGGAAATCACGTGGGCCCCACGGGGAAATTACGTGGGCCCCACGGGGAAATCACGTGGTCCCCACCCGGAAATCACGTGGGCCCCAGCCGGAAATCACGTGGGCCCCACGGGGAAATCACGTGGGCCCCACCCGGAAATCACGTGGGCCCCACCCGGAAATCACGTGGGCCCCACCCGGAAATCACGTGGGCCCCACCCGGAAATCACGTGGGCCCCACCCGGAAATCACGTGGGGCCCACCCGGAAATCACGTGGGCCCCACCCGGAAATCACGTGGGCCCCACCCGGAAATCACGTGGGCCCCAGCCGGAAATCACGTGGGCCCCACGGGGAAATCACGTGGGCCCCACGGGGAAATCACGTGGGCCCCACGGGGAAATCACGTGGGCCCCACCCGGAAATCACGTGGGCCCCACCCGGAAATCACGTGGGCCCCACCCGGAAATCACGTGGGCCCCACCCGGAAATCACGTGGGCCCCACACGGAAATCACGTGGGGCCCACCCGGAAATCACGTGGGCCCCACCCGGAAATCACGTGGGCCCCACCCGGAAATCACGTGGGCCCCACCCGGAAATCACGTGGGCCCCACCCGGAAATCACGTGGGCCCCACCCGGAAATCACGTGGGCCCCACCCGGAAATCACGTGGGCCCCACCCGGAAATCACGTGGGCCCCAGCCGGAAATCACGTGGGCCCCACGGGGAAATCACGTGGGCCCCACGGGGAAATCACGTGGGCCCCACCCGGAAATCACGTGGGCCCCACCCGGAAATCACGTGGGCCCCACCCGGAAATCACGTGGGCCCCACCCGGAAATCACGTGGGCCCCACCCGGAAATCACGTGGGCCCCACCCGGAAATCACCTGGGCCCCACCCGGAAATCACGTGGGCCCCACCCGGAAATCACGTGGGCCCCACCCGGAAATCACGTGGGCCCCACCCGGAAATCACGTGGGCCCCACCCGGAAATCACGTGGGCCCCACCCGGAAATCACGTGGGCCCCACCCGGAAATCACGTGGGCCCCACGGGGAAATCACGTGGGCCCCACCCGGAAATCACGTGGGCCCCACCCGGAAATCACGTGGGCCCCACCCGGAAATCACGTGGGCCCCACCCGGAAATCACGTGGGCCCCACCCGGAAATCACGTGGGCCCCACGGGGAAATCACGTGGGCCCCACGGGGAAATCACGTGGGCCCCACCCGGAAATCACGTGGGCCCCACCCGGAAATCACGTGGGCCCCACCCGGAAATCACGTGGGCCCCACCCGGAAATCACGTGGGCCCCACCCGGAAATCACGTGGGCCCCACCCGGAAATCACGTGGGCCCCACCCGGAAATCACGTGGAACCCACCCGGAAATCACGTGGGCCCCACCCGGAAATCACGTGGGCCCCACCCGGAAATCACGTGGGCCCCACCCGGAAATCACGTGGGCCCCACGGGGAAATCACGTGGGCCCCACCCGGAAATCACGTGGGCCCCACCCGGAAATCACGTGGGCCCCACCCGGAAATCACGTGGGCCCCACCCGGAAATCACGTGGGCCACACCCGGAAATCACGTGGGGCCCACCCGGAAATCACGTGGGCCCCACGGGGAAATCACGTGGGCCCCACCCGGAAATCACGTGGGCCCCACCCGGAAATCACGTGGGCCCCACCCGGAAAACACGTGGGCCCCACGGGGAAATCATGTGGGCCCCACCCGGAAATCACGTGGGCCCCACCCGGAAATCACGTGGGCCCCACCCGGAAATCACGTGGGCCCCACCCGGAAATCACGTGGGCCCCACCCGGAAATCACGTGGGCCCCACCCGGAAATCACGTGGGCCCCACCCGGTAATCACGTGGGGCCCACCCGGAAATCACGTGGGCCCCACGGGGAAATCACGTGGGCCCCACCCGGAAATCACGTGGGCCCCAGGGGGAAATCACGTGGGCCCAACGGGGAAATCACGTGGGCCCCACGGGGAAATCACGTGGGCCCCACCCTGAAATCACGTGGGCCCCACCCGGAAATCACTTGGGCCCCACGGGGAAATCACGTGGGCCCCACGGGGAAATCACGTGGGGCCCACCCGGAAATCACGTGGGCCCCACCCGGAAATCACGTGGGCCCCACCCGGAAATCACGTGGGCCCCACCGGGAAATCACGTGGGCCCCACCCGGAAATCACGTGGGCCCCACCCGGAAATCACGTGGGCCCCACGGGGAAATCACGTGGGCCCCACCGGGAAATCACGTGGGCCCCACCCGGAAATCACGTGGGCCCCACCCGGAAATCACGTGGGCCCCACGGGGAAATCACGTGGGCCCCACGGGGAAATCACGTGGGCCCCACCCGGAAATCACGTGGGCCCCACCCGGAAATCACGTGGGCCCCACCCGGAAATCACGTGGGCCCCACCCGGAAATCACGTGGGCCCCACGGGGAAATCACGTGGGCCCCACCCGGAAATCACGTGGGCCCCACCCGGAAATCACGTGGGCCCCACCCGGAAATCACGTGGGCCCCACCCGGAAATCACGTGGGCCCCACCCGGAAATCACGTGGGCCCCACCCGGAAATCACGTGGGCCCCACCCGGAAATCACGTGGGCCCCAGCCGGAAATCACGTGGGCCCCACCCGGAAATCACGTGGGCCCCACCCGGAAATTACGTGGGCCCCACCCGGAAATCACGTGGGGCCCACCCGGAAATCACGTGGGCCCCACCGGGAAATCACGTGGGACCCACCCGGAAATCACGTGGGCCCCACCCGGAAATCACGTGGGCCCCACCCGGAAATCACGTGGGCCCCACCCGGAAATCACGTGGGCCCCAGCCGGAAATCACGTGGGCCCCACCCGGAAATCACGTGGGCCCCACCCGGAAATCACGTGGGCGCCACCCGGAAATCACGTGGGCCCCACCCGGAAATCACGTGGGGCCCACGGGGAAATCACGTGGGCCCCACCCGGAAATCACGTGGGCCCCACCAGGAAATCACGTGGGCCCCACCCGGAAATCACGTGGGCCACATCCGGAAATCACGTGGGCCCCACCCGGAAATCACGTGGGCCCCACCCGGAAATCACGTGGGCCCCACCCGGAAATCACGTGGGCCCCACGGGGAAATCACGTGGGCCCCACGGGGAAATCACGTGGGCCCCACCTGGAAATCACGTGGACCCCACCCGGAAATCACGTGGGCCCCATGGGGAAATCACGTGGGCCCCACGGGGAAATCACGTGGGCCCCACGGGGAAATCACGTGGGCCCCACCCGGAAATCACGTGGGCCCCACCCGGAAATCACGTGGGCCCCACGGGGAAATCACGTGGGCCCCACCCGGAAATCACGTGGGCCCCACGGGGAAATCACGTGGGCCCCACGGGGAAATCACGTGGGCCCCACCCGGAATTCACGTGGGCCCCACCCGGAAATCACGTGGGCCCCACCCGGAAATCACGTGGGCCCCACCCGGAAATCACGTGGGCCCCACCCGGAAATCACGTGGGCCCCTCGGGGAAATCACGTGGGCCCCACCCGGAAATCACGTGGGCCCCACCCGGAAATCACGTGGGCCCCACCCGGAAATCACGTGGGCCCCACCCGGAAATCACGTGGGCCCCACCCGGAAATCACGTGGGCCCCACCCGGAAATCACGTGGGACCCACGGGGAAATCACGTGGGCCCCACCCGGAAATCACGTGGACCCCACCCGGAAATCACGTGGGCCACAGCCGGAAATCACGTGGGCCCCAACCGGAAATCACGTGGGCCCCACCCGGAAATCACGTGGGCCCCACCCGGAAATCACGTGGGCCCCACCCGGAAATCACGTGGGCCCCACGGGGAAATCACGTGGGCCTCACGGGGAAATCACGTGGGCCCCACCCGGAAATCACGTGGGCCCCACGGGGAAATCACGTGGGCCCCACCCGGAAATCACGTGGGCCCCACCCGGAAATCACGTGGGCCCCACCCGGAAATCACGTGGGCCCCACTCGGAAATCACGTGGGCCCCACCCGGAAATCACGTGGGCCCCACCCGGAAATCACGTGGGCCCCACCGGGAAATCACGTGGGCCCCACCCGGAAATCACGTGGACCCCACCCGGAAATCACGTGGGCCCCACCCGGAAATCACGTGGGCCCCACCCGGAAATCACGTGGGCCCCACCCGGAAATCACGTGGGCCCCACCCGGAAATCACGTGGGCCCCACCCGGAAATCACGTGGGCCCCACCCGGAAATCACGAGGGCCCCACCCGGAAATCACGTGGGCCCCACCCGGAAATCACGTGGGCCACACCTGGAAATCACGTGGGCCACACCCGGAAATCACGTGGACCCCACCCGGAAATCACGTGGGCCCCACCCGGAAATCACGTGGGCCCCACCCGGAAATCACGTGGGCCCCACCCGGAAATCACGTGGGCCCCACGGGGAAATCACGTGGGCCCCACCCGGAAATCACGTGGGCCCCACCCGGAAATCACGTGGGCCCCACCCGGAAATCACGTGGGCCCCACCCGGAAATCACGTGGGCCACACCCGGAAATCACGTGGGGCCCACCCGGAAATCACGTGGGCCCCACGGGGAAATCACGTGGGCCCCACCCGGAAATCACGTGGGCCCCACCCGGTAATCACGTGGGGCCCACCCGGAAATCACGTGGGCCCCACGGGGAAATCACGTGGGCCCCACCCGGAAATCACGTGGGCCCCACCCGGAAATCACGTGGGCCCCACGGGGAAATCACGTGGGCCCAACGGGGAAATCACGTGGGCCCCACGGGGAAATCACGTGGGCCCCACCCTGAAATCACGTGGGCCCCACCCGGAAATCACGTGGGCCCCACGGGGAAATCACGTGGGCCCCACGGGGAAATCACGTGGGCCCCACCCGGAAATCACGTGGGCCCCACCCGGAAATCACGTGGGCCCCACGGGGAAATCACGTGGGCCCCACGGGGAAATCACGTGGTCCCCACCCGGAAATCACGTGGGCCCCAGCCGGAAATCACGTGGGCCCCACGAGGAAATCACGTGGGCCCCACCCGGAAATCACGTGGGCCCCACCCGGAAATCACGTGGGCCCCACCCGGAAATCACGTGGGCCCCACCCGGAAATCACGTGGGCCCCACCCGGAAATCACGTGGGCCCACCCGGAAATCACGTGGGCCCCACCCGGAAATCACGTGGGCCCCACCCGGAAATCACGTGGGCCCCACACGGAAATCACGTGGGGCCCACCCGGAAATCACGTGGGCCCCACGGGGAAATCACGTGGGCCCCACCCGGAAATCACGTGGGCCCCACCCGGAAATCACGTGGGCCCCACCCGGAAATCACGTGGGCCCCACCCGGAAATCACGTGGGCCCCACGGGGAAATCACGTGGGCCCCACGGGGAAATCACGTGGGCCCCACGCGGAAATCACGTGGGCCCCACCCGGAAATCACGTGGGCCCCACCCGGAAATCACGTGGGCCCCACCCGGAAATCACGTGGGCCCCACCCGGAAATCACGTGGGCCCCACCCGGAAATCACGTGGGCCCCACCCGGAAATCACGTGGGCCCCAGCCGGAAATCACGTGGGCCCCACGGGGAAATCACGTGGGCCCCACGGGGAAATCACGTGGGCCCCACGGGGAAATCACGTGGGCCCCACCCGGAAATCACGTGGGCCCCACCCGGAAATCACGTGGGCCCCACGGGGAAATCACGTGGGCCCCACCCGGAAATCACGTGGGCCCCACCCGGAAATCACGTGGGGCCCACCCGGAAATCACGTGGGCCCCACCCGGAAATCACGTGGGCCCCACCCGGAAATCACGTGGGCCCCACCCGGAAATCACGTGGGCCCCACCCGGAAATCACGTGGGGCCCACCCGGAAATCACGTGGGCCCCACCCGGAAATCACGTGGGCCCCACCCGGAAATCACGTGGGCCCCACCCGGAAATCACGTGGGCCCCACCCGGAAATCACGTGGGCCCCACCCGGAAATCACGTGGGCCCCACCCGGAAATCACGTGGGCCCCACCCGGAAATCACGTGGGCCCCACCCGGAAATCACGTGGGCCCCACCCGGAAATCACGTGGGCCCCACCCGGAAATCACGTGGGCCCCACCCGGAAATCACGTGGGCCCCACACGGAAATCACGTGGGGCCCAACCGGAAATCACGTGGGCCCCACCCGGAAATCACGTGGGCCCCACCCGGAAATCACGTGGGCCCCATGGGGAAATCACGTGGGCCCCACGGGGAAATCACGTGGGCCCCACCCGGAAATCACGTGGGGCCCACCCGGAAATCACGTGGGCCCCACCCGGAAATCACGTGGGCCCCACCCGGAAATCACGTGGGCCCCTCGGGGAAATCACGTGGGCCCCACCCGGAAATCACGTGGGCCCCACCCGGAAATCACGTGGGCCCCACCCGGAAATCACGTGGGCCCCACCCGGAAATCACGTGGGCCCCACCCGGAAATCACGTGGGCCCCACCCGGAAATCACGTGGGACCCACGGGGAAATCACGTGGGCCCCACCCGGAAATCACGTGGACCCCACCCGGAAATCACGTGGGCCACAGCCGGAAATCACGTGGGCCCCAACCGGAAATCACGTGGGCCCCACCCGGAAATCACGTGGGCCCCACCCGGAAATCACGTGGGCCCCACCCGGAAATCACGTGGGCCCCACGGGGAAATCACGTGGGCCTCACGGGGAAATCACGTGGGCCCCACCCGGAAATCACGTGGGCCCCACGGGGAAATCACGTGGGCCCCACCCGGAAATCACGTGGGCCCCACCCGGAAATCACGTGGGCCCCACCCGGAAATCACGTGGGCCCCACTCGGAAATCACGTGGGCCCCACCCGGAAATCACGTGGGCCCCACCCGGAAATCACGTGGGCCCCACCGGGAAATCACGTGGGCCCCACCCGGAAATCACGTGGACCCCACCCGGAAATCACGTGGGCCCCACCCGGAAATCACGTGGGCCCCACCCGGAAATCACGTGGGCCCCACCCGGAAATCACGTGGGCCCCACCCGGAAATCACGTGGGCCCCACCCGGAAATCACGTGGGCCCCACCCGGAAATCACGAGGGCCCCACCCGGAAATCACGTGGGCCCCACCCGGAAATCACGTGGGCCACACCTGGAAATCACGTGGGCCACACCCGGAAATCACGTGGACCCCACCCGGAAATCACGTGGGCCCCACCCGGAAATCACGTGGGCCCCACCCGGAAATCACGTGGGCCCCACCCGGAAATCACGTGGGCCCCACGGGGAAATCACGTGGGCCCCACCCGGAAATCACGTGGGCCCCACCCGGAAATCACGTGGGCCCCACCCGGAAATCACGTGGGCCCCACCCGGAAATCACGTGGGCCACACCCGGAAATCACGTGGGGCCCACCCGGAAATCACGTGGGCCCCACGGGGAAATCACGTGGGCCCCACCCGGAAATCACGTGGGCCCCACCCGGTAATCACGTGGGGCCCACCCGGAAATCACGTGGGCCCCACGGGGAAATCACGTGGGCCCCACCCGGAAATCACGTGGGCCCCACCCGGAAATCACGTGGGCCCCACGGGGAAATCACGTGGGCCCAACGGGGAAATCACGTGGGCCCCACGGGGAAATCACGTGGGCCCCACCCTGAAATCACGTGGGCCCCACCCGGAAATCACGTGGGCCCCACGGGGAAATCACGTGGGCCCCACGGGGAAATCACGTGGGCCCCACCCGGAAATCACGTGGGCCCCACCCGGAAATCACGTGGGCCCCACGGGGAAATCACGTGGGCCCCACGGGGAAATCACGTGGTCCCCACCCGGAAATCACGTGGGCCCCAGCCGGAAATCACGTGGGCCCCACGAGGAAATCACGTGGGCCCCACCCGGAAATCACGTGGGCCCCACCCGGAAATCACGTGGGCCCCACCCGGAAATCACGTGGGCCCCACCCGGAAATCACGTGGGCCCCACCCGGAAATCACGTGGGCCCACCCGGAAATCACGTGGGCCCCACCCGGAAATCACGTGGGCCCCACCCGGAAATCACGTGGGCCCCACACGGAAATCACGTGGGGCCCACCCGGAAATCACGTGGGCCCCACGGGGAAATCACGTGGGCCCCACCCGGAAATCACGTGGGCCCCACCCGGAAATCACGTGGGCCCCACCCGGAAATCACGTGGGCCCCACCCGGAAATCACGTGGGCCCCACGGGGAAATCACGTGGGCCCCACGGGGAAATCACGTGGGCCCCACGCGGAAATCACGTGGGCCCCACCCGGAAATCACGTGGGCCCCACCCGGAAATCACGTGGGCCCCACCCGGAAATCACGTGGGCCCCACCCGGAAATCACGTGGGCCCCACCCGGAAATCACGTGGGCCCCACCCGGAAATCACGTGGGCCCCAGCCGGAAATCACGTGGGCCCCACGGGGAAATCACGTGGGCCCCACGGGGAAATCACGTGGGCCCCACGGGGAAATCACGTGGGCCCCACCCGGAAATCACGTGGGCCCCACCCGGAAATCACGTGGGCCCCACGGGGAAATCACGTGGGCCCCACCCGGAAATCACGTGGGCCCCACCCGGAAATCACGTGGGGCCCACCCGGAAATCACGTGGGCCCCACCCGGAAATCACGTGGGCCCCACCCGGAAATCACGTGGGCCCCACCCGGAAATCACGTGGGCCCCACCCGGAAATCACGTGGGGCCCACCCGGAAATCACGTGGGCCCCACCCGGAAATCACGTGGGCCCCACCCGGAAATCACGTGGGCCCCACCCGGAAATCACGTGGGCCCCACCCGGAAATCACGTGGGCCCCACCCGGAAATCACGTGGGCCCCACCCGGAAATCACGTGGGCCCCACCCGGAAATCACGTGGGCCCCACCCGGAAATCACGTGGGCCCCACCCGGAAATCACGTGGGCCCCACCCGGAAATCACGTGGGCCCCACCCGGAAATCACGTGGGCCCCACACGGAAATCACGTGGGGCCCAACCGGAAATCACGTGGGCCCCACCCGGAAATCACGTGGGCCCCACCCGGAAATCACGTGGGCCCCATGGGGAAATCACGTGGGCCCCACGGGGAAATCACGTGGGCCCCACCCGGAAATCACGTGGGGCCCACCCGGAAATCACGTGGGCCCCACGGGGAAATCACGTGGGCCCCACCCGGAAATCACGTGGGCCCCACACGGAAATCACGTGGGGCCCACCAGGAAATCACGTGGGCCCCACCCGGAAATCACGTGGGCCCCACCCGGAAATCACGTGGGCCCCACCGGGAAATCACGTGGGCCCCACCCGGAAATCACGTGGGCCCCACCCGGAAATCACGTGGGCCCCACGGGGAAATCACGTGGGCCCCACGGGGAAATCACGTGGGCCCCACCCGGAAATCACGTGGGCCCCACCCGGAAATCACGTGGGCCCCACCCGGAAATCACGTGGGCCCCACCCGGAAATCACGTGGGCCCCACGGGGAAATCACGTGGGCCCCACCCGGAAATCACGTGGGCCCCACGGGGAAATCACGTGGGCCCCACCCGGAAATCACGTGGGCCCCACCCGGAAATCACGTGGGCCCCACCCGGAAATCACGTGGGCCCCACCCGGAAATCACGTGGGCCCCAGCCGGAAATCACGTGGGCCCCACCCGGAAATCACGTGGGCCCCACCCCGAAATCACGTGGGCCCCACCCGGAAATCACGTGGGCCCCACCCGGAAATCACGTGGGGCCCACCCGGAAATCACGTGGGCCCCACCCGGAAATCACGTGGGCCCCACCCGGAAATCACGTGGGCCCCACCCGGAAAACACGTGGGCCACATCCGGAAATCACGTGGGCCCCACCCGGAAATCACGTGGGCCCCACCCGGAAATCACGTGGGCCCCACCCGGAAATCACGTGGGCCCCACCCGGAAATCACGTGGGCCCCACGGGGAAATCACGTGGGCCCCACCTGGAAATCACGTGGACCCCACCCGGAAATCACGTGGGCCCCAGCCGGAAATCACGTGGGCCCCATGGGGAAATCACGTGGGCCCCACGGGGAAATCACGTGGGCCCCACCCGGAAATCACGTGGGCCCCACCCGGAAATCACGTGGGCCCCACCCGGAAATCACGTGGGCCCCACCCGGAAATCACGTGGGCCCCACCCGGAAATCACGTGGGCCCCACCCGGAAATCACGTGGGCCCCACCCGGAAATCACGTGGGCCCCTCGGGGAAATCACGTGGGCCCCACCCGGAAATCACGTGGGCCCCACCCGGAAATCACGTGGGCCCCACCCGGAAATCACGTGGGCCCCACCCGGAAATCACGTGGGCCCCACCCGGAAATCACGTGGGCCCCACCCGGAAATCACGTGGGCCCCACCCGGAAATCACGTGGGCCCCTCGGGGAAATCACGTGGGCCCCACCCGGAAATCACGTGGGCCCCACCCGGAAATCACGTGGGCCCCACCCGGAAATCACGTGGGCCCCACCCGGAAATCACGTGGGCCCCACCCGGAAATCACGTGGGCCCCACGGGGAAATCACGTGGGCCTCACGGGGAAATCACGTGGGCCCCACCCGGAAATCACGTGGGCCCCACGGGGAAATCACGTGGGCCCCACCCGGAAATCACGTGGGCCCCACCCGGAAATCACGTGGGCCCCACCCGGAAATCACGTGGGCCCCACCCGGAAATCACGTGGGCCCCACCCGGAAATCACGTGGGCCCCACCCGGAAATCACGTGGGCCCCACCCGGAAATCACGTGGGCCCCACCGGGAAATCACGTGGGCCCCACGGGGAAATCACGTGGGCCCCACCCGGAAATCACGTGGGCCCCACCCGGAAATCACGTGGGCCCCACCTGGAAATCACGTGGGCCCCACCCGGAAATCACGTGGGCCCCACCCGGAAATCACGTGGGGCCAACCCGGAAATCACGTGGGCCCCACCCGGAAATCACATGGGCCCCACCCGGAAATCACGTGGGCCCCACCCGGAAATCACGTGGGCCCCACCCGGAAATCACGTGGGCCCCACGGGGAAATCACGTTGGCCCCACGGGGAAATCACGTGGGCCCCACCCGGAAATCACGTGGGCCCCACCCGGAAATCACGTGGGCCCCACCCGGAAATCACGTGGGCCCCACGGGGAAATCACGTGGGCCCCACCCGGAAATCACGTGGGCCCCACCCGGAAATCACGTGGGCCCCACCCGGAAATCACGTGGGCCCCACCCGGAAATCACGTGGGCCCCACCCGGAAATCACGTGGGCCCCACGGGGAAATCACGTGGGCCCCACCCGGAAATCACGTGGGCCCCACCCGGAAATCACGTGGGCCCCACCCGGAAATCACGTGGGCCCCACCCGGAAATCACGTGGGCCCCACCCGGAAATCACGTGGGCCCCACGGGGAAATCACGTGGGCCCCACGGGGAAATCACGTGGGCCCCACCCGGAAATCACGTGGGCCCCACCCGGAAATCACGTGGGCCCCACCCGGAAATCACGTGGGCCCCACCCGGAAATCACGTGGGCCCCACCCGGAAATCACGTGGGCCCCACCCGGAAATCACGTGGGCCCCACCCGGAAATCACGTGGGCCCCACCCGGAAATCACGTGGGCCCCACCCGGAAATCACGTGGAACCCACCCGGAAATCACGTGGGCCCCACCCGGAAATCACGTGGGCCCCACCCGGAAATCACGTGGGCCCCACCCGGAAATCACGTGGGCCCCACGGGGAAATCACGTGGGCCCCACCCGGAAATCACGTGGGCCCCACCCGGAAATCACGTGGGCCCCACCCGGAAATCACGTGGGCCCCACCCGGAAATCACGTGGGCCACACCCGGAAATCACGTGGGGCCCACCCGGAAATCACGTGGGCCCCACGGGGAAATCACGTGGGCCCCACCCGGAAATCACGTGGGCCCCACCCGGAAATCACGTGGGCCCCACCCGGAAAACACGTGGGCCCCACGGGGAAATCATGTGGGCCCCACCCGGAAATCACGTGGGCCCCACCCGGAAATCACGTGGGCCCCACCCGGAAATCACGTGGGCCCCACCCGGAAATCACGTGGGCCCCACCCGGAAATCACGTGGGCCCCACCCGGAAATCACGTGGGCCCCACCCGGTAATCACGTGGGGCCCACCCGGAAATCACGTGGGCCCCACGGGGAAATCACGTGGGCCCCACCCGGAAATCACGTGGGCCCCAGGGGGAAATCACGTGGGCCCAACGGGGAAATCACGTGGGCCCCACGGGGAAATCACGTGGGCCCCACCCTGAAATCACGTGGGCCCCACCCGGAAATCACGTGGGCCCCACGGGGAAATCACGTGGGCCCCACGGGGAAATCACGTGGGCCCCACCCGGAAATCACGTGGGCCCCACCCGGAAATCACGTGGGCCCCACGGGGAAATTACGTGGGCCCCACGGGGAAATCACGTGGTCCCCACCCGGAAATCACGTGGGCCCCAGCCGGAAATCACGTGGGCCCCACGGGGAAATCACGTGGGCCCCACCCGGAAATCACGTGGGCCCCACCCGGAAATCACGTGGGCCCCACCCGGAAATCACGTGGGCCCCACCCGGAAATCACGTGGGGCCCAAACGGAAATCACGTGGGCCCCACCCGGAAATCACGTGGGCCCCACCCGGAAATCACGTGGGCCCCACACGGAAATCACGTGGGGCCCACCCGGAAATCACGTGGGCCCCACCCGGAAATCACGTGGGCCCCACCCGGAAATCACGTGGGCCCCACCCGGAAATCACGTGGGCCCCACCCGGAAATCACGTGGGCCCCACGGGGAAATCACGTGGGCCCCACGGGGAAATCACGTGGGCCCCACGCGGAAATCACGTGGGCCCCACCCGGAAATCACGTGGGCCCCACCCGGAAATCACGTGGGCCCCACCCGGAAATCACGTGGGCCCCACCCGGAAATCACGTGGGCCCCACCCGGAAATCACGTGGGGCCAACCCGGAAATCACGTGGGCCCCACCCGGAAATCACGTGGGCCCCACCCGTAAATCACGTGGGCCCCACCCGGAAATCACGTGGGCCCCACCCGGAAATCACGTGGGCCCCACGGGGAAATCACGTTGGCCCCACGGGGAAATCACGTGGGCCCCACCCGGAAATCACGTGGGCCCCACCCGGAAATCACGTGGGCCCCACCCGGAAATCACGTGGGCCCCACGGGGAAATCACGTGGGCCCCACCCGGAAATCACGTGGGCCCCACCCGGAAATCACGTGGGCCCCACCCGGAAATCACGTGGGCCCCACCCGGAAATCACGTGGGCCCCACCCGGAAATCACGTGGGCCCCACGGGGAAATCACGTGGGCCCCACCCGGAAATCACGTGGGCCCCACCCGGAAATCACGTGGGCCCCACCCGGAAATCACGTGGGCCCCAACCGGAAATCACGTGGGCCCCACCCGGAAATCACGTGGGCCCCACGGGGAAATCACGTGGGCCCCACCCGGAAATCACGTGGGCCCCACGGGGAAATCACGTGGGCCTCACGGGGAAATCACGTGGGCCCCACCCGGAAATCACGTGGGCCCCACGGGGAAATCACGTGGGCCCCACCCGGAAATCACGTGGGCCCCACCCGGAAATCACGTGGGCCCCACCCGGAAATCACGTGGGCCCCACCCGGAAATCACGTGGGCCCCACCCGGAAATCACGTGGGCCCCACCCGGAAATCACGTGGGCCCCACCCGGAAATCACGTGGGCCCCACCCGGAAATCACGTGGGCCCCACCGGGAAATCACGTGGGCCCCACGGGGAAATCACGTGGGCCCCACCCGGAAATCACGTGGGCCCCACCCGGAAATCACGTGGGCCCCACCCGGAAATCACGTGGGCCCCACCCGGAAATCACGTGGGCCCCACCCGGAAATCACGTGGGGCCAACCCGGAAATCACGTGGGCCCCACCCGGAAATCACATGGGCCCCACCCGGAAATCACGTGGGCCCCACCCGGAAATCACGTGGGCCCCACCCGGAAATCACGTGGGCCCCACGGGGAAATCACGTTGGCCCCACGGGGAAATCACGTGGGCCCCACCCGGAAATCACGTGGGCCCCACCCGGAAATCACGTGGGCCCCACCCGGAAATCACGTGGGCCCCACGGGGAAATCACGTGGGCCCCACCCGGAAATCACGTGGGCCCCACCCGGAAATCACGTGGGCCCCACCCGGAAATCACGTGGGCCCCACCCGGAAATCACGTGGGCCCCACCCGGAAATCACGTGGGCCCCACCCGGAAATCACGTGGGCCCCACCCGGAAATCACGTGGGCCCCACCCGGAAATCTCGTGGGCCCCACGGGGAAATCACGTGGGCCCCACGGGGAAATCACGTGGGCCCCACCCGGAAATCACGTGGGCCCCACCCGGAAATCACGTGGGCCCCACCCGGAAATCACGTGGGCCCCACCCGGAAATCACGTGGGCCCCACCCGAAAATCACGTGGGCCCCACCCGGAAATCACGTGGGCCCCACCCGGAAATCACGTGGGCCCCACCCGGAAATCACGTGGAACCCACCCGGAAATCACGTGGGCCCCACCCGGAAATCACGTGGGCCCCACCCGGAAATCACGTGGGCCCCACCCGGAAATCACGTGGGCCCCACCCGGAAATCACGTGGGCCCCACCCGGAAATCACGTGGGCCCCACCCGGAAATCACGTGGGCCACACCCGGAAATCACGTGGGGCCCACCCGGAAATCACGTGGGCCCCACGGGGAAATCACGTGGGCCCCACCCGGAAATCACGTGGGCCCCACCCGGAAATCACGTGGGCCCCACCCGGAAATCACGTGGGCCCCACCCGGAAAACACGTGGGCCCCACGGGGAAATCATGTGGGCCCCACCCGGAAATCACGTGGGCCCCACCCGGAAATCACGTGGGCCCCACCCGGAAATCACGTGGGCCCCACCCGGAAATCACGTGGGCCCCACCCGGAAATCACGTGGGCCCCACCCGGAAATCACGTGGGCCCCACCCGGTAATCACGTGGGGCCCACCCGGAAATCACGTGGGCCCCACGGGGAAATCACGTGGGCCCCACCCGGAAATCACGTGGGCCCCAGGGGGAAATCACGTGGGCCCAACGGGGAAATCACGTGGGCCCCACGGGGAAATCACGTGGGCCCCACCCTGAAATCACGTGAGCCCCACCCGGACATCACGTGGGCCCCACGGGGAAATCACGTGGGCCCCACGGGGAAATCACGTGGGCCCCACCCGGAAATCACGTGGGCCCCACCCGGAAATCACGTGGGCCCCACGGGGAAATTACGTGGGCCCCACGGGGAAATCACGTGGTCCCCACCCGGAAATCACGTGGGCCCCAGCCGGAAATCACGTGGGCCCCACGGGGAAATCACGTGGGCCCCACCCGGAAATCACGTGGGCCCCACCCGGAAATCACGTGGGCCCCACCCGGAAATCACGTGGGCCCCACCCGGAAATCACGTGGGCCCCACCCGGAAATCACGTGGGGCCCACCCGGAAATCACGTGGGCCCCACCCGGAAATCACGTGGGCCCCACCCGGAAATCACGTGGGCCCCACACGGAAATCACGTGGGGCCCACCCGGAAATCACGTGGGCCCCACCCGGAAATCACGTGGGCCCCACCCGGAAATCACGTGGGCCCCACCCGGAAATCACGTGGGCCCCACGGGGAAATCACGTGGGCCCCACGGGGAAATCACGTGGGCCCCACGCGGAAATCACGTGGGCCCCACCCGGAAATCACGTGGGCCCCACCCGGAAATCACGTGGGCCCCACCCGGAAATCACGTGGGCCCCACCCGGAAATCACGTGGGCCCCACCCGGAAATCACGTGGGGCCAACCCGGAAATCACGTGGGCCCCACCCGGAAATCACGTGGGCCCCACCCGGAAATCACGTGGGCCCCACCCGGAAATCACGTGGGCCCCACCCGGAAATCACGTGGGCCCCACCCGGAAATCACGTGGGCCCCACCCGGAAATCACGTGGGCCCCACGGGGAAATCACGTGGGCCCCACCCGGAAATCACGTGGGCCCCACCCGGAAATCACGTGGGCCCCACCCGGAAATCACGTGGGCCCCACCCGGAAATCACGTGGGCCCCACCCGGAAATCACGTGGGCCCCACCCGAAAATCACGTGGGCCCCACCCGGAAATCACGTGGGCCCCACCCGGAAATCACGTGGGCCCCACCCGGAAATCACGTGGGCCCCACGGGGAAATCACGTGGGCCCCACCCGGAAATCACGTGGGCCCCACCCGGAAATCACGTGGGCCCCACCCGGAAATCACGTGGGCCCCACCCGGAAATCACGTGGGCCCCACGGGGAAATCACGTGGGCCCCACCCGGAAATCACGTGGACCCCACCCGGAAATCACGTGGGCCACAGCCGGAAATCACGTGGGCCCCAACCGGAAATCACGTGGGCCCCACCCGGAAATCACGTGGGCCCCACCCGGAAATCACGTGGGCCCCACCCGGAAATCACGTGGGCCCCACGGGGAAATCACGTGGGCCTCACGGGGAAATCACGTGGGCCCCACCCGGAAATCACGTGGGCCCCACGGGGAAATCACGTGGGCCCCACCCGGAAATCACGTGGGCCCCACCCGGAAATCACGTGGGCCCCACCCGGAAATCACGTGGGCCCCACCCGGAAATCACGTGGGCCCCACCCGGAAATCACGTGGGCCCCACCCGGAAATCACGTGGGCCCCACCCGGAAATCACGTGGGCCCCACCCGGAAATCACGTGGGCCCCACCGGGAAATCACGTGGGCCCCACGGGGAAATCACGTGGGCCCCACCCGGAAATCACGTGGGCCCCACCCGGAAATCACGTGGGCCCCACCCGGAAATCACGTGGGCCCCACCCGGAAATCACGTGGGCCCCACCCGGAAATCACGTGGGGCCAACCCGGAAATCACGTGGGCCCCACCCGGAAATCACATGGGCCCCACCCGGAAATCACGTGGGCCCCACCCGGAAATCACGTGGGCCCCACCCGGAAATCACGTGGGCCCCACGGGGAAATCACGTTGGCCCCACGGGGAAATCACGTGGGCCCCACCCGGAAATCACGTGGGCCCCACCCGGAAATCACGTGGGCCCCACCCGGAAATCACGTGGGCCCCACGGGGAAATCACGTGGGCCCCACGGGGAAATCACGTGGGCCCCACCCGGAAATCACGTGGGCCCCACCCGGAAATCACGTGGGCCCCACCCGGAAATCACGTGGGCCCCACCCGGAAATCACGTTGGCCCCACGGGGAAATCACGTGGGCCCCACCCGGAAATCACGTGGGCCCCACCCGGAAATCACGTGGGCCCCACCCGGAAATCACGTGGGCCCCACCCGGAAATCACGTGGGCCCCACGGGGAAATCACGTGGGCCCCACCCGGAAATCACGTGGGCCCCACCCGGAAATCACGTGGGCCCCACCCGGAAATCACGTGGGCCCCACCCGGAAATCACGTGGGCCCCACCCGGAAATCACGTGGGCCCCACCCGGAAATCACGTGGGCCCCACCCGGAAATCACGTGGGCCCCACCCGGAAATCACGTGGGCCCCACCCGGAAATCACGTGGAACCCACCCGGAAATCACGTGGGCCCCACCCGGAAATCACGTGGGCCCCACCCGGAAATCACGTGGGCCACACCCGGAAATCACGTGGGCCCCACCCGGAAATCACGTGGGCCCCACCCGGAAATCACGTGGGCCCCACCCGGAAATCACGTGGGCCCCACCCGGAAATCACGTGGGCCACACCCGGAAATCACGTGGGGCCCACCCGGAAATCACGTGGGCCCCACCCGGAAATCACGTGGGCCCCACCCGGAAATCACGTGGGCCCCACCCGGAAATCACGTGGGCCCCACCCGGAAAACACGTGGGCCCCACGGGGAAATCATGTGGGCCCCACCCGGAAATCACGTGGGCCCCACCCGGAAATCACGTGGGCCCCACCCGGAAATCACGTGGGCCCCACCCGGAAATCACGTGGGCCCCACCCGGAAATCACGTGGGCCCCACCCGGAAATCACGTGGGCCCCACCCGGAAATCACGTGGGCCCCACCCGGAAATCACGTGGGCCCCACCCGGAAATCACGTGGGCCCCACGGGGAAATCACGTGGGCCCCACCCGGAAATCACGTGGGCCCCACCCGGAAATCACGTGGGCCCCACCCGGAAATCACGTGGGCCCCACCCGGAAATCACGTGGGCCCCACGGGGAAATCACGTGGGCCCCACGGGGAAATCACGTGGGCCCCACCCGGAAATCACGTGGGCCCCACCCGGAAATCACGTGGGCCCCACCCGGAAATCACGTGGGCCCCACCCGGAAATCACGTGGGCCCCACCCGGAAATCACGTGGGCCCCACCCGGAAATCACGTGGGCCCCACCCGGAAATCACGTGGAACCCACCCGGAAATCACGTGGGCCCCACCCGGAAATCACGTGGGCCCCACCCGGAAATCACGTGGGCCCCACCCGGAAATCACGTGGGCCCCACGGGGAAATCACGTGGGCCCCACCCGGAAATCACGTGGGCCCCACCCGGAAATCACGTGGGCCCCACCCGGAAATCACGTGGGCCCCACCCGGAAATCACGTGGGCCACACCCGGAAATCACGTGGGGCCCACCCGGAAATCACGTGGGCCCCACGGGGAAATCACGTGGGCCCCACCCGGAAATCACGTGGGCCCCACCCGGAAATCACGTGGGCCCCACCCGGAAAACACGTGGGCCCCACGGGGAAATCATGTGGGCCCCACCCGGAAATCACGTGGGCCCCACCCGGAAATCACGTGGGCCCCACCCGGAAATCACGTGGGCCCCACCCGGAAATCACGTGGGCCCCACCCGGAAATCACGTGGGCCCCACCCGGAAATCACGTGGGCCCCACCCGGTAATCACGTGGGGCCCACCCGGAAATCACGTGGGCCCCACGGGGAAATCACGTGGGCCCCACCCGGAAATCACGTGGGCCCCAGGGGGAAATCACGTGGGCCCAACGGGGAAATCACGTGGGCCCCACGGGGAAATCACGTGGGCCCCACCCTGAAATCACGTGGGCCCCACCCGGAAATCACGTGGGCCCCACGGGGAAATCACGTGGGCCCCACGGGGAAATCACGTGGGCCCCACCCGGAAATCACGTGGGCCCCACCCGGAAATCACGTGGGCCCCACGGGGAAATTACGTGGGCCCCACGGGGAAATCACGTGGTCCCCACCCGGAAATCACGTGGGCCCCAGCCGGAAATCACGTGGGCCCCACGGGGAAATCACGTGGGCCCCACCCGGAAATCACGTGGGCCCCACCCGGAAATCACGTGGGCCCCACCCGGAAATCACGTGGGGCCCACCCGGAAATCACGTGGGCCCCACCCGGAAATCACGTGGGCCCCACCCGGAAATCACGTGGGCCCCACACGGAAATCACGTGGGCCCCACCCGGAAATCACGTGGGCCCCACCCGGAAATCACGTGGGCCCCAGCCGGAAATCACGTGGGCCCCACGGGGAAATCACGTGGGCCCCACCCGGAAATCACGTGGGCCCCACCCGGAAATCACGTGGGCCCCACCCGGAAATCACGTGGGCCCCACCCGGAAATCACGTGGGCCCCACCCGGAAATCACGTGGGGCCCACCCGGAAATCACGTGGGCCCCACCCGGAAATCACGTGGGCCCCACCCGGAAATCACGTGGGCCCCACACGGAAATCACGTGGGGCCCACCCGGAAATCACGTGGGCCCCACCCGGAAATCACGTGGGCCCCACCCGGAAATGACGTGGGCCCCACCCGGAAATCACGTGGGCCCCACCCGGAAATCACGTGGGCCCCACCCGGAAATCACGTGGGGCCAACCCGGAAATCACGTGGGCCCCACCCGGAAATCACGTGGGCCCCACCCGTAAATCACGTGGGCCCCACCCGGAAATCACGTGGGCCCCACCCGGAAATCACGTGGGCCCCACGGGGAAATCACGTTGGCCCCACGGGGAAATCACGTGGGCCCCACCCGGAAATCACGTGGGCCCCACCCGGAAATCACGTGGGCCCCACCCGGAAATCACGTGGGCCCCACGGGGAAATCACGTGGGCCCCACCCGGAAATCACGTGGGCCCCACCCGGAAATCACGTGGGCCCCACCCGGAAATCACGTGGGCCCCACCCGGAAATCACGTGGGCCCCACGGGGAAATCACGTGGGCCCCACGGGGAAATCACGTGGGCCCCACCCGGAAATCACGTGGGCCCCTCCCGGAAATCACGTGGGCCCCACCCGGAAATCACGTGGGCCCCACCCGGAAATCACGTGGGCCCCACGGGGAAATCACGTGGGCCCCACCCGGAAATCACGTGGGCCCCACCCGGAAATCACGTGGGCCCCACCCGGAAATCACGTGGGCCCCACCCGGAAATCACGTGGGCCCCACCCGGAAATCACGTGGGCCCCACCCGGAAATCACGTCGGCCCCACCCGGAAATCACGTGGGCCCCAGCCGGAAATCACGTGGGCCCCACCCGGAAATCACGTGGGCCCCAGCCGGAAATCACGTGGGCCCCACCCGGAAATCACGTGGGCCCCACCCGGAAATCACGTGGGCCCCACCCGGAAATCACGTGGGCCCCACCCGGAAATCACGTGGGCCCCACCCGGAAATCACGTGGGCCCCACCCGGAAATCACGTGGGCCCCACCCGGAAATCACGTGGGCCCCACCCGGAAATCACGTGGGCCCCACCCGGAAAACACGTGGGCCACATCCGGAAATCACGTGGGCCCCAGCCGGAAATCACGTGGGCCCCACGGGGAAATCACGTGGGCCCCACCCGGAAATCACGTGGGCCCCACCCGGAAATCACGTGGGCCCCACCCGGAAATCACGTGGGCCCCACCCGGAAATCACGTGGGCCCCACCCGGAAATCACGTGGGCCCCACCCGGAAATCACGTGGGCCCCACCCGGAAATCACGAAACCACCTGCCTCAACTCGAGAAAATCCAGGAGGTTCTGCCTCCAGGCGAGATGAGGCCCATTTCCGCTGAGGCTTCTCGAGGCTAATCACACCTAACCTCTGGAACTTCCAAAAGGTCCTTCACACCCCTGCTGCAACTCAAGAAGTTCCCTGACATCCCCGTCTCCACTCTAGAGGAAGCAAGCGGTTCCCGCCCACATCCAGAAGAGCCCCGTTTCCGCCTCGAAGCTTGAGATGAGGGATCCTTTCCCTGCTTGGTCTGGAAAGAATTGCCGGTGTTCCCGTCGCATCTCAAGAGGAGGCGCTCTCCACAGGAAAGGCGAGAGGAACTCCAGGGTCGTGTCACCATTCCCAGAGTTCCCCTGATGTCTCAGTCCATTCCAGAGGAACCTGTTTTCCCTGCACTGCCTCGACTTTCAGGATGAGGATCGACTACCACCACGGTCGCACGTGGGACAGCCCTGTGGGAAAGCCTTGTGGGAAAGCCTCCTGGAAAAGCCTCGAGGGAAAGCCACAGATCCCTTGATCCAGGCGATGGGAAGCGTCACACTGCTGCTACCGCTCTGGAGTAAAGCGCACGTACATGCCCCCATTGGAGACGAGTACTTACTCCTCTGGGGAGACTCCAGAAGTACCCCAAGATCCATGTCAGCACTGGAGAGGAATTCTCAAGTTTCCGGCCCCGACTCCACACAATTCTTAGGCCTCGACATCGACGGGAGAGGAATCCCGAGAGGCCCCCGATCAACTGGCATGGGGACTGGCCTTTCGTGAGGCCACCAGAGTGGGTCCCTGAAGTACCCGTCGTAAGTCCAGAGCACCTGCCACAATTCGAGACAATCCAGGATGTTTTGCCCTCCAGGCGAGATGATGCCCATTTCCGCTGAGGCTTCTCGAGGTTAATCACACCTACTCTCTGGAACTTCCAAAAGGTCCTTCAACCATTGCTGCGACTCAGGAAGTTCCCTGACATACCCGTCTCCACTACAGAGGAAGCACGAGGGTCCCGCCCACATCCAGAGGAGCCCCGTTTCCGCCTCGTACCTCGAGATGAGAGATCCTTTCCCTGCTTGGTCGGGAAAGAATTCCTGGCATTCCCGTCGCATCTCAAGAGGAGGTCCTCTCCACAGGAAAGGCGAGAGGAACTCCAGGGTCGTGCCACCATTCGGAGAGTCCCCCAGATGTCTCAATCCATTCCAGAGGAACCTGTTTTCCCTGCACTGCCTCGACTTTCACGCTGAGGATCGACTCCCACCACGGTGGCACGTGGGACAGCCCTGTGGGAAAGCCTCGTGGGAAAGCCTTATGGGAAATCCTCGAGGGAAAGCCACAGATCCCATGATCGACGAGAAGGGAAGTGTGACACTGCTGCTACAGCTCGGGAGGAAAGCCCACGTGAATGCTCCCTCTCGAGACGAGGACTCACTACCCTGAGGAGACTCCAGAAGTACCCCAAGATCCATGTCAGCACTGGAGAGGAATCCTCAGGTTCCGGCCCCGACTCCACACAAGGTCTTGGGCCCCGGCATCGACGAGAGAGGAATACCGAGAGGCCCGCGAGCAACTCGCATGGAGACTGGCCTTTCCTGAGGCCACCAGAGCGAGTCCCTGAGGTCCCCGTCGTAAGTCGAGAGCACCTGCCGCAACTCGAGAAAATCCAGGAGGTTTTGCCCTCCAGGCGAGATGAGGCCCATTTCCGCTGAGGCTTCTCAAGGCTAATCACATCTAAACTCTGGAACTTCCAAAAGGTCCTTCACACCTTTGCTGCAACTCAAGAAGTTCCCGGACATCCCCGTCTCCACTCTAGAGGAAGCACGAGGGTCCCGCCCACATCCAGAGGAGCCCCGTTTCGCCTCATAGCTGGAGATGAGGGATCCTTTTGCTACTTGGTCCGGAAAGAATTCTGTGAGTCCCCGTCGCATCTCAAGGGGAGGCGCTCTCCACAGGAAAGGCGAGAGGAACTCCAGGGTCGTGCCACCATTCCCAGAGTACCCCAGATGTCTCAGTCCATTACAGAGGAACCTGTTTTCCCTGCACTGCCTCGACTTTCACGCCGAGGATCGTCTCCCACCACGGTGGCACGTGGGACAGCCCTGTGGAAAGCCTCGAGGGAAAGCCACAGTTCCCTTGATGCACGTGACGGGAATCGTGACACTGCTGCTACCGCTCTGCAGGGAAGCGCACGTGCATGCCTCCTTTCGAGATGAGGACTTACTCCCCTGGGGAGACTCCAGAAGCACCCCATGATCCATGTCAGCACTTTAGAGGAATCCTCAGGTTCCGGCCACTACTCCACACAAGGTCTTAGGCCCGGCATCGACGGGAAAGGAATCCCGAGAGGCTCCCGAGTAACTCGCATGGGGACTGGCCAGTCCTAAGGCGATAAGAGCAGGTCCCTTTCGTCACCGTGGTAAGACGAGAGCACCTGCTGCATCTCGAGAAAATCCAGGAGGTTCTGCCCTCCAGGCTAGATGAGGCCCATTTCCGCTGAGGCGTTGAGGTTAATCACATCTAACCTCTAGAAAGTCCAAAGGGTCCTTCACACCCTTTCTGCAACTCAAGAAGTTCCCCGACATACCCGTCTCCACTCGAGAGGAAGCAAGAGGGCCCCGCCCACATCCAGAGGAGCCCCGTTTCCGCCTCGTAGCTCGTGATGAGGGATCCTTTGGCTGCTTGTTCGGGAAAGAATTCTGGGCATTCCTGTCGCATCTCAAGAGGAGGTGCTCTCCACAGAAAAGGCGAGAACTCCAGCGTCGTGCCACCATTCCCAGAGACCCCCAGATGTCTCAGTCCATTCCAGAGGAACCTGTTTTCCTGCACTGCCTCGACTTTCACGCCAAGGCTCGACTCCCACCACGGTGGCACGTGGGACAGCCCTGTGGGAAAGCCTCGTTGCAAAACCTCGGGGGAAAGCCTCGAGGGAAAGCCACAGATCCCTTGATCCATGCGACGGGTGCATGACATTGCTGCTACCGCTCTGGTGGAAAGCGAACGTGCATGCCCCCATTCGAGACGAGGACTTACTCCCCTGGGGAGACTCCAGAAGTACCCTAAGATCCATGTCAGCACTGGAGAGGAATCCTCAGGTTCCGACCCCGACTCCACACAAGGTCTTAGGACCCGGCATCGAAGGGAGAGGACCACGAGAGGCCCCCGAGCAACTCGCATGGGGACTGTCCTTTCCTGAGGCCACCAGAGCGGGTCCCTTAGGTCACCGTCCTAAGACGAAAGGACCTGCGGCAACTCGAGAAAATCCAGGAGGTTTTGCCCTTCAGGCTAGATGAGGCCCATTTCCGCTGAGGCCTCACGAGGCTAATCACACCTAACCTCTGGAACTTCCAAAGGTCCTTCACACCCTTGCTGCAACTCAAGAAGTTCCCCGACATACCCGCCCTAACCCTAAAGGAAGCACGAGGGTCCCGCTCACATCCAGAGGAGCCCCGTTTCCGCCTCGTAGCTCGAGATGAGGGATCCTTTCTCTGCTTGGTCTGGAAAGAATTCCCGTGTCCAATCTCAAAAGGAGGAGCTCTCCACAGGAAAGGCGAGAGGAACTCCAGGGTCTTGTCACCATTCCCAGAGTCCCCCAGATGTCTCAGTCCATTCCAGAGGAACCTGTGTTCCCTGCACTGCCTCGACTTTCATGCCAAGGATCGACTCCCACCAAGGCGGCACGTGGGACAGCCCTGTGGGAAAGCCTCGTGGGAAAGCCTCGTGGGAAAGCCTAGACAGAAAGGCGCAGATCCCTTGATCGACGCTATGGGAAGCGTGACACTGCTGCACCCGCTTTGGAGGAAAGCGAAAGTGCATGCCCCCTCTTGAGAAGAGGACTTACTGCCCTGGGGAGGCTCCAGAAGTAGCCCAAGTTCCATGTCAGCACTGGAGAGGAATCCTCATGTTCCGGGCTCTACTCCACAGAAGGTCTTAGTCCCCGGCATCAAAGGGAGAGGAATCCCAGGAGACCCCCGAGCAACTCGAATGGGGACTGAGCAGTCCTGAGGCCACCAGAGCGGGCCCTATCGTCACCGTCGTAAGATGACAGCATCTGCCGGAACTCGAGAAAATCCAGGATATTTTGCCCTCCAGGCTAGATGAGGACCATTTCCGATGAGGCGTCTCGAGGCTAATCACATCTAACATCTGGAACTTCCAAAGGGTGCTTCACAACCTTGCTGCAACTCAAGAAGTTCCCCGACAACCCGTCTCCATTCTAGAGGAAGCACGAGGGTCACGCCCACATCCAGAGGAGCCCAGTTTTCACCTCTTAGCTCGAGATGAGGGATCCTTTCGCTGCTTGGTCGGGAAAGAATTCTGGGCATTCCTGGCGCATCTCAAGAGGAGGCGCTCTCCAGAGGAAAGGCGAGAGGAACTCCAGGGTCTTGTCTCCATTCCCAGAGTCCCACATATCTTTCAGTCCATTCCAGAGGAACCTGTTTTCCCTTCACTGCCTCAACTTTCATGCCGAGGATCGACTCCCACCACGGTGGCACGTGGGACAGCCCTGTGGGAAAGCCTCGAGGGAAAGCCACAGATCCCTTGATTGACGCGACGGGAAGCGTGACACTGCTGCTACGGCACTGGAGGAAAGCGCACGTGCATGCCCCCATTCGAGATGAGGACTTACTCCCATGGGGAGACTGCAGAAATAACCCAAGATCCATGTCAGCACTGCAGAGGAATCCTCAGGTTCTGGCCCCGACTCCACACAAGGACTTAGGCCCCGGCATCGAAGGGAGAGGAACCCCGAGAGGCGCCCGAGCAACTCGCATGGGGACTGGCCTTTCCTGAGGCCACCAGAGTGGGTCACTTAGGTCACCGTCGTAAGACGAAAGTACCTGCGGCAACACGAGAAAATCCAGGAGGTTTTGCCCTTCAGGCTAGATGAGGCCCATTTCCGCTGAGGCGTCACGAGGCTAATCACACTTAACCTGTGGAACTTCCAAAGGTCCTTCACACCCTTGCTGCAACTCAAGAAGTTCCCCGACATACCCGGCCTAACTCTCAAGGAAGCACGACGGTCCCGCCCACATCCAGAGGAGCCCCGTTTCCGCCTCGTAGCTCGAGATGAGGGATTCTTTCTCTGCTTGGTCTGGAAAGAATTCCCGGCGTACCTGTCGAATCTCAAAAGGAGGCACTCTCCACAGGAAAGGCGAGAGGAACTCCAGGGTCTTGTCACCATTCCCAGAGACCCCAGATGTCTCAGTCCATTCCAGAGGAACCTGTGTTACCTGCACTGCCTCGACTTTCATGCCGAGGATCGACTCCCACCAAGGTGGCACGTGGGACAGCCCTGTGGGAAAGCCTCGTGGGAAAGCCTCGTGGGAAAGCCTGGAGGGAAAGCCACAGATCCCTTGATCCACGCGCCGGGAAGCGCGACACTGCTGCTACCGCTCTGGAGGAAACCGCAGGTGCATGCCCCCATTCGAGACGAGGACTTACTCCCCTGAGGAGACTCCAGAAGTACCCCAAGAACCAAGTCAGCACTGGAGAGGAATCCTCAGGTTCCCGCCCCGACTCCACACAATGTCTTAGGCCCTGGCATCGAAGGGAGAAGAATCCCAGAGGCCCGCGAGCAACTCACTGGGGGACTGGCCAGTCCCGAGGCCACCAGAGCGGGTCCCTGAGGTCCCTGTCTTAAGTCGAGAGCACCTGCCACAACTCGAGAAAATCCAGGAGGTTTTGCCCTCCAGGCGAGATGAGGCCCATTTCCACTGAGGCTTCACGAGGCTAATCACACCTAACCTCTGGAACTTCCAAAAGGTCCTTCACACCCTTGCTGCAGCTCAAGAAGTTCCCCGACATACCCGTCTCCACTCGAGAGGAAGCACGAGGGTCCCGCCCACATCCAGAGGAGCCCCGTTTCCGCCTCTTAGCTGGAGATGAGGGATCCTTTCGCTGCTTTGTCGGGAAAGAATTCTGGACGTTCCCGTCACATCTCAAGAGGAGGCGTTCTCCACAGGAAGGCGAGAGGAACTCAAGGGTCGTGCCACCATCCCAGAGTCCCCCAGGTGTCTCAGTCCATTCCAGAGGAACCTGTTTTCCCTGACTTCCTCGACTATCATGGCGAGGATCGACTCCCACCACGATGGCACCTGGGACAGCCCTGTGGGAAAGCCTCGTGGGAAAGCATCGAGGGAAAGCCACAGATCTCTTGATCCACGCGATGGGAAGCGTGACACTGCTGCTACCGCTCTGGAGGAAAGCGCTCGTGCATGCCCCCATTCAAGATGAGGACTGACTCCCCTGGGGAGACTCCAGAAGTACCCCAAGATCCATGTCAGCACTGGAGAGGAATCCTCAGGTTCTGGGCCCGACTCCACAAAAGGTCTTAGGCCCAGGCATTGACGAGAAAGGAATCCAGGAGGCCCATGAGCATCGATTGGGGACTGGCCAAACCTGAGGCCACCAGAGCGGGTCCCTAAGGTAACCGTCGTAAGACGGGAGAACCTGCTGCAACTCGAGAAAATCCAGGAGGTTCTCCCCTCCAGGCTTGATGAGGCCCATTTCTGATGAGGCATCTCTAGGCTAATCACATCTAACCTCTGGAACTTCCAAAGGGTGCTTCACAACCTTGCTGCAACTCAAGAAGTTCCCTGACATACCCGGCTCCACTCTAGAGGAAGCACGAGTGTCCTGCAAACATCCAGAGGAGCCCCGTTTCCGCCTCGTAGCTCGAGATGAGGGATCCTTTCGCTGCTTGGTCGGGAAAGAATTCCCGGCGTTCCCGTCCCATCTCAACAGGAGGCCCTCTCCACAGGAAAGGCGAGAGGAACTCCAGTGTCGTGCCACCAATCCAAGAGTCCCCCAGAATTCTCAGTCCATTCCAGAGGAACCTGTTTTCCCTGCACTGCGTCGACTTTCACGCCGAGGATCGAATCACACCACGGTGGCAAGAGGGACAGCCCTGTGGGAAAGCCTCGTGGGAAAGCCTCGTGGGAAAGCCTCGAGGGAAAGCCACAGATCCCTTGATCCAGGCGATGGGAAGCGTGACACTACTGCTACAGCTCTGGAGGAAAGCGCACGTGCATGCCCCCATTCGAGACGAGGAGTTACTCCCCTGGGGAGACTCCAGAAGTACCCAAGAACCATGTGAGCACTGGAGAGGAATCCTCAGGTTCCGGACCTGACACCACTCAAGGTCAAAGGCCCCGTCATCAAAGGGAGAGGAATCCCGAGAGGCCCCCGAGCAACTCGCATGTGGACTGGCCTTTCCTGAGGCCACCAGAGCGGGTCCCTGAGGTCCCCGTTGTAAATCGAGAGCACCTGCCGCAACTCGAGAAAATCAAGGAGGTTTTAACCTCCCGGCGAGATGAGACCCATTTCCGCTGAGGCTTCTCAAAGCTAATCACACCTAACCTCTGGAACTTCCAAAAGGTCCTTCACACCCTTACTGCTACTCAAGAAGTTGCCTGACATACCCGTCTCCACTCTAGAGGAAGCACGAGGGTCCCGGGCATATGCAGAGGAGCCCCGTTTCCGCCTCGTAGCTCGAGATGAGGGACATTTCGCCTCTTTGTCGGGAAAGAGTTCCCGGCATTCCCCTCTCACCTCAAGAGGAGGCGCTCTCCACAGGAAAGGCGAGAGGAACTCCAGGGTCGTGCTACCATTCCAAGAGTCCCCCAGATGTCTCAGTCCATACCAGAGGAACCTGTTTTCCCTGCAATGAGTCGACTTTCACGCCGAGGATTGACTCCCACCACGGGGGCACGTGGGACAGCCCTGTGGGAAAGCGTCGTGCAAAAGCCTCGAGGGAAAGCCAAAGATCCCTTGATCCAGGCGTTGGGAAGCGTGACACAGCTGCTACCGCTCTGGAGGAAAGAGCACGTGCATGCCCCCATCCGAGACGAGGACTTACTCCCCTGGGGAGACTCGAGAAGTACCCCAAGATCCATGTCAGCACTGGAGAGGAATCCTCAGGTTCTGGCCCGGCCTCCACACAAGGTTTAAGGCCCCGGCATCGAAGGGAGAGGAATCCCAAAAGGCCCGCAAGCAACTCGCATGGGGACTGGCCTTTCCTGAGGCCACCAGAGCGGGTCCCATAGGTCACCATCGTAAGTGGAGAGCACCTGCCGCAACTCGTGAAAATCCAGGAGGTTCTCCCCTCCAGGCTAGATGAGGCCCATTTCCACTGAGGATTCTCGAGGCTAATCACACCTAACCTCTGGAACTTATTAAAGGTCCTTCAAAGCCCTGCTGCAACTCAAGAAGTTTCCCGACATACTCGTCTCCACTCGAGAGGAAGCACGAGGGTCCCGCCCACATCCAGAGGAGCCCCGTTTCCGCCTCGTAGCTCGAGATGAGGGATCCCTTCCCTGCTTGTTAGGGAAAAAATTCCCTGCGTTCCCGTCGCATCTCAAGAGGAGGCATTCTCCACAGGAAAGGCGAGAGGAATTCCAGGGTCCTGCCTCCATTCCAAGAGTCCCCCAGATGTCTCAGTCCATTCCAGAGGAACCTGTTTTCCCTGCACTGCATCGACTTCCACGCCGAGGATCGACGCACAGCACGGTGGCACGTGGGAAAGCGCTGTGGGTAAGACTCATGGAAAGCCTCGTGGGAAAGAGTCTAGGGAAAGCCACAGATCCCTTGATCCACCCTACAGGAAGCGTGACACTGTTGCTACAACTCGGGAGGAAAGCGCACGTGCATGCCCCCTCTCGAGACGAGGACTGACTCCCTGGGGGAGACTCCCGAAGTACCCCAAGACCAATGTCAGCACTGGAGAGGAATCCTCAGGTTCCGGCCATGACTACCAACAATGTCTTGGGCCCCAGCATGGACGGGAGAGGCATCCCGAGAGGCCCCCTACTAATTCGCATGGGGACTGGATTTCCTGAGGCCACCAGAGCGGGTCCCTAAGGTCCCCATCGTAAGTCGAGAGCACCTGCCGCAACTCGAGAAAATCCAGGAGGTTTTGCCCTCCAGGCGAGATGAGGCCCATTTCCGCTGAGGCTTCTCCAGGCTAATCACACCGAACCTCTGGAACTTCCAAAAGGACCTTCACACAGTTGCTGCAACACAAGAAGTTCCGCAACTACCCATCTCCACTCTAGAGGAAACACGATGGTCCCGCCCACATCGAGAGGAGCCCCGTTGCCGCATCGTAGTTCCCGATGAGGGATCCTTTCCCTGCTTGGTTGGGAAAGAATTCTGGGCGTTACAGTCGCATCTCAATAGGAGGCGCTCTCCATAGGAAAGGCGAGAGGAACTCCAGGGTCGTTCCACCATTCCCAGAGTCTTCTAGATGTCCCAGTACAGTCCAGAGGAAACTGTTTTCGACTCACACCACGGTGGCACGTGGGACGGCCCTGAGGGATAGCCTTGTGGGAAAGCCTCGTGGGAAAGCCTCATGGGAAATCCTCAGGGGAAAGACAAAGATCCCATGATCGACGCGACGGGAAGGGTGACACTGCTGCTACCGCTCTGGAGGAAAGCGCACGTGCATGCCTCCATTCGAGACGCGGACTTAGTCCCCTGGGGAGACTCCAGAAGTACCCCAAGATCCATGTCAGCACTGGAGAGGAATCCTCACGTTCCGGCCCCGACTCCACACAAGGTCTTAGGCCCCGGCATCGAAGTGAGAGGAATCCCGAGAGGCCTCCTAGTAACTCGCATGGGGACTGGCCTTTCCTGAGGCCACCAGAGGGGGTCCCTGAGGTCCCCGTCCTAAGTGGAGAGAACCTGCCAGAACTAGAGAAAATCCAGGAGGTTTTGACCTCCAGGCGAGATGAGGCCCAATTCCGCTGAGGCTTCTCGAGGCTAATCACACCAAACCTCTGGAACTTCCAAAAGGTCCTTCACACCCTTACTGCAACTCAAAAAGTTCCCCGACATACCCGTTCCTCTTCCCATTCTGCCATAATTGTGATGACATCTGCATATCTAAGTTTATTGCTATTTCTTCCGGGAATCTTGATTCCAGCTCACGTATCTTCCATCCCAGCATTTTTCATGATGTAGTCTGCATATAAGTTAATAAAACAGGGTGACAATATACAGCCTTGACATACTCCTTTTCCTTTTTGGAACCAGTCTGTTGTTCCATGTCCTGCTCTAACCTTCATACAGATTTCTCAAGAGGCAGGTTAGGTGGTCTAGTATTCCCTTCTCTTTCAGAATTGTGGCTAAAACAGCAGTATAAGGACCTTTCCGATGTCAGGCCAAGGAATTGTGTTTCCAGTCATTGAGCCACACCTGATCACTGAGCACAAATTCATGAATCTGTTCCTCAAGGGGGAATGATATTTTTTTTTACACAAACTTAGTTACCTGATTTATTACCTTACCTAATTGTTCCAGCTGCTGTGAAATCCCACCTGCTTACTTGTGGCAAATCTGCTAACACCTGCCTCATTGTGGGGTGGGGGGTTCTCCCATCGAAAATTTCATAAGGACAACAACTATGGGAACGTGCAGTTACCCGTAATATGAGTAAGTCTGCCAGAAGCAAGCCCATCCATGTACAGTCAGTCTCTATGATCCATTTTGAAAGAGTCTCTTGAAGAGTTTGGTTGTTTCTTTCCACCATTCCAGAACACAGGGGCCTATATGCTGTATGTAATTTCCACTGATATTTAGAGCTTCACATACCTGTTAATTAACGCGGCTACAAAGACAGGGCCATTGTCGGATTCTATACTGGTTGGAAACCCAAGTCTGTGAATTATTTCTCAAATCAGCGAGCTACTTCATTTTCTTTTTCAGATCAGGTAGTGAAGGCCTCTGCCCAACCAGAGAAGGTACCTACTATTCTAGTAAGTAATGATAACAGGTGACTGCCTTTGCTTCCCTGAAGGGACACTCGCTTTCCCTGCATCCTGAGAACTCCACGTCTCAGCCAGTTGGAAAAGCGCTTCTTGGAGGTCATTATTCAGGGGCAATTTCCCCTGGAGCCCAGGGCCATAGGGAGCGGCTCCACACTCCCAGGGAAAGGCAGAGCCACAGCCACACATCTGTCCCATCCCCTTTGCTCTGTAGGAGAGCTCTAGTGAGCCTAGGTCTGTCAGGAAAGTTCTTGGCTCCTATGGGGACACATTCTATGTGTGAAACTGCATACAGGACCGAGGGGCCACAGGGCGCCTGTTTCTCTCGGGGCCGGAGGGGTGGGGGGCCTGAAGCAGTGCGGCCCAGCAACAGCTTCCACATCCATCCAATTGCTCTTTTCTTACCTCTGATAGAACTAGCTTTGTTCCAGCCTTTGGCAATTTGGAGGCAAGCGGGCCCCACTTCCTCCCCAAGGAGGCATGGGACCTACTTTGAGTGGAAAGGCCCCTCACGGAGCTGAACCCAGGAAGGCACCCAGTCATGTCTGACACATTGCTGCATCCTGCTTCTTCATGAGCAATACCGCGGTGCTGCCTCTGGAATATCGGTCCTCTGAGCAGACCTGGAGGTCTCCCCTTGAAGAAGCTAACCAGTTTCTTCCAAATACAGGCTTGCAAACACACACTGGGTGGCTGCCTCTTCTTCCCTGAAGGACGATCACTTTCCCCGCATCCTGTGAACTCTGCATCCCAGCCTGCTGGAAAAGCGCTTCTTGGAGGTCATTTTTCAGGGACAATTTTCCCTGGAGCCCGGGGCTGTAGGCAGGGCCCCATGCTCGCTGGGAAAGGCAGAGTCACATCCACAGTCTGTTCTATCCCTTTTGCCCTGTAGGAGAGCTCTAGTGAGCCTAGGTCTGTCAGGAAAATTCTTGGCTCCTATGGGGACACACCCTGTGTGTTAACCTGCATATCGGACCTAGGGGCCACAGGGCGCCCGTTCCTCTCGGGGGGGACCCTGAAGTGGTGCGGCCCAACAACAGCCTGAACATGCATCCAATTGTTCTTTTCTTCCTTCTGATAGAGCTAGCTTTGCTTCTCACTTTGGCATTTCGGATGCCAGGGGCAGCCCCACCGCTGTTGTCCTGGGGTCTATTGGAGGTTCCAGCTCTATTGGACCCCAGCATGGCACCCGACCCCCTCAGACACACTCCCGCAGCCTCCTTCCCCATGGGCAGGACTGTTCTGACCTAGGAATGTGTTCCCAAGGCTCAGAAAATGCAGGGAGACACACGGCCCTGACTCTGGAACTGAGGCCGTTGGAGCAGGCCTGGAGGTCTGACGTCTGAGACGCAAACACTTGCTGCAAGATACAGGTGTGAAAACACACTCTCTGGGGCTGCCTTTCCTTCCTCCAAGGAAGATAGCTTTTCCAGTCTCCTCCGTGCTGAGTCATACAAGGCTGGAAAGGTCTGGCTTAGAGGGCATTTCTCAGCGGCAATGGCCCCTGAGGCCCTGCACCCAGGGAGGGATCCTACCCTCCCAGGGGAAGTCAAAGCAACCTCCAAACAGCTGTTCTATCATGTTTCCTCTGCAGGAGGGAGCTAGTGAGCCCAGGTCTGTCTGGAACGTTCTTGGATCCTGCGGGGAAATCATCCTGGGAGCCCACCTGGATACCAGTCGTAGGGGCTAACATTTGCATTTTTCTTCCTTGGAGCCCTAACGCAGTACAGCCTAGCAACTGCTTGAAAATCCATCCTGTTGCTGTTTTCTTCCCTCTGACAGAGCGAGCTTTGCTCCCCACTTTGGGATTTCAGAAGCAAGGTGGTGGCCTGCAACTCCTTGCCTGGGGTCCATTGGAGGTGCAAGGTGCCCTCGACCAGGTGACCCCAGCATGGCACCTGGCCCCCTCAGACACACTCCCGCAGCCTGCTTCCCCATGGGCAGGACTGCTCTCACCTAGGAATGTGTTTGCGAGGCCAGGAAACTGCAGGGAGACACAAGGCCCTGATTCTGGAATGGAGTCTGTTGGAGCAGGCCTGCAGGTCTTATGTCTAACAAGCCAAACACTTGCTGCAAGATACAGGCCTGAAAACACACTCTTGGGCTGCCTTTCCTTCCTCCAAGGAAGAGAGTTTTCTCAGCCTCCTGTGGGCTGAGAGTCACACAGGGCTGAAAAGCACTTACTGGGAGATGAGTTTTCATTGGCCATGGCCCCTGAGGCCCTGTGCTCAGGGAGGGCTCCCTCCCTCCCAGGGAAAGTCAAAGGAAGCTCCAAACGGCTGTTCAATCATGTTTCTGAGAGAGTCATTGCCAAGGCAGGTTTATAAGAAGTTCAAGGGTCCCCAAGGAGAGAGGGGTCTAGAATTCTCAAGGAGGAAGAAAGGACACACTTTTTTTTCCCTCTACATTCCTTAGGATTATATAACAATCATGCATCCTTCTTGAGGACGGTCTCTGGAAAAACCTTCTGGCTAATCCTGTTATCTTAAAATGTAAATTATGGGAGTAGGTCTAGTGAGTCTTTACAACCTCCACACATTCTTTTGTTCATTGTAATAACTTATTGGAGAGTATATAACTCCATTACTAACGCTAGCAAGGGGGTACGCTTTCTGCCCCTTGTGATGTCTCTGTCAGAAGCTTTCTCTATCTCCTTTCTACTTGAATAAAACTCGATTGCACAAAAGCTCTGAGCAATCAAGCCTCATCTTGGGCCCTGGATTGAATTCTTCTCCTCCATGAGCCAAGAATCCCAGCATCTTTTCGTGGTTCAGCAACAATATTTCATTTCCTCTGCAGGAGAGAGCTAGTGAGCTTAGGTCTGTCTGGAACATTCTTGGATCCTGTGGGGAAAATATCCTGTGCACACATCTGGATACTGGGCCTAGAGGCCAAAATTCGCATTTCTTTCCCGCGGAGCCCTCACGTGGTGTGACTTAGCAACCGCTTGAAAATCCATCCCATTGCCGTTTTCCTCCTTCTGACAGAGCTAGCTTTGTTCCCTGCTTTGGGATATCTCAACCGAGGGGCCGGTCCATAGCTACTCGCCTGGGGCCCATTGGATGTGCAAGGTGCCCTCGACTAGGTGACCCTAGCATGGCACTCAGCCCGCTCAGACACACTCCCGAGGCTTCTTTCTCACGGGAAGCACTGCTCCAACCTAGGAATGTGTCTGCAATGCTTGGAAAGTGCAGTGAGACACACAGCCCTGACTCTGGAATTGAGGCCCTCAGAGCAAGCCTGCAGCTCTGATGTCTGAGAAGCAAAACACTTGCTGCAAAGAGAGGCCTGAAAACACACTCTCTGTGGATGACTTTCCTTCTTCTAAGGAAGACAGTTTTCCCAGTCTCCTGCTTCCTGCATGTCACACAGCTGGAATGCGCTTGCTTGGATGTCGTGATTCAGTGGCAATGACCCCTGAGGCCCTTTGCCCAGGGAGGGCTCCCACACTCATAGGCAAATCAAAGCAACTTCCAAGTGAGTCAGCTCTTCACATCAAGTGGCCAAAGTATTGGAGTTTCAGGTTCAGTATTAGTCCTTCCAATGGATATTCAGACCTGATTTCCTTTAGGATGGAGTGGGTGCGTCTCCTTGTAGTCTAAGCGACCTACAAGCATCTTCTCCAACACCACAGTTCAAAAGCATCAAATTTTCAGCTGTCACTTTCTTTATAGTACATCTTTCATATCCATCCATGACATATGGAAAAACCATAGCCTTGACCGGATGGATCTTTGTTGGCAAAGCAACGTCTCGGCTTTTTAATATGCTGTCTAGTTTGGTCATCACTTTTCTTCCAAGTCATAAATATGTTTTAAGTTCATGGAGGCAGCCATCACCTGCAGTGATTTCCAAGCCCCAAAAATAGTCTGCTGCTGTTTCCAATGTTTTCCCATCTATTTGCCATGAAGTGATGAGACTGGATGCAATGATTTTAGTTTTCTGAATGCTGAGCTTTAAGCTAACTTTTTCACTCTCCTCTTTCACTTTCATCAGGAGACTCTTTAGCTCTTCTTCACTTTCTGCCATAAGGGTGGTGTCATCTGAATATCTGAGATTATTGATATTTCTCCCAGCAACCTTGATTCCAGCGTGTGCTTCCTCCAGCCCAGTGTTTCTCATGCTGTACTCTGCATATAAGTTAAATAAGCAGGGTGACAATATACAGCCTTGACATGTTCCTTTTCCTATTTAGAACCAGTCTGTTGTTCCATGTCCAGTTCGAACTGTTTCTTCCTGACCTGCATACAGGTTTCTCAAGAGACAGGTCAGGTGGTCTGGTATTCCCATCTCTTTCAGAATTTTTCCCAGTTTCTTGTGATCCACACAGTCAAAGGCTTTGGCATTGTCAATAAAGCAGAAATAGATTTTTTTTTTCTGGAACTCTCTTGCTTTTTCAATGAGCCAGTGGATGTTGGCAATTTGATCTCTGGTTTCTCTGCATTTTTTAAATCCCTCTTGAACATCTGGAAGTTCACAGTTCATGTGAACTTGGAGAATTTTGAACATTACTTTACTAGTGTGTGAGATGAGTGCAATTGTGCAGCTGCTTGAATATTCTTTGTCATTGCCTTTCTTTGGGATTGGAATGAAAACTGACCTAATGACTAGATGTTTTCAATTGCATATGCTGAAAGAACTGGCTGTGCAGTTCTGAAGAAAAAAAAATCATTTTAACCCATTTTCTCTGAAGTGCAAGGCATATCATGGCCATCCCTGAATCATAAAGTCACCTTTTCTTTATGTAGTCATAGTTTCATGCCTAAATTATAGGCCAACTCGTGCTCAACTTGACTCTGATGTCAGGGGCAGATCAACTGATAAAAAGCTTGGATTGTCCCTCTGGAGGAAAGTGAGATCTTGGTCCCACGAGAAGAATCTGAAGGGTTAAGGGAACTTGCAAGAGTGGGGAAAGCTTAGTCCATCCTACATGTACCAAAATCTTAAATAAGGCTTATTTACTTTACCGAAGTAAAAAAAAAAAAAAACAGATGATGAAAACAATTATAAATCAATGAAAGGTAGAGAAACTCATAGTCTGTGATCAAAAATTGCATTCTAAGAAAACTTTGTTCTCTTAACCTAGAGAGGAGACTAAATTGCATCTGGTACCAGCTTACCAGAAGACAAGCAAACAAACAAACAAATTATCAGTAAGCTTAAAAAAAGTATTTTCCATATATCTTGAAGTAGCAGTATTTCTGCAAAGGCATCAGTGTGAAACCATAGAGGACATGGTTAAAACCTGATGAAATAGAAATTGACAATGTCATCTGGTCACTGCTGCGACTTGAAATGCTTTAATATGATAACTAGAATTATAACTGACAGCATTTGACCAGGACATATCAGATTTTCACGGATGTCACATAATTTCTAGGATATCTATATTAGGAACTGAAGGAATCTTTGAACCTAGGAAAGAAAACAACAGTCTCAAAGGCCCTTGCTGAGTCATCTATCAGCAAGGAATGTCTTTGCAAGGATCGCAAAGTGAAGGGAAAATACACCGACCTGCCTCTGCAACTTCGGTCCTCTGAGCAGATCTGGAGGTCTCCCTTTGTATAAGCTAACCTGTTCCTTCCAAATAGAGGTTTGCAACACAAAACAAGTGGCCGCCTATTCTTCCCCGAAGGAGGCTCTCTTTCCCCACATCCTGCGAACTCCCTTTCCCAGCCTCCTGGAAAAGTGCTTCTTGCAGTTCCTTTCAGAAAATCCTATGGACAGAGAAGCCTGGTAGGCTGCAGTCCATGGGGTCGCTGAGGGTCGGACACGACTGAGCGACTGCACTTTCATTTTCACTTTCATGCATTGGAGAAGGCAATGGCAACCCACTTACTGTTCTTGCCTGGAGAATCCCAGGGACGGGGGAGCCTAGTGGGCTACCGTCTATGGCGTCGCACAGAGTCGAACACGACTGAAGCAACTTAGCAGCAGCAGCAGCAGCAGCAGCAGCAGCAGCAGCAGTTCCTTTCTTAGGGGCAGTTATCCCTGAGATTGGGACCTGGAAAGGCAGAGCCACCTCCACACACACATCTTTTCTGTCCCCTTTCCTCTGGAGGAGAGCTCTAGTGAGCCTAGGTCTGTCAGGAAAATTCTTGGCTTTGACGGGATCACACCCAGTGTGTGAACCTGCATACCCGACCTAGGGGCCACAGGGCACCTGTTTTGCTCGAGTGGGTCCTGGAGGGGTGCAGCATAGCAAGAGCTTAAAAATCCATCCAATTTGTCTTTCTTTTACCTCGGAGAGAACGAGTTTGCTCCACCTCCACCCTTTGGCAGTGTGGAGGGAAGAGGGCACAACCCTCTCCCAAAGGGGACATAGGGCCTACCAGGAGAGAAAGGCCCCTTGAGGAGCTGAGCCCAGGTAGGCAGCCAGTGATGTCAAGCACACTCCCGCTGCTTGCTTCTTCATGGGCACTCCGACAATCTGCTAGGAATGTCTTGGCAAGGATCTCAAAGGGAAGGGGAGATACATGGCCCTGTCTCTGGAACTTCAGTCCTCTGAGCAGATCTGGAGGTCTTGAGTTGTATAAGCAAACCTGTTCCTTCCAAATAGAGGCTTGCAAACACACCCCCGGTGGTTGCCTCTTCTTCCCCGAAGAAGTCTTTCTTTCCCCACATGCTGCGAACTCCCTGTCCCAACCTCCAAGATTAGCACTTCTTGCCATTCCTTTCTTAGAGGCAGTTATCCCTGAGCTTGGGGCTGTAGGGAGTAGCCCCACACTCATAGGGAAAGGCAAAGACTCCTCCATACATCTCCTCTATCCCCTTTGCTCTGGAGGAGAGCTTTAGTGAGCCTAGGTCTTTCAGGAAAATTGTTGGCTTGGACAGGATCTCACCCTGTTTGTGAACCTGCATACCCAACCGGGGGCCACAGAGCACCTGTTTCAGTAAAGTGGGCCCTGAAAGGGTGCAGCCTAGCAAGAGCTTGAAAATCCATTCAGTTGCTGTTTTTGTACCTCTGACAGAGCGAGCTTTGCTCCACCCTTTGGCAGTGTGAGAAAAGAGGCATGACACCCTCCCCAAGGGGACAAGTGGACTACTTCAAGAGGAAAGGCCCCTTGTGGAGTTGAGGCACACAGTCGTGTCAAACACACTCCCACTGCTTGCTTCTTCATGGGCACTCCCGCTATCAGCTAGGAATGTCTTTGCAGTGATCACAAAGGGAAGGGGAGATACACGGCCCTGCCTCTGGACCTCCGCTGCTCTGAGCAAATCTGGTCTCCCCTTGTTGGTCAAGTTCAAGTTCAAGGTCAAGGTCAAGTTCAAGGTCAAAGTCAAGTCCAAGGTCAAGGTCAAAGTCAAGGTCAAGGTCAAGTTTAAGTTTAAGGGCAAGGACAATGTAAGGGCAAGGACAAGGTAAGGCCAAGGACAAGGCCTAGGGAAGGCCAAGCCCAAGGCCAAGGGCAAGGGCAAGGGCAACGCCAAGGGTAAGGCCAAGGCCCAGGCCAGGGCCAAGGCCAAGGCCGACAAAGCGAAGCCCAAACCCCGTAACGCCTGACAGAAGGCAGAAGGCACTAGGCCCCTGTGCAGAGGAAGCCACTGAAGGCGGCAAGGCCACAGAGCTCCCCGATTCCGTTCCCACAGGAAGATGTAAGGATAAAGGGCCTCATCCCAGCACAGCACCCGCTCCCACCGGACCCCGCCCCCCGCAGACTCGTGGAAAAGCCTCGTGGGAAATCCTCAAGGGAAAGCCACTGATCCCATGATCGATGCGACCGGAAGCGTGACACTGCTGCTACAGCTCGAGAGGAAAGCGCACATGCATGCCACCTCTCGAGACGAGTACTGACTCCCCTGGGGAGAGTCCAGAAGTACCCCAAGTTCCATGTCAGCACTGGAAAGGAATCCTCAGGTTCCGGCCCCGACTCCACACAAGGTCTTTGGCCCTGGCATCGAAGGGAGAGGAATCCCAAAAGGCCCGCGAGCAACTCGCATGGGGACTGGCCAGTCCTGAGGACACCAGAGCGAGTCCCATAGGTCACCGTCATAAGACGAGAGCACCTGCCCCAACTCGAAAAAATCCAGGAGGTTCTCCACTCCAGGCTAGATGAGGCCCTTTTCCGCTGAGGCATCTCACTGATAATGACATCTAACCTCTGGAACTTCCAACAGGTACTTCACACCCTTGCTGTAACTGAATAAGAATCACGTGGGCCCCACGGGGAAATCACGTGGGCCCCACCCGGAAATCACGTGGGGCCCACCCGGAAATCACGTGGGGCCCACCCGGAAATCACGTGGGCCCCACCCGGAAATCACGTGGGGCCCACCCGGAAATCACGTGGGCCCCACCCGGAAATCACGTGGGCCCCACCCGGAAATCACGTGGGCCCCACCCGGAAATCACGTGGGCCCCACCCGGAAATCACGTGGGGCCCACGGGGAAATCACGTGGGCCCCACCCGGAAATCACGTGGGCCCCACGGGGAAATCACGTGGGCCCCACCCGGAAATCACGTGTGCCCCACCCGGAAATCACGTGGGCCCCACGGGGAAATCACGTGGGCCCCACCCGGAAATCACGTGGGCCCCACCCGGAAATCACGTGGGCCCCACCCGGAAATCACGTGGGCCCCACCCGGAAATCACGTGGGCCCCACCCGGAAATCACGTGGGCCCCACCCGGAAATCACGTGGGCCCCACGGGGAAATCACGTGGGCCCCACCCGGAAATCACGTGGGCCCCACCCGGAAATCACGTGGGCCCCACCCGGAAATCACGTGGGCCCCACCCGGAAATCACGTGGGCCCCACCCGGAAATCACGTGGGCCCCACCCGGAAATCACGTGGGGCCCACCCGGAAATCACGTGGGCCCCACGGGGAAATCACGTGGGCCCCACGGGGAAATCACGTGGGCCCCACCCGGAAATCACGTGGGCCCCACCCGGAAATCACGTGGGCCCCACCCGGAAATCACGTGGGCCCCACGGGGAAATCACGTGGGCCCCACCCGGAAATCACGTGGGCCCCACCCGGAAATCACATGGGCCCCACCCGGAAATCACGTGGGCCCCACCCGGAAATCACGTGGGCCCCACCCGGAAATCACGTGGGCCCAACCCGGAAATCACGTGGGGCCCACCCGGAAATCACGTGGGCCCCACCCGGAAATCACGTGGGCCCCACCCGGAAATCACGTGGGCCCCACCCGGAAATCACGTGGGCCCCACGGGGAAATCACGTGGGCCCCACCCGGAAATCACGTGGGCCCCACCCGGAAATCACGTGGGGCCCACCCGGAAATCACGTGGGCCCCACCCGGAAATCACGTGGGCCCCACCCGGAAATCACGTGGGCCCCACCCGGAAATCACGTGGGCCCCACCCGGAAATCACGTGGGCCCCACGGGGAAATCTCGTGGGCCCCACCCGGAAATCACGTGGGCCCCACCCGGAAATCACGTGGGCCCCACCCGGAAATCACGTGGGCCCCACCCGGAAATCACGTGGGCCCCACGGGGAAATCACGTGGGCCCCACGGGGAAATCACGTGGGCCCCACCCGGAAATCACGTGGGCCCCAGCCGGAAATCACGTGGGCCCCACGGGGAAATCACGTGGGCCCCACGGGGAAATCACGTGGGCCCCACCCGGAAATCACGTGGGCCCCACCCGGAAATCACGTGGGCCCCACCCGGAAATCACGTGGGCCCCACCCGGAAATCACGTGGGCCCCACCCGGAAATCACGTGGGCCCCACCCGGAAATCACGTGGGCCCCACACGGAAATCACGTGGGGCCCACCCGGAAATCACGTGGGCCCCACCCGGAAATCACGTGGGCCCCACCCGGAAATCACGTGGGCCCCACCCGGAAATCACGTGGGCCCCACGGGGAAATCACGTGGGCCCCACGGGGAAATCACGTGGGCACCACCCGGAAATCACGTGGGCCCCAGCCGGAAATCACGTGGGCCCCACCCGGAAATCACGTGGGCCCCACCCGGAAATCACGTGGGCCCCACCCGGAAATCACGTGGGCCCCACCCGGAAATCACGTGGGGCCCACCCGGAAATCACGTGGGCCCCACCCGGAAATCACGTGGGCCCCACCCGGAAATCACGTGGGCCCCACCCGGAAATCACGTGGGCCCCACCCGGAAATCACGTGGGCCCCACCCGGAAATCACGTGGGCCCGACCCGGAAATCACGGGGGCCCCACCCGGAAATCACGTGGGCCCCACCCGGAAATCACGTGGGCCCCACCCGGAAATCACGTGGGCCCCACCCGGAAATCACGTGGGCCCCACCCGGAAATCAAGTGGGCCCCACCCGGAAATCACGTGGGCCCCACCCGGAAATCACGTGGGCCCCACCCGGAAATCACGTGGGCCCCACCCGGAAATCACGTGGGCCCCAGCCGGAAATCACGTGGGCCCCACCCGGAAATCACGTGGGCCCCACCCGGAAATCACGTGGGCCCCACCCGGAAATCACGTGGGCCCCACCCGGAAATCACGTGGGCCCCACCCGGAAATCACGTGGGCCCCACGGGGAAATCACGTGGGCCCCACCCGGAAATCACGTGGGCCCCACCCGGAAATCACGTGGGCCCCACCCGGAAATCACGTGGGCCCCAGCAGGAAATCACGTGGGCCCCACGGGGAAATCACGTGGGCCCCACCCGGAAATCACGTGGGCCCCACCCGGAAATCACGTGGGCCCCACCCGGAAATCACGTGGGCCCCACCCGGAAATCACGTGGGCCCCACCCGGAAATCACGTGGGCCCCACCCGGAAATCACGTGGGCCCCACCCGGAAATCACGTGGGCCCCACCCGGAAATCACGTGGGCCCCACCCGGAAAACACGTGGGCCCCACCCGGAAATCACGTGGGGCCCACCCGGAAATCACGTGGGCCCCACCCGGAAATCACGTGGGCCCCACCCGGAAATCCCGTGGGCCCCAACCGGAAATCACGTGGGCCCCACGGGGAAATCACGTGGGCCCCACCTGGAAATCACGTGGACCCCACCCGGAAATCACGTGGGCCCCACCCGGAAATCACGTGGGCCCCACCCGGAAATCACGTGGGCCCCACGGGGAAATCATGTGGGCCCCACCCGGAAATCACGTGGGCCCCACCCGGAAATCACCTGGGCCCCACCCGGAAATCACGTGGGCCCCACCCGGAAATCACGTGGGCCCCACCCGGAAATCACGTGGGCCCCACCCGGAAATCACGTGGGCCCCACCCGGAAATCATGTGGGCCCCACCCGGAAATCACGTGGGCCCCAGCCGGAAATCACGTGGGCCCCAGCCGGAAATCACGTGGGCCCCACCCGGAAATCACGTGGGCCCCACGGGGAAATCACGTGGGCCCCACACGGAAATCACGTGGGCCCCACCCGGAAATCACGTGGAACCCACCCGGAAATCACGTGGGCCCCACCCGGAAATCACGTGGGCCCCACCCGGAAATCACGTGGGCCCCACCCGGAAATCACGTGGGCCCCACGGGGAAATCACGTGGGCCCCACCCGGAAATCACGTGGGCCCCACCCGGAAATCACGTGGGCCCCACCCGGAAATCACGTGGGCCCCACCCGGAAATCACGTGGGCCACACCCGGAAATCACGTGGGGCCCACCCGGAAATCACGTGGGCCCCACCCGGAAATCACGTGGGCCCCACCCGGAAATCACGTGGGCCCCACCCGGAAATCACGTGGGCCCCACCCGGAAAACACGTGGGCCCCACGGGGAAATCATGTGGGCCCCACCCGGAAATCACGTGGGCCCCACCCGGAAATCACGTGGGCCCCACCCGGAAATCACGTGGGCCCCACCCGGAAATCACGTGGGCCCCACCCGGAAATCAGGTGGGCCCCACCCGGAAATCACGTGGGCCCCACCCGGTAATCACGTGGGGCCCACCCGGAAATCACGTGGGCCCCACGGGGAAATCACGTAGGCCCCACCCGGAAATCACGTGGGCCCCACCCGGAAATCACGTGGGCCCCACGGGGAAATTACGTGGGCCCCACCCGGAAATCACGTGGTCCCCACCCGGAAATCACGTGGGCCCCAGCCGGAAATCACGTGGGCCCCACGGGGAAATCACGTGGGCCCCACCCGGAAATCACGTTGGCCCCACCCGGAAATCACGTGGGCCCCACCCGGAAATCACGTGGGCCCCACCCGGAAATCACGTGGGCCCCACCCGGAAATCACGTGGGGCCCACCCGGAAATCACGTGGGCCCCACCCGGAAATCACGTGGGCCCCACCCGGAAATCACGTGGGCCCCACACGGAAATTACGTGGGGCCCACCCGGAAATCACGTGGGCCCCACCCGGAAATCACGTGGGCCCCACCCGGAAATCACGTGGGCCCCACCCGGAAATCACGTGGGCCCCACCCGGAAATCACGTGGGCCCCACCCGGAAATCACGTGGGCCCCACGGGGAAATCACGTGGGCCCCACGGGGAAATCACGTGGGCCCCACCCGGAAATCACGTGGGCCCCACCCGGAAATCACGTGGGCCCCACCCGGAAATCACGTGGGCCCCACCCGGAAATCACGTGGGCCCCACCCGGAAATCACGTGGGCCCCACCCGGAAATCACGTGGGCCCCACCCGGAAATCACGTGGGCCCCACCCGGAAATCACGTGGGCCCCACCCGGAAATCACGTGGGCCCCAGCCGGAAATCACGTGGGCCCCACGGGGAAATCACGTGGGCCCCACGGGGAAATCACGTGGGCCCCACCCGGAAATCACGTGGGCCCCACCCGGAAATCACGTGGGCCCCACCCGGAAATCACGTGGGCCCCACCCGGAAATCACGTGGGCCCCACCCGGAAATCACGTGGGCCCCACCCGGAAATCACGTGGGGCCCACCCGGAAATCACGTGGGCCCCACCCGGAAATCACGTGGGCCCCACCCGGAAATCACGTGGGCCCCACCCGGAAATCACGTGGGCCCCACCCGGAAATCACGTGGGCCCCACCCGGAAATCACGTGGGCCCCACCCGGAAATCACGTGGGCCCCACGGGGAAATCACGTGGGCCCCACGGGGAAATCACGTGGGCCCCACCCGGAAATCACGTGGGCCCCACCCGGAAATCACGTGGGCCCCACCCGGAAATCACGTGGGCCCCACCCGGAAATCACGTGGGCCCCACCCGGAAATCACGTGGGCCCCACCCGGAAATCACGTGGGCCCCACCCGGAAATCACGTGGGCCCCACACGGAAATCACGTGGGGCCCAACCGGAAATCACGTGGGCCCCACCCGGAAATCACGTGGGCCCCACCCGGAAATCACGTGGGCCCCACCCGGAAATCACGTGGGCCCCATGGGGAAATCACGTGGGCCCCATGGGGAAATCACGTGGGCCCCACCCGGAAATCACGTGGGGCCCACCCGGAAATCACGTGGGCCCCACCCGGAAATCACGTGGGCCCCACCCGGAAATCACGTGGGCCACACCCGGAAATCACGTGGGCCCCACCCGGAAATCACGTGGGCCCCACCCGGAAATCACGTGGGCCACACCCGGAAATCACGTGGGGCCCACCCGGAAATCACGTGGGCCCCACGGGGAAATCACGTGGGCCCCACCCGGAAATCACGTGGGCCCCACCCGGAAATCACGTGGGCCCCACCCGGAAAACACGTGGGCCCCACGGGGAAATCATGTGGGCCCCACCCGGAAATCACGTGGGCCCCACCCGGAAATCACGTGGGCCCCACCCGGAAATCACGTGGGCCCCACCCGGAAATCACGTGGGCCCCACCCGGAAATCACGTGGGCCCCACCCGGAAATCACGTGGGCCCCACCCGGTAATCACGTGGGGCCCACCCGGAAATCACGTGGGCCCCACGGGGAAATCACGTGGGCCCCACCCGGAAATCACGTGGGCCCCACCCGGAAATCACGTGGGCCCCACGGGGAAATCACGTGGGCCCAACGGGGAAATCACGTGGGCCCCACGGGGAAATCACGTGGGCCCCACCCTGAAATCACGTGGGCCCCACCCGGAAATCACGTGGGCCCCACGGGGAAATCACGTGGGCCCCACGGGGAAATCACGTGGGCCCCACCCGGAAATCACGTGGGCCCCACCCGGAAATCACGTGGGCCCCACGGGGAAATTACGTGGGCCCCACGGGGAAATCACGTGGTCCCCACCCGGAAATCACGTGGGCCCCAGCCGGAAATCACGTGGGCCCCACGGGGAAATCACGTGGGCCCCACCCGGAAATCACGTGGGCCCCACCCGGAAATCACGTGGGCCCCACCCGGAAATCACGTGGGCCCCACCCGGAAATCACGTGGGCCCCACCCGGAAATCACGTGGGGCCCACCCGGAAATCACGTGGGCCCCACCCGGAAATCACGTGGGCCCCACCCGGAAATCACGTGGGCCCCAGCCGGAAATCACGTGGGCCCCACGGGGAAATCACGTGGGCCCCACGGGGAAATCACGTGGGCCCCACGGGGAAATCACGTGGGCCCCACCCGGAAATCACGTGGGCCCCACCCGGAAATCACGTGGGCCCCACCCGGAAATCACGTGGGCCCCACCCGGAAATCACGTGGGCCCCACACGGAAATCACGTGGGGCCCACCCGGAAATCACGTGGGCCCCACCCGGAAATCACGTGGGCCCCACCCGGAAATCACGTGGGCCCCACCCGGAAATCACGTGGGCCCCACCCGGAAATCACGTGGGCCCCACCCGGAAATCACGTGGGCCCCACCCGGAAATCACGTGGGCCCCACCCGGAAATCACGTGGGCCCCAGCCGGAAATCACGTGGGCCCCACGGGGAAATCACGTGGGCCCCACGGGGAAATCACGTGGGCCCCACCCGGAAATCACGTGGGCCCCACCCGGAAATCACGTGGGCCCCACCCGGAAATCACGTGGGCCCCACCCGGAAATCACGTGGGCCCCACCCGGAAATCACGTGGGCCCCACCCGGAAATCACGTGGGCCCCACCCGGAAATCACGTGGGCCCCACACGGAAATCACGTGGGGCCCAACCGGAAATCACGTGGGCCCCACCCGGAAATCACGTGGGCCCCACCCGGAAATCACGTGGGCCCCACCCGGAAATCACGTGGGCCCCATGGGGAAATCACGTGGGCCCCATGGGGAAATCACGTGGGCCCCACCCGGAAATCACGTGGGGCCCACCCGGAAATCACGTGGGCCCCACGGGGAAATCACGTGGGCCCCACGGGGAAATCACGTGGGCACCACCCGGAAATCACGTGGGCCCCAGCCGGAAATCACGTGGGCCCCACCCGGAAATCACGTGGGCCCCACCCGGAAATCACGTGGGCCCCACCCGGAAATCACGTGGGCCCCACATGGAAATCACGTGGGGCCCACCCGGAAATCACGTGGGCCCCACCCGGAAATCACGTGGGCCCCACCCGGAAATCACGTGGGCCCCACCGGGAAATCACGTGGGCCCCACCCGGAAATCACGTGGGCCCCACCCGGAAATCACGTGGGCCCCACGGGGAAATCACGTGGGCCCCACCGGGAAATCACGTGGGCCCCACCCGGAAATCACGTGGGCCCCACCCGGAAATCACGTGGGCCCCACGGGGAAATCACGTGGGCCCCACGGGGAAATCACGTGGGCCCCACCCGGAAATCACGTGGGCCCCACCCGGAAATCACGTGGGGCCCACCCGGAAATCACGTGGGCCCCACCCGGAAATCACGTGGGCCCCACCCGGAAATCACGTGGGCCCCACCCGGAAATCACGTGGGCCCCACCCGGAAATCACGTGGGCCCCACCCGGAAATCACGTGGGCCCCACCCGGAAATCACGTGGGCCCCACGGGGAAATCACGTGGGCCCCACGGGGAAATCACGTGGGCCCCACCCGGAAATCACGTGGGCCCCACCCGGAAATCACGTGGGCCCCACCCGGAAATCACGTGGGCCCCACCCGGAAATCACGTGGGCCCCACCCGGAAATCACGTGGGCCCCACCCGGAAATCACGTGGGCCCCACCCGGAAATCACGTGGGCCCCACACGGAAATCACGTGGGGCCCAACCGGAAATCACGTGGGCCCCACCCGGAAATCACGTGGGCCCCACCCGGAAATCACGTGGGCCCCACCCGGAAATCACGTGGGCCCCATGGGGAAATCACGTGGGCCCCATGGGGAAATCACGTGGGCCCCACCCGGAAATCACGTGGGGCCCACCCGGAAATCACGTGGGCCCCACCCGGAAATCACGTGGGCCCCACCCGGAAATCACGTGGGCCACACCCGGAAATCACGTGGGCCCCACCCGGAAATCACGTGGGCCCCACCCGGAAATCACGTGGGCCACACCCGGAAATCACGTGGGGCCCACCCGGAAATCACGTGGGCCCCACGGGGAAATCACGTGGGCCCCACCCGGAAATCACGTGGGCCCCACCCGGAAATCACGTGGGCCCCACCCGGAAAACACGTGGGCCCCACGGGGAAATCATGTGGGCCCCACCCGGAAATCACGTGGGCCCCACCCGGAAATCACGTGGGCCCCACCCGGAAATCACGTGGGCCCCACCCGGAAATCACGTGGGCCCCACCCGGAAATCACGTGGGCCCCACCCGGAAATCACGTGGGCCCCACCCGGTAATCACGTGGGGCCCACCCGGAAATCACGTGGGCCCCACGGGGAAATCACGTGGGCCCCACCCGGAAATCACGTGGGCCCCACCCGGAAATCACGTGGGCCCCACGGGGAAATCACGTGGGCCCAACGGGGAAATCACGTGGGCCCCACGGGGAAATCACGTGGGCCCCACCCTGAAATCACGTGGGCCCCACCCGGAAATCACGTGGGCCCCACGGGGAAATCACGTGGGCCCCACGGGGAAATCACGTGGGCCCCACCCGGAAATCACGTGGGCCCCACCCGGAAATCACGTGGGCCCCACGGGGAAATTACGTGGGCCCCACGGGGAAATCACGTGGTCCCCACCCGGAAATCACGTGGGCCCCAGCCGGAAATCACGTGGGCCCCACGGGGAAATCACGTGGGCCCCACCCGGAAATCACGTGGGCCCCACCCGGAAATCACGTGGGCCCCACCCGGAAATCACGTGGGCCCCACCCGGAAATCACGTGGGCCCTACCCGGAAATCACGTGGGGCCCACCCGGAAATCACGTGGGCCCCACCCGGAAATCACGTGGGCCCCACCCGGAAATCACGTGGGCCCCAGCCGGAAATCACGTGGGCCCCACGGGGAAATCACGTGGGCCCCACGGGGAAATCACGTGGGCCCCACGGGGAAATCACGTGGGCCCCACCCGGAAATCACGTGGGCCCCACCCGGAAATCACGTGGGCCCCACCCGGAAATCACGTGGGCCCCACCCGGAAATCACGTGGGCCCCACCCGGAAATCACGTGGGCCCCACACGGAAATCACGTGGGGCCCACCCGGAAATCACGTGGGCCCCACCCGGAAATCACGTGGGCCCCACCCGGAAATCACGTGGGCCCCACCCGGAAATCACGTGGGCCCCACCCGGAAATCACGTGGGCCCCACCCGGAAATCACGTGGGCCCCACCCGGAAATCACGTGGGCCCCACCCGGAAATCACGTGGGCCCCAGCCGGAAATCACGTGGGCCCCACGGGGAAATCACGTGGGCCCCACGGGGAAATCACGTGGGCCCCACCCGGAAATCACGTGGGCCCCACCCGGAAATCACGTGGGCCCCACCCGGAAATCACGTGGGCCCCACCCGGAAATCACGTGGGCCCCACCCGGAAATCACGTGGGCCCCACCCGGAAATCACGTGGGCCCCACCCGGAAATCACGTGGGCCCCACACGGAAATCACGTGGGGCCCAAACGGAAATCACGTGGGCCCCACCCGGAAATCACGTGGGCCCCACCCGGAAATCACGTGGGCCCCACCCGGAAATCACGTGGGCCCCATGGGGAAATCACGTGGGCCCCATGGGGAAATCACGTGGGCCCCACCCGGAAATCACGTGGGGCCCACCCGGAAATCACGTGGGCCCCACGGGGAAATCACGTGGGCCCCACGGGGAAATCACGTGGGCACCACCCGGAAATCACGTGGGCCCCAGCCGGAAATCACGTGGGCCCCACCCGGAAATCACGTGGGCCCCACCCGGAAATCACGTGGGCCCCACCCGGAAATCACGTGGGCCCCACATGGAAATCACGTGGGGCCCACCCGGAAATCACGTGGGCCCCACCCGGAAATCACGTGGGCCCCACCCGGAAATCACGTGGGCCCCACCGGGAAATCACGTGGGCCCCACCCGGAAATCACGTGGGCCCCACCCGGAAATCACGTGGGCCCCACGGGGAAATCACGTGGGCCCCACCGGGAAATCACGTGGGCCCCACCCGGAAATCACGTGGGCCCCACCCGGAAATCACGTGGGCCCCACGGGGAAATCACGTGGGCCCCACGGGGAAATCACGTGGGCCCCACCCGGAAATCACGTGGGCCCCACCCGGAAATCACGTGGGCCCCACCCGGAAATCACGTGGGCCCCACGGGGAAATCACGTGGGCCCCACCCGGAAATCACGTGGGCCCCACCCGGAAATCACGTGGGCCCCACCCGGAAATCACGTGGGCCCCACCCGGAAATCACGTGGGCCCCACCCGGAAATCACGTGGGCCCCACCCGGAAATCACGTGGGCCCCAGCCGGAAATCACGTGGGCCCCACCCGGAAATCACGTGGGCCCCACCCGGAAATCACGTGGGCCCCACCCGGAAATCACGTGGGCCCCACCCGGAAATCACGTGGGCCCCACCGGGAAATCACGTGGGACCCACCCGGAAATCACGTGGGCCCCACGGGGAAATCACGTGGGCCCCACGGGGAAATCACGTGGGCCCCACCCGGAAATCACGTGGGCCCCACCCGGAAATCACGTGGGCCCCACGGGGAAATCACGTGGGCCCAACGGGGAAATCACGTGGGCCCCACGGGGAAATCACGTGGGCCCCACCCTGAAATCACGTGGGCCCCACCCGGAAATCACGTGGGCCCCACGGGGAAATCACGTGGGCCCCACGGGGAAATCACGTGGGCCCCACCCGGAAATCACGTGGGCCCCACCCGGAAATCACGTGGGCCCCACGGGGAAATTACGTGGGCCCCACGGGGAAATCACGTGGTCCCCACCCGGAAATCACGTGGGCCCCAGCCGGAAATCACGTGGGCCCCACGGGGAAATCACGTGGGCCCCACCCGGAAATCACGTGGGCCCCACCCGGAAATCACGTGGGCCCCACCCGGAAATCACGTGGGCCCCACCCGGAAATCACGTGGGCCCCACCCGGAAATCACGTGGGGCCCACCCGGAAATCACGTGGGCCCCACCCGGAAATCACGTGGGCCCCACCCGGAAATCACGTGGGCCCCAGCCGGAAATCACGTGGGCCCCACGGGGAAATCACGTGGGCCCCACGGGGAAATCACGTGGGCCCCACGGGGAAATCACGTGGGCCCCACCCGGAAATCACGTGGGCCCCACCCGGAAATCACGTGGGCCCCACCCGGAAATCACGTGGGCCCCACCCGGAAATCACGTGGGCCCCACACGGAAATCACGTGGGGCCCACCCGGAAATCACGTGGGCCCCACCCGGAAATCACGTGGGCCCCACCCGGAAATCACGTGGGCCCCACCCGGAAATCACGTGGGCCCCACCCGGAAATCACGTGGGCCCCACCCGGAAATCACGTGGGCCCCACCCGGAAATCACGTGGGCCCCACCCGGAAATCACGTGGGCCCCAGCCGGAAATCACGTGGGCCCCACGGGGAAATCACGTGGGCCCCACGGGGAAATCACGTGGGCCCCACCCGGAAATCACGTGGGCCCCACCCGGAAATCACGTGGGCCCCACCCGGAAATCACGTGGGCCCCACCCGGAAATCACGTGGGCCCCACCCGGAAATCACGTGGGCCCCACCCGGAAATCACGTGGGCCCCACCCGGAAATCACGTGGGCCCCACACGGAAATCACGTGGGGCCCAACCGGAAATCACGTGGGCCCCACCCGGAAATCACGTGGGCCCCACCCGGAAATCACGTGGGCCCCATGGGGAAATCACGTGGGCCCCATGGGGAAATCACGTGGGCCCCACCCGGAAATCACGTGGGGCCCACCCGGAAATCACGTGGGCCCCACGGGGAAATCACGTGGGCCCCACGGGGAAATCACGTGGGCACCACCCGGAAATCACGTGGGCCCCAGCCGGAAATCACGTGGGCCCCACCCGGAAATCACGTGGGCCCCACCCGGAAATCACGTGGGCCCCACCCGGAAATCACGTGGGCCCCACATGGAAATCACGTGGGGCCCACCCGGAAATCACGTGGGCCCCACCCGGAAATCACGTGGGCCCCACCCGGAAATCACGTGGGCCCCACCGGGAAATCACGTGGGCCCCACCCGGAAATCACGTGGGCCCCACCCGGAAATCACGTGGGCCCCACGGGGAAATCACGTGGGCCCCACCGGGAAATCACGTGGGCCCCACCCGGAAATCACGTGGGCCCCACCCGGAAATCACGTGGGCCCCACGGGGAAATCACGTGGGCCCCACGGGGAAATCACGTGGGCCCCACCCGGAAATCACGTGGGCCCCACCCGGAAATCACGTGGGGCCCACCCGGAAATCACGTGGGCCCCACCCGGAAATCACGTGGGCCCCACCCGGAAATCACGTGGGCCCCACCCGGAAATCACGTGGGCCCCACCCGGAAATCACGTGGGCCCCACCCGGAAATCACGTGGGCCCCACCCGGAAATCACGTGGGCCCCACGGGGAAATCACGTGGGCCCCACGGGGAAATCACGTGGGCCCCACCCGGAAATCACGTGGGCCCCACCCGGAAATCACGTGGGCCCCACCCGGAAATCACGTGGGCCCCACCCGGAAATCACGTGGGCCCCACCCGGAAATCACGTGGGCCCCACCCGGAAATCACGTGGGCCCCACCCGGAAATCACGTGGGCCCCACACGGAAATCACGTGGGGCCCAACCGGAAATCACGTGGGCCCCACCCGGAAATCACGTGGGCCCCACCCGGAAATCACGTGGGCCCCACCCGGAAATCACGTGGGCCCCATGGGGAAATCACGTGGGCCCCATGGGGAAATCACGTGGGCCCCACCCGGAAATCACGTGGGGCCCACCCGGAAATCACGTGGGCCCCACCCGGAAATCACGTGGGCCCCACCCGGAAATCACGTGGGCCACACCCGGAAATCACGTGGGCCCCACCCGGAAATCACGTGGGCCCCACCCGGAAATCACGTGGGCCACACCCGGAAATCACGTGGGGCCCACCCGGAAATCACGTGGGCCCCACGGGGAAATCACGTGGGCCCCACCCGGAAATCACGTGGGCCCCACCCGGAAATCACGTGGGCCCCACCCGGAAAACACGTGGGCCCCACGGGGAAATCATGTGGGCCCCACCCGGAAATCACGTGGGCCCCACCCGGAAATCACGTGGGCCCCACCCGGAAATCACGTGGGCCCCACCCGGAAATCACGTGGGCCCCACCCGGAAATCACGTGGGCCCCACCCGGAAATCACGTGGGCCCCACCCGGTAATCACGTGGGGCCCACCCGGAAATCACGTGGGCCCCACGGGGAAATCACGTGGGCCCCACCCGGAAATCACGTGGGCCCCACCCGGAAATCACGTGGGCCCCACGGGGAAATCACGTGGGCCCAACGGGGAAATCACGTGGGCCCCACGGGGAAATCACGTGGGCCCCACCCTGAAATCACGTGGGCCCCACCCGGAAATCACGTGGGCCCCACGGGGAAATCACGTGGGCCCCACGGGGAAATCACGTGGGCCCCACCCGGAAATCACGTGGGCCCCACCCGGAAATCACGTGGGCCCCACGGGGAAATTACGTGGGCCCCACGGGGAAATCACGTGGTCCCCACCCGGAAATCACGTGGGCCCCAGCCGGAAATCACGTGGGCCCCACGGGGAAATCACGTGGGCCCCACCCGGAAATCACGTGGGCCCCACCCGGAAATCACGTGGGCCCCACCCGGAAATCACGTGGGCCCCACCCGGAAATCACGTGGGCCCTACCCGGAAATCACGTGGGGCCCACCCGGAAATCACGTGGGCCCCACCCGGAAATCACGTGGGCCCCACCCGGAAATCACGTGGGCCCCAGCCGGAAATCACGTGGGCCCCACGGGGAAATCACGTGGGCCCCACGGGGAAATCACGTGGGCCCCACGGGGAAATCACGTGGGCCCCACCCGGAAATCACGTGGGCCCCACCCGGAAATCACGTGGGCCCCACCCGGAAATCACGTGGGCCCCACCCGGAAATCACGTGGGCCCCACACGGAAATCACGTGGGGCCCACCCGGAAATCACGTGGGCCCCACCCGGAAATCACGTGGGCCCCACCCGGAAATCACGTGGGCCCCACCCGGAAATCACGTGGGCCCCACCCGGAAATCACGTGGGCCCCACCCGGAAATCACGTGGGCCCCACCCGGAAATCACGTGGGCCCCACCCGGTAATCACGTGGGGCCCACCCGGAAATCACGTGGGCCCCACGGGGAAATCACGTGGGCCCCACCCGGAAATCACGTGGGCCCCACCCGGAAATCACGTGGGCCCCACGGGGAAATCACGTGGGCCCAACGGGGAAATCACGTGGGCCCCACGGGGAAATCACGTGGGCCCCACCCTGAAATCACGTGGGCCCCACCCGGAAATCACGTGGGCCCCACGGGGAAATCACGTGGGCCCCACGGGGAAATCACGTGGGCCCCACCCGGAAATCACGTGGGCCCCACCCGGAAATCACGTGGGCCCCACGGGGAAATTACGTGGGCCCCACGGGGAAATCACGTGGTCCCCACCCGGAAATCACGTGGGCCCCAGCCGGAAATCACGTGGGCCCCACGGGGAAATCACGTGGGCCCCACCCGGAAATCACGTGGGCCCCACCCGGAAATCACGTGGGCCCCACCCGGAAATCACGTGGGCCCCACCCGGAAATCACGTGGGCCCCACCCGGAAATCACGTGGGGCCCACCCGGAAATCACGTGGGCCCCACCCGGAAATCACGTGGGCCCCACCCGGAAATCACGTGGGCCCCAGCCGGAAATCACGTGGGCCCCACGGGGAAATCACGTGGGCCCCACGGGGAAATCACGTGGGCCCCACGGGGAAATCACGTGGGCCCCACCCGGAAATCACGTGGGCCCCACCCGGAAATCACGTGGGCCCCACCCGGAAATCACGTGGGCCCCACCCGGAAATCACGTGGGCCCCACACGGAAATCACGTGGGGCCCACCCGGAAATCACGTGGGCCCCACCCGGAAATCACGTGGGCCCCACCCGGAAATCACGTGGGCCCCACCCGGAAATCACGTGGGCCCCACCCGGAAATCACGTGGGCCCCACCCGGAAATCACGTGGGCCCCACCCGGAAATCACGTGGGCCCCACCCGGAAATCACGTGGGCCCCAGCCGGAAATCACGTGGGCCCCACGGGGAAATCACGTGGGCCCCACGGGGAAATCACGTGGGCCCCACCCGGAAATCACGTGGGCCCCACCCGGAAATCACGTGGGCCCCACCCGGAAATCACGTGGGCCCCACCCGGAAATCACGTGGGCCCCACCCGGAAATCACGTGGGCCCCACCCGGAAATCACGTGGGCCCCACCCGGAAATCACGTGGGCCCCACACGGAAATCACGTGGGGCCCAACCGGAAATCACGTGGGCCCCACCCGGAAATCACGTGGGCCCCACCCGGAAATCACGTGGGCCCCATGGGGAAATCACGTGGGCCCCATGGGGAAATCACGTGGGCCCCACCCGGAAATCACGTGGGGCCCACCCGGAAATCACGTGGGCCCCACGGGGAAATCACGTGGGCCCCACGGGGAAATCACGTGGGCACCACCCGGAAATCACGTGGGCCCCAGCCGGAAATCACGTGGGCCCCACCCGGAAATCACGTGGGCCCCACCCGGAAATCACGTGGGCCCCACCCGGAAATCACGTGGGCCCCACATGGAAATCACGTGGGGCCCACCCGGAAATCACGTGGGCCCCACCCGGAAATCACGTGGGCCCCACCCGGAAATCACGTGGGCCCCACCGGGAAATCACGTGGGCCCCACCCGGAAATCACGTGGGCCCCACCCGGAAATCACGTGGGCCCCACGGGGAAATCACGTGGGCCCCACCGGGAAATCACGTGGGCCCCACCCGGAAATCACGTGGGCCCCACCCGGAAATCACGTGGGCCCCACGGGGAAATCACGTGGGCCCCACGGGGAAATCACGTGGGCCCCACCCGGAAATCACGTGGGCCCCACCCGGAAATCACGTGGGGCCCACCCGGAAATCACGTGGGCCCCACCCGGAAATCACGTGGGCCCCACCCGGAAATCACGTGGGCCCCACCCGGAAATCACGTGGGCCCCACCCGGAAATCACGTGGGCCCCACCCGGAAATCACGTGGGCCCCACCCGGAAATCACGTGGGCCCCACGGGGAAATCACGTGGGCCCCACGGGGAAATCACGTGGGCCCCACCCGGAAATCACGTGGGCCCCACCCGGAAATCACGTGGGCCCCACCCGGAAATCACGTGGGCCCCACCCGGAAATCACGTGGGCCCCACCCGGAAATCACGTGGGCCCCACCCGGAAATCACGTGGGCCCCACCCGGAAATCACGTGGGCCCCACACGGAAATCACGTGGGGCCCAACCGGAAATCACGTGGGCCCCACCCGGAAATCACGTGGGCCCCACCCGGAAATCACGTGGGCCCCACCCGGAAATCACGTGGGCCCCATGGGGAAATCACGTGGGCCCCATGGGGAAATCACGTGGGCCCCACCCGGAAATCACGTGGGGCCCACCCGGAAATCACGTGGGCCCCACCCGGAAATCACGTGGGCCCCACCCGGAAATCACGTGGGCCACACCCGGAAATCACGTGGGCCCCACCCGGAAATCACGTGGGCCCCACCCGGAAATCACGTGGGCCACACCCGGAAATCACGTGGGGCCCACCCGGAAATCACGTGGGCCCCACGGGGAAATCACGTGGGCCCCACCCGGAAATCACGTGGGCCCCACCCGGAAATCACGTGGGCCCCACCCGGAAAACACGTGGGCCCCACGGGGAAATCATGTGGGCCCCACCCGGAAATCACGTGGGCCCCACCCGGAAATCACGTGGGCCCCACCCGGAAATCACGTGGGCCCCACCCGGAAATCACGTGGGCCCCACCCGGAAATCACGTGGGCCCCACCCGGAAATCACGTGGGCCCCACCCGGTAATCACGTGGGGCCCACCCGGAAATCACGTGGGCCCCACGGGGAAATCACGTGGGCCCCACCCGGAAATCACGTGGGCCCCACCCGGAAATCACGTGGGCCCCACGGGGAAATCACGTGGGCCCAACGGGGAAATCACGTGGGCCCCACGGGGAAATCACGTGGGCCCCACCCTGAAATCACGTGGGCCCCACCCGGAAATCACGTGGGCCCCACGGGGAAATCACGTGGGCCCCACGGGGAAATCACGTGGGCCCCACCCGGAAATCACGTGGGCCCCACCCGGAAATCACGTGGGCCCCACGGGGAAATTACGTGGGCCCCACGGGGAAATCACGTGGTCCCCACCCGGAAATCACGTGGGCCCCAGCCGGAAATCACGTGGGCCCCACGGGGAAATCACGTGGGCCCCACCCGGAAATCACGTGGGCCCCACCCGGAAATCACGTGGGCCCCACCCGGAAATCACGTGGGCCCCACCCGGAAATCACGTGGGCCCTACCCGGAAATCACGTGGGGCCCACCCGGAAATCACGTGGGCCCCACCCGGAAATCACGTGGGCCCCACCCGGAAATCACGTGGGCCCCAGCCGGAAATCACGTGGGCCCCACGGGGAAATCACGTGGGCCCCACGGGGAAATCACGTGGGCCCCACGGGGAAATCACGTGGGCCCCACCCGGAAATCACGTGGGCCCCACCCGGAAATCACGTGGGCCCCACCCGGAAATCACGTGGGCCCCACCCGGAAATCACGTGGGCCCCACCCGGAAATCACGTGGGCCCCACACGGAAATCACGTGGGGCCCACCCGGAAATCACGTGGGCCCCACCCGGAAATCACGTGGGCCCCACCCGGAAATCACGTGGGCCCCACCCGGAAATCACGTGGGCCCCACCCGGAAATCACGTGGGCCCCACCCGGAAATCACGTGGGCCCCACCCGGAAATCACGTGGGCCCCACCCGGAAATCACGTGGGCCCCAGCCGGAAATCACGTGGGCCCCACGGGGAAATCACGTGGGCCCCACGGGGAAATCACGTGGGCCCCACCCGGAAATCACGTGGGCCCCACCCGGAAATCACGTGGGCCCCACCCGGAAATCACGTGGGCCCCACCCGGAAATCACGTGGGCCCCACCCGGAAATCACGTGGGCCCCACCCGGAAATCACGTGGGCCCCACCCGGAAATCACGTGGGCCCCACACGGAAATCACGTGGGGCCCAAACGGAAATCACGTGGGCCCCACCCGGAAATCACGTGGGCCCCACCCGGAAATCACGTGGGCCCCACCCGGAAATCACGTGGGCCCCATGGGGAAATCACGTGGGCCCCATGGGGAAATCACGTGGGCCCCACCCGGAAATCACGTGGGGCCCACCCGGAAATCACGTGGGCCCCACGGGGAAATCACGTGGGCCCCACGGGGAAATCACGTGGGCACCACCCGGAAATCACGTGGGCCCCAGCCGGAAATCACGTGGGCCCCACCCGGAAATCACGTGGGCCCCACCCGGAAATCACGTGGGCCCCACCCGGAAATCACGTGGGCCCCACATGGAAATCACGTGGGGCCCACCCGGAAATCACGTGGGCCCCACCCGGAAATCACGTGGGCCCCACCCGGAAATCACGTGGGCCCCACCGGGAAATCACGTGGGCCCCACCCGGAAATCACGTGGGCCCCACCCGGAAATCACGTGGGCCCCACGGGGAAATCACGTGGGCCCCACCGGGAAATCACGTGGGCCCCACCCGGAAATCACGTGGGCCCCACCCGGAAATCACGTGGGCCCCACGGGGAAATCACGTGGGCCCCACGGGGAAATCACGTGGGCCCCACCCGGAAATCACGTGGGCCCCACCCGGAAATCACGTGGGCCCCACCCGGAAATCACGTGGGCCCCACGGGGAAATCACGTGGGCCCCACCCGGAAATCACGTGGGCCCCACCCGGAAATCACGTGGGCCCCACCCGGAAATCACGTGGGCCCCACCCGGAAATCACGTGGGCCCCACCCGGAAATCACGTGGGCCCCACCCGGAAATCACGTGGGCCCCAGCCGGAAATCACGTGGGCCCCACCCGGAAATCACGTGGGCCCCACCCGGAAATCACGTGGGCCCCACCCGGAAATCACGTGGGCCCCACCCGGAAATCACGTGGGCCCCACCGGGAAATCACGTGGGACCCACCCGGAAATCACGTGGGCCCCACCCGGAAATCACGTGGGCCCCACCCGGAAATCACGTGGGCCCCACCCGGAAATCACGTGGGCCCCAGCCGGAAATCACGTGGGCCCCACCCGGAAATCACGTGGACCCCACCCGGAAATCACGTGGGCCACAGCCGGAAATCACGTGGGCCCCAACCGGAAATCACGTGGGCCCCACCCGGAAATCACGTGGGCCCCACCCGGAAATCACGTGGGCCCCACCCGGAAATCACGTGGGCCCCACGGGGAAATCACGTGGGCCTCACGGGGAAATCACGTGGGCCCCACCCGGAAATCACGTGGGCCCCACGGGGAAATCACGTGGGCCCCACCCGGAAATCACGTGGACCCCACCCGGAAATCACGTGGGGCCCACCCGGAAATCACGTGGGCCCCACTCGGAAATCACGTGGGCCCCACCCGGAAATCACGTGGGCCCCACCCGGAAATCACGTGGGCCCCACCGGGAAATCACGTGGGCCCCACCCGGAAATCACGTGGACCCCACCCGGAAATCACGTGGGCCCCACCCGGAAATCACGTGGGCCCCACCCGGAAATCACGTGGGCCCCACCCGGAAATCACGTGGGCCCCACCCGGAAATCACGTGGGCCCCACCCGGAAATCACGTGGGCCCCACCCGGAAATCACGAAGGCCCCACCCGGAAATCACGTGGGCCCCACCGGGAAATCACGTGGGCCACACCTGGAAATCACGTGGACCCCACCCGGAAATCACGTGGGCCCCACCCGGAAATCACGTGGGCCCCACCCGGAAATCACGTGGGCCCCACCCGGAAATCACGTGGGCCCCACGGGGAAATCACGTGGGCCCCACCCGGAAATCACGTGGGCCCCACCCGGAAATCACGTGGGCCCCACCCGGAAATCACGTGGGCCCCACCCGGAAATCACGTGGGCCACACCCGGAAATCACGTGGGGCCCACCCGGAAATCACGTGGGCCCCACGGGGAAATCACGTGGGCCCCACGGGGAAATCACGTGGGCCCCACCCGGAAATCACGTGGGCCCCACCCGGTAATCACGTGGGGCCCACCCGGAAATCACGTGGGCCCCACGGGGAAATCACGTGGGCCCCACCCGGAAATCACGTGGGCCCCACCCGGAAATCACGTGGGCCCCACGGGGAAATCACGTGGGCCCAACGGGGAAATCACGTGGGCCCCACGGGGAAATCACGTGGGCCCCACCCTGAAATCACGTGGGCCCCACCCGGAAATCACGTGGGCCCCACGGGGAAATCACGTGGGCCCCACGGGGAAATCACGTGGGCCCCACCCGGAAATCACGTGGGCCCCACCCGGAAATCACGTGGGCCCCACGGGGAAATCACGTGGGCCCCACGGGGAAATCACGTGGTCCCCACCCGGAAATCACGTGGGCCCCAGCCGGAAATCACGTGGGCCCCACGAGGAAATCACGTGGGCCCCACCCGGAAATCACGTGGGCCCCACCCGGAAATCACGTGGGCCCCACCCGGAAATCACGTGGGCCCCACCCGGAAATCACGTGGGCCCCACCCGGAAATCACGTGGGCCCACCCGGAAATCACGTGGGCCCCACCCGGAAATCACGTGGGCCCCACCCGGAAATCACGTGGGCCCCACACGGAAATCACGTGGGGCCCACCCGGAAATCACGTGGGCCCCACGGGGAAATCACGTGGGCCCCACCCGGAAATCACGTGGGCCCCACCCGGAAATCACGTGGGCCCCACCCGGAAATCACGTGGGCCCCACCCGGAAATCACGTGGGCCCCACGGGGAAATCACGTGGGCCCCACGGGGAAATCACGTGGGCCCCACGCGGAAATCACGTGGGCCCCACCCGGAAATCACGTGGGCCCCACCCGGAAATCACGTGGGCCCCACCCGGAAATCACGTGGGCCCCACCCGGAAATCACGTGGGCCCCACCCGGAAATCACGTGGGCCCCAGCCGGAAATCACGTGGGCCCCACGGGGAAATCACGTGGGCCCCACGGGGAAATCACGTGGGCCCCACCCGGAAATCACGTGGGCCCCACCCGGAAATCACGTGGGCCCCACCCGGAAATCACGTGGGCCCCACCCGGAAATCACGTGGGCCCCACCCGGAAATCACGTGGGCCCCACCCGGAAATCACGTGGGCCCCACCCGGAAATCACGTGGGCCCCACACGGAAATCACGTGGGGCCCAAACGGAAATCACGTGGGCCCCACCCGGAAATCACGTGGGCCCCACCCGGAAATCACGTGGGCCCCACCCGGAAATCACGTGGGCCCCATGGGGAAATCACGTGGGCCCCATGGGGAAATCACGTGGGCCCCACCCGGAAATCACGTGGGGCCCACCCGGAAATCACGTGGGCCCCACGGGGAAATCACGTGGGCCCCACGGGGAAATCACGTGGGCACCACCCGGAAATCACGTGGGCCCCAGCCGGAAATCACGTGGGCCCCACCCGGAAATCACGTGGGCCCCACCCGGAAATCACGTGGGCCCCACCCGGAAATCACGTGGGCCCCACATGGAAATCACGTGGGGCCCACCCGGAAATCACGTGGGCCCCACCCGGAAATCACGTGGGCCCCACCCGGAAATCACGTGGGCCCCACCGGGAAATCACGTGGGCCCCACCCGGAAATCACGTGGGCCCCACCCGGAAATCACGTGGGCCCCACGGGGAAATCACGTGGGCCCCACCGGGAAATCACGTGGGCCCCACCCGGAAATCACGTGGGCCCCACCCGGAAATCACGTGGGCCCCACGGGGAAATCACGTGGGCCCCACGGGGAAATCACGTGGGCCCCACCCGGAAATCACGTGGGCCCCACCCGGAAATCACGTGGGCCCCACCCGGAAATCACGTGGGCCCCACGGGGAAATCACGTGGGCCCCACCCGGAAATCACGTGGGCCCCACCCGGAAATCACGTGGGCCCCACCCGGAAATCACGTGGGCCCCACCCGGAAATCACGTGGGCCCCACCCGGAAATCACGTGGGCCCCACCCGGAAATCACGTGGGCCCCAGCCGGAAATCACGTGGGCCCCACCCGGAAATCACGTGGGCCCCACCCGGAAATCACGTGGGCCCCACCCGGAAATCACGTGGGCCCCACCCGGAAATCACGTGGGCCCCACCGGGAAATCACGTGGGACCCACCCGGAAATCACGTGGGCCCCACCCGGAAATCACGTGGGCCCCACCCGGAAATCACGTGGGCCCCACCCGGAAATCACGTGGGCCCCAGCCGGAAATCACGTGGGCCCCACCCGGAAATCACGTGGACCCCACCCGGAAATCACGTGGGCCACAGCCGGAAATCACGTGGGCCCCAACCGGAAATCACGTGGGCCCCACCCGGAAATCACGTGGGCCCCACCCGGAAATCACGTGGGCCCCACCCGGAAATCACGTGGGCCCCACGGGGAAATCACGTGGGCCTCACGGGGAAATCACGTGGGCCCCACCCGGAAATCACGTGGGCCCCACGGGGAAATCACGTGGGCCCCACCCGGAAATCACGTGGACCCCACCCGGAAATCACGTGGGGCCCACCCGGAAATCACGTGGGCCCCACTCGGAAATCACGTGGGCCCCACCCGGAAATCACGTGGGCCCCACCCGGAAATCACGTGGGCCCCACCGGGAAATCACGTGGGCCCCACCCGGAAATCACGTGGACCCCACCCGGAAATCACGTGGGCCCCACCCGGAAATCACGTGGGCCCCACCCGGAAATCACGTGGGCCCCACCCGGAAATCACGTGGGCCCCACCCGGAAATCACGTGGGCCCCACCCGGAAATCACGTGGGCCCCACCCGGAAATCACGAAGGCCCCACCCGGAAATCACGTGGGCCCCACCGGGAAATCACGTGGGCCACACCTGGAAATCACGTGGACCCCACCCGGAAATCACGTGGGCCCCACCCGGAAATCACGTGGGCCCCACCCGGAAATCACGTGGGCCCCACCCGGAAATCACGTGGGCCCCACGGGGAAATCACGTGGGCCCCACCCGGAAATCACGTGGGCCCCACCCGGAAATCACGTGGGCCCCACCCGGAAATCACGTGGGCCCCACCCGGAAATCACGTGGGCCACACCCGGAAATCACGTGGGGCCCACCCGGAAATCACGTGGGCCCCACGGGGAAATCACGTGGGCCCCACGGGGAAATCACGTGGGCCCCACCCGGAAATCACGTGGGCCCCACCCGGTAATCACGTGGGGCCCACCCGGAAATCACGTGGGCCCCACGGGGAAATCACGTGGGCCCCACCCGGAAATCACGTGGGCCCCACCCGGAAATCACGTGGGCCCCACGGGGAAATCACGTGGGCCCAACGGGGAAATCACGTGGGCCCCACGGGGAAATCACGTGGGCCCCACCCTGAAATCACGTGGGCCCCACCCGGAAATCACGTGGGCCCCACGGGGAAATCACGTGGGCCCCACGGGGAAATCACGTGGGCCCCACCCGGAAATCACGTGGGCCCCACCCGGAAATCACGTGGGCCCCACGGGGAAATCACGTGGGCCCCACGGGGAAATCACGTGGTCCCCACCCGGAAATCACGTGGGCCCCAGCCGGAAATCACGTGGGCCCCACGAGGAAATCACGTGGGCCCCACCCGGAAATCACGTGGGCCCCACCCGGAAATCACGTGGGCCCCACCCGGAAATCACGTGGGCCCCACCCGGAAATCACGTGGGCCCCACCCGGAAATCACGTGGGCCCACCCGGAAATCACGTGGGCCCCACCCGGAAATCACGTGGGCCCCACCCGGAAATCACGTGGGCCCCACACGGAAATCACGTGGGGCCCACCCGGAAATCACGTGGGCCCCACGGGGAAATCACGTGGGCCCCACCCGGAAATCACGTGGGCCCCACCCGGAAATCACGTGGGCCCCACCCGGAAATCACGTGGGCCCCACCCGGAAATCACGTGGGCCCCACGGGGAAATCACGTGGGCCCCACGGGGAAATCACGTGGGCCCCACGCGGAAATCACGTGGGCCCCACCCGGAAATCACGTGGGCCCCACCCGGAAATCACGTGGGCCCCACCCGGAAATCACGTGGGCCCCACCCGGAAATCACGTGGGCCCCACCCGGAAATCACGTGGGCCCCACCCGGAAATCACGTGGGCCCCAGCCGGAAATCACGTGGGCCCCACGGGGAAATCACGTGGGCCCCACGGGGAAATCACGTGGGCCCCACGGGGAAATCACGTGGGCCCCACCCGGAAATCACGTGGGCCCCACCCGGAAATCACGTGGGCCCCACGGGGAAATCACGTGGGCCCCACCCGGAAATCACGTGGGCCCCACCCGGAAATCACGTGGGGCCCACCCGGAAATCACGTGGGCCCCACCCGGAAATCACGTGGGCCCCACCCGGAAATCACGTGGGCCCCACCCGGAAATCACGTGGGCCCCACCCGGAAATCACGTGGGCCCCACCCGGAAATCACGTGGGCCCCACCCGGAAATCACGTGGGCCCCACCCGGAAATCACGTGGGCCCCACCCGGAAATCACGTGGGCCCCACCCGGAAATCACGTGGGCCCCACCCGGAAATCACGTGGGCCCCACCCGGAAATCACGTGGGCCCCACCCGGAAATCACGTGGGCCCCACCCGGAAATCACGTGGGCCCCACCCGGAAATCACGTGGGCCCCACACTGAAATCACGTGGGCCCCACCCGGAAATCACGTGGGCCCCACACGGAAATCACGTGGGGCCCAACCGGAAATCACGTGGGCCCCACCCGGAAATCACGTGGGCCCCACCCGGAAATCACGTGGGCCCCACCCGGAAATCACGTGGGCCCCATGGGGAAATCACGTGGGCCCCACGGGGAAATCACGTGGGCCCCACCCGGAAATCACGTGGGGCCCACCCGGAAATCACGTGGGCCCCACGGGGAAATCACGTGGGCCCCACCCGGAAATCACGTGGGCCCCACACGGAAATCACGTGGGGCCCACCAGGAAATCACGTGGGCCCCACCCGGAAATCATGTGGGCCCCACCCGGAAATCACGTGGGCCCCACCGGGAAATCACGTGGGCCCCACCCGGAAATCACGTGGGCCCCACCCGGAAATCACGTGGGCCCCACGGGGAAATCACGTGGGCCCCACGGGGAAATCACGTGGGCCCCACCCGGAAATCACGTGGGCCCCACCCGGAAATCACGTGGGCCCCACCCGGAAATCACGTGGGCCCCACGGGGAAATCACGTGGGCCCCACCCGGAAATCACGTGGGCCCCACCCGGAAATCACGTGGGCCCCACCCGGAAATCACGTGGGCCCCACCCGGAAATCACGTGGGCCCCAGCCGGAAATCACGTGGGCCCCACCCGGAAATCACGTGGGCCCCACCCCGAAATCACGTGGGCCCCACCCGGAAATCACGTGGGCCCCACCCGGAAATCACGTGGGGCCCACCCGGAAATCACGTGGGCCCCACCCGGAAATCACGTGGGCCCCACCCGGAAATCACGTGGGCCCCACCCGGAAAACACGTGGGCCACATCCGGAAATCACGTGGGCCCCACCCGGAAATCACGTGGGCCCCACCCGGAAATCACGTGGGCCCCACCCGGAAATCACGTGGGCCCCACCCGGAAATCACGTGGGCCCAACGGGGAAATCACGTGGGCCCCACCTGGAAATCACGTGGACCCCACCCGGAAATCACGTGGGCCCCAGCCGGAAATCACGTGGGCCCCATGGGGAAATCACGTGGGCCCCACGGGGAAATCACGTGGGCCCCACCCGGAAATCACGTGGGCCCCACCCGGAAATCACGTGGGCCCCACCCGGAAATCACGTGGGCCCCACCCGGAAATCACGTGGGCCCCACCCGGAAATCACGTGGGCCCCACCCGGAAATCACGTGGGCCCCACCCGGAAATCACGTGGGCCCCTCGGGGAAATCACGTGGGCCCCACCCGGAAATCACGTGGGCCCCACCCGGAAATCACGTGGGCCCCACCCGGAAATCACGTGGGCCCCACCCGGAAATCACGTGGGCCCCACCCGGAAATCACGTGGGCCCCACCCGGAAATCACGTGGGCCCCACCCGGAAATCACGTGGGCCCCACCCGGAAATCATGTGGGCCCCACGGGGAAATCACGTGGGCCCCACCCGGAAATCACGTGGGCCCCACCCGGAAATCACGTGGGCCCCACCCGGAAATCACGTGGGCCCCACCCGGAAATCACGTGGGCCCCACGGGGAAATCACGTGGGCCCCACCCGGAAATCACGTGGGCCCCACCCGGAAATCACGTGGGCCACCGCCGGAACTCACGTGGGCCCCACCCGGAAATCACGTGGGCCCCACCCGAAAATCACGTGGGCCCCACCCGGAAATCACGTGGGCCCCACCCGGAAATCACGTGGGCCCCACCCGGAAATCACGTGGGCCCATGGGGAATTCACGTGGGCCCCACCCGGAAATCACGTGGGCCCCACCCGGAAATCACGTGGGCCCCACCCGGAAATCACGTGGGCCCCACCCGGAAATCACGTGGGCCCCACGGGGAAATCACGTGGGCCCCACCCGGAAATCACGTGGGCCCCACCCGGAAATCACGTGGGCCCCACGGGGAAATCACGTGGGCCCAACGGGGAAATCACGTGGGCCCCACGGGGAAATCACGTGGGCCCCACCCTGAAATCACGTGGGCCCCACCCGGAAATCACGTGGGCCCCACCCGGAAATCACGTGGGCCCCACCCGGAAATCACGTGGGGCCCACCCGGAAATCACGTGGGCCCCACCCGGAAATCACGTGGGCCCCACCCGGAAATCACGTGGGCCCCAGCCGGAAATCACGTGGGCCCCACGGGGAAATCACGTGGGCCCCACGGGGAAATCACGTGGGCCCCACGGGGAAATCACGTGGGCCCCACCCGGAAATCACGTGGGCCCCACCCGGAAATCACGTGGGCCCCACCCGGAAATCACGTGGGCCCCACCCGGAAATCACGTGGGCCCCACCCGGAAATCACGTGGGGCCCACCCGGAAATCACGTGGGCCCCACCCGGAAATCACGTGGGCCCCACCCGGAAATCACGTGGGCCCCACCCGGAAATCACGTGGGCCCCACCCGGAAATCACGTGGGCCCCACCCGGAAATCACGTGGGCCCCACCCGGAAATCACGTGGGCCCCACCCGGAAATCACGTGGGCCCCAGCCGGAAATCACGTGGGCCCCACGGGGAAATCACGTGGGCCCCACGGGGAAATCACGTGGGCCCCACCCGGAAATCACGTGGGCCCCACCCGGAAATCACGTGGGCCCCACCCGGAAATCACGTGGGCCCCACCCGGAAATCACGTGGGCCCCACCCGGAAATCACGTGGGCCCCACCCGGAAATCACGTGGGCCCCACCCGGAAATCACGTGGGCCCCACCCGGAAATCACGTGGGCCCCACACGGAAATCACGTGGGGCCCAACCGGAAATCACGTGGGCCCCACCCGGAAATCACGTGGGCCCCACCCGGAAATCACGTGGGCCCCACCCGGAAATCACGTGGGCCCCATGGGGAAATCACGTGGGCCCCACCCGGAAATCACGTGGGGCCCACCCGGAAATCACGTGGGCCCCACGGGGAAATCACGTGGGCCCCACGGGGAAATCACGTGGGCACCACCCGGAAATCACGTGGGCCCCAGCCGGAAATCACGTGGGCCCCACCCGGAAATCACGTGGGCCCCACCCGGAAATCACGTGGGCCCCACCCGGAAATCACGTGGGCCCCACATGGAAATCACGTGGGGCCCACCCGGAAATCACGTGGGCCCCACCCGGAAATCACGTGGGCCCCACCCGGAAATCACGTGGGCCCCACCGGGAAATCACGTGGGCCCCACCCGGAAATCACGTGGGCCCCACCCGGAAATCACGTGGGCCCCACGGGGAAATCACGTGGGCCCCACCGGGAAATCACGTGGGCCCCACCCGGAAATCACGTGGGCCCCACCCGGAAATCACGTGGGCCCCACGGGGAAATCACGTGGGCCCCACGGGGAAATCACGTGGGCCCCACCCGGAAATCACGTGGGCCCCACCCGGAAATCACGTGGGCCCCACCCGGAAATCACGTGGGCCCCACCCGGAAATCACGTGGGCCCCACGGGGAAATCACGTGGGCCCCACCCGGAAATCACGTGGGCCCCACCCGGAAATCACGTGGGCCCCACCCGGAAATCACGTGGGCCCCACCCGGAAATCACGTGGGCCCCACCCGGAAATCACGTGGGCCCCACCCGGAAATCACGTGGGCCCCACCCGGAAATCACGTGGGCCACAGCCGGAAATCACGTGGGCCCCACCCGGAAATCACGTGGGCCCCACCCGGAAATCACGTGGGCCCCACCCGGAAATCACGTGGGCCCCACCCGGAAATCACGTGGGCCCCACGGGGAAATCACGTGGGCCCCACCTGGAAATCACGTGGACCCCACCCGGAAATCACGTGGGCCCCATGGGGAAATCACGTGGGCCCCACGGGGAAATCACGTGGGCCCCACGGGGAAATCACGTGGGCCCCACCCGGAAATCACGTGGGCCCCACCCGGAAATCACGTGGGCCCCACCCGGAAATCACGTGGGCCCCACCCGGAAATCACGTGGGCCCCACGGGGAAATCACGTGGGCCCCACGGGGAAATCACGTGGGCCCCACCCGGAATTCACGTGGGCCCCACCCGGAAATCACGTGGGCCCCACCCGGAAATCACGTGGGCCCCACCCGGAAATCACGTGGGCCCCACCCGGAAATCACGTGGGCCCCACCCGGAAATCACGTGGGCCCCACCCGGAAATCACGTGGGCCCCACCCGGAAATCACGTGGGCCCCACCCGGAAATCACGTGGGCCCCACCCGGAAATCACGTGGGCCCCACCCGGAAATCACGTGGGCCCCACCCGGAAATCACGTGGGCCCCACCCGGAAATCACGTGGGCCCCACCCGGAAATCACGTGGGCCCCACCCGGAAATCACGTGGGCCCCACCCGGAAATCACGTGGGCCCCACCCGGAAATCACGTGGGCCCCACCCGGAAATCACGTGGGCCCCACCCGGAAATCACGTGGGCCCCACGGGGAAATCACGTGGGCCCCACCCGGAAATCACGTGGACCCCACCCGGAAATCACGTGGGCCACAGCCGGAAATCACGTGGGCCCCAACCGGAAATCACGTGGGCCCCACCCGGAAATCACGTGGGCCCCACCCGGAAATCACGTGGGCCCCACCCGGAAATCACGTGGGCCCCACGGGGAAATCACGTGGGCCTCACGGGGAAATCACGTGGGCCCCACCCGGAAATCACGTGGGCCCCACGGGGAAATCACGTGGGCCCCACCCGGAAATCACGTGGGCCCCACCCGGAAATCACGTGGGCCCCACCCGGAAATCACGTGGGCCCCACTCGGAAATCACGTGGGCCCCACCCGGAAATCACGTGGGCCCCACCCGGAAATCACGTGGGCCCCACCGGGAAATCACGTGGGCCCCACCCGGAAATCACGTGGACCCCACCCGGAAATCACGTGGGCCCCACCCGGAAATCACGTGGGCCCCACCCGGAAATCACGTGGGCCCCACCCGGAAATCACGTGGGCCCCACCCGGAAATCACGTGGGCCCCACCCGGAAATCACGTGGGCCCCACCCGGAAATCACGAAGGCCCCACCCGGAAATCACGTGGGCCCCACCGGGAAATCACGTGGGCCACACCTGGAAATCACGTGGACCCCACCCGGAAATCACGTGGGCCCCACCCGGAAATCACGTGGGCCCCACCCGGAAATCACGTGGGCCCCACCCGGAAATCACGTGGGCCCCAGGGGGAAATCACGTGGGCCCCACCCGGAAATCACGTGGGCCCCACCCGGAAATCACGTGGGCCCCACCCGGAAATCACGTGGGCCCCACCCGGAAATCACGTGGGCCACACCCGGTAATCACGTGGGGCCCACCCGGAAATCACGTGGGCCCCACGGGGAAATCACGTGGGCCCCACCCGGAAATCACGTGGGCCCCACCCGGAAATCACGTGGGCCCCACGGGGAAATCACGTGGGCCCAACGGGGAAATCACGTGGGCCCCACGGGGAAATCACGTGGGCCCCACCCTGAAATCACGTGGGCCCCACCCGGAAATCACGTGGGCCCCACTGGGAAATCACGTGGGCCCCACGGGGAAATCACGTGGGCCCCACCCGGAAATCACGTGGGCCCCACCCGGAAATCACGTGGGCCCCACGGGGAAATCACGTGGGCCCCACGGGGAAATCACGTGGGCCCCACCCGGAAATCACGTGGGCCCCACCCGGAAATCACGTGGGCCCCACCCGGAAATCACGTGGGCCCCACCCGGAAATCACGTGGGCCCCACCCGGAAATCACGTGGGCCCACCCGGAAATCACGTGGGCCCCACCCGGAAATCACGTGGGCCCCACCCGGAAATCACGTGGGCCCCACACGGAAATCACGTGGGGCCCACCCGGAAATCACGTGGGCCCCACGGGGAAATCACGTGGGCCCCACCCGGAAATCACGTGGGCCCCACCCGGAAATCACGTGGGCCCCACCCGGAAATCACGTGGGCCCCACCCGGAAATCACGTGGGCCCCACGGGGAAATCACGTGGGCCCCACGGGGAAATCACGTGGGCCCCACGCGGAAATCACGTGGGCCCCACCCGGAAATCACGTGGGCCCCACCCGGAAATCACGTGGGCCCCACCCGGAAATCACGTGGGCCCCACCCGGAAATCACGTGGGCCCCACCCGGAAATCACGTGGGCCCCACCCGGAAATCACGTGGGCCCCAGCCGGAAATCACGTGGGCCCCACGGGGAAATCACGTGGGCCCCACGGGGAAATCACGTGGGCCCCACGGGGAAATCACGTGGGCCCCACCCGGAAATCACGTGGGCCCCACCTGGAAATCACGTGGGCCCCACGGGGAAATCACGTGGGCCCCACCCGGAAATCACGTGGGCCCCACCCGGAAATCACGTGGGGCCCACCCGGAAATCACGTGGGCCCCACCCGGAAATCACGTGGGCCCCACCCGGAAATCACGTGGGCCCCACCCGGAAATCACGTGGGCCCCACCCGGAAATCACGTGGGGCCCACCCGGAAATCACGTGGGCCCCACCCGGAAATCACGTGGGCCCCACCCGGAAATCACGTGGGCCCCACCCGGAAATCACGTGGGCCCCACCCGGAAATCACGTGGGCCCCACCCGGAAATCACGTGGGCCCCACCCGGAAATCACGTGGGCCCCACCCGGAAATCACGTGGGCCCCACCCGGAAATCACGTGGGCCCCACCCGGAAATCACGTGGGCCCCACCCGGAAATCACGTGGGCCCCACACGGAAATCACGTGGGGCCCAACCGGAAATCACGTGGGCCCCACCCGGAAATCACGTGGGCCCCACCCGGAAATCACGTGGGCCCCACCCGGAAATCACGTGGGCCCCATGGGGAAATCACGTGGGCCCCACGGGGAAATCACGTGGGCCCCACCCGGAAATCACGTGGGGCCCACCCGGAAATCACGTGGGCCCCACGGGGAAATCACGTGGGCCCCACCCGGAAATCACGTGGGCCCCACACGGAAATCACGTGGGGCCCACCAGGAAATCACGTGGGCCCCACCCGGAAATCACGTGGGCCCCACCCGGAAATCACGTGGGCCCCACCGGGAAATCACGTGGGCCCCACCCGGAAATCACGTGGGCCCCACCCGGAAATCACGTGGGCCCCACGGGGAAATCACGTGGGCCCCACGGGGAAATCACGTGGGCCCCACCCGGAAATCACGTGGGCCCCACCCGGAAATCACGTGGGCCCCACGGGGAAATCACGTGGGCCCCACCCGGAAATCACGTGGGCCCCACCCGGAAATCACGTGGGCCCCACGGGGAAATCACGTGGGCCCCACCCGGAAATCACGTGGGCCCCACCCGGAAATCACGTGGGCCCCACCCGGAAATCACGTGGGCCCCACCCGGAAATCACGTGGGCCCCAGCCGGAAATCACGTGGGCCCCACCCGGAAATCACGTGGGCCCCACCCCGAAATCACGTGGGCCCCACCCGGAAATCACGTGGGCCCCACCCGGAAATCACGTGGGGCCCACCCGGAAATCACGTGGGCCCCACCCGGAAATCACGTGGGCCAAACCCGGAAATCACGTGGGCCCCACCCGGAAAACACGTGGGCCACATCCGGAAATCACGTGGGCCCCACCCGGAAATCACGTGGGCCCCACCCGGAAATCACGTGGGCCCCACCCGGAAATCACGTGGGCCCCACCCGGAAATCACGTGGGCCCCTCGGGGAAATCACGTGGGCCCCACCTGGAAATCACGTGGACCCCACCCGGAAATCACGTGGGCCCCAGCCGGAAATCACGTGGGCCCCATGGGGAAATCACGTGGGCCCCACGGGGAAATCACGTGGGCCCCACCCGGAAATCACGTGGGCCCCACCCGGAAATCACGTGGGCCCCACCCGGAAATCACGTGGGCCCCACCCGGAAATCACGTGGGCCCCACCCGGAAATCACGTGGGCCCCACCCGGAAATCACGTGGGCCCCACCCGGAAATCACGTGGGCCCCTCGGGGAAATCACGTGGGCCCCACCCGGAAATCACGTGGGCCCCACCCGGAAATCACGTGGGCCCCACCCGGAAATCACGTGGGCCCCACCCGGAAATCACGTGGGCCCCACCCGGAAATCACGTGGGCCCCACCCGGAAATCACGTGGGCCCCACCCGGAAATCACGTGGGCCCCACCCGGAAATCACGTGGGCCCCACGGGGAAATCACGTGGGCCCCACCCGGAAATCACGTGGGCCCCACCCGGAAATGACGTGGGCCCCACCCGGAAATCACGTGGGCCCCACCCGGAAATCACGTGGGCCCCACGGGGAAATCACGTGGGCCCCACCCGGAAATCACGTGGGCCCCACCCGGAAATCACGTGGGCCACAGCCGGAAATCACGTGGGCCCCACCCGGAAATCACGTGGGCCCCACCCGAAAATCACGTGGGCCCCACCCGGAAATCACGTGGGCCCCACCCGGAAATCACGTGGGCCCCACCCGGAAATCACGTGGGCCCATGGGGAATTCACGTGGGCCCCACCCGGAAATCACGTGGGCCCCACCCGGAAATCACGTGGGCCCCACCCGGAAATCACGTGGGCCCCACCCGGAAATCACGTGGGCCCCACGGGGAAATCACGTGGGCCCCACCCGGAAATCACGTGGACCCCACCCGGAAATCACGTGGGCCACAGCCGGAAATCACGTGGGCCCCAACCGGAAATCACGTGGGCCCCACCCGGAAATCACGTGGGCCCCACCCGGAAATCACGTGGGCCCCACGGGGAAATCACGTGGGCCTCACGGGGAAATCACGTGGGCCCCACCCGGAAATCACGTGGGCCCCACGGGGAAATCACGTGGGCCCCACCCGGAAATCACGTGGGCCCCAGCCGGAAATCACGTGGGCCCCACCCGGAAATCACGTGGGCCCCACCCCGAAATCACGTGGGCCCCACCCGGAAATCACGTTGGCCCCACCCGGAAATCACGTGGGGCCCACCCGGAAATCACGTGGGCCCCACCCGGAAATCACGTGGGCCCCACCCGGAAATCACGTGGGCCCCACCCGGAAAACACGTGGGCCACATCCGGAAATCACGTGGGCCCCACCCGGAAATCACGTGGGCCCCACCCGGAAATCACGTGGGCCCCTCGGGGAAATCACGTGGGCCCCACCCGGAAATCACGTGGGCCCCACCCGGAAATCACGTGGGCCCCACCCGGAAATCACGTGGGCCCCACCCGGAAATCACGTGGGCCCCACCCGGAAATCACGTGGGCCCCACCCGGAAATCACGTGGGCCCCACCCGGAAATCACGTGGGCCCCACCCGGAAATCACGTGGGCCCCAGGGGGAAATCACGTGGGCCCAACGGGGAAATCACGTGGGCCCCACGGGGAAATCACGTGGGCCCCACCCTGAAATCACGTGGGCCCCACCCGGAAATCACGTGGGCCCCACGGGGAAATCACGTGGGCCCCACGGGGAAATCACGTGGGCCCCACCCGGAAATCACGTGGGCCCCACCCGGAAATCACGTGGGCCCCACGGGGAAATTACGTGGGCCCCACGGGGAAATCACGTGGTCCCCACCCGGAAATCACGTGGGCCCCAGCCGGAAATCACGTGGGCCCCACGGGGAAATCACGTGGGCCCCACCCGGAAATCACGTGGGCCCCACCCGGAAATCACGTGGGCCCCACCCGGAAATCACGTGGGCCCCACCCGGAAATCACGTGGGCCCCACCCGGAAATCACGTGGGGCCCACCCGGAAATCACGTGGGCTCCACCCGGAAATCACGTGGGCCCCACCCGGAAATCACGTGGGCCCCACACGGAAATCACGTGGGGCCCACCCGGAAATCACGTGGGCCCCACCCGGAAATCACGTGGGCCCCACCCGGAAATCACGTGGGCCCCACCCGGAAATCACGTGGGCCCCACCCGGAAATCACGTGGGCCCCACCCGGAAATCACGTGGGCCCCACCCGGAAATCACGTGGGCCCCACGGGGAAATCACGTGGGCCCCACGCGGAAATCACGTGGGCCCCACCCGGAAATCACGTGGGCCCCACCCGGAAATCACGTGGGCCCCACCCGTAAATCACGTGGGCCCCACCCGTAAATCACGTGGGCCCCACCCGGAAATCACGTGGGGCCAACCCGGAAATCACGTGGGCCCCACCCGGAAATCACGTGGGCCCCACCCGTAAATCACGTGGGCCCCACGGGGAAATCACGTGGGCCCCACCCGGAAATCACGTGGGCCCCACGGGGAACTCACGTTGGCCCCACGGGGAAATCACGTGGGCCCCACCCGGAAATCACGTGGGCCCCACCCGGAAATCACGTGGGCCCCACCCGGAAATCACGTGGGCCCCACGGGGAAATCACGTGGGCCCCACCCGGAAATCACGTGGGCCCCACCCGGAAATCACGTGGGCCCCACCCGGAAATCACGTGGGCCCCACCCGGAAATCACGTGGGCCCCGCGGGGAAATCACGTGGGCCCCACCCGGAAATCACGTGGGCCCCACCCGGAAATCACGTGGGCCCCACCCGGAAATCACGTGGGCCCCAACCGGAAATCACGTGGGCCCCACCCGGAAATCACGTGGGCCCCACCCGGAAATCACGTGGGCCCCACCCGGAAATCACGTGGGCCCCACGGGGAAATCACGTGGGCCTCACGGGGAAATCACGTGGGCCCCACCCGGAAATCACGTGGGCCCCACGGGGAAATCACGTGGGCCCCACCCGGAAATCACGTGGGCCCCACCCGGAAATCACGTGGGCCCCACCCGGAAATCACGTGGGCCCCACCCGGAAATCACGTGGGCCCCACCCGGAAATCACGTGGGCCCCACCCGGAAATCACGTGGGCCCCACCCGGAAATCACGTGGGCCCCACCCGGAAATCACGTGGGCCCCACCGGGAAATCACGTGGGCCCCACGGGGAAATCACGTGGGCCCCACCCGGAAATCACGTGGGCCCCACCCGGAAATCACGTGGGCCCCACCCGGAAATCACGTGGGCCCCACCCGGAAATCACGTGGGGCCAACCCGGAAATCACGTGGCCCCACCCGGAAATCACATGGGCCCCACCCGGAAATCACGTGGGCCCCACCCGGAAATCACGTGGGCCCCACCCGGAAATCACGTGGGCCCCACGGGGAAATCACGTTGGCCCCACGGGGAAATCACGTGGGCCCCACCCGGAAATCACGTGGGCCCCACCCGGAAATCACGTGGGCCCCACCCGGAAATCACGTGGGCCCCACGGGGAAATCACGTGGGCCCCACCCGGAAATCACGTGGGCCCCACCCGGAAATCACGTGGGCCCCACCCGGAAATCACGTGGGCCCCACCCGGAAATCACGTGGGCCCCACCCGGAAATCACGTGGGCCCCACCCGGAAATCACGTGGGCCCCACCCGGAAATCACGTGGGCCCCACCCGGAAATCACGTGGGCCCCACCCGGAAATCACGTGGGCCCCACCCGGAAATCACGTGGGCCCCAAGGGGAATCACGTGGGCCCCACCCGGAAATCACGTGGGCCCCACCCGGAAATCACGTGGGCCCCACCCGGAAATCACGTGGGCCCCACCCGGAAATCACGTGGGCCCCACCCGAAAATCACGTGGGCCCCACCCGGAAATCACGTGGGCCCCACCCGGAAATCACGTGGGCCCCACCCGGAAATCACGTGGAACCCACCCGGAAATCACGTGGGCCCCACCCGGAAATCACGTGGGCCCCACCCGGAAATCACGTGGGCCCCACCCGGAAATCACGTGGGCCCCACCCGGAAATCACGTGGGCCCCACGGGGAAATCACGTGGGCCCCACGGGGAAATCACGTGGGCCCCACCCGGAAATCACGTGGGCCCCACGGGGAAATCACGTGGGCCCCACCCGGAAATCACGTGGGCCCCACCCGGAAATCACGTGGGCCCCACCCGGAAATCACGTGGGCCCCACCCGGAAAACACGTGGGCCCCACGGGGAAATCATGTGGGCCCCACCCGGAAATCACGTGGGCCCCACCCGGAAATCACGTGGGCCCCACCCGGAAATCACGTGGGCCCCACCCGGAAATCACGTGGGCCCCACCCGGAAATCACGTGGGCCCCACCCGGAAATCACGTGGGCCCCACCCGGTAATCACGTGGGGCCCACCCGGAAATCACGTGGGCCCCACGGGGAAATCACGTGGGCCCCACCCGGAAATCACGTGGGCCCCAGGGGGAAATCACGTGGGCCCAACGGGGAAATCACGTGGGCCCCACGGGGAAATCACGTGGGCCCCACCCTGAAATCACGTGAGCCCCACCCGGAAATCACGTGGGCCCCACGGGGAAATCACGTGGGCCCCACGGGGAAATCACGTGGGCCCCACCCGGAAATCACGTGGGCCCCACCCGGAAATCACGTGGGCCCCACGGGGAAATTACGTGGGCCCCACCGGGAAATCACGTGGTCCCCACCCGGAAATCACGTGGGCCCCAGCCGGAAATCACGTGGGCCCCACGGGGAAATCACGTGGGCCCCACCCGGAAATCACGTGGGCCCCACCCGGAAATCACGTGGGCCCCACCCGGAAATCACGTGGGCCCCACCCGGAAATCACGTGGGGCCCACCCGGAAATCACGTGGGCCCCACCCGGAAATCACGTGGGCCCCACCCGGAAATCACGTGGGCCCCACACGGAAATCACGTGGGGCCCACCCGGAAATCACGTGGGCCCCACCCGGAAATCACGTGGGCCCCACCCGGAAATCACGTGGGCCCCACCCGGAAATCACGTGGGCCCCACCCGGAAATCACGTGGGCCCCACCCGGAAATCACGTGGGCCCCACGGGGAAATCACGTGGGCCCCACGGGGAAATCACGTGGGCCCCACGCGGAAATCACGTGGGCCCCACCCGGAAATCACGTGGGCCCCACCCGGAAATCACGTGGGCCCCACCCGGAAATCACGTGGGCCCCACCCGGAAATCACGTGGGGCCAACCCGGAAATCACGTGGGCCCCACCCGGAAATCACGTGGGCCCCACCCGGAAATCACATGGGCCCCACCCGGAAATCACGTGGGCCCCACCCGGAAATCACGTGGGCCCCACCCGGAAATCACGTGGGCCCCACGGGGAAATCACGTGGGCCCCACGGGGAAATCACGTGGGCCCCACCCGGAAATCACGTGGGCCCCACCCGGAAATCACGTGGGCCCCACCCGGAAATCACGTGGGCCCCACCCGGAAATCACGTGGGCCCCACCCGAAAATCACGTGGGCCCCACCCGGAAATCACGTGGGCCCCACCCGGAAATCACGTGGGCCCCACCCGGAAATCACGTGGGCCCCACCCGGAAATCACGTGGGCCCCACCCGGAAATCACGTGGGCCCCACCCGGAAATCACGTGGGGCCCACCCGGAAATCACGTGGGCCCCACCCGGAAATCACGTGGGCCCCACCCGGAAATCACGTGGGCCCCACCCGGAAATCACGTGGGCCCCACCCGGAAATCACGTGGGCCCCACCCGGAAATCACGTGGGGCCCACCCGGAAATCACGTGGGCCCCACCCGGAAATCACGTGGGCCCCACCCGGAAATCACGTGGGCCCCACCCGGAAATCACGTGGGCCCCACCCGGAAAACACGTGGGCCCCACGGGGAAATCATGTGGGCCCCACCCGGAAATCACGTGGGCCCCACCCGGAAATCACGTGGGCCCCACCCGGAAATCACGTGGGCCCCACCCGGAAATCACGTGGGCCCCACCCGGAAATCACGTGGGCCCCACCCGGAAATCACGTGGGCCCCACGCGGAAATCACGTGGGCCCCACCCGGAAATCACGTGGGCCCCACCCGGAAATCACGTGGGCCCCACCCGGAAATCACGTGGGCCCCACCCGGAAATCACGTGGGCCCCACCCGGAAATCACGTGGGGCCAACCCGGAAATCACGTGGGCCCCACCCGGAAATCACGTGGGCCCCACCCGTAAATCACGTGGGCCCCACCCGGAAATCACGTGGGCCCCACCCGGAAATCACGTGGGCCCCACGGGGAAATCACGTTGGCCCCACGGGGAAATCACGTGGGCCCCACCCGGAAATCACGTGGGCCCCACCCGGAAATCACGTGGGCCCCACCCGGAAATCACGTGGGCCCCACGGGGAAATCACGTGGGCCCCACCCGGAAATCACGTGGGCCCCACCCGGAAATCACGTGGGCCCCACCCGGAAATCACGTGGGCCCCACCCGGAAATCACGTGGGCCCCACCCGGAAATCACGTGGGCCCCACGGGGAAATCACGTGGGCCCCACCCGGAAATCACGTGGGCCCCACCCGGAAATCACGTGGGCCCCACCCGGAAATCACGTGGGCCCCACCCGGAAATCACGTGGGCCCCACCCGGAAATCAAGTGGGGCCCACCCGGAAATCACGTGGGCCCCACCCGGAAATCCCGTGGGACCCACCCGGAAATCACGTGGGCCCCACCCGGAGATCACGTGGGCCCCACCCGGAAATCACGGGGGCCCCACCCGGAAATCACGTGGGCCACAGCCGGAAATCACGTGGGCCCCACCCGGAAATCACGTGGGCCCCACCCGGAAATCACGTGGGCCCCACCCGGAAATCACGTGGGCCCCACCCGGAAATCACGTGGGCCCCACGGGGAAATCACGTGGGCCTCACGGGGAAATCACGTGGGCCCCACCCGGAAATCACGTGGGCCCCACGGGGAAATCCCATGGGCCCCACCCGGAAATCACGTGGGCCCCACGGGGAAATCACGTGGGCCCCACCCGGAAATCACGTGGGCCCCACGGGGAAATCACGTGGGCCCCACCCGGAAATCACGTGGGCCCCACGGGGAAATCACGTGGGCCCCACCCGGAAATCACGTGGGCCCCACCCGGAAATCACGTGGGCCCCACCCGGAAATCACGTGGGCCTCACCCGGAAATCACGTGGGCCCCACGGGGAAATCACGTGGGCCCCACGGGGAAATCACGTGGGCCCCACCCGGAAATCACGTGGGCCCCACCCGGAAATCACGTGGGCCCCACCCGGAAATCACGTGGGCCCCACCCGGAAATCACGTGGGCCCCACCCGGAAATCACGTGGGCCCCACCCGGAAATCACGTGGGCCCCACCCGGAAATCACGTGGGCCCCACCCGGAAATCACGTGGAACCCACCCGGAAATCACGTGGGCCCCACCCGGAAATCACGTGGGCCCCACCCGGAAATCACGTGGGCCCCACCCGGAAATCACGTGGGCCCCACGGGGAAATCACGTGGGCCCCACCCGGAAATCACGTGGGCCCCACCCGGAAATCACGTGGGCCCCACCCGGAAATCACGTGGGCCCCACCCGGAAATCACGTGGGCCACACCCGGAAATCACGTGGGGCCCACCCGGAAATCACGTGGGCCCCACGGGGAAATCACGTGGGCCCCACCCGGAAATCACGTGGGCCCCACCCGGAAATCACGTGGGCCTCACCCGGAAAACACGTGGGCCCCACGGGGAAATCATGTGGGCCCCACCCGGAAATCACGTGGGCCCCACCCGGAAATCACGTGGGCCCCACCCGGAAATCACGTGGGCCCCACCCGGAAATCACGTGGGCCCCACCCGGAAATCACGTGGGCCCCACCCGGAAATCACGTGGGCCCCACCCGGTAATCACGTGGGGCCCACCCGGAAATCACGTGGGCCCCACGGGGAAATCACGTGGGCCCCACCCGGAAATCACGTGGGCCCCACCCGGAAATTACGTGGGCCCCACGGGGAAATCACGTGGGCCCAACGGGGAAATCACGTGGGCCCCACGGGGAAATCACGTGGGCCCCACCCTGAAATCACGTGGGCCCCACCCGGAAATCACGTGGGCCCCACGGGGAAATCACGTGGGCCCCACGGGGAAATCACGTGGGCCCCACCCGGAAATCACGTGGGCCCCACCCGGAAATCACGTGGGCCCCACGGGGAAATCACGTGGGCCCCACGGGGAAATCACGTGGGCCCCACCCGGAAATCACGTGGGCCCCACCCGGAAATCACGTGGGCCCCACCCGGAAATCACGTGGGCCCCACCCGGAAATCACGTGGGCCCCACCCGGAAATCACGTGGGCCCCACCCGGAAATCACGTGGGCCCCACCCGGAAATCACGTGGGCCCCACGGGGAAATCACGTGGGCCCCACCCGGAAATCACGTGGGCCCCACCCGGAAATCACGTGGGCCCCACCCGGAAATCACGTGGGCCCCACCCGGAAATCACGTGGGCCCCACGGGGAAATCACGTGGGCCCCACCCGGAAATCACGTGGACCCCACCCGGAAATCACGTGGGCCACAGCCGGAAATCACGTGGGCCCCAACCGGAAATCACGTGGGCCCCACCCGGAAATCACGTGGGCCCCACCCGGAAATCACGTGGGCCCCACCCGGAAATCACGTGGGCCCCACGGGGAAATCACGTGGGCCTCACGGGGAAATCACGTGGGCCCCACCCGGAAATCACGTGGGCCCCACGGGGAAATCACGTGGGCCCCACCCGGAAATCACGTGGGCCCCACCCGGAAATCACGTGGGCCCCACCCGGAAATCACGTGGGCCCCACCCGGAAATCACGTGGGCCCCACCCGGAAATCACGTGGGCCCCACGGGGAAATCACGTGGGCCCCACCCGGAAATCACGTGGGCCCCACCCGGAAATCACGTGGGCCCCACCCGGAAATCACGTGGGCCCCACGGGGAAATCACGTGGGCCCCACGGGGAAATCACGTGGGCCCCACGGGGAAATCACGTGGGCCCCACCCGGAAATCACGTGGGCCCCACCCGGAAATCACGTGGGCCCCACCCGGAAATCACGTGGGCCCCACCCGGAAATCACGTGGGCCCCACCCGGAAATCACGTGGGCCCCACCCGGAAATCACGTGGGCCCCACCCGGAAATCACGTGGAACCCACCCGGAAATCACGTGGGCCCCACCCGGAAATCACGTGGGCCCCACCCGGAAATCACGTGGGCCCCACCCGGAAATCACGTGGGCCCCACCCGGAAATCACGTGGGCCCCACCCGGAAATCACGTGGGCCCCACCCGGAAATCACGTGGGCCCCACCCGGAAATCACGTGGGCCCCACCCGGAAATCACGTGGGCCCCACCCGGAAATCACGTGGGGCCCACCCGGAAATCACGTGGGCCCCACGGGGAAATCACGTGGGCCCCACCCGGAAATCACGTGGGCCCCACCCGGAAATCACGTGGGCCCCACCCGGAAAACACGTGGGCCCCACGGGGAAATCATGAGGGCCCCACCCGGAAATCACGTGGGCCCCACCCGGAAATCACGTGGGCCCCACCCGGAAATCACGTGGGCCCCACCCGGAAATCACGTGGGCCCCACCCGGAAATCACGTGGGCCCCACCCGGAAATCACGTGGGCCCCACCCGGAAATCACGTGGGCCCCACCCGGAAATCACGTGGGCCCCACCCGGAAATCACGTGGGCCCCACGGGGAAATCACGTGGGCCCCACCCGGAAATCACGTGGGCCCCACCCGGAAATCACGTGGGCCCCACCCGGAAATCACGTGGGCCCCACCCGGAAATCACGTGGGCCCCACCCGGAAATCACGTGGGCCCCACGGGGAAATCACGTGGGCCCCACGGGGAAATCACGTGGGCCCCACCCGGAAATCACGTGGGCCCCACCCGGAAATCACGTGGGCCCCACCCGGAAATCACGTGGGCCCCACCCGGAAATCACGTGGGCCCCACCCGGAAATCACGTGGGCCCCACCCGGAAATCACGTGGGCCCCACCCGGAAATCACGTGGAACCCACCCGGAAATCACGTGGGCCCCACCCGGAAATCACGTGGGCCCCACCCGGAAATCACGTGGGCCCCACCCGGAAATCACGTGGGCCCCACGGGGAAATCACGTGGGCCCCACCCGGAAATCACGTGGGCCCCACCCGGAAATCACGTGGGCCCCACCCGGAAATCACGTGGGCCCCACCCGGAAATCACGTGGGCCACACCCGGAAATCACGTGGGGCCCACCCGGAAATCACGTGGGCCCCACGGGGAAATCACGTGGGCCCCACCCGGAAATCACGTGGGCCCCACCCGGAAATCACGTGGGCCCCACCCGGAAAACACGTGGGCCCCACGGGGAAATCATGTGGGCCCCACCCGGAAATCACGTGGGCCCCACCCGGAAATCACGTGGGCCCCACCCGGAAATCACGTGGGCCCCACCCGGAAATCACGTGGGCCCCACCCGGAAATCACGTGGGCCCCACCCGGAAATCACGTGGGCCCCACCCGGTAATCACGTGGGGCCCACCCGGAAATCACGTGGGCCCCACGGGGAAATCACGTGGGCCCCACCCGGAAATCACGTGGGCCCCAGGGGGAAATCACGTGGGCCCAACGGGGAAATCACGTGGGCCCCACGGGGAAATCACGTGGGCCCCACCCTGAAATCACGTGGGCCCCACCCGGAAATCACTTGGGCCCCACGGGGAAATCACGTGGGCCCCACGGGGAAATCACGTGGGGCCCACCCGGAAATCACGTGGGCCCCACCCGGAAATCACGTGGGCCCCACCCGGAAATCACGTGGGCCCCACCGGGAAATCACGTGGGCCCCACCCGGAAATCACGTGGGCCCCACCCGGAAATCACGTGGGCCCCACGGGGAAATCACGTGGGCCCCACCGGGAAATCACGTGGGCCCCACCCGGAAATCACGTGGGCCCCACCCGGAAATCACGTGGGCCCCACGGGGAAATCACGTGGGCCCCACGGGGAAATCACGTGGGCCCCACCCGGAAATCACGTGGGCCCCACCCGGAAATCACGTGGGCCCCACCCGGAAATCACGTGGGCCCCACCCGGAAATCACGTGGGCCCCACGGGGAAATCACGTGGGCCCCACCCGGAAATCACGTGGGCCCCACCCGGAAATCACGTGGGCCCCACCCGGAAATCACGTGGGCCCCACCCGGAAATCACGTGGGCCCCACCCGGAAATCACGTGGGCCCCACCCGGAAATCACGTGGGCCCCACCCGGAAATCACGTGGGCCCCAGCCGGAAATCACGTGGGCCCCACCCGGAAATCACGTGGGCCCCACCCGGAAATCACGTGGGCCCCACCCGGAAATCACGTGGGCCCCACCCGGAAATCACGTGGGCCCCACCGGGAAATCACGTGGGACCCACCCGGAAATCACGTGGGCCCCACCCGGAAATCACGTGGGCCCCACCCGGAAATCACGTGGGCCCCACCCGGAAATCACGTGGGCCCCAGCCGGAAATCACGTGGGCCCCACCCCGAAATCACGTGCGCCCCACCCGGAAATCACGTGGGCGCCACCCGGAAATCACGTGGGCCCCACCCGGAAATCACGTGGGGCCCACCCGGAAATCACGTGGGCCCCACCCGGAAATCACGTGGGCCCCACCAGGAAATCACGTGGGCCCCACCCGGAAAACACGTGGGCCACATCCGGAAATCACGTGGGCCCCACCCGGAAATCACGTGGGCCCCACCCGGAAATCACGTGGGCCCCACCCGGAAATCACGTGGGCCCCACGGGGAAATCACGTGGGCCCCACGGGGAAATCACGTGGGCCCCACCTGGAAATCACGTGGACCCCACCCGGAAATCACGTGGGCCCCATGGGGAAATCACGTGGGCCCCACGGGGAAATCACGTGGGCCCCACGGGGAAATCACGTGGGCCCCACCCGGAAATCACGTGGGCCCCACCCGGAAATCACGTGGGCCCCACGGGGAAATCACGTGGGCCCCACCCGGAAATCACGTGGGCCCCACGGGGAAATCACGTGGGCCCCACGGGGAAATCACGTGGGCCCCACCCGGAATTCACGTGGGCCCCACCCGGAAATCACGTGGGCCCCACCCGGAAATCACGTGGGCCCCACCCGGAAATCACGTGGGCCCCACCCGGAAATCACGTGGGCCCCTCGGGGAAATCACGTGGGCCCCACCCGGAAATCACGTGGGCCCCACCCGGAAATCACGTGGGCCCCACCCGGAAATCACGTGGGCCCCACCCGGAAATCACGTGGGCCCCACCCGGAAATCACGTGGGCCCCACCCGGAAATCACGTGGGACCCACGGGGAAATCACGTGGGCCCCACCCGGAAATCACGTGGACCCCACCCGGAAATCACGTGGGCCACAGCCGGAAATCACGTGGGCCCCAACCGGAAATCACGTGGGCCCCACCCGGAAATCACGTGGGCCCCACCCGGAAATCACGTGGGCCCCACCCGGAAATCACGTGGGCCCCACGGGGAAATCACGTGGGCCTCACGGGGAAATCACGTGGGCCCCACCCGGAAATCACGTGGGCCCCACGGGGAAATCACGTGGGCCCCACCCGGAAATCACGTGGGCCCCACCCGGAAATCACGTGGGCCCCACCCGGAAATCACGTGGGCCCCACTCGGAAATCACGTGGGCCCCACCCGGAAATCACGTGGGCCCCACCCGGAAATCACGTGGGCCCCACCGGGAAATCACGTGGGCCCCACCCGGAAATCACGTGGACCCCACCCGGAAATCACGTGGGCCCCACCCGGAAATCACGTGGGCCCCACCCGGAAATCACGTGGGCCCCACCCGGAAATCACGTGGGCCCCACCCGGAAATCACGTGGGCCCCACCCGGAAATCACGTGGGCCCCACCCGGAAATCACGAGGGCCCCACCCGGAAATCACGTGGGCCCCACACGGAAATCACGTGGGCCACACCTGGAAATCACGTGGGCCACACCCGGAAATCACGTGGACCCCACCCGGAAATCACGTGGGCCCCACCCGGAAATCACGTGGGCCCCACCCGGAAATCACGTGGGCCCCACCCGGAAATCACGTGGGCCCCACGGGGAAATCACGTGGGCCCCACCCGGAAATCACGTGGGCCCCACCCGGAAATCACGTGGGCCCCACCCGGAAATCACGTGGGCCCCACCCGGAAATCACGTGGGCCACACCCGGAAATCACGTGGGGCCCACCCGGAAATCACGTGGGCCCCACGGGGAAATCACGTGGGCCCCACCCGGAAATCACGTGGGCCCCACCCGGTAATCACGTGGGGCCCACCCGGAAATCACGTGGGCCCCACGGGGAAATCACGTGGGCCCCACCCGGAAATCACGTGGGCCCCACCCGGAAATCACGTGGGCCCCACGGGGAAATCACGTGGGCCCAACGGGGAAATCACGTGGGCCCCACGGGGAAATCACGTGGGCCCCACCCTGAAATCACGTGGGCCCCACCCGGAAATCACGTGGGCCCCACGGGGAAATCACGTGGGCCCCACGGGGAAATCACGTGGGCCCCACCCGGAAATCACGTGGGCCCCACCCGGAAATCACGTGGGCCCCACGGGGAAATCACGTGGGCCCCACGGGGAAATCACGTGGTCCCCACCCGGAAATCACGTGGGCCCCAGCCGGAAATCACGTGGGCCCCACGAGGAAATCACGTGGGCCCCACCCGGAAATCACGTGGGCCCCACCCGGAAATCACGTGGGCCCCACCCGGAAATCACGTGGGCCCCACCCGGAAATCACGTGGGCCCCACCCGGAAATCACGTGGGCCCACCCGGAAATCACGTGGGCCCCACCCGGAAATCACGTGGGCCCCACCCGGAAATCACGTGGGCCCCACACGGAAATCACGTGGGGCCCACCCGGAAATCACGTGGGCCCCACGGGGAAATCACGTGGGCCCCACCCGGAAATCACGTGGGCCCCACCCGGAAATCACGTGGGCCCCACCCGGAAATCACGTGGGCCCCACCCGGAAATCACGTGGGCCCCACGGGGAAATCACGTGGGCCCCACGGGGAAATCACGTGGGCCCCACGCGGAAATCACGTGGGCCCCACCCGGAAATCACGTGGGCCCCACCCGGAAATCACGTGGGCCCCACCCGGAAATCACGTGGGCCCCACCCGGAAATCACGTGGGCCCCACCCGGAAATCACGTGGGCCCCACCCGGAAATCACGTGGGCCCCAGCCGGAAATCACGTGGGCCCCACGGGGAAATCACGTGGGCCCCACGGGGAAATCACGTGGGCCCCACGGGGAAATCACGTGGGCCCCACCCGGAAATCACGTGGGCCCCACCCGGAAATCACGTGGGCCCCACGGGGAAATCACGTGGGCCCCACCCGGAAATCACGTGGGCCCCACCCGGAAATCACGTGGGGCCCACCCGGAAATCACGTGGGCCCCACCCGGAAATCACGTGGGCCCCACCCGGAAATCACGTGGGCCCCACCCGGAAATCACGTGGGCCCCACCCGGAAATCACGTGGGGCCCACCCGGAAATCACGTGGGCCCCACCCGGAAATCACGTGGGCCCCACCCGGAAATCACGTGGGCCCCACCCGGAAATCACGTGGGCCCCACCCGGAAATCACGTGGGCCCCACCCGGAAATCACGTGGGCCCCACCCGGAAATCACGTGGGCCCCACCCGGAAATCACGTGGGCCCCACCCGGAAATCACGTGGGCCCCACCCGGAAATCACGTGGGCCCCACACGGAAATCACGTGGGGCCCAACCGGAAATCACGTGGGCCCCACCCGGAAATCACGTGGGCCCCACCCGGAAATCACGTGGGCCCCACCCGGAAATCACGTGGGCCCCATGGGGAAATCACGTGGGCCCCACGGGGAAATCACGTGGGCCCCACCCGGAAATCACGTGGGGCCCACCCGGAAATCACGTGGGCCCCACGGGGAAATCACGTGGGCCCCACCCGGAAATCACGTGGGCCCCACACGGAAATCACGTGGGGCCCACCAGGAAATCACGTGGGCCCCACCCGGAAATCACGTGGGCCCCACCCGGAAATCACGTGGGCCCCACCGGGAAATCACGTGGGCCCCACCCGGAAATCACGTGGGCCCCACCCGGAAATCACGTGGGCCCCACGGGGAAATCACGTGGGCCCCACGGGGAAATCACGTGGGCCCCACCCGGAAATCACGTGGGCCCCACCCGGAAATCACGTGGGCCCCACCCGGAAATCACGTGGGCCCCACCCGGAAATCACGTGGGCCCCACGGGGAAATCACGTGGGCCCCACCCGGAAATCACGTGGGCCCCACGGGGAAATCACGTGGGCCCCACCCGGAAATCACGTGGGCCCCACCCGGAAATCACGTGGGCCCCACCCGGAAATCACGTGGGCCCCACCCGGAAATCACGTGGGCCCCAGCCGGAAATCACGTGGGCCCCACCCGGAAATCACGTGGGCCCCACCCCGAAATCACGTGGGCCCCACCCGGAAATCACGTGGGCCCCACCCGGAAATCACGTGGGGCCCACCCGGAAATCACGTGGGCCCCACCCGGAAATCACGTGGGCCCCACCCGGAAATCACGTGGGCCCCACCCGGAAAACACGTGGGCCACATCCGGAAATCACGTGGGCCCCACCCGGAAATCACGTGGGCCCCACCCGGAAATCACGTGGGCCCCACCCGGAAATCACGTGGGCCCCACCCGGAAATCACGTGGGCCCCACGGGGAAATCACGTGGGCCCCACCTGGAAATCACGTGGACCCCACCCGGAAATCACGTGGGCCCCAGCCGGAAATCACGTGGGCCCCATGGGGAAATCACGTGGGCCCCACGGGGAAATCACGTGGGCCCCACCCGGAAATCACGTGGGCCCCACCCGGAAATCACGTGGGCCCCACCCGGAAATCACGTGGGCCCCACCCGGAAATCACGTGGGCCCCACCCGGAAATCACGTGGGCCCCACCCGGAAATCACGTGGGCCCCACCCGGAAATCACGTGGGCCCCTCGGGGAAATCACGTGGGCCCCACCCGGAAATCACGTGGGCCCCACCCGGAAATCACGTGGGCCCCACCCGGAAATCACGTGGGCCCCACCCGGAAATCACGTGGGCCCCACCCGGAAATCACGTGGGCCCCACCCGGAAATCACGTGGGCCCCACCCGGAAATCACGTGGGCCCCTCGGGGAAATCACGTGGGCCCCACCCGGAAATCACGTGGGCCCCACCCGGAAATCACGTGGGCCCCACCCGGAAATCACGTGGGCCCCACCCGGAAATCACGTGGGCCCCACCCGGAAATCACGTGGGCCCCACGGGGAAATCACGTGGGCCTCACGGGGAAATCACGTGGGCCCCACCCGGAAATCACGTGGGCCCCACGGGGAAATCACGTGGGCCCCACCCGGAAATCACGTGGGCCCCACCCGGAAATCACGTGGGCCCCACCCGGAAATCACGTGGGCCCCACCCGGAAATCACGTGGGCCCCACCCGGAAATCACGTGGGCCCCACCCGGAAATCACGTGGGCCCCACCCGGAAATCACGTGGGCCCCACCGGGAAATCACGTGGGCCCCACGGGGAAATCACGTGGGCCCCACCCGGAAATCACGTGGGCCCCACCCGGAAATCACGTGGGCCCCACCTGGAAATCACGTGGGCCCCACCCGGAAATCACGTGGGCCCCACCCGGAAATCACGTGGGGCCAACCCGGAAATCACGTGGGCCCCACCCGGAAATCACATGGGCCCCACCCGGAAATCACGTGGGCCCCACCCGGAAATCACGTGGGCCCCACCCGGAAATCACGTGGGCCCCACGGGGAAATCACGTTGGCCCCACGGGGAAATCACGTGGGCCCCACCCGGAAATCACGTGGGCCCCACCCGGAAATCACGTGGGCCCCACCCGGAAATCACGTGGGCCCCACGGGGAAATCACGTGGGCCCCACCCGGAAATCACGTGGGCCCCACCCGGAAATCACGTGGGCCCCACCCGGAAATCACGTGGGCCCCACCCGGAAATCACGTGGGCCCCACCCGGAAATCACGTGGGCCCCACGGGGAAATCACGTGGGCCCCACCCGGAAATCACGTGGGCCCCACCCGGAAATCACGTGGGCCCCACCCGGAAATCACGTGGGCCCCACCCGGAAATCACGTGGGCCCCACCCGGAAATCACGTGGGCCCCACGGGGAAATCACGTGGGCCCCACGGGGAAATCACGTGGGCCCCACCCGGAAATCACGTGGGCCCCACCCGGAAATCACGTGGGCCCCACCCGGAAATCACGTGGGCCCCACCCGGAAATCACGTGGGCCCCACCCGGAAATCACGTGGGCCCCACCCGGAAATCACGTGGGCCCCACCCGGAAATCACGTGGGCCCCACCCGGAAATCACGTGGAACCCACCCGGAAATCACGTGGGCCCCACCCGGAAATCACGTGGGCCCCACCCGGAAATCACGTGGGCCCCACCCGGAAATCACGTGGGCCCCACGGGGAAATCACGTGGGCCCCACCCGGAAATCACGTGGGCCCCACCCGGAAATCACGTGGGCCCCACCCGGAAATCACGTGGGCCCCACCCGGAAATCACGTGGGCCACACCCGGAAATCACGTGGGGCCCACCCGGAAATCACGTGGGCCCCACGGGGAAATCACGTGGGCCCCACCCGGAAATCACGTGGGCCCCACCCGGAAATCACGTGGGCCCCACCCGGAAAACACGTGGGCCCCACGGGGAAATCATGTGGGCCCCACCCGGAAATCACGTGGGCCCCACCCGGAAATCACGTGGGCCCCACCCGGAAATCACGTGGGCCCCACCCGGAAATCACGTGGGCCCCACCCGGAAATCACGTGGGCCCCACCCGGAAATCACGTGGGCCCCACCCGGTAATCACGTGGGGCCCACCCGGAAATCACGTGGGCCCCACGGGGAAATCACGTGGGCCCCACCCGGAAATCACGTGGGCCCCAGGGGGAAATCACGTGGGCCCAACGGGGAAATCACGTGGGCCCCACGGGGAAATCACGTGGGCCCCACCCTGAAATCACGTGGGCCCCACCCGGAAATCACGTGGGCCCCACGGGGAAATCACGTGGGCCCCACGGGGAAATCACGTGGGCCCCACCCGGAAATCACGTGGGCCCCACCCGGAAATCACGTGGGCCCCACGGGGAAATTACGTGGGCCCCACGGGGAAATCACGTGGTCCCCACCCGGAAATCACGTGGGCCCCAGCCGGAAATCACGTGGGCCCCACGGGGAAATCACGTGGGCCCCACCCGGAAATCACGTGGGCCCCACCCGGAAATCACGTGGGCCCCACCCGGAAATCACGTGGGCCCCACCCGGAAATCACGTGGGGCCCACCCGGAAATCACGTGGGCCCCACCCGGAAATCACGTGGGCCCCACCCGGAAATCACGTGGGCCCCACACGGAAATCACGTGGGGCCCACCCGGAAATCACGTGGGCCCCACCCGGAAATCACGTGGGCCCCACCCGGAAATCACGTGGGCCCCACCCGGAAATCACGTGGGCCCCACCCGGAAATCACGTGGGCCCCACCCGGAAATCACGTGGGCCCCACGGGGAAATCACGTGGGCCCCACGCGGAAATCACGTGGGCCCCACCCGGAAATCACGTGGGCCCCACCCGGAAATCACGTGGGCCCCACCCGGAAATCACGTGGGCCCCACCCGGAAATCACGTGGGCCCCACCCGGAAATCACGTGGGGCCAACCCGGAAATCACGTGGGCCCCACCCGGAAATCACGTGGGCCCCACCCGTAAATCACGTGGGCCCCACCCGGAAATCACGTGGGCCCCACCCGGAAATCACGTGGGCCCCACGGGGAAATCACGTTGGCCCCACGGGGAAATCACGTGGGCCCCACCCGGAAATCACGTGGGCCCCACCCGGAAATCACGTGGGCCCCACCCGGAAATCACGTGGGCCCCACGGGGAAATCACGTGGGCCCCACCCGGAAATCACGTGGGCCCCACCCGGAAATCACGTGGGCCCCACCCGGAAATCACGTGGGCCCCACCCGGAAATCACGTGGGCCCCACCCGGAAATCACGTGGGCCCCACGGGGAAATCACGTGGGCCCCACCCGGAAATCACGTGGGCCCCACCCGGAAATCACGTGGGCCCCACCCGGAAATCACGTGGGCCCCAACCGGAAATCACGTGGGCCCCACCCGGAAATCACGTGGGCCCCACGGGGAAATCACGTGGGCCCCACCCGGAAATCACGTGGGCCCCACGGGGAAATCACGTGGGCCTCACGGGGAAATCACGTGGGCCCCACCCGGAAATCACGTGGGCCCCACGGGGAAATCACGTGGGCCCCACCCGGAAATCACGTGGGCCCCACCCGGAAATCACGTGGGCCCCACCCGGAAATCACGTGGGCCCCACCCGGAAATCACGTGGGCCCCACCCGGAAATCACGTGGGCCCCACCCGGAAATCACGTGGGCCCCACCCGGAAATCACGTGGGCCCCACCCGGAAATCACGTGGGCCCCACCGGGAAATCACGTGGGCCCCACGGGGAAATCACGTGGGCCCCACCCGGAAATCACGTGGGCCCCACCCGGAAATCACGTGGGCCCCACCCGGAAATCACGTGGGCCCCACCCGGAAATCACGTGGGCCCCACCCGGAAATCACGTGGGGCCAACCCGGAAATCACGTGGGCCCCACCCGGAAATCACATGGGCCCCACCCGGAAATCACGTGGGCCCCACCCGGAAATCACGTGGGCCCCACCCGGAAATCACGTGGGCCCCACGGGGAAATCACGTTGGCCCCACGGGGAAATCACGTGGGCCCCACCCGGAAATCACGTGGGCCCCACCCGGAAATCACGTGGGCCCCACCCGGAAATCACGTGGGCCCCACGGGGAAATCACGTGGGCCCCACCCGGAAATCACGTGGGCCCCACCCGGAAATCACGTGGGCCCCACCCGGAAATCACGTGGGCCCCACCCGGAAATCACGTGGGCCCCACCCGGAAATCACGTGGGCCCCACCCGGAAATCACGTGGGCCCCACCCGGAAATCACGTGGGCCCCACCCGGAAATCTCGTGGGCCCCACGGGGAAATCACGTGGGCCCCACGGGGAAATCACGTGGGCCCCACCCGGAAATCACGTGGGCCCCACCCGGAAATCACGTGGGCCCCACCCGGAAATCACGTGGGCCCCACCCGGAAATCACGTGGGCCCCACCCGAAAATCACGTGGGCCCCACCCGGAAATCACGTGGGCCCCACCCGGAAATCACGTGGGCCCCACCCGGAAATCACGTGGAACCCACCCGGAAATCACGTGGGCCCCACCCGGAAATCACGTGGGCCCCACCCGGAAATCACGTGGGCCCCACCCGGAAATCACGTGGGCCCCACCCGGAAATCACGTGGGCCCCACCCGGAAATCACGTGGGCCCCACCCGGAAATCACGTGGGCCACACCCGGAAATCACGTGGGGCCCACCCGGAAATCACGTGGGCCCCACGGGGAAATCACGTGGGCCCCACCCGGAAATCACGTGGGCCCCACCCGGAAATCACGTGGGCCCCACCCGGAAATCACGTGGGCCCCACCCGGAAAACACGTGGGCCCCACGGGGAAATCATGTGGGCCCCACCCGGAAATCACGTGGGCCCCACCCGGAAATCACGTGGGCCCCACCCGGAAATCACGTGGGCCCCACCCGGAAATCACGTGGGCCCCACCCGGAAATCACGTGGGCCCCACCCGGAAATCACGTGGGCCCCACCCGGTAATCACGTGGGGCCCACCCGGAAATCACGTGGGCCCCACGGGGAAATCACGTGGGCCCCACCCGGAAATCACGTGGGCCCCAGGGGGAAATCACGTGGGCCCAACGGGGAAATCACGTGGGCCCCACGGGGAAATCACGTGGGCCCCACCCTGAAATCACGTGAGCCCCACCCGGAAATCACGTGGGCCCCACGGGGAAATCACGTAGGCCCCACGGGGAAATCACGTGGGCCCCACCCGGAAATCACGTGGGCCCCACCCGGAAATCACGTGGGCCCCACGGGGAAATTACGTGGGCCCCACGGGGAAATCACGTGGTCCCCACCCGGAAATCACGTGGGCCCCAGCCGGAAATCACGTGGGCCCCACGGGGAAATCACGTGGGCCCCACCCGGAAATCACGTGGGCCCCACCCGGAAATCACGTGGGCCCCACCCGGAAATCACGTGGGCCCCACCCGGAAATCACGTGGGCCCCACCCGGAAATCACGTGGGGCCCACCCGGAAATCACGTGGGCCCCACCCGGAAATCACGTGGGCCCCACCCGGAAATCACGTGGGCCCCACACGGAAATCACGTGGGGCCCACCCGGAAATCACGTGGGCCCCACCCGGAAATCACGTGGGCCCCACCCGGAAATCACGTGGGCCCCACCCGGAAATCACGTGGGCCCCACGGGGAAATCACGTGGGCCCCACGGGGAAATCACGTGGGCCCCACGCGGAAATCACGTGGGCCCCACCCGGAAATCACGTGGGCCCCACCCGGAAATCACGTGGGCCCCACCCGGAAATCACGTGGGCCCCACCCGGAAATCACGTGGGCCCCACCCGGAAATCACGTGGGGCCAACCCGGAAATCACGTGGGCCCCACCCGGAAATCACGTGGGCCCCACCCGGAAATCACGTGGGCCCCACCCGGAAATCACGTGGGCCCCACCCGGAAATCACGTGGGCCCCACCCGGAAATCACGTGGGCCCCACCCGGAAATCACGTGGGCCCCACGGGGAAATCACGTGGGCCCCACCCGGAAATCACGTGGGCCCCACCCGGAAATCACGTGGGCCCCACCCGGAAATCACGTGGGCCCCACCCGGAAATCACGTGGGCCCCACCCGGAAATCACGTGGGCCCCACCCGAAAATCACGTGGGCCCCACCCGGAAATCACGTGGGCCCCACCCGGAAATCACGTGGGCCCCACCCGGAAATCACGTGGGCCCCACGGGGAAATCACGTGGGCCCCACCCGGAAATCACGTGGGCCCCACCCGGAAATCACGTGGGCCCCACCCGGAAATCACGTGGGCCCCACCCGGAAATCACGTGGGCCCCACGGGGAAATCACGTGGGCCCCACCCGGAAATCACGTGGACCCCACCCGGAAATCACGTGGGCCACAGCCGGAAATCACGTGGGCCCCAACCGGAAATCACGTGGGCCCCACCCGGAAATCACGTGGGCCCCACCCGGAAATCACGTGGGCCCCACCCGGAAATCACGTGGGCCCCACGGGGAAATCACGTGGGCCTCACGGGGAAATCACGTGGGCCCCACCCGGAAATCACGTGGGCCCCACGGGGAAATCACGTGGGCCCCACCCGGAAATCACGTGGGCCCCACCCGGAAATCACGTGGGCCCCACCCGGAAATCACGTGGGCCCCACCCGGAAATCACGTGGGCCCCACCCGGAAATCACGTGGGCCCCACCCGGAAATCACGTGGGCCCCACCCGGAAATCACGTGGGCCCCACCCGGAAATCACGTGGGCCCCACCGGGAAATCACGTGGGCCCCACGGGGAAATCACGTGGGCCCCACCCGGAAATCACGTGGGCCCCACCCGGAAATCACGTGGGCCCCACCCGGAAATCACGTGGGCCCCACCCGGAAATCACGTGGGCCCCACCCGGAAATCACGTGGGGCCAACCCGGAAATCACGTGGGCCCCACCCGGAAATCACATGGGCCCCACCCGGAAATCACGTGGGCCCCACCCGGAAATCACGTGGGCCCCACCCGGAAATCACGTGGGCCCCACGGGGAAATCACGTTGGCCCCACGGGGAAATCACGTGGGCCCCACCCGGAAATCACGTGGGCCCCACCCGGAAATCACGTGGGCCCCACCCGGAAATCACGTGGGCCCCACGGGGAAATCACGTGGGCCCCACGGGGAAATCACGTGGGCCCCACCCGGAAATCACGTGGGCCCCACCCGGAAATCACGTGGGCCCCACCCGGAAATCACGTGGGCCCCACCCGGAAATCACGTTGGCCCCACGGGGAAATCACGTGGGCCCCACCCGGAAATCACGTGGGCCCCACCCGGAAATCACGTGGGCCCCACCCGGAAATCACGTGGGCCCCACCCGGAAATCACGTGGGCCCCACGGGGAAATCACGTGGGCCCCACCCGGAAATCACGTGGGCCCCACCCGGAAATCACGTGGGCCCCACCCGGAAATCACGTGGGCCCCACCCGGAAATCACGTGGGCCCCACCCGGAAATCACGTGGGCCCCACCCGGAAATCACGTGGGCCCCACCCGGAAATCACGTGGGCCCCACCCGGAAATCACGTGGGCCCCACCCGGAAATCACGTGGAACCCACCCGGAAATCACGTGGGCCCCACCCGGAAATCACGTGGGCCCCACCCGGAAATCACGTGGGCCCCACCCGGAAATCACGTGGGCCCCACCCGGAAATCACGTGGGCCCCACCCGGAAATCACGTGGGCCCCACCCGGAAATCACGTGGGCCCCACCCGGAAATCACGTGGGCCACACCCGGAAATCACGTGGGGCCCACCCGGAAATCACGTGGGCCCCACCCGGAAATCACGTGGGCCCCACCCGGAAATCACGTGGGCCCCACCCGGAAATCACGTGGGCCCCACCCGGAAAACACGTGGGCCCCACGGGGAAATCATGTGGGCCCCACCCGGAAATCACGTGGGCCCCACCCGGAAATCACGTGGGCCCCACCCGGAAATCACGTGGGCCCCACCCGGAAATCACGTGGGCCCCACCCGGAAATCACGTGGGCCCCACCCGGAAATCACGTGGGCCCCACCCGGAAATCACGTGGGCCCCACCCGGAAATCACGTGGGCCCCACCCGGAAATCACGTGGGCCCCACGGGGAAATCACGTGGGCCCCACCCGGAAATCACGTGGGCCCCACCCGGAAATCACGTGGGCCCCACCCGGAAATCACGTGGGCCCCACCCGGAAATCACGTGGGCCCCACGGGGAAATCACGTGGGCCCCACGGGGAAATCACGTGGGCCCCACCCGGAAATCACGTGGGCCCCACCCGGAAATCACGTGGGCCCCACCCGGAAATCACGTGGGCCCCACCCGGAAATCACGTGGGCCCCACCCGGAAATCACGTGGGCCCCACCCGGAAATCACGTGGGCCCCACCCGGAAATCACGTGGAACCCACCCGGAAATCACGTGGGCCCCACCCGGAAATCACGTGGGCCCCACCCGGAAATCACGTGGGCCCCACCCGGAAATCACGTGGGCCCCACGGGGAAATCACGTGGGCCCCACCCGGAAATCACGTGGGCCCCACCCGGAAATCACGTGGGCCCCACCCGGAAATCACGTGGGCCCCACCCGGAAATCACGTGGGCCACACCCGGAAATCACGTGGGGCCCACCCGGAAATCACGTGGGCCCCACGGGGAAATCACGTGGGCCCCACCCGGAAATCACGTGGGCCCCACCCGGAAATCACGTGGGCCCCACCCGGAAAACACGTGGGCCCCACGGGGAAATCATGTGGGCCCCACCCGGAAATCACGTGGGCCCCACCCGGAAATCACGTGGGCCCCACCCGGAAATCACGTGGGCCCCACCCGCAAATCACGTGCGCCCCACCCGGAAATCACGTGGGCCCCCCCCGGAAATCACGTGGGCCCCACCCGGTAATCACGTGGGGCCCACCCGGAAATCACGTGGGCCCCACGGGGAAATCACGTGGGCCCCACCCGGAAATCACGTGGGCCCCAGGGGGAAATCACGTGGGCCCAACGGGGAAATCACGTGGGCCCCACGGGGAAATCACGTGGGCCCCACCCTGAAATCACGTGGGCCCCACCCGGAAATCACGTGGGCCCCACGGGGAAATCACGTGGGCCCCACGGGGAAATCACGTGGGCCCCACCCGGAAATCACGTGGGCCCCACCCGGAAATCACGTGGGCCCCACGGGGAAATTACGTGGGCCCCACGGGGAAATCACGTGGTCCCCACCCGGAAATCACGTGGGCCCCAGCCGGAAATCACGTGGGCCCCACGGGGAAATCACGTGGGCCCCACCCGGAAATCACGTGGGCCCCACCCGGAAATCACGTGGGCCCCACCCGGAAATCACGTGGGGCCCACCCGGAAATCACGTGGGCCCCACCCGGAAATCACGTGGGCCCCACCCGGAAATCACGTGGGCCCCACACGGAAATCACGTGGGGCCCACCCGGAAATCACGTGGGCCCCACCCGGAAATCACGTGGGCCCCACCCGGAAATCACGTGGGCCCCACCCGGAAATCACGTGGGCCCCACCCGGAAATCACGTGGGCCCCACCCGGAAATCACGTGGGCCCCACGGGGAAATCACGTGGGCCCCACGGGGAAATCACGTGGGCCCCACGCGGAAATCACGTGGGCCCCACCCGGAAATCACGTGGGCCCCACCCGGAAATCACGTGGGCCCCACCCGGAAATCACGTGGGCCCCACCCGGAAATCACGTGGGCCCCACCCGGAAATCACGTGGGGCCAACCCGGAAATCACGTGGGCCCCACCCGGAAATCACGTGGGCCCCACCCGTAAATCACGTGGGCCCCACCCGGAAATCACGTGGGCCCCACCCGGAAATCACGTGGGCCCCACGGGGAAATCACGTTGGCCCCACGGGGACATCACGTGGGCCCCACCCGGAAATCACGTGGGCCCCACCCGGAACTCAGGTGGGCCCCACCTGGAAATCACGTGGGCCCCACGGGGAAATCACGTGGGCCCCACCCGGAAATCACGTGGGCCCCACCCGGAAATCACGTGGGCCCCACCCGGAAATCACGTGGGCCCCACCCGGAAATCACGTGGGCCCCACCCGGAAATCACGTGGGCCCCACGGGGAAATCACGTGGGCCCCACCCGGAAATCACGTGGGCCCCACCCGGAAATCACGTGGGCCCCACCCGGAAATCACGTGGGCCCCAACCGGAAATCACGTGGGCCCCACCCGGAAATCACGTGGGCCCCACCCGGAAATCACGTGGGCCCCACCCGGAAATCACGTGGGCCCCACCCGGAAATCACGTGGGCCTCACGGGGAAATCACGTGGGCCCCACCCGGAAATCACGTGGGCCCCACGGGGAAATCACGTGGGCCCCACCCGGAAATCACGTGGGCCCCACCCGGAAATCACGTGGGCCCCACCCGGAAATCACGTGGGCCCCACCCGGAAATCACGTGGGCCCCACCCGGAAATCACGTGGGCCCCACCCGGAAATCACGTGGGCCCCACTCGGAAATCACGTGGGCCCCACCCGGAAATCACGTGGGCCCCACCGGGAAATCACGTGGGCCCCACGGGGAAATCACGTGGGCCCCACCCGGAAATCACGAGGGCCCCACCCGGAAATCACGTGGGCCCCACCCGGAAATCACGTGGGCCCCACCCGGAAATCACGTGGGCCCCACCCGGAAATCACGTGGGGCCAACCCGGAAATCACGTGGGCCCCACCCGGAAATCACGTGGGCCCCACCCGGAAATCACGTGGGCCCCACCCGGAAATCACGTGGGCCCCACCCGGAAATCACGTGGGCCCCACGGGGAAATCACGTTGGCCCCACGGGGAAATCACGTGGGCCCCACCCGGAAATCACGTGGGCCCCACCCGGAAATCACGTGGGCCCCACCCGGAAATCACGTGGGCCCCACGGGGAAATCACGTGGGCCCCACCCGGAAATCACGTGGGCCCCACCCGGAAATCACGTGGGCCCCACCCGGAAATCACGTGGGCCCCACCCGGAAATCACGTGGGCCCCACCCGGAAATCACGTGGGCCCCACCCGGAAATCACGTGGGCCCCACCCGGAAATCACGTGGGCCCCACCCGGAAATCACGTGGAACCCACCCGGAAATCACGTGGGCCACACCCGGAAATCACGTGGGCCCCACCCGGAAATCACGTGGGCCCCACGGGGAAATCACGTGGGCCCCACCCGGAAATCACGTGGGCCCCACCCGGAAATCACGTGGGCCCCACCCGGAAAACACGTGGGCCCCACGGGGAAATCATGTGGGCCCCACCCGGAAATCACGTGGGCCCCACCCGGAAATCCCGTGGGCCCCACCCGGAAATCACGTGGGCCCCACCCGGAAATCACGTGGGCCCCACCCGGAAATCCCGTGGGCCCCACCCGGAAATCACGTGGGCCCCACCCGGAAATCACGTGGGCCCCACCCGGAAATCACGTGGGCCCCACCCGGAAATCACGTGGGCCCCACCCGGAAATCACGTGGGCCCCACCCGGAAATCACGTGGGGCCAACCCGGAAATCACGTGGGCCCCACCCGGAAATCACATGGGCCCCACCCGGAAATCACGTGGGCCCCACCCGGAAATCACGTGGGCCCCACCCGGAAATCACGTGGGCCCCACGGGGAAATCACGTTGGCCCCACGGGGAAATCACGTGGGCCCCACCCGGAAATCACGTGGGCCCCACCCGGAAATCACGTGGGCCCCACCCGGAAATCACGTGGGCCCCACGGGGAAATCACGTGGGCCCCACGGGGAAATCACGTGGGCCCCACCCGGAAATCACGTGGGCCCCACCCGGAAATCACGTGGGCCCCACCCGGAAATCACGTGGGCCCCACCCGGAAATCACGTTGGCCCCACGGGGAAATCACGTGGGCCCCACCCGGAAATCACGTGGGCCCCACCCGGAAATCACGTGGGCCCCACCCGGAAATCACGTGGGCCCCACCCGGAAATCACGTGGGCCCCACGGGGAAATCACGTGGGCCCCACGGGGAAATCACGTGGGCCCCACCCGGAAATCACGTGGGCCCCACCCGGAAATCACGTGGGCCCCACCCGGAAATCACGTGGGCCCCACCCGGAAATCACGTGGGCCCCACCCGGAAATCACGTGGGCCCCACCCGGAAATCACGTGGGCCCCACCCGGAAATCACGTGGGCCCCACCCGGAAATCACGTGGGCCCCACCCGGAAATCACGTGGAACCCACCCGGAAATCACGTGGGCCCCACCCGGAAATCACGTGGGCCCCACCCGGAAATCACGTGGGCCCCACCCGGAAATCACGTGGGCCCCACCCGGAAATCACGTGGGCCCCACCCGGAAATCACGTGGGCCCCACCCGGAAATCACGTGGGCCCCACCCGGAAATCACGTGGGCCCCACCCGGAAATCACGTGGGCCACACGCGGAAATCACGTGGGGCCCACCCGGAAATCACGTGGGCCCCACCCGGAAATCACGTGGGCCCCACCCGGAAATCACGTGGGCCCCACCCGGAAATCACGTGGGCCCCACCCGGAAAACACGTGGGCCCCACGGGGAAATCATGTGGGCCCCACCCGGAAATCACGTGGGCCCCACCCGGAAATCACGTGGGCCCCACCCGGAAATCACGTGGGCCCCACCCGGAAATCACGTGGGCCCCACCCGGAAATCACGTGGGCCCCACCCGGAAATCACGTGGGCCCCACCCGGAAATCACGTGGGCCCCACCCGGAAATCACGTGGGCCCCACCCGGAAATCACGTGGGCCCCACGGGGAAATCACGTGGGCCCCACCCGGAAATCACGTGGGCCCCACCCGGAAATCACGTGGGCCCCACCCGGAAATCACGTGGGCCCCACCCGGAAATCACGTGGGCCCCACGGGGAAATCACGTGGGCCCCACGGGGAAATCACGTGGGCCCCACGGGGAAATCACGTGGGCCCCACCCGGAAATCACGTGGGCCCCACCCGGAAATCACGTGGGCCCCACCCGGAAATCACGTGGGCCCCACCCGGAAATCACGTGGGCCCCACCCGGAAATCACGTGGGCCCCACCCGGAAATCACGTGGAACCCACCCGGAAATCACGTGGGCCCCACCCGGAAATCACGTGGGCCCCACCCGGAAATCACGTGGGCCCCACCCGGAAATCACGTGGGCCCCACGGGGAAATCACGTGGGCCCCACCCGGAAATCACGTGGGCCCCACCCGGAAATCACGTGGGCCCCACCCGGAAATCACGTGGGCCCCACCCGGAAATCACGTGGGCCACACCCGGAAATCACGTGGGGCCCACCCGGAAATCACGTGGGCCCCACGGGGAAATTACGTGGGCCCCACCCGGAAATCACGTGGGCCCCACCCGGAAATCACGTGGGCCCCACCCGGAAAACACGTGGGCCCCACGGGGAAATCATGTGGGCCCCACCCGGAAATCACGTGGGCCCCACCCGGAAATCACGTGGGCCCCACCCGGAAATCACGTGGGCCCCACCCGGAAATCACGTGGGCCCCACCCGGAAATCACGTGGGCCCCACCCGGAAATCACGGGGGCCCCACCCGGTAATCACGTGGGGCCCACCCGGAAATCACGTGGGCCCCACGGGGAAATCACGTGGGCCCCACCCGGAAATCACGTGGGCCCCAGGGGGAAATCACGTGGGCCCAACGGGGAAATCACGTGGGCCCCACGGGGAAATCACGTGGGCCCCACCCTGAAATCACGTGGGCCCCACCCGGAAATCACGTGGGCCCCACGGGGAAATCACGTGGGCCCCACGGGGAAATCACGTGGGCCCCACCCGGAAATCACGTGGGCCCCACCCGGAAATCACGTGGGCCCCACGGGGAAATTACGTGGGCCCCACGGGGAAATCACGTGGTCCCCACCCGGAAATCACGTGGGCCCCAGCCGGAAATCACGTGGGCCCCACGGGGAAATCACGTGGGCCCCACCCGGAAATCACGTGGGCCCCACCCGGAAATCACGTGGGCCCCACCCGGAAATCACGTGGGGCCCACCCGGAAATCACGTGGGCCCCACCCGGAAATCACGTGGGCCCCACCCGGAAATCACGTGGGCCCCACACGGAAATCACGTGGGGCCCACCCGGAAATCACGTGGGCCCCACCCGGAAATCACGTGGGCCCCACCCGGAAATCACGTGGGCCCCACCCGGAAATCACGTGGTCCCCACCCGGAAATCAGGTGGGCCCCACCCGGAAATCACGTGGGCCCCACGGGGAAATCACGTGGGCCCCAGGGGGAAATCACGTGGGCCCCACGCGGAAATCACGTGGGCCCCACCCGGAAATCACGTGGGCCCCACCCGGAAATCACGTGGGCCCCACCCGGAAATCACGTGGGCCCCACCCGGAAATCACGTGGGCCCCACCCGGAAATCACGTGGGGCCAACCCGGAAATCACGTGGGCCCCACCCGGAAATCACGTGGGCCCCACCCGTAAATCACGTGGGCCCCACCCGGAAATCACGTGGGCCCCACCCGGAAATCACGTGGGCCCCACGGGGAAATCACGTTGGCCCCACGGGGAAATCACGTGGGCCCCACCCGGAAATCACGTGGGCCCCACCCGGAAATCACGTGGGCCCCACCTGGAAATCACGTGGGCCCCACGGGGAAATCACGTGGGCCCCACCCGGAAATCACGTGGGCCCCACCCGGAAATCACGTGGGCCCCACCCGGAAATCACGTGGGCCCCACCCGGAAATCACGTGGGCCCCACCCGGAAATCACGTGGGCCCCACGGGGAAATCACGTGGGCCCCACCCGGAAATCACGTGGGCCCCACCCGGAAATCACGTGGGCCCCACCCGGAAATCACGTGGGCCCCAACCGGAAATCACGTGGGCCCCACCCGGAAATCACGTGGGCCCCACCCGGAAATCACGTGGGCCCCACCCGGAAATCACGTGGGCCCCACGGGGAAATCACGTGGGCCTCACGGGGAAATCACGTGGGCCCCACCCGGAAATCACGTGGGCCCCACGGGGAAATCACGTGGGCCCCACCCGGAAATCACGTGGGCCCCACCCGGAAATCACGTGGGCCCCACCCGGAAATCACGTGGGCCCCACCCGGAAATCACGTGGGCCCCACCCGGAAATCACGTGGGCCCCACCCGGAAATCACGTGGGCCCCACTCGGAAATCACGTGGGCCCCACCCGGAAATCACGTGGGCCCCACCGGGAAATCACGTGGGCCCCACGGGGAAATCACGTGGGCCCCACCCGGAAATCACGTGGGCCCCACCCGGAAATCACGTGGGCCCCACCCGGAAATCACGTGGGCCCCACCCGGAAATCACGTGGGCCCCACCCGGAAATCACGTGGGGCCAACCCGGAAATCACGTGGGCCCCACCCGGAAATCACATGGGCCCCACCCGGAAATCACGTGGGCCCCACCCGGAAATCACGTGGGCCCCACCCGGAAATCACGTGGGCCCCACGGGGAAATCACGTTGGCCCCACGGGGAAATCACGTGGGCCCCACCCGGAAATCACGTGGGCCCCACCCGGAAATCACGTGGGCCCCACCCGGAAATCACGTGGGCCCCACGGGGAAATCACGTGGGCCCCACCCGGAAATCACGTGGGCCCCACCCGGAAATCACGTGGGCCCCACCCGGAAATCACGTGGGCCCCACCCGGAAATCACGAGGGCCCCACCCGGAAATCACGTGGGCCCCACCCGGAAATCACGTGGGCCCCACCCGGAAATCACGTGGGCCCCACCCGGAAATCACGTGGAACCCACCCGGAAATCACGTGGGCCACACCCGGAAATCACGTGGGCCCCACCCGGAAATCACGTGGGCCCCACGGGGAAATCACGTGGGCCCCACCCGGAAATCACGTGGGCCCCACCCGGAAATCACGTGGGCCCCACCCGGAAAACACGTGGGCCCCACGGGGAAATCATGTGGGCCCCACCCGGAAATCACGTGGGCCCCACCCGGAAATCCCGTGGGCCCCACCCGGAAATCACGTGGGCCCCACCCGGAAATCACGTGGGCCCCACCCGGAAATCACGTGGGCCCCACCCGGAAATCACGTGGGCCCCACCCGGTAATCACGTGGGGCCCACCCGGAAATCACGTGGGCCCCACGGGGAAATCACGTGGGCCCCACCCGGAAATCACGTGGGCCCCAGGGGGAAATCACGTGGGCCCAACGGGGAACTCACGTGGGCCCCACGGGGAAATCACGTGGGCCCCACCCTGAAATCACGTGGGCCCCACCCGGAAATCACGTGGGCCCCACGGGGAAATCACGTGGGCCCCACGGGGAAATCACGTGGGCCCCACCCGGAAATCACGTGGGCCCCACCCGGAAATCACGTGGGCCCCACGGGGAAATTACGTGGGCCCCACGGGGAAATCACGTGGTCCCCACCCGGAAATCACGTGGGCCCCAGCCGGAAATCACGTGGGCCCCACGGGGAAATCACGTGGGCCCCACCCGGAAATCACGTGGGCCCCACCCGGAAATCACGTGGGCCCCACCCGGAAATCACGTGGGCCCCACCCGGAAATCACGTGGGCCCCACCCGGAAATCACGTGGGGCCCACCCGGAAATCACGTGGGCCCCACCCGGAAATCACGTGGGCCCCACCCGGAAATCACGTGGGCCCCACCCGGAAATCACGTGGGGCCCACCCGGAAATCACGTGGGCCCCACCCGGAAATCACGTGGGCCCCACCCGGAAATCACGTGGGCCCCACCCGGAAATCACGAGGGCCCCACCCGGAAATCACGTGGGCCCCACGGGGAAATCACGTGGGCCCCACGGGGAAATCACGTGGGCCCCACGCGGAAATCACGTGGGCCCCACCCGGAAATCACGTGGGCCCCACCCGTAAATCACGTGGGCCCCACCCGGAAATCACGTGGGCCCCACCCGGAAATCACGTGGGCCCCACCCGGAAATCACGTGGGGCCAACCCGGAAATCACGTGGGCCCCACCCGGAAATCACGTGGGCCCCACCCGGAAATCACGTGGGCCCCACCCGGAAATCACGTGGGCCCCACCCGGAAATCACGTGGGCCCCACCCGGAAATCACGTGGGCCCCACGGGGAAATCACGTGGGCCCCACGGGGAAATCACGTGGGCCCCACGGGGAAATCACGTGGGCCCCACCCGGAAATCACGTGGGCCCCACCCGGAAATCACGTGGGCCCCACCCGGAAATCACGTGGGCCCCACCCGGAAATCACGTGGGCCCCACCCGGAAATCACGTGGGCCCCACCCGAAAATCACGTGGGCCCCACCCGGAAATCACGTGGGCCCCACCCGGAAATCACGTGGGCCCCACCCGGAAATCACGTGGAACCCACCCGGAAATCACGTGGGCCCCACCCGGAAATCACGTGGGCCCCACCCGGAAATCACGTGGGCCCCACCCGGAAATCACGTGGGCCCCACCCGGAAATCACGTGGGCCCCACCCGGAAATCACGTGGGCCCCACCCGGAAATCACGTGGGCCACACCCGGAAATCACGTGGGGCCCACCCGGAAATCACGTGGGCCCCACGGGGAAATCACGTGGGCCCCACCCGGAAATCACGTGGGCCCCACCCGGAAATCACGTGGGCCCCACCCGGAAAACACGTGGGCCCCACGGGGAAATCATGTGGGCCCCACCCGGAAATCACGTGGGCCCCACCCGGAAATCACGTGGGCCCCACCCGGAAATCACGTGGGCCCCACCCGGAAATCACGTGGGCCCCACCCGGAAATCACGTGGGCCCCACCCGGAAATCACGTGGGCCCCACCCGGTAATCACGTGGGGCCCACCCGGAAATCACGTGGGCCCCACGGGGAAATCACGTGGGCCCCACCCGGAAATCACGTGGGCCCCAGGGGGAAATCACGTGGGCCCAACGGGGACATCACGTGGGCCCCACGGGGAAATCACGTGGGCCCCACCCTGAAATCACGTGGGCCCCACCCGGAAATCACGTGGGCCCCACGGGGAAATCACGTGGGCCCCACGGGGAAATCACGTGGGCCCCACCCGGAAATCACGTGGGCCCCACCCGGAAATCACGTGGGCCCCACGGGGAAATTACGTGGGCCCCACGGGGAAATCACGTGGTCCCCACCCGGAAATCACGTGGGCCCCAGCCGGAAATCACGTGGGCCCCACGGGGAAATCACGTGGGCCCCACCCGGAAATCACGTGGGCCCCACCCGGAAATCACGTGGGCCCCACCCGGAAATCACGTGGGCCCCACCCGGAAATCACGTGGGGCCCACCCGGAAATCACGTGGGCCCCACCCGGAAATCACGTGGGCCCCACCCGAAAATCACGTGGGCCCCACACGGAAATCACGTGGGGCCCACCCGGAAATCACGTGGGCCCCACCCGGAAATCACGTGGGCCCCACCCGGAAATCACGTGGGCCCCACCCGGAAATCACGTGGGCCCCACCCGGAAATCACGTGGGCCCCACGGGGAAATCACGTGGGCCCCACGGGGAAATCACGTGGGCCCCACGCGGAAATCACGTGGGCCCCACCCGGAAATCACGTGGGCCCCACCCGGAAATCACGTGGGCCCCACCCGGAAATCACGTGGGCCCCACCCGGAAATCACGTGGGCCCCACCCGGAAATCACGTGGGGCCAACCCGGAAATCACGTGGGCCCCACCCGGAAATCACGTGGGCCCCACCCGTAAATCACGTGGGCCCCACCCGGAAATCACGTGGGCCCCACCCGGAAATCACGTGGGCCCCACGGGGAAATCACGTTGGCCCCACGGGGAAATCACGTGGGCCCCACCCGGAAATCACGTGGGCCCCACCCGGAAATCACGTGGGCCCCACCCGGAAATCACGTGGGCCCCACGGGGAAATCACGTGGGCCCCACCCGGAAATCACGTGGGCCCCACCCGGAAATCACGTGGGCCCCACCCGGAAATCACGTGGGCCCCACCCGGAAATCACGTGGGCCCCACCCGGAAATCACGTGGGCCCCACGGGGAAATCACGTGGGCCCCACCCGGAAATCACGTGGGCCCCACCCGGAAATCACGTGGGCCCCACCCGGAAATCACGTGGGCCCCAACCGGAAATCACGTGGGCCCCACCCGGAAATCACGTGGGCCCCACGGGGAAATCACGTGGGCCCCACCCGGAAATCACGTGGGCCCCACGGGGAAATCACGTGGGCCTCACGGGGAAATCACGTGGGCCCCACCCGGAAATCACGTGGGCCCCACGGGGAAATCACGTGGGCCCCACCCGGAAATCACGTGGGCCCCACCCGGAAATCACGTGGGCCCCACCCGGAAATCACGTGGGCCCCACCCGGAAATCACGTGGGCCCCACCCGGAAATCACGTGGGCCCCACCCGGAAATCACGTGGGCCCCACCCGGAAATCACGTGGGCCCCACCCGGAAATCACGTGGGCCCCACCGGGAAATCACGTGGGCCCCACGGGGAAATCACGTGGGCCCCACCCGGAAATCACGTGGGCCCCACCCGGAAATCACGTGGGCCCCACCCGGAAATCACGTGGGCCCCACCCGGAAATCACGTGGGCCCCACCCGGAAATCACGTGGGGCCAACCCGGAAATCACGTGGGCCCCACCCGGAAATCACATGGGCCCCACCCGGAAATCACGTGGGCCCCACCCGGAAATCACGTGGGCCCCACCCGGAAATCACGTGGGCCCCACGGGGAAATCACGTTGGCCCCACGGGGAAATCACGTGGGCCCCACCCGGAAATCACGTGGGCCCCACCCGGAAATCACGTGGGCCCCACCCGGAAATCACGTGGGCCCCACGGGGAAATCACGTGGGCCCCACCCGGAAATCACGTGGGCCCCACCCGGAAATCACGTGGGCCCCACCCGGAAATCACGTGGGCCCCACCCGGAAATCACGTGGGCCCCACCCGGAAATCACGTGGGCCCCACCCGGAAATCACGTGGGCCCCACCCGGAAATCACGTGGGCCCCACCCGGAAATCTCGTGGGCCCCACGGGGAAATCACGTGGGCCCCACGGGGAAATCACGTGGGCCCCACCCGGAAATCACGTGGGCCCCACCCGGAAATCACGTGGGCCCCACCCGGAAATCACGTGGGCCCCACCCGGAAATCACGTGGGCCCCACCCGAAAATCACGTGGGCCCCACCCGGAAATCACGTGGGCCCCACCCGGAAATCACGTGGGCCCCACCCGGAAATCACGTGGAACCCACCCGGAAATCACGTGGGCCCCACCCGGAAATCACGTGGGCCCCACCCGGAAATCACGTGGGCCCCACCCGGAAATCACGTGGGCCCCACCCGGAAATCACGTGGGCCCCACCCGGAAATCACGTGGGCCCCACCCGGAAATCACGTGGGCCACACCCGGAAATCACGTGGGGCCCACCCGGAAATCACGTGGGCCCCACGGGGAAATCACGTGGGCCCCACCCGGAAATCACGTGGGCCCCACCCGGAAATCACGTGGGCCCCACCCGGAAATCACGTGGGCCCCACCCGGAAAACACGTGGGCCCCACGGGGAAATCATGTGGGCCCCACCCGGAAATCACGTGGGCCCCACCCGGAAATCACGTGGGCCCCACCCGGAAATCACGTGGGCCCCACCCGGAAATCACGTGGGCACCACCCGGAAATCACGTGGGCCCCACCCGGAAATCACGTGGGCCCCACCCGGTAATCACGTGGGGCCCACCCGGAAATCACGTGGGCCCCACGGGGAAATCACGTGGGCCCCACCCGGAAATCACGTGGGCCCCAGGGGGAAATCACGTGGGCCCAACGGGGAAATCACGTGGGCCCCACGGGGAAATCACGTGGGCCCCACCCTGAAATCACGTGAGCCCCACCCGGAAATCACGTGGGCCCCACGGGGAAATCACGTGGGCCCCACGGGGAAATCACGTGGGCCCCACCCGGAAATCACGTGGGCCCCACCCGGAAATCACGTGGGCCCCACGGGGAAATTACGTGGGCCCCACGGGGAAATCACGTGGTCCCCACCCGGAAATCACGTGGGCCCCAGCCGGAAATCACGTGGGCCCCACGGGGAAATCACGTGGGCCCCACCCGGAAATCACGTGGGCCCCACCCGGAAATCACGTGGGCCCCACCCGGAAATCACGTGGGCCCCACCCGGAAATCACGTGGGCCCCACCCGGAAATCACGTGGGGCCCACCCGGAAATCACGTGGGCCCCACCCGGAAATCACGTGGGCCCCACCCGGAAATCACGTGGGCCCCACACGGAAATCACGTGGGGCCCACCCGGAAATCACGTGGGCCCCACCCGGAAATCACGTGGGCCCCACCCGGAAATCACGTGGGCCCCACCCGGAAATCACGTGGGCCCCACGGGGAAATCACGTGGGCCCCACGGGGAAATCACGTGGGCCCCACGCGGAAATCACGTGGGCCCCACCCGGAAATCACGTGGGCCCCACCCGGAAATCACGTGGGCCCCACCCGGAAATCACGTGGGCCCCACCCGGAAATCACGTGGGCCCCACCCGGAAATCACGTGGGGCCAACCCGGAAATCACGTGGGCCCCACCCGGAAATCACGTGGGCCCCACCCGGAAATCACGTGGGCCCCACCCGGAAATCACGTGGGCCCCACCCGGAAATCACGTGGGCCCCACCCGGAAATCACGTGGGCCCCACGGGGAAATCACGTGGGCCCCACGGGGAAATCACGTGGGCCCCACCCGGAAATCACGTGGGCCCCACCCGGAAATCACGTGGGCCCCACCCGGAAATCACGTGGGCCCCACCCGGAAATCACGTGGGCCCCACCCGGAAATCACGTGGGCCCCACCCGAAAATCACGTGGGCCCCACCCGGAAATCACGTGGGCCCCACCCGGAAATCACGTGGGCCCCACCCGGAAATCACGTGGGCCCCACGGGGAAATCACGTGGGCCCCACCCGGAAATCACGTGGGCCCCACCCGGAAATCACGTGGGCCCCACCCGGAAATCACGTGGGCCCCACCCGGAAATCACGTGGGCCCCACCCGGAAATCACGTGGGCCCCACGGGGAAATCACGTGGGCCCCACCCGGAAATCACGTGGGCCCCACCCGGAAATCACGTGGGCCCCACCCGGAAATCACGTGGGCCCCACCCGGAAATCACGTGGGCCCCACCCGGAAATCACGTGGGGCCCACCCGGAAATCACGTGGGCCCCACCCGGAAATCCCGTGGGACCCACCCGGAAATCACGTGGGCCCCACCCGGAAATCACGTGGGCCCCACCCGGAAATCACGTGGGCCCCACCCGGAAATCACGTGGGCCCCACCCGGAAATCACGTGGGCCCCACCCGGACCTCACGTGGGCCCCACCCGGAAATCACGTGGGCCCCACCCGGTAATCACGTGGGGCCCACCCGGAAATCACGTGGGCCCCACGGGGAAATCACGTGGGCCCCACCCGGAAATCACGTGGGCCCCACCCGGAAATTACGTGGGCCCCACGGGGAAATCACGTGGGCCCAACGGGGAAATCACGTGGGCCCCACGGGGAAATCACGTGGGCCCCACCCTGAAATCACGTGGGCCCCACCCGGAAATCACGTGGGCCCCACGGGGAAATCACGTGGGCCCCACGGGGAAATCACGTGGGCCCCACCCGGAAATCACGTGGGCCCCACGGGGAAATTACGTGGGCCCCACGGGGAAATCACGTGGGCCCCACCCGGAAATCACGTGGGCCCCACCCGGAAATCACGTGGGCCCCACGGGGAAATCACGTGGGCCCCACCCGGAAATCACGTGGGCCCCACCCGGAAATCACGTGGGCCCCACCCGGAAATCACGTGGGCCCCACCCGGAAATCACGTGGGCCCCACGGGGAAATCACGTGGGCCCCACCCGGAAATCACGTGGGCCCCACCCGGAAATCACGTGGGCCCCACCCGGAAATCACGTGGGCCCCACCCGGAAATCACGTGGGCCCCACGGGGAAATCACGTGGGCCCCACCCGGAAATCACGTGGACCCCACCCGGAAATCACGTGGGCCACAGCCGGAAATCACGTGGGCCCCAACCGGAAATCACGTGGGCCCCACCCGGAAATCACGTGGGCCCCACCCGGAAATCACGTGGGCCCCACCCGGAAATCACGTGGGCCCCACGGGGAAATCACGTGGGCCTCACGGGGAAATCACGTGGGCCCCACCCGGAAATCACGTGGGCCCCACGGGGAAATCACGTGGGCCCCACCCGGAAATCACGTGGGCCCCACCCGGAAATCACGTGGGCCCCACCCGGAAATCACGTGGGCCCCACCCGGAAATCACGTGGGCCCCACCCGGAAATCACGTGGGCCCCACCCGGAAATCACGTGGGCCCCACCCGGAAATCACGTGGGCCCCACCCGGAAATCACGTGGGCCCCACCGGGAAATCACGTGGGCCCCACGGGGAAATCACGTGGGCCCCACCCGGAAATCACGTGGGCCCCACCCGGAAATCACGTGGGCCCCACCCGGAAATCACGTGGGCCCCACCCGGAAATCACGTGGGCCCCACCCGGAAATCACGTGGGGCCAACCCGGAAATCACGTGGGCCCCACCCGGAAATCACATGGGCCCCACCCGGAAATCACGTGGGCCCCACCCGGAAATCACGTGGGCCCCACCCGGAAATCACGTGGGCCCCACGGGGAAATCACGTTGGCCCCACGGGGAAATCACGTGGGCCCCACCCGGAAATCACGTGGGCCCCACCCGGAAATCACGTGGGCCCCACCCGGAAATCACGTGGGCCCCACGGGGAAATCACGTGGGCCCCACGGGGAAATCACGTGGGCCCCACCCGGAAATCACGTGGGCCCCACCCGGAAATCACGTGGGCCCCACCCGGAAATCACGTGGGCCCCACCCGGAAATCACGTTGGCCCCACGGGGAAATCACGTGGGCCCCACCCGGAAATCACGTGGGCCCCACCCGGAAATCACGTGGGCCCCACCCGGAAATCACGTGGGCCCCACCCGGAAATCACGTGGGCCCCACGGGGAAATCACGTGGGCCCCACCCGGAAATCACGTGGGCCCCACCCGGAAATCACGTGGGCCCCACCCGGAAATCACGTGGGCCCCACCCGGAAATCACGTGGGCCCCACCCGGAAATCACGTGGGCCCCACCCGGAAATCACGTGGGCCCCACCCGGAAATCACGTGGGCCCCACCCGGAAATCACGTGGGCCCCACCCGGAAATCACGTGGAACCCACCCGGAAATCACGTGGGCCCCACCCGGAAATCACGTGGGCCCCACCCGGAAATCACGTGGGCCCCACCCGGAAATCACGTGGGCCCCACCCGGAAATCACGTGGGCCCCACCCGGAAATCACGTGGGCCCCACCCGGAAATCACGTGGGCCCCACCCGGAAATCACGTGGGCCACACCCGGAAATCACGTGGGGCCCACCCGGAAATCACGTGGGCCCCACCCGGAAATCACGTGGGCCCCACCCGGAAATCACGTGGGCCCCACCCGGAAATCACGTGGGCCCCACCCGGAAAACACGTGGGCCCCACGGGGAAATCATGTGGGCCCCACCCGGAAATCACGTGGGCCCCACCCGGAAATCACGTGGGCCCCACCCGGAAATCACGTGGGCCCCACCCGGAAATCACGTGGGCCCCACCCGGAAATCACGTGGGCCCCACCCGGAAATCACGTGGGCCCCACCCGGAAATCACGTGGGCCCCACCCGGAAATCACGTGGGCCCCACCCGGAAATCACGTGGGCCCCACGGGGAAATCACGTGGGCCCCACCCGGAAATCACGTGGGCCCCACCCGGAAATCACGTGGGCCCCACCCGGAAATCACGTGGGCCCCACCCGGAAATCACGTGGGCCCCACGGGGAAATCACGTGGGCCCCACGGGGAAATCACGTGGGCCCCACCCGGAAATCACGTGGGCCCCACCCGGAAATCACGTGGGCCCCACCCGGAAATCACGTGGGCCCCACCCGGAAATCACGTGGGCCCCACCCGGAAATCACGTGGGCCCCACCCGGAAATCACGTGGGCCCCACCCGGAAATCACGTGGAACCCACCCGGAAATCACGTGGGCCCCACCCGGAAATCACGTGGGCCCCACCCGGAAATCACGTGGGCCCCACCCGGAAATCACGTGGGCCCCACGGGGAAATCACGTGGGCCCCACCCGGAAATCACGTGGGCCCCACCCGGAAATCACGTGGGCCCCACCCGGAAATCACGTGGGCCCCACCCGGAAATCACGTGGGCCACACCCGGAAATCACGTGGGGCCCACCCGGAAATCACGTGGGCCCCACGGGGAAATCACGTGGGCCCCACCCGGAAATCACGTGGGCCCCACCCGGAAATCACGTGGGCCCCACCCGGAAAACACGTGGGCCCCACGGGGAAATCATGTGGGCCCCACCCGGAAATCACGTGGGCCCCACCCGGAAATCACGTGGGCCCCACCCGGAAATCACGTGGGCCCCACCCGGAAATCACGTGGGCCCCACCCGGAAATCACGTGGGCCCCACCCGGAAATCACGTGGGCCCCACCCGGTAATCACGTGGGGCCCACCCGGAAATCACGTGGGCCCCACGGGGAAATCACGTGGGCCCCACCCGGAAATCACGTGGGCCCCAGGGGGAAATCACGTGGGCCCAACGGGGAAATCACCTGGGCCCCACGGGGAAATCACGTGGGCCCCACCCTGAAATCACGTGGGCCCCACCCGGAAATCACGTGGGCCCCACGGGGAAATCACGTGGGCCCCACGGGGAAATCACGTGGGCCCCACCCGGAAATCACGTGGGCCCCACCCGGAAATCACGTGGGCCCCACGGGGAAATTACGTGGGCCCCACGGGGAAATCACGTGGTCCCCACCCGGAAATCACGTGGGCCCCAGCCGGAAATCACGTGGGCCCCACGGGGAAATCACGTGGGCCCCACCCGGAAATCACGTGGGCCCCACCCGGAAATCACGTGGGCCCCACCCGGAAATCACGTGGGGCCCACCCGGAAATCACGTGGGCCCCACCCGGAAATCACGTGGGCCCCACCCGGAAATCACGTGGGCCCCACACGGAAATCACGTGGGGCCCACCCGGAAATCACGTGGGCCCCACCCGGAAATCACGTGGGCCCCACCCGGAAATCACGTGGGCCCCACCCGGAAATCACGTGGGCCCCACCCGGAAATCACGTGGGCCCCACCCGGAAATCACGTGGGCCCCACGGGGAAATCACGTGGGCCCCACGGGGAAATCACGTGGGCCCCACGCGGAAATCACGTGGGCCCCACCCGGAAATCACGTGGGCCCCACCCGGCAATCACGTGGGCCCCACCCGGAAATCACGTGGGCCCCACCCGGAAATCACGTGGGCCCCACCCGGACATCACGTGGGCCCAACCCGGAAATCACGTGGGCCCCACCCGGAAATCACGTGGGCCCCACCCGTAAATCACGTGGGCCCCACCCGGAAATCACGTGGGCCCCACCCGGAAATCACGTGGGCCCCACGGGGAAATCACGTTGGCCCCACGCGGATATCACGTGGGCCCCACCCGGAAATCACGTGGGCCCCACCCGGAAATCACGTGGGCCCCACCTGGAAATCACGTGGGCCCCACGGGGAAATCACGTGGGCCCCACCCGGAAATCACGTGGGCCCCACCCGGAAATCACGTGGGCCCCACCCGGAAATCACGTGGGCCCCACCCGGAAATCACGTGGGCCCCACCCGGAAATCACGTGGGCCCCACGGGGAAATCACGTGGGCCCCACCCGGAAATCACGTGGGCCCCACCCGGAAATCACGTGGGCCCCACCCGGAAATCACGTGGGCCCCAACCGGAAATCACGTGGGCCCCACCCGGAAATCACGTGGGCCCCACCCGGAAATCACGTGGGCCCCACCCGGAAATCACGTGGGCCCCACGGGGAAATCACGTGGGCCTCACGGGGAAATCACGTGGGCCCCACCCGGAAATCACGTGGGCCCCACGGGGAAATCACGTGGGCCCCACCCGGAAATCACGTGGGCCCCACCCGGAAATCACGTGGGCCCCACCCGGAAATCACGTGGGCCCCACCCGGAAATCACGTGGGCCCCACCCGGAAATCACGTGGGCCCCACCCGGAAATCACGTGGGCCCCACTCGGAAATCACGTGGGCCCCACCCGGAAATCACGTGGGCCCCACCGGGAAATCACGTGGGCCCCACGGGGAAATCACGTGGGCCCCACCCGGAAATCACGAGGGCCCCACCCGGAAATCACGTGGGCCCCACCCGGAAATCACGTGGGCCCCACCCGGAAATCACGTGGGCCCCACCCGGAAATCACGTGGGGCCAACCCGGAAATCACGTGGGCCCCACCCGGAAATCACATGGGCCCCACCCGGAAATCACGTGGGCCCCACCCGGAAATCACGTGGGCCCCACCCGGAAATCACGTGGGCCCCACGGGGAAATCACGTTGGCCCCACGGGGAAATCACGTGGGCCCCACCCGGAAATCACGTGGGCCCCACCCGGAAATCACGTGGGCCCCACCCGGAAATCACGTGGGCCCCACGGGGAAATCACGTGGGCCCCACCCGGAAATCACGTGGGCCCCACCCGGAAATCACGTGGGCCCCACCCGGAAATCACGTGGGCCCCACCCGGAAATCACGTGGGCCCCACGGGGAAATCACGTGGGCCCCACCCGGAAATCACGTGGGCCCCACCCGGAAATCACGTGGGCCCCACCCGGAAATCACGTGGGCCACACCCGGAAATCACGTGGGCCCCACCCGGAAATCACGTGGGCCCCACGGGGAAATCACGTGGGCCCCACCCGGAAATCACGTGGGCCCCACCCGGAAATCACGTGGGCCCCACCCGGAAAACACGTGGGCCCCACGGGGAAATCATGTGGGCCCCACCCGGAAATCACGTGGGCCCCACCCGGAAATCCCGTGGGCCCCACCCGGAAATCACGTGGGCCCCACCCGGAAATCACGTGGGCCCCACCCGGAAATCCCGTGGGCCCCACCCGGAAATCACGTGGGCCCCACCCGGAAATCACGTGGGCCCCACCCGGAAATCACGTGGGCCCCACCCGGAAATCACGTGGGCCCCACCCGGAAATCACGTGGGCCCCACCCGGAAATCACGTGGGGCCAACCCGGAAATCACGTGGGCCCCACCCGGAAATCACATGGGCCCCACCCGGAAATCACGTGGGCCCCACCCGGAAATCACGTGGGCCCCACCCGGAAATCACGTGGGCCCCACGGGGAAATCACGTTGGCCCCACGGGGAAATCACGTGGGCCCCACCCGGAAATCACGTGGGCCCCACCCGGAAATCACGTGGGCCCCACCCGGAAATCACGTGGGCCCCACGGGGAAATCACGTGGGCCCCACGGGGAAATCACGTGGGCCCCACCCGGAAATCACGTGGGCCCCACCCGGAAATCACGTGGGCCCCACCCGGAAATCACGTGGGCCCCACCCGGAAATCACGTTGGCCCCACGGGGAAATCACGTGGGCCCCACCCGGAAATCACGTGGGCCCCACCCGGAAATCACGTGGGCCCCACCCGGAAATCACGTGGGCCCCACCCGGAAATCACGTGGGCCCCACGGGGAAATCACGTGGGCCCCACGGGGAAATCACGTGGGCCCCACCCGGAAATCACGTGGGCCCCACCCGGAAATCACGTGGGCCCCACCCGGAAATCACGTGGGCCCCACCCGGAAATCACGTGGGCCCCACCCGGAAATCACGTGGGCCCCACCCGGAAATCACGTGGGCCCCACCCGGAAATCACGTGGGCCCCACCCGGAAATCACGTGGAACCCACCCGGAAATCACGTGGGCCCCACCCGGAAATCACGTGGGCCCCACCCGGAAATCACGTGGGCCCCACCCGGAAATCACGTGGGCCCCACCCGGAAATCACGTTGGCCCCACCCGGAAATCACGTGGGCCCCACCCGGAAATCACGTGGGCCCCACCCGGAAATCACGTGGGCCCCACCCGGAAATCACGTGGGCCACACCCGGAAATCACGTGGGGCCCACCCGGAAATCACGTGGGCCCCACCCGGAAATCACGTGGGCCCCACCCGGAAATCACGTGGGCCCCACCCGGAAATCACGTGGGCCCCACCCGGAAAACACGTGGGCCCCACGGGGAAATCATGTGGGCCCCACCCGGAAATCACGTGGGCCCCACCCGGAAATCACGTGGGCCCCACCCGGAAATCACGTGGGCCCCACCCGGAAATCACGTGGGCCCCACCCGGAAATCACGTGGGCCCCACCCGGAAATCACGTGGGCCCCACCCGGAAATCACGTGGGCCCCACCCGGAAATCACGTGGGCCCCACCCGGAAATCACGTGGGCCCCACGGGGAAATCACGTGGGCCCCACCCGGAAATCACGTGGGCCCCACCCGGAAATCACGTGGGCCCCACCCGGAAATCACGTGGGCCCCACCCGGAAATCACGTGGGCCCCACGGGGAAATCACGTGGGCCCCACGGGGAAATCACGTGGGCCCCACGGGGAAATCACGTGGGCCCCACCCGGAAATCACGTGGGCCCCACCCGGAAATCACGTGGGCCCCACCCGGAAATCACGTGGGCCCCACCCGGAAATCACGTGGGCCCCACCCGGAAATCACGTGGGCCCCACCCGGAAATCACGTGGAACCCACCCGGAAATCACGTGGGCCCCACCCGGAAATCACGTGGGCCCCACCCGGAAATCACGTGGGCCCCACCCGGAAATCACGTGGGCCCCACGGGGAAATCACGTGGGCCCCACCCGGAAATCACGTGGGCCCCACCCGGAAATCACGTGGGCCCCACCCGGAAATCACGTGGGCCCCACCCGGAAATCACGTGGGCCCACCCGGAAATCACGTGGGGCCCACCCGGAAATCACGTGGGCCCCACGGGGAAATCACGTGGGCCCCACCCGGAAATCACGTGGGCCCCACCCGGAAATCACGTGGGCCCCACCCGGAAAACACGTGGGCCCCACGGGGAAATCATGTGGGCCCCACCCGGAAATCACGTGGGCCCCACCCGGAAATCACGTGGGCCCCACCCGGAAATCACGTGGGCCCCACCCGGAAATCACGTGGGCCCCACCCGGAAATCACGTGGGCCCCACCCGGAAATCACGTGGGCCCCACCCGGTAATCACGTGGGGCCCACCCGGAAATCACGTGGGCCCCACGGGGAAATCACGTGGGCCCCACCCGGAAATCACGTGGGCCCCAGGGGGAAATCACGTGGGCCCAACGGGGAAATGACGTGGGCCCCACGGGGAAATCACGTGGGCCCCACCCTGAAATCACGTGGGCCCCACCCGGAAATCACGTGGGCCCCACGGGGAAATCACGTGGGCCCCACGGGGAAATCACGTGGGCCCCACCCGGAAATCACGTGGGCCCCACCCGGAAATCACGTGGGCCCCACGGGGAAATTACGTGGGCCCCACGGGGAAATCACGTGGTCCCCACCCGGAAATCACGTGGGCCCCAGCCGGAAATCACGTGGGCCCCACGGGGAAATCACGTGGGCCCCACCCGGAAATCACGTGGGCCCCACCCGGAAATCACGTGGGCCCCACCCGGAAATCACGTGGGGCCCACCCGGAAATCACGTGGGCCCCACCCGGAAATCACGTGGGCCCCACCCGGAAATCACGTGGGCCCCACACGGAAATCACGTGGGGCCCACCCGGAAATCACGTGGGCCCCACCCGGAAATCACGTGGGCCCCACCCGGAAATCACGTGGGCCCCACCCGGAAATCACGTGGTCCCCACCCGGAAATCAGGTGGGCCCCACCCGGAAATCACGTGGGCCCCACGGGGAAATCACGTGGGCCCCACGGGGAAATCACGTGGGCCCCACGCGGAAATCACGTGGGCCCCACCCGGAAATCACGTGGGCCCCACCCGGAAATCACGTGGGCCCCCCCCGGAAATCACGTGTGCCCCACCCTGAAATCACGTGGGCCCCACCCGGAAATCACGTGGGGCCAACCCGGAAATCACGTGGGCCCCACCCGGAAATCACGTGGGCCCCACCCGTAAATCACGTGGGCCCCACCCGGAAATCACGTGGGCCCCACCCGGAAATCACGTGGGCCCCACGGGGAAATCACGTTGGCCCCACGGGGAAATCACGTGGGCCCCACCCGGAAATCACGTGGGCCCCACCCGGAAATCACGTGGGCCCCACCTGGAAATCACGTGGGCCCCACGGGGAAATCACGTGGGCCCCACCCGGAAATCACGTGGGCCCCACCCGGAAATCACGTGGGCCCCACCCGGAAATCACGTGGGCCCCACCCGGAAATCACGTGGGCCCCACCCGGAAATCACGTGGGCCCCACGGGGAAATCACGTGGGCCCCACCCGGAAATCACGTGGGCCCCACCCGGAAATCACGTGGGCCCCACCCGGAAATCACGTGGGCCCCAACCGGAAATCACGTGGGCCCCACCCGGAAATCACGTGGGCCCCACCCGGAAATCACGTGGGCCCCACCCGGAAATCACGTGGGCCCCACGGGGAAATCACGTGGGCCTCACGGGGAAATCACGTGGGCCCCACCCGGAAATCACGTGGGCCCCACGGGGAAATCACGTGGGCCCCACCCGGAAATCACGTGGGCCCCACCCGGAAATCACGTGGGCCCCACCCGGAAATCACGTGGGCCCCACCCGGAAATCACGTGGGCCCCACCCGGAAATCACGTGGGCCCCACCCGGAAATCACGTGGGCCCCACTCGGAAATCACGTGGGCCCCACCCGGAAATCACGTGGGCCCCACCGGGAAATCACGTGGGCCCCACGGGGAAATCACGTGGGCCCCACCCGGAAATCACGTGGGCCCCACCCGGAAATCACGTGGGCCCCACCCGGAAATCACGTGGGCCCCACCCGGAAATCACGTGGGCCCCACCCGGAAATCACGTGGGGCCAACCCGGAAATCACGTGGGCCCCACCCGGAAATCACATGGGCCCCACCCGGAAATCACGTGGGCCCCACCCGGAAATCACGTGGGCCCCACCCGGAAATCACGTGGGCCCCACGGGGAAATCACGTTGGCCCCACGGGGAAATCACGTGGGCCCCACCCGGAAATCACGTGGGCCCCACCCGGAAATCACGTGGGCCCCACCCGGAAATCACGTGGGCCCCACGGGGAAATCACGTGGGCCCCACCCGGAAATCACGTGGGCCCCACCCGGAAATCACGTGGGCCCCACCCGGAAATCACGTGGGCCCCACCCGGAAATCACGTGGGCCCCACCCGGAAATCACGTGGGCCCCACCCGGAAATCACGTGGGCCCCACCCGGAAATCACGTGGGCCCCACCCGGAAATCACGTGGAACCCACCCGGAAATCACGTGGGCCACACCCGGAAATCACGTGGGCCCCACCCGGAAATCACGTGGGCCCCACGGGGAAATCACGTGGGCCCCACCCGGAAATCACGTGGGCCCCACCCGGAAATCACGTGGGCCCCACCCGGAAAACACGTGGGCCCCACGGGGAAATCATGTGGGCCCCACCCGGAAATCACGTGGGCCCCACCCGGAAATCCCGTGGGCCCCACCCGGAAATCACGTGGGCCCCACCCGGAAATCACGTGGGCCCCACCCGGAAATCACGTGGGCCCCACCCGGAAATCACGTGGGCCCCACCCGGTAATCACGTGGGGCCCACCCGGAAATCACGTGGGCCCCACGGGGAAATCACGTGGGCCCCACCCGGAAATCACGTGGGCCCCAGGGGGAAATCACGTGGGCCCAACGGGGAAATCACGTGGGCCCCACGGGGAAATCACGTGGGCCCCACCCTGAAATCACGTGGGCCCCACCCGGAAATCACGTGGGCCCCACGGGGAAATCACGTGGGCCCCACGGGGAAATCACGTGGGCCCCACCCGGAAATCACGTGGGCCCCACCCGGAAATCACGTGGGCCCCACGGGGAAATTACGTGGGCCCCACGGGGAAATCACGTGGTCCCCACCCGGAAATCACGTGGGCCCCAGCCGGAAATCACGTGGGCCCCACGGGGAAATCACGTGGGCCCCACCCGGAAATCACGTGGGCCCCACCCGGAAATCACGTGGGCCCCACCCGGAAATCACGTGGGCCCCACCCGGAAATCACGTGGGCCCCACCCGGAAATCACGTGGGGCCCACCCGGAAATCACGTGGGCCCCACCCGGAAATCACGTGGGCCCCACCCGGAAATCACGTGGGCCCCACACGGAAATCACGTGGGGCCCACCCGGAAATCACGTGGGCCCCACCCGGAAATCACGTGGGCCCCACCCGGAAATCACGTGGGCCCCACCCGGAAATCACGTGGGCCCCACCCGGAAATCACGTGGGCCCCACCCGGAAATCACGTGGGCCCCACGGGGAAATCACGTGGGCCCCACGGGGAAATCACGTGGGCCCCACGCGGAAATCACGTGGGCCCCACGCGGAAATCACGTGGGCCCCACCCGGAAATCACGTGGGCCCCACCCGGAAATCACGTGGGCCCCACCCGGAAATCACGTGGGCCCCACCCGGAAATCACGTGGGGCCAACCCGGAAATCACGTGGGCCCCACCCGGAAATCACGTGGGCCCCACCCGGAAATCACGTGGGCCCCACCCGGAAATCACGTGGGCCCCACCCGGAAATCACGTGGGCCCCACCCGGAAATCACGTGGGCCCCACGGGGAAATCACGTGGGCCCCACGGGGAAATCACGTGGGCCCCACGGGGAAATCACGTGGGCCCCACCCGGAAATCACGTGGGCCCCACCCGGAAATCACGTGGGCCCCACCCGGAAATCACGTGGGCCCCACCCGGAAATCACGTGGGCCCCACCCGGAAATCACGTGGGCCCCACCCGAAAATCACGTGGGCCCCACCCGGAAATCACGTGGGCCCCACCCGGAAATCACGTGGGCCCCACCCGGAAATCACGTGGAACCCACCCGGAAATCACGTGGGCCCCACCCGGAAATCACGTGGGCCCCACCCGGAAATCACGTGGGCCCCACCCGGAAATCACGTGGGCCCCACCCGGAAATCACGTGGGCCCCACCCGGAAATCACGTGGGCCCCACCCGGAAATCACGTGGGCCACACCCGGAAATCACGTGGGGCCCACCCGGAAATCACGTGGGCCCCACGGGGAAATCACGTGGGCCCCACCCGGAAATCACGTGGGCCCCACCCGGAAATCACGTGGGCCCCACCCGGAAAACACGTGGGCCCCACGGGGAAATCATGTGGGCCCCACCCGGAAATCACGTGGGCCCCACCCGGAAATCACGTGGGCCCCACCCGGAAATCACGTGGGCCCCACCCGGAAATCACGTGGGCCCCACCCGGAAATCACGTGGGCCCCACCCGGAAATCACGTGGGCCCCACCCGGTAATCACGTGGGGCCCACCCGGAAATCACGTGGGCCCCACGGGGAAATCACGTGGGCCCCACCCGGAAATCACGTGGGCCCCAGGGGGAAATCACGTGGGCCCAACGGGGAAATCACGTGGGCCCCACGGGGAAATCACGTGGGCCCCACCCTGAAATCACGTGGGCCCCACCCGGAAATCACGTGGGCCCCACGGGGAAATCACGTGGGCCCCACGGGGAAATCACGTGGGCCCCACCCGGAAATCACGTGGGCCCCACCCGGAAATCACGTGGGCCCCACGGGGAAATTACGTGGGCCCCACGGGGAAATCACGTGGTCCCCACCCGGAAATCACGTGGGCCCCACACGGAAATCACGTGGGGCCCACCCGGAAATCACGTGGGCCCCACCCGGAAATCACGTGGGCCCCACCCGGAAATCACGTGGGCCCCACCCGGAAATCACGTGGGCCCCACCCGGAAATCACGTGGGCCCCACCCGGAAATCACGTGGGCCCCACGGGGAAATCACGTGGGCCCCACGGGGAAATCACGTGGGCCCCACGCGGAAATCACGTGGGCCCCACCCGGAAATCACGTGGGCCCCACCCGGAAATCACGTGGGCCCCACCCGGAAATCACGTGGGCCCCACCCGGTAATCACGTGGGCCCCACCCGGTAATCACGTGGGGCCAACCCGGAAATCACGTGGGCCCCACCCGGAAATCACGTGGGCCCCACCCGTAAATCACGTGGGCCCCACCCGGAAATCACGTGGGCCCCACCCGGAAATCACGTGGGCCCCACGGGGAAATCACGTTGGCCCCACGGGGAAATCACCTGGGCCCCACCCGGAAATCACGTGGGCCCCACCCGGAAATCACGTGGGCCCCACCCGGAAATCACGTGGGCCCCACGGGGAAATCACGTGGGCCCCACCCGGAAATCACGTGGGCCCCACCCGGAAATCACGTGGGTCCCACCCGGAAATCACGTGGGCCCCACCCGGAAATCACGTGGGCCCCACCCGGAAATCACGTGGGCCCCACGGGGAAATCACGTGGGCCCCACCCGGAAATCACGTGGGCCCCACCCGGAAATCACGTGGGCCCCACCCGGAAATCACGTGGGCCCCACCCGGAAATCACGTGGGCCCCACCCGGAAATCAAGTGGGGCCCACCCGGAAATCACGTGGGCCCCACCCGGAAATCCCGTGGGACCCACCCGGAAATCACGTGGGCCCCACCCGGAAATCACGTGGGCCCCACCCGGACATCACGTGGGCCCCACCCGGAAATCACGTGGGCCACAGCCGGAAATCACGTGGGCCCCACCCGGCAATCACGTGGGCCCCACCCGGAAATCACGTGGGCCCCACCCGGAAATCACGTGGGCCCCACCCGGAAATCACGTGGGCCCCACGGGGAAATCACGTGGGCCTCACGGGGAAATCACGTGGGCCCCACCCGGAAATCACGTGGGCCCCACGGGGAAATCCCATGGGCCCCACCCGGAAATCACGTGGGCCCCACGGGGAAATCACGTGGGCCCCACCCGGAAATCACGTGGGCCCCACGGGGAAATCACGTGGGCCCCACCCGGAAATCACGTGGGCCCCACGGGGAAATCACGTGGGCCCCACCCGGAAATCACGTGGGCCCCACCCGGAAATCACGTGGGCCCCACCCGGAAATCACGTGGGCCCCACCCGGAAATCACGTGGGCCCCACGGGGAAATCACGTGGGCCCCACGGGGAAATCACGTGGGCCCCACCCGGAAATCACGTGGGCCCCACCCGGAAATCACGTGGGCCCCACCCGGAAATCACGTGGGCCCCACCCGAAAATCACGTGGGCCCCACCCGGAAATCACGTGGGCCCCACCCGGAAATCACGTGGGCCCCACCCGGAAATCACGTGGAACCCACCCGGAAATCACGTGGGCCCCACCCGGAAATCACGTGGGCCCCACCCGGAAATCACGTGGGCCCCACCCGGAAATCACGTGGGCCCCACGGGGAAATCACGTGGGCCCCACCCGGAAATCACGTGGGCCCCACCCGGAAATCACGTGGGCCCCACCCGGAAATCACGTGGGCCCCACCCGGAAATCACGTGGGCCACACCCGGAAATCACGTGGGGCCCACCCGGAAATCACGTGGGCCCCACGGGGAAATCACGTGGGCCCCAATCGGAAATCACGTGGGCCCCACCCGGAAATCACGTGGGCCCCACCCGGAAAACACGTGGGCCCCACGGGGAAATCATGTGGGCCCCACCCGGAAATCACGTGGGCCCCACCCGGAAATCACGTGGGCCCCACCCGGAAATCACGTGGGCCCCACCCGGAAATCACGTGGGCCCCACCCGGAAATCATGTGGGCCCCACCCGGAAATCACGTGGGCCCCACCCGGTAATCACGTGGGGCCCACCCGGAAATCACGTGGGCCCCACGGGGAAATCACGTGGGCCCCACCCGGAAATCACGTGGGCCCCACCCGGAAATTACGTGGGCCCCACGGGGAAATCACGTTGGCCCCACGGGGAAATCACGTGGGCCCCACCCGGAAATCACGTGGGCCCCACCCGGAAATCACGTGGGCCCCACCCGGAAATCACGTGGGCCCCACGGGGAAATCACGTGGGCCCCACCCGGAAATCACGTGGGCCCCACCCGGAAATCACGTGGGCCCCACCCGGAAATCACGTGGGCCCCACCCGGAAATCACGTGGGCCCCACCCGGAAATCACGTGGGCCCCACGGGGAAATCACGTGGGCCCCACCCGGAAATCACGTGGGCCCCACCCGGAAATCACGTGGGCCCCACCCGGAAATCACGTGGGCCCCAACCGGAAATCACGTGGGCCCCACCCGGAAATCACGTGGGCCCCACCCGGAAATCACGTGGGCCCCACCCGGAAATCACGTGGGCCCCACGGGGAAATCACGTGGGCCTCACGGGGAAATCACGTGGGCCCCACCCGGAAATCACGTGGGCCCCACGGGGATATCACGTGGGCCCCACCCGGAAATCACGTGGGCCCCACCCGGAAATCACGTGGGCCCCACCCGGAAATCACGTGGGCCCCACCCGGAAATCACGTGGGCCCCACCCGGAAATCACGTGGGCCCCACCCGGAAATCACGTGGGCCCCACCCGGAAATCACGTGGGCCCCACCGGGAAATCACGTGGGCCCCACGGGGAAATCACGTGGGCCCCACCCGGAAATCACGTGGGCCCCACCCGGAAATCACGTGGGCCCCACCCGGAAATCACGTGGGCCCCACCCGGAAATCACGTGGGCCCCACCCGGAAATCACGTGGGGCCAACCCGGAAATCACGTGGGCCCCACCCGGAAATCACGTGGGCCCCACCCGGAAATCACATGGGCCCCACCCGGAAATCACGTGGGCCCCACCCGGAAATCACGTGGGCCCCACGGGGAAATCACGTGGGCCCCACCCGGAAATCACGTGGGCCCCACCCGGAAATCACGTGGGCCCCACCCGGAAATCACGTGGGCCCCACGGGGAAATCACGTGGGCCCCACCCGGAAATCACGTGGGCCCCACCCGGAAATCACGTGGGCCCCACCCGGAAATCACGTGGGCCCCACCCGGAAATCACGTGGGCCCCACCCGGAAATCACGTGGGCCCCACGGGGAAATCACGTGGGCCCCACGGGGAAATCACGTGGGCCCCACCCGGAAATGACGTGGGCCCCACCCGGAAATCACGTGGGCCCCACCCGGAAATCACGTGGGCCCCACGGGGAAATCACGTGGGCCCCACGGGGAAATCACGTGGGCCCCACCCGGAAATCACGTGGGCCCCACCCGGAAATCACGTGGGCCCCACCCAAAAATCACGTGGGCCCCACCCGGAAATCACGTGGGCCCCACCCGGAAATCACGTGGGCCCCACCCGAAAATCACGTGGGCCCCACCCGGAAATCACGTGGGCCCCACACGGAAATCACGTGGGGCCCACCCGGAAATCACGTGGGCCCCACCCGGAAATCACGTGGGCCCCACCCGGAAATCACGTGGGCCCCACCCGGAAATCACGTGGGCCCCACCCGGAAATCACGTGGGCCCCACGGGGAAATCACGTGGGCCCCACGGGGAAATCACGTGGGCCCCACGCGGAAATCACGTGGGCCCCACCCGGAAATCACGTGGGCCCCACCCGGAAATCACGTGGGCCCCACCCGGAAATCACGTGGGCCCCACCCGGAAATCACGTGGCGCCAACCCGGAAATCACGTGGGCCCCACCCGGAAATCACGTGGGCCCCACCCGGAAATCACGTGGGCCCCACCCGGAAATCACGTGGGCCCCACCCGGAAATCACGTGGGCCCCACCCGGAAATCACGTGGGCCCCACCCGGAAATCACGTGGGCCCCACGGGGAAATCACGTGGGCCCCACGGGGAAATCACGTGGGCCCCACCCGGAAATCACGTGGGCCCCACCCGGAAATCACGTGGGCCCCACCCGGAAATCACGTGGGCCCCACCCGGAAATCACGTGGGCCCCACCCGGAAATCACGTGGGCCCCACCCGAAAATCACGTGGGCCCCACCCGGAAATCACGTGGGCCCCACCCGGAAATCACGTGGGCCCCACCCGGAAATCACGTGGAACCCACCCGGAAATCACGTGGGCCCCACCCGGAAATCACGTGGGCCCCACCCGGAAATCACGTGGGCCCCACCCGGAAATCACGTGGGCCCCACCCGGAAATCACGTGGGCCCCACCCGGAAATCACGTGGGCCCCACCCGGAAATCACGTGGGCCACACCCGGAAATCACGTGGGGCCCACCCGGAAATCACGTGGGCCCCACGGGGAAATCACGTGGGCCCCACCCGGAAATCATGTGGGCCCCACCCGGAAATCACGTGGGCCCCACCCGGAAAACACGTGGGCCCCACGGGGAAATCATGTGGGCCCCACCCGGAAATCACGTGGGCCCCACCCGGAAATCACGTGGGCCCCACCCGGAAATCACGTGGGCCCCACCCGGAAATCACGTGGGCCCCACCCGGAAATCACGTGGGCCCCACCCGGAAATCACGTGGGCCCCACCCGGTAATCACGTGGGGCCCACCCGGAAATCACGTGGGCCCCACGGGGAAATCACGTGGGCCCCACCCGGAAATCACGTGGGCCCCAGGGGGAAATCACGTGGGCCCAACGGGGAAATCACGTGGGCCCCACGGGGAAATCACGTGGGCCCCACCCTGAAATCACGTGGGCCCCACCCGGAAATCACGTGGGCCCCACGGGGAAATCACGTGGGCCCCACGGGGAAATCACGTGGGCCCCACCCGGAAATCACGTGGGCCCCACCCGGAAATCACGTGGGCCCCACGGGGAAATTACGTGGGCCCCACGGGGAAATCACGTGGTCCCCACCCGGAAATCACGTGGGCCCCAGCCGGAAATCACGTGGGCCCCACGGGGAAATCACGTGGGCCCCACCCGGAAATCACGTGGGCCCCACCCGGAAATCACGTGGGCCCCACCCGGAAATCACGTGGGCCCCACCCGGAAATCACGTGGGCCCCACCCGGAAATCACGTGGGGCCCACCCGGAAATCACGTGGGCCCCACCCGGAAATCACGTGGGCCCCACCCGGAAATCTCGTGGGCCCCACACGGAAATCACGTGGGGCCCACCCGGAAATCACGTGGGCCCCACCCGGAAATCACGTGGGCCCCACCCGGAAATCACGTGGGCCCCACCCGGAAATCACGTGGGCCCCACCCGGAAATCACGTGGGCCCCACCCGGAAATCACGTGGGCCCCACGGGGAAATCACGTGGGCCCCACGGGGAAATCACGTGGGCCCCACGCGGAAATCACGTGGGCCCCACCCGGAAATCACGTGGGCCCCACCCGGAAATCACGTGGGCCCCACCCGGAAATCACGTGGGCCCCACCCGGAAATCACGTGGGCCCCACCCGGAAATCACGTGGGGCCAACCCGGAAATCACGTGGGCCCCACCCGGAAATCACGTGGGCCCCACCCGTAAATCACGTGGGCCCCACCCGGAAATCACGTGGGCCCCACCCGGAAATCACGTGGGCCCCACGGGGAAATCACGTTGGCCCCACGGGGAAATCACGTGGGCCCCACCCGGAAATCACGTGGGCCCCACCCGGAAATCACGTGGGCCCCACCCGGAAATCACGTGGGCCCCACGGGGAAATCACGTGGGCCCCACCCGGAAATCACGTGGGCCCCACCCGGAAATCACGTGGGCCCCACCCGGAAATCACGTGGGCCCCACCCGGAAATCACGTGGGCCCCACCCGGAAATCACGTGGGCCCCACGGGGAAATCACGTGGGCCCCACCCGGAAATCACGTGGGCCCCACCCGGAAATCACGTGGGCCCCACCCGGAAATCACGTGGGCCCCACCCGGAAATCACGTGGGCCCCACCCGGAAATCAAGTGGGGCCCACCCGGAAATCACGTGGGCCCCACCCGGAAATCCCGTGGGACCCACCCGGACATCACGTGGGCCCCACCCGGAACTCACGTGGGCCCCCCCCGGAAATCACGTGGGCCCCACCCGGAAATCACGTGTGCCACAGCCGGAAATCACGTGGGCCCCACCCGGAAATCACGTGGGCCCCACCCGGAAATCACGTGGGCCCCACCCGGAAATCACGTGGGCCCCACCCGGAAATCACGTGGGCCCCACGGGGAAATCACGTGGGCCTCACGGGGAAATCACGTGGGCCCCACCCGGAAATCACGTGGGCCCCACGGGGAAATCCCATGGGCCCCACCCGGAAATCACGTGGGCCCCACGGGGAAATCACGTGGGCCCCACCCGGAAATCACGTGGGCCCCACGGGGAAATCACGTGGGCCCCACCCGGAAATCACGTGGGCCCCACGGGGAAATCACGTGGGCCCCACCCGGAAATCACGTGGGCCCCACCCGGAAATCACGTGGGCCCCACCCGGAAATCACGTGGGCCCCACCCGGAAATCACGTGGGCCCCACGGGGAAATCACGTGGGCCCCACCCGGAAATCACGTGGGCCCCACCCGGAAATCACGTGGGCCCCACCCGGAAATCACGTGGGCCCCACCCGGAAATCACGTGGGCCCCACCCGGAAATCACGTGGGCCCCACCCGAAAATCACGTGGGCCCCACCCGGAAATCACGTGGGCCCCACCCGGAAATCACGTGGGCCCCACCCGGAAATCACGTGGAACCCACCCGGAAATCACGTGGGCCCCACCCGGAAATCACGTGGGCCCCACCCGGAAATCACGTGGGCCCCACCCGGAAATCACGTGGGCCCCACGGGGAAATCACGTGGGCCCCACCCGGAAATCACGTGGGCCCCACCCGGAAATCACGTGGGCCCCACCCGGAAATCACGTGGGCCCCACCCGGAAATCACGTGGGCCACACCCGGAAATCACGTGGGGCCCACCCGGAAATCACGTGGGCCCCACCCGGAAATCACGTGGGCCCCACCCGGAAATCACGTGGGCCCCACCCGGAAATCACGTGGGCCCCACCCGGAAAACACGTGGGCCCCACGGGGAAATCATGTGGGCCCCACCCGGAAATCACGTGGGCCCCACCCGGAAATCACGTGGGCCCCACCCGGAAATCACGTGGGCCCCACCCGGAAATCACGTGGGCCCCACCCGGAAATCATGTGGGCCCCACCCGGAAATCACGTGGGCCCCACCCGGTAATCACGTGGGGCCCACCCGGAAATCACGTGGGCCCCACGGGGAAATCACGTAGGCCCCACCCGGAAATCACGTGGGCCCCACCCGGAAATCACGTGGGCCCCACGGGGAAATTACGTGGGCCCCACGGGGAAATCACGTGGTCCCCACCCGGAAATCACGTGGGCCCCAGCCGGAAATCACGTGGGCCCCACGGGGAAATCACGTGGGCCCCACCCGGAAATCACGTTGGCCCCACCCGGAAATCACGTGGGCCCCACCCGGAAATCACGTGGGCCCCACCCGGAAATCACGTGGGCCCCACCCGGAAATCACGTGGGGCCCACCCGGAAATCACGTGGGCCCCACCCGGAAATCACGTGGGCCCCACCCGGAAATCACGTGGGCCCCACACGGAAATTACGTGGGGCCCACCCGGAAATCACGTGGGCCCCACCCGGAAATCACGTGGGCCCCACCCGGAAATCACGTGGGCCCCACCCGGAAATCACGTGGGCCCCACCCGGAAATCACGTGGGCCCCACCCGGAAATCACGTGGGCCCCACGGGGAAATCACGTGGGCCCCACGGGGAAATCACGTGGGCCCCACCCGGAAATCACGTGGGCCCCACCCGGAAATCACGTGGGCCCCACCCGGAAATCACGTGGGCCCCACCCGGAAATCACGTGGGCCCCACCCGGAAATCACGTGGGCCCCACCCGGAAATCACGTGGGCCCCACCCGGAAATCACGTGGGCCCTACCCGGAAATCACGTGGGCCCCAGCCGGAAATCACGTGGGCCCCACGGGGAAATCACGTGGGCCCCACGGGGAAATCACGTGGGCCCCACCCGGAAATCACGTGGGCCCCACCCGGAAATCACGTGGGCCCCACCCGGAAATCACGTGGGCCCCACCCGGAAATCACGTGGGCCCCACCCGGAAATCACGTGGGCCCCACCCGGAAATCACGTGGGGCCCACCCGGAAATCACGTGGGCCCCACCCGGAAATCACGTGGGCCCCACCCGGAAATCACGTGGGCCCCACCCGGAAATCACGTGGGCCCCACCCGGAAATCACGTGGGCCCCACCCGGAAATCACGTGGGCCCCACCCGGAAATCACGTGGGCCCCACGGGGAAATCACGTGGGCCCCACGGGGAAATCACGTGGGCCCCACCCGGAAATCACGTGGGCCCCACCCGGAAATCACGTGGGCCCCACCCGGAAATCACGTGGGCCCCACCCGGAAATCACGTGGAACCCACCCGGAAATCACGTGGGCCCCACCCGGAAATCACGTGGGCCCCACCCGGAAATCACGTGGGCCCCACCCGGAAATCACGTGGGCCCCACCCGGAAATCACGTGGGCCCCACCCGGAAATCACGTGGGCCCCACCCGGAAATCACGTGGGCCACACCCGGAAATCACGTGGGGCCCACCCGGAAATCACGTGGGCCCCACGGGGAAATCACGTGGGCCCCACCCGGAAATCATGTGGGCCCCACCCGGAAATCACGTGGGCCCCACCCGGAAAACACGTGGGCCCCACGGGGAAATCATGTGGGCCCCACCCGGAAATCACGTGGGCCCCACCCGGAAATCACGTGGGCCCCACCCGGAAATCACGTGGGCCCCACCCGGAAATCACGTGGGCCCCACCCGGAAATCACGTGGGCCCCACCCGGAAATCACGTGGGCCCCACCCGGTAATCACGTGGGGCCCACCCGGAAATCACGTGGGCCCCACGGGGAAATCACGTGGGCCCCACCCGGAAATCACGTGGGCCCCAGGGGGAAATCACGTGGGCCCAACGGGGAAATCACGTGGGCCCCACGGGGAAATCACGTGGGCCCCACCCTGAAATCACGTGGGCCCCACCCGGAAATCACGTGGGCCCCACGGGGAAATCACGTGGGCCCCACGGGGAAATCACGTGGGCCCCACCCGGAAATCACGTGGGCCCCACCCGGAAATCACGTGGGCCCCACGGGGAAATTACGTGGGCCCCACGGGGAAATCACGTGGTCCCCACCCGGAAATCACGTGGGCCCCAGCCGGAAATCACGTGGGCCCCACGGGGAAATCACGTGGGCCCCACCCGGAAATCACGTGGGCCCCACCCGGAAATCACGTGGGCCCCACCCGGAAATCACGTGGGCCCCACCCGGAAATCACGTGGGCCCCACCCGGAAATCACGTGGGGCCCACCCGGAAATCACGTGGGCCCCACCCGGAAATCACGTGGGCCCCACCCGGAAATCTCGTGGGCCCCACACGGAAATCACGTGGGGCCCACCCGGAAATCACGTGGGCCCCACCCGGAAATCACGTGGGCCCCACCCGGAAATCACGTGGGCCCCACCCGGAAATCACGTGGGCCCCACCCGGAAATCACGTGGGCCCCACCCGGAAATCACGTGGGCCCCACGGGGAAATCACGTGGGCCCCACGGGGAAATCACGTGGGCCCCACGCGGAAATCACGTGGGCCCCACCCGGAAATCACGTGGGCCCCACCCGGAAATCACGTGGGCCCCACCCGGAAATCACGTGGGCCCCACCCGGAAATCACGTGGGCCCCACCCGGAAATCACGTGGGGCCAACCCGGAAATCACGTGGGCCCCACCCGGAAATCACGTGGGCCCCACCCGTAAATCACGTGGGCCCCACCCGGAAATCACGTGGGCCCCACCCGGAAATCACGTGGGCCCCACGGGGAAATCACGTTGGCCCCACGGGGAAATCACGTGGGCCCCACCCGGAAATCACGTGGGCCCCACCCGGAAATCACGTGGGCCCCACCCGGAAATCACGTGGGCCCCACGGGGAAATCACGTGGGCCCCACCCGGAAATCACGTGGGCCCCACCCGGAAATCACGTGGGCCCCACCCGGAAATCACGTGGGCCCCACCCGGAAATCACGTGGGCCCCACCCGGAAATCACGTGGGCCCCACGGGGAAATCACGTGGGCCCCACCCGGAAATCACGTGGGCCCCACCCGGAAATCACGTGGGCCCCACCCGGAAATCACGTGGGCCCCACCCGGAAATCACGTGGGCCCCACCCGGAAATCAAGTGGGGCCCACCCGGAAATCACGTGGGCCCCACCCGGAAATCCCGTGGGACCCACCCGGAAATCACGTGGGCCCCACCCGGGAATCACGTGGGCCCCACCCGGAAATCACGTGGGCCCCACCCGGAAATCACGTGGGCCACAGCCGGAAATCACGTGGGCCCCACCCGGAAATCACGTGGGCCCCACCCGGAAATCACGTGGGCTCCACCCGGAAATCACGTGGGCCCCACCCGGAAATCACGTGGGCCCCACGGGGAAATCACGTGGGCCTCACGGGGAAATCACGTGGGCCCCACCCGGAAATCACGTGGGCCCCACGGGGAAATCCCATGGGCCCCACCCGGAAATCACGTGGGCCCCACGGGGAAATCACGTGGGCCCCACCCGGAAATCACGTGGGCCCCACGGGGAAATCACGTGGGCCCCACCCGGAAATCACGTGGGCCCCACGGGGAAATCACGTGGGCCCCACCCGGAAATCACGTGGGCCCCACCCGGAAATCACGTGGGCCCCACCCGGAAATCACGTGGGCCCCACCCGGAAATCACGTGGGCCCCACGGGGAAATCACGTGGGCCCCACCCGGAAATCACGTGGGCCCCACCCGGAAATCACGTGGGCCCCACCCGGAAATCACGTGGGCCCCACCCGGAAATCACGTGGGCCCCACCCGGAAATCACGTGGGCCCCACCCGAAAATCACGTGGGCCCCACCCGGAAATCACGTGGGCCCCACCCGGAAATCACGTGGGCCCCACCCGGAAATCACGTGGAACCCACCCGGAAATCACGTGGGCCCCACCCGGAAATCACGTGGGCCCCACCCGGAAATCACGTGGGCCCCACCCGGAAATCACGTGGGCCCCACGGGGAAATCACGTGGGCCCCACCCGGAAATCACGTGGGCCCCACCCGGAAATCACGTGGGCCCCACCCGGAAATCACGTGGGCCCCACCCGGAAATCACGTGGGCCACACCCGGAAATCACGTGGGGCCCACCCGGAAATCACGTGGGCCCCACCCGGAAATCACGTGGGCCCCACCCGGAAATCACGTGGGCCCCACCCGGAAATCACGTGGGCCCCACCCGGAAAACACGTGGGCCCCACGGGGAAATCATGTGGGCCCCACCCGGAAATCACGTGGGCCCCACCCGGAAATCACGTGGGCCCCACCCGGAAATCACGTGGGCCCCACCCGGAAATCACGTGGGCCCCACCCGGAAATCATGTGGGCCCCACCCGGAAATCACGTGGGCCCCACCCGGTAATCACGTGGGGCCCACCCGGAAATCACGTGGGCCCCACGGGGAAATCACGTAGGCCCCACCCGGAAATCACGTGGGCCCCACCCGGAAATCACGTGGGCCCCACGGGGAAATTACGTGGGCCCCACGGGGAAATCACGTGGTCCCCACCCGGAAATCACGTGGGCCCCAGCCGGAAATCACGTGGGCCCCACGGGGAAATCACGTGGGCCCCACCCGGAAATCACGTTGGCCCCACCCGGAAATCACGTGGGCCCCACCCGGAAATCACGTGGGCCCCACCCGGAAATCACGTGGGCCCCACCCGGAAATCACGTGGGGCCCACCCGGAAATCACGTGGGCCCCACCCGGAAATCACGTGGGCCCCACCCGGAAATCACGTGGGCCCCACACGGAAATTACGTGGGGCCCACCCGGAAATCACGTGGGCCCCACCCGGAAATCACGTGGGCCCCACCCGGAAATCACGTGGGCCCCACCCGGAAATCACGTGGGCCCCACCCGGAAATCACGTGGGCCCCACCCGGAAATCACGTGGGCCCCACGGGGAAATCACGTGGGCCCCACGGGGAAATCACGTGGGCCCCACCCGGAAATCACGTGGGCCCCACCCGGAAATCACGTGGGCCCCACCCGGAAATCACGTGGGCCCCACCCGGAAATCACGTGGGCCCCACCCGGAAATCACGTGGGCCCCACCCGGAAATCACGTGGGCCCCACCCGGAAATCACGTGGGCCCCACCCGGAAATCACGTGGGCCCCACCCGGAAATCACGTGGGCCCCAGCCGGAAATCACGTGGGCCCCACGGGGAAATCACGTGGGCCCCACGGGGAAATCACGTGGGCCCCACCCGGAAATCACGTGGGCCCCACCCGGAAATCACGTGGGCCCCACCCGGAAATCACGTGGGCCCCACCCGGAAATCACGTGGGCCCCACCCGGAAATCACGTGGGCCCCACCCGGAAATCACGTGGGGCCCACCCGGAAATCACGTGGGCCCCACCCGGAAATCACGTGGGCCCCACCCGGAAATCACGTGGGCCCCACCCGGAAATCACGTGGGCCCCACCCGGAAATCACGTGGGCCCCACCCGGAAATCACGTGGGCCCCACCCGGAAATCACGTGGGCCCCACGGGGAAATCACGTGGGCCCCACGGGGAAATCACGTGGGCCCCACCCGGAAATCACGTGGGCCCCACCCGGAAATCACGTGGGCCCCACCCGGAAATCACGTGGGCCCCACCCGGAAATCACGTGGGCCCCACCCGGAAATCACGTGGGCCCCACCCGGAAATCACGTGGGCCCCACACGGAAATCACGTGGGGCCCAACCGGAAATCACGTGGGCCCCACCCGGAAATCACGTGGGCCCCACCCGGAAATCACGTGGGCCCCACCCGGAAATCACGTGGGCCCCATGGGGAAATCACGTGGGCCCCATGGGGAAATCACGTGGGCCCCACCCGGAAATCACGTGGGGCCCACCCGGAAATCACGTGGGCCCCACCCGGAAATCACGTGGGCCCCACCCGGAAATCACGTGGGCCACACCCGGAAATCACGTGGGCCCCACCCGGAAATCACGTGGGCCCACCCGGAAATCACGTGGGCCACACCCGGAAATCACGTGGGGCCCACCCGGAAATCACGTGGGCCCCACGGGGAAATCACGTGGGCCCCACCCGGAAATCACGTGGGCCCCACCCGGAAATCACGTGGGCCCCACCCGGAAAACACGTGGGCCCCACGGGGAAATCATGTGGGCCCCACCCGGAAATCACGTGGGCCCCACCCGGAAATCACGTGGGCCCCACCCGGAAATCACGTGGGCCCCACCCGGAAATCACGTGGGCCCCACCCGGAAATCACGTGGGCCCCACCCGGAAATCACGTGGGCCCCACCCGGTAATCACGTGGGGCCCACCCGGAAATCACGTGGGCCCCACGGGGAAATCACGTGGGCCCCACCCGGAAATCACGTGGGCCCCACCCGGAAATCACGTGGGCCCCACGGGGAAATCACGTGGGCCCAACGGGGAAATCACGTGGGCCCCACGGGGAAATCACGTGGGCCCCACCCTGAAATCACGTGGGCCCCACCCGGAAATCACGTGGGCCCCACGGGGAAATCACGTGGGCCCCACGGGGAAATCACGTGGGCCCCACCCGGAAATCACGTGGGCCCCACCCGGAAATCACGTGGGCCCCACGGGGAAATTACGTGGGCCCCACGGGGAAATCACGTGGTCCCCACCCGGAAATCACGTGGGCCCCAGCCGGAAATCACGTGGGCCCCACGGGGAAATCACGTGGGCCCCACCCGGAAATCACGTGGGCCCCACCCGGAAATCACGTGGGCCCCACCCGGAAATCACGTGGGCCCCACCCGGAAATCACGTGGGCCCCACCCGGAAATCACGTGGGGCCCACCCGGAAATCACGTGGGCCCCACCCGGAAATCACGTGGGCCCCACCCGGAAATCACGTGGGCCCCAGCCGGAAATCACGTGGGCCCCACGGGGAAATCACGTGGGCCCCACGGGGAAATCACGTGGGCCCCACGGGGAAATCACGTGGGCCCCACCCGGAAATCACGTGGGCCCCACCCGGAAATCACGTGGGCCCCACCCGGAAATCACGTGGGCCCCACCCGGAAATCACGTGGGCCCCACACGGAAATCACGTGGGGCCCACCCGGAAATCACGTGGGCCCCACCCGGAAATCACGTGGGCCCCACCCGGAAATCACGTGGGCCCCACCCGGAAATCACGTGGGCCCCACCCGGAAATCACGTGGGCCCCACCCGGAAATCACGTGGGCCCCACCCGGAAATCACGTGGGCCCCAGCCGGAAATCACGTGGGCCCCACGGGGAAATCACGTGGGCCCCACGGGGAAATCACGTGGGCCCCACCCGGAAATCACGTGGGCCCCACCCGGAAATCACGTGGGCCCCACCCGGAAATCACGTGGGCCCCACCCGGAAATCACGTGGGCCCCACCCGGAAATCACGTGGGCCCCACCCGGAAATCACGTGGGCCCCACACGGAAATCACGTGGGGCCCAACCGGAAATCACGTGGGCCCCACCCGGAAATCACGTGGGCCCCACCCGGAAATCACGTGGGCCCCACCCGGAAATCACGTGGGCCCCATGGGGAAATCACGTGGGCCCCATGGGGAAATCACGTGGGCCCCACCCGGAAATCACGTGGGGCCCACCCGGAAATCACGTGGGCCCCACGGGGAAATCACGTGGGCCCCACGGGGAAATCACGTGGGCACCACCCGGAAATCACGTGGGCCCCAGCCGGAAATCACGTGGGCCCCACCCGGAAATCACGTGGGCCCCACCCGGAAATCACGTGGGCCCCACCCGGAAATCACGTGGGCCCCACATGGAAATCACGTGGGGCCCACCCGGAAATCACGTGGGCCCCACCCGGAAATCACGTGGGCCCCACCCGGAAATCACGTGGGCCCCACCGGGAAATCACGTGGGCCCCACCCGGAAATCACGTGGGCCCCACCCGGAAATCACGTGGGCCCCACGGGGAAATCACGTGGGCCCCACCGGGAAATCACGTGGGCCCCACCCGGAAATCACGTGGGCCCCACCCGGAAATCACGTGGGCCCCACGGGGAAATCACGTGGGCCCCACGGGGAAATCACGTGGGCCCCACCCGGAAATCACGTGGGCCCCACCCGGAAATCACGTGGGGCCCACCCGGAAATCACGTGGGCCCCACCCGGAAATCACGTGGGCCCCACCCGGAAATCACGTGGGCCCCACCCGGAAATCACGTGGGCCCCACCCGGAAATCACGTGGGCCCCACCCGGAAATCACGTGGGCCCCACCCGGAAATCACGTGGGCCCCACGGGGAAATCACGTGGGCCCCACGGGGAAATCACGTGGGCCCCACCCGGAAATCACGTGGGCCCCACCCGGAAATCACGTGGGCCCCACCCGGAAATCACGTGGGCCCCACCCGGAAATCACGTGGGCCCCACCCGGAAATCACGTGGGCCCCACCCGGAAATCACGTGGGCCCCACCCGGAAATCACGTGGGCCCCACACGGAAATCACGTGGGGCCCAACCGGAAATCACGTGGGCCCCACCCGGAAATCACGTGGGCCCCACCCGGAAATCACGTGGGCCCCACCCGGAAATCACGTGGGCCCCATGGGGAAATCACGTGGGCCCCATGGGGAAATCACGTGGGCCCCACCCGGAAATCACGTGGGGCCCACCCGGAAATCACGTGGGCCCCACCCGGAAATCACGTGGGCCCCACCCGGAAATCACGTGGGCCACACCCGGAAATCACGTGGGCCCCACCCGGAAATCACGTGGGCCCCACCCGGAAATCACGTGGGCCACACCCGGAAAACACGTGGGGCCCACCCGGAAATCACGTGGGCCCCACGGGGAAATCACGTGGGCCCCACCCGGAAATCACGTGGGCCCCACCCGGAAATCACGTGGGCCCCACCCGGAAAACACGTGGGCCCCACGGGGAAATCATGTGGGCCCCACCCGGAAATCACGTGGGCCCCACCCGGAAATCACGTGGGCCCCACCCGGAAATCACGTGGGCCCCACCCGGAAATCACGTGGGCCCCACCCGGAAATCACGTGGGCCCCACCCGGAAATCACGTGGGCCCCACCCGGTAATCACGTGGGGCCCACCCGGAAATCACGTGGGCCCCACGGGGAAATCACGTGGGCCCCACCCGGAAATCACGTGGGCCCCACCCGGAAATCACGTGGGCCCCACGGGGAAATCACGTGGGCCCAACGGGGAAATCACGTGGGCCCCACGGGGAAATCACGTGGGCCCCACCCTGAAATCACGTGGGCCCCACCCGGAAATCACGTGGGCCCCACGGGGAAATCACGTGGGCCCCACGGGGAAATCACGTGGGCCCCACCCGGAAATCACGTGGGCCCCACCCGGAAATCACGTGGGCCCCACGGGGAAATTACGTGGGCCCCACGGGGAAATCACGTGGTCCCCACCCGGAAATCACGTGGGCCCCAGCCGGAAATCACGTGGGCCCCACGGGGAAATCACGTGGGCCCCACCCGGAAATCACGTGGGCCCCACCCGGAAATCACGTGGGCCCCACCCGGAAATCACGTGGGCCCCACCCGGAAATCACGTGGGCCCCACCCGGAAATCACGTGGGGCCCACCCGGAAATCACGTGGGCCCCACCCGGAAATCACGTGGGCCCCACCCGGAAATCACGTGGGCCCCAGCCGGAAATCACGTGGGCCCCACGGGGAAATCACGTGGGCCCCACGGGGAAATCACGTGGGCCCCACGGGGAAATCACGTGGGCCCCACCCGGAAATCACGTGGGCCCCACCCGGAAATCACGTGGGCCCCACCCGGAAATCACGTGGGCCCCACCCGGAAATCACGTGGGGCCCACCCGGAAATCACGTGGGCCCCACGGGGAAATCACGTGGGCCCCACGGGGAAATCACGTGGGCACCACCCGGAAATCACGTGGGCCCCAGCCGGAAATCACGTGGGCCCCACCCGGAAATCACGTGGGCCCCACCCGGAAATCACGTGGGCCCCACCCGGAAATCACGTGGGCCCCACATGGAAATCACGTGGGGCCCACCCGGAAATCACGTGGGCCCCACCCGGAAATCACGTGGGCCCCACCCGGAAATCACGTGGGCCCCACCGGGAAATCACGTGGGCCCCACCCGGAAATCACGTGGGCCCCACCCGGAAATCACGTGGGCCCCACGGGGAAATCACGTGGGCCCCACCGGGAAATCACGTGGGCCCCACCCGGAAATCACGTGGGCCCCACCCGGAAATCACGTGGGCCCCACGGGGAAATCACGTGGGCCCCACGGGGAAATCACGTGGGCCCCACCCGGAAATCACGTGGGCCCCACCCGGAAATCACGTGGGCCCCACCCGGAAATCACGTGGGCCCCACGGGGAAATCACGTGGGCCCCACCCGGAAATCACGTGGGCCCCACCCGGAAATCACGTGGGCCCCACCCGGAAATCACGTGGGCCCCACCCGGAAATCACGTGGGCCCCACCCGGAAATCACGTGGGCCCCACCCGGAAATCACGTGGGCCCCAGCCGGAAATCACGTGGGCCCCACCCGGAAATCACGTGGGCCCCACCCGGAAATCACGTGGGCCCCACCCGGAAATCACGTGGGCCCCACCCGGAAATCACGTGGGCCCCACCGGGAAATCACGTGGGACCCACCCGGAAATCACGTGGGCCCCACCCGGAAATCACGTGGGCCCCACCCGGAAATCACGTGGGCCCCACCCGGAAATCACGTGGGCCCCAGCCGGAAATCACGTGGGCCCCACCCGGAAATCACGTGGACCCCACCCGGAAATCACGTGGGCCACAGCCGGAAATCACGTGGGCCCCAACCGGAAATCACGTGGGCCCCACCCGGAAATCACGTGGGCCCCACCCGGAAATCACGTGGGCCCCACCCGGAAATCACGTGGGCCCCACGGGGAAATCACGTGGGCCTCACGGGGAAATCACGTGGGCCCCACCCGGAAATCACGTGGGCCCCACGGGGAAATCACGTGGGCCCCACCCGGAAATCACGTGGACCCCACCCGGAAATCACGTGGGGCCCACCCGGAAATCACGTGGGCCCCACTCGGAAATCACGTGGGCCCCACCCGGAAATCACGTGGGCCCCACCCGGAAATCACGTGGGCCCCACCGGGAAATCACGTGGGCCCCACCCGGAAATCACGTGGACCCCACCCGGAAATCACGTGGGCCCCACCCGGAAATCACGTGGGCCCCACCCGGAAATCACGTGGGCCCCACCCGGAAATCACGTGGGCCCCACCCGGAAATCACGTGGGCCCCACCCGGAAATCACGTGGGCCCCACCCGGAAATCACGAAGGCCCCACCCGGAAATCACGTGGGCCCCACCGGGAAATCACGTGGGCCACACCCGGAAATCACGTGGACCCCACCCGGAAATCACGTGGGCCCCACCCGGAAATCACGTGGGCCCCACCCGGAAATCACGTGGGCCCCACCCGGAAATCACGTGGGCCCCACGGGGAAATCACGAGGGCCCCACCCGGAAATCACGTGGGCCCCACCCGGAAATCACGTGGGCCCCACCCGGAAATCACGTGGGCCCCACCCGGAAATCACGTGGGCCACACCCGGAAATCACGTGGGGCCCACCCGGAAATCACGTGGGCCCCACGGGGAAATCACGTGGGCCCCACGGGGAAATCACGTGGGCCCCACCCGGAAATCACGTGGGCCCCACCCGGTAATCACGTGGGGCCCACCCGGAAATCACGTGGGCCCCACGGGGAAATCACGTGGGCCCCACCCGGAAATCACGTGGGCCCCACCCGGAAATCACGTGGGCCCCACGGGGAAATCACGTGGGCCCAACGGGGAAATCACGTGGGCCCCACGGGGAAATCACGTGGGCCCCACCCTGAAATCACGTGGGCCCCACCCGGAAATCACGTGGGCCCCACGGGGAAATCACGTGGGCCCCACGGGGAAATCACGTGGGCCCCACCCGGAAATCACGTGGGCCCCACCCGGAAATCACGTGGGCCCCACGGGGAAATCACGTGGGCCCCACGGGGAAATCACGTGGTCCCCACCCGGAAATCACGTGGGCCCCAGCCGGAAATCACGTGGGCCCCACGAGGAAATCACGTGGGCCCCACCCGGAAATCACGTGGGCCCCACCCGGAAATCACGTGGGCCCCACCCGGAAATCACGTGGGCCCCACCCGGAAATCACGTGGGCCCCACCCGGAAATCACGTGGGCCCCACCCGGAAATCACGTGGGCCCCACCCGGAAATCACGTGGGGCCCACCCGGAAATCACGTGGGCCCCACCCGGAAATCACGTGGGCCCCACCCGGAAATCACGTGGGCCCCACCCGGAAATCACGTGGGCCCCACCCGGAAATCACGTGGGGCCCACCCGGAAATCACGTGGGCCCCACCCGGAAATCACGTGGGCCCCACCCGGAAATCACGTGGGCCCCACCCGGAAATCACGTGGGCCCCACCCGGAAATCACGTGGGCCCCACCCGGAAATCACGTGGGCCCCACCCGGAAATCACGTGGGCCCCACCCGGAAATCACGTGGGCCCCACCCGGAAATCACGTGGGCCCCACCCGGAAATCACGTGGGCCCCACACTGAAATCACGTGGGCCCCACCCGGAAATCACGTGGGCCCCACACGGAAATCACGTGGGGCCCAACCGGAAATCACGTGGGCCCCACCCGGAAATCACGTGGGCCCCACCCGGAAATCACGTGGGCCCCACCCGGAAATCACGTGGGCCCCATGGGGAAATCACGTGGGCCCCACGGGGAAATCACGTGGGCCCCACCCGGAAATCACGTGGGGCCCACCCGGAAATCACGTGGGCCCCACGGGGAAATCACGTGGGCCCCACCCGGAAATCACGTGGGCCCCACACGGAAATCACGTGGGGCCCACCAGGAAATCACGTGGGCCCCACCCGGAAATCATGTGGGCCCCACCCGGAAATCACGTGGGCCCCACCGGGAAATCACGTGGGCCCCACCCGGAAATCACGTGGGCCCCACCCGGAAATCACGTGGGCCCCACGGGGAAATCACGTGGGCCCCACGGGGAAATCACGTGGGCCCCACCCGGAAATCACGTGGGCCCCACCCGGAAATCACGTGGGCCCCACCCGGAAATCACGTGGGCCCCACGGGGAAATCACGTGGGCCCCACCCGGAAATCACGTGGGCCCCACCCGGAAATCACGTGGGCCCCACCCGGAAATCACGTGGGCCCCACCCGGAAATCACGTGGGCCCCAGCCGGAAATCACGTGGGCCCCACCCGGAAATCACGTGGGCCCCACCCCGAAATCACGTGGGCCCCACCCGGAAATCACGTGGGCCCCACCCGGAAATCACGTGGGGCCCACCCGGAAATCACGTGGGCCCCACCCGGAAATCACGTGGGCCCCACCCGGAAATCACGTGGGCCCCACCCGGAAAACACGTGGGCCACATCCGGAAATCACGTGGGCCCCACCCGGAAATCACGTGGGCCCCACCCGGAAATCACGTGGGCCCCACCCGGAAATCACGTGGGCCCCACCCGGAAATCACGTGGGCCCCACGGGGAAATCACGTGGGCCCCACCTGGAAATCACGTGGACCCCACCCGGAAATCACGTGGGCCCCAGCCGGAAATCACGTGGGCCCCATGGGGAAATCACGTGGGCCCCACGGGGAAATCACGTGGGCCCCACCCGGAAATCACGTGGGCCCCACCCGGAAATCACGTGGGCCCCACCCGGAAATCACGTGGGCCCCACCCGGAAATCACGTGGGCCCCACCCGGAAATCACGTGGGCCCCACCCGGAAATCACGTGGGCCCCACCCGGAAATCACGTGGGCCCCTCGGGGAAATCACGTGGGCCCCACCCGGAAATCACGTGGGCCCCACCCGGAAATCACGTGGGCCCCACCCGGAAATCACGTGGGCCCCACCCGGAAATCACGTGGGCCCCACCCGGAAATCACGTGGGCCCCACCCGGAAATCACGTGGGCCCCACCCGGAAATCACGTGGGCCCCACCCGGAAATCATGTGGGCCCCACGGGGAAATCACGTGGGCCCCACCCGGAAATCACGTGGGCCCCACCCGGAAATCACGTGGGCCCCACCCGGAAATCACGTGGGCCCCACCCGGAAATCACGTGGGCCCCACGGGGAAATCACGTGGGCCCCACCCGGAAATCACGTGGGCCCCACCCGGAAATCACGTGGGCCACAGCCGGAAATCACGTGGGCCCCACCCGGAAATCACGTGGGCCCCACCCGAAAATCACGTGGGCCCCACCCGGAAATCACGTGGGCCCCACCCGGAAATCACGTGGGCCCCACCCGGAAATCACGTGGGCCCATGGGGAATTCACGTGGGCCCCACCCGGAAATCACGTGGGCCCCACCCGGAAATCACGTGGGCCCCACCCGGAAATCACGTGGGCCCCACCCGGAAATCACGTGGGCCCCACGGGGAAATCACGTGGGCCCCACCCGGAAATCACGTGGGCCCCACCCGGAAATCACGTGGGCCCCACGGGGAAATCACGTGGGCCCAACGGGGAAATCACGTGGGCCCCACGGGGAAATCACGTGGGCCCCACCCTGAAATCACGTGGGCCCCACCCGGAAATCACGTGGGCCCCACGGGGAAATCACGTGGGCCCCACGGGGAAATCACGTGGGCCCCACCCGGAAATCACGTGGGCCCCACCCGGAAATCACGTGGGCCCCACGGGGAAATCACGTGGGCCCCACGGGGAAATCACGTGGTCCCCACCCGGAAATCACGTGGGCCCCAGCCGGAAATCACGTGGGCCCCACGGGGAAATCACGTGGGCCCCACCCGGAAATCACGTGGGCCCCAGCCGGAAATCACGTGGGCCCCACCCGGAAATCACGTGGGCCCCACCCGGAAATCACGTGGGCCCCACCCGGAAATCACGTGGGGCCCACCCGGAAATCACGTGGGCCCCACCCGGAAATCACGTGGGCCCCACCCGGAAATCACGTGGGCCCCAGCCGGAAATCACGTGGGCCCCACGGGGAAATCACGTGGGCCCCACGGGGAAATCACGTGGGCCCCACGGGGAAATCACGTGGGCCCCACCCGGAAATCACGTGGGCCCCACCCGGAAATCACGTGGGCCCCACCCGGAAATCACGTGGGCCCCACCCGGAAATCACGTGGGGCCCACCCGGAAATCACGTGGGGCCCACCCGGAAATCACGTGGGCCCCACCCGGAAATCACGTGGGCCCCACCCGGAAATCACGTGGGCCCCACCCGGAAATCACGTGGGCCCCACCCGGAAATCACGTGGGCCCCACCCGGAAATCACGTGGGCCCCACCCGGAAATCACGTGGGCCCCAGCCGGAAATCACGTGGGCCCCACGGGGAAATCACGTGGGCCCCACGGGGAAATCACGTGGGCCCCACCCGGAAATCACGTGGGCCCCACCCGGAAATCACGTGGGCCCCACCCGGAAATCACGTGGGCCCCACCCGGAAATCACGTGGGCCCCACCCGGAAATCACGTGGGCCCCACCCGGAAATCACGTGGGCCCCACCCGGAAATCACGTGGGCCCCACACGGAAATCACGTGGGGCCCAACCGGAAATCACGTGGGCCCCACCCGGAAATCACGTGGGCCCCACCCGGAAATCACGTGGGCCCCACCCGGAAATCACGTGGGCCCCATGGGGAAATCACGTGGGCCCCATGGGGAAATCACGTGGGCCCCACCCGGAAATCACGTGGGGCCCACCCGGAAATCACGTGGGCCCCACGGGGAAATCACGTGGGCCCCACGGGGAAATCACGTGGGCACCACCCGGAAATCACGTGGGCCCCAGCCGGAAATCACGTGGGCCCCACCCGGAAATCACGTGGGCCCCACCCGGAAATCACGTGGGCCCCACCCGGAAATCACGTGGGCCCCACATGGAAATCACGTGGGGCCCACCCGGAAATCACGTGGGCCCCACCCGGAAATCACGTGGGCCCCACCCGGAAATCACGTGGGCCCCACCGGGAAATCACGTGGGCCCCACCCGGAAATCACGTGGGCCCCACCCGGAAATCACGTGGGCCCCACGGGGAAATCACGTGGGCCCCACCGGGAAATCACGTGGGCCCCACCCGGAAATCACGTGGGCCCCACCCGGAAATCACGTGGGCCCCACGGGGAAATCACGTGGGCCCCACGGGGAAATCACGTGGGCCCCACCCGGAAATCACGTGGGCCCCACCCGGAAATCACGTGGGCCCCACCCGGAAATCACGTGGGCCCCACCCGGAAATCACGTGGGCCCCACGGGGAAATCACGTGGGCCCCACCCGGAAATCACGTGGGCCCCACCCGGAAATCACGTGGGCCCCACCCGGAAATCACGTGGGCCCCACCCGGAAATCACGTGGGCCCCACCCGGAAATCACGTGGGCCCCACCCGGAAATCACGTGGGCCCCACCCGGAAATCACGTGGGCCACAGCCGGAAATCACGTGGGCCCCACCCGGAAATCACGTGGGCCCCACCCGGAAATCACGTGGGCCCCACCCGGAAATCACGTGGGCCCCACCCGGAAATCACGTGGGCCCCACGGGGAAATCACGTGGGCCCCACCTGGAAATCACGTGGACCCCACCCGGAAATCACGTGGGCCCCATGGGGAAATCACGTGGGCCCCACGGGGAAATCACGTGGGCCCCACGGGGAAATCACGTGGGCCCCACCCGGAAATCACGTGGGCCCCACCCGGAAATCACGTGGGCCCCACCCGGAAATCACGTGGGCCCCACGGGGAAATCACGTGGGCCCCACGGGGAAATCACGTGGGCCCCACGGGGAAATCACGTGGGCCCCACCCGGAATTCACGTGGGCCCCACCCGGAAATCACGTGGGCCCCACCCGGAAATCACGTGGGCCCCACCCGGAAATCACGTGGGCCCCACCCGGAAATCACGTGGGCCCCTCGGGGAAATCACGTGGGCCCCACCCGGAAATCACGGGGGAAATCACGTGGGCCCCACCCGGAAATCACGTGGGCCCCACCCGGAAAGCACGTGGGCCCCACCCGGAAATCACGTGGGCCCCACCCGGAAATCACGTGGGCCCCACCCGGAAATCACGTGGGCCCCACCCGTAAATCACGTGGGCCCCACCCGGAAATCACGTGGGCCCCACCCGGAAATCACGTGGGCCCCACCCGGAAATCACGTGGGCCCCACCCGGAAATCACGTGGGCCCCACCCGGAAATCACGTGGGCCCCACGGGGAAATCACGTGGGCCCCACCCGGAAATCACGTGGACCCCACCCGGAAATCACGTGGGCCACAGCCGGAAATCACGTGGGCCCCAACCGGAAATCACGTGGGCCCCACCCGGAAATCACGTGGGCCCCACCCGGAAATCACGTGGGCCCCACCCGGAAATCACGTGGGCCCCACGGGGAAATCACGTGGGCCTCACGGGGAAATCACGTGGGCCCCACCCGGAAATCACGTGGGCCCCACGGGGAAATCACGTGGGCCCCACCCGGAAATCACGTGGGCCCCACCCGGAAATCACGTGGGCCCCACCCGGAAATCACGTGGGCCCCACTCGGAAATCACGTGGGCCCCACCCGGAAATCACGTGGGCCCCACCCGGAAATCACGTGGGCCCCACCGGGAAATCACGTGGGCCCCACCCGGAAATCACGTGGACCCCACCCGGAAATCACGTGGGCCCCACCCGGAAATCACGTGGGCCCCACCCGGAAATCACGTGGGCCCCACCCGGAAATCACGTGGGCCCCACCCGGAAATCACGTGGGCCCCACCCGGAAATCACGTGGGCCCCACCCGGAAATCACGAAGGCCCCACCCGGAAATCACGTGGGCCCCACCGGGAAATCACGTGGGCCACACCTGGAAATCACGTGGACCCCACCCGGAAATCACGTGGGCCCCACCCGGAAATCACGTGGGCCCCACCCGGAAATCACGTGGGCCCCACCCGGAAATCACGTGGGCCCCAGGGGGAAATCACGTGGGCCCCACCCGGAAATCACGTGGGCCCCACCCGGAAATCACGTGGGCCCCACCCGGAAATCACGTGGGCCCCACCCGGAAATCACGTGGGCCACACCCGGAAATCACGTGGGGCCCACGGGGAAATCACGTGGGCCCCACCCGGAAATCACGTGGGCCCCACCCGGAAATCACGTGGGCCCACCCGGAAATCACGTGGGCCCCACCCGGAAATCACGTGGGCCCCACCCGGAAATCACGTGGGCCCCACACGGAAATCACGTGGGGCCCACCCGGAAATCACGTGGGCCCCACGGGGAAATCACGTGGGCCCCACCCGGAAATCACGTGGGCCCCACCCGGAAATCACGTGGGCCCCACCCGGAAATCACGTGGGCCCCACCCGGAAATCACGTGGGCCCCACGGGGAAATCACGTGGGCCCCACGGGGAAATCACGTGGGCCCCACGCGGAAATCACGTGGGCCCCACCCGGAAATCACGTGGGCCCCACCCGGAAATCACGTGGGCCCCACCCGGAAATCACGTGGGCCCCACCCGGAAATCACGTGGGCCCCACCCGGAAATCACGTGGGCCCCACCCGGAAATCACGTGGGCCCCAGCCGGAAATCACGTGGGCCCCACGGGGAAATCACGTGGGCCCCACGGGGAAATCACGTGGGCCCCACGGGGAAATCACGTGGGCCCCACCCGGAAATCACGTGGGCCCCACCTGGAAATCACGTGGGCCCCACGGGGAAATCACGTGGGCCCCACCCGGAAATCACGTGGGCCCCACCCGGAAATCACGTGGGGCCCACCCGGAAATCACGTGGGCCCCACCCGGAAATCACGTGGGCCCCACCCGGAAATCACGTGGGCCCCACCCGGAAATCACGTGGGGCCCACCCGGAAATCACGTGGGCCCCACCCGGAAATCACGTGGGCCCCACCCGGAAATCACGTGGGCCCCACCCGGAAATCACGTGGGCCCCACCCGGAAATCACGTGGGCCCCACCCGGAAATCACGTGGGCCCCACCCGGAAATCACGTGGGCCCCACCCGGAAATCACGTGGGCCCCACCCGGAAATCACGTGGGCCCCACACTGAAATCACGTGGGCCCCACCCGGAAATCACGTGGGCCCCACACGGAAATCACGTGGGGCCCAACCGGAAATCACGTGGGCCCCACCCGGAAATCACGTGGGCCCCACCCGGAAATCACGTGGGCCCCACCCGGAAATCACGTGGGCCCCATGGGGAAATCACGTGGGCCCCACGGGGAAATCACGTGGGCCCCACCCGGAAATCACGTGGGGCCCACCCGGAAATCACGTGGGCCCCACGGGGAAATCACGTGGGCCCCACCCGGAAATCACGTGGGCCCCACACGGAAATCACGTGGGGCCCACCAGGAAATCACGTGGGCCCCACCCGGAAATCATGTGGGCCCCACCCGGAAATCACGTGGGCCCCACCGGGAAATCACGTGGGCCCCACCCGGAAATCACGTGGGCCCCACCCGGAAATCACGTGGGCCCCACGGGGAAATCACGTGGGCCCCACGGGGAAATCACGTGGGCCCCACCCGGAAATCACGTGGGCCCCACCCGGAAATCACGTGGGCCCCACCCGGAAATCACGTGGGCCCCACGGGGAAATCACGTGGGCCCCACCCGGAAATCACGTGGGCCCCACCCGGAAATCACGTGGGCCCCACCCGGAAATCACGTGGGCCCCACCCGGAAATCACGTGGGCCCCAGCCGGAAATCACGTGGGCCCCACCCGGAAATCACGTGGGCCCCACCCCGAAATCACGTGGGCCCCACCCGGAAATCACGTGGGCCCCACCCGGAAATCACGTGGGGCCCACCCGGAAATCACGTGGGCCCCACCCGGAAATCACGTGGGCCCCACCCGGAAATCACGTGGGCCCCACCCGGAAAACACGTGGGCCACATCCGGAAATCACGTGGGCCCCACCCGGAAATCACGTGGGCCCCACCCGGAAATCACGTGGGCCCCACCCGGAAATCACGTGGGCCCCACCCGGAAATCACGTGGGCCCCACGGGGAAATCACGTGGGCCCCACCTGGAAATCACGTGGACCCCACCCGGAAATCACGTGGGCCCCAGCCGGAAATCACGTGGGCCCCATGGGGAAATCACGTGGGCCCCACGGGGAAATCACGTGGGCCCCACCCGGAAATCACGTGGGCCCCACCCGGAAATCACGTGGGCCCCACCCGGAAATCACGTGGGCCCCACCCGGAAATCACGTGGGCCCCACCCGGAAATCACGTGGGCCCCACCCGGAAATCACGTGGGCCCCACCCGGAAATCACGTGGGCCCCTCGGGGAAATCACGTGGGCCCCACCCGGAAATCACGTGGGCCCCACCCGGAAATCACGTGGGCCCCACCCGGAAATCACGTGGGCCCCACCCGGAAATCACGTGGGCCCCACCCGGAAATCACGTGGGCCCCACCCGGAAATCACGTGGGCCCCACCCGGAAATCACGTGGGCCCCACCCGGAAATCATGTGGGCCCCACGGGGAAATCACGTGGGCCCCACCCGGAAATCACGTGGGCCCCACCCGGAAATCACGTGGGCCCCACCCGGAAATCACGTGGGCCCCACCCGGAAATCACGTGGGCCCCACGGGGAAATCACGTGGGCCCCACCCGGAAATCACGTGGGCCCCACCCGGAAATCACGTGGGCCACAGCCGGAAATCACGTGGGCCCCACCCGGAAATCACGTGGGCCCCACCCGAAAATCACGTGGGCCCCACCCGGAAATCACGTGGGCCCCACCCGGAAATCACGTGGGCCCCACCCGGAAATCACGTGGGCCCATGGGGAATTCACGTGGGCCCCACCCGGAAATCACGTGGGCCCCACCCGGAAATCACGTGGGCCCCACCCGGAAATCACGTGGGCCCCACCCGGAAATCACGTGGGCCCCACGGGGAAATCACGTGGGCCCCACCCGGAAATCACGTGGGCCCCACCCGGAAATCACGTGGGCCCCACGGGGAAATCACGTGGGCCCAACGGGGAAATCACGTGGGCCCCACGGGGAAATCACGTGGGCCCCACCCTGAAATCACGTGGGCCCCACCCGGAAATCACGTGGGCCCCACGGGGAAATCACGTGGGCCCCACGGGGAAATCACGTGGGCCCCACCCGGAAATCACGTGGGCCCCACCCGGAAATCACGTGGGCCCCACGGGGAAATTACGTGGGCCCCACGGGGAAATCACGTGGTCCCCACCCAGAAATCACGTGGGCCCCAGCCGGAAATCACGTGGGCCCCACGGGGAAATCACGTGGGCCCCACCCGGAAATCACGTGGGCCCCAGCCGGAAATCACGTGGGCCCCACCCGGAAATCACGTGGGCCCCACCCGGAAATCACGTGGGCCCCACCCGGAAATCACGTGGGGCCCACCCGGAAATCACGTGGGCCCCACCCGGAAATCACGTGGGCCCCACCCGGAAATCACGTGGGCCCCAGCCGGAAATCACGTGGGCCCCACGGGGAAATCACGTGGGCCCCACGGGGAAATCACGTGGGCCCCACGGGGAAATCACGTGGGCCCCACCCGGAAATCACGTGGGCCCCACCCGGAAATCACGTGGGCCCCACCCGGAAATCACGTGGGCCCCACCCGGAAATCACGTGGGCCCCACCCGGAAATCACGTGGGGCCCACCCGGAAATCACGTGGGCCCCACCCGGAAATCACGTGGGCCCCACCCGGAAATCACGTGGGCCCCACCCGGAAATCACGTGGGCCCCACCCGGAAATCACGTGGGCCCCACCCGGAAATCACGTGGGCCCCACCCGGAAATCACGAGGGCCCCACCCGGAAATCACGTGGGCCCCAGCCGGAAATCACGTGGGCCCCACGGGGAAATCACGTGGGCCCCACGGGGAAATCACGTGGGCCCCACCCGGAAATCACGTGGGCCCCACCCGGAAATCACGTGGGCCCCACCCGGAAATCACGTGGGCCCCACCCGGAAATCACGTGGGCCCCACCCGGAGATCACGTGGGCCCCACCCGGAAATCACGTGGGCCCCACCCGGAAATCACGTGGGCCCCACACGGAAATCACGTGGGGCCCAACCGGAAATCACGTGGGCCCCACCCGGAAATCACGTGGGCCCCACCCGGAAATCACGTGGGCCCCACCCGGAAATCACGTGGGCCCCATGGGGAAATCACGTGGGCCCCATGGGGAAATCACGTGGGCCCCACCCGGAAATCACGTGGGGCCCACCCGGAAATCACGTGGGCCCCACGGGGAAATCACGTGGGCCCCACGGGGAAATCACGTGGGCACCACCCGGAAATCACGTGGGCCCCAGCCGGAAATCACGTGGGCCCCACCCGGAAATCACGTGGGCCCCACCCGGAAATCACGTGGGCCCCACCCGGAAATCACGTGGGCCCCACATGGAAATCACGTGGGGCCCACCCGGAAATCACGTGGGCCCCACCCGGAAATCACGTGGGCCCCACCCGGAAATCACGTGGGCCCCACCCGGAAATCACGAAGGCCCCACCCGGAAATCACGTGGGCCCCACCGGGAAATCACGTGGGCCACACCTGGAAATCACGTGGACCCCACCCGGAAATCACGTGGGCCCCACCCGGAAATCACGTGGGCCCCACCCGGAAATCACGTGGGCCCCACCCGGAAATCACGTGGGCCCCAGGGGGAAATCACGTGGGCCCCACCCGGAAATCACGTGGGCCCCACCCGGAAATCACGTGGGCCCCACCCGGAAATCACGTGGGCCCCACCCGGAAATCACGTGGGCCACACCCGGAAATCACGTGGGGCCCACCCGGAAATCACGTGGGCCCCACGGGGAAATCACGTGGGCCCCACCCGGAAATCACGTGGGCCCCACCCGGAAATCACGTGGGCCCCACTGGGAAATCACGTGGGCCCCACGGGGAAATCACGTGGGCCCCACCCGGAAATCACGTGGGCCCCACCCGGAAATCACGTGGGCCCCACGGGGAAATCACGTGGGCCCCACGGGGAAATCACGTGGTCCCCACCCGGAAATCACGTGGGCCCCAGCCGGAAATCACGTGGGCCCCACGAGGAAATCACGTGGGCCCCACCCGGAAATCACGTGGGCCCCACCCGGAAATCACGTGGGCCCCACCCGGAAATCACGTGGGCCCCACCCGGAAATCACGTGGGCCCCACCCGGAAATCACGTGGGCCCACCCGGAAATCACGTGGGCCCCACCCGGAAATCACGTGGGCCCCACCCGGAAATCACGTGGGCCCCACACGGAAATCACGTGGGGCCCACCCGGAAATCACGTGGGCCCCACGGGGAAATCACGTGGGCCCCACCCGGAAATCACGTGGGCCCCACCCGGAAATCACGTGGGCCCCACCCGGAAATCACGTGGGCCCCACCCGGAAATCACGTGGGCCCCACGGGGAAATCACGTGGGCCCCACGGGGAAATCACGTGGGCCCCACGCGGAAATCACGTGGGCCCCACCCGGAAATCACGTGGGCCCCACCCGGAAATCACGTGGGCCCCACCCGGAAATCACGTGGGCCCCACCCGGAAATCACGTGGGCCCCACCCGGAAATCACGTGGGCCCCACCCGGAAATCACGTGGGCCCCAGCCGGAAATCACGTGGGCCCCACGGGGAAATCACGTGGGCCCCACGGGGAAATCACGTGGGCCCCACGGGGAAATCACGTGGGCCCCACCCGGAAATCACGTGGGCCCCACCTGGAAATCACGTGGGCCCCACGGGGAAATCACGTGGGCCCCACCGGGAAATCACGTGGGCCCCACCCGGAAATCACGTGGGGCCCACCCGGAAATCACGTGGGCCCCACCCGGAAATCACGTGGGCCCCACCCGGAAATCACGTGGGCCCCACCCGGAAATCACGTGGGCCCCACCCGGAAATCACGTGGGGCCCACCCGGAAATCACGTGGGCCCCACCCGGAAATCACGTGGGCCCCACCCGGAAATCACGTGGGCCCCACCCGGAAATCACGTGGGCCCCACCCGGAAATCACGTGGGCCCCACCCGGAAATCACGTGGGCCCCACCCGGAAATCACGTGGGCCCCACCCGGAAATCACGTGGGCCCCACCCGGAAATCACGTGGGCCCCACCCGGAAATCACGTGGGCCCCACCCGGAAATCACGTGGGCCCCACACGGAAATCACGTGGGGCCCAACCGGAAATCACGTGGGCCCCACCCGGAAATCACGTGGGCCCCTCCCGGAAATCACGTGGGCCCCACCCGGAAATCACGTGGGCCCCATGGGGAAATCACGTGGGCCCCACGGGGAAATCACGTGGGCCCCACCCGGAAATCACGTGGGGCCCACCCGGAAATCACGTGGGCCCCACGGGGAAATCACGTGGGCCCCACCCGGAAATCACGTGGGCCCCACACGGAAATCACGTGGGGCCCACCAGGAAATCACGTGGGCCCCACCCGGAAATCACGTGGGCCCCACCCGGAAATCACGTGGGCCCCACCGGGAAATCACGTGGGCCCCACCCGGAAATCACGTGGGCCCCACCCGGAAATCACGTGGGCCCCACGGGGAAATCACGTGGGCCCCACGGGGAAATCACGTGGGCCCCACCCGGAAATCACGTGGGCCCCACCCGGAAATCACGTGGGCCCCACGGGGAAATCACGTGGGCCCCACCCGGAAATCACGTGGGCCCCACCCGGAAATCACGTGGGCCCCACGGGGAAATCACGTGGGCCCCACCCGGAAATCACGTGGGCCCCACCCGGAAATCACGTGGGCCCCACCCGGAAATCACGTGGGCCCCACCCGGAAATCACGTGGGCCCCAGCCGGAAATCACGTGGGCCCCACCCGGAAATCACGTGGGCCCCACCCCGAAATCACGTGGGCCCCACCCGGAAATCACGTGGGCCCCACCCGGAAATCACGTGGGGCCCACCCGGAAATCACGTGGGCCCCACCCGGAAATCACGTGGGCCCCACCCGGAAATCACGTGGGCCCCACCCGGAAAACACGTGGGCCACATCCGGAAATCACGTGGGCCCCACCCGGAAATCACGTGGGCCCCACCCGGAAATCACGTGGGCCCCACCCGGAAATCACGTGGGCCCCACCCGGAAATCACGTGGGCCCCACGGGGAAATCACATGGGCCCCACCTGGAAATCACGTGGACCCCACCCGGAAATCACGTGGGCCCCAGCCGGAAATCACGTGGGCCCCATGGGGAAATCACGTGGGCCCCACGGGGAAATCACGTGGGCCCCACCCGGAAATCACGTGGGCCCCACCCGGAAATCACGTGGGCCCCACCCGGAAATCACGTGGGCCCCACCCGGAAATCACGTGGGCCCCACCCGGAAATCACGTGGGCCCCACCCGGAAATCACGTGGGCCCCACCCGGAAATCACGTGGGCCCCTCGGGGAAATCACGTGGGCCCCACCCGGAAATCACGTGGGCCCCACCCGGAAATCACGTGGGCCCCACCCGGAAATCACGTGGGCCCCACCCGGAAATCACGTGGGCCCCACCCGGAAATCACGTGGGCCCCACCCGGAAATCACGTGGGCCCCACCCGGAAATCACGTGGGCCCCACCCGGAAATCACGTGGGCCCCACCCGGAAATGACGTGGGCCCCACCCGGAAATCACGTGGGCCCCACCCGGAAATCACGTGGGCCCCACGGGGAAATCACGTGGGCCCCACCCGGAAATCACGTGGGCCCCACCCGGAAATCACGTGGGCCACAGCCGGAAATCACGTGGGCCCCACCCGGAAATCACGTGGGCCCCACCCGAAAATCACGTGGGCCCCACCCGGAAATCACGTGGGCCCCACCCGGAAATCACGTGGGCCCCACCCGGAAATCACGTGGGCCCATGGGGAATTCACGTGGGCCCCACCCGGAAATCACGTGGGCCCCACCCGGAAATCACGTGGGCCCCACCCGGAAATCACGTGGGCCCCACCCGGAAATCACGTGGGCCCCACGGGGAAATCACGTGGGCCCCACCCGGAAATCACGTGGACCCCACCCGGAAATCACGTGGGCCACAGCCGGAAATCACGTGGGCCCCAACCGGAAATCACGTGGGCCCCACCCGGAAATCACGTGGGCCCCACCCGGAAATCACGTGGGCCCCACGGGGAAATCACGTGGGCCTCACGGGGAAATCACGTGGGCCCCACCCGGAAATCACGTGGGCCCCACGGGGAAATCACGTGGGCCCCACCCGGAAATCACGTGGGCCCCAGCCGGAAATCACGTGGGCCCCACCCGGAAATCACGTGGGCCCCACCCCGAAATCACGTGGGCCCCACCCGGAAATCACGTTGGCCCCACCCGGAAATCACGTGGGGCCCACCCGGAAATCACGTGGGCCCCACCCGGAAATCACGTGGGCCCCACCCGGAAATCACGTGGGCCCCACCCGGAAAACACGTGGGCCACATCCGGAAATCACGTGGGCCCCACCCGGAAATCACGTGGGCCCCACCCGGAAATCACGTGGGCCCCTCGGGGAAATCACGTGGGCCCCACCCGGAAATCACGTGGGCCCCACCCGGAAATCACGTGGGCCCCACCCGGAAATCACGTGGGCCCCACCCGGAAATCACGTGGGCCCCACCCGGAAATCACGTGGGCCCCACCCGGAAATCACGTGGGCCCCACCCGGAAATCACGTGGGCCCCACCCGGAAATCACGTGGGCCCCAGGGGGAAATCACGTGGGCCCAACGGGGAAATCACGTGGGCCCCACGGGGAAATCACGTGGGCCCCACCCTGAAATCACGTGGGCCCCACCCGGAAATCACGTGGGCCCCACGGGGAAATCACGTGGGCCCCACGGGGAAATCACGTGGGCCCCACCCGGAAATCACGTGGGCCCCACCCGGAAATCACGTGGGCCCCACGGGGAAATTACGTGGGCCCCACGGGGAAATCACGTGGTCCCCACCCGGAAATCACGTGGGCCCCAGCCGGAAATCACGTGGGCCCCACGGGGAAATCACGTGGGCCCCACCCGGAAATCACGTGGGCCCCACCCGGAAATCACGTGGGCCCCACCCGGAAATCACGTGGGCCCCACCCGGAAATCACGTGGGCCCCACCCGGAAATCACGTGGGGCCCACCCGGAAATCACGTGGGCCCCACCCGGAAATCACGTGGGCCCCACCCGGAAATCACGTGGGCCCCACACGGAAATCACGTGGGGCCCACCCGGAAATCACGTGGGCCCCACCCGGAAATCACGTGGGCCCCACCCGGAAATCACGTGGGCCCCACCCGGAAATCACGTGGGCCCCACCCGAAAATCACGTGGGCCCCACCCGGAAATCACGTGGGCCCCACCCGGAAATCACGTGGGCCCCACCCGGAAATCACGTGGAACCCACCCGGAAATCACGTGGGCCCCACCCGGAAATCACCTGGGCCCCACCCGGAAATCACGTGGGCCCCACCCGGAAATCACGTGGGCCCCACCCGGAAATCACGTGGGCCCCACCCGGAAATCACGTGGGCCACACCCGGAAATCACGTGGGGCCCACCCGGAAATCACGTGGGCCCCACGGGGAAATCACGTGGGCCCCACCCGGAAATCACGTGGGCCCCACCCGGAAATCACGTGGGCCCCACCCGGAAATCACGTGGGCCCCACCCGGAAAACACGTGGGCCCCACGGGGAAATCATGTGGGCCCCACCCGGAAATCACGTGGGCCCCACCCGGAAATCACGTGGGCCCCACCCGGAAATCACGTGGGCCCCACCCGGAAATCACGTGGGCCCCACCCGGAAATCACGTGGGCCCCACCCGGAAATCACGTGGGCCCCACCCGGTAATCACGTGGGGCCCACCCGGAAATCACGTGGGCCCCACGGGGAAATCACGTGGGCCCCACCCGGAAATCACGTGGGCCCCAGGGGGAAATCACGTGGGCCCAACGGGGAAATCACGTGGGCCCCACGGGGAAATCACGTGGGCCCCACCCTGAAATAACGTGAGCCCCACCCGGAAATCACGTGGGCCCCACGGGGAAATCACGTGGGCCCCACGGGGAAATCACGTGGGCCCCACCCGGAAATCACGTGGGCCCCACCCGGAAATCACGTGGGCCCCACGGGGAAATTACGTGGGCCCCACCGGGAAATCACGTGGTCCCCACCCGGAAATCACGTGGGCCCCAGCCGGAAATCACGTGGGCCCCACGGGGAAATCACGTGGGCCCCACCCGGAAATCACGTGGGCCCCACCCGGAAATCACGTGGGCCCCACCCGGAAATCACGTGGGCCCCACCCGGAAATCACGTGGGGCCCACCCGGAAATCACGTGGGCCCCACCCGGAAATCACGTGGGCCCCACCCGGAAATCACGTGGGCCCCACACGGAAATCACGTGGGGCCCACCCGGAAATCACGTGGGCCCCACCCGGAAATCACGTGGGCCCCACCCGGAAATCACGTGGGCCCCACCCGGAAATCACGTGGGCCCCACCCGGAAATCACGTGGGCCCCACCCGGAAATCACGTGGGCCCCACGGGGAAATCACGTGGGCCCCACGGGGAAATCACGTGGGCCCCACGCGGAAATCACGTGGGCCCCACCCGGAAATCACGTGGGCCCCACCCGGAAATCACGTGGGCCCCACCCGGAAATCACGTGGGCCCCACCCGGAAATCACGTGGGGCCAACCCGGAAATCACGTGGGCCCCACCCGGAAATCACGTGGGCCCCACCCGGAAATCACGTGGGCCCCACCCGGAAATCACGTGGGCCCCACCCGGAAATCACGTGGGCCCCACCCGGAAATCACGTGGGCCCCACGGGGAAATCACGTGGGCCCCACGGGGAAATCACGTGGGCCCCACCCGGAAATCACGTGGGCCCCACCCGGAAATCACGTGGGCCCCACCCGGAAATCACGTGGGCCCCACCCGGAAATCACGTGGGCCCCACCCGGAAATCACGTGGGCCCCACCCGAAAATCACGTGGGCCCCACCCGGAAATCACGTGGGCCCCACCCGGAAATCACGTGGGCCCCACCCGGAAATCACGTGGGCCCCACCCGGAAATCACGTGGGCCCCACCCGGAAATCACGTGGGCCCCACCCGGAAATCACGTGGGCCCCACCCGGAAATCACGTGGGCCCCACCCGGAAATCACGTGGGCCCCACCCGGAAATCACGTGGGCCCCACCCGGAAATCACGTGGGGCCCACCCGGAAATCACGTGGGCCCCACCCGGAAATCACGTGGGCCCCACCCGGAAATCACGTGGGCCCCACCCGGAAATCACGTGGGCCCCACCCGGAAAACACGTGGGCCCCACGGGGAAATCATGTGGGCCCCACCCGGAAATCACGTGGGCCCCACCCGGAAATCACGTGGGCCCCACCCGGAAATCACGTGGGCCCCACCCGGAAATCACGTGGGCCCCACCCGGAAATCACGTGGGCCCCACCCGGAAATCACGTGGGCCCCACCCGGAAATCACGTGGGCCCCACGGGGAAATCACGTGGGCCTCACGGGGAAATCACGTGGGCCCCACCCGGAAATCACGTGGGCCCCACGGGGAAATCCCATGGGCCCCACCCGGAAATCACGTGGGCCCCACGGGGAAATCACGTGGGCCCCACCCGGAAATCACGTGGGCCCCACGGGGAAATCACGTGGGCCCCACCCGGAAATCACGTGGGCCCCACGGGGAAATCACGTGGGCCCCACCCGGAAATCACGTGGGCCCCACCCGGAAATCACGTGGGCCCCACCCGGAAATCACGTGGGCCCCACCCGGAAATCACGTGGGCCCCACGGGGAAATCACGTGGGCCCCACGGGGAAATCACGTGGGCCCCACCCGGAAATCACGTGGGCCCCACCCGGAAATCACGTGGGCCCCACCCGGAAATCACGTGGGCCCCACCCGGAAATCACGTGGGCCCCACCCGGAAATCACGTGGGCCCCACCCGAAAATCACGTGGGCCCCACCCGGAAATCACGTGGGCCCCACCCGGAAATCACGTGGGCCCCACCCGGAAATCACGTGGAACCCACCCGGAAATCACGTGGGCCCCACCCGGAAATCACGTGGGCCCCACCCGGAAATCACGTGGGCCCCACCCGGAAATCACGTGGGCCCCACGGGGAAATCACGTGGGCCCCACCCGGAAATCACGTGGGCCCCACCCGGAAATCACGTGGGCCCCACCCGGAAATCACGTGGGCCCCACCCGGAAATCACGTGGGCCACACCCGGAAATCACGTGGGGCCCACCCGGAAATCACGTGGGCCCCACGGGGAAATCACGTGGGCCCCACCCGGAAATCACGTGGGCCCCACCCGGAAATCACGTGGGCCTCACCCGGAAAACACGTGGGCCCCACGGGGAAATCATGTGGGCCCCACCCGGAAATCACGTGGGCCCCACCCGGAAATCACGTGGGCCCCACCCGGAAATCACGTGGGCCCCACCCGGAAATCACGTGGGCCCCACCCGGAAATCATGTGGGCCCCACCCGGAAATCACGTGGGCCCCACCCGGTAATCACGTGGGGCCCACCCGGAAATCACGTGGGCCCCACGGGGAAATCACGTGGGCCCCACCCGGAAATCACGTGGGCCCCACCCGGAAATTACGTGGGCCCCACGGGGAAATCACGTGGGCCCAACGGGGAAATCACGTGGGCCCCACGGGGAAATCACGTGGGCCCCACCCTGAAATCACGTGGGCCCCACCCGGAAATCACGTGGGCCCCACGGGGAAATCACGTGGGCCCCACGGGGAAATCACGTGGGCCCCACCCGGAAATCACGTGGGCCCCACCCGGAAATCACGTGGGCCCCACGGGGAAATCACGTGGGCCCCACGGGGAAATCACGTGGGCCCCACCCGGAAATCACGTGGGCCCCACCCGGAAATCACGTGGGCCCCACCCGGAAATCACGTGGGCCCCACCCGGAAATCACGTGGGCCCCACCCGGAAATCACGTGGGCCCCACCCGGAAATCACGTGGGCCCCACCCGGAAATCACGTGGGCCCCACGGGGAAATCACGTGGGCCCCACCCGGAAATCACGTGGGCCCCACCCGGAAATCACGTGGGCCCCACCCGGAAATCACGTGGGCCCCACCCGGAAATCACGTGGGCCCCACGGGGAAATCACGTGGGCCCCACCCGGAAATCACGTGGACCCCACCCGGAAATCACGTGGGCCACAGCCGGAAATCACGTGGGCCCCAACCGGAAATCACGTGGGCCCCACCCGGAAATCACGTGGGCCCCACCCGGAAATCACGTGGGCCCCACCCGGAAATCACGTGGGCCCCACGGGGAAATCACGTGGGCCTCACGGGGAAATCACGTGGGCCCCACCCGGAAATCACGTGGGCCCCACGGGGAAATCACGTGGGCCCCACCCGGAAATCACGTGGGCCCCACCCGGAAATCACGTGGGCCCCACCCGGAAATCACGTGGGCCCCACCCGGAAATCACGTGGGCCCCACCCGGAAATCACGTGGGCCCCACGGGGAAATCACGTGGGCCCCACCCGGAAATCACGTGGGCCCCACCCGGAAATCACGTGGGCCCCACCCGGAAATCACGTGGGCCCCACGGGGAAATCACGTGGGCCCCACGGGGAAATCACGTGGGCCCCACGGGGAAATCACGTGGGCCCCACCCGGAAATCACGTGGGCCCCACCCGGAAATCACGTGGGCCCCACCCGGAAATCACGTGGGCCCCACCCGGAAATCACGTGGGCCCCACCCGGAAATCACGTGGGCCCCACCCGGAAATCACGTGGGCCCCACCCGGAAATCACGTGGGCCCCACCCGGAAATCACGTGGAACCCACCCGGAAATCACGTGGGCCCCACCCGGAAATCACGTGGGCCCCACCCGGAAATCACGTGGGCCCCACCCGGAAATCACGTGGGCCCCACCCGGAAATCACGTGGGCCCCACCCGGAAATCACGTGGGCCCCACCCGGAAATCACGTGGGCCCCACCCGGAAATCACGTGGGCCCCACCCGGAAATCACGTGGGCCACACCCGGAAATCACGTGGGGCCCACCCGGAAATCACGTGGGCCCCACGGGGAAATCACGTGGGCCCCACCCGGAAATCACGTGGGCCCCACCCGGAAATCACGTGGGCCCCACCCGGAAAACACGTGGGCCCCACGGGGAAATCATGTGGGCCCCACCCGGAAATCACGTGGGCCCCACCCGGAAATCACGTGGGCCCCACCCGGAAATCACGTGGGCCCCACCCGGAAATCACGTGGGCCCCACCCGGAAATCACGTGGGCCCCACCCGGAAATCACGTGGGCCCCACCCGGAAATCACGTGGGCCCCACCCGGAAATCACGTGGGCCCCACCCGGAAATCACGTGGGCCCCACGGGGAAATCACGTGGGCCCCACCCGGAAATCACGTGGGCCCCACCCGGAAATCACGTGGGCCCCACCCGGAAATCACGTGGGCCCCACCCGGAAATCACGTGGGCCCCACCCGGAAATCACGTGGGCCCCACGGGGAAATCACGTGGGCCCCACGGGGAAATCACGTGGGCCCCACCCGGAAATCACGTGGGCCCCACCCGGAAATCACGTGGGCCCCACCCGGAAATCACGTGGGCCCCACCCGGAAATCACGTGGGCCCCACCCGGAAATCACGTGGGCCCCACCCGGAAATCACGTGGGCCCCACCCGGAAATCACGTGGAACCCACCCGGAAATCACGTGGGCCCCACCCGGAAATCACGTGGGCCCCACCCGGAAATCACGTGGGCCCCACCCGGAAATCACGTGGGCCCCACGGGGAAATCACGTGGGCCCCACCCGGAAATCACGTGGGCCCCACCCGGAAATCACGTGGGCCCCACCCGGAAATCACGTGGGCCCCACCCGGAAATCACGTGGGCCACACCCGGAAATCACGTGGGGCCCACCCGGAAATCACGTGGGCCCCACGGGGAAATCACGTGGGCCCCACCCGGAAATCACGTGGGCCCCACCCGGAAATCACGTGGGCCCCACCCGGAAAACACGTGGGCCCCACGGGGAAATCATGTGGGCCCCACCCGGAAATCACGTGGGCCCCACCCGGAAATCACGTGGGCCCCACCCGGAAATCACGTGGGCCCCACCCGGAAATCACGTGGGCCCCACCCGGACATCACGTGGGCCCCACCCGGAAATCACGTGGGCCCCACCCGGTAATCAAGTGGGGCCCACCCGGAAATCACGTGGGCCCCACGGGGAAATCACGTGGGCCCCACCCGGAAATCACGTGGGCCCCAGGGGGAAATCACGTGGGCCCAACGGGGAAATCACGTGGGCCCCACGGGGAAATCACGTGGGCCCCACCCTGAAATCACGTGGGCCCCACCCGGAAATCACTTGGGCCCCACGGGGAAATCACGTGGGCCCCACGGGGAAATCACGTGGGGCCCACCCGGAAATCACGTGGGCCCCACCCGGAAATCACGTGGGCCCCACCCGGAAATCACGTGGGCCCCACCGGGAAATCACGTGGGCCCCACCCGGAAATCACGTGGGCCCCACCCGGAAATCACGTGGGCCCCACGGGGAAATCACGTGGGCCCCACCGGGAAATCACGTGGGCCCCACCCGGAAATCACGTGGGCCCCACCCGGAAATCACGTGGGCCCCACGGGGAAATCACGTGGGCCCCACGGGGAAATCACGTGGGCCCCACCCGGAAATCACGTGGGCCCCACCCGGAAATCACGTGGGCCCCACCCGGAAATCACGTGGGCCCCACCCGGAAATCACGTGGGCCCCACGGGGAAATCACGTGGGCCCCACCCGGAAATCACGTGGGCCCCACCCGGAAATCACGTGGGCCCCACCCGGAAATCACGTGGGCCCCACCCGGAAATCACGTGGGCCCCACCCGGAAATCACGTGGGCCCCACCCGGAAATCACGTGGGCCCCACCCGGAAATCACGTGGGCCCCAGCCGGAAATCACGTGGGCCCCACCCGGAAATCACGTGGGCCCCACCCGGAAATCACGTGGGCCCCACCCGGAAATCACGTGGGCCCCACCCGGAAATCACGTGGGCCCCACCGGGAAATCACGTGGGACCCACCCGGAAATCACGTGGGCCCCACCCGGAAATCACGTGGGCCCCACCCGGAAATCACGTGGGCCCCACCCGGAAATCACGTGGGCCCCAGCCGGAAATCACGTGGGCCCCACCCGGAAATCACGTGGGCCCCACCCGGAAATCACGTGGGCGCCACCCGGAAATCACGTGGGCCCCACCCGGAAATCACGTGGGGCCCACCCGGAAATCACGTGGGCCCCACCCGGAAATCACGTGGGCCCCACCAGGAAATCACGTGGGCCCCACCCGGAAAACACGTGGGCCACATCCGGAAATCACGTGGGCCCCACCCGGAAATCACGTGGGCCCCACCCGGAAATCACGTGGGCCCCACCCGGAAATCACGTGGGCCCCACGGGGAAATCACGTGGGCCCCACGGGGAAATCACGTGGGCCCCACCTGGAAATCACGTGGACCCCACCCGGAAATCACGTGGGCCCCATGGGGAAATCACGTGGGCCCCACGGGGAAATCACGTGGGCCCCACGGGGAAATCACGTGGGCCCCACCCGGAAATCACGTGGGCCCCACCCGGAAATCACGTGGGCCCCACCCGGAAATCACGTGGGCCCCACGGGGAAATCACGTGGGCCCCACGGGGAAATCACGTGGGCCCCACCCGGAATTCACGTGGGCCCCACCCGGAAATCACGTGGGCCCCACCCGGAAATCACGTGGGCCCCACCCGGAAATCACGTGGGCCCCACCCGGAAATCACGTGGGCCCCTCGGGGAAATCACGTGGGCCCCACCCGGAAATCACGTGGGCCCCACCCGGAAATCACGTGGGCCCCACCCGGAAATCACGTGGGCCCCACCCGGAAATCACGTGGGCCCCACCCGGAAATCACGTGGGCCCCACCCGGAAATCACGTGGGCCCCACGGGGAAATCACGTGGGCCCCACCCGGAAATCACGTGGACCCCACCCGGAAATCACGTGGGCCACAGCCGGAAATCACGTGGGCCCCAACCGGAAATCACGTGGGCCCCACCCGGAAATCACGTGGGCCCCACCCGGAAATCACGTGGGCCCCACCCGGAAATCACGTGGGCCCCACGGGGAAATCACGTGGGCCTCACGGGGAAATCACGTGGGCCCCACCCGGAAATCACGTGGGCCCCACGGGGAAATCACGTGGGCCCCACCCGGAAATCACGTGGGCCCCACCCGGAAATCACGTGGGCCCCACCCGGAAATCACGTGGGCCCCACTCGGAAATCACGTGGGCCCCACCCGGAAATCACGTGGGCCCCACCCGGAAATCACGTGGGCCCCACCGGGAAATCACGTGGGCCCCACCCGGAAATCACGTGGACCCCACCCGGAAATCACGTGGGCCCCACCCGGAAATCACGTGGGCCCCACCCGGAAATCACGTGGGCCCCACCCGGAAATCACGTGGGCCCCACCCGGAAATCACGTGGGCCCCACCCGGAAATCACGTGGGCCCCACCCGGAAATCACGAAGGCCCCACCCGGAAATCACGTGGGCCCCACCGGGAAATCACGTGGGCCACACCTGGAAATCACGTGGACCCCACCCGGAAATCACGTGGGCCCCACCCGGAAATCACGTGGGCCCCACCCGGAAATCACGTGGGCCCCACCCGGAAATCACGTGGGCCCCACGGGGAAATCACGTGGGCCCCACCCGGAAATCACGTGGGCCCCACCCGGAAATCACGTGGGCCCCACCCGGAAATCACGTGGGCCCCACCCGGAAATCACGTGGGCCACACCCGGAAATCACGTGGGGCCCACCCGGAAATCACGTGGGCCCCACGGGGAAATCACGTGGGCCCCACCCGGAAATCACGTGGGCCCCACCCGGAAATCACGTGGGCCCCACCCGGTAATCACGTGGGGCCCACCCGGAAATCACGTGGGCCCCACGGGGAAATCACGTGGGCCCCACCCGGAAATCACGTGGGCCCCACCCGGAAATCACGTGGGCCCCACGGGGAAATCACGTGGGCCCAACGGGGAAATCACGTGGGCCCCACGGGGAAATCACGTGGGCCCCACCCTGAAATCACGTGGGCCCCACCCGGAAATCACGTGGGCCCCACGGGGAAATCACGTGGGCCCCACCCGGAAATCACGTGGGCCCCACCCGGAAATCACGTGGGCCCCACGGGGAAATCACGTGGGCCCCACGGGGAAATCACGTGGTCCCCACCCGGAAATCACGTGGGCCCCAGCCGGAAATCACGTGGGCCCCACGAGGAAATCACGTGGGCCCCACCCGGAAATCACGTGGGCCCCACCCGGAAATCACGTGGGCCCCACCCGGAAATCACGTGGGCCCCACCCGGAAATCACGTGGGCCCCACCCGGAAATCACGTGGGCCCACCCGGAAATCACGTGGGCCCCACCCGGAAATCACGTGGGCCCCACCCGGAAATCACGTGGGCCCCACACGGAAATCACGTGGGGCCCACCCGGAAATCACGTGGGCCCCACGGGGAAATCACGTGGGCCCCACCCGGAAATCACGTGGGCCCCACCCGGAAATCACGTGGGCCCCACCCGGAAATCACGTGGGCCCCACCCGGAAATCACGTGGGCCCCACGGGGAAATCACGTGGGCCCCACGGGGAAATCACGTGGGCCCCACGCGGAAATCACGTGGGCCCCACCCGGAAATCACGTGGGCCCCACCCGGAAATCACGTGGGCCCCACCCGGAAATCACGTGGGCCCCACCCGGAAATCACGTGGGCCCCACCCGGAAATCACGTGGGCCCCAGCCGGAAATCACGTGGGCCCCACGGGGAAATCACGTGGGCCCCACGGGGAAATCACGTGGGCCCCACGGGGAAATCACGTGGGCCCCACCCGGAAATCACGTGGGCCCCACCTGGAAATCACGTGGGCCCCACGGGGAAATCACGTGGGCCCCACCCGGAAATCACGTGGGCCCCACCTGGAAATCACGTGGGCCCCACGGGGAAATCACGTGGGCCCCACCCGGAAATCACGTGGGCCCCATGGGGAAATCACGTGGGCCCCACGGGGAAATCACGTGGGCCCCACCCGGAAATCACGTGGGGCCCACCCGGAAATCACGTGGGCCCCACGGGGAAATCACGTGGGCCCCACCCGGAAATCACGTGGGCCCCACACGGAAATCACGTGGGGCCCACCAGGAAATCACGTGGGCCCCACCCGGAAATCACGTGGGCCCCACCCGGAAATCACGTGGGCCCCACCGGGAAATCACGTGGGCCCCACCCGGAAATCACGTGGGCCCCACCCGGAAATCACGTGGGCCCCACGGGGAAATCACGTGGGCCCCACGGGGAAATCACGTGGGCCCCACCCGGAAATCACGTGGGCCCCACCCGGAAATCACGTGGGCCCCACCCGGAAATCACGTGGGCCCCACCCGGAAATCACGTGGGCCCCACGGGGAAATCACGTGGGCCCCACCCGGAAATCACGTGGGCCCCACGGGGAAATCACGTGGGCCCCACCCGGAAATCACGTGGGCCCCACCCGGAAATCACGTGGGCCCCACCCGGAAATCACGTGGGCCCCACCCGGAAATCACGTGGGCCCCAGCCGGAAATCACGTGGGCCCCACCCGGAAATCACGTGGGCCCCACCCCGAAATCACGTGGGCCCCACCCGGAAATCACGTGGGCCCCACCCGGAAATCACGTGGGGCCCACCCGGAAATCACGTGGGCCCCACCCGGAAATCACGTGGGCCCCACCCGGAAATCACGTGGGCCCCACCCGGAAAACACGTGGGCCACATCCGGAAATCACGTGGGCCCCACCCGGAAATCACGTGGGCCCCACCCGGAAATCACGTGGGCCCCACCCGGAAATCACGTGGGCCCCACCCGGAAATCACGTGGGCCCCACGGGGAAATCACGTGGGCCCCACCTGGAAATCACGTGGACCCCACCCGGAAATCACGTGGGCCCCAGCCGGAAATCACGTGGGCCCCATGGGGAAATCACGTGGGCCCCACGGGGAAATCACGTGGGCCCCACCCGGAAATCACGTGGGCCCCACCCGGAAATCACGTGGGCCCCACCCGGAAATCACGTGGGCCCCACCCGGAAATCACGTGGGCCCCACCCGGAAATCACGTGGGCCCCACCCGGAAATCACGTGGGCCCCACCCGGAAATCACGTGGGCCCCTCGGGGAAATCACGTGGGCCCCACCCGGAAATCACGTGGGCCCCACCCGGAAATCACGTGGGCCCCACCCGGAAATCACGTGGGCCCCACCCGGAAATCACGTGGGCCCCACCCGGAAATCACGTGGGCCCCACCCGGAAATCACGTGGGCCCCACCCGGAAATCACGTGGGCCCCTCGGGGAAATCACGTGGGCCCCACCCGGAAATCACGTGGGCCCCACCCGGAAATCACGTGGGCCCCACCCGGAAATCGTGGGCCCCACCCGGAAATCACGTGGGCCCCACCCGGAAATCACGTGGGCCCCACGGGGAAATCACGTGGGCCTCACGGGGAAATCACGTGGGCCCCACCCGGAAATCACGTGGGCCCCACGGGGAAATCACGTGGGCCCCACCCGGAAATCACGTGGGCCCCACCCGGAAATCACGTGGGCCCCACCCGGAAATCACGTGGGCCCCACCCGGAAATCACGTGGGCCCCACCCGGAAATCACGTGGGCCCCACCCGGAAATCACGTGGGCCCCACCCGGAAATCACGTGGGCCCCACCGGGAAATCACGTGGGCCCCACGGGGAAATCACGTGGGCCCCACCCGGAAATCACGTGGGCCCCACCCGGAAATCACGTGGGCCCCACCTGGAAATCACGTGGGCCCCACCCGGAAATCACGTGGGCCCCACCCGGAAATCACGTGGGGCCAACCCGGAAATCACGTGGGCCCCACCCGGAAATCACATGGGCCCCACCCGGAAATCACGTGGGCCCCACCCGGAAATCACGTGGGCCCCACCCGGAAATCACGTGGGCCCCACGGGGAAATCACGTTGGCCCCACGGGGAAATCACATGGGCCCCACCCGGAAATCACGTGGGCCCCACCCGGAAATCACGTGGGCCCCACCCGGAAATCACGTGGGCCCCACGGGGAAATCACGTGGGCCCCACCCGGAAATCACGTGGGCCCCACCCGGAAATCACGTGGGCCCCACCCGGAAATCACGTGGGCCCCACCCGGAAATCACGTGCGCCCCACCCGGAAATCACGTGGGCCCCACCCGGAAATCACGTGGGCCCCACCCGGAAATCACGTGGGCCCCACCCGGAAATCACGTGGGCCCCACCCGGAAATCACGTGGGCCCCACCCGGAAATCACGTGGGCCCCACCCGGAAATCACGTGGGCCCCATGGGGAAATCACGTGGGCCCCACGGGGAAATCACGTGGGCCCCACCCGGAAATCACGTGGGCCCCACCCGGAAATCACGTGGGCCCCACCCGGAAATCACGTGGGCCCCACCCGGAAATCACGTGGGCCCCACCCGGAAATCACGTGGGCCCCACCCGGAAATCACGTGGGCCCCACCCGGAAATCACGTGGGCCCCACCCGGAAATCACGTGGGCCCCACCCGGAAATCACGTGGAACCCACCCGGAAATCACGTGGGCCCCACCCGGAAATCACGTGGGCCCCACCCGGAAATCACGTGGGCCCCACCCGGAAATCACGTGGGCCCCACGGGGAAATCACGTGGGCCCCACCCGGAAATCACGTGGGCCCCACCCGGAAATCACGTGGGCCCCACCCGGAAATCACGTGGGCCCCACCCGGAAATCACGTGGGCCACACCCGGAAATCACGTGGGGCCCACCCGGAAATCACGTGGGCCCCACGGGGAAATCACGTGGGCCCCACCCGGAAATCACGTGGGCCCCACCCGGAAATCACGTGGGCCCCACCCGGAAAACACGTGGGCCCCACGGGGAAATCATGTGGGCCCCACCCGGAAATCACGTGGGCCCCACCCGGAAATCACGTGGGCCCCACCCGGAAATCACGTGGGCCCCACCCGGAAATCACGTGGGCCCCACCCGGAAATCACGTGGGCCCCACCCGGAAATCACGTGGGCCCCACCCGGTAATCACGTGGGGCCCACCCGGAAATCACGTGGGCCCCACGGGGAAATCACGTGGGCCCCACCCGGAAATCACGTGGGCCCCAGGGGGAAATCACGTGGGCCCAACGGGGAAATCACGTGGGCCCCACGGGGAAATCACGTGGGCCCCACCCTGAAATCACGTGGGCCCCACCCGGAAATCACGTGGGCCCCACGGGGAAATCACGTGGGCCCCACGGGGAAATCACGTGGGCCCCACCCGGAAATCACGTGGGCCCCACCCGGAAATCACGTGGGCCCCACGGGGAAATTACGTGGGCCCCACGGGGAAATCACGTGGTCCCCACCCGGAAATCACGTGGGCCCCAGCCGGAAATCACGTGGGCCCCACGGGGAAATCACGTGGGCCCCACCCGGAAATCACGTGGGCCCCACCCGGAAATCACGTGGGCCCCACCCGGAAATCACGTGGGCCCCACCCGGAAATCACGTGGGCCCCACCCGGAAATCACGTGGGCCCCAGCCGGAAATCACGTGGGCCCCACCCGGAAATCACGTGGGCCCCACCCGGAAATCACGTGGGCCCCACACGGAAATCACGTGGGGCCCACCCGGAAATCACGTGGGCCCCACCCGGAAATCACGTGGGCCCCACCCGGAAATCACGTGGGCCCCACCCGGAAATCACGTGGGCCCCACCCGGAAATCACGTGGGCCCCACGGGGAAATCACGTGGGCCCCACGGGGAAATCACGTGGGCCCCACGCGGAAATCACGTGGGCCCCACCCGGAAATCACGTGGGCCCCACCCGGAAATCACGTGGGCCCCACCCGGAAATCACGTGGGCCCCACCCGGAAATCCCGTGGGCCCCACCCGGAAATCACGTGGGCCCAACCCGGAAATCACGTGGGCCCCACCCGGAAATCACGTGGGCCCCACCCGTAAATCACGTGGGCCCCACCCGGAAATCACGTGGGCCCCACCCGGAAATCACGTGGGCCCCACGGGGAAATCACGTTGGCCCCACGGGGAAATCACGTGGGCCCCACCCGGAAATCACGTGGGCCCCACCCGGAAATCACGTGGGCCCCACCCGGAAATCACGTGGGCCCCACGGGGAAATCACGTGGGCCCCACCCGGAAATCACGTGGGCCCCACCCGGAAATCACGTGGGCCCCACCCGGAAATCACGTGGGCCCCACCCGGAAATCACGTGGGCCCCACCCGGAAATCACGTGGGCCCCACGGGGAAATCACGTGGGCCCCACCCGGAAATCACGTGGGCCCCACCCGGAAATCACGTGGGCCCCACCCGGAAATCACGTGGGCCCCAACCGGAAATCACGTGGGCCCCACCCGGAAATCACGTGGGCCCCACCCGGAAATCACGTGGGCCCCACCCGGAAATCACGTGGGCCCCACGGGGAAATCACGTGGGCCTCACGGGGAAATCACGTGGGCCCCACCCGGAAATCACGTGGGCCCCACGGGGAAATCACGTGGGCCCCACCCGGAAATCACGTGGGCCCCACCCGGAAATCACGTGGGCCCCACCCGGAAATCACGTGGGCCCCACCCGGAAATCACGTGGGCCCCACCCGGAAATCACGTGGGCCCCACCCGGAAATCACGTGGGCCCCACCCGGAAATCACGTGGGCCCCACCGGGAAATCACGTGGGCCCCACGGGGAAATCACGTGGGCCCCACCCGGAAATCACGTGGGCCCCACCCGGAAATCACGTGGGCCCCACCCGGAAATCACGTGGGCCCCACCCGGAAATCACGTGGGCCCCACGGGGAAATCACGTGGGGCCAACCCGGAAATCACGTGGGCCCCACCCGGAAATCACATGGGCCCCACCCGGAAATCACGTGGGCCCCACCCGGAAATCACGTGGGCCCCACCCGGAAATCACGTGGGCCCCACGGGGAAATCACGTTGGCCCCACGGGGAAATCACGTGGGCCCCACCCGGAAATCACGTGGGCCCCACCCGGAAATCACGTGGGCCCCACCCGGAAATCACGTGGGCCCCACGGGGAAATCACGTGGGCCCCACCCGGAAATCACGTGGGCCCCACCCGGAAATCACGTGGGCCCCACCCGGAAATCACGTGGGCCCCACCCGGAAATCACGTGGGCCCCACCCGGAAATCACGTGGGCCCCACCCGGAAATCACGTGGGCCCCACCCGGAAATCACGTGGGCCCCACCCGGAAATCACGTGGGCCCCACCCGGAAATCTCGTGGGCCCCACGGGGAAATCACGTGGGCCCCACGGGGAAATCACGTGGGCCCCACCCGGAAATCACGTGGGCCCCACCCGGAAATCACGTGGGCCCCACCCGGAAATCACGTGGGCCCCACCCGGAAATCACGTGGGCCCCACCCGAAAATCACGTGGGCCCCACCCGGAAATCACGTGGGCCCCACCCGGAAATCACGTGGGCCCCACCCGGAAATCACGTGGAACCCACCCGGAAATCACGTGGGCCCCACCCGGAAATCACGTGGGCCCCACCCGGAAATCACGTGGGCCCCACCCGGAAATCACGTGGGCCCCACCCGGAAATCACGTGGGCCCCACCCGGAAATCACGTGGGCCCCACCCGGAAATCACGTGGGCCACACCCGGAAATCACGTGGGGCCCACCCGGAAATCACGTGGGCCCCACGGGGAAATCACGTGGGCCCCACCCGGAAATCACGTGGGCCCCACCCGGAAATCACGTGGGCCCCACCCGGAAATCACGTGGGCCCCACCCGGAAAACACGTGGGCCCCACGGGGAAATCATGTGGGCCCCACCCGGAAATCACGTGGGCCCCACCCGGAAATCACGTGGGCCCCACCCGGAAATCACGTGGGCCCCACCCGGAAATCACGTGGGCCCCACCCGGAAATCACGTGGGCCCCACCCGGAAATCACGTGGGCCCCACCCGGTAATCACGTGGGGCCCACCCGGAAATCACGTGGGCCCCACGGGGAAATCACGTGGGCCCCACCCGGAAATCACGTGGGCCCCAGGGGGAAATCACGTGGGCCCAACGGGGAAATCACGTGGGCCCCACGGGGAAATCACGTGGGCCCCACCCTGAAATCACGTGAGCCCCACCCGGAAATCACGTGGGCCCCACGGGGAAATCACGTGGGCCCCACGGGGAAATCACGTGGGCCCCACCCGGAAATCACGTGGGCCCCACCCGGAAATCACGTGGGCCCCACGGGGAAATTACGTGGGCCCCACGGGGAAATCACGTGGTCCCCACCCGGAAATCACGTGGGCCCCAGCCGGAAATCACGTGGGCCCCACGGGGAAATCACGTGGGCCCCACCCGGAAATCACGTGGGCCCCACCCGGAAATCACGTGGGCCCCACCCGGAAATCACGTGGGCCCCACCCGGAAATCACGTGGGCCCCACCCAGAAATCACGTGGGGCCCACCCGGAAATCACGTGGGCCCCACCCGGAAATCACGTGGGCCCCACCCGGAAATCACGTGGGCCCCACACGGAAATCACGTGGGGCCCACTCGGAAATCACGTGGGCCCCACCCGGAAATCACGTGGGCCCCACCCGGAAATCACGTGGGCCCCACCCGGAAATCACGTGGGCCCCACCCGGAAATCACGTGGGCCCCACGGGGAAATCACGTGGGCCCCACGGGGAAATCACGTGGGCCCCACGCGGAAATCACGTGGGCCCCACCCGGAAATCACGTGGGCCCCACCCGGAAATCACGTGGGCCCCACCCGGAAATCACGTGGGCCCCACCCGGAAATCACGTGGGCCCCACCCGGAAATCACGTGGGGCCAACCCGGAAATCACGTGGGCCCCACCCGGAAATCACGTGGGCCCCACCCGGAAATCACGTGGGCCCCACCCGGAAATCACGTGGGCCCCACCCGGAAATCACGTGGGCCCCACCCGGAAATCACGTGGGCCCCACGGGGAAATCACGTGGGCCCCACGGGGAAATCACGTGGGCCCCACCCGGAAATCACGTGGGCCCCACCCGGAAATCACGTGGGCCCCACCCGGAAATCACGTGGGCCCCACCCGGAAATCACGTGGGCCCCACCCGGAAATCACGTGGGCCCCACCCGAAAATCACGTGGGCCCCACCCGGAAATCACGTGGGCCCCACCCGGAAATCACGTGGGCCCCACCCGGAAATCACGTGGGCCCCACGGGGAAATCACGTGGGCCCCACCCGGAAATCACGTGGGCCCCACCCGGAAATCACGTGGGCCCCACCCGGAAATCACGTGGGCCCCACCCGGAAATCACGTGGGCCCCACCCGGAAATCACGTGGGCCCCACGGGGAAATCACGTGGGCCCCACCCGGAAATCACGTGGGCCCCACCCGGAAATCACGTGGGCCCCACCCGGAAATCACGTGGGCCCCACCCGGAAATCACGTGGGCCCCACCCGGAAATCACGTGGGGCCCACCCGGAAATCACGTGGGCCCCACCCGGAAATCCCGTGGGACCCACCCGGAAATCACGTGGGCCCCACCCGGAAATCACGTGGGCCCCACCCGGAAATCACGTGGGCCCCACCCGGAAATCACGTGGGCCCCACCCGGAAATCACGTGGGCCCCACCCGGAAATCACGTGGGCCCCACCCGGAAATCACGTGGGCCCCACCCGGTAATCACGTGGGGCCCACCCGGAAATCACGTGGGCCCCACGGGGAAATCACGTGGGCCCCACCCGGAAATCACGTGGGCCCCACCCGGAAATTACGTGGGCCCCACGGGGAAATCACGTGGGCCCAACGGGGAAATCACGTGGGCCCCACGGGGAAATCACGTGGGCCCCACCCTGAAATCACGTGGGCCCCACCCGGAAATCACGTGGGCCCCACGGGGAAATCACGTGGGCCCCACGGGGAAATCACGTGGGCCCCACCCGGAAATCACGTGGGCCCCACGGGGAAATTACGTGGGCCCCACGGGGAAATCACGTGGGCCCCACCCGGAAATCACGTGGGCCCCACCCGGAAATCACGTGGGCCCCACCCGGAAATCACGTGGGCCCCACCCGGAAATCACGTGGGCCCCACCCGGAAATCACGTGGGCCCCACCCGGAAATCACGTGGGCCCCACCCGGAAATCACGTGGGCCCCACGGGGAAATCACGTGGGCCCCACCCGGAAATCACGTGGGCCCCACCCGGAAATCACGTGGGCCCCACCCGGAAATCACGTGGGCCCCACCCGGAAATCACGTGGGCCCCACGGGGAAATCACGTGGGCCCCACCCGGAAATCACGTGGACCCCACCCGGAAATCACGTGGGCCACAGCCGGAAATCACGTGGGCCCCAACCGGAAAACACGTGGGCCCCACCCGGAAATCACGTGGGCCCCACCCGGAAATCACGTGGGCCCCACCCGGAAATCACGTGGGCCCCACGGGGAAATCACGTGGGCCTCACGGGGAAATCACGTGGGCCCCACCCGGAAATCACGTGGGCCCCACGGGGAAATCACGTGGGCCCCACCCGGAAATCACGTGGGCCCCACCCGGAAATCACGTGGGCCCCACCCGGAAATCACGTGGGCCCCACCCGGAAATCACGTGGGCCCCACCCGGAAATCACGTGGGCCCCACCCGGAAATCACGTGGGCCCCACCCGGAAATCACGTGGGCCCCACCCGGAAATCACGTGGGCCCCACCGGGAAATCACGTGGGCCCCACGGGGAAATCACGTGGGCCCCACCCGGAAATCACGTGGGCCCCACCCGGAAATCACGTGGGCCCCACCCGGAAATCACGTGGGCCCCACCCGGAAATCACGTGGGCCCCACCCGGAAATCACGTGGGGCCAACCCGGAAATCACGTGGGCCCCACCCGGAAATCACATGGGCCCCACCCGGAAATCACGTGGGCCCCACCCGGAAATCACGTGGGCCCCACCCGGAAATCACGTGGGCCCCACGGGGAAATCACGTTGGCCCCACGGGGAAATCACGTGGGCCCCACCCGGAAATCACGTGGGCCCCACCCGGAAATCACGTGGGCCCCACCCGGAAATCACGTGGGCCCCACGGGGAAATCACGTGGGCCCCACGGGGAAATCACGTGGGCCCCACCCGGAAATCACGTGGGCCCCACCCGGAAATCACGTGGGCCCCACCCGGAAATCACGTGGGCCCCACCCGGAAATCACGTTGGCCCCACGGGGAAATCACGTGGGCCCCACCCGGAAATCACGTGGGCCCCACCCGGAAATCACGTGGGCCCCACCCGGAAATCACGTGGGCCCCACCCGGAAATCACGTGGGCCCCACGGGGAAATCACGTGGGCCCCACGGGGAAATCACGTGGGCCCCACCCGGAAATCACGTGGGCCCCACCCGGAAATCACGTGGGCCCCACCCGGAAATCACGTGGGCCCCACCCGGAAATCACGTGGGCCCCACCCGGAAATCACGTGGGCCCCACCCGGAAATCACGTGGGCCCCACCCGGAAATCACGTGGGCCCCACCCGTAAATCACGTGGGCCCCACCCGGAAATCACGTGGGCCCCACCCGGAAATCACGTGGGCCCCACGGGGAAATCACGTTGGCCCCACGGGGAAATCACGTGGGCCCCACCCGGAAATCACGTGGGCCCCACCCGGAAATCACGTGGGCCCCACCTGGAAATCACGTGGGCCCCACGGGGAAATCACGTGGGCCCCACCCGGAAATCACGTGGGCCCCACCCGGAAATCACGTGGGCCCCACCCGGAAATCACGTGGGCCCCACCCGGAAATCACGTGGGCCCCACCCGGAAATCACGTGGGCCCCACGGGGAAATCACGTGGGCCCCACCCGGAAATCACGTGGGCCCCACCCGGAAATCACGTGGGCCCCACCCGGAAATCACGTGGGCCCCAACCGGAAATCACGTGGGCCCCACCCGGAAATCACGTGGGCCCCACCCGGAAATCACGTGGGCCCCACCCGGAAATCACGTGGGCCCCACGGGGAAATCACGTGGGCCTCACGGGGAAATCACGTGGGCCCCACCCGGAAATCACGTGGGCCCCACGGGGAAATCACGTGGGCCCCACCCGGAAATCACGTGGGCCCCACCCGGAAATCACGTGGGCCCCACCCGGAAATCACGTGGGCCCCACCCGGAAATCACGTGGGCCCCACCCGGAAATCACGTGGGCCCCACCCGGAAATCACGTGGGCCCCACTCGGAAATCACGTGGGCCCCACCCGGAAATCACGTGGGCCCCACCGGGAAATCACGTGGGCCCCACGGGGAAATCACGTGGGCCCCACCCGGAAATCACGTGGGCCCCACCCGGAAATCACGTGGGCCCCACCCGGAAATCACGTGGGCCCCACCCGGAAATCACGTGGGCCCCACCCGGAAATCACGTGGGGCCAACCCGGAAATCACGTGGGCCCCACCCGGAAATCACATGGGCCCCACCCGGAAATCACGTGGGCCCCACCCGGAAATCACGTGGGCCCCACCCGGAAATCACGTGGGCCCCACGGGGAAATCACGTTGGCCCCACGGGGAAATCACGTGGGCCCCACCCGGAAATCACGTGGGCCCCACCCGGAAATCACGTGGGCCCCACCCGGAAATCACGTGGGCCCCACGGGGAAATCACGTGGGCCCCACCCGGAAATCACGTGGGCCCCACCCGGAAATCACGTGGGCCCCACCCGGAAATCACGTGGGCCCCACCCGGAAATCACGTGGGCCCCACCCGGAAATCACGTGGGCCCCACCCGGAAATCACGTGGGCCCCACCCGGAAATCACGTGGGCCCCACCAGGAAATCACGTGGAACCCACCCGGAAATCACGTGGGCCACACCCGGAAATCACGTGGGCCCCACCCGGAAATCACGTGGGCCCCACGGGGAAATCACGTGGGCCCCACCCGGAAATCACGTGGGCCCCACCTGGAAATCACGTGGGCCCCACCCGGAAAACACGTGGGCCCCACGGGGAAATCATGTGGGCCCCACCCGGAAATCACGTGGGCCCCACCCGGAAATCCCGTGGGCCCCACCCGGAAATCACGTGGGCCCCACCCGGAAATCACGTGGGCCCCACCCGGAAATCCCGTGGGCCCCACCCGGAAATCACGTGGGCCCCACCCGGAAATCACGTGGGCCCCACCCGGAAATCACGTGGGCCCCACCCGGAAATCACGTGGGCCCCACCCGGAAATCACGTGGGCCCCACCCGGAAATCACGTGGGGCCAACCCGGAAATCACGTGGGCCCCACCCGGAAATCACGTGGGCCCCACCCGGAAATCACGTGGGCCCCACCCGGAAATCACGTGGGCCCCACCCGGAAATCACGTGGGCCCCACGGGGAAATCACGTTGGCCCCACGGGGAAATCACGTGGGCCCCACCCGGAAATCACGTGGGCCCCACCCGGAAATCACGTGGGCCCCACCCGGAAATCACGTGGGCCCCACGGGGAAATCACGTGGGCCCCACGGGGAAATCACGTGGGCCCCACCCGGAAATCACGTGGGCCCCACCCGGAAATCACGTGGGCCCCACCCGGAAATCACGTGGGCCCCACCCGGAAATCACGTTGGCCCCACGGGGAAATCACGTGGGCCCCACCCGGAAATCACGTGGGCCCCACCCGGAAATCACGTGGGCCCCACCCGGAAATCACGTGGGCCCCACCCGGAAATCACGTGGGCCCCACGGGGAAATCACGTGGGCCCCACCCGGAAATCACGTGGGCCCCACCCGGAAATCACGTGGGCCCCACCCGGAAATCACGTGGGCCCCACCCGGAAATCACGTGGGCCCCACCCGGAAATCACGTGGGCCCCACCCGGAAATCACGTGGGCCCCACCCGGAAATCACGTGGGCTCCACCCGGAAATCACGTGGGCCCCACCCGGAAATCACGTGGAACCCACCCGGAAATCACGTGGGCCCCACCCGGAAATCACGTGGGCCCCACCCGGAAATCACGTGGGCCCCACCCGGAAATCACGTGGGCCCCACCCGGAAATCACGTGGGCCCCACCCGGAAATCACGTGGGCCCCACCCGGAAATCACGTGGGCCCCACCCGGAAATCACGTGGGCCCCACCCGGAAATCACGTGGGCCACACCCGGAAATCACGTGGGGCCCACCCGGAAATCACGTGGGCCCCACCCGGAAATCACGTGGGCCCCACCCGGAAATCACGTGGGCCCCACCCGGAAATCACGTGGGCCCCACCCGGAAAACACGTGGGCCCCACGGGGAAATCATGTGGGCCCCACCCGGAAATCACGTGGGCCCCACCCGGAAATCACGTGGGCCCCACCCGGAAATCACGTGGGCCCCACCCGGAAATCACGTGGGCCCCACCCGGAAATCACGTGGGCCCCACCCGGAAATCACTTGGGCCCCACCCGGAAATCACGTGGGCCCCACCCGGAAATCACGTGGGCCCCACCCGGAAATCACGTGGGCCCCACGGGGAAATCACGTGGGCCCCACCCGGAAATCACGTGGGCCCCACCCGGAAATCACGTGGGCCCCACCCGGAAATCACGTGGGCCCCACCCGGAAATCACGTGGGCCCCACGGGGAAATCACGTGGGCCCCACGGGGAAATCACGTGGGCCCCACCCGGAAATCACGTGGGCCCCACCCGGAAATCACGTGGGCCCCACCCGGAAATCACGTGGGCCCCACCCGGAAATCACGTGGGCCCCACCCGGAAATCACGTGGGCCCCACCCGGAAATCACGTGGAACCCACCCGGAAATCACGTGGGCCCCACCCGGAAATCACGTGGGCCCCACCCGGAAATCACGTGGGCCCCACCCGGAAATCACGTGGGCCCCACCCGGAAAACACGTGGGCCCCACGGGGAAATCATGTGGGCCCCACCCGGAAATCACGTGGGCCCCACCCGGAAATCACGTGGGCCCCACCCGGAAATCACGTGGGCCCCACCCGGAAATCCCGTGGGCCCCACCCCGAAATCACGTGGGCCCCACCCGGAAATCACGTGGGCCCCACCCGGTAATCACGTGGGGCCCACCCGGAAATCACGTGGGCCCCACGGGGAAATCACGTGGGCCCCACCCGGAAATCACGTGGGCCCCAGGGGGAAATCACGTGGGCCCAACGGGGAAATCACGTGGGCCCCACGGGGAAATCACGTGGGCCCCACCCTGAAATCACGTGGGCCCCACCCGGAAATCACGTGGGCCCCACGGGGAAATCACGTGGGCCCCACGGGGAAATCACGTGGGCCCCACCCGGAAATCACGTGGGCCCCACCCGGAAATCACGTGGGCCCCACGGGGAAATTACGTGGGCCCCACGGGGAAATCACGTGGTCCCCACCCGGAAATCACGTGGGCCCCAGCCGGAAATCACGTGGGCCCCACGGGGAAATCACGTGGGCCCCACCCGGAAATCACGTGGGCCCCACCCGGAAATCACGTGGGCCCCACCCGGAAATCACGTGGGGCCCACCCGGAAATCACGTGGGCCCCACCCGGAAATCACGTGGGCCCCACCCGGAAATCACGTGGGCCCCACACGGAAATCACGTGGGGCCCACCCGGAAATCACGTGGGCCCCACCCGGAAATCACGTGGGCCCCACCCGGAAATCACGTGGGCCCCACCCGGAAATCACGTGGGCCCCACCCGGAAATCACGTGGGCCCCACCCGGAAATCACGTGGGCCCCACGGGGAAATCACGTGGGCCCCACGGGGAAATCACGTGGGCCCCACGCGGAAATCACGTGGGCCCCACCCGGAAATCACGTGGGCCCCACCCGGAAATCACGTGGGCCCCACCCGGAAATCACGTGGGCCCCACCCGGAAATCACGTGGGCCCCACCCGGAAATCACGTGGGCCCCACCCGGAAATCACGTGGGCCCCACCCGGAAATCACGTGGGCCCCACCCGTAAATCACGTGGGCCCCACCCGGAAATCACGTGGGCCCCACCCGGAAATCACGTGGGCCCCACGGGGAAATCACGTTGGCCCCACGGGGAAATCACGTGGGCCCCACCCGGAAATCACGTGGGCCCCACCCGGAAATCACGTGGGCCCCACCTGGAAATCACGTGGGCCCCACGGGGAAATCACGTGGGCCCCACCCGGAAATCACGTGGGCCCCACCCGGAAATCACGTGGGCCCCACCCGGAAATCACGTGGGCCCCACCCGGAAATCACGTGGGCCCCACCCGGAAATCACGTGGGCCCCACGGGGAAATCACGTGGGCCCCACCCGGAAATCACGTGGGCCCCACCCGGAAATCACGTGGGCCCCACCCGGAAATCACGTGGGCCCCAACCGGAAATCACGTGGGCCCCACCCGGAAATCACGTGGGCCCCACCCGGAAATCACGTGGGCCCCACCCGGAAATCACGTGGGCCCCACGGGGAAATCACGTGGGCCTCACGGGGAAATCACGTGGGCCCCACCCGGAAATCACGTGGGCCCCACGGGGAAATCACGTGGGCCCCACCCGGAAATCACGTGGGCCCCACCCGGAAATCACGTGGGCCCCACCCGGAAATCACGTGGGCCCCACCCGGAAATCACGTGGGCCCCACCCGGAAATCACGTGGGCCCCACCCGGAAATCACGTGGGCCCCACTCGGAAATCACGTGGGCCCCACCCGGAAATCACGTGGGCCCCACCGGGAAATCACGTGGGCCCCACGGGGAAATCACGTGGGCCCCACCCGGAAATCACGTGGGCCCCACCCGGAAATCACGTGGGCCCCACCCGGAAATCACGTGGGCCCCACCCGGAAATCACGTGGGGCCAACCCGGAAATCACGTGGGCCCCACCCGGAAATCACATGGGCCCCACCCGGAAATCACGTGGGCCCCACCCGGAAATCACGTGGGCCCCACCCGGAAATCACGTGGGCCAGACGGGGAAATCACGTTGGCCCCACGGGGAAATCACGTGGGCCCCACCCGGAAATCACGTGGGCCCCACCCGGAAATCACGTGGGCCCCACCCGGAAATCACGTGGGCCCCACGGGGAAATCACGTGGGCCCCACCCGGAAATCACGTGGGCCCCACCCGGAAATCACGTGGGCCCCACCCGGAAATCACGTGGGCCCCACCCGGAAATCACGTGGGCCCCACCCGGAAATCACGTGGGCCCCACCCGGAAATCACGTGGGCCCCACCCGGAAATCACGTGGAACCCACCCGGAAATCACGTGGGCCACACCCGGAAATCACGTGGGCCCCACCCGGAAATCACGTGGGCCCCACGGGGAAATCACGTGGGCCCCACCCGGAAATCACGTGGGCCCCACCCGGAAATCACGTGGGCCCCACCCGGAAAACACGTGGGCCCCACGGGGAAATCATGTGGGCCCCACCCGGAAATCACGTGGGCCCCACCCGGAAATCCCGTGGGCCCCACCCGGAAATCACGTGGGCCCCACCCGGAAATCACGTGGGCCCCACCCGGAAATCACGTGGGCCCCACCCGGAAATCACGTGGGCCCCACCCGGTAATCACGTGGGGCCCACCCGGAAATCACGTGGGCCCCACGGGGAAATCACGTGGGCCCCACCCGGAAATCACGTGGGCCCCAGGGGGAAATCACGTGGGCCCAACGGGGAAATCACGTGGGCCCCACGGGGAAATCACGTGGGCCCCACCCTGAAATCACGTGGGCCCCACCCGGAAATCACGTGGGCCCCACGGGGAAATCACGTGGGCCCCACGGGGAAATCACGTGGGCCCCACCCGGAAATCACGTGGGCCCCACCCGGAAATCACGTGGGCCCCACGGGGAAATTACGTGGGCCCCACGGGGAAATCACGTGGTCCCCACCCGGAAATCACGTGGGCCCCAGCCGGAAATCACGTGGGCCCCACGGGGAAATCACGTGGGCCCCACCCGGAAATCACGTGGGCCCCACCCGGAAATCACGTGGGCCCCACCCGGAAATCACGTGGGCCCCACCCGGAAATCACGTGGGCCCCACCCGGAAATCACGTGGGGCCCACCCGGAAATCACGTGGGCCCCACCCGGAAATCACGTGGGCCCCACCCGGAAATCACGTGGGCCCCACACGGAAATCACGTGGGGCCCACCCGGAAATCACGTGGGCCCCACCCGGAAATCACGTGGGCCCCACCCGGAAATCACGTGGGCCCCACCCGGAAATCACGTGGGCCCCACCCGGAAATCACGTGGGCCCCACCCGGAAATCACGTGGGCCCCACGGGGAAATCACGTGGGCCCCACGGGGAAATCACGTGGGCCCCACGCGGAAATCACGTGGGCCCCACGCGGAAATCACGTGGGCCCCACCCGGAAATCACGTGGGCCCCACCCGGAAATCACGTGGGCCCCACCCGGAAATCACGTGGGCCCCACCCGGAAATCACGTGGGGCCAACCCGGAAATCACGTGGGCCCCACCCGGAAATCACGTGGGCCCCACCCGGAAATCACGTGGGCCCCACCCGGAAATCACGTGGGCCCCACCCGGAAATCACGTGGGCCCCACCCGGAAATCACGTGGGCCCCACGGGGAAATCACGTGGGCCCCACGGGGAAATCACGTGGGCCCCACGGGGAAATCACGTGGGCCCCACCCGGAAATCACGTGGGCCCCACCCGGAAATCACGTGGGCCCCACCCGGAAATCACGTGGGCCCCACCCGGAAATCACGTGGGCCCCACCCGGAAATCACGTGGGCCCCACCCGAAAATCACGTGGGCCCCACCCGGAAATCACGTGGGCCCCACCCGGAAATCACGTGGGCCCCACCCGGAAATCACGTGGAACCCACCCGGAAATCACGTGGGCCCCACCCGGAAATCACGTGGGCCCCACCCGGAAATCACGTGGGCCCCACCCGGAAATCACGTGGGCCCCACCCGGAAATCACGTGGGCCCCACCCGGAAATCACGTGGGCCCCACCCGGAAATCACGTGGGCCACACCCGGAAATCACGTGGGGCCCACCCGGAAATCACGTGGGCCCCACGGGGAAATCACGTGGGCCCCACCCGGAAATCACGTGGGCCCCACCCGGAAATCACGTGGGCCCCACCCGGAAAACACGTGGGCCCCACGGGGAAATCATGTGGGCCCCACCCGGAAATCACGTGGGCCCCACCCGGAAATCACGTGGGCCCCACCCGGAAATCACGTGGGCCCCACCCGGAAATCACGTGGGCCCCACCCGGAAATCACGTGGGCCCCACCCGGAAATCACGTGGGCCCCACCCGGTAATCACGTGGGGCCCACCCGGAAATCACGTGGGCCCCACGGGGAAATCACGTGGGCCCCACCCGGAAATCACGTGGGCCCCAGGGGCAAATCACGTGGGCCCAACTGGGAAATCACGTGGGCCCCACGGGGAAATCACGTGGGCCCCACCCTGAAATCACGTGGGCCCCACCCGGAAATCACGTGGGCCCCACGGGGAAATCACGTGGGCCCCACGGGGAAATCACGTGGGCCCCACCCGGAAATCACGTGGGCCCCACCCGGAAATCACGTGGGCCCCACGGGGAAATTACGTGGGCCCCACGGGGAAATCACGTGGTCCCCACCCGGAAATCACGTGGGCCCCACACGGAAATCACGTGGGGCCCACCCGGAAATCACGTGGGCCCCACCCGGAAATCACGTGGGCCCCACCCGGAAATCACGTGGGCCCCACCCGGAAATCACGTGGGCCCCACCCGGAAATCACGTGGGCCCCACCCGGAAATCACGTGGGCCCCACGGGGAAATCACGTGGGCCCCACGGGGAAATCACGTGGGCCCCACGCGGAAATCACGTGGGCCCCACCCGGAAATCACGTGGGCCCCACCCGGAAATCACGCGGGCCCCACCCGGTAATCACGTGGGCCCCACCCGGAAATCACGTGGGCCCCACCCGGAAATCACGTGGGGCCAACCCGGAAATCACGTGGGCCCCACCCGGAAATCACGTGGGCCCCACCCGTAAATCACGTGGGCCCCACCCGGAAATCACGTGGGCCCCACGCGGAAATCACGTGGGCCCCACGGGGAAATCACGTTGGCCCCACGGGGAAATCACCTGGGCCCCACCCGGAAATCACGTGGGCCCCACCCGGAAATCACGTGGGCCCCACCCGGAAATCACGTGGGCCCCACGGGGAAATCACGTGGGCCCCACCCGGAAATCACGTGGGCCCCACCCGGAAATCACGTGGGTCCCACCCGGAAATCACGTGGGCCCCACCCGGAAATCACGTGGGCCCCACCCGGAAATCACGTGGGCCCCACGGGGAAATCACGTGGGCCCCACCCGGAAATCACGTGGGCCCCACCCGGAAATCACGTGGGCCCCACCCGGAAATCACGTGGGCCCCACCCGGAAATCACGTGGGCCCCACCCGGAAATCAAGTGGGGCCCACCCGGAAATCACGTGGGCCCCACCCGGAAATCCCGTGGGACCCACCCGGAAATCACGTGGGCCCCACCCGGAAATCACGTGGGCCCCACCCGGAAATCACGTGGGCCCCACCCGGAAATCACGTGGGCCACAGCCGGAAATCACGTGGGCCCCACCCGGAAATCACGTGGGCCCCACCCGGAAATCACGTGGGCCCCACCCGGAAATCACGTGGGCCCCACCCGGAAATCACGTGGGCCCCACGGGGAAATCACGTGGGCCTCACGGGGAAATCACGTGGGCCCCACCCGGAAATCACGTGGGCCCCACGGGGAAATCCCATGGGCCCCACCCGGAAATCACGTGGGCCCCACGGGGAAATCACGTGGGCCCCACCCGGAAATCACGTGGGCCCCACGGGGAAATCACGTGGGCCCCACCCGGAAATCACGTGGGCCCCACGGGGAAATCACGTGGGCCCCACCCGGAAATCACGTGGGCCCCACCCGGAAATCACGTGGGCCCCACCCGGAAATCACGTGGGCCCCACCCGGAAATCACGTGGGCCCCACCCGGAAATCACGTGGGCCCCACCCGGAAATCACGTGGGCCCCACGGGGAAATCACGTGGGCCCCACCCGGAAATCACGTGGGCCCCACCCGGAAATCACGTGGGCCCCACCCGAAAATCACGTGGGCCCCACCCGGAAATCACGTGGGCCCCACCCGGAAATCACGTGGGCCCCACCCGGAAATCACGTGGAACCCACCCGGAAATCACGTGGGCCCCACCCGGAAATCACGTGGGCCCCACCCGGAAATCACGTGGGCCCCACCCGGAAATCACGTGGGCCCCACGGGGAAATCACGTGGGCCCCACCCGGAAATCACGTGGGCCCCACCCGGAAATCACGTGGGCCCCACCCGGAAATCACGTGGGCCCCACCCGGAAATCACGTGGGCCACACCCGGAAATCACGTGGGGCCCACCCGGAAATCACGTGGGCCCCACGGGGAAATCACGTGGGCCCCAATCGGAAATCACGTGGGCCCCACCCGGAAATCACGTGGGCCCCACCCGGAAAACACGTGGGCCCCACGGGGAAATCATGTGGGCCCCACCCGGAAATCACGTGGGCCCCACCCGGAAATCACGTGGGCCCCACCCGGAAATCACGTGGGCCCCACCCGGAAATCATGTGGGCCCCACCCGGAAATCACGTGGGCCCCACCCGGTAATCACGTGGGGCCCACCCGGAAATCACGTGGGCCCCACGGGGAAATCACGTGGGCCCCACCCGGAAATCACGTGGGCCCCACCCGGAAATTACGTGGGCCCCACGGGGAAATCACGTGGGCCCAACGGGGAAATCACGTGGGCCCCACGGGGAAATCACGTGGGCCCCACCCTGAAATCACGTGGGCCCCACCCGGAAATCACGTGGGCCCCACGGGGAAATCACGTGGGCCCCACGGGGAAATCACGTGGGCCCCACCCGGAAATCACGTGGGCCCCACCCGGAAATCACGTGGGCCCCACGGGGAAATTACGTGGGCCCCACGGGGAAATCACGTGGTCCCCACCCGGAAATCACGTGGGCCCCAGCCGGAAATCACGTGGGCCCCACGGGGAAATCACGTGGGCCCCACCCGGAAATCACGTTGGCCCCACCCGGAAATCACGTGGGCCCCACCCGGAAATCACGTGGGCCCCACCCGGAAATCACGTGGGCCCCACCCGGAAATCACGTGGGGCCCACCCGGAAATCACGTGGGCCCCACCCGGAAATCACGTGGGCCCCACCCGGAAATCACGTGGGCCCCACACGGAAATCACGTGGGGCCCACCCGGAAATCACGTGGGCCCCACCCGGAAATCACGTGGGCCCCACCCGGAAATCACGTGGGCCCCACCCGGAAATCACGTGGGCCCCACCCGGAAATCACGTGGGCCCCACCCGGAAATCACGTGGGCCCCACGGGGAAATCACGTGGGCCCCACGGGGAAATCACGTGGGCCCCACCCGGAAATCACGTGGGCCCCACCCGGAAATCACGTGGGCCCCACCCGGAAATCACGTGGGCCCCACCCGGAAATCACGTGGGCCCCACCCGGAAATCACGTGGGCCCCACCCGGAAATCACGTGGGCCCCACGGGGAAATCACGTGGGCCCCACGGGGAAATCACGTGGGCCCCACCCGGAAATCACGTGGGCCCCACCCGGAAATCACGTGGGCCCCACCCGGAAATCACGTGGGCCCCACCCGGAAATCACGTGGGCCCCACCCGGAAATCACGTGGGCCCCACCCGGAAATCACGTGGGCCCCACCCGGAAATCACGTGGGCCCCACACGGAAATCACGTGGGGCCCAACCGGAAATCACGTGGGCCCCACCCGGAAATCACGTGGGCCCCACCCGGAAATCACGTGGGCCCCATGGGGAAATCACGTGGGCCCCATGGGGAAATCACGTGGGCCCCACCCGGAAATCACGTGGGGCCCACCCGGAAATCACGTGGGCCCCACCCGGAAATCACGTGGGCCCCACCCGGAAATCACGTGGGCCACACCCGGAAATCACGTGGGCCCCACCCGGAAATCACGTGGGCCCCACCCGGAAATCACGTGGGCCACACCCGGAAATCACGTGGGGCCCACCCGGAAATCACGTGGGCCCCACGGGGAAATCACGTGGGCCCCACCCGGAAATCACGTGGGCCCCACCCGGAAATCACGTGGGCCCCACTCGGAAAACACGTGGGGCCCACGGGGAAATCATGTGGGCCCCACCCGGAAATCACGTGGGCCCCACCCGGAAATCACGTGGGCCCCACCCGGAAATCACGTGGGCCCCACCCGGAAATCACGTGGGCCCCACCCGGAAATCACGTGGGCCCCACCCGGAAATCACGTGGGCCCCACCCGGTAATCACGTGGGGCCCACCCGGAAATCACGTGGGCCCCACGGGGAAATCACGTGGGCCCCACCCGGAAATCACGTGGGCCCCACCCGGAAATCACGTGGGCCCCACGGGGAAATCACGTGGGCCCAACGGGGAAATCACGTGGGCCCCACGGGGAAATCACGTGGGCCCCACCCTGAAATCACGTGGGCCCCACCCGGAAATCACGTGGGCCCCACGGGGAAATCACGTGGGCCCCACGGGGAAATCACGTGGGCCCCACCCGGAAATCACGTGGGCCCCACCCGGAAATCACGTGGGCCCCACGGGGAAATTACGTGGGCCCCACGGGGAAATCACGTGGTCCCCACCCGGAAATCACGTGGGCCCCAGCCGGAAATCACGTGGGCCCCACGGGGAAATCACGTGGGCCCCACCCGGAAATCACGTGGGCCCCACCCGGAAATCACGTGGGCCCCACCCGGAAATCACGTGGGCCCCACCCGGAAATCACGTGGGCCCCACCCGGAAATCACGTGGGGCCCACCCGGAAATCACGTGGGCCCCACCCGGAAATCACGTGGGCCCCACCCGGAAATCACGTGGGCCCCAGCCGGAAATCACGTGGGCCCCACGGGGAAATCACGTGGGCCCCACGGGGAAATCACGTGGGCCCCACGGGGAAATCACGTGGGCCCCACCCGGAAATCACGTGGGCCCCACCCGGAAATCACGTGGGCCCCACCCGGAAATCACGTGGGCCCCACCCGGAAATCATGTGGGCCCCACACGGAAATCACGTGGGGCCCACCCGGAAATCACGTGGGCCCCACCCGGAAATCACGTGGGCCCCACCCGGAAATCACGTGGGCCCCACCCGGAAATCACGTGGGCCCCACCCGGAAATCACGTGGGCCCCACCCGGAAATCACGTGGGCCCCACCCGGAAATCACGTGGGCCCCACCCGGAAATCACGTGTGCCCCAGCCGGAAATCACGTGGGCCCCACGGGGAAATCACGTGGGCCCCACGGGGAAATCACGTGGGCCCCACCCGGAAATCACGTGGGCCCCACCCGGAAATCACGTGGGCCCCACCCGGAAATCACGTGGGCCCCACCCGGAAATCACGTGGGCCCCACCCGGAAATCACGTGGGCCCCACCCGGAAATCACGTGGGCCCCACCCGGAAATCACGTGGGCCCCACACGGAAATCACGTGGGGCCCAACCGGAAATCACGTGGGCCCCACCCGGAAATCACGTGGGCCCCACCCGGAAATCACGTGGGCCCCACCCGGAAATCACGTGGGCCCCATGGGGAAATCACGTGGGCCCCATGGGGAAATCACGTGGGCCCCACCCGGAAATCACGTGGGGCCCACCCGGAAATCACGTGGGCCCCACGGGGAAATCACGTGGGCCCCACGGGGAAATCACGTGGGCACCACCCGGAAATCACGTGGGCCCCAGCCGGAAATCACGTGGGCCCCACCCGGAAATCACGTGGGCCCCACCCGGAAATCACGTGGGCCCCACGGGGAAATCACGTGGGCCCCACCCGGAAATCACGTGGGCCCCACCCGGAAATCACGTGGGCCCCACCCGGAAATCACGTGGGCCCCACCCGGAAATCACGTGGGCCCCACCCGGAAATCACGTGGGCCCCACCCGGAAATCACGTGTGCCCCAGCCGGAAATCACGTGGTCCCCACCCGGAAATCACGTGGGCCCTACCCGGAAATCACGTGGGCCCCACCCGGAAATCACGTGGGCCCCACCCGGAAATCACGTGGGCCCCACCGGGAAATCACGTGGGACCCACCCGGAAATCACGTGGGCCCCACCCGGAAATCACGTGGGCCCCACCCGGAAATCACGTGGGCCCCACCCGGAAATCACGTGGGCCCCAGCCGGAAATCACGTGGGCCCCACCCGGAAATCACGTGGGCCCCACCCGGAAATCACGTGGGCCCCACCCGGAAATCACGTGGGGCCCACCCGGAAATCACGTGGGCCCCACCCGGAAATCACGTGGGCCCCACCCGGAAATCACGTGGGCCCCACCCGGAAAACACGTGGGCCACATCCGGAAATCACGTGGGCCCCACCCGGAAATCACGTGGGCCCCACCCGGAAATCACGTGGGCCCCACCCGGAAATCACGTGGGCCCCACCCGGAAATCACGTGGGCCCCACGGGGAAATCACGTGGGCCCCACCTGGAAATCACGTGGACCCCACCCGGAAATCACGTGGGCCCCAGCCGGAAATCACGTGGGCCCCATGGGGAAATCACGTGGGCCCCACGGGGAAATCACGTGGGCCCCACCCGGAAATCACGTGGGCCCCACCCGGAAATCACGTGGGCCCGACCCGGAAATCACGTGGGCCCCACCCGGAAATCACGTGGGCCCCACCCGGAAATCACGTGGGCCCCACCCGGAAATCACGTGGGCCCCACCCGGAAATCACGTGGGCCCCACCCGGAAATCACGTGGGCCCCACCCGGAAATCACGTGGGCCCCTCGGGGAAATCACGTGGGCCCCACCCGGAAATCACGTGGGCCCCACCCGGAAATCACGTGGGCCCCACCCGGAAATCACGTGGGCCCCACCCGGAAATCACGTGGGCCCCACCCGGAAATCACGTGGGCCCCACCCGGAAATCACGTGGGCCCCACCCGGAAATCACGTGGGCCCCACCCGGAAATCACGTGGGCCCCACCCGGAAATCACGTGGGCCCCACCCGGAAATCACGTGGGCCCCACCCGGAAATCACGTGGGCCCCACCCGGAAATCACGTGGGCCCCACCCGGAAATCACGTGGGCCCCACGGGGAAATCACGTGGGCCCCACCCGGAAATCACGTGGACCCCACCCGGAAATCACGTGGGCCACAGCCGGAAATCACGTGGGCCCCAACCGGAAATCACGTGGGCCCCACCCGGAAATCACGTGGGCCCCACCCGGAAATCACGTGGGCCCCACCCGGAAATCACGTGGGCCCCACGGGGAAATCACGTGGGCCCCACCCGGAAATCACGTGGGCCCCACCCGGAAATCACGTGGGCCACACCCGGAAATCACGTGGGGCCCACCCGGAAATCACGTGGGCCCCAAGGGGAAATCACGTGGGCCCCACCCGGAAATCACGTGGGCCCCACCCGGAAATCACGTGGGCCCCACCCGGTAATCACGTGGGGCCCACCCGGAAATCACGTGGGCCCCACGGGGAAATCACGTGGGCCCCACCCGGAAATCACGTGGGCCCCACCCGGAAATCACGTGGGCCCCACGGGGAAATCACGTGGGCCCAACGGGGAAATCACGTGGGCCCCACGGGGAAATCACGTGGGCCCCACCCTGAAATCACGTGGGCCCCACCCGGAAATCACGTGGGCCCCACGGGGAAATCACGTGGGCCCCACGGGGAAATCACGTGGGCCCCACCCGGAAATCACGTGGGCCCCACCCGGAAATCACGTGGGCCCCACGGGGAAATCAAGTGGGCCCCACCCGGAAATCACGTGGGCCCCACCCGGAAATCACGTGGGCCCCAGCCGGAAATCACGTGGGCCCCACGAGGAAATCACGTGGGCCCCACCCGGAAATCACGTGGGCCCCACCCGGAAATCACGTGGGCCCCACCCGGAAATCACGTGGGCCCCACCCGGAAATCACGTGGGCCCCACCCGGAAATCACGTGGGCCCCACGCGGAAATCACGTGGGCCCCACCCGGAAATCACGTGGGCCCCACCCGGAAATCACGTGGGCCCCACCCGGAAATCACGTGGGCCCCACCCGGAAATCACGTGGGCCCCACCCGGAAATCACGTGGGCCCCACCCGGAAATCACGTGGGCCCCACCCGGAAATCACGTGGGCCCCAGCCGGAAATCACGTGGGCCCCACGGGGAAATCACGTGGGCCCCACGGGGAAATCACGTGGGCCCCACCCGGAAATCACGTGGGCCCCACCCGGAAATCACGTGGGCCCCACCTGGAAATCACGTGGGCCCCACGGGGAAATCACGTGGGCCCCACCCGGAAATCACGTGGGCCCCACCCGGAAATCACGTGGGGCCCACCCGGAAATCACGTGGGCCCCACCCGGAAATCACGTGGGCCCCACCCGGAAATCACGTGGGCCCCACCCGGAAATCACGTGGGCCCCACCCGGAAATCACGTGGGCCCCACCCGGAAATCACGTGGGCCCCACCCGGAAATCACGTGGGCCCCACCCGGAAATCACGTGGGCCCCACCCGGAAATCACGTGGGCCCCACCCGGAAATCACGTGGGCCCCACCCGGAAATCACGTGGGCCCCACACGGAAATCACGTGGGGCCCAACCGGAAATCACGTGGGCCCCACCCGGAAATCACGTGGGCCCCACCCGGAAATCACGTGGGCCCCACCCGGAAATCACGTGGGCCCCATGGGGAAATCACGTGGGCCCCACGGGGAAATCACGTGGGCCCCACCCGGAAATCACGTGGGGCCCACCCGGAAATCACGTGGGCCCCACGGGGAAATCACGTGGGCCCCACCCGGAAATCACGTGGGCCCCACACGGATATCACGTGGGGCCCACCAGGAAATCACGTGGGCCCCACCCGGAAATCATGTGGGCCCCACCCGGAAATCACGTGGGCCCCACCGGGAAATCACGTGGGCCCCACCCGGAAATCACGTGGGCCCCACCCGGAAATCACGTGGGCCCCACGGGGAAATCACGTGGGCCCCACGGGGAAATCACGTGGGCCCCACCCGGAAATCACGTGGGCCCCACCCGGAAATCACGTGGGCCCCACCCGGAAATCACGTGGGCCCCACCCGGAAATCACGTGGGCCCCACGGGGAAATCACGTGGGCCCCACCCGGAAATCACGTGGGCCCCACCCGGAAATCACGTGGGCCCCACCCGGAAATCACGTGGGCCCCACCCGGAAATCACGTGGGCCCCACCCGGAAATCACGAAACCACCTGCCTCAACTCGAGAAAATCCAGGAGGTTCTGCCTCCAGGCGAGATGAGGCCCATTTCCGCTGAGGCTTCTCGAGGCTAATCACACCTAACCTCTGGAACTTCCAAAAGGTCCTTCACACCCCTGCTGCAACTCAAGAAGTTCCCTGACATCCCCGTCTCCACTCTAGAGGAAGCAAGCGGTTCCCGCCCACATCCAGAAGAGCCCCGTTTCCGCCTCGAAGCTTGAGATGAGGGATCCTTTCCCTGCTTGGTCTGGAAAGAATTGCCGGTGTTCCCGTCGCATCTCAAGAGGAGGCGCTCTCCACAGGAAAGGCGAGAGGAACTCCAGGGTCGTGTCACCATTCCCAGAGTTCCCCTGATGTCTCAGTCCATTCCAGAGGAACCTGTTTTCCCTGCACTGCCTCGACTTTCAGGATGAGGATCGACTACCACCACGGTCGCACGTGGGACAGCCCTGTGGGAAAGCCTTGTGGGAAAGCCTCCTGGAAAAGCCTCGAGGGAAAGCCACAGATCCCTTGATCCAGGCGATGGGAAGCGTCACACTGCTGCTACCGCTCTGGAGTAAAGCGCACGTGCATGCCCCCATTGGAGACGAGTACTTACTCCTCTGGGGAGACTCCAGAAGTACCCCAAGATCCATGTCAGCACTGGAGAGGAATTCTCAAGTTTCCGGCCCCGACTCCACACAATTCTTAGGCCTCGACATCGACGGGAGAGGAATCCCGAGAGGCCCCCGATCAACTGGCATGGGGACTGGCCTTTCGTGAGGCCACCAGAGTGGGTCCCTGAAGTACCCGTCGTAAGTCCAGAGCACCTGCCACAATTCGAGACAATCCAGGATGTTTTGCCCTCCAGGCGAGATGATGCCCATTTCCGCTGAGGCTTCTCGAGGTTAATCACACCTACTCTCTGGAACTTCCAAAAGGTCCTTCAACCATTGCTGCGACTCAGGAAGTTCCCTGACATACCCGTCTCCACTACAGAGGAAGCACGAGGGTCCCGCCCACATCCAGAGGAGCCCCGTTTCCGCCTCGTACCTCGAGATGAGAGATCCTTTCCCTGCTTGGTCGGGAAAGAATTCCTGGCATTCCCGTCGCATCTCAAGAGGAGGTCCTCTCCACAGGAAAGGCGAGAGGAACTCCAGGGTCGTGCCACCATTCGGAGAGTCCCCCAGATGTCTCAATCCATTCCAGAGGAACCTGTTTTCCCTGCACTGCCTCGACTTTCACGCTGAGGATCGACTCCCACCACGGTGGCACGTGGGACAGCCCTGTGGGAAAGCCTCGTGGGAAAGCCTTATGGGAAATCCTCGAGGGAAAGCCACAGATCCCATGATCGACGAGAAGGGAAGTGTGACACTGCTGCTACAGCTCGGGAGGAAAGCCCACGTGAATGCTCCCTCTCGAGACGAGGACTCACTACCCTGAGGAGACTCCAGAAGTACCCCAAGATCCATGTCAGCACTGGAGAGGAATCCTCAGGTTCCGGCCCCGACTCCACACAAGGTCTTGGGCCCCGGCATCGACGAGAGAGGAATACCGAGAGGCCCGCGAGCAACTCGCATGGAGACTGGCCTTTCCTGAGGCCACCAGAGCGAGTCCCTGAGGTCCCCGTCGTAAGTCGAGAGCACCTGCCGCAACTCGAGAAAATCCAGGAGGTTTTGCCCTCCAGGCGAGATGAGGCCCATTTCCGCTGAGGCTTCTCAAGGCTAATCACATCTAAACTCTGGAACTTCCAAAAGGTCCTTCACACCTTTGCTGCAACTCAAGAAGTTCCCGGACATCCCCGTCTCCACTCTAGAGGAAGCACGAGGGTCCCGCCCACATCCAGAGGAGCCCCGTTTCGCCTCATAGCTGGAGATGAGGGATCCTTTTGCTACTTGGTCCGGAAAGAATTCTGTGAGTCCCCGTCGCATCTCAAGGGGAGGCGCTCTCCACAGGAAAGGCGAGAGGAACTCCAGGGTCGTGCCACCATTCCCAGAGTACCCCAGATGTCTCAGTCCATTACAGAGGAACCTGTTTTCCCTGCACTGCCTCGACTTTCACGCCGAGGATCGTCTCCCACCACGGTGGCACGTGGGACAGCCCTGTGGAAAGCCTCGAGGGAAAGCCACAGTTCCCTTGATGCACGTGACGGGAATCGTGACACTGCTGCTACCGCTCTGCAGGGAAGCGCACGTGCATGCCTCCTTTCGAGATGAGGACTTACTCCCCTGGGGAGACTCCAGAAGCACCCCATGATCCATGTCAGCACTTTAGAGGAATCCTCAGGTTCCGGCCACTACTCCACACAAGGTCTTAGGCCCGGCATCGACGGGAAAGGAATCCCGAGAGGCTCCCGAGTAACTCGCATGGGGACTGGCCAGTCCTAAGGCGATAAGAGCAGGTCCCTTTCGTCACCGTGGTAAGACGAGAGCACCTGCTGCATCTCGAGAAAATCCAGGAGGTTCTGCCCTCCAGGCTAGATGAGGCCCATTTCCGCTGAGGCGTTGAGGTTAATCACATCTAACCTCTAGAAAGTCCAAAGGGTCCTTCACACCCTTTCTGCAACTCAAGAAGTTCCCCGACATACCCGTCTCCACTCGAGAGGAAGCAAGAGGGCCCCGCCCACATCCAGAGGAGCCCCGTTTCCGCCTCGTAGCTCGTGATGAGGGATCCTTTGGCTGCTTGTTCGGGAAAGAATTCTGGGCATTCCTGTCGCATCTCAAGAGGAGGTGCTCTCCACAGAAAAGGCGAGAACTCCAGCGTCGTGCCACCATTCCCAGAGACCCCCAGATGTCTCAGTCCATTCCAGAGGAACCTGTTTTCCTGCACTGCCTCGACTTTCACGCCAAGGCTCGACTCCCACCACGGTGGCACGTGGGACAGCCCTGTGGGAAAGCCTCGTTGCAAAACCTCGGGGGAAAGCCTCGAGGGAAAGCCACAGATCCCTTGATCCATGCGACGGGTGCATGACATTGCTGCTACCGCTCTGGTGGAAAGCGAACGTGCATGCCCCCATTCGAGACGAGGACTTACTCCCCTGGGGAGACTCCAGAAGTACCCTAAGATCCATGTCAGCACTGGAGAGGAATCCTCAGGTTCCGACCCCGACTCCACACAAGGTCTTAGGACCCGGCATCGAAGGGAGAGGACCACGAGAGGCCCCCGAGCAACTCGCATGGGGACTGTCCTTTCCTGAGGCCACCAGAGCGGGTCCCTTAGGTCACCGTCCTAAGACGAAAGGACCTGCGGCAACTCGAGAAAATCCAGGAGGTTTTGCCCTTCAGGCTAGATGAGGCCCATTTCCGCTGAGGCCTCACGAGGCTAATCACACCTAACCTCTGGAACTTCCAAAGGTCCTTCACACCCTTGCTGCAACTCAAGAAGTTCCCCGACATACCCGCCCTAACCCTAAAGGAAGCACGAGGGTCCCGCTCACATCCAGAGGAGCCCCGTTTCCGCCTCGTAGCTCGAGATGAGGGATCCTTTCTCTGCTTGGTCTGGAAAGAATTCCCGTGTCCAATCTCAAAAGGAGGAGCTCTCCACAGGAAAGGCGAGAGGAACTCCAGGGTCTTGTCACCATTCCCAGAGTCCCCCAGATGTCTCAGTCCATTCCAGAGGAACCTGTGTTCCCTGCACTGCCTCGACTTTCATGCCAAGGATCGACTCCCACCAAGGCGGCACGTGGGACAGCCCTGTGGGAAAGCCTCGTGGGAAAGCCTCGTGGGAAAGCCTAGACAGAAAGGCGCAGATCCCTTGATCGACGCTATGGGAAGCGTGACACTGCTGCACCCGCTTTGGAGGAAAGCGAAAGTGCATGCCCCCTCTTGAGAAGAGGACTTACTGCCCTGGGGAGGCTCCAGAAGTAGCCCAAGTTCCATGTCAGCACTGGAGAGGAATCCTCATGTTCCGGGCTCTACTCCACAGAAGGTCTTAGTCCCCGGCATCAAAGGGAGAGGAATCCCAGGAGACCCCCGAGCAACTCGAATGGGGACTGAGCAGTCCTGAGGCCACCAGAGCGGGCCCTATCGTCACCGTCGTAAGATGACAGCATCTGCCGGAACTCGAGAAAATCCAGGATATTTTGCCCTCCAGGCTAGATGAGGACCATTTCCGATGAGGCGTCTCGAGGCTAATCACATCTAACATCTGGAACTTCCAAAGGGTGCTTCACAACCTTGCTGCAACTCAAGAAGTTCCCCGACAACCCGTCTCCATTCTAGAGGAAGCACGAGGGTCACGCCCACATCCAGAGGAGCCCAGTTTTCACCTCTTAGCTCGAGATGAGGGATCCTTTCGCTGCTTGGTCGGGAAAGAATTCTGGGCATTCCTGGCGCATCTCAAGAGGAGGCGCTCTCCAGAGGAAAGGCGAGAGGAACTCCAGGGTCTTGTCTCCATTCCCAGAGTCCCACATATCTTTCAGTCCATTCCAGAGGAACCTGTTTTCCCTTCACTGCCTCAACTTTCATGCCGAGGATCGACTCCCACCACGGTGGCACGTGGGACAGCCCTGTGGGAAAGCCTCGAGGGAAAGCCACAGATCCCTTGATTGACGCGACGGGAAGCGTGACACTGCTGCTACGGCACTGGAGGAAAGCGCACGTGCATGCCCCCATTCGAGATGAGGACTTACTCCCATGGGGAGACTGCAGAAATAACCCAAGATCCATGTCAGCACTGCAGAGGAATCCTCAGGTTCTGGCCCCGACTCCACACAAGGACTTAGGCCCCGGCATCGAAGGGAGAGGAACCCCGAGAGGCGCCCGAGCAACTCGCATGGGGACTGGCCTTTCCTGAGGCCACCAGAGTGGGTCACTTAGGTCACCGTCGTAAGACGAAAGTACCTGCGGCAACACGAGAAAATCCAGGAGGTTTTGCCCTTCAGGCTAGATGAGGCCCATTTCCGCTGAGGCGTCACGAGGCTAATCACACTTAACCTGTGGAACTTCCAAAGGTCCTTCACACCCTTGCTGCAACTCAAGAAGTTCCCCGACATACCCGGCCTAACTCTCAAGGAAGCACGACGGTCCCGCCCACATCCAGAGGAGCCCCGTTTCCGCCTCGTAGCTCGAGATGAGGGATTCTTTCTCTGCTTGGTCTGGAAAGAATTCCCGGCGTACCTGTCGAATCTCAAAAGGAGGCACTCTCCACAGGAAAGGCGACAGGAACTCCAGGGTCTTGTCACCATTCCCAGAGACCCCAGATGTCTCAGTCCATTCCAGAGGAACCTGTGTTACCTGCACTGCCTCGACTTTCATGCCGAGGATCGACTCCCACCAAGGTGGCACGTGGGACAGCCCTGTGGGAAAGCCTCGTGGGAAAGCCTCGTGGGAAAGCCTGGAGGGAAAGCCACAGATCCCTTGATCCACGCGCCGGGAAGCGCGACACTGCTGCTACCGCTCTGGAGGAAACCGCAGGTGCATGCCCCCATTCGAGACGAGGACTTACTCCCCTGAGGAGACTCCAGAAGTACCCCAAGAACCAAGTCAGCACTGGAGAGGAATCCTCAGGTTCCCGCCCCGACTCCACACAATGTCTTAGGCCCTGGCATCGAAGGGAGAAGAATCCCAGAGGCCCGCGAGCAACTCACTGGGGGACTGGCCAGTCCCGAGGCCACCAGAGCGGGTCCCTGAGGTCCCTGTCTTAAGTCGAGAGCACCTGCCACAACTCGAGAAAATCCAGGAGGTTTTGCCCTCCAGGCGAGATGAGGCCCATTTCCACTGAGGCTTCACGAGGCTAATCACACCTAACCTCTGGAACTTCCAAAAGGTCCTTCACACCCTTGCTGCAGCTCAAGAAGTTCCCCGACATACCCGTCTCCACTCGAGAGGAAGCACGAGGGTCCCGCCCACATCCAGAGGAGCCCCGTTTCCGCCTCTTAGCTGGAGATGAGGGATCCTTTCGCTGCTTTGTCGGGAAAGAATTCTGGACGTTCCCGTCACATCTCAAGAGGAGGCGTTCTCCACAGGAAGGCGAGAGGAACTCAAGGGTCGTGCCACCATCCCAGAGTCCCCCAGGTGTCTCAGTCCATTCCAGAGGAACCTGTTTTCCCTGACTTCCTCGACTATCATGGCGAGGATCGACTCCCACCACGATGGCACCTGGGACAGCCCTGTGGGAAAGCCTCGTGGGAAAGCATCGAGGGAAAGCCACAGATCTCTTGATCCACGCGATGGGAAGCGTGACACTGCTGCTACCGCTCTGGAGGAAAGCGCTCGTGCATGCCCCCATTCAAGATGAGGACTGACTCCCCTGGGGAGACTCCAGAAGTACCCCAAGATCCATGTCAGCACTGGAGAGGAATCCTCAGGTTCTGGGCCCGACTCCACAAAAGGTCTTAGGCCCAGGCATTGACGAGAAAGGAATCCAGGAGGCCCATGAGCATCGATTGGGGACTGGCCAAACCTGAGGCCACCAGAGCGGGTCCCTAAGGTAACCGTCGTAAGACGGGAGAACCTGCTGCAACTCGAGAAAATCCAGGAGGTTCTCCCCTCCAGGCTTGATGAGGCCCATTTCTGATGAGGCATCTCTAGGCTAATCACATCTAACCTCTGGAACTTCCAAAGGGTGCTTCACAACCTTGCTGCAACTCAAGAAGTTCCCTGACATACCCGGCTCCACTCTAGAGGAAGCACGAGTGTCCTGCAAACATCCAGAGGAGCCCCGTTTCCGCCTCGTAGCTCGAGATGAGGGATCCTTTCGCTGCTTGGTCGGGAAAGAATTCCCGGCGTTCCCGTCCCATCTCAACAGGAGGCCCTCTCCACAGGAAAGGCGAGAGGAACTCCAGTGTCGTGCCACCAATCCAAGAGTCCCCCAGAATTCTCAGTCCATTCCAGAGGAACCTGTTTTCCCTGCACTGCGTCGACTTTCACGCCGAGGATCGAATCACACCACGGTGGCAAGAGGGACAGCCCTGTGGGAAAGCCTCGTGGGAAAGCCTCGTGGGAAAGCCTCGAGGGAAAGCCACAGATCCCTTGATCCAGGCGATGGGAAGCGTGACACTACTGCTACAGCTCTGGAGGAAAGCGCACGTGCATGCCCCCATTCGAGACGAGGAGTTACTCCCCTGGGGAGACTCCAGAAGTACCCAAGAACCATGTGAGCACTGGAGAGGAATCCTCAGGTTCCGGACCTGACACCACTCAAGGTCAAAGGCCCCGTCATCAAAGGGAGAGGAATCCCGAGAGGCCCCCGAGCAACTCGCATGTGGACTGGCCTTTCCTGAGGCCACCAGAGCGGGTCCCTGAGGTCCCCGTTGTAAATCGAGAGCACCTGCCGCAACTCGAGAAAATCAAGGAGGTTTTAACCTCCCGGCGAGATGAGACCCATTTCCGCTGAGGCTTCTCAAAGCTAATCACACCTAACCTCTGGAACTTCCAAAAGGTCCTTCACACCCTTACTGCTACTCAAGAAGTTGCCTGACATACCCGTCTCCACTCTAGAGGAAGCACGAGGGTCCCGGGCATATGCAGAGGAGCCCCGTTTCCGCCTCGTAGCTCGAGATGAGGGACATTTCGCCTCTTTGTCGGGAAAGAGTTCCCGGCATTCCCCTCTCACCTCAAGAGGAGGCGCTCTCCACAGGAAAGGCGAGAGGAACTCCAGGGTCGTGCTACCATTCCAAGAGTCCCCCAGATGTCTCAGTCCATACCAGAGGAACCTGTTTTCCCTGCAATGAGTCGACTTTCACGCCGAGGATTGACTCCCACCACGGGGGCACGTGGGACAGCCCTGTGGGAAAGCGTCGTGCAAAAGCCTCGAGGGAAAGCCAAAGATCCCTTGATCCAGGCGTTGGGAAGCGTGACACAGCTGCTACCGCTCTGGAGGAAAGAGCACGTGCATGCCCCCATCCGAGACGAGGACTTACTCCCCTGGGGAGACTCGAGAAGTACCCCAAGATCCATGTCAGCACTGGAGAGGAATCCTCAGGTTCTGGCCCGGCCTCCACACAAGGTTTAAGGCCCTGGCATCGAAGGGAGAGGAATCCCAAAAGGCCCGCAAGCAACTCGCATGGGGACTGGCCTTTCCTGAGGCCACCAGAGCGGGTCCCATAGGTCACCATCGTAAGTGGAGAGCACCTGCCGCAACTCGTGAAAATCCAGGAGGTTCTCCCCTCCAGGCTAGATGAGGCCCATTTCCACTGAGGATTCTCGAGGCTAATCACACCTAACCTCTGGAACTTATTAAAGGTCCTTCAAAGCCCTGCTGCAACTCAAGAAGTTTCCCGACATACTCGTCTCCACTCGAGAGGAAGCACGAGGGTCCCGCCCACATCCAGAGGAGCCCCGTTTCCGCCTCGTAGCTCGAGATGAGGGATCCCTTCCCTGCTTGTTAGGGAAAAAATTCCCTGCGTTCCCGTCGCATCTCAAGAGGAGGCATTCTCCACAGGAAAGGCGAGAGGAATTCCAGGGTCCTGCCTCCATTCCAAGAGTCCCCCAGATGTCTCAGTCCATTCCAGAGGAACCTGTTTTCCCTGCACTGCATCGACTTCCACGCCGAGGATCGACGCACAGCACGGTGGCACGTGGGAAAGCGCTGTGGGTAAGACTCATGGAAAGCCTCGTGGGAAAGAGTCTAGGGAAAGCCACAGATCCCTTGATCCACCCTACAGGAAGCGTGACACTGTTGCTACAACTCGGGAGGAAAGCGCACGTGCATGCCCCCTCTCGAGACGAGGACTGACTCCCTGGGGGAGACTCCCGAAGTACCCCAAGACCAATGTCAGCACTGGAGAGGAATCCTCAGGTTCCGGCCATGACTACCAACAATGTCTTGGGCCCCAGCATGGACGGGAGAGGCATCCCGAGAGGCCCCCTACTAATTCGCATGGGGACTGGATTTCCTGAGGCCACCAGAGCGGGTCCCTAAGGTCCCCATCGTAAGTCGAGAGCACCTGCCGCAACTCGAGAAAATCCAGGAGGTTTTGCCCTCCAGGCGAGATGAGGCCCATTTCCGCTGAGGCTTCTCCAGGCTAATCACACCGAACCTCTGGAACTTCCAAAAGGACCTTCACACAGTTGCGGCAACACAAGAAGTTCCCCAACTACCCATCTCCACTCTAGAGGAAACACGATGGTCCCGCCCACATCGAGAGGAGCCCCGTTGCCGCATCGTAGTTCCCGATGAGGGATCCTTTCCCTGCTTGGTTGGGAAAGAATTCTGGGCGTTACAGTCGCATCTCAATAGGAGGCGCTCTCCATAGGAAAGGCGAGAGGAACTCCAGGGTCGTTCCACCATTCCCAGAGTCTTCTAGATGTCCCAGTACAGTCCAGAGGAAACTGTTTTCGACTCACACCACGGTGGCACGTGGGACGGCCCTGAGGGATAGCCTTGTGGGAAAGCCTCGTGGGAAAGCCTCATGGGAAATCCTCAGGGGAAAGACAAAGATCCCATGATCGACGCGACGGGAAGGGTGACACTGCTGCTACCGCTCTGGAGGAAAGCGCACGTGCATGCCTCCATTCGAGACGCGGACTTAGTCCCCTGGGGAGACTCCAGAAGTACCCCAAGATCCATGTCAGCACTGGAGAGGAATCCTCACGTTCCGGCCCCGACTCCACACAAGGTCTTAGGCCCCGGCATCGAAGTGAGAGGAATCCCGAGAGGCCTCCTAGTAACTCGCATGGGGACTGGCCTTTCCTGAGGCCACCAGAGGGGGTCCCTGAGGTCCCCGTCCTAAGTGGAGAGAACCTGCCAGAACTAGAGAAAATCCAGGAGGTTTTGACCTCCAGGCGAGATGAGGCCCAATTCCGCTGAGGCTTCTCGAGGCTAATCACACCAAACCTCTGGAACTTCCAAAAGGTCCTTCACACCCTTACTGCAACTCAAAAAGTTCCCCGACATACCCGTTCCTCTTCCCATTCTGCCATAATTGTGATGACATCTGCATATCTAAGTTTATTGCTATTTCTTCCGGGAATCTTGATTCCAGCTCACGTATCTTCCATCCCAGCATTTTTCATGATGTAGTCTGCATATAAGTTAATAAAACAGGGTGACAATATACAGCCTTGACATACTCCTTTTCCTTTTTGGAACCAGTCTGTTGTTCCATGTCCTGCTCTAACCTTCATACAGATTTCTCAAGAGGCAGGTTAGGTGGTCTAGTATTCCCTTCTCTTTCAGAATTGTGGCTAAAACAGCAGTATAAGGACCTTTCCGATGTCAGGCCAAGGAATTGTGTTTCCAGTCATTGAGCCACACCTGATCACTGAGCACAAATTCATGAATCTGTTCCTCAAGGGGGAATGATATTTTTTTTTACACAAACTTAGTTACCTGATTTATTACCTTACCTAATTGTTCCAGCTGCTGTGAAATCCCACCTGCTTACTTGTGGCAAATCTGCTAACACCTGCCTCATTGTGGGGTGGGGGGTTCTCCCATCGAAAATTTCATAAGGACAACAACTATGGGAACGTGCAGTTACCCGTAATATGAGTAAGTCTGCCAGAAGCAAGCCCATCCATGTACAGTCAGTCTCTATGATCCATTTTGAAAGAGTCTCTTGAAGAGTTTGGTTGTTTCTTTCCACCATTCCAGAACACAGGGGCCTATATGCTGTATGTAATTTCCACTGATATTTAGAGCTTCACATACCTGTTAATTAACGCGGCTACAAAGACAGGGCCATTGTCGGATTCTATACTGGTTGGAAACCCAAGTCTGTGAATTATTTCTCAAATCAGCGAGCTACTTCATTTTCTTTTTCAGATCAGGTAGTGAAGGCCTCTGCCCAACCAGAGAAGGTACCTACTATTCTAGTAAGTAATGATAACAGGTGACTGCCTTTGCTTCCCTGAAGGGACACTCGCTTTCCCTGCATCCTGAGAACTCCACGTCTCAGCCAGTTGGAAAAGCGCTTCTTGGAGGTCATTATTCAGGGGCAATTTCCCCTGGAGCCCAGGGCCATAGGGAGCGGCTCCACACTCCCAGGGAAAGGCAGAGCCACAGCCACACATCTGTCCCATCCCCTTTGCTCTGTAGGAGAGCTCTAGTGAGCCTAGGTCTGTCAGGAAAGTTCTTGGCTCCTATGGGGACACATTCTATGTGTGAAACTGCATACAGGACCGAGGGGCCACAGGGCGCCTGTTTCTCTCGGGGCCGGAGGGGTGGGGGGCCTGAAGCAGTGCGGCCCAGCAACAGCTTCCACATCCATCCAATTGCTCTTTTCTTACCTCTGATAGAACTAGCTTTGTTCCAGCCTTTGGCAATTTGGAGGCAAGCGGGCCCCACTTCCTCCCCAAGGAGGCATGGGACCTACTTTGAGTGGAAAGGCCCCTCACGGAGCTGAACCCAGGAAGGCACCCAGTCATGTCTGACACATTGCTGCATCCTGCTTCTTCATGAGCAATACCGCGGTGCTGCCTCTGGAATATCGGTCCTCTGAGCAGACCTGGAGGTCTCCCCTTGAAGAAGCTAACCAGTTTCTTCCAAATACAGGCTTGCAAACACACACTGGGTGGCTGCCTCTTCTTCCCTGAAGGACGATCACTTTCCCCGCATCCTGTGAACTCTGCATCCCAGCCTGCTGGAAAAGCGCTTCTTGGAGGTCATTTTTCAGGGACAATTTTCCCTGGAGCCCGGGGCTGTAGGCAGGGCCCCATGCTCGCTGGGAAAGGCAGAGTCACATCCACAGTCTGTTCTATCCCTTTTGCCCTGTAGGAGAGCTCTAGTGAGCCTAGGTCTGTCAGGAAAATTCTTGGCTCCTATGGGGACACACCCTGTGTGTTAACCTGCATATCGGACCTAGGGGCCACAGGGCGCCCGTTCCTCTCGGGGGGGACCCTGAAGTGGTGCGGCCCAACAACAGCCTGAACATGCATCCAATTGTTCTTTTCTTCCTTCTGATAGAGCTAGCTTTGCTTCTCACTTTGGCATTTCGGATGCCAGGGGCAGCCCCACCGCTGTTGTCCTGGGGTCTATTGGAGGTTCCAGCTCTATTGGACCCCAGCATGGCACCCGACCCCCTCAGACACACTCCCGCAGCCTCCTTCCCCATGGGCAGGACTGTTCTGACCTAGGAATGTGTTCCCAAGGCTCAGAAAATGCAGGGAGACACACGGCCCTGACTCTGGAACTGAGGCCGTTGGAGCAGGCCTGGAGGTCTGACGTCTGAGACGCAAACACTTGCTGCAAGATACAGGTGTGAAAACACACTCTCTGGGGCTGCCTTTCCTTCCTCCAAGGAAGATAGCTTTTCCAGTCTCCTCCGTGCTGAGTCATACAAGGCTGGAAAGGTCTGGCTTAGAGGGCATTTCTCAGCGGCAATGGCCCCTGAGGCCCTGCACCCAGGGAGGGATCCTACCCTCCCAGGGGAAGTCAAAGCAACCTCCAAACAGCTGTTCTATCATGTTTCCTCTGCAGGAGGGAGCTAGTGAGCCCAGGTCTGTCTGGAACGTTCTTGGATCCTGCGGGGAAATCATCCTGGGAGCCCACCTGGATACCAGTCGTAGGGGCTAACATTTGCATTTTTCTTCCTTGGAGCCCTAACGCAGTACAGCCTAGCAACTGCTTGAAAATCCATCCTGTTGCTGTTTTCTTCCCTCTGACAGAGCGAGCTTTGCTCCCCACTTTGGGATTTCAGAAGCAAGGTGGTGGCCTGCAACTCCTTGCCTGGGGTCCATTGGAGGTGCAAGGTGCCCTCGACCAGGTGACCCCAGCATGGCACCTGGCCCCCTCAGACACACTCCCGCAGCCTGCTTCCCCATGGGCAGGACTGCTCTCACCTAGGAATGTGTTTGCGAGGCCAGGAAACTGCAGGGAGACACAAGGCCCTGATTCTGGAATGGAGTCTGTTGGAGCAGGCCTGCAGGTCTTATGTCTAACAAGCCAAACACTTGCTGCAAGATACAGGCCTGAAAACACACTCTTGGGCTGCCTTTCCTTCCTCCAAGGAAGAGAGTTTTCTCAGCCTCCTGTGGGCTGAGAGTCACACAGGGCTGAAAAGCACTTACTGGGAGATGAGTTTTCATTGGCCATGGCCCCTGAGGCCCTGTGCTCAGGGAGGGCTCCCTCCCTCCCAGGGAAAGTCAAAGGAAGCTCCAAACGGCTGTTCAATCATGTTTCTGAGAGAGTCATTGCCAAGGCAGGTTTATAAGAAGTTCAAGGGTCCCCAAGGAGAGAGGGGTCTAGAATTCTCAAGGAGGAAGAAAGGACACACTTTTTTTTCCCTCTACATTCCTTAGGATTATATAACAATCATGCATCCTTCTTGAGGACGGTCTCTGGAAAAACCTTCTGGCTAATCCTGTTATCTTAAAATGTAAATTATGGGAGTAGGTCTAGTGAGTCTTTACAACCTCCACACATTCTTTTGTTCATTGTAATAACTTATTGGAGAGTATATAACTCCATTACTAACGCTAGCAAGGGGGTACGCTTTCTGCCCCTTGTGATGTCTCTGTCAGAAGCTTTCTCTATCTCCTTTCTACTTGAATAAAACTCGATTGCACAAAAGCTCTGAGCAATCAAGCCTCATCTTGGGCCCTGGATTGAATTCTTCTCCTCCATGAGCCAAGAATCCCAGCATCTTTTCGTGGTTCAGCAACAATATTTCATTTCCTCTGCAGGAGAGAGCTAGTGAGCTTAGGTCTGTCTGGAACATTCTTGGATCCTGTGGGGAAAATATCCTGTGCACACATCTGGATACTGGGCCTAGAGGCCAAAATTCGCATTTCTTTCCCGCGGAGCCCTCACGTGGTGTGACTTAGCAACCGCTTGAAAATCCATCCCATTGCCGTTTTCCTCCTTCTGACAGAGCTAGCTTTGTTCCCTGCTTTGGGATATCTCAACCGAGGGGCCGGTCCATAGCTACTCGCCTGGGGCCCATTGGATGTGCAAGGTGCCCTCGACTAGGTGACCCTAGCATGGCACTCAGCCCGCTCAGACACACTCCCGAGGCTTCTTTCTCACGGGAAGCACTGCTCCAACCTAGGAATGTGTCTGCAATGCTTGGAAAGTGCAGTGAGACACACAGCCCTGACTCTGGAATTGAGGCCCTCAGAGCAAGCCTGCAGCTCTGATGTCTGAGAAGCAAAACACTTGCTGCAAAGAGAGGCCTGAAAACACACTCTCTGTGGATGACTTTCCTTCTTCTAAGGAAGACAGTTTTCCCAGTCTCCTGCTTCCTGCATGTCACACAGCTGGAATGCGCTTGCTTGGATGTCGTGATTCAGTGGCAATGACCCCTGAGGCCCTTTGCCCAGGGAGGGCTCCCACACTCATAGGCAAATCAAAGCAACTTCCAAGTGAGTCAGCTCTTCACATCAAGTGGCCAAAGTATTGGAGTTTCAGGTTCAGTATTAGTCCTTCCAATGGATATTCAGACCTGATTTCCTTTAGGATGGAGTGGGTGCGTCTCCTTGTAGTCTAAGCGACCTACAAGCATCTTCTCCAACACCACAGTTCAAAAGCATCAAATTTTCAGCTGTCACTTTCTTTATAGTACATCTTTCATATCCATCCATGACATATGGAAAAACCATAGCCTTGACCGGATGGATCTTTGTTGGCAAAGCAACGTCTCGGCTTTTTAATATGCTGTCTAGTTTGGTCATCACTTTTCTTCCAAGTCATAAATATGTTTTAAGTTCATGGAGGCAGCCATCACCTGCAGTGATTTCCAAGCCCCAAAAATAGTCTGCTGCTGTTTCCAATGTTTTCCCATCTATTTGCCATGAAGTGATGAGACTGGATGCAATGATTTTAGTTTTCTGAATGCTGAGCTTTAAGCTAACTTTTTCACTCTCCTCTTTCACTTTCATCAGGAGACTCTTTAGCTCTTCTTCACTTTCTGCCATAAGGGTGGTGTCATCTGAATATCTGAGATTATTGATATTTCTCCCAGCAACCTTGATTCCAGCGTGTGCTTCCTCCAGCCCAGTGTTTCTCATGCTGTACTCTGCATATAAGTTAAATAAGCAGGGTGACAATATACAGCCTTGACATGTTCCTTTTCCTATTTAGAACCAGTCTGTTGTTCCATGTCCAGTTCGAACTGTTTCTTCCTGACCTGCATACAGGTTTCTCAAGAGACAGGTCAGGTGGTCTGGTATTCCCATCTCTTTCAGAATTTTTCCCAGTTTCTTGTGATCCACACAGTCAAAGGCTTTGGCATTGTCAATAAAGCAGAAATAGATTTTTTTTTTCTGGAACTCTCTTGCTTTTTCAATGAGCCAGTGGATGTTGGCAATTTGATCTCTGGTTTCTCTGCATTTTTTAAATCCCTCTTGAACATCTGGAAGTTCACAGTTCATGTGAACTTGGAGAATTTTGAACATTACTTTACTAGTGTGTGAGATGAGTGCAATTGTGCAGCTGCTTGAATATTCTTTGTCATTGCCTTTCTTTGGGATTGGAATGAAAACTGACCTAATGACTAGATGTTTTCAATTGCATATGCTGAAAGAACTGGCTGTGCAGTTCTGAAGAAAAAAAAATCATTTTAACCCATTTTCTCTGAAGTGCAAGGCATATCATGGCCATCCCTGAATCATAAAGTCACCTTTTCTTTATGTAGTCATAGTTTCATGCCTAAATTATAGGCCAACTCGTGCTCAACTTGACTCTGATGTCAGGGGCAGATCAACTGATAAAAAGCTTGGATTGTCCCTCTGGAGGAAAGTGAGATCTTGGTCCCACGAGAAGAATCTGAAGGGTTAAGGGAACTTGCAAGAGTGGGGAAAGCTTAGTCCATCCTACATGTACCAAAATCTTAAATAAGGCTTATTTACTTTACCGAAGTAAAAAAAAAAAAAAACAGATGATGAAAACAATTATAAATCAATGAAAGGTAGAGAAACTCATAGTCTGTGATCAAAAATTGCATTCTAAGAAAACTTTGTTCTCTTAACCTAGAGAGGAGACTAAATTGCATCTGGTACCAGCTTACCAGAAGACAAGCAAACAAACAAACAAATTATCAGTAAGCTTAAAAAAAGTATTTTCCATATATCTTGAAGTAGCAGTATTTCTGCAAAGGCATCAGTGTGAAACCATAGAGGACATGGTTAAAACCTGATGAAATAGAAATTGACAATGTCATCTGGTCACTGCTGCGACTTGAAATGCTTTAATATGATAACTAGAATTATAACTGACAGCATTTGACCAGGACATATCAGATTTTCACGGATGTCACATAATTTCTAGGATATCTATATTAGGAACTGAAGGAATCTTTGAACCTAGGAAAGAAAACAACAGTCTCAAAGGCCCTTGCTGAGTCATCTATCAGCAAGGAATGTCTTTGCAAGGATCGCAAAGTGAAGGGAAAATACACCGACCTGCCTCTGCAACTTCGGTCCTCTGAGCAGATCTGGAGGTCTCCCTTTGTATAAGCTAACCTGTTCCTTCCAAATAGAGGTTTGCAACACAAAACAAGTGGCCGCCTATTCTTCCCCGAAGGAGGCTCTCTTTCCCCACATCCTGCGAACTCCCTTTCCCAGCCTCCTGGAAAAGTGCTTCTTGCAGTTCCTTTCAGAAAATCCTATGGACAGAGAAGCCTGGTAGGCTGCAGTCCATGGGGTCGCTGAGGGTCGGACACGACTGAGCGACTGCACTTTCATTTTCACTTTCATGCATTGGAGAAGGCAATGGCAACCCACTTACTGTTCTTGCCTGGAGAATCCCAGGGACGGGGGAGCCTAGTGGGCTACCGTCTATGGCGTCGCACAGAGTCGAACACGACTGAAGCAACTTAGCAGCAGCAGCAGCAGCAGCAGCAGCAGCAGCAGCAGTTCCTTTCTTAGGGGCAGTTATCCCTGAGATTGGGACCTGGAAAGGCAGAGCCACCTCCACACACACATCTTTTCTGTCCCCTTTCCTCTGGAGGAGAGCTCTAGTGAGCCTAGGTCTGTCAGGAAAATTCTTGGCTTTGACGGGATCACACCCAGTGTGTGAACCTGCATACCCGACCTAGGGGCCACAGGGCACCTGTTTTGCTCGAGTGGGTCCTGGAGGGGTGCAGCATAGCAAGAGCTTAAAAATCCATCCAATTTGTCTTTCTTTTACCTCGGAGAGAACGAGTTTGCTCCACCTCCACCCTTTGGCAGTGTGGAGGGAAGAGGGCACAACCCTCTCCCAAAGGGGACATAGGGCCTACCAGGAGAGAAAGGCCCCTTGAGGAGCTGAGCCCAGGTAGGCAGCCAGTGATGTCAAGCACACTCCCGCTGCTTGCTTCTTCATGGGCACTCCGACAATCTGCTAGGAATGTCTTGGCAAGGATCTCAAAGGGAAGGGGAGATACATGGCCCTGTCTCTGGAACTTCAGTCCTCTGAGCAGATCTGGAGGTCTTGAGTTGTATAAGCAAACCTGTTCCTTCCAAATAGAGGCTTGCAAACACACCCCCGGTGGTTGCCTCTTCTTCCCCGAAGAAGTCTTTCTTTCCCCACATGCTGCGAACTCCCTGTCCCAACCTCCAAGATTAGCACTTCTTGCCATTCCTTTCTTAGAGGCAGTTATCCCTGAGCTTGGGGCTGTAGGGAGTAGCCCCACACTCATAGGGAAAGGCAAAGACTCCTCCATACATCTCCTCTATCCCCTTTGCTCTGGAGGAGAGCTTTAGTGAGCCTAGGTCTTTCAGGAAAATTGTTGGCTTGGACAGGATCTCACCCTGTTTGTGAACCTGCATACCCAACCGGGGGCCACAGAGCACCTGTTTCAGTAAAGTGGGCCCTGAAAGGGTGCAGCCTAGCAAGAGCTTGAAAATCCATTCAGTTGCTGTTTTTGTACCTCTGACAGAGCGAGCTTTGCTCCACCCTTTGGCAGTGTGAGAAAAGAGGCATGACACCCTCCCCAAGGGGACAAGTGGACTACTTCAAGAGGAAAGGCCCCTTGTGGAGTTGAGGCACACAGTCGTGTCAAACACACTCCCACTGCTTGCTTCTTCATGGGCACTCCCGCTATCAGCTAGGAATGTCTTTGCAGTGATCACAAAGGGAAGGGGAGATACACGGCCCTGCCTCTGGACCTCCGCTGCTCTGAGCAAATCTGGTCTCCCCTTGTTGGTCAAGTTCAAGTTCAAGGTCAAGGTCAAGTTCAAGGTCAAAGTCAAGTCCAAGGTCAAGGTCAAAGTCAAGGTCAAGGTCAAGTTTAAGTTTAAGGGCAAGGACAATGTAAGGGCAAGGACAAGGTAAGGCCAAGGACAAGGCCTAGGGAAGGCCAAGCCCAAGGCCAAGGGCAAGGGCAAGGGCAACGCCAAGGGTAAGGCCAAGGCCCAGGCCAGGGCCAAGGCCAAGGCCGACAAAGCGAAGCCCAAACCCCGTAACGCCTGACAGAAGGCAGAAGGCACTAGGCCCCTGTGCAGAGGAAGCCACTGAAGGCGGCAAGGCCACAGAGCTCCCCGATTCCGTTCCCACAGGAAGATGTAAGGATAAAGGGCCTCATCCCAGCACAGCACCCGCTCCCACCGGACCCCGCCCCCCGCAGACTCGTGGAAAAGCCTCGTGGGAAATCCTCAAGGGAAAGCCACTGATCCCATGATCGATGCGACCGGAAGCGTGACACTGCTGCTACAGCTCGAGAGGAAAGCGCACATGCATGCCACCTCTCGAGACGAGTACTGACTCCCCTGGGGAGAGTCCAGAAGTACCCCAAGTTCCATGTCAGCACTGGAAAGGAATCCTCAGGTTCCGGCCCCGACTCCACACAAGGTCTTTGGCCCTGGCATCGAAGGGAGAGGAATCCCAAAAGGCCCGCGAGCAACTCGCATGGGGACTGGCCAGTCCTGAGGACACCAGAGCGAGTCCCATAGGTCACCGTCATAAGACGAGAGCACCTGCCCCAACTCGAAAAAATCCAGGAGGTTCTCCACTCCAGGCTAGATGAGGCCCTTTTCCGCTGAGGCATCTCACTGATAATGACATCTAACCTCTGGAACTTCCAACAGGTACTTCACACCCTTGCTGTAACTGAATAAGAATCACGTGGGCCCCACGGGGAAATCACGTGGGCCCCACCCGGAAATCACGTGGGGCCCACCCGGATATCACGTGGGGCCCACCCGGAAATCACGTGGGCCCCACCCGGAAATCACGTGGGGCCCACCCGGAAATCACGTGGGCCCCACCCGGAAATCACGTGGGCCCCACCCGGAAATCACGTGGGCCCCACCCGGAAATCACGTGGGCCCCACCCGGAAATCACGTGGGCCCCACCCGGAAATCACGTGGGGCCCACGGGGAAATCACGTGGGCCCCACCCGGAAATCACGTGGGCCCCACGGGGAAATCACGTGGGCCCCACCCGGAAATCACGTGTGCCCCACCCGGAAATCACGTGGGCCCCACGGGGAAATCACGTGGGCCCCACCCGGAAATCACGTGGGCCCCACCCGGAAATCACGTGGGCCCCACCCGGAAATCACGTGGGCCCCACCCGGAAATCACGTGGGCCCCACCCGGAAATCACGTGGGCCCCACCCGGAAATCACGTGGGCCCCACGGGGAAATCACGTGGGCCCCACCCGGAAATCACGTGGGCCCCACCCGGAAATCACGTGGGCCCCACCCGGAAATCACGTGGGCCCCACCCGGAAATCACGTGGGCCCCACCCGGAAATCACGTGGGCCCCACCCGGAAATCACGTGGGGCCCACCCGGAAATCACGTGGGCCCCACGGGGAAATCACGTGGGCCCCACGGGGAAATCACGTGGGCCCCACCCGGAAATCACGTGGGCCCCACCCGGAAATCACGTGGGCCCCACCCGGAAATCACGTGGGCCCCACGGGGAAATCACGTGGGCCCCACCCGGAAATCACGTGGGCCCCACCCGGAAATCACATGGGCCCCACCCGGAAATCACGTGGGCCCCACCCGGAAATCACGTGGGCCCCACCCGGAAATCACGTGGGCCCAACCCGGAAATCACGTGGGGCCCACCCGGAAATCACGTGGGCCCCACCCGGAAATCACGTGGGCCCCACCCGGAAATCACGTGGGCCCCACCCGGAAATCACGTGGGCCCCACCCGGAAATCACGTGTGCCCCACCCGGAAATCACGTGGGCCCCACCCGGAAATCACGTGGGGCCCACCCGGAAATCACGTGGGCCCCACCCGGAAATCACGTGGGCCCCACCCGGAAATCACGTGGGCCCCACCCGGAAATCACGTGGGCCCCACCCGGAAATCACGTGGGCCCCACGGGGAAATCTCGTGGGCCCCACCCGGAAATCACGTGGGCCCCACCCGGAAATCACGTGGGCCCCACCCGGAAATCACGTGGGCCCCACCCGGAAATCACGTGGGCCCCACGGGGAAATCACGTGGGCCCCACGGGGAAATCACGTGGGCCCCACCCGGAAATCACGTGGGCCCCAGCCGGAAATCACGTGGGCCCCACGGGGAAATCACGTGGGCCCCACGGGGAAATCACGTGGGCCCCACCCGGAAATCACGTGGGCCCCACCCGGAAATCACGTGGGCCCCACCCGGAAATCACGTGGGCCCCACCCGGAAATCACGTGGGCCCCACCCGGAAATCACGTGGGCCCCACCCGGAAATCACGTGGGCCCCACACGGAAATCACGTGGGGCCCACCCGGAAATCACGTGGGCCCCACCCGGAAATCACGTGGGCCCCACCCGGAAATCACGTGGGCCCCACCCGGAAATCACGTGGGCCCCACGGGGAAATCACGTGGGCCCCACGGGGAAATCACGTGGGCACCACCCGGAAATCACGTGGGCCCCAGCCGGAAATCACGTGGGCCCCACCCGGAAATCACGTGGGCCCCACCCGGAAATCACGTGGGCCCCACCCGGAAATCACGTGGGCCCCACCCGGAAATCACGTGGGGCCCACCCGGAAATCACGTGGGCCCCACCCGGAAATCACGTGGACCCCACCCGGAAATCACGTGGGCCCCACCCGGAAATCACGTGGGCCCCACCCGGAAATCACGTGGGCCCCACCCGGAAATCACGTGGGCCCCACGGGGAAATCACGTGGGCCCCACGGGGAAATCACGTGGGCCCCACCCGGAAATCACGTGGGCCCCACCCGGAAATCACGTGGGCCCCACCCGGAAATCACGTGGGCCCCACCCGGAAATCAAGTGGGCCCCACCCGGAAATCACGTGGGCCCCACCCGGAAATCACATGGGCCCCACCCGGAAATCACGTGGGCCCCACCCGGAAATCACGTGGGCCCCACCCGGAAATCACGTGGGCCCCAGCCGGAAATCACGTGGGCCCCACCCGGAAATCACGTGGGCCCCACCCGGAAATCACGTGGGCCCCACCCGGAAATCACGTGGGCCCCACCCGGAAATCACGTGGGCCCCACCCGGAAATCACGTGGGCCCCACGGGGAAATCACGTGGGCCCCACCCGGAAATCACGTGGGCCCCACCCGGAAATCACGTGGGCCCCACCCGGAAATCACGTGGGCCCCAGCAGGAAATCACGTGGGCCCCACGGGGAAATCACGTGGGCCCCACCCGGAAATCACGTGGGCCCCACCCGGAAATCACGTGGGCCCCACCCGGAAATCACGTGGGCCCCACCCGGAAATCACGTGGGCCCCACCTGGAAATCACGTGGGCCCCACCCGGAAATCACGTGGGCCCCACCCGGAAATCACGTGGGCCCCACCCGGAAATCACGTGGGCCCCACCCGGAAAACACGTGGGCCCCACCCGGAAATCACGTGGGGCCCACCCGGAAATCACGTGGGCCCCACCCGGAAATCACGTGGGCCCCACCCGGAAATCCCGTGGGCCCCAACCGGAAATCACGTGGGCCCCACGGGGAAATCACGTGGGCCCCACCTGGAAATCACGTGGACCCCACCCGGAAATCACGTGGGCCCCACCCGGAAATCACGTGGGCCCCACCCGGAAATCACGTGGGCCCCACGGGGAAATCATGTGGGCCCCACCCGGAAATCACGTGGGCCCCACCCGGAAATCACCTGGGCCCCACCCGGAAATCACGTGGGCCCCACCCGGAAATCACGTGGGCCCCACCCGGAAATCACGTGGGCCCCACCCGGAAATCACGTGGGCCCCACCCGGAAATCACGTGGGCCCCACCCGGAAATCATGTGGGCCCCACCCGGAAATCACGTGGGCCCCAGCCGGAAATCACGTGGGCCCCACCCGGAAATCACGTGGGCCCCACCCGGAAATCACGTGGGCCCCACGGGGAAATCACGTGGGCCCCACACGGAAATCACGTGGGCCCCACCCGGAAATCACGTGGGGCCCACCCGGAAATCACGTGGGCCCCACCCGGAAATCACGTGGGCCCCACCCGGAAATCACGTGGGGCCCACTCGGAAATCACGTGGGCCCCACCCGGAAATCACGTGGGGCCCACCCGGAAATCACGTGGGCCCCACCCGGAAATCACGTGGGCCCCACCCGGAAATCACGTGGGCCCCACCCGGAAATCACGTGGGCCCCACACGGAAATCACGTGGGGCCCACCCGGAAATCACGTGGGCCCCACCCGGAAATCACGTGGGCCCCACCCGGAAATCACGTGGGCCCCACCCGGAAATCACGTGGGCCCCACCCGGAAATCACGTGGTCCCCACGGGGAAATCACGTGGGCCCCACGGGGAAATCACGTGGGCCCCACCCGGAAATCACGTGGGCGCCACCCGGAAATCACGTGGGCCCAACCCGGAAATCAGGTGGGGCCCACCCGGAAATCACGTGGGCCCCACCCGGAAATCACGTGGGCCCCACCCGGAAATCACGTGGGCCCCACCCGGAAATCACGTGGGCCCCACCCGGAAATCACGTGGGCCCCACCCGGAAATCACGTGGGCCCCACGGGGAAATCACGTGGGCCCCACCCGGAAATCACGTGGGCCCCACGGGGAAATCACGTGGGCCCCACCCGGAAATCACGTGGGCCCCACCCGGAAATCACGTGGGCCCCAGCCGGAAATCACGTGGGCCCCACGGGGAAATCACGTGGGCCCCACCCGGAAATCACGTGGGCCCCACCCGGAAATCACGTGGGGCCCACGGGGAAATCACGTGGGCCCCACCCGGAAATCACGTGGGCCCCACGCGGAAATCACGTGGGCCCCACCCGGAAATCACGTGGGCCCCACCCGGAAATCACGTGGGCCCCAGCCGGAAATCACGTGGGCCCCACGGGGAAATCACGTGGGCCCCACCCGGAAATCACGTGGGCCCCACCCGGAAATCACGTGGGGCCCACCCGGAAATCACGTGGGCCCCACCCGGAAATCACGTGGGCCCCACCCGGAAATCCCGTGGGACCCACCAGGAAATCACGTGGGCCCCACGGGGAAATCACGTGGGCCCCACCCGGAAATCACGTGGGCCCCACCCGGAAATCACGTGGGCCACAGCCGGAAATCACGTGGGCCCCACCCGGAAATCACGTGGGCCCCACCCGGAAATCACGTGGGCCCCACCTGGAAATCACGTGGGCCCCACGGGGAAATCACGTGGGCCTCACGGGGAAATCACGTGGGCCCCACCCGGAAATCACGTGGGCCCCACCCGGAAATCACGTGGGCCCCACCCGGAAATCACGTGGGCCCCACCCGGAAATCACGTGGGCCCCACCCGCAAATCACGTGGGCCCCACCCGGAAATCACGTGGGCCCCACCCGGAAATCACGTGGGGCCCACCCGGAAATCACGTGGGCCCCACCCGGAAATCACGTGGGCCCCACCCGGAAATCACGTGGGCCCCACCCGGAAATCACGTGGGCCCCACCCGGAAATCACGTGGGCCCCACGGGGAAATCACGTGGGCCCCAACCGGAAATCACGTGGGCCCCACGCGGAAATCACGTGGGCCCCACCCGGAAATCACGAGGGCCCCACCCGGAAATCACGTGGGCCCCAGCCGGAAATCACGTGGGCCCCACGGGGAAATCACGTGGGCCCCACCCGGAAATCACGTGGGCCCCACCCGGAAATCACGTGGGCCCCACCCGGAAATCACGTGGGCCCCACCCGGAAATCACGTGGGCCCCACCCGGAAATCACGTGGGCCCCACCCGGAAATCACGTGGGCCCCACGGGGAAATCACGTGGGCCTCACGGGGAAATCACGTGGGCCCCACCCGGAAATCACGTGGGCCCCACCCGGAAATCACGTGGGCCCCACCCGGAAATCACGTGGGCCCCACCCGGAAATCACGTGGGCCCCACCCGGAAATCACGTGGGCCCCACCCGGAAATCACGTGGGCCCCACCCGGAAATCACGTGGGCCCCACGGGGAAATCACGTGGGCCTCACGGGGAAATCACGTGGGCCCCACCCGGAAATCACGTGGGCCCCACGGGGAAATCCCATGGGCCCCACCCGGAAATCACGTGGGCCCCACGGGGAAATCACGTGGGCCCCACCCGGAAATCACGTGGGCCCCACGGGGAAATCACGTGGGCCCCACCCGGAAATCACGTGGGCCCCACCCGGAAATCACGTGGGCCCCACCCGGAAATCACGTGGGCCCCACCCGGAAATCACGTGGGCCCCACGGGGAAATCACGTGGGCCCCACGGGGAAATCACGTGGGCCCCACCCGGAAATCACGTGGGCCCCACCCGGAAATCACGTGGGCCCCACCCGGAAATCACGTGGGCCCCACCCGGAAATCACGTGGGCCCCACCCGGAAATCACGTGGGCCCCACCCGGAAATCACGTGGGCCCCACCCGGAAATCACGTGGGCCCCACCCGGAAATCACGTGGGCCCCACCCGAATATCACGTGGGCCCCACCCGGAAATCACGTGGGCCCCACCCGGAAATCACGTGGGCCCCACCCGGAAATCACGTGGGCCCCACGGGGAAATCACGTGGGCCCCACCCGGAAATCACGTGGGCCCCACGGGGAAATCACGTGGGCCCCACCCGGAAATCACGTGGGCCCCACCCGGAAATCACGTGGGCCACAGCCGGAAATCACGTGGGCCCCACCCGGAAATCACGTGGGCCCCACCCGGAAATCACGTGGGCCCCACCCGGAAATCACGTGGGCCCCACGGGGAAATCTCGTGGGCCTCACGGGGAAATCACGTGGGCCCCACCCGGAAATCACGTGGGCCCCACCCGGAAATCACGTGGGCCCCACCCGGAAATCACGTGGGCCCCACCCGGAAATCACGTGGGCCCCACCCGGAAATCACGTGGGCCCCACCCGGAAATCACGTGGGCCCCACCCGGAAATCACGTGGGGCCCACCCGGAAATCACGTGGGCCCCACCCGGAAATCACGTGGGCCCCACCCGGAAATCACGTGGGCCCCACCCGGAAATCACGTGGGCCCCACGGGGAAATCACGTGGGCCCCAACCGGAAATCACGTGGGCCCCACGCGGAAATCACGTGGGCCCCACCCGGAAATCACGTGGGCCCCACGGGGAAATCACGTGGGCCCCACGGGGAAATCACGTGGGCCCCACCCGGAAATCACGTGGGCCCCACCCGGAAATCACGTGGGCCCCACCCGGAAATCACGTGGGCCCCACCCGGAAATCACGTGGGCCCCACCCGGAAATCACGTGGGGCCCACCCCGAAATCACGTGGGCCCCACCCGGAAATCACGTGGGCCCCACCCGGAAATCACGTGGGCCCCACCCGGAAATCACGTGGGCCCCACCCGGAAATCACGTGGGCCCCACCCGAATATCACGTGGGCCCCACCCGGAAATCACGTGGGCCCCACCCGGAAATCACGTGGGCCCCACCCGGAAATCACGTGGGCCCCACCCGGAAATCACGTGGGCCCCACGAGGAAATCTCGTGGGCCCCACCCGGAAATCACGTGGGCCCCACCCGGAAATCACGTGGGCCCCACCCGGAAGTCACGTGGGCCCCACCCGGAAGTCACGTGGGCCCCAGCCGGACATCACGTGGGCCCCACCCGGAAATCACGTGGGCCCCACCCGGAAATCACGTGGGCCCCACCCGGAAATCACGTGGGCCCCACCCGGAAATCACGTGGGCCCCACCCGGAAATCACGTGGGCCCCACGGGGAAATCACGTGGGCCTCACGGGGAAATCACGTGGGCCCCACCCGGAAATCACGTGGGCCCCACCCGGAAATCACGTGGGCCCCACCCGGAAATCACGTGGGCCCCACCCGGAAATCACGTGGGCCCCACCCGAATATCACGTGGGCCCCACCCGGAAATCACGTGGGCCCCACCCGGAAATCACGTGGGGCCCACCCGGAAATCACGTGGGCCCCACGGGGAAATCACGTGGGCCCCACGGGGAAATCACGTGGGCACCACCCGGAAATCACGTGGGCCCCAGCCGGAAATCACGTGGGCCCCACCCGGAAATCACGTGGGCCCCACCCGGAAATCACGTGGGCCCCACCCGGAAATCACGTGGGCCCCACACGGAAATCACGTGGGGCCCACCCGGAAATCACGTGGGCCCCACCCGGAAATCACGTGGGCCCCACCCGGAAATCACGTGGGCCCCACCGGGAAATCACGTGGGCCCCACCCGGAAATCACGTGGGCCCCACCCGGAAATCACGTGGGCCCCACGGGGAAATCACGTGGGCCCCACCGGGAAATCACGTGGGCCCCACCCGGAAATCACGTGGGCCCCACCCGGAAATCACGTGGGCCCCACGGGGAAATCACGTGGGCCCCACGGGGAAATCACGTGGGCCCCACCCGGAAATCACGTGGGCCCCACCCGGAAATCACGTGGGCCCCACCCGGAAATCACGTGGGCCCCACCCGGAAATCACGTGGGCCCCACGGGGAAATCACGTGGGCCCCACCCGGAAATCACGTGGGCCCCACCCGGAAATCACGTGGGCCCCACCCGGAAATCACGTGGGCCCCACCCGGAAATCACGTGGGCCCCACCCGGAAATCACGTGGGCCCCACCCGGAAATCACGTGGGCCCCAGCCGGAAATCACGTGGGCCCCAGCCGGAAATCACGTGGGCCCCAGCCGGAAATCACGTGGGCCCCACCCGGAAATCACGTGGGCCCCACCCGGAAATCACGTGGGCCCCACAGGGAAATCACGTGGGCCCCACCGGGAAATCACGTGGGCCCCACCCGGAAATCACGTGGGCCCCACCCGGAAATCACGTGGGCCCCACCCGGAAATCACGTGGGCCCCACCCGGAAATCACGTGGGCCCCACCCGGAAATCACGTGGGCCCCACCCGGAAATCCCGTGGGCCCCACCCGGAAATCACGTGGGCCCCACCCGGAAATCACGTGGGCCCCACCCGGAAATCACGTGGGCCCCACCCGGAAATCACGTGGGCCCCACCCGGAAATCACGTGGGCCCCACGGGGAAATCACGTGGGCCCCACCCGGAAATCACGTGGGCCCCACCCGGAAATCACGTGGGCCCCACCCGGAAATCACGTGGGCCCCACCCGGAAATCACGTGGGCCCCACGGGGAAATCACGTGGGCCCCACCCGGAAATCACGTGGACCCCACCCGGAAATCACGTGGGCCACAGCCGGAAATCACGTGGGCCCCAACCGGAAATCACGTGGGCCCCACCCGGAAATCACGTGGGCCCCACCCGGAAATCACGTGGGCCCCACCCGGAAATCACGTGGGCCCCACGGGGAAATCACGTGGGCCTCACGGGGAAATCACGTGGGCCCCACCCGGAAATCACGTGGGCCCCACGGTGAAATCACGTGGGCCCCACCCGGAAATCACGTGGGCCCCACCCGGAAATCACGTGGGCCCCACCCGGAAATCACGTGGGCCCCACCCGGAAATCACGTGGGCCCCACCCGGAAATCACGTGGGCCCCACCCGGAAATCACGTGGGCCCCACCCGGAAATCACGTGGGCCCCACCCGGAAATCACGTGGGCCCCACCCGGAAATCACGTGGGGCCCACCCGGAAATCACGTGGGCCCCACCCGGAAATCACGTGGGCCCCACCCGGAAATCCCGTGGGACCCACCAGGAAATCACGTGGGCCCCACGGGGAAATCACGTGGGCCCCACCCGGAAATCACGTGGGCCCCACCCGGAAATCACGTGGGCCACAGCCGGAAATCACGTTGGCCCCACCCGGAAATCACGTGGGCCCCACCCGGAAATCACGTGGGCCCCACGGGGAAATCACGTGGGCCCCACGGGGAAATCACGTGGGCCTCACGGGGAAATCACGTGGGCCCCACCCGGAAATCACGTGGGCCCCACCCGGAAATCACGTGGGCCCCACCCGGAAATCACGTGGGCCCCACCCGGAAATCACGTGGGCCCCACCCGGAAATCACGTGGGCCCCACGGGGAAATCACGTGGGCCCCACCCGGAAATCACGTGGGCCCCACCCGGAAATCACGTGGGCCCCACCCCGCAAATCACGTGGGCCCCACCCGGAAATCACGTGGGCCCCACCCGGAAATCACGTGGGGCCCACCCGGAAATTACGTGGGCCCCACCCGGAAATCACGTGGGCCCCACCCGGAAATCACGTGGGCCCCACCCGGAAATCACGTGGGCCCCACCCGGAAATCACGTGGGCCCCACCCGGAAATCACGTGGGCCCCACCCGGAAATCACGTGGGGCCCACCCGGAAATCACGTGGGCGCCACCCGGAAATCACGTGGGCCCCACCCGGAAATCACGTGGGCCCCACCCGGAAATCACGTGGGCCCCACCCGGAAATCACGTGGGCCCCACCCGGAAATCACGTGGGCCCCACCCGGAAATCACGTGGGCCCCACCCGGAAATCACGTGGGCGCCACCCGGAAATCACGTGGGCCCCACCCGGAAATCACGTGGGCCCCACCCGGAAATCACGTGGGCCCCACCCGGAAATCACGTGGGCCCCACCCGGAAATCACGTGGGCCCCACCCGGAAATCACGTGGGCCCCACCCGGAAATCACGTGGGCCCCACGGGGAAATCACGTGGGCCCCACGGGGAAATCTCGTGGGCCTCACGGGGAAATCACGTGGGCCCCACCCGGAAATCACGTGGGCCCCACCCGGAAATCACGTGGGCCCCACCCGGAAATCACGTGGGCCCCACCCGGAAATCACGTGGGCCCCACCCGGAAATCACGTGGGCCCCACCCGGAAATCACGTGGGCCCCACCCGGAAATCACGTGGGGCCCACCCGGAAATCACGTGGGCCCCACCCGGAAATCACGTGGGCCCCACCCGGAAATCACGTGGGCCCCACCCGGAAATCACGTGGGCCCCACGGGGAAATCACGTGGGCCCCAACCGGAAATCACGTGGGCCCCACGCGGAAATCACGTGGGCCCCACCCGGAAATCACGTGGGCCCCACGGGGAAATCACGTGGGCCCCACGGGGAAATCACGTGGGCCCCACCCGGAAATCACGTGGGCCCCACCCGGAAATCACGTGGGCCCCACCCGGAAATCACGTGGGCCCCACCCGGAAATCACGTGGGCCCCACCCGGAAATCACGTGGGGCCCACCCCGAAATCACGTGGGCCCCACCCGGAAATCACGTGGGCCCCACCCGGAAATCACGTGGGCCCCACCCGGAAATCACGTGGGCCCCACCCGGAAATCACGTGGGCCCCACCCGAATATCACGTGGGCCCCACCCGGAAATCACGTGGGCCCCACCCGGAAATCACGTGGGCCCCACCCGGAAATCACGTGGGGCCCACCCCGAAATCACGTGGGCCCCACCCGGAAATCACGTGGGCCCCACCCGGACATCACGTGGGCCCCACCCGGAAATCACGTGGGCCCCACCCGGAAATCACGTGGGCCCCACGAGGAAATCTCGTGGGCCCCACGGGGAAATCACGTGGGCCCCACCCGGAAATCACGTGGGCCCCACCCGGAAGTCACGTGGGCCCCACCCGGAAGTCACGTGGGCCCCAGCCGGAAATCACGTGGGCCCCACCCGGAACTCACGTGGGCCCCACCCGGAAATCACGTGGGCCCCACCCGGACCGCCCGTGGGCCCCACCCGGAAATCACGTGGGCCCCACCCGGAAATCACGTGGGCCCCACGGGGAAATCACGTGGGCCTCACGGGGAAATCACGTGGGCCCCACCCGGAAATCACGTGGGCCCCACCCGGAAATCACGTGGGCCCCACCCGGAAATCACGTGGGGCCCACCCGGAAATCACGTGGGCCCCACGGGGAAATCACGTGGGCCCCACGGGGAAATCACGTGGGCACCACCCGGAAATCACGTGGGCCCCAGCCGGAAATCACGTGGGCCCCACCCGGAAATCACGTGGGCCCCACCCGGAAATCACGTGGGCCCCACCCGGAAATCACGTGGGCCCCACACGGAAATCACGTGGGGCCCACCCGGAAATCACGTGGGCCCCACCCGGAAATCACGTGGGCCCCACCCGGAAATCACGTGGGCCCCACCGGGAAATCACGTGGGCCCCACCCGGAAATCACGTGGGCCCCACCCGGAAATCACGTGGGCCCCACGGGGAAATCACGTGGGCCCCACCGGGAAATCACGTGGGCCCCACCCGGAAATCACGTGGGCCCCACCCGGAAATCACGTGGGCCCCACGGGGAAATCACGTGGGCCCCACGGGGAAATCACGTGGGCCCCACCCGGAAATCACGTGGGCCCCACCCGGAAATCACGTGGGCCCCACCCGGAAATCACGTGGGCCCCACCCGGAAATCACGTGGGCCCCACGGGGAAATCACGTGGGCCCCACCCGGAAATCACGTGGGCCCCACCCGGAAATCACGTGGGCCCCACCCGGAAATCACGTGGGCCCCACCCGGAAATCACGTGGGCCCCACCCGGAAATCACGTGGGCCCCACCCGGAAATCACGTGGGCCCCAGCCGGAAATCACGTGGGCCCCAGCCGGAAATCACGTGGGCCCCAGCCGGAAATCACGTGGGCCCCACCCGGAAATCACGTGGGCCCCACCCGGAAATCACGTGGGCCCCACAGGGAAATCACGTGGGCCCCACCGGGAAATCACGTGGGCCCCACCCGGAAATCACGTGGGCCCCACCCGGAAATCACGTGGGCCCCACCCGGAAATCACGTGGGCACCACCCGGAAATCACGTGGGCCCCACCCGGAAATCACGTGGGCCCCACCCGGAAATCCCGTGGGCCCCACCCGGAAATCACGTGGGCCCCACCCGGAAATCACGTGGGCCCCACCCGGAAATCACGTGGGCCCCACCCGGAAATCACGTGGGCCCCACCCGGAAATCACGTGGGCCCCACGGGGAAATCACGTGGGCCCCACCCGGAAATCACGTGGGCCCCACCCGGAAATCACGTGGGCCCCACCCGGAAATCACGTGGGCCCCACCCGGAAATCACGTGGGCCCCACGGGGAAATCACGTGGGCCCCACCCGGAAATCACGTGGACCCCACCCGGAAATCACGTGGGCCACAGCCGGAAATCACGTGGGCCCCAACCGGAAATCACGTGGGCCCCACCCGGAAATCACGTGGGCCCCACCCGGAAATCACGTGGGCCCCACCCGGAAATCACGTGGGCCCCACGGGGAAATCACGTGGGCCTCACGGGGAAATCACGTGGGCCCCACCCGGAAATCACGTGGGCCCCACGGTGAAATCACGTGGGCCCCACCCGGAAATCACGTGGGCCCCACCCGGAAATCACGTGGGCCCCACCCGGAAATCACGTGGGCCCCACCCGGAAATCACGTGGGCCCCACCCGGAAATCACGTGGGCCCCACCCGGAAATCACGTGGGCCCCACCCGGAAATCACGTGGGCCCCACCCGGAAATCACGTGGGGCCCACCCGGAAATCACGTGGGCCCCACCCGGAAATCACGTGGGCCCCACCCGGAAATCCCGTGGGACCCACCAGGAAATCACGTGGGCCCCACGGGGAAATCACGTGGGCCCCACCCGGAAATCACGTGGGCCCCACCCGGAAATCACGTGGGCCACAGCCGGAAATCACGTTGGCCCCACCCGGAAATCACGTGGGCCCCACCCGGAAATCACGTGGGCCCCACGGGGAAATCACGTGGGCCCCACGGGGAAATCACGTGGGCCTCACGGGGAAATCACGAGGGCCCCACCCGGAAATCACGTGGGCCCCACCCGGAAATCACGTGGGCCCCACCCGGAAATCACGTGGGCCCCACCCGGAAATCACGTGGGCCCCACCCGGAAATCACGTGGGCCCCACGGGGAAATCACGTGGGCCCCACCCGGAAATCACGTGGGCCCCACCCGGAAATCACGTGGGCCCCACCCGCAAATCACGTGGGCCCCACCCGGAAATCACGTGGGCCCCACCCGGAAATCACGTGGGGCCCACCCGGAAATCACGTGGGCCCCACCCGGAAATCACGTGGGCCCCACCCGGAAATCACGTGGGCCCCACCCGGAAATCACGTGGGCCCCACCCGGAAATCACGTGGGCCCCACCCGGAAATCACGTGGGCGCCACCCGGAAATCACGTGGGCCCCACCCGGAAATCACGTGGGCCCCACCCGGAAATCACGTGGGCCCCACCCGGAAATCACGTGGGCCCCACCCGGAAATCACGTGGGCCCCACCCGGAAATCACGTGGGCCCCACCCGGAAATCACGTGGGCCCCACCCGGAAATCACGTGGGCCCCACGGGGAAATCACGTGGGCCCCACGGGGAAATCACGTGGGCCTCACGGGGAAATCACGTGGGCCCCACCCGGAAATCACGTGGGCCCCACCCGGAAATCACGTGGGCCCCACCCGGAAATCACGTGGGCCCCACCCGGAAATCACGTGGGCCCCACGGGGAAATCACGTGGGCCCCACCCGGAAATCACGTGGGCCCCACCCGGAAATCACGTGGGCCCCACCCGGAAATCACGTGGGCCCCACCCGGAAATCACGTGGGCCCCACCCGGAAATCACGTGGGCCCCACGGGGAAATCACGTGGGCCCCACCCGGAAATCACGTGGGCCCCACCCGGAAATCACGTGGGCCCCACCCGCAAATCACGTGGGCCCCACCCGGAAATCACGTGGGCCCCACCCGGAAATCACGTGGGGCCCACCCGGAAATCACGTGGGCCCCACCCGGAAATCACGTGGGCCCCACCCGGAAATCACGTGGGCCCCACCCGGAAATCACGTGGGCCCCACGGGGAAATCACGTGGGCCCCAACCGGAAATCACGTGGGCCCCACGCGGAAATCACGTGGGCCCCACCCGGAAATCACGTGGGCCCCACCCGGAAATCACGTGGGCCCCAGCCGGAAATCACGTGGGCCCCACGGGGAAATCACGTGGGCCCCACCCGGAAATCACGTGGGCCCCACCCGGAAATCACGTGGGCCCCACCCGGAAATCACGTGGGCCCCACCCGGAAATCACGTGGGCCCCACCCGGAAATCACGTGGGCCCCACCCGGAAATCACGTGGGGCCCACCCGGAAATCACGTGGGCGCCACCCGGAAATCACGTGGGCCCCACCCGGAAATCACGTGGGCCCCACCCGGAAATCACGTGGGCCCCACCCGGAAATCACGTGGGCCCCACCCGGAAATCACGTGGGCCCCACCCGGAAATCACGTGGGCCCCACCCGGAAATCACGTGGGCCCCACGGGGAAATCATGTGGGCCCCACCCGGAAATCACGTGGGCCCCACGGGGAAATCACGTGGGCCCCACCCGGAAATCACGTGGGCCCCACCCGGAAATCACGTGGGCCACAGCCGGAAATCACGTGGGCCCCACCCGGAAATCACGTGGGCCCCACCCGGAAATCACGTGGGGCCCACCCGGAAATCACGTGGGGCCCACCCGGAAATCACGTGGGCCCCAACCGGAAATCACGTGGGCCCCACGCGGAAATCACGTGGGCCCCACCCGGAAATCACGTGGGCCCCACCCGGAAATCACGTGGGCCCCAGCCGGAAATCACGTGGGCCCCACGGGGAAATCACGTGGGCCCCACCCGGAAATCACGTGGGCCCCACCCGGAAATCACGTGGGCCCCACCCGGAAATCACGTGGGCCCCACCCGGAAATCACGTGGGCCCCACCCGGAAATCACGTGGGCCCCACCCGGAAATCACGTGGGGCCCACCCGGAAATCACGTGGGCGCCACCCGGAAATCACGTGGGCCCCACCCGGAAATCACGTGGGCCCCACCCGGAAAACACGTGGGCCCCACCCGGAAATCACGTGGGCCCCACCCGGAAATCACGTGGGCCCCACCCGGAAATCACGTGGGCCCCACCCGGAAATCACGTGGGCCCCACCCGGAAATCACGTGGGCCCCACCCGGAAATCACGTGGGCCCCACCCGGAAATCACGTGGGCCCCACGGGGAAATCACGTGGGCCCCACCCGGAAATCACGTGGGCCCCACGGGGAAATCACGTGGGCCCCACCCGGAAATCACGTGGGCCCCACCCGGAAATCACGTGGGCCACAGCCGGAAATCACGTGGGCCCCACCCGGAAATCACGTGGGCCCCACCCGGAAATCACGTGGGCCCCACCCGGAAATCACGTGGGCCCCACGGGGAAATTTCGTGGGCCTCACGGGGAAATCACGTGGGCCCCACCCGGAAATCACGTGGGCCCCACCCGGAAATCACGTGGGCCCCACCCGGAAATCACGTGGGCCCCACCCGGAAATCACGTGGGCCCCACCCGGAAATCACGTGGGCCCCACCCGGAAATCACGTGGGCCCCACCCGGAAATCACGTGGGGCCCACCCGGAAATCACGTGGGCCCCACCCGGAAATCACGTGGGCCCCACCCGGAAATCACGTGGGCCCCACCCGGAAATCACGTGGGCCCCACGGGGAAATCACGTGGGCCCCAACCGGAAATCACGTGGGCCCCACGCGGAAATCACGTGGGCCCCACCCGGAAATCACGTGGGCCCCACGGGGAAATCACGTGGGCCCCACGGGGAAATCACGTGGGCCCCACCCGGAAATCACGTGGGCCCCACCCGGAAATCACGTGGGCCCCACCCGGAAATCACGTGGGCCCCACCCGGAAATCACGTGGGCCCCACCCGGAAATCACGTGGGGCCCACCCCGAAATCACGTGGGCCCCACCCGGAAATCACGTGGGCCCCACCCGGAAATCACGTGGGCCCCACCCGGAAATCACGTGGGCCCCACCCGGAAATCACGTGGGCCCCACCCGAATATCACGTGGGCCCCACCCGGAAATCACGTGGGCCCCACCCGGAAATCACGTGGGCCCCACCCGGAAATCACGTGGGCCCCACCCGGAAATCACGTGGGCCCCACGAGGAAATCTCGTGGGCCCCACCCGGAAATCACGTGGGCCCCACCCGGAAATCACGTGGGCCCCACCCGGAAGTCACGTGGGCCCCACCCGGAAGTCACGTGGGCCCCAGCCGGAAATCACGTGGGCCCCAACCGGAAATCACGTGGGCCCCACCCGGAAATCACGTGGGCCCCACCCGGAAATCACGTGGGCCCCACCCGGAAATCACGTGGGCCCCACCCGGAAATCACGTGGGCCCCACGGGGAAATCACGTGGGCCTCACGGGGAAATCACGTGGGCCCCACCCGGAAATCACGTGGGCCCCACCCGGAAATCACGTGGGCCCCACCCGGAAATCACGTGGGGCCCACCCGGAAATCACGTGGGCCCCACGGGGAAATCACGTGGGCCCCACGGGGAAATCACGTGGGCACCACCCGGAAATCACGTGGGCCCCAGCCGGAAATCACGTGGGCCCCACCCGGAAATCACGTGGGCCCCACCCGGAAATCACGTGGGCCCCACCCGGAAATCACGTGGGCCCCACACGGAAATCACGTGGGGCCCACCCGGAAATCACGTGGGCCCCACCCGGAAATCACGTGGGCCCCACCCGGAAATCACGTGGGCCCCACCGGGAAATCACGTGGGCCCCACCCGGAAATCACGTGGGCCCCACCCGGAAATCACGTGGGCCCCACGGGGAAATCACGTGGGCCCCACCGGGAAATCACGTGGGCCCCACCCGGAAATCACGTGGGCCCCACCCGGAAATCACGTGGGCCCCACGGGGAAATCACGTGGGCCCCACGGGGAAATCACGTGGGCCCCACCCGGAAATCACGTGGGCCCCACCCGGAAATCACGTGGGCCCCACCCGGAAATCACGTGGGCCCCACCCGGAAATCACGTGGGCCCCACGGGGAAATCACGTGGGCCCCACCCGGAAATCACGTGGGCCCCACCCGGAAATCACGTGGGCCCCACCCGGAAATCACGTGGGCCCCACCCGGAAATCACGTGGGCCCCACCCGGAAATCACGTGGGCCCCACCCGGAAATCACGTGGGCCCCAGCCGGAAATCACGTGGGCCCCAGCCGGAAATCACGTGGGCCCCAGCCGGAAATCACGTGGGCCCCACCCGGAAATCACGTGGGCCCCACCCGGAAATCACGTGGGCCCCACAGGGAAATCACGTGGGCCCCACCGGGAAATCACGTGGGCCCCACCCGGAAATCACGTGGGCCCCACCCGGAAATCACGTGGGCCCCACCCGGAAATCACGTGGGCCCCACCCGGAAATCACGTGGGCCCCACCCGGAAATCACGTGGGCCCCACCCGGAAATCCCGTGGGCCCCACCCGGAAATCACGTGGGCCCCACCCGGAAATCACGTGGGCCCCACCCGGAAATCACGTGGGCCCCACCCGGAAATCACGTGGGCCCCACACGGAAATCACGTGGGCCCCACGGGGAAATCACGTGGGCCCCACCCGGAAATCACGTGGGCCCCACCCGGAAATCACGTGGGCCCCACCCGGAAATCACGTGGGCCCCACCCGGAAATCACGTGGGCCCCACGGGGAAATCACGTGGGCCCCACCCGGAAATCACGTGGACCCCACCCGGAAATCACGTGGGCCACAGCCGGAAATCACGTGGGCCCCAACCGGAAATCACGTGGGCCCCACCCGGAAATCACGTGGGCCCCACCCGGAAATCACGTGGGCCCCACCCGGAAATCACGTGGGCCCCACGGGGAAATCACGTGGGCCTCACGGGGAAATCACGTGGGCCCCACCCGGAAATCACGTGGGCCCCACGGTGAAATCACGTGGGCCCCACCCGGAAATCACGTGGGCCCCACCCGGAAATCACGTGGGCCCCACCCGGAAATCACGTGGGCCCCACCCGGAAATCACGTGGGCCCCACCCGGAAATCACGTGGGCCCCACCCGGAAATCACGTGGGCCCCACCCGGAAATCACGTGGGCCCCACCCGGAAATCACGTGGGCCCCACCCGGAAATCACGTGGGGCCCACCCGGAAATCACGTGGGCCCCACCCGGAAATCACGTGGGCCCCACCCGGAAATCCCGTGGGACCCACCAGGAAATCACGTGGGCCCCACGGGGAAATCACGTGGGCCCCACCCGGAAATCACGTGGGCCCCACCCGGAAATCACGTGGGCCACAGCCGGAAATCACGTTGGCCCCACCCGGAAATCACGTGGGCCCCACCCGGAAATCACGTGGGCCCCACGGGGAAATCACGTGGGCCCCACGGGGAAATCACGTGGGCCTCACGGGGAAATCACGTGGGCCCCACCCGGAAATCACGTGGGCCCCACCCGGAAATCACGTGGGCCCCACCCGGAAATCACGTGGGCCCCACCCGGAAATCACGTGGGCCCCACCCGGAAATCACGTGGGCCCCACGGGGAAATCACGTGGGCCCCACCCGGAAATCACGTGGGCCCCACCCGGAAATCACGTGGGCCCCACCCGCAAATCACGTGGGCCCCACCCGGAAATCACGTGGGCCCCACCCGGAAATCACGTGGGGCCCACCCGGAAATCACGTGGGCCCCACCCGGAAATCACGTGGGCCCCACCCGGAAATCACGTGGGCCCCACCCGGAAATCACGTGGGCCCCACCCGGAAATCACGTGGGCCCCACCCGGAAATCACGTGGGCCCCACCCGGAAATCACGTGGGGCCCACCCGGAAATCACGTGGGCGCCACCCGGAAATCACGTGGGCCCCACCCGGAAATCACGTGGGCCCCACCCGGAAATCACGTGGGCCCCACCCGGAAATCACGTGGGCCCCACCCGGAAATCACGTGGGCCCCACCCGGAAATCACGTGGGCCCCACCCGGAAATCACGTGGGCGCCACCCGGAAATCACGTGGGCCCCACCCGGAAATCACGTGGGCCCCACCCGGAAATCACGTGGGCCCCACCCGGAAATCACGTGGGCCCCACCCGGAAATCACGTGGGCCCCACCCGGAAATCACGTGGGCCCCACCCGGAAATCACGTGGGCCCCACGGGGAAATCACGTGGGCCCCACGGGGAAATCTCGTGGGCCTCACGGGGAAATCACGTGGGCCCCACCCGGAAATCACGTGGGCCCCACCCGGAAATCACGTGGGCCCCACCCGGAAATCACGTGGGCCCCACCCGGAAATCACGTGGGCCCCACCCGGAAATCACGTGGGCCCCACCCGGAAATCACGTGGGCCCCACCCGGAAATCACGTGGGGCCCACCCGGAAATCACGTGGGCCCCACCCGGAAATCACGTGGGCCCCACCCGGAAATCACGTGGGCCCCACCCGGAAATCACGTGGGCCCCACGGGGAAATCACGTGGGCCCCAACCGGAAATCACGTGGGCCCCACGCGGAAATCACGTGGGCCCCACCCGGAAATCACGTGGGCCCCACGGGGAAATCACGTGGGCCCCACGGGGAAATCACGTGGGCCCCACCCGGAAATCACGTGGGCCCCACCCGGAAATCACGTGGGCCCCACCCGGAAATCACGTGGGCCCCACCCGGAAATCACGTGGGCCCCACCCGGAAATCACGTGGGGCCCACCCCGAAATCACGTGGGCCCCACCCGGAAATCACGTGGGCCCCACCCGGAAATCACGTGGGCCCCACCCGGAAATCACGTGGGCCCCACCCGGAAATCACGTGGGCCCCACCCGAATATCACGTGGGCCCCACCCGGAAATCACGTGGGCCCCACCCGGAAATCACGTGGGCCCCACCCGGAAATCACGTGGGGCCCACCCCGAAATCACGTGGGCCCCACCCGGAAATCACGTGGGCCCCACCCGGAAATCACGTGGGCCCCCCCCGGACATCACGTGGGCCCCACCCGGAAATCACGTGGGCCCCACCCGGAAATCTCGTGGGCCCCACCCGGAAATCACGTGGGCCCCACCCGGAAATCACGTGGGCCCCACCCGGAAGTCACGTGGGCCCCACCCGGAAGTCACGTGGGCCCCAGCCGGAAATCACGTGGGCCCCACCCGGCAATCACGTGGGCCCCACCCGGAAATCACGTGGGCCCCACCCGGAAATCACGTGGGCCCCACCCGGAAATCACGTGGGCCCCACCCGGAAATCACGTGGGCCCCACGGGGAAATCACGTGGGCCTCACGGGGAAATCACGTGGGCCCCACCCGGAAATCACGTGGGCCCCACCCGGAAATCACGTGGGCCCCACCCGGAAATCACGTGGGGCCCACCCGGAAATCACGTGGGCCCCACGGGGAAATCACGTGGGCCCCACGGGGAAATCACGTGGGCACCACCCGGAAATCACGTGGGCCCCAGCCGGAAATCACGTGGGCCCCACCCGGAAATCACGTGGGCCCCACCCGGAAATCACGTGGGCCCCACCCGGAAATCACGTGGGCCCCACACGGAAATCACGTGGGGCCCACCCGGAAATCACGTGGGCCCCACCCGGAAATCACGTGGGCCCCACCCGGAAATCACGTGGGCCCCACCGGGAAATCACGTGGGCCCCACCCGGAAATCACGTGGGCCCCACCCGGAAATCACGTGGGCCCCACGGGGAAATCACGTGGGCCCCACCGGGAAATCACGTGGGCCCCACCCGGAAATCACGTGGGCCCCACCCGGAAATCACGTGGGCCCCACGGGGAAATCACGTGGGCCCCACGGGGAAATCACGTGGGCCCCACCCGGAAATCACGTGGGCCCCACCCGGAAATCACGTGGGCCCCACCCGGAAATCACGTGGGCCCCACCCGGAAATCACGTGGGCCCCACGGGGAAATCACGTGGGCCCCACCCGGAAATCACGTGGGCCCCACCCGGAAATCACGTGGGCCCCACCCGGAAATCACGTGGGCCCCACCCGGAAATCACGTGGGCCCCACCCGGAAATCACGTGGGCCCCACCCGGAAATCACGTGGGCCCCAGCCGGAAATCACGTGGGCCCCAGCCGGAAATCACGTGGGCCCCAGCCGGAAATCACGTGGGCCCCACCCGGAAATCACGTGGGCCCCACCCGGAAATCACGTGGGCCCCACAGGGAAATCACGTGGGCCCCACCGGGAAATCACGTGGGCCCCACCCGGAAATCACGTGGGCCCCACCCGGAAATCACGTGGGCCCCACCCGGAAATCACGTGGGCCCCACCCGGAAATCACGTGGGCCCCACCCGGAAATCACGTGGGCCCCACCCGGAAATCACGTGGGCCCCACCCGGAAATCACGTGGGCCCCACCCGGAAATCACGTGGGCCCCACCCGGAAATCACGTGGGCCCCACCCGGAAATCACGTGGGCCCCACGGGGAAATCACGTGGGCCCCACCCGGAAATCACGTGGGCCCCACCCGGAAATCACGTGGGCCCCACCCGGAAATCACGTGGGCCCCACCCGGAAATCACGTGGGCCCCACCCGGAAATCACGTGGGCCCCACCCGGAAATCACGTGGGCCCCACCCGGAAATCACGTGGGCCCCACCCGGAAATCACGTGGGCCCCAACCGGAAATCACGTGGGCCCCACCCGGAAATCACGTGGGCCCCACCCGGAAATCACGTGGGCCCCACCCGGAAATCACGTGGGCCCCACGGGGAAATCACGTGGGCCTCACGGGGAAATCACGTGGGCCCCACCCGGAAATCACGTGGGCCCCACGGTGAAATCACGTGGGCCCCACCCGGAAATCACGTGGGCCCCACCCGGAAATCACGTGGGCCCCACCCGGAAATCACGTGGGCCCCACCCGGAAATCACGTGGGCCCCACCCGGAAATCACGTGGGCCCCACCCGGAAATCACGTGGGCCCCACCCGGAAATCACGTGGGCCCCACCCGGAAATCACGTGGGGCCCACCCGGAAATCACGTGGGCCCCACCCGGAAATCACGTGGGCCCCACCCGGAAATCCCGTGGGACCCACCAGGAAATCACGTGGGCCCCACGGGGAAATCACGTGGGCCCCACCCGGAAATCACGTGGGCCCCACCCGGAAATCACGTGGGCCACAGCCGGAAATCACGTTGGCCCCACCCGGAAATCACGTGGGCCCCACCCGGAAATCACGTGGGCCCCACGGGGAAATCACGTGGGCCCCACGGGGAAATCACGTGGGCCTCACGGGGAAATCACGTGGGCCCCACCCGGAAATCACGTGGGCCCCACCCGGAAATCACGTGGGCCCCACCCGGAAATCACGTGGGCCCCACCCGGAAATCACGTGGGCCCCACCCGGAAATCACGTGGGCCCCACGGGGAAATCACGTGGGCCCCACCCGGAAATCACGTGGGCCCCACCCGGAAATCACGTGGGCCCCACCCGCAAATCACGTGGGCCCCACCCGGAAATCACGTGGGCCCCACCCGGAAATCACGTGGGGCCCACCCGGAAATCACGTGGGCCCCACCCGGAAATCACGTGGGCCCCACCCGGAAATCACGTGGGCCCCACCCGGAAATCACGTGGGCCCCACCCGGAAATCACGTGGGCCCCACCCGGAAATCACGTGGGCGCCACCCGGAAATCACGTGGGCCCCACCCGGAAATCACGTGGGCCCCACCCGGAAATCACGTGGGCCCCACCCGGAAATCACGTGGGCCCCACCCGGAAATCACGTGGGCCCCACCCGGAAATCACGTGGGCCCCACCCGGAAATCACGTGGGCCCCACCCGGAAATCACGTGGGCCCCACGGGGAAATCACGTGGGCCCCACCCGGAAATCACGTGGGCCCCACCCGGAAATCACGTGGGCCCCACCCGGAAATCACGTGGGCCCCACCCGGAAATCACGTGGGCCCCACCCGGAAATCACGTGGGCCCCACGGGGAAATCACGTGGGCCCCACCCGGAAATCACGTGGGCCCCACCCGGAAATCACGTGGGCCCCACCCGCAAATCACGTGGGCCCCACCCGGAAATCACGTGGGCCCCACCCGGAAATCACGTGGGGCCCACCCGGAAATCACGTGGGCCCCACCCGGAAATCACGTGGGCCCCACCCGGAAATCACGTGGGCCCCACCCGGAAATCACGTGGGCCCCACGGGGAAATCACGTGGGCCCCAACCGGAAATCACGTGGGCCCCACGCGGAAATCACGTGGGCCCCACCCGGAAATCACGTGGGCCCCACCCGGAAATCACGTGGGCCCCAGCCGGAAATCACGTGGGCCCCACGGGGAAATCACGTGGGCCCCACCCGGAAATCACGTGGGCCCCACCCGGAAATCACGTGGGCCCCACCCGGAAATCACGTGGGCCCCACCCGGAAATCACGTGGGCCCCACCCGGAAATCACGTGGGCCCCACCCGGAAATCACGTGGGGCCCACCCGGAAATCACGTGGGCGCCACCCGGAAATCACGTGGGCCCCACCCGGAAATCACGTGGGCCCCACCCGGAAATCACGTGGGCCCCACCCGGAAATCACGTGGGCCCCACCCGGAAATCACGTGGGCCCCACCCGGAAATCACGTGGGCCCCACCCGGAAATCACGTGGGCCCCACGGGGAAATCATGTGGGCCCCACCCGGAAATCACGTGGGCCCCACGGGGAAATCACGTGGGCCCCACCCGGAAATCACGTGGGCCCCACCCGGAAATCACGTGGGCCACAGCCGGAAATCACGTGGGCCCCACCCGGAAATCACGTGGGCCCCACCCGGAAATCACGTGGGCCCCACCCGGAAATCACGTGGGCCCCACGGGGAAATCACGTGGGCCTCACGGGGAAATCACGTGGGCCCCACCCGGAAATCACGTGGGCCCCACGGGGAAATCACGTGGGCCCCACGGGGAAATCACGTGGGCTGCACCCGGAAATCACGTGGGCCCCACGGGGAAATCACGTGGGCCCCACGGGGAAATCACGTGGGCCCCACCCGGAAATCACGTGGGCCCCACCCGGAAATCACGTGGGCCCCACCCGGAAATCACGTGGGCCCCACCCGGAAATCACGTGGGCCCCACGGGGAAATCACGTGGGCCCCACGGGGAAATCACGTGGGCCCCACCCGGAAATCACGTGGGCCCCACCCGGAAATCACGTGGGCCCCACCCGGAAATCACGTGGGCCCCACCCGGAAATCACGTGGGCCCCACCCGGAAATCACGTGGGGCCCACCCCGAAATCACGTGGGCCCCACCCGGAAATTACGTGGGCCCCACCCGGAAATCACGTGGGCCCCACCCGGAAATCACGTGGGCCCCACCCGGAAATCACGTGGGCCCCACCCGGAAATCACGTGGGCCCCACCCGGAAATCACGTGGGCCCCACGAGGAAATCTCGTGGGCCCCACCCGGAAATCACGTGGGACCCACCCGGAAATCACGTGGGCCCCACCCGGAAATCACGTGGGCCCCACCCGGAAATCACGTGGGCCCCAGCCGGAAATCACGTGGGCCCCAGCCGGAAATCACGTGGGCCCCACCCGGAAATCACGTGGGCCCCACCCGGAAATCACGTGGGCCCCACCCGGAAATCACGTGGGCCCCACCCGGAAATCACGTGGGCCCCACGGGGAAATCACGTGGGCCTCACGGGGAAATCACGTGGGCCCCACCCGGAAATCACGTGGGCCCCACCCGGAAATCACGTGGGCCCCACCCGGAAATCACGTGGGCCCCACGGGGAAATCACGTGGGCCCCACCCGGAAATCACGTGGGCCCCACCCGGAAATCACGTGGGCCCCACCCGGAAATCACGTGGGCCCCACCCGGAAATCACGTGGGCCCCACCCGGAAATCACGTGGGGCCCACCCGGAAATCACGTGGGCCCCACCCGGAAATCACGTGGGCCCCACCCGGAAATCACGTGGGCCCCACCCGGAAATCACGTGGGCCCCACGGGGAAATCACGTGGGCCCCAACCGGAAATCACGTGGGCCCCACGCGGAAATCACGTGGGCCCCACCCGGAAATCACGTGGGCCCCACCCGGAAATCACGTGGGCCCCAGCCGGAAATCACGTGGGCCCCACGGGGAAATCACGTGGGCCCCACCCGGAAATCACGTGGGCCCCACCCGGAAATCACGTGGGCCCCACCCGGAAATCACGTGGGCCCCACCCGGAAATCACGTGGGCCCCACCCGGAAATCACGTGGGGCCCACCCGGAAATCACGTGGGCGCCACCCGGAAATCACGTGGGCCCCACCCGGAAATCACGTGGGCCCCACCCGGAAAACACGTGGGCCCCACCCGGAAATCACGTGGGCCCCACCCGGAAATCACGTGGGCCCCACCCGGAAATCACGTGGGCCCCACCCGGAAATCACGTGGGCCCCACCCGGAAATCACGTGGGCCCCACCCGGAAATCACGTGGGCCCCACCCGGAAATCACGTGGCCCCCAGGGGGAAATCACGTGGGCCCCACCCGGAAATCACGTGGGCCCCACGGGGAAATCACGTGGGCCCCACCCGGAAATCACGTGGGCCCCACCCGGAAATCACGTGGGCCCCACCCGGAAATCCCGTGGGACCCACCCGGAAATCACGTGGGCCCCACGGGGAAATCACGTGGGCCCCACCCGGAAATCACGTGGGCCCCACCCGGAAATCACGTGGGCCCCACCCGGAAATCACGTGGGCCCCACCCGGAAATCACGTGGGCCCCACGGGGAAATCACGTGGGCCCCACGGGGAAATCACGTGGGCCCCACCCGGAAATCACGTGGGCCCCACCCGGAAATCACGTGGGCCCCACCCGGAAATCACGTGGGCCCCACGGGGAAATCACGTGGGCCCCACCCGGAAATCACGTGGGCCCCACCCGGAAATCACGTGGGCCCCACCCGGAAATCACGTGGGCCCCACCCGGAAATCACGTGGGCCCCACCCGGAAATCACGTGGGCCCCACCCGGAAATCACGTGGGCCCCACCTGGAAATCAGGTGGGCCCCACCCGGAAATCACGTGGGCCCCACCCGGAAATCACGTGGGCCCCACCCGGAAATCACGTGGGGCCCACCCGGAAATCACGTGGGCCCCACCCGGAAATCACGTGGGCCCCAAACGGAAATCACGTGGGGCCCACCCGGAAATCAAGTGGGCCCCACCCGGAAATCACGTGGGCCCCACCCGGAAATCACGTGGGCCCCACCCGGAAATCAGGTGGGCCCCACCCGGAAATCACGTGGGCCCCACCCGGAAATCACGTGGGCCCCACCCGGAAATCACGTGGGCCCCACCCGGAAATCACGTGGGCCCCACCCGGAAATCACGTGGGCCCCACCCGGAAATCACGTGGGCCCCACCCGGAAATCACGTGGGGCCCACCCGGAAATCACGTGGGCCCCACCCGGAAATCACGTGGGCCCCACCCGGAAATCACGTGGGCCCCACGGGGAAATCTCGTGGGCCCCACCGGGAAATCTCGTGGGCCCCACCCGGAAATCACGTGGGCCCCACCCGGAAATCACGTGGGCCCCACTCGGAAATCACGTGGGCCCCACCCGGAAATCACGTGGGCCCCACCCGGAAATCACTTGGGCCCCAGCCGGAAATCACGTGGGCCCCAGCCGGAAATCACGTGGGCCCCACCCGGAAATCACGTGGGCCCCACACGGAAAACACGTGGGCCCCACCCGGAAATCACGTGGGCCCCACCCGGAAATCACGTGGGCCCCAGCCGGAAATCACGTGGGCCCCACCCGGAAATCACGTGGGCCCCACGGGGAAATCACGTGGGCCCCACCCGGAAATCACGTGGGCCCCACCCGGAAATCACGTGGGCCCCAGCCGGAAATCACGTGGGCCCCACCCGGAAATCACGTGGGCCCCACCCGGAAATCACGTGGGCCCCACCCGGAAATCACGTGGGCCCCACCCGGAAATCACGTGGGCCCCACCCGGAAATCACGTGGGCCCCACCCGGAAATCACGTGGGCCCCACGGGGAAATCACGTGTGCCCCACCCGGAAATCACGTGGGCCCCACCCGGAAATCACGTGGGCTCCACCCGGAAATCACGTGGGCCCCACCCGGAAATCACGTGGGCCCCACCCGGAAATCATGTGGGGCCCACCCGGAAATCACGTGGGCCCCACCCGGAAATCACGTGGGCCCCACCCGGAAATCACGTGGGCCCCACCCGGAAATCACGTGGGCCCCACGGGGAAATCATGTGGGCCCCACCCGGAAATCACGTGGGCCCCACCCGGAAATCACGTGGGCCCCACCCGGAAATCACGTGGGCCCCACCCGGAAATCACGTGGGCCAGACGGGGAAATCATGTGGGCCCCACCCGGAAATCACGTGGGCCCCACCCGGAAATCACGTGGGCCCCACCCGGAAATCACGTGGGCCCCACCCGGAAATCACGTGGGCCCCACCCGGAAATCACGTGGGCCCCACCCGGAAATCACGTGGGCCCCACCCGGAAATCACGTGGGCCCCACCCGGAAATCACGTGGGCCCCACCCGGAAATCACGTGGGCCCCACGGGGAAATCACGTGGGCCCCACCCGGAAATCACGTGGGCCCCACCCGGAAATCACGTGGGCCCCACCCGGAAATCACGTTGGCCCCACCCGGAAATCACGGGGGCCCCACCCGGAAATCACGTGGGCCCCACCCGGAAATCACGTGGGCCCCACCCGGAAATCACGTGGGCCCCACCCGGAAATCACGTGGGCCCCACCCGGAAATCACGTGGGCCCCACCCGGAAATCCCGTGGGACCCACCCGGAAATCACGTGGGCCCCACGGGGAAATCACGTGGGCCCCACCCGGAAATCACGTGGGCCCCACCCGGAAATCACGTGGGCCACAGCCGGAAATCACGTGGGCCCCACCCGGAAATCACGTGGGCCCCACCCGGAAATCACGTGGGCCCCACCCGGAAATCACGTGGGCCCCACCCGGAAATCACGTGGGCCCCACGGGGAAATCACGTGGGCCTCACGGGGAAATCACGAGGGCCCCACCCGGAAATCACGTGGGCCCCACGGGGAAATCCCATGGGCCCCACCCGGAAATCACGTGGGCCCCACCCGGAAATCACGTGGGCCCCACCCGGAAATCACGTGGGCCCCACGGGGAAATCACGTGGGCCCCACCCGGAAATCACGTGGGCCCCACGGGGAAATCACGTGGGCCCCACCCGGAAATCACGTGGGCCCCACCCGGAAATCACGTGGGCCCCACCCGGAAATCACGTGGGCCCCACCCGGAAATCACGTGGGCCCCACGGGGAAATCACGTGGGCCCCACGGGGAAATCACGTGGGCCCCACCCGGAAATCACGTGGGCCCCACCCGGAAATCACGTGGGCCCCACCCGGAAATCACGTGGGCCCCACCCGGAAATCACGTGGGCCCCACCCGGAAATCACGTGGGCCCCACCCGGAAATCACGTGGGCCCCACCCGGAAATCACGTGGGCCCCACCCGGAAATCACGTGGGCCCACCCGGAAATCACGTGGGCCCCACCCGGAAATCACGTGGGCCCCACCCGGAAATCACGTGGGCCCCACCCGGAAATCACGTGGGCCCCACCCGGAAATCACGTGGGCCCCACCCGGAAATCACGTGGGCCCCACCCGGAAATCACGTGGGCCCCACCCGGAAATCACGTGGGCCCCACCCGGAAATCACGTGGGGCCCACCCGGAAATCACGTGGGCCCCACGGGGAAATCACGTGGGCCCCACCCGGAAATCACGTGGGCCCCACCCGGAAATCACGTGGGCCCCACCCGGAAAACACGTGGGCCCCACGGGGAAATCATGTGGGCCCCACCCGGAAATCACGTGGGCCCCACCCGGAAATCACGTGGGCCCCACCCGGAAATCACGTGGACCCCACCCGGAAATCACGTGGGCCCCACCCGGAAATCACGTGGGCCCCACCCGGTAATCACGTGGGGCCCACCCGGAAATCACGTGGGCCCCACGGGGAAATCACGTGGGCCCCACCCGGAAATCACGTGGGCCCCACCCGGAAATCACGTGGGCCCCACGGGGAAATCACGTGGGCCCAACGGGGAAATCACGTGGGCCCCACGGGGAAATCACGTGGGCCCCACCCTGAAATCACGTGGGCCCCACCCGGAAATCACGTGGGCCCCACGGGGAAATCACGTGGGCCCCACGGGGAAATCACGTGGGCCCCACCCGGAAATCACGTGGGCCCCACCCGGAAATCACGTGGGCCCCACGGGGAAATCACGTGGGCCCCACGGGGAAATCACGTGGTCCCCACCCGGAAATCACGTGGGCCCCAGCCGGAAATCACGTGGGCCCCACGGGGAAATCACGTGGGCCCCACCCGGAAATCACGTGGGCCCCACCCGGAAATCACGTGGGCCCCACCCGGAAATCACGTGGGCCCCACCCGGAAATCACGTGGGCCCCACCCGGAAATCACGTGGGCCCCACCCGGAAATCACGTGGGCCCCACCCGGAAATCACGTGGGCCCCACCCGGAAATCACGTGGGCCCCACCCGGAAATCACGTGGGCCCCAGCCGGAAATCACGTGGGCCCCACGGGGAAATCACGTGGGCCCCACCCGGAAATCACGTGGGCCCCACCCGGAAATCACGTGGGCCCCACCCGGAAATCACGTGGGCCCCACGGGGAAATCACGTGGGCCCCACGGGGAAATCACGTGGGCCCCACCCGGAAATCACGTGGGCCCCACCCGGAAATCACGTGGGCCCCACCCGGAAATCACGTGGGCCCCACCCGGAAATCACGTGGGCCCCACCCGGAAATCACGTGGGCCCCACCCGGAAATCACGTGGGCCCCACACGGAAATCACGTGGGGCCCAACCGGAAATCACGTGGGCCCCACCCGGAAATCACGTGGGCCCCACCCGGAAATCACGTGGGCCCCACCCGGAAATCACGTGGGCCCCACGGGGAAATCACGTGGGCCCCATGGGGAAATCACGTGGGCCCCACCCAGAAATCACGTGGGGCCCACCCGGAAATCACGTGGGCCCCACGGGGAAATCACGTGGGCCCCACGGGGAAATCACGTGGGCACCACCCGGAAATCACGTGGGCCCCAGCCGGAAATCACGTGGGCCCCACCCGGAAATCACGTGGGCCCCACCCGGAAATCACGTGGGCCCCACCCGGAAATCACGTGGGCCCCACACGGAAATCACGTGGGGCCCACCCGGAAATCACGTGGGCCCCACCCGGAAATCACGTGGGCCCCACCCGGAAATCACGTGGGCCCCACCGGGAAATCACGTGGGCCCCACCCGGAAATCACGTGGGCCCCACCCGGAAATCACGTGGGCCCCACGGGGAAATCACGTGGGCCCCACCGGGAAATCACGTGGGCCCCACCCGGAAATCACGTGGGCCCCACCCGGAAATCACGTGGGCCCCACGGGGAAATCACGTGGGCCCCACGGGGAAATCACGTGGGCCCCACGGGGAAATCACGTGGGCCCCAGCCGGAAATCACGTGGGCCCCACCCGGAAATCACGTGGGCCCCACCCGGAAAACACGTGGGCCCCACGGGGAAATCATGTGGGCCCCACCCGGAAATCACGTGGGCCCCACCCGGAAATCACGTGGGCCCCACCCGGAAATCACGTGGGCCCCACCCGGAAATCACGTGGGCCCCACCCGGAAATCACGTGGGCCCCACCCGGTAATCACGTGGGGCCCACCCGGAAATCACGTGGGCCCCACGGGGAAATCACGTGGGCCCCACCCGGAAATCACGTGGGCCCCACCCGGAAATCACGTGGGCCCCACGGGGAAATCACGTGGGCCCAACGGGGAAATCACGTGGGCCCCACGGGGAAATCACGTGGGCCCCACCCTGAAATCACGTGGGCCCCACCCGGAAATCACGTGGGCCCCACGGGGAAATCACGTGGGCCCCACGGGGAAATCACGTGGGCCCCACCCGGAAATCACGTGGGCCCCACCCGGAAATCACGTGGGCCCCACGGGGAAATCACGTGGGCCCCACGGGGAAATCACGTGGTCCCCACCCGGAAATCACGTGGGCCCCAGCCGGAAATCACGTGGGCCCCACGGGGAAATCACGTGGGCCCCACCCGGAAATCACGTGGGCCCCACCCGGAAATCACGTGGGCCCCACCCGGAAATCACGTGGGCCCCACCCGGAAATCACGTGGGCCCCACCCGGAAATCACGTGGGCCCCACCCGGAAATCACGTGGGCCCCACCCGGAAATCACGTGGGCCCCACCCGGAAATCACGTGGGCCCCACCCGGAAATCACGTGGGCCCCACCCGGAAATCACGTGGGCCCCAGCCGGAAATCACGTGGGCCCCACGGGGAAATCACGTGGGCCCCACGGGGAAATCACGTGGGCCCCACCCGGAAATCACGTGGGCCCCACCCGGAAATCACGTGGGCCCCACCCGGAAATCACGTGGGCCCCACGGGGAAATCACGTGGGCCCCACGGGGAAATCACGTGGGCCCCACCCGGAAATCACGTGGGCCCCACCCGGAAATCACGTGGGCCCCACCCGGAAATCACGTGGGCCCCACCCGGAAATCACGTGGGCCCCACCCGGAAATCACGTGGGCCCCACCCGGAAATCACGTGGGCCCCACCCGGAAATCACGTGGGCCCCACCCGGAAATCACGTGGGCCCCACCCGGAAATCACGTGGGCCCCACACGGAAATCACGTGGGGCCCAACCGGAAATCACGTGGGCCCCACCCGGAAATCACGTGGGCCCCACCCGGAAATCACGTGGGCCCCACCCGGAAATCACGTGGGCCCCATGGGGAAATCACGTGGGCCCCATGGGGAAATCACGTGGGCCCCACCCGGAAATCACGTGGGGCCCACCCGGAAATCACGTGGGCCCCACGGGGAAATCACGTGGGCCCCACGGGGAAATCACGTGGGCACCACCCGGAAATCACGTGGGCCCCAGCCGGAAATCACGTGGGCCCCACCCGGAAATCACGTGGGCCCCACCCGGAAATCACGTGGGCCCCACCCGGAAATCACGTGGGCCCCACACGGAAATCACGTGGGGCCCACCCGGAAATCACGTGGGCCCCACCCGGAAATCACGTGGGCCCCACCCGGAAATCACGTGGGCCCCACCGGGAAATCACGTGGGCCCCACCCGGAAATCACGTGGGCCCCACCCGGAAATCACGTGGGCCCCACGGGGAAATCACGTGGGCCCCACCGGGAAATCACGTGGGCCCCACCCGGAAATCACGTGGGCCCCACCCGGAAATCACGTGGGCCCCACGGGGAAATCACGTGGGCCCCACGGGGAAATCACGTGGGCCCCACGGGGAAATCACGTGGGCCCCACCCGGAAATCACGTGGGCCCCACCCGGAAATCACGTGGGCCCCACCCGGAAATCACGTGGGCCCCACGGGGAAATCACGTGGGCCCCACGGGGAAATCACGTGGGCCCCACCCGGAAATCACGTGGGCCCCACCCGGAAATCACGTGGGCCCCACCCGGAAATCACGTGGGCCCCACCCGGAAATCACGTGGGCCCCACCCGGAAATCACGTGGGCCCCAGCCGGAAATCACGTGGGCCCCACCCGGAAATCACGTGGGCCCCAGCCGGAAATCACGTGGGCCCCACCCGGAAATCACGTGGGCCCCACCCGGAAATCACGTGGGCCCCACCGGGAAATCACGTGGGACCCACCCGGAAATCACGTGGGCCCCACCCGGAAATCACGTGGGCCCCACCCGGAAATCACGTGGGCCCCACCCGGAAATCACGTGGGCCCCAGCCGGAAATCACGTGGGCCCCACCCGGAAATCACGTGGGCCCCACCCGGAAATCACGTGGGCCCCACCCGGAAATCACGTGGGCCCCACCCGGAAATCACGTGGGGCCCACCCGGAAATCACGTGGGCCCCACCCGGAAATCACGTGGGCCCCACCCGGAAAACACGTGGGCCACATCCGGAAATCACGTGGGCCCCACCCGGAAATCACGTGGGCCCCACCCGGAAATCACGTGGGCCCCACCCGGAAATCACGTGGGCCCCACCCGGAAATCACGTGGGCCCCACTGGGAAATCACGTGGGCCCCACCCGGAAATCACGTGGACCCCACCCGGAAATCACGTGGGCCCCAGCCGGAAATCACGTGGGCCCCATGGGGAAATCACGTGGGCCCCACGGGGAAATCACGTGGGCCCCACCCGAAATCACGTGGGCCCCACCCGGAAATCACGTGGGCCCCACCCGGAAATCACGTGGGCCCCACCCGGAAATCACGTGTGCCCCACCCGGAAATCACGTGGGCCCCACCCGGAAATCACGTGGGCCCCACCCGGAAATCACGTGGGCCCCACCCGGAAATCAGGTGGGCCCCACCCGGAAATCACGTGGGCCCCACGGGGAAATCACGTGGGCCCCACCCGGAAATCACGTGGGCCCCACCGGGAAATCACGTGGGCCCCACCCGGAAATCACGTGGGCCACACCCGGAAATCACGTGGGGCCCACCCGGAAATCACGTGGGCCCCACGGGGAAATCACGTGGGCCCCACCCGGAAATCACGTGGGCCCCACCCGGAAAACACGTGGGCCCCACGGGGAAATCATGTGGGCCCCACCCGGAAATCACGTGGGCCCCACCCGGAAATCACGTGGGCCCCACCCGGAAATCACGTGGGCCCCACCCGGAAATCACGTGGGCCCCACCCGGAAATCACGTGGGCCCCACCCGGTAATCACGTGGGGCCCACCCGGAAATCACGTGGGCCCCACGGGGAAATCACGTGGGCCCCACCCGGAAATCACGTGGGCCCCACCCGGAAATCACGTGGGCCCCACGGGGAAATCACGTGGGCCCAACGGGGAAATCACGTGGGCCCCACGGGGAAATCACGTGGGCCCCACCCTGAAATCACGTGGGCCCCACCCGGAAATCACGTGGGCCCCACGGGGAAATCACGTGGGCCCCACGGGGAAATCACGTGGGCCCCACCCGGAAATCACGTGGGCCCCACCCGGAAATCACGTGGGCCCCACGGGGAAATCACGTGGGCCCCACGGGGAAATCACGTGGTCCCCACCCGGAAATCACGTGGGCCCCCGCCGGAAATCACGTGGGCCCCACGGGGAAATCACGTGGGCCCCACCCGGAAATCACGTGGGCCCCACCCGGAAATCACGTGGGCCCCACCCGGAAATCACGTGGGCCCCACCCGGAAATCACGTGGGCCCCACCCGGAAATCACGTGGGGCCCACCCGGAAATCACGTGGGCCCCACCCGGAAATCACGTGGGCCCCACCCGGAAATCACGTGGGCCCCACACGGAAATCACGTGGGGCCCACCCGGAAATCACGTGGGCCCCACGGGGAAATCACGTGGGCCCCACCCGGAAATCACGTGGGCCCCACCCGGAAATCACGTGGGCCCCACCCGGAAATCACGTGGGCCCCACCCGGAAATCACGTGGGCCCCACGGGGAAATCACGTGGGCCCCACGGGGAAATCACGTGGGCCCCACGCGGAAATCACGTGGGCCCCACCCGGAAATCACGTGGGCCCCACCCGGAAATCACGTGGGCCCCACCCGGAAATCACGTGGGCCCCACCCGGAAATCACGTGGGGCCCACCCGGAAATCACGTGGGCCCCACCCGGAAATCACGTGGGCCCCACCCGGAAATCACGTGGGCCCCACCCGGAAATCACGTGGGCCCCACCCGGAAATCACGTGGGCCCCACCCGGAAATCACGTGGGCCCCACCCGGAAATCACGGGGGCCTCACCCGGAAATCACGTGGGCCCCAGCCGGAAATCACGTGGGCCCCACGGGGAAATCACGTGGGCCCCACGGGGAAATCACGTGGGCCCCACCCGGAAATCACGTGAGCCCCACCCGGAAATCACGTGGGCCCCACCCGGAAATCACGTGGGCCCCACCCGGAAATCACGTGGGCCCCACCCGGAAATCACGTGGGCCCCACCCGGAAATCACGTGGGCCCCACACGGAAATCACGTGGGGCCCAACCGGAAATCACGTGGGCCCCACCCGGAAATCACGTGGGCCCCATGTGGAAATCACGTGGGCCCCACGGGGAAATCACGTGGGCCCCACCCGGAAATCACGTGGGGCCCACCCGGAAATCACGTGGGCCCCACGGGGAAATCACGTGGGCCCCACCCGGAAATCACGTGGGCCCCACACGGAAATCACGTGGGGCCCACCCGGAAATCACGTGGGCCCCACCCGGAAATCACGCGGGCCCCACCCGGAAATCACGCGGGCCCCACCGGGAAATCACGTGGGCCCCACCCGGAAATCACGTGGGCCCCACCCGGAAATCACGTGGGCCCCACCCGGAAATCACGTGGGCCCCACGGGGAAATCACGTGGGCCCCACCCGGAAATCACGTGGGCCCCTCCCGGAAATCACGTGGGCCCCACCCGGAAATCACGTGGGCCCCACCCGGAAATCACGTGGGCCCCACGGGGAAATCACGTGGGCCCCACCCGGAAATCACGTGGGCCCCACCCGGAAATCACGTGGGCCCCACCCGGAAATCACGTGGGCCCCACCCGGAAATCACGTGGGCCCCACCCGGAAATCACGTCGGCCCCACCCGGAAATCACGTCGGCCCCACCCGGAAATCACGTGGGCCCCAGCCGGAAATCACGTGGGCCCCACCCGGAAATCACGTGGGCCCCAGCCGGAAATCACGTGGGCCCCACCCGGAAATCACGTGGGCCCCACCCGGAAATCACGTGGGCCCCACCCGGAAATCACGTGGGCCCCACCCGGAAATCACGTGGGCCCCACCCGGAAATCACGTGGGCCCCACCCGGAAATCACGTGGGCCCCACCCGGAAATCACGTGGGCCCCACCCGGAAATCACGTGGGCCCCACCCGGAAATCACGTGGGCCCCACCCGGAAATCACGTGGGCCCCACCCGGAAATCACGTGGGCCCCACCCGGAAATCACGTGGGCCCCACCCGGAAATCACGTGGACCCCACCCGGAAATCACGTGGGCCACAGCCGGAAATCACGTGGGCCCCAACCGGAAATCACGTGGGCCCCACCCGGAAATCACGTGGGCCCCACCCGGAAATCACGTGGGCCCCACCCGGAAATCACGTGGGCCCCACGGGGAAATCACGTGGGCCTCACGGGGAAATCACGTGGGCCCCACCCGGAAATCACGTGGGCCCCACGGGGAAATCACGTGGGCCCCACCCGGAAATCACGTGGGCCCCACCCGGAAATCACGTGGGCCCCACCCGGAAATCACGTGGGCCCCACCCGGAAATCACGTGGGCCCCACCCGGAAATCACGTGGGCCCCACCCGGAAATCACGTGGGCCCCACCCGGAAATCACGTGGGCCCCACCCGGAAATCACGTGGGCCCCACCGGGAAATCACGTGGGCCCCACGGGGAAATCACGTGGGCCCCACCCGGAAATCACATGGGCCCCACCCGGAAATCACGTGGGCCCCACCCGGAAATCACGTGGGCCCCACCCGGAAATCACGTGGGCCCCACCCGGAAATCACGTGGGGCCAACCCGGAAATCACGTGGGCCCCACCCGGAAATCACATGGGCCCCACCCGGAAATCACGTGGGCCCCACCCGGAAATCACGTGGGCCCCACCCGGAAATCACGTGGGCCCCACGGGGAAATCACGTTGGCCCCACGGGGAAATCACGTGGGCCCCACCCGGAAATCACGTGGGCCCCACCCGGAAATCACGTGGGCCCCACCCGGAAATCACGTGGGCCCCACGGGGAAATCACGTGGGCCCCACCCGGAAATCACGTGGGCCCCACCCGGAAATCACGTGGGCCCCACCCGGAAATCACGTGGGCCCCACCCGGAAATCACGTGGGCCCCACCCGGAAATCACGTGGGCCCCACGGGGAAATCACGTGGGCCCCACCCGGAAATCACGTGGGCCCCACCCGGAAATCACGTGGGCCCCACCCGGAAATCACGTGGGCCCCACCCGGAAATCACGTGGGCCCCACCCGGAAATCACGTGGGCCCCACGGGGAAATCACGTGGGCCCCACGGGGAAATCACGTGGGCCCCACCCGGAAATCACGTGGGCCCCACCCGGAAATCACGTGGGCCCCACCCGGAAATCACGTGGGCCCCACCCGGAAATCACGTGGGCCCCACCCGGAAATCACGTGGGCCCCACCCGGAAATCACGTGGGCCCCACCCGGAAATCACGTGGGCCCCACCCGGAAATCACGTGGGCCCCACCCGGAAATCACGTGGAACCCACCCGGAAATCACGTGGGCCCCACCCGGAAATCACGTGGGCCCCACCCGGAAATCACGTGGGCCCCACCCGGAAATCACGTGGGCCCCACGGGGAAATCACGTGGGCCCCACCCGGAAATCACGTGGGCCCCACCCGGAAATCACGTGGGCCCCACCCGGAAATCACGTGGGCCCCACCCGGAAATCACGTGGGCCACACCCGGAAATCACGTGGGCCCCACCCGGAAATCACGTGGGCCCCACCCGGAAATCACGTGGGCCCCACCCGGAAATCACGTGGGCCCCACCCGGTAATCACGTGGGGCCCACCCGGAAATCACGTGGGCCCCACGGGGAAATCACGTGGGCCCCACCCGGAAATCACGTGGGCCCCACCCGGAAATCACGTGGGCCCCACGGGGAAATCACGTGGGCCCAACGGGGAAATCACGTGGGCCCCACGGGGAAATCACGTGGGCCCCACCCTGAAATCACGTGGGCCCCACCCGGAAATCACGTGGGCCCAACGGGGAAATCACGTGGGCCCCACGGGGAAATCACGTGGGCCCCACCCGGAAATCACGTGGGCCCCACCCGGAAATCACGTGGGCCCCACGGGGAAATCACGTGGGCCCCACGGGGAAATCACGTGGTCCCCACCCGGAAATCACGTGGGCCCCAGCCGGAAATCACGTGGGCCCCACGGGGAAATCACGTGGGCCCCACCCGGAAATCACGTGGGCCCCACCCGGAAATCACGTGGGCCCCACCCGGAAATCACGTGGGCCCCACCCGGAAATCACGTGGGCCCCACCCGGAAATCACGTGGGGCCCACCCGGAAATCACGTGGGCCCCACCCGGAAATCACGTGGGCCCCACCCGGAAATCACGTGGGCCCCACACGGAAATCACGTGGGGCCCACCCGGAAATCACGTGGGCCCCACGGGGAAATCACGTGGGCCCCACCCGGAAATCACGTGGGCCCCACCCGGAAATCACGTGGGCCCCACCCGGAAATCACGTGGGCCCCACCCGGAAATCACGTGGGCCCCACGGGGAAATCACGTGGGCCCCACGGGGAAATCACGTGGGCCCCACGCGGAAATCACGTGGGCCCCACCCGGAAATCACGTGGGCCCCACCCGGAAATCACGTGGGCCCCACCCGGAAATCACGTGGGCCCCACCCGGAAATCACGTGGGGCCCACCCGGAAATCACGTGGGCCCCACCCGGAAATCACGTGGGCCCCACCCGGAAATCACGTGGGCCCCACCCGGAAATCACGTGGGCCCCACCCGGAAATCACGTGGGCCCCACCCGGAAATCACGTGGGCCCCACCCGGAAATCACGGGGGCCTCACCCGGAAATCACGTGGGCCCCAGCCGGAAATCACGTGGGCCCCACGGGGAAATCACGTGGGCCCCACGGGGAAATCACGTGGGCCCCACCCGGAAATCACGTGGGCCCCACCCGGAAATCACGTGGGCCCCACCCGGAAATCACGTGGGCCCCACCCGGAAATCACGTGGGCCCCACCCGGAAATCACGTGGGCCCCACCCGGAAATCACGTGGGCCCCACACGGAAATCACGTGGGGCCCAACCGGAAATCACGTGGGCCCCACCCGGAAATCACGTGGGCCCCATGTGGAAATCACGTGGGCCCCACGGGGAAATCACGTGGGCCCCACCCGGAAATCACGTGGGGCCCACCCGGAAATCACGTGGGCCCCACGGGGAAATCACGTGGGCCCCACCCGGAAATCACGTGGGCCCCACACGGAAATCACGTGGGGCCCACCCGGAAATCACGTGGGCCCCACCCGGAAATCACGCGGGCCCCACCCGGAAATCACGCGGGCCCCACCGGGAAATCACGTGGCCCCACCCGGAAATCACGTGGGCCCCACCCGGAAATCACGTGGGCCCCACCCGGAAATCACGTGGGCCCCACGGGGAAATCACGTGGGCCCCACCCGGAAATCACGTGGGCCCCTCCCGGAAATCACGTGGGCCCCACCCGGAAATCACGTGGGCCCCACCCGGAAATCACGTGGGCCCCACGGGGAAATCACGTGGGCCCCACCCGGAAATCACGTGGGCCCCACCCGGAAATCACGTGGGCCCCACCCGGAAATCACGTGGGCCCCACCCGGAAATCACGTGGGCCCCACCCGGAAATCACGTGGGCCCCACCCGGAAATCACGTCGGCCCCACCCGGAAATCACGTGGGCCCCAGCCGGAAATCACGTGGGCCCCACCCGGAAATCACGTGGGCCCCAGCCGGAAATCACGTGGGCCCCACCCGGAAATCACGTGGGCCCCACCCGGAAATCACGTGGGCCCCACCCGGAAATCACGTGGGCCCCACCCGGAAATCACGTGGGCCCCACCCGGAAATCACGTGGGCCCCACCCGGAAATCACGTGGGCCCCACCCGGAAATCACGTGGGCCCCACCCGGAAATCACGTGGGCCCCACCCGGAAATCACGTGGGCCCCACCCGGAAATCACGTGGGCCCCACGGGGAAATCACGTGGGCCCCACCCGGAAATCACGTGGACCCCACCCGGAAATCACGTGGGCCACAGCCGGAAATCACGTGGGCCCCAACCGGAAATCACGTGGGCCCCACCCGGAAATCACGTGGGCCCCACCCGGAAATCACGTGGGCCCCACCCGGAAATCACGTGGGCCCCACGGGGAAATCACGTGGGCCTCACGGGGAAATCACGTGGGCCCCACCCGGAAATCACGTGGGCCCCACGGGGAAATCACGTGGGCCCCACCCGGAAATCACGTGGGCCCCACCCGGAAATCACGTGGGCCCCACCCGGAAATCACGTGGGCCCCACCCGGAAATCACGTGGGCCCCACCCGGAAATCACGTGGGCCCCACCCGGAAATCACGTGGGCCCCACCCGGAAATCACGTGGGCCCCACCCGGAAATCACGTGGGCCCCACCGGGAAATCACGTGGGCCCCACGGGGAAATCACGTGGGCCCCACCCGGAAATCACATGGGCCCCACCCGGAAATCACGTGGGCCCCACCCGGAAATCACGTGGGCCCCACCCGGAAATCACGTGGGCCCCACCCGGAAATCACGTGGGGCCAACCCGGAAATCACGTGGGCCCCACCCGGAAATCACATGGGCCCCACCCGGAAATCACGTGGGCCCCACCCGGAAATCACGTGGGCCCCACCCGGAAATCACGTGGGCCCCACGGGGAAATCACGTTGGCCCCACGGGGAAATCACGTGGGCCCCACCCGGAAATCACGTGGGCCCCACCCGGAAATCACGTGGGCCCCACCCGGAAATCACGTGGGCCCCACGGGGAAATCACGTGGGCCCCACCCGGAAATCACGTGGGCCCCACCCGGAAATCACGTGGGCCCCACCCGGAAATCACGTGGGCCCCACCCGGAAATCACGTGGGCCCCACCCGGAAATCACGTGGGCCCCACGGGGAAATCACGTGGGCCCCACCCGGAAATCACGTGGGCCCCACCCGGAAATCACGTGGGCCCCACCCGGAAATCACGTGGGCCCCACCCGGAAATCACGTGGGCCCCACCCGGAAATCACGTGGGCCCCACGGGGAAATCACGTGGGCCCCACGGGGAAATCACGTGGGCCCCACCCGGAAATCACGTGGGCCCCACCCGGAAATCACGTGGGCCCCACCCGGAAATCACGTGGGCCCCACCCGGAAATCACGTGGGCCCCACCCGGAAATCACGTGGGCCCCACCCGGAAATCACGTGGGCCCCACCCGGAAATCACGTGGGCCCCACCCGGAAATCACGTGGAACCCACCCGGAAATCACGTGGGCCCCACCCGGAAATCACGTGGGCCCCACCCGGAAATCACGTGGGCCCCACCCGGAAATCACGTGGGCCCCACGGGGAAATCACGTGGGCCCCACCCGGAAATCACGTGGGCCCCACCCGGAAATCACGTGGGCCCCACCCGGAAATCACGTGGGCCCCACCCGGAAATCACGTGGGCCACACCCGGAAATCACGTGGGGCCCACCCGGAAATCACGTGGGCCCCACGGGGAAATCACGTGGGCCCCACCCGGAAATCACGTGGGCCCCACCCGGAAATCACGTGGGCCCCACCCGGAAAACACGTGGGCCCCACGGGGAAATCATGTGGGCCCCACCCGGAAATCACGTGGGCCCCACCCGGAAATCACGTGGGCCCCACCCGGAAATCACGTGGGCCCCACCCGGAAATCACGTGGGCCCCACCCGGAAATCACGTGGGCCCCACCCGGAAATCACGTGGGCCCCACCCGGTAATCACGTGGGGCCCACCCGGAAATCACGTGGGCCCCACGGGGTAATCACGTGGGCCCCACCCGGAAATCACGTGGGCCCCAGGCGGAAATCACGTGGGCCCAACGGGGAAATCACGGGGGCCCCACGGGGAAATCACGTGGGCCCCACCCGGAAATCACGTGGGCCCCACCCGGAAAACACGTGGGCCCCACGGGGAAATCATGTGGGCCCCACCCGGAAATCACGTGGGCCCCACCCGGAAATCACGTGGGCCCCACCCGGAAATCACGTGGGCCCCACCCGGAAATCACGTGGGCCCCACCCGGAAATCACGTGGGCCCCACCCGGAAATCACGTGGGCCCCACCCGGTAATCACGTGGGGCCCACCCGGAAATCACGTGGGCCCCACGGGGAAATCACGTGGGCCCCACCCGGAAATCACGTGGGCCCCAGGCGGAAATCACGTGGGCCCAACGGGGAAATCACGTGGGCCCCACGGGGAAATCACGTGGGCCCCACCCTGAAATCACGTGGGCCCCACCCGGAAATCACGTGGGCCCCACGGGGAAATCACGTGGGCCCCACGGGGAAATCACGTGGGCCCCACCCGGAAATCACGTGGGCCCCACCCGGAAATCACGTGGGCCCCACGGGGAAATTACGTGGGCCCCACGGGGAAATCACGTGGTCCCCACCCGGAAATCACGTGGGCCCCAGCCGGAAATCACGTGGGCCCCACGGGGAAATCACGTGGGCCCCACCCGGAAATCACGTGGGCCCCACCCGGAAATCACGTGGGCCCCACCCGGAAATCACGTGGGCCCCACCCGGAAATCACGTGGGCCCCACCCGGAAATCACGTGGGGCCCACCCGGAAATCACGTGGGCCCCACCCGGAAATCACGTGGGCCCAACCCGGAAATCACGTGGGCCCCACACGGAAATCACGTGGGGCCCACCCGGAAATCACGTGGGCCCCACCCGGAAATCACGTGGGCCCCACCCGGAAATCACGTGGGCCCCACCCGGAAATCACGTGGGCCCCACCCGGAAATCACGTGGGCCCCACCCGGAAATCACGTGGGCCCCACGGGGAAATCACGTGGGCCCCACGGGGAAATCACGTGGGCCCCACGCGGAAATCACGTGGGCCCCACCCGGAAATCACGTGGGCCCCACCCGGAAATCACGTGGGCCCCACCCGGAAATCACGTGGGCCCCACCCGGAAATCACGTGGGCCCCACCCGGAAATCACGTGGCGCCAACCCGGAAATCACGTGGGCCCCACGGGGAAATCACGTGGGCCCCACCCGTAAATCACGTGGGCCCCACCCGGAAATCACGTGGGCCCCACCCGGAAATCACGTGGGCCCCACGGGGAAATCACGTTGGCCCCACGGGGAAATCACGTGGGCCCCACCCGGAAATCACGTGGGCCCCACCCGGAAATCACGTGGGCCCCACCCGGAAATCACGTGGGCCCCACGGGGAAATCACGTGGGCCCCACCCGGAAATCACGTGGGCCCCACCCGGAAATCACGTGGGCCCCACCCGGAAATCACGTGGGCCCCACCCGGAAATCACGTGGGCCCCACGGGGAAATCACGTGGGCCCCACGGGGAAATCACGTGGGCCCCACCCGGAAATCACGTGGGCCCCTCCCGGAAATCACGTGGGCCCCACCCGGAAATCACGTGGGCCCCACCCGGAAATCACGTGGGCCCCACGGGGAAATCACGTGGGCCCCACCCGGAAATCACGTGGGCCCCACCCGGAAATCACGTGGGCCCCAACCGGAAATCACGTGGGCCCCACCCGGAAATCACGTGGGCCCCACCCGGAAATCACGTGGGCCCCACCCGGAAATCACGTCGGCCCCACCCGGAAATCACGTGGGCCCCAGCCGGAAATCACGTGGGCCCCACCCGGAAATCACGTGGGCCCCAGCCGGAAATCACGTGGGCCCCACCCGGAAATCACGTGGGCCCCACCCGGAAATCACGTGGGCCCCACCCGGAAATCACGTGGGCCCCACCCGGAAATCACGTGGGCCCCACCCGGAAATCACGTGGGCCCCACCCGGAAATCACGTGGGCCCCAACCGGAAATCACGTGGGCCCCACCCGGAAATCACGTGGGCCCCACGGGGAAATCACGTGGGCCCCACCCGGAAATCACGTGGGCCCCACCCGGAAATCACGTGGGCCCCACCCGGAAATCACGTGGGCCCCACCCGGAAATCACGTGGGCCACACGGGGAAATCACGTGGGCCCCACCCGGAAATCACGTGGACCCCACCCGGAAATCACGTGGGCCACAGCCGGAAATCACGTGGGCCCCAACCGGAAATCACGTGGGCCCCACCCGGAAATCACGTGGGCCCCACCCGGAAATCACGTGGGCCCCACCCGGAAATCACGTGGGCCCCACGGGGAAATCACGTGGGCCTCACGGGGAAATCACGTGGGCCCCACCCGGAAATCACGTGGGCCCCACGGGGAAATCACGTGGGCCCCACCCGGAAATCACGTGGGCCCCACCCGGAAATCACGTGGGCCCCACCCGGAAATCACGTGGGCCCCACCCGGAAATCACGTGGGCCCCACCCGGAAATCACGTGGGCCCCACCCGGAAATCACGTGGGCCCCACCCGGAAATCACGTGGGCCCCACCCGGAAATCACGTGGGCCCCACCGGGAAATCACGTGGGCCCCACGGGGAAATCACGTGGGCTCCACCCGGAAATCACGTGGGCCCCACCCGGAAATCACGTGGGCCCCACCCGGAAATCACGTGGGCCCCACCCGGAAATCACGTGGGCCCCACCCGGAAATCACGTGGGGCCAACCCGGAAATCACGTGGGCCCCACCCGGAAATCACATGGGCCCCACCCGGAAATCACGTGGGCCCCACCCGGAAATCACGTGGGCCCCACCCGGAAATCACGTGGGCCCCACGGGGAAATCACGTTGGCCCCACGGGGAAATCACGTGGGCCCCACCCGGAAATCACGTGGGCCCCACCCGGAAATCACGTGGGCCCCACCCGGAAATCACGTGGGCCCCACGGGGAAATCACGTGGGCCCCACCCGGAAATCACGTGGGCCCCACCCGGAAATCACGTGGGCCCCACCCGGAAATCACGTGGGCCCCACCCGGAAATCACGTGGGCCCCACCCGGAAATCACGTGGGCCCCACGGGGAAATCACGTGGGCCCCACCCGGAAATCACGTGGGCCCCACCCGGAAATCACGTGGGCCCCACCCGGAAATCACGTGGGCCCCACCCGGAAATCACGTGGGCCCCACCCGGAAATCACGTGGGCCCCACGGGGAAATCACGTGGGCCCCACGGGGAAATCACGTGGGCCCCACCCGGAAATCACGTGGGCCCCACCCGGAAATCACGTGGGCCCCACCCGGAAATCACGTGGGCCCCACCCGGAAATCACGTGGGCCCCACCCGGAAATCACGTGGGCCCCACCCGGAAATCACGTGGGCCCCACCCGGAAATCACGTGGGCCCCACCCGGAAATCACGTGGGCCCCACCCGGAAATCACGTGGAACCCACCCGGAAATCACGTGGGCCCCACCCGGAAATCACGTGGGCCCCACCCGGAAATCACGTGGGCCCCACCCGGAAATCACGTGGGCCCCACGGGGAAATCACGTGGGCCCCACCCGGAAATCACGTGGGCCCCACCCGGAAATCACGTGGGCCCCACCCGGAAATCACGTGGGCCCCACCCGGAAATCACGTGGGCCACACCCGGAAATCACGTGGGGCCCACCCGGAAATCACGTGGGCCCCACGGGGAAATCACGTGGGCCCCACCCGGAAATCACGTGGGCCCCACCCGGAAATCACGTGGGCCCCACCCGGAAAACACGTGGGCCCCACGGGGAAATCATGTGGGCCCCACCCGGAAATCACGTGGGCCCCACCCGGAAATCACGTGGGCCCCACCCGGAAATCACGTGGGCCCCACCCGGAAATCACGTGGGCCCCACCCGGAAATCACGTGGGCCCCACCCGGAAATCACGTGGGCCCCACCCGGTAATCACGTGGGGCCCACCCGGAAATCACGTGGGCCCCACGGGGAAATCACGTGGGCCCCACCCGGAAATCACGTGGGCCCCAGGGGGAAATCACGTGGGCCCAACGGGGAAATCACGTGGGCCCCACGGGGAAATCACGTGGGCCCCACCCTGAAATCACGTGGGCCCCACCCGGAAATCACGTGGGCCCCACGGGGAAATCACGTGGGCCCCACGGGGAAATCACGTGGGCCCCACCCGGAAATCACGTGGGCCCCACCCGGAAATCACGTGGGCCCCACGGGGAAATCACGTGGGCCCCACGGGGAAATCACGTGGTCCCCACCCGGAAATCACGTGGGCCCCAGCCGGAAATCACGTGGGCCCCACGGGGAAATCACGTGGGCCCCACCCGGAAATCACGTGGGCCCCACCCGGAAATCACGTGGGCCCCACCCGGAAATCACGTGGGCCCCACCCGGAAATCACGTGGGCCCCACCCGGAAATCACGTGGGGCCCACCCGGAAATCACGTGGGCCCCACCCGGAAATCACGTGGGCCCCACCCGGAAATCACGTGGGCCCCACACGGAAATCACGTGGGGCCCACCCGGAAATCACGTGGGCCCCACCCGGAAATCACGTGGGCCCCACCCGGAAATCACGTGGGCCCCACCCGGAAATCACGTGGGCCCCACCCGGAAATCACGTGGGCCCCACCCGGAAATCACGTGGGCCCCACGGGGAAATCACGTGGGCCCCACGGGGAAATCACGTGGGCCCCACGCGGAAATCACGTGGGCCCCACCCGGAAATCACGTGGGCCCCACCCGGAAATCACGTGGGCCCCACCCGGAAATCACGTGGGCCCCACCCGGAAATCACGTGGGCCCCACCCGGAAATCACGTGGGGCCAACCCGGAAATCACGTGGGCCCCACCCGGAAATCACGTGGGCCCCACCCGTAAATCACGTGGGCCCCACCCGGAAATCACGTGGGCCCCACCCGGAAATCACGTGGGCCCCACGGGGAAATCACGTTGGCCCCACGGGGAAATCACGTGGGCCCCACCCGGAAATCACGTGGGCCCCACCCGGAAATCACGTGGGCCCCACCCGGAAATCACGTGGGCCCCACGGGGAAATCACGTGGGCCTCACCCGGAAATCACGTGGGCCCCACCCGGAAATCACGTGGGCCCCACCCGGAAATCACGTGGGCCCCACCCGGAAATCACGTGGGCCCCACCCGGAAATCACGTGGGCCCCACGGGGATATCACGTGGGCCCCACCCGGAAATCACGTGGGCCCCACCCGGAAATCACGTGGGCCCCACCCGGAAATCACGTGGGCCCCACCCGGAAATCACGTGGGCCCCACCCGGAAATCACGTGGGCCCCACCCGGAAATCACGTGGGCCCCACCCGGAAATCACGTGGGCCCCACCCGGAAATCACGTGGGCCCCACGGGGAAATCACGTGGGCCCCACCCGGAAATCACGTGGGCCCCACCCGGAAATCACGTGGGCCCCACCCGGAAATCACGTGGGCCCCACCCGGAAATCACGTGGGCCCCACCCGGAAATCACGTGGGCCCCACCCGGAAATCACGTGGGCCCCACCCGGAAATCACGTGGGCCCCACCCGGAAATCACGTGGGCCCCACCCGGAAATCACGTGGGCCCCACCCGGAAATCACGTGGGTCCCACCCGGAAATCACGTGGGCCCCACGGGGAAATCACGTGGGCCCCACGGGGAAATCACGTGGGCCCCACGGGGAAATCACGTGGGCCCCACCCGGAAATCACGTGGGCCCCACCCGGAAATCACGTGGGCCCCACCCGGAAATCACGTGGGCCCCACCCGGAAATCACGTGGGCCCCACCCGGAAATCACGTGGGCCCCACCCGGAAATCACGTGGGCCCCACCCGGAAATCACGTGGGCCCCACCCGGAAATCACGTGGAACCCACCCGGAAATCACGTGGGCCCCACCCGGAAATCACGTGGGCCCCACCCGGAAATCACGTGGGCCCCACCCGGAAATCACGTGGGCCCCACGGGGAAATCACGTGGGCCCCACCCGGAAATCACGTGGGCCCCACCCGGAAATCACGTGGGCCCCACCCGGAAATCACGTGGGCCCCACCCGGAAATCACGTGGGCCACACCCGGAAATCACGTGGGGCCCACCCGGAAATCACGTGGGCCCCACGGGGAAATCACGTGGGCCCCACCCGGAAATCACGTGGGCCCCACCCGGAAATCACGTGGGCCCCACCCGGAAAACACGTGGGCCCCACGGGGAAATCATGTGGGCCCCACCCGGAAATCACGTGGGCCCCACCCGGAAATCACGTGGGCCCCACCCGGAAATCACGTGGGCCCCACCCGGAAATCACGTGGGCCCCACCCGGAAATCACGTGGGCCCCACGGGGAAATCACGTGGGCCCCACGGGGAAATCACGTGGTCCCCACCCGGAAATCACGTGGGCCCCAGCCGGAAATCACGTGGGCCCCACGGGGAAATCACGTGGGCCCCACCCGGAAATCACGTGGGCCCCACCCGGAAATCACGTGGGCCCCACCCGGAAATCACGTGGGCCCCACCCGGAAATCACGTGGGCCCCACCCGGAAATCACGTGGGGCCCACCCGGAAATCACGTGGGCCCCACCCGGAAATCACGTGGGCCCCACCCGGAAATCACGTGGGCCCCACACGGAAATCACGTGGGGCCCACCCGGAAATCACGTGGGCCCCACCCGGAAATCACGTGGGCCCCACCCGGAAATCACGTGGGCCCCACCCGGAAATCACGTGGGCCCCACCCGGAAATCACGTGGGCCCCACCCGGAAATCACGTGGGCCCCACGGGGAAATCACGTGGGCCCCACGGGGAAATCACGTGGGCCCCACGCGGAAATCACGTGGGCCCCACCCGGAAATCACGTGGGCCCCACCCGGAAATCACGTGGGCCCCACCCGGAAATCACGTGGGCCCCACCCGGAAATCACGTGGGCCCCACCCGGAAATCACGTGGGGCCAACCCGGAAATCACGTGGGCCCCACCCGGAAATCACGTGGGCCCCACCCGTAAATCACGTGGGCCCCACCCGGAAATCACGTGGGCCCCACCCGGAAATCACGTGGGCCCCACGGGGAAATCACGTTGGCCCCACGGGGAAATCACGTGGGCCCCACCCGGAAATCACGTGGGCCCCACCCGGAAATCACGTGGGCCCCACCCGGAAATCACGTGGGCCCCACGGGGAAATCACGTGGGCCCCACCCGGAAATCACGTGGGCCCCACCCGGAAATCACGTGGGCCCCACCCGGAAATCACGTGGGCCCCACCCGGAAATCACGTGGGCCCCACCCGGAAATCACGTGGGCCCCACGGGGAAATCACGTGGGCCCCACCCGGAAATCACGTGGGCCCCACCCGGAAATCACGTGGGCCCCACCCGGAAATCACGTGGGCCCCAACCGGAAATCACGTGGGCCCCACCCGGAAATCACGTGGGCCCCACCCGGAAATCACGTGGGCCCCACCCGGAAATCACGTGGGCCCCATGGGGAAATCACGTGGGCCTCACGGGGAAATCACGTGGGCCCCACCCGGAAATCACGTGGGCCCCACGGGGATATCACGTGGGCCCCACCCGGAAATCACGTGGGCCCCACCCGGAAATCACGTGGGCCCCACCCGGAAATCACGTGGGCCCCACCCGGAAATCACGTGGGCCCCACCCGGAAATCACGTGGGCCCCACCCGGAAATCACGTGGGCCCCACCGGGAAATCACGTGGGCCCCACGGGGAAATCACGTGGGCCCCACCCGGAAATCACGTGGGCCCCACCCGGAAATCACGTGGGCCCCACCCGGAAATCACGTGGGCCCCACCCGGAAATCACGTGGGCCCCACCCGGAAATCACGTGGGGCCAACCCGGAAATCACGTGGGCCCCACCCGGAAATCACGTGGGCCCCACCCGGAAATCACATGGGCCCCACCCGGAAATCACGTGGGCCCCACCCGGAAATCACGTGGGCCCCACGGGGAAATCACGTGGGCCCCACCCGGAAATCACGTGGGCCCCACCCGGAAATCACGTGGGCCCCACCCGGAAATCACGTGGGCCCCACGGGGAAATCACGTGGGCCCCACCCGGAAATCACGTGGGCCCCACCCGGAAATCACGTGGGCCCCACCCGGAAATCACGTGGGCCCCACCCGGAAATCACGTGGGCCCCACCCGGAAATCACGTGGGCCCCACGGGGAAATCACGTGGGCCCCACGAGGAAATCACGTGGGCCCCACCCGGAAATGACGTGGGCCCCACCCGGAAATCACGTGGGCCCCACCCGGAAATCACGTGGGCCCCACGGGGAAATCACGTGGGCCCCACGGGGAAATCACGTGGGCCCCACCCGGAAATCACGTGGGCCCCACCCGGAAATCACGTGGGCCCCACCCAAAAATCACGTGGGCCCCACCCGGAAATCACGTGGGCCCCACCCGGAAATCACGTGGGCCCCACCCGAAAATCACGTGGGCCCCACCCGGAAATCACGTGGGCCCCACACGGAAATCACGTGGGGCCCACCCGGAAATCACGTGGGCCCCACCCGGAAATCACGTGGGCCCCACCCGGAAATCACGTGGGCCCCACCCGGAAATCACGTGGGCCCCACCCGGAAATCACGTGGGCCCCACGGGGAAATCACGTGGGCCCCACGGGGAAATCACGTGGGCCCCACGCGGAAATCACGTGGGCCCCACCCGGAAATCACGTGGGCCCCACCCGGAAATCACGTGGGCCCCACCCGGAAATCACGTGGGCCCCACCCGGAAATCACGTGGGCCCCACCCGGAAATCACGTGGGCCCCACCCGGAAATCACGTGGGCCCCACGGGGAAATCACGTGGGCCCCACGGGGAAATCACGTGGGCCCCACCCGGAAATCACGTGGGCCCCACCCGGAAATCACGTGGGCCCCACCCGGAAATCACGTGGGCCCCACCCGGAAATCACGTGGGCCCCACCCGGAAATCACGTGGGCCCCACCCGAAAATCACGTGGGCCCCACCCGGAAATCACGTGGGCCCCACCCGGAAATCACGTGGGCCCCACCCGGAAATCACGTGGAACCCACCCGGAAATCACGTGGGCCCCACCCGGAAATCACGTGGGCCCCACCCGGAAATCACGTGGGCCCCACCCGGAAATCACGTGGGCCCCACCCGGAAATCACGTGGGCCCCACCCGGAAATCACGTGGGCCCCACCCGGAAATCACGTGGGCCACACCCGGAAATCACGTGGGGCCCACCCGGAAATCACGTGGGCCCCACGGGGAAATCACGTGGGCCCCACCCGGAAATCATGTGGGCCCCACCCGGAAATCACGTGGGCCCCACCCGGAAAACACGTGGGCCCCACGGGGAAATCATGTGGGCCCCACCCGGAAATCACGTGGGCCCCACCCGGAAATCACGTGGGCCCCACCCGGAAATCACGTGGGCCCCACCCGGAAATCACGTGGGCCCCACCCGGAAATCACGTGGGCCCCACCCGGAAATCACGTGGGCCCCACCCGGTAATCACGTGGGGCCCACCCGGAAATCACGTGGGCCCCACGGGGAAATCACGTGGGCCCCACCCGGAAATCACGTGGGCCCCAGGGGGAAATCACGTGGGCCCAACGGGGAAATCACGTGGGCCCCACGGGGAAATCACGTGGGCCCCACCCTGAAATCACGTGGGCCCCACCCGGAAATCACGTGGGCCCCACGGGGAAATCACGTGGGCCCCACGGGGAAATCACTTGGGCCCCACCCGGAAATCACGTGGGCCCCACCCGGAAATCACGTGGGCCCCACGGGGAAATTACGTGGGCCCCACGGGGAAATCACGTGGTCCCCACCCGGAAATCACGTGGGCCCCAGCCGGAAATCACGTGGGCCCCACGGGGAAATCACGTGGGCCCCACCCGGAAATCACGTGGGCCCCACCCGGAAATCACGTGGGCCCCACCCGGAAATCACGTGGGCCCCACCCGGAAATCACGTGGGCCCCACCCGGAAATCACGTGGGGCCCACCCGGAAATCACGTGGGCCCCACCCGGAAATCACGTGGGCCCCACCCGGAAATCTCGTGGGCCCCACACGGAAATCACGTGGGGCCCACCCGGAAATCACGTGGGCCCCACCCGGAAATCACGTGGGCCCCACCCGGAAATCACGTGGGCCCCACCCGGAAATCACGTGGGCCCCACCCGGAAATCACGTGGGCCCCACCCGGAAATCACGTGGGCCCCACGGGGAAATCACGTGGGCCCCACGGGGAAATCACGTGGGCCCCACGCGGAAATCACGTGGGCCCCACCCGGAAATCACGTGGGCCCCACCCGGAAATCACGTGGGCCCCACCCGGAAATCACGTGGGCCCCACCCGGAAATCACGTGGGCCCCACCCGGAAATCACGTGGGGCCAACCCGGAAATCACGTGGGCCCCACCCGGAAATCACGTGGGCCCCACCCGTAAATCACGTGGGCCCCACCCGGAAATCACGTGGGCCCCACCCGGACATCACGTGGGCCCCACGGGGAAATCACGTTGGCCCCACGGGGAAATCACGTGGGCCCCACCCGGAAATCACGTGGGCCCCACCCGGAAATCACGTGGGCCCCACCCGGAAATCACGTGGGCCCCACGGGGAAATCACGTGGGCCACACCCGGAAATCACGTGGGCCCCACCCGGAAATCACGTGGGCCCCACCCGGAAATCACGTGGGCCCCACCCGGAAATCACGTGGGCCCCACCCGGAAATCACGTGGGCCCCACGGGGAAATCACGTGGGCCCCACCCGGAAATCACGTGGGCCCCACCGGTAAATCACGTGGGCCCCACCCGGAAATCACGTGGGCCCCACCCGTAAATCACGTGGGCCCCACCCGGAAATCAAGTGGGGCCCACCCGGAAATCACGTGGGCCCCACCCGGAAATCCCGTGGGACCCACCCGGAAATCACGTGGGCCCCACCCGGAAATCAAGTGGGCCCCACCCGGAAATCTCGTGGGCCCCACCCGGAAATCACGTGGGCCACAGCCGGAAATCACGTGGGCCCCACCCGGAAATCACGTGGGCCCCACCCGGAAATCACGTGGGCCCCACCCGGAAATCACGTGGGCCCCACCCGGAAATCACGTGGGCCCCACGGGGAAATCACGTGGGCCTCACGGGGAAATCACGTGGGCCCCACCCGGAAATCACGTGGGCCCCACGGGGAAATCCCATGGGCCCCACCCGGAAATCACGTGGGCCCCACGGGGAAATCACGTGGGCCCCACCCGGAAATCACGTGGGCCCCACGGGGAAATCACGTGGGCCCCACCCGGAAATCACGTGGGCCCCACGGGGAAATCACGTGGGCCCCACCCGGAAATCACGTGGGCCCCACCCGGAAATCACGTGGGCCCCACCCGGAAATCACGTGGGCCCCACGGGGAAATCACGTGGGCCCCACCCGGAAATCACGTGGGCCCCACCCGGAAATCACGTGGGCCCCACCCGGAAATCACGTGGGCCCCACCCGGAAATCACGTGGGCCCCACCCGGAAATCACGTGGGCCCCACCCGAAAATCACGTGGGCCCCACCCGGAAATCACGTGGGCCCCACCCGGAAATCACGTGGGCCCCACCCGGAAATCACGTGGAACCCACCCGGAAATCACGTGGGCCCCACCCGGAAATCACGTGGGCCCCACCCGGAAATCACGTGGGCCCCACCCGGAAATCACGTGGGCCCCACGGGGAAATCACGTGGGCCCCACCCGGAAATCACGTGGGCCCCACCCGGAAATCACGTGGGACCCACCCGGAAATCACGTGGGCCCCACCCGGAAATCACGTGGGCCACACCCGGAAATCACGTGGGGCCCACCCGGAAATCACGTGGGCCCCACCCGGAAATCACGTGGGCCCCACCCGGAAATCACGTGGGCCCCACCCGGAAATCACGTGGGCCCCACCCGGAAAACACGTGGGCCCCACGGGGAAATCATGTGGGCCCCACCCGGAAATCACGTGGGCCCCACCCGGAAATCACGTGGGCCCCACCCGGAAATCACGTGGGCCCCACCCGGAAATCACGTGGGCCCCACCCGGAAATCATGTGGGCCCCACCCGGAAATCACGTGGGCCCCACCCGGTAATCACGTGGGGCCCACCCGGAAATCACGTGGGCCCCACGGGGAAATCACGTAGGCCCCACCCGGAAATCACGTGGGCCCCACCCGGAAATCACGTGGGCCCCACGGGGAAATTACGTGGGCCCCACGGGGAAATCACGTGGTCCCCACCCGGAAATCACGTGGGCCCCAGCCGGAAATCACGTGGGCCCCACGGGGAAATCACGTGGGCCCCACCCGGAAATCACGTTGGCCCCACCCGGAAATCACGTGGGCCCCACCCGGAAATCACGTGGGCCCCACCCGGAAATCACGTGGGCCCCACCCGGAAATCACGTGGGGCCCACCCGGAAATCACGTGGGCCCCACCCGGAAATCACGTGGGCCCCACCCGGAAATCACGTGGGCCCCACACGGAAATTACGTGGGGCCCACCCGGAAATCACGTGGGCCCCACCCGGAAATCACGTGGGCCCCACCCGGAAATCACGTGGGCCCCACCCGGAAATCACGTGGGCCCCACCCGGAAATCACGTGGGCCCCACCCGGAAATCACGTGGGCCCCACGGGGAAATCACGTGGGCCCCACGGGGAAATCACGTGGGCCCCACCCGGAAATCACGTGGGCCCCACCCGGAAATCACGTGGGCCCCACCCGGAAATCACGTGGGCCCCACCCGGAAATCACGTGGGCCCCACCCGGAAATCACGTGGGCCCCACCCGGAAATCACGTGGGCCCCACCCGGAAATCACGTGGGCCCCACCCGGAAATCACGTGGGCCCCACCCGGAAATCACGTGGGCCCCAGCCGGAAATCACGTGGGCCCCACGGGGAAATCACGTGGGCCCCACGGGGAAATCACGTGGGCCCCACCCGGAAATCACGTGGGCCCCACCCGGAAATCACGTGGGCCCCACCCGGAAATCACGTGGGCCCCACCCGGAAATCACGTGGGCCCCACCCGGAAATCACGTGGGCCCCACCCGGAAATCACGTGGGGCCCACCCGGAAATCACGTGGGCCCCACCCGGAAATCACGTGGGCCCCACCCGGAAATCACGTGGGCCCCACCCGGAAATCACGTGGGCCCCACCCGGAAATCACGTGGGCCCCACCCGGAAATCACGTGGGCCCCACCCGGAAATCACGTGGGCCCCACGGGGAAATCACGTGGGCCCCACGGGGAAATCACGTGGGCCCCACCCGGAAATCACGTGGGCCCCACCCGGAAATCACGTGGGCCCCACCCGGAAATCACGTGGGCCCCACCCGGAAATCACGTGGGCCCCACCCGGAAATCACGTGGGCCCCACCCGGAAATCACGTGGGCCCCACCCGGAAATCACGTGGGCCCCACACGGAAATCACGTGGGGCCCAACCGGAAATCACGTGGGCCCCACCCGGAAATCACGTGGGCCCCACCCGGAAATCACGTGGGCCCCACCCGGAAATCACGTGGGCCCCATGGGGAAATCACGTGGGCCCCATGGGGAAATCACGTGGGCCCCACCCGGAAATCACGTGGGGCCCACCCGGAAATCACGTGGGCCCCACCCGGAAATCACGTGGGCCCCACCCGGAAATCACGTGGGCCACACCCGGAAATCACGTGGGCCCCACCCGGAAATCACGTGGGCCCCACCCGGAAATCACGTGGGCCACACCCGGAAATCACGTGGGGCCCACCCGGAAATCACGTGGGCCCCACGGGGAAATCACGTGGGCCCCACCCGGAAATCACGTGGGCCCCACCCGGAAATCACGTGGGCCCCACCCGGAAAACACGTGGGCCCCACGGGGAAATCATGTGGGCCCCACCCGGAAATCACGTGGGCCCCACCCGGAAATCACGTGGGCCCCACCCGGAAATCACGTGGGCCCCACCCGGAAATCACGTGGGCCCCACCCGGAAATCACGTGGGCCCCACCCGGAAATCACGTGGGCCCCACCCGGTAATCACGTGGGGCCCACCCGGAAATCACGTGGGCCCCACGGGGAAATCACGTGGGCCCCACCCGGAAATCACGTGGGCCCCACCCGGAAATCACGTGGGCCCCACGGGGAAATCACGTGGGCCCAACGGGGAAATCACGTGGGCCCCACGGGGAAATCACGTGGGCCCCACCCTGAAATCACGTGGGCCCCACCCGGAAATCACGTGGGCCCCACGGGGAAATCACGTGGGCCCCACGGGGAAATCACGTGGGCCCCACCCGGAAATCACGTGGGCCCCACCCGGAAATCACGTGGGCCCCACGGGGAAATTACGTGGGCCCCACGGGGAAATCACGTGGTCCCCACCCGGAAATCACGTGGGCCCCAGCCGGAAATCACGTGGGCCCCACGGGGAAATCACGTGGGCCCCACCCGGAAATCACGTGGGCCCCACCCGGAAATCACGTGGGCCCCACCCGGAAATCACGTGGGCCACACCCGGAAATCACGTGGGGCCCACCCGGAAATCACGTGGGCCCCACCCGGAAATCACGTGGGCCCCACCCGGAAATCACGTGGGCCCCACCCGGAAATCACGTGGGCCCCACCCGGAAAACACGTGGGCCCCACGGGGAAATCATGTGGGCCCCACCCGGAAATCACGTGGGCCCCACCCGGAAATCACGTGGGCCCCACCCGGAAATCACGTGGGCCCCACCCGGAAATCACGTGGGCCCCACCCGGAAATCATGTGGGCCCCACCCGGAAATCACGTGGGCCCCACCCGGTAATCACGTGGGGCCCACCCGGAAATCACGTGGGCCCCACGGGGAAATCACGTAGGCCCCACCCGGAAATCACGTGGGCCCCACCCGGAAATCACGTGGGCCCCACGGGGAAATTACGTGGGCCCCACGGGGAAATCACGTGGTCCCCACCCGGAAATCACGTGGGCCCCAGCCGGAAATCACGTGGGCCCCACGGGGAAATCACGTGGGCCCCACCCGGAAATCACGTTGGCCCCACCCGGAAATCACGTGGGCCCCACCCGGAAATCACGTGGGCCCCACCCGGAAATCACGTGGGCCCCACCCGGAAATCACGTGGGGCCCACCCGGAAATCACGTGGGCCCCACCCGGAAATCACGTGGGCCCCACCCGGAAATCACGTGGGCCCCACACGGAAATTACGTGGGGCCCACCCGGAAATCACGTGGGCCCCACCCGGAAATCACGTGGGCCCCACCCGGAAATCACGTGGGCCCCACCCGGAAATCACGTGGGCCCCACCCGGAAATCACGTGGGCCCCACCCGGAAATCACGTGGGCCCCACGGGGAAATCACGTGGGCCCCACGGGGAAATCACGTGGGCCCCACCCGGAAATCACGTGGGCCCCACCCGGAAATCACGTGGGCCCCACCCGGAAATCACGTGGGCCCCACCCGGAAATCACGTGGGCCCCACCCGGAAATCACGTGGGCCCCACCCGGAAATCACGTGGGCCCGACCCGGAAATCACGTGGGCCCCACCCGGAAATCACGTGGGCCCCACCCGGAAATCACGTGGGCCCCAGCCGGAAATCACGTGGGCCCCACGGGGAAATCACGTGGGCCCCACCCGGAAATCACGTGGGCCCCACCCGGAAATCACGTGGGCCCCACCCGGAAATCACGTGGGCCCCACGGGGAAATCACGTGGGCCCCACCCGGAAATCACGTGGGCCCCACCCGGAAATCACGTGGGCCCCACGGGGAAATCACGTGGGCCCCACCCGGAAATCACGTGGGCCCCACCCGGAAATCACGTGGGCCCCACCCGGAAATCACGTGGGCCCCACCCGGAAATCACGTGGGCCCCACCCGGAAATCACGTGGGCCCCACGGGGAAATCACGTGGGCCCCACGGGGAAATCACGTGGGCCCCACCCGGAAATCACGTGGGCCCCACCCGGAAATCACGTGGGCCCCACCCGGAAATCACGTGGGCCCCACCCGGAAATCACGTGGGCCCCACCCGGAAATCACGTGGGCCCCACCCGGAAATCACGTGGGCCCCACCCGGAAATCACGTGGGCCCCACCCGGAAATCACGTGGAACCCACCCGGAAATCACGTGGGCCCCACCCGGAAATCACGTGGGCCCCACCCGGAAATCACGTGGGCCCCACCCGGAAATCACGTGGGCCCCACGGGGAAATCACGTGGGCCCCACCCGGAAATCACGTGGGCCCCACCCGGAAATCACGTGGGCCCCACCCGGAAATCACGTGGGCCCCACCCGGAAATCACGTGGGCCACACCCGGAAATCACGTGGGGCCCACCCGGAAATCACGTGGGCCCCACGGGGAAATCACGTGGGCCCCACCCGGAAATCACGTGGGCCCCACCCGGAAATCACGTGGGCCCCACCCGGAAAACACGTGGGCCCCACGGGGAAATCATGTGGGCCCCACCCGGAAATCACGTGGGCCCCACCCGGAAATCACGTGGGCCCCACCCGGAAATCACGTGGGCCCCACCCGGAAATCACGTGGGCCCCACCCGGAAATCACGTGGGCCCCACCCGGAAATCACGTGGGCCCCACCCGGTAATCACGTGGGGCCCACCCGGAAATCACGTGGGCCCCACGGGGAAATCACGTGGGCCCCACCCGGAAATCACGTGGGCCCCAGGGGGAAATCACGTGGGCCCAACGGGGAAATCACGTGGGCCCCACGGGGAAATCACGTGGGCCCCACCCTGAAATCACGTGGGCCCCACCCGGAAATCACGTGGGCCCCACGGGGAAATCACGTGGGCCCCACGGGGAAATCACGTGGGCCCCACCCGGAAATCACGTGGGCCCCACCCGGAAATCACGTGGGCCCCACGGGGAAATCACGTGGGCCCCACGGGGAAATCACGTGGTCCCCACCCGGAAATCACGTGGGCCCCAGCCGGAAATCACGTGGGCCCCACGGGGAAATCACGTGGGCCCCACCCGGAAATCACGTGGGCCCCACCCGGAAATCACGTGGGCCCCACCCGGAAATCACGTGGGCCCCACCCGGAAATCACGTGGGCCCCACCCGGAAATCACGTGGGGCCCACCCGGAAATCACGTGGGCCCCACCCGGAAATCACGTGGGCCCCACCCGGAAATCACGTGGGCCCCACACGGAAATCACGTGGGGCCCACCCGGAAATCACGTGGGCCCCACCCGGAAATCACGTGGGCCCCACCCGGAAATCACGTGGGCCCCACCCGGAAATCACGTGGGCCCCACCCGGAAATCACGTGGGCCCCACCCGGAAATCACGTGGGCCCCACGGGGAAATCACGTGGGCCCCACGGGGAAATCACGTGGGCCCCACGCGGAAATCACGTGGGCCCCACCCGGAAATCACGTGGGCCCCCCCCGGAAATCCCGTGGGCCCCACCCGGAAAGCACGTGGGCCCCACCCGGAAATCACGTGGGCCCCACCCGGAAATCACGTGGGGCCAACCCGGAAATCACGTGGGCCCCACCCGGAAATCACGTGGGCCCCACCCGTAAATCACGTGGGCCCCACCCGGAAATCACGTGGGCCCCACCCGGAAATCACGTGGGCCCCACGGGGAAATCACGTTGGCCCCACGGGGAAATCACGTGGGCCCCACCCGGAAATCACGTGGGCCCCACCCGGAAATCACGTGGGCCCCACCCGGAAATCACGTGGGCCCCACGGGGAAATCACGTGGGCCCCACCCGGAAATCACGTGGGCCCCACCCGGAAATCACGTGGGCCCCACCCGGAAATCACGTGGGCCCCACCCGGAAATCACGTGGGCCCCACCCGGAAATCACGTGGGCCCCACGGGGATATCACGTGGGCCCCACCCGGAAATCACGTGGGCCCCACCCGGAAATCACGTGGGCCCCACCCGGAAATCACGTGGGCCCCACCCGGAAATCACGTGGGCCCCACCCGGAAATCACGTGGGCCCCACCCGGAAATCACGTGGGCCCCACCCGGAAATCACGTGGGCCCCACCCGGAAATCACGTGGGCCCCACGGGGAAATCACGTGGGCCCCACCCGGAAATCACGTGGGCCCCACCCGGAAATCACGTGGGCCCCACCCGGAAATCACGTGGGCCCCACCCGGAAATCACGTGGGCCCCACCCGGAAATCACGTGGGCCCCACCCGGAAATCACGTGGGCCCCACCCGGAAATCACGTGGGCCCCACCCGGAAATCACGTGGGCCCCACCCGGAAATCACGTGGGCCCCACCCGGAAATCACGTGGGTCCCACCCGGAAATCACGTGGGCCCCACGGGGAAATCCCGTGGGCCCCACGGGGAAATCACGTGGGCCCCACGGGGAAATCACGTGGGCCCCACCCGGAAATCACGTGGGCCCCACCCGGAAATCACGTGGGCCCCACCCGGAAATCACGTGGGCCCCACCCGGAAATCACGTGGGCCCCACCCGGAAATCACGTGGGCCCCACCCGGAAATCACGTCGGCCCCACCCGGAAATCACGTGGGCCCCAGCCGGAAATCACGTGGGCCCCACCCGGAAATCACGTGGGCCCCAGCCGGAAATCACGTGGGCCCCACCCGGAAATCACGTGGGCCCCACCCGGAAATCACGTGGGCCCCACCCGGAAATCACGTGGGCCCCACCCGGAAATCACGTGGGCCCCACCCGGAAATCACGTGGGCCCCACCCGGAAATCACGTGGGCCCCACCCGGAAATCACGTGGGCCCCACCCGGAAATCACGTGGGCCCCACCCGGAAATCACGTGGGCCCCACCCGGAAATCACGTGGGCCCCACGGGGAAATCACGTGGGCCCCACCCGGAAATCACGTGGACCCCACCCGGAAATCACGTGGGCCACAGCCGGAAATCACGTGGGCCCCAACCGGAAATCACGTGGGCCCCACCCGGAAATCACGTGGGCCCCACCCGGAAATCACGTGGGCCCCACCCGGAAATCACGTGGGCCCCACGGGGAAATCACGTGGGCCTCACGGGGAAATCACGTGGGCCCCACCCGGAAATCACGTGGGCCCCACGGGGAAATCACGTGGGCCCCACCCGGAAATCACGTGGGCCCCACCCGGAAATCACGTGGGCCCCACCCGGAAATCACGTGGGCCCCACCCGGAAATCACGTGGGCCCCACCCGGAAATCACGTGGGCCCCACCCGGAAATCACGTGGGCCCCACCCGGAAATCACGTGGGCCCCACCCGGAAATCACGTGGGCCCCACCGGGAAATCACGTGGGCCCCACGGGGAAATCACGTGGGCCCCACCCGGAAATCACATGGGCCCCACCCGGAAATCACGTGGGCCCCACCCGGAAATCACGTGGGCCCCACCCGGAAATCACGTGGGCCCCACCCGGAAATCACGTGGGGCCAACCCGGAAATCACGTGGGCCCCACCCGGAAATCACATGGGCCCCACCCGGAAATCACGTGGGCCCCACCCGGAAATCACGTGGGCCCCACCCGGAAATCACGTGGGCCCCACGGGGAAATCACGTTGGCCCCACGGGGAAATCACGTGGGCCCCACCCGGAAATCACGTGGGCCCCACCCGGAAATCACGTGGGCCCCACCCGGAAATCACGTGGGCCCCACGGGGAAATCACGTGGGCCCCACCCGGAAATCACGTGGGCCCCACCCGGAAATCACGTGGGCCCCACCCGGAAATCACGTGGGCCCCACCCGGAAATCACGTGGGCCCCACCCGGAAATCACGTGGGCCCCACGGGGAAATCACGTGGGCCCCACCCGGAAATCACGTGGGCCCCACCCGGAAATCACGTGGGCCCCACCCGGAAATCACGTGGGCCCCACCCGGAAATCACGTGGGCCCCACCCGGAAATCACGTGGGCCCCACGGGGAAATCACGTGGGCCCCACGGGGAAATCACGTGGGCCCCACCCGGAAATCACGTGGGCCCCACCCGGAAATCACGTGGGCCCCACCCGGAAATCACGTGGGCCCCACCCGGAAATCACGTGGGCCCCACCCGGAAATCACGTGGGCCCCACCCGGAAATCACGTGGGCCCCACCCGGAAATCACGTGGGCCCCACCCGGAAATCACGTGGAACCCACCCGGAAATCACGTGGGCCCCACCCGGAAATCACGTGGGCCCCACCCGGAAATCACGTGGGCCCCACCCGGAAATCACGTGGGCCCCACGGGGAAATCACGTGGGCCCCACCCGGAAATCACGTGGGCCCCACCCGGAAATCACGTGGGCCCCACCCGGAAATCACGTGGGCCCCACCCGGAAATCACGTGGGCCACACCCGGAAATCACGTGGGGCCCACCCGGAAATCACGTGGGCCCCACGGGGAAATCACGTGGGCCCCACCCGGAAATCACGTGGGCCCCACCCGGAAATCACGTGGGCCCCACCCGGAAAACACGTGGGCCCCACGGGGAAATCATGTGGGCCCCACCCGGAAATCACGTGGGCCCCACCCGGAAATCACGTGGGCCCCACCCGGAAATCACGTGGGCCCCACCCGGAAATCACGTGGGCCCCACCCGGAAATCACGTGGGCCCCACCCGGAAATCACGTGGGCCCCACCCGGTAATCACGTGGGGCCCACCCGGAAATCACGTGGGCCCCACGGGGAAATCACGTGGGCCCCACCCGGAAATCACGTGGGCCCCAGGCGGAAATCACGTGGGCCCAACGGGGAAATCACGTGGGCCCCACGGGGAAATCACGTGGGCCCCACCCGGAAATCACGTGGGCCCCACCCGGAAAACACGTGGGCCCCACGGGGAAATCATGTGGGCCCCACCCGGAAATCACGTGGGCCCCACCCGGAAATCACGTGGGCCCCACCCGGAAATCACGTGGGCCCCACCCGGAAATCACGTGGGCCCCACCCGGAAATCACGGGGGCCCCACCCGGAAATCACGTGGGCCCCACCCGGTAATCACGTGGGGCCCACCCGGAAATCACGTGGGCCCCACGGGGAAATCACGTGGGCCCCACCCGGAAATCACGTGGGCCCCAGGCGGAAATCACGTGGGCCCAACGGGGAAATCACGTGGGCCCCACGGGGAAATCACGTGGGCCCCACCCTGAAATCACGTGGGCCCCACCCGGAAATCACGTGGGCCCCACGGGGAAATCACGTGGGCCCCACGGGGAAATCACGTGGGCCCCACCCGGAAATCACGTGGGCCCCACCCGGAAATCACGTGGGCCCCACGGGGAAATTACGTGGGCCCCACGGGGAAATCACGTGGTCCCCACCCGGAAATCACGTGGGCCCCAGCCGGAAATCACGTGGGCCCCACGGGGAAATCACGTGGGCCCCACCCGGAAATCACGTGGGCCCCACCCGGAAATCACGTGGGCCCCACCCGGAAATCACGTGGGCCCCACCCGGAAATCACGTGGGCCCCACCCGGAAATCACGTGGGGCCCACCCGGAAATCACGTGGGCCCCACCCGGAAATCACGTGGGCCCAACCCGGAAATCACGTGGGCCCCACACGGAAATCACGTGGGGCCCACCCGGAAATCACGTGGGCCCCACCCGGAAATCACGTGGGCCCCACCCGGAAATCACGTGGGCCCCACCCGGAAATCACGTGGGCCCCACCCGGAAATCACGTGGGCCCCACCCGGAAATCACGTGGGCCCCACGGGGAAATCACGTGGGCCCCACGGGGAAATCACGTGGGCCCCACGCGGAAATCACGTGGGCCCCACCCGGAAATCACGTGGGCCCCACCCGGAAATCACGTGGGCCCCACCCGGAAATCACGTGGGCCCCACCCGGAAATCACGTGGGCCCCACCCGGAAATCACGTGGCGCCAACCCGGAAATCACGTGGGCCCCACCCGGAAATCACGTGGGCCCCACCCGTAAATCACGTGGGCCCCACCCGGAAATCACGTGGGCCCCACCCGGAAATCACGTGGGCCCCACGGGGAAATCACGTTGGCCCCACGGGGAAATCACGTGGGCCCCACCCGGAAATCACGTGGGCCCCACCCGGAAATCACGTGGGCCCCACCCGGAAATCACGTGGGCCCCACGGGGAAATCACGTGGGCCCCACCCGGAAATCACGTGGGCCCCACCCGGAAATCACGTGGGCCCCACCCGGAAATCACGTGGGCCCCACCCGGAAATCACGTGGGCCCCACGGGGAAATCACGTGGGCCCCACGGGGAAATCACGTGGGCCCCACCCGGAAATCACGTGGGCCCCTCCCGGAAATCACGTGGGCCCCACCCGGAAATCACGTGGGCCCCACCCGGAAATCACGTGGGCCCCACGGGGAAATCACGTGGGCCCCACCCGGAAATCACGTGGGCCCCACCCGGAAATCACGTGGGCCCCAACCGGAAATCACGTGGGCCCCACCCGGAAATCACGTGGGCCCCACCCGGAAATCACGTGGGCCCCACCCGGAAATCACGTCGGCCCCACCCGGAAATCACGTGGGCCCCAGCCGGAAATCACGTGGGCCCCACCCGGAAATCACGTGGGCCCCAGCCGGAAATCACGTGGGCCCCACCCGGAAATCACGTGGGCCCCACCCGGAAATCACGTGGGCCCCACCCGGAAATCACGTGGGCCCCACCCGGAAATCACGTGGGCCCCACCCGGAAATCACGTGGGCCCCACCCGGAAATCACGTGGGCCCCAACCGGAAATCACGTGGGCCCCACCCGGAAATCACGTGGGCCCCACGGGGAAATCACGTGGGCCCCACCCGGAAATCACGTGGGCCCCACCCGGAAATCACGTGGGCCCCACCCGGAAATCACGTGGGCCCCACCCGGAAATCACGTGGGCCCCACGGGGAAATCACGTGGGCCCCACGGGGAAATCACGTGGGCCCCACCCGGAAATCACGTGGGCCCCACCCGGAAATCACGTGGGCCCCACCCGGAAATCACGTGGGCCCCACCCGGAAATCACGTGGGCCCCACCCGGTAATCACGTGGGGCCCACCCGGAAATCACGTGGGCCCCACGGGGAAATCACGTGGGCCCCACCCGGAAATCACGTGGGCCCCAGGGGGAAATCACGTGGGCCCAACGGGGAAATCACGTGGGCCCCACGGGGAAATCACGTGGGCCCCACCCTGAAATCACGTGGGCCCCACCCGGAAATCACGTGGGCCCCACGGGGAAATCACGTGGGCCCCACGGGGAAATCACGTGGGCCCCACCCGGAAATCACGTGGGCCCCACCCGGAAATCACGTGGGCCCCACGGGGAAATCACGTGGGCCCCACGGGGAAATCACGTGGTCCCCACCCGGAAATCACGTGGGCCCCAGCCGGAAATCACGTGGGCCCCACGGGGAAATCACGTGGGCCCCACCCGGAAATCACGTGGGCCCCACCCGGAAATCACGTGGGCCCCACCCGGAAATCACGTGGGCCCCACCCGGAAATCACGTGGGCCCCACCCGGAAATCACGTGGGGCCCACCCGGAAATCACGTGGGCCCCACCCGGAAATCACGTGGGCCCCACCCGGAAATCACGTGGGCCCCACACGGAAATCACGTGGGGCCCACCCGGAAATCACGTGGGCCCCACCCGGAAATCACGTGGGCCCCACCCGGAAATCACGTGGGCCCCACCCGGAAATCACGTGGGCCCCACCCGGAAATCACGTGGGCCCCACCCGGAAATCACGTGGGCCCCACGGGGAAATCACGTGGGCCCCACGGGGAAATCACGTGGGCCCCACGCGGAAATCACGTGGGCCCCACCCGGAAATCACGTGGGCCCCACCCGGAAATCACGTGGGACCCACCCGGAAATCACGTGGGCCCCCCCCGGAAATCACGTGGGCCCCACCCGGAAATCACGTGGGCCCAACCCGGAAATCACGTGGGCCCCACCCGGAAATCACGTGGGCCCCACCCGTAAATCACGTGGGCCCCACCCGGAAATCACGTGGGCCCCACCCGGAAATCACGTGGGCCCCACGGGGAAATCACGTTGGCCCCACGGGGAAATCACGTGGGCCCCACCCGGAAATCACGTGGGCCCCACCCGGAAATCACGTGGGCCCCACCCGGAAATCACGTGGGCCCCACGGGGAAATCACGTGGGCCTCACCCGGAAATCACGTGGGCCCCACCCGGAAATCACGTGGGCCCCACCCGGAAATCACGTGGGCCCCACCCGGAAATCACGTGGGCCCCACCCGGAAATCACGTGGGCCCCACGGGGATATCACGTGGGCCCCACCCGGAAATCACGTGGGCCCCACCCGGAAATCACGTGGGCCCCACCCGGAAATCACGTGGGCCCCACCCGGAAATCACGTGGGCCCCACCCGGAAATCACGTGGGCCCCACCCGGAAATCACGTGGGCCCCACCCGGAAATCACGTGGGCCCCACCCGGAAATCACGTGGGCCCCACGGGGAAATCACGTGGGCCCCACCCGGAAATCACGTGGGCCCCACCCGGAAATCACGTGGGCCCCACCCGGAAATCACGTGGGCCCCACCCGGAAATCACGTGGGCCCCACCCGGAAATCACGTGGGCCCCACCCGGAAATCACGTGGGCCCCACCCGGAAATCACGTGGGCCCCACCCGGAAATCACGTGGGCCCCACCCGGAAATCACGTGGGCCCCACCCGGAAATCACGTGGGTCCCACCCGGAAATCACGTGGGCCCCACGGGGAAATCACGTGGGCCCCACGGGGAAATCACGTGGGCCCCACGGGGAAATCACGTGGGCCCCACCCGGAAATCACGTGGGCCCCACCCGGAAATCACGTGGGCCCCACCCGGAAATCACGTGGGCCCCACCCGGAAATCACGTGGGCCCCACCCGGAAATCACGTGGGCCCCACCCGGAAATCACGTGGGCCCCACCCGGAAATCACGTGGGCCCCACCCGGAAATCACGTGGAACCCACCCGGAAATCACGTGGGCCCCACCCGGAAATCACGTGGGCCCCACCCGGAAATCACGTGGGCCCCACCCGGAAATCACGTGGGCCCCACGGGGAAATCACGTGGGCCCCACCCGGAAATCACGTGGGCCCCACCCGGAAATCACGTGGGCCCCACCCGGAAATCACGTGGGCCCCACCCGGAAATCACGTGGGCCACACCCGGAAATCACGTGGGGCCCACCCGGAAATCACGTGGGCCCCACGGGGAAATCACGTGGGCCCCACCCGGAAATCACGTGGGCCCCACCCGGAAATCACGTGGGCCCCACCCGGAAAACACGTGGGCCCCACGGGGAAATCATGTGGGCCCCACCCGGAAATCACGTGGGCCCCACCCGGAAATCACGTGGGCCCCACCCGGAAATCACGTGGGCCCCACCCGGAAATCACGTGGGCCCCACCCGGAAATCACGTGGGCCCCACGGGGAAATCACGTGGGCCCCACGGGGAAATCACGTGGTCCCCACCCGGAAATCACGTGGGCCCCAGCCGGAAATCACGTGGGCCCCACGGGGAAATCACGTGGGCCCCACCCGGAAATCACGTGGGCCCCACCCGGAAATCACGTGGGCCCCACCCGGAAATCACGTGGGCCCCACCCGGAAATCACGTGGGCCCCACCCGGAAATCACGTGGGGCCCACCCGGAAATCACGTGGGCCCCACCCGGAAATCACGTGGGCCCCACCCGGAAATCACGTGGGCCCCACACGGAAATCACGTGGGGCCCACCCGGAAATCACGTGGGCCCCACCCGGAAATCACGTGGGCCCCACCCGGAAATCACGTGGGCCCCACCCGGAAATCACGTGGGCCCCACCCGGAAATCACGTGGGCCCCACCCGGAAATCACGTGGGCCCCACGGGGAAATCACGTGGGCCCCCCGGGGAAATCACGTGGGCCCCACGCGGAAATCACGTGGGCCCCACCCGGAAATCACGTGGGCCCCACCCGGAAATCCCGTGGGCCCCACCCGGAAATCCCGTGGGCCCCCCCCGGAAATCACGTGGGCCCCACCCGGAAATCACGTGGGCCCAACCCGGAAATCACGTGGGCCCCACCCGGAAATCACGTGGGCCCCACCCGTAAATCACGTGGGCCCCACCCGGAAATCACGTGGGCCCCACCCGGAAATCACGTGGGCCCCACGGGGAAATCACGTTGGCCCCACGGGGAAATCACGTGGGCCCCACCCGGAAATCACGTGGGCCCCACCCGGAAATCACGTGGGCCCCACCCGGAAATCACGTGGGCCCCACGGGGAAATCACGTGGGCCCCACCCGGAAATCACGTGGGCCCCACCCGGAAATCACGTGGGCCCCACCCGGAAATCACGTGGGCCCCACCCGGAAATCACGTGGGCCCCACCCGGAAATCACGTGGGCCCCACGGGGAAATCACGTGGGCCCCACCCGGAAATCACGTGGGCCCCACCCGGAAATCACGTGGGCCCCACCCGGAAATCACGTGGGCCCCAACCGGAAATCACGTGGGCCCCACCCGGAAATCACGTGGGCCCCACCCGGAAATCACGTGGGCCCCACCCGGAAATCACGTGGGCCCCATGGGGAAATCACGTGGGCCTCACGGGGAAATCACGTGGGCCCCACCCGGAAATCACGTGGGCCCCACGGGGATATCACGTGGGCCCCACCCGGAAATCACGTGGGCCCCACCCGGAAATCACGTGGGCCCCACCCGGAAATCACGTGGGCCCCACCCGGAAATCACGTGGGCCCCACCCGGAAATCACGTGGGCCCCACCCGGAAATCACGTGGGCCCCACCGGGAAATCACGTGGGCCCCACGGGGAAATCACGTGGGCCCCACCCGGAAATCACGTGGGCCCCACCCGGAAATCACGTGGGCCCCACCCGGAAATCACGTGGGCCCCACCCGGAAATCACGTGGGCCCCACCCGGAAATCACGTGGGGCCAACCCGGAAATCACGTGGGCCCCACCCGGAAATCACGTGGGCCCCACCCGGAAATCACATGGGCCCCACCCGGAAATCACGTGGGCCCCACCCGGAAATCACGTGGGCCCCACGGGGAAATCACGTGGGCCCCACCCGGAAATCACGTGGGCCCCACCCGGAAATCACGTGGGCCCCACCCGGAAATCACGTGGGCCCCACGGGGAAATCACGTGGGCCCCACCCGGAAATCACGTGGGCCCCACCCGGAAATCACGTGGGCCCCACCCGGAAATCACGTGGGCCCCACCCGGAAATCACGTGGGCCCCACCCGGAAATCACGTGGGCCCCACGGGGAAATCACGTGGGCCCCACGAGGAAATCACGTGGGCCCCACCCGGAAATGACGTGGGCCCCACCCGGAAATCACGTGGGCCCCACCCGGAAATCACGTGGGCCCCACGGGGAAATCACGTGGGCCCCACGGGGAAATCACGTGGGCCCCACCCGGAAATCACGTGGGCCCCACCCGGAAATCACGTGGGCCCCACCCAAAAATCACGTGGGCCCCACCCGGAAATCACGTGGGCCCCACCCGGAAATCACGTGGGCCCCACCCGAAAATCACGTGGGCCCCACCCGGAAATCACGTGGGCCCCACACGGAAATCACGTGGGGCCCACCCGGAAATCACGTGGGCCCCACCCGGAAATCACGTGGGCCCCACCCGGAAATCACGTGGGCCCCACCCGGAAATCACGTGGGCCCCACCCGGAAATCACGTGGGCCCCACGGGGAAATCACGTGGGCCCCACGGGGAAATCACGTGGGCCCCACGCGGAAATCACGTGGGCCCCACCCGGAAATCACGTGGGCCCCACCCGGAAATCACGTGGGCCCCACCCGGAAATCACGTGGGCCCCACCCGGAAATCACGTGGGCCCCACCCGGAAATCACGTGGGCCCCACCCGGAAATCACGTGGGCCCCACGGGGAAATCACGTGGGCCCCACGGGGAAATCACGTGGGCCCCACCCGGAAATCACGTGGGCCCCACCCGGAAATCACGTGGGCCCCACCCGGAAATCACGTGGGCCCCACCCGGAAATCACGTGGGCCCCACCCGGAAATCACGTGGGCCCCACCCGAAAATCACGTGGGCCCCACCCGGAAATCACGTGGGCCCCACCCGGAAATCACGTGGGCCCCACCCGGAAATCACGTGGAACCCACCCGGAAATCACGTGGGCCCCACCCGGAAATCACGTGGGCCCCACCCGGAAATCACGTGGGCCCCACCCGGAAATCACGTGGGCCCCACCCGGAAATCACGTGGGCCCCACCCGGAAATCACGTGGGCCCCACCCGGAAATCACGTGGGCCACACCCGGAAATCACGTGGGGCCCACCCGGAAATCACGTGGGCCCCACGGGGAAATCACGTGGGCCCCACCCGGAAATCATGTGGGCCCCACCCGGAAATCACGTGGGCCCCACCCGGAAAACACGTGGGCCCCACGGGGAAATCATGTGGGCCCCACCCGGAAATCACGTGGGCCCCACCCGGAAATCACGTGGGCCCCACCCGGAAATCACGTGGGCCCCACCCGGAAATCACGTGGGCCCCACCCGGAAATCACGTGGGCCCCACCCGGAAATCACGTGGGCCCCACCCGGTAATCACGTGGGGCCCACCCGGAAATCACGTGGGCCCCACGGGGAAATCACGTGGGCCCCACCCGGAAATCACGTGGGCCCCAGGGGGAAATCACGTGGGCCCAACGGGGAACTCACGTGGGCCCCACGGGGAAATCACGTGGGCCCCACCCTGAAATCACGTGGGCCCCACCCGGAAATCACGTGGGCCCCACGGGGAAATCACGTGGGCCCCACGGGGAAATCACTTGGGCCCCACCCGGAAATCACGTGGGCCCCACCCGGAAATCACGTGGGCCCCACGGGGAAATTACGTGGGCCCCACGGGGAAATCACGTGGTCCCCACCCGGAAATCACGTGGGCCCCAGCCGGAAATCACGTGGGCCCCACGGGGAAATCACGTGGGCCCCACCCGGAAATCACGTGGGCCCCACCCGGAAATCACGTGGGCCCCACCCGGAAATCACGTGGGCCCCACCCGGAAATCACGTGGGCCCCACCCGGAAATCACGTGGGGCCCACCCGGAAATCACGTGGGCCCCACCCGGAAATCACGTGGGCCCCACCCGGAAATCTCGTGGGCCCCACACGGAAATCACGTGGGGCCCACCCGGAAATCACGTGGGCCCCACCCGGAAATCACGTGGGCCCCACCCGGAAATCACGTGGGCCCCACCCGGAAATCACGTGGGCCCCACCCGGAAATCACGTGGGCCCCACCCGGAAATCACGTGGGCCCCACGGGGAAATCACGTGGGCCCCACGGGGAAATCACGTGGGCCCCACGCGGAAATCACGTGGGCCCCACCCGGAAATCACGTGGGCCCCCCCCGGAAATCACGTGGGCCCCCCCCGGAAATCACGTGGGCCCCACCCGGAAATCACGTGGGCCCCACCCGGAAATCACGTGGGGCCAACCCGGAAATCACGTGGGCCCCACCCGGAAATCACGTGGGCCCCACCCGTAAATCACGTGGGCCCCACCCGGAAATCACGTGGGCCCCACCCGGAAATCACGTGGGCCCCACGGGGAAATCACGTTGGCCCCACGGGGAAATCACGTGGGCCCCACCCGGAAATCACGTGGGCCCCACCCGGAAATCACGTGGGCCCCACCCGGAAATCACGTGGGCCCCACGGGGAAATCACGTGGGCCACACCCGGAAATCACGTGGGCCCCACCCGGAAATCACGTGGGCCCCACCCGGAAATCACGTGGGCCCCACCCGGAAATCACGTGGGCCCCACCCGGAAATCACGTGGGCCCCACGGGGAAATCACGTGGGCCCCACCCGGAAATCACGTGCGCCCCACCCGGAAATCACGTGGGCCCCACCCGGAAATCACGTGGGCCCCACCCGGAAATCACGTGGGCCCCACCCGGAAATCAAGTGGGGCCCACCCGGAAATCACGTGGGCCCCACCCGGAAATCCCGTGGGACCCACCCGGAAATCACGTGGGCCCCACCCGGAAATCACGTGGGCCCCCCCCGGAAATCACGTGGGCCCCACCCGGAAATCACGTGGGCCACAGCCGGAAATCACGTGGGCCCCACCCGGAAATCACGTGGGCCCCACCCGGAAATCACGTGGGCCCCACCCGGAAATCACGTGGGCCCCACCCGGAAATCACGTGGGCCCCACGGGGAAATCACGTGGGCCTCACGGGGAAATCACGTGGGCCCCACCCGGAAATCACGTGGGCCCCACGGGGAAATCCCATGGGCCCCACCCGGAAATCACGTGGGCCCCACGGGGAAATCACGTGGGCCCCACCCGGAAATCACGTGGGCCCCACGGGGAAATCACGTGGGCCCCACCCGGAAATCACGTGGGCCCCACGGGGAAATCACGTGGGCCCCACCCGGAAATCACGTGGGCCCCACCCGGAAATCACGTGGGCCCCACCCGGAAATCACGTGGGCCCCACGGGGAAATCACGTGGGCCCCACCCGGAAATCACGTGGGCCCCACCCGGAAATCACGTGGGCCCCACCCGGAAATCACGTGGGCCCCACCCGGAAATCACGTGGGCCCCACCCGGAAATCACGTGGGCCCCACCCGAAAATCACGTGGGCCCCACCCGGAAATCACGTGGGCCCCACCCGGAAATCACGTGGGCCCCACCCGGAAATCACGTGGAACCCACCCGGAAATCACGTGGGCCCCACCCGGAAATCACGTGGGCCCCACCCGGAAATCACGTGGGCCCCACCCGGAAATCACGTGGGCCCCACGGGGAAATCACGTGGGCCCCACCCGGAAATCACGTGGGCCCCACCCGGAAATCACGTGGGACCCACCCGGAAATCACGTGGGCCCCACCCGGAAATCACGTGGGCCACACCCGGAAATCACGTGGGGCCCACCCGGAAATCACGTGGGCCCCACCCGGAAATCACGTGGGCCCCACCCGGAAATCACGTGGGCCCCACCCGGAAATCACGTGGGCCCCACCCGGAAAACACGTGGGCCCCACCCGGAAATCACGTGGGCCCCACCCGGAAATCACGTGGGCCCCACCCGGAAATCACGTGGGCCCCACCCGGAAATCACGTGGGCCCCACCCGGAAATCATGTGGGCCCCACCCGGAAATCACGTGGGCCCCACCCGGTAATCACGTGGGGCCCACCCGGAAATCACGTGGGCCCCACGGGGAAATCACGTAGGCCCCACCCGGAAATCACGTGGGCCCCACCCGGAAATCACGTGGGCCCCACGGGGAAATTACGTGGGCCCCACGGGGAAATCACGTGGTCCCCACCCGGAAATCACGTGGGCCCCAGCCGGAAATCACGTGGGCCCCACGGGGAAATCACGTGGGCCCCACCCGGAAATCACGTTGGCCCCACCCGGAAATCACGTGGGCCCCACCCGGAAATCACGTGGGCCCCACCCGGAAATCACGTGGGCCCCACCCGGAAATCACGTGGGGCCCACCCGGAAATCACGTGGGCCCCACCCGGAAATCACGTGGGCCCCACCCGGAAATCACGTGGGCCCCACACGGAAATTACGTGGGGCCCACCCGGAAATCACGTGGGCCCCACCCGGAAATCACGTGGGCCCCACCCGGAAATCACGTGGGCCCCACCCGGAAATCACGTGGGCCCCACCCGGAAATCACGTGGGCCCCACCCGGAAATCACGTGGGCCCCACGGGGAAATCACGTGGGCCCCACGGGGAAATCACGTGGGCCCCACCCGGAAATCACGTGGGCCCCACCCGGAAATCACGTGGGCCCCACCCGGAAATCACGTGGGCCCCACCCGGAAATCACGTGGGCCCCACCCGGAAATCACGTGGGCCCCACCCGGAAATCACGTGGGCCCCACCCGGAAATCACGTGGGCCCCACCCGGAAATCACGTGGGCCCCACCCGGAAATCACGTGGGCCCCAGCCGGAAATCACGTGGGCCCCACGGGGAAATCACGTGGGCCCCACGGGGAAATCACGTGGGCCCCACCCGGAAATCACGTGGGCCCCACCCGGAAATCACGTGGGCCCCACCCGGAAATCACGTGGGCCCCACCCGGAAATCACGTGGGCCCCACCCGGAAATCACGTGGGCCCCACCCGGAAATCACGTGGGGCCCACCCGGAAATCACGTGGGCCCCACCCGGAAATCACGTGGGCCCCACCCGGAAATCACGTGGGCCCCACCCGGAAATCACGTGGGCCCCACCCGGAAATCACGTGGGCCCCACCCGGAAATCACGTGGGCCCCACCCGGAAATCACGTGGGCCCCACGGGGAAATCACGTGGGCCCCACGGGGAAATCACGTGGGCCCCACCCGGAAATCACGTGGGCCCCACCCGGAAATCACGTGGGCCCCACCCGGAAATCACGTGGGCCCCACCCGGAAATCACGTGGGCCCCACCCGGAAATCACGTGGGCCCCACCCGGAAATCACGTGGGCCCCACCCGGAAATCACGTGGGCCCCACACGGAAATCACGTGGGGCCCAACCGGAAATCACGTGGGCCCCACCCGGAAATCACGTGGGCCCCACCCGGAAATCACGTGGGCCCCACCCGGAAATCACGTGGGCCCCATGGGGAAATCACGTGGGCCCCATGGGGAAATCACGTGGGCCCCACCCGGAAATCACGTGGGGCCCACCCGGAAATCACGTGGGCCCCACCCGGAAATCACGTGGGCCCCACCCGGAAATCACGTGGGCCACACCCGGAAATCACGTGGGCCCCACCCGGAAATCACGTGGGCCCCACCCGGAAATCACGTGGGCCACACCCGGAAATCACGTGGGGCCCACCCGGAAATCACGTGGGCCCCACGGGGAAATCACGTGGGCCCCACCCGGAAATCACGTGGGCCCCACCCGGAAATCACGTGGGCCCCACCCGGAAAACACGTGGGCCCCACGGGGAAATCATGTGGGCCCCACCCGGAAATCACGTGGGCCCCACCCGGAAATCACGTGGGCCCCACCCGGAAATCACGTGGGCCCCACCCGGAAATCACGTGGGCCCCACCCGGAAATCACGTGGGCCCCACCCGGAAATCACGTGGGCCCCACCCGGTAATCACGTGGGGCCCACCCGGAAATCACGTGGGCCCCACGGGGAAATCACGTGGGCCCCACCCGGAAATCACGTGGGCCCCACCCGGAAATCACGTGGGCCCCACCCGGAAATCACGTGGGCCCCACGGGGAAATCACGTGGGCCCCACGGGGAAATCACGTGGGCCCCACCCGGAAATCACGTGGGCCCCACCCGGAAATCACGTGGGCCCCACGGGGAAATTACGTGGGCCCCACGGGGAAATCACGTGGTCCCCACCCGGAAATCACGTGGGCCCCAGCCGGAAATCACGTGGGCCCCACGGGGAAATCACGTGGGCCCCACCCGGAAATCACGTGGGCCCCACCCGGAAATCACGTGGGCCCCACCCGGAAATCACGTGGGCCACACCCGGAAATCACGTGGGGCCCACCCGGAAATCACGTGGGCCCCACCCGGAAATCACGTGGGCCCCACCCGGAAATCACGTGGGCCCCACCCGGAAATCACGTGGGCCCCACCCGGAAAACACGTGGGCCCCACGGGGAAATCATGTGGGCCCCACCCGGAAATCACGTGGGCCCCACCCGGAAATCACGTGGGCCCCACCCGGAAATCACGTGGGCCCCACCCGGACATCCCGTGGGCCCCACCCGGAAATCATGTGGGCCCCACCCGGAAATCACGTGGGCCCCACCCGGTAATCACGTGGGGCCCACCCGGAAATCACGTGGGCCCCACGGGGAAATCACGTAGGCCCCACCCGGAAATCACGTGGGCCCCACCCGGAAATCACGTGGGCCCCACGGGGAAATTACGTGGGCCCCACGGGGAAATCACGTGGTCCCCACCCGGAAATCACGTGGGCCCCAGCCGGAAATCACGTGGGGCCCACGGGGAAATCACGTGGGCCCCACCCGGAAATCACGTTGGCCCCACCCGGAAATCACGTGGGCCCCACCCGGAAATCACGTGGGCCCCACCCGGAAATCACGTGGGCCCCACCCGGAAATCACGTGGGGCCCACCCGGAAATCACGTGGGCCCCACCCGGAAATCACGTGGGCCCCACCCGGAAATCACGTGGGCCCCACACGGAAATTACGTGGGGCCCACCCGGAAATCACGTGGGCCCCACCCGGAAATCACGTGGGCCCCACCCGGAAATCACGTGGGCCCCACCCGGAAATCACGTGGGCCCCACCCGGAAATCACGTGGGCCCCACCCGGAAATCACGTGGGCCCCACGGGGAAATCACGTGGGCCCCACGGGGAAATCACGTGGGCCCCACCCGGAAATCACGTGGGCCCCACCCGGAAATCACGTGGGCCCCACCCGGAAATCACGTGGGCCCCACCCGGAAATCACGTGGGCCCCACCCGGAAATCACGTGGGCCCCACCCGGAAATCACGTGGGCCCGACCCGGAAATCACGTGGGCCCCACCCGGAAATCACGTGGGCCCCACCCGGAAATCACGTGGGCCCCAGCCGGAAATCACGTGGGCCCCACGGGGAAATCACGTGGGCCCCACCCGGAAATCACGTGGGCCCCACCCGGAAATCACGTGGGCCCCACCCGGAAATCACGTGGGCCCCACGGGGAAATCACGTGGGCCCCACCCGGAAATCACGTGGGCCCCACCCGGAAATCACGTGGGCCCCACGGGGAAATCACGTGGGCCCCACCCGGAAATCACGTGGGCCCCACCCGGAAATCACGTGGGCCCCACCCGGAAATCACGTGGGCCCCACCCGGAAATCACGTGGGCCCCACCCGGAAATCACGTGGGCCCCACGGGGAAATCACGTGGGCCCCACGGGGAAATCACGTGGGCCCCACCCGGAAATCACGTGGGCCCCACCCGGAAATCACGTGGGCCCCACCCGGAAATCACGTGGGCCCCACCCGGAAATCACGTGGGCCCCACCCGGAAATCACGTGGGCCCCACCCGGAAATCACGTGGGCCCCACCCGGAAATCACGTGGGCCCCACCCGGAAATCACGTGGGCCCCACCCGGAAATCACGTGGAACCCACCCGGAAATCACGTGGGCCCCACCCGGAAATCACGTGGGCCCCACCCGGAAATCACGTGGGCCCCACCCGGAAATCACGTGGGCCCCACGGGGAAATCACGTGGGCCCCACCCGGAAATCACGTGGGCCCCACCCGGAAATCACGTGGGCCCCACCCGGAAATCACGTGGGCCCCACCCGGAAATCACGTGGGCCACACCCGGAAATCACGTGGGGCCCACCCGGAAATCACGTGGGCCCCACGGGGAAATCACGTGGGCCCCACCCGGAAATCACGTGGGCCCCACCCGGAAATCACGTGGGCCCCACCCGGAAAACACGTGGGCCCCACGGGGAAATCATGTGGGCCCCACCCGGAAATCACGTGGGCCCCACCCGGAAATCACGTGGGCCCCACCCGGAAATCACGTGGGCCCCACCCGGAAATCACGTGGGCCCCACCCGGAAATCACGTGGGCCCCACCCGGAAATCACGTGGGCCCCACCCGGTAATCACGTGGGGCCCACCCGGAAATCACGTGGGCCCCACGGGGAAATCACGTGGGCCCCACCCGGAAATCACGTGGGCCCCAGGGGGAAATCACGTGGGCCCAACGGGGAAATCACGTGGGCCCCACGGGGAAATCACGTGGGCCCCACCCTGAAATCACGTGGGCCCCACCCGGAAATCACGTGGGCCCCACGGGGAAATCACGTGGGCCCCACGGGGAAATCACGTGGGCCCCACCCGGAAATCACGTGGGCCCCACCCGGAAATCACGTGGGCCCCACGGGGAAATCACGTGGGCCCCACGGGGAAATCACGTGGTCCCCACCCGGAAATCACGTGGGCCCCAGCCGGAAATCACGTGGGCCCCACGGGGAAATCACGTGGGCCCCACCCGGAAATCACGTGGGCCCCACCCGGAAATCACGTGGGCCCCACCCGGAAATCACGTGGGCCCCACCCGGAAATCACGTGGGCCCCACCCGGAAATCACGTGGGGCCCACCCGGAAATCACGTGGGCCCCACCCGGAAATCACGTGGGCCCCACCCGGAAATCACGTGGGCCCCACACGGAAATCACGTGGGGCCCACCCGGAAATCACGTGGGCCCCACCCGGAAATCACGTGGGCCCCACCCGGAAATCACGTGGGCCCCACCCGGAAATCACGTGGGCCCCACCCGGAAATCACGTGGGCCCCACCCGGAAATCACGTGGGCCCCACGGGGAAATCACGTGGGCCCCACGGGGAAATCACGTGGGCCCCACGCGGAAATCACGTGGGCCCCACCCGGAAATCACGTGGGCCCCACCCGGAAATCACGTGGGCCCCACCCGGAAATCACGTGGGCCCCACCCGGAAATCACGTGGGCCCCACCCGGAAATCACGTGGGGCCAACCCGGAAATCACGTGGGCCCCACCCGGAAATCACGTGGGCCCCACCCGTAAATCACGTGGGCCCCACCCGGAAATCACGTGGGCCCCACCCGGAAATCACGTGGGCCCCACGGGGAAATCACGTTGGCCCCACGGGGAAATCACGTGGGCCCCACCCGGAAATCACGTGGGCCCCACCCGGAAATCACGTGGGCCCCACCCGGAAATCACGTGGGCCCCACGGGGAAATCACGTGGGCCCCACCCGGAAATCACGTGGGCCCCACCCGGAAATCACGTGGGCCCCACCCGGAAATCACGTGGGCCCCACCCGGAAATCACGTGGGCCCCACCCGGAAATCACGTGGGCCCCACGGGGATATCACGTGGGCCCCACCCGGAAATCACGTGGGCCCCACCCGGAAATCACGTGGGCCCCACCCGGAAATCACGTGGGCCCCACCCGGAAATCACGTGGGCCCCACCCGGAAATCACGTGGGCCCCACCCGGAAATCACGTGGGCCCCACCCGGAAATCACGTGGGCCCCACCCGGAAATCACGTGGGCCCCACGGGGAAATCACGTGGGCCCCACCCGGAAATCACGTGGGCCCCACCCGGAAATCACGTGGGCCCCACCCGGAAATCACGTGGGCCCCACCCGGAAATCACGTGGGCCCCACCCGGAAATCACGTGGGCCCCACCCGGAAATCACGTGGGCCCCACCCGGAAATCACGTGGGCCCCACCCGGAAATCACGTGGGCCCCACCCGGAAATCACGTGGGCCCCACCCGGAAATCACGTGGGTCCCACCCGGAAATCACGTGGGCCCCACGGGGAAATCACGTGGGCCCCACGGGGAAATCACGTGGGCCCCACGGGGAAATCACGTGGGCCCCACCCGGAAATCACGTGGGCCCCACCCGGAAATCACGTGGGCCCCACCCGGAAATCACGTGGGCCCCACCCGGAAATCACGTGGGCCCCACCCGGAAATCACGTGGGCCCCACCCGGAAATCACGTGGGCCCCACCCGGAAATCACGTGGAACCCACCCGGAAATCACGTGGGCCCCACCCGGAAATCACGTGGGCCCCACCCGGAAATCACGTGGGCCCCACCCGGAAATCACGTGGGCCCCACGGGGAAATCACGTGGGCCCCACCCGGAAATCACGTGGGCCCCACCCGGAAATCACGTGGGCCCCACCCGGAAATCACGTGGGCCCCACCCGGAAATCACGTGGGCCACACCCGGAAATCACGTGGGGCCCACCCGGAAATCACGTGGGCCCCACGGGGAAATCACGTGGGCCCCACCCGGAAATCACGTGGGCCCCACCCGGAAATCACGTGGGCCCCACCCGGAAAACACGTGGGCCCCACGGGGAAATCATGTGGGCCCCACCCGGAAATCACGTGGGCCCCACCCGGAAATCACGTGGGCCCCACCCGGAAATCACGTGGGCCCCACCCGGAAATCACGTGGGCCCCACCCGGAAATCACGTGGGCCCCACGGGGAAATCACGTGGGCCCCACGGGGAAATCACGTGGTCCCCACCCGGAAATCACGTGGGCCCCAGCCGGAAATCACGTGGGCCCCACGGGGAAATCACGTGGGCCCCACCCGGAAATCACGTGGGCCCCACCCGGAAATCACGTGGGCCCCACCCGGAAATCACGTGGGCCCCACCCGGAAATCACGTGGGCCCCACCCGGAAATCACGTGGGGCCCACCCGGAAATCACGTGGGCCCCACCCGGAAATCACGTGGGCCCCACCCGGAAATCACGTGGGCCCCACACGGAAATCACGTGGGGCCCACCCGGAAATCACGTGGGCCCCACCCGGAAATCACGTGGGCCCCACCCGGAAATCACGTGGGCCCCACCCGGAAATCACGTGGGCCCCACCCGGAAATCACGTGGGCCCCACCCGGAAATCACGTGGGCCCCACGGGGAAATCACGTGGGCCCCACGGGGAAATCACGTGGGCCCCACGCGGAAATCACGTGGGCCCCACCCGGAAATCACGTGGGCCCCACCCGGAAATCACGTGGGCCCCACCCGGAAATCACGTGGGCCCCACCCGGAAATCACGTGGGCCCCACCCGGAAATCACGTGGGGCCAACCCGGAAATCACGTGGGCCCCACCCGGAAATCACGTGGGCCCCACCCGTAAATCACGTGGGCCCCACCCGGAAATCACGTGGGCCCCACCCGGAAATCACGTGGGCCCCACGGGGAAATCACGTTGGCCCCACGGGGAAATCACGTGGGCCCCACCCGGAAATCACGTGGGCCCCACCCGGAAATCACGTGGGCCCCACCCGGAAATCACGTGGGCCCCACGGGGAAATCACGTGGGCCCCACCCGGAAATCACGTGGGCCCCACCCGGAAATCACGTGGGCCCCACCCGGAAATCACGTGGGCCCCACCCGGAAATCACGTGGGCCCCACCCGGAAATCACGTGGGCCCCACGGGGAAATCACGTGGGCCCCACCCGGAAATCACGTGGGCCCCACCCGGAAATCACGTGGGCCCCACCCGGAAATCACGTGGGCCCCAACCGGAAATCACGTGGGCCCCACCCGGAAATCACGTGGGCCCCACCCGGAAATCACGTGGGCCCCACCCGGAAATCACGTGGGCCCCATGGGGAAATCACGTGGGCCTCACGGGGAAATCACGTGGGCCCCACCCGGAAATCACGTGGGCCCCACGGGGATATCACGTGGGCCCCACCCGGAAATCACGTGGGCCCCACCCGGAAATCACGTGGGCCCCACCCGGAAATCACGTGGGCCCCACCCGGAAATCACGTGGGCCCCACCCGGAAATCACGTGGGCCCCACCCGGAAATCACGTGGGCCCCACCGGGAAATCACGTGGGCCCCACGGGGAAATCACGTGGGCCCCACCCGGAAATCACGTGGGCCCCACCCGGAAATCACGTGGGCCCCACCCGGAAATCACGTGGGCCCCACCCGGAAATCACGTGGGCCCCACCCGGAAATCACGTGGGGCCAACCCGGAAATCACGTGGGCCCCACCCGGAAATCACGTGGGCCCCACCCGGAAATCACATGGGCCCCACCCGGAAATCACGTGGGCCCCACCCGGAAATCACGTGGGCCCCACGGGGAAATCACGTGGGCCCCACCCGGAAATCACGTGGGCCCCACCCGGAAATCACGTGGGCCCCACCCGGAAATCACGTGGGCCCCACGGGGAAATCACGTGGGCCCCACCCGGAAATCACGTGGGCCCCACCCGGAAATCACGTGGGCCCCACCCGGAAATCACGTGGGCCCCACCCGGAAATCACGTGGGCCCCACCCGGAAATCACGTGGGCCCCACGGGGAAATCACGTGGGCCCCACGAGGAAATCACGTGGGCCCCACCCGGAAATGACGTGGGCCCCACCCGGAAATCACGTGGGCCCCACCCGGAAATCACGTGGGCCCCACGGGGAAATCACGTGGGCCCCACGGGGAAATCACGTGGGCCCCACCCGGAAATCACGTGGGCCCCACCCGGAAATCACGTGGGCCCCACCCAAAAATCACGTGGGCCCCACCCGGAAATCACGTGGGCCCCACCCGGAAATCACGTGGGCCCCACCCGAAAATCACGTGGGCCCCACCCGGAAATCACGTGGGCCCCACACGGAAATCACGTGGGGCCCACCCGGAAATCACGTGGGCCCCACCCGGAAATCACGTGGGCCCCACCCGGAAATCACGTGGGCCCCACCCGGAAATCACGTGGGCCCCACCCGGAAATCACGTGGGCCCCACGGGGAAATCACGTGGGCCCCACGGGGAAATCACGTGGGCCCCACGCGGAAATCACGTGGGCCCCACCCGGAAATCACGTGGGCCCCACCCGGAAATCACGTGGGCCCCACCCGGAAATCACGTGGGCCCCACCCGGAAATCACGTGGGGCCAACCCGGAAATCACGTGGGCCCCACCCGGAAATCACGTGGGCCCCACCCGGAAATCACGTGGGCCCCACCCGGAAATCACGTGGGCCCCACCCGGAAATCACGTGGGCCCCACCCGGAAATCACGTGGGCCCCACCCGGAAATCACGTGGGCCCCACGGGGAAATCACGTGGGCCCCACGGGGAAATCACGTGGGCCCCACCCGGAAATCACGTGGGCCCCACCCGGAAATCACGTGGGCCCCACCCGGAAATCACGTGGGCCCCACCCGGAAATCACGTGGGCCCCACCCGGAAATCACGTGGGCCCCACCCGAAAATCACGTGGGCCCCACCCGGAAATCACGTGGGCCCCACCCGGAAATCACGTGGGCCCCACCCGGAAATCACGTGGAACCCACCCGGAAATCACGTGGGCCCCACCCGGAAATCACGTGGGCCCCACCCGGAAATCACGTGGGCCCCACCCGGAAATCACGTGGGCCCCACCCGGAAATCACGTGGGCCCCACCCGGAAATCACGTGGGCCCCACCCGGAAATCACGTGGGCCACACCCGGAAATCACGTGGGGCCCACCCGGAAATCACGTGGGCCCCACGGGGAAATCACGTGGGCCCCACCCGGAAATCATGTGGGCCCCACCCGGAAATCACGTGGGCCCCACCCGGAAAACACGTGGGCCCCACGGGGAAATCATGTGGGCCCCACCCGGAAATCACGTGGGCCCCACCCGGAAATCACGTGGGCCCCACCCGGAAATCACGTGGGCCCCACCCGGAAATCACGTGGGCCCCACCCGGAAATCACGTGGGCCCCACCCGGAAATCACGTGGGCCCCACCCGGTAATCACGTGGGGCCCACCCGGAAATCACGTGGGCCCCACGGGGAAATCACGTGGGCCCCACCCGGAAATCACGTGGGCCCCAGGGGGAAATCACGTGGGCCCAACGGGGAAATCACGTGGGCCCCACGGGGAAATCACGTGGGCCACACCCTGAAATCACGTGGGCCCCACCCGGAAATCACGTGGGCCCCACGGGGAAATCACGTGGGCCCCACGGGGAAATCACGTGGGCCCCACCCGGAAATCACGTGGGCCCCACCCGGAAATCACGTGGGCCCCACGGGGAAATTACGTGGGCCCCACGGGGAAATCACGTGGTCCCCACCCGGAAATCACGTGGGCCCCAGCCGGAAATCACGTGGGCCCCACGGGGAAATCACGTGGGCCCCACCCGGAAATCACGTGGGCCCCACCCGGAAATCACGTGGGCCCCACCCGGAAATCACGTGGGCCCCACCCGGAAATCACGTGGGCCCCACCCGGAAATCACGTGGGGCCCACCCGGAAATCACGTGGGCCCCACCCGGAAATCACGTGGGCCCCACCCGGAAATCTCGTGGGCCCCACACGGAAATCACGTGGGGCCCACCCGGAAATCACGTGGGCCCCACCCGGAAATCACGTGGGCCCCACCCGGAAATCACGTGGGCCCCACCCGGAAATCACGTGGGCCCCACCCGGAAATCACGTGGGCCCCACCCGGAAATCACGTGGGCCCCACGGGGAAATCACGTGGGCCCCACGGGGAAATCACGTGGGCCCCACGCGGAAATCACGTGGGCCCCACCCGGAAATCACGTGGGCCCCACCCGGAAATCACGTGGGCCCCACCCGGAAATCACGTGGGCCCCACCCGGAAATCACGTGGGCCCCACCCGGAAATCACGTGGGGCCAACCCGGAAATCACGTGGGCCCCACCCGGAAATCACGTGGGCCCCACCCGTAAATCACGTGGGCCCCACCCGGAAATCACGTGGGCCCCACCCGGAAATCACGTGGGCCCCACGGGGAAATCACGTTGGCCCCACGGGGAAATCACGTGGGCCCCACCCGGAAATCACGTGGGCCCCACCCGGAAATCACGTGGGCCCCACCCGGAAATCACGTGGGCCCCACGGGGAAATCACGTGGGCCCCACCCGGAAATCACGTGGGCCCCACCCGGAAATCACGTGGGCCCCACCCGGAAATCACGTGGGCCCCACCCGGAAATCACGTGGGCCCCACCCGGAAATCACGTGGGCCCCACGGGGAAATCACGTGGGCCCCACCCGGAAATCACGTGGGCCCCACCCGGAAATCACGTGGGCCCCACCCGGAAATCACGTGGGCCCCACCCGGAAATCACGTGGGCCCCACCCGGAAATCAAGTGGGGCCCACCCGGAAATCACGTGGGCCCCACCCGGAAATCCCGTGGGACCCACCCGGAAATCACGTGGGCCCCACCCGGAAATCACGTGGGCCCCACCCGGAAATCACGTGGGCCCCACCCGGAAATCACGTGGGCCACAGCCGGAAATCACGTGGGCCCCACCCGGAAATCACGTGGGCCCCACCCGGAAATCACGTGGGCCCCACCCGGAAATCACGTGGGCCCCACCCGGAAATCACGTGGGCCCCACGGGGAAATCACGTGGGCCTCACGGGGAAATCACGTGGGCCCCACCCGGAAATCACGTGGGCCCCACGGGGAAATCCCATGGGCCCCACCCGGAAATCACGTGGGCCCCACGGGGAAATCACGTGGGCCCCACCCGGAAATCACGTGGGCCCCACGGGGAAATCACGTGGGCCCCACCCGGAAATCACGTGGGCCCCACGGGGAAATCACGTGGGCCCCACCCGGAAATCACGTGGGCCCCACCCGGAAATCACGTGGGCCCCACCCGGAAATCACGTGGGCCCCACGGGGAAATCACGTGGGCCCCACCCGGAAATCACGTGGGCCCCACCCGGAAATCACGTGGGCCCCACCCGGAAATCACGTGGGCCCCACCCGGAAATCACGTGGGCCCCACCCGGAAATCACGTGGGCCCCACCCGAAAATCACGTGGGCCCCACCCGGAAATCACGTGGGCCCCACCCGGAAATCACGTGGGCCCCACCCGGAAATCACGTGGAACCCACCCGGAAATCACGTGGGCCCCACCCGGAAATCACGTGGGCCCCACCCGGAAATCACGTGGGCCCCACCCGGAAATCACGTGGGCCCCACGGGGAAATCACGTGGGCCCCACCCGGAAATCACGTGGGCCCCACCCGGAAATCACGTGGGACCCACCCGGAAATCACGTGGGCCCCACCCGGAAATCACGTGGGCCACACCCGGAAATCACGTGGGGCCCACCCGGAAATCACGTGGGCCCCACCCGGAAATCACGTGGGCCCCACCCGGAAATCACGTGGGCCCCACCCGGAAATCACGTGGGCCCCACCCGGAAAACACGTGGGCCCCACGGGGAAATCATGTGGGCCCCACCCGGAAATCACGTGGGCCCCACCCGGAAATCACGTGGGCCCCACCCGGAAATCACGTGGGCCCCACCCGGAAATCACGTGGGCCCCACCCGGAAATCATGTGGGCCCCACCCGGAAATCACGTGGGCCCCACCCGGTAATCACGTGGGGCCCACCCGGAAATCACGTGGGCCCCACGGGGAAATCACGTAGGCCCCACCCGGAAATCACGTGGGCCCCACCCGGAAATCACGTGGGCCCCACGGGGAAATTACGTGGGCCCCACGGGGAAATCACGTGGTCCCCACCCGGAAATCACGTGGGCCCCAGCCGGAAATCACGTGGGCCCCACGGGGAAATCACGTGGGCCCCACCCGGAAATCACGTTGGCCCCACCCGGAAATCACGTGGGCCCCACCCGGAAATCACGTGGGCCCCACCCGGAAATCACGTGGGCCCCACCCGGAAATCACGTGGGGCCCACCCGGAAATCACGTGGGCCCCACCCGGAAATCACGTGGGCCCCACCCGGAAATCACGTGGGCCCCACACGGAAATTACGTGGGGCCCACCCGGAAATCACGTGGGCCCCACCCGGAAATCACGTGGGCCCCACCCGGAAATCACGTGGGCCCCACCCGGAAATCACGTGGGCCCCACCCGGAAATCACGTGGGCCCCACCCGGAAATCACGTGGGCCCCACGGGGAAATCACGTGGGCCCCACGGGGAAATCACGTGGGCCCCACCCGGAAATCACGTGGGCCCCACCCGGAAATCACGTGGGCCCCACCCGGAAATCACGTGGGCCCCACCCGGAAATCACGTGGGCCCCACCCGGAAATCACGTGGGCCCCACCCGGAAATCACGTGGGCCCCACCCGGAAATCACGTGGGCCCCACCCGGAAATCACGTGGGCCCCACCCGGAAATCACGTGGGCCCCAGCCGGAAATCACGTGGGCCCCACGGGGAAATCACGTGGGCCCCACGGGGAAATCACGTGGGCCCCACCCGGAAATCACGTGGGCCCCACCCGGAAATCACGTGGGCCCCACCCGGAAATCACGTGGGCCCCACCCGGAAATCACGTGGGCCCCACCCGGAAATCACGTGGGCCCCACCCGGAAATCACGTGGGGCCCACCCGGAAATCACGTGGGCCCCACCCGGAAATCACGTGGGCCCCACCCGGAAATCACGTGGGCCCCACCCGGAAATCACGTGGGCCCCACCCGGAAATCACGTGGGCCCCACCCGGAAATCACGTGGGCCCCACCCGGAAATCACGTGGGCCCCACGGGGAAATCACGTGGGCCCCACGGGGAAATCACGTGGGCCCCACCCGGAAATCACGTGGGCCCCACCCGGAAATCACGTGGGCCCCACCCGGAAATCACGTGGGCCCCACCCGGAAATCACGTGGGCCCCACCCGGAAATCACGTGGGCCCCACCCGGAAATCACGTGGGCCCCACCCGGAAATCACGTGGGCCCCACACGGAAATCACGTGGGGCCCAACCGGAAATCACGTGGGCCCCACCCGGAAATCACGTGGGCCCCACCCGGAAATCACGTGGGCCCCACCCGGAAATCACGTGGGCCCCATGGGGAAATCACGTGGGCCCCATGGGGAAATCACGTGGGCCCCACCCGGAAATCACGTGGGGCCCACCCGGAAATCACGTGGGCCCCACCCGGAAATCACGTGGGCCCCACCCGGAAATCACGTGGGCCACACCCGGAAATCACGTGGGCCCCACCCGGAAATCACGTGGGCCCCACCCGGAAATCACGTGGGCCACACCCGGAAATCACGTGGGGCCCACCCGGAAATCACGTGGGCCCCACGGGGAAATCACGTGGGCCCCACCCGGAAATCACGTGGGCCCCACCCGGAAATCACGTGGGCCCCACCCGGAAAACACGTGGGCCCCACGGGGAAATCATGTGGGCCCCACCCGGAAATCACGTGGGCCCCACCCGGAAATCACGTGGGCCCCACCCGGAAATCACGTGGGCCCCACCCGGAAATCACGTGGGCCCCACCCGGAAATCACGTGGGCCCCACCCGGAAATCACGTGGGCCCCACCCGGTAATCACGTGGGGCCCACCCGGAAATCACGTGGGCCCCACGGGGAAATCACGTGGGCCCCACCCGGAAATCACGTGGGCCCCACCCGGAAATCACGTGGGCCCCACGGGGAAATCACGTGGGCCCAACGGGGAAATCACGTGGGCCCCACGGGGAAATCACGTGGGCCCCACCCTGAAATCACGTGGGCCCCACCCGGAAATCACGTGGGCCCCACGGGGAAATCACGTGGGCCCCACGGGGAAATCACGTGGGCCCCACCCGGAAATCACGTGGGCCCCACCCGGAAATCACGTGGGCCCCACGGGGAAATTACGTGGGCCCCACGGGGAAATCACGTGGTCCCCACCCGGAAATCACGTGGGCCCCAGCCGGAAATCACGTGGGCCCCACGGGGAAATCACGTGGGCCCCACCCGGAAATCACGTGGGCCCCACCCGGAAATCACGTGGGCCCCACCCGGAAATCACGTGGGCCACACCCGGAAATCACGTGGGGCCCACCCGGAAATCACGTGGGCCCCACCCGGAAATCACGTGGGCCCCACCCGGAAATCACGTGGGCCCCACCCGGAAATCACGTGGGCCCCACCCGGAAAACACGTGGGCCCCACGGGGAAATCATGTGGGCCCCACCCGGAAATCACGTGGGCCCCACCCGGAAATCACGTGGGCCCCACCCGGAAATCACGTGGGCCCCACCCGGAAATCACGTGGGCCCCACCCGGAAATCATGTGGGCCCCACCCGGAAATCACGTGGGCCCCACCCGGTAATCACGTGGGGCCCACCCGGAAATCACGTGGGCCCCACGGGGAAATCACGTAGGCCCCACCCGGAAATCACGTGGGCCCCACCCGGAAATCACGTGGGCCCCACGGGGAAATTACGTGGGCCCCACGGGGAAATCACGTGGTCCCCACCCGGAAATCACGTGGGCCCCAGCCGGAAATCACGTGGGCCCCACGGGGAAATCACGTGGGCCCCACCCGGAAATCACGTTGGCCCCACCCGGAAATCACGTGGGCCCCACCCGGAAATCACGTGGGCCCCACCCGGAAATCACGTGGGCCCCACCCGGAAATCACGTGGGGCCCACCCGGAAATCACGTGGGCCCCACCCGGAAATCACGTGGGCCCCACCCGGAAATCACGTGGGCCCCACACGGAAATTACGTGGGGCCCACCCGGAAATCACGTGGGCCCCACCCGGAAATCACGTGGGCCCCACCCGGAAATCACGTGGGCCCCACCCGGAAATCACGTGGGCCCCACCCGGAAATCACGTGGGCCCCACCCGGAAATCACGTGGGCCCCACGGGGAAATCACGTGGGCCCCACGGGGAAATCACGTGGGCCCCACCCGGAAATCACGTGGGCCCCACCCGGAAATCACGTGGGCCCCACCCGGAAATCACGTGGGCCCCACCCGGAAATCACGTGGGCCCCACCCGGAAATCACGTGGGCCCCACCCGGAAATCACGTGGGCCCGACCCGGAAATCACGTGGGCCCCACCCGGAAATCACGTGGGCCCCACCCGGAAATCACGTGGGCCCCAGCCGGAAATCACGTGGGCCCCACGGGGAAATCACGTGGGCCCCACGGGGAAATCACGTGGGCCCCACCCGGAAATCACGTGGGCCCCACCCGGAAATCACGTGGGCCCCACCCGGAAATCACGTGGGCCCCACCCGGAAATCACGTGGGCCCCACCCGGAAATCACGTGGGGCCCACCCGGAAATCACGTGGGCCCCACCCGGAAATCACGTGGGCCCCACCCGGAAATCACGTGGGCCCCACCCGGAAATCACGTGGGCCCCACCCGGAAATCACGTGGGCCCCACCCGGAAATCACGTGGGCCCCACCCGGAAATCACGTGGGCCCCACGGGGAAATCACGTGGGCCCCACCCGGAAATCACGTGGGCCCCACCCGGAAATCACGTGGGCCCCACCCGGAAATCACGTGGGCCCCACCCGGAAATCACGTGGGCCCCACCCGGAAATCACGTGGGCCCCACCCGGAAATCACGTGGGCCCCACCCGGAAATCACGTGGGCCCCACACGGAAATCACGTGGGGCCCAACCAGAAATCACGTGGGCCCCACCCGGAAATCACGTGGGCCCCACCCGGAAATCACGTGGGCCCCACCCGGAAATCACGTGGGCCCCATGGGGAAATCACGTGGGCCCCATGGGGAAATCACGTGGGCCCCACCCGGAAATCACGTGGGGCCCACCCGGAAATCACGTGGGCCCCACCCGGAAATCACGTGGGCCCCACCCGGAAATCACGTGGGCCACACCCGGAAATCACGTGGGCCCCACCCGGAAATCACGTGGGCCCCACCCGGAAATCACGTGGGCCACACCCGGAAATCACGTGGGGCCCACCCGGAAATCACGTGGGCCCCACGGGGAAATCACGTGGGCCCCACCCGGAAATCACGTGGGCCCCACCCGGAAATCACGTGGGCCCCACCCGGAAAACACGTGGGCCCCACGGGGAAATCATGTGGGCCCCACCCGGAAATCACGTGGGCCCCACCCGGAAATCACGTGGGCCCCACCCGGAAATCACGTGGGCCCCACCCGGAAATCACGTGGGCCCCACCCGGAAATCACGTGGGCCCCACCCGGAAATCAGGTGGGCCCCACCCGGTAATCACGTGGGGCCCACCCGGAAATCACGTGGGCCCCACGGGGAAATCACGTGGGCCCCACCCGGAAATCACGTGGGCCCCACCCGGAAATCACGTGGGCCCCACGGGGAAATCACGTGGGCCCAACGGGGAAATCACGTGGGCCCCACGGGGAAATCACGTGGGCCCCACCCTGAAATCACGTGGGCCCCACCCGGAAATCACGTGGGCCCCACGGGGAAATCACGTGGGCCCCACGGGGAAATCACGTGGGCCCCACCCGGAAATCACGTGGGCCCCACCCGGAAATCACGTGGGCCCCACGGGGAAATTACGTGGGCCCCACGGGGAAATCACGTGGTCCCCACCCGGAAATCACGTGGGCCCCAGCCGGAAATCACGTGGGCCCCACGGGGAAATCACGTGGGCCCCACCCGGAAATCACGTGGGCCCCACCCGGAAATCACGTGGGCCCCACCCGGAAATCACGTGGGCCCCACCCGGAAATCACGTGGGCCCCACCCGGAAATCACGTGGGGCCCACCCGGAAATCACGTGGGCCCCACCCGGAAATCACGTGGGCCCCACCCGGAAATCACGTGGGCCCCAGCCGGAAATCACGTGGGCCCCACGGGGAAATCACGTGGGCCCCACGGGGAAATCACGTGGGCCCCACGGGGAAATCACGTGGGCCCCACCCGGAAATCACGTGGGCCCCACCCGGAAATCACGTGGGCCCCACCCGGAAATCACGTGGGCCCCACCCGGAAATCACGTGGGCCCCACACGGAAATCACGTGGGGCCCACCCGGAAATCACGTGGGCCCCACCCGGAAATCACGTGGGCCCCACCCGGAAATCACGTGGGCCCCACCCGGAAATCACGTGGGCCCCACCCGGAAATCACGTGGGCCCCACCCGGAAATCACGTGGGCCCCACCCGGAAATCACGTGGGCCCCACCCGGAAATCACGTGGGCCCCAGCCGGAAATCACGTGGGCCCCACGGGGAAATCACGTGGGCCCCACGGGGAAATCACGTGGGCCCCACCCGGAAATCACGTGGGCCCCACCCGGAAATCACGTGGGCCCCACCCGGAAATCACGTGGGCCCCACCCGGAAATCACGTGGGCCCCACCCGGAAATCACGTGGGCCCCACCCGGAAATCACGTGGGCCCCACCCGGAAATCACGTGGGCCCCACACGGAAATCACGTGGGGCCCAACCGGAAATCACGTGGGCCCCACCCGGAAATCACGTGGGCCCCACCCGGAAATCACGTGGGCCCCACCCGGAAATCACGTGGGCCCCATGGGGAAATCACGTGGGCCCCATGGGGAAATCACGTGGGCCCCACCCGGAAATCACGTGGGGCCCACCCGGAAATCACGTGGGCCCCACGGGGAAATCACGTGGGCCCCACGGGGAAATCACGTGGGCACCACCCGGAAATCACGTGGGCCCCAGCCGGAAATCACGTGGGCCCCACCCGGAAATCACGTGGGCCCCACCCGGAAATCACGTGGGCCCCACCCGGAAATCACGTGGGCCCCACATGGAAATCACGTGGGGCCCACCCGGAAATCACGTGGGCCCCACCCGGAAATCACGTGGGCCCCACCCGGAAATCACGTGGGCCCCACCGGGAAATCACGTGGGCCCCACCCGGAAATCACGTGGGCCCCACCCGGAAATCACGTGGGCCCTACGGGGAAATCACGTGGGCCCCACCGGGAAATCACGTGGGCCCCACCCGGAAATCACGTGGGCCCCACCCGGAAATCACGTGGGCCCCACGGGGAAATCACGTGGGCCCCACGGGGAAATCACGTGGGCCCCACCCGGAAATCACGTGGGCCCCACCCGGAAATCACGTGGGGCCCACCCGGAAATCACGTGGGCCCCACCCGGAAATCACGTGGGCCCCACCCGGAAATCACGTGGGCCCCACCCGGAAATCACGTGGGCCCCACCCGGAAATCACGTGGGCCCCACCCGGAAATCACGTGGGCCCCACCCGGAAATCACGTGGGCCCCACGGGGAAATCACGTGGGCCCCACGGGGAAATCACGTGGGCCCCACCCGGAAATCACGTGGGCCCCACCCGGAAATCACGTGGGCCCCACCCGGAAATCACGTGGGCCCCACCCGGAAATCACGTGGGCCCCACCCGGAAATCACGTGGGCCCCACCCGGAAATCACGTGGGCCCCACCCGGAAATCACGTGGGCCCCACACGGAAATCACGTGGGGCCCAACCGGAAATCACGTGGGCCCCACCCGGAAATCACGTGGGCCCCACCCGGAAATCACGTGGGCCCCACCCGGAAATCACGTGGGCCCCATGGGGAAATCACGTGGGCCCCATGGGGAAATCACGTGGGCCCCACCCGGAAATCACGTGGGGCCCACCCGGAAATCACGTGGGCCCCACGGGGAAATCACGTGGGCCCAACGGGGAAATCACGTGGGCCCCACGGGGAAATCACGTGGGCCCCACCCTGAAATCACGTGGGCCCCACCCGGAAATCACGTGGGCCCCACGGGGAAATCACGTGGGCCCCACGGGGAAATCACGTGGGCCCCACCCGGAAATCACGTGGGCCCCACCCGGAAATCACGTGGGCCCCACGGGGAAATTACGTGGGCCCCACGGGGAAATCACGTGGTCCCCACCCGGAAATCACGTGGGCCCCAGCCGGAAATCACGTGGGCCCCACGGGGAAATCACGTGGGCCCCACCCGGAAATCACGTGGGCCCCACCCGGAAATCACGTGGGCCCCACCCGGAAATCACGTGGGCCCCACCCGGAAATCACGTGGGCCCCACCCGGAAATCACGTGGGGCCCACCCGGAAATCACGTGGGCCCCACCCGGAAATCACGTGGGCCCCACCCGGAAATCACGTGGGCCCCAGCCGGAAATCACGTGGGCCCCACGGGGAAATCACGTGGGCCCCACGGGGAAATCACGTGGGCCCCACGGGGAAATCACGTGGGCCCCACCCGGAAATCACGTGGGCCCCACCCGGAAATCACGTGGGCCCCACCCGGAAATCACGTGGGCCCCACCCGGAAATCACGTGGGCCCCACCCGGAAATCACGTGGGCCCCACACGGAAATCACGTGGGGCCCACCCGGAAATCACGTGGGCCCCACCCGGAAATCACGTGGGCCCCACCCGGAAATCACGTGGGCCCCACCCGGAAATCACGTGGGCCCCACCCGGAAATCACGTGGGCCCCACCCGGAAATCACGTGGGCCCCACCCGGAAATCACGTGGGCCCCACCCGGAAATCACGTGGGCCCCAGCCGGAAATCACGTGGGCCCCACGGGGAAATCACGTGGGCCCCACGGGGAAATCACGTGGGCCCCACCCGGAAATCACGTGGGCCCCACCCGGAAATCACGTGGGCCCCACCCGGAAATCACGTGGGCCCCACCCGGAAATCACGTGGGCCCCACCCGGAAATCACGTGGGCCCCACCCGGAAATCACGTGGGCCCCACCCGGAAATCACGTGGGCCCCACACGGAAATCACGTGGGGCCCAAACGGAAATCACGTGGGCCCCACCCGGAAATCACGTGGGCCCCACCCGGAAATCACGTGGGCCCCACCCGGAAATCACGTGGGCCCCATGGGGAAATCACGTGGGCCCCATGGGGAAATCACGTGGGCCCCACCCGGAAATCACGTGGGGCCCACCCGGAAATCACGTGGGCCCCACGGGGAAATCACGTGGGCCCCACGGGGAAATCACGTGGGCACCACCCGGAAATCACGTGGGCCCCAGCCGGAAATCACGTGGGCCCCACCCGGAAATCACGTGGGCCCCACCCGGAAATCACGTGGGCCCCACCCGGAAATCACGTGGGCCCCACATGGAAATCACGTGGGGCCCACCCGGAAATCACGTGGGCCCCACCCGGAAATCACGTGGGCCCCACCCGGAAATCACGTGGGCCCCACCGGGAAATCACGTGGGCCCCACCCGGAAATCATGTGGGCCCCACCCGGAAATCACGTGGGCCCCACGGGGAAATCACGTGGGCCCCACCGGGAAATCACGTGGGCCCCACCCGGAAATCACGTGGGCCCCACCCGGAAATCACGTGGGCCCCACGGGGAAATCACGTGGGCCCCACGGGGAAATCACGTGGGCCCCACCCGGAAATCACGTGGGCCCCACCCGGAAATCACGTGGGCCCCACCCGGAAATCACGTGGGCCCCACGGGGAAATCACGTGGGCCCCACCCGGAAATCACGTGGGCCCCACCCGGAAATCACGTGGGCCCCACCCGGAAATCACGTGGGCCCCACCCGGAAATCACGTGGGCCCCACCCGGAAATCACGTGGGCCCCACCCGGAAATCACGTGGGCCCCAGCCGGAAATCACGTGGGCCCCACCCGGAAATCACGTGGGCCCCACCCGGAAATCACGTGGGCCCCACCCGGAAATCACGTGGGCCCCACCCGGAAATCACGTGGGCCCCACCGGGAAATCACGTGGGACCCACCCGGAAATCACGTGGGCCCCACCCGGAAATCACGTGGGCCCCACCCGGAAATCACGTGGGCCCCACCCGGAAATCACGTGGGCCCCACCGGGAAATCACGTGGGCCCCACCCGGAAATCACGTGGACCCCACCCGGAAATCACGTGGGCCACAGCCGGAAATCACGTGGGCCCCAACCGGACATCACGTGGGCCCCACCCGGAAATCACGTGGGCCCCACCCGGAAATCACGTGGGCCCCACCCGGAAATCACGTGGGCCCCACGGGGAAATCACGTGGGCCTCACGGGGAAATCACGTGGGCCCCACCCGGAAATCACGTGGGCCCCACGGGGAAATCACGTGGGCCCCACCCGGAAATCACGTGGACCCCACCCGGAAATCACGTGGGGCCCACCCGGAAATCACGTGGGCCCCACTCGGAAATCACGTGGGCCCCACCCGGAAATCACGTGGGCCCCACCCGGAAATCACGTGGGCCCCACCGGGAAATCACGTGGGCCCCACCCGGAAATCACGTGGACCCCACCCGGAAATCACGTGGGCCCCACCCGGAAATCACGTGGGCCCCACCCGGAAATCACGTGGGCCCCACCCGGAAATCACGTGGGCCCCACCCGGAAATCACGTGGGCCCCACCCGGAAATCACGTGGGCCCCACCCGGAAATCACGAAGGCCCCACCCGGAAATCACGTGGGCCCCACCGGGAAATCACGTGGGCCACACCTGGAAATCACGTGGACCCCACCCGGAAATCACGTGGGCCCCACCCGGAAATCACGTGGGCCCCACCCGGACATCACGTGGGCCCCACGGGGAAATCACGTGGGCCCCACGGGGAAATCACGTGGGCCCCACCCGGAAATCACGTGGGCCCCACCCGGAAATCACGTGGGCCCCACCCGGAAATCACGTGGGCCCCACCCGGAAATCACGTGGGCCACACCCGGAAATCACGTGGGGCCCACCCGGAAATCACGTGGGCCCCACGGGGAAATCACGTGGGCCCCACGGGGAAATCACGTGGGCCCCACCCGGAAATCACGTGGGCCCCACCCGGTAATCACGTGGGGCCCACCCGGAAATCACGTGGGCCCCACGGGGAAATCACGTGGGCCCCACCCGGAAATCACGTGGGCCCCACCCGGAAATCACGTGGGCCCCACGGGGAAATCACGTGGGCCCAACGGGGAAATCACGTGGGCCCCACGGGGAAATCACGTGGGCCCCACCCTGAAATCACGTGGGCCCCACCCGGAAATCACGTGGGCCCCACGGGGAAATCACGTGGGCCCCACGGGGAAATCACGTGGGCCCCACCCGGAAATCACGTGGGCCCCACCCGGAAATCACGTGGGCCCCACGGGGAAATCACGTGGGCCCCACGGGGAAATCACGTGGTCCCCACCCGGAAATCACGTGGGCCCCAGCCGGAAATCACGTGGGCCCCACGAGGAAATCACGTGGGCCCCACCCGGAAATCACGTGGGCCCCACCCGGAAATCACGTGGGCCCCACCCGGAAATCACGTGGGCCCCACCCGGAAATCACGTGGGCCCCACCCGGAAATCACGTGGGCCCACCCGGAAATCACGTGGGCCCCACCCGGAAATCACGTGGGCCCCACCCGGAAATCACGTGGGCCCCACACGGAAATCACGTGGGGCCCACCCGGAAATCACGTGGGCCCCACGGGGAAATCACGTGGGCCCCACCCGGAAATCACGTGGGCCCCACCCGGAAATCACGTGGGCCCCACCCGGAAATCACGTGGGCCCCACCCGGAAATCACGTGGGCCCCACGGGGAAATCACGTGGGCCCCACGGGGAAATCACGTGGGCCCCACGCGGAAATCACGTGGGCCCCACCCGGAAATCACGTGGGCCCCACCCGGAAATCACGTGGGCCCCACCCGGAAATCACGTGGGCCCCACCCGGAAATCACGTGGGCCCCACCCGGAAATCACGTGGGCCCCACCCGGAAATCACGTGGGCCCCAGCCGGAAATCACGTGGGCCCCACGGGGAAATCACGTGGGCCCCACGGGGAAATCACGTGGGCCCCACGGGGAAATCACGTGGGCCCCACCCGGAAATCACGTGGGCCCCACCTGGAAATCACGTGGGCCCCACGGGGAAATCACGTGGGCCCCACCCGGAAATCACGTGAGCCCCACCCGGAAATCACGTGGGCCCCACCCGGAAATCACGTGGGCCCCACCCGGAAATCACGTGGGCCCCACCCGGAAATCACGTGGGCCCAACGGGGAAATCACGTGGGCCCCACGGGGAAATCACGTGGGCCCCACCCTGAAATCACGTGGGCCCCACCCGGAAATCACGTGGGCCCCACGGGGAAATCACGTGGGCCCCACGGGGAAATCACGTGGGCCCCACCCGGAAATCACGTGGGCCCCACCCGGAAATCACGTGGGCCCCACGGGGAAATCACGTGGGCCCCACGGGGAAATCACGTGGTCCCCACCCGGAAATCACGTGGGCCCCAGCCGGAAATCACGTGGGCCCCACGAGGAAATCACGTGGGCCCCACCCGGAAATCACGTGGGCCCCACCCGGAAATCACGTGGGCCCCACCCGGAAATCACGTGGGCCCCACCCGGAAATCACGTGGGCCACACCCGGAAATCACGTGGGGCCCACCCGGAAATCACGTGGGCCCCACGGGGAAATCACGTGGGCCCCACCCGGAAATCATGTGGGCCCCACCCGGAAATCACGTGGGCCCCACCCGGAAAACACGTGGGCCCCACGGGGAAATCATGTGGGCCCCACCCGGAAATCACGTGGGCCCCACCCGGAAATCACGTGGGCCCCACCCGGAAATCACGTGGGCCCCACCCGGAAATCACGTGGGCCCCACCCGGAAATCACGTGGGCCCCACCCGGAAATCACGTGGGCCCCACCCGGTAATCACGTGGGGCCCACCCGGAAATCACGTGGGCCCCACGGGGAAATCACGTGGGCCCCACCCGGAAATCACGTGGGCCCCAGGGGGAAATCACGTGGGCCCAACGGGGAAATCACGTGGGCCCCACGGGGAAATCACGTGGGCCCCACCCTGAAATCACGTGGGCCCCACCCGGAAATCACGTGGGCCCCACGGGGAAATCACGTGGGCCCCACGGGGAAATCACGTGGGCCCCACCCGGAAATCACGTGGGCCCCACCCGGAAATCACGTGGGCCCCACGGGGAAATTACGTGGGCCCCACGGGGAAATCACGTGGTCCCCACCCGGAAATCACGTGGGCCCCAGCCGGAAATCACGTGGGCCCCACGGGGAAATCACGTGGGCCCCACCCGGAAATCACGTGGGCCCCACCCGGAAATCACGTGGGCCCCACCCGGAAATCACGTGGGCCCCACCCGGAAATCACGTGGGCCCCACCCGGAAATCACGTGGGGCCCACCCGGAAATCACGTGGGCCCCACCCGGAAATCACGTGGGCCCCACCCGGAAATCTCGTGGGCCCCACACGGAAATCACGTGGGGCCCACCCGGAAATCACGTGGGCCCCACCCGGAAATCACGTGGGCCCCACCCGGAAATCACGTGGGCCCCACCCGGAAATCACGTGGGCCCCACCCGGAAATCACGTGGGCCCCACCCGGAAATCACGTGGGCCCCACGGGGAAATCACGTGGGCCCCACGGGGAAATCACGTGGGCCCCACGCGGAAATCACGTGGGCCCCACCCGGAAATCACGTGGGCCCCACCCGGAAATCACGTGGGCCCCACCCGGAAATCACGTGGGCCCCACCCGGAAATCACGTGGGCCCCACCCGGAAATCACGTGGGGCCAACCCGGAAATCACGTGGGCCCCACCCGGAAATCACGTGGGCCCCACCCGTAAATCACGTGGGCCCCACCCGGAAATCACGTGGGCCCCACCCGGAAATCACGTGGGCCCCACGGGGAAATCACGTTGGCCCCACGGGGAAATCACGTGGGCCCCACCCGGAAATCACGTGGGCCCCACCCGGAAATCACGTGGGCCCCACCCGGAAATCACGTGGGCCCCACGGGGAAATCACGTGGGCCCCACCCGGAAATCACGTGGGCCCCACCCGGAAATCACGTGGGCCCCACCCGGAAATCACGTGGGCCCCACCCGGAAATCACGTGGGCCCCACCCGGAAATCACGTGGGCCCCACGGGGAAATCACGTGGGCCCCACCCGGAAATCACGTGGGCCCCACCCGGAAATCACGTGGGCCCCACCCGGAAATCACGTGGGCCCCACCCGGAAATCACGTGGGCCCCACCCGGAAATCAAGTGGGGCCCACCCGGAAATCACGTGGGCCCCACCCGGAAATCCCGTGGGACCCACCCGGAAATCACGTGGGCCCCACCCGGAAATCACGTGGGCCCCACCCGGAAATCACGTGGGCCCCACCCGGAAATCACGTGGGCCACAGCCGGAAATCACGTGGGCCCCACCCGGAAATCACGTGGGCCCCACCCGGAAATCACGTGGGCCCCACCCGGAAATCACGTGGGCCCCACCCGGAAATCACGTGGGCCCCACGGGGAAATCACGTGGGCCTCACGGGGAAATCACGTGGGCCCCACCCGGAAATCACGTGGGCCCCACGGGGAAATCCCATGGGCCCCACCCGGAAATCACGTGGGCCCCACGGGGAAATCACGTGGGCCCCACCCGGAAATCACGTGGGCCCCACGGGGAAATCACGTGGGCCCCACCCGGAAATCACGTGGGCCCCACGGGGAAATCACGTGGGCCCCACCCGGAAATCACGTGGGCCCCACCCGGAAATCACGTGGGCCCCACCCGGAAATCACGTGGGCCCCACCCGGAAATCACGTGGGCCCCACGGGGAAATCACGTGGGCCCCACCCGGAAATCACGTGGGCCCCACCCGGAAATCACGTGGGCCCCACCCGGAAATCACGTGGGCCCCACCCGGAAATCACGTGGGCCCCACCCGGAAATCACGTGGGCCCCACCCGAAAATCACGTGGGCCCCACCCGGAAATCACGTGGGCCCCACCCGGAAATCACGTGGGCCCCACCCGGAAATCACGTGGAACCCACCCGGAAATCACGTGGGCCCCACCCGGAAATCACGTGGGCCCCACCCGGAAATCACGTGGGCCCCACCCGGAAATCACGTGGGCCCCACGGGGAAATCACGTGGGCCCCACCCGGAAATCACGTGGGCCCCACCCGGAAATCACGTGGGACCCACCCGGAAATCACGTGGGCCCCACCCGGAAATCACGTGGGCCACACCCGGAAATCACGTGGGGCCCACCCGGAAATCACGTGGGCCCCACCCGGAAATCACGTGGGCCCCACCCGGAAATCACGTGGGCCCCACCCGGAAATCACGTGGGCCCCACCCGGAAAACACGTGGGCCCCACGGGGAAATCATGTGGGCCCCACCCGGAAATCACGTGGGCCCCACCCGGAAATCACGTGGGCCCCACCCGGAAATCACGTGGGCCCCACCCGGAAATCACGTGGGCCCCACCCGGAAATCATGTGGGCCCCACCCGGAAATCACGTGGGCCCCACCCGGTAATCACGTGGGGCCCACCCGGAAATCACGTGGGCCCCACGGGGAAATCACGTAGGCCCCACCCGGAAATCACGTGGGCCCCACCCGGAAATCACGTGGGCCCCACGGGGAAATTACGTGGGCCCCACGGGGAAATCACGTGGTCCCCACCCGGAAATCACGTGGGCCCCAGCCGGAAATCACGTGGGCCCCACGGGGAAATCACGTGGGCCCCACCCGGAAATCACGTTGGCCCCACCCGGAAATCACGTGGGCCCCACCCGGAAATCACGTGGGCCCCACCCGGAAATCACGTGGGCCCCACCCGGAAATCACGTGGGGCCCACCCGGAAATCACGTGGGCCCCACCCGGAAATCACGTGGGCCCCACCCGGAAATCACGTGGGCCCCACACGGAAATTACGTGGGGCCCACCCGGAAATCACGTGGGCCCCACCCGGAAATCACGTGGGCCCCACCCGGAAATCACGTGGGCCCCACCCGGAAATCACGTGGGCCCCACCCGGAAATCACGTGGGCCCCACCCGGAAATCACGTGGGCCCCACGGGGAAATCACGTGGGCCCCACGGGGAAATCACGTGGGCCCCACCCGGAAATCACGTGGGCCCCACCCGGAAATCACGTGGGCCCCACCCGGAAATCACGTGGGCCCCACCCGGAAATCACGTGGGCCCCACCCGGAAATCACGTGGGCCCCACCCGGAAATCACGTGGGCCCCACCCGGAAATCACGTGGGCCCCACCCGGAAATCACGTGGGCCCCACCCGGAAATCACGTGGGCCCCAGCCGGAAATCACGTGGGCCCCACGGGGAAATCACGTGGGCCCCACGGGGAAATCACGTGGGCCCCACCCGGAAATCACGTGGGCCCCACCCGGAAATCACGTGGGCCCCACCCGGAAATCACGTGGGCCCCACCCGGAAATCACGTGGGCCCCACCCGGAAATCACGTGGGCCCCACCCGGAAATCACGTGGGGCCCACCCGGAAATCACGTGGGCCCCACCCGGAAATCACGTGGGCCCCACCCGGAAATCACGTGGGCCCCACCCGGAAATCACGTGGGCCCCACCCGGAAATCACGTGGGCCCCACCCGGAAATCACGTGGGCCCCACCCGGAAATCACGTGGGCCCCACGGGGAAATCACGTGGGCCCCACGGGGAAATCACGTGGGCCCCACCCGGAAATCACGTGGGCCCCACCCGGAAATCACGTGGGCCCCACCCGGAAATCACGTGGGCCCCACCCGGAAATCACGTGGGCCCCACCCGGAAATCACGTGGGCCCCACCCGGAAATCACGTGGGCCCCACCCGGAAATCACGTGGGCCCCACACGGAAATCACGTGGGGCCCAACCGGAAATCACGTGGGCCCCACCCGGAAATCACGTGGGCCCCACCCGGAAATCACGTGGGCCCCACCCGGAAATCACGTGGGCCCCATGGGGAAATCACGTGGGCCCCATGGGGAAATCACGTGGGCCCCACCCGGAAATCACGTGGGGCCCACCCGGAAATCACGTGGGCCCCACCCGGAAATCACGTGGGCCCCACCCGGAAATCACGTGGGCCACACCCGGAAATCACGTGGGCCCCACCCGGAAATCACGTGGGCCCCACCCGGAAATCACGTGGGCCACACCCGGAAATCACGTGGGGCCCACCCGGAAATCACGTGGGCCCCACGGGGAAATCACGTGGGCCCCACCCGGAAATCACGTGGGCCCCACCCGGAAATCACGTGGGCCCCACCCGGAAAACACGTGGGCCCCACGGGGAAATCATGTGGGCCCCACCCGGAAATCACGTGGGCCCCACCCGGAAATCACGTGGGCCCCACCCGGAAATCACGTGGGCCCCACCCGGAAATCACGTGGGCCCCACCCGGAAATCACGTGGGCCCCACCCGGAAATCACGTGGGCCCCACCCGGTAATCACGTGGGGCCCACCCGGAAATCACGTGGGCCCCACGGGGAAATCACGTGGGCCCCACCCGGAAATCACGTGGGCCCCACCCGGAAATCACGTGGGCCCCACGGGGAAATCACGTGGGCCCAACGGGGAAATCACGTGGGCCCCACGGGGAAATCACGTGGGCCCCACCCTGAAATCACGTGGGCCCCACCCGGAAATCACGTGGGCCCCACGGGGAAATCACGTGGGCCCCACGGGGAAATCACGTGGGCCCCACCCGGAAATCACGTGGGCCCCACCCGGAAATCACGTGGGCCCCACGGGGAAATTACGTGGGCCCCACGGGGAAATCACGTGGTCCCCACCCGGAAATCACGTGGGCCCCAGCCGGAAATCACGTGGGCCCCACGGGGAAATCACGTGGGCCCCACCCGGAAATCACGTGGGCCCCACCCGGAAATCACGTGGGCCCCACCCGGAAATCACGTGGGCCACACCCGGAAATCACGTGGGGCCCACCCGGAAATCACGTGGGCCCCACCCGGAAATCACGTGGGCCCCACCCGGAAATCACGTGGGCCCCACCCGGAAATCACGTGGGCCCCACCCGGAAAACACGTGGGCCCCACGGGGAAATCATGTGGGCCCCACCCGGAAATCACGTGGGCCCCACCCGGAAATCACGTGGGCCCCACCCGGAAATCACGTGGGCCCCACCCGGAAATCACGTGGGCCCCACCCGGAAATCATGTGGGCCCCACCCGGAAATCACGTGGGCCCCACCCGGTAATCACGTGGGGCCCACCCGGAAATCACGTGGGCCCCACGGGGAAATCACGTAGGCCCCACCCGGAAATCACGTGGGCCCCACCCGGAAATCACGTGGGCCCCACGGGGAAATTACGTGGGCCCCACGGGGAAATCACGTGGTCCCCACCCGGAAATCACGTGGGCCCCAGCCGGAAATCACGTGGGCCCCACGGGGAAATCACGTGGGCCCCACCCGGAAATCACGTTGGCCCCACCCGGAAATCACGTGGGCCCCACCCGGAAATCACGTGGGCCCCACCCGGAAATCACGTGGGCCCCACCCGGAAATCACGTGGGGCCCACCCGGAAATCACGTGGGCCCCACCCGGAAATCACGTGGGCCCCACCCGGAAATCACGTGGGCCCCACACGGAAATTACGTGGGGCCCACCCGGAAATCACGTGGGCCCCACCCGGAAATCACGTGGGCCCCACCCGGAAATCACGTGGGCCCCACCCGGAAATCACGTGGGCCCCACTCGGAAATCACGTGGGCCCCACCCGGAAATCACGTGGGCCCCACGGGGAAATCACGTGGGCCCCACGGGGAAATCACGTGGGCCCCACCCGGAAATCACGTGGGCCCCACCCGGAAATCACGTGGGCCCCACCCGGAAATCACGTGGGCCCCACCCGGAAATCACGTGGGCCCCACCCGGAAATCACGTGGGCCCCACCCGGAAATCACGTGGGCCCCACCCGGAAATCACGTGGGCCCCACCCGGAAATCACGTGGGCCCCACCCGGAAATCACGTGGGCCCCAGCCGGAAATCACGTGGGCCCCACGGGGAAATCACGTGGGCCCCACGGGGAAATCACGTGGGCCCCACCCGGAAATCACGTGGGCCCCACCCGGAAATCACGTGGGCCCCACCCGGAAATCACGTGGGCCCCACCCGGAAATCACGTGGGCCCCACCCGGAAATCACGTGGGCCCCACCCGGAAATCACGTGGGGCCCACCCGGAAATCACGTGGGCCCCACCCGGAAATCACGTGGGCCCCACCCGGAAATCACGTGGGCCCCACCCGGAAATCACGTGGGCCCCACCCGGAAATCACGTGGGCCCCACCCGGAAATCACGTGGGCCCCACCCGGAAATCACGTGGGCCCCACGGGGAAATCACGTGGGCCCCACCCGGAAATCACGTGGGCCCCACCCGGAAATCACGTGGGCCCCACCCGGAAATCACGTGGGCCCCACCCGGAAATCACGTGGGCCCCACCCGGAAATCACGTGGGCCCCACCCGGAAATCACGTGGGCCCCACCCGGAAATCACGTGGGCCCCACACGGAAATCACGTGGGGCCCAACCGGAAATCACGTGGGCCCCACCCGGAAATCACGTGGGCCCCACCCGGAAATCACGTGGGCCCCACCCGGAAATCACGTGGGCCCCATGGGGAAATCACGTGGGCCCCATGGGGAAATCACGTGGGCCCCACCCGGAAATCACGTGGGGCCCACCCGGAAATCACGTGGGCCCCACCCGGAAATCACGTGGGCCCCACCCGGAAATCACGTGGGCCACACCCGGAAATCACGTGGGCCCCACCCGGAAATCACGTGGGCCCCACCCGGAAATCACGTGGGCCACACCCGGAAATCACGTGGGGCCCACCCGGAAATCACGTGGGCCCCACGGGGAAATCACGTGGGCCCCACCCGGAAATCACGTGGGCCCCACCCGGAAATCACGTGGGCCCCACCCGGAAAACACGTGGGCCCCACGGGGAAATCATGTGGGCCCCACCCGGAAATCACGTGGGCCCCACCCGGAAATCACGTGGGCCCCACCCGGAAATCACGTGGGCCCCACCCGGAAATCACGTGGGCCCCACCCGGAAATCACGTGGGCCCCACCCGGAAATCAGGTGGGCCCCACCCGGTAATCACGTGGGGCCCACCCGGAAATCACGTGGGCCCCACGGGGAAATCACGTGGGCCCCACCCGGACATCACGTGGGCCCCAGGGGGAAATCACGTGGGCCCCACGGGGAAATCACGTGGGCCCCACGGGGAAATCACGTGGGCCCCACGGGGAAATCACGTGGGCCCCACCCTGAAATCACGTGGGCCCCACCCGGAAATCACGTGGGCCCCACGGGGAAATCACGTGGGCCCCACGGGGAAATCACGTGGGCCCCACCCGGAAATCACGTGGGCCCCACCCGGAAATCACGTGGGCCCCACGGGGAAATTACGTGGGCCCCACGGGGAAATCACGTGGTCCCCACCCGGAAATCACGTGGGCCCCAGCCGGAAATCACGTGGGCCCCACGGGGAAATCACGTGGGCCCCACCCGGAAATCACGTGGGCCCCACCCGGAAATCACGTGGGCCCCACCCGGAAATCACGTGGGCCCCACCCGGAAATCACGTGGGCCCCACCCGGAAATCACGTGGGGCCCACCCGGAAATCACGTGGGCCCCACCCGGAAATCACGTGGGCCCCACCCGGAAATCACGTGGGCCCCACCCGGAAATCACGTGGGCCCCACGGGGAAATCACGTGGGCCCCACGGGGAAATCACGTGGGCCCCACGGGGAAATCACGTGGGCCCCACCCGGAAATCACGTGGGCCCCACCCGGAAATCACGTGGGCCCCACCCGGAAATCACGTGGGCCCCACCCGGAAATCACGTGGGCCCCACACGGAAATCACGTGGGGCCCACCCGGAAATCACGTGGGCCCCACCCGGAAATCACGTGGGCCCCACCCGGAAATCACGTGGGCCCCACCCGGAAATCACGTGGGCCCCACCCGGAAATCACGTGGGCCCCACCCGGAAATCACGTGGGCCCCACCCGGAAATCACGTGGGCCCCACCCGGAAATCACGTGGGCCCCAGCCGGAAATCACGTGGGCCCCACGGGGAAATCACGTGGGCCCCACGGGGAAATCACGTGGGCCCCACCCGGAAATCACGTGGGCCCCACCCGGAAATCACGTGGGCCCCACCCGGAAATCACGTGGGCCCCACCCGGAAATCACGTGGGCCCCACCCGGAAATCACGTGGGCCCCACCCGGAAATCACGTGGGCCCCACCCGGAAATCACGTGGGCCCCACACGGAAATCACGTGGGGCCCAACCGGAAATCACGTGGGCCCCACCCGGAAATCACGTGGGCCCCACCCGGAAATCACGTGGGCCCCACCCGGAAATCACGTGGGCCCCATGGGGAAATCACGTGGGCCCCATGGGGAAATCACGTGGGCCCCACCCGGAAATCACGTGGGGCCCACCCGGAAATCACGTGGGCCCCACGGGGAAATCACGTGGGCCCCACGGGGAAATCACGTGGGCACCACCCGGAAATCACGTGGGCCCCAGCCGGAAATCACGTGGGCCCCACCCGGAAATCACGTGGGCCCCACCCGGAAATCACGTGGGCCCCACCCGGAAATCACGTGGGCCCCACATGGAAATCACGTGGGGCCCACCCGGAAATCACGTGGGCCCCACCCGGAAATCACGTGGGCCCCACCCGGAAATCACGTGGGCCCCACCGGGAAATCACGTGGGCCCCACCCGGAAATCACGTGGGCCACACCCGGAAATCACGTGGGCCCTACGGGGAAATCACGTGGGCCCCACCGGGAAATCACGTGGGCCCCACCCGGAAATCACGTGGGCCCCACCCGGAAATCACGTGGGCCCCACGGGGAAATCACGTGGGCCCCACGGGGAAATCACGTGGGCCCCACCCGGAAATCACGTGGGCCCCACCCGGAAATCACGTGGGGCCCACCCGGAAATCACGTGGGCCCCACCCGGAAATCACGTGGGCCCCACCCGGAAATCACGTGGGCCCCACCCGGAAATCACGTGGGCCCCACCCGGAAATCACGTGGGCCCCACCCGGAAATCACGTGGGCCCCACCCGGAAATCACGTGGGCCCCACGGGGAAATCACGTGGGCCCCACGGGGAAATCACGTGGGCCCCACCCGGAAATCACGTGGGCCCCACCCGGAAATCACGTGGGCCCCACCCGGAAATCACGTGGGCCCCACCCGGAAATCACGTGGGCCCCACCCGGAAATCACGTGGGCCCCACCCGGAAATCACGTGGGCCCCACCCGGAAATCACGTGGGCCCCACACGGAAATCACGTGGGGCCCAACCGGAAATCACGTGGGCCCCACCCGGAAATCACGTGGGCCCCACCCGGAAATCACGTGGGCCCCACCCGGAAATCACGTGGGCCCCATGGGGAAATCACGTGGGCCCCATGGGGAAATCACGTGGGCCCCACCCGGAAATCACGTGGGGCCCACCCGGAAATCACGTGGGCCCCACCCGGAAATCACGTGGGCCCCACCCGGAAATCACGTGGGCCACACCCGGAAATCACGTGGGCCCCACCCGGAAATCACGTGGGCCCCACCCGGAAATCACGTGGGCCACACCCGGAAATCACGTGGGGCCCACCCGGAAATCACGTGGGCCCCACGGGGAAATCACGTGGGCCCCACCCGGAAATCACGTGGGCCCCACCCGGAAATCACGTGGGCCCCACCCGGAAAACACGTGGGCCCCACGGGGAAATCATGTGGGCCCCACCCGGAAATCACGTGGGCCCCACCCGGAAATCACGTGGGCCCCACCCGGAAATCACGTGGGCCCCACCCGGAAATCACGTGGGCCCCACCCGGAAATCACGTGGGCCCCACCCGGAAATCACGTGGGCCCCACCCGGTAATCACGTGGGGCCCACCCGGAAATCACGTGGGCCCCACGGGGAAATCACGTGGGCCCCACCCGGAAATCACGTGGGCCCCACCCGGAAATCACGTGGGCCCCACGGGGAAATCACGTGGGCCCAACGGGGAAATCACGTGGGCCCCACGGGGAAATCACGTGGGCCCCACCCTGAAATCACGTGGGCCCCACCCGGAAATCACGTGGGCCCCACGGGGAAATCACGTGGGCCCCACGGGGAAATCACGTGGGCCCCACCCGGAAATCACGTGGGCCCCACCCGGAAATCACGTGGGCCCCACGGGGAAATTACGTGGGCCCCACGGGGAAATCACGTGGTCCCCACCCGGAAATCACGTGGGCCCCAGCCGGAAATCACGTGGGCCCCACGGGGAAATCACGTGGGCCCCACCCGGAAATCACGTGGGCCCCACCCGGAAATCACGTGGGCCCCACCCGGAAATCACGTGGGCCCCACCCGGAAATCACGTGGGCCCCACCCGGAAATCACGTGGGGCCCACCCGGAAATCACGTGGGCCCCACCCGGAAATCACGTGGGCCCCACCCGGAAATCACGTGGGCCCCAGCCGGAAATCACGTGGGCCCCACGGGGAAATCACGTGGGCCCCACGGGGAAATCACGTGGGCCCCACGGGGAAATCACGTGGGCCCCACCCGGAAATCACGTGGGCCCCACCCGGAAATCACGTGGGCCCCACCCGGAAATCACGTGGGCCCCACCCGGAAATCACGTGGGCCCCACCCGGAAATCACGTGGGCCCCACACGGAAATCACGTGGGGCCCACCCGGAAATCACGTGGGCCCCACCCGGAAATCACGTGGGCCCCACCCGGAAATCACGTGGGCCCCACCCGGAAATCACGTGGGCCCCACCCGGAAATCACGTGGGCCCCACCCGGAAATCACGTGGGCCCCACCCGGAAATCACGTGGGCCCCACCCGGAAATCACGTGGGCCCCAGCCGGAAATCACGTGGGCCCCACGGGGAAATCACGTGGGCCCCACGGGGAAATCACGTGGGCCCCACCCGGAAATCACGTGGGCCCCACCCGGAAATCACGTGGGCCCCACCCGGAAATCACGTGGGCCCCACCCGGAAATCACGTGGGCCCCACCCGGAAATCACGTGGGCCCCACCCGGAAATCACGTGGGCCCCACCCGGAAATCACGTGGGCCCCACACGGAAATCACGTGGGGCCCAAACGGAAATCACGTGGGCCCCACCCGGAAATCACGTGGGCCCCACCCGGAAATCACGTGGGCCCCACCCGGAAATCACGTGGGCCCCATGGGGAAATCACGTGGGCCCCATGGGGAAATCACGTGGGCCCCACCCGGAAATCACGTGGGGCCCACCCGGAAATCACGTGGGCCCCACGGGGAAATCACGTGGGCCCCACGGGGAAATCACGTGGGCACCACCCGGAAATCACGTGGGCCCCAGCCGGAAATCACGTGGGCCCCACCCGGAAATCACGTGGGCCCCACCCGGAAATCACGTGGGCCCCACCCGGAAATCACGTGGGCCCCACATGGAAATCACGTGGGGCCCACCCGGAAATCACGTGGGCCCCACCCGGAAATCACGTGGGCCCCACCCGGAAATCACGTGGGCCCCACCGGGAAATCACGTGGGCCCCACCCGGAAATCATGTGGGCCCCACCCGGAAATCACGTGGGCCCCACGGGGAAATCACGTGGGCCCCACCGGGAAATCACGTGGGCCCCACCCGGAAATCACGTGGGCCCCACCCGGAAATCACGTGGGCCCCACGGGGAAATCACGTGGGCCCCACGGGGAAATCACGTGGGCCCCACCCGGAAATCACGTGGGCCCCACCCGGAAATCACGTGGGCCCCACCCGGAAATCACGTGGGCCCCACGGGGAAATCACGTGGGCCCCACCCGGAAATCACGTGGGCCCCACCCGGAAATCACGTGGGCCCCACCCGGAAATCACGTGGGCCCCACCCGGAAATCACGTGGGCCCCACCCGGAAATCACGTGGGCCCCACCCGGAAATCACGTGGGCCCCAGCCGGAAATCACGTGGGCCCCACCCGGAAATCACGTGGGCCCCACCCGGAAATCACGTGGGCCCCACCCGGAAATCACGTGGGCCCCACCCGGAAATCACGTGGGCCCCACCGGGAAATCACGTGGGACCCACCCGGAAATCACGTGGGCCCCACCCGGAAATCACGTGGGCCCCACCCGGAAATCACGTGGGCCCCACCCGGAAATCACGTGGGCCCCAGCCGGAAATCACGTGGGCCCCACCCGGAAATCACGTGGACCCCACCCGGAAATCACGTGGGCCACAGCCGGAAATCACGTGGGCCCCAACCGGACATCACGTGGGCCCCACCCGGAAATCACGTGGGCCCCACCCGGAAATCACGTGGGCCCCACCCGGAAATCACGTGGGCCCCACGGGGAAATCACGTGGGCCTCACGGGGAAATCACGTGGGCCCCACCCGGAAATCACGTGGGCCCCACGGGGAAATCACGTGGGCCCCACCCGGAAATCACGTGGACCCCACCCGGAAATCACGTGGGGCCCACCCGGAAATCACGTGGGCCCCACTCGGAAATCACGTGGGCCCCACCCGGAAATCACGTGGGCCCCACCCGGAAATCACGTGGGCCCCACCGGGAAATCACGTGGGCCCCACCCGGAAATCACGTGGACCCCACCCGGAAATCACGTGGGCCCCACCCGGAAATCACGTGGGCCCCACCCGGAAATCACGTGGGCCCCACCCGGAAATCACGTGGGCCCCACCCGGAAATCACGTGGGCCCCACCCGGAAATCACGTGGGCCCCACCCGGAAATCACGAAGGCCCCACCCGGAAATCACGTGGGCCCCACCGGGAAATCACGTGGGCCACACCTGGAAATCACGTGGACCCCACCCGGACATCACGTGGGCCCCACCCGGAAATCACGTGGGCCCCACCCGGAAATCACGTGGGCCCCACCCGGAAATCACGTGGGCCCCACGGGGAAATCACGTGGGCCCCACCCGGAAATCACGTGGGCCCCACCCGGAAATCACGTGGGCCCCACCCGGAAATCACGTGGGCCCCACCCGGAAATCACGTGGGCCACACCCGGAAATCACGTGGGGCCCACCCGGAAATCACGTGGGCCCCACGGGGAAATCACGTGGGCCCCACGGGGAAATCACGTGGGCCCCACCCGGAAATCACGTGGGCCCCACCCGGTAATCACGTGGGGCCCACCCGGAAATCACGTGGGCCCCACGGGGAAATCACGTGGGCCCCACCCGGAAATCACGTGGGCCCCACCCGGAAATCACGTGGGCCCCACGGGGAAATCACGTGGGCCCAACGGGGAAATCACGTGGGCCCCACGGGGAAATCACGTGGGCCCCACCCTGAAATCACGTGGGCCCCACCCGGAAATCACGTGGGCCCCACGGGGAAATCACGTGGGCCCCACGGGGAAATCACGTGGGCCCCACCCGGAAATCACGTGGGCCCCACCCGGAAATCACGTGGGCCCCACGGGGAAATCACGTGGGCCCCACGGGGAAATCACGTGGTCCCCACCCGGAAATCACGTGGGCCCCAGCCGGAAATCACGTGGGCCCCACGAGGAAATCACGTGGGCCCCACCCGGAAATCACGTGGGCCCCACCCGGAAATCACGTGGGCCCCACCCGGAAATCACGTGGGCCCCACCCGGAAATCACGTGGGCCCCACCCGGAAATCACGTGGGCCCACCCGGAAATCACGTGGGCCCCACCCGGAAATCACGTGGGCCCCACCCGGAAATCACGTGGGCCCCACACGGAAATCACGTGGGGCCCACCCGGAAATCACGTGGGCCCCACGGGGAAATCACGTGGGCCCCACCCGGAAATCACGTGGGCCCCACCCGGAAATCACGTGGGCCCCACCCGGAAATCACGTGGGCCCCACCCGGAAATCACGTGGGCCCCACGGGGAAATCACGTGGGCCCCACGGGGAAATCACGTGGGCCCCACGCGGAAATCACGTGGGCCCCACCCGGAAATCACGTGGGCCCCACCCGGAAATCACGTGGGCCCCACCCGGAAATCACGTGGGCCCCACCCGGAAATCACGTGGGCCCCACCCGGAAATCACGTGGGCCCCACCCGGAAATCACGTGGGCCCCAGCCGGAAATCACGTGGGCCCCACGGGGAAATCACGTGGGCCCCACGGGGAAATCACGTGGGCCCCACGGGGAAATCACGTGGGCCCCACCCGGAAATCACGTGGGCCCCACCTGGAAATCACGTGGGCCCCACGGGGAAATCACGTGGGCCCCACCCGGAAATCACGTGGGCCCCACCCGGAAATCACGTGGGCCCCACCCGGAAATCACGTGGGCCCCACCCGGAAATCACGTGGGCCCCACCCGGAAATCACGTGGGCCCAACGGGGAAATCACGTGGGCCCCACGGGGAAATCACGTGGGCCCCACCCTGAAATCACGTGGGCCCCACCCGGAAATCACGTGGGCCCCACGGGGAAATCACGTGGGCCCCACGGGGAAATCACGTGGGCCCCACCCGGAAATCACGTGGGCCCCACCCGGAAATCACGTGGGCCCCACGGGGAAATCACGTGGGCCCCACGGGGAAATCACGTGGTCCCCACCCGGAAATCACGTGGGCCCCAGCCGGAAATCACGTGGGCCCCACGAGGAAATCACGTGGGCCCCACCCGGAAATCACGTGGGCCCCACCCGGAAATCACGTGGGCCCCACCCGGAAATCACGTGGGCCCCACCCGGAAATCACGTGGGCCCCACCCGGAAATCACGTGGGCCCACCCGGAAATCACGTGGGCCCCACCCGGAAATCACGTGGGCCCCACCCGGAAATCACGTGGGCCCCACACGGAAATCACGTGGGGCCCACCCGGAAATCACGTGGGCCCCACGGGGAAATCACGTGGGCCCCACCCGGAAATCACGTGGGCCCCACCCGGAAATCACGTGGGCCCCACCCGGAAATCACGTGGGCCCCACCCGGAAATCACGTGGGCCCCACGGGGAAATCACGTGGGCCCCACGGGGAAATCACGTGGGCCCCACGCGGAAATCACGTGGGCCCCACCCGGAAATCACGTGGGCCCCACCCGGAAATCACGTGGGCCCCACCCGGAAATCACGTGGGCCCCACCCGGAAATCACGTGGGCCCCACCCGGAAATCACGTGGGCCCCACCCGGAAATCACGTGGGCCCCAGCCGGAAATCACGTGGGCCCCACGGGGAAATCACGTGGGCCCCACGGGGAAATCACGTGGGCCCCACGGGGAAATCACGTGGGCCCCACCCGGAAATCACGTGGGCCCCACCTGGAAATCACGTGGGCCCCACGGGGAAATCACGTGGGCCCCACCCGGAAATCACGTGGGCCCCACCCGGAAATCACGTGGGGCCCACCCGGAAATCACGTGGGCCCCACCCGGAAATCACGTGGGCCCCACCCGGAAATCACGTGGGCCCCACCCGGAAATCACGTGGGCCCCACCCGGAAATCACGTGGGGCCCACCCGGAAATCACGTGGGCCCCACCCGGAAATCACGTGGGCCCCACCCGGAAATCACGTGGGCCCCACCCGGAAATCACGTGGGCCCCACCCGGAAATCACGTGGGCCCCACCCGGAAATCACGTGGGCCCCACCCGGAAATCACGTGGGCCCCACCCGGAAATCACGTGGGCCCCACACTGAAATCACGTGGGCCCCACCCGGAAATCACGTGGGCCCCACACGGAAATCACGTGGGGCCCAACCGGAAATCACGTGGGCCCCACCCGGAAATCACGTGGGCCCCACCCGGAAATCACGTGGGCCCCACCGGAAATCACGTGGGCCCCATGGGGAAATCACGTGGGCCCCACGGGGAAATCACGTGGGCCCCACCCGGAAATCACGTGGGGCCCACCCGGAAATCACGTGGGCCCCACGGGGAAATCACGTGGGCCCCACCCGGAAATCACGTGGGCCCCACACGGAAATCACGTGGGGCCCACCAGGAAATCACGTGGGCCCCACCCGGAAATCATGTGGGCCCCACCCGGAAATCACGTGGGCCCCACCGGGAAATCACGTGGGCCCCACCCGGAAATCACGTGGGCCCCACCCGGAAATCACGTGGGCCCCACGGGGAAATCACGTGGGCCCCACGGGGAAATCACGTGGGCCCCACCCGGAAATCACGTGGGCCCCACCCGGAAATCACGTGGGCCCCACCCGGAAATCACGTGGGCCCCACGGGGAAATCACGTGGGCCCCACCCGGAAATCACGTGGGCCCCACCCGGAAATCACGTGGGCCCCACCCGGAAATCACGTGGGCCCCACCCGGAAATCACGTGGGCCCCAGCCGGAAATCACGTGGGCCCCACCCGGAAATCACGTGGGCCCCACCCCGAAATCACGTGGGCCCCACCCGGAAATCACGTGGGCCCCACCCGGAAATCACGTGGGGCCCACCCGGAAATCACGTGGGCCCCACCCGGAAATCACGTGGGCCCCACCCGGAAATCACGTGGGCCCCACCCGGAAAACACGTGGGCCACATCCGGAAATCACGTGGGCCCCACCCGGAAATCACGTGGGCCCCACCCGGAAATCACGTGGGCCCCACCCGGAAATCACGTGGGCCCCACCCGGAAATCACGTGGGCCCCACGGGGAAATCACGTGGGCCCCACCTGGAAATCACGTGGACCCCACCCGGAAATCACGTGGGCCCCAGCCGGAAATCACGTGGGCCCCATGGGGAAATCACGTGGGCCCCACGGGGAAATCACGTGGGCCCCACCCGGAAATCACGTGGGCCCCACCCGGAAATCACGTGGGCCCCACCCGGAAATCACGTGGGCCCCACCCGGAAATCACGTGGGCCCCACCCGGAAATCACGTGGGCCCCACCCGGAAATCACGTGGGCCCCACCCGGAAATCACGTGGGCCCCTCGGGGAAATCACGTGGGCCCCACCCGGAAATCACGTGGGCCCCACCCGGAAATCACGTGGGCCCCACCCGGAAATCACGTGGGCCCCACCCGGAAATCACGTGGGCCCCACCCGGAAATCACGTGGGCCCCACCCGGAAATCACGTGGGCCTCACCCGGAAATCACGTGGGCCCCACCCGGAAATCATGTGGGCCCCACGGGGAAATCACGTGGGCCCCACCCGGAAATCACGTGGGCCCCACCCGGAAATCACGTGGGCCCCACCCGGAAATCACGTGGACCCCACCCGGAAATCACGTGGGCCCCACGGGGAAATCACGTGGGCCCCACCCGGAAATCACGTGGGCCCCACCCGGAAATCACGTGGGCCACAGCCGGAAATCACGTGGGCCCCACCCGGAAATCACGTGGGCCCCACCCGAAAATCACGTGGGCCCCACCCGGAAATCACGTGGGCCCCACCCGGAAATCACGTGGGCCCCACCCGGAAATCACGTGGGCCCATGGGGAATTCACGTGGGCCCCACCCGGAAATCACGTGGGCCCCACCCGGAAATCACGTGGGCCCCACCCGGAAATCACGTGGGCCCCACCCGGAAATCACGTGGGCCCCACGGGGAAATCACGTGGGCCCCACCCGGAAATCACGTGGGCCCCACCCGGAAATCACGTGGGCCCCACGGGGAAATCACGTGGGCCCAACGGGGAAATCACGTGGGCCCCACGGGGAAATCACGTGGGCCCCACCCTGAAATCACGTGGGCCCCACCCGGAAATCACGTGGGCCCCACGGGGAAATCACGTGGGCCCCACGGGGAAATCACGTGGGCCCCACCCGGAAATCACGTGGGCCCCACCCGGAAATCACGTGGGCCCCACGGGGAAATTACGTGGGCCCCACGGGGAAATCACGTGGTCCCCACCCGGAAATCACGTGGGCCCCAGCCGGAAATCACGTGGGCCCCACGGGGAAATCACGTGGGCCCCACCCGGAAATCACGTGGGCCCCAGCCGGAAATCACGTGGGCCCCACCCGGAAATCACGTGGGCCCCACCCGGAAATCACGTGGGCCCCACCCGGAAATCACGTGGGGCCCACCCGGAAATCACGTGGGCCCCACCCGGAAATCACGTGGGCCCCACCCGGAAATCACGTGGGCCCCAGCCGGAAATCACGTGGGCCCCACGGGGAAATCACGTGGGCCCCACGGGGAAATCACGTGGGCCCCACGGGGAAATCACGTGGGCCCCACCCGGAAATCACGTGGGCCCCACCCGGAAATCACGTGGGCCCCACCCGGAAATCACGTGGGCCCCACCCGGAAATCACGTGGGCCCCACCCGGAAATCACGTGGGGCCCACCCGGAAATCACGTGGGCCCCACCCGGAAATCACGTGGGCCCCACCCGGAAATCACGTGGGCCCCACCCGGAAATCACGTGGGCCCCACCCGGAAATCACGTGGGCCCCACCCGGAAATCACGTGGGCCCCACCCGGAAATCACGTGGGCACCACCCGGAAATCACGTGGGCCCCAGCCGGAAATCACGTGGGCCCCACGGGGAAATCACGTGGGCCCCACGGGGAAATCACGTGGGCCCCACCCGGAAATCACGTGGGCCCCACCCGGAAATCACGTGGGCCCCACCCGGAAATCACGTGGGCCCCACCCGGAAATCACGTGGGCCCCACCCGGAAATCACGTGGGCCCCACCCGGAAATCACGTGGGCCCCACCCGGAAATCACGTGGGCCCCACACGGAAATCACGTGGGGCCCAACCGGAAATCACGTGGGCCCCACCCGGAAATCACGTGGGCCCCACCCGGAAATCACGTGGGCCCCACCCGGAAATCACGTGGGCCCCATGGGGAAATCACGTGGGCCCCATGGGGAAATCACGTGGGCCCCACCCGGAAATCACGTGGGGCCCACCCGGAAATCACGTGGGCCCCACGGGGAAATCACGTGGGCCCCACGGGGAAATCACGTGGGCACCACCCGGAAATCACGTGGGCCCCAGCCGGAAATCACGTGGGCCCCACCCGGAAATCACGTGGGCCCCACCCGGAAATCACGTGGGCCCCACCCGGAAATCACGTGGGCCCCACATGGAAATCACGTGGGGCCCACCCGGAAATCACGTGGGCCCCACCCGGAAATCACGTGGGCCCCACCCGGAAATCACGTGGGCCCCACCGGGAAATCACGTGGGCCCCACCCGGAAATCACGTGGGCCCCACCCGGAAATCACGTGGGCCCCACGGGGAAATCACGTGGGCCCCACCGGGAAATCACGTGGGCCCCACCCGGAAATCACGTGGGCCCCACCCGGAAATCACGTGGGCCCCACGGGGAAATCACGTGGGCCCCACGGGGAAATCACGTGGGCCCCACCCGGAAATCACGTGGGCCCCACCCGGAAATCACGTGGGCCCCACCCGGAAATCACGTGGGCCCCACCCGGAAATCACGTGGGCCCCACGGGGAAATCACGTGGGCCCCACCCGGAAATCACGTGGGCCCCACCCGGAAATCACGTGGGCCCCACCCGGAAATCACGTGGGCCTCACCCGGAAATCACGTGGGCCCCACCCGGAAATCACGTGGGCCCCACCCGGAAATCACGTGGGCCCCACCCGGAAATCACGTGGGCCACAGCCGGAAATCACGTGGGCCCCACCCGGAAATCACGTGGGCCCCACCCGGAAATCACGTGGGCCCCACCCGGAAATCACGTGGGCCCCACCCGGAAATCACGTGGGCCCCACGGGGAAATCACGTGGGCCCCACCTGGAAATCACGTGGACCCCACCCGGAAATCACGTGGGCCCCATGGGGAAATCACGTGGGCCCCACGGGGAAATCACGTGGGCCCCACGGGGAAATCACGTGGGCCCCACCCGGAAATCACGTGGGCCCCACCCGGAAATCACGTGGGCCCCACCCGGAAATCACGTGGGCCCCACCCGGAAATCACGTGGGCCCCACGGGGAAATCACGTGGGCCCCACGGGGAAATCACGTGGGCCCCACCCGGAATTCACGTGGGCCCCACCCGGAAATCACGTGGGCCCCACCCGGAAATCACGTGGGCCCCACCCGGAAATCACGTGGGCCCCACCCGGAAATCACGTGGGCCCCTCGGGGAAATCACGTGGGCCCCACCCGGAAATCACGTGGGCCCCACCCGGAAATCACGTGGGCCCCACCCGGAAATCACGTGGGCCCCACCCGGAAATCACGTGGGCCCCACCCGGAAATCACGTGGGCCCCACCCGGAAATCACGTGGGCCCCACCCGGAAATCACGTGGGCCCCACGGGGAAATCACGTGGGCCCCACCCGGAAATCACGTGGGCCCCACCCGGAAATCACGTGGGCCCCACCCGGAAATCACGTGGGCCCCACCCGGAAATCACGTGGGCCCCACGGGGAAATCACGTGGGCCCCACCCGGAAATCACGTGGACCCCACCCGGAAATCACGTGGGCCACAGCCGGAAATCACGTGGGCCCCAACCGGAAATCACGTGGGCCCCACCCGGAAATCACGTGGGCCCCACCCGGAAATCACGTGGGCCCCACCCGGAAATCACGTGGGCCCCACGGGGAAATCACGTGGGCCTCACGGGGAAATCACGTGGGCCCCACCCGGAAATCACGTGGGCCCCACGGGGAAATCACGTGGGCCCCACCCGGAAATCACGTGGGCCCCACCCGGAAATCACGTGGGCCCCACCCGGAAATCACGTGGGCCCCACTCGGAAATCACGTGGGCCCCACCCGGAAATCACGTGGGCCCCACCCGGAAATCACGTGGGCCCCACCGGGAAATCACGTGGGCCCCACCCGGAAATCACGTGGACCCCACCCGGAAATCACGTGGGCCCCACCCGGAAATCACGTGGGCCCCACCCGGAAATCACGTGGGCCCCACCCGGAAATCACGTGGGCCCCACCCGGAAATCACGTGGGCCCCACCCGGAAATCACGAAGGCCCCACCCGGAAATCACGAAGGCCCCACCCGGAAATCACGTGGGCCCCACCGGGAAATCACGTGGGCCACACCCGGAAATCACGTGGACCCCACCCGGAAATCACCTGGGCCCCACCCGGAAATCACGTGGGCCCCACCCGGAAATCACGTGGGCCCCACCCGGAAATCACGTGGGCCCCACCCGGAAATCACGTGGGCCCCACCCGGAAATCACGTGGGCCCCACCCGGAAATCACGTGGGCCCCACCCGGAAATCACGTGGGCCCCACCCGGAAATCACGTGGGCCACACCCGGAAATCACGTGGGGCCCACCCGGAAATCACGTGGGCCCCACGGGGAAATCACGTGGGCCCCACCCGGAAATCACGTGGGCCCCACCCGGAAATCACGTGGGCCCCACCCGGTAATCACGTGGGGCCCACCCGGAAATCACGTGGGCCCCACGGGGAAATCACGTGGGCCCCACCCGGAAATCACGTGGGCCCCACCCGGAAATCACGTGGGCCCCACGGGGAAATCACGTGGGCCCAACGGGGAAATCACGTGGGCCCCACGGGGAAATCACGTGGGCCCCACCCTGAAATCACGTGGGCCCCACCCGGAAATCACGTGGGCCCCACTGGGAAATCACGTGGGCCCCACGGGGAAATCACGTGGGCCCCACCCGGAAATCACGTGGGCCCCACCCGGAAATCACGTGGGCCCCACGGGGAAATCACGTGGGCCCCACGGGGAAATCACGTGGTCCCCACCCGGAAATCACGTGGGCCCCAGCCGGAAATCACGTGGGCCCCACGAGGAAATCACGTGGGCCCCACCCGGAAATCACGTGGGCCCCACCCGGAAATCACGTGGGCCCCACCCGGAAATCACGTGGGCCCCACCCGGAAATCACGTGGGCCCCACCCGGAAATCACGTGGGCCCACCCGGAAATCACGTGGGCCCCACCCGGAAATCACGTGGGCCCCACCCGGAAATCACGTGGGCCCCACACGGAAATCACGTGGGGCCCACCCGGAAATCACGTGGGCCCCACGGGGAAATCACGTGGGCCCCACCCGGAAATCACGTGGGCCCCACCCGGAAATCACGTGGGCCCCACCCGGAAATCACGTGGGCCCCACCCGGAAATCACGTGGGCCCCACGGGGAAATCACGTGGGCCCCACGGGGAAATCACGTGGGCCCCACGCGGAAATCACGTGGGCCCCACCCGGAAATCACGTGGGCCCCACCCGGAAATCACGTGGGCCCCACCCGGAAATCACGTGGGCCCCACCCGGAAATCACGTGGGCCCCACCCGGAAATCACGTGGGCCCCACCCGGAAATCACGTGGGCCCCAGCCGGAAATCACGTGGGCCCCACGGGGAAATCACGTGGGCCCCACGGGGAAATCACGTGGGCCCCACGGGGAAATCACGTGGGCCCCACCCGGAAATCACGTGGGCCCCACCTGGAAATCACGTGGGCCCCACGGGGAAATCACGTGGGCCCCACCCGGAAATCACGTGGGCCCCACCCGGAAATCACGTGGGGCCCACCCGGAAATCACGTGGGCCCCACCCGGAAATCACGTGGGCCCCACCCGGAAATCACGTGGGCCCCACCCGGAAATCACGTGGGCCCCACCCGGAAATCACGTGGGGCCCACCCGGAAATCACGTGGGCCCCACCCGGAAATCACGTGGGCCCCACCCGGAAATCACGTGGGCCCCACCCGGAAATCACGTGGGCCCCACCCGGAAATCACGTGGGCCCCACCCGGAAATCACGTGGGCCCCACCCGGAAATCACGTGGGCCCCACCCGGAAATCACGTGGGCCCCACCCGGAAATCACGTGGGCCCCACCCGGAAATCACGTGGGCCCCACACGGAAATCACGTGGGGCCCAACCGGAAATCACGTGGGCCCCACCCGGAAATCACGTGGGCCCCACCCGGAAATCACGTGGGCCCCACCCGGAAATCACGTGGGCCCCATGGGGAAATCACGTGGGCCCCACGGGGAAATCACGTGGGCCCCACCCGGAAATCACGTGGGGCCCACCCGGAAATCACGTGGGCCCCACGGGGAAATCACGTGGGCCCCACCCGGAAATCACGTGGGCCCCACACGGAAATCACGTGGGGCCCACCAGGAAATCACGTGGGCCCCACCCGGAAATCACGTGGGCCCCACCCGGAAATCACGTGGGCCCCACCGGGAAATCACGTGGGCCCCACCCGGAAATCACGTGGGCCCCACCCGGAAATCACGTGGGCCCCACGGGGAAATCACGTGGGCCCCACGGGGAAATCACGTGGGCCCCACCCGGAAATCACGTGGGCCCCACCCGGAAATCACGTGGGCCCCACGGGGAAATCACGTGGGCCCCACCCGGAAATCACGTGGGCCCCACCCGGAAATCACGTGGGCCCCACGGGGAAATCACGTGGGCCCCACCCGGAAATCACGTGGGCCCCACCCGGAAATCACGTGGGCCCCACCCGGAAATCACGTGGGCCCCACCCGGAAATCACGTGGGCCCCAGCCGGAAATCACGTGGGCCCCACCCGGAAATCACGTGGGCCCCACCCCGAAATCACGTGGGCCCCACCCGGAAATCACGTGGGCCCCACCCGGAAATCACGTGGGGCCCACCCGGAAATCACGTGGGCCCCACCCGGAAATCACGTGGGCCCCACCCGGAAATCACGTGGGCCCCACCCGGAAAACACGTGGGCCACATCCGGAAATCACGTGGGCCCCACCCGGAAATCACGTGGGCCCCACCCGGAAATCACGTGGGCCCCACCCGGAAATCACGTGGGCCCCACCCGGAAATCACGTGGGCCCCACGGGGAAATCACGTGGGCCCCACCTGGAAATCACGTGGACCCCACCCGGAAATCACGTGGGCCCCAGCCGGAAATCACGTGGGCCCCATGGGGAAATCACGTGGGCCCCACGGGGAAATCACGTGGGCCCCACCCGGAAATCACGTGGGCCCCACCCGGAAATCACGTGGGCCCCACCCGGAAATCACGTGGGCCCCACCCGGAAATCACGTGGGCCCCACCCGGAAATCACGTGGGCCCCACCCGGAAATCACGTGGGCCCCACCCGGAAATCACGTGGGCCCCTCGGGGAAATCACGTGGGCCCCACCCGGAAATCACGTGGGCCCCACCCGGAAATCACGTGGGCCCCACCCGGAAATCACGTGGGCCCCACCCGGAAATCACGTGGGCCCCACCCGGAAATCACGTGGGCCCCACCCGGAAATCACGTGGGCCCCACCCGGAAATCACGTGGGCCCCACCCGGAAATCACGTGGGCCCCACGGGGAAATCACGTGGGCCCCACCCGGAAATCACGTGGGCCCCACCCGGAAATGACGTGGGCCCCACCCGGAAATCACGTGGGCCCCACCCGGAAATCACGTGGGCCCCACGGGGAAATCACGTGGGCCCCACCCGGAAATCACGTGGGCCCCACCCGGAAATCACGTGGGCCACAGCCGGAAATCACGTGGGCCCCACCCGGAAATCACGTGGGCCCCACCCGAAAATCACGTGGGCCCCACCCGGAAATCACGTGGGCCCCACCCGGAAATCACGTGGGCCCCACCCGGAAATCACGTGGGCCCCACCCGGAAATCACGTGGGCCCCACCCGGAAATCACGTGGGCCCCACGGGGAAATCACGTGGGCCCCACCCGGAAATCACGTGGACCCCACCCGGAAATCACGTGGGCCACAGCCGGAAATCACGTGGGCCCCAACCGGAAATCACGTGGGCCCCACCCGGAAATCACGTGGGCCCCACCCGGAAATCACGTGGGCCCCACGGGGAAATCACGTGGGCCTCACGGGGAAATCACGTGGGCCCCACCCGGAAATCACGTGGGCCCCACGGGGAAATCACGTGGGCCCCACCCGGAAATCACGTGGGCCCCAGCCGGAAATCACGTGCGCCCCACCCGGAAATCACGTGGGCCCCACCCCGAAATCACGTGGGCCCCACCGGGAAATCACGTTGGCCCCACCCGGAAATCACGTGGGGCCCACCCGGAAATCACGTGGGCCCCACCCGGAAATCACGTGGGCCCCACCCGGAAATCACGTGGGCCCCACCCGGAAAACACGTGGGCCACATCCGGAAATCACGTGGGCCCCACCCGGAAATCACGTGGGCCCCACCCGGAAATCACGTGGGCCCCTCGGGGAAATCACGTGGGCCCCACCCGGAAATCACGTGGGCCCCACCCGGAAATCACGTGGGCCCCACCCGGAAATCACGTGGGCCCCACCCGGAAATCACGTGGGCCCCACCCGGAAATCACGTGGGCCCCACCCGGAAATCACGTGGGCCCCACCCGGAAATCACGTGGGCCCCACCCGGAAATCACGTGGGCCCCAGGGGGAAATCACGTGGGCCCAACGGGGAAATCACGTGGGCCCCACGGGGAAATCACGTGGGCCCCACCCTGAAATCACGTGGGCCCCACCCGGAAATCACGTGGGCCCCACGGGGAAATCACGTGGGCCCCACGGGGAAATCACGTGGGCCCCACCCGGAAATCACGTGGGCCCCACCCGGAAATCACGTGGGCCCCACGGGGAAATTACGTGGGCCCCACGGGGAAATCACGTGGTCCCCACCCGGAAATCACGTGGGCCCCAGCCGGAAATCACGTGGGCCCCACGGGGAAATCACGTGGGCCCCACCCGGAAATCACGTGGGCCCCACCCGGAAATCACGTGGGCCCCACCCGGAAATCACGTGGGCCCCACCCGGAAATCACGTGGGCCCCACCCGGAAATCACGTGGGGCCCACCCGGAAATCACGTGGGCCCCACCCGGAAATCACGTGGGCCCCACCCGGAAATCACGTGGGCCCCACACGGAAATCACGTGGGGCCCACCCGGAAATCACGTGGGCCCCACCCGGAAATCACGTGGGCCCCACCCGGAAATCACGTGGGCCCCACCCGGAAATCACGTGGGCCCCACCCGGAAATCACGTGGGCCCCACCCGGAAATCACGTGGGCCCCACGGGGAAATCACGTGGGCCCCACGGGGAAATCACGTGGGCCCCACGCGGAAATCACGTGGGCCCCACCCGGAAATCACGTGGGCCCCACCCGGAAATCACGTGGGCCCCACCCGGAAATCACGTGGGCCCCACCCGGAAATCACGTGGGCCCCACCCGGAAATCACGTGGGGCCAACCCGGAAATCACGTGGGCCCCACCCGGAAATCACGTGGGCCCCACCCGTAAATCACGTGGGCCCCACCCGGAAATCACGTGGGCCCCACCCGGAAATCACGTGGGCCCCACGGGGAAATCACGTTGGCCCCACGGGGAAATCACGTGGGCCCCACCCGGAAATCACGTGGGCCCCACCCGGAAATCACGTGGGCCCCACCCGGAAATCACGTGGGCCCCACGGGGAAATCACGTGGGCCCCACCCGGAAATCACGTGGGCCCCACCCGGAAATCACGTGGGCCCCACCCGGAAATCACGTGGGCCCCACCCGGAAATCACGTGGGCCCCACCCGGAAATCACGTGGGCCCCGCGGGGAAATCACGTGGGCCCCACCCGGAAATCACGTGGGCCCCACCCGGAAATCACGTGGGCCCCACCCGGAAATCACGTGGGCCCCAACCGGAAATCACGTGGGCCCCACCCGGAAATCACGTGGGCCCCACCCGGAAATCACGTGGGCCCCACCCGGAAATCACGTGGGCCCCACGGGGAAATCACGTGGGCCTCACGGGGAAATCACGTGGGCCCCACCCGGAAATCACGTGGGCCCCACGGGGAAATCACGTGGGCCCCACCCGGAAATCACGTGGGCCCCACCCGGAAATCACGTGGGCCCCACCCGGAAATCACGTGGGCCCCACCCGGAAATCACGTGGGCCCCACCCGGAAATCACGTGGGCCCCACCCGGAAATCACGTGGGCCCCACCCGGAAATCACGTGGGCCCCACCCGGAAATCACGTGGGCCCCACCGGGAAATCACGTGGGCCCCACGGGGAAATCACGTGGGCCCCACCCGGAAATCACGTGGGCCCCACCCGGAAATCACGTGGGCCCCACCCGGAAATCACGTGGGCCCCACCCGGAAATCACGTGGGGCCAACCCGGAAATCACGTGGGCCCCACCCGGAAATCACATGGGCCCCACCCGGAAATCACGTGGGCCCCACCCGGAAATCACGTGGGCCCCACCCGGAAATCACGTGGGCCCCACGGGGAAATCACGTTGGCCCCACGGGGAAATCACGTGGGCCCCACCCGGAAATCACGTGGGCCCCACCCGGAAATCACGTGGGCCCCACCCGGAAATCACGTGGGCCCCACGGGGAAATCACGTGGGCCCCACCCGGAAATCACGTGGGCCCCACCCGGAAATCACGTGGGCCCCACCCGGAAATCACGTGGGCCCCACCCGGAAATCACGTGGGCCCCACCCGGAAATCACGTGGGCCCCACCCGGAAATCACGTGGGCCCCACCCGGAAATCACGTGGGCCCCACCCGGAAATCACGTGGGCCCCACCCGGAAATCACGTGGGCCCCACGGGGAAATCACGTGGGCCCCACGGGGAAATCACGTGGGCCCCACCCGGAAATCACGTGGGCCCCACCCGGAAATCACGTGGGCCCCACCCGGAAATCACGTGGGCCCCACCCGGAAATCACGTGGGCCCCACCCGAAAATCACGTGGGCCCCACCCGGAAATCACGTGGGCCCCACCCGGAAATCACGTGGGCCCCACCCGGAAATCACGTGGAACCCACCCGGAAATCACGTGGGCCCCACCCGGAAATCACGTGGGCCCCACCCGGAAATCACGTGGGCCCCACCCGGAAATCACGTGGGCCCCACCCGGAAATCACGTGGGCCCCACCCGGAAATCACGTGGGCCACACCCGGAAATCACGTGGGGCCCACCCGGAAATCACGTGGGCCCCACGGGGAAATCACGTGGGCCCCACCCGGAAATCACGTGGGCCCCACCCGGAAATCACGTGGGCCCCACCCGGAAATCACGTGGGCCCCACCCGGAAAACACGTGGGCCCCACGGGGAAATCATGTGGGCCCCACCCGGAAATCACGTGGGCCCCACCCGGAAATCACGTGGGCCCCACCCGGAAATCACGTGGGCCCCACCCGGAAATCACGTGGGCCCCACCCGGAAATCACGTGGGCCCCACCCGGAAATCACGTGGGCCCCACCCGGTAATCACGTGGGGCCCACCCGGAAATCACGTGGGCCCCACGGGGAAATCACGTGGGCCCCACCCGGAAATCACGTGGGCCCCAGGGGGAAATCACGTGGGCCCAACGGGGAAATCACTTGGGCCCCACGGGGAAATCACGTGGGCCCCACCCTGAAATCACGTGGGCCCCACCCGGAAATCACGTGGGCCCCACGGGGAAATCCCGTGGGCCCCACGGGGAAATCACGTGGGCCCCACCCGGAAATCACGTGGGCCCCACCCGGAAATCACGTGGGCCCCACGGGGAAATTACGTGGGCCCCACCGGGAAATCACGTGGTCCCCACCCGGAAATCACGTGGGCCCCAGCCGGAAATCACGTGGGCCCCACGGGGAAATCACGTGGGCCCCACCCGGAAATCACGTGGGCCCCACCCGGAAATCACGTGGGCCCCACCCGGAAATCACGTGGGCCCCACCCGGAAATCACGTGGGGCCCACCCGGAAATCACGTGGGCCCCACCCGGAAATCACGTGGGCCCCACCCGGAAATCACGTGGGCCCCACACGGAAATCACGTGGGGCCCACCCGGAAATCACGTGGGCCCCACCCGGAAATCACGTGGGCCCCACCCGGAAATCACGTGGGCCCCACCCGGAAATCACGTGGGCCCCACCCGGAAATCACGTGGGCCCCACCCGGAAATCACGTGGGCCCCACGGGGAAATCACGTGGGCCCCACGGGGAAATCACGTGGGCCCCACGCGGAAATCACGTGGGCCCCACCCGGAAATCACGTGGGCCCCACCCGGAAATCACGTGGGCCCCACCCGGAAATCACGTGGGCCCCACCCGGAAATCACGTGGGGCCAACCCGGAAATCACGTGGGCCCCACCCGGAAATCACGTGGGCCCCACCCGGAAATCACGTGGGCCCCACCCGGAAATCACGTGGGCCCCACCCGGAAATCACGTGGGCCCCACCCGGAAATCACGTGGGCCCCACGGGGAAATCACGTGGGCCCCACGGGGAAATCACGTGGGCCCCACCCGGAAATCACGTGGGCCCCACCCGGAAATCACGTGGGCCCCACCCGGAAATCACGTGGGCCCCACCCGGAAATCACGTGGGCCCCACCCGGAAATCACGTGGGCCCCACCCGGAAATCACGTGGGCCCCACCCGGAAATCACGTGGGCCCCACCCGGAAATCACGTGGGCCCCACCCGGAAATCACGTGGGCCCCACCCGGAAATCACGTGGGCCCCACCCGGAAATCACGTGGGCCCCACCCGGAAATCACGTGGGGCCCACCCGGAAATCACGTGGGCCCCACCCGGAAATCACGTGGGCCCCACCCGGAAATCACGTGGGCCCCACCCGGAAATCACGTGGGCCCCACCCGGAAATCACGTGGGCCCCACCCGGAAATCACGTGGGGCCCACCCGGAAATCACGTGGGCCCCACCCGGAAATCACGTGGGCCCCACCCGGAAATCACGTGGGCCCCACCCGGAAATCACGTGGGCCCCACCCGGAAAACACGTGGGCCCCACGGGGAAATCATGTGGGCCCCACCCGGAAATCACGTGGGCCCCACCCGGAAATCACGTGGGCCCCACCCGGAAATCACGTGGGCCCCACCCGGAAATCACGTGGGCCCCACGGGGAAATCACGTGGGCCCCACCCGGAAATCACGTGGGCCCCACGCGGAAATCACGTGGGCCCCACCCGGAAATCACGTGGGCCCCACCCGGAAATCACGTGGGCCCCACCCGGAAATCACGTGGGCCCCACCCGGAAATCACGTGGGCCCCACCCGGAAATCACGGGGGCCCCAACCCGGAAATCACGTGGGCCCCACGCGGAAATCACGTGGGCCCCACCCGTAAATCACGTGGGCCCCACGGGGAAATCACGTGGGCCCCACCCGGAAATCACGTGGGCCCCACGTGGAAATCACGTTGGCCCCACGGGGAAATCACGTGGGCCCCACCCGGAAATCACGTGGGCCCCACCCGGAAATCACGTGGGCCCCACCCGGAAATCACGTGGGCCCCACGGGGAAATCACGTGGGCCCCACCCGGAAATCACGTGGGCCCCACCCGGAAATCACGTGGGCCCCACCCGGAAATCACGTGGGCCCCACCCGGAAATCACGTGGGCCCCACCCGGAAATCACGTGGGCCCCACGGGGAAATCACGTGGGCCCCACCCGGAAATCACGTGGGCCCCACCCGGAAATCACGTGGGCCCCACCCGGAAATCACGTGGGCCCCACCCGGACATCACGTGGGCCCCACCCGGAAATCAAGTGGGGCCCACCCGGAAATCACGTGGGCCCCACCCGGAAATCCCGTGGGACCCACCCGGAAATCACGTGGGCCCCACCCGGAAATCACGTGGGCCCCACCCGGAAATCACGTGGGCCCCACCCGGAAATCACGTGGGCCACAGCCGGAAATCACGTGGGCCCCACCCGGAAATCACGTGGGCCCCACCCGGAAATCACGTGGGCCCCACCCGGAAATCACGTGGGCCCCACCCGGAAATCACGTGGGCCCCACGGGGAAATCACGTGGGCCTCACGGGGAAATCACGTGGGCCCCACCCGGAAATCACGTGGGCCCCACGGGGAAATCCCATGGGCCCCACCCGGAAATCACGTGGGCCCCACGGGGAAATCACGTGGGCCCCACCCGGAAATCACGTGGGCCCCACGGGGAAATCACGTGGGCCCCACCCGGAAATCACGTGGGCCCCACGGGGAAATCACGTGGGCCCCACCCGGAAATCACGTGGGCCCCACCCGGAAATCACGTGGGCCCCACCCGGAAATCACGTGGGCCCCACCCGGAAATCACGTGGGCCCCACGGGGAAATCACGTGGGCCCCACGGGGAAATCACGTGGGCCCCACCCGGAAATCACGTGGGCCCCACCCGGAAATCACGTGGGCCCCACCCGGAAATCACGTGGGCCCCACCCGGAAATCACGTGGGCCCCACCCGGAAATCACGTGGGCCCCACCCGAAAATCACGTGGGCCCCACCCGGAAATCACGTGGGCCCCACCCGGAAATCACGTGGGCCCCACCCGGAAATCACGTGGAACCCACCCGGAAATCACGTGGGCCCCACCCGGAAATCACGTGGGCCCCACGGGGAAATCACGTGGGCCCCACCCGGAAATCACGTGGGCCCCACGGGGAAATCACGTGGGCCCCACCCGGAAATCACGTGGGCCCCACCCGGAAATCACGTGGGCCCCACCCGGAAATCACGTGGGCCCCACCCGGAAATCACGTGGGCCACACCCGGAAATCACGTGGGGCCCACCCGGAAATCACGTGGGCCCCACGGGGAAATCACGTGGGCCCCACCCGGAAATCACGTGGGCCCCACCCGGAAATCACGTGGGCCTCACCCGGAAAACACGTGGGCCCCACGGGGAAATCATGTGGGCCCCACCCGGAAATCACGTGGGCCCCACGCGGAAATCACGTGGGCCCCACCCGGAAATCACGTGGGCCCCACCCGGAAATCACGTGGGCCCCACCCGGAAATCATGTGGGCCCCACCCGGAAATCACGTGGGCCCCACCCGGTAATCACGTGGGGCCCACCCGGAAATCACGTGGGCCCCACGGGGAAATCACGTGGGCCCCACCCGGAAATCACGTGGGCCCCACCCGGAAATTACGTGGGCCCCACGGGGAAATCACGTGGGCCCAACGGGGAAATCACGTGGGCCCCACGGGGAAATCACGTGGGCCCCACCCTGAAATCACGTGGGCCCCACCCGGAAATCACGTGGGCCCCACGGGGAAATCACGTGGGCCCCACGGGGAAATCACGTGGGCCCCACCCGGAAATCACGTGGGCCCCACCCGGAAATCACGTGGGCCCCACGGGGAAATTACGTGGGCCCCACGGGGAAATCACGTGGGCCCCACCCGGAAATCACGTGGGCCCCACCCGGAAATCACGTGGGCCCCACCCGGAAATCACGTGGGCCCCACCCGGAAATCACGTGGGCCCCACCCGGAAATCACGTGGGCCCCACCCGGAAATCACGTGGGCCCCACCCGGAAATCACGTGGGCCCCACGGGGAAATCACGTGGGCCCCACCCGGAAATCACGTGGGCCCCACCCGGAAATCACGTGGGCCCCACCCGGAAATCACGTGGGCCCCACCCGGAAATCACGTGGGCCCCACGGGGAAATCACGTGGGCCCCACCCGGAAATCACGTGGACCCCACCCGGAAATCACGTGGGCCACAGCCGGAAATCACGTGGGCCCCAACCGGAAATCACGTGGGCCCCACCCGGAAATCACGTGGGCCCCACCCGGAAATCACGTGGGCCCCACCCGGAAATCACGTGGGCCCCACGGGGAAATCACGTGGGCCTCACGGGGAAATCACGTGGGCCCCACCCGGAAATCACGTGGGCCCCACGGGGAAATCACGTGGGCCCCACCCGGAAATCACGTGGGCCCCACCCGGAAATCACGTGGGCCCCACCCGGAAATCACGTGGGCCCCACCCGGAAATCACGTGGGCCCCACCCGGAAATCACGTGGGCCCCACGGGGAAATCACGTGGGCCCCACCCGGAAATCACGTGGGCCCCACCCGGAAATCACGTGGGCCCCACCCGGAAATCACGTGGGCCCCACGGGGAAATCACGTGGGCCCCACGGGGAAATCACGTGGGCCCCACGGGGAAATCACGTGGGCCCCACCCGGAAATCACGTGGGCCCCACCCGAAAATCACGTGGGCCCCACCCGGAAATCACGTGGGCCCCACCCGGAAATCACGTGGGCCCCACCCGGAAATCACGTGGGCCCCACCCGGAAATCACGTGGGCCCCACCCGGAAATCACGTGGGCCCCACCCGGAAATCACGTGGAACCCACCCGGAAATCACGTGGGCCCCACCCGGAAATCACGTGGGCCCCACCCGGAAATCACGTGGGCCCCACCCGGAAATCACGTGGGCCCCACCCGGAAATCACGTGGGCCCCACCCGGAAATCACGTGGGCCCCACCCGGAAATCACGTGGGCCCCACCCGGAAATCACGTGGGCCCCACCCGGAAATCACGTGGGCCACACCCGGAAATCACGTGGGGCCCACCCGGAAATCACGTGGGCCCCACGGGGAAATCACGTGGGCCCCACCCGGAAATCACGTGGGCCCCACCCGGAAATCACGTGGGCCCCACCCGGAAAACACGTGGGCCCCACGGGGAAATCATGTGGGCCCCACCCGGAAATCACGTGGGCCCCACCCGGAAATCACGTGGGCCCCACCCGGAAATCACGTGGGCCCCACCCGGAAATCACGTGGGCCCCACCCGGAAATCACGTGGGCCCCACCCGGAAATCACGTGGGCCCCACCCGGAAATCACGTGGGCCCCACCCGGAAATCACGTGGGCCCCACCCGGAAATCACGTGGGCCCCACGGGGAAATCACGTGGGCCCCACCCGGAAATCACGTGGGCCCCACCCGGAAATCACGTGGGCCCCACCCGGAAATCACGTGGGCCCCACCCGGAAATCACGTGGGCCCCACCCGGAAATCACGTGGGCCCCACGGGGAAATCACGTGGGCCCCACGGGGAAATCACGTGGGCCCCACCCGGAAATCACGTGGGCCCCACCCGGAAATCACGTGGGCCCCACCCGGAAATCACGTGGGCCCCACCCGGAAATCACGTGGGCCCCACCCGGAAATCACGTGGGCCCCACCCGGAAATCACGTGGGCCCCACCCGGAAATCACGTGGAACCCACCCGGAAATCACGTGGGCCCCACCCGGAAATCACGTGGGCCCCACCCGGAAATCACGTTGGCCGCACCCGGAAATCACGTGGGCCCCACGGGGAAATCACGTGGGCCCCACCCGGAAATCACGTGGGCCCCACCCGGAAATCACGTGGGCCCCACCCGGAAATCACGTGGGCCCCACCCGGAAATCACGTGGGCCACACCCGGAAATCACGTGGGGCCCACCCGGAAATCACGTGGGCCCCACGGGGAAATCACGTGGGCCCCACCCGGAAATCACGTGGGCCCCACCCGGAAATCACGTGGGCCCCACCCGGAAATCACGAGGGCCCCACCCGGAAATCACGAGGGCCCCACCCGGAAATCACGTGGGCCCGACCCGGAAATCACGTGGGCCCCACCCGGTAATCACGTGGGGCCCACCCGGAAATCACGTGGGCCCCACGGGGAAATCACGTGGGCCCCACCCGGAAATCACGTGGGCCCCAGGGGGAAATCACGTGGGCCCAACGGGGAAATCACGTGGGCCCCACGGGGAAATCACGTGGGCCCCACCCTGAAATCACGTGGGCCCCACCCGGAAATCACTTGGGCCCCACGGGGAAATCACGTGGGCCCCACGGGGAAATCACGTGGGGCCCACCCGGAAATCACGTGGGCCCCACCCGGAAATCACGTGGGCCCCACCCGGAAATCACGTGGGCCCCACCGGGAAATCACGTGGGCCCCACCCGGAAATCACGTGGGCCCCACCCGGAAATCACGTGGGCCCCACGGGGAAATCACGTGGGCCCCACCGGGAAATCACGTGGGCCCCACCCGGAAATCACGTGGGCCCCACCCGGAAATCACGTGGGCCCCACGGGGAAATCACGTGGGCCCCACGGGGAAATCACGTGGGCCCCACCCGGAAATCACGTGGGCCCCACCCGGAAATCACGTGGGCCCCACCCGGAAATCACGTGGGCCCCACCCGGAAATCACGTGGGCCCCACGGGGAAATCACGTGGGCCCCACCCGGAAATCACGTGGGCCCCACCCGGAAATCACGTGGGCCCCACCCGGAAATCACGTGGGCCCCACCCGGAAATCACGTGGGCCCCACCCGGAAATCACGTGGGCCCCACCCGGAAATCACGTGGGCCCCACCCGGAAATCACGTGGGCCCCACCCGGAAATCACGTGGGCCCCACCCGGAAATCACGTGGGCCCCACCCGGAAATCACGTGGGCCCCACCCGGAAATCACGTGGGCCCCACCCGGAAATCACGTGGGCCCCACCGGGAAATCACGTGGGACCCACCCGGAAATCACGTGGGCCCCACCCGGAAATCACGTGGGCCCCACCCGGAAATCACGTGGGCCCCACCCGGAAATCACGTGGGCCCCAGCCGGAAATCACGTGGGCCCCACCCGGAAATCACGTGGGCCCCACCCGGAAATCACGTGGGCGCCACCCGGAAATCACGTGGGCCCCACCCGGAAATCACGTGGGGCCCACCCGGAAATCACGTGGGCCCCACCCGGAAATCACGTGGGCCCCACCAGGAAATCACGTGGGCCCCACCCGGAAAACACGTGGGCCACATCCGGAAATCACGTGGGCCCCACCCGGAAATCACGTGGGCCCCACCCGGAAATCACGTGGGCCCCACCCGGAAATCACGTGGGCCCCACGGGGAAATCACGTGGGCCCCACGGGGAAATCACGTGGGCCCCACCTGGAAATCACGTGGACCCCACCCGGAAATCACGTGGGCCCCATGGGGAAATCACGTGGGCCCCACGGGGAAATCACGTGGGCCCCACCCGGAAATCACGTGGGCCCCACCCGGAAATCACGTGGGCCCCACCCGGAAATCACGTGGGCCCCACCCGGAAATCACGTGGGCCCCACCCGGAAATCACGTGGGCCCCACGGGGAAATCACGTGGGCCCCACGGGGAAATCACGTGGGCCCCACCCGGAATTCACGTGGGCCCCACCCGGAAATCACGTGGGCCCCACCCGGAAATCACGTGGGCCCCACCCGGAAATCACGTGGGCCCCACCCGGAAATCACGTGGGCCCCTCGGGGAAATCACGTGGGCCCCACCCGGAAATCACGTGGGCCCCACCCGGAAATCACGTGGGCCCCACCCGGAAATCACGTGGGCCCCACCCGGAAATCACGTGGGCCCCACCCGGAAATCACGTGGGCCCCACCCGGAAATCACGTGGGCCCCACGGGGAAATCACGTGGGCCCCACCCGGAAATCACGTGGACCCCACCCGGAAATCACGTGGGCCACAGCCGGAAATCACGTGGGCCCCAACCGGAAATCACGTGGGCCCCACCCGGAAATCACGTGGGCCCCACCCGGAAATCACGTGGGCCCCACCCGGAAATCACGTGGGCCCCACGGGGAAATCACGGGGGCCTCACGGGGAAATCACGTGGGCCCCACCCGGAAATCACGTGGGCCCCACGGGGAAATCACGTGGGCCCCACCCGGAAATCACGTGGGCCCCACCCGGAAATCACGTGGGCCCCACCCGGAAATCACGTGGGCCCCACTCGGAAATCACGTGGGCCCCACCCGGAAATCACGTGGGCCCCACCCGGAAATCACGTGGGCCCCACCGGGAAATCACGTGGGCCCCACCCGGAAATCACGTGGACCCCACCCGGAAATCACGTGGGCCCCACCCGGAAATCACGTGGGCCCCACCCGGAAATCACGTGGGCCCCACCCGGAAATCACGTGGGCCCCACCCGGAAATCACGTGGGCCCCACCCGGAAATCACGTGGGCCCCACCCGGAAATCACGAAGGCCCCACCCGGAAATCACGTGGGCCCCACCGGGAAATCACGTGGGCCACACCTGGAAATCACGTGGACCCCACCCGGACATCACGTGGGCCCCACCCGGAAATCCCGTGGGCCCCACCCGGAAATCACGTGGGCCCCACCCGGAAATCACGTGGGCCCCACGGGGAAATCACGTGGGCCCCACCCGGAAATCACGTGGGCCCCACCCGGAAATCACGTGGGCCCCACCCGGAAATCACGTGGGCCCCACCCGGAAATCACGTGGGCCACACCCGGAAATCACGTGGGGCCCACCCGGAAATCACGTGGGCCCCACGGGGAAATCACGTGGGCCCCACCCGGAAATCACGTGGGCCCCACCCGGAAATCACGTGGGCCCCACCCGGTAATCACGTGGGGCCCACCCGGAAATCACGTGGGCCCCACGGGGAAATCACGTGGGCCCCACCCGGAAATCACGTGGGCCCCACCCGGAAATCACGTGGGCCCCACGGGGAAATCACGTGGGCCCAACGGGGAAATCACGTGGGCCCCACGGGGAAATCACGTGGGCCCCACCCTGAAATCACGTGGGCCCCACCCGGAAATCACGTGGGCCCCACGGGGAAATCACGTGGGCCCCACGGGGAAATCACGTGGGCCCCACCCGGAAATCACGTGGGCCCCACCCGGAAATCACGTGGGCCCCACGGGGAAATCACGTGGGCCCCACGGGGAAATCACGTGGTCCCCACCCGGAAATCACGTGGGCCCCAGCCGGAAATCACGTGGGCCCCACGAGGAAATCACGTGGGCCCCACCCGGAAATCACGTGGGCCCCACCCGGAAATCACGTGGGCCCCACCCGGAAATCACGTGGGCCCCACCCGGAAATCACGTGGGCCCCACCCGGAAATCACGTGGGCCCACCCGGAAATCACGTGGGCCCCACCCGGAAATCACGTGGGCCCCACCCGGAAATCACGTGGGCCCCACACGGAAATCACGTGGGGCCCACCCGGAAATCACGTGGGCCCCACGGGGAAATCACGTGGGCCCCACCCGGAAATCACGTGGGCCCCACCCGGAAATCACGTGGGCCCCACCCGGAAATCACGTGGGCCCCACCCGGAAATCACGTGGGCCCCACGGGGAAATCACGTGGGCCCCACGGGGAAATCACGTGGGCCCCACGCGGAAATCACGTGGGCCCCACCCGGAAATCACGTGGGCCCCACCCGGAAATCACGTGGGCCCCACCCGGAAATCACGTGGGCCCCACCCGGAAATCACGTGGGCCCCACCCGGAAATCACGTGGGCCCCACCCGGAAATCACGTGGGCCCCAGCCGGAAATCACGTGGGCCCCACGGGGAAATCACGTGGGCCCCACGGGGAAATCACGTGGGCCCCACGGGGAAATCACGTGGGCCCCACCCGGAAATCACGTGGGCCCCACCTGGAAATCACGTGGGCCCCACGGGGAAATCACGTGGGCCCCACCCGGAAATCACGTGGGCCCCACCCGGAAATCACGTGGGGCCCACCCGGAAATCACGTGGGCCCCACCCGGAAATCACGTGGGCCCCACCCGGAAATCACGTGGGCCCCACCCGGAAATCACGTGGGCCCCACCCGGAAATCACGTGGGGCCCACCCGGAAATCACGTGGGCCCCACCCGGAAATCACGTGGGCCCCACCCGGAAATCACGTGGGCCCCACCCGGAAATCACGTGGGCCCCACCCGGAAATCACGTGGGCCCCACCCGGAAATCACGTGGGCCCCACCCGGAAATCACGTGGGCCCCACCCGGAAATCACGTGGGCCCCACCCGGAAATCACGTGGGCCCCACCCGGAAATCACGTGGGCCCCACCCGGAAATCACGTGTGCCCCACCCGGAAATCACGTGGGCCCCACACGGAAATCACGTGGGGCCCAACCGGAAATCACGTGGGCCCCACCCGGAAATCACGTGGGCCCCACCCGGAAATCACGTGGGCCCCACCCGGAAATCACGTGGGCCCCATGGGGAAATCACGTGGGCCCCACGGGGAAATCACGTGGGCCCCACCCGGAAATCACGTGGGGCCCACCCGGAAATCACGTGGGCCCCACGGGGAAATCACGTGGGCCCCACCCGGAAATCACGTGGGCCCCACACGGAAATCACGTGGGGCCCACCAGGAAATCACGTGGGCCCCACCCGGAAATCACGTGGGCCCCACCCGGAAATCACGTGGGCCCCACCGGGAAATCACGTGGGCCCCACCCGGAAATCACGTGGGCCCCACCCGGAAATCACGTGGGCCCCACGGGGAAATCACGTGGGCCCCACGGGGAAATCACGTGGGCCCCACCCGGAAATCACGTGGGCCCCACCCGGAAATCACGTGGGCCCCACCCGGAAATCACGTGGGCCCCACCCGGAAATCACGTGGGCCCCACGGGGAAATCACGTGGGCCCCACCCGGAAATCACGTGGGCCCCACGGGGAAATCACGTGGGCCCCACCCGGAAATCACGTGGGCCCCACCCGGAAATCACGTGGGCCCCACCCGGAAATCACGTGGGCCCCACCCGGAAATCACGTGGGCCCCAGCCGGAAATCACGTGGGCCCCACCCGGAAATCACGTGGGCCCCACCCCGAAATCACGTGGGCCCCACCCGGAAATCACGTGGGCCCCACCCGGAAATCACGTGGGGCCCACCCGGAAATCACGTGGGCCCCACCCGGAAATCACGTGGGCCCCACCCGGAAATCACGTGGGCCCCACCCGGAAAACACGTGGGCCACATCCGGAAATCACGTGGGCCCCACCCGGAAATCACGTGGGCCCCACCCGGAAATCACGTGGGCCCCACCCGGAAATCACGTGGGCCCCACCCGGAAATCACGTGGGCCCCACGGGGAAATCACGTGGGCCCCACCTGGAAATCACGTGGACCCCACCCGGAAATCACGTGGGCCCCAGCCGGAAATCACGTGGGCCCCATGGGGAAATCACGTGGGCCCCACGGGGAAATCACGTGGGCCCCACCCGGAAATCACGTGGGCCCCACCCGGAAATCACGTGGGCCCCACCCGGAAATCACGTGGGCCCCACCCGGAAATCACGTGGGCCCCACCCGGAAATCACGTGGGCCCCACCCGGAAATCACGTGGGCCCCACCCGGAAATCACGTGGGCCCCTCGGGGAAATCACGTGGGCCCCACCCGGAAATCACGTGGGCCCCACCCGGAAATCACGTGGGCCCCACCCGGAAATCACGTGGGCCCCACCCGGAAATCACGTGGGCCCCACCCGGAAATCACGTGGGCCCCACCCGGAAATCACGTGGGCCCCACCCGGAAATCACGTGGGCCCCTCGGGGAAATCACGTGGGCCCCACCCGGAAATCACGTGGGCCCCACCCGGAAATCACGTGGGCCCCACCCGGAAATCACGTGGGCCCCACCCGGAAATCACGTGGGCCCCACCCGGAAATCACGTGGGCCCCACGGGGAAATCACGTGGGCCTCACGGGGAAATCACGTGGGCCCCACCCGGAAATCACGTGGGCCCCACGGGGAAATCACGTGGGCCCCACCCGGAAATCACGTGGGCCCCACCCGGAAATCACGTGGGCCCCACCCGGAAATCACGTGGGCCCCACCCGGAAATCACGTGGGCCCCACCCGGAAATCACGTGGGCCCCACCCGGAAATCACGTGGGCCCCACCCGGAAATCACGTGGGCCCCACCGGGAAATCACGTGGGCCCCACGGGGAAATCACGTGGGCCCCACCCGGAAATCACGTGAGCCCCACCCGGAAATCACGTGGGCCCCACCTGGAAATCACGTGGGCCCCACCCGGAAATCACGTGGGCCCCACCCGGAAATCACGTGGGGCCAACCCGGAAATCACGTGGGCCCCACCCGGAAATCACATGGGCCCCACCCGGAAATCACGTGGGCCCCACCCGGAAATCACGTGGGCCCCACCCGGAAATCACGTGGGCCCCACGGGGAAATCACGTTGGCCCCACGGGGAAATCACGTGGGCCCCACGGGGAAATCACGTGGGCCCCACCCTGAAATCACGTGGGCCCCACCCGGAAATCACGTGGGCCCCACGGGGAAATCACGTGGGCCCCACGGGGAAATCACGTGGGCCCCACCCGGAAATCACGTGGGCCCCACCCGGAAATCACGTGGGCCCCACGGGGAAATCACGTGGGCCCCACGGGGAAATCACGTGGTCCCCACCCGGAAATCACGTGGGCCCCAGCCGGAAATCACGTGGGCCCCACGAGGAAATCACGTGGGCCCCACCCGGAAATCACGTGGGCCCCACCCGGAAATCACGTGGGCCCCACCCGGAAATCACGTGGGCCCCACCCGGAAATCACGTGGGCCCCACCCGGAAATCACGTGGGCCCACCCGGAAATCACGTGGGCCCCACCCGGAAATCACGTGGGCCCCACCCGGAAATCACGTGGGCCCCACACGGAAATCACGTGGGGCCCACCCGGAAATCACGTGGGCCCCACGGGGAAATCACGTGGGCCCCACCCGGAAATCACGTGGGCCCCACCCGGAAATCACGTGGGCCCCACCCGGAAATCACGTGGGCCCCACCCGGAAATCACGTGGGCCCCACGGGGAAATCACGTGGGCCCCACGGGGAAATCACGTGGGCCCCACGCGGAAATCACGTGGGCCCCACCCGGAAATCACGTGGGCCCCACCCGGAAATCACGTGGGCCCCACCCGGAAATCACGTGGGCCCCACCCGGAAATCACGTGGGCCCCACCCGGAAATCACGTGGGCCCCACCCGGAAATCACGTGGGCCCCAGCCGGAAATCACGTGGGCCCCACGGGGAAATCACGTGGGCCCCACGGGGAAATCACGTGGGCCCCACGGGGAAATCACGTGGGCCCCACCCGGAAATCACGTGGGCCCCACCTGGAAATCACGTGGGCCCCACGGGGAAATCACGTGGGCCCCACCCGGAAATCACGTGGGCCCCACCCGGAAATCACGTGGGGCCCACCCGGAAATCACGTGGGCCCCACCCAGAAATCACGTGGGCCCCACCCGGAAATCACGTGGGCCCCACCCGGAAATCACGTGGGCCCCACCCGGAAATCACGTGGGGCCCACCCGGAAATCACGTGGGCCCCACCCGGAAATCACGTGGGCCCCACCCGGAAATCACGTGGGCCCCACCCGGAAATCACGTGGGCCCCACCCGGAAATCACGTGGGCCCCACCCGGAAATCACGTGGGCCCCACCCGGAAATCACGTGGGCCCCACCCGGAAATCACGTGGGCCCCACCCGGAAATCACGTGGGCCCCACCCGGAAATCACGTGGGCCCCACCCGGAAATCACGTGTGCCCCACCCGGAAATCACGTGGGCCCCACACGGAAATCACGTGGGGCCCAACCGGAAATCACGTGGGCCCCACCCGGAAATCACGTGGGCCCCACCCGGAAATCACGTGGGCCCCACCCGGAAATCACGTGGGCCCCATGGGGAAATCACGTGGGCCCCACGGGGAAATCACGTGGGCCCCACCCGGAAATCACGTGGGGCCCACCCGGAAATCACGTGGGCCCCACGGGGAAATCACGTGGGCCCCACCCGGAAATCACGTGGGCCCCACACGGAAATCACGTGGGGCCCACCAGGAAATCACGTGGGCCCCACCCGGAAATCACGTGGGCCCCACCCGGAAATCACGTGGGCCCCACCGGGAAATCACGTGGGCCCCACCCGGAAATCACGTGGGCCCCACCCGGAAATCACGTGGGCCCCACGGGGAAATCACGTGGGCCCCACGGGGAAATCACGTGGGCCCCACCCGGAAATCACGTGGGCCCCACCCGGAAATCACGTGGGCCCCACCCGGAAATCACGTGGGCCCCACCCGGAAATCACGTGGGCCCCACGGGGAAATCACGTGGGCCCCACCCGGAAATCACGTGGGCCCCACGGGGAAATCACGTGGGCCCCACCCGGAAATCACGTGGGCCCCACCCGGAAATCACGTGGGCCCCACCCGGAAATCACGTGGGCCCCACCCGGAAATCACGTGGGCCCCAGCCGGAAATCACGTGGGCCCCACCCGGAAATCACGTGGGCCCCACCCCGAAATCACGTGGGCCCCACCCGGAAATCACGTGGGCCCCACCCGGAAATCACGTGGGGCCCACCCGGAAATCACGTGGGCCCCACCCGGAAATCACGTGGGCCCCACCCGGAAATCACGTGGGCCCCACCCGGAAAACACGTGGGCCACATCCGGAAATCACGTGGGCCCCACCCGGAAATCACGTGGGCCCCACCCGGAAATCACGTGGGCCCCACCCGGAAATCACGTGGGCCCCACCCGGAAATCACGTGGGCCCCACGGGGAAATCACGTGGGCCCCACCTGGAAATCACGTGGACCCCACCCGGAAATCACGTGGGCCCCAGCCGGAAATCACGTGGGCCCCATGGGGAAATCACGTGGGCCCCACGGGGAAATCACGTGGGCCCCACCCGGAAATCACGTGGGCCCCACCCGGAAATCACGTGGGCCCCACCCGGAAATCACGTGGGCCCCACCCGGAAATCACGTGGGCCCCACCCGGAAATCACGTGGGCCCCACCCGGAAATCACGTGGGCCCCACCCGGAAATCACGTGGGCCCCTCGGGGAAATCACGTGGGCCCCACCCGGAAATCACGTGGGCCCCACCCGGAAATCACGTGGGCCCCACCCGGAAATCACGTGGGCCCCACCCGGAAATCACGTGGGCCCCACCCGGAAATCACGTGGGCCCCACCCGGAAATCACGTGGGCCCCACCCGGAAATCACGTGGGCCCCTCGGGGAAATCACGTGGGCCCCACCCGGAAATCACGTGGGCCCCACCCGGAAATCACGTGGGCCCCACCCGGAAATCACGTGGGCCCCACCCGGAAATCATGTGGGCCCCACCCGGAAATCACGTGGGCCCCACGGGGAAATCACGTGGGCCTCACGGGGAAATCACGTGGGCCCCACCCGGAAATCACGTGGGCCCCACGGGGAAATCACGTGGGCCCCACCCGGAAATCACGTGGGCCCCACCCGGAAATCACGTGGGCCCCACCCGGAAATCACGTGGGCCCCACCCGGAAATCACGTGGGCCCCACCCGGAAATCACGTGGGCCCCACCCGGAAATCACGTGGGCCCCACCCGGAAATCACGTGGGCCCCACCGGGAAATCACGTGGGCCCCACGGGGAAATCACGTGGGCCCCACCCGGAAATCACGTGGGCCCCACCCGGAAATCACGTGGGCCCCACCTGGAAATCACGTGGGCCCCACCCGGAAATCACGTGGGCCCCACCCGGAAATCACGTGGGGCCAACCCGGAAATCACGTGGGCCCCACCCGGAAATCACATGGGCCCCACCCGGAAATCACGTGGGCCCCACCCGGAAATCACGTGGGCCCCACCCGGAAATCACGTGGGCCCCACGGGGAAATCACGTTGGCCCCACGGGGAAATCACGTGGGCCCCACCCGGAAATCACGTGGGCCCCACCCGGAAATCACGTGGGCCCCACCCGGAAATCACGTGGGCCCCACGGGGAAATCACGTGGGCCCCACCCGGAAATCACGTGGGCCCCACCCGGAAATCACGTGGGCCCCACCCGGAAATCACGTGGGCCCCACCCGGAAATCACGTGGGCCCCACCCGGAAATCACGTGGGCCCCACGGGGAAATCACGTGGGCCCCACCCGGAAATCACGTGGGCCCCACCCGGAAATCACGTGGGCCCCACCCGGAAATCACGTGGGACCCACCCGGAAATCACGTGGGCCCCACCCGGAAATCACGTGGGCCCCACCCGGAAATCACGTGGGCCCCACGGGGAAATCACGTGGGCCCCACCCGGAAATCACGTGGGCCCCACCCGGAAATCACGTGGGCCCCACCCGGAAATCACGTGGGCCCCACCCGGAAATCACGTGGGCCCCACCCGGAAATCACGTGGGCCCCACCCGGAAATCACGTGGGCCCCACCCGGAAATCACGTGGGCCCCACCCGGAAATCACGTGGAACCCACCCGGAAATCACGTGGGCCCCACCCGGAAATCACGTGGGCCCCACCCGGAAATCACGTGGGCCCCACCCGGAAATCACGTGGGCCCCACGGGGAAATCACGTGGGCCCCACCCGGAAATCACGTGGGCCCCACCCGGAAATCACGTGGGCCCCACCCGGAAATCACGTGGGCCCCACCCGGAAATCACGTGGGCCCCACCCGGAAATCACGTGGGGCCCACCCGGAAATCACGTGGGCCCCACGGGGAAATCACGTGGGCCCCACCCGGAAATCACGTGGGCCCCACCCGGAAATCACGTGGGCCCCACCCGGAAAACACGTGGGCCCCACGGGGAAATCATGTGGGCCCCACCCGGAAATCACGTGGGCCCCACCCGGAAATCACGTGGGCCCCACCCGGAAATCACGTGGGCCCCACCCGGAAATCACGTGGGCCCCACCCGGAAATCACGTGGGCCCCACCCGGAAATCACGTGGGCCCCACCCGGTAATCACGTGGGGCCCACCCGGAAATCACGTGGGCCCCACGGGGAAATCACGTGGGCCCCACCCGGAAATCACGTGGGCCCCAGGGGGAAATCACGTGGGCCCAACGGGGAAATCACGTGGGCCCCACGGGGAAATCACGTGGGCCCCACCCTGAAATCACGTGGGCCCCACCCGGAAATCACGTGGGCCCCACGGGGAAATCACGTGGGCCCCACGGGGAAATCACGTGGGCCCCACCCGGAAATCACGTGGGCCCCACCCGGAAATCACGTGGGCCCCACGGGGAAATTACGTGGGCCCCACGGGGAAATCACGTGGTCCCCACCCGGAAATCACGTGGGCCCCAGCCGGAAATCACGTGGGCCCCACGGGGAAATCACGTGGGCCCCACCCGGAAATCACGTGGGCCCCACCCGGAAATCACGTGGGCCCCACCCGGAAATCACGTGGGCCCCACCCGGAAATCACGTGGGCCCCACCCGGAAATCACGTGGGGCCCACCCGGAAATCACGTGGGCCCCACCCGGAAATCACGTGGGCCCCACCCGGAAATCACGTGGGCCCCACACGGAAATCACGTGGGGCCCACCCGGAAATCACGTGGGCCCCACCCGGAAATCACGTGGGCCCCACCCGGAAATCACGTGGGCCCCACCCGGAAATCACGTGGGCCCCACCCGGAAATCACGTGGGCCCCACGGGGAAATCACGTGGGCCCCACGGGGAAATCACGTGGGCCCCACGCGGAAATCACGTGGGCCCCACCCGGAAATCACGTGGGCCCCACCCGGAAATCACGTGGGCCCCACCCGGAAATCACCGTGGGCCACACCCGGAAATCACGTGGGCCCCACCCGGAAATCACGTGGGGCCAACCCGGAAATCACGTGGGCCCCACCCGGAAATCACGTGGGCCCCACCCGTAAATCACGTGGGCCCCACCCGGAAATCACGTGGGCCCCACCCGGAAATCACGTGGGCCCCACGGGGAAATCACGTTGGCCCCACGGGGAAATCACGTGGGCCCCACCCGGAAATCACGTGGGCCCCACCCGGAAATCACGTGGGCCCCACCCGGAAATCACGTGGGCCCCACGGGGAAATCACGTGGGCCCCACCCGGAAATCACGTGGGCCCCACCCGGAAATCACGTGGGCCCCACCCGGAAATCACGTGGGCCCCACCCGGAAATCACGTGGGCCCCACCCGGAAATCACGTGGGCCCCACGGGGAAATCACGTGGGCCCCACCCGGAAATCACGTGGGCCCCACCCGGAAATCACGTGGGCCCCACCCGGAAATCACGTGGGCCCCAACCGGAAATCACGTGGGCCCCACCCGGAAATCACGTGGGCCCCACCCGGAAATCACGTGGGCCCCACCCGGAAATCACGTGGGCCCCACGGGGAAATCACGTGGGCCTCACGGGGAAATCACGTGGGCCCCACCCGGAAATCACGTGGGCCCCACGGGGAAATCACGTGGGCCCCACCCGGAAATCACGTGGGCCCCACCCGGAAATCACGTGGGCCCCACCCGGAAATCACGTGGGCCCCACCCGGAAATCACGTGGGCCCCACCCGGAAATCACGTGGGCCCCACCCGGAAATCACGTGGGCCCCACCCGGAAATCACGTGGGCCCCACCCGGAAATCACGTGGGCCCCACCGGGAAATCACGTGGGCCCCACGGGGAAATCACGTGGGCCCCACCCGGAAATCACGTGGGCCCCACCCGGAAATCACGTGGGCCCCACCCGGAAATCACGTGGGCCCCACCCGGAAATCACGTGGGCCCCACCCGGAAATCACGTGGGGCCAACCCGGAAATCACGTGGGCCCCACCCGGAAATCACATGGGCCCCACCCGGAAATCACGTGGGCCCCACCCGGAAATCACGTGGGCCCCACCCGGAAATCACGTGGGCCCCACGGGGAAATCACGTTGGCCCCACGGGGAAATCACGTGGGCCCCACCCGGAAATCACGTGGGCCCCACCCGGAAATCACGTGGGCCCCACCCGGAAATCACGTGGGCCCCACGGGGAAATCACGTGGGCCCCACCCGGAAATCACGTGGGCCCCACCCGGAAATCACGTGGGCCCCACCCGGAAATCACGTGGGCCCCACCCGGAAATCACGTGGGCCCCACCCGGAAATCACGTGGGCCCCACCCGGAAATCACGTGGGCCCCACCCGGAAATCACGTGGGCCCCACCCGGAAATCACGTGGGCCCCACCCGGAAATCTCGTGGGCCCCACGGGGAAATCACGTGGGCCCCACGGGGAAATCACGTGGGCCCCACCCGGAAATCACGTGGGCCCCACCCGGAAATCACGTGGGCCCCACCCGGAAATCACGTGGGCCCCACCCGAAAATCACGTGGGCCCCACCCGGAAATCACGTGGGCCCCACCCGGAAATCACGTGGGCCCCACCCGGAAATCACGTGGAACCCACCCGGAAATCACGTGGGCCCCACCCGGAAATCACGTGGGCCCCACCCGGAAATCACGTGGGCCCCACCCGGAAATCACGTGGGCCCCACCCGGAAATCACGTGGGCCCCACCCGGAAATCACGTGGGCCCCACCCGGAAATCACGTGGGCCACACCCGGAAATCACGTGGGGCCCACCCGGAAATCACGTGGGCCCCACGGGGAAATCACGTGGGCCCCACCCGGAAATCACGTGGGCCCCACCCGGAAATCACGTGGGCCCCACCCGGAAATCACGTGGGCCCCACCCGGAAAACACGTGGGCCCCACGGGGAAATCATGTGGGCCCCACCCGGAAATCACGTGGGCCCCACCCGGAAATCACGTGGGCCCCACCCGGAAATCACGTGGGCCCCACCCGGAAATCACGTGGGCCCCACCCGGAAATCACGTGGGCCCCACCCGGAAATCACGTGGGCCCCACCCGGTAATCACGTGGGGCCCACCCGGAAATCACGTGGGCCCCACGGGGAAATCACGTGGGCCCCACCCGGAAATCACGTTGGCCCCAGGGGGAAATCACGTGGGCCCAACGGGGAAATCACGTGGGCCCCACGGGGAAATCACGTGGGCCCCACCCTGAAATCACGTGAGCCCCACCCGGAAATCACGTGGGCCCCACGGGGAAATCACGTGGGCCCCACGGGGAAATCACGTGGGCCCCACCCGGAAATCACGTGGGCCCCACCCGGAAATCACGTGGGCCCCACGGGGAAATCACGTGGGCCCCACGGGGAAATCACGTGGTCCCCACCCGGAAATCACGTGGGCCCCAGCCGGAAATCACGTGGGCCCCACGGGGAAATCACGTGGGCCCCACCCGGAAATCACGTGGGCCCCACCCGGAAATCACGTGGGCCCCACCCGGAAATCACGTGGGCCCCACCCGGAAATCACGTGGGCCCCACCCGGAAATCACGTGGGGCCCACCCGGAAATCACGTGGGCCCCACCCGGAAATCACGTGGGCCCCACCCGGAAATCACGTGGGCCCCACACGGAAATCACGTGGGGCCCACCCGGAAATCACGTGGGCCCCACCCGGAAATCACGTGGGCCCCACCCGGAAATCACGTGGGCCCCACCCGGAAATCACGTGGGCCCCACCCGGAAATCACGTGGGCCCCACGGGGAAATCACGTGGGCCCCACGGGGAAATCACGTGGGCCCCACGCGGAAATCACGTGGGCCCCACCCGGAAATCACGTGGGCCCCACCCGGAAATCACGTGGGCCCCACCCGGAAATCACGTGGGCCCCACCCGGAAATCACGTGGGGCCAACCCGGAAATCACGTGGGCCCCACCCGGAAATCACGTGGGCCCCACCCGGAAATCACGTGGGCCCCACCCGGAAATCACGTGGGCCCCACCCGGAAATCACGTGGGCCCCACCCGGAAATCACGTGGGCCCCACGGGGAAATCACGTGGGCCCCACGGGGAAATCACGTGGGCCCCACCCGGAAATCACGTGGGCCCCACCCGGAAATCACGTGGGCCCCACCCGGAAATCACGTGGGCCCCACCCGGAAATCACGTGGGCCCCACCCGGAAATCACGTGGGCCCCACCCGAAAATCACGTGGGCCCCACCCGGAAATCACGTGGGCCCCACCCGGAAATCACGTGGGCCCCACCCGGAAATCACGTGGGCCCCACGGGGAAATCACGTGGGCCCCACCCGGAAATCACGTGGGCCCCACCCGGAAATCACGTGGGCCCCACCCGGAAATCACGTGGGCCCCACCCGGAAATCACGTGGGCCCCACCCGGAAATCACGTGGGCCCCACGGGGAAATCACGTGGGCCCCACCCGGAAATCACGTGGGCCCCACCCGGAAATCACGTGGGCCCCACCCGGAAATCACGTGGGCCCCACCCGGAAATCACGTGGGCCCCACCCGGAAATCACGTGGGGCCCACCCGGAAATCACGTGGGCCCCACCCGGAAATCCCGTGGGACCCACCCGGAAATCACGTGGGCCCCACCCGGAAATCACGTGGGCCACACCCGGAAATCACGTGGGCCCCACCCGGAAATCACGTGGGCCCCACCCGGAAATCACGTGGGCCCCACCCGGACATCATGTGGGCCCCACCCGGAAATCACGTGGGCCCCACCCGGTAATCACGTGGGGCCCACCCGGAAATCACGTGGGCCCCACGGGGAAATCACGTGGGCCCCACCCGGAAATCACGTGGGCCCCACCCGGAAATTACGTGGGCCCCACGGGGAAATCACGTGGGCCCAACGGGGAAATCACGTGGGCCCCACGGGGAAATCACGTGGGCCCCACCCTGAAATCACGTGGGCCCCACCCGGAAATCACGTGGGCCCCACGGGGAAATCACGTGGGCCCCACGGGGAAATCACGTGGGCCCCACCCGGAAATCACGTGGGCCCCACGGGGAAATTACGTGGGCCCCACGGGGAAATCACGTGGGCCCCACCCGGAAATCACGTGGGCCCCACCCGGAAATCACGTGGGCCCCACCCGGAAATCACGTGGGCCCCACCCGGAAATCACGTGGGCCCCACCCGGAAATCACGTGGGCCCCACCCGGAAATCACGTGGGCCCCACCCGGAAATCACGTGGGCCCCACGGGGAAATCACGTGGGCCCCACCCGGAAATCACGTGGGCCCCACCCGGAAATCACGTGGGCCCCACCCGGAAATCACGTGGGCCCCACCCGGAAATCACGTGGGCCCCACGGGGAAATCACGTGGGCCCCACCCGGAAATCACGTGGACCCCACCCGGAAATCACGTGGGCCACAGCCGGAAATCACGTGGGCCCCAACCGGAAATCACGTGGGCCCCACCCGGAAATCACGTGGGCCCCACCCGGAAATCACGTGGGCCCCACCCGGAAATCACGTGGGCCCCACGGGGAAATCACGTGGGCCTCACGGGGAAATCACGTGGGCCCCACCCGGAAATCACGTGGGCCCCACGGGGAAATCACGTGGGCCCCACCCGGAAATCACGTGGGCCCCACCCGGAAATCACGTGGGCCCCACCCGGAAATCACGTGGGCCCCACCCGGAAATCACGTGGGCCCCACCCGGAAATCACGTGGGCCCCACCCGGAAATCACGTGGGCCCCACCCGGAAATCACGTGGGCCCCACCCGGAAATCACGTGGGCCCCACCGGGAAATCACGTGGGCCCCACGGGGAAATCACGTGGGCCCCACCCGGAAATCACGTGGGCCCCACCCGGAAATCACGTGGGCCCCACCCGGAAATCACGTGGGCCCCACCCGGAAATCACGTGGGCCCCACCCGGAAATCACGTGGGGCCAACCCGGAAATCACGTGGGCCCCACCCGGAAATCACATGGGCCCCACCCGGAAATCACGTGGGCCCCACCCGGAAATCACGTGGGCCCCACCCGGAAATCACGTGGGCCCCACGGGGAAATCACGTTGGCCCCACGGGGAAATCACGTGGGCCCCACCCGGAAATCACGTGGGCCCCACCCGGAAATCACGTGGGCCCCACCCGGAAATCACGTGGGCCCCACGGGGAAATCACGTGGGCCCCACGGGGAAATCACGTGGGCCCCACCCGGAAATCACGTGGGCCCCACCCGGAAATCACGTGGGCCCCACCCGGAAATCACGTGGGCCCCACCCGGAAATCACGTTGGCCCCACGGGGAAATCACGTGGGCCCCACCCGGAAATCACGTGGGCCCCACCCGGAAATCACGTGGGCCCCACCCGGAAATCACGTGGGCCCCACCCGGAAATCACGTGGGCCCCACGGGGAAATCACGTGGGCCCCACGGGGAAATCACGTGGGCCCCACCCGGAAATCACGTGGGCCCCACCCGGAAATCACGTGGGCCCCACCCGGAAATCACGTGGGCCCCACCCGGAAATCACGTGGGCCCCACCCGGAAATCACGTGGGCCCCACCCGGAAATCACGTGGGCCCCACCCGGAAATCACGTGGGCCCCACCCGGAAATCACGTGGAACCCACCCGGAAATCACGTGGGCCCCACCCGGAAATCACGTGGGCCCCACCCGGAAATCACGTGGGCCCCACCCGGAAATCACGTGGGCCCCACCCGGAAATCACGTGGGCCCCACCCGGAAATCACGTGGGCCCCACCCGGAAATCACGTGGGCCCCACCCGGAAATCACGTGGGCCCCACCCGGAAATCACGTGGGCCACACCCGGAAATCACGTGGGGCCCACCCGGAAATCACGTGGGCCCCACCCGGAAATCACGTGGGCCCCACCCGGAAATCACGTGGGCCCCACCCGGAAATCACGTGGGCCCCACCCGGAAAACACGTGGGCCCCACGGGGAAATCATGTGGGCCCCACCCGGAAATCACGTGGGCCCCACCCGGAAATCACGTGGGCCCCACCCGGAAATCACGTGGGCCCCACCCGGAAATCACGTGGGCCCCACCCGGAAATCACGTGGGCCCCACCCGGAAATCACGTGGGCCCCACCCGGAAATCACGTGGGCCCCACCCGGAAATCACGTGGGCCCCACCCGGAAATCACGTGGGCCCCACGGGGAAATCACGTGGGCCCCACCCGGAAATCACGTGGGCCCCACCCGGAAATCACGTGGGCCCCACCCGGAAATCACGTGGGCCCCACCCGGAAATCACGTGGGCCCCACGGGGAAATCACGTGGGCCCCACCCGGAAATCACGTGGGCCCCACCCGGAAATCACGTGGGCCCCACCCGGAAATCACGTGGGCCCCACCCGGAAATCACGTGGGCCCCACCCGGAAATCACGTGGGCCCCACCCGGAAATCACGTGGGCCCCACCCGGAAATCACGTGGGCCCCACCCGGAAATCACGTGGAACCCACCCGGAAATCACGTGGGCCCCACCCGGAAATCACGTGGGCCCCACCCGGAAATCACGTGGGCCCCACCCGGAAATCACGTGGGCCTCACGGGGAAATCACGTGGGCCCCACCCGGAAATCACGTGGGCCCCACCCGGAAATCACGTGGGCCCCACCCGGAAATCACGTGGGCCCCACCCGGAAATCACGTGGGCCACACCCGGAAATCACGTGGGGCCCACCCGGAAATCACGTGGGCCCCACGGGGAAATCACGTGGGCCCCACCCGGAAATCACGTGGGCCCCACCCGGAAATCACGTGGGCCCCACCCGGAAAACACGTGGGCCCCACGGGGAAATCATGTGGGCCCCACCCGGAAATCACGTGGGCCCCACCCGGAAATCACGTGGGCCCCAGCCGGAAATCACGTGGGCCCCACCCGGAAATCACGTGGGCCCCACCCGGAAATCACGTGGGCCCCACCCGGAAATCACGTGGGCCCCACCCGGTAATCACGTGGGGCCCACCCGGAAATCACGTGGGCCCCACGGGGAAATCACGTGGGCCCCACCCGGAAATCACGTGGGCCCCAGGGGGAAATCACGTGGGCCCAACGGGGAAATCACGTGGGCCCCACGGGGAAATCACGTGGGCCCCACCCTGAAATCACGTGGGCCCCACCCGGAAATCACGTGGGCCCCACGGGGAAATCACGTGGGCCCCACGGGGAAATCACGTGGGCCCCACCCGGAAATCACGTGGGCCCCACCCGGAAATCACGTGGGCCCCACGGGGAAATTACGTGGGCCCCACGGGGAAATCACGTGGTCCCCACCCGGAAATCACGTGGGCCCCAGCCGGAAATCACGTGGGCCCCACGGGGAAATCACGTGGGCCCCACCCGGAAATCACGTGGGCCCCACCCGGAAATCACGTGGGCCCCACCCGGAAATCACGTGGGGCCCACCCGGAAATCACGTGGGCCCCACCCGGAAATCACGTGGGCCCCACCCGGAAATCACGTGGGCCCCACACGGAAATCACGTGGGGCCCACCCGGAAATCACGTGGGCCCCACCCGGAAATCACGTGGGCCCCACCCGGAAATCACGTGGGCCCCACCCGGAAATCACGTGGGCCCCACCCGGAAATCACGTGGGCCCCACCCGGAAATCACGTGGGCCCCACGGGGAAATCACGTGGGCCCCACGCGGAAATCACGTGGGCCCCACCCGGAAATCACGTGGGCCCCACCCGGAAATCACGTGGGCCCCACCCCGAAATCACGTGGGCCCCACCCGGAAATCACGTGGGCCCCACCCGGAAATCACGTGGGGCCAACCCGGAAATCACGTGGGCCCCACCCGGAAATCACGTGGGCCCCACCCGTAAATCACGTGGGCCCCACCCGGAAATCACGTGGGCCCCACCCGGAAATCACGTGGGCCCCACGGGGAAATCACGTGGGCCCCACGGGGAAATCACGTGGGCCCCACCCGGAAATCACGTGGGCCCCACCCGGAAATCACGTGGGCCCCACCTGGAAATCACGTGGGCCCCACGGGGAAATCACGTGGGCCCCACCCGGAAATCACGTGGGCCCCACCCGGAAATCACGTGGGCCCCACCCGGAAATCACGTGGGCCCCACCCGGAAATCACGTGGGCCCCACCCGGAAATCACGTGGGCCCCACGGGGAAATCACGTGGGCCCCACCCGGAAATCACGTGGGCCCCACCCGGAAATCACGTGGGCCCCACCCGGAAATCACGTGGGCCCCAACCGGAAATCACGTGGGCCCCACCCGGAAATCACGTGGGCCCCACCCGGAAATCACGTGGGCCCCACCCGGAAATCACGTGGGCCCCACGGGGAAATCACGTGGGCCTCACGGGGAAATCACGTGGGCCCCACCCGGAAATCACGTGGGCCCCACGGGGAAATCACGTGGGCCCCACCCGGAAATCACGTGGGCCCCACCCGGAAATCACGTGGGCCCCACCCGGAAATCACGTGGGCCCCACCCGGAAATCACGTGGGCCCCACCCGGAAATCACGTGGGCCCCACCCGGAAATCACGTGGGCCCCACTCGGAAATCACGTGGGCCCCACCCGGAAATCACGTGGGCCCCACCGGGAAATCACGTGGGCCCCACGGGGAAATCACGTGGGCCCCACCCGGAAATCACGAGGGCCCCACCCGGAAATCACGTGGGCCCCACCCGGAAATCACGTGGGCCCCACCCGGAAATCACGTGGGCCCCACCCGGAAATCACGTGGGGCCAACCCGGAAATCACGTGGGCCCCACCCGGAAATCACATGGGCCCCACCCGGAAATCACGTGGGCCCCACCCGGAAATCACGTGGGCCCCACCCGGAAATCACGTGGGCCCCACGGGGAAATCACGTTGGCCCCACGGGGAAATCACGTGGGCCCCACCCGGAAATCACGTGGGCCCCACCCGGAAATCACGTGGGCCCCACCCGGAAATCACGTGGGCCCCACGGGGAAATCACGTGGGCCCCACCCGGAAATCACGTGGGCCCCACCCGGAAATCACGTGGGCCCCACCCGGAAATCACGTGGGCCCCACCCGGAAATCACGTGGGCCCCACCCGGAAATCACGTGGGCCCCACCCGGAAATCACGTGGGCCCCACCCGGAAATCACGTGGAACCCACCCGGAAATCACGTGGGCCACACCCGGAAATCACGTGGGCCCCACCCGGAAATCACGTGGGCCCCACGGGGAAATCACGTGGGCCCCACCCGGAAATCACGTGGGCCCCACCCGGAAATCACGTGGGCCCCACCCGGAAAACACGTGGGCCCCACGGGGAAATCATGTGGGCCCCACCCGGAAATCACGTGGGCCCCACCCGGAAATCCCGTTGGCCCCACCCGGAAATCACGTGGGCCCCACCCGGAAATCACGTGGGCCCCACCCGGAAATCCCGTGGGCCCCACCCGGAAATCACGTGGGCCCCACCCGGAAATCACGTGGGCCCCACCCGGAAATCACGTGGGCCCCACCCGGAAATCACGTGGGCCCCACCCGGAAATCACGTGGGCCCCACCCGGAAATCACGTGGGGCCAACCCGGAAATCACGTGGGCCCCACCCGGAAATCACATGGGCCCCACCCGGAAATCACGTGGGCCCCACCCGGAAATCACGTGGGCCCCACCCGGAAATCACGTGGGCCCCACGGGGAAATCACGTTGGCCCCACGGGGAAATCACGTGGGCCCCACCCGGAAATCACGTGGGCCCCACCCGGAAATCACGTGGGCCCCACCCGGAAATCACGTGGGCCCCACGGGGAAATCACGTGGGCCCCACGGGGAAATCACGTGGGCCCCACCCGGAAATCACGTGGGCCCCACCCGGAAATCACGTGGGCCCCACCCGGAAATCACGTGGGCCCCACCCGGAAATCACGTTGGCCCCACGGGGAAATCACGTGGGCCCCACCCGGAAATCACGTGGGCCCCACCCGGAAATCACGTGGGCCCCACCCGGAAATCACGTGGGCCCCACCCGGAAATCACGTGGGCCCCACGGGGAAATCACGTGGGCCCCACGGGGAAATCACGTGGGCCCCACCCGGAAATCACGTGGGCCCCACCCGGAAATCACGTGGGCCCCACCCGGAAATCACGTGGGCCCCACCCGGAAATCACGTGGGCCCCACCCGGAAATCACGTGGGCCCCACCCGGAAATCACGTGGGCCCCACCCGGAAATCACGTGGGCCCCACCCGGAAATCACGTGGGCCCCACCCGGAAATCACGTGGAACCCACCCGGAAATCACGTGGGCCCCACCCGGAAATCACGTGGGCCCCACCCGGAAATCACGTGGGCCCCACCCGGAAATCACGTGGGCCCCACCCGGAAATCACGTGGGCCCCACCCGGAAATCACGTGGGCCCCACCCGGAAATCACGTGGGCCCCACCCGGAAATCACGTGGGCCCCACCCGGAAATCACGTGGGCCACACCCGGAAATCACGTGGGGCCCACCCGGAAATCACGTGGGCCCCACCCGGAAATCACGTGGGCCCCACCCGGAAATCACGTGGGCCCCACCCGGAAATCACGTGGGCCCCACCCGGAAAACACGTGGGCCCCACGGGGAAATCATGTGGGCCCCACCCGGAAATCACGTGGGCCCCACCCGGAAATCACGTGGGCCCCACCCGGAAATCACGTGGGCCCCACCCGGAAATCACGTGGGCCCCACCCGGAAATCACGTGGGCCCCACCCGGAAATCACGTGGGCCCCACCCGGAAATCACGTGGGCCCCACCCGGAAATCACGTGGGCCCCACGGGGAAATCACGTGGGCCCCACCCGGAAATCACGTGGGCCCCACCCGGAAATCACGTGGGCCCCACCCGGAAATCACGTGGGCCCCACCCGGAAATCACGTGGGCCCCACGGGGAAATCACGTGGGCCCCACGGGGAAATCACGTGGGCCCCACGGGGAAATCACGTGGGCCCCACCCGGAAATCACGTGGGCCCCACCCGGAAATCACGTGGGCCCCACCCGGAAATCACGTGGGCCCCACCCGGAAATCACGTGGGCCCCACCCGGAAATCACGTGGGCCCCACCCGGAAATCACGTGGAACCCACCCGGAAATCACGTGGGCCCCACCCGGAAATCACGTGGGCCCCACCCGGAAATCACGTGGGCCCCACCCGGAAATCACGTGGGCCCCACGGGGAAATCACGTGGGCCCCACCCGGAAATCACGTGGGCCCCACCCGGAAATCACGTGGGCCCCACCCGGAAATCACGTGGGCCCCACCCGGAAATCACGTGGGCCACACCCGGAAATCACGTGGGGCCCACCCGGAAATCACGTGGGCCCCACGGGGAAATCACGTGGGCCCCACCCGGAAATCACGTGGGCCCCACCCGGAAATCACGTGGGCCCCACCCGGAAAACACGTGGGCCCCACGGGGAAATCATGTGGGCCCCACCCGGAAATCACGTGGGCCCCACCCGGAAATCACGTGGGCCCCACCCGGAAATCACGTGGGCCCCACCCGGAAATCACGTGGGCCCCACCCGGAAATCACGTGGGCCCCCCCCGGAAATCCCGTGGGCCCCACCCGGTAATCACGTGGGGCCCACCCGGAAATCACGTGGGCCCCACGGGGAAATCACGTGGGCCCCACCCGGAAATCACGTGGGCCCCAGGGGGAAATCACGTGGGCCCAACGGGGAAATCACGTGGGCCCCACGGGGCAATCACGTGGGCCCCACCCTGAAATCACGTGGGCCCCACCCGGAAATCACGTGGGCCCCACGGGGAAATCACGTGGGCCCCACGGGGAAATCACGTGGGCCCCACCCGGAAATCACGTGGGCCCCACCCGGAAATCACGTGGGCCCCACGGGGAAATTACGTGGGCCCCACGGGGAAATCACGTGGTCCCCACCCGGAAATCACGTGGGCCCCAGCCGGAAATCACGTGGGCCCCACGGGGAAATCACGTGGGCCCCACCCGGAAATAACGTGGGCCCCACCCGGAAATCACGTGGGCCCCACCCGGAAATCACGTGGGGCCCACCCGGAAATCACGTGGGCCCCACCCGGAAATCACGTGGGCCCCACCCGGAAATCACGTGGGCCCCACACGGAAATCACGTGGGGCCCACCCGGAAATCACGTGGGCCCCACCCGGAAATCACGTGGGCCCCACCCGGAAATCACGTGGGCCCCACCCGGAAATCACGTGGGCCCCACCCGGAAATCACGTGGGCCCCACCCGGAAATCACGTGGGCCCCACGGGGAAATCACGTGGGCCCCACGGGGAAATCACGTGGGCCCCACGCGGAAATCACGTGGGCCCCACCCGGAAATCACGTGGGCCCCACCCGGAAATCACGTGGGCCCCACCCGGAAATCACGTGGGCCCCACCCGGAAATCACGTGGGCCCCACCCGGAAATCACGTGGGGCCAACCCGGAAATCACGTGGGCCCCACCCGGAAATCACGTGGGCCCCACCCGTAAATCACGTGGGCCCCACCCGGAAATCACGTGGGCCCCACCCGGAAATCACGTGGGCCCCACGGGGAAATCACGTTGGCCCCACGGGGAAATCACGTGGGCCCCACCCGGAAATCACGTGGGCCCCACCCGGAAATCACGTGGGCCCCACCTGGAAATCACGTGGGCCCCACGGGGAAATCACGTGGGCCCCACCCGGAAATCACGTGGGCCCCACCCGGAAATCACGTGGGCCCCACCCGGAAATCACGTGGGCCCCACCCGGAAATCACGTGGGCCCCACCCGGAAATCACGTGGGCCCCACGGGGAAATCACGTGGGCCCCACCCGGAAATCACGTGGGCCCCACCCGGAAATCACGTGGGCCCCACCCGGAAATCACGTGGGCCCCAACCGGAAATCACGTGGGCCCCACCCGGAAATCACGTGGGCCCCACCCGGAAATCACGTGGGCCCCACACGGAAATCACGTGGGCCCCACGGGGAAATCACGTGGGCCTCACGGGGAAATCACGTGGGCCCCACCCGGAAATCACGTGGGCCCCACGGGGAAATCACGTGGGCCCCACCCGGAAATCACGTGGGCCCCACCCGGAAATCACGTGGGCCCCACCCGGAAATCACGTGGGCCCCACCCGGAAATCACGTGGGCCCCACCCGGAAATCACGTGGGCCCCACCCGGAAATCACGTGGGCCCCACTCGGAAATCACGTGGGCCCCACCCGGAAATCACGTGGGCCCCACCGGGAAATCACGTGGGCCCCACGGGGAAATCACGTGGGCCCCACCCGGAAATCACGTGGGCCCCACCCGGAAATCACGTGGGCCCCACCCGGAAATCACGTGGGCCCCACCCGGAAATCACGTGGGCCCCACCCGGAAATCACGTGGGGCCAACCCGGAAATCACGTGGGCCCCACCCGGAAATCACATGGGCCCCACCCGGAAATCACGTGGGCCCCACCCGGAAATCACGTGGGCCCCACCCGGAAATCACGTGGGCCCCACGGGGAAATCACGTTGGCCCCACGGGGAAATCACGTGGGCCCCACCCGGAAATCACGTGGGCCCCACCCGGAAATCACGTGGGCCCCACCCGGAAATCACGTGGGCCCCACGGGGAAATCACGTGGGCCCCACCCGGAAATCACGTGGGCCCCACCCGGAAATCACGTGGGCCCCACCCGGAAATCACGTGGGCCCCACCCGGAAATCACGTGGGCCCCACCCGGAAATCACGTGGGCCCCACCCGGAAATCACGTGGGCCCCACCCGGAAATCACGTGGGCCCCACCCGGAAATCACGTGGAACCCACCCGGAAATCACGTGGGCCACACCCGGAAATCACGTGGGCCCCACCCGGAAATCACGTGGGCCCCACGGGGAAATCACGTGGGCCCCACCCGGAAATCACGTGGGCCCCACCCGGAAATCACGTGGGCCCCACCCGGAAAACACGTGGGCCCCACGGGGAAATCATGTGGGCCCCACCCGGAAATCACGTGGGCCCCACCCGGAAATCCCGTGGGCCCCACCCGGAAATCACGTGGGCCCCACCCGGAAATCACGTGGGCCCCACCCGGAAATCACGTGGGCCCCACCCGGAAATCACGTGGGCCCCACCCGGTAATCACGTGGGGCCCACCCGGAAATCACGTGGGCCCCACGGGGAAATCACGTGGGCCCCACCCGGAAATCACGTGGGCCCCAGGGGGAAATCACGTGGGCCCAACGGGGAAATCACGTGGGCCCCACGGGGCAATCACGTGGGCCCCACCCTGAAATCACGTGGGCCCCACCCGGAAATCACGTGGGCCCCACGGGGAAATCACGTGGGCCCCACGGGGAAATCACGTGGGCCCCACCCGGAAATCACGTGGGCCCCACCCGGAAATCACGTGGGCCCCACGGGGAAATTACGTGGGCCCCACGGGGAAATCACGTGGGCCCCACCCGGAAATCACGTGGGCCCCAGCCGGAAATCACGTGGGCCCCACGGGGAAATCACGTGGGCCCCACCCGGAAATCACGTGGGCCCCACCCGGAAATCACGTGGGCCCCACCCGGAAATCACGTGGGCCCCACCCGGAAATCACGTGGGCCCCACCCGGAAATCACGTGGGGCCCACCCGGAAATCACGTGGGCCCCACCCGGAAATCACGTGGGCCCCACCCGGAAATCACGTGGGCCCCACACGGAAATCACGTGGGGCCCACCCGGAAATCACGTGGGCCCCACCCGGAAATCACGTGGGCCCCACCCGGAAATCACGTGGGCCCCACCCGGAAATCACGTGGGCCCCACCCGGAAATCACGTGGGCCCCACCCGGAAATCACGTGGGCCCCACGGGGAAATCACGTGGGCCCCACGGGGAAATCACGTGGGCCCCACGCGGAAATCACGTGGGCCCCACGCGGAAATCACGTGGGCCCCACCCGGAAATCACGTGGGCCCCACCCGGAAATCACGTGGGCCCCACCCGGAAATCACGTGGGCCCCACCCGGAAATCACGTGGGGCCAACCCGGAAATCACGTGGGCCCCACCCGGAAATCACGTGGGCCCCACCCGGAAATCACGTGGGCCCCACCCGGAAATCACGTGGGCCCCACCCGGAAATCACGTGGGCCCCACCCGGAAATCACGTGGCCCCACGGGGAAATCACGTGGGCCCCACGGGGAAATCACGTGGGCCCCACGGGGAAATCACGTGGGCCCCACCCGGAAATCACGTGGGCCCCACCCGGAAATCACGTGGGCCCCACCCGGAAATCACGTGGGCCCCACCCGGAAATCACGTGGGCCCCACCCGAAAATCACGTGGGCCCCACCCGGAAATCACGTGGGCCCCACCCGGAAATCACGTGGGCCCCACCCGGAAATCACGTGGAACCCACCCGGAAATCACGTGGGCCCCACCCGGAAATCACGTGGGCCCCACCCGGAAATCACGTGGGCCCCACCCGGAAATCACGTGGGCCCCACCCGGAAATCACGTGGGCCCCACCCGGAAATCACGTGGGCCCCACCCGGAAATCACGTGGGCCACACCCGGAAATCACGTGGGGCCCACCCGGAAATCACGTGGGCCCCACGGGGAAATCACGTGGGCCCCACCCGGAAATCACGTGGGCCCCACCCGGAAATCACGTGGGCCCCACCCGGAAAACACGTGGGCCCCACGGGGAAATCATGTGGGCCCCACCCGGAAATCACGTGGGCCCCACCCGGAAATCACGTGGGCCCCACCCGGAAATCACGTGGGCCCCACCCGGAAATCACGTGGGCCCCACCCGGAAATCACGTGGGCCCCACCCGGAAATCACGTGGGCCCCACCCGGTAATCACGTGGGGCCCACCCGGAAATCACGTGGGCCCCACGGGGAAATCACGTGGGCCCCACCCGGAAATCACGTGGGCCCCAGGGGGAAATCACGTGGGCCCAACGGGGAAATCACGTGGGCCCCACGGGGAAATCACGTGGGCCCCACCCTGAAATCACGTGGGCCCCACCCGGAAATCACGTGGGCCCCACGGGGAAATCACGTGGGCCCCACGGGGAAATCACGTGGGCCCCACCCGGAAATCACGTGGGCCCCACCCGGAAATCACGTGGGCCCCACGGGGAAATTACGTGGGCCCCACGGGGAAATCACGTGGTCCCCACCCGGAAATCACGTGGGCCCCACACGGAAATCACGTGGGGCCCACCCGGAAATCACGTGGGCCCCACCCGGAAATCACGTGGGCCCCACCCGGAAATCACGTGGGCCCCACCCGGAAATCACGTGGGCCCCACCCGGAAATCACGTGGGCCCCACGGGGAAATCACGTGGGCCCCACGGGGAAATCACGTGGGCCCCACGCGGAAATCACGTGGGCCCCACCCGGAAATCACGTGGGCCCCACCCGGAAATCACGTGGGCCCCACCCGGAAATCACGTGGGCCCCACCCGGAAATCACGTGGGCCCCACCCGGAAATCACGTGGGGCCAACCCGGAAATCACGTGGGCCCCACCCGGAAATCACGTGGGCCCCACCCGTAAATCACGTGGGCCCCACCCGGAAATCACGTGGGCCCCACCCGGAAATCACGTGGGCCCCACGGGGAAATCACGTTGGCCCCACGGGGAAATCACCTGGGCCCCACCCGGAAATCACGTGGGCCCCACCCGGAAATCACGTGGGCCCCACCCGGAAATCACGTGGGCCCCACGGGGAAATCACGTGGGCCCCACCCGGAAATCACGTGGGCCCCACCCGGAAATCACGTGGGTCCCACCCGGAAATCACGTGGGCCCCACCCGGAAATCACGTGGGCCCCACCCGGAAATCACGTGGGCCCCACGGGGAAATCACGTGGGCCCCACCCGGAAATCACGTGGGCCCCACCCGGAAATCACGTGGGCCCCACCCGGAAATCACGTGGGCCCCACCCGGAAATCACGTGGGCCCCACCCGGAAATCAAGTGGGGCCCACCCGGAAATCACGTGGGCCCCACCCGGAAATCCCGTGGGACCCACCCGGAAATCACGTGGGCCCCACCCGGAAATCACGTGGGCCCCACCCGGAAATCACGTGGGCCCCACCCGGAAATCACGTGGGCCACAGCCGGAAATCACGTGGGCCCCACCCGGAAATCACGTGGGCCCCACCCGGAAATCACGTGGGCCCCACCCGGAAATCACGTGGGCCCCACCCGGAAATCACGTGGGCCCCACGGGGAAATCACGTGGGCCTCACGGGGAAATCACGTGGGCCCCACCCGGAAATCACGTGGGCCCCACGGGGAAATCCCATGGGCCCCACCCGGAAATCACGTGGGCCCCACGGGGAAATCACGTGGGCCCCACCCGGAAATCACGTGGGCCCCACGGGGAAATCACGTGGGCCCCACCCGGAAATCACGTGGGCCCCACGGGGAAATCACGTGGGCCCCACCCGGAAATCACGTGGGCCCCACCCGGAAATCACGTGGGCCCCACCCGGAAATCACGTGGGCCCCACCCGGAAATCACGTGGGCCCCACGGGGAAATCACGTGGGCCCCACGGGGAAATCACGTGGGCCCCACCCGGAAATCACGTGGGCCCCACCCGGAAATCACGTGGGCCCCACCCGGAAATCACGTGGGCCCCACCCGAAAATCACGTGGGCCCCACCCGGAAATCACGTGGGCCCCACCCGGAAATCACGTGGGCCCCACCCGGAAATCACGTGGAACCCACCCGGAAATCACGTGGGCCCCACCCGGAAATCACGTGGGCCCCACCCGGAAATCACGTGGGCCCCACCCGGAAATCACGTGGGCCCCACGGGGAAATCACGTGGGCCCCACCCGGAAATCACGTGGGCCCCACCCGGAAATCACGTGGGCCCCACCCGGAAATCACGTGGGCCCCACCCGGAAATCACGTGGGCCACACCCGGAAATCACGTGGGGCCCACCCGGAAATCACGTGGGCCCCACGGGGAAATCACGTGGGCCCCAATCGGAAATCACGTGGGCCCCACCCGGAAATCACGTGGGCCCCACCCGGAAAACACGTGGGCCCCACGGGGAAATCATGTGGGCCCCACCCGGAAATCACGTGGGCCCCACCCGGAAATCACGTGGGCCCCACCCGGAAATCACGTGGGCCCCACCCGGAAATCACGTGGGCCCCACCCGGAAATCATGTGGGCCCCACCCGGAAATCACGTGGGCCCCACCCGGTAATCACGTGGGGCCCACCCGGAAATCACGTGGGCCCCACGGGGAAATCACGTGGGCCCCACCCGGAAATCACGTGGGCCCCACCCGGAAATTACGTGGGCCCCACGGGGAAATCACGTGGGCCCAACGGGGAAATCACGTGGGCCCCACCCGGAAATCACGTGGGCCCCACCCGGAAATCACGTGGGCCCCACGGGGAAATCACGTTGGCCCCACGGGGAAATCACGTGGGCCCCACCCGGAAATCACGTGGGCCCCACCCGGAAATCACGTGGGCCCCACCCGGAAATCACGTGGGCCCCACGGGGAAATCACGTGGGCCCCACCCGGAAATCACGTGGGCCCCACCCGGAAATCACGTGGGCCCCACCCGGAAATCACGTGGGCCCCACCCGGAAATCACGTGGGCCCCACCCGGAAATCACGTGGGCCCCACGGGGAAATCACGTGGGCCCCACCCGGAAATCACGTGGGCCCCACCCGGAAATCACGTGGGCCCCACCCGGAAATCACGTGGGCCCCAACCGGAAATCACGTGGGCCCCACCCGGAAATCACGTGGGCCCCACCCGGAAATCACGTGGGCCCCACCCGGAAATCACGTGGGCCCCACGGGGAAATCACGTGGGCCTCACGGGGAAATCACGTGGGCCCCACCCGGAAATCACGTGGGCCCCACGGGGATATCACGTGGGCCCCACCCGGAAATCACGTGGGCCCCACCCGGAAATCACGTGGGCCCCACCCGGAAATCACGTGGGCCCCACCCGGAAATCACGTGGGCCCCACCCGGAAATCACGTGGGCCCCACCCGGAAATCACGTGGGCCCCACCCGGAAATCACGTGGGCCCCACCGGGAAATCACGTGGGCCCCACGGGGAAATCACGTGGGCCCCACCCGGAAATCACGTGGGCCCCACCCGGAAATCACGTGGGCCCCACCCGGAAATCACGTGGGCCCCACCCGGAAATCACGTGGGCCCCACCCGGAAATCACGTGGGGCCAACCCGGAAATCACGTGGGCCCCACCCGGAAATCACGTGGGCCCCACCCGGAAATCACATGGGCCCCACCCGGAAATCACGTGGGCCCCACCCGGAAATCACGTGGGCCCCACGGGGAAATCACGTGGGCCCCACCCGGAAATCACGTGGGCCCCACCCGGAAATCACGTGGGCCCCACCCGGAAATCACGTGGGCCCCACGGGGAAATCACGTGGGCCCCACCCGGAAATCACGTGGGCCCCACCCGGAAATCACGTGGGCCCCACCCGGAAATCACGTGGGCCCCACCCGGAAATCACGTGGGCCCCACCCGGAAATCACGTGGGCCCCACGGGGAAATCACGTGGGCCCCACGGGGAAATCACGTGGGCCCCACCCGGAAATGACGTGGGCCCCACCCGGAAATCACGTGGGCCCCACCCGGAAATCACGTGGGCCCCACGGGGAAATAACGTGGGCCCCACGGGGAAATCACGTGGGCCCCACCCGGAAATCACGTGGGCCCCACCCGGAAATCACGTGGGCCCCACCCAAAAATCACGTGGGCCCCACCCGGAAATCACGTGGGCCCCACCCGGAAATCACGTGGGCCCCACCCGAAAATCACGTGGGCCCCACCCGGAAATCACGTGGGCCCCACACGGAAATCACGTGGGGCCCACCCGGAAATCACGTGGGCCCCACCCGGAAATCACGTGGGCCCCACCCGGAAATCACGTGGGCCCCACCCGGAAATCACGTGGGCCCCACGGGGAAATCACGTGGGCCCCACGGGGAAATCACGTGGGCCCCACGGGGAAATCACGTGGGCCCCACGCGGAAATCACGTGGGCCCCACCCGGAAATCACGTGGGCCCCACCCGGAAATCACGTGGGCCCCACCCGGAAATCACGTGGGCCCCACCCGGAAATCACGTGGGGCCAACCCGGAAATCACGTGGGCCCCACCCGGAAATCACGTGGGCCCCACCCGGAAATCACGTGGGCCCCACCCGGAAATCACGTGGGCCCCACCCGGAAATCACGTGGGCCCCACCCGGAAATCACGTGGGCCCCACCCGGAAATCACGTGGGCCCCACGGGGAAATCACGTGGGCCCCACGGGGAAATCACGTGGGCCCCACCCGGAAATCACGTGGGCCCCACCCGGAAATCACGTGGGCCCCACCCGGAAATCACGTGGGCCCCACCCGGAAATCACGTGGGCCCCACCCGGAAATCACGTGGGCCCCACCCGAAAATCACGTGGGCCCCACCCGGAAATCACGTGGGCCCCACCCGGAAATCACGTGGGCCCCACCCGGAAATCACGTGGAACCCACCCGGAAATCACGTGGGCCCCACCCGGAAATCACGTGGGCCCCACCCGGAAATCACGTGGGCCCCACCCGGAAATCACGTGGGCCCCACCCGGAAATCACGTGGGCCCCACCCGGAAATCACGTGGGCCCCACCCGGAAATCACGTGGGCCACACCCGGAAATCACGTGGGGCCCACCCGGAAATCACGTGGGCCCCACGGGGAAATCACGTGGGCCCCACCCGGAAATCATGTGGGCCCCACCCGGAAATCACGTGGGCCCCACCCGGAAAACACGTGGGCCCCACGGGGAAATCATGTGGGCCCCACCCGGAAATCACGTGGGCCCCACCCGGAAATCACGTGGGCCCCACCCGGAAATCACGTGGGCCCCACCCGGAAATCACGTGGGCCCCACCCGGTAATCACGTGGGCCCCACCCGGAAATCACGTGGGCCCCACCCGGTAATCACGTGGGGCCCACCCGGAAATCACGTGGGCCCCACGGGGAAATCACGTGGGCCCCACCCGGAAATCACGTGGGCCCCAGGGGGAAATCACGTGGGCCCAACGGGGAAATCACGTGGGCCCCACGGGGAAATCACGTGGGCCCCACCCTGAAATCACGTGGGCCCCACCCGGAAATCACGTGGGCCCCACGGGGAAATCACGTGGGCCCCACGGGGAAATCACGTGGGCCCCACCCGGAAATCACGTGGGCCCCACCCGGAAATCACGTGGGCCCCACGGGGAAATTACGTGGGCCCCACGGGGAAATCACGTGGTCCCCACCCGGAAATCACGTGGGCCCCAGCCGGAAATCACGTGGGCCCCACGGGGAAATCACGTGGGCCCCACCCGGAAATCACGTGGGCCCCACCCGGAAATCACGTGGGCCCCACCCGGAAATCACGTGGGCCCCACCCGGAAATCACGTGGGCCCCACCCGGAAATCACGTGGGGCCCACCCGGAAATCACGTGGGCCCCACCCGGAAATCACGTGGGCCCCACCCGGAAATCTCGTGGGCCCCACACGGAAATCACGTGGGGCCCACCCGGAAATCACGTGGGCCCCACCCGGAAATCACGTGGGCCCCACCCGGAAATCACGTGGGCCCCACCCGGAAATCACGTGGGCCCCACCCGGAAATCACGTGGGCCCCACGGGGAAATCACGTGGGCCCCACGGGGAAATCACGTGGGCCCCACGCGGAAATCACGTGGGCCCCACCCGGAAATCACGTGGGCCCCACCCGCAAAACACGTGGGCCCCACCCGGAAATCACGTGGGCCCCACCCGGAAATCACGTGGGCCCCACCCGGAAATCACGTGGGGCCAACCCGGAAATCACGTGGGCCCCACCCGGAAATCACGTGGGCCCCACCCGTAAATCACGTGGGCCCCACCCGGAAATCACGTGGGCCCCACCCGGAAATCACGTGGGCCCCACGGGGAAATCACGTTGGCCCCACGGGGAAATCACGTGGGCCCCACCCGGAAATCACGTGGGCCCCACCCGGAAATCACGTGGGCCCCACCCGGAAATCACGTGGGCCCCACGGGGAAATCACGTGGGCCCCACCCGGAAATCACGTGGGCCCCACCCGGAAATCACGTGGGCCCCACCCGGAAATCACGTGGGCCCCACCCGGAAATCACGTGGGCCCCACGGGGAAATCACGTGGGCCCCACCCGGAAATCACGTGGGCCCCACCCGGAACATCACGTGGGCCCCACCCGGAAATCACGTGGGCCCCACCCGGAAATCACGGGGGCCCCACCCGGAAATCAAGTGGGCCCCACCCGGAAATCACGTGGGCCCCACCCGGAAATCCCGTGGGACCCACCCGGAAATCACGTGGGCCCCACCCGGAAATCACGTGGGCCCCACGGGGAAATCACGTGGGCCCCACCGGGAAATCACGTGGGCCACAGCCGGAAATCACGTGGGCCCCACCCGGAAATCACGTGGGCCCCACCCGGAAATCACGTGGGCCCCACCCGGAAATCACGTGGGCCCCACCCGGAAATCACGTGGGCCCCACCCGGAAATCACGTGGGCCTCACCCGGAAATCACGTGGGCCCCACCCGGAAATCACGTGGGCCCCACCCGGAAATCACGTGGGCCCCACCCGGAAATCACGTGGGCCCCAGCCGGAAATCACGTGGGCCCCACGGGGAAATCACGTGGGCCCCACGGGGAAATCACGTGGGCCCCACCCGGAAATCACGTGGGCCCCACCCGGAAATCACGTGGGCCCCACCCGGAAATCACGTGGGCCCCACCCGGAAATCACGTGGGCCCCACCCGGAAATCACGTGGGCCCCACCCGGAAATCACGTGGGCCCCACCCGGAAATCACGTGGGCCCCACACGGAAATCACGTGGGGCCCAACCGGAAATCACGTGGGCCCCACCCGGAAATCACGTGGGCCCCACCCGGAAATCACGTGGGCCCCACCCGGAAATCACGTGGGCCCCATGGGGAAATCACGTGGGCCCCATGGGGAAATCACGTGGGCCCCACCCGGAAATCACGTGGGGCCCACCCGGAAATCACGTGGGCCCCACGGGGAAATCACGTGGGCCCCACGGGGAAATCACGTGGGCACCACCCGGAAATCACGTGGGCCCCAGCCGGAAATCACGTGGGCCCCACCCGGAAATCACGTGGGCCCCACCCGGAAATCACGTGGGCCCCACCCGGAAATCACGTGGGCCCCACATGGAAATCACGTGGGGCCCACCCGGAAATCACGTGGGCCCCACCCGGAAATCACGTGGGCCCCACCCGGAAATCACGTGGGCCCCACCGGGAAATCACGTGGGCCCCACCCGGAAATCACGTGGGCCCCACCCGGAAATCACGTGGGCCCCACGGGGAAATCACGTGGGCCCCACCGGGAAATCACGTGGGCCCCACCCGGAAATCACGTGGGCCCCACCCGGAAATCACGTGGGCCCCACGGGGAAATCACGTGGGCCCCACGGGGAAATCACGTGGGCCCCACCCGGAAATCACGTGGGCCCCACCCGGAAATCACGTGGGGCCCACCCGGAAATCACGTGGGCCCCACCCGGAAATCACGTGGGCCCCACCCGGAAATCACGTGGGCCCCACCCGGAAATCACGTGGGCCCCACCCGGAAATCACGTGGGCCCCACGGGGAAATCACGTGGGCCCCACGGGGAAATCACGTGGGCCCCACCCGGAAATCACGTGGGCCCCACCCGGAAATCACGTGGGCCCCACCCGGAAATCACGTGGGCCCCACCCGGAAATCACGTGGGCCCCACCCGGAAATCACGTGGGCCCCACCCGGAAATCACGTGGGCCCCACCCGGAAATCACGTGGGCCCCACACGGAAATCACGTGGGGCCCAACCGGAAATCACGTGGGCCCCACCCGGAAATCACGTGGGCCCCACCCGGAAATCACGTGGGCCCCACCCGGAAATCACGTGGGCCCCATGGGGAAATCACGTGGGCCCCATGGGGAAATCACGTGGGCCCCACCCGGAAATCACGTGGGGCCCACCCGGAAATCACGTGGGCCCCACCCGGAAATCACGTGGGCCCCACCCGGAAATCACGTGGGCCACACCCGGAAATCACGTGGGCCCCACCCGGAAATCACGTGGGCCCCACCCGGAAATCACGTGGGCCACACCCGGAAATCACGTGGGGCCCACCCGGAAATCACGTGGGCCCCACGGGGAAATCACGTGGGCCCCACCCGGAAATCACGTGGGGCCCACCCGGAAATCACGTGGGCCCCACGGGGAAATCACGTGGGCCCCACCCGGAAATCACGTGGGCCCCACCCGGAAATCACGTGGGCCCCACGGGGAAATCACGTGGGCCCAACGGGGAAATCACGTGGGCCCCACGGGGAAATCACGTGGGCCCCACCCTGAAATCACGTGGGCCCCACCCGGAAATCACGTGGGCCCCACGGGGAAATCACGTGGGCCCCACGGGGAAATCACGTGGGCCCCACCCGGAAATCACGTGGGCCCCACCCGGAAATCACGTGGGCCCCACGGGGAAATTACGTGGGCCCCACGGGGAAATCACGTGGTCCCCACCCGGAAATCACGTGGGCCCCAGCCGGAAATCACGTGGGCCCCACGGGGAAATCACGTGGGCCCCACCCGGAAATCACGTGGGCCCCACCCGGAAATCACGTGGGCCCCACCCGGAAATCACGTGGGCCCCACCCGGAAATCACGTGGGCCCCACCCGGAAATCACGTGGGGCCCACCCGGAAATCACGTGGGCCCCACCCGGAAATCACGTGGGCCCCACCCGGAAATCACGTGGGCCCCAGCCGGAAATCACGTGGGCCCCACGGGGAAATCACGTGGGCCCCACGGGGAAATCACGTGGGCCCCACGGGGAAATCACGTGGGCCCCACCCGGAAATCACGTGGGCCCCACCCGGAAATCACGTGGGGCCCACCCGGAAATCACGTGGGCCCCACCCGGAAATCACGTGGGCCCCACCCGGAAATCACGTGGGCCCCACCCGGAAATCACGTGGGCCCCACCCGGAAATCACGTGGGCCCCACCCGGAAATCACGTGGGGCCCACCCGGAAATCACGTGGGCCCCACCCGGAAATCACGTGGGCCCCACCCGGAAATCACGTGGGCCCCAGCCGGAAATCACGTGGGCCCCACGGGGAAATCACGTGGGCCCCACGGGGAAATCACGTGGGCCCCACGGGGAAATCACGTGGGCCCCACGGGGAAATCACGTGGGCCCCACCCGGAAATCACGTGGGCCCCACCCGGAAATCACGTGGGCCCCACCCGGAAATCACGTGGGCCCCACCCGGAAATCACGTGGGCCCCACACGGAAATCACGTGGGGCCCACCCGGAAATCACGTGGGCCCCACCCGGAAATCACGTGGGCCCCACCCGGAAATCACGTGGGCCCCACCCGGAAATCACGTGGGCCCCACCCGGAAATCACGTGGGCCCCACCCGGAAATCACGTGGGCCCCACCCGGAAATCACGTGGGCCCCACCCGGAAATCACGTGGGCCCCAGCCGGAAATCACGTGGGCCCCACGGGGAAATCACGTGGGCCCCACGGGGAAATCACGTGGGCCCCACCCGGAAATCACGTGGGCCCCACCCGGAAATCACGTGGGCCCCACCCGGAAATCACGTGGGCCCCACCCGGAAATCACGTGGGCCCCACCCGGAAATCACGTGGGCCCCACCCGGAAATCACGTGGGCCCCACCCGGAAATCACGTGGGCCCCACACGGAAATCACGTGGGGCCCAAACGGAAATCACGTGGGCCCCACCCGGAAATCACGTGGGCCCCACCCGGAAATCACGTGGGCCCCACCCGGAAATCACGTGGGCCCCATGGGGAAATCACGTGGGCCCCATGGGGAAATCACGTGGGCCCCACCCGGAAATCACGTGGGGCCCACCCGGAAATCACGTGGGCCCCACGGGGAAATCACGTGGGCCCCACGGGGAAATCACGTGGGCACCACCCGGAAATCACGTGGGCCCCAGCCGGAAATCACGTGGGCCCCACCCGGAAATCACGTGGGCCCCACCCGGAAATCACGTGGGCCCCACCCGGAAATCACGTGGGCCCCACATGGAAATCACGTGGGGCCCACCCGGAAATCACGTGGGCCCCACCCGGAAATCACGTGGGCCCCACCCGGAAATCACGTGGGCCCCACCGGGAAATCACGTGGGCCCCACCCGGAAATCACGTGGGCCCCACCCGGAAATCACGTGGGCCCCACGGGGAAATCACGTGGGCCCCACCGGGAAATCACGTGGGCCCCACCCGGAAATCACGTGGGCCCCACCCGGAAATCACGTGGGCCCCACGGGGAAATCACGTGGGCCCCACGGGGAAATCACGTGGGCCCCACCCGGAAATCACGTGGGCCCCACCCGGAAATCACGTGGGCCCCACCCGGAAATCACGTGGGCCCCACGGGGAAATCACGTGGGCCCCACCCGGAAATCACGTGGGCCCCACCCGGAAATCACGTGGGCCCCACCCGGAAATCACGTGGGCCCCACCCGGAAATCACGTGGGCCCCACCCGGAAATCACGTGGGCCCCACCCGGAAATCACGTGGGCCCCAGCCGGAAATCACGTGGGCCCCACCCGGAAATCACGTGGGCCCCACCCGGAAATCACGTGGGCCCCACCCGGAAATCACGTGGGCCCCACCCGGAAATCACGTGGGCCCCACCGGGAAATCACGTGGGACCCACCCGGAAATCACGTGGGCCCCACCCGGAAATCACGTGGGCCCCACCCGGAAATCACGTGGGCCCCACCCGGAAATCACGTGGGCCCCAGCCGGAAATCACGTGGGCCCCACCCGGAAATCACGTGGACCCCACCCGGAAATCACGTGGGCCACAGCCGGAAATCACGTGGGCCCCAACCGGAAATCACGTGGGCCCCACCCGGAAATCACGTGGGCCCCACCCGGAAATCACGTGGGCCCCACCCGGAAATCACGTGGGCCCCACGGGGAAATCACGTGGGCCTCACGGGGAAATCACGTGGGCCCCACCCGGAAATCACGTGGGCCCCACGGGGAAATCACGTGGGCCCCACCCGGAAATCACGTGGACCCCACCCGGAAATCACGTGGGGCCCACCCGGAAATCACGTGGGCCCCACTCGGAAATCACGTGGGCCCCACCCGGAAATCACGTGGGCCCCACCCGGAAATCACGTGGGCCCCACCGGGAAATCACGTGGGCCCCACCCGGAAATCACGTGGACCCCACCCGGAAATCACGTGGGCCCCACCCGGAAATCACGTGGGCCCCACCCGGAAATCACGTGGGCCCCACCCGGAAATCACGTGGGCCCCACCCGGAAATCACGTGGGCCCCACCCGGAAATCACGTGGGCCCCACCCGGAAATCACGAAGGCCCCACCCGGAAATCACGTGGGCCCCACCCGGAAATCACGTGGGCCACACCTGGAAATCACGTGGACCCCACCCGGAAATCACGTGGGCCCCACCCGGAAATCACGTGGGCCCCACCCGGAAATCACGTGGGCCCCACCCGGAAATCACGTGGGCCCCACGGGGAAATCACGTGGGCCCCACCCGGAAATCACGTGGGCCCCACCCGGAAATCACGTGGGCCCCACCCGGAAATCACGTGGGCCCCACCCGGAAATCACGTGGGCCACACCCGGAAATCACGTGGGGCCCACCCGGAAATCACGTGGGGCCCACCCGGAAATCACGTGGGCCCCACGGGGAAATCACGTGGGCCCCACCCGGAAATCACGTGGGCCCCACCCGGTAATCACGTGGGGCCCACCCGGAAATCACGTGGGCCCCACGGGGAAATCACGTGGGCCCCACCCGGAAATCACGTGGGCCCCACCCGGAAATCACGTGGGCCCCACGGGGAAATCACGTGGGCCCAACGGGGAAATCACGTGGGCCCCACGGGGAAATCACGTGGGCCCCACCCTGAAATCACGTGGGCCCCACCCGGAAATCACGTGGGCCCCACGGGGAAATCACATGGGCCCCACGGGGAAATCACGTGGGCCCCACCCGGAAATCACGTGGGCCCCACCCGGAAATCACGTGGGCCCCACGGGGAAATCACGTGGGCCCCACGGGGAAATCACGTGGTCCCCACCCGGAAATCACGTGGGCCCCACCCGGAAATCACGTGGGCCCCACCCGAAAATCACGTGGGCCCCACCCGGAAATCACGTGGGCCCCACCCGGAAATCACGTGGGCCCCACCCGGAAATCACGTGGAACCCACCCGGAAATCACGTGGGCCCCACCCGGAAATCACGTGGGCCCCACCCGGAAATCACGTGGGCCCCACCCGGAAATCACGTGGGCCCCACGGGGAAATCACGTGGGCCCCACCCGGAAATCACGTGGGCCCCACCCGGAAATCACGTGGGCCCCACCCGGAAATCACGTGGGCCCCACCCGGAAATCACGTGGGCCACACCCGGAAATCACGTGGGGCCCACCCGGAAATCACGTGGGCCCCACCCGGAAATCACGTGGGCCCCACCCGGAAATCACGTGGGCCCCACCCGGAAATCACGTGGGCCCCACCCGGAAAACACGTGGGCCCCACGGGGAAATCATGTGGGCCCCACCCGGAAATCACGTGGGCCCCACCCGGAAATCACGTGGGCCCCACCCGGAAATCACGTGGGCCCCACCCGGAAATCACGTGGGCCCCACCCGGAAATCATGTGGGCCCCACCCGGAAATCACGTGGGCCCCACCCGGTAATCACGTGGGCCCCACCCGGAAATCACGTGGGCCCCACGGGGAAATCACGTGGGCCCCACCCGGTAATCACGTGGGCCCCACCCGGAAATCACGTGGGCCCCACGGGGAAATTACGTGGGCCCCACGGGGAAATCACGTGGTCCCCACCCGGAAATCACGTGGGCCCCAGCCGGAAATCACGTGGGCCCCACGGGGAAATCACGTGGGCACCACCCGGAAATCACGTTGGCCCCACCCGGAAATCACGTGGGCCCCACCCGGAAATCACGTGGGCCCCACCCGGAAATCACGTGGGCCCCACCCGGAAATCACGTGGGGCCCACCCGGAAATCACGTGGGCCCCACCCGGAAATCACGTGGGCCCCACCCGGAAATCACGTGGGCCCCACACGGAAATCACGTGGGGCCCACCCGGAAATCACGTGGGCCCCACCCGGAAATCACGTGGGCCCCACCCGGAAATCACGTGGGCCCCACCCGGAAATCACGTGGGCCCCACCCGGAAATCACGTGGGCCCCACCCGGAAATCACGTGGGCCCCACGGGGAAATCACGTGGGCCCCACGGGGAAATCACGTGGGCCCCACCCGGAAATCACGTGGGCCCCACCCGGAAATCACGTGGGCCCCACCCGGAAATCACGTGGGCCCCACCCGGAAATCACGTGGGCCCCACCCGGAAATCACGTGGGCCCCACCCGGAAATCACGTGGGCCCCACCCGGAAATCACGTGGGCCCCACCCGGAAATCACGTGGGCCCCACCCGGAAATCACGTGGGCCCCAGCCGGAAATCACGTGGGCCCCACGGGGAAATCACGTGGGCCCCACGGGGAAATCACGTGGGCCCCACCCGGAAATCACGTGGGCCCCACCCGGAAATCACGTGGGCCCCACCCGGAAATCACGTGGGCCCCACCCGGAAATCACGTGGGCCCCACCCGGAAATCACGTGGGCCCCACCCGGAAATCACGTGGGCCCCACCCGGAAATCACGTGGGCCCCACGGGGAAATCACGTGGGCCCCACGGGGAAATCACGTGGGCCCCACCCGGAAATCACGTGGGCCCCACCCGGAAATCACGTGGGCCCCACCCGGAAATCACGTGGGCCCCACCCGGAAATCACGTGGGCCCCACCCGGAAATCACGTGGGCCCCACCCGGAAATCACGTGGGCCCCACACGGAAATCACGTGGGCCCCACACGGAAATCACGTGGGGCCCAACCGGAAATCACGTGGGCCCCACCCGGAAATCACGTGGGCCCCACCCGGAAATCACGTGGGCCCCACCCGGAAATCACGTGGGCCCCATGGGGAAATCACGTGGGCCCCATGGGGAAATCACGTGGGCCCCACCCGGAAATCACGTGGGGCCCACCCGGAAATCACGTGGGCCCCACCCGGAAATCACGTGGGCCCCACCCGGAAATCACGTGGGCCACACCCGGAAATCACGTGGGCCCCACCCGGAAATCACGTGGGCCCCACCCGGAAATCACGTGGGCCACACCCGGAAATCACGTGGGGCCCACCCGGAAATCACGTGGGCCCCACGGGGAAATCACGTGGGCCCCACCCGGAAATCACGTGGGCCCCACCCGGAAATCACGTGGGCCCCACCCGGAAAACACGTGGGCCCCACGGGGAAATCATGTGGGCCCCACCCGGAAATCACGTGGGCCCCACCCGGAAATCACGTGGGCCCCACCCGGAAATCACGTGGGCCCCACCCGGAAATCACGTGGGCCCCACCCGGAAATCACGTGGGCCCCACCCGGAAATCACGTGGGCCCCACCCGGTAATCACGTGGGGCCCACCCGGAAATCACGTGGGCCCCACGGGGAAATCACGTGGGCCCCACCCGGAAATCACGTGGGCCCCACCCGGAAATCACGTGGGCCCCACGGGGAAATCACGTGGGCCCAACGGGGAAATCACGTGGGCCCCACGGGGAAATCACGTGGGCCCCACCCTGAAATCACGTGGGCCCCACCCGGAAATCACGTGGGCCCCACGGGGAAATCACGTGGGCCCCACGGGGAAATCACGTGGGCCCCACCCGGAAATCACGTGGGCCCCACCCGGAAATCACGTGGGCCCCACGGGGAAATTACGTGGGCCCCACGGGGAAATCACGTGGTCCCCACCCGGAAATCACGTGGGCCCCAGCCGGAAATCACGTGGGCCCCACGGGGAAATCACGTGGGCCCCACCCGGAAATCACGTGGGCCCCACCCGGAAATCACGTGGGCCCCACCCGGAAATCACGTGGGCCCCACCCGGAAATCACGTGGGCCCCACCCGGAAATCACGTGGGGCCCACCCGGAAATCACGTGGGCCCCACCCGGAAATCACGTGGGCCCCACCCGGAAATCACGTGGGCCCCAGCCGGAAATCACGTGGGCCCCACGGGGAAATCACGTGGGCCCCACGGGGAAATCACGTGGGCCCCACGGGGAAATCACGTGGGCCCCACCCGGAAATCACGTGGGCCCCACCCGGAAATCACGTGGGCCCCACCCGGAAATCACGTGGGCCCCACCCGGAAATCACGTGGGCCCCACACGGAAATCACGTGGGGCCCACCCGGAAATCACGTGGGCCCCACCCGGAAATCACGTGGGCCCCACCCGGAAATCACGTGGGCCCCACCCGGAAATCACGTGGGCCCCACCCGGAAATCACGTGGGCCCCACCCGGAAATCACGTGGGCCCCACCCGGAAATCACGTGGGCCCCACCCGGAAATCACGTGGGCCCCAGCCGGAAATCACGTGGGCCCCACGGGGAAATCACGTGGGCCCCATGGGGAAATCACGTGGGCCCCACCCGGAAATCACGTGGGCCCCACCCGGAAATCACGTGGGCCCCACCCGGAAATCACGTGGGCCCCACCCGGAAATCACGTGGGCCCCACCCGGAAATCACGTGGGCCCCACCCGGAAATCACGTGGGCCCCACCCGGAAATCACGTGGGCCCCACACGGAAATCACGTGGGGCCCAACCGGAAATCACGTGGGCCCCACCCGGAAATCACGTGGGCCCCACCCGGAAATCACGTGGGCCCCACCCGGAAATCACGTGGGCCCCATGGGGAAATCACGTGGGCCCCATGGGGAAATCACGTGGGCCCCACCCGGAAATCACGTGGGGCCCACCCGGAAATCACGTGGGCCCCACGGGGAAATCACGTGGGCCCCACCCTGAAATCACGTGGGCCCCACCCGGAAATCACGTGGGCCCCACGGGGAAATCACGTGGGCCCCACGGGGAAATCACGTGGGCCCCACCCGGAAATCACGTGGGCCCCACCCGGAAATCACGTGGGCCCCACGGGGAAATTACGTGGGCCCCACGGGGAAATCACGTGGTCCCCACCCGGAAATCACGTGGGCCCCAGCCGGAAATCACGTGGGCCCCACGGGGAAATCACGTGGGCCCCACCCGGAAATCACGTGGGCCCCACCCGGAAATCACGTGGGCCCCACCCGGAAATCACGTGGGCCCCACCCGGAAATCACGTGGGCCCCACCCGGAAATCACGTGGGGCCCACCCGGAAATCACGTGGGCCCCACCCGGAAATCACGTGGGCCCCACCCGGAAATCACGTGGGCCCCAGCCGGAAATCACGTGGGCCCCACGGGGAAATCACGTGGGCCCCACGGGGAAATCACGTGGGCCCCACGGGGAAATCACGTGGGCCCCACCCGGAAATCACGTGGGCCCCACCCGGAAATCACGTGGGCCCCACCCGGAAATCACGTGGGCCCCACCCGGAAATCACGTGGGCCCCACCCGGAAATCACGTGGGCCCCACACGGAAATCACGTGGGGCCCACCCGGAAATCACGTGGGCCCCACCCGGAAATCACGTGGGCCCCACCCGGAAATCACGTGGGCCCCACCCGGAAATCACGTGGGCCCCACCCGGAAATCACGTGGGCCCCACCCGGAAATCACGTGGGCCCCACCCGGAAATCACGTGGGCCCCACCCGGAAATCACGTGGGCCCCAGCCGGAAATCACGTGGGCCCCACGGGGAAATCACGTGGGCCCCACGGGGAAATCACGTGGGCCCCACCCGGAAATCACGTGGGCCCCACCCGGAAATCACGTGGGCCCCACCCGGAAATCACGTGGGCCCCACCCGGAAATCACGTGGGCCCCACCCGGAAATCACGTGGGCCCCACCCGGAAATCACGTGGGCCCCACCCGGAAATCACGTGGGCCCCACACGGAAATCACGTGGGGCCCAAACGGAAATCACGTGGGCCCCACCCGGAAATCACGTGGGCCCCACCCGGAAATCACGTGGGCCCCACCCGGAAATCACGTGGGCCCCATGGGGAAATCACGTGGGCCCCATGGGGAAATCACGTGGGCCCCACCCGGAAATCACGTGGGGCCCACCCGGAAATCACGTGGGCCCCACGGGGAAATCACGTGGGCCCCACGGGGAAATCACGTGGGCACCACCCGGAAATCACGTGGGCCCCAGCCGGAAATCACGTGGGCCCCACCCGGAAATCACGTGGGCCCCACCCGGAAATCACGTGGGCCCCACCCGGAAATCACGTGGGCCCCACATGGAAATCACGTGGGGCCCACCCGGAAATCACGTGGGCCCCACCCGGAAATCACGTGGGCCCCACCCGGAAATCACGTGGGCCCCACCGGGAAATCACGTGGGCCCCACCCGGAAATCACGTGGGCCCCACCCGGAAATCACGTGGGCCCCACGGGGAAATCACGTGGGCCCCACCCGGAAATCACGTGGGCCCCACCCGGAAATCACGTGGGCCCCACCCGGAAATCACGTGGGCCCCACGGGGAAATCACGTGGGCCCCACCCGGAAATCACGTGGGCCCCACCCGGAAATCACGTGGGCCCCACCCGGAAATCACGTGGGCCCCACCCGGAAATCACGTGGGCCCCACCCGGAAATCACGTGGGCCCCACCCGGAAATCACGTGGGCCCCAGCCGGAAATCACGTGGGCCCCACCCGGAAATCACGTGGGCCCCACCCGGAAATCACGTGGGCCCCACCCGGAAATCACGTGGGCCCCACCGGGAAATCACGTGGGACCCACCCGGAAATCACGTGGGCCCCACCCGGAAATCACGTGGGCCCCACCCGGAAATCACGTGGGCCCCACCCGGAAATCACGTGGGCCCCAGCCGGAAATCACGTGGGCCCCACCCGGAAATCACGTGGACCCCACCCGGAAATCACGTGGGCCACAGCCGGAAATCACGTGGGCCCCAACCGGAAATCACGTGGGCCCCACCCGGAAATCACGTGGGCCCCACCCGGAAATCACGTGGGCCCCACCCGGAAATCACGTGGGCCCCACGGGGAAATCACGTGGGCCTCACGGGGAAATCACGTGGGCCCCACCCGGAAATCACGTGGGCCCCACGGGGAAATCACGTGGGCCCCACCCGGAAATCACGTGGACCCCACCCGGAAATCACGTGGGGCCCACCCGGAAATCACGTGGGCCCCACTCGGAAATCACGTGGGCCCCACCCGGAAATCACGTGGGCCCCACCCGGAAATCACGTGGGCCCCACCGGGAAATCACGTGGGCCCCACCCGGAAATCACGTGGACCCCACCCGGAAATCACGTGGGCCCCACCCGGAAATCACGTGGGCCCCACCCGGAAATCACGTGGGCCCCACCCGGAAATCACGTGGGCCCCACCCGGAAATCACGTGGGCCCCACCCGGAAATCACGTGGGCCCCACCCGGAAATCACGAAGGCCCCACCCGGAAATCACGTGGGCCCCACCGGGAAATCACGTGGGCCACACCCGGAAATCACGTGGACCCCACCCGGAAATCACGTGGGCCCCACCCGGAAATCACGTGGGCCCCACCCGGAAATCACGTGGGCCCCACCCGGAAATCACGTGGGCCCCACGGGGAAATCACGTGGGCCCCACCCGGAAATCACGTGGGCCCCACCCGGAAATCACGTGGGCCCCACCCGGAAATCACGTGGGCCCCACCCGGAAATCACGTGGGCCACACCCGGAAATCACGTGGGGCCCACCCGGAAATCACGTGGGCCCCACGGGGAAATCACGTGGGCCCCACGGGGAAATCACGTGGGCCCCACCCGGAAATCACGTGGGCCCCACCCGGTAATCACGTGGGGCCCACCCGGAAATCACGTGGGCCCCACGGGGAAATCACGTGGGCCCCACCCGGAAATCACGTGGGCCCCACCCGGAAATCACGTGGGCCCCACGGGGAAATCACGTGGGCCCAACGGGGAAATCACGTGGGCCCCACGGGGAAATCACGTGGGCCCCACCCTGAAATCACGTGGGCCCCACCCGGAAATCACGTGGGCCCCACGGGGAAATCACGTGGGCCCCACGGGGAAATCACGTGGGCCCCACCCGGAAATCACGTGGGCCTCACCCGGAAATCACGTGGGCCCCACGGGGAAATCACGTGGGCCCCACGGGGAAATCACGTGGTCCCCACCCGGAAATCACGTGGGCCCCAGCCGGAAATCACGTGGGCCCCACGAGGAAATCACGTGGGCCCCACCCGGAAATCACGTGGGCCCCACCCGGAAATCACGTGGGCCCCACCCGGAAATCACGTGGGCCCCACCCGGAAATCACGTGGGCCCCACCCGGAAATCACGTGGGCCCCACCCGGAAATCACGTGGGCCCCACACGGAAATCACGTGGGGCCCACCCGGAAATCACGTGGGCCCCACGGGGAAATCACGTGGGCCCCACCCGGAAATCACGTGGGCCCCACCCGGAAATCACGTGGGCCCCACCCGGAAATCACGTGGGCCCCACCCGGAAATCACGTGGGCCCCACCCGGAAATCACGTGGGCCCCACCCGGAAATCACGTGGGCCCCACCCGGAAATCACGTGGGCCCCACCCGGAAATCACGTGGGCCCCACCCGGAAATCACGTGGGCCCCACCCGGAAATCACGTGGGCCCCACCCGGAAATCACGTGGGCCCCACCCGGAAATCACGTGGGCCCCACCCGGAAATCACGTGGGCCCCAGCCGGAAATCACGTGGGCCCCACGGGGAAATCACGTGGGCCCCACGGGGAAATCACGTGGGCCCCACGGGGAAATCACGTGGGCCCCACGCGGAAATCACGTGGGCCCCACCCGGAAATCACGTGGGCCCCACGGGGAAATCACGTGGGCCCCACCCGGAAATCACGTGGGCCCCACCCGGAAATCACGTGGGGCCCACCCGGAAATCACGTGGGCCCCACCCGGAAATCACGTGGGCCCCACCCGGAAATCACGTGGGCCCCACCCGGAAATCACGTGGGCCCCACCCGGAAACCACGTGGGGCCCACCCGGAAATCACGTGGGCCCCACCCGGAAATCACGTGGGCCCCACCCGGAAATCACGTGGGCCCCACCCGGAAATCACGTGGGCCCCACCCGGAAATCACGTGGGCCCCACCCGGAAATCACGTGGGCCCCACCCGGAAATCACGTGGGCCCCACCCGGAAATCACGTGGGCCCCACCCGGAAATCACGTGGGCCCCACACTGAAATCACGTGGGCCCCACCCGGAAATCACGTGGGCCCCACACGGAAATCACGTGGGGCCCAACCGGAAATCACGTGGGCCCCACCCGGAAATCACGTGGGCCCCACCCGGAAATCACGTGGGCCCCACCCGGAAATCACGTGGGCCCCATGGGGAAATCACGTGGGCCCCACGGGGAAATCACGTGGGCCCCACCCGGAAATCACGTGGGGCCCACCCGGAAATCACGTGGGCCCCACGGGGAAATCACGTGGGCCCCACCCGGAAATCACGTGGGCCCCACACGGAAATCACGTGGGGCCCACCAGGAAATCACGTGGGCCCCACCCGGAAATCATGTGGGCCCCACCCGGAAATCACGTGGGCCCCACCGGGAAATCACGTGGGCCCCACCCGGAAATCACGTGGGCCCCACCCGGAAATCACGTGGGCCCCACGGGGAAATCACGTGGGCCCCACGGGGAAATCACGTGGGCCCCACCCGGAAATCACGTGGGCCCCACCCGGAAATCACGTGGGCCCCACCCGGAAATCACGTGGGCCCCACGGGGAAATCACGTGGGCCCCACCCGGAAATCACGTGGGCCCCACCCGGAAATCACGTGGGCCCCACCCGGAAATCACGTGGGCCCCACCCGGAAATCACGTGGGCCCCAGCCGGAAATCACGTGGGCCCCACCCGGAAATCACGTGGGCCCCACCCCGAAATCACGTGGGCCCCACCCGGAAATCACGTGGGCCCCACCCGGAAATCACGTGGGGCCCACCCGGAAATCACGTGGGCCCCACCCGGAAATCACGTGGGCCCCACCCGGAAATCACGTGGGCCCCACCCGGAAAACACGTGGGCCACATCCGGAAATCACGTGGGCCCCACCCGGAAATCACGTGGGCCCCACCCGGAAATCACGTGGGCCCCACCCGGAAATCACGTGGGCCCCACCCGGAAATCACGTGGGCCCCACGGGGAAATCACGTGGGCCCCACCTGGAAATCACGTGGACCCCACCCGGAAATCACGTGGGCCCCAGCCGGAAATCACTTGGGCCCCATGGGGAAATCACGTGGGCCCCACGGGGAAATCACGTGGGCCCCACCCGGAAATCACGTGGGCCCCACCCGGAAATCACGTGGGCCCCACCCGGAAATCACGTGGGCCCCACCCGGAAATCACGTGGGCCCCACCCGGAAATCACGTGGGCCCCACCCGGAAATCACGTGGGCCCCACCCGGAAATCACGTGGGCCCCTCGGGGAAATCACGTGGGCCCCACCCGGAAATCACGTGGGCCCCACCCGGAAATCACGTGGGCCCCACCCGGAAATCACGTGGGCCCCACCCGGAAATCACGTGGGCCCCACCCGGAAATCACGTGGGCCCCACCCGGAAATCACGTGGGCCCCACCCGGAAATCACGTGGGCCCCACCCGGAAATCATGTGGGCCCCACGGGGAAATCACGTGGGCCCCACCCGGAAATCACGTGGGCCCCACCCGGAAATCACGTGGGCCCCACCCGGAAATCACGTGGGCCCCACCCGGAAATCACGTGGGCCCCACGGGGAAATCACGTGGGCTCCACCCGGAAATCACGTGGGCCCCACCCGGAAATCACGTGGGCCACAGCCGGAAATCACGTGGGCCCCACCCGGAAATCACGTGGGCCCCACCCGAAAATCACGTGGGCCCCACCCGGAAATCACGTGGGCCCCCCCCGGAAATCACGTGGGCCCCACCCGGAAATCACGTGGGCCCATGGGGAATTCACGTGGGCCCCACCCGGAAATCACGTGGGCCCCACCCGGAAATCACGTGGGCCCCACCCGGAAATCACGTGGGCCCCACCCGGAAATCACGTGGGCCCCACGGGGAAATCACGTGGGCCCCACCCGGAAATCACGTGGGCCCCACCCGGAAATCACGTGGGCCCCACGGGGAAATCACGTGGGCCCAACGGGGAAATCACGTGGGCCCCACGGGGAAATCACGTGGGCCCCACCCTGAAATCACGTGGGCCCCACCCGGAAATCACGTGGGCCCCACGGGGAAATCACGTGGGCCCCACGGGGAAATCACGTGGGCCCCACCCGGAAATCACGTGGGCCCCACCCGGAAATCACGTGGGCCCCACGGGGAAATTACGTGGGCCCCACGGGGAAATCACGTGGTCCCCACCCGGAAATCACGTGGGCCCCAGCCGGAAATCACGTGGGCCCCACGGGGAAATCACGTGGGCCCCACCCGGAAATCACGTGGGCCCCAGCCGGAAATCACGTGGGCCCCACCCGGAAATCACGTGGGCCCCACCCGGAAATCACGTGGGCCCCACCCGGAAATCACGTGGGGCCCACCCGGAAATCACGTGGGCCCCACCCGGAAATCACGTGGGCCCCACCCGGAAATCACGTGGGCCCCAGCCGGAAATCACGTGGGCCCCACGGGGAAATCACGTGGGCCCCACGGGGAAATCACGTGGGCCCCACGGGGAAATCACGTGGGCCCCACCCGGAAATCACGTGGGCCCCACCCGGAAATCACGTGGGCCCCACCCGGAAATCACGTGGGCCCCACCCGGAAATCACGTGGGCCCCACCCGGAAATCACGTGGGGCCCACCCGGAAATCACGTGGGCCCCACCCGGAAATCACGTGGGCCCCACCCGGAAATCACGTGGGCCCCACCCGGAAATCACGTGGGCCCCACCCGGAAATCACGTGGGCCCCACCCGGAAATCACGTGGGCCCCACCCGGAAATCACGTGGGCCCCACCCGGAAATCACGTGGGCCCCAGCCGGAAATCACGTGGGCCCCACGGGGAAATCACGTGGGCCCCACGGGGAAATCACGTGGGCCCCACCCGGAAATCACGTGGGCCCCACCCGGAAATCACGTGGGCCCCACCCGGAAATCACGTGGGCCCCACCCGGAAATCACGTGGGCCCCACCCGGAAATCACGTGGGCCCCACCCGGAAATCACGTGGGCCCCACCCGGAAATCACGTGGGCCCCACACGGAAATCACGTGGGGCCCAACCGGAAATCACGTGGGCCCCACCCGGAAATCACGTGGGCCCCACCCGGAAATCACGTGGGCCCCACCCGGAAATCACGTGGGCCCCATGGGGAAATCACGTGGGCCCCATGGGGAAATCACGTGGGCCCCACCCGGAAATCACGTGGGGCCCACCCGGAAATCACGTGGGCCCCACGGGGAAATCACGTGGGCCCCACGGGGAAATCACGTGGGCACCACCCGGAAATCACGTGGGCCCCAGCCGGAAATCACGTGGGCCCCACCCGGAAATCACGTGGGCCCCACCCGGAAATCACGTGGGCCCCACCCGGAAATCACGTGGGCCCCACATGGAAATCACGTGGGGCCCACCCGGAAATCACGTGGGCCCCACCCGGAAATCACGTGGGCCCCACCCGGAAATCACGTGCGCCCCACCGGGAAATCACGTGGGCCCCACCCGGAAATCACGTGGGCCCCACCCGGAAATCACGTGGGCCCCACGGGGAAATCACGTGGGCCCCACCGGGAAATCACGTGGGCCCCACCCGGAAATCACGTGGGCCCCACCCGGAAATCACGTGGGCCCCACGGGGAAATCACGTGGGCCCCACGGGGAAATCACGTGGGCCCCACCCGGAAATCACGTGGGCCCCACCCGGAAATCACGTGGGCCCCACCCGGAAATCACGTGGGCCCCACCCGGAAATCACGTGGGCCCCACGGGGAAATCACGTGGGCCCCACCCGGAAATCACGTGGGCCCCACCCGGAAATCACGTGGGCCCCACCCGGAAATCACGTGGGCCCCACCCGGAAATCACGTGGGCCCCACCCGGAAATCACGTGGGCCCCACCCGGAAATCACGTGGGCCCCACCCGGAAATCACGTGGGCCACAGCCGGAAATCACGTGGGCCCCACCCGGAAATCACGTGGGCCCCACCCGGAAATCACGTGGGCCCCACCCGGAAATCACGTGGGCCCCACCCGGAAATCACGTGGGCCCCACGGGGAAATCACGTGGGCCCCACCTGGAAATCACGTGGACCCCACCCGGAAATCACGTGGGCCCCATGGGGAAATCACGTGGGCCCCACGGGGAAATCACGTGGGCCCCACGGGGAAATCACGTGGGCCCCACCCGGAAATCACGTGGGCCCCACCCGGAAATCACGTGGGCCCCACCCGGAAATCACGTGGGCCCCACCCGGAAATCACGTGGGCCCCACGGGGAAATCACGTGGGCCCCACGGGGAAATCACGTGGGCCCCACCCGGAATTCACGTGGGCCCCACCCGGAAATCACGTGGGCCCCACCCGGAAATCACGTGGGCCCCACCCGGAAATCACGTGGGCCCCACCCGGAAATCACGTGGGCCCCTCGGGGAAATCACGTGGGCCCCACCCGGAAATCACGTGGGCCCCACCCGGAAATCACGTGGGCCCCACCCGGAAATCACGTGGGCCCCACCCGGAAATCACGTGGGCCCCACCCGGAAATCACGTGGGCCCCACCCGGAAATCACGTGGGCCCCACCCGGAAATCACGTGGGCCCCACCCGGAAATCACGTGGGCCCCACGGGGAAATCACGTGGGCCCCACCCGGAAATCACGTGGGCCCCACCCGGAAATCACGTGGGCCCCACCCGGAAATCACGTGGGCCCCACCCGGAAATCACGTGGGCCCCACGGGGAAATCACGTGGGCCCCACCCGGAAATCACGTGGACCCCACCCGGAAATCACGTGGGCCACAGCCGGAAATCACGTGGGCCCCAACCGGAAATCACGTGGGCCCCACCCGGAAATCACGTGGGCCCCACCCGGAAATCACGTGGGCCCCACCCGGAAATCACGTGGGCCCCACGGGGAAATCACGTGGGCCTCACGGGGAAATCACGTGGGCCCCACCCGGAAATCACGTGGGCCCCACGGGGAAATCACGTGGGCCCCACCCGGAAATCACGTGGGCCCCACCCGGAAATCACGTGGGCCCCACCCGGAAATCACGTGGGCCCCACTCGGAAATCACGTGGGCCCCACCCGGAAATCACGTGGGCCCCACCCGGAAATCACGTGGGCCCCACCGGGAAATCACGTGGGCCCCACCCGGAAATCACGTGGACCCCACCCGGAAATCACGTGGGCCCCACCCGGAAATCACGTGGGCCCCACCCGGAAATCACGTGGGCCCCACCCGGAAATCACGTGGGCCCCCCCCGGAAATCACGTGGGCCCCACCCGGAAATCACGTGGGCCCCACCCGGAAATCACGAAGGCCCCACCCGGAAATCACGTGGGCCCCACCGGGAAATCACGTGGGCCACACCTGGAAATCACGTGGACCCCACCCGGAAATCACGTGGGCCCCACCCGGAAATCACGTGGGCCCCACCCGGAAATCACGTGGGCCCCACCCGGAAATCACGTGGGCCCCAGGGGGAAATCACGTGGGCCCCACCCGGAAATCACGTGGGCCCCACCCGGAAATCACGTGGGCCCCACCCGGAAATCACGTGGGCCCCACCCGGAAATCACGTGGGCCACACCCGGAAATCACGTGGGGCCCACCCGGAAATCACGTGGGCCCCACGGGGAAATCACGTGGGCCCCACCCGGAAATCACGTGGGCCCCACCCGGAAATCACGTGGGCCCCACCCGGTAATCACGTGGGGCCCACCCGGAAATCACGTGGGCCCCACGGGGAAATCACGTGGGCCCCACCCGGAAATCACGTGGGCCCCACCCGGAAATCACGTGGGCCCCACGGGGAAATCACGTGGGCCCAACGGGGAAATCACGTGGGCCCCACGGGGAAATCACGTGGGCCCCACCCTGAAATCACGTGGGCCCCACCCGGAAATCACGTGGGCCCCACTGGGAAATCACGTGGGCCCCACGGGGAAATCACGTGGGCCCCACCCGGAAATCACGTGGGCCCCACCCGGAAATCACGTGGGCCCCACGGGGAAATCACGTGGGCCCCACGGGGAAATCACGTGGTCCCCACCCGGAAATCACGTGGGCCCCAGCCGGAAATCACGTGGGCCCCACGAGGAAATCACGTGGGCCCCACCCGGAAATCACGTGGGCCCCACCCGGAAATCACGTGGGCCCCACCCGGAAATCACGTGGGCCCCACCCGGAAATCACGTGGGCCCCACCCGGAAATCACGTGGGCCCACCCGGAAATCACGTGGGCCCCACCCGGAAATCACGTGGGCCCCACCCGGAAATCACGTGGGCCCCACACGGAAATCACGTGGGGCCCACCCGGAAATCACGTGGGCCCCACGGGGAAATCACGTGGGCCCCACCCGGAAATCACGTGGGCCCCACCCGGAAATCACGTGGGCCCCACCCGGAAATCACGTGGGCCCCACCCGGAAATCACGTGGGCCCCACGGGGAAATCACGTGGGCCCCACGGGGAAATCACGTGGGCCCCACGCGGAAATCACGTGGGCCCCACCCGGAAATCACGTGGGCCCCACCCGGAAATCACGTGGGCCCCACCCGGAAATCACGTGGGCCCCACCCGGAAATCACGTGGGCCCCACCCGGAAATCACGTGGGCCCCACCCGGAAATCACGTGGGCCCCAGCCGGAAATCACGTGGGCCCCACGGGGAAATCACGTGGGCCCCACGGGGAAATCACGTGGGCCCCACGGGGAAATCACGTGGGCCCCACCCGGAAATCACGTGGGCCCCACCTGGAAATCACGTGGGCCCCACGGGGAAATCACGTGGGCCCCACCAGGAAATCACGTGGGCCCCACCCGGAAATCACGTGGGGCCCACCCGGAAATCACGTGGGCCCCACCCGGAAATCACGTGGGCCCCACCCGGAAATCACGTGGGCCCCACCCGGAAATCACGTGGGCCCCACCCGGAAATCACGTGGGGCCCACCCGGAAATCACGTGGGCCCCACCCGGAAATCACGTGGGCCCCACCCGGAAATCACGTGGGCCCCACCCGGAAATCACGTGGGCCCCACCCGGAAATCACGTGGGCCCCACCCGGAAATCACGTGGGCCCCACCCGGAAATCACGTGGGCCCCACCCGGAAATCACGTGGGCCCCACCCGGAAATCACGTGGGCCCCACCCGGAAATCACGTGGGCCCCACCCGGAAATCACGTGGGCCCCACACGGAAATCACGTGGGGCCCAACCGGAAATCACGTGGGCCCCACCCGGAAATCACGTGGGCCCCACCCGGAAATCACGTGGGCCCCACCCGGAAATCACGTGGGCCCCATGGGGAAATCACGTGGGCCCCACGGGGAAATCACGTGGGCCCCACCCGGAAATCACGTGGGGCCCACCTGGAAATCACGTGGGCCCCACGGGGAAATCACGTGGGCCCCACCCGGAAATCACGTGGGCCCCACACGGAAATCACGTGGGGCCCACCAGGAAATCACGTGGGCCCCACCCGGAAATCACGTGGGCCCCACCCGGAAATCACGTGGGCCCCACCGGGAAATCACGTGGGCCCCACCCGGAAATCACGTGGGCCCCACCCGGAAATCACGTGGGCCCCACGGGGAAATCACGTGGGCCCCACGGGGAAATCACGTGGGCCCCACCCTGAAATCACGTGGGCCCCACCCGGAAATCACGTGGGCCCCACGGGGAAATCACGTGGGCCCCACCCGGAAATCACGTGGGCCCCACCCGGAAATCACGTGGGCCCCACGGGGAAATCACGTGGGCCCCACCCGGAAATCACGTGGGCCCCACCCGGAAATCACGTGGGCCCCACCCGGAAATCACGTGGGCCCCACCCGGAAATCACGTGGGCCCCAGCCGGAAATCACGTGGGCCCCACCCGGAAATCACGTGGGCCCCACCCGGAAATCACGTGGGGCCCACCCGGAAATCACGTGGGCCCCACCCGGAAATCACGTGGGCCCCACCCGGAAATCACGTGGGCCCCACCCGGAAAACACGTGGGCCACATCCGGAAATCACGTGGGCCCCACCCGGAAATCACGTGGGCCCCACCCGGAAATCACGTGGGCCCCTCGGGGAAATCACGTGGGCCCCACCCGGAAATCACGTGGGCCCCACCCGGAAATCACGTGGGCCCCACCCGGAAATCACGTGGGCCCCACCCGGAAATCACGTGGGCCCCACCCGGAAATCACGTGGGCCCCACCCGGAAATCACGTGGGCCCCACCCGGAAATCACGTGGGCCCCACCCGGAAATCACGTGGGCCCCAGGGGGAAATCACGTGGGCCCAACGGGGAAATCACGTGGGCCCCACGGGGAAATCACGTGGGCCCCACCCTGAAATCACGTGGGCCCCACCCGGAAATCACGTGGGCCCCACGGGGAAATCACGTGGGCCCCACGGGGAAATCACGTGGGCCCCACCCGGAAATCACGTGGGCCCCACCCGGAAATCACGTGGGCCCCACGGGGAAATTACGTGGGCCCCACGGGGAAATCACGTGGTCCCCACCCGGAAATCACGTGGGCCCCAGCCGGAAATCACGTGGGCCCCACGGGGAAATCACGTGGGCCCCACCCGGAAATCACGTGGGCCCCACCCGGAAATCACGTGGGCCCCACCCGGAAATCACGTGGGCCCCACCCGGAAATCACGTGGGCCCCACCCGGAAATCACGTGGGGCCCACCCGGAAATCACGTGGGCCCCACCCGGAAATCACGTGGGCCCCACCCGGAAATCACGTGGGCCCCACACGGAAATCACGTGGGGCCCACCCGGAAATCACGTGGGCCCCACCCGGAAATCACGTGGGCCCCACCCGGAAATGACGTGGGCCCCACCCGGAAATCACGTGGGCCCCACCCGGAAATCACGTGGGCCCCACCCGGAAATCACGTGGGCCCCACGGGGAAATCACGTGGGCCCCACGGGGAAATCACGTGGGCCCCACGCGGAAATCACGTGGGCCCCACCCGGAAATCACGTGGGCCCCACCCGGAAATCACGTGGGCCCCACCCGGAAATCACGTGGGCCCCACCCGGAAATCACGTGGGCCCCACCCGGAAATCACGTGGGCCCCACCCGGAAATCACGTGGGCCCCACCCGGAAATCACGTGGGCCCCACCCGGAAATCACGTGGGCCCCACCCGGAAATCACGTGGGCCCCACCCGGAAATCACGTGGGCCCCACCCGGAAATCACGTGGGCCCCACCCGGAAATCACGTGGGCCCCAGGGGGAAATCACGTGGGCCCAACGGGGAAATCACGTGGGCCCCACGGGGAAATCACGTGGGCCCCACCCTGAAATCACGTGGGCCCCACCCGGAAATCACGTGGGCCCCACGGGGAAATCACGTGGGCCCCACGGGGAAATCACGTGGGCCCCACCCGGAAATCACGTGGGCCCCACCCGGAAATCACGTGGGCCCCACGGGGAAATTACGTGGGCCCCACGGGGAAATCACGTGGTCCCCACCCGGAAATCACGTGGGCCCCAGCCGGAAATCACGTGGGCCCCACGGGGAAATCACGTGGGCCCCACCCGGAAATCACGTGGGCCCCACCCGGAAATCACGTGGGCCCCACCCGGAAATCACGTGGGCCCCCGGGGAAATCACGTGGGCCTCACGGGGAAATCACGTGGGCCCCACCCGGAAATCACGTGGGCCCCACGGGGAAATCACGTGGGCCCCACCCGGAAATCACGTGGGCCCCACCCGGAAATCACGTGGGCCCCACCCGGAAATCACGTGGGCCCCACCCGGAAATCACGTGGGCCCCACGGGGAAATCACGTGGGCCCCACGGGGAAATCACGTGGGCCCCACGCGGAAATCACGTGGGCCCCACCCGGAAATCACGTGGGCCCCACCCGGAAATCACGTGGGCCCCACCCGGAAATCACGTGGGCCCCACCCGGAAATCACGTGGGCCCCACCCGGAAATCACGTGGGGCCAACCCGGAAATCACGTGGGCCCCACCCGGAAATCACGTGGGCCCCACCCGTAAATCACGTGGGCCCCACCCGGAAATCACGTGGGCCCCACCCGGAAATCACGTGGGCCCCACGGGGAAATCACGTTGGCCCCACGGGGAAATCACGTGGGCCCCACCCGGAAATCACGTGGGCCCCACCCGGAAATCACGTGGGCCCCACCCGGAAATCACGTGGGCCCCACGGGGAAATCACGTGGGCCCCACCCGGAAATCACGTGGGCCCCACCCGGAAATCACGTGGGCCCCACCCGGAAATCACGTGGGCCCCACCCGGAAATCACGTGGGCCCCACCCGGAAATCACGTGGGCCCCGCGGGGAAATCACGTGGGCCCCACCCGGAAATCACGTGGGCCCCACCCGGAAATCACGTGGGCCCCACCCGGAAATCACGTGGGCCCCAACCGGAAATCACGTGGGCCCCACCCGGAAATCACGTGGGCCCCACCCGGAAATCACGTGGGCCCCACCCGGAAATCACGTGGGCCCCACGGGGAAATCACGTGGGCCTCACGGGGAAATCACGTGGGCCCCACCCGGAAATCACGTGGGCCCCACGGGGAAATCACGTGGGCCCCACCCGGAAATCACGTGGGCCCCACCCGGAAATCACGTGGGCCCCACCCGGAAATCACGTGGGCCCCACCCGGAAATCACGTGGGCCCCACCCGGAAATCACGTTGGCCCCACCCGGAAATCACGTGGGCCCCACCCGGAAATCACGTGGGCCCCACCCGGAAATCACGTGGGCCCCACCGGGAAATCACGTGGGCCCCACGGGGAAATCACGTGGGCCCCACCCGGAAATCACGTGGGCCCCACCCGGAAATCACGTGGGCCCCACCCGGAAATCACGTGGGCCCCACCCGGAAATCACGTGGGGCCAACCCGGAAATCACGTGGGCCCCACCCGGAAATCACGTGGGCCCCACCCGGAAATCACGTGGGCCCCACCCGGAAATCACGTGGGCCCCACCCGGAAATCACGTGGGCCCCACGGGGAAATCACGTTGGCCCCACGGGGAAATCACGTGGGCCCCACCCGGAAATCACGTGGGCCCCACCCGGAAATCACGTGGGCCCCACCCGGAAATCACGTGGGCCCCACGGGGAAATCACGTGGGCCCCACCCGGAAATCACGTGGGCCCCACCCGGAAATCACGTGGGCCCCACCCGGAAATCACGTGGGCCCCACCCGGAAATCACGTGGGCCCCACCCGGAAATCACGTGGGCCCCACCCGGAAATCACGTGGGCCCCACCCGGAAATCACGTGGGCCCCACCCGGAAATCACGTGGGCCCCACCCGGAAATCACGTGGGCCCCACCCGGAAATCACGTGGGCCCCACCCGGAAATCACGTGGGGCCCACCCGGAAATCACGTGGGCCCCACCCGGAAATCACGTGGGCCCCACCCGGAAATCACGTGGGCCCCACCCGGAAATCACGTGGGCCCCACCCGGAAATCACGTGGGCCCCACCCGGAAATCACGTGGGGCCCACCCGGAAATCACGTGGGCCCCACCCGGAAATCACGTGGGCCCCACCCGGAAATCACGTGGGCCCCACCCGGAAATCACGTGGGCCCCACCCGGAAAACACGTGGGCCCCACGGGGAAATCATGTGGGCCCCACCCGGAAATCACGTGGGCCCCACCCGGAAATCACGTGGGCCCCACCCGGAAATCACGTGGGCCCCACCCGGAAATCACGTGGGCCCCACGGGGAAATCACGTGGGCCCCACCCGGAAATCACGTGGGCCCCACGCGGAAATCACGTGGGCCCCACCCGGAAATCACGTGGGCCCCACCCGGAAATCACGTGGGCCCCACCCGGAAATCACGTGGGCCCCACCCGGAAATCACGTGGGCCCCACCCGGAAATCACGTGGGGCCAACCCGGAAATCACGTGGGCCCCACCCGGAAATCACGTGGGCCCCACCCGTAAATCACGTGGGCCCCACCCGGAAATCACGTGGGCCCCACCCGGAAATCACGTGGGCCCCACGGGGAAATCACGTTGGCCCCACGGGGAAATCACGTGGGCCCCACCCGGAAATCACGTGGGCCCCACCCGGAAATCACGTGGGCCCCACCCGGAAATCACGTGGGCCCCACGGGGAAATCACGTGGGCCCCACCCGGAAATCACGTGGGCCCCACCCGGAAATCACGTGGGCCCCACCCGGAAATCACGTGGGCCCCACCCGGAAATCACGTGGGCCCCACCCGGAAATCACGTGGGCCCCAAGGGGAAATCACGTGGGCCCCACCCGGAAATCACGTGGGCCCCACCCGGAAATCACGTGGTCCCCACCCGGAAATCACGTGGGCCCCACCCGGAAATCACGTGGGCCCCACCCGGAAATCAAGTGGGGCCCACCCGGAAATCACGTGGGCCCCACCCGGAAATCCCGTGGGACCCACCGGGAAATCACGTGGGCCCCACCCGGAAATCACGTGGGCCCCACGCGGAAATCACGTGGGCCCCACCCGGAAATCACGTGGGCCACAGCCGGAAATCACGTGGGCCCCACCCGGAAATCACGTGGGCCCCACCCGGAAATCACGTGGGCCCCACCCGGAAATCACGTGGGCCCCACCCGGAAATCACGTGGGCCCCACGGGGAAATCACGTGGGCCTCACGGGGAAATCACGTGGGCCCCACCCGGAAATCACGTGGGCCCCACGGGGAAATCCCATGGGCCCCACCCGGAAATCACGTGGGCCCCACGGGGAAATCACGTGGGCCCCACCCGGAAATCACGTGGGCCCCACGGGGAAATCACGTGGGCCCCACCCGGAAATCACGTGGGCCCCACGGGGAAATCACGTGGGCCCCACCCGGAAATCACGTGGGCCCCACCCGGAAATCACGTGGGCCCCACCCGGAAATCACGTGGGCCCCACCCGGAAATCACGTGGGCCCCACGGGGAAATCACGTGGGCCCCACGGGGAAATCACGTGGGCCCCACCCGGAAATCACGTGGGCCCCACCCGGAAATCACGTGGGCCCCACCCGGAAATCACGTGGGCCCCACCCGGAAATCACGTGGGCCCCACCCGGAAATCACGTGGGCCCCACCCGAAAATCACGTGGGCCCCACCCGGAAATCACGTGGGCCCCACCCGGAAATCACGTGGGCCCCACCCGGAAATCACGTGGAACCCACCCGGAAATCACGTGGGCCCCACCCGGAAATCACGTGGGCCCCACCCGGAAATCACGTGGGCCCCACCCGGAAATCACGTGGGCCCCACGGGGAAATCACGTGGGCCCCACCCGGAAATCACGTGGGCCCCACCCGGAAATCACGTGGGCCCCACCCGGAAATCACGTGGGCCCCACCCGGAAATCACGTGGGCCACACCCGGAAATCACGTGGGGCCCACCCGGAAATCACGTGGGCCCCACCCGGAAATCACGTGGGCCTCACCCGGAAAACACGTGGGCCCCACGGGGAAATCATGTGGGCCCCACCCGGAAATCACGTGGGCCCCACCCGGAAATCACGTGGGCCCCACCCGGAAATCACGTGGGCCCCACCCGGAAATCACGTGGGCCCCACCCGGAAATCATGTGGGCCCCACCCGGAAATCACGTGGGCCCCACCCGGTAATCACGTGGGGCCCACCCGGAAATCACGTGGGCCCCACGGGGAAATCACGTGGGCCCCACCCGGAAATCACGTGGGCCCCACCCGGAAATTACGTGGGCCCCACGGGGAAATCACGTGGGCCCAACGGGGAAATCACGTGGGCCCCACGGGGAAATCACGTGGGCCCCACCCTGAAATCACGTGGGCCCCACCCGGAAATCACGTGGGCCCCACGGGGAAATCACGTGGGCCCCACGGGGAAATCACGTGGGCCCCACCCGGAAATCACGTGGGCCCCACCCGGAAATCACGTGGGCCCCACGGGGAAATTACGTGGGCCCCACGGGGAAATCACGTGGGCCCCACCCGGAAATCACGTGGGCCCCACCCGGAAATCACGTGGGCCCCACCCGGAAATCACGTGGGCCCCACCCGGAAATCACGTGGGCCCCACCCGGAAATCACGTGGGCCCCACCCGGAAATCACGTGGGCCCCACCCGGAAATCACGTGGGCCCCACGGGGAAATCACGTGGGCCCCACCCGGAAATCACGTGGGCCCCACCCGGAAATCACGTGGGCCCCACCCGGAAATCACGTGGGCCCCACCCGGAAATCACGTGGGCCCCACGGGGAAATCACGTGGGCCCCACCCGGAAATCACGTGGACCCCACCCGGAAATCACGTGGGCCACAGCCGGAAATCACGTGGGCCCCAACCGGAAATCACGTGGGCCCCACCCGGAAATCACGTGGGCCCCACCCGGAAATCACGTGGGCCCCACCCGGAAATCACGTGGGCCCCACGGGGAAATCACGTGGGCCTCACGGGGAAATCACGTGGGCCCCACCCGGAAATCACGTGGGCCCCACGGGGAAATCACGTGGGCCCCACCCGGAAATCACGTGGGCCCCACCCGGAAATCACGTGGGCCCCACCCGGAAATCACGTGGGCCCCACCCGGAAATCACGTGGGCCCCACCCGGAAATCACGTGGGCCCCACGGGGAAATCACGTGGGCCCCACCCGGAAATCACGTGGGCCCCACCCGGAAATCACGTGGGCCCCACCCGGAAATCACGTGGGCCCCACGGGGAAATCACGTGGGCCCCACGGGGAAATCACGTGGGCCCCACGGGGAAATCACGTGGGCCCCACCCGGAAATCACGTGGGCCCCACCCGGAAATCACGTGGGCCCCACCCGGAAATCACGTGGGCCCCACCCGGAAATCACGTGGGCCCCACCCGGAAATCACGTGGGCCCCACCCGGAAATCACCTGGGCCCCACCCGGAAATCACGTGGGCCCCACCCGGAAATCACGTGGAACCCACCCGGAAATCACGTGGGCCCCACCCGGAAATCACGTGGGCCCCACCCGGAAATCACGTGGGCCCCACCCGGAAATCACGTGGGCCCCACCCGGAAATCACGTGGGCCCCACCCGGAAATCACGTGGGCCCCACCCGGAAATCACGTGGGCCCCACCCGGAAATCACGTGGGCCCCACCCGGAAATCACGTGGGCCACACCCGGAAATCACGTGGGGCCCACCCGGAAATCACGTGGGCCCCACGGGGAAATCACGTGGGCCCCACCCGGAAATCACGTGGGCCCCACCCGGAAATCACGTGGGCCCCACCCGGAAAACACGTGGGCCCCACGGGGAAATCATGTGGGCCCCACCCGGAAATCACGTGGGCCCCACCCGGAAATCACGTGGGCCCCACCCGGAAATCACGTGGGCCCCACCCGGAAATCACGTGGGCCCCACCCGGAAATCACGTGGGCCCCACCCGGAAATCACGTGGGCCCCACCCGGAAATCACGTGGGCCCCACCCGGAAATCACGTGGGCCCCACCCGGAAATCACGTGGGCCCCACGGGGAAATCACGTGGGCCCCACCCGGAAATCACGTGGGCCCCACCCGGAAATCACGTGGGCCCCACCCGGAAATCACGTGGGCCCCACCCGGAAATCACGTGGGCCCCACCCGGAAATCACGTGGGCCCCACGGGGAAATCACGTGGGCCCCACGGGGAAATCACGTGGGCCCCACCCGGAAATCACGTGGGCCCCACCCGGAAATCACGTGGGCCCCACCCGGAAATCACGTGGGCCCCACCCGGAAATCACGTGGGCCCCACCCGGAAATCACGTGGGCCCCACCCGGAAATCACGTGGGCCCCACCCGGAAATCACGTGGAACCCACCCGGAAATCACGTGGGCCCCACCCGGAAATCACGTGGGCCCCACCCGGAAATCACGTGGGCCCCACCCGGAAATCACGTGGGCCCCACGGGGAAATCACGTGGGCCCCACCCGGAAATCACGTGGGCCCCACCCGGAAATCACGTGGGCCCCACCCGGAAATCACGTGGGCCCCACCCGGAAATCACGTGGGCCACACCCGGAAATCACGTGGGGCCCACCCGGAAATCACGTGGGCCCCACGGGGAAATCACGTGGGCCCCACCCGGAAATCACGTGGGCCCCACCCGGAAATCACGTGGGCCCCACCCGGAAAACACGTGGGCCCCACGGGGAAATCATGTGGGCCCCACCCGGAAATCACGTGGGCCCCACCCGGAAATCACGTGGGCCCCACCCGGAAATCACGTGGGCCCCACCCGGAAATCACGTGGGCCCCACCCGGAAATCACGTGGGCCCCACCCGGAAATCACGTGGGCCCCACCCGGTAATCACGTGGGGCCCACCCGGAAATCACGTGGGCCCCACGGGGAAATCACGTGGGCCCCACCCGGAAATCACGTGGGCCCCAGGGGGAAATCACGTGGGCCCAACGGGGAAATCACGTGGGCCCCACGGGGAAATCACGTGGGCCCCACCCTGAAATCACGTGGGCCCCACCCGGAAATCACTTGGGCCCCACGGGGAAATCACGTGGGCCCCACGGGGAAATCACGTGGGGCCCACCCGGAAATCACGTGGGCCCCACCCGGAAATCACGTGGGCCCCACCCGGAAATCACGTGGGCCCCACCGGGAAATCACGTGGGCCCCACCCGGAAATCACGTGGGCCCCACCCGGAAATCACGTGGGCCCCACGGGGAAATCACGTGGGCCCCACCGGGAAATCACGTGGGCCCCACCCGGAAATCACGTGGGCCCCACCCGGAAATCACGTGGGCCCCACGGGGAAATCACGTGGGCCCCACGGGGAAATCACGTGGGCCCCACCCGGAAATCACGTGGGCCCCACCCGGAAATCACGTGGGCCCCACCCGGAAATCACGTGGGCCCCACCCGGAAATCACGTGGGCCCCACGGGGAAATCACGTGGGCCCCACCCGGAAATCACGTGGGCCCCACCCGGAAATCACGTGGGCCCCACCCGGAAATCACGTGGGCCCCACCCGGAAATTACGTGGGCCCCACCCGGAAATCACGTGGGCCCCACCCGGAAATCACGTGGGCCCCACCCGGAAATCACGTGGGCCCCAGCCGGAAATCACGTGGGCCCCACCCGGAAATCACGTGGGCCCCACCCGGAAATCACGTGGGCCCCACCCGGAAATCACGTGGGCCCCACCCGGAAATCACGTGGGCCCCACCGGGAAATCACGTGGGACCCACCCGGAAATCACGTGGGCCCCACCCGGAAATCACGTGGGCCCCACCCGGAAATCACGTGGGCCCCACCCGGAAATCACGTGGGCCCCAGCCGGAAATCACGTGGGCCCCACCCGGAAATCACGTGGGCCCCACCCGGAAATCACGTGGGCGCCACCCGGAAATCACGTGGGCCCCACCCGGAAATCACGTGGGGCCCACCCGGAAATCACGTGGGCCCCACCCGGAAATCACGTGGGCCCCACCAGGAAATCACGTGGGCCCCACCCGGAAAACACGTGGGCCACATCCGGAAATCACGTGGGCCCCACCCGGAAATCACGTGGGCCCCACCCGGAAATCACGTGGGCCCCACCCGGAAATCACGTGGGCCCCACGGGGAAATCACGTGGGCCCCACGGGGAAATCACGTGGGCCCCACCTGGAAATCACGTGGACCCCACCCGGAAATCACGTGGGCCCCATGGGGAAATCACGTGGGCCCCACGGGGAAATCACGTGGGCCCCACGGGGAAATCACGTGGGCCCCACCCGGAAATCACGTGGGCCCCACCCGGAAATCACGTGGGCCCCACCCGGAAATCACGTGGGCCCCACCCGGAAATCACGTGGGCCCCACGGGGAAATCACGTGGGCCCCACGGGGAAATCACGTGGGCCCCACCCGGAATTCACGTGGGCCCCACCCGGAAATCACGTGGGCCCCACCTGGAAATCACGTGGGCCCCACCCGGAAATCACGTGGGCCCCACCCGGAAATCACGTGGGCCCCTCGGGGAAATCACGTGGGCCCCACCCGGAAATCACGTGGGCCCCACCCGGAAATCACGTGGGCCCCACCCGGAAATCACGTGGGCCCCACCCGGAAATCACGTGGGCCCCACCCGGAAATCACGTGGGCCCCACCCGGAAATCACGTGGGCCCCACGGGGAAATCACGTGGGCCCCACCCGGAAATCACGTGGACCCCACCCGGAAATCACGTGGGCCACAGCCGGAAATCACGTGGGCCCCAACCGGAAATCACGTGGGCCCCACCCGGAAATCACGTGGGCCCCACCCGGAAATCACGTGGGCCCCACCCGGAAATCACGTGGGCCCCACGGGGAAATCACGTGGGCCTCACGGGGAAATCACGTGGGCCCCACCCGGAAATCACGTGGGCCCCACGGGGAAATCACGTGGGCCCCACCCGGAAATCACGTGGGCCCCACCCGGAAATCACGTGGGCCCCACCCGGAAATCACGTGGGCCCCACTCGGAAATCACGTGGGCCCCACCCGGAAATCACGTGGGCCCCACCCGGAAATCACGTGGGCCCCACCGGGAAATCACGTGGGCCCCACCCGGAAATCACGTGGACCCCACCCGGAAATCACGTGGGCCCCACCCGGAAATCACGTGGGCCCCACCCGGAAATCACGTGGGCCCCACCCGGAAATCACGTGGGCCCCACCCGGAAATCACGTGGGCCCCACCCGGAAATCACGTGGGCCCCACCCGGAAATCACGAGGGCCCCACCCGGAAATCACGTGGGCCCCACCGGGAAATCACGTGGGCCACACCTGGAAATCACGTGGACCCCACCCGGAAATCACGTGGGCCCCACCCGGAAATCACGTGGGCCCCACCCGGAAATCACGTGGGCCCCACCCGGAAATCACGTGGGCCCCACGGGGAAATCACGTGGGCCCCACCCGGAAATCACGTGGGCCCCACCCGGAAATCACGTGGGCCCCACCCAGAAATCACGTGGGCCCCACCCGGAAATCACGTGGGCCACACCCGGAAATCACGTGGGGCCCACCCGGAAATCACGTGGGCCCCACGGGGAAATCACGTGGGCCCCACCCGGAAATCACGTGGGCCCCACCCGGAAATCACGTGGGCCCCACCCGGTAATCACGTGGGGCCCACCCGGAAATCACGTGGGCCCCACGGGGAAATCACGTGGGCCCCACCCGGAAATCACGTGGGCCCCACCCGGAAATCACGTGGGCCCCACGGGGAAATCACGTGGGCCCAACGGGGAAATCACGTGGGCCCCACGGGGAAATCACGTGGGCCCCACCCTGAAATCACGTGGGCCCCACCCGGAAATCACGTGGGCCCCACGGGGAAATCACGTGGGCCCCACGGGGAAATCACGTGGGCCCCACCCGGAAATCACGTGGGCCCCACCCGGAAATCACGTGGGCCCCACGGGGAAATCACGTGGGCCCCACGGGGAAATCACGTGGTCCCCACCCGGAAATCACGTGGGCCCCAGCCGGAAATCACGTGGGCCCCACGAGGAAATCACGTGGGCCCCACCCGGAAATCACGTGGGCCCCACCCGGAAATCACGTGGGCCCCACCCGGAAATCACGTGGGCCCCACCCGGAAATCACGTGGGCCCCACCCGGAAATCACGTGGGCCCACCCGGAAATCACGTGGGCCCCACCCGGAAATCACGTGGGCCCCACCCGGAAATCACGTGGGCCCCACACGGAAATCACGTGGGGCCCACCCGGAAATCACGTGGGCCCCACGGGGAAATCACGTGGGCCCCACCCGGAAATCACGTGGGCCCCACCCGGAAATCACGTGGGCCCCACCCGGAAATCACGTGGGCCCCACCCGGAAATCACGTGGGCCCCACGGGGAAATCACGTGGGCCCCACGGGGAAATCACGTGGGCCCCACGCGGAAATCACGTGGGCCCCACCCGGAAATCACGTGGGCCCCACCCGGAAATCACGTGGGCCCCACCCGGAAATCACGTGGGCCCCACCCGGAAATCACGTGGGCCCCACCCGGAAATCACGTGGGCCCCACCCGGAAATCACGTGGGCCCCAGCCGGAAATCACGTGGGCCCCACGGGGAAATCACGTGGGCCCCACGGGGAAATCACGTGGGCCCCACGGGGAAATCACGTGGGCCCCACCCGGAAATCACGTGGGCCCCACCTGGAAATCACGTGGGCCCCACGGGGAAATCACGTGGGCCCCACCCGGAAATCACGTGGGCCCCACCCGGAAATCACGTGGGGCCCACCCGGAAATCACGTGGGCCCCACCCGGAAATCACGTGGGCCCCACCCGGAAATCACGTGGGCCCCACCCGGAAATCACGTGGGCCCCACCCGGAAATCACGTGGGGCCCACCCGGAAATCACGTGGGCCCCACCCGGAAATCACGTGGGCCCCACCCGGAAATCACGTGGGCCCCACCCGGAAATCACGTGGGCCCCACCCGGAAATCACGTGGGCCCCACCCGGAAATCACGTGGGCCCCACCCGGAAATCACGTGGGCCCCACCCGGAAATCACGTGGGCCCCACCCGGAAATCACGTGGGCCCCACCCGGAAATCACGTGGGCCCCACCCGGAAATCACGTGGGCCCCACCCGGAAATCACGTGGGGCCCAACCGGAAATCACGTGGGGCCCAACCGGAAATCACGTGGGCCCCACCCGGAAATCACGTGGGCCCCACCCGGAAATCACGTGGGCCCCACCCGGAAATCACGTGGGCCCCATGGGGAAATCACGTGGGCCCCACGGGGAAATCACGTGGGCCCCACCCGGAAATCACGTGGGGCCCACCCGGAAATCACGTGGGCCCCACGGGGAAATCACGTGGGCCCCACCCGGAAATCACGTGGGCCCCACACGGAAATCACGTGGGGCCCACCAGGAAATCACGTGGGCCCCACCCGGAAATCACGTGGGCCCCACCCGGAAATCACGTGGGCCCCACCGGGAAATCACGTGGGCCCCACCCGGAAATCACGTGGGCCCCACCCGGAAATCACGTGGGCCCCACGGGGAAATCACGTGGGCCCCACGGGGAAATCACGTGGGCCCCACCCGGAAATCACGTGGGCCCCACCCGGAAATCACGTGGGCCCCACCCGGAAATCACGTGGGCCCCACCCGGAAATCACGTGGGCCCCACGGGGAAATCACGTGGGCCCCACCCGGAAATCACGTGGGCCCCACGGGGAAATCACGTGGGCCCCACCCGGAAATCACGTGGGCCCCACCCGGAAATCACGTGGGCCCCACCCGGAAATCACGTGGGCCCCACCCGGAAATCACGTGGGCCCCAGCCGGAAATCACGTGGGCCCCACCCGGAAATCACGTGGGCCCCACCCCGAAATCACGTGGGCCCCACCCGGAAATCACGTGGGCCCCACCCGGAAATCACGTGGGGCCCACCCGGAAATCACGTGGGCCCCACCCGGAAATCACGTGGGCCCCACCCGGAAATCACGTGGGCCCCACCCGGAAAACACGTGGGCCACATCCGGAAATCACGTGGGCCCCACCCGGAAATCACGTGGGCCCCACCCGGAAATCACGTGGGCCCCACCCGGAAATCACGTGGGCCCCACCCGGAAATCACGTGGGCCCCACGGGGAAATCACGTGGGCCCCACCTGGAAATCACGTGGACCCCACCCGGAAATCACGTGGGCCCCAGCCGGAAATCACGTGGGCCCCATGGGGAAATCACGTGGGCCCCACGGGGAAATCACGTGGGCCCCACCCGGAAATCACGTGGGCCCCACCCGGAAATCACGTGGGCCCCACCCGGAAATCACGTGGGCCCCACCCGGAAATCACGTGGGCCCCACCCGGAAATCACGTGGGCCCCACCCGGAAATCACGTGGGCCCCACCCGGAAATCACGTGGGCCCCTCGGGGAAATCACGTGGGCCCCACCCGGAAATCACGTGGGCCCCACCCGGAAATCACGTGGGCCCCACCCGGAAATCACGTGGGCCCCACCCGGAAATCACGTGGGCCCCACCCGGAAATCACGTGGGCCCCACCCGGAAATCACGTGGGCCCCACCCGGAAATCACGTGGGCCCCTCGGGGAAATCACGTGGGCCCCACCCGGAAATCACGTGGGCCCCACCCGGAAATCACGTGGGCCCCACCCGGAAATCACGTGGGCCCCACCCGGAAATCACGTGGGCCCCACCCGGAAATCACGTGGGCCCCACGGGGAAATCACGTGGGCCTCACGGGGAAATCACGTGGGCCCCACCCGGAAATCACGTGGGCCCCACGGGGAAATCACGTGGGCCCCACCCGGAAATCACGTGGGCCCCACCCGGAAATCACGTGGGCCCCACGGGGAAATCACGTGGGCCCCACGGGGAAATCACGTGGGCCCCACCTGGAAATCACGTGGACCCCACCCGGAAATCACGTGGGCCCCATGGGGAAATCACGTGGGCCCCACGGGGAAATCACGTGGGCCCCACGGGGAAATCACGTGGGCCCCACCCGGAAATCACGTGGGCCCCACCCGGAAATCACGTGGGCCCCACCCGGAAATCACGTGGGCCCCACCCGGAAATCACGTGGGCCCCACGGGGAAATCACGTGGGCCCCACGGGGAAATCACGTGGGCCCCACCCGGAATTCACGTGGGCCCCACCCGGAAATCACGTGGGCCCCACCCGGAAATCACGTGGGCCCCACCCGGAAATCACGTGGGCCCCACCCGGAAATCACGTGGGCCCCTCGGGGAAATCACGTGGGCCCCACCCGGAAATCACGTGGGCCCCACCCGGAAATCACGTGGGCCCCACCCGGAAATCACGTGGGCCCCACCCGGAAATCACGTGGGCCCCACCCGGAAATCACGTGGGCCCCACCCGGAAATCACGTGGGCCCCACGGGGAAATCACGTGGGCCCCACCCGGAAATCACGTGGACCCCACCCGGAAATCACGTGGGCCACAGCCGGAAATCACGTGGGCCCCAACCGGAAATCACGTGGGCCCCACCCGGAAATCACGTGGGCCCCACCCGGAAATCACGTGGGCCCCACCCGGAAATCACGTGGGCCCCACGGGGAAATCACGTGGGCCTCACGGGGAAATCACGTGGGCCCCACCCGGAAATCACGTGGGCCCCACGGGGAAATCACGTGGGCCCCACCCGGAAATCACGTGGGCCCCACCCGGAAATCACGTGGGCCCCACCCGGAAATCACGTGGGCCCCACTCGGAAATCACGTGGGCCCCACCCGGAAATCACGTGGGCCCCACCCGGAAATCACGTGGGCCCCACCGGGAAATCACGTGGGCCCCACCCGGAAATCACGTGGACCCCACCCGGAAATCACGTGGGCCCCACCCGGAAATCACGTGGGCCCCACCCGGAAATCACGTGGGCCCCACCCGGAAATCACGTGGGCCCCACCCGGAAATCACGTGGGCCCCACCCGGAAATCACGTGGGCCCCACCCGGAAATCACGAGGGCCCCACCCGGAAATCACGTGGGCCCCACCGGGAAATCACGTGGGCCACACCTGGAAATCACGTGGACCCCACCCGGAAATCACGTGGGCCCCACCCGGAAATCACGTGGGCCCCACCCGGAAATCACGTGGGCCCCACCCGGAAATCACGTGGGCCCCACGGGGAAATCACGTGGGCCCCACCCGGAAATCACGTGGGCCCCACCCGGAAATCACGTGGGCCCCACCCGGAAATCACGTGGGCCCCACCCGGAAATCACGTGGGCCACACCCGGAAATCACGTGGGGCCCACCCGGAAATCACGTGGGCCCCACGGGGAAATCACGTGGGCCCCACCCGGAAATCACGTGGGCCCCACCCGGAAATCACGTGGGCCCCACCCGGTAATCACGTGGGGCCCACCCGGAAATCACGTGGGCCCCACGGGGAAATCACGTGGGCCCCACCCGGAAATCACGTGGGCCCCACCCGGAAATCACGTGGGCCCCACGGGGAAATCACGTGGGCCCAACGGGGAAATCACGTGGGCCCCACGGGGAAATCACGTGGGCCCCACCCTGAAATCACGTGGGCCCCACCCGGAAATCACGTGGGCCCCACGGGGAAATCACGTGGGCCCCACGGGGAAATCACGTGGGCCCCACCCGGAAATCACGTGGGCCCCACCCGGAAATCACGTGGGCCCCACGGGGAAATCACGTGGGCCCCACGGGGAAATCACGTGGTCCCCACCCGGAAATCACGTGGGCCCCAGCCGGAAATCACGTGGGCCCCACGAGGAAATCACGTGGGCCCCACCCGGAAATCACGTGGGCCCCACCCGGAAATCACGTGGGCCCCACCCGGAAATCACGTGGGCCCCACCCGGAAATCACGTGGGCCCCACCCGGAAATCACGTGGGCCCACCCGGAAATCACGTGGGCCCCACCCGGAAATCACGTGGGCCCCACCCGGAAATCACGTGGGCCCCACACGGAAATCACGTGGGGCCCACCCGGAAATCACGTGGGCCCCACGGGGAAATCACGTGGGCCCCACCCGGAAATCACGTGGGCCCCACCCGGAAATCACGTGGGCCCCACCCGGAAATCACGTGGGCCCCACCCGGAAATCACGTGGGCCCCACGGGGAAATCACGTGGGCCCCACGGGGAAATCACGTGGGCCCCACGCGGAAATCACGTGGGCCCCACCCGGAAATCACGTGGGCCCCACCCGGAAATCACGTGGGCCCCACCCGGAAATCACGTGGGCCCCACCCGGAAATCACGTGGGCCCCACCCGGAAATCACGTGGGCCCCACCCGGAAATCACGTGGGCCCCAGCCGGAAATCACGTGGGCCCCACGGGGAAATCACGTGGGCCCCACGGGGAAATCACGTGGGCCCCACGGGGAAATCACGTGGGCCCCACCCGGAAATCACGTGGGCCCCACCCGGAAATCACGTGGGCCCCACGGGGAAATCACGTGGGCCCCACCCGGAAATCACGTGGGCCCCACCCGGAAATCACGTGGGGCCCACCCGGAAATCACGTGGGCCCCACCCGGAAATCACGTGGGCCCCACCCGGAAATCACGTGGGCCCCACCCGGAAATCACGTGGGGCCCACCCGGAAATCACGTGGGCCCCACCCGGAAATCACGTGGGCCCCACCCGGAAATCACGTGGGCCCCACCCGGAAATCACGTGGGCCCCACCCGGAAATCACGTGGGCCCCACCCGGAAATCACGTGGGCCCCACCCGGAAATCACGTGGGCCCCACCCGGAAATCACGTGGGCCCCACCCGGAAATCACGTGGGCCCCACCCGGAAATCACGTGGGCCCCACCCGGAAATCACGTGGGCCCCACACGGAAATCACGTGGGGCCCAACCGGAAATCACGTGGGCCCCACCCGGAAATCACGTGGGCCCCACCCGGAAATCACGTGGGCCCCACCCGGAAATCACGTGGGCCCCATGGGGAAATCACGTGGGCCCCACGGGGAAATCACGTGGGCCCCACCCGGAAATCACGTGGGGCCCACCCGGAAATCACGTGGGCCCCACGGGGAAATCACGTGGGCCCCACCCGGAAATCACGTGGGCCCCACACGGAAATCACGTGGGGCCCACCAGGAAATCACGTGGGCCCCACCCGGAAATCACGTGGGCCCCACCCGGAAATCACGTGGGCCCCACCGGGAAATCACGTGGGCCCCACCCGGAAATCACGTGGGCCCCACCCGGAAATCACGTGGGCCCCACGGGGAAATCACGTGGGCCCCACGGGGAAATCACGTGGGCCCCACCCGGAAATCACGTGGGCCCCACCCGGAAATCACGTGGGCCCCACCCGGAAATCACGTGGGCCCCACCCGGAAATCACGTGGGCCCCACGGGGAAATCACGTGGGCCCCACCCGGAAATCACGTGGGCCCCACGGGGAAATCACGTGGGCCCCACCCGGAAATCACGTGGGCCCCACCCGGAAATCACGTGGGCCCCACCCGGAAATCACGTGGGCCCCACCCGGAAATCACGTGGGCCCCAGCCGGAAATCACGTGGGCCCCACCCGGAAATCACGTGGGCCCCACCCCGAAATCACGTGGGCCCCACCCGGAAATCACGTGGGCCCCACCCGGAAATCACGTGGGGCCCACCCGGAAATCACGTGGGCCCCACCCGGAAATCACGTGGGCCCCACCCGGAAATCACGTGGGCCCCACCCGGAAAACACGTGGGCCACATCCGGAAATCACGTGGGCCCCACCCGGAAATCACGTGGGCCCCACCCGGAAATCACGTGGGCCCCACCCGGAAATCACGTGGGCCCCACCCGGAAATCACGTGGGCCCCACGGGGAAATCACGTGGGCCCCACCTGGAAATCACGTGGACCCCACCCGGAAATCACGTGGGCCCCAGCCGGAAATCACGTGGGCCCCATGGGGAAATCACGTGGGCCCCACGGGGAAATCACGTGGGCCCCACCCGGAAATCACGTGGGCCCCACCCGGAAATCACGTGGGCCCCACCCGGAAATCACGTGGGCCCCACCCGGAAATCACGTGGGCCCCACCCGGAAATCACGTGGGCCCCACCCGGAAATCACGTGGGCCCCACCCGGAAATCACGTGGGCCCCTCGGGGAAATCACGTGGGCCCCACCCGGAAATCACGTGGGCCCCACCCGGAAATCACGTGGGCCCCACCCGGAAATCACGTGGGCCCCACCCGGAAATCACGTGGGCCCCACCCGGAAATCACGTGGGCCCCACCCGGAAATCACGTGGGCCCCACCCGGAAATCACGTGGGCCCCTCGGGGAAATCACGTGGGCCCCACCCGGAAATCACGTGGGCCCCACCCGGAAATCACGTGGGCCCCACCCGGAAATCACGTGGGCCCCACCCGGAAATCACGTGGGCCCCACCCGGAAATCACGTGGGCCCCACGGGGAAATCACGTGGGCCTCACGGGGAAATCACGTGGGCCCCACCCGGAAATCACGTGGGCCCCACGGGGAAATCACGTGGGCCCCACCCGGAAATCACGTGGGCCCCACCCGGAAATCACGTGGGCCCCACCCGGAAATCACGTGGGCCCCACCCGGAAATCACGTGGGCCCCACCCGGAAATCACGTGGGCCCCACCCGGAAATCACGTGGGCCCCACCCGGAAATCACGTGGGCCCCACCGGGAAATCACGTGGGCCCCACGGGGAAATCACGTGGGCCCCACCCGGAAATCACGTGGGCCCCACCCGGAAATCACGTGGGCCCCACCTGGAAATCACGTGGGCCCCACCCGGAAATCACGTGGGCCCCACCCGGAAATCACGTGGGGCCAACCCGGAAATCACGTGGGCCCCACCCGGAAATCACGTGGGCCCCACCCGGAAATCACGTGGGCCCCACCCGGAAATCACGTGGGCCCCACCCGGAAATCACGTGGGCCCCACGGGGAAATCACGTTGGCCCCACGGGGAAATCACGTGGGCCCCACCCGGAAATCACGTGGGCCCCACCCGGAAATCACGTGGGCCCCACCCGGAAATCACGTGGGCCCCACGGGGAAATCACGTGGGCCCCACCCGGAAATCACGTGGGCCCCACCCGGAAATCACGTGGGCCCCACCCGGAAATCACGTGGGCCCCACCCGGAAATCACGTGGGCCCCACCCGGAAATCACGTGGGCCCCACGGGGAAATCACGTGGGCCCCACCCGGAAATCACGTGGGCCCCACCCGGAAATCACGTGGGCCCCACCCGGAAATCACGTGGGCCCCACCCGGAAATCACGTGGGCCCCACCCGGAAATCACGTGGGCCCCACGGGGAAATCTCGTGGGCCCCACGGGGAAATCACGTGGGCCCCACCCGGAAATCACGTGGGCCCCACCCGGAAATCACGTGGGCCCCACCCGGAAATCACGTGGGCCCCACCCGGAAATCACGTGGGCCCCACCCGGAAATCACGTGGGCCCCACCCGGAAATCACGTGGGCCCCACCCGGAAATCACGTGGGCCCCACCCGGAAATCACGTGGGCCCCACCCGGAAATCACGTGGAACCCACCCGGAAATCACGTGGGCCCCACCCGGAAATCACGTGGGCCCCACCCGGAAATCACGTGGGCCCCACCCGGAAATCACGTGGGCCCCACGGGGAAATCACGTGGGCCCCACCCGGAAATCACGTGGGCCCCACCCGGAAATCACGTGGGCCCCACCCGGAAATCACGTGGGCCCCACCCGGAAATCACGTGGGCCACACCCGGAAATCACGTGGGGCCCACCCGGAAATCACGTGGGCCCCACGGGGAAATCACGTGGGCCCCACCCGGAAATCTCGTGGGCCCCACCCGGAAATCACGTGGGCCCCACCCGGAAAACACGTGGGCCCCACGGGGAAATCATGTGGGCCCCACCCGGAAATCACGTGGGCCCCACCCGGAAATCACGTGGGCCCCACCCGGAAATCACGTGGGCCCCACCCGGAAATCACGTGGGCCCCACCCGGAAATCACGTGGGCCCCACCCGGAAATCACGTGGGCCCCACCCGGTAATCACGTGGGGCCCACCCGGAAATCACGTGGGCCCCACGGGGAAATCACGTGGGCCCCACCCGGAAATCACGTGGGCCCCAGGGGGAAATCACGTGGGCCCAACGGGGAAATCACGTGGGCCCCACGGGGAAATCACGTGGGCCCCACCCTGAAATCACGTGGGCCCCACCCGGAAATCACGTGGGCCCCACGGGGAAATCACGTGGGCCCCACGGGGAAATCACGTGGGCCCCACCCGGAAATCACGTGGGCCCCACCCGGAAATCACGTGGGCCCCACGGGGAAATTACGTGGGCCCCACGGGGAAATCACGTGGTCCCCACCCGGAAATCACGTGGGCCCCAGCCGGAAATCACGTGGGCCCCACGGGGAAATCACGTGGGCCCCACCCGGAAATCACGTGGGCCCCACCCGGAAATCACGTGGGCCCCACCCGGAAATCACGTGGGCCCCACCCGGAAATCACGTGGGCCCCACCCGGAAATCACGTGGGCCCCAGCCGGAAATCACGTGGGCCCCACCCGGAAATCACGTGGGCCCCACCCGGAAATCACGTGGGCCCCACACGGAAATCACGTGGGGCCCACCCGGAAATCACGTGGGCCCCACCCGGAAATCACGTGGGCCCCACCCGGAAATCACGTGGGCCCCACCCGGAAATCACGTGGGCCCCACCCGGAAATCACGTGGGCCCCACGGGGAAATCACGTGGGCCCCACGGGGAAATCACGTGGGCCCCACGCGGAAATCACGTGGGCCCCACCCGGAAATCACGTGGGCCCCACCCGGAAATCACGTGGGCCCCACCCGGAAATCACGTGGGCCCCACCCGGAAATCACGTGGGCCCCACCCGGAAATCACGTGGGGCCAACCCGGAAATCACGTGGGCCCCACCCGGAAATCACGTGGGCCCCACCCGTAAATCACGTGGGCCCCACCCGGAAATCACGTGGGCCCCACCCGGAAATCACGTGGGCCCCACGGGGAAATCACGTTGGCCCCACGGGGAAATCACGTGGGCCCCACCCGGAAATCACGTGGGCCCCACCCGGAAATCACGTGGGCCCCACCCGGAAATCACGTGGGCCCCACGGGGAAATCACGTGGGCCCCACCCGGAAATCACGTGGGCCCCACCCGGAAATCACGTGGGCCCCACCCGGAAATCACGTGGGCCCCACCCGGAAATCACGTGGGCCCCACCCGGAAATCACGTGGGCCCCACGGGGAAATCACGTGGGCCCCACCCGGAAATCACGTGGGCCCCACCCGGAAATCACGTGGGCCCCACCCGGAAATCACGTGGGCCCCAACCGGAAATCACGTGGGCCCCACCCGGAAATCACGTGGGCCCCACCCGGAAATCACGTGGGCCCCACCCGGAAATCACGTGGGCCCCACGGGGAAATCACGTGGGCCTCACGGGGAAATCACGTGGGCCCCACCCGGAAATCACGTGGGCCCCACGGGGAAATCACGTGGGCCCCACCCGGAAATCACGTGGGCCCCACCCGGAAATCACGTGGGCCCCACCCGGAAATCACGTGGGCCCCACCCGGAAATCACGTGGGCCCCACCCGGAAATCACGTGGGCCCCACCCGGAAATCACGTGGGCCCCACCCGGAAATCACGTGGGCCCCACCCGGAAATCACGTGGGCCCCACCGGGAAATCACGTGGGCCCCACGGGGAAATCACGTGGGCCCCACCCGGAAATCACGTGGGCCCCACCCGGAAATCACGTGGGCCCCACCCGGAAATCACGTGGGCCCCACCCGGAAATCACGTGGGCCCCACGGGGAAATCACGTGGGGCCAACCCGGAAATCACGTGGGCCCCACCCGGAAATCACATGGGCCCCACCCGGAAATCACGTGGGCCCCACCCGGAAATCACGTGGGCCCCACCCGGAAATCACGTGGGCCCCACGGGGAAATCACGTTGGCCCCACGGGGAAATCACGTGGGCCCCACCCGGAAATCACGTGGGCCCCACCCGGAAATCACGTGGGCCCCACCCGGAAATCACGTGGGCCCCACGGGGAAATCACGTGGGCCCCACCCGGAAATCACGTGGGCCCCACCCGGAAATCACGTGGGCCCCACCCGGAAATCACGTGGGCCCCACCCGGAAATCACGTGGGCCCCACCCGGAAATCACGTGGGCCCCACCCGGAAATCACGTGGGCCCCACCCGGAAATCACGTGGGCCCCACCCGGAAATCACGTGGGCCCCACCCGGAAATCTCGTGGGCCCCACGGGGAAATCACGTGGGCCCCACGGGGAAATCACGTGGGCCCCACCCGGAAATCACGTGGGCCCCACCCGGAAATCACGTGGGCCCCACCCGGAAATCACGTGGGCCCCACCCGGAAATCACGTGGGCCCCACCCGAAAATCACGTGGGCCCCACCCGGAAATCACGTGGGCCCCACCCGGAAATCACGTGGGCCCCACCCGGAAATCACGTGGAACCCACCCGGAAATCACGTGGGCCCCACCCGGAAATCACGTGGGCCCCACCCGGAAATCACGTGGGCCCCACCCGGAAATCACGTGGGCCCCACCCGGAAATCACGTGGGCCCCACCCGGAAATCACGTGGGCCCCACCCGGAAATCACGTGGGCCACACCCGGAAATCACGTGGGGCCCACCCGGAAATCACGTGGGCCCCACGGGGAAATCACGTGGGCCCCACCCGGAAATCACGTGGGCCCCACCCGGAAATCACGTGGGCCCCACCCGGAAATCACGTGGGCCCCACCCGGAAAACACGTGGGCCCCACGGGGAAATCATGTGGGCCCCACCCGGAAATCACGTGGGCCCCACCCGGAAATCACGTGGGCCCCACCCGGAAATCACGTGGGCCCCACCCGGAAATCACGTGGGCCCCACCCGGAAATCACGTGGGCCCCACCCGGAAATCACGTGGGCCCCACCCGGTAATCACGTGGGGCCCACCCGGAAATCACGTGGGCCCCACGGGGAAATCACGTGGGCCCCACCCGGAAATCACGTGGGCCCCAGGGGGAAATCACGTGGGCCCAACGGGGAAATCACGTGGGCCCCACGGGGAAATCACGTGGGCCCCACCCTGAAATCACGTGAGCCCCACCCGGAAATCACGTGGGCCCCACGGGGCAATCACGTGGGCCCCACGGGGAAATCACGTGGGCCCCACCCGGAAATCACGTGGGCCCCACCCGGAAATCACGTGGGCCCCACGGGGAAATTACGTGGGCCCCACGGGGAAATCACGTGGTCCCCACCCGGAAATCACGTGGGCCCCAGCCGGAAATCACGTGGGCCCCACGGGGAAATCACGTGGGCCCCACCCGGAAATCACGTGGGCCCCACCCGGAAATCACGTGGGCCCCACCCGGAAATCACGTGGGCCCCACCCGGAAATCACGTGGGCCCCACCCGGAAATCACGTGGGGCCCACCCGGAAATCACGTGGGCCCCACCCGGAAATCACGTGGGCCCCACCCGGAAATCACGTGGGCCCCACACGGAAATCACGTGGGGCCCACCCGGAAATCACGTGGGCCCCACCCGGAAATCACGTGGGCCCCACCCGGAAATCACGTGGGCCCCACCCGGAAATCACGTGGGCCCCACCCGGAAATCACGTGGGCCCCACGGGGAAATCACGTGGGCCCCACGGGGAAATCACGTGGGCCCCACGCGGAAATCACGTGGGCCCCACCCGGAAATCACGTGGGCCCCACCCGGAAATCACGTGGGCCCCACCCGGAAATCACGTGGGCCCCACCCGGAAATCACGTGGGCCCCACCCGGAAATCACGTGGGGCCAACCCGGAAATCACGTGGGCCCCACCCGGAAATCACGTGGGCCCCACCCGGAAATCACGTGGGCCCCACCCGGAAATCACGTGGGCCCCACCCGGAAATCACGTGGGCCCCACCCGGAAATCACGTGGGCCCCACGGGGAAATCACGTGGGCCCCACGGGGAAATCACGTGGGCCCCACCCGGAAATCACGTGGGCCCCACCCGGAAATCACGTGGGCCCCACCCGGAAATCACGTGGGCCCCACCCGGAAATCACGTGGGCCCCACCCGGAAATCACGTGGGCCCCACACGGAAATCACGTGGGGCCCACCCGGAAATCACGTGGGCCCCACCCGGAAATCACGTGGGCCCCACCCGGAAATCACGTGGGCCCCACCCGGAAATCACGTGGGCCCCACCCGGAAATCACGTGGGCCCCACGGGGAAATCACGTGGGCCCCACGGGGAAATCACGTGGGCCCCACGCGGAAATCACGTGGGCCCCACCCGGAAATCACGTGGGCCCCACCCGGAAATCACGTGGGCCCCACCCGGAAATCACGTGGGCCCCACCCGGAAATCACGTGGGCCCCACCCGGAAATCACGTGGGGCCAACCCGGAAATCACGTGGGCCCCACCCGGAAATCACGTGGGCCCCACCCGTAAATCACGTGGGCCCCACCCGGAAATCACGTGGGCCCCACCCGGAAATCACGTGGGCCCCACGGGGAAATCACGTTGGCCCCACGGGGAAATCACGTGGGCCCCACCCGGAAATCACGTGGGCCCCACCCGGAAATCACGTGGGCCCCACCCGGAAATCACGTGGGCCCCACGGGGAAATCACGTGGGCCCCACCCGGAAATCACGTGGGCCCCACCCGGAAATCACGTGGGCCCCACCCGGAAATCACGTGGGCCCCACCCGGAAATCACGTGGGCCCCACCCGGAAATCACGTTGGCCCCACGGGGAAATCACGTGGGCCCCACCCGGAAATCACGTGGGCCCCACCCGGAAATCACGTGGGCCCCACCCGGAAATCACGTGGGCCCCAACCGGAAATCACGTGGGCCCCACCCGGAAATCACGTGGGCCCCACCCGGAAATCACGTGGGCCCCACCCGGAAATCACGTGGGCCCCACGGGGAAATCACGTGGGCCTCACGGGGAAATCACGTGGGCCCCACCCGGAAATCACGTGGGCCCCACGGGGAAATCACGTGGGCCCCACCCGGAAATCACGTGGGCCCCACCCGGAAATCACGTGGGCCCCACCCGGAAATCACGTGGGCCCCACCCGGAAATCACGTGGGCCCCACCCGGAAATCACGTGGGCCCCACCCGGAAATCACGTGGGCCCCACCCGGAAATCACGTGGGCCCCACCCGGAAATCACGTGGGCCCCACCGGGAAATCACGTGGGCCCCACGGGGAAATCACGTGGGCCCCACCCGGAAATCACGTGGGCCCCACCCGGAAATCACGTGGGCCCCACCCGGAAATCACGTGGGCCCCACCCGGAAATCACGTGGGCCCCACGGGGAAATCACGTGGGGCCAACCCGGAAATCACGTGGGCCCCACCCGGAAATCACATGGGCCCCACCCGGAAATCACGTGGGCCCCACCCGGAAATCACGTGGGCCCCACCCGGAAATCACGTGGGCCCCACGGGGAAATCACGTTGGCCCCACGGGGAAATCACGTGGGCCCCACCCGGAAATCACGTGGGCCCCACCCGGAAATCACGTGGGCCCCACCCGGAAATCACGTGGGCCCCACGGGGAAATCACGTGGGCCCCACCCGGAAATCACGTGGGCCCCACCCGGAAATCACGTGGGCCCCACCCGGAAATCACGTGGGCCCCACCCGGAAATCACGTGGGCCCCACCCGGAAATCACGTGGGCCCCACCCGGAAATCACGTGGGCCCCACCCGGAAATCACGTGGGCCCCACCCGGAAATCACGTGGGCCCCACCCGGAAATCTCGTGGGCCCCACGGGGAAATCACGTGGGCCCCACGGGGAAATCACGTGGGCCCCACCCGGAAATCACGTGGGCCCCACCCGGAAATCACGTGGGCCCCACCCGGAAATCACGTGGGCCCCACCCGGAAATCACGTGGGCCCCACCCGAAAATCACGTGGGCCCCACCCGGAAATCACGTGGGCCCCACCCGGAAATCACGTGGGCCCCACCCGGAAATCACGTGGAACCCACCCGGAAATCACGTGGGCCCCACCCGGAAATCACGTGGGCCCCACCCGGAAATCACGTGGGCCCCACCCGGAAATCACGTGGGCCCCACCCGGAAATCACGTGGGCCCCACCCGGAAATCACGTGGGCCCCACCCGGAAATCACGTGGGCCACACCCGGAAATCACGTGGGGCCCACCCGGAAATCACGTGGGCCCCACGGGGAAATCACGTGGGCCCCACCCGGAAATCACGTGGGCCCCACCCGGAAATCACGTGGGCCCCACCCGGAAATCACGTGGGCCCCACCCGAAAAACACGTGGGCCCCACGGGGAAATCACGTGGGCCCCACCCGGAAATCACGTGGGCCCCACCCGGAAATCACGTGGGCCCCACCCGGAAATCACGTGGGCCCCACCCGGAAATCACGTGGGCCCCACCCGGAAATCACGTGGGCCCCACCCGGAAATCACGTGGGCCCCACCCGGTAATCACGTGGGGCCCACCCGGAAATCACGTGGGCCCCACGGGGAAATCACGTGGGCCCCACCCGGAAATCACGTGGGCCCCAGGGGGAAATCACGTGGGCCCAACGGGGAAATCACGTGGGCCCCACGGGGAAATCACGTGGGCCCCACCCTGAAATCACGTGAGCCCCACCCGGAAATCACGTGGGCCCCACGGGGAAATCACGTGGGCCCCACGGGGAAATCACGTGGGCCCCACCCGGAAATCACGTGGGCCCCACCCGGAAATCACGTGGGCCCCACGGGGAAATTACGTGGGCCCCACGGGGAAATCACGTGGTCCCCACCCGGAAATCACGTGGGCCCCAGCCGGAAATCACGTGGGCCCCACGGGGAAATCACGTGGGCCCCACCCGGAAATCACGTGGGCCCCACCCGGAAATCACGTGGGCCCCACCCGGAAATCACGTGGGCCCCACCCGGAAATCACGTGGGCCCCACCCGGAAATCACGTGGGGCCCACCCGGAAATCACGTGGGCCCCACCCGGAAATCACGTGGGCCCCACCCGGAAATCACGTGGGCCCCACACGGAAATCACGTGGGGCCCACCCGGAAATCACGTGGGCCCCACCCGGAAATCACGTGGGCCCCACCCGGAAATCACGTGGGCCCCACCCGGAAATCACGTGGGCCCCACCCGGAAATCACGTGGGCCCCACGGGGAAATCACGTGGGCCCCACGGGGAAATCACGTGGGCCCCACGCGGAAATCACGTGGGCCCCACCCGGAAATCACGTGGGCCCCACCCGGAAATCACGTGGGCCCCACCCGGAAATCACGTGGGCCCCACCCGGAAATCACGTGGGCCCCACCCGGAAATCACGTGGGGCCAACCCGGAAATCACGTGGGCCCCACCCGGAAATCACGTGGGCCCCACCCGGAAATCACGTGGGCCCCACCCGGAAATCACGTGGGCCCCACCCGGAAATCACGTGGGCCCCACCCGGAAATCACGTGGGCCCCACGGGGAAATCACGTGGGCCCCACGGGGAAATCACGTGGGCCCCACCCGGAAATCACGTGGGCCCCACCCGGAAATCACGTGGGCCCCACCCGGAAATCACGTGGGCCCCACCCGGAAATCACGTGGGCCCCACCCGGAAATCACGTGGGCCCCACCCGGAAATCACGTGGGCCCCACCCGGAAATCACGTGGGCCCCACCCGGAAATCACGTGGGCCCCACCCGGAAATCACGTGGGCCCCACGGGGAAATCACGTGGGCCCCACCCGGAAATCACGTGGGCCCCACCCGGAAATCACGTGGGCCCCACCCGGAAATCACGTGGGCCCCACCCGGAAATCACGTGGGCCCCACCCGGAAATCACGTGGGCCCCACGGGGAAATCACGTGGGCCCCACCCGGAAATCACGTGGGCCCCACCCGGAAATCACGTGGGCCCCACCCGGAAATCACGTGGGCCCCACCCGGAAATCACGTGGGCCCCACCCGGAAATCACGTGGGGCCCACCCGGAAATCACTTGGGCCCCACCCGGAAATCCCGTGGGACCCACCCGGAAATCACGTGGGCCCCACCCGGAAATCACGTGGGCCCCACCCGGAAATCACGTGGGCCCCACCCGGAAATCACGTGGGCCCCACCCGGAAATCACGTGGGCCCCACCCGGAAATCATGTGGGCCCCACCCGGAAATCACGTGGGCCCCACCCGGTAATCACGTGGGGCCCACCCGGAAATCACGTGGGCCCCACGGGGAAATCACGTGGGCCCCACCCGGAAATCACGTGGGCCCCACCCGGAAATTACGTGGGCCCCACGGGGAAATCACGTGGGCCCAACGGGGAAATCACGTGGGCCCCACGGGGAAATCACGTGGGCCCCACCCTGAAATCACGTGGGCCCCACCCGGAAATCACGTGGGCCCCACGGGGAAATCACGTGGGCCCCACGGGGAAATCACGTGGGCCCCACCCGGAAATCACGTGGGCCCCACGGGGAAATTACGTGGGCCCCACGGGGAAATCACGTGGGCCCCACCCGGAAATCACGTGGGCCCCACCCGGAAATCACGTGGGCCCCACCCGGAAATCACGTGGGCCCCACCCGGAAATCACGTGGGCCCCACCCGGAAATCACGTGGGCCCCACCCGGAAATCACGTGGGCCCCACCCGGAAATCACGTGGGCCCCACGGGGAAATCACGTGGGCCCCACCCGGAAATCACGTGGGCCCCACCCGGAAATCACGTGGGCCCCACCCGGAAATCACGTGGGCCCCACCCGGAAATCACGTGGGCCCCACGGGGAAATCACGTGGGCCCCACCCGGAAATCACGTGGACCCCACCCGGAAATCACGTGGGCCACAGCCGGAAATCACGTGGGCCCCAACCGGAAATCACGTGGGCCCCACCCGGAAATCACGTGGGCCCCACCCGGAAATCACGTGGGCCCCACCCGGAAATCACGTGGGCCCCACGGGGAAATCACGTGGGCCTCACGGGGAAATCACGTGGGCCCCACCCGGAAATCACGTGGGCCCCACGGGGAAATCACGTGGGCCCCACCCGGAAATCACGTGGGCCCCACCCGGAAATCACGTGGGCCCCACCCGGAAATCACGTGGGCCCCACCCGGAAATCACGTGGGCCCCACCCGGAAATCACGTGGGCCCCACCCGGAAATCACGTGGGCCCCACCCGGAAATCACGTGGGCCCCACCCGGAAATCACGTGGGCCCCACCGGGAAATCACGTGGGCCCCACGGGGAAATCACGTGGGCCCCACCCGGAAATCACGTGGGCCCCACCCGGAAATCACGTGGGCCCCACCCGGAAATCACGTGGGCCCCACCCGGAAATCACGTGGGCCCCACCCGGAAATCACGTGGGGCCAACCCGGAAATCACGTGGGCCCCACCCGGAAATCACATGGGCCCCACCCGGAAATCACGTGGGCCCCACCCGGAAATCACGTGGGCCCCACCCGGAAATCACGTGGGCCCCACGGGGAAATCACGTTGGCCCCACGGGGAAATCACGTGGGCCCCACCCGGAAATCACGTGGGCCCCACCCGGAAATCACGTGGGCCCCACCCGGAAATCACGTGGGCCCCACGGGGAAATCACGTGGGCCCCACGGGGAAATCACGTGGGCCCCACCCGGAAATCACGTGGGCCCCACCCGGAAATCACGTGGGCCCCACCCGGAAATCACGTGGGCCCCACCCGGAAATCACGTTGGCCCCACGGGGAAATCACGTGGGCCCCACCCGGAAATCACGTGGGCCCCACCCGGAAATCACGTGGGCCCCACCCGGAAATCACGTGGGCCCCACCCGGAAATCACGTGGGCCCCACGGGGAAATCACGTGGGCCCCACGGGGAAATCACGTGGGCCCCACCCGGAAATCACGTGGGCCCCACCCGGAAATCACGTGGGCCCCACCCGGAAATCACGTGGGCCCCACCCGGAAATCACGTGGGCCCCACCCGGAAATCACGTGGGCCCCACCCGGAAATCACGTGGGCCCCACCCGGAAATCACGTGGGCCCCACCCGGAAATCACGTGGAACCCACCCGGAAATCACGTGGGCCCCACCCGGAAATCACGTGGGCCCCACCCGGAAATCACGTGGGCCCCACCCGGAAATCACGTGGGCCCCACCCGGAAATCACGTGGGCCCCACCCGGAAATCACGTGGGCCCCACCCGGAAATCACGTGGGCCCCACCCGGAAATCACGTGGGCCACACCCGGAAATCACGTGGGGCCCACCCGGAAATCACGTGGGCCCCACCCGGAAATCACGTGGGCCCCACCCGGAAATCACGTGGGCCCCACCCGGAAATCACGTGGGCCCCACCCGGAAAACACGTGGGCCCCACGGGGAAATCATGTGGGCCCCACCCGGAAATCACGTGGGCCCCACCCGGAAATCACGTGGGCCCCACCCGGAAATCACGTGGGCCCCACCCGGAAATCACGTGGGCCCCACCCGGAAATCACGTGGGCCCCACCCGGAAATCACGTGGGCCCCACCCGGAAATCACGTGGGCCCCACCCGGAAATCACGTGGGCCCCACCCGGAAATCACGTGGGCCCCACGGGGAAATCACGTGGGCCCCACCCGGAAATCACGTGGGCCCCACCCGGAAATCACGTGGGCCCCACCCGGAAATCACGTGGGCCCCACCCGGAAATCACGTGGGCCCCACGGGGAAATCACGTGGGCCCCACGGGGAAATCACGTGGGCCCCACCCGGAAATCACGTGGGCCCCACCCGGAAATCACGTGGGCCCCACCCGGAAATCACGTGGGCCCCACCCGGAAATCACGTGGGCCCCACCCGGAAATCACGTGGGCCCCACCCGGAAATCACGTGGGCCCCACCCGGAAATCACGTGGAACCCACCCGGAAATCACGTGGGCCCCACCCGGAAATCACGTGGGCCCCAGCCGGAAATCACGTGGGCCCCACCCGGAAATCACGTGGGCCCCACGGGGAAATCACGTGGGCCCCACCCGGAAATCACGTGGGCCCCACCCGGAAATCACGTGGGCCCCACCCGGAAATCACGTGGGCCCCACCCGGAAATCACGTGGGCCACACCCGGAAATCACGTGGGGCCCACCCGGAAATCACGTGGGCCCCACGGGGAAATCACGTGGGCCCCACCCGGAAATCACGTGGGCCCCACCCGGAAATCACGTGGGCCCCACCCGGAAAACACGTGGGCCCCACGGGGAAATCATGTGGGCCCCACCCGGAAATCACGTGGGCCCCACCCGGAAATCACGTGGGCCCCACCCGGAAATCACGTGGGCCCCACCCGGAAATCACGTGGGCCCCACCCGGAAAACACGTGGGCCCCACCCGGAAATCACGTGGGCCCCACCCGGTAATCACGTGGGGCCCACCCGGAAATCACGTGGGCCCCACGGGGAAATCACGTGGGCCCCACCCGGAAATCACGTGGGCCCCAGGGGGAAATCACGTGGGCCCAACGGGGAAATCACGTGGGCCCCACGGGGAAATCACGTGGGCCCCACCCTGAAATCACGTGGGCCCCACCCGGAAATCACGTGGGCCCCACGGGGAAATCACGTGGGCCCCACGGGGAAATCACGTGGGCCCCACCCGGAAATCACGTGGGCCCCACCCGGAAATCACGTGGGCCCCACGGGGAAATTACGTGGGCCCCACGGGGAAATCACGTGGTCCCCACCCGGAAATCACGTGGGCCCCAGCCGGAAATCACGTGGGCCCCACGGGGAAATCACGTGGGCCCCACCCGGAAATCACGTGGGCCCCACCCGGAAATCACGTGGGCCCCACCCGGAAATCACGTGGGGCCCACCCGGAAATCACGTGGGCCCCACCCGGAAATCACGTGGGCCCCACCCGGAAATCACGTGGGCCCCACACGGAAATCACGTGGGGCCCACCCGGAAATCACGTGGGCCCCACCCGGAAATCACGTGGGCCCCACCCGGAAATCACGTGGGCCCCACCCGGAAATCACGTGGGCCCCACCCGGAAATCACGTGGGCCCCACCCGGAAATCACGTGGGCCCCACGGGGAAATCACGTGGGCCCCACGGGGAAATCACGTGGGCCCCACGCGGAAATCACGTGGGCCCCACCCGGAAATCACGTGGGCCCCACCCGGAAATCACGTGGGCCCCACCCGGAAATCACGTGGGCCCCACCCGGAAATCACGTGGGCCCCACGGGGAAATCACGTTGGCCCCACGGGGAAATCACGTGGGCCCCACCCGGAAATCACGTGGGCCCCACCCGGAAATCACGTGGGCCCCACCTGGAAATCACGTGGGCCCCACGGGGAAATCACGTGGGCCCCACCCGGAAATCACGTGGGCCCCACCCGGAAATCACGTGGGCCCCACCCGGAAATCACGTGGGCCCCACCCGGAAATCACGTGGGCCCCACCCGGAAATCACGTGGGCCCCACGGGGAAATCACGTGGGCCCCACCCGGAAATCACGTGGGCCCCACCCGGAAATCACGTGGGCCCCACCCGGAAATCACGTGGGCCCCAACCGGAAATCACGTGGGCCCCACCCGGAAATCACGTGGGCCCCACCCGGAAATCACGTGGGCCCCACCCGGAAATCACGTGGGCCCCACGGGGAAATCACGTGGGCCTCACGGGGAAATCACGTGGGCCCCACCCGGAAATCACGTGGGCCCCACGGGGAAATCACGTGGGCCCCACCCGGAAATCACGTGGGCCCCACCCGGAAATCACGTGGGCCCCACCCGGAAATCACGTGGGCCCCACCCGGAAATCACGTGGGCCCCACCCGGAAATCACGTGGGCCCCACCCGGAAATCACGTGGGCCCCACCCGGAAATCACGTGGGCCCCACCCGGAAATCACGTGGGCCCCACCGGGAAATCACGTGGGCCCCACGGGGAAATCACGTGGGCCCCACCCGGAAATCACGTGGGCCCCACCCGGAAATCACGTGGGCCCCACCCGGAAATCACGTGGGCCCCACCCGGAAATCACGTGGGTCCCACCCGGAAATCACGTGGGGCCAACCCGGAAATCACGTGGGCCCCACCCGGAAATCACATGGGCCCCACCCGGAAATCACGTGGGCCCCACCCGGAAATCACGTGGGCCCCACCCGGAAATCACGTGGGCCCCACGGGGAAATCACGTTGGCCCCACGGGGAAATCACGTGGGCCCCACCCGGAAATCACGTGGGCCCCACCCGGAAATCACGTGGGCCCCACCCGGAAATCACGTGGGCCCCACGGGGAAATCACGTGGGCCCCACCCGGAAATCACGTGGGCCCCACCCGGAAATCACGTGGGCCCCACCCGGAAATCACGTGGGCCCCACCCGGAAATCACGTGGGCCCCACCCGGAAATCACGTGGGCCCCACCCGGAAATCACGTGGGCCCCACCCGGAAATCACGTGGGCCCCACCCGGAAATCACGTGGAACCCACCCGGAAATCACGTGGGCCACACCCGGAAATCACGTGGGCCCCACCCGGAAATCACGTGGGCCCCACGGGGAAATCACGTGGGCCCCACCCGGAAATCACGTGGGCCCCACCCGGAAATCACGTGGGCCCCACCCGGAAAACACGTGGGCCCCACGGGGAAATCATGTGGGCCCCACCCGGAAATCACGTGGGCCCCACCCGGAAATCCCGTGGGCCCCACCCGGAAATCACGTGGGCCCCACCCGGAAATCACGTGGGCCCCACCCGGAAATCCCGTGGGCCCCACCCGGAAATCACGTGGGCCCCACCCGGAAATCACGTGGGCCCCACCCGGAAATCACGTGGGCCCCACCCGGAAATCACGTGGGCCCCACCCGGAAATCACGTGGGCCCCACCCGGAAATCACGTGGGGCCAACCCGGAAATCACGTGGGCCCCACCCGGAAATCACATGGGCCCCACCCGGAAATCACGTGGGCCCCACCCGGAAATCACGTGGGCCCCACCCGGAAATCACGTGGGCCCCACGGGGAAATCACGTTGGCCCCACGGGGAAATCACGTGGGCCCCACCCGGAAATCACGTGGGCCCCACCCGGAAATCACGTGGGCCCCACCCGGAAATCACGTGGGCCCCACGGGGAAATCACGTGGGCCCCACGGGGAAATCACGTGGGCCCCACCCGGAAATCACGTGGGCCCCACCCGGAAATCACGTGGGCCCCACCCGGAAATCACGTTGGCCCCACGGGGAAATCACGTGGGCCCCACCCGGAAATCACGTGGGCCCCACCCGGAAATCACGTGGGCCCCACCCGGAAATCACGTGGGCCCCACCCGGAAATCACGTGGGCCCCACGGGGAAATCACGTGGGCCCCACGGGGAAATCACGTGGGCCCCACCCGGAAATCACGTGGGCCCCACCCGGAAATCACGTGGGCCCCACCCGGAAATCACGTGGGCCCCACCCGGAAATCACGTGGGCCCCACCCGGAAATCACGTGGGCCCCACCCGGAAATCACGTGGGCCCCACCCGGAAATCACGTGGGCCCCACCCGGAAATCACGTGGGCCCCACCCGGAAATCACGTGGAACCCACCCGGAAATCACGTGGGCCCCACCCGGAAATCACGTGGGCCCCACCCGGAAATCACGTGGGCCCCACCCGGAAATCACGTGGGCCCCACCCGGAAATCACGTGGGCCCCACCCGGAAATCACGTGGGCCCCACCCGGAAATCACGTGGGCCCCACCCGGAAATCACGTGGGCCCCACCCGGAAATCACGTGGGCCACACCCGGAAATCACGTGGGGCCCACCCGGAAATCACGTGGGCCCCACCCGGAAATCACGTGGGCCCCACCCGGAAATCACGTGGGCCCCACCCGGAAATCACGTGGGCCCCACCCGGAAAACACGTGGGCCCCACCCGGAAATCACGTGGGCCCCACCCGGAAATCACGTGGGCCCCACCCGGAAATCACGTGGGCCCCACCCGGAAATCACGTGGGCCCCACCCGGAAATCACGTGGGCCCCACCCGGAAATCACGTGGGCCCCACCCGGAAATCACGTGGGCCACACCCGGAAATCACGTGGGGCCCACCCGGAAATCACGTGGGCCCCACCCGGAAATCACGTGGGCCCCACCCGGAAATCACGTGGGCCCCACCCGGAAATCACGTGGGCCCCACCCGGAAAACACGTGGGCCCCACGGGGAAATCATGTGGGCCCCACCCGGAAATCACGTGGGCCCCACCCGGAAATCACGTGGGCCCCACCCGGAAATCACGTGGGCCCCACCCGGAAATCACGTGGGCCCCACCCGGAAATCACGTGGGCCCCACCCGGAAATCACGTGGGCCCCACCCGGAAATCACGTGGGCCCCACCCGGAAATCACGTGGGCCCCACCCGGAAATCACGTGGGCCCCACGGGGAAATCACGTGGGCCCCACCCGGAAATCACGTGGGCCCCACCCGGAAATCACGTGGGCCCCACCCGGAAATCACGTGGGCCCCACCCGGAAATCACGTGGGCCCCACGGGGAAATCACGTGGGCCCCACGGGGAAATCACGTGGGCCCCACGGGGAAATCACGTGGGCCCCACCCGGAAATCACGTGGGCCCCACCCGGAAATCACGTGGGCCCCACCCGGAAATCACGTGGGCCCCACCCGGAAATCACGTGGGCCCCACCCGGAAATCACGTGGGCCCCACCCGGAAATCACGTGGAACCCACCCGGAAATCACGTGGGCCCCACCCGGAAATCACGTGGGCCCCACCCGGAAATCACGTGGGCCCCACCCGGAAATCACGTGGGCCCCACGGGGAAATCACGTGGGCCCCACCCGGAAATCACGTGGGCCCCACCCGGAAATCACGTGGGCCCCACCCGGAAATCACGTGGGCCCCACCCGGAAATCACGTGGGCCACACCCGGAAATCACGTGGGGCCCACCCGGAAATCACGTGGGCCCCACGGGGAAATCACGTGGGCCCCACCCGGAAATCACGTGGGCCCCACCCGGAAATCACGTGGGCCCCACCCGGAAAACACGTGGGCCCCACGGGGAAATCATGTGGGCCCCACCCGGAAATCACGTGGGCCCCACCCGGAAATCACGTGGGCCCCACCCGGAAATCACGTGGGCCCCACCCGGAAATCACGTGGGCCCCACCCGGAAATCACGTGGGCCCCACCCGGAAATCACGTGGGCCCCACCCGGTAATCACGTGGGGCCCACCCGGAAATCACGTGGGCCCCACGGGGAAATCACGTGGGCCCCACCCGGAAATCACGTGGGCCCCAGGGGGAAATCACGTGGGCCCAACGGGGAAATCACGTGGGCCCCACGGGGAAATCACGTGGGCCCCACCCTGAAATCACGTGGGCCCCACCCGGAAATCACGTGGGCCCCACGGGGAAATCACGTGGGCCCCACGGGGAAATCACGTGGGCCCCACCCGGAAATCACGTGGGCCCCACCCGGAAATCACGTGGGCCCCACGGGGAAATTACGTGGGCCCCACGGGGAAATCACGTGGTCCCCACCCGGAAATCACGTGGGCCCCAGCCGGAAATCACGTGGGCCCCACGGGGAAATCACGTGGGCCCCACCCGGAAATCACGTGGGCCCCACCCGGAAATCACGTGGGCCCCACCCGGAAATCACGTGGGGCCCACCCGGAAATCACGTGGGCCCCACCCGGAAATCACGTGGGCCCCACCCGGAAATCACGTGGGCCCCACACGGAAATCACGTGGGGCCCACCCGGAAATCACGTGGGCCCCACCCGGAAATCACGTGGGCCCCACCCGGAAATCACGTGGGCCCCACCCGGAAATCACGTGGGCCCCACCCGGAAATCACGTGGGCCCCACCCGGAAATCACGTGGGCCCCACGGGGAAATCACGTGGGCCCCACGGGGAAATCACGTGGGCCCCACGCGGAAATCACGTGGGCCCCACCCGGAAATCACGTGGGCCCCACCCGGACATCACGTGGGCCCCACCCGGACATCACGTGGGCCCCACCCGGAAATCACGTGGGCCCCACCCGGAAATCACGTGGGGCCAACCCGGAAATCACGTGGGCCCCACCCGGAAATCACGTGGGCCCCACCCGTAAATCACGTGGGCCCCACCCGGAAATCACGTGGGCCCCACCCGGAAATCACGTGGGCCCCACGGGGAAATCACGTTGGCCCCACGGGGAAATCACGTGGGCCCCACCCGGAAATCACGTGGGCCCCACCCGGAAATCACGTGGGCCCCACCTGGAAATCACGTGGGCCCCACGGGGAAATCACGTGGGCCCCACCCGGAAATCACGTGGGCCCCACCCGGAAATCACGTGGGCCCCACCCGGAAATCACGTGGGCCCCACCCGGAAATCACGTGGGCCCCACCCGGAAATCACGTGGGCCCTACGGGGAAATCACGTGGGCCCCACCCGGAAATCACGTGGGCCCCACCCGGAAATCACGTGGGCCCCACCCGGAAATCACGTGGGCCCCAACCGGAAATCACGTGGGCCCCACCCGGAAATCACGTGGGCCCCACCCGGAAATCACGTGGGCCCCACCCGGAAATCACGTGGGCCCCACGGGGAAATCACGTGGGCCTCACGGGGAAATCACGTGGGCCCCACCCGGAAATCACGTGGGCCCCACGGGGAAATCACGTGGGCCCCACCCGGAAATCACGTGGGCCCCACCCGGAAATCACGTGGGCCCCACCCGGAAATCACGTGGGCCCCACCCGGAAATCACGTGGGCCCCACCCGGAAATCACGTGGGCCCCACCCGGAAATCACGTGGGCCCCACTCGGAAATCACGTGGGCCCCACCCGGAAATCACGTGGGCCCCACCGGGAAATCACGTGGGCCCCACGGGGAAATCACGTGGGCCCCACGGGGAAATCACGTGGGCCCCACCCGGAAATCACGTGGGCCCCACCCGGAAATCACGTGGGCCCCACCCGGAAATCACGTGGGGCCAACCCGGAAATCACGTGGGCCCCACCCGGAAATCACATGGGCCCCACCCGGAAATCACGTGGGCCCCACCCGGAAATCACGTGGGCCCCACCCGGAAATCACGTGGGCCCCACGGGGAAATCACGTTGGCCCCACGGGGAAATCACGTGGGCCCCACCCGGAAATCACGTGGGCCCCACCCGGAAATCGCGTGGGCCCCACCCGGAAATCACGTGGGCCCCACGGGGAAATCACGTGGGCCCCACCCGGAAATCACGTGGGCCCCACCCGGAAATCACGTGGGCCCCACCCGGAAATCACGTGGGCCCCACCCGGAAATCACGTGGGCCCCACCCGGAAATCACGTGGGCCCCACCCGGAAATCACGTGGGCCCCACCCGGAAATCACGTGGGCCCCACCCGGAAATCACGTGGAACCCACCCGGAAATCACGTGGGCCACACCCGGAAATCACGTGGGCCCCACCCGGAAATCACGTGGGCCCCACGGGGAAATCACGTGGGCCCCACCCGGAAATCACGTGGGCCCCACCCGGAAATCACGTGGGCCCCACCCGGAAATCACGTGGGGCCCACCCGGAAATCACGTGGGCCCCACCCGGAAATCACGTGGGCCCCACCCGGAAATCACGTGGGCCCCACACGGAAATCACGTGGGGCCCACCCGGAAATCACGTGGGCCCCACCCGGAAATCACGTGGGCCCCACCCGGAAATCACGTGGGCCCCACCCGGAAATCACGTGGGCCCCACCCGGAAATCACGTGGGCCCCACCCGGAAATCACGTGGGCCCCACGGGGAAATCACGTGGGCCCCACGGGGAAATCACGTGGGCCCCACGCGGAAATCACGTGGGCCCCACGCGGAAATCACGTGGGCCCCACCCGGAAATCACGTGGGCCCCACCCGGAAATCACGTGGGCCCCACCCGGAAATCACGTGGGCCCCACCCGGAAATCACGTGGGGCCAACCCGGAAATCACGTGGGCCCCACCCGGAAATCACGTGGGCCCCACCCGGAAATCACGTGGGCCCCACCCGGAAATCACGTGGGCCCCACCCGGAAATCACGTGGGCCCCACCCGGAAATCACGTGGGCGCCACGGGGAAATCACGTGGGCCCCACGGGGAAATCACGTGGGCCCCACGGGGAAATCACGTGGGCCCCACCCGGAAATCACGTGGGCCCCACCCGGAAATCACGTGGGCCCCACCCGGAAATCACGTGGGCCCCACCCGGAAATCACGTGGGCCCCACCCGGAAATCACGTGGGCCCCACCCGAAAATCACGTGGGCCCCACCCGGAAATCACGTGGGCCCCACCCGGAAATCACGTGGGCCCCACCCGGAAATCACGTGGAACCCACCCGGAAATCACGTGGGCCCCACCCGGAAATCACGTGGGCCCCACCCGGAAATCACGTGGGCCCCACCCGGAAATCACGTGGGCCCCACCCGGAAATCACGTGGGCCCCACCCGGAAATCACGTGGGCCCCACCCGGAAATCACGTGGGCCACACCCGGAAATCACGTGGGGCCCACCCGGAAATCACGTGGGCCCCACGGGGAAATCACGTGGGCCCCACCCGGAAATCACGTGGGCCCCACCCGGAAATCACGTGGGCCCCACCCGGAAAACACGTGGGCCCCACGGGGAAATCACGTGGGCCCCACCCGGAAATCACGTGGGCCCCACCCGGAAATCACGTGGGCCCCACCCGGAAACCACGTGGGCCCCACCCGGAAATCACGTGGGCCCCCCCCGGAAATCACGTGGGCCCCACCCGGAAATCTCGTGGGCCCCACCCGGTAATCACGTGGGGCCCACCCGGAAATCACGTGGGCCCCACGGGGAAATCACGTGGGCCCCACCCGGAAATCACGTGGGCCCCAGGGGGAAATCACGTGGGCCCAACGGGGAAATCACGTGGGCCCCACGGGGAAATCACGTGGGCCCCACCCTGAAATCACGTGGGCCCCACCCGGAAATCACGTGGGCCCCACGGGGAAATCACGTGGGCCCCACGGGGAAATCACGTGGGCCCCACCCGGAAATCACGTGGGCCCCACCCGGAAATCACGTGGGCCCCACGGGGAAATTACGTGGGCCCCACGGGGAAATCACGTGGTCCCCACCCGGAAATCACGTGGGCCCCACACGGAAATCACGTGGGGCCCACCCGGAAATCACGTGGGCCCCACCCGGAAATCACGTGGGCCCCACCCGGAAATCACGTGGGCCCCACCCGGAAATCACGTGGGCCCCACCCGGAAATCACGTGGGCCCCACCCGGAAATCACGTGGGCCCCACGGGGAAATCACGTGGGCCCCACGGGGAAATCACGTGGGCCCCACGCGGAAATCACGTGGGCCCCACCCGGAAATCACGTGGGCCCCACCCGGAAATCACGTGGGCCCCACCCGGAAATCACGTGGGCCCCACCCGGAAATCACGTGGGCCCCACCCGGAAATCACGTGGGGCCAACCCGGAAATCACGTGGGCCCCACCCGGAAATCACGTGGGCCCCACCCGTAAATCACGTGGGCCCCACCCGGAAATCACGAGGGCCCCACCCGGAAATCACGAGGGACCCACGGGGAAATCACGTTGGCCCCACGGGGAAATCACCTGGGCCCCACCCGGAAATCACGTGGGCCCCACCCGGAAATCACGTGGGCCCCACCCGGAAATCACGTGGGCCCCACGGGGAAATCACGTGGGCCCCACCCGGAAATCACGTGGGCCCCACCCGGAAATCACGTGGGTCCCACCCGGAAATCACGTGGGCCCCACCCGGAAATCACGTGGGCCCCACCCGGAAATCACGTGGGCCCCACGGGGAAATCACGTGGGCCCCACCCGGAAATCACGTGGGCCCCACCCGGAAATCACGTGGGCCCCACCCGGAAATCACGTGGGCCCCACCCGGAAATCACGTGGGCCCCACCCGGAAATCAAGTGGGGCCCACCCGGAAATCACGTGGGCCCCACCCGGAAATCCCGTGGGACCCACCCGGAAATCACGTGGGCCCCACCCGGAAATCACGTGGGCCCCACCCGGAAATCACGTGGGCCCCACCCGGAAATCACGTGGGCCACAGCCGGAAATCACGTGGGCCCCACCCGGAAATCACGTGGGCCCCACCCGGAAATCACGTGGGCCCCACCCGGAAATCACGTGGGCCCCACCCGGAAATCACGTGGGCCCCACGGGGAAATCACGTGGGCCTCACGGGGAAATCACGTGGGCCCCACCCGGAAATCACGTGGGCCCCACGGGGAAATCCCATGGGCCCCACCCGGAAATCACGTGGGCCCCACGGGGAAATCACGTGGGCCCCACCCGGAAATCACGTGGGCCCCACGGGGAAATCACGTGGGCCCCACCCGGAAATCACGTGGGCCCCACGGGGAAATCACGTGGGCCCCACCCGGAAATCACGTGGGCCCCACCCGGAAATCACGTGGGCCCCACCCGGAAATCACGTGGGCCCCACCCGGAAATCACGTGGGCCCCACGGGGAAATCACGTGGGCCCCACGGGGAAATCACGTGGGCCCCACCCGGAAATCACGTGGGCCCCACCCGGAAATCACGTGGGCCCCACCCGGAAATCACGTGGGCCCCACCCGAAAATCACGTGGGCCCCACCCGGAAATCACGTGGGCCCCACCCGGAAATCACGTGGGCCCCACCCGGAAATCACGTGGAACCCACCCGGAAATCACGTGGGCCCCACCCGGAAATCACGTGGGCCCCACCCGGAAATCACGTGGGCCCCACCCGGAAATCACGTGGGCCCCACGGGGAAATCACGTGGGCCCCACCCGGAAATCACGTGGGCCCCACCCGGAAATCACGTGGGCCCCACCCGGAAATCACGTGGGCCCCACCCGGAAATCACGTGGGCCACACCCGGAAATCACGTGGGGCCCACCCGGAAATCACGTGGGCCCCACGGGGAAATCACGTGGGCCCCAATCGGAAATCACGTGGGCCCCACCCGGAAATCACGTGGGCCCCACCCGGAAAACACGTGGGCCCCACGGGGAAATCATGTGGGCCCCACCCGGAAATCACGTGGGCCCCACCCGGAAATCACGTGGGCCCCACCCGGAAATCACGTGGGCCCCACCCGGAAATCACGTGGGCCCCACCCGGAAATCATGTGGGCCCCACCCGGAAATCACGTGGGCCCCACCCGGTAATCACGTGGGGCCCACCCGGAAATCACGTGGGCCCCACGGGGAAATCACGTGGGCCCCACCCGGAAATCACGTGGGCCCCACCCGGAAATTACGTGGGCCCCACGGGGAAATCACGTGGGCCCAACGGGGAAATCACGTGGGCCCCACGGGGAAATCACGTGGGCCCCACCCTGAAATCACGTGGGCCCCACCCGGAAATCACGTGGGCCCCACGGGGAAATCACGTGGGCCCCACGGGGAAATCACGTGGGCCCCACCCGGAAATCACGTGGGCCCCACCCGGAAATCACGTGGGCCCCACGGGGAAATCACGTGGGCCCCACCCGGAAATCACGTGGGCCCCACCCGGAAATCACGTGGGCCCCACCCGGAAATCACGTGGGCCCCACCCGGAAATCACGTGGGCCCCACGGGGAAATCACGTGGGCCCCACGGGGAAATCACGTGGGCCCCACCCGGAAATCACGTGGGCCCCACCCGGAAATCACGTGGGCCCCACCCGGAAATCACGTGGGCCCCACCCGGAAATCACGTTGGCCCCACCCGGAAATCACGTGGGCCCCACCCGGAAATCACGTGGGCCCCACCCGGAAATCACGTGGGCCCCACCCGGAAATCACGTGGGGCCCACCCGGAAATCACGTGGGCCCCACCCGGAAATCACGTGGGCCCCACCCGGAAATCACGTGGGCCCCACACGGAAATCACGTGGGGCCCACCCGGAAATCACGTGGGCCCCACCCGGAAATCACGTGAGCCCCACCCGGAAATCACGTGGGCCCCACCCGGAAATCACGTGGGCCCCACCCGGAAATCACGTGGGCCCCACCCGGAAATCACGTGGGCCCCACGGGGAAATCACGTGGGCCCCACGGGGAAATCACGTGGGCCCCACCCGGAAATCACGTGGGCCCCACCCGGAAATCACGTGGGCCCCACCCGGAAATCACGTGGGCCCCACCCGGAAATCACGTGGGCCCCACCCGGAAATCACGTGGGCCCCACCCGGAAATCACGTGGGCCCCACCCGGAAATCACGTGGGCCCCACCCGGAAATCACGTGGGCCCCACCCGGAAATCACGTGGGCCCCAGCCGGAAATCACGTGGGCCCCACGGGGAAATCACGTGGGCCCCACGGGGAAATCACGTGGGCCCCACGGGGAAATCACGTGGGCCCCACCCGGAAATCACGTGGGCCCCACCCGGAAATCACGTGGGCCCCACCCGGAAATCACGTGGGCCCCACCCGGAAATCACGTGGGCCCCACCCGGAAATCACGTGGGCCCCACACGGAAATCACGTGGGGCCCACCCGGAAATCACGTGGGCCCCACCCGGAAATCACGTGGGCCCCACCCGGAAATCACGTGGGCCCCACCCGGAAATCACGTGGGCCCCACCCGGAAATCACGTGGGCCCCACCCGGAAATCACGTGGGCCCCACCCGGAAATCACGTGGGCCCCACGGGGAAATCACGTGGGCCCCACGGGGAAATCACGTGGGCCCCACCCGGAAATCACGTGGGCCCCACCCGGAAATCACGTGGGCCCCACCCGGAAATCACGTGGGCCCCACCCGGAAATCACGTGGGCCCCACCCGGAAATCACGTGGGCCCCACCCGGAAATCACGTGGGCCCCACCCGGAAATCACGTGGGCCCCACACGGAAATCACGTGGGGCCCAACCGGAAATCACGTGGGCCCCACCCGGAAATCACGTGGGCCCCACCCGGAAATCACGTGGGCCCCATGGGGAAATCACGTGGGCCCCATGGGGAAATCACGTGGGCCCCACCCGGAAATCACGTGGGGCCCACCCGGAAATCACGTGGGCCCCACCCGGAAATCACGTGGGCCCCACCCGGAAATCACGTGGGCCACACCCGGAAATCACGTGGGCCCCACCCGGAAATCACGTGGGCCCCACCCGGAAATCACGTGGGCCACACCCGGAAATCACGTGGGGCCCACCCGGAAATCACGTGGGCCCCACGGGGAAATCACGTGGGCCCCACCCGGAAATCACGTGGGCCCCACCCGGAAATCACGTGGGCCCCACCCGGAAAACACGTGGGGCCCACGGGGAAATCATGTGGGCCCCACCCAGAAATCACGTGGGCCCCACCCGGAAATCACGTGGGCCCCACCCGGAAATCACGTGGGCCCCACCCGGAAATCACGTGGGCCCCACCCGGAAATCACGTGGGCCCCACCCGGAAATCACGTGGGCCCCACCCGGTAATCACGTGGGGCCCACCCGGAAATCACGTGGGCCCCACGGGGAAATCACGTGGGCCCCTCGGGGAAATCACGTGGGCCCCACCCGGAAATCACGTGGGCCCCACGGGGAAATCACGTGGGCCCAACGGGGAAATCACTTGGGCCCCACGGGGAAATCACGTGGGCCCCACCCTGAAATCACGTGGGCCCCACCCGGAAATCACGTGGGCCCCACGGGGAAATCACGTGGGCCCCACGGGGAAATCACGTGGGCCCCACCCGGAAATCACGTGGGCCCCACCCGGAAATCACGTGGGCCCCACGGGGAAATTACGTGGGCCCCACGGGGAAATCACGTGGTCCCCACCCGGAAATCACGTGGGCCCCAGCCGGAAATCACGTGGGCCCCACGCGGAAATCACGTGGGCCCCACGCGGAAATCACGTGGGCCCCACGCGGAAATCACGTGGGCCCCACGCGGAAATCTCGTGGGCCCCACCCGGAAATCACGTGGGCCCCACCCGGAAATCACGTGGGCCCCACCCGGAAATCACGTGGGCCCCACCCGGAAATCACGTGGGGCCAACCCGGAAATCACGTGGGCCCCACCCGGAAATCACGTGGGCCCCACCCGGAAATCACGTGGGCCCCACCCGGAAATCACGTGGGCCCCACCCGGAAATCACGTGGGCCCCACCCGGAAATCACGTGGGCGCCACGGGGAAATCACGTGGGCCCCACGGGGAAATCACGTGGGCCCCACGGGGAAATCACGTGGGCCCCACCCGGAAATCACGTGGGCCCCACCCGGAAATCACGTGGGCCCCACCCGGAAATCACGTGGGCCCCACCCGGAAATCACGTGGGCCCCACCCGGAAATCACGTGGGCCCCACCCGAAAATCACGTGGGCCCCACCCGGAAATCACGTGGGCCCCACCCGGAAATCACGTGGGCCCCACCCGGAAATCACGTGGAACCCACCCGGAAATCACGTGGGCCCCACCCGGAAATCACGTGGGCCCCACCCGGAAATCACGTGGGCCCCACCCGGAAATCACGTGGGCCCCACCCGGAAATCACGTGGGCCCCACCCGGAAATCACGTGGGCCCCACCCGGAAATCACGTGGGCCACACCCGGAAATCACGTGGGGCCCACCCGGAAATCACGTGGGCCCCACGGGGAAATCACGTGGGCCCCACCCGGAAATCACGTGGGCCCCACCCGGAAATCACGTGGGCCCCACCCGGAAAACACGTGGGCCCCACGGGGAAATCACGTGGGCCCCACCCGGAAATCACGTGGGCCCCACCCGGAAATCACGTGGGCCCCACCCGGAAATCACGTGGGCCCCACCCGGAAATCACGTGGGCCCCACCCGGAAATCACGTGGGCCCCACCCGGAAATCACGTGGGCCCCACCCGGTAATCACGTGGGGCCCACCCGGAAATCACGTGGGCCCCACGGGGAAATCACGTGGGCCCCACCCGGAAATCACGTGGGCCCCAGGGGGAAATCACGTGGGCCCAACGGGGAAATCACGTGGGCCCCACGGGGAAATCACGTGGGCCCCACCCTGAAATCACGTGGGCCCCACCCGGAAATCACGTGGGCCCCACGGGGAAATCACGTGGGCCCCACGGGGAAATCACGTGGGCCCCACCCGGAAATCACGTGGGCCCCACCCGGAAATCACGTGGGCCCCACGGGGAAATTACGTGGGCCCCACGGGGAAATCACGTGGTCCCCACCCGGAAATCACGTGGGCCCCACACGGAAATCACGTGGGGCCCACCCGGAAATCACGTGGGCCCCACCCGGAAATCACGTGGGCCCCACCCGGAAATCACGTGGGCCCCACCCGGAAATCACGTGGGCCCCACCCGGAAATCACGTGGGCCCCACCCGGAAATCACGTGGGCCCCACGGGGAAATCACGTGGGCCCCACGGGGAAATCACGTGGGCCCCACGCGGAAATCACGTGGGCCCCACCCGGAAATCACGTGGGCCCCACCCGGAAATCACGTGGGCCCCACCCGGAAATCACGTGGGCCCCACCCGGAAATCACGTGGGCCCCACCCGGAAATCACGTGGGGCCAACCCGGAAATCACGTGGGCCCCACCCGGAAATCACGTGGGCCCCACCCGTAAATCACGTGGGCCCCACCCGGAAATCACGTGGGCCCCACCCGGAAATCACGTGGGCCCCACGGGGAAATCACGTTGGCCCCACGGGGAAATCACCTGGGCCCCACCCGGAAATCACGTGGGCCCCACCCGGAAATCACGTGGGCCCCACCCGGAAATCACGTGGGCCCCACGGGGAAATCACGTGGGCCCCACCCGGAAATCACGTGGGCCCCACCCGGAAATCACGTGGGTCCCACCCGGAAATCACGTGGGCCCCACCCGGAAATCACGTGGGCCCCACCCGGAAATCACGTGGGCCCCACGGGGAAATCACGTGGGCCCCACCCGGAAATCACGTGGGCCCCACCCGGAAATCACGTGGGCCCCACCCGGAAATCACGTGGGCCCCACCCGGAAATCACGTGGGCCCCACCCGGAAATCAAGTGGGGCCCACCCGGAAATCACGTGGGCCCCACCCGGAAATCCCGTGGGACCCACCCGGAAATCACGTGGGCCCCACCCGGAAATCACGTGGGCCCCACCCGGAAATCACGTGGGCCCCACCCGGAAATCACGTGGGCCACAGCCGGAAATCACGTGGGCCCCACCCGGAAATCACGTGGGCCCCACCCGGAAATCACGTGGGCCCCACCCGGAAATCACGTGGGCCCCACCCGGAAATCACGTGGGCCCCACGGGGAAATCACGTGGGCCTCACGGGGAAATCACGTGGGCCCCACCCGGAAATCACGTGGGCCCCACGGGGAAATCCCATGGGCCCCACCCGGAAATCACGTGGGCCCCACGGGGAAATCACGTGGGCCCCACCCGGAAATCACGTGGGCCCCACGGGGAAATCACGTGGGCCCCACCCGGAAATCACGTGGGCCCCACGGGGAAATCACGTGGGCCCCACCCGGAAATCACGTGGGCCCCACCCGGAAATCACGTGGGCCCCACCCGGAAATCACGTGGGCCCCACCCGGAAATCACGTGGGCCCCACGGGGAAATCACGTGGGCCCCACGGGGAAATCACGTGGGCCCCACCCGGAAATCACGTGGGCCCCACCCGGAAATCACGTGGGCCCCACCCGGAAATCACGTGGGCCCCACCCGAAAATCACGTGGGCCCCACCCGGAAATCACGTGGGCCCCACCCGGAAATCACGTGGGCCCCACCCGGAAATCACGTGGAACCCACCCGGAAATCACGTGGGCCCCACCCGGAAATCACGTGGGCCCCACCCGGAAATCACGTGGGCCCCACCCGGAAATCACGTGGGCCCCACGGGGAAATCACGTGGGCCCCACCCGGAAATCACGTGGGCCCCACCCGGAAATCACGTGGGCCCCACCCGGAAATCACGTGGGCCCCACCCGGAAATCACGTGGGCCACACCCGGAAATCACGTGGGGCCCACCCGGAAATCACGTGGGCCCCACGGGGAAATCACGTGGGCCCCAATCGGAAATCACGTGGGCCCCACCCGGAAATCACGTGGGCCCCACCCGGAAAACACGTGGGCCCCACGGGGAAATCATGTGGGCCCCACCCGGAAATCACGTGGGCCCCACCCGGAAATCACGTGGGCCCCACCCGGAAATCACGTGGGCCCCACCCGGAAATCACGTGGGCCCCACCCGGAAATCATGTGGGCCCCACCCGGAAATCACGTGGGCCCCACCCGGTAATCACGTGGGGCCCACCCGGAAATCACGTGGGCCCCACGGGGAAATCACGTGGGCCCCACCCGGAAATCACGTGGGCCCCACCCGGAAATTACGTGGGCCCCACGGGGAAATCACGTGGGCCCAACGGGGAAATCACGTGGGCCCCACGGGGAAATCACGTGGGCCCCACCCTGAAATCACGTGGGCCCCACCCGGAAATCACGTGGGCCCCACGGGGAAATCACGTGGGCCCCACGGGGAAATCACGTGGGCCCCACCCGGAAATCACGTGGGCCCCACCCGGAAATCACGTGGGCCCCACGGGGAAATCACGTGGGCCCCACCCGGAAATCACGTGGGCCCCACCCGGAAATCACGTGGGCCCCACCCGGAAATCACGTGGGCCCCACCCGGAAATCACGTGGGCCCCACGGGGAAATCACGTGGGCCCCACGGGGAAATCACGTGGGCCCCACCCGGAAATCACGTGGGCCCCACCCGGAAATCACGTGGGCCCCACCCGGAAATCACGTGGGCCCCACCCGGAAATCACGTTGGCCCCACCCGGAAATCACGTGGGCCCCACCCGGAAATCACGTGGGCCCCACCCGGAAATCACGTGGGCCCCACCCGGAAATCACGTGGGGCCCACCCGGAAATCACGTGGGCCCCACCCGGAAATCACGTGGGCCCCACCCGGAAATCACGTGGGCCCCACACGGAAATCACGTGGGGCCCACCCGGAAATCACGTGGGCCCCACCCGGAAATCACGTGAGCCCCACCCGGAAATCACGTGGGCCCCACCCGGAAATCACGTGGGCCCCACCCGGAAATCACGTGGGCCCCACCCGGAAATCACGTGGGCCCCACGGGGAAATCACGTGGGCCCCACGGGGAAATCACGTGGGCCCCACCCGGAAATCACGTGGGCCCCACCCGGAAATCACGTGGGCCCCACCCGGAAATCACGTGGGCCCCACCCGGAAATCACGTGGGCCCCACCCGGAAATCACGTGGGCCCCACCCGGAAATCACGTGGGCCCCACCCGGAAATCACGTGGGCCCCACCCGGAAATCACGTGGGCCCCAGCCGGAAATCACGTGGGCCCCACGGGGAAATCACGTGGGCCCCACGGGGAAATCACGTGGGCCCCACGGGGAAATCACGTGGGCCCCACCCGGAAATCACGTGGGCCCCACCCGGAAATCACGTGGGCCCCACCCGGAAATCACGTGGGCCCCACCCGGAAATCACGTGGGCCCCACCCGGAAATCACGTGGGCCCCACACGGAAATCACGTGGGGCCCACCCGGAAATCACGTGGGCCCCACCCGGAAATCACGTGGGCCCCACCCGGAAATCACGTGGGCCCCACCCGGAAATCACGTGGGCCCCACCCGGAAATCACGTGGGCCCCACCCGGAAATCACGTGGGCCCCACCCGGAAATCACGTGGGCCCCACGGGGAAATCACGTGGGCCCCACGGGGAAATCACGTGGGCCCCACCCGGAAATCACGTGGGCCCCACCCGGAAATCACGTGGGCCCCACCCGGAAATCACGTGGGCCCCACCCGGAAATCACGTGGGCCCCACCCGGAAATCACGTGGGCCCCACCCGGAAATCACGTGGGCCCCACCCGGAAATCACGTGGGCCCCACACGGAAATCACGTGGGGCCCAACCGGAAATCACGTGGGCCCCACCCGGAAATCACGTGGGCCCCACCCGGAAATCACGTGGGCCCCATGGGGAAATCACGTGGGCCCCATGGGGAAATCACGTGGGCCCCACCCGGAAATCACGTGGGGCCCACCCGGAAATCACGTGGGCCCCACCCGGAAATCACGTGGGCCCCACCCGGAAATCACGTGGGCCACACCCGGAAATCACGTGGGCCCCACCCGGAAATCACGTGGGCCCCACCCGGAAATCACGTGGGCCACACCCGGAAATCACGTGGGGCCCACCCGGAAATCACGTGGGCCCCACGGGGAAATCACGTGGGCCCCACCCGGAAATCACGTGGGCCCCACCCGGAAATCACGTGGGCCCCACCCGGAAAACACGTGGGGCCCACGGGGAAATCATGTGGGCCCCACCCAGAAATCACGTGGGCCCCACCCGGAAATCACGTGGGCCCCACCCGGAAATCACGTGGGCCCCACCCGGAAATCACGTGGGCCCCACCCGGAAATCACGTGGGCCCCACCCGGAAATCACGTGGGCCCCACCCGGTAATCACGTGGGGCCCACCCGGAAATCACGTGGGCCCCACGGGGAAATCACGTGGGCCCCTCGGGGAAATCACGTGGGCCCCACCCGGAAATCACGTGGGCCCCACGGGGAAATCACGTGGGCCCAACGGGGAAATCACTTGGGCCCCACGGGGAAATCACGTGGGCCCCACCCTGAAATCACGTGGGCCCCACCCGGAAATCACGTGGGCCCCACGGGGAAATCACGTGGGCCCCACGGGGAAATCACGTGGGCCCCACCCGGAAATCACGTGGGCCCCACCCGGAAATCACGTGGGCCCCACGGGGAAATTACGTGGGCCCCACGGGGAAATCACGTGGTCCCCACCCGGAAATCACGTGGGCCCCAGCCGGAAATCACGTGGGCCCCACGGGGAAATCACGTGGGCCCCACCCGGAAATCACGTGGGCCCCACCCGGAAATCACGTGGGCCCCACCCGGAAATCACGTGGGCCCCACCCGGAAATCACGTGGGCCCCACCCGGAAATCACGTGGGGCCCACCCGGAAATCACGTGGGCCCCACCCGGAAATCACGTGGGCCCCACCCGGAAATCACGTGGGCCCCAGCCGGAAATCACGTGGGCCCCACGGGGAAATCACGTGGGCCCCACGGGGAAATCACGTGGGCCCCACGGGGAAATCACGTGGGCCCCACCCGGAAATCACGTGGGCCCCACCCGGAAATCACGTGGGCCCCACCCGGAAATCACGTGGGCCCCACCCGGAAATCACGTGGGCCCCACACGGAAATCACGTGGGGCCCACCCGGAAATCACGTGGGCCCCACCCGGAAATCACGTGGGCCCCACCCGGAAATCACATGGGCCCCACCCGGAAATCACGTGGGCCCCACCCGGAAATCACGTGGGCCCCACCCGGAAATCACGTGGGCCCCACCCGGAAATCACGTTGGCCCCACCCGGAAATCACGTGGGCCCCAGCCGGAAATCACGTGGGCCCCACGGGGAAATCACGTGGGCCCCACGGGGAAATCACGTGGGCCCCACCCGGAAATCACGTGGGCCCCACCCGGAAATCACGTGGGCCCCACCCGGAAATCACGTGGGCCCCACCCGGAAATCACGTGGGCCCCACCCGGAAATCACGTGGGCCCCACACGGAAATCACGTGGGGCCCAACCGGAAATCACGTGGGCCCCACCCGGAAATCACGTGGGCCCCACCCGGAAATCACGTGGGCCCCACCCGGAAATCACGTGGGCCCCATGGGGAAATCACGTGGGCCCCATGGGGAAATCACGTGGGCCCCACCCGGAAATCACGTGGGGCCCACCCGGAAATCACGTGGGCCCCACGGGGAAATCACGTGGGCCCCACGGGGAAATCACGTGGGCACCACCCGGAAATCACGTGGGCCCCAGCCGGAAATCACGTGGGCCCCACCCGGAAATCACGTGGGCCCCACCCGGAAATCACGTGGGCCCCACGGGGAAATCACGTGGGCCCCACCCGGAAATCACGTGGGCCCCACCCGGAAATCACGTGGGCCCCACCCGGAAATCACGTGGGCCCCACCCGGAAATCACGTGGGCCCCACCCGGAAATCACGTGGGCCCCAGCCGGAAATCACGAGGGCCCCAGCCGGAAATCACGTGGGCCCCACCCGGAAATCACGTGGGCCCCACCCGGAAATCACGTGGGCCCCACCCGGAAATCACGTGGGCCCCACCGGGAAATCACGTGGGACCCACCCGGAAATCACGTGGGCCCCACCCGGAAATCACGTGGGCCCCACCCGGAAATCACGTGGGCCCCAGCCGGAAATCACGTGGGCCCCACCCGGAAATCACGTGGGCCCCACCCGGAAATCACGTGGGCCCCACCCGGAAATCACGTGGGGCCCACCCGGAAATCACGTGGGCCCCACCCGGAAATCACGTGGGCCCCACCCGGAAATCACGTGGGCCCCACCCGGAAAACACGTGGGCCACATCCGGAAATCACGTGGGCCCCACCCGGAAATCACGTGGGCCCCACCCGGAAATCACGTGGGCCCCACCCGGAAATCACGTGGGCCCCACCCGGAAATCACGTGGGCCCCACGGGGAAATCACGTGGGCCCCACCTGGAAATCACGTGGACCCCACCCGGAAATCACGTGGGCCCCAGCCGGAAATCACGTGGGCCCCATGGGGAAATCACGTGGGCCCCACGGGGAAATCACGTGGGCCCCACCCGGAAATCACGTGGGCCCCACCCGGAAATCACGTGGGCCCGACCCGGAAATCACGTGGGCCCCACCCGGAAATCACGTGGGCCCCACCCGGAAATCACGTGGGCCCCACCCGGAAATCACGTGGGCCCCACCCGGAAATCACGTGGGCCCCACCCGGAAATCACGTGGGCCCCACCCGGAAATCACGTGGGCCCCACCCGGAAATCACGTGGGCCCCACCCGGAAATCACGTGGGCCCCTCGGGGAAATCACGTGGGCCCCACCCGGAAATCACGTGGGCCCCACCCGGAAATCACGTGGGCCCCACCCGGAAATCACGTGGGCCCCACCCGGAAATCACGTGGGCCCCACCCGGAAATCACGTGGGCCCCACCCGGAAATCACGTGGGCCCCACCCGGAAATCACGTGGGCCCCACCCGGAAATCACGTGGGCCCCACCCGGAAATCACGTGGGCCCCACCCGGAAATCACGTGGGCCCCACCCGGAAATCACGTGGGCCCCACCCGGAAATCACGTGGGCCCCACGGGGAAATCACGTGGGCCCCACCCGGAAATCACGTGGACCCCACCCGGAAATCACGTGGGCCACAGCCGGAAATCACGTGGGCCCCAACCGGAAATCACGTGGGCCCCACCCGGAAATCACGTGGGCCCCACCCGGAAATCACGTGGGCCCCACCCGGAAATCACGTGGGCCCCACGGGGAAATCACGTGGGCCCCACCCGGAAATCACGTGGGCCCCACCCGGAAATCACGTGGGCCACACCCGGAAATCACGTGGGGCCCACCCGGAAATCACGTGGGCCCCAAGGGGAAATCACGTGGGCCCCACCCGGAAATCACGTGGGCCCCACCCGGAAATCACGTGGGCCCCACCCGGTAATCACGTGGGGCCCACCCGGAAATCACGTGGGCCCCACGGGGAAATCACGTGGGCCCCACCCGGAAATCACGTGGGCCCCACCCGGAAATCACGTGGGCCCCACGGGGAAATCACGTGGGCCCAACGGGGAAATCACGTGGGCCCCACGGGGAAATCACGTGGGCCCCACCCTGAAATCACGTGGGCCCCACCCGGAAATCACGTGGGCCCCACGGGGAAATCACGTGGGCCCCACGGGGAAATCACGTGGGCCCCACCCGGAAATCACGTGGGCCCCACCCGGAAATCACGTGGGCCCCTCGGGGAAATCACGTGGGCCCCACGGGGAAATCACGTGGTCCCCACCCGGAAATCACGTGGGCCCCAGCCGGAAATCACGTGGGCCCCACGAGGAAATCACGTGGGCCCCACCCGGAAATCACGTGGGCCCCACCCGGAAATCACGTGGGCCCCACCCGGAAATCACGTGGGCCCCACCCGGAAATCACGTGGGCCCCACCCGGAAATCACGTGGGCCCCACGCGGAAATCACGTGGGCCCCACCCGGAAATCACGTGGGCCCCACCCGGAAATCACGTGGGCCCCACCCGGAAATCACGTGGGCCCCACCCGGAAATCACGTGGGCCCCACCCGGAAATCACGTGGGCCCCACCCGGAAATCACGTGGGCCCCACCCGGAAATCACGTGGGCCCCAGCCGGAAATCACGTGGGCCCCACGGGGAAATCACGTGGGCCCCACGGGGAAATCACGTGGGCCCCACCCGGAAATCACGTGGGCCCCACCCGGAAATCACGTGGGCCCCACCTGGAAATCACGTGGGCCCCACGGGGAAATCACGTGGGCCCCACCCGGAAATCACGTGGGCCCCACCCGGAAATCACGTGGGGCCCACCCGGAAATCACGTGGGCCCCACCCGGAAATCACGTGGGCCCCACCCGGAAATCACGTGGGCCCCACCCGGAAATCACGTGGGCCCCACCCGGAAATCACGTGGGCCCCACCCGGAAATCACGTGGGCCCCACCCGGAAATCACGTGGGCCCCACCCGGAAATCACGTGGGCCCCACCCGGAAATCACGTGGGCCCCACCCGGAAATCACGTGGGCCCCACCCGGAAATCACGTGGGCCCCACCCGGAAATCACGTGGGCCCCACCCGGAAATCACGTGGGCCCCACCCGGAAATCACGTGGGCCCCACCCGGAAATCACGTGGGCCCCACCCGGAAATCACGTGGGCCCCACACGGAAATCACGTGGGGCCCAACCGGAAATCACGTGGGCCCCACCCGGAAATCACGTGGGCCCCACCCGGAAATCACGTGGGCCCCACCCGGAAATCACGTGGGCCCCATGGGGAAATCACGTGGGCCCCACGGGGAAATCACGTGGGCCCCACCCGGAAATCACGTGGGGCCCACCCGGAAATCACGTGGGCCCCACGGGGAAATCACGTGGGCCCCACCCGGAAATCACGTGGGCCCCACACGGATATCACGTGGGGCCCACCAGGAAATCACGTGGGCCCCACCCGGAAATCATGTGGGCCCCACCCGGAAATCACGTGGGCCCCACCGGGAAATCACGTGGGCCCCACCCGGAAATCACGTGGGCCCCACCCGGAAATCACGTGGGCCCCACGGGGAAATCACGTGGGCCCCACGGGGAAATCACGTGGGCCCCACCCGGAAATCACGTGGGCCCCACCCGGAAATCACGTGGGCCCCACCCGGAAATCACGTGGGCCCCACCCGGAAATCACGTGGGCCCCACGGGGAAATCACGTGGGCCCCACCCGGAAATCACGTGGGCCCCACCCGGAAATCACGTGGGCCCCACGGGGAAATCACGTGGGCCCCACCCGGAAATCACGTGGGCCCCACCCGGAAATCACGTGGGCCCCACCCGGAAATCACGTGGGCCCCACCCGGAAATCACGTGGGCCCCAGCCGGAAATCACGTGGGCCCCACCCGGAAATCACGTGGGCCCCACCCCGAAATCACGTGGGCCCCACCCGGAAATCACGTGGGCCCCACCCGGAAATCACGTGGGGCCCACCCGGAAATCACGTGGGCCCCACCCGGAAATCACGTGGGCCCCACCCGGAAATCACGTGGGCCCCACCCGGAAAACACGTGGGCCACATCCGGAAATCACGTGGGCCCCACCCGGAAATCACGTGGGCCCCACCCGGAAATCACGTGGGCCCCACCCGGAAATCACGTGGGCCCCACCCGGAAATCACGTGGGCCCCACGGGGAAATCACGTGGGCCCCACCTGGAAATCACGTGGACCCCACCCGGAAATCACGTGGGCCCCAGCCGGAAATCACGTGGGCCCCATGGGGAAATCACGTGGGCCCCACGGGGAAATCACGTGGGCCCCACCCGGAAATCACGTGGGCCCCACCCGGAAATCACGTGGGCCCCACCCGGAAATCACGTGGGCCCCACCCGGAAATCACGTGGGCCCCACCCGGAAATCACGTGGGCCCCACCCGGAAATCACGTGGGCCCCACCCGGAAATCACGTGGGCCCCTCGGGGAAATCACGTGGGCCCCACCCGGAAATCACGTGGGCCCCACCCGGAAATCACGTGGGCCCCACCCGGAAATCACGTGGGCCCCACCCGGAAATCACGTGGGCCCCACCCGGAAATCACGTGGGCCCCACCCGGAAATCACGTGGGCCCCACCCGGAAATCACGTGGGCCCCACCCGGAAATCACGTGGGCCCCACGGGGAAATCACGTGGGCCCCACCCGGAAATCACGTGGGCCCCACCCGGAAATCACGTGGGCCCCACCCGGAAATCACGTGGGCCCCACCCGGAAATCACGTGGGCCCCACGGGGAAATCACGTGGGCCCCACCCGGAAATCACGTGGGCCCCACCCGGAAATCACGTAGGCCACAGCCGGAAATCACGTGGGCCCCACCCGGAAATCACGTGGGCCCCACCCGAAAATCACGTGGGCCCCACCCGGAAATCACGTGGGCCCCACCCGGAAATCACGTGGGCCCCACCCGGAAATCACGTGGGCCCCATGGGGAATTCACGTGGGCCCCACCCGGAAATCACGTGGGCCCCACCCGGAAATCACGTGGGCCCCACCCGGAAATCACGTGGGCCCCACCCGGAAATCACGTGGGCCCCACGGGGAAATCACGTGGGCCCCACCCGGAAATCACGTGGACCCCACCCGGAAATCACGTGGGCCACAGCCGGAAATCACGTGGGCCCCAACCGGAAATCACGTGGGCCCCACCCGGAAATCACGTGGGCCCCACCCGGAAATCACGTGGGCCCCACCCGGAAATCACGTGGGCCCCACGGGGAAATCACGTGGGCCTCACGGGGAAATCACGTGGGCCCCACCCGGAAATCACGTGGGCCCCACGGGGAAATCACGTGGGCCCCACCCGGAAATCACGTGGGCCCCACCCGGAAATCACGTGGGCCCCACCCGGAAATCACGTGGGCCCCACCCGGAAATCACGTGGGCCCCACCCGGAAATCACGTGGGCCCCACCCGGAAATCACGTGGGCCCCACCCGGAAATCACGTGGGCCCCACCCGGAAATCACGTGGGCCCCACGGGGAAATCACGTGGGCCCCACCCGGAAATCACGTGGGCCCCACCCGGAAATCACGTGGGCCCCACCCGGAAATCACGTGGGCCCCACCCGGAAATCACGTGGGCCCCACCCGGAAATCACGTGGGGCCAACCCGGAAATCACGTGGGCCCCACCCGGAAATCACATGGGCCCCACCCGGAAATCACGTGGGCCCCACCCGGAAATCACGTGGGCCCCACCCGGAAATCACGTGGGCCCCACGGGGAAATCACGTTGGCCCCACGGGGAAATCACGTGGGCCCCACCCGGAAATCACGTGGGCCCCACCCGGAAATCACGTGGGCCCCACCCGGAAATCACGTGGGCCCCACGGGGAAATCACGTGGGCCCCACCCGGAAATCACGTGGTCCCCACCCGGAAATCACGTGGGCCCCACCCGGAAATCACGTGGGCCCCACCCGGAAATCACGTGGGCCCCACCCGGAAATCACGTGGGCCCCACGGGGAAATCACGTGGGCCCCACCCGGAAATCACGTGGGCCCCACCCGGAAATCACGTGGGCCCCACCCGGAAATCACGTGGGCCCCACCCGGAAATCACGTGGGCCCCACCCGGAAATCACGTGGGGCCCACCCGGAAATCACGTGGGCCCCACCCGGAAATCACGTGGGCCCCACCCGGAAATCACGTGGGGCCCACCCGGAAATCACGTGGGCCCCACCCGGAAATCACGTGGGCCCCACCCGGAAATCACGTGGGCCCCACCCGGAAATCACGTGGGGCCCACCCGGAAATCACGTGGGCCCCACCCGGAAATCACGTGGGCCCCACCCGGAAATCACGTGGGGCCCACCCGGAAATCACGTGGGCCCCACCCGGAAATCACGTGGGCCCCACCCGGAAATCACGTGGGCCCCACCCGGAAATCACGTGGGGCCCACCCGGAAATCACGTGGGCCCCACCCGGAAATCACGTGGGCCCCACCCGGAAATCACGTGGGCCCCACCCGGAAATCACGTGGGCCCCACCCGGAAATCACGTGGGCCCCACCCGGAAATCACGTGGGCCCCACCCGGAAATCACGTGGGCCCCACCCGGAAATCACGTGGGCCCCACCCGGAAATCACGTGGGCCCCACGGGGAAATCTCGTGGGCCCCACCCGGAAATCACGTGGGCCCCACCCGGAAATCACGTGGGCCCCACCCGGAAATCACGTGGGCCCCACGGGGAAATCACGTGGGGCCCACCCGGAAATCACGTGGGCCCCACCCGGAAATCACGTGGGCCCCACCCGGAAATCACGTGGGCCCCAGCCGGAAATCACGTGGGCCCCAGCCGGAAATCACGTGGGCCCCACGGGGAAATCACGTGGGCCCCACGGGGAAATCACGTGGGCCCCACGGGGAAATCACGTGGGCCCCACCCGGAAATCACGTGGGCCCCACGGGGAAATCACGTGGGCCCCACGGGGAAATCACGTGGGCCCAACGGGGAAATCACGTGGGCCCCACGGGGAAATCACGTGGGCCCCACCCTGAAATCACGTGGGCCCCACCCGGAAATCACGTGGGCCCCACGGGGAAATCACGTGGGCCCCACGGGGAAATCACGTGGGCCCCACCCGGAAATCACGTGGGCCCCACCCGGAAATCACGTGGGCCCCACGGGGAAATCACGTGGGCCCCACGGGGAAATCACGTGGTCACCACCCGGAAATCACGTGGGCCCCAGCCGGAAATCAAGTGGGCCCCACGGGGAAATCACGTGGGCCCCACGGGGAAATCACGTGGGCCCCACCCGGAAATCACGTGGGCCCCACCCGGAAATCACGTGGGCCCCACCCGGAAATCACGTGGGCCCCACCCGGAAATCACGTGGGGCCCACCCGGAAATCACGTGGGCCCCACCCGGAAATCACGTGGGCCCCACCCGGAAATCACGTGGGCCCCACACGGAAATCACGTGGGGCCCACCCGGAAATCACGTGGGCCCCACCCGGAAATCACGTGGGCCCCACCCGGAAATCACGTGGGCCCCACCCGGAAATCACGTGGGCCCCACCCGGAAATCACGTGGGCCCCACGGGGAAATCACGTGGGCCCCACGGGGAAATCACGTGGGCCCCACGCGGAAATCACGTGGGCCCCACCTGGAAATCACGTGGGCCCAACGGGGAAATCACGTGGGCCCCACCCGGAAATCACGTGGGCCCCACCCGGAAATCACGTGGGCCCCACCAGGAAATCATGTGGGCCCCACGGGGAAATCACGTGGGCCCCACCCGGAAATCACGTGGGCCCCACCCGGAAATCACGTGGGCCCCACCCGGAAATCACGTGGGGCCAACCCGGAAATCACGTGGGCCCCACCCGGAAATCACATGGGCCCCACCCGGAAATCACGTGGGCCCCACCCGGAAATCACGTGGGCCCCACCCGGAAATCACGTGGGCCCCACGGGGAAATCACGTTGGCCCCACGGGGAAATCACGTGGGCCCCACCCGGAAATCACGTGGGCCCCACCCGGAAATCACGTGGGCCCCACCCGGAAATCACGTGGGCCCCACGGGGAAATCACGTGGGCCCCACCCGGAAATCACGTGGGCCCCACCCGGAAATCACGTGGGCCCCACCCGGAAATCACGTGGGCCCCACCCGGAAATCACGTGGGCCCCACCCGGAAATCACGTGGGCCCCACCCGGAAATCACGTGGGCCCCACCCGGAAATCACGTGGGCCCCACCCGGAAATCACGTGGGCCCCACACGGAAATCACGTGGGCCCCACCCGGAAATCACGTGGGCCCCACCCGGAAATCACGTGGGGCCCACCCGGAAATCACGTGGGCCCCACCCGGAAATCACGTGGGCCCCACCCGGAAATCACGTGGGGCCCACCCGGAAATCACGTGGGCCCCACCCGGAAATCACGTGGGCCCCACCCGGAAATCACGTGGGCCCCACCCGGAAATCACGTGGGGCCCACCCGGAAATCACGTGGGCCCCACCCGGAAATCACGTGGGCCCCACCCGGAAATCACGTGGGCCCCACCCGGAAATCACGTGGGCCCCACCCGGAAATCACGTGGGCCCCACCCGGAAATCACGTGGGCCCCACCCGGAAATCACGTGGGCCCCACCCGGAAATCACGTGGGCCCCACGGGGAAATCACGTGGGGCCCACCCGGAAATCACGTGGGCCCCACCCGGAAATCACGTGGGCCCCACCCGGAAATCACGTGGGCCCCAGCCGGAAATCACGTGGGCCCCAGCCGGAAATCACGTGGGCCCCACGGGGAAATCACGTGGGCCCCACGGGGAAATCACGTGGGCCCCACGGGGAAATCACGTGGGCCCCACCCGGAAATCACGTGGGCCCCACCCGGAAATCACGTGGGCCCCACGGGGAAATCACGTGGGCCCAACGGGGAAATCACGTGGGCCCCACGGGGAAATCACGTGGGCCCCACCCTGAAATCACGTGGGCCCCACCCGGAAATCACGTGGGCCCCACGGGGAAATCACGTGGGCCCTACGGGGAAATCACGTGGGCCCCACCCGGAAATCACGTGGGCCCCACCCGGAAATCACGTGGGCCCCACGGGGAAATCACGTGGGCCCCACGGGGAAATCACGTGGTCCCCACCCGGAAATCACGTGGGCCCCAGCCGGAAATCACGTGGGCCCCACGGGGAAATCACGTGGGCCCCACCCGGAAATCACGTGGGCCCCAGCCGGAAATCACGTGGGCCCCACGGGGAAATCACGTGGGCCCCACCCGGAAATCACGTGGGCCCCACCCGGAAATCACGTGGGGCCCACCCGGAAATCACGTGGGCCCCACCCGGAAATCACGTGGGCCCCACCCGGAAATCACGTGGGCCCCACACGGAAATCACGTGGGGCCCACCCGGAAATCACGTGGGCCCCACCCGGAAATCACGTGGGCCCCACCCGGAAATCACGTGGGCCCCACCCGGAAATCACGTGGGCCCCACCCGGAAATCACGTGGGCCCCACGGGGAAATCACGTGGGCCCCACGGGGAAATCACGTGGGCCCCACGCGGAAATCACGTGGGCCCCACCTGGAAATCACGTGGGCCCCACCCGGAAATCACGTGGGCCCCACCCGGAAATCACGTGGGACCCAACCGGAAATCACGTGGGCCCCACCCGGAAATCACGTGGGCCCCACCCGGAAATCACGTGGGCCCCACCCGGAAATCACGTGGGCCCCACCCGGAAATCACGTGGGCCCCAGCCGGAAATCACGTGGGCCCCACGGGGAAATCACGTGGGCCCCACGGGGAAATCACGGGGGCCCCACCCGGAAATCACGTGGGCCCCACCCGGAAATCACGTGGGCCCCAACCGGAAATCACGTGGGCCCCACCCGGAAATCACGTGGGCCCCACCCGGAAATCACGTGGGCCCCACCCGGAAATCACGTGGGCCCCACACGGAAATCACGTGGGGCCCAACCGGAAATCACGTGGGCCCCACCCGGAAATCACGTGGGCCCCACCCGGAAATCACGTGGGCCCCACCCGGAAATCACGTGGGCCCCATGGGGAAATCACGTGGGCCCCACGGGGAAATCACGTGGGCCCCACCCGGAAATCACGTGGGGCCCACCCGGAAATCACGTGGGCCCCACGGGGAAATCACGTGGGCCCCACGGGGAAATCACGTGGGCACCACCCGGAAATCACGTGGGCCCCAGCCGGAAATCACGTGGGCCCCACCCGGAAATCACGTGGGCCCCACCCAGAAATCACGTGGGCCCCACCCGTAAATCACGTGGGCCCCACACGGAAATCACGTGGGGCCCACCCGGAAATCACGTGGGCCCCACCCGGAAATCACGTGGGCCCCACCCGGAAATCACGTGGGCCCCACCGGGAAATCACGTGGGCCCCACCCGGAAATCACGTGGGCCCCACCCGGAAATCACGTGGGCCCCACGGGGAAATCACGTGGGCCCCACGGGGAAATCACGTGGGCCCCACCCGGAAATCACGTGGGCCCCACCCGGAAATCACGTGGGCCCCACCCGGAAATCACGTGGGCCCCACCCGGAAATCACGTGGGCCCCACGGGTAAATCACGTGGGCCCCACCCGGAAATCACGTGGGCCCCACCCGGAAATCACGTGGGCCCCACCCGGAAATCACGTGGGCCCCACCCGGAAATCACGTGGGCCCCACCCGGAAATCACGTGGGCCCCAGCCGGAAATCACGTGGGCCCCACCCGGAAATCACGTGGGCCCCACCCGGAAATCACGTGGGCCCCACCCGGAAATCACGTGGGCCCCACCCGGAAATCACGTGGGGCCCACCCGGAAATCACGTGGGCCCCACCCGGAAATCACGTGGGCCCCACCCGGAAATCACGTGGGCCCCACCCGGAAAACACGTGGGCCACATCCGGAAATCACGTGGGCCCCACCCGGAAATCACGTGGGCCCCACCCGGAAATCACGTGGGCCCCACCCGGAAATCACGTGGGCCCCACCCGGAAATCACGTGGGCCCCACGGGGAAATCACGTGGGCCCCACCTGGAAATCACGTGGACCCCACCCGGGAATCACGTGGGCCCCAGCCGGAAATCACGTGGGCCCCATGGGGAAATCACGTGGGCCCCACGGGGAAATCACGTGGGCCCCACCCGGAAATCACGTGGGCCCCACCCGGAAATCACGTGGGCCCCAACCGGAAATCACGTGGGCCCCACCCGGAAATCACGTGGGCCCCACCCGGAAATCACGTGGGCCCCACCCGGAAATCACGTGGGCCCCACCCGGAAATCACGTGGGCCCCTCGGGGAAATCACGTGGGCCCCACCCGGAAATCACGTGGGCCCCACCCGGAAATCACGTGGGCCCCACCCGGAAATCACGTGGGCCCCACCCGGAAATCACGTGGGCCCCTCGGGGAAATCACGTGGGCCCCACCCGGAAATCACGTGGGCCCCACGGGGAAATCACGTGGGCCCCACCCGGAAATCACGTGGGCCCCACCCGGAAATCACGTGGGCCCCACCCGGAAATCACGTGGGCCCCACCCGGAAATCACGTGGGCCCCACCCGGAAATCACGTGGGCCCCACCCGGAAATCACGTGGGCCCCACGGGGAAATCACGTGGGCCTCACGGGGAAATCACGTGGGCCCCACCCGGAAATCACGTGGGCCCCACGGGGAAATCACGTGGGCCCCACCCGGAAATCACGTGGGCACCACCCGGAAATCACGTGGGCCCCACCCGGAAATCACGTGGGCCCCACCCGGAAATCACGTGGGCCCCACGGGGAAATCACGTGGGCCTCACGGGGAAATCACGTGGGCCCCACCCGGAAATCACGTGGGCCCCACGGGGAAATCACGTGGGCCCCACCCGGAAATCACGTGGGCCCCACCCGGAAATCACGTGGGCCCCACCCGGAAATCACGTGGGCCCCACCCGGAAATCACGTGGGCCCCACCCGGAAATCACGTGGGCCCCACGGGGAAATCACGTGGGCCCCACCCGGAAATCACGTGGGCCCCACGGGGAAATCACGTGGGGCCCACCCGGAAATCACGTGGGCCCCACGGGGAAATCACGTGGGCCCCACGGGGAAATCACGTGGTCCCCACCCGGAAATCACGTGGGCCCCAGCCGGAAATCACGTGGGCCCCACGGGGAAATCACGTGGGCCCCACCCGGAAATCACGTGGGCCCCACCCGGAAATCACGTGGGCCCCACCCGGAAATCACGTGGGCCCCACCCGGAAATCACGTGGGCCCCACCCGGAAATCACGTGGGCCCCACCCGGAAATCACGTGGGCCCCACCCGGAAATCACGTGGGCCCCACCCGGAAATCACGTGGGCCCCACCCGGAAATCACGTGGGCCCCACCCGGAAATCACGTGGGCCCCACGGGTAAATCACGTGGGCCCCACCCGGAAATCACGTGGGCCCCACCCGGAAATCACGTGGGCCCCACCCGGAAATCACGTGGGCCCCACGGGGAAATCACGTGGGCCCCACGGGGAAATCACGTGGGCCCCACGCGGAAATCACGTGGGCCCCACCTGGAAATCACGTGGGCCCCACCCGGAAATCACGTGGGCCCCACCCGGAAATCACGTGGGCCCCACCCGGAAATCACGTGGGCCCCAGCCGGAAATCACGTGGGCCCCACGGGGAAATCACGTGGGCCCCACGGGGAAATCACGGGGGCCCCACCCGGAAATCACGTGGGCCCCACCCGGAAATCACGTGGGCCCCACCCGGAAATCACGTGGGCCCCACCCGGAAATCACGTGGGCCCCACCCGGAAATCACGTGGGCCCCACCCGGAAATCACGTGGGCCCCACACGGAAATCACGTGGGGCCCAACCGGAAATCACGTGGGCCCCACCCGGAAATCACGTGGGCCCCACCCGGAAATCACGTGGGCCCCACCCGGAAATCACGTGGGCCCCATGGGGAAATCACGTGGGCCCCACGGGGAAATCACGTGGGCCCCACCCGGAAATCACTTGGGGCCCACCCGGAAATCACGTGGGCCCCACGGGGAAATCACGTGGGCCCCACGGGGAAATCACGTGGGCACCACCCGGAAATCACGTGGGCCCCAGCCGGAAATCACGTGGGCCGCACCCGGAAATCACGTGGGCCCCACCCAGAAATCACGTGGGCCCCACCCGGAAATCACGTGGGCCCCACACGGAAATCACGTGGGGCCCACCCGGAAATCACGTGGGCCCCACCCGGAAATCACGTGGGCCCCACCCGGAAATCACGTGGGCCCCACCGGGAAATCACGTGGGCCCCACCCGGAAATCACGTGGGCCCCACCCGGAAATCACGTGGGCCCCACGGGGAAATCACGTGGGCCCCACGGGGAAATCACGTGGGCCCCACCCGGAAATCACGTGGGCCCCACCCGGAAATCACGTGGGCCCCACCCGGAAATCACGTGGGCCCCACCCGGAAATCACGTGGGCCCCACGGGTAAATCACGTGGGCCCCACCCGGAAATCACGTGGGCCCCACCCGGAAATCACGTGGGCCCCACCCGGAAATCACGTGGGCCCCACGGGGAAATCACGTGGGCCCTACGGGGAAATCACGTGGGCCCCACCCGGAAATCACGTGGGCCCCACCCGGAAATCACGTGGGCCCCACGGGGAAATCACGTGGGCCCCACGGGGAAATCACGTGGTCCCCACCCGGAAATCACGTGGGCCCCAGCCGGAAATCACGTGGGCCCCACGGGGAAATCACGTGGGCCCCACCCGGAAATCACGTGGGCCCCAGCCGGAAATCACGTGGGCCCCACGGGGAAATCACGTGGGCCCCACCCGGAAATCACGTGGGCCCCACCCGGAAATCACGTGGGGCCCACCCGGAAATCACGTGGGCCCCACCCGGAAATCACGTGGGCCCCACCCGGAAATCACGTGGGCCCCACACGGAAATCACGTGGGGCCCACCCGGAAATCACGTGGGCCCCACCCGGAAATCACGTGGGCCCCACCCGGAAATCACGTGGGCCCCACCCGGAAATCACGTGGGCCCCACCCGGAAATCACGTGGGCCCCACGGGGAAATCACGTGGGCCCCACGGGGAAATCACGTGGGCCCCACGCGGAAATCACGTGGGCCCCACCTGGAAATCACGTGGGCCCCACCCGGAAATCACGTGGGCCCCACCCGGAAATCACGTGGGACCCAACCGGAAATCACGTGGGCCCCACCCGGAAATCACGTGGGCCCCACCCGGAAATCACGTGGGCCCCACCCGGAAATCACGTGGGCCCCACCCGGAAATCACGTGGGCCCCAGCCGGAAATCACGTGGGCCCCACGGGGAAATCACGTGGGCCCCACGGGGAAATCACGGGGGCCCCACCCGGAAATCACGTGGGCCCCACCCGGAAATCACGTGGGCCCCAACCGGAAATCACGTGGGCCCCACCCGGAAATCACGTGGGCCCCACCCGGAAATCACGTGGGCCCCACCCGGAAATCACGTGGGCCCCACACGGAAATCACGTGGGGCCCAACCGGAAATCACGTGGGCCCCACCCGGAAATCACGTGGGCCCCACCCGGAAATCACGTGGGCCCCACCCGGAAATCACGTGGGCCCCATGGGGAAATCACGTGGGCCCCACGGGGAAATCACGTGGGCCCCACCCGGAAATCACGTGGGGCCCACCCGGAAATCACGTGGGCCCCACGGGGAAATCACGTGGGCCCCACGGGGAAATCACGTGGGCACCACCCGGAAATCACGTGGGCCCCAGCCGGAAATCACGTGGGCCCCACCCGGAAATCACGTGGGCCCCACCCAGAAATCACGTGGGCCCCACCCGTAAATCACGTGGGCCCCACACGGAAATCACGTGGGGCCCACCCGGAAATCACGTGGGCCCCACCCGGAAATCACGTGGGCCCCACCCGGAAATCACGTGGGCCCCACCGGGAAATCACGTGGGCCCCACCCGGAAATCACGTGGGCCCCACCCGGAAATCACGTGGGCCCCACGGGGAAATCACGTGGGCCCCACGGGGAAATCACGTGGGCCCCACCCGGAAATCACGTGGGCCCCACCCGGAAATCACGTGGGCCCCACCCGGAAATCACGTGGGCCCCACCCGGAAATCACGTGGGCCCCACGGGTAAATCACGTGGGCCCCACCCGGAAATCACGTGGGCCCCACCCGGAAATCACGTGGGCCCCACCCGGAAATCACGTGGGCCCCACCCGGAAATCACGTGGGCCCCACCCGGAAATCACGTGGGCCCCAGCCGGAAATCACGTGGGCCCCACCCGGAAATCACGTGGGCCCCACCCGGAAATCACGTGGGCCCCACCCGGAAATCACGTGGGCCCCACCCGGAAATCACGTGGGGCCCACCCGGAAATCACGTGGGCCCCACCCGGAAATCACGTGGGCCCCACCCGGAAATCACGTGGGCCCCACCCGGAAAACACGTGGGCCACATCCGGAAATCACGTGGGCCCCACCCGGAAATCACGTGGGCCCCACCCGGAAATCACGTGGGCCCCACCCGGAAATCACGTGGGCCCCACCCGGAAATCACGTGGGCCCCACGGGGAAATCACGTGGGCCCCACCTGGAAATCACGTGGACCCCACCCGGGAATCACGTGGGCCCCAGCCGGAAATCACGTGGGCCCCATGGGGAAATCACGTGGGCCCCACGGGGAAATCACGTGGGCCCCACCCGGAAATCACGTGGGCCCCACCCGGAAATCACGTGGGCCCCAACCGGAAATCACGTGGGCCCCACCCGGAAATCACGTGGGCCCCACCCGGAAATCACGTGGGCCCCACCCGGAAATCACGTGGGCCCCACCCGGAAATCACGTGGGCCCCTCGGGGAAATCACGTGGGCCCCACCCGGAAATCACGTGGGCCCCACCCGGAAATCACGTGGGCCCCACCCGGAAATCACGTGGGCCCCACCCGGAAATCACGTGGGCCCCTCGGGGAAATCACGTGGGCCCCACCCGGAAATCACGTGGGCCCCACGGGGAAATCACGTGGGCCCCACCCGGAAATCACGTGGGCCCCACCCGGAAATCACGTGGGCCCCACCCGGAAATCACGTGGGCCCCACCCGGAAATCACGTGGGCCCCACCCGGAAATCACGTGGGCCCCACCCGGAAATCACGTGGGCCCCACGGGGAAATCACGTGGGCCTCACGGGGAAATCACGTGGGCCCCACCCGGAAATCACGTGGGCCCCACGGGGAAATCACGTGGGCCCCACCCGGAAATCACGTGGGCACCACCCGGAAATCACGTGGGCCCCACCCGGAAATCACGTGGGCCCCACCCGGAAATCACGTGGGCCCCACGGGGAAATCACGTGGGCCTCACGGGGAAATCACGTGGGCCCCACCCGGAAATCACGTGGGCCCCACGGGGAAATCACGTGGGCCCCACCCGGAAATCACGTGGGCCCCACCCGGAAATCACGTGGGCCCCACCCGGAAATCACGTGGGCCCCACCCGGAAATCACGTGGGCCCCACCCGGAAATCACGTGGGCCCCACGGGGAAATCACGTGGGCCCCACCCGGAAATCACGTGGGCCCCACGGGGAAATCACGTGGGGCCCACCCGGAAATCACGTGGGCCCCACGGGGAAATCACGTGGGCCCCACGGGGAAATCACGTGGTCCCCACCCGGAAATCACGTGGGCCCCAGCCGGAAATCACGTGGGCCCCACGGGGAAATCACGTGGGCCCCACCCGGAAATCACGTGGGCCCCACCCGGAAATCACGTGGGCCCCACCCGGAAATCACGTGGGCCCCACCCGGAAATCACGTGGGCCCCACCCGGAAATCACGTGGGCCCCACCCGGAAATCACGTGGGCCCCACCCGGAAATCACGTGGGCCCCACCCGGAAATCACGTGGGCCCCACCCGGAAATCACGTGGGCCCCACCCGGAAATCACGTGGGCCCCACGGGTAAATCACGTGGGCCCCACCCGGAAATCACGTGGGCCCCACCCGGAAATCACGTGGGCCCCACCCGGAAATCACGTGGGCCCCACGGGGAAATCACGTGGGCCCCACGGGGAAATCACGTGGGCCCCACGCGGAAATCACGTGGGCCCCACCTGGAAATCACGTGGGCCCCACCCGGAAATCACGTGGGCCCCACCCGGAAATCACGTGGGCCCCACCCGGAAATCACGTGGGCCCCAGCCGGAAATCACGTGGGCCCCACGGGGAAATCACGTGGGCCCCACGGGGAAATCACGGGGGCCCCACCCGGAAATCACGTGGGCCCCACCCGGAAATCACGTGGGCCCCACCCGGAAATCACGTGGGCCCCACCCGGAAATCACGTGGGCCCCACCCGGAAATCACGTGGGCCCCACCCGGAAATCACGTGGGCCCCACACGGAAATCACGTGGGGCCCAACCGGAAATCACGTGGGCCCCACCCGGAAATCACGTGGGCCCCACCCGGAAATCACGTGGGCCCCACCCGGAAATCACGTGGGCCCCATGGGGAAATCACGTGGGCCCCACGGGGAAATCACGTGGGCCCCACCCGGAAATCACTTGGGGCCCACCCGGAAATCACGTGGGCCCCACGGGGAAATCACGTGGGCCCCACGGGGAAATCACGTGGGCACCACCCGGAAATCACGTGGGCCCCAGCCGGAAATCACGTGGGCCGCACCCGGAAATCACGTGGGCCCCACCCAGAAATCACGTGGGCCCCACCCGGAAATCACGTGGGCCCCACACGGAAATCACGTGGGGCCCACCCGGAAATCACGTGGGCCCCACCCGGAAATCACGTGGGCCCCACCCGGAAATCACGTGGGCCCCACCGGGAAATCACGTGGGCCCCACCCGGAAATCACGTGGGCCCCACCCGGAAATCACGTGGGCCCCACGGGGAAATCACGTGGGCCCCACGGGGAAATCACGTGGGCCCCACCCGGAAATCACGTGGGCCCCACCCGGAAATCACGTGGGCCCCACCCGGAAATCACGTGGGCCCCACCCGGAAATCACGTGGGCCCCACGGGTAAATCACATGGGCCCCACCCGGAAATCACGTGGGCCCCACCCGGAAATCACGTGGGCCCCACCCGGAAATCACGTGGGCCCCACCCGGAAATCACGTGGGCCCCACCCGGAAATCACGTGGGCCCCACCCGGAAATCACGTGGGCCCCAGCCGGAAATCACGTGGGCCCCACCCGGAAATCACGTGGGCCCCACCCGGAAATCACGTGGGCCCCACCCGGAAATCACGTGGGCCCCACCCGGAAATCACGTGGGGCCCACCCGGAAATCACGTGGGCCCCACCCGGAAATCACGTGGGCCCCACCCGGAAATCACGTGGGCCCCACCCGGAAAACACGTGGGCCACATCCGGAAATCACGTGGGCCCCACCCGGAAATCACGTGGGCCCCACCCGGAAATCACGTGGGCCCCACCCGGAAATCACGTGGGCCCCACCCGGAAATCACGTGGGCCCCACGGGGAAATCACGTGGGCCCCACCTGGAAATCACGTGGACCCCACCCGGGAATCACGTGGGCCCCAGCCGGAAATCACGTGGGCCCCATGGGGAAATCACGTGGGCCCCACGGGGAAATCACGTGGGCCCCACCCGGAAATCACGTGGGCCCCACCCGGAAATCACGTGGGCCCCAACCGGAAATCACGTGGGCCCCACCCGGAAATCACGTGGGCCCCACCCGGAAATCACGTGGGCCCCACCCGGAAATCACGTGGGCCCCACCCGGAAATCACGTGGGCCCCTCGGGGAAATCACGTGGGCCCCACCCGGAAATCACGTGGGCCCCACCCGGAAATCACGTGGGCCCCACCCGGAAATCACGTGGGCCCCACCCGGAAATCACGTGGGCCCCAGCCGGAAATCACGTGGGCCCCACGGGGAAATCACGTGGGCCCCACCCGGAAATCACGTGGGCCCCACCCGGAAATCACGTGGGCCCCACCCGGAAATCACGTGGGCCCCACCCGGAAATCACGTGGGCCCCACCCGGAAATCACGTGGGCCCCACCCGGAAATCACGTGGGCCCCACCCGGAAATCACGTGGGCCCCACCCGGAAATCACGTGGGCCCCACCCGGAAATCACGTGGGCCCCACCCGGAAATCACGTGGGCCCCACGGGTAAATCACGTGGGCCCCACCCGGAAATCACGTGGGCCCCACCCGGAAATCACGTGGGCCCCACCCGGAAATCACGTGGGCCCCACGGGGAAATCACGTGGGCCCCACGGGGAAATCACGTGGGCCCCACGCGGAAATCACGTGGGCCCCACCTGGAAATCACGTGGGCCCCACCCGGAAATCACGTGGGCCCCACCCGGAAATCACGTGGGCCCCACCCGGAAATCACGTGGGCCCCAGCCGGAAATCACGTGGGCCCCACGGGGAAATCACGTGGGCCCCACGGGGAAATCACGGGGGCCCCACCCGGAAATCACGTGGGCCCCACCCGGAAATCACGTGGGCCCCACCCGGAAATCACGTGGGCCCCACCCGGAAATCACGTGGGCCCCACCCGGAAATCACGTGGGCCCCACCCGGAAATCACGTGGGCCCCACACGGAAATCACGTGGGGCCCAACCGGAAATCACGTGGGCCCTACCCGGAAATCACGTGGGCCCCACCCGGAAATCACGTGGGCCCCACGGGGAAATCACGTGGTCCCCACCCGGAAATCACGTGGGCCCCAGCCGGAAATCACGTGGGCCCCACGGGGAAATCACGTGGGCCCCACCCGGAAATCACGTGGGCCCCACCCGGAAATCACGTGGGCCCCACCCGGAAATCACGTGGGCCCCACCCGGAAATCACGTGGGCCCCACCCGGAAATCACGTGGGCCCCACCCGGAAATCACGTGGGCCCCACCCGGAAATCACGTGGGCCCCACCCGGAAATCACGTGGGCCCCACCCGGAAATCACGTGGGCCCCACGGGTAAATCACGTGGGCCCCACCCGGAAATCACGTGGGCCCCACCCGGAAATCACGTGGGCCCCACCCGGAAATCACGTGGGCCCCACGGGGAAATCACGTGGGCCCCACGGGGAAATCACGTGGGCCCCACGCGGAAATCACGTGGGCCCCACCTGGAAATCACGTGGGCCCCACCCGGAAATCACGTGGGCCCCACCCGGAAATCACGTGGGCCCCACCCGGAAATCACGTGGGCCCCAGCCGGAAATCACGTGGGCCCCACGGGGAAATCACGTGGGCCCCACGGGGAAATCACGGGGGCCCCACCCGGAAATCACGTGGGCCCCACCCGGAAATCACGTGGGCCCCACCCGGAAATCACGTGGGCCCCACCCGGAAATCACGTGGGCCCCACCCGGAAATCACGTGGGCCCCACCCGGAAATCACGTGGGCCCCACACGGAAATCACGTGGGGCCCAACCGGAAATCACGTGGGCCCCACCCGGAAATCACGTGGGCCCCACCCGGAAATCACGTGGGCCCCACCCGGAAATCACGTGGGCCCCATGGGGAAATCACGTGGGCCCCACGGGGAAATCACGTGGGCCCCACCCGGAAATCACTTGGGGCCCACCCGGAAATCACGTGGGCCCCACGGGGAAATCACGTGGGCCCCACGGGGAAATCACGTGGGCACCACCCGGAAATCACGTGGGCCCCAGCCGGAAATCACGTGGGCCGCACCCGGAAATCACGTGGGCCCCACCCAGAAATCACGTGGGCCCCACCCGGAAATCACGTGGGCCCCACACGGAAATCACGTGGGGCCCACCCGGAAATCACGTGGGCCCCACCCGGAAATCACGTGGGCCCCACCCGGAAATCACGTGGGCCCCACCGGGAAATCACGTGGGCCCCACCCGGAAATCACGTGGGCCCCACCCGGAAATCACGTGGGCCCCACGGGGAAATCACGTGGGCCCCACGGGGAAATCACGTGGGCCCCACCCGGAAATCACGTGGGCCCCACCCGGAAATCACGTGGGCCCCACCCGGAAATCACGTGGGCCCCACCCGGAAATCACGTGGGCCCCACGGGTAAATCACGTGGGCCCCACCCGGAAATCACGTGGGCCCCACCCGGAAATCACGTGGGCCCCACCCGGAAATCACGTGGGCCCCACCCGGAAATCACGTGGGCCCCACCCGGAAATCACGTGGGCCCCACCCGGAAATCACGTGGGCCCCAGCCGGAAATCACGTGGGCCCCACCCGGAAATCACGTGGGCCCCACCCGGAAATCACGTGGGCCCCACCCGGAAATCACGTGGGCCCCACCCGGAAATCACGTGGGGCCCACCCGGAAATCACGTGGGCCCCACCCGGAAATCACGTGGGCCCCACCCGGAAATCACGTGGGCCCCACCCGGAAAACACGTGGGCCACATCCGGAAATCACGTGGGCCCCACCCGGAAATCACGTGGGCCCCACCCGGAAATCACGTGGGCCCCACCCGGAAATCACGTGGGCCCCACCCGGAAATCACGTGGGCCCCACGGGGAAATCACGTGGGCCCCACCTGGAAATCACGTGGACCCCACCCGGGAATCACGTGGGCCCCAGCCGGAAATCACGTGGGCCCCATGGGGAAATCACGTGGGCCCCACGGGGAAATCACGTGGGCCCCACCCGGAAATCACGTGGGCCCCACCCGGAAATCACGTGGGCCCCAACCGGAAATCACGTGGGCCCCACCCGGAAATCACGTGGGCCCCACCCGGAAATCACGTGGGCCCCACCCGGAAATCACGTGGGCCCCACCCGGAAATCACGTGGGCCCCTCGGGGAAATCACGTGGGCCCCACCCGGAAATCACGTGGGCCCCACCCGGAAATCACGTGGGCCCCACCCGGAAATCACGTGGGCCCCACCCGGAAATCACGTGGGCCCCAGCCGGAAATCACGTGGGCCCCACGGGGAAATCACGTGGGCCCCACCCGGAAATCACGTGGGCCCCACCCGGAAATCACGTGGGCCCCACCCGGAAATCACGTGGGCCCCACCCGGAAATCACGTGGGCCCCACCCGGAAATCACGTGGGCCCCACCCGGAAATCACGTGGGCCCCACCCGGAAATCACGTGGGCCCCACCCGGAAATCACGTGGGCCCCACCCGGAAATCACGTGGGCCCCACGGGTAAATCACGTGGGCCCCACCCGGAAATCACGTGGGCCCCACCCGGAAATCACGTGGGCCCCACCCGGAAATCACGTGGGCCCCACGGGGAAATCACGTGGGCCCCACGGGGAAATCACGTGGGCCCCACGCGGAAATCACGTGGGCCCCACCTGGAAATCACGTGGGCCCCACCCGGAAATCACGTGGGCCCCACCCGGAAATCACGTGGGCCCCACCCGGAAATCACGTGGGCCCCAGCCGGAAATCACGTGGGCCCCACGGGGAAATCACGTGGGCCCCACGGGGAAATCACGGGGGCCCCACCCGGAAATCACGTGGGCCCCACCCGGAAATCACGTGGGCCCCACCCGGAAATCACGTGGGCCCCACCCGGAAATCACGTGGGCCCCACCCGGAAATCACGTGGGCCCCACCCGGAAATCACGTGGGCCCCACACGGAAATCACGTGGGGCCCAACCGGAAATCACGTGGGCCCCACCCGGAAATCACGTGGGCCCCACCCGGAAATCACGTGGGCCCCACCCGGAAATCACGTGGGCCCCATGGGGAAATCACGTGGGCCCCACGGGGAAATCACGTGGGCCCCACCCGGAAATCACTTGGGGCCCACCCGGAAATCACGTGGGCCCCACGGGGAAATCACGTGGGCCCCACGGGGAAATCACGTGGGCACCACCCGGAAATCACGTGGGCCCCAGCCGGAAATCACGTGGGCCGCACCCGGAAATCACGTGGGCCCCACCCAGAAATCACGTGGGCCCCACCCGGAAATCACGTGGGCCCCACACGGAAATCACGTGGGCCCCATGGGGAAATCACGTGGGCCCCACGGGGAAATCACGTGGGCCCCACCCGGAAATCACGTGGGCCCCACCCGGAAATCACGTGGGCCCCACCCGGAAATCACGTGGGCCCCACCCGGAAATCACGTGGGCCCCACCCGGAAATCACGTGGGCCCCACCCGGAAATCACGTGGGCCCCACCCGGAAATCACGTGGGCCCCACCCGGAAATCACGTGGGCCCCACCCGGAAATCACGTGGGCCCCACCCGGAAATCACGTGGGCCCCACGGGTAAATCACGTGGGCCCCACCCGGAAATCACGTGGGCCCCACCCGGAAATCACGTGGGCCCCACCCGGAAATCACGTGGGCCCCACCCGGAAATCACGTGGGCCCCACGGGGAAATCACGTGGGCCCCACCCGGAAATCACGTGGGCCCCACGGGGAAATCACGTGGGCCCCACCCGGAAATCACGTGGGCCCCACCCGGAAATCACGTGGGCCCCACCCGGAAATCACGTGGGCCCATGGGGAATTCACGTGGGCCCCACCCGGAAATCACGTGGGCCCCACCCGGAAATCACGTGGGCCCCACCCGGAAATCACGTGGGCCCCACCCGGAAATCACGTGGGCCCCACGGGGAAATCACGTGGGCCCCACCCGGAAATCACGTGGACCCCACCCGGAAATCACGTGGGCCACAGCCGGAAATCACGTGGGCCCCAACCGGAAATCACGTGGGCCCCACCCGGAAATCACGTGGGCCCCACCCGGAAATCACGTGGGCCGCACGGGGAAATCACGTGGGCCTCACGGGGAAATCACGTGGGCCCCACCCGGAAATCACGTGGGCCCCACGGGGAAATCACGTGGGCCCCACCCGGAAATCACGTGGGCCCCAGCCGGAAATCACGTGGGCCCCACCCGGAAATCACGTGGGCCCCACCCCGAAATCACGTGGGCCCCACCCGGAAATCACGTTGGCCCCACCCGGAAATCACGTGGGGCCCACCCGGAAATCACGTGGGCCCCACCCGGAAATCACGTGGGCCCCACCCGGAAATCACGTGGGCCCCACCCGGAAAACACGTGGGCCACATCCGGAAATCACGTGGGCCCCACCCGGAAATCACGTGGGCCCCACCCGGAAATCACGTGGGCCCCTCGGGGAAATCACGTGGGCCCCACCCGGAAATCACGTGGGCCCCACCCGGAAATCACGTGGGCCCCACCCGGAAATCACGTGGGCCCCACCCGGAAATCACGTGGGCCCCACCCGGAAATCACGTGGGCCCCACCCGGAAATCACGTGGGCCCCACCCGGAAATCACGTGGGCCCCACCCGGAAATCACGTGGGCCCCAGGGGGAAATCACGTGGGCCCAACGGGGAAATCACGTGGGCCCCACGGGGAAATCACGTGGGCCCCACCCTGAAATCACGTGGGCCCCACCCGGAAATCACGTGGGCCCCACGGGGAAATCACGTGGGCCCCACGGGGAAATCACGTGGGCCCCACCCGGAAATCACGTGGGCCCCACCCGGAAATCACGTGGGCCCCACGGGGAAATTACGTGGGCCCCACGGGGAAATCACGTGGTCCCCACCCGGAAATCACGTGGGCCCCAGCCGGAAATCACGTGGGCCCCACGGGGAAATCACGTGGGCCCCACCCGGAAATCACGTGGGCCCCACCCGGAAATCACGTGGGCCCCACCCGGAAATCACGTGGGCCCCACCCGGAAATCACGTGGGCCCCACCCGGAAATCACGTGGGGCCCACCCGGAAATCACGTGGGCCCCACCCGGAAATCACGTGGGCCCCACCCGGAAATCACGTGGGCCCCACACGGAAATCACGTGGGGCCCACCCGGAAATCACGTGGGCCCCACCCGGAAATCACGTGGGCCCCACCCGGAAATGACGTGGGCCCCACCCGGAAATCACGTGGGCCCCACCCGGAAATCACGTGGGCCCCACCCGGAAATCACGTGGGCCCCACGGGGAAATCACGTGGGCCCCACGGGGAAATCACGTGGGCCCCACGCGGAAATCACGTGGGCCCCACCCGGAAATCACGTGGGCCCCACCCGGAAATCACGTGGGCCCCACCCGGAAATCACGTGGGCCCCACCCGGAAATCACGTGGGCCCCACCCGGAAATCACGTGGGGCCAACCCGGAAATCACGTGGGCCCCACCCGGAAATCACGTGGGCCCCACCCGTAAATCACGTGGGCCCCACCCGGAAATCACGTGGGCCCCACCCGGAAATCACGTGGGCCCCACGGGGAAATCACGTTGGCCCCACGGGGAAATCACGTGGGCCCCACCCGGAAATCACGTGGGCCCCACCCGGAAATCACGTGGGCCCCACCCGGAAATCACGTGGGCCCCACGGGGAAATCACGTGGGCCCCACCCGGAAATCACGTGGGCCCCACCCGGAAATCACGTGGGCCCCACCCGGAAATCACGTGGGCCCCACCCGGAAATCACGTGGGCCCCACCCGGAAATCACGTGGGCCCCGCGGGGAAATCACGTGGGCCCCACCCGGAAATCACGTGGGCCCCACCCGGAAATCACGTGGGCCCCACCCGGAAATCACGTGGGCCCCAACCGGAAATCACGTGGGCCCCACCCGGAAATCACGTGGGCCCCACCCTGAAATCACGTGGGCCCCACCCGGAAATCACGTGGGCCCCACGGGGAAATCACGTGGGCCTCACGGGGAAATCACGTGGGCCCCACCCGGAAATCACGTGGGCCCCACGGGGAAATCACGTGGGCCCCACCCGGAAATCACGTGGGCCCCACCCGGAAATCACGTGGGCCCCACCCGGAAATCACGTGGGCCCCACCCGGAAATCACGTGGGCCCCACCCGGAAATCACGTGGGCCCCACCCGGAAATCACGTGGGCCCCACCCGGAAATCACGTGGGCCCCACCCGGAAATCACGTGGGCCCCACCCGGAAATCACGTGGGGCCCACCCGGAAATCACGTGGGCCCCACCCGGAAATCACGTGGGCCCCACCCGGAAATCACGTGGGCCCCACCCGGAAATCACGTGGGCCCCACCCGGAAATCACGTGGGCCCCACCCGGAAATCACGTGGGGCCCACCCGGAAATCACGTGGGCCCCACCCGGAAATCACGTGGGCCCCACCCGGAAATCACGTGGGCCCCACCCGGAAATCACGTGGGCCCCACCCGGAAAACACGTGGGCCCCACGGGGAAATCATGTGGGCCCCACCCGGAAATCACGTGGGCCCCACCCGGAAATCACGTGGGCCCCACCCGGAAATCACGTGGGCCCCACCCGGAAATCACGTGGGCCCCACGGGGAAATCACGTGGGCCCCACCCGGAAATCACGTGGGCCCCACGCGGAAATCACGTGGGCCCCACCCGGAAATCACGTGGGCCCCACCCGGAAATCACGTGGGCCCCACCCGGAAATCACGTGGGCCCCACCCGGAAATCACGTGGGCCCCACCCGGAAATCACGTGGGGCCAACCCGGAAATCACGTGGGCCCCACCCGGAAATCACGTGGGCCCCACCCGTAAATCACGTGGGCCCCACCCGGAAATCACGTGGGCCCCACCCGGAAATCACGTGGGCCCCACGGGGAAATCACGGGGGCCCCACCCGGAAATCACGTGGGCCCCACCCGGAAATCACGTGGGCCCCACCCGGAAATCACGTGGGCCCCACCCGGAAATCACGTGGGCCCCACGGGGAAATCACGTGGGCCCCACCCGGAAATCACGTGGGCCCCACCCGGAAATCACGTGGGCCCCACCCGGAAATCACGTGGGCCCCACCCGGAAATCACGTGGGCCCCACCCGGAAATCACGTGGGCCCCAAGGGGAAATCACGTGGGCCCCACCCGGAAATCACGTGGGCCCCACCCGGAAATCACGTGGGCCCCACCCGGAAATCACGTGGGCCCCACCCGGAAAATCACGTGGGCCCCACCCGGAAATCAAGTGGGGCCCACCCGGAAATCACGTGGGCCCCACCCGGAAATCCCGTGGGACCCACCCGGAAATCACGTGGGCCCCACCCGGAAATCACGTGGGCCCCACGCGGAAATCACGTGGGCCCCACCCGGAAATCACGTGGGCCACAGCCGGAAATCACGTGGGCCCCACCCGGAAATCACGTGGGCCCCACCCGGAAATCACGTGGGCCCCACCCGGAAATCACGTGGGCCCCACCCGGAAATCACGTGGGCCCCACGGGGAAATCACGTGGGCCTCACGGGGAAATCACGTGGGCCCCACCCGGAAATCACGTGGGCCCCACGGGGAAATCCCATGGGCCCCACCCGGAAATCACGTGGGCCCCACGGGGAAATCACGTGGGCCCCACCCGGAAATCACGTGGGCCCCACGGGGAAATCACGTGGGCCCCACCCGGAAATCACGTGGGCCCCACGGGGAAATCACGTGGGCCCCACCCGGAAATCACGTGGGCCCCACCCGGAAATCACGTGGGCCCCACCCGGAAATCACGTGGGCCCCACCCGGAAATCACGTGGGCCCCACGGGGAAATCACGTGGGCCCCACGGGGAAATCACGTGGGCCCCACCCGGAAATCACGTGGGCCCCACCCGGAAATCACGTGGGCCCCACCCGGAAATCACGTGGGCCCCACCCGGAAATCACGTGGGCCCCACCCGGAAATCACGTGGGCCCCACCCGAAAATCACGTGGGCCCCACCCGGAAATCACGTGGGCCCCACCCGGAAATCACGTGGGCCCCACCCGGAAATCACGTGGAACCCACCCGGAAATCACGTGGGCCCCACCCGGAAATCACGTGGGCCCCACCCGGAAATCACGTGGGCCCCACCCGGAAATCACGTGGGCCCCACGGGGAAATCACGTGGGCCCCACCCGGAAATCACGTGGGCCCCACCCGGAAATCACGTGGGCCCCACCCGGAAATCACGTGGGCCCCACCCGGAAATCACGTGGGCCACACCCGGAAATCACGTGGGGCCCACCCGGAAATCACGTGGGCCCCACGGGGAAATCACGTGGGCCCCACCCGGAAAGCACGTGGGCCCCACCCGGAAATCACGTGGGCCTCACCCGGAAAACACGTGGGCCCCACGGGAAAATCATGTGGGCCCCACCCGGAAATCACGTGGGCCCCACCCGGAAATCACGTGGGCCCCACCCGGAAATCACGTGGGCCCCACCCGGAAATCACGTGGGCCCCACCCGGAAATCATGTGGGCCCCACCCGGAAATCACGTGGGCCCCACCCGGTAATCACGTGGGGCCCACCCGGAAATCACGTGGGCCCCACGGGGAAATCACGTGGGCCCCACCCGGAAATCACGTGGGCCCCACCCGGAAATTACGTGGGCCCCACGGGGAAATCACGTGGGCCCAACGGGGAAATCACGTGGGCCCCACGGGGAAATCACGTGGGCCCCACCCTGAAATCACGTGGGCCCCACCCGGAAATCACGTGGGCCCCACGGGGAAATCACGTGGGCCCCACGGGGAAATCACGTGGGCCCCACCCGGAAATCACGTGGGCCCCACCCGGAAATCACGTGGGCCCCACGGGGAAATTACGTGGGCCCCACGGGGAAATCACGTGGGCCCCACCCGGAAATCACGTGGGCCCCACCCGGAAATCACGTGGGCCCCACCCGGAAATCACGTGGGCCCCACCCGGAAATCACGTGGGCCCCACCCGGAAATCACGTGGGCCCCACCCGGAAATCACGTGGGCCCCACCCGGAAATCACGTGGGCCCCACGGGGAAATCACGTGGGCCCCACCCGGAAATCACGTGGGCCCCACCCGGAAATCACGTGGGCCCCACCCGGAAATCACGTGGGCCCCACCCGGAAATCACGTGGGCCCCACGGGGAAATCACGTGGGCCCCACCCGGAAATCACGTGGACCCCACCCGGAAATCACGTGGGCCACAGCCGGAAATCACGTGGGCCCCAACCGGAAATCACGTGGGCCCCACCCGGAAATCACGTGGGCCCCACCCGGAAATCACGTGGGCCCCACCCGGAAATCACGTGGGCCCCACGGGGAAATCACGTGGGCCTCACGGGGAAATCACGTGGGCCCCACCCGGAAATCACGTGGGCCCCACGGGGAAATCACGTGGGCCCCACCCGGAAATCACGTGGGCCCCACCCGGAAATCACGTGGGCCCCACCCGGAAATCACGTGGGCCCCACCCGGAAATCACGTGGGCCCCACCCGGAAATCACGTGGGCCCCACGGGGAAATCACGTGGGCCCCACCCGGAAATCACGTGGGCCCCACCCGGAAATCACGTGGGCCCCACCCGGAAATCACGTGGGCCCCACGGGGAAATCACGTGGGCCCCACGGGGAAATCACGTGGGCCCCACGGGGAAATCACGTGGGCCCCACCCGGAAATCACGTGGGCCCCACCCGGAAATCACGTGGGCCCCACCCGGAAATCACGTGGGCCCCACCCGGAAATCACGTGGGCCCCACCCGGAAATCACGTGGGCCCCACCCGGAAATCACCTGGGCCCCACCCGGAAATCACGTGGGCCCCACCCGGAAATCACGTGGAACCCACCCGGAAATCACGTGGGCCCCACCCGGAAATCACGTGGGCCCCACCCGGAAATCACGTGGGCCCCACCCGGAAATCACGTGGGCCCCACCCGGAAATCACGTGGGCCCCACCCGGAAATCACGTGGGCCCCACCCGGAAATCACGTGGGCCCCACCCGGAAATCACGTGGGCCCCACCCGGAAATCACGTGGGCCACACCCGGAAATCACGTGGGGCCCACCCGGAAATCACGTGGGCCCCACGGGGAAATCACGTGGGCCCCACCCGGAAATCACGTGGGCCCCACCCGGAAATCACGTGGGCCCCACCCGGAAAACACGTGGGCCCCACGGGGAAATCATGTGGGCCCCACCCGGAAATCACGTGGGCCCCACCCGGAAATCACGTGGGCCCCACCCGGAAATCACGTGGGCCCCACCCGGAAATCACGTGGGCCCCACCCGGAAATCACGTGGGCCCCACCCGGAAATCACGTGGGCCCCACCCGGAAATCACGTGGGCCCCACCCGGAAATCACGTGGGCCCCACCCGGAAATCACGTGGGCCCCACGGGGAAATCACGTGGGCCCCACCCGGAAATCACGTGGGCCCCACCCGGAAATCACGTGGGCCCCACCCGGAAATCACGTGGGCCCCACCCGGAAATCACGTGGGCCCCACCCGGAAATCACGTGGGCCCCACGGGGAAATCACGTGGGCCCCACGGGGAAATCACGTGGGCCCCACCCGGAAATCACGTGGGCCCCACCCGGAAATCACGTGGGCCCCACCCGGAAATCACGTGGGCCCCACCCGGAAATCACGTGGGCCCCACCCGGAAATCACGTGGGCCCCACCCGGAAATCACGTGGGCCCCACCCGGAAATCACGTGGAACCCACCCGGAAATCACGTGGGCCCCACCCGGAAATCACGTGGGCCCCACCCGGAAATCACGTGGGCCCCACCCGGAAATCACGTGGGCCCCACGGGGAAATCACGTGGGCCCCACCCGGAAATCACGTGGGCCCCACCCGGAAATCACGTGGGCCCCACCCGGAAATCACGTGGGCCCCACCCGGAAATCACGTGGGCCACACCCGGAAATCACGTGGGGCCCACCCGGAAATCACGTGGGCCCCACGGGGAAATCACGTGGGCCCCACCCGGAAATCACGTGGGCCCCACCCGGAAATCACGTGGGCCCCACCCGGAAAACACGTGGGCCCCACGGGGAAATCATGTGGGCCCCACCCGGAAATCACGTGGGCCCCACCCGGAAATCACGTGGGCCCCACCCGGAAATCACGTGGGCCCCACCCGGAAATCACGTGGGCCCCACCCGGAAATCACGTGGGCCCCACCCGGAAATCACGTGGGCCCCACCCGGTAATCACGTGGGGCCCACCCGGAAATCACGTGGGCCCCACGGGGAAATCACGTGGGCCCCACCCGGAAATCACGTGGGCCCCAGGGGGAAATCACGTGGGCCCAACGGGGAAATCACGTGGGCCCCACGGGGAAATCACGTGGGCCCCACCCTGAAATCACGTGGGCCCCACCCGGAAATCACTTGGGCCCCACGGGGAAATCACGTGGGCCCCACGGGGAAATCACGTGGGGCCCACCCGGAAATCACGTGGGCCCCACCCGGAAATCACGTGGGCCCCACCCGGAAATCACGTGGGCCCCACCGGGAAATCACGTGGGCCCCACCCGGAAATCACGTGGGCCCCACCCGGAAATCACGTGGGCCCCACGGGGAAATCACGTGGGCCCCACCGGGAAATCACGTGGGCCCCACCCGGAAATCACGTGGGCCCCACCCGGAAATCACGTGGGCCCCACGGGGAAATCACGTGGGCCCCACGGGGAAATCACGTGGGCCCCACCCGGAAATCACGTGGGCCCCACCCGGAAATCACGTGGGCCCCACCCGGAAATCACGTGGGCCCCACCCGGAAATCACGTGGGCCCCACGGGGAAATCACGTGGGCCCCACCCGGAAATCACGTGGGCCCCACCCGGAAATCACGTGGGCCCCACCCGGAAATCACGTGGGCCCCACCCGGAAATTACGTGGGCCCCACCCGGAAATCACGTGGGCCCCACCCGGAAATCACGTGGGCCCCACCCGGAAATCACGTGGGCCCCAGCCGGAAATCACGTGGGCCCCACCCGGAAATCACGTGGGCCCCACCCGGAAATCACGTGGGCCCCACCCGGAAATCACGTGGGCCCCACCCGGAAATCACGTGGGCCCCACCGGGAAATCACGTGGGACCCACCCGGAAATCACGTGGGCCCCACCCGGAAATCACGTGGGCCCCACCCGGAAATCACGTGGGCCCCACCCGGAAATCACGTGGGCCCCAGCCGGAAATCACGTGGGCCCCACCCGGAAATCACGTGGGCCCCACCCGGAAATCACGTGGGCGCCACCCGGAAATCACGTGGGCCCCACCCGGAAATCACGTGGGGCCCACCCGGAAATCACGTGGGCCCCACCCGGAAATCACGTGGGCCCCACCAGGAAATCACGTGGGCCCCACCCGGAAAACACGTGGGCCACATCCGGAAATCACGTGGGCCCCACCCGGAAATCACGTGGGCCCCACCCGGAAATCACGTGGGCCCCACCCGGAAATCACGTGGGCCCCACGGGGAAATCACGTGGGCCCCACGGGGAAATCACGTGGGCCCCACCTGGAAATCACGTGGACCCCACCCGGAAATCACGTGGGCCCCATGGGGAAATCACGTGGGCCCCACGGGGAAATCACGTGGGCCCCACGGGGAAATCACGTGGGCCCCACCCGGAAATCACGTGGGCCCCACCCGGAAATCACGTGGGCCCCACCCGGAAATCACGTGGGCCCCACCCGGAAATCACGTGGGCCCCACGGGGAAATCACGTGGGCCCCACGGGGAAATCACGTGGGCCCCACCCGGAATTCACGTGGGCCCCACCCGGAAATCACGTGGGCCCCACCCGGAAATCACGTGGGCCCCACCCGGAAATCACGTGGGCCCCACCCGGAAATCACGTGGGCCCCTCGGGGAAATCACGTGGGCCCCACCCGGAAATCACGTGGGCCCCACCCGGAAATCACGTGGGCCCCACCCGGAAATCACGTGGGCCCCACCCGGAAATCACGTGGGCCCCACCCGGAAATCACGTGGGCCCCACCCGGAAATCACGTGGGCCCCACCGGGAAATCACGTGGGCCCCACCCGGAAATCACGTGGACCCCACCCGGAAATCACGTGGGCCACAGCCGGAAATCACGTGGGCCCCAACCGGAAATCACGTGGGCCCCACCCGGAAATCACGTGGGCCCCACCCGGAAATCACGTGGGCCCCACCCGGAAATCACGTGGGCCCCACGGGGAAATCACGTGGGCCTCACGGGGAAATCACGTGGGCCCCACCCGGAAATCACGTGGGCCCCACGGGGAAATCACGTGGGCCCCACCCGGAAATCACGTGGGCCCCACCCGGAAATCACGTGGGCCCCACCCGGAAATCACGTGGGCCCCACTCGGAAATCACGTGGGCCCCACCCGGAAATCACGTGGGCCCCACCCGGAAATCACGTGGGCCCCACCGGGAAATCACGTGGGCCCCACCCGGAAATCACGTGGACCCCACCCGGAAATCACGTGGGCCCCACCCGGAAATCACGTGGGCCCCACCCGGAAATCACGTGGGCCCCACCCGGAAATCACGTGGGCCCCACCCGGAAATCACGTGGGCCCCACCCGGAAATCACGTGGGCCCCACCCGGAAATCACGAGGGCCCCACCCGGAAATCACGTGGGCCCCACCGGGAAATCACGTGGGCCACACCTGGAAATCACGTGGACCCCACCCGGAAATCACGTGGGCCCCACCCGGAAATCACGTGGGCCCCACCCGGAAATCACGTGGGCCCCACCCGGAAATCACGTGGGCCCCACGGGGAAATCACGTGGGCCCCACCCGGAAATCACGTGGGCCCCACCCGGAAATCACGTGGGCCCCACCCAGAAATCACGTGGGCCCCACCCGGAAATCACGTGGGCCACACCCGGAAATCACGTGGGGCCCACCCGGAAATCACGTGGGCCCCACGGGGAAATCACGTGGGCCCCACCCGGAAATCACGTGGGCCCCACCCGGAAATCACGTGGGCCCCACCCGGTAATCACGTGGGGCCCACCCGGAAATCACGTGGGCCCCACGGGGAAATCACGTGGGCCCCACCCGGAAATCACGTGGGCCCCACCCGGAAATCACGTGGGCCCCACGGGGAAATCACGTGGGCCCAACGGGGAAATCACGTGGGCCCCACGGGGAAATCACGTGGGCCCCACCCTGAAATCACGTGGGCCCCACCCGGAAATCACGTGGGCCCCACGGGGAAATCACGTGGGCCCCACGGGGAAATCACGTGGGCCCCACCCGGAAATCACGTGGGCCCCACCCGGAAATCACGTGGGCCCCACGGGGAAATCACGTGGGCCCCACGGGGAAATCACGTGGTCCCCACCCGGAAATCACGTGGGCCCCAGCCGGAAATCACGTGGGCCCCACGAGGAAATCACGTGGGCCCCACCCGGAAATCACGTGGGCCCCACCCGGAAATCACGTGGGCCCCACCCGGAAATCACGTGGGCCCCACCCGGAAATCACGTGGGCCCCACCCGGAAATCACGTGGGCCCACCCGGAAATCACGTGGGCCCCACCCGGAAATCACGTGGGCCCCACCCGGAAATCACGTGGGCCCCACACGGAAATCACGTGGGGCCCACCCGGAAATCACGTGGGCCCCACGGGGAAATCACGTGGGCCCCACCCGGAAATCACGTGGGCCCCACCCGGAAATCACGTGGGCCCCACCCGGAAATCACGTGGGCCCCACCCGGAAATCACGTGGGCCCCACGGGGAAATCACGTGGGCCCCACGGGGAAATCACGTGGGCCCCACGCGGAAATCACGTGGGCCCCACCCGGAAATCACGTGGGCCCCACCCGGAAATCACGTGGGCCCCACCCGGAAATCACGTGGGCCCCACCCGGAAATCACGTGGGCCCCACCCGGAAATCACGTGGGCCCCACCCGGAAATCACGTGGGCCCCAGCCGGAAATCACGTGGGCCCCACGGGGAAATCACGTGGGCCCCACGGGGAAATCACGTGGGCCCCACGGGGAAATCACGTGGGCCCCACCCGGAAATCACGTGGGCCCCACCTGGAAATCACGTGGGCCCCACGGGGAAATCACGTGGGCCCCACCCGGAAATCACGTGGGCCCCACCCGGAAATCACGTGGGGCCCACCCGGAAATCACGTGGGCCCCACCCGGAAATCACGTGGGCCCCACCCGGAAATCACGTGGGCCCCACCCGGAAATCACGTGGGCCCCACCCGGAAATCACGTGGGGCCCACCCGGAAATCACGTGGGCCCCACCCGGAAATCACGTGGGCCCCACCCGGAAATCACGTGGGCCCCACCCGGAAATCACGTGGGCCCCACCCGGAAATCACGTGGGCCCCACCCGGAAATCACGTGGGCCCCACCCGGAAATCACGTGGGCCCCACCCGGAAATCACGTGGGCCCCACCCGGAAATCACGTGGGCCCCACCCGGAAATCACGTGGGCCCCACCCGGAAATCACGTGGGCCCCACCCGGAAATCACGTGGGCCCCACACGGAAATCACGTGGGGCCCAACCGGAAATCACGTGGGCCCCACCCGGAAATCACGTGGGCCCCACCCGGAAATCACGTGGGCCCCACCCGGAAATCACGTGGGCCCCATGGGGAAATCACGTGGGCCCCACGGGGAAATCACGTGGGCCCCACCCGGAAATCACGTGGGGCCCACCCGGAAATCACGTGGGCCCCACGGGGAAATCACGTGGGCCCCACCCGGAAATCACGTGGGCCCCACACGGAAATCACGTGGGGCCCACCAGGAAATCACGTGGGCCCCACCCGGAAATCACGTGGGCCCCACCCGGAAATCACGTGGGCCCCACCGGGAAATCACGTGGGCCCCACCCGGAAATCACGTGGGCCCCACCCGGAAATCACGTGGGCCCCACGGGGAAATCACGTGGGCCCCACGGGGAAATCACGTGGGCCCCACCCGGAAATCACGTGGGCCCCACCCGGAAATCACGTGGGCCCCACCCGGAAATCACGTGGGCCCCACCCGGAAATCACGTGGGCCCCACGGGGAAATCACGTGGGCCCCACCCGGAAATCACGTGGGCCCCACGGGGAAATCACGTGGGCCCCACCCGGAAATCACGTGGGCCCCACCCGGAAATCACGTGGGCCCCACCCGGAAATCACGTGGGCCCCACCCGGAAATCACGTGGGCCCCAGCCGGAAATCACGTGGGCCCCACCCGGAAATCACGTGGGCCCCACCCCGAAATCACGTGGGCCCCACCCGGAAATCACGTGGGCCCCACCCGGAAATCACGTGGGGCCCACCCGGAAATCACGTGGGCCCCACCCGGAAATCACGTGGGCCCCACCCGGAAATCACGTGGGCCCCACCCGGAAAACACGTGGGCCACATCCGGAAATCACGTGGGCCCCACCCGGAAATCACGTGGGCCCCACCCGGAAATCACGTGGGCCCCACCCGGAAATCACGTGGGCCCCACCCGGAAATCACGTGGGCCCCACGGGGAAATCACGTGGGCCCCACCTGGAAATCACGTGGACCCCACCCGGAAATCACGTGGGCCCCAGCCGGAAATCACGTGGGCCCCATGGGGAAATCACGTGGGCCCCACGGGGAAATCACGTGGGCCCCACCCGGAAATCACGTGGGCCCCACCCGGAAATCACGTGGGCCCCACCCGGAAATCACGTGGGCCCCACCCGGAAATCACGTGGGCCCCACCCGGAAATCACGTGGGCCCCACCCGGAAATCACGTGGGCCCCACCCGGAAATCACGTGGGCCCCTCGGGGAAATCACGTGGGCCCCACCCGGAAATCACGTGGGCCCCACCCGGAAATCACGTGGGCCCCACCCGGAAATCACGTGGGCCCCACCCGGAAATCACGTGGGCCCCACCCGGAAATCACGTGGGCCCCACCCGGAAATCACGTGGGCCCCACCCGGAAATCACGTGGGCCCCTCGGGGAAATCACGTGGGCCCCACCCGGAAATCACGTGGGCCCCACCCGGAAATCACGTGGGCCCCACCCGGAAATCACGTGGGCCCCACCCGGAAATCACGTGGGCCCCACCCGGAAATCACGTGGGCCCCACGGGGAAATCACGTGGGCCTCACGGGGAAATCACGTGGGCCCCACCCGGAAATCACGTGGGCCCCACGGGGAAATCACGTGGGCCCCACCCGGAAATCACGTGGGCCCCACCCGGAAATCACGTGGGCCCCACGGGGAAATCACGTGGGCCCCACGGGGAAATCACGTGGGCCCCACCTGGAAATCACGTGGACCCCACCCGGAAATCACGTGGGCCCCATGGGGAAATCACGTGGGCCCCACGGGGAAATCACGTGGGCCCCACGGGGAAATCACGTGGGCCCCACCCGGAAATCACGTGGGCCCCACCCGGAAATCACGTGGGCCCCACCCGGAAATCACGTGGGCCCCACCCGGAAATCACGTGGGCCCCACGGGGAAATCACGTGGGCCCCACGGGGAAATCACGTGGGCCCCACCCGGAATTCACGTGGGCCCCACCCGGAAATCACGTGGGCCCCACCCGGAAATCACGTGGGCCCCACCCGGAAATCACGTGGGCCCCACCCGGAAATCACGTGGGCCCCTCGGGGAAATCACGTGGGCCCCACCCGGAAATCACGTGGGCCCCACCCGGAAATCACGTGGGCCCCACCCGGAAATCACGTGGGCCCCACCCGGAAATCACGTGGGCCCCACCCGGAAATCACGTGGGCCCCACCCGGAAATCACGTGGGCCCCACGGGGAAATCACGTGGGCCCCACCCGGAAATCACGTGGACCCCACCCGGAAATCACGTGGGCCACAGCCGGAAATCACGTGGGCCCCAACCGGAAATCACGTGGGCCCCACCCGGAAATCACGTGGGCCCCACCCGGAAATCACGTGGGCCCCACCCGGAAATCACGTGGGCCCCACGGGGAAATCACGTGGGCCTCACGGGGAAATCACGTGGGCCCCACCCGGAAATCACGTGGGCCCCACGGGGAAATCACGTGGGCCCCACCCGGAAATCACGTGGGCCCCACCCGGAAATCACGTGGGCCCCACCCGGAAATCACGTGGGCCCCACTCGGAAATCACGTGGGCCCCACCCGGAAATCACGTGGGCCCCACCCGGAAATCACGTGGGCCCCACCGGGAAATCACGTGGGCCCCACCCGGAAATCACGTGGACCCCACCCGGAAATCACGTGGGCCCCACCCGGAAATCACGTGGGCCCCACCCGGAAATCACGTGGGCCCCACCCGGAAATCACGTGGGCCCCACCCGGAAATCACGTGGGCCCCACCCGGAAATCACGTGGGCCCCACCCGGAAATCACGAGGGCCCCACCCGGAAATCACGTGGGCCCCACCGGGAAATCACGTGGGCCACACCTGGAAATCACGTGGACCCCACCCGGAAATCACGTGGGCCCCACCCGGAAATCACGTGGGCCCCACCCGGAAATCACGTGGGCCCCACCCGGAAATCACGTGGGCCCCACGGGGAAATCACGTGGGCCCCACCCGGAAATCACGTGGGCCCCACCCGGAAATCACGTGGGCCCCACCCGGAAATCACGTGGGCCCCACCCGGAAATCACGTGGGCCACACCCGGAAATCACGTGGGGCCCACCCGGAAATCACGTGGGCCCCACGGGGAAATCACGTGGGCCCCACCCGGAAATCACGTGGGCCCCACCCGGAAATCACGTGGGCCCCACCCGGTAATCACGTGGGGCCCACCCGGAAATCACGTGGGCCCCACGGGGAAATCACGTGGGCCCCACCCGGAAATCACGTGGGCCCCACCCGGAAATCACGTGGGCCCCACGGGGAAATCACGTGGGCCCAACGGGGAAATCACGTGGGCCCCACGGGGAAATCACGTGGGCCCCACCCTGAAATCACGTGGGCCCCACCCGGAAATCACGTGGGCCCCACGGGGAAATCACGTGGGCCCCACGGGGAAATCACGTGGGCCCCACCCGGAAATCACGTGGGCCCCACCCGGAAATCACGTGGGCCCCACGGGGAAATCACGTGGGCCCCACGGGGAAATCACGTGGTCCCCACCCGGAAATCACGTGGGCCCCAGCCGGAAATCACGTGGGCCCCACGAGGAAATCACGTGGGCCCCACCCGGAAATCACGTGGGCCCCACCCGGAAATCACGTGGGCCCCACCCGGAAATCACGTGGGCCCCACCCGGAAATCACGTGGGCCCCACCCGGAAATCACGTGGGCCCACCCGGAAATCACGTGGGCCCCACCCGGAAATCACGTGGGCCCCACCCGGAAATCACGTGGGCCCCACACGGAAATCACGTGGGGCCCACCCGGAAATCACGTGGGCCCCACGGGGAAATCACGTGGGCCCCACCCGGAAATCACGTGGGCCCCACCCGGAAATCACGTGGGCCCCACCCGGAAATCACGTGGGCCCCACCCGGAAATCACGTGGGCCCCACGGGGAAATCACGTGGGCCCCACGGGGAAATCACGTGGGCCCCACGCGGAAATCACGTGGGCCCCACCCGGAAATCACGTGGGCCCCACCCGGAAATCACGTGGGCCCCACCCGGAAATCACGTGGGCCCCACCCGGAAATCACGTGGGCCCCACCCGGAAATCACGTGGGCCCCACCCGGAAATCACGTGGGCCCCAGCCGGAAATCACGTGGGCCCCACGGGGAAATCACGTGGGCCCCACGGGGAAATCACGTGGGCCCCACGGGGAAATCACGTGGGCCCCACCCGGAAATCACGTGGGCCCCACCCGGAAATCACGTGGGCCCCACGGGGAAATCACGTGGGCCCCACCCGGAAATCACGTGGGCCCCACCCGGAAATCACGTGGGGCCCACCCGGAAATCACGTGGGCCCCACCCGGAAATCACGTGGGCCCCACCCGGAAATCACGTGGGCCCCACCCGGAAATCACGTGGGGCCCACCCGGAAATCACGTGGGCCCCACCCGGAAATCACGTGGGCCCCACCCGGAAATCACGTGGGCCCCACCCGGAAATCACGTGGGCCCCACCCGGAAATCACGTGGGCCCCACCCGGAAATCACGTGGGCCCCACCCGGAAATCACGTGGGCCCCACCCGGAAATCACGTGGGCCCCACCCGGAAATCACGTGGGCCCCACCCGGAAATCACGTGGGCCCCACCCGGAAATCACGTGGGCCCCACCCGGAAATCACGTGGGCCCCACACGGAAATCACGTGGGGCCCAACCGGAAATCACGTGGGCCCCACCCGGAAATCACGTGGGCCCCACCCGGAAATCACGTGGGCCCCACCCGGAAATCACGTGGGCCCCATGGGGAAATCACGTGGGCCCCACGGGGAAATCACGTGGGCCCCACCCGGAAATCACGTGGGGCCCACCCGGAAATCACGTGGGCCCCACGGGGAAATCACGTGGGCCCCACCCGGAAATCACGTGGGCCCCACACGGAAATCACGTGGGGCCCACCAGGAAATCACGTGGGCCCCACCCGGAAATCACGTGGGCCCCACCCGGAAATCACGTGGGCCCCACCGGGAAATCACGTGGGCCCCACCCGGAAATCACGTGGGCCCCACCCGGAAATCACGTGGGCCCCACGGGGAAATCACGTGGGCCCCACGGGGAAATCACGTGGGCCCCACCCGGAAATCACGTGGGCCCCACCCGGAAATCACGTGGGCCCCACCCGGAAATCACGTGGGCCCCACCCGGAAATCACGTGGGCCCCACGGGGAAATCACGTGGGCCCCACCCGGAAATCACGTGGGCCCCACGGGGAAATCACGTGGGCCCCACCCGGAAATCACGTGGGCCCCACCCGGAAATCACGTGGGCCCCACCCGGAAATCACGTGGGCCCCACCCGGAAATCACGTGGGCCCCAGCCGGAAATCACGTGGGCCCCACCCGGAAATCACGTGGGCCCCACCCCGAAATCACGTGGGCCCCACCCGGAAATCACGTGGGCCCCACCCGGAAATCACGTGGGGCCCACCCGGAAATCACGTGGGCCCCACCCGGAAATCACGTGGGCCCCACCCGGAAATCACGTGGGCCCCACCCGGAAAACACGTGGGCCACATCCGGAAATCACGTGGGCCCCACCCGGAAATCACGTGGGCCCCACCCGGAAATCACGTGGGCCCCACCCGGAAATCACGTGGGCCCCACCCGGAAATCACGTGGGCCCCACGGGGAAATCACGTGGGCCCCACCTGGAAATCACGTGGACCCCACCCGGAAATCACGTGGGCCCCAGCCGGAAATCACGTGGGCCCCATGGGGAAATCACGTGGGCCCCACGGGGAAATCACGTGGGCCCCACCCGGAAATCACGTGGGCCCCACCCGGAAATCACGTGGGCCCCACCCGGAAATCACGTGGGCCCCACCCGGAAATCACGTGGGCCCCACCCGGAAATCACGTGGGCCCCACCCGGAAATCACGTGGGCCCCACCCGGAAATCACGTGGGCCCCTCGGGGAAATCACGTGGGCCCCACCCGGAAATCACGTGGGCCCCACCCGGAAATCACGTGGGCCCCACCCGGAAATCACGTGGGCCCCACCCGGAAATCACGTGGGCCCCACCCGGAAATCACGTGGGCCCCACCCGGAAATCACGTGGGCCCCACCCGGAAATCACGTGGGCCCCTCGGGGAAATCACGTGGGCCCCACCCGGAAATCACGTGGGCCCCACCCGGAAATCACGTGGGCCCCACCCGGAAATCACGTGGGCCCCACCCGGAAATCACGTGGGCCCCACCCGGAAATCACGTGGGCCCCACGGGGAAATCACGTGGGCCTCACGGGGAAATCACGTGGGCCCCACCCGGAAATCACGTGGGCCCCACGGGGAAATCACGTGGGCCCCACCCGGAAATCACGTGGGCCCCACCCGGAAATCACGTGGGCCCCACCCGGAAATCACGTGGGCCCCACCCGGAAATCACGTGGGCCCCACCCGGAAATCACGTGGGCCCCACCCGGAAATCACGTGGGCCCCACCCGGAAATCACGTGGGCCCCACCGGGAAATCACGTGGGCCCCACGGGGAAATCACGTGGGCCCCACCCGGAAATCACGTGGGCCCCACCCGGAAATCACGTGGGCCCCACCTGGAAATCACGTGGGCCCCACCCGGAAATCACGTGGGCCCCACCCGGAAATCACGTGGGGCCAACCCGGAAATCACGTGGGCCCCACCCGGAAATCACGTGGGCCCCACCCGGAAATCACGTGGGCCCCACCCGGAAATCACGTGGGCCCCACCCGGAAATCACGTGGGCCCCACGGGGAAATCACGTTGGCCCCACGGGGAAATCACGTGGGCCCCACCCGGAAATCACGTGGGCCCCACCCGGAAATCACGTGGGCCCCACCCGGAAATCACGTGGGCCCCACGGGGAAATCACGTGGGCCCCACCCGGAAATCACGTGGGCCCCACCCGGAAATCACGTGGGCCCCACCCGGAAATCACGTGGGCCCCACCCGGAAATCACGTGGGCCCCACCCGGAAATCACGTGGGCCCCACGGGGAAATCACGTGGGCCCCACCCGGAAATCACGTGGGCCCCACCCGGAAATCACGTGGGCCCCACCCGGAAATCACGTGGGCCCCACCCGGAAATCACGTGGGCCCCACCCGGAAATCACGTGGGCCCCACGGGGAAATCTCGTGGGCCCCACGGGGAAATCACGTGGGCCCCACCCGGAAATCACGTGGGCCCCACCCGGAAATCACGTGGGCCCCACCCGGAAATCACGTGGGCCCCACCCGGAAATCACGTGGGCCCCACCCGGAAATCACGTGGGCCCCACCCGGAAATCACGTGGGCCCCACCCGGAAATCACGTGGGCCCCACCCGGAAATCACGTGGAACCCACCCGGAAATCACGTGGGCCCCACCCGGAAATCACGTGGGCCCCACCCGGAAATCACGTGGGCCCCACCCGGAAATCACGTGGGCCCCACGGGGAAATCACGTGGGCCCCACCCGGAAATCACGTGGGCCCCACCCGGAAATCACGTGGGCCCCACCCGGAAATCACGTGGGCCCCACCCGGAAATCACGTGGGCCACACCCGGAAATCACGTGGGGCCCACCCGGAAATCACGTGGGCCCCACGGGGAAATCACGTGGGCCCCACCCGGAAATCTCGTGGGCCCCACCCGGAAATCACGTGGGCCCCACCCGGAAAACACGTGGGCCCCACGGGGAAATCATGTGGGCCCCACCCGGAAATCACGTGGGCCCCACCCGGAAATCACGTGGGCCCCACCCGGAAATCACGTGGGCCCCACCCGGAAATCACGTGGGCCCCACCCGGAAATCACGTGGGCCCCACCCGGAAATCACGTGGGCCCCACCCGGTAATCACGTGGGGCCCACCCGGAAATCACGTGGGCCCCACGGGGAAATCACGTGGGCCCCACCCGGAAATCACGTGGGCCCCAGGGGGAAATCACGTGGGCCCAACGGGGAAATCACGTGGGCCCCACGGGGAAATCACGTGGGCCCCACCCTGAAATCACGTGGGCCCCACCCGGAAATCACGTGGGCCCCACGGGGAAATCACGTGGGCCCCACGGGGAAATCACGTGGGCCCCACCCGGAAATCACGTGGGCCCCACCCGGAAATCACGTGGGCCCCACGGGGAAATTACGTGGGCCCCACGGGGAAATCACGTGGTCCCCACCCGGAAATCACGTGGGCCCCAGCCGGAAATCACGTGGGCCCCACGGGGAAATCACGTGGGCCCCACCCGGAAATCACGTGGGCCCCACCCGGAAATCACGTGGGCCCCACCCGGAAATCACGTGGGCCCCACCCGGAAATCACGTGGGCCCCACCCGGAAATCACGTGGGCCCCAGCCGGAAATCACGTGGGCCCCACCCGGAAATCACGTGGGCCCCACCCGGAAATCACGTGGGCCCCACACGGAAATCACGTGGGGCCCACCCGGAAATCACGTGGGCCCCACCCGGAAATCACGTGGGCCCCACCCGGAAATCACGTGGGCCCCACCCGGAAATCACGTGGGCCCCACCCGGAAATCACGTGGGCCCCACGGGGAAATCACGTGGGCCCCACGGGGAAATCACGTGGGCCCCACGCGGAAATCACGTGGGCCCCACCCGGAAATCACGTGGGCCCCACCCGGAAATCACGTGGGCCCCACCCGGAAATCACGTGGGCCCCACCCGGAAATCACGTGGGCCCCACCCGGAAATCACGTGGGGCCAACCCGGAAATCACGTTGGCCCCACCCGGAAATCACGTGGGCCCCACCCGTAAATCACGTGGGCCCCACCCGGAAATCACGTGGGCCCCACCCGGAAATCACGTGGGCCCCACGGGGAAATCACGTTGGCCCCACGGGGAAATCACGTGGGCCCCACCCGGAAATCACGTGGGCCCCACCCGGAAATCACGTGGGCCCCACCCGGAAATCACGTGGGCCCCACGGGGAAATCACGTGGGCCCCACCCGGAAATCACGTGGGCCCCACCCGGAAATCACGTGGGCCCCACCCGGAAATCACGTGGGCCCCACCCGGAAATCACGTGGGCCCCACCCGGAAATCACGTGGGCCCCACGGGGAAATCACGTGGGCCCCACCCGGAAATCACGTGGGCCCCACCCGGAAATCACGTGGGCCCCACCCGGAAATCACGTGGGCCCCAACCGGAAATCACGTGGGCCCCACCCGGAAATCACGTGGGCCCCACCCGGAAATCACGTGGGCCCCACCCGGAAATCACGTGGGCCCCACGGGGAAATCACGTGGGCCTCACGGGGAAATCACGTGGGCCCCACCCGGAAATCACGTGGGCCCCACGGGGAAATCACGTGGGCCCCACCCGGAAATCACGTGGGCCCCACCCGGAAATCACGTGGGCCCCACCCGGAAATCACGTGGGCCCCACCCGGAAATCACGTGGGCCCCACCCGGAAATCACGTGGGCCCCACCCGGAAATCACGTGGGCCCCACCCGGAAATCACGTGGGCCCCACCCGGAAATCACGTGGGCCCCACCGGGAAATCACGTGGGCCCCACGGGGAAATCACGTGGGCCCCACCCGGAAATCACGTGGGCCCCACCCGGAAATCACGTGGGCCCCACCCGGAAATCACGTGGGCCCCACCCGGAAATCACGTGGGCCCCACGGGGAAATCACGTGGGGCCAACCCGGAAATCACGTGGGCCCCACCCGGAAATCACATGGGCCCCACCCGGAAATCACGTGGGCCCCACCCGGAAATCACGTGGGCCCCACCCGGAAATCACGTGGGCCCCACGGGGAAATCACGTTGGCCCCACGGGGAAATCACGTGGGCCCCACCCGGAAATCACGTGGGCCCCACCCGGAAATCACGTGGGCCCCACCCGGAAATCACGTGGGCCCCACGGGGAAATCACGTGGGCCCCACCCGGAAATCACGTGGGCCCCACCCGGAAATCACGTGGGCCCCACCCGGAAATCACGTGGGCCCCACCCGGAAATCACGTGGGCCCCACCCGGAAATCACGTGGGCCCCACCCGGAAATCACGTGGGCCCCACCCGGAAATCACGTGGGCCCCACCCGGAAATCACGTGGGCCCCACCCGGAAATCTCGTGGGCCCCACGGGGAAATCACGTGGGCCCCACGGGGAAATCACGTGGGCCCCACCCGGAAATCACGTGGGCCCCACCCGGAAATCACGTGGGCCCCACCCGGAAATCACGTGGGCCCCACCCGGAAATCACGTGGGCCCCACCCGAAAATCACGTGGGCCCCACCCGGAAATCACGTGGGCCCCACCCGGAAATCACGTGGGCCCCACCCGGAAATCACGTGGAACCCACCCGGAAATCACGTGGGCCCCACCCGGAAATCACGTGGGCCCCACCCGGAAATCACGTGGGCCCCACCCGGAAATCACGTGGGCCCCACCCGGAAATCACGTGGGCCCCACCCGGAAATCACGTGGGCCACACCCGGAAATCACGTGGGGCCCACCCGGAAATCACGTGGGCCCCACGGGGAAATCACGTGGGCCCCACCCGGAAATCACGTGGGCCCCACCCGGAAATCACGTGGGCCCCACCCGGAAATCACGTGGGCCCCACCCGGAAAACACGTGGGCCCCACGGGGAAATCATGTGGGCCCCACCCGGAAATCACGTGGGCCCCACCCGGAAATCACGTGGGCCCCACCCGGAAATCACGTGGGCCCCACCCGGAAATCACGTGGGCCCCACCCGGAAATCACGTGGGCCCCACCCGGAAATCACGTGGGCCCCACCCGGTAATCACGTGGGGCCCACCCGGAAATCACGTGGGCCCCACGGGGAAATCACGTGGGCCCCACCCGGAAATCACGTGGGCCCCAGGGGGAAATCACGTGGGCCCAACGGGGAAATCACGTGGGCCCCACGGGGAAATCACGTGGGCCCCACCCTGAAATCACGTGAGCCCCACCCGGAAATCACGTGGGCCCCCCGGGGCAATCACGTGGGCCCCACGGGGAAATCACGTGGGCCCCACCCGGAAATCACGTGGGCCCCACCCGGAAATCACGTGGGCCCCACGGGGAAATTACGTGGGCCCCACGGGGAAATCACGTGGTCCCCACCCGGAAATCACGTGGGCCCCAGCCGGAAATCACGTGGGCCCCACGGGGAAATCACGTGGGCCCCACCCGGAAATCACGTGGGCCCCACCCGGAAATCACGTGGGCCCCACCCGGAAATCACGTGGGCCCCACCCGGAAATCACGTGGGCCCCACCCGGAAATCACGTGGGGCCCACCCGGAAATCACGTGGGCCCCACCCGGAAATCACGTGGGCCCCACCCGGAAATCACGTGGGCCCCACACGGAAATCACGTGGGGCCCACCCGGAAATCACGTGGGCCCCACCCGGAAATCACGTGGGCCCCACCCGGAAATCACGTGGGCCCCACCCGGAAATCACGTGGGCCCCACCCGGAAATCACGTGGGCCCCACGGGGAAATCACGTGGGCCCCACGGGGAAATCACGTGGGCCCCACGCGGAAATCACGTGGGCCCCACCCGGAAATCACGTGGGCCCCACCCGGAAATCACGTGGGCCCCACCCGGAAATCACGTGGGCCCCACCCGGAAATCACGTGGGCCCCACCCGGAAATCACGTGGGGCCAACCCGGAAATCACGTGGGCCCCACCCGGAAATCACGTGGGCCCCACCCGGAAATCACGTGGGCCCCACCCGGAAATCACGTGGGCCCCACCCGGAAATCACGTGGGCCCCACCCGGAAATCACGTGGGCCCCACGGGGAAATCACGTGGGCCCCACGGGGAAATCACGTGGGCCCCACCCGGAAATCACGTGGGCCCCACCCGGAAATCACGTGGGCCCCACCCGGAAATCACGTGGGCCCCACCCGGAAATCACGTGGGCCCCACCCGGAAATCACGTGGGCCCCACACGGAAATCACGTGGGGCCCACCCGGAAATCACGTGGGCCCCACCCGGAAATCACGTGGGCCCCACCCGGAAATCACGTGGGCCCCACCCGGAAATCACGTGGGCCCCACCCGGAAATCACGTGGGCCCCACGGGGAAATCACGTGGGCCCCACGGGGAAATCACGTGGGCCCCACGCGGAAATCACGTGGGCCCCACCCGGAAATCACGTGGGCCCCACCCGGAAATCACGTGGGCCCCACCCGGAAATCACGTGGGCCCCACCCGGAAATCACGTGGGCCCCACCCGGAAATCACGTGGGGCCAACCCGGAAATCACGTGGGCCCCACCCGGAAATCACGTGGGCCCCACCCGTAAATCACGTGGGCCCCACCCGGAAATCACGTGGGCCCCACCCGGAAATCACGTGGGCCCCACGGGGAAATCACGTTGGCCCCACGGGGAAATCACGTGGGCCCCACCCGGAAATCACGTGGGCCCCACCCGGAAATCACGTGGGCCCCACCCGGAAATCACGTGGGCCCCACGGGGAAATCACGTGGGCCCCACCCGGAAATCACGTGGGCCCCACCCGGAAATCACGTGGGCCCCACCCGGAAATCACGTGGGCCCCACCCGGAAATCACGTGGGCCCCACCCGGAAATCACGTGGGCCCCACGGGGAAATCACGTGGGCCCCACCCGGAAATCACGTGGGCCCCACCCGGAAATCACGTGGGCCCCACCCGGAAATCACGTGGGCCCCAACCGGAAATCACGTGGGCCCCACCCGGAAATCACGTGGGCCCCACCCGGAAATCACGTGGGCCCCACCCGGAAATCACGTGGGCCCCACGGGGAAATCACGTGGGCCTCACGGGGAAATCACGTGGGCCCCACCCGGAAATCACGTGGGCCCCACGGGGAAATCACGTGGGCCCCACCCGGAAATCACGTGGGCCCCACCCGGAAATCACGTGGGCCCCACCCGGAAATCACGTGGGCCCCACCCGGAAATCACGTGGGCCCCACCCGGAAATCACGTGGGCCCCACCCGGAAATCACGTGGGCCCCACCCGGAAATCACGTGGGCCCCACCCGGAAATCACGTGGGCCCCACCGGGAAATCACGTGGGCCCCACGGGGAAATCACGTGGGCCCCACCCGGAAATCACGTGGGCCCCACCCGGAAATCACGTGGGCCCCACCCGGAAATCACGTGGGCCCCACCCGGAAATCACGTGGGCCCCACGGGGAAATCACGTGGGGCCAACCCGGAAATCACGTGGGCCCCACCCGGAAATCACATGGGCCCCACCCGGAAATCACGTGGGCCCCACCCGGAAATCACGTGGGCCCCACCCGGAAATCACGTGGGCCCCACGGGGAAATCACGTTGGCCCCACGGGGAAATCACGTGGGCCCCACCCGGAAATCACGTGGGCCCCACCCGGAAATCACGTGGGCCCCACCCGGAAATCACGTGGGCCCCACGGGGAAATCACGTGGGCCCCACCCGGAAATCACGTGGGCCCCACCCGGAAATCACGTGGGCCCCACCCGGAAATCACGTGGGCCCCACCCGGAAATCACGTGGGCCCCACCCGGAAATCACGTGGGCCCCACCCGGAAATCACGTGGGCCCCACCCGGAAATCACGTGGGCCCCACCCGGAAATCACGTGGGCCCCACCCGGAAATCTCGTGGGCCCCACGGGGAAATCACGTGGGCCCCACGGGGAAATCACGTGGGCCCCACCCGGAAATCACGTGGGCCCCACCCGGAAATCACGTGGGCCCCACCCGGAAATCACGTGGGCCCCACCCGGAAATCACGTGGGCCCCACCCGAAAATCACGTGGGCCCCACCCGGAAATCACGTGGGCCCCACCCGGAAATCACGTGGGCCCCACCCGGAAATCACGTGGAACCCACCCGGAAATCACGTGGGCCCCACCCGGAAATCACGTGGGCCCCACCCGGAAATCACGTGGGCCCCACCCGGAAATCACGTGGGCCCCACCCGGAAATCACGTGGGCCCCACCCGGAAATCACGTGGGCCCCACCCGGAAATCACGTGGGCCACACCCGGAAATCACGTGGGGCCCACCCGGAAATCACGTGGGCCCCACGGGGAAATCACGTGGGCCCCACCCGGAAATCACGTGGGCCCCACCCGGAAATCACGTGGGCCCCACCCGGAAATCACGTGGGCCCCACCCGAAAAACACGTGGGCCCCACGGGGAAATCATGTGGGCCCCACCCGGAAATCACGTGGGCCCCACCCGGAAATCACGTGGGCCCCACCCGGAAATCACGTGGGCCCCACCCGGAAATCACGTGGGCCCCACCCGGAAATCACGTGGGCCCCACCCGGAAATCACGTGGGCCCCACCCGGTAATCACGTGGGGCCCACCCGGAAATCACGTGGGCCCCACGGGGAAATCACGTGGGCCCCACCCGGAAATCACGTGGGCCCCAGGGGGAAATCACGTGGGCCCAACGGGGAAATCACGTGGGCCCCACGGGGAAATCACGTGGGCCCCACCCTGAAATCACGTGAGCCCCACCCGGAAATCACGTGGGCCCCACGGGGAAATCACGTGGGCCCCACGGGGAAATCACGTGGGCCCCACCCGGAAATCACGTGGGCCCCACCCGGAAATCACGTGGGCCCCACGGGGAAATCACGTGGGCCCCACGGGGAAATCACGTGGTCCCCACCCGGAAATCACGTGGGCCCCAGCCGGAAATCACGTGGGCCCCACGGGGAAATCACGTGGGCCCCACCCGGAAATCACGTGGGCCCCACCCGGAAATCACGTGGGCCCCACCCGGAAATCACGTGGGCCCCACCCGGAAATCACGTGGGCCCCACCCGGAAATCACGTGGGGCCCACCCGGAAATCACGTGGGCCCCACCCGGAAATCACGTGGGCCCCACCCGGAAATCACGTGGGCCCCACACGGAAATCACGTGGGGCCCACCCGGAAATCACGTGGGCCCCACCCGGAAATCACGTGGGCCCCACCCGGAAATCACGTGGGCCCCACCCGGAAATCACGTGGGCCCCACCCGGAAATCACGTGGGCCCCACGGGGAAATCACGTGGGCCCCACGGGGAAATCACGTGGGCCCCACGCGGAAATCACGTGGGCCCCACCCGGAAATCACGTGGGCCCCACCCGGAAATCACGTGGGCCCCACCCGGAAATCACGTGGGCCCCACCCGGAAATCACGTGGGCCCCACCCGGAAATCACGTGGGGCCAACCCGGAAATCACGTGGGCCCCACCCGGAAATCACGTGGGCCCCACCCGGAAATCACGTGGGCCCCACCCGGAAATCACGTGGGCCCCACCCGGAAATCACGTGGGCCCCACCCGGAAATCACGTGGGCCCCACGGGGAAATCACGTGGGCCCCACGGGGAAATCACGTGGGCCCCACCCGGAAATCACGTGGGCCCCACCCGGAAATCACGTGGGCCCCACCCGGAAATCACGTGGGCCCCACCCGGAAATCACGTGGGCCCCACCCGGAAATCACGTGGGCCCCACCCGGAAATCACGTGGGCCCCACCCGGAAATCACGTGGGCCCCACCCGGAAATCACGTGGGCCCCACCCGGAAATCACGTGGGCCCCACGGGGAAATCACGTGGGCCCCACCCGGAAATCACGTGGGCCCCACCCGGAAATCACGTGGGCCCCACCCGGAAATCACGTGGGCCCCACCCGGAAATCACGTGGGCCCCACCCGGAAATCACGTGGGCCCCACGGGGAAATCACGTGGGCCCCACCCGGAAATCACGTGGGCCCCACCCGGAAATCACGTGGGCCCCACCCGGAAATCACGTGGGCCCCACCCGGAAATCACGTGGGCCCCACCCGGAAATCACGTGGGGCCCACCCGGAAATCACTTGGGCCCCACCCGGAAATCCCGTGGGACCCACCCGGAAATCACGTGGGCCCCACCCGGAAATCACGTGGGCCCCACCCGGAAATCACGTGGGCCCCACCCGGAAATCACGTGGGCCCCACCCGGAAATCACGTGGGCCCCACCCGGAAATCATGTGGGCCCCACCCGGAAATCACGTGGGCCCCACCCGGTAATCACGTGGGGCCCACCCGGAAATCACGTGGGCCCCACGGGGAAATCACGTGGGCCCCACCCGGAAATCACGTGGGCCCCACCCGGAAATTACGTGGGCCCCACGGGGAAATCACGTGGGCCCAACGGGGAAATCACGTGGGCCCCACGGGGAAATCACGTGGGCCCCACCCTGAAATCACGTGGGCCCCACCCGGAAATCACGTGGGCCCCACGGGGAAATCACGTGGGCCCCACGGGGAAATCACGTGGGCCCCACCCGGAAATCACGTGGGCCCCACGGGGAAATTACGTGGGCCCCACGGGGAAATCACGTGGGCCCCACCCGGAAATCACGTGGGCCCCACCCGGAAATCACGTGGGCCCCACCCGGAAATCACGTGGGCCCCACCCGGAAATCACGTGGGCCCCACCCGGAAATCACGTGGGCCCCACCCGGAAATCACGTGGGCCCCACCCGGAAATCACGTGGGCCCCACGGGGAAATCACGTGGGCCCCACCCGGAAATCACGTGGGCCCCACCCGGAAATCACGTGGGCCCCACCCGGAAATCACGTGGGCCCCACCCGGAAATCACGTGGGCCCCACGGGGAAATCACGTGGGCCCCACCCGGAAATCACGTGGACCCCACCCGGAAATCACGTGGGCCACAGCCGGAAATCACGTGGGCCCCAACCGGAAATCACGTGGGCCCCACCCGGAAATCACGTGGGCCCCACCCGGAAATCACGTGGGCCCCACCCGGAAATCACGTGGGCCCCACGGGGAAATCACGTGGGCCTCACGGGGAAATCACGTGGGCCCCACCCGGAAATCACGTGGGCCCCACGGGGAAATCACGTGGGCCCCACCCGGAAATCACGTGGGCCCCACCCGGAAATCACGTGGGCCCCACCCGGAAATCACGTGGGCCCCACCCGGAAATCACGTGGGCCCCACCCGGAAATCACGTGGGCCCCACCCGGAAATCACGTGGGCCCCACCCGGAAATCACGTGGGCCCCACCCGGAAATCACGTGGGCCCCACCGGGAAATCACGTGGGCCCCACGGGGAAATCACGTGGGCCCCACCCGGAAATCACGTGGGCCCCACCCGGAAATCACGTGGGCCCCACCCGGAAATCACGTGGGCCCCACCCGGAAATCACGTGGGCCCCACCCGGAAATCACGTGGGGCCAACCCGGAAATCACGTGGGCCCCACCCGGAAATCACATGGGCCCCACCCGGAAATCACGTGGGCCCCACCCGGAAATCACGTGGGCCCCACCCGGAAATCACGTGGGCCCCACGGGGAAATCACGTTGGCCCCACGGGGAAATCACGTGGGCCCCACCCGGAAATCACGTGGGCCCCACCCGGAAATCACGTGGGCCCCACCCGGAAATCACGTGGGCCCCACGGGGAAATCACGTGGGCCCCACGGGGAAATCACGTGGGCCCCACCCGGAAATCACGTGGGCCCCACCCGGAAATCACGTGGGCCCCACCCGGAAATCACGTGGGCCCCACCCGGAAATCACGTTGGCCCCACGGGGAAATCACGTGGGCCCCACCCGGAAATCACGTGGGCCCCACCCGGAAATCACGTGGGCCCCACCCGGAAATCACGTGGGCCCCACCCGGAAATCACGTGGGCCCCACGGGGAAATCACGTGGGCCCCACGGGGAAATCACGTGGGCCCCACCCGGAAATCACGTGGGCCCCACCCGGAAATCACGTGGGCCCCACCCGGAAATCACGTGGGCCCCACCCGGAAATCACGTGGGCCCCACCCGGAAATCACGTGGGCCCCACCCGGAAATCACGTGGGCCCCACCCGGAAATCACGTGGGCCCCACCCGGAAATCACGTGGAACCCACCCGGAAATCACGTGGGCCCCACCCGGAAATCACGTGGGCCCCACCCGGAAATCACGTGGGCCCCACCCGGAAATCACGTGGGCCCCACCCGGAAATCACGTGGGCCCCACCCGGAAATCACGTGGGCCCCACCCGGAAATCACGTGGGCCCCACCCGGAAATCACGTGGGCCACACCCGGAAATCACGTGGGGCCCACCCGGAAATCACGTGGGCCCCACCCGGAAATCACGTGGGCCCCACCCGGAAATCACGTGGGCCCCACCCGGAAATCACGTGGGCCCCACCCGGAAAACACGTGGGCCCCACGGGGAAATCATGTGGGCCCCACCCGGAAATCACGTGGGCCCCACCCGGAAATCACGTGGGCCCCACCCGGAAATCACGTGGGCCCCACCCGGAAATCACGTGGGCCCCACCCGGAAATCACGTGGGCCCCACCCGGAAATCACGTGGGCCCCACCCGGAAATCACGTGGGCCCCACCCGGAAATCACGTGGGCCCCACGGGGAAATCACGTGGGCCCCACCCGGAAATCACGTGGGCCCCACCCGGAAATCACGTGGGCCCCACCCGGAAATCACGTGGGCCCCACCCGGAAATCACGTGGGCCCCACGGGGAAATCACGTGGGCCCCACGGGGAAATCACGTGGGCCCCACCCGGAAATCACGTGGGCCCCACCCGGAAATCACGTGGGCCCCACCCGGAAATCACGTGGGCCCCACCCGGAAATCACGTGGGCCCCACCCGGAAATCACGTGGGCCCCACCCGGAAATCACGTGGGCCCCACCCGGAAATCACGTGGAACCCACCCGGAAATCACGTGGGCCCCACCCGGAAATCACGTGGGCCCCAGCCGGAAATCACGTGGGCCCCACCCGGAAATCACGTGGGCCCCACGGGGAAATCACGTGGGCCCCACCCGGAAATCACGTGGGCCCCACCCGGAAATCACGTGGGCCCCACCCGGAAATCACGTGGGCCCCACCCGGAAATCACGTGGGCCACACCCGGAAATCACGTGGGGCCCACCCGGAAATCACGTGGGCCCCACGGGGAAATCACGTGGGCCCCACCCGGAAATCACGTGGGCCCCACCCGGAAATCACGTGGGCCCCACCCGGAAAACACGTGGGCCCCACGGGGAAATCATGTGGGCCCCACCCGGAAATCACGTGGGCCCCACCCGGAAATCACGTGGGCCCCACCCGGAAATCACGTGGGCCCCACCCGGAAATCACGTGGGCCCCACCCGGAAATCACGTGGGCCCCACCCGGAAATCACGTGGGCCCCACCCGGTAATCACGTGGGGCCCACCCGGAAATCACGTGGGCCCCACGGGGAAATCACGTGGGCCCCACCCGGAAATCACGTGGGCCCCAGGGGGAAATCACGTGGGCCCAACGGGGAAATCACGTGGGCCCCACGGGGAAATCACGTGGGCCCCACCCTGAAATCACGTGGGCCCCACCCGGAAATCACGTGGGCCCCACGGGGAAATCACGTGGGCCCCACGGGGAAATCACGTGGGCCCCACCCGGAAATCACGTGGGCCCCACCCGGAAATCACGTGGGCCCCACGGGGAAATTACGTGGGCCCCACGGGGAAATCACGTGGTCCCCACCCGGAAATCACGTGGGCCCCAGCCGGAAATCACGTGGGCCCCACGGGGAAATCACGTGGGCCCCACCCGGAAATCACGTGGGCCCCACCCGGAAATCACGTGGGCCCCACCCGGAAATCACGTGGGGCCCACCCGGAAATCACGTGGGCCCCACCCGGAAATCACGTGGGCCCCACCCGGAAATCACGTGGGCCCCACACGGAAATCACGTGGGGCCCACCCGGAAATCACGTGGGCCCCACCCGGAAATCACGTGGGCCCCACCCGGAAATCACGTGGGCCCCACCCGGAAATCACGTGGGCCCCACCCGGAAATCACGTGGGCCCCACCCGGAAATCACGTGGGCCCCACGGGGAAATCACGTGGGCCCCACGGGGAAATCACGTGGGCCCCACGCGGAAATCACGTGGGCCCCACCCGGAAATCACGTGGGCCCCACCCGGAAATCACGTGGGCCCCACCCGGAAATCACGTGGGCCCCACCCGGAAATCACGTGGGCCCCACGGGGAAATCACGTTGGCCCCACGGGGAAATCACGTGGGCCCCACCCGGAAATCACGTGGGCCCCACCCGGAAATCACGTGGGCCCCACCTGGAAATCACGTGGGCCCCACGGGGAAATCACGTGGGCCCCACCCGGAAATCACGTGGGCCCCACCCGGAAATCACGTGGGCCCCACCCGGAAATCACGTGGGCCCCACCCGGAAATCACGTGGGCCCCACCCGGAAATCACGTGGGCCCCACGGGGAAATCACGTGGGCCCCACCCGGAAATCACGTGGGCCCCACCCGGAAATCACGTGGGCCCCACCCGGAAATCACGTGGGCCCCAACCGGAAATCACGTGGGCCCCACCCGGAAATCACGTGGGCCCCACCCGGAAATCACGTGGGCCCCACCCGGAAATCACGTGGGCCCCACGGGGAAATCACGTGGGCCTCACGGGGAAATCACGTGGGCCCCACCCGGAAATCACGTGGGCCCCACGGGGAAATCACGTGGGCCCCACCCGGAAATCACGTGGGCCCCACCCGGAAATCACGTGGGCCCCACCCGGAAATCACGTGGGCCCCACCCGGAAATCACGTGGGCCCCACCCGGAAATCACGTGGGCCCCACCCGGAAATCACGTGGGCCCCACTCGGAAATCACGTGGGCCCCACCCGGAAATCACGTGGGCCCCACCGGGAAATCACGTGGGCCCCACGGGGAAATCACGTGGGCCCCACCCGGAAATCACGTGGGCCCCACCCGGAAATCACGTGGGCCCCACCCGGAAATCACGTGGGCCCCACCCGGAAATCACGTGGGCCCCACCCGGAAATCACGTGGGGCCAACCCGGAAATCACGTGGGCCCCACCCGGAAATCACATGGGCCCCACCCGGAAATCACGTGGGCCCCACCCGGAAATCACGTGGGCCCCACCCGGAAATCACGTGGGCCCCACGGGGAAATCACGTTGGCCCCACGGGGAAATCACGTGGGCCCCACCCGGAAATCACGTGGGCCCCACCCGGAAATCACGTGGGCCCCACCCGGAAATCACGTGGGCCCCACGGGGAAATCACGTGGGCCCCACCCGGAAATCACGTGGGCCCCACCCGGAAATCACGTGGGCCCCACCCGGAAATCACGTGGGCCCCACCCGGAAATCACGTGGGCCCCACCCGGAAATCACGTGGGCCCCACCCGGAAATCACGTGGGCCCCACCCGGAAATCACGTGGGCCCCACCCGGAAATCACGTGGAACCCACCCGGAAATCACGTGGGCCACACCCGGAAATCACGTGGGCCCCACCCGGAAATCACGTGGGCCCCACGGGGAAATCACGTGGGCCCCACCCGGAAATCACGTGGGCCCCACCCGGAAATCACGTGGGCCCCACCCGGAAAACACGTGGGCCCCACGGGGAAATCATGTGGGCCCCACCCGGAAATCACGTGGGCCCCACCCGGAAATCCCGTGGGCCCCACCCGGAAATCACGTGGGCCCCACCCGGAAATCACGTGGGCCCCACCCGGAAATCCCGTGGGCCCCACCCGGAAATCACGTGGGCCCCACCCGGAAATCACGTGGGCCCCACCCGGAAATCACGTGGGCCCCACCCGGAAATCACGTGGGCCCCACCCGGAAATCACGTGGGCCCCACCCGGAAATCACGTGGGGCCAACCCGGAAATCACGTGGGCCCCACCCGGAAATCACATGGGCCCCACCCGGAAATCACGTGGGCCCCACCCGGAAATCACGTGGGCCCCACCCGGAAATCACGTGGGCCCCACGGGGAAATCACGTTGGCCCCACGGGGAAATCACGTGGGCCCCACCCGGAAATCACGTGGGCCCCACCCGGAAATCACGTGGGCCCCACCCGGAAATCACGTGGGCCCCACGGGGAAATCACGTGGGCCCCACGGGGAAATCACGTGGGCCCCACCCGGAAATCACGTGGGCCCCACCCGGAAATCACGTGGGCCCCACCCGGAAATCACGTTGGCCCCACGGGGAAATCACGTGGGCCCCACCCGGAAATCACGTGGGCCCCACCCGGAAATCACGTGGGCCCCACCCGGAAATCACGTGGGCCCCACCCGGAAATCACGTGGGCCCCACGGGGAAATCACGTGGGCCCCACGGGGAAATCACGTGGGCCCCACCCGGAAATCACGTGGGCCCCACCCGGAAATCACGTGGGCCCCACCCGGAAATCACGTGGGCCCCACCCGGAAATCACGTGGGCCCCACCCGGAAATCACGTGGGCCCCACCCGGAAATCACGTGGGCCCCACCCGGAAATCACGTGGGCCCCACCCGGAAATCACGTGGGCCCCACCCGGAAATCACGTGGAACCCACCCGGAAATCACGTGGGCCCCACCCGGAAATCACGTGGGCCCCACCCGGAAATCACGTGGGCCCCACCCGGAAATCACGTGGGCCCCACCCGGAAATCACGTGGGCCCCACCCGGAAATCACGTGGGCCCCACCCGGAAATCACGTGGGCCCCACCCGGAAATCACGTGGGCCCCACCCGGAAATCACGTGGGCCCCACCCGGAAATCACGTGGGGCCCACCCGGAAATCACGTGGGCCCCACCCGGAAATCACGTGGGCCCCACCCGGAAATCACGTGGGCCCCACCCGGAAATCACGTGGGCCCCACCCGGAAAACACGTGGGCCCCACCCGGAAATCACGTGGGCCCCACCCGGAAATCACGTGGGCCCCACCCGGAAATCACGTGGGCCCCACCCGGAAATCACGTGGGCCCCACCCGGAAATCACGTGGGCCCCACCCGGAAATCACGTGGGCCCCACCCGGAAATCACGTGGGCCACACCCGGAAATCACGTGGGGCCCACCCGGAAATCACGTGGGCCCCACCCGGAAATCACGTGGGCCCCACCCGGAAATCACGTGGGCCCCACCCGGAAATCACGTGGGCCCCACCCGGAAAACACGTGGGCCCCACGGGGAAATCATGTGGGCCCCACCCGGAAATCACGTGGGCCCCACCCGGAAATCACGTGGGCCCCACCCGGAAATCACGTGGGCCCCACCCGGAAATCACGTGGGCCCCACCCGGAAATCACGTGGGCCCCACCCGGAAATCACGTGGGCCCCACCCGGAAATCACGTGGGCCCCACCCGGAAATCACGTGGGCCCCACCCGGAAATCACGTGGGCCCCACGGGGAAATCACGTGGGCCCCACCCGGAAATCACGTGGGCCCCACCCGGAAATCACGTGGGCCCCACCCGGAAATCACGTGGGCCCCACCCGGAAATCACGTGGGCCCCACGGGGAAATCACGTGGGCCCCACGGGGAAATCACGTGGGCCCCACGGGGAAATCACGTGGGCCCCACCCGGAAATCACGTGGGCCCCACCCGGAAATCACGTGGGCCCCACCCGGAAATCACGTGGGCCCCACCCGGAAATCACGTGGGCCCCACCCGGAAATCACGTGGGCCCCACCCGGAAATCACGTGGAACCCACCCGGAAATCACGTGGGCCCCACCCGGAAATCACGTGGGCCCCACCCGGAAATCACGTGGGCCCCACCCGGAAATCACGTGGGCCCCACGGGGAAATCACGTGGGCCCCACCCGGAAATCACGTGGGCCCCACCCGGAAATCACGTGGGCCCCACCCGGAAATCACGTGGGCCCCACCCGGAAATCACGTGGGCCACACCCGGAAATCACGTGGGGCCCACCCGGAAATCACGTGGGCCCCACGGGGAAATCACGTGGGCCCCACCCGGAAATCACGTGGGCCCCACCCGGAAATCACGTGGGCCCCACCCGGAAAACACGTGGGCCCCACGGGGAAATCATGTGGGCCCCACCCGGAAATCACGTGGGCCCCACCCGGAAATCACGTGGGCCCCACCCGGAAATCACGTGGGCCCCACCCGGAAATCACGTGGGCCCCACCCGGAAATCACGTGGGCCCCACCCGGAAATCACGTGGGCCCCACCCGGTAATCACGTGGGGCCCACCCGGAAATCACGTGGGCCCCACGGGGAAATCACGTGGGCCCCACCCGGAAATCACGTGGGCCCCAGGGGGAAATCACGTGGGCCCAACGGGGAAATCACGTGGGCCCCACGGGGAAATCACGTGGGCCCCACCCTGAAATCACGTGGGCCCCACCCGGAAATCACGTGGGCCCCACGGGGAAATCACGTGGGCCCCACGGGGAAATCACGTGGGCCCCACCCGGAAATCACGTGGGCCCCACCCGGAAATCACGTGGGCCCCACGGGGAAATTACGTGGGCCCCACGGGGAAATCACGTGGTCCCCACCCGGAAATCACGTGGGCCCCAGCCGGAAATCACGTGGGCCCCACGGGGAAATCACGTGGGCCCCACCCGGAAATCACGTGGGCCCCACCCGGAAATCACGTGGGCCCCACCCGGAAATCACGTGGGGCCCACCCGGAAATCACGTGGGCCCCACCCGGAAATCACGTGGGCCCCACCCGGAAATCACGTGGGCCCCACACGGAAATCACGTGGGGCCCACCCGGAAATCACGTGGGCCCCACCCGGAAATCACGTGGGCCCCACCCGGAAATCACGTGGGCCCCACCCGGAAATCACGTGGGCCCCACCCGGAAATCACGTGGGCCCCACCCGGAAATCACGTGGGCCCCACGGGGAAATCACGTGGGCCCCACGGGGAAATCACGTGGGCCCCACGCGGAAATCACGTGGGCCCCACCCGGAAATCACGTGGGCCCCACCCGGAAATCACGTGGGCCCCACCCGGAAATCACGTGGGCCCCACCCGGAAATCACGTGGGCCCCACCCGGAAATCACGTGGGGCCAACCCGGAAATCACGTGGGCCCCACCCGGAAATCACGTGGGCCCCACCCGTAAATCACGTGGGCCCCACCCGGAAATCACGTGGGCCCCACCGCGGAAATCACGTGGGCCCCACGGGGAAATCACGTTGGCCCCACGGGGAAATCACGTGGGCCCCACCCGGAAATCACGTGGGCCCCACCCGGAAATCACGTGGGCCCCACCTGGAAATCACGTGGGCCCCACGGGGAAATCACGTGGGCCCCACCCGGAAATCACGTGGGCCCCACCCGGAAATCACGTGGGCCCCACCCGGAAATCACGTGGGCCCCACCCGGAAATCACGTGGGCCCCACCCGGAAATCACGTGGGCCCTACGGGGAAATCACGTGGGCCCCACCCGGAAATCACGTGGGCCCCACCCGGAAATCACGTGGGCCCCACCCGGAAATCACGTGGGCCCCAACCGGAAATCACGTGGGCCCCACCCGGAAATCACGTGGGCCCCACCCGGAAATCACGTGGGCCCCACCCGGAAATCACGTGGGCCCCACGGGGAAATCACGTGGGCCTCACGGGGAAATCACGTGGGCCCCACCCGGAAATCACGTGGGCCCCACGGGGAAATCACGTGGGCCCCACCCGGAAATCACGTGGGCCCCACCCGGAAATCACGTGGGCCCCACCCGGAAATCACGTGGGCCCCACCCGGAAATCACGTGGGCCCCACCCGGAAATCACGTGGGCCCCACCCGGAAATCACGTGGGCCCCACTCGGAAATCACGTGGGCCCCACCCGGAAATCACGTGGGCCCCACCGGGAAATCACGTGGGCCCCACGGGGAAATCACGTGGGCCCCACGGGGAAATCACGTGGGCCCCACCCGGAAATCACGTGGGCCCCACCCGGAAATCACGTGGGCCCCACCCGGAAATCACGTGGGGCCAACCCGGAAATCACGTGGGCCCCACCCGGAAATCACATGGGCCCCACCCGGAAATCACGTGGGCCCCACCCGGAAATCACGTGGGCCCCACCCGGAAATCACGTGGGCCCCACGGGGAAATCACGTTGGCCCCACGGGGAAATCACGTGGGCCCCACCCGGAAATCACGTGGGCCCCACCCGGAAATCGCGTGGGCCCCACCCGGAAATCACGTGGGCCCCACGGGGAAATCACGTGGGCCCCACCCGGAAATCACGTGGGCCCCACCCGGAAATCACGTGGGCCCCACCCGGAAATCACGTGGGCCCCACCCGGAAATCACGTGGGCCCCACCCGGAAATCACGTGGGCCCCACCCGGAAATCACGTGGGCCCCACCCGGAAATCACGTGGGCCCCACCCGGAAATCACGTGGAACCCACCCGGAAATCACGTGGGCCACACCCGGAAATCACGTGGGCCCCACCCGGAAATCACGTGGGCCCCACGGGGAAATCACGTGGGCCCCACCCGGAAATCACGTGGGCCCCACCCGGAAATCACGTGGGCCCCACCCGGAAATCACGTGGGGCCCACCCGGAAATCACGTGGGCCCCACCCGGAAATCACGTGGGCCCCACCCGGAAATCACGTGGGCCCCACACGGAAATCACGTGGGGCCCACCCGGAAATCACGTGGGCCCCACCCGGAAATCACGTGGGCCCCACCCGGAAATCACGTGGGCCCCACCCGGAAATCACGTGGGCCCCACCCGGAAATCACGTGGGCCCCACCCGGAAATCACGTGGGCCCCACGGGGAAATCACGTGGGCCCCACCCGGAAATCACGTGGGCCCCACCCGGAAATCACGTGGGCCCCACCCGGAAATCACGTGGGCCCCACCCGGAAATCACGTGGGCCCCACCCGGAAATCACGTGGGGCCCACCCGGAAATCACTTGGGCCCCACCCGGAAATCCCGTGGGACCCACCCGGAAATCACGTGGGCCCCACCCGGAAATCACGTGGGCCCCACCCGGAAATCACGTGGGCCCCACCCGGAAATCACGTGGGCCCCACCCGGAAATCACGTGGGCCCCACCCGGAAATCATGTGGGCCCCACCCGGAAATCACGTGGGCCCCACCCGGTAATCACGTGGGGCCCACCCGGAAATCACGTGGGCCCCACGGGGAAATCACGTGGGCCCCACCCGGAAATCACGTGGGCCCCACCCGGAAATTACGTGGGCCCCACGGGGAAATCACGTGGGCCCAACGGGGAAATCACGTGGGCCCCACGGGGAAATCACGTGGGCCCCACCCTGAAATCACGTGGGCCCCACCCGGAAATCACGTGGGCCCCACGGGGAAATCACGTGGGCCCCACGGGGAAATCACGTGGGCCCCACCCGGAAATCACGTGGGCCCCACGGGGAAATTACGTGGGCCCCACGGGGAAATCACGTGGGCCCCACCCGGAAATCACGTGGGCCCCACCCGGAAATCACGTGGGCCCCACCCGGAAATCACGTGGGCCCCACCCGGAAATCACGTGGGCCCCACCCGGAAATCACGTGGGCCCCACCCGGAAATCACGTGGGCCCCACCCGGAAATCACGTGGGCCCCACGGGGAAATCACGTGGGCCCCACCCGGAAATCACGTGGGCCCCACCCGGAAATCACGTGGGCCCCACCCGGAAATCACGTGGGCCCCACCCGGAAATCACGTGGGCCCCACGGGGAAATCACGTGGGCCCCACCCGGAAATCACGTGGACCCCACCCGGAAATCACGTGGGCCACAGCCGGAAATCACGTGGGCCCCAACCGGAAATCACGTGGGCCCCACCCGGAAATCACGTGGGCCCCACCCGGAAATCACGTGGGCCCCACCCGGAAATCACGTGGGCCCCACGGGGAAATCACGTGGGCCTCACGGGGAAATCACGTGGGCCCCACCCGGAAATCACGTGGGCCCCACGGGGAAATCACGTGGGCCCCACCCGGAAATCACGTGGGCCCCACCCGGAAATCACGTGGGCCCCACCCGGAAATCACGTGGGCCCCACCCGGAAATCACGTGGGCCCCACCCGGAAATCACGTGGGCCCCACCCGGAAATCACGTGGGCCCCACCCGGAAATCACGTGGGCCCCACCCGGAAATCACGTGGGCCCCACCGGGAAATCACGTGGGCCCCACGGGGAAATCACGTGGGCCCCACCCGGAAATCACGTGGGCCCCACCCGGAAATCACGTGGGCCCCACCCGGAAATCACGTGGGCCCCACCCGGAAATCACGTGGGCCCCACCCGGAAATCACGTGGGGCCAACCCGGAAATCACGTGGGCCCCACCCGGAAATCACATGGGCCCCACCCGGAAATCACGTGGGCCCCACCCGGAAATCACGTGGGCCCCACCCGGAAATCACGTGGGCCCCACGGGGAAATCACGTTGGCCCCACGGGGAAATCACGTGGGCCCCACCCGGAAATCACGTGGGCCCCACCCGGAAATCACGTGGGCCCCACCCGGAAATCACGTGGGCCCCACGGGGAAATCACGTGGGCCCCACGGGGAAATCACGTGGGCCCCACCCGGAAATCACGTGGGCCCCACCCGGAAATCACGTGGGCCCCACCCGGAAATCACGTGGGCCCCACCCGGAAATCACGTTGGCCCCACGGGGAAATCACGTGGGCCCCACCCGGAAATCACGTGGGCCCCACCCGGAAATCACGTGGGCCCCACCCGGAAATCACGTGGGCCCCACCCGGAAATCACGTGGGCCCCACGGGGAAATCACGTGGGCCCCACGGGGAAATCACGTGGGCCCCACCCGGAAATCACGTGGGCCCCACCCGGAAATCACGTGGGCCCCACCCGGAAATCACGTGGGCCCCACCCGGAAATCACGTGGGCCCCACCCGGAAATCACGTGGGCCCCACCCGGAAATCACGTGGGCCCCACCCGGAAATCACGTGGGCCCCACCCGGAAATCACGTGGAACCCACCCGGAAATCACGTGGGCCCCACCCGGAAATCACGTGGGCCCCACCCGGAAATCACGTGGGCCCCACCCGGAAATCACGTGGGCCCCACCCGGAAATCACGTGGGCCCCACCCGGAAATCACGTGGGCCCCACCCGGAAATCACGTGGGCCCCACCCGGAAATCACGTGGGCCACACCCGGAAATCACGTGGGGCCCACCCGGAAATCACGTGGGCCCCACCCGGAAATCACGTGGGCCCCACCCGGAAATCACGTGGGCCCCACCCGGAAATCACGTGGGCCCCACCCGGAAAACACGTGGGCCCCACGGGGAAATCATGTGGGCCCCACCCGGAAATCACGTGGGCCCCACCCGGAAATCACGTGGGCCCCACCCGGAAATCACGTGGGCCCCACCCGGAAATCACGTGGGCCCCACCCGGAAATCACGTGGGCCCCACCCGGAAATCACGTGGGCCCCACCCGGAAATCACGTGGGCCCCACCCGGAAATCACGTGGGCCCCACCCGGAAATCACGTGGGCCCCACGGGGAAATCACGTGGGCCCCACCCGGAAATCACGTGGGCCCCACCCGGAAATCACGTGGGCCCCACCCGGAAATCACGTGGGCCCCACCCGGAAATCACGTGGGCCCCACGGGGAAATCACGTGGGCCCCACGGGGAAATCACGTGGGCCCCACCCGGAAATCACGTGGGCCCCACCCGGAAATCACGTGGGCCCCACCCGGAAATCACGTGGGCCCCACCCGGAAATCACGTGGGCCCCACCCGGAAATCACGTGGGCCCCACCCGGAAATCACGTGGGCCCCATGGGGAAATCACGTGGGCCCCACGGGGAAATCACGTGGGCCCCACCCGGAAATCACGTGGGGCCCACCCGGAAATCACGTGGGCCCCACGGGGAAATCACGTGGGCCCCACGGGGAAATCACGTGGGCACCACCCGGAAATCACGTGGGCCCCAGCCGGAAATCACGTGGGCCCCACCCGGAAATCACGTGGGCCCCACCCAGAAATCACGTGGGCCCCACCCGTAAATCACGTGGGCCCCACACGGAAATCACGTGGGGCCCACCCGGAAATCACGTGGGCCCCACCCGGAAATCACGTGGGCCCCACCCGGAAATCACGTGGGCCCCACCGGGAAATCACGTGGGCCCCACCCGGAAATCACGTGGGCCCCACCCGGAAATCACGTGGGCCCCACGGGGAAATCACGTGGGCCCCACGGGGAAATCACGTGGGCCCCACCCGGAAATCACGTGGGCCCCACCCGGAAATCACGTGGGCCCCACCCGGAAATCACGTGGGCCCCACCCGGAAATCACGTGGGCCCCACGGGTAAATCACGTGGGCCCCACCCGGAAATCACGTGGGCCCCACCCGGAAATCACGTGGGCCCCACCCGGAAATCACGTGGGCCCCACCCGGAAATCACGTGGGCCCCACCCGGAAATCACGTGGGCCCCAGCCGGAAATCACGTGGGCCCCACCCGGAAATCACGTGGGCCCCACCCGGAAATCACGTGGGCCCCACCCGGAAATCACGTGGGCCCCACCCGGAAATCACGTGGGGCCCACCCGGAAATCACGTGGGCCCCACCCGGAAATCACGTGGGCCCCACCCGGAAATCACGTGGGCCCCACCCGGAAAACACGTGGGCCACATCCGGAAATCACGTGGGCCCCACCCGGAAATCACGTGGGCCCCACCCGGAAATCACGTGGGCCCCACCCGGAAATCACGTGGGCCCCACCCGGAAATCACGTGGGCCCCACGGGGAAATCACGTGGGCCCCACCTGGAAATCACGTGGACCCCACCCGGGAATCACGTGGGCCCCAGCCGGAAATCACGTGGGCCCCATGGGGAAATCACGTGGGCCCCACGGGGAAATCACGTGGGCCCCACCCGGAAATCACGTGGGCCCCACCCGGAAATCACGTGGGCCCCAACCGGAAATCACGTGGGCCCCACCCGGAAATCACGTGGGCCCCACCCGGAAATCACGTGGGCCCCACCCGGAAATCACGTGGGCCCCACCCGGAAATCACGTGGGCCCCTCGGGGAAATCACGTGGGCCCCACCCGGAAATCACGTGGGCCCCACCCGGAAATCACGTGGGCCCCACCCGGAAATCACGTGGGCCCCACCCGGAAATCACGTGGGCCCCTCGGGGAAATCACGTGGGCCCCACCCGGAAATCACGTGGGCCCCACGGGGAAATCACGTGGGCCCCACCCGGAAATCACGTGGGCCCCACCCGGAAATCACGTGGGCCCCACCCGGAAATCACGTGGGCCCCACCCGGAAATCACGTGGGCCCCACCCGGAAATCACGTGGGCCCCACCCGGAAATCACGTGGGCCCCACGGGGAAATCACGTGGGCCTCACGGGGAAATCACGTGGGCCCCACCCGGAAATCACGTGGGCCCCACGGGGAAATCACGTGGGCCCCACCCGGAAATCACGTGGGCACCACCCGGAAATCACGTGGGCCCCACCCGGAAATCACGTGGGCCCCACCCGGAAATCACGTGGGCCCCACGGGGAAATCACGTGGGCCTCACGGGGAAATCACGTGGGCCCCACCCGGAAATCACGTGGGCCCCACGGGGAAATCACGTGGGCCCCACCCGGAAATCACGTGGGCCCCACCCGGAAATCACGTGGGCCCCACCCGGAAATCACGTGGGCCCCACCCGGAAATCACGTGGGCCCCACCCGGAAATCACGTGGGCCCCACGGGGAAATCACGTGGGCCCCACCCGGAAATCACGTGGGCCCCACGGGGAAATCACGTGGGGCCCACCCGGAAATCACGTGGGCCCCACGGGGAAATCACGTGGGCCCCACGGGGAAATCACGTGGTCCCCACCCGGAAATCACGTGGGCCCCAGCCGGAAATCACGTGGGCCCCACGGGGAAATCACGTGGGCCCCACCCGGAAATCACGTGGGCCCCACCCGGAAATCACGTGGGCCCCACCCGGAAATCACGTGGGCCCCACCCGGAAATCACGTGGGCCCCACCCGGAAATCACGTGGGCCCCACCCGGAAATCACGTGGGCCCCACCCGGAAATCACGTGGGCCCCACCCGGAAATCACGTGGGCCCCACCCGGAAATCACGTGGGCCCCACCCGGAAATCACGTGGGCCCCACGGGTAAATCACGTGGGCCCCACCCGGAAATCACGTGGGCCCCACCCGGAAATCACGTGGGCCCCACCCGGAAATCACGTGGGCCCCACGGGGAAATCACGTGGGCCCCACGGGGAAATCACGTGGGCCCCACGCGGAAATCACGTGGGCCCCACCTGGAAATCACGTGGGCCCCACCCGGAAATCACGTGGGCCCCACCCGGAAATCACGTGGGCCCCACCCGGAAATCACGTGGGCCCCAGCCGGAAATCACGTGGGCCCCACGGGGAAATCACGTGGGCCCCACGGGGAAATCACGGGGGCCCCACCCGGAAATCACGTGGGCCCCACCCGGAAATCACGTGGGCCCCACCCGGAAATCACGTGGGCCCCACCCGGAAATCACGTGGGCCCCACCCGGAAATCACGTGGGCCCCACCCGGAAATCACGTGGGCCCCACACGGAAATCACGTGGGGCCCAACCGGAAATCACGTGGGCCCCACCCGGAAATCACGTGGGCCCCACCCGGAAATCACGTGGGCCCCACCCGGAAATCACGTGGGCCCCATGGGGAAATCACGTGGGCCCCACGGGGAAATCACGTGGGCCCCACCCGGAAATCACTTGGGGCCCACCCGGAAATCACGTGGGCCCCACGGGGAAATCACGTGGGCCCCACGGGGAAATCACGTGGGCACCACCCGGAAATCACGTGGGCCCCAGCCGGAAATCACGTGGGCCGCACCCGGAAATCACGTGGGCCCCACCCAGAAATCACGTGGGCCCCACCCGGAAATCACGTGGGCCCCACACGGAAATCACGTGGGGCCCACCCGGAAATCACGTGGGCCCCACCCGGAAATCACGTGGGCCCCACCCGGAAATCACGTGGGCCCCACCGGGAAATCACGTGGGCCCCACCCGGAAATCACGTGGGCCCCACCCGGAAATCACGTGGGCCCCACGGGGAAATCACGTGGGCCCCACGGGGAAATCACGTGGGCCCCACCCGGAAATCACGTGGGCCCCACCCGGAAATCACGTGGGCCCCACCCGGAAATCACGTGGGCCCCACCCGGAAATCACGTGGGCCCCACGGGTAAATCACGTGGGCCCCACCCGGAAATCACGTGGGCCCCACCCGGAAATCACGTGGGCCCCACCCGGAAATCACGTGGGCCCCACGGGGAAATCACGTGGGCCCTACGGGGAAATCACGTGGGCCCCACCCGGAAATCACGTGGGCCCCACCCGGAAATCACGTGGGCCCCACGGGGAAATCACGTGGGCCCCACGGGGAAATCACGTGGTCCCCACCCGGAAATCACGTGGGCCCCAGCCGGAAATCACGTGGGCCCCACGGGGAAATCACGTGGGCCCCACCCGGAAATCACGTGGGCCCCAGCCGGAAATCACGTGGGCCCCACGGGGAAATCACGTGGGCCCCACCCGGAAATCACGTGGGCCCCACCCGGAAATCACGTGGGGCCCACCCGGAAATCACGTGGGCCCCACCCGGAAATCACGTGGGCCCCACCCGGAAATCACGTGGGCCCCACACGGAAATCACGTGGGGCCCACCCGGAAATCACGTGGGCCCCACCCGGAAATCACGTGGGCCCCACCCGGAAATCACGTGGGCCCCACCCGGAAATCACGTGGGCCCCACCCGGAAATCACGTGGGCCCCACGGGGAAATCACGTGGGCCCCACGGGGAAATCACGTGGGCCCCACGCGGAAATCACGTGGGCCCCACCTGGAAATCACGTGGGCCCCACCCGGAAATCACGTGGGCCCCACCCGGAAATCACGTGGGACCCAACCGGAAATCACGTGGGCCCCACCCGGAAATCACGTGGGCCCCACCCGGAAATCACGTGGGCCCCACCCGGAAATCACGTGGGCCCCACCCGGAAATCACGTGGGCCCCAGCCGGAAATCACGTGGGCCCCACGGGGAAATCACGTGGGCCCCACGGGGAAATCACGGGGGCCCCACCCGGAAATCACGTGGGCCCCACCCGGAAATCACGTGGGCCCCAACCGGAAATCACGTGGGCCCCACCCGGAAATCACGTGGGCCCCACCCGGAAATCACGTGGGCCCCACCCGGAAATCACGTGGGCCCCACACGGAAATCACGTGGGGCCCAACCGGAAATCACGTGGGCCCCACCCGGAAATCACGTGGGCCCCACCCGGAAATCACGTGGGCCCCACCCGGAAATCACGTGGGCCCCATGGGGAAATCACGTGGGCCCCACGGGGAAATCACGTGGGCCCCACCCGGAAATCACGTGGGGCCCACCCGGAAATCACGTGGGCCCCACGGGGAAATCACGTGGGCCCCACGGGGAAATCACGTGGGCACCACCCGGAAATCACGTGGGCCCCAGCCGGAAATCACGTGGGCCCCACCCGGAAATCACGTGGGCCCCACCCAGAAATCACGTGGGCCCCACCCGTAAATCACGTGGGCCCCACACGGAAATCACGTGGGGCCCACCCGGAAATCACGTGGGCCCCACCCGGAAATCACGTGGGCCCCACCCGGAAATCACGTGGGCCCCACCGGGAAATCACGTGGGCCCCACCCGGAAATCACGTGGGCCCCACCCGGAAATCACGTGGGCCCCACGGGGAAATCACGTGGGCCCCACGGGGAAATCACGTGGGCCCCACCCGGAAATCACGTGGGCCCCACCCGGAAATCACGTGGGCCCCACCCGGAAATCACGTGGGCCCCACCCGGAAATCACGTGGGCCCCACGGGTAAATCACGTGGGCCCCACCCGGAAATCACGTGGGCCCCACCCGGAAATCACGTGGGCCCCACCCGGAAATCACGTGGGCCCCACCCGGAAATCACGTGGGCCCCACCCGGAAATCACGTGGGCCCCAGCCGGAAATCACGTGGGCCCCACCCGGAAATCACGTGGGCCCCACCCGGAAATCACGTGGGCCCCACCCGGAAATCACGTGGGCCCCACCCGGAAATCACGTGGGGCCCACCCGGAAATCACGTGGGCCCCACCCGGAAATCACGTGGGCCCCACCCGGAAATCACGTGGGCCCCACCCGGAAAACACGTGGGCCACATCCGGAAATCACGTGGGCCCCACCCGGAAATCACGTGGGCCCCACCCGGAAATCACGTGGGCCCCACCCGGAAATCACGTGGGCCCCACCCGGAAATCACGTGGGCCCCACGGGGAAATCACGTGGGCCCCACCTGGAAATCACGTGGACCCCACCCGGGAATCACGTGGGCCCCAGCCGGAAATCACGTGGGCCCCATGGGGAAATCACGTGGGCCCCACGGGGAAATCACGTGGGCCCCACCCGGAAATCACGTGGGCCCCACCCGGAAATCACGTGGGCCCCAACCGGAAATCACGTGGGCCCCACCCGGAAATCACGTGGGCCCCACCCGGAAATCACGTGGGCCCCACCCGGAAATCACGTGGGCCCCACCCGGAAATCACGTGGGCCCCTCGGGGAAATCACGTGGGCCCCACCCGGAAATCACGTGGGCCCCACCCGGAAATCACGTGGGCCCCACCCGGAAATCACGTGGGCCCCACCCGGAAATCACGTGGGCCCCTCGGGGAAATCACGTGGGCCCCACCCGGAAATCACGTGGGCCCCACGGGGAAATCACGTGGGCCCCACCCGGAAATCACGTGGGCCCCACCCGGAAATCACGTGGGCCCCACCCGGAAATCACGTGGGCCCCACCCGGAAATCACGTGGGCCCCACCCGGAAATCACGTGGGCCCCACCCGGAAATCACGTGGGCCCCACGGGGAAATCACGTGGGCCTCACGGGGAAATCACGTGGGCCCCACCCGGAAATCACGTGGGCCCCACGGGGAAATCACGTGGGCCCCACCCGGAAATCACGTGGGCACCACCCGGAAATCACGTGGGCCCCACCCGGAAATCACGTGGGCCCCACCCGGAAATCACGTGGGCCCCACGGGGAAATCACGTGGGCCTCACGGGGAAATCACGTGGGCCCCACCCGGAAATCACGTGGGCCCCACGGGGAAATCACGTGGGCCCCACCCGGAAATCACGTGGGCCCCACCCGGAAATCACGTGGGCCCCACCCGGAAATCACGTGGGCCCCACCCGGAAATCACGTGGGCCCCACCCGGAAATCACGTGGGCCCCACGGGGAAATCACGTGGGCCCCACCCGGAAATCACGTGGGCCCCACGGGGAAATCACGTGGGGCCCACCCGGAAATCACGTGGGCCCCACGGGGAAATCACGTGGGCCCCACGGGGAAATCACGTGGTCCCCACCCGGAAATCACGTGGGCCCCAGCCGGAAATCACGTGGGCCCCACGGGGAAATCACGTGGGCCCCACCCGGAAATCACGTGGGCCCCACCCGGAAATCACGTGGGCCCCACCCGGAAATCACGTGGGCCCCACCCGGAAATCACGTGGGCCCCACCCGGAAATCACGTGGGCCCCACCCGGAAATCACGTGGGCCCCACCCGGAAATCACGTGGGCCCCACCCGGAAATCACGTGGGCCCCACCCGGAAATCACGTGGGCCCCACCCGGAAATCACGTGGGCCCCACGGGTAAATCACGTGGGCCCCACCCGGAAATCACGTGGGCCCCACCCGGAAATCACGTGGGCCCCACCCGGAAATCACGTGGGCCCCACGGGGAAATCACGTGGGCCCCACGGGGAAATCACGTGGGCCCCACGCGGAAATCACGTGGGCCCCACCTGGAAATCACGTGGGCCCCACCCGGAAATCACGTGGGCCCCACCCGGAAATCACGTGGGCCCCACCCGGAAATCACGTGGGCCCCAGCCGGAAATCACGTGGGCCCCACGGGGAAATCACGTGGGCCCCACGGGGAAATCACGGGGGCCCCACCCGGAAATCACGTGGGCCCCACCCGGAAATCACGTGGGCCCCACCCGGAAATCACGTGGGCCCCACCCGGAAATCACGTGGGCCCCACCCGGAAATCACGTGGGCCCCACCCGGAAATCACGTGGGCCCCACACGGAAATCACGTGGGGCCCAACCGGAAATCACGTGGGCCCCACCCGGAAATCACGTGGGCCCCACCCGGAAATCACGTGGGCCCCACCCGGAAATCACGTGGGCCCCATGGGGAAATCACGTGGGCCCCACGGGGAAATCACGTGGGCCCCACCCGGAAATCACTTGGGGCCCACCCGGAAATCACGTGGGCCCCACGGGGAAATCACGTGGGCCCCACGGGGAAATCACGTGGGCACCACCCGGAAATCACGTGGGCCCCAGCCGGAAATCACGTGGGCCGCACCCGGAAATCACGTGGGCCCCACCCAGAAATCACGTGGGCCCCACCCGGAAATCACGTGGGCCCCACACGGAAATCACGTGGGGCCCACCCGGAAATCACGTGGGCCCCACCCGGAAATCACGTGGGCCCCACCCGGAAATCACGTGGGCCCCACCGGGAAATCACGTGGGCCCCACCCGGAAATCACGTGGGCCCCACCCGGAAATCACGTGGGCCCCACGGGGAAATCACGTGGGCCCCACGGGGAAATCACGTGGGCCCCACCCGGAAATCACGTGGGCCCCACCCGGAAATCACGTGGGCCCCACCCGGAAATCACGTGGGCCCCACCCGGAAATCACGTGGGCCCCACGGGTAAATCACATGGGCCCCACCCGGAAATCACGTGGGCCCCACCCGGAAATCACGTGGGCCCCACCCGGAAATCACGTGGGCCCCACCCGGAAATCACGTGGGCCCCACCCGGAAATCACGTGGGCCCCACCCGGAAATCACGTGGGCCCCAGCCGGAAATCACGTGGGCCCCACCCGGAAATCACGTGGGCCCCACCCGGAAATCACGTGGGCCCCACCCGGAAATCACGTGGGCCCCACCCGGAAATCACGTGGGGCCCACCCGGAAATCACGTGGGCCCCACCCGGAAATCACGTGGGCCCCACCCGGAAATCACGTGGGCCCCACCCGGAAAACACGTGGGCCACATCCGGAAATCACGTGGGCCCCACCCGGAAATCACGTGGGCCCCACCCGGAAATCACGTGGGCCCCACCCGGAAATCACGTGGGCCCCACCCGGAAATCACGTGGGCCCCACGGGGAAATCACGTGGGCCCCACCTGGAAATCACGTGGACCCCACCCGGGAATCACGTGGGCCCCAGCCGGAAATCACGTGGGCCCCATGGGGAAATCACGTGGGCCCCACGGGGAAATCACGTGGGCCCCACCCGGAAATCACGTGGGCCCCACCCGGAAATCACGTGGGCCCCAACCGGAAATCACGTGGGCCCCACCCGGAAATCACGTGGGCCCCACCCGGAAATCACGTGGGCCCCACCCGGAAATCACGTGGGCCCCACCCGGAAATCACGTGGGCCCCACCCGGAAATCACGTGGGCCCCACCCGGAAATCACGTGGGCCCCACCCGGAAATCACGTGGGCCCCACCCGGAAATCACGTGGGCCCCACCCGGAAATCACGTGGGCCCCAGCCGGAAATCACGTGGGCCCCACGGGGAAATCACGTGGGCCCCACCCGGAAATCACGTGGGCCCCACCCGGAAATCACGTGGGCCCCACCCGGAAATCACGTGGGCCCCACCCGGAAATCACGTGGGCCCCACCCGGAAATCACGTGGGCCCCACCCGGAAATCACGTGGGCCCCACCCGGAAATCACGTGGGCCCCACCCGGAAATCACGTGGGCCCCACCCGGAAATCACGTGGGCCCCACCCGGAAATCACGTGGGCCCCACGGGTAAATCACGTGGGCCCCACCCGGAAATCACGTGGGCCCCACCCGGAAATCACGTGGGCCCCACCCGGAAATCACGTGGGCCCCACGGGGAAATCACGTGGGCCCCACGGGGAAATCACGTGGGCCCCACGCGGAAATCACGTGGGCCCCACCTGGAAATCACGTGGGCCCCACCCGGAAATCACGTGGGCCCCACCCGGAAATCACGTGGGCCCCACCCGGAAATCACGTGGGCCCCAGCCGGAAATCACGTGGGCCCCACGGGGAAATCACGTGGGCCCCACGGGGAAATCACGGGGGCCCCACCCGGAAATCACGTGGGCCCCACCCGGAAATCACGTGGGCCCCACCCGGAAATCACGTGGGCCCCACCCGGAAATCACGTGGGCCCCACCCGGAAATCACGTGGGCCCCACCCGGAAATCACGTGGGCCCCACACGGAAATCACGTGGGGCCCAACCGGAAATCACGTGGGCCCTACCCGGAAATCACGTGGGCCCCACCCGGAAATCACGTGGGCCCCACGGGGAAATCACGTGGTCCCCACCCGGAAATCACGTGGGCCCCAGCCGGAAATCACGTGGGCCCCACGGGGAAATCACGTGGGCCCCACCCGGAAATCACGTGGGCCCCACCCGGAAATCACGTGGGCCCCACCCGGAAATCACGTGGGCCCCACCCGGAAATCACGTGGGCCCCACCCGGAAATCACGTGGGCCCCACCCGGAAATCACGTGGGCCCCACCCGGAAATCACGTGGGCCCCACCCGGAAATCACGTGGGCCCCACCCGGAAATCACGTGGGCCCCACGGGTAAATCACGTGGGCCCCACCCGGAAATCACGTGGGCCCCACCCGGAAATCACGTGGGCCCCACCCGGAAATCACGTGGGCCCCACGGGGAAATCACGTGGGCCCCACGGGGAAATCACGTGGGCCCCACGCGGAAATCACGTGGGCCCCACCTGGAAATCACGTGGGCCCCACCCGGAAATCACGTGGGCCCCACCCGGAAATCACGTGGGCCCCACCCGGAAATCACGTGGGCCCCAGCCGGAAATCACGTGGGCCCCACGGGGAAATCACGTGGGCCCCACGGGGAAATCACGGGGGCCCCACCCGGAAATCACGTGGGCCCCACCCGGAAATCACGTGGGCCCCACCCGGAAATCACGTGGGCCCCACCCGGAAATCACGTGGGCCCCACCCGGAAATCACGTGGGCCCCACCCGGAAATCACGTGGGCCCCACACGGAAATCACGTGGGGCCCAACCGGAAATCACGTGGGCCCCACCCGGAAATCACGTGGGCCCCACCCGGAAATCACGTGGGCCCCACCCGGAAATCACGTGGGCCCCATGGGGAAATCACGTGGGCCCCACGGGGAAATCACGTGGGCCCCACCCGGAAATCACTTGGGGCCCACCCGGAAATCACGTGGGCCCCACGGGGAAATCACGTGGGCCCCACGGGGAAATCACGTGGGCACCACCCGGAAATCACGTGGGCCCCAGCCGGAAATCACGTGGGCCGCACCCGGAAATCACGTGGGCCCCACCCAGAAATCACGTGGGCCCCACCCGGAAATCACGTGGGCCCCACACGGAAATCACGTGGGGCCCACCCGGAAATCACGTGGGCCCCACCCGGAAATCACGTGGGCCCCACCCGGAAATCACGTGGGCCCCACCGGGAAATCACGTGGGCCCCACCCGGAAATCACGTGGGCCCCACCCGGAAATCACGTGGGCCCCACGGGGAAATCACGTGGGCCCCACCCGGAAATCACGTGGGCCCCACCCGGAAATCACGTGGGCCCCACCCGGAAATCACGTGGGCCCCACCCGGAAATCACGTGGGCCCCACCCGGAAATCACGTGGGCCCCACGGGTAAATCACGTGGGCCCCACCCGGAAATCACGTGGGCCCCACCCGGAAATCACGTGGGCCCCACCCGGAAATCACGTGGGCCCCACCCGGAAATCACGTGGGCCCCACCCGGAAATCACGTGGGCCCCACCCGGAAATCACGTGGGCCCCAGCCGGAAATCACGTGGGCCCCACCCGGAAATCACGTGGGCCCCACCCGGAAATCACGTGGGCCCCACCCGGAAATCACGTGGGCCCCACCCGGAAATCACGTGGGGCCCACCCGGAAATCACGTGGGCCCCACCCGGAAATCACGTGGGCCCCACCCGGAAATCACGTGGGCCCCACCCGGAAAACACGTGGGCCACATCCGGAAATCACGTGGGCCCCACCCGGAAATCACGTGGGCCCCACCCGGAAATCACGTGGGCCCCACCCGGAAATCACGTGGGCCCCACCCGGAAATCACGTGGGCCCCACGGGGAAATCACGTGGGCCCCACCTGGAAATCACGTGGACCCCACCCGGGAATCACGTGGGCCCCAGCCGGAAATCACGTGGGCCCCATGGGGAAATCACGTGGGCCCCACGGGGAAATCACGTGGGCCCCACCCGGAAATCACGTGGGCCCCACCCGGAAATCACGTGGGCCCCAACCGGAAATCACGTGGGCCCCACCCGGAAATCACGTGGGCCCCACCCGGAAATCACGTGGGCCCCACCCGGAAATCACGTGGGCCCCACCCGGAAATCACGTGGGCCCCTCGGGGAAATCACGTGGGCCCCACCCGGAAATCACGTGGGCCCCACCCGGAAATCACGTGGGCCCCACCCGGAAATCACGTGGGCCCCACCCGGAAATCACGTGGGCCCCAGCCGGAAATCACGTGGGCCCCACGGGGAAATCACGTGGGCCCCACCCGGAAATCACGTGGGCCCCACCCGGAAATCACGTGGGCCCCACCCGGAAATCACGTGGGCCCCACCCGGAAATCACGTGGGCCCCACCCGGAAATCACGTGGGCCCCACCCGGAAATCACGTGGGCCCCACCCGGAAATCACGTGGGCCCCACCCGGAAATCACGTGGGCCCCACCCGGAAATCACGTGGGCCCCACGGGTAAATCACGTGGGCCCCACCCGGAAATCACGTGGGCCCCACCCGGAAATCACGTGGGCCCCACCCGGAAATCACGTGGGCCCCACGGGGAAATCACGTGGGCCCCACGGGGAAATCACGTGGGCCCCACGCGGAAATCACGTGGGCCCCACCTGGAAATCACGTGGGCCCCACCCGGAAATCACGTGGGCCCCACCCGGAAATCACGTGGGCCCCACCCGGAAATCACGTGGGCCCCAGCCGGAAATCACGTGGGCCCCACGGGGAAATCACGTGGGCCCCACGGGGAAATCACGGGGGCCCCACCCGGAAATCACGTGGGCCCCACCCGGAAATCACGTGGGCCCCACCCGGAAATCACGTGGGCCCCACCCGGAAATCACGTGGGCCCCACCCGGAAATCACGTGGGCCCCACCCGGAAATCACGTGGGCCCCACACGGAAATCACGTGGGGCCCAACCGGAAATCACGTGGGCCCCACCCGGAAATCACGTGGGCCCCACCCGGAAATCACGTGGGCCCCACCCGGAAATCACGTGGGCCCCATGGGGAAATCACGTGGGCCCCACGGGGAAATCACGTGGGCCCCACCCGGAAATCACTTGGGGCCCACCCGGAAATCACGTGGGCCCCACGGGGAAATCACGTGGGCCCCACGGGGAAATCACGTGGGCACCACCCGGAAATCACGTGGGCCCCAGCCGGAAATCACGTGGGCCGCACCCGGAAATCACGTGGGCCCCACCCAGAAATCACGTGGGCCCCACCCGGAAATCACGTGGGCCCCACACGGAAATCACGTGGGCCCCATGGGGAAATCACGTGGGCCCCACGGGGAAATCACGTGGGCCCCACCCGGAAATCACGTGGGCCCCACCCGGAAATCACGTGGGCCCCACCCGGAAATCACGTGGGCCCCACCCGGAAATCACGTGGGCCCCACCCGGAAATCACGTGGGCCCCACCCGGAAATCACGTGGGCCCCACCCGGAAATCACGTGGGCCCCACCCGGAAATCACGTGGGCCCCACCCGGAAATCACGTGGGCCCCACCCGGAAATCACGTGGGCCCCACGGGTAAATCACGTGGGCCCCACCCGGAAATCACGTGGGCCCCACCCGGAAATCACGTGGGCCCCACCCGGAAATCACGTGGGCCCCACCCGGAAATCACGTGGGCCCCACGGGGAAATCACGTGGGCCCCACCCGGAAATCACGTGGGCCCCACGGGGAAATCACGTGGGCCCCACCCGGAAATCACGTGGGCCCCACCCGGAAATCACGTGGGCCCCACCCGGAAATCACGTGGGCCCATGGGGAATTCACGTGGGCCCCACCCGGAAATCACGTGGGCCCCACCCGGAAATCACGTGGGCCCCACCCGGAAATCACGTGGGCCCCACCCGGAAATCACGTGGGCCCCACGGGGAAATCACGTGGGCCCCACCCGGAAATCACGTGGACCCCACCCGGAAATCACGTGGGCCACAGCCGGAAATCACGTGGGCCCCAACCGGAAATCACGTGGGCCCCACCCGGAAATCACGTGGGCCCCACCCGGAAATCACGTGGGCCGCACGGGGAAATCACGTGGGCCTCACGGGGAAATCACGTGGGCCCCACCCGGAAATCACGTGGGCCCCACGGGGAAATCACGTGGGCCCCACCCGGAAATCACGTGGGCCCCAGCCGGAAATCACGTGGGCCCCACCCGGAAATCACGTGGGCCCCACCCCGAAATCACGTGGGCCCCACCCGGAAATCACGTTGGCCCCACCCGGAAATCACGTGGGGCCCACCCGGAAATCACGTGGGCCCCACCCGGAAATCACGTGGGCCCCACCCGGAAATCACGTGGGCCCCACCCGGAAAACACGTGGGCCACATCCGGAAATCACGTGGGCCCCACCCGGAAATCACGTGGGCCCCACCCGGAAATCACGTGGGCCCCTCGGGGAAATCACGTGGGCCCCACCCGGAAATCACGTGGGCCCCACCCGGAAATCACGTGGGCCCCACCCGGAAATCACGTGGGCCCCACCCGGAAATCACGTGGGCCCCACCCGGAAATCACGTGGGCCCCACCCGGAAATCACGTGGGCCCCACCCGGAAATCACGTGGGCCCCACCCGGAAATCACGTGGGCCCCAGGGGGAAATCACGTGGGCCCAACGGGGAAATCACGTGGGCCCCACGGGGAAATCACGTGGGCCCCACCCTGAAATCACGTGGGCCCCACCCGGAAATCACGTGGGCCCCACGGGGAAATCACGTGGGCCCCACGGGGAAATCACGTGGGCCCCACCCGGAAATCACGTGGGCCCCACCCGGAAATCACGTGGGCCCCACGGGGAAATTACGTGGGCCCCACGGGGAAATCACGTGGTCCCCACCCGGAAATCACGTGGGCCCCAGCCGGAAATCACGTGGGCCCCACGGGGAAATCACGTGGGCCCCACCCGGAAATCACGTGGGCCCCACCCGGAAATCACGTGGGCCCCACCCGGAAATCACGTGGGCCCCACCCGGAAATCACGTGGGCCCCACCCGGAAATCACGTGGGGCCCACCCGGAAATCACGTGGGCCCCACCCGGAAATCACGTGGGCCCCACCCGGAAATCACGTGGGCCCCACACGGAAATCACGTGGGGCCCACCCGGAAATCACGTGGGCCCCACCCGGAAATCACGTGGGCCCCACCCGGAAATGACGTGGGCCCCACCCGGAAATCACGTGGGCCCCACCCGGAAATCACGTGGGCCCCACCCGGAAATCACGTGGGCCCCACGGGGAAATCACGTGGGCCCCACGGGGAAATCACGTGGGCCCCACGCGGAAATCACGTGGGCCCCACCCGGAAATCACGTGGGCCCCACCCGGAAATCACGTGGGCCCCACCCGGAAATCACGTGGGCCCCACCCGGAAATCACGTGGGCCCCACCCGGAAATCACGTGGGCCCAACCCGGAAATCACGTGGGCCCCACCCGGAAATCACGTGGGCCCCACCCGTAAATCACGTGGGCCCCACCCGGAAATCACGTGGGCCCCACCCGGACATCACGTGGGCCCCACCCGGAAATCACGTTGGCCCCACGGGGAAATCACGTGGGCCCCACCCGGAAATCACGTGGGCCCCACCCGGAAATCACGTGGGCCCCACCCGGAAATCACGTGGGCCCCACGGGGAAATCACGTGGGCCCCACCCGGAAATCACGTGGGCCCCACCCGGAAATCACGTGGGCCCCACCCGGAAATCACGTGGGCCCCACCCGGAAATCACGTGGGCCCCACCCGGAAATCACGTGGGCCCCGCGGGGAAATCACGTGGGCCCCACCCGGAAATCACGTGGGCCCCACCCGGAAATCACGTGGGCCCCACCCGGAAATCACGTGGGCCCCAACCGGAAATCACGTGGGCCCCACCCGGAAATCACGTGGGCCCCACCCTGAAATCACGTGGGCCCCACCCGGAAATCACGTGGGCCCCACGGGGAAATCACGTGGGCCTCACGGGGAAATCACGTGGGCCCCACCCGGAAATCACGTGGGCCCCACGGGGAAATCACGTGGGCCCCACCCGGAAATCACGTGGGCCCCACCCGGAAATCACGTGGGCCCCACCCGGAAATCACGTGGGCCCCACCCGGAAATCACGTGGGCCCCACCCGGAAATCACGTGGGCCCCACCCGGAAATCACGTGGGCCCCACCCGGAAATCACGTGGGCCCCACCCGGAAATCACGTGGGCCCCACCCGGAAATCACGTGGGGCCCACCCGGAAATCACGTGGGCCCCACCCGGAAATCACGTGGGCCCCACCCGGAAATCACGTGGGCCCCACCCGGAAATCACGTGGGCCCCACCCGGAAATCACGTGGGCCCCACCCGGAAATCACGTGGGGCCCACCCGGAAATCACGTGGGCCCCACCCGGAAATCACGTGGGCCCCACCCGGAAATCACGTGGGCCCCACCCGGAAATCACGTGGGCCCCACCCGGAAAACACGTGGGCCCCACGGGGAAATCATGTGGGCCCCACCCGGAAATCACGTGGGCCCCACCCGGAAATCACGTGGGCCCCACCCGGAAATCACGTGGGCCCCACCCGGAAATCACGTGGGCCCCACGGGGAAATCACGTGGGCCCCACCCGGAAATCACGTGGGCCCCACGCGGAAATCACGTGGGCCCCACCCGGAAATCACGTGGGCCCCACCCGGTAATCACGTGGGCCCCACCCGGATATCACGTGGGCCCCACCCGGAAATCACGTGGGCCCCACCCGGAAATCACGTGGGGCCAACCCGGAAATCACGTGGGCCCCACCCGGAAATCACGTGGGCCCCACCCGTAAATCACGTGGGCCCCACCCGGAAATCACGTGGGCCCCACCCGGAAATCACGTGGGCCCCACGGGGAAATCACGTGGGCCCCACCCGGAAATCACGTGGGCCCCACCCGGAAATCACGTGGGCCCCACCCGGAAATCACGTGGGCCCCACCCGGAAATCACGTGGGCCCCACGGGGAAATCACGTGGGCCCCACCCGGAAATCACGTGGGCCCCACCCGGAAATCACGTGGGCCCCACCCGGAAATCACGTGGGCCCCACCCGGAAATCACGTGGGCCCCACCCGGAAATCACGTGGGCCCCAAGGGGAAATCACGTGGGCCCCACCCGGAAATCACGTGGGCCCCTCCCGGAAATCACGTGGGCCCCAGCCGGAAATCTAGTGGGCCCCACGGGGAAATCTAGTGGGCCCCACCCGGAAATCAAGTGGGGCCCACCCGGAAATCACGTGGGCCCCACCCGGAAATCCCGTGGGACCCACCCGGAAATCACGTGGGCCCCACCCGGAAATCACGTGGGCCCCACGCGGAAATCACGTGGGCCCCACCCGGAAATCACGTGGGCCACACCCGGAAATCACGTGGGGCCACACCCGGAAATCACGTGGGCCCCACCCGGAAATCACGTGGGCCCCACCCGGAAATCACGTGGGCCCCACCCGGAAATCACGTGGGCCCCACGGGGAAATCACGTGGGCCTCACGGGGAAATCACGTGGGCCCCACCCGGAAATCACGTGGGCCCCACGGGGAAATCCCATGGGCCCCACCCGGAAATCACGTGGGCCCCACGGGGAAATCACGTGGGCCCCACCCGGAAATCACGTGGGCCCCACGGGGAAATCACGTGGGCCCCACCCGGAAATCACGTGGGCCCCACGGGGAAATCACGTGGGCCCCACCCGGAAATCACGTGGGCCCCACCCGGAAATCACGTGGGCCCCACCCGGAAATCACGTGGGCCCCACCCGGAAATCACGTGGGCCCCACGGGGAAATCACGTGGGCCCCACGGGGAAATCACGTGGGCCCCACCCGGAAATCACGTGGGCCCCACCCGGAAATCACGTGGGCCCCACCCGGAAATCACGTGGGCCCCACCCGGAAATCACGTGGGCCCCACCCGGAAATCACGTGGGCCCCACCCGAAAATCACGTGGGCCCCACCCGGAAATCACGTGGGCCCCACCCGGAAATCACGTGGGCCCCACCCGGAAATCACGTGGAACCCACCCGGAAATCACGTGGGCCCCACCCGGAAATCACGTGGGCCCCACCCGGAAATCACGTGGGCCCCACCCGGAAATCACGTGGGCCCCACGGGGAAATCACGTGGGCCCCACCCGGAAATCACGTGGGCCCCACCCGGAAATCACGTGGGCCCCACCCGGAAATCACGTGGGCCCCACCCGGAAATCACGTGGGCCACACCCGGAAATCACGTGGGGCCCACCCGGAAATCACGTGGGCCCCACGGGGAAATCACGTGGGCCCCACCCGGAAATCACGTGGGCCCCACCCGGAAATCACGTGGGCCTCACCCGGAAAACACGTGGGCCCCACGGGAAAATCATGTGGGCCCCACCCGGAAATCACGTGGGCCCCACCCGGAAATCACGTGGGCCCCACGGGGAAATCACGTGGGCCCCACGGGGAAATCACGTGGGCCCCACCCGGAAATCAGGTGGGCCCCACCCGGACATCACGTGGGCCCCACCCGGTAATCACGTGGGGCCCACCCGGAAATCACGTGGGCCCCACGGGGAAATCACGTGGGCCCCACCCGGAAATCACGTGGGCCCCACCCGGAAATTACGTGGGCCCCACGGGGAAATCACGTGGGCCCAACGGGGAAATCACGTGGGCCCCACGGGGAAATCACGTGGGCCCCACCCTGAAATCACGTGGGCCCCACCCGGAAATCACGTGGGCCCCACGGGGAAATCACGTGGGCCCCACGGGGAAATCACGTGGGCCCCACCCGGAAATCACGTGGGCCCCACCCGGAAATCACGTGGGCCCCACGGGGAAATTACGTGGGCCCCACGGGGAAATCACGTGGGCCCCACCCGGAAATCACGTGGGCCCCACCCGGAAATCACGTGGGCCCCACCCGGAAATCACGTGGGCCCCACCCGGAAATCACGTGGGCCCCACCCGGAAATCACGTGGGCCCCACCCGGAAATCACGTGGGCCCCACCCGGAAATCACGTGGGCCCCACGGGGAAATCACGTGGGCCCCACCCGGAAATCACGTGGGCCCCACCCGGAAATCACGTGGGCCCCACCCGGAAATCACGTGGGCCCCACCCGGAAATCACGTGGGCCCCACGGGGAAATCACGTGGGCCCCACCCGGAAATCACGTGGACCCCACCCGGAAATCACGTGGGCCACAGCCGGAAATCACGTGGGCCCCAACCGGAAATCACGTGGGCCCCACCCGGAAATCACGTGGGCCCCACCCGGAAATCACGTGGGCCCCACCCGGAAATCACGTGGGCCCCACGGGGAAATCACGTGGGCCTCACGGGGAAATCACGTGGGCCCCACCCGGAAATCACGTGGGCCCCACGGGGAAATCACGTGGGCCCCACCCGGAAATCACGTGGGCCCCACCCGGAAATCACGTGGGCCCCACCCGGAAATCACGTGGGCCCCACCCGGAAATCACGTGGGCCCCACCCGGAAATCACGTGGGCCCCACGGGGAAATCACGTGGGCCCCACCCGGAAATCACGTGGGCCCCACCCGGAAATCACGTGGGCCCCACCCGGAAATCACGTGGGCCCCACGGGGAAATCACGTGGGCCCCACGGGGAAATCACGTGGGCCCCACGGGGAAATCACGTGGGCCCCACCCGGAAATCACGTGGGCCCCACCCGGAAATCACGTGGGCCCCACCCGGAAATCACGTGGGCCCCACCCGGAAATCACGTGGGCCCCACCCGGAAATCACGTGGGCCCCACCCGGAAATCACCTGGGCCCCACCCGGAAATCACGTGGGCCCCACCCGGAAATCACGTGGAACCCACCCGGAAATCACGTGGGCCCCACCCGGAAATCACGTGGGCCCCACCCGGAAATCACGTGGGCCCCACCCGGAAATCACGTGGGCCCCACCCGGAAATCACGTGGGCCCCACCCGGAAATCACGTGGGCCCCACCCGGAAATCACGTGGGCCCCACCCGGAAATCACGTGGGCCCCACCCGGAAATCACGTGGGCCACACCCGGAAATCACGTGGGGCCCACCCGGAAATCACGTGGGCCCCACGGGGAAATCACGTGGGCCCCACCCGGAAATCACGTGGGCCCCACCCGGAAATCACGTGGGCCCCACCCGGAAAACACGTGGGCCCCACGGGGAAATCATGTGGGCCCCACCCGGAAATCACGTGGGCCCCACCCGGAAATCACGTGGGCCCCACCCGGAAATCACGTGGGCCCCACCCGGAAATCACGTGGGCCCCACCCGGAAATCACGTGGGCCCCACCCGGAAATCACGTGGGCCCCACCCGGAAATCACGTGGGCCCCACCCGGAAATCACGTGGGCCCCACCCGGAAATCACGTGGGCCCCACGGGGAAATCACGTGGGCCCCACCCGGAAATCACGTGGGCCCCACCCGGAAATCACGTGGGCCCCACCCGGAAATCACGTGGGCCCCACCCGGAAATCACGTGGGCCCCACCCGGAAATCACGTGGGCCCCACGGGGAAATCACGTGGGCCCCACGGGGAAATCACGTGGGCCCCACCCGGAAATCACGTGGGCCCCACCCGGAAATCACGTGGGCCCCACCCGGAAATCACGTGGGCCCCACCCGGAAATCACGTGGGCCCCACCCGGAAATCACGTGGGCCCCACCCGGAAATCACGTGGGCCCCACCCGGAAATCACGTGGAACCCACCCGGAAATCACGTGGGCCCCACCCGGAAATCACGTGGGCCCCACCCGGAAATCACGTGGGCCCCACCCGGAAATCACGTGGGCCCCACGGGGAAATCACGTGGGCCCCACCCGGAAATCACGTGGGCCCCACCCGGAAATCACGTGGGCCCCACCCGGAAATCACGTGGGCCCCACCCGGAAATCACGTGGGCCACACCCGGAAATCACGTGGGGCCCACCCGGAAATCACGTGGGCCCCACGGGGAAATCACGTGGGCCCCACCCGGAAATCACGTGGGCCCCACCCGGAAATCACGTGGGCCCCACCCGGAAAACACGTGGGCCCCACGGGGAAATCATGTGGGCCCCACCCGGAAATCACGTGGGCCCCACCCGGAAATCACGTGGGCCCCACCCGGAAATCACGTGGGCCCCACCCGGAAATCACGTGGGCCCCACCCGGAAATCACGTGGGCCCCACCCGGAAATCACGTGGGCCCCACCCGGTAATCACGTGGGGCCCACCCGGAAATCACGTGGGCCCCACGGGGAAATCACGTGGGCCCCACCCGGAAATCACGTGGGCCCCAGGGGGAAATCACGTGGGCCCAACGGGGAAATCACGTGGGCCCCACGGGGAAATCACGTGGGCCCCACCCTGAAATCACGTGGGCCCCACCCGGAAATCACTTGGGCCCCACGGGGAAATCACGTGGGCCCCACGGGGAAATCACGTGGGGCCCACCCGGAAATCACGTGGGCCCCACCCGGAAATCACGTGGGCCCCACCCGGAAATCACGTGGGCCCCACCGGGAAATCACGTGGGCCCCACCCGGAAATCACGTGGGCCCCACCCGGAAATCACGTGGGCCCCACGGGGAAATCACGTGGGCCCCACCGGGAAATCACGTGGGCCCCACCCGGAAATCACGTGGGCCCCACCCGGAAATCACGTGGGCCCCACGGGGAAATCACGTGGGCCCCACGGGGAAATCACGTGGGCCCCACCCGGAAATCACGTGGGCCCCACCCGGAAATCACGTGGGCCCCACCCGGAAATCACGTGGGCCCCACCCGGAAATCACGTGGGCCCCACGGGGAAATCACGTGGGCCCCACCCGGAAATCACGTGGGCCCCACCCGGAAATCACGTGGGCCCCACCCGGAAATCACGTGGGCCCCACCCGGAAATTACGTGGGCCCCACCCGGAAATCACGTGGGCCCCACCCGGAAATCACGTGGGCCCCACCCGGAAATCACGTGGGCCCCAGCCGGAAATCACGTGGGCCCCACCCGGAAATCACGTGGGCCCCACCCGGAAATCACGTGGGCCCCACCCGGAAATCACGTGGGCCCCACCCGGAAATCACGTGGGCCCCACCGGGAAATCACGTGGGACCCACCCGGAAATCACGTGGGCCCCACCCGGAAATCACGTGGGCCCCACCCGGAAATCACGTGGGCCCCACCCGGAAATCACGTGGGCCCCAGCCGGAAATCACGTGGGCCCCACCCGGAAATCACGTGGGCCCCACCCGGAAATCACGTGGGCGCCACCCGGAAATCACGTGGGCCCCACCCGGAAATCACGTGGGGCCCACCCGGAAATCACGTGGGCCCCACCCGGAAATCACGTGGGCCCCACCAGGAAATCACGTGGGCCCCACCCGGAAAACACGTGGGCCACATCCGGAAATCACGTGGGCCCCACCCGGAAATCACGTGGGCCCCACCCGGAAATCACGTGGGCCCCACCCGGAAATCACGTGGGCCCCACGGGGAAATCACGTGGGCCCCACGGGGAAATCACGTGGGCCCCACCTGGAAATCACGTGGACCCCACCCGGAAATCACGTGGGCCCCATGGGGAAATCACGTGGGCCCCACGGGGAAATCACGTGGGCCCCACGGGGAAATCACGTGGGCCCCACCCGGAAATCACGTGGGCCCCACCCGGAAATCACGTGGGCCCCACCCGGAAATCACGTGGGCCCCACCCGGAAATCACGTGGGCCCCACGGGGAAATCACGTGGGCCCCACGGGGAAATCACGTGGGCCCCACCCGGAATTCACGTGGGCCCCACCCGGAAATCACGTGGGCCCCACCCGGAAATCACGTGGGCCCCACCCGGAAATCACGTGGGCCCCACCCGGAAATCACGTGGGCCCCTCGGGGAAATCACGTGGGCCCCACCCGGAAATCACGTGGGCCCCACCCGGAAATCACGTGGGCCCCACCCGGAAATCACGTGGGCCCCACCCGGAAATCACGTGGGCCCCACCCGGAAATCACGTGGGCCCCACCCGGAAATCACGTGGGCCCCACCGGGAAATCACGTGGGCCCCACCCGGAAATCACGTGGACCCCACCCGGAAATCACGTGGGCCACAGCCGGAAATCACGTGGGCCCCAACCGGAAATCACGTGGGCCCCACCCGGAAATCACGTGGGCCCCACCCGGAAATCACGTGGGCCCCACCCGGAAATCACGTGGGCCCCACGGGGAAATCACGTGGGCCTCACGGGGAAATCACGTGGGCCCCACCCGGAAATCACGTGGGCCCCACGGGGAAATCACGTGGGCCCCACCCGGAAATCACGTGGGCCCCACCCGGAAATCACGTGGGCCCCACCCGGAAATCACGTGGGCCCCACTCGGAAATCACGTGGGCCCCACCCGGAAATCACGTGGGCCCCACCCGGAAATCACGTGGGCCCCACCGGGAAATCACGTGGGCCCCACCCGGAAATCACGTGGACCCCACCCGGAAATCACGTGGGCCCCACCCGGAAATCACGTGGGCCCCACCCGGAAATCACGTGGGCCCCACCCGGAAATCACGTGGGCCCCACCCGGAAATCACGTGGGCCCCACCCGGAAATCACGTGGGCCCCACCCGGAAATCACGAGGGCCCCACCCGGAAATCACGTGGGCCCCACCGGGAAATCACGTGGGCCACACCTGGAAATCACGTGGACCCCACCCGGAAATCACGTGGGCCCCACCCGGAAATCACGTGGGCCCCACCCGGAAATCACGTGGGCCCCACCCGGAAATCACGTGGGCCCCACGGGGAAATCACGTGGGCCCCACCCGGAAATCACGTGGGCCCCACCCGGAAATCACGTGGGCCCCACCCAGAAATCACGTGGGCCCCACCCGGAAATCACGTGGGCCACACCCGGAAATCACGTGGGGCCCACCCGGAAATCACGTGGGCCCCACGGGGAAATCACGTGGGCCCCACCCGGAAATCACGTGGGCCCCACCCGGAAATCACGTGGGCCCCACCCGGTAATCACGTGGGGCCCACCCGGAAATCACGTGGGCCCCACGGGGAAATCACGTGGGCCCCACCCGGAAATCACGTGGGCCCCACCCGGAAATCACGTGGGCCCCACGGGGAAATCACGTGGGCCCAACGGGGAAATCACGTGGGCCCCACGGGGAAATCACGTGGGCCCCACCCTGAAATCACGTGGGCCCCACCCGGAAATCACGTGGGCCCCACGGGGAAATCACGTGGGCCCCACGGGGAAATCACGTGGGCCCCACCCGGAAATCACGTGGGCCCCACCCGGAAATCACGTGGGCCCCACGGGGAAATCACGTGGGCCCCACGGGGAAATCACGTGGTCCCCACCCGGAAATCACGTGGGCCCCAGCCGGAAATCACGTGGGCCCCACGAGGAAATCACGTGGGCCCCACCCGGAAATCACGTGGGCCCCACCCGGAAATCACGTGGGCCCCACCCGGAAATCACGTGGGCCCCACCCGGAAATCACGTGGGCCCCACCCGGAAATCACGTGGGCCCACCCGGAAATCACGTGGGCCCCACCCGGAAATCACGTGGGCCCCACCCGGAAATCACGTGGGCCCCACACGGAAATCACGTGGGGCCCACCCGGAAATCACGTGGGCCCCACGGGGAAATCACGTGGGCCCCACCCGGAAATCACGTGGGCCCCACCCGGAAATCACGTGGGCCCCACCCGGAAATCACGTGGGCCCCACCCGGAAATCACGTGGGCCCCACGGGGAAATCACGTGGGCCCCACGGGGAAATCACGTGGGCCCCACGCGGAAATCACGTGGGCCCCACCCGGAAATCACGTGGGCCCCACCCGGAAATCACGTGGGCCCCACCCGGAAATCACGTGGGCCCCACCCGGAAATCACGTGGGCCCCACCCGGAAATCACGTGGGCCCCACCCGGAAATCACGTGGGCCCCAGCCGGAAATCACGTGGGCCCCACGGGGAAATCACGTGGGCCCCACGGGGAAATCACGTGGGCCCCACGGGGAAATCACGTGGGCCCCACCCGGAAATCACGTGGGCCCCACCTGGAAATCACGTGGGCCCCACGGGGAAATCACGTGGGCCCCACCCGGAAATCACGTGGGCCCCACCCGGAAATCACGTGGGGCCCACCCGGAAATCACGTGGGCCCCACCCGGAAATCACGTGGGCCCCACCCGGAAATCACGTGGGCCCCACCCGGAAATCACGTGGGCCCCACCCGGAAATCACGTGGGGCCCACCCGGAAATCACGTGGGCCCCACCCGGAAATCACGTGGGCCCCACCCGGAAATCACGTGGGCCCCACCCGGAAATCACGTGGGCCCCACCCGGAAATCACGTGGGCCCCACCCGGAAATCACGTGGGCCCCACCCGGAAATCACGTGGGCCCCACCCGGAAATCACGTGGGCCCCACCCGGAAATCACGTGGGCCCCACCCGGAAATCACGTGGGCCCCACCCGGAAATCACGTGGGCCCCACCCGGAAATCACGTGGGCCCCACACGGAAATCACGTGGGGCCCAACCGGAAATCACGTGGGCCCCACCCGGAAATCACGTGGGCCCCACCCGGAAATCACGTGGGCCCCACCCGGAAATCACGTGGGCCCCATGGGGAAATCACGTGGGCCCCACGGGGAAATCACGTGGGCCCCACCCGGAAATCACGTGGGGCCCACCCGGAAATCACGTGGGCCCCACGGGGAAATCACGTGGGCCCCACCCGGAAATCACGTGGGCCCCACACGGAAATCACGTGGGGCCCACCAGGAAATCACGTGGGCCCCACCCGGAAATCACGTGGGCCCCACCCGGAAATCACGTGGGCCCCACCGGGAAATCACGTGGGCCCCACCCGGAAATCACGTGGGCCCCACCCGGAAATCACGTGGGCCCCACGGGGAAATCACGTGGGCCCCACGGGGAAATCACGTGGGCCCCACCCGGAAATCACGTGGGCCCCACCCGGAAATCACGTGGGCCCCACCCGGAAATCACGTGGGCCCCACCCGGAAATCACGTGGGCCCCACGGGGAAATCACGTGGGCCCCACCCGGAAATCACGTGGGCCCCACGGGGAAATCACGTGGGCCCCACCCGGAAATCACGTGGGCCCCACCCGGAAATCACGTGGGCCCCACCCGGAAATCACGTGGGCCCCACCCGGAAATCACGTGGGCCCCAGCCGGAAATCACGTGGGCCCCACCCGGAAATCACGTGGGCCCCACCCCGAAATCACGTGGGCCCCACCCGGAAATCACGTGGGCCCCACCCGGAAATCACGTGGGGCCCACCCGGAAATCACGTGGGCCCCACCCGGAAATCACGTGGGCCCCACCCGGAAATCACGTGGGCCCCACCCGGAAAACACGTGGGCCACATCCGGAAATCACGTGGGCCCCACCCGGAAATCACGTGGGCCCCACCCGGAAATCACGTGGGCCCCACCCGGAAATCACGTGGGCCCCACCCGGAAATCACGTGGGCCCCACGGGGAAATCACGTGGGCCCCACCTGGAAATCACGTGGACCCCACCCGGAAATCACGTGGGCCCCAGCCGGAAATCACGTGGGCCCCATGGGGAAATCACGTGGGCCCCACGGGGAAATCACGTGGGCCCCACCCGGAAATCACGTGGGCCCCACCCGGAAATCACGTGGGCCCCACCCGGAAATCACGTGGGCCCCACCCGGAAATCACGTGGGCCCCACCCGGAAATCACGTGGGCCCCACCCGGAAATCACGTGGGCCCCACCCGGAAATCACGTGGGCCCCTCGGGGAAATCACGTGGGCCCCACCCGGAAATCACGTGGGCCCCACCCGGAAATCACGTGGGCCCCACCCGGAAATCACGTGGGCCCCACCCGGAAATCACGTGGGCCCCACCCGGAAATCACGTGGGCCCCACCCGGAAATCACGTGGGCCCCACCCGGAAATCACGTGGGCCCCTCGGGGAAATCACGTGGGCCCCACCCGGAAATCACGTGGGCCCCACCCGGAAATCACGTGGGCCCCACCCGGAAATCACGTGGGCCCCACCCGGAAATCACGTGGGCCCCACCCGGAAATCACGTGGGCCCCACGGGGAAATCACGTGGGCCTCACGGGGAAATCACGTGGGCCCCACCCGGAAATCACGTGGGCCCCACGGGGAAATCACGTGGGCCCCACCCGGAAATCACGTGGGCCCCACCCGGAAATCACGTGGGCCCCACGGGGAAATCACGTGGGCCCCACGGGGAAATCACGTGGGCCCCACCTGGAAATCACGTGGACCCCACCCGGAAATCACGTGGGCCCCATGGGGAAATCACGTGGGCCCCACGGGGAAATCACGTGGGCCCCACGGGGAAATCACGTGGGCCCCACCCGGAAATCACGTGGGCCCCACCCGGAAATCACGTGGGCCCCACCCGGAAATCACGTGGGCCCCACCCGGAAATCACGTGGGCCCCACGGGGAAATCACGTGGGCCCCACGGGGAAATCACGTGGGCCCCACCCGGAATTCACGTGGGCCCCACCCGGAAATCACGTGGGCCCCACCCGGAAATCACGTGGGCCCCACCCGGAAATCACGTGGGCCCCACCCGGAAATCACGTGGGCCCCTCGGGGAAATCACGTGGGCCCCACCCGGAAATCACGTGGGCCCCACCCGGAAATCACGTGGGCCCCACCCGGAAATCACGTGGGCCCCACCCGGAAATCACGTGGGCCCCACCCGGAAATCACGTGGGCCCCACCCGGAAATCACGTGGGCCCCACGGGGAAATCACGTGGGCCCCACCCGGAAATCACGTGGACCCCACCCGGAAATCACGTGGGCCACAGCCGGAAATCACGTGGGCCCCAACCGGAAATCACGTGGGCCCCACCCGGAAATCACGTGGGCCCCACCCGGAAATCACGTGGGCCCCACCCGGAAATCACGTGGGCCCCACGGGGAAATCACGTGGGCCTCACGGGGAAATCACGTGGGCCCCACCCGGAAATCACGTGGGCCCCACGGGGAAATCACGTGGGCCCCACCCGGAAATCACGTGGGCCCCACCCGGAAATCACGTGGGCCCCACCCGGAAATCACGTGGGCCCCACTCGGAAATCACGTGGGCCCCACCCGGAAATCACGTGGGCCCCACCCGGAAATCACGTGGGCCCCACCGGGAAATCACGTGGGCCCCACCCGGAAATCACGTGGACCCCACCCGGAAATCACGTGGGCCCCACCCGGAAATCACGTGGGCCCCACCCGGAAATCACGTGGGCCCCACCCGGAAATCACGTGGGCCCCACCCGGAAATCACGTGGGCCCCACCCGGAAATCACGTGGGCCCCACCCGGAAATCACGAGGGCCCCACCCGGAAATCACGTGGGCCCCACCGGGAAATCACGTGGGCCACACCTGGAAATCACGTGGACCCCACCCGGAAATCACGTGGGCCCCACCCGGAAATCACGTGGGCCCCACCCGGAAATCACGTGGGCCCCACCCGGAAATCACGTGGGCCCCACGGGGAAATCACGTGGGCCCCACCCGGAAATCACGTGGGCCCCACCCGGAAATCACGTGGGCCCCACCCGGAAATCACGTGGGCCCCACCCGGAAATCACGTGGGCCACACCCGGAAATCACGTGGGGCCCACCCGGAAATCACGTGGGCCCCACGGGGAAATCACGTGGGCCCCACCCGGAAATCACGTGGGCCCCACCCGGAAATCACGTGGGCCCCACCCGGTAATCACGTGGGGCCCACCCGGAAATCACGTGGGCCCCACGGGGAAATCACGTGGGCCCCACCCGGAAATCACGTGGGCCCCACCCGGAAATCACGTGGGCCCCACGGGGAAATCACGTGGGCCCAACGGGGAAATCACGTGGGCCCCACGGGGAAATCACGTGGGCCCCACCCTGAAATCACGTGGGCCCCACCCGGAAATCACGTGGGCCCCACGGGGAAATCACGTGGGCCCCACGGGGAAATCACGTGGGCCCCACCCGGAAATCACGTGGGCCCCACCCGGAAATCACGTGGGCCCCACGGGGAAATCACGTGGGCCCCACGGGGAAATCACGTGGTCCCCACCCGGAAATCACGTGGGCCCCAGCCGGAAATCACGTGGGCCCCACGAGGAAATCACGTGGGCCCCACCCGGAAATCACGTGGGCCCCACCCGGAAATCACGTGGGCCCCACCCGGAAATCACGTGGGCCCCACCCGGAAATCACGTGGGCCCCACCCGGAAATCACGTGGGCCCACCCGGAAATCACGTGGGCCCCACCCGGAAATCACGTGGGCCCCACCCGGAAATCACGTGGGCCCCACACGGAAATCACGTGGGGCCCACCCGGAAATCACGTGGGCCCCACGGGGAAATCACGTGGGCCCCACCCGGAAATCACGTGGGCCCCACCCGGAAATCACGTGGGCCCCACCCGGAAATCACGTGGGCCCCACCCGGAAATCACGTGGGCCCCACGGGGAAATCACGTGGGCCCCACGGGGAAATCACGTGGGCCCCACGCGGAAATCACGTGGGCCCCACCCGGAAATCACGTGGGCCCCACCCGGAAATCACGTGGGCCCCACCCGGAAATCACGTGGGCCCCACCCGGAAATCACGTGGGCCCCACCCGGAAATCACGTGGGCCCCACCCGGAAATCACGTGGGCCCCAGCCGGAAATCACGTGGGCCCCACGGGGAAATCACGTGGGCCCCACGGGGAAATCACGTGGGCCCCACGGGGAAATCACGTGGGCCCCACCCGGAAATCACGTGGGCCCCACCCGGAAATCACGTGGGCCCCACGGGGAAATCACGTGGGCCCCACCCGGAAATCACGTGGGCCCCACCCGGAAATCACGTGGGGCCCACCCGGAAATCACGTGGGCCCCACCCGGAAATCACGTGGGCCCCACCCGGAAATCACGTGGGCCCCACCCGGAAATCACGTGGGGCCCACCCGGAAATCACGTGGGCCCCACCCGGAAATCACGTGGGCCCCACCCGGAAATCACGTGGGCCCCACCCGGAAATCACGTGGGCCCCACCCGGAAATCACGTGGGCCCCACCCGGAAATCACGTGGGCCCCACCCGGAAATCACGTGGGCCCCACCCGGAAATCACGTGGGCCCCACCCGGAAATCACGTGGGCCCCACCCGGAAATCACGTGGGCCCCACCCGGAAATCACGTGGGCCCCACCCGGAAATCACGTGGGCCCCACACGGAAATCACGTGGGGCCCAACCGGAAATCACGTGGGCCCCACCCGGAAATCACGTGGGCCCCACCCGGAAATCACGTGGGCCCCACCCGGAAATCACGTGGGCCCCATGGGGAAATCACGTGGGCCCCACGGGGAAATCACGTGGGCCCCACCCGGAAATCACGTGGGGCCCACCCGGAAATCACGTGGGCCCCACGGGGAAATCACGTGGGCCCCACCCGGAAATCACGTGGGCCCCACACGGAAATCACGTGGGGCCCACCAGGAAATCACGTGGGCCCCACCCGGAAATCACGTGGGCCCCACCCGGAAATCACGTGGGCCCCACCGGGAAATCACGTGGGCCCCACCCGGAAATCACGTGGGCCCCACCCGGAAATCACGTGGGCCCCACGGGGAAATCACGTGGGCCCCACGGGGAAATCACGTGGGCCCCACCCGGAAATCACGTGGGCCCCACCCGGAAATCACGTGGGCCCCACCCGGAAATCACGTGGGCCCCACCCGGAAATCACGTGGGCCCCACGGGGAAATCACGTGGGCCCCACCCGGAAATCACGTGGGCCCCACGGGGAAATCACGTGGGCCCCACCCGGAAATCACGTGGGCCCCACCCGGAAATCACGTGGGCCCCACCCGGAAATCACGTGGGCCCCACCCGGAAATCACGTGGGCCCCAGCCGGAAATCACGTGGGCCCCACCCGGAAATCACGTGGGCCCCACCCCGAAATCACGTGGGCCCCACCCGGAAATCACGTGGGCCCCACCCGGAAATCACGTGGGGCCCACCCGGAAATCACGTGGGCCCCACCCGGAAATCACGTGGGCCCCACCCGGAAATCACGTGGGCCCCACCCGGAAAACACGTGGGCCACATCCGGAAATCACGTGGGCCCCACCCGGAAATCACGTGGGCCCCACCCGGAAATCACGTGGGCCCCACCCGGAAATCACGTGGGCCCCACCCGGAAATCACGTGGGCCCCACGGGGAAATCACGTGGGCCCCACCTGGAAATCACGTGGACCCCACCCGGAAATCACGTGGGCCCCAGCCGGAAATCACGTGGGCCCCATGGGGAAATCACGTGGGCCCCACGGGGAAATCACGTGGGCCCCACCCGGAAATCACGTGGGCCCCACCCGGAAATCACGTGGGCCCCACCCGGAAATCACGTGGGCCCCACCCGGAAATCACGTGGGCCCCACCCGGAAATCACGTGGGCCCCACCCGGAAATCACGTGGGCCCCACCCGGAAATCACGTGGGCCCCTCGGGGAAATCACGTGGGCCCCACCCGGAAATCACGTGGGCCCCACCCGGAAATCACGTGGGCCCCACCCGGAAATCACGTGGGCCCCACCCGGAAATCACGTGGGCCCCACCCGGAAATCACGTGGGCCCCACCCGGAAATCACGTGGGCCCCACCCGGAAATCACGTGGGCCCCTCGGGGAAATCACGTGGGCCCCACCCGGAAATCACGTGGGCCCCACCCGGAAATCACGTGGGCCCCACCCGGAAATCACGTGGGCCCCACCCGGAAATCACGTGGGCCCCACCCGGAAATCACGTGGGCCCCACGGGGAAATCACGTGGGCCTCACGGGGAAATCACGTGGGCCCCACCCGGAAATCACGTGGGCCCCACGGGGAAATCACGTGGGCCCCACCCGGAAATCACGTGGGCCCCACCCGGAAATCACGTGGGCCCCACCCGGAAATCACGTGGGCCCCACCCGGAAATCACGTGGGCCCCACCCGGAAATCACGTGGGCCCCACCCGGAAATCACGTGGGCCCCACCCGGAAATCACGTGGGCCCCACCGGGAAATCACGTGGGCCCCACGGGGAAATCACGTGGGCCCCACCCGGAAATCACGTGGGCCCCACCCGGAAATCACGTGGGCCCCACCTGGAAATCACGTGGGCCCCACCCGGAAATCACGTGGGCCCCACCCGGAAATCACGTGGGGCCAACCCGGAAATCACGTGGGCCCCACCCGGAAATCACGTGGGCCCCACCCGGAAATCACGTGGGCCCCACCCGGAAATCACGTGGGCCCCACCCGGAAATCACGTGGGCCCCACGGGGAAATCACGTTGGCCCCACGGGGAAATCACGTGGGCCCCACCCGGAAATCACGTGGGCCCCACCCGGAAATCACGTGGGCCCCACCCGGAAATCACGTGGGCCCCACGGGGAAATCACGTGGGCCCCACCCGGAAATCACGTGGGCCCCACCCGGAAATCACGTGGGCCCCACCCGGAAATCACGTGGGCCCCACCCGGAAATCACGTGGGCCCCACCCGGAAATCACGTGGGCCCCACGGGGAAATCACGTGGGCCCCACCCGGAAATCACGTGGGCCCCACCCGGAAATCACGTGGGCCCCACCCGGAAATCACGTGGGCCCCACCCGGAAATCACGTGGGCCCCACCCGGAAATCACGTGGGCCCCACGGGGAAATCTCGTGGGCCCCACGGGGAAATCACGTGGGCCCCACCCGGAAATCACGTGGGCCCCACCCGGAAATCACGTGGGCCCCACCCGGAAATCACGTGGGCCCCACCCGGAAATCACGTGGGCCCCACCCGGAAATCACGTGGGCCCCACCCGGAAATCACGTGGGCCCCACCCGGAAATCACGTGGGCCCCACCCGGAAATCACGTGGAACCCACCCGGAAATCACGTGGGCCCCACCCGGAAATCACGTGGGCCCCACCCGGAAATCACGTGGGCCCCACCCGGAAATCACGTGGGCCCCACGGGGAAATCACGTGGGCCCCACCCGGAAATCACGTGGGCCCCACCCGGAAATCACGTGGGCCCCACCCGGAAATCACGTGGGCCCCACCCGGAAATCACGTGGGCCACACCCGGAAATCACGTGGGGCCCACCCGGAAATCACGTGGGCCCCACGGGGAAATCACGTGGGCCCCACCCGGAAATCTCGTGGGCCCCACCCGGAAATCACGTGGGCCCCACCCGGAAAACACGTGGGCCCCACGGGGAAATCATGTGGGCCCCACCCGGAAATCACGTGGGCCCCACCCGGAAATCACGTGGGCCCCACCCGGAAATCACGTGGGCCCCACCCGGAAATCACGTGGGCCCCACCCGGAAATCACGTGGGCCCCACCCGGAAATCACGTGGGCCCCACCCGGTAATCACGTGGGGCCCACCCGGAAATCACGTGGGCCCCACGGGGAAATCACGTGGGCCCCACCCGGAAATCACGTGGGCCCCAGGGGGAAATCACGTGGGCCCAACGGGGAAATCACGTGGGCCCCACGGGGAAATCACGTGGGCCCCACCCTGAAATCACGTGGGCCCCACCCGGAAATCACGTGGGCCCCACGGGGAAATCACGTGGGCCCCACGGGGAAATCACGTGGGCCCCACCCGGAAATCACGTGGGCCCCACCCGGAAATCACGTGGGCCCCACGGGGAAATTACGTGGGCCCCACGGGGAAATCACGTGGTCCCCACCCGGAAATCACGTGGGCCCCAGCCGGAAATCACGTGGGCCCCACGGGGAAATCACGTGGGCCCCACCCGGAAATCACGTGGGCCCCACCCGGAAATCACGTGGGCCCCACCCGGAAATCACGTGGGCCCCACCCGGAAATCACGTGGGCCCCACCCGGAAATCACGTGGGCCCCAGCCGGAAATCACGTGGGCCCCACCCGGAAATCACGTGGGCCCCACCCGGAAATCACGTGGGCCCCACACGGAAATCACGTGGGGCCCACCCGGAAATCACGTGGGCCCCACCCGGAAATCACGTGGGCCCCACCCGGAAATCACGTGGGCCCCACCCGGAAATCACGTGGGCCCCACCCGGAAATCACGTGGGCCCCACGGGGAAATCACGTGGGCCCCACGGGGAAATCACGTGGGCCCCACGCGGAAATCACGTGGGCCCCACCCGGAAATCACGTGGGCCCCACCCGGAAATCACGTGGGCCCCACCCGGAAATCACGTGGGCCCCACCCGGAAATCACGTGGGCCCCACCCGGAAATCACGTGGGGCCAACCCGGAAATCACGTTGGCCCCACCCGGAAATCACGTGGGCCCCACCCGTAAATCACGTGGGCCCCACCCGGAAATCACGTGGGCCCCACCCGGAAATCACGTTGGCCCCACGGGGAAATCACGTTGGCCCCACGGGGAAATCACGTGGGCCCCACCCGGAAATCACGTGGGCCCCACCCGGAAATCACGTGGGCCCCACCCGGAAATCACGTGGGCCCCACGGGGAAATCACGTGGGCCCCACCCGGAAATCACGTGGGCCCCACCCGGAAATCACGTGGGCCCCACCCGGAAATCACGTGGGCCCCACCCGGAAATCACGTGGGCCCCACCCGGAAATCACGTGGGCCCCACGGGGAAATCACGTGGGCCCCACCCGGAAATCACGTGGGCCCCACCCGGAAATCACGTGGGCCCCACCCGGAAATCACGTGGGCCCCAACCGGAAATCACGTGGGCCCCACCCGGAAATCACGTGGGCCCCACCCGGAAATCACGTGGGCCCCACCCGGAAATCACGTGGGCCCCACGGGGAAATCACGTGGGCCTCACGGGGAAATCACGTGGGCCCCACCCGGAAATCACGTGGGCCCCACGGGGAAATCACGTGGGCCCCACCCGGAAATCACGTGGGCCCCACCCGGAAATCACGTGGGCCCCACCCGGAAATCACGTGGGCCCCACCCGGAAATCACGTGGGCCCCACCCGGAAATCACGTGGGCCCCACCCGGAAATCACGTGGGCCCCACCCGGAAATCACGTGGGCCCCACCCGGAAATCACGTGGGCCCCACCGGGAAATCACGTGGGCCCCACGGGGAAATCACGTGGGCCCCACCCGGAAATCACGTGGGCCCCACCCGGAAATCACGTGGGCCCCACCCGGAAATCACGTGGGCCCCACCCGGAAATCACGTGGGCCCCACGGGGAAATCACGTGGGGCCAACCCGGAAATCACGTGGGCCCCACCCGGAAATCACATGGGCCCCACCCGGAAATCACGTGGGCCCCACCCGGAAATCACGTGGGCCCCACCCGGAAATCACGTGGGCCCCACGGGGAAATCACGTTGGCCCCACGGGGAAATCACGTGGGCCCCACCCGGAAATCACGTGGGCCCCACCCGGAAATCACGTGGGCCCCACCCGGAAATCACGTGGGCCCCACGGGGAAATCACGTGGGCCCCACCCGGAAATCACGTGGGCCCCACCCGGAAATCACGTGGGCCCCACCCGGAAATCACGTGGGCCCCACCCGGAAATCACGTGGGCCCCACCCGGAAATCACGTGGGCCCCACCCGGAAATCACGTGGGCCCCACCCGGAAATCACGTGGGCCCCACCCGGAAATCACGTGGGCCCCACCCGGAAATCTCGTGGGCCCCACGGGGAAATCACGTGGGCCCCACGGGGAAATCACGTGGGCCCCACCCGGAAATCACGTGGGCCCCACCCGGAAATCACGTGGGCCCCACCCGGAAATCACGTGGGCCCCACCCGGAAATCACGTGGGCCCCACCCGAAAATCACGTGGGCCCCACCCGGAAATCACGTGGGCCCCACCCGGAAATCACGTGGGCCCCACCCGGAAATCACGTGGAACCCACCCGGAAATCACGTGGGCCCCACCCGGAAATCACGTGGGCCCCACCCGGAAATCACGTGGGCCCCACCCGGAAATCACGTGGGCCCCACCCGGAAATCACGTGGGCCCCACCCGGAAATCACGTGGGCCACACCCGGAAATCACGTGGGGCCCACCCGGAAATCACGTGGGCCCCACGGGGAAATCACGTGGGCCCCACCCGGAAATCACGTGGGCCCCACCCGGAAATCACGTGGGCCCCACCCGGAAATCACGTGGGCCCCACCCGGAAAACACGTGGGCCCCACGGGGAAATCATGTGGGCCCCACCCGGAAATCACGTGGGCCCCACCCGGAAATCACGTGGGCCCCACCCGGAAATCACGTGGGCCCCACCCGGAAATCACGTGGGCCCCACCCGGAAATCACGTGGGCCCCACCCGGAAATCACGTGGGCCCCACCCGGTAATCACGTGGGGCCCACCCGGAAATCACGTGGGCCCCACGGGGAAATCACGTGGGCCCCACCCGGAAATCACGTGGGCCCCAGGGGGAAATCACGTGGGCCCAACGGGGAAATCACGTGGGCCCCACGGGGAAATCACGTGGGCCCCACCCTGAAATCACGTGAGCCCCACCCGGAAATCACGTGGGCCCCACGGGGAAATCACGTGGGCCCCACCGGGAAATCACGTGGGCCCCACCCGGAAATCACGTGGGCCCCACCCGGAAATCACGTGGGCCCCACGGGGAAATTACGTGGGCCCCACGGGGAAATCACGTGGTCCCCACCCGGAAATCACGTGGGCCCCAGCCGGAAATCACGTGGGCCCCACGGGGAAATCACGTGGGCCCCACCCGGAAATCACGTGGGCCCCACCCGGAAATCACGTGGGCCCCACCCGGAAATCACGTGGGCCCCACCCGGAAATCACGTGGGCCCCACCCGGAAATCACGTGGGGCCCACCCGGAAATCACGTGGGCCCCACCCGGAAATCACGTGGGCCCCACCCGGAAATCACGTGGGCCCCACACGGAAATCACGTGGGGCCCACCCGGAAATCACGTGGGCCCCACCCGGAAATCACGTGGGCCCCACCCGGAAATCACGTGGGCCCCACCCGGAAATCACGTGGGCCCCACCCGGAAATCACGTGGGCCCCACGGGGAAATCACGTGGGCCCCACGGGGAAATCACGTGGGCCCCACGCGGAAATCACGTGGGCCCCACCCGGAAATCACGTGGGCCCCACCCGGAAATCACGTGGGCCCCACCCGGAAATCACGTGGGCCCCACCCGGAAATCACGTGGGCCCCACCCGGAAATCACGTGGGGCCAACCCGGAAATCACGTGGGCCCCACCCGGAAATCACGTGGGCCCCACCCGGAAATCACGTGGGCCCCACCCGGAAATCACGTGGGCCCCACCCGGAAATCACGTGGGCCCCACCCGGAAATCACGTGGGCCCCACGGGGAAATCACGTGGGCCCCACGGGGAAATCACGTGGGCCCCACCCGGAAATCACGTGGGCCCCACCCGGAAATCACGTGGGCCCCACCCGGAAATCACGTGGGCCCCACCCGGAAATCACGTGGGCCCCACCCGGAAATCACGTGGGCCCCACACGGAAATCACGTGGGGCCCACCCGGAAATCACGTGGGCCCCACCCGGAAATCACGTGGGCCCCACCCGGAAATCACGTGGGCCCCACCCGGAAATCACGTGGGCCCCACCCGGAAATCACGTGGGCCCCACGGGGAAATCACGTGGGCCCCACGGGGAAATCACGTGGGCCCCACGCGGAAATCACGTGGGCCCCACCCGGAAATCACGTGGGCCCCACCCGGAAATCACGTGGGCCCCACCCGGAAATCACGTGGGCCCCACCCGGAAATCACGTGGGCCCCACCCGGAAATCACGTGGGGCCAACCCGGAAATCACGTGGGCCCCACCCGGAAATCACGTGGGCCCCACCCGTAAATCACGTGGGCCCCACCCGGAAATCACGTGGGCCCCACCCGGAAATCACGTGGGCCCCACGGGGAAATCACGTTGGCCCCACGGGGAAATCACGTGGGCCCCACCCGGAAATCACGTGGGCCCCACCCGGAAATCACGTGGGCCCCACCCGGAAATCACGTGGGCCCCACGGGGAAATCACGTGGGCCCCACCCGGAAATCACGTGGGCCCCACCCGGAAATCACGTGGGCCCCACCCGGAAATCACGTGGGCCCCACCCGGAAATCACGTGGGCCCCACCCGGAAATCACGTGGGCCCCACGGGGAAATCACGTGGGCCCCACCCGGAAATCACGTGGGCCCCACCCGGAAATCACGTGGGCCCCACCCGGAAATCACGTGGGCCCCAACCGGAAATCACGTGGGCCCCACCCGGAAATCACGTGGGCCCCACCCGGAAATCACGTGGGCCCCACCCGGAAATCACGTGGGCCCCACGGGGAAATCACGTGGGCCTCACGGGGAAATCACGTGGGCCCCACCCGGAAATCACGTGGGCCCCACGGGGAAATCACGTGGGCCCCACCCGGAAATCACGTGGGCCCCACCCGGAAATCACGTGGGCCCCACCCGGAAATCACGTGGGCCCCACCCGGAAATCACGTGGGCCCCACCCGGAAATCACGTGGGCCCCACCCGGAAATCACGTGGGCCCCACCCGGAAATCACGTGGGCCCCACCCGGAAATCACGTGGGCCCCACCGGGAAATCACGTGGGCCCCACGGGGAAATCACGTGGGCCCCACCCGGAAATCACGTGGGCCCCACCCGGAAATCACGTGGGCCCCACCCGGAAATCACGTGGGCCCCACCCGGAAATCACGTGGGCCCCACGGGGAAATCACGTGGGGCCAACCCGGAAATCACGTGGGCCCCACCCGGAAATCACATGGGCCCCACCCGGAAATCACGTGGGCCCCACCCGGAAATCACGTGGGCCCCACCCGGAAATCACGTGGGCCCCACGGGGAAATCACGTTGGCCCCACGGGGAAATCACGTGGGCCCCACCCGGAAATCACGTGGGCCCCACCCGGAAATCACGTGGGCCCCACCCGGAAATCACGTGGGCCCCACGGGGAAATCACGTGGGCCCCACCCGGAAATCACGTGGGCCCCACCCGGAAATCACGTGGGCCCCACCCGGAAATCACGTGGGCCCCACCCGGAAATCACGTGGGCCCCACCCGGAAATCACGTGGGCCCCACCCGGAAATCACGTGGGCCCCACCCGGAAATCACGTGGGCCCCACCCGGAAATCACGTGGGCCCCACCCGGAAATCTCGTGGGCCCCACGGGGAAATCACGTGGGCCCCACGGGGAAATCACGTGGGCCCCACCCGGAAATCACGTGGGCCCCACCCGGAAATCACGTGGGCCCCACCCGGAAATCACGTGGGCCCCACCCGGAAATCACGTGGGCCCCACCCGAAAATCACGTGGGCCCCACCCGGAAATCACGTGGGCCCCACCCGGAAATCACGTGGGCCCCACCCGGAAATCACGTGGAACCCACCCGGAAATCACGTGGGCCCCACCCGGAAATCACGTGGGCCCCACCCGGAAATCACGTGGGCCCCACCCGGAAATCACGTGGGCCCCACCCGGAAATCACGTGGGCCCCACCCGGAAATCACGTGGGCCCCACCCGGAAATCACGTGGGCCACACCCGGAAATCACGTGGGGCCCACCCGGAAATCACGTGGGCCCCACGGGGAAATCACGTGGGCCCCACCCGGAAATCACGTGGGCCCCACCCGGAAATCACGTGGGCCCCACCCGGAAATCACGTGGGCCCCACCCGAAAAACACGTGGGCCCCACGGGGAAATCATGTGGGCCCCACCCGGAAATCACGTGGGCCCCACCCGGAAATCACGTGGGCCCCACCCGGAAATCACGTGGGCCCCACCCGGAAATCACGTGGGCCCCACCCGGAAATCACGTGGGCCCCACCCGGAAATCACGTGGGCCCCACCCGGTAATCACGTGGGGCCCACCCGGAAATCACGTGGGCCCCACGGGGAAATCACGTGGGCCCCACCCGGAAATCACGTGGGCCCCAGGGGGAAATCACGTGGGCCCAACGGGGAAATCACGTGGGCCCCACGGGGAAATCACGTGGGCCCCACCCTGAAATCACGTGAGCCCCACCCGGAAATCACGTGGGCCCCACGGGGAAATCACGTGGGCCCCACGGGGAAATCACGTGGGCCCCACCCGGAAATCACGTGGGCCCCACCCGGAAATCACGTGGGCCCCACGGGGAAATCACGTGGGCCCCACGGGGAAATCACGTGGTCCCCACCCGGAAATCACGTGGGCCCCAGCCGGAAATCACGTGGGCCCCACGGGGAAATCACGTGGGCCCCACCCGGAAATCACGTGGGCCCCACCCGGAAATCACGTGGGCCCCACCCGGAAATCACGTGGGCCCCACCCGGAAATCACGTGGGCCCCACCCGGAAATCACGTGGGGCCCACCCGGAAATCACGTGGGCCCCACCCGGAAATCACGTGGGCCCCACCCGGAAATCACGTGGGCCCCACACGGAAATCACGTGGGGCCCACCCGGAAATCACGTGGGCCCCACCCGGAAATCACGTGGGCCCCACCCGGAAATCACGTGGGCCCCACCCGGAAATCACGTGGGCCCCACCCGGAAATCACGTGGGCCCCACGGGGAAATCACGTGGGCCCCACGGGGAAATCACGTGGGCCCCACGCGGAAATCACGTGGGCCCCACCCGGAAATCACGTGGGCCCCACCCGGAAATCACGTGGGCCCCACCCGGAAATCACGTGGGCCCCACCCGGAAATCACGTGGGCCCCACCCGGAAATCACGTGGGGCCAACCCGGAAATCACGTGGGCCCCACCCGGAAATCACGTGGGCCCCACCCGGAAATCACGTGGGCCCCACCCGGAAATCACGTGGGCCCCACCCGGAAATCACGTGGGCCCCACCCGGAAATCACGTGGGCCCCACGGGGAAATCACGTGGGCCCCACGGGGAAATCACGTGGGCCCCACCCGGAAATCACGTGGGCCCCACCCGGAAATCACGTGGGCCCCACCCGGAAATCACGTGGGCCCCACCCGGAAATCACGTGGGCCCCACCCGGAAATCACGTGGGCCCCACCCGGAAATCACGTGGGCCCCACCCGGAAATCACGTGGGCCCCACCCGGAAATCACGTGGGCCCCACCCGGAAATCACGTGGGCCCCACGGGGAAATCACGTGGGCCCCACCCGGAAATCACGTGGGCCCCACCCGGAAATCACGTGGGCCCCACCCGGAAATCACGTGGGCCCCACCCGGAAATCACGTGGGCCCCACCCGGAAATCACGTGGGCCCCACGGGGAAATCACGTGGGCCCCACCCGGAAATCACGTGGGCCCCACCCGGAAATCACGTGGGCCCCACCCGGAAATCACGTGGGCCCCACCCGGAAATCACGTGGGCCCCACCCGGAAATCACGTGGGGCCCACCCGGAAATCACTTGGGCCCCACCCGGAAATCCCGTGGGACCCACCCGGAAATCACGTGGGCCCCACCCGGAAATCACGTGGGCCCCACCCGGAAATCACGTGGGCCCCACCCGGAAATCACGTGGGCCCCACCCGGAAATCACGTGGGCCCCACCCGGAAATCATGTGGGCCCCACCCGGAAATCACGTGGGCCCCACCCGGTAATCACGTGGGGCCCACCCGGAAATCACGTGGGCCCCACGGGGAAATCACGTGGGCCCCACCCGGAAATCACGTGGGCCCCACCCGGAAATTACGTGGGCCCCACGGGGAAATCACGTGGGCCCAACGGGGAAATCACGTGGGCCCCACGGGGAAATCACGTGGGCCCCACCCTGAAATCACGTGGGCCCCACCCGGAAATCACGTGGGCCCCACGGGGAAATCACGTGGGCCCCACGGGGAAATCACGTGGGCCCCACCCGGAAATCACGTGGGCCCCACGGGGAAATTACGTGGGCCCCACGGGGAAATCACGTGGGCCCCACCCGGAAATCACGTGGGCCCCACCCGGAAATCACGTGGGCCCCACCCGGAAATCACGTGGGCCCCACCCGGAAATCACGTGGGCCCCACCCGGAAATCACGTGGGCCCCACCCGGAAATCACGTGGGCCCCACCCGGAAATCACGTGGGCCCCACGGGGAAATCACGTGGGCCCCACCCGGAAATCACGTGGGCCCCACCCGGAAATCACGTGGGCCCCACCCGGAAATCACGTGGGCCCCACCCGGAAATCACGTGGGCCCCACGGGGAAATCACGTGGGCCCCACCCGGAAATCACGTGGACCCCACCCGGAAATCACGTGGGCCACAGCCGGAAATCACGTGGGCCCCAACCGGAAATCACGTGGGCCCCACCCGGAAATCACGTGGGCCCCACCCGGAAATCACGTGGGCCCCACCCGGAAATCACGTGGGCCCCACGGGGAAATCACGTGGGCCTCACGGGGAAATCACGTGGGCCCCACCCGGAAATCACGTGGGCCCCACGGGGAAATCACGTGGGCCCCACCCGGAAATCACGTGGGCCCCACCCGGAAATCACGTGGGCCCCACCCGGAAATCACGTGGGCCCCACCCGGAAATCACGTGGGCCCCACCCGGAAATCACGTGGGCCCCACCCGGAAATCACGTGGGCCCCACCCGGAAATCACGTGGGCCCCACCCGGAAATCACGTGGGCCCCACCGGGAAATCACGTGGGCCCCACGGGGAAATCACGTGGGCCCCACCCGGAAATCACGTGGGCCCCACCCGGAAATCACGTGGGCCCCACCCGGAAATCACGTGGGCCCCACCCGGAAATCACGTGGGCCCCACCCGGAAATCACGTGGGGCCAACCCGGAAATCACGTGGGCCCCACCCGGAAATCACATGGGCCCCACCCGGAAATCACGTGGGCCCCACCCGGAAATCACGTGGGCCCCACCCGGAAATCACGTGGGCCCCACGGGGAAATCACGTTGGCCCCACGGGGAAATCACGTGGGCCCCACCCGGAAATCACGTGGGCCCCACCCGGAAATCACGTGGGCCCCACCCGGAAATCACGTGGGCCCCACGGGGAAATCACGTGGGCCCCACGGGGAAATCACGTGGGCCCCACCCGGAAATCACGTGGGCCCCACCCGGAAATCACGTGGGCCCCACCCGGAAATCACGTGGGCCCCACCCGGAAATCACGTTGGCCCCACGGGGAAATCACGTGGGCCCCACCCGGAAATCACGTGGGCCCCACCCGGAAATCACGTGGGCCCCACCCGGAAATCACGTGGGCCCCACCCGGAAATCACGTGGGCCCCACGGGGAAATCACGTGGGCCCCACGGGGAAATCACGTGGGCCCCACCCGGAAATCACGTGGGCCCCACCCGGAAATCACGTGGGCCCCACCCGGAAATCACGTGGGCCCCACCCGGAAATCACGTGGGCCCCACCCGGAAATCACGTGGGCCCCACCCGGAAATCACGTGGGCCCCACCCGGAAATCACGTGGGCCCCACCCGGAAATCACGTGGAACCCACCCGGAAATCACGTGGGCCCCACCCGGAAATCACGTGGGCCCCACCCGGAAATCACGTGGGCCCCACCCGGAAATCACGTGGGCCCCACCCGGAAATCACGTGGGCCCCACCCGGAAATCACGTGGGCCCCACCCGGAAATCACGTGGGCCCCACCCGGAAATCACGTGGGCCACACCCGGAAATCACGTGGGGCCCACCCGGAAATCACGTGGGCCCCACCCGGAAATCACGTGGGCCCCACCCGGAAATCACGTGGGCCCCACCCGGAAATCACGTGGGCCCCACCCGGAAAACACGTGGGCCCCACGGGGAAATCATGTGGGCCCCACCCGGAAATCACGTGGGCCCCACCCGGAAATCACGTGGGCCCCACCCGGAAATCACGTGGGCCCCACCCGGAAATCACGTGGGCCCCACCCGGAAATCACGTGGGCCCCACCCGGAAATCACGTGGGCCCCACCCGGAAATCACGTGGGCCCCACCCGGAAATCACGTGGGCCCCACGGGGAAATCACGTGGGCCCCACCCGGAAATCACGTGGGCCCCACCCGGAAATCACGTGGGCCCCACCCGGAAATCACGTGGGCCCCACCCGGAAATCACGTGGGCCCCACGGGGAAATCACGTGGGCCCCACGGGGAAATCACGTGGGCCCCACCCGGAAATCACGTGGGCCCCACCCGGAAATCACGTGGGCCCCACCCGGAAATCACGTGGGCCCCACCCGGAAATCACGTGGGCCCCACCCGGAAATCACGTGGGCCCCACCCGGAAATCACGTGGGCCCCACCCGGAAATCACGTGGAACCCACCCGGAAATCACGTGGGCCCCACCCGGAAATCACGTGGGCCCCAGCCGGAAATCACGTGGGCCCCACCCGGAAATCACGTGGGCCCCACGGGGAAATCACGTGGGCCCCACCCGGAAATCACGTGGGCCCCACCCGGAAATCACGTGGGCCCCACCCGGAAATCACGTGGGCCCCACCCGGAAATCACGTGGGCCACACCCGGAAATCACGTGGGGCCCACCCGGAAATCACGTGGGCCCCACGGGGAAATCACGTGGGCCCCACCCGGAAATCACGTGGGCCCCACCCGGAAATCACGTGGGCCCCACCCGGAAAACACGTGGGCCCCACGGGGAAATCATGTGGGCCCCACCCGGAAATCACGTGGGCCCCACCCGGAAATCACGTGGGCCCCACCCGGAAATCACGTGGGCCCCACCCGGAAATCACGTGGGCCCCACCCGGAAATCACGTGGGCCCCACCCGGAAATCACGTGGGCCCCACCCGGTAATCACGTGGGGCCCACCCGGAAATCACGTGGGCCCCACGGGGAAATCACGTGGGCCCCACCCGGAAATCACGTGGGCCCCAGGGGGAAATCACGTGGGCCCAACGGGGAAATCACGTGGGCCCCACGGGGAAATCACGTGGGCCCCACCCTGAAATCACGTGGGCCCCACCCGGAAATCACGTGGGCCCCACGGGGAAATCACGTGGGCCCCACGGGGAAATCACGTGGGCCCCACCCGGAAATCACGTGGGCCCCACCCGGAAATCACGTGGGCCCCACGGGGAAATTACGTGGGCCCCACGGGGAAATCACGTGGTCCCCACCCGGAAATCACGTGGGCCCCAGCCGGAAATCACGTGGGCCCCACGGGGAAATCACGTGGGCCCCACCCGGAAATCACGTGGGCCCCACCCGGAAATCACGTGGGCCCCACCCGGAAATCACGTGGGGCCCACCCGGAAATCACGTGGGCCCCACCCGGAAATCACGTGGGCCCCACCCGGAAATCACGTGGGCCCCACACGGAAATCACGTGGGGCCCACCCGGAAATCACGTGGGCCCCACCCGGAAATCACGTGGGCCCCACCCGGAAATCACGTGGGCCCCACCCGGAAATCACGTGGGCCCCACCCGGAAATCACGTGGGCCCCACCCGGAAATCACGTGGGCCCCACGGGGAAATCACGTGGGCCCCACGGGGAAATCACGTGGGCCCCACGCGGAAATCACGTGGGCCCCACCCGGAAATCACGTGGGCCCCACCCGGAAATCACGTGGGCCCCACCCGGAAATCACGTGGGCCCCACCCGGAAATCACGTGGGCCCCACGGGGAAATCACGTTGGCCCCACGGGGAAATCACGTGGGCCCCACCCGGAAATCACGTGGGCCCCACCCGGAAATCACGTGGGCCCCACCTGGAAATCACGTGGGCCCCACGGGGAAATCACGTGGGCCCCACCCGGAAATCACGTGGGCCCCACCCGGAAATCACGTGGGCCCCACCCGGAAATCACGTGGGCCCCACCCGGAAATCACGTGGGCCCCACCCGGAAATCACGTGGGCCCCACGGGGAAATCACGTGGGCCCCACCCGGAAATCACGTGGGCCCCACCCGGAAATCACGTGGGCCCCACCCGGAAATCACGTGGGCCCCAACCGGAAATCACGTGGGCCCCACCCGGAAATCACGTGGGCCCCACCCGGAAATCACGTGGGCCCCACCCGGAAATCACGTGGGCCCCACGGGGAAATCACGTGGGCCTCACGGGGAAATCACGTGGGCCCCACCCGGAAATCACGTGGGCCCCACGGGGAAATCACGTGGGCCCCACCCGGAAATCACGTGGGCCCCACCCGGAAATCACGTGGGCCCCACCCGGAAATCACGTGGGCCCCACCCGGAAATCACGTGGGCCCCACCCGGAAATCACGTGGGCCCCACCCGGAAATCACGTGGGCCCCACTCGGAAATCACGTGGGCCCCACCCGGAAATCACGTGGGCCCCACCGGGAAATCACGTGGGCCCCACGGGGAAATCACGTGGGCCCCACCCGGAAATCACGTGGGCCCCACCCGGAAATCACGTGGGCCCCACCCGGAAATCACGTGGGCCCCACCCGGAAATCACGTGGGCCCCACCCGGAAATCACGTGGGGCCAACCCGGAAATCACGTGGGCCCCACCCGGAAATCACATGGGCCCCACCCGGAAATCACGTGGGCCCCACCCGGAAATCACGTGGGCCCCACCCGGAAATCACGTGGGCCCCACGGGGAAATCACGTTGGCCCCACGGGGAAATCACGTGGGCCCCACCCGGAAATCACGTGGGCCCCACCCGGAAATCACGTGGGCCCCACCCGGAAATCACGTGGGCCCCACGGGGAAATCACGTGGGCCCCACCCGGAAATCACGTGGGCCCCACCCGGAAATCACGTGGGCCCCACCCGGAAATCACGTGGGCCCCACCCGGAAATCACGTGGGCCCCACCCGGAAATCACGTGGGCCCCACCCGGAAATCACGTGGGCCCCACCCGGAAATCACGTGGGCCCCACCCGGAAATCACGTGGAACCCACCCGGAAATCACGTGGGCCACACCCGGAAATCACGTGGGCCCCACCCGGAAATCACGTGGGCCCCACGGGGAAATCACGTGGGCCCCACCCGGAAATCACGTGGGCCCCACCCGGAAATCACGTGGGCCCCACCCGGAAAACACGTGGGCCCCACGGGGAAATCATGTGGGCCCCACCCGGAAATCACGTGGGCCCCACCCGGAAATCCCGTGGGCCCCACCCGGAAATCACGTGGGCCCCACCCGGAAATCACGTGGGCCCCACCCGGAAATCCCGTGGGCCCCACCCGGAAATCACGTGGGCCCCACCCGGAAATCACGTGGGCCCCACCCGGAAATCACGTGGGCCCCACCCGGAAATCACGTGGGCCCCACCCGGAAATCACGTGGGCCCCACCCGGAAATCACGTGGGGCCAACCCGGAAATCACGTGGGCCCCACCCGGAAATCACATGGGCCCCACCCGGAAATCACGTGGGCCCCACCCGGAAATCACGTGGGCCCCACCCGGAAATCACGTGGGCCCCACGGGGAAATCACGTTGGCCCCACGGGGAAATCACGTGGGCCCCACCCGGAAATCACGTGGGCCCCACCCGGAAATCACGTGGGCCCCACCCGGAAATCACGTGGGCCCCACGGGGAAATCACGTGGGCCCCACGGGGAAATCACGTGGGCCCCACCCGGAAATCACGTGGGCCCCACCCGGAAATCACGTGGGCCCCACCCGGAAATCACGTTGGCCCCACGGGGAAATCACGTGGGCCCCACCCGGAAATCACGTGGGCCCCACCCGGAAATCACGTGGGCCCCACCCGGAAATCACGTGGGCCCCACCCGGAAATCACGTGGGCCCCACGGGGAAATCACGTGGGCCCCACGGGGAAATCACGTGGGCCCCACCCGGAAATCACGTGGGCCCCACCCGGAAATCACGTGGGCCCCACCCGGAAATCACGTGGGCCCCACCCGGAAATCACGTGGGCCCCACCCGGAAATCACGTGGGCCCCACCCGGAAATCACGTGGGCCCCACCCGGAAATCACGTGGGCCCCACCCGGAAATCACGTGGGCCCCACCCGGAAATCACGTGGAACCCACCCGGAAATCACGTGGGCCCCACCCGGAAATCACGTGGGCCCCACCCGGAAATCACGTGGGCCCCACCCGGAAATCACGTGGGCCCCACCCGGAAATCACGTGGGCCCCACCCGGAAATCACGTGGGCCCCACCCGGAAATCACGTGGGCCCCACCCGGAAATCACGTGGGCCCCACCCGGAAATCACGTGGGCCACACCCGGAAATCACGTGGGGCCCACCCGGAAATCACGTGGGCCCCACCCGGAAATCACGTGGGCCCCACCCGGAAATCACGTGGGCCCCACCCGGAAATCACGTGGGCCCCACCCGGAAAACACGTGGGCCCCACCCGGAAATCACGTGGGCCCCACCCGGAAATCACGTGGGCCCCACCCGGAAATCACGTGGGCCCCACCCGGAAATCACGTGGGCCCCACCCGGAAATCACGTGGGCCCCACCCGGAAATCACGTGGGCCCCACCCGGAAATCACGTGGGCCACACCCGGAAATCACGTGGGGCCCACCCGGAAATCACGTGGGCCCCACCCGGAAATCACGTGGGCCCCACCCGGAAATCACGTGGGCCCCACCCGGAAATCACGTGGGCCCCACCCGGAAAACACGTGGGCCCCACGGGGAAATCATGTGGGCCCCACCCGGAAATCACGTGGGCCCCACCCGGAAATCACGTGGGCCCCACCCGGAAATCACGTGGGCCCCACCCGGAAATCACGTGGGCCCCACCCGGAAATCACGTGGGCCCCACCCGGAAATCACGTGGGCCCCACCCGGAAATCACGTGGGCCCCACCCGGAAATCACGTGGGCCCCACCCGGAAATCACGTGGGCCCCACGGGGAAATCACGTGGGCCCCACCCGGAAATCACGTGGGCCCCACCCGGAAATCACGTGGGCCCCACCCGGAAATCACGTGGGCCCCACCCGGAAATCACGTGGGCCCCACGGGGAAATCACGTGGGCCCCACGGGGAAATCACGTGGGCCCCACGGGGAAATCACGTGGGCCCCACCCGGAAATCACGTGGGCCCCACCCGGAAATCACGTGGGCCCCACCCGGAAATCACGTGGGCCCCACCCGGAAATCACGTGGGCCCCACCCGGAAATCACGTGGGCCCCACCCGGAAATCACGTGGAACCCACCCGGAAATCACGTGGGCCCCACCCGGAAATCACGTGGGCCCCACCCGGAAATCACGTGGGCCCCACCCGGAAATCACGTGGGCCCCACGGGGAAATCACGTGGGCCCCACCCGGAAATCACGTGGGCCCCACCCGGAAATCACGTGGGCCCCACCCGGAAATCACGTGGGCCCCACCCGGAAATCACGTGGGCCACACCCGGAAATCACGTGGGGCCCACCCGGAAATCACGTGGGCCCCACGGGGAAATCACGTGGGCCCCACCCGGAAATCACGTGGGCCCCACCCGGAAATCACGTGGGCCCCACCCGGAAAACACGTGGGCCCCACGGGGAAATCATGTGGGCCCCACCCGGAAATCACGTGGGCCCCACCCGGAAATCACGTGGGCCCCACCCGGAAATCACGTGGGCCCCACCCGGAAATCACGTGGGCCCCACCCGGAAATCACGTGGGCCCCACCCGGAAATCACGTGGGCCCCACCCGGTAATCACGTGGGGCCCACCCGGAAATCACGTGGGCCCCACGGGGAAATCACGTGGGCCCCACCCGGAAATCACGTGGGCCCCAGGGGGAAATCACGTGGGCCCAACGGGGAAATCACGTGGGCCCCACGGGGAAATCACGTGGGCCCCACCCTGAAATCACGTGGGCCCCACCCGGAAATCACGTGGGCCCCACGGGGAAATCACGTGGGCCCCACGGGGAAATCACGTGGGCCCCACCCGGAAATCACGTGGGCCCCACCCGGAAATCACGTGGGCCCCACGGGGAAATTACGTGGGCCCCACGGGGAAATCACGTGGTCCCCACCCGGAAATCACGTGGGCCCCAGCCGGAAATCACGTGGGCCCCACGGGGAAATCACGTGGGCCCCACCCGGAAATCACGTGGGCCCCACCCGGAAATCACGTGGGCCCCACCCGGAAATCACGTGGGGCCCACCCGGAAATCACGTGGGCCCCACCCGGAAATCACGTGGGCCCCACCCGGAAATCACGTGGGCCCCACACGGAAATCACGTGGGGCCCACCCGGAAATCACGTGGGCCCCACCCGGAAATCACGTGGGCCCCACCCGGAAATCACGTGGGCCCCACCCGGAAATCACGTGGGCCCCACCCGGAAATCACGTGGGCCCCACCCGGAAATCACGTGGGCCCCACGGGGAAATCACGTGGGCCCCACGGGGAAATCACGTGGGCCCCACGCGGAAATCACGTGGGCCCCACCCGGAAATCACGTGGGCCCCACCCGGAAATCACGTGCGCCCCCCCCGGAAATCACGTGGGCCCCACCCGGAAATCACGTGGGCCCCACCCGGAAATCACGTGGGGCCAACCCGGAAATCACGTGGGCCCCACCCGGAAATCACGTGGGCCCCACCCGTAAATCACGTGGGCCCCACCCGGAAATCACGTGGGCCCCACCCGGAAATCACGTGGGCCCCACGGGGAAATCACGTTGGCCCCACGGGGAAATCACGTGGGCCCCACCCGGAAATCACGTGGGCCCCACCCGGAAATCACGTGGGCCCCACCTGGAAATCACGTGGGCCCCACGGGGAAATCACGTGGGCCCCACCCGGAAATCACGTGGGCCCCACCCGGAAATCACGTGGGCCCCACCCGGAAATCACGTGGGCCCCACCCGGAAATCACGTGGGCCCCACCCGGAAATCACGTGGGCCCTACGGGGAAATCACGTGGGCCCCACCCGGAAATCACGTGGGCCCCACCCGGAAATCACGTGGGCCCCACCCGGAAATCACGTGGGCCCCAACCGGAAATCACGTGGGCCCCACCCGGAAATCACGTGGGCCCCACCCGGAAATCACGTGGGCCCCACCCGGAAATCACGTGGGCCCCACGGGGAAATCACGTGGGCCTCACGGGGAAATCACGTGGGCCCCACCCGGAAATCACGTGGGCCCCACGGGGAAATCACGTGGGCCCCACCCGGAAATCACGTGGGCCCCACCCGGAAATCACGTGGGCCCCACCCGGAAATCACGTGGGCCCCACCCGGAAATCACGTGGGCCCCACCCGGAAATCACGTGGGCCCCACCCGGAAATCACGTGGGCCCCACTCGGAAATCACGTGGGCCCCACCCGGAAATCACGTGGGCCCCACCGGGAAATCACGTGGGCCCCACGGGGAAATCACGTGGGCCCCACGGGGAAATCACGTGGGCCCCACCCGGAAATCACGTGGGCCCCACCCGGAAATCACGTGGGCCCCACCCGGAAATCACGTGGGGCCAACCCGGAAATCACGTGGGCCCCACCCGGAAATCACATGGGCCCCACCCGGAAATCACGTGGGCCCCACCCGGAAATCACGTGGGCCCCACCCGGAAATCACGTGGGCCCCACGGGGAAATCACGTTGGCCCCACGGGGAAATCACGTGGGCCCCACCCGGAAATCACGTGGGCCCCACCCGGAAATCGCGTGGGCCCCACCCGGAAATCACGTGGGCCCCACGGGGAAATCACGTGGGCCCCACCCGGAAATCACGTGGGCCCCACCCGGAAATCACGTGGGCCCCACCCGGAAATCACGTGGGCCCCACCCGGAAATCACGTGGGCCCCACCCGGAAATCACGTGGGCCCCACCCGGAAATCACGTGGGCCCCACCCGGAAATCACGTGGGCCCCACCCGGAAATCACGTGGAACCCACCCGGAAATCACGTGGGCCACACCCGGAAATCACGTGGGCCCCACCCGGAAATCACGTGGGCCCCACGGGGAAATCACGTGGGCCCCACCCGGAAATCACGTGGGCCCCACCCGGAAATCACGTGGGCCCCACCCGGAAATCACGTGGGGCCCACCCGGAAATCACGTGGGCCCCACCCGGAAATCACGTGGGCCCCACCCGGAAATCACGTGGGCCCCACACGGAAATCACGTGGGGCCCACCCGGAAATCACGTGGGCCCCACCCGGAAATCACGTGGGCCCCACCCGGAAATCACGTGGGCCCCACCCGGAAATCACGTGGGCCCCACCCGGAAATCACGTGGGCCCCACCCGGAAATCACGTGGGCCCCACGGGGAAATCACGTGGGCCCCACCCGGAAATCACGTGGGCCCCACCCGGAAATCACGTGGGCCCCACCCGGAAATCACGTGGGCCCCACCCGGAAATCACGTGGGCCCCACCCGGAAATCACGTGGGGCCCACCCGGAAATCACTTGGGCCCCACCCGGAAATCCCGTGGGACCCACCCGGAAATCACGTGGGCCCCACCCGGAAATCACGTGGGCCCCACCCGGAAATCACGTGGGCCCCACCCGGAAATCACGTGGGCCCCACCCGGAAATCACGTGGGCCCCACCCGGAAATCAGGTGGGCCCCACCCGGAAATCACGTGGGCCCCACCCGGTAATCACGTGGGGCCCACCCGGAAATCACGTGGGCCCCACGGGGAAATCACGTGGGCCCCACCCGGAAATCACGTGGGCCCCACCCGGAAATTACGTGGGCCCCACGGGGAAATCACGTGGGCCCAACGGGGAAATCACGTGGGCCCCACGGGGAAATCACGTGGGCCCCACCCTGAAATCACGTGGGCCCCACCCGGAAATCACGTGGGCCCCACGGGGAAATCACGTGGGCCCCACGGGGAAATCACGTGGGCCCCACCCGGAAATCACGTGGGCCCCACGGGGAAATTACGTGGGCCCCACGGGGAAATCACGTGGGCCCCACCCGGAAATCACGTGGGCCCCACCCGGAAATCACGTGGGCCCCACCCGGAAATCACGTGGGCCCCACCCGGAAATCACGTGGGCCCCACCCGGAAATCACGTGGGCCCCACCCGGAAATCACGTGGGCCCCACCCGGAAATCACGTGGGCCCCACGGGGAAATCACGTGGGCCCCACCCGGAAATCACGTGGGCCCCACCCGGAAATCACGTGGGCCCCACCCGGAAATCACGTGGGCCCCACCCGGAAATCACGTGGGCCCCACGGGGAAATCACGTGGGCCCCACCCGGAAATCACGTGGACCCCACCCGGAAATCACGTGGGCCACAGCCGGAAATCACGTGGGCCCCAACCGGAAATCACGTGGGCCCCACCCGGAAATCACGTGGGCCCCACCCGGAAATCACGTGGGCCCCACCCGGAAATCACGTGGGCCCCACGGGGAAATCACGTGGGCCTCACGGGGAAATCACGTGGGCCCCACCCGGAAATCACGTGGGCCCCACGGGGAAATCACGTGGGCCCCACCCGGAAATCACGTGGGCCCCACCCGGAAATCACGTGGGCCCCACCCGGAAATCACGTGGGCCCCACCCGGAAATCACGTGGGCCCCACCCGGAAATCACGTGGGCCCCACCCGGAAATCACGTGGGCCCCACCCGGAAATCACGTGGGCCCCACCCGGAAATCACGTGGGCCCCACCGGGAAATCACGTGGGCCCCACGGGGAAATCACGTGGGCCCCACCCGGAAATCACGTGGGCCCCACCCGGAAATCACGTGGGCCCCACCCGGAAATCACGTGGGCCCCACCCGGAAATCACGTGGGCCCCACCCGGAAATCACGTGGGGCCAACCCGGAAATCACGTGGGCCCCACCCGGAAATCACATGGGCCCCACCCGGAAATCACGTGGGCCCCACCCGGAAATCACGTGGGCCCCACCCGGAAATCACGTGGGCCCCACGGGGAAATCACGTTGGCCCCACGGGGAAATCACGTGGGCCCCACCCGGAAATCACGTGGGCCCCACCCGGAAATCACGTGGGCCCCACCCGGAAATCACGTGGGCCCCACGGGGAAATCACGTGGGCCCCACGGGGAAATCACGTGGGCCCCACCCGGAAATCACGTGGGCCCCACCCGGAAATCACGTGGGCCCCACCCGGAAATCACGTGGGCCCCACCCGGAAATCACGTTGGCCCCACGGGGAAATCACGTGGGCCCCACCCGGAAATCACGTGGGCCCCACCCGGAAATCACGTGGGCCCCACCCGGAAATCACGTGGGCCCCACCCGGAAATCACGTGGGCCCCACGGGGAAATCACGTGGGCCCCACGGGGAAATCACGTGGGCCCCACCCGGAAATCACGTGGGCCCCACCCGGAAATCACGTGGGCCCCACCCGGAAATCACGTGGGCCCCACCCGGAAATCACGTGGGCCCCACCCGGAAATCACGTGGGCCCCACCCGGAAATCACGTGGGCCCCACCCGGAAATCACGTGGGCCCCACCCGGAAATCACGTGGAACCCACCCGGAAATCACGTGGGCCCCACCCGGAAATCACGTGGGCCCCACCCGGAAATCACGTGGGCCCCACCCGGAAATCACGTGGGCCCCACCCGGAAATCACGTGGGCCCCACCCGGAAATCACGTGGGCCCCACCCGGAAATCACGTGGGCCCCACCCGGAAATCACGTGGGCCACACCCGGAAATCACGTGGGGCCCACCCGGAAATCACGTGGGCCCCACCCGGAAATCACGTGGGCCCCACCCGGAAATCACGTGGGCCCCACCCGGAAATCACGTGGGCCCCACCCGGAAAACACGTGGGCCCCACGGGGAAATCATGTGGGCCCCACCCGGAAATCACGTGGGCCCCACCCGGAAATCACGTGGGCCCCACCCGGAAATCACGTGGGCCCCACCCGGAAATCACGTGGGCCCCACCCGGAAATCACGTGGGCCCCACCCGGAAATCACGTGGGCCCCACCCGGAAATCACGTGGGCCCCACCCGGAAATCACGTGGGCCCCACCCGGAAATCACGTGGGCCCCACGGGGAAATCACGTGGGCCCCACCCGGAAATCACGTGGGCCCCACCCGGAAATCACGTGGGCCCCACCCGGAAATCACGTGGGCCCCACCCGGAAATCACGTGGGCCCCACGGGGAAATCACGTGGGCCCCACGGGGAAATCACGTGGGCCCCACCCGGAAATCACGTGGGCCCCACCCGGAAATCACGTGGGCCCCACCCGGAAATCACGTGGGCCCCACCCGGAAATCACGTGGGCCCCACCCGGAAATCACGTGGGCCCCACCCGGAAATCACGTGGGCCCCACCCGGAAATCACGTGGAACCCACCCGGAAATCACGTGGGCCCCACCCGGAAATCACGTGGGCCCCAGCCGGAAATCACGTGGGCCCCACCCGGAAATCACGTGGGCCCCACGGGGAAATCACGTGGGCCCCACCCGGAAATCACGTGGGCCCCACCCGGAAATCACGTGGGCCCCACCCGGAAATCACGTGGGCCCCACCCGGAAATCACGTGGGCCACACCCGGAAATCACGTGGGGCCCACCCGGAAATCACGTGGGCCCCACGGGGAAATCACGTGGGCCCCACCCGGAAATCACGTGGGCCCCACCCGGAAATCACGTGGGCCCCACCCGGAAAACACGTGGGCCCCACGGGGAAATCATGTGGGCCCCACCCGGAAATCACGTGGGCCCCACCCGGAAATCACGTGGGCCCCACCCGGAAATCACGTGGGCCCCACCCGGAAATCACGTGGGCCCCACCCGGAAATCACGTGGGCCCCACCCGGAAATCACGTGGGCCCCACCCGGTAATCACGTGGGGCCCACCCGGAAATCACGTGGGCCCCACGGGGAAATCACGTGGGCCCCACCCGGAAATCACGTGGGCCCCAGGGGGAAATCACGTGGGCCCAACGGGGAAATCACGTGGGCCCCACGGGGAAATCACGTGGGCCCCACCCTGAAATCACGTGGGCCCCACCCGGAAATCACGTGGGCCCCACGGGGAAATCACGTGGGCCCCACGGGGAAATCACGTGGGCCCCACCCGGAAATCACGTGGGCCCCACCCGGAAATCACGTGGGCCCCACGGGGAAATTACGTGGGCCCCACGGGGAAATCACGTGGTCCCCACCCGGAAATCACGTGGGCCCCAGCCGGAAATCACGTGGGCCCCACGGGGAAATCACGTGGGCCCCACCCGGAAATCACGTGGGCCCCACCCGGAAATCACGTGGGCCCCACCCGGAAATCACGTGGGGCCCACCCGGAAATCACGTGGGCCCCACCCGGAAATCACGTGGGCCCCACCCGGAAATCACGTGGGCCCCACACGGAAATCACGTGGGGCCCACCCGGAAATCACGTGGGCCCCACCCGGAAATCACGTGGGCCCCACCCGGAAATCACGTGGGCCCCACCCGGAAATCACGTGGGCCCCACCCGGAAATCACGTGGGCCCCACCCGGAAATCACGTGGGCCCCACGGGGAAATCACGTGGGCCCCACGGGGAAATCACGTGGGCCCCACGCGGAAATCACGTGGGCCCCACCCGGAAATCACGTGGGCCCCACCCGGAAATCACGTGGGCCCCACCCGGAAATCACGTGGGCCCCACCCGGAAATCACGTGGGCCCCACGGGGAAATCACGTTGGCCCCACGGGGAAATCACGTGGGCCCCACCCGGAAATCACGTGGGCCCCACCCGGAAATCACGTGGGCCCCACCTGGAAATCACGTGGGCCCCACGGGGAAATCACGTGGGCCCCACCCGGAAATCACGTGGGCCCCACCCGGAAATCACGTGGGCCCCACCCGGAAATCACGTGGGCCCCACCCGGAAATCACGTGGGCCCCACCCGGAAATCACGTGGGCCCCACGGGGAAATCACGTGGGCCCCACCCGGAAATCACGTGGGCCCCACCCGGAAATCACGTGGGCCCCACCCGGAAATCACGTGGGCCCCAACCGGAAATCACGTGGGCCCCACCCGGAAATCACGTGGGCCCCACCCGGAAATCACGTGGGCCCCACCCGGAAATCACGTGGGCCCCACGGGGAAATCACGTGGGCCTCACGGGGAAATCACGTGGGCCCCACCCGGAAATCACGTGGGCCCCACGGGGAAATCACGTGGGCCCCACCCGGAAATCACGTGGGCCCCACCCGGAAATCACGTGGGCCCCACCCGGAAATCACGTGGGCCCCACCCGGAAATCACGTGGGCCCCACCCGGAAATCACGTGGGCCCCACCCGGAAATCACGTGGGCCCCACTCGGAAATCACGTGGGCCCCACCCGGAAATCACGTGGGCCCCACCGGGAAATCACGTGGGCCCCACGGGGAAATCACGTGGGCCCCACCCGGAAATCACGTGGGCCCCACCCGGAAATCACGTGGGCCCCACCCGGAAATCACGTGGGCCCCACCCGGAAATCACGTGGGCCCCACCCGGAAATCACGTGGGGCCAACCCGGAAATCACGTGGGCCCCACCCGGAAATCACATGGGCCCCACCCGGAAATCACGTGGGCCCCACCCGGAAATCACGTGGGCCCCACCCGGAAATCACGTGGGCCCCACGGGGAAATCACGTTGGCCCCACGGGGAAATCACGTGGGCCCCACCCGGAAATCACGTGGGCCCCACCCGGAAATCACGTGGGCCCCACCCGGAAATCACGTGGGCCCCACGGGGAAATCACGTGGGCCCCACCCGGAAATCACGTGGGCCCCACCCGGAAATCACGTGGGCCCCACCCGGAAATCACGTGGGCCCCACCCGGAAATCACGTGGGCCCCACCCGGAAATCACGTGGGCCCCACCCGGAAATCACGTGGGCCCCACCCGGAAATCACGTGGGCCCCACCCGGAAATCACGTGGAACCCACCCGGAAATCACGTGGGCCACACCCGGAAATCACGTGGGCCCCACCCGGAAATCACGTGGGCCCCACGGGGAAATCACGTGGGCCCCACCCGGAAATCACGTGGGCCCCACCCGGAAATCACGTGGGCCCCACCCGGAAAACACGTGGGCCCCACGGGGAAATCATGTGGGCCCCACCCGGAAATCACGTGGGCCCCACCCGGAAATCCCGTGGGCCCCCCCCGGAAATCACGTGGGCCCCACCCGGAAATCACGTGGGCCCCACCCGGAAATCCCGTGGGCCCCACCCGGAAATCACGTGGGCCCCACCCGGAAATCACGTGGGCCCCACGGGGAAATCACGTTGGCCCCACGGGGAAATCACGTGGGCCCCACCCGGAAATCACGTGGGCCCCACCCGGAAATCACGTGGGCCCCACCCGGAAATCACGTGGGCCCCACGGGGAAATCACGTGGGCCCCACGGGGAAATCACGTGGGCCCCACCCGGAAATCACGTGGGCCCCACCCGGAAATCACGTGGGCCCCACCCGGAAATCACGTTGGCCCCACGGGGAAATCACGTGGGCCCCACCCGGAAATCACGTGGGCCCCACCCGGAAATCACGTGGGCCCCACCCGGAAATCACGTGGGCCCCACCCGGAAATCACGTGGGCCCCACGGGGAAATCACGTGGGCCCCACGGGGAAATCACGTGGGCCCCACCCGGAAATCACGTGGGCCCCACCCGGAAATCACGTGGGCCCCACCCGGAAATCACGTGGGCCCCACCCGGAAATCACGTGGGCCCCACCCGGAAATCACGTGGGCCCCACCCGGAAATCACGTGGGCCCCACCCGGAAATCACGTGGGCCCCACCCGGAAATCACGTGGGCCCCACCCGGAAATCACGTGGGCCCCACCCGGAAATCACGTGGAACCCACCCGGAAATCACGTGGGCCCCACCCGGAAATCACGTGGGCCCCACCCGGAAATCACGTGGGCCCCACCCGGAAATCACGTGGGCCCCACCCGGAAATCACGTGGGCCCCACCCGGAAATCACGTGGGCCCCACCCGGAAATCACGTGGGCCCCACCCGGAAATCACGTGGGCCACACCCGGAAATCACGTGGGGCCCACCCGGAAATCACGTGGGCCCCACCCGGAAATCACGTGGGCCCCACCCGGAAATCACGTGGGCCCCACCCGGAAATCACGTGGGCCCCACCCGGAAAACACGTGGGCCCCACCCGGAAATCACGTGGGCCCCACCCGGAAATCACGTGGGCCCCACCCGGAAATCACGTGGGCCCCACCCGGAAATCACGTGGGCCCCACCCGGAAATCACGTGGGCCCCACCCGGAAATCACGTGGGCCCCACCCGGAAATCACGTGGGCCACACCCGGAAATCACGTGGGGCCCACCCGGAAATCACGTGGGCCCCACCCGGAAATCACGTGGGCCCCACCCGGAAATCACGTGGGCCCCACCCGGAAATCACGTGGGCCCCACCCGGAAAACACGTGGGCCCCACGGGGAAATCATGTGGGCCCCACCCGGAAATCACGTGGGCCCCACCCGGAAATCACGTGGGCCCCACCCGGAAATCACGTGGGCCCCACCCGGAAATCACGTGGGCCCCACCCGGAAATCACGTGGGCCCCACCCGGAAATCACGTGGGCCCCACCCGGAAATCACGTGGGCCCCACCCGGAAATCACGTGGGCCCCACCCGGAAATCACGTGGGCCCCACGGGGAAATCACGTGGGCCCCACCCGGAAATCACGTGGGCCCCACCCGGAAATCACGTGGGCCCCACCCGGAAATCACGTGGGCCCCACCCGGAAATCACGTGGGCCCCACGGGGAAATCACGTGGGCCCCACGGGGAAATCACGTGGGCCCCACGGGGAAATCACGTGGGCCCCACCCGGAAATCACGTGGGCCCCACCCGGAAATCACGTGGGCCCCACCCGGAAATCACGTGGGCCCCACCCGGAAATCACGTGGGCCCCACCCGGAAATCACGTGGGCCCCACCCGGAAATCACGTGGAACCCACCCGGAAATCACGTGGGCCCCACCCGGAAATCACGTGGGCCCCACCCGGAAATCACGTGGGCCCCACCCGGAAATCACGTGGGCCCCACGGGGAAATCACGTGGGCCCCACCCGGAAATCACGTGGGCCCCACCCGGAAATCACGTGGGCCCCACCCGGAAATCACGTGGGCCCCACCCGGAAATCACGTGGGCCACACCCGGAAATCACGTGGGGCCCACCCGGAAATCACGTGGGCCCCACGGGGAAATCACGTGGGCCCCACCCGGAAATCACGTGGGCCCCACCCGGAAATCACGTGGGCCCCACCCGGAAAACACGTGGGCCCCACGGGGAAATCATGTGGGCCCCACCCGGAAATCACGTGGGCCCCACCCGGAAATCACGTGGGCCCCACCCGGAAATCACGTGGGCCCCACCCGGAAATCACGTGGGCCCCACCCGGAAATCACGTGGGCCCCACCCGGAAATCACGTGGGCCCCACCCGGTAATCACGTGGGGCCCACCCGGAAATCACGTGGGCCCCACGGGGAAATCACGTGGGCCCCACCCGGAAATCACGTGGGCCCCAGGGGGAAATCACGTGGGCCCAACGGGGAAATCACGTGGGCCCCACGGGGAAATCACGTGGGCCCCACCCTGAAATCACGTGGGCCCCACCCGGAAATCACGTGGGCCCCACGGGGAAATCACGTGGGCCCCACGGGGAAATCACGTGGGCCCCACCCGGAAATCACGTGGGCCCCACCCGGAAATCACGTGGGCCCCACGGGGAAATTACGTGGGCCCCACGGGGAAATCACGTGGTCCCCACCCGGAAATCACGTGGGCCCCAGCCGGAAATCACGTGGGCCCCACGGGGAAATCACGTGGGCCCCACCCGGAAATCACGTGGGCCCCACCCGGAAATCACGTGGGCCCCACCCGGAAATCACGTGGGGCCCACCCGGAAATCACGTGGGCCCCACCCGGAAATCACGTGGGCCCCACCCGGAAATCACGTGGGCCCCACACGGAAATCACGTGGGGCCCACCCGGAAATCACGTGGGCCCCACCCGGAAATCTCGTGGGCCCCACCCGGAAATCACGTGGGCCCCACCCGGAAATCACGTGGGCCCCACCCGGAAATCACGTGGGCCCCACCCGGAAATCACGTGGGCCCCACGGGGAAATCACGTGGGCCCCACGGGGAAATCACGTGGGCCCCACGCGGAAATCACGTGGGCCCCACCCGGAAATCACGTGGGCCCCACCCGGAAATCACGTGGGCCCCACCCGGAAATCACGTGGGCCCCACCCGGAAATCACGTGGGCCCCACCCGGAAATCACGTGGGGCCAACCCGGAAATCACGTGGGCCCCACCCGGAAATCACGTGGGCCCCACCCGTAAATCACGTGGGCCCCACCCGGAAATCACGTGGGCCCCACCCGGAAATCACGTGGGCCCCACGGGGAAATCACGTTGGCCCCACGGGGAAATCACGTGGGCCCCACCCGGAAATCACGTGGGCCCCACCCGGAAATCACGTGGGCCCCACCTGGAAATCACGTGGGCCCCACGGGGAAATCACGTGGGCCCCACCCGGAAATCACGTGGGCCCCACCCGGAAATCACGTGGGCCCCACCCGGAAATCACGTGGGCCCCACCCGGAAATCACGTGGGCCCCACCCGGAAATCACGTGGGCCCTACGGGGAAATCACGTGGGCCCCACCCGGAAATCACGTGGGCCCCACCCGGAAATCACGTGGGCCCCACCCGGAAATCACGTGGGCCCCAACCGGAAATCACGTGGGCCCCACCCGGAAATCACGTGGGCCCCACCCGGAAATCACGTGGGCCCCACCCGGAAATCACGTGGGCCCCACGGGGAAATCACGTGGGCCTCACGGGGAAATCACGTGGGCCCCACCCGGAAATCACGTGGGCCCCACGGGGAAATCACGTGGGCCCCACCCGGAAATCACGTGGGCCCCACCCGGAAATCACGTGGGCCCCACCCGGAAATCACGTGGGCCCCACCCGGAAATCACGTGGGCCCCACCCGGAAATCACGTGGGCCCCACCCGGAAATCACGTGGGCCCCACTCGGAAATCACGTGGGCCCCACCCGGAAATCACGTGGGCCCCACCGGGAAATCACGTGGGCCCCACGGGGAAATCACGTGGGCCCCACGGGGAAATCACGTGGGCCCCACCCGGAAATCACGTGGGCCCCACCCGGAAATCACGTGGGCCCCACCCGGAAATCACGTGGGGCCAACCCGGAAATCACGTGGGCCCCACCCGGAAATCACATGGGCCCCACCCGGAAATCACGTGGGCCCCACCCGGAAATCACGTGGGCCCCACCCGGAAATCACGTGGGCCCCACGGGGAAATCACGTTGGCCCCACGGGGAAATCACGTGGGCCCCACCCGGAAATCACGTGGGCCCCACCCGGAAATCGCGTGGGCCCCACCCGGAAATCACGTGGGCCCCACGGGGAAATCACGTGGGCCCCACCCGGAAATCACGTGGGCCCCACCCGGAAATCACGTGGGCCCCACCCGGAAATCACGTGGGCCCCACCCGGAAATCACGTGGGCCCCACCCGGAAATCACGTGGGCCCCACCCGGAAATCACGTGGGCCCCACCCGGAAATCACGTGGGCCCCACCCGGAAATCACGTGGAACCCACCCGGAAATCACGTGGGCCACACCCGGAAATCACGTGGGCCCCACCCGGAAATCACGTGGGCCCCACGGGGAAATCACGTGGGCCCCACCCGGAAATCACGTGGGCCCCACCCGGAAATCACGTGGGCCCCACCCGGAAATCACGTGGGGCCCACCCGGAAATCACGTGGGCCCCACCCGGAAATCACGTGGGCCCCACCCGGAAATCACGTGGGCCCCACACGGAAATCACGTGGGGCCCACCCGGAAATCACGTGGGCCCCACCCGGAAATCACGTGGGCCCCACCCGGAAATCACGTGGGCCCCACCCGGAAATCACGTGGGCCCCACCCGGAAATCACGTGGGCCCCACCCGGAAATCACGTGGGCCCCACGGGGAAATCACGTGGGCCCCACGGGGAAATCACGTGGGCCCCACGCGGAAATCACGTGGGCCCCACGCGGAAATCACGTGGGCCCCACCCGGAAATCACGTGGGCCCCACCCGGAAATCACGTGGGCCCCACCCGGAAATCACGTGGGCCCCACCCGGAAATCACGTGGGGCCAACCCGGAAATCACGTGGGCCCCACCCGGAAATCACGTGGGCCCCACCCGGAAATCACGTGGGCCCCACCCGGAAATCACGTGGGCCCCACCCGGAAATCACGTGGGCCCCACCCGGAAATCACGTGGGCGCCACGGGGAAATCACGTGGGCCCCACGGGGAAATCACGTGGGCCCCACGGGGAAATCACGTGGGCCCCACCCGGAAATCACGTGGGCCCCACCCGGAAATCACGTGGGCCCCACCCGGAAATCACGTGGGCCCCACCCGGAAATCACGTGGGCCCCACCCGGAAATCACGTGGGCCCCACCCGAAAATCACGTGGGCCCCACCCGGAAATCACGTGGGCCCCACCCGGAAATCACGTGGGCCCCACCCGGAAATCACGTGGAACCCACCCGGAAATCACGTGGGCCCCACCCGGAAATCACGTGGGCCCCACCCGGAAATCACGTGGGCCCCACCCGGAAATCACGTGGGCCCCACCCGGAAATCACGTGGGCCCCACCCGGAAATCACGTGGGCCCCACCCGGAAATCACGTGGGCCACACCCGGAAATCACGTGGGGCCCACCCGGAAATCACGTGGGCCCCACGGGGAAATCACGTGGGCCCCACCCGGAAATCACGTGGGCCCCACCCGGAAATCACGTGGGCCCCACCCGGAAAACACGTGGGCCCCACGGGGAAATCACGTGGGCCCCACCCGGAAATCACGTGGGCCCCACCCGGAAATCACGTGGGCCCCACCCGGAAATCACGTGGGCCCCACCCGGAAATCACGTGGGCCCCACCCGGAAATCACGTGGGCCCCACCCGGAAATCACGTGGGCCCCACCCGGTAATCACGTGGGGCCCACCCGGAAATCACGTGGGCCCCACGGGGAAATCACGTGGGCCCCACCCGGAAATCACGTGGGCCCCAGGGGGAAATCACGTGGGCCCAACGGGGAAATCACGTGGGCCCCACGGGGAAATCACGTGGGCCCCACCCTGAAATCACGTGGGCCCCACCCGGAAATCACGTGGGCCCCACGGGGAAATCACGTGGGCCCCACGGGGAAATCACGTGGGCCCCACCCGGAAATCACGTGGGCCCCACCCGGAAATCACGTGGGCCCCACGGGGAAATTACGTGGGCCCCACGGGGAAATCACGTGGTCCCCACCCGGAAATCACGTGGGCCCCACACGGAAATCACGTGGGGCCCACCCGGAAATCACGTGGGCCCCACCCGGAAATCACGTGGGCCCCACCCGGAAATCACGTGGGCCCCACCCGGAAATCACGTGGGCCCCACCCGGAAATCACGTGGGCCCCACCCGGAAATCACGTGGGCCCCACGGGGAAATCACGTGGGCCCCACGGGGAAATCACGTGGGCCCCACGCGGAAATCACGTGGGCCCCACCCGGAAATCACGTGGGCCCCACCCGGAAATCACGTGGGCCCCACCCGGACATCACGTGGGCCCCACCCGGAAATCACGTGGGCCCCACCCGGAAATCACGTGGGGCCAACCCGGAAATCACGTGGGCCCCACCCGGAAATCACGTGGGCCCCACCCGTAAATCACGTGGGCCCCACCCGGAAATCACGTGGGCCCCACCCGGAAATCACGTGGGCCCCACGGGGAAATCACGTTGGCCCCACGGGGAAATCACCTGGGCCCCACCCGGAAATCACGTGGGCCCCACCCGGAAATCACGTGGGCCCCACCCGGAAATCACGTGGGCCCCACGGGGAAATCACGTGGGCCCCACCCGGAAATCACGTGGGCCCCACCCGGAAATCACGTGGGTCCCACCCGGAAATCACGTGGGCCCCACCCGGAAATCACGTGGGCCCCACCCGGAAATCACGTGGGCCCCACGGGGAAATCACGTGGGCCCCACCCGGAAATCACGTGGGCCCCACCCGGAAATCACGTGGGCCCCACCCGGAAATCACGTGGGCCCCACCCGGAAATCACGTGGGCCCCACCCGGAAATCAAGTGGGGCCCACCCGGAAATCACGTGGGCCCCACCCGGAAATCCCGTGGGACCCACCCGGAAATCACGTGGGCCCCACCCGGAAATCACGTGGGCCCCACCCGGAAATCACGTGGGCCCCACCCGGAAATCACGTGGGCCACAGCCGGAAATCACGTGGGCCCCACCCGGAAATCACGTGGGCCCCACCCGGAAATCACGTGGGCCCCACCCGGAAATCACGTGGGCCCCACCCGGAAATCACGTGGGCCCCACGGGGAAATCACGTGGGCCTCACGGGGAAATCACGTGGGCCCCACCCGGAAATCACGTGGGCCCCACGGGGAAATCCCATGGGCCCCACCCGGAAATCACGTGGGCCCCACGGGGAAATCACGTGGGCCCCACCCGGAAATCACGTGGGCCCCACGGGGAAATCACGTGGGCCCCACCCGGAAATCACGTGGGCCCCACGGGGAAATCACGTGGGCCCCACCCGGAAATCACGTGGGCCCCACCCGGAAATCACGTGGGCCCCACCCGGAAATCACGTGGGCCCCACCCGGAAATCACGTGGGCCCCACGGGGAAATCACGTGGGCCCCACGGGGAAATCACGTGGGCCCCACCCGGAAATCACGTGGGCCCCACCCGGAAATCACGTGGGCCCCACCCGGAAATCACGTGGGCCCCACCCGAAAATCACGTGGGCCCCACCCGGAAATCACGTGGGCCCCACCCGGAAATCACGTGGGCCCCACCCGGAAATCACGTGGAACCCACCCGGAAATCACGTGGGCCCCACCCGGAAATCACGTGGGCCCCACCCGGAAATCACGTGGGCCCCACCCGGAAATCACGTGGGCCCCACGGGGAAATCACGTGGGCCCCACCCGGAAATCACGTGGGCCCCACCCGGAAATCACGTGGGCCCCACCCGGAAATCACGTGGGCCCCACCCGGAAATCACGTGGGCCACACCCGGAAATCACGTGGGGCCCACCCGGAAATCACGTGGGCCCCACGGGGAAATCACGTGGGCCCCAATCGGAAATCACGTGGGCCCCACCCGGAAATCACGTGGGCCCCACCCGGAAAACACGTGGGCCCCACGGGGAAATCATGTGGGCCCCACCCGGAAATCACGTGGGCCCCACCCGGAAATCACGTGGGCCCCACCCGGAAATCACGTGGGCCCCACCCGGAAATCACGTGGGCCCCACCCGGAAATCATGTGGGCCCCACCCGGAAATCACGTGGGCCCCACCCGGTAATCACGTGGGGCCCACCCGGAAATCACGTGGGCCCCACGGGGAAATCACGTGGGCCCCACCCGGAAATCACGTGGGCCCCACCCGGAAATTACGTGGGCCCCACGGGGAAATCACGTGGGCCCAACGGGGAAATCACGTGGGCCCCACGGGGAAATCACGTGGGCCCCACCCTGAAATCACGTGGGCCCCACCCGGAAATCACGTGGGCCCCACGGGGAAATCACGTGGGCCCCACGGGGAAATCACGTGGGCCCCACCCGGAAATCACGTGGGCCCCACCCGGAAATCACGTGGGCCCCACGGGGAAATCACGTGGGCCCCACCCGGAAATCACGTGGGCCCCACCCGGAAATCACGTGGGCCCCACCCGGAAATCACGTGGGCCCCACCCGGAAATCACGTGGGCCCCACGGGGAAATCACGTGGGCCCCACGGGGAAATCACGTGGGCCCCACCCGGAAATCACGTGGGCCCCACCCGGAAATCACGTGGGCCCCACCCGGAAATCACGTGGGCCCCACCCGGAAATCACGTTGGCCCCACCCGGAAATCACGTGGGCCCCACCCGGAAATCACGTGGGCCCCACCCGGAAATCACGTGGGCCCCACCCGGAAATCACGTGGGGCCCACCCGGAAATCACGTGGGCCCCACCCGGAAATCACGTGGGCCCCACCCGGAAATCACGTGGGCCCCACACGGAAATCACGTGGGGCCCACCCGGAAATCACGTGGGCCCCACCCGGAAATCACGTGAGCCCCACCCGGAAATCACGTGGGCCCCACCCGGAAATCACGTGGGCCCCACCCGGAAATCACGTGGGCCCCACCCGGAAATCACGTGGGCCCCACGGGGAAATCACGTGGGCCCCACGGGGAAATCACGTGGGCCCCACCCGGAAATCACGTGGGCCCCACCCGGAAATCACGTGGGCCCCACCCGGAAATCACGTGGGCCCCACCCGGAAATCACGTGGGCCCCACCCGGAAATCACGTGGGCCCCACCCGGAAATCACGTGGGCCCCACCCGGAAATCACGTGGGCCCCACCCGGAAATCACGTGGGCCCCACCCGGAAATCACGTGGGCCCCAGCCGGAAATCACGTGGGCCCCACGGGGAAATCACGTGGGCCCCACGGGGAAATCACGTGGGCCCCACGGGGAAATCACGTGGGCCCCACCCGGAAATCACGTGGGCCCCACCCGGAAATCACGTGGGCCCCACCCGGAAATCACGTGGGCCCCACCCGGAAATCACGTGGGCCCCACCCGGAAATCACGTGGGCCCCACACGGAAATCACGTGGGGCCCACCCGGAAATCACGTGGGCCCCACCCGGAAATCACGTGGGCCCCACCCGGAAATCACGTGGGCCCCACCCGGAAATCACGTGGGCCCCACCCGGAAATCACGTGGGCCCCACCCGGAAATCACGTGGGCCCCACCCGGAAATCACGTGGGCCCCACGGGGAAATCACGTGGGCCCCACGGGGAAATCACGTGGGCCCCACCCGGAAATCACGTGGGCCCCACCCGGAAATCACGTGGGCCCCACCCGGAAATCACGTGGGCCCCACCCGGAAATCACGTGGGCCCCACCCGGAAATCACGTGGGCCCCACCCGGAAATCACGTGGGCCCCACCCGGAAATCACGTGGGCCCCACACGGAAATCACGTGGGGCCCAACCGGAAATCACGTGGGCCCCACCCGGAAATCACGTGGGCCCCACCCGGAAATCACGTGGGCCCCATGGGGAAATCACGTGGGCCCCATGGGGAAATCACGTGGGCCCCACCCGGAAATCACGTGGGGCCCACCCGGAAATCACGTGGGCCCCACCCGGAAATCACGTGGGCCCCACCCGGAAATCACGTGGGCCACACCCGGAAATCACGTGGGCCCCACCCGGAAATCACGTGGGCCCCACCCGGAAATCACGTGGGCCACACCCGGAAATCACGTGGGGCCCACCCGGAAATCACGTGGGCCCCACGGGGAAATCACGTGGGCCCCACCCGGAAATCACGTGGGCCCCACCCGGAAATCACGTGGGCCCCACCCGGAAAACACGTGGGGCCCACGGGGAAATCATGTGGGCCCCACCCAGAAATCACGTGGGCCCCACCCGGAAATCACGTGGGCCCCACCCGGAAATCACGTGGGCCCCACCCGGAAATCACGTGGGCCCCACCCGGAAATCACGTGGGCCCCACCCGGAAATCACGTGGGCCCCACCCGGTAATCACGTGGGGCCCACCCGGAAATCACGTGGGCCCCACGGGGAAATCACGTGGGCCCCACCCGGAAATCACGTGGGCCCCACCCGGAAATCACGTGGGCCCCACGGGGAAATCACGTGGGCCCAACGGGGAAATCACTTGGGCCCCACGGGGAAATCACGTGGGCCCCACCCTGAAATCACGTGGGCCCCACCCGGAAATCACGTGGGCCCCACGGGGAAATCACGTGGGCCCCACGGGGAAATCACGTGGGCCCCACCCGGAAATCACGTGGGCCCCACCCGGAAATCACGTGGGCCCCACGGGGAAATTACGTGGGCCCCACGGGGAAATCACGTGGTCCCCACCCGGAAATCACGTGGGCCCCAGCCGGAAATCACGTGGGCCCCACGGGGAAATCACGTGGGCCCCACCCGGAAATCACGTGGGCCCCACCCGGAAATCACGTGGGCCCCACCCGGAAATCACGTGGGCCCCACCCGGAAATCACGTGGGCCCCACCCGGAAATCACGTGGGGCCCACCCGGAAATCACGTGGGCCCCACCCGGAAATCACGTGGGCCCCACCCGGAAATCACGTGGGCCCCAGCCGGAAATCACGTGGGCCCCACGGGGAAATCACGTGGGCCCCACGGGGAAATCACGTGGGCCCCACGGGGAAATCACGTGGGCCCCACCCGGAAATCACGTGGGCCCCACCCGGAAATCACGTGGGCCCCACCCGGAAATCACGTGGGCCCCACCCGGAAATCACGTGGGCCCCACACGGAAATCACGTGGGGCCCACCCGGAAATCACGTGGGCCCCACCCGGAAATCACGTGGGCCCCACCCGGAAATCACGTGGGCCCCACCCGGAAATCACGTGGGCCCCACCCGGAAATCACGTGGGCCCCACCCGGAAATCACGTGGGCCCCACCCGGAAATCACGTGGGCCCCACCCGGAAATCACGTGGGCCCCAGCCGGAAATCACGTGGGCCCCACGGGGAAATCACGTGGGCCCCACGGGGAAATCACGTGGGCCCCACCCGGAAATCACGTGGGCCCCACCCGGAAATCACGTGGGCCCCACCCGGAAATCACGTGGGCCCCACCCGGAAATCACGTGGGCCCCACCCGGAAATCACGTGGGCCCCACACGGAAATCACGTGGGGCCCAACCGGAAATCACGTGGGCCCCACCCGGAAATCACGTGGGCCCCACCCGGAAATCACGTGGGCCCCACCCGGAAATCACGTGGGCCCCATGGGGAAATCACGTGGGCCCCATGGGGAAATCACGTGGGCCCCACCCGGAAATCACGTGGGGCCCACCCGGAAATCACGTGGGCCCCACGGGGAAATCACGTGGGCCCCACGGGGAAATCACGTGGGCACCACCCGGAAATCACGTGGGCCCCAGCCGGAAATCACGTGGGCCCCACCCGGAAATCACGTGGGCCCCACCCGGAAATCACGTGGGCCCCACGGGGAAATCACGTGGGCCCCACCCGGAAATCACGTGGGCCCCACCCGGAAATCACGTGGGCCCCACCCGGAAATCACGTGGGCCCCACCCGGAAATCACGTGGGCCCCACCCGGAAATCACGTGGGCCCCACCCGGAAATCACGTGGGCCCCAGCCGGAAATCACGTGGGCCCCACCCGGAAATCACGTGGGCCCCACCCGGAAATCACGTGGGCCCCACCCGGAAATCACGTGGGCCCCACCCGGAAATCACGTGGGCCCCACCGGGAAATCACGTGGGACCCACCCGGAAATCACGTGGGCCCCACCCGGAAATCACGTGGGCCCCACCCGGAAATCACGTGGGCCCCACCCGGAAATCACGTGGGCCCCAGCCGGAAATCACGTGGGCCCCACCCGGAAATCACGTGGGCCCCACCCGGAAATCACGTGGGCCCCACCCGGAAATCACGTGGGGCCCACCCGGAAATCACGTGGGCCCCACCCGGAAATCACGTGGGCCCCACCCGGAAATCACGTGGGCCCCACCCGGAAAACACGTGGGCCACATCCGGAAATCACGTGGGCCCCACCCGGAAATCACGTGGGCCCCACCCGGAAATCACGTGGGCCCCACCCGGAAATCACGTGGGCCCCACCCGGAAATCACGTGGGCCCCACGGGGAAATCACGTGGGCCCCACCTGGAAATCACGTGGACCCCACCCGGAAATCACGTGGGCCCCAGCCGGAAATCACGTGGGCCCCATGGGGAAATCACGTGGGCCCCACGGGGAAATCACGTGGGCCCCACCCGGAAATCACGTGGGCCCCACCCGGAAATCACGTGGGCCCGACCCGGAAATCACGTGGGCCCCACCCGGAAATCACGTGGGCCCCACCCGGAAATCACGTGGGCCCCACCCGGAAATCACGTGGGCCCCACCCGGAAATCACGTGGGCCCCACCCGGAAATCACGTGGGCCCCACCCGGAAATCACGTGGGCCCCACCCGGAAATCACGTGGGCCCCACCCGGAAATCACGTGGGCCCCTCGGGGAAATCACGTGGGCCCCACCCGGAAATCACGTGGGCCCCACCCGGAAATCACGTGGGCCCCACCCGGAAATCACGTGGGCCCCACCCGGAAATCACGTGGGCCCCACCCGGAAATCACGTGGGCCCCACCCGGAAATCACGTGGGCCCCACCCGGAAATCACGTGGGCCCCACCCGGAAATCACGTGGGCCCCACCCGGAAATCACGTGGGCCCCACCCGGAAATCACGTGGGCCCCACCCGGAAATCACGTGGGCCCCACCCGGAAATCACGTGGGCCCCACGGGGAAATCACGTGGGCCCCACCCGGAAATCACGTGGACCCCACCCGGAAATCACGTGGGCCACAGCCGGAAATCACGTGGGCCCCAACCGGAAATCACGTGGGCCCCACCCGGAAATCACGTGGGCCCCACCCGGAAATCACGTGGGCCCCACCCGGAAATCACGTGGGCCCCACGGGGAAATCACGTGGGCCCCACCCGGAAATCACGTGGGCCCCACCCGGAAATCACGTGGGCCACACCCGGAAATCACGTGGGGCCCACCCGGAAATCACGTGGGCCCCAAGGGGAAATCACGTGGGCCCCACCCGGAAATCACGTGGGCCCCACCCGGAAATCACGTGGGCCCCACCCGGTAATCACGTGGGGCCCACCCGGAAATCACGTGGGCCCCACGGGGAAATCACGTGGGCCCCACCCGGAAATCACGTGGGCCCCACCCGGAAATCACGTGGGCCCCACGGGGAAATCACGTGGGCCCAACGGGGAAATCACGTGGGCCCCACGGGGAAATCACGTGGGCCCCACCCTGAAATCACGTGGGCCCCACCCGGAAATCACGTGGGCCCCACGGGGAAATCACGTGGGCCCCACGGGGAAATCACGTGGGCCCCACCCGGAAATCACGTGGGCCCCACCCGGAAATCACGTGGGCCCCACGGGGAAATCAAGTGGGCCCCACGGGGAAATCACGTGGTCCCCACCCGGAAATCACGTGGGCCCCAGCCGGAAATCACGTGGGCCCCACGAGGAAATCACGTGGGCCCCACCCGGAAATCACGTGGGCCCCACCCGGAAATCACGTGGGCCCCACCCGGAAATCACGTGGGCCCCACCCGGAAATCACGTGGGCCCCACCCGGAATTCACGTGGGCCCCACGCGGAAATCACGTGGGCCCCACCCGGAAATCACGTGGGCCCCACCCGGAAATCACGTGGGCCCCACCCGGAAATCACGTGGGCCCCACCCGGAAATCACGTGGGCCCCACCCGGAAATCACGTGGGCCCCACCCGGAAATCACGTGGGCCCCACCCGGAAATCACGTGGGCCCCAGCCGGAAATCACGTGGGCCCCACGGGGAAATCACGTGGGCCCCACGGGGAAATCACGTGGGCCCCACCCGGAAATCACGTGGGCCCCACCCGGAAATCACGTGGGCCCCACCTGGAAATCACGTGGGCCCCACGGGGAAATCACGTGGGCCCCACCCGGAAATCACGTGGGCCCCACCCGGAAATCACGTGGGGCCCACCCGGAAATCACGTGGGCCCCACCCGGAAATCACGTGGGCCCCACCCGGAAATCACGTGGGCCCCACCCGGAAATCACGTGGGCCCCACCCGGAAATCACGTGGGCCCCACCCGGAAATCACGTGGGCCCCACCCGGAAATCACGTGGGCCCCACCCGGAAATCACGTGGGCCCCACCCGGAAATCACGTGGGCCCCACCCGGAAATCACGTGGGCCCCACCCGGAAATCACGTGGGCCCCACCCGGAAATCACGTGGGCCCCACCCGGAAATCACGTGGGCCCCACCCGGAAATCACGTGGGCCCCACCCGGAAATCACGTGGGCCCCACCCGGAAATCACGTGGGCCCCACACGGAAATCACGTGGGGCCCAACCGGAAATCACGTGGGCCCCACCCGGAAATCACGTGGGCCCCACCCGGAAATCACGTGGGCCCCACCCGGAAATCACGTGGGCCCCATGGGGAAATCACGTGGGCCCCACGGGGAAATCACGTGGGCCCCACCCGGAAATCACGTGGGGCCCACCCGGAAATCACGTGGGCCCCACGGGGAAATCACGTGGGCCCCACCCGGAAATCACGTGGGCCCCACACGGATATCACGTGGGGCCCACCAGGAAATCACGTGGGCCCCACCCGGAAATCATGTGGGCCCCAACCGGAAATCACGTGGGCCCCACCGGGAAATCACGTGGGCCCCACCCGGAAATCACGTGGGCCCCACCCGGAAATCACGTGGGCCCCACGGGGAAATCACGTGGGCCCCACGGGGAAATCACGTGGGCCCCACCCGGAAATCACGTGGGCCCCACCCGGAAATCACGTGGGCCCCACCCGGAAATCACGTGGGCCCCACCCGGAAATCACGTGGGCCCCACGGGGAAATCACGTGGGCCCCACCCGGAAATCACGTGGGCCCCACCCGGAAATCACGTGGGCCCCACGGGGAAATCACGTGGGCCCCACCCGGAAATCACGTGGGCCCCACCCGGAAATCACGTGGGCCCCACCCGGAAATCACGTGGGCCCCACCCGGAAATCACGTGGGCCCCAGCCGGAAATCACGTGGGCCCCACCCGGAAATCACGTGGGCCCCACCCCGAAATCACGTGGGCCCCACCCGGAAATCACGTGGGCCCCACCCGGAAATCACGTGGGGCCCACCCGGAAATCACGTGGGCCCCACCCGGAAATCACGTGGGCCCCACCCGGAAATCACGTGGGCCCCACCCGGAAAACACGTGGGCCACATCCGGAAATCACGTGGGCCCCACCCGGAAATCACGTGGGCCCCACCCGGAAATCACGTGGGCCCCACCCGGAAATCACGTGGGCCCCACCCGGAAATCACGTGGGCCCCACGGGGAAATCACGTGGGCCCCACCTGGAAATCACGTGGACCCCACCCGGAAATCACGTGGGCCCCAGCCGGAAATCACGTGGGCCCCATGGGGAAATCACGTGGGCCCCACGGGGAAATCACGTGGGCCCCACCCGGAAATCACGTGGGCCCCACCCGGAAATCACGTGGGCCCCACCCGGAAATCACGTGGGCCCCACCCGGAAATCACGTGGGCCCCACCCGGAAATCACGTGGGCCCCACCCGGAAATCACGTGGGCCCCACCCGGAAATCACGTGGGCCCCTCGGGGAAATCACGTGGGCCCCACCCGGAAATCACGTGGGCCCCACCCGGAAATCACGTGGGCCCCACCCGGAAATCACGTGGGCCCCACCCGGAAATCACGTGGGCCCCACCCGGAAATCACGTGGGCCCCACCCGGAAATCACGTGGGCCCCACCCGGAAATCATGTGGGCCCCACCCGGAAATCACGTGGGCCCCACGGGGAAATCACGTGGGCCCCACCCGGAAATCACGTGGGCCCCACCCGGAAATCACGTGGGCCCCACCCGGAAATCACGTGGGCCCCACCCGGAAATCACGTGGGCCCCACGGGGAAATCACGTGGGCCCCACCCGGAAATCACGTGGGCCCCACCCGGAAATCACGTGGGCCACAGCCGGAAATCACGTGGGCCCCACCCGGAAATCACGTGGGCCCCACCCGAAAATCACGTGGGCCCCACCCGGAAATCACGTGGGCCCCACCCGGAAATCACGTGGGCCCCACCCGGAAATCACGTGGGCCCCATGGGGAATTCACGTGGGCCCCACCCGGAAATCACGTGGGCCCCACCCGGAAATCACGTGGGCCCCACCCGGAAATCACGTGGGCCCCACCCGGAAATCACGTGGGCCCCACGGGGAAATCACGTGGGCCCCACCCGGAAATCACGTGGACCCCACCCGGAAATCACGTGGGCCACAGCCGGAAATCACGTGGGCCCCAACCGGAAATCACGTGGGCCCCACCCGGAAATCACGTGGGCCCCACCCGGAAATCACGTGGGCCCCACCCGGAAATCACGTGGGCCCCACGGGGAAATCACGTGGGCCTCACGGGGAAATCACGTGGGCCCCACCCGGAAATCACGTGGGCCCCACGGGGAAATCACGTGGGCCCCACCCGGAAATCACGTGGGCCCCACCCGGAAATCACGTGGGCCCCACCCGGAAATCACGTGGGCCCCACCCGGAAATCACGTGGGCCCCACCCGGAAATCACGTGGGCCCCACCCGGAAATCACGTGGGCCCCACCCGGAAATCACGTGGGCCCCACCCGGAAATCACGTGGGCCCCACGGGGAAATCACGTGGGCCCCACCCGGAAATCACGTGGGCCCCACCCGGAAATCACGTGGGCCCCACCCGGAAATCACGTGGGCCCCACCCGGAAATCACGTGGGCCCCACCCGGAAATCACGTGGGGCCAACCCGGAAATCACGTGGGCCCCACCCGGAAATCACATGGGCCCCACCCGGAAATCACGTGGGCCCCACCCGGAAATCACGTGGGCCCCACCCGGAAATCACGTGGGCCCCACGGGGAAATCACGTTGGCCCCACGGGGAAATCACGTGGGCCCCACCCGGAAATCACGTGGGCCCCACCCGGAAATCACGTGGGCCCCACCCGGAAATCACGTGGGCCCCACGGGGAAATCACGTGGGCCCCACCCGGAAATCACGTGGTCCCCACCCGGAAATCACGTGGGCCCCACCCGGAAATCACGTGGGCCCCACCCGGAAATCACGTGGGCCCCACCCGGAAATCACGTGGGCCCCACGGGGAAATCACGTGGGCCCCACCCGGAAATCACGTGGGCCCCACCCGGAAATCACGTGGGCCCCACCCGGAAATCACGTGGGCCCCACCCGGAAATCACGTGGGCCCCACCCGGAAATCACGTGGGGCCCACCCGGAAATCACGTGGGCCCCACCCGGAAATCACGTGGGCCCCACCCGGAAATCACGTGGGGCCCACCCGGAAATCACGTGGGCCCCACCCGGAAATCACGTGGGCCCCACCCGGAAATCACGTGGGCCCCACCCGGAAATCACGTGGGGCCCACCCGGAAATCACGTGGGCCCCACCCGGAAATCACGTGGGCCCCACCCGGAAATCACGTGGGGCCCACCCGGAAATCACGTGGGCCCCACCCGGAAATCACGTGGGCCCCACCCGGAAATCACGTGGGCCCCACCCGGAAATCACGTGGGGCCCACCCGGAAATCACGTGGGCCCCACCCGGAAATCACGTGGGCCCCACCCGGAAATCACGTGGGCCCCACCCGGAAATCACGTGGGCCCCACCCGGAAATCACGTGGGCCCCACCCGGAAATCACGTGGGCCCCACCCGGAAATCACGTGGGCCCCACCCGGAAATCACGTGGGCCCCACCCGGAAATCACGTGGGCCCCACGGGGAAATCTCGTGGGCCCCACCCGGAAATCACGTGGGCCCCACCCGGAAATCACGTGGGCCCCACCCGGAAATCACGTGGGCCCCACGGGGAAATCACGTGGGGCCCACCCGGAAATCACGTGGGCCCCACCCGGAAATCACGTGGGCCCCACCCGGAAATCACGTGGGCCCCAGCCGGAAATCACGTGGGCCCCAGCCGGAAATCACGTGGGCCCCACGGGGAAATCACGTGGGCCCCACGGGGAAATCACGTGGGCCCCACGGGGAAATCACGTGGGCCCCACCCGGAAATCACGTGGGCCCCACGGGGAAATCACGTGGGCCCCACGGGGAAATCACGTGGGCCCAACGGGGAAATCACGTGGGCCCCACGGGGAAATCACGTGGGCCCCACCCTGAAATCACGTGGGCCCCACCCGGAAATCACGTGGGCCCCACGGGGAAATCACGTGGGCCCCACGGGGAAATCACGTGGGCCCCACCCGGAAATCACGTGGGCCCCACCCGGAAATCACGTGGGCCCCACGGGGAAATCACGTGGGCCCCACGGGGAAATCACGTGGTCACCACCCGGAAATCACGTGGGCCCCAGCCGGAAATCAAGTGGGCCCCACGGGGAAATCACGTGGGCCCCACGGGGAAATCACGTGGGCCCCACCCGGAAATCACGTGGGCCCCACCCGGAAATCACGTGGGCCCCACCCGGAAATCACGTGGGCCCCACCCGGAAATCACGTGGGGCCCACCCGGAAATCACGTGGGCCCCACCCGGAAATCACGTGGGCCCCACCCGGAAATCACGTGGGCCCCACACGGAAATCACGTGGGGCCCACCCGGAAATCACGTGGGCCCCACCCGGAAATCACGTGGGCCCCACCCGGAAATCACGTGGGCCCCACCCGGAAATCACGTGGGCCCCACCCGGAAATCACGTGGGCCCCACGGGGAAATCACGTGGGCCCCACGGGGAAATCACGTGGGCCCCACGCGGAAATCACGGGGGCCCCACCTGGAAATCACGTGGGCCCAACGGGGAAATCACGTGGGCCCCACCCGGAAATCACGTGGGCCCCCAGGGGAAATCACGTGGGCCCCACCAGGAAATCATGTGGGCCCCACGGGGAAATCACGTGGGCCCCACCCGGAAATCAGGTGGGCCCCACCCGGAAATCACGTGGGCCCCACCCGGAAATCACGTGGGGCCAACCCGGAAATCACGTGGGCCCCACCCGGAAATCACATGGGCCCCACCCGGAAATCACGTGGGCCCCACCCGGAAATCACGTGGGCCCCACCCGGAAATCACGTGGGCCCCACGGGGAAATCACGTTGGCCCCACGGGGAAATCACGTGGGCCCCACCCGGAAATCACGTGGGCCCCACCCGGAAATCACGTGGGCCCCACCCGGAAATCACGTGGGCCCCACGGGGAAATCACGTGGGCCCCACCCGGAAATCACGTGGGCCCCACCCGGAAATCACGTGGGCCCCACCCGGAAATCACGTGGGCCCCACCCGGAAATCACGTGGGCCCCACCCGGAAATCACGTGGGCCCCACCCGGAAATCACGTGGGCCCCACCCGGAAATCACGTGGGCCCCACCCGGAAATCACGTGGGCCCCACCCGGAAATCACGTGGGCCCCACCCGGAAATCACGTGGGCCCCACGGGGAAATCACGTGGGCCCTACGGGGAAATCACGTGGGCCCCACCCGGAAATCACGTGGGCCCCACCCGGAAATCACGTGGGCCCCACGGGGAAATCACGTGGGCCCCACGGGGAAATCACGTGGTCCCCACCCGGAAATCACGTGGGCCCCAGCCGGAAATCACGTGGGCCCCACGGGGAAATCACGTGGGCCCCACCCGGAAATCACGTGGGCCCCAGCCGGAAATCACGTGGGCCCCACGGGGAAATCACGTGGGCCCCACCCGGAAATCACGTGGGCCCCACCCGGAAATCACGTGGGGCCCACCCGGAAATCACGTGGGCCCCACCCGGAAATCACGTGGGCCCCACCCGGAAATCACGTGGGCCCCACACGGAAATCACGTGGGGCCCACCCGGAAATCACGTGGGCCCCACCCGGAAATCACGTGGGCCCCACCCGGAAATCACGTGGGCCCCACCCGGAAATCACGTGGGCCCCACCCGGAAATCACGTGGGCCCCACGGGGAAATCACGTGGGCCCCACGGGGAAATCACGTGGGCCCCACGCGGAAATCACGTGGGCCCCACCTGGAAATCACGTGGGCCCCACCCGGAAATCACGTGGGCCCCACCCGGAAATCACGTGGGACCCAACCGGAAATCACGTGGGCCCCACCCGGAAATCACGTGGGCCCCACCCGGAAATCACGTGGGCCCCACCCGGAAATCACGTGGGCCCCACCCGGAAATCACGTGGGCCCCAGCCGGAAATCACGTGGGCCCCACGGGGAAATCACGTGGGCCCCACGGGGAAATCACGGGGGCCCCACCCGGAAATCACGTGGGCCCCACCCGGAAATCACGTGGGCCCCAACCGGAAATCACGTGGGCCCCACCCGGAAATCACGTGGGCCCCACCCGGAAATCACGTGGGCCCCACCCGGAAATCACGTGGGCCCCACACGGAAATCACGTGGGGCCCAACCGGAAATCACGTGGGCCCCACCCGGAAATCACGTGGGCCCAACCCGGAAATCACGTGGGCCCCACCCGGAAATCACGTGGGCCCCATGGGGAAATCACGTGGGCCCCACGGGGAAATCACGTGGGCCCCACCCGGAAATCACGTGGGGCCCACCCGGAAATCACGTGGGCCCCACGGGGAAATCACGTGGGCCCCACGGGGAAATCACGTGGGCACCACCCGGAAATCACGTGGGCCCCAGCCGGAAATCACGTGGGCCCCACCCGGAAATCACGTGGGCCCCACCCAGAAATCACGTGGGCCCCACCCGTAAATCACGTGGGCCCCACACGGAAATCACGTGGGGCCCACCCGGAAATCACGTGGGCCCCACCCGGAAATCACGTGGGCCCCACCCGGAAATCACGTGGGCCCCACCGGGAAATCACGTGGGCCCCACCCGGAAATCACGTGGGCCCCACCCGGAAATCACGTGGGCCCCACGGGGAAATCACGTGGGCCCCACGGGGAAATCACGTGGGCCCCACCCGGAAATCACGTGGGCCCCACCCGGAAATCACGTGGGCCCCACCCGGAAATCACGTGGGCCCCACCCGGAAATCACGTGGGCCCCACGGGTAAATCACGTGGGCCCCACCCGGAAATCACGTGGGCCCCACCCGGAAATCACGTGGGCCCCACCCGGAAATCACGTGGGCCCCACCCGGAAATCACGTGGGCCCCACCCGGAAATCACGTGGGCCCCAGCCGGAAATCACGTGGGCCCCACCCGGAAATCACGTGGGCCCCACCCGGAAATCACGTGGGCCCCACCCGGAAATCACGTGGGCCCCACCCGGAAATCACGTGGGGCCCACCCGGAAATCACGTGGGCCCCACCCGGAAATCACGTGGGCCCCACCCGGAAATCACGTGGGCCCCACCCGGAAAACACGTGGGCCACATCCGGAAATCACGTGGGCCCCACCCGGAAATCACGTGGGCCCCACCCGGAAATCACGTGGGCCCCACCCGGAAATCACGTGGGCCCCACCCGGAAATCACGTGGGCCCCACGGGGAAATCACGTGGGCCCCACCTGGAAATCACGTGGACCCCACCCGGGAATCACGTGGGCCCCAGCCGGAAATCACGTGGGCCCCATGGGGAAATCACGTGGGCCCCACGGGGAAATCACGTGGGCCCCACCCGGAAATCACGTGGGCCCCACCCGGAAATCACGTGGGCCCCAACCGGAAATCACGTGGGCCCCACCCGGAAATCACGTGGGCCCCACCCGGAAATCACGTGGGCCCCACCCGGAAATCACGTGGGCCCCACCCGGAAATCACGTGGGCCCCTCGGGGAAATCACGTGGGCCCCACCCGGAAATCACGTGGGCCCCACCCGGAAATCACGTGGGCCCCACCCGGAAATCACGTGGGCCCCACCCGGAAATCACGTGGGCCCCTCGGGGAAATCACGTGGGCCCCACCCGGAAATCACGTGGGCCCCACGGGGAAATCACGTGGGCCCCACCCGGAAATCACGTGGGCCCCACCCGGAAATCACGTGGGCCCCACCCGGAAATCACGTGGGCCCCACCCGGAAATCACGTGGGCCCCACCCGGAAATCACGTGGGCCCCACCCGGAAATCACGTGGGCCCCACGGGGAAATCACGTGGGCCTCACGGGGAAATCACGTGGGCCCCACCCGGAAATCACGTGGGCCCCACGGGGAAATCACGTGGGCCCCACCCGGAAATCACGTGGGCACCACCCGGAAATCACGTGGGCCCCACCCGGAAATCACGTGGGCCCCACCCGGAAATCACGTGGGCCCCACGGGGAAATCACGTGGGCCTCACGGGGAAATCACGTGGGCCCCACCCGGAAATCACGTGGGCCCCACGGGGAAATCACGTGGGCCCCACCCGGAAATCACGTGGGCCCCACCCGGAAATCACGTGGGCCCCACCCGGAAATCACGTGGGCCCCACCCGGAAATCACGTGGGCCCCACCCGGAAATCACGTGGGCCCCACGGGGAAATCACGTGGGCCCCACCCGGAAATCACGTGGGCCCCACGGGGAAATCACGTGGGGCCCACCCGGAAATCACGTGGGCCCCACGGGGAAATCACGTGGGCCCCACGGGGAAATCACGTGGTCCCCACCCGGAAATCACGTGGGCCCCAGCCGGAAATCACGTGGGCCCCACGGGGAAATCACGTGGGCCCCACCCGGAAATCACGTGGGCCCCACCCGGAAATCACGTGGGCCCCACCCGGAAATCACGTGGGCCCCACCCGGAAATCACGTGGGCCCCACCCGGAAATCACGTGGGCCCCACCCGGAAATCACGTGGGCCCCACCCGGAAATCACGTGGGCCCCACCCGGAAATCACGTGGGCCCCACCCGGAAATCACGTGGGCCCCACCCGGAAATCACGTGGGCCCCACGGGTAAATCACGTGGGCCCCACCCGGAAATCACGTGGGCCCCACCCGGAAATCACGTGGGCCCCACCCGGAAATCACGTGGGCCCCACGGGGAAATCACGTGGGCCCCACGGGGAAATCACGTGGGCCCCACGCGGAAATCACGTGGGCCCCACCTGGAAATCACGTGGGCCCCACCCGGAAATCACGTGGGCCCCACCCGGAAATCACGTGGGCCCCACCCGGAAATCACGTGGGCCCCAGCCGGAAATCACGTGGGCCCCACGGGGAAATCACGTGGGCCCCACGGGGAAATCACGGGGGCCCCACCCGGAAATCACGTGGGCCCCACCCGGAAATCACGTGGGCCCCACCCGGAAATCACGTGGGCCCCACCCGGAAATCACGTGGGCCCCACCCGGAAATCACGTGGGCCCCACCCGGAAATCACGTGGGCCCCACACGGAAATCACGTGGGGCCCAACCGGAAATCACGTGGGCCCCACCCGGAAATCACGTGGGCCCCACCCGGAAATCACGTGGGCCCCACCCGGAAATCACGTGGGCCCCATGGGGAAATCACGTGGGCCCCACGGGGAAATCACGTGGGCCCCACCCGGAAATCACTTGGGGCCCACCCGGAAATCACGTGGGCCCCACGGGGAAATCACGTGGGCCCCACGGGGAAATCACGTGGGCACCACCCGGAAATCACGTGGGCCCCAGCCGGAAATCACGTGGGCCGCACCCGGAAATCACGTGGGCCCCACCCAGAAATCACGTGGGCCCCACCCGGAAATCACGTGGGCCCCACACGGAAATCACGTGGGGCCCACCCGGAAATCACGTGGGCCCCACCCGGAAATCACGTGGGCCCCACCCGGAAATCACGTGGGCCCCACCGGGAAATCACGTGGGCCCCACCCGGAAATCACGTGGGCCCCACCCGGAAATCACGTGGGCCCCACGGGGAAATCACGTGGGCCCCACGGGGAAATCACGTGGGCCCCACCCGGAAATCACGTGGGCCCCACCCGGAAATCACGTGGGCCCCACCCGGAAATCACGTGGGCCCCACCCGGAAATCACGTGGGCCCCACGGGTAAATCACGTGGGCCCCACCCGGAAATCACGTGGGCCCCACCCGGAAATCACGTGGGCCCCACCCGGAAATCACGTGGGCCCCACGGGGAAATCACGTGGGCCCTACGGGGAAATCACGTGGGCCCCACCCGGAAATCACGTGGGCCCCACCCGGAAATCACGTGGGCCCCACGGGGAAATCACGTGGGCCCCACGGGGAAATCACGTGGTCCCCACCCGGAAATCACGTGGGCCCCAGCCGGAAATCACGTGGGCCCCACGGGGAAATCACGTGGGCCCCACCCGGAAATCACGTGGGCCCCAGCCGGAAATCACGTGGGCCCCACGGGGAAATCACGTGGGCCCCACCCGGAAATCACGTGGGCCCCACCCGGAAATCACGTGGGGCCCACCCGGAAATCACGTGGGCCCCACCCGGAAATCACGTGGGCCCCACCCGGAAATCACGTGGGCCCCACACGGAAATCACGTGGGGCCCACCCGGAAATCACGTGGGCCCCACCCGGAAATCACGTGGGCCCCACCCGGAAATCACGTGGGCCCCACCCGGAAATCACGTGGGCCCCACCCGGAAATCACGTGGGCCCCACGGGGAAATCACGTGGGCCCCACGGGGAAATCACGTGGGCCCCACGCGGAAATCACGTGGGCCCCACCTGGAAATCACGTGGGCCCCACCCGGAAATCACGTGGGCCCCACCCGGAAATCACGTGGGACCCAACCGGAAATCACGTGGGCCCCACCCGGAAATCACGTGGGCCCCACCCGGAAATCACGTGGGCCCCACCCGGAAATCACGTGGGCCCCACCCGGAAATCACGTGGGCCCCAGCCGGAAATCACGTGGGCCCCACGGGGAAATCACGTGGGCCCCACGGGGAAATCACGGGGGCCCCACCCGGAAATCACGTGGGCCCCACCCGGAAATCACGTGGGCCCCAACCGGAAATCACGTGGGCCCCACCCGGAAATCACGTGGGCCCCACCCGGAAATCACGTGGGCCCCACCCGGAAATCACGTGGGCCCCACACGGAAATCACGTGGGGCCCAACCGGAAATCACGTGGGCCCCACCCGGAAATCACGTGGGCCCCACCCGGAAATCACGTGGGCCCCACCCGGAAATCACGTGGGCCCCATGGGGAAATCACGTGGGCCCCACGGGGAAATCACGTGGGCCCCACCCGGAAATCACGTGGGGCCCACCCGGAAATCACGTGGGCCCCACGGGGAAATCACGTGGGCCCCACGGGGAAATCACGTGGGCACCACCCGGAAATCACGTGGGCCCCAGCCGGAAATCACGTGGGCCCCACCCGGAAATCACGTGGGCCCCACCCAGAAATCACGTGGGCCCCACCCGTAAATCACGTGGGCCCCACACGGAAATCACGTGGGGCCCACCCGGAAATCACGTGGGCCCCACCCGGAAATCACGTGGGCCCCACCCGGAAATCACGTGGGCCCCACCGGGAAATCACGTGGGCCCCACCCGGAAATCACGTGGGCCCCACCCGGAAATCACGTGGGCCCCACGGGGAAATCACGTGGGCCCCACGGGGAAATCACGTGGGCCCCACCCGGAAATCACGTGGGCCCCACCCGGAAATCACGTGGGCCCCACCCGGAAATCACGTGGGCCCCACCCGGAAATCACGTGGGCCCCACGGGTAAATCACGTGGGCCCCACCCGGAAATCACGTGGGCCCCACCCGGAAATCACGTGGGCCCCACCCGGAAATCACGTGGGCCCCACCCGGAAATCACGTGGGCCCCACCCGGAAATCACGTGGGCCCCAGCCGGAAATCACGTGGGCCCCACCCGGAAATCACGTGGGCCCCACCCGGAAATCACGTGGGCCCCACCCGGAAATCACGTGGGCCCCACCCGGAAATCACGTGGGGCCCACCCGGAAATCACGTGGGCCCCACCCGGAAATCACGTGGGCCCCACCCGGAAATCACGTGGGCCCCACCCGGAAAACACGTGGGCCACATCCGGAAATCACGTGGGCCCCACCCGGAAATCACGTGGGCCCCACCCGGAAATCACGTGGGCCCCACCCGGAAATCACGTGGGCCCCACCCGGAAATCACGTGGGCCCCACGGGGAAATCACGTGGGCCCCACCTGGAAATCACGTGGACCCCACCCGGGAATCACGTGGGCCCCAGCCGGAAATCACGTGGGCCCCATGGGGAAATCACGTGGGCCCCACGGGGAAATCACGTGGGCCCCACCCGGAAATCACGTGGGCCCCACCCGGAAATCACGTGGGCCCCAACCGGAAATCACGTGGGCCCCACCCGGAAATCACGTGGGCCCCACCCGGAAATCACGTGGGCCCCACCCGGAAATCACGTGGGCCCCACCCGGAAATCACGTGGGCCCCTCGGGGAAATCACGTGGGCCCCACCCGGAAATCACGTGGGCCCCACCCGGAAATCACGTGGGCCCCACCCGGAAATCACGTGGGCCCCACCCGGAAATCACGTGGGCCCCTCGGGGAAATCACGTGGGCCCCACCCGGAAATCACGTGGGCCCCACGGGGAAATCACGTGGGCCCCACCCGGAAATCACGTGGGCCCCACCCGGAAATCACGTGGGCCCCACCCGGAAATCACGTGGGCCCCACCCGGAAATCACGTGGGCCCCACCCGGAAATCACGTGGGCCCCACCCGGAAATCACGTGGGCCCCACGGGGAAATCACGTGGGCCTCACGGGGAAATCACGTGGGCCCCACCCGGAAATCACGTGGGCCCCACGGGGAAATCACGTGGGCCCCACCCGGAAATCACGTGGGCACCACCCGGAAATCACGTGGGCCCCACCCGGAAATCACGTGGGCCCCACCCGGAAATCACGTGGGCCCCACGGGGAAATCACGTGGGCCTCACGGGGAAATCACGTGGGCCCCACCCGGAAATCACGTGGGCCCCACGGGGAAATCACGTGGGCCCCACCCGGAAATCACGTGGGCCCCACCCGGAAATCACGTGGGCCCCACCCGGAAATCACGTGGGCCCCACCCGGAAATCACGTGGGCCCCACCCGGAAATCACGTGGGCCCCACGGGGAAATCACGTGGGCCCCACCCGGAAATCACGTGGGCCCCACGGGGAAATCACGTGGGGCCCACCCGGAAATCACGTGGGCCCCACGGGGAAATCACGTGGGCCCCACGGGGAAATCACGTGGTCCCCACCCGGAAATCACGTGGGCCCCAGCCGGAAATCACGTGGGCCCCACGGGGAAATCACGTGGGCCCCACCCGGAAATCACGTGGGCCCCACCCGGAAATCACGTGGGCCCCACCCGGAAATCACGTGGGCCCCACGCGGAAATCACGTGGGCCCCACCCGGAAATCACGTGGGCCCCACCCGGAAATCACGTGGGCCCCACCCGGAAATCACGTGGGCCCCACCCGGAAATCACGTGGGCCCCACCCGGAAATCACGTGGGCCCCACCCGGAAATCACGTGGGCCCCACGGGTAAATCACGTGGGCCCCACCCGGAAATCACGTGGGCCCCACCCGGAAATCACGTGGGCCCCACCCGGAAATCACGTGGGCCCCACGGGGAAATCACGTGGGCCCCACGGGGAAATCACGTGGGCCCCACGCGGAAATCACGTGGGCCCCACCTGGAAATCACGTGGGCCCCACCCGGAAATCACGTGGGCCCCACCCGGAAATCACGTGGGCCCCACCCGGAAATCACGTGGGCCCCAGCCGGAAATCACGTGGGCCCCACGGGGAAATCACGTGGGCCCCACGGGGAAATCACGGGGGCCCCACCCGGAAATCACGTGGGCCCCACCCGGAAATCACGTGGGCCCCACCCGGAAATCACGTGGGCCCCACCCGGAAATCACGTGGGCCCCACCCGGAAATCACGTGGGCCCCACCCGGAAATCACGTGGGCCCCACACGGAAATCACGTGGGGCCCAACCGGAAATCACGTGGGCCCCACCCGGAAATCACGTGGGCCCCACCCGGAAATCACGTGGGCCCCACCCGGAAATCACGTGGGCCCCATGGGGAAATCACGTGGGCCCCACGGGGAAATCACGTGGGCCCCACCCGGAAATCACTTGGGGCCCACCCGGAAATCACGTGGGCCCCACGGGGAAATCACGTGGGCCCCACGGGGAAATCACGTGGGCACCACCCGGAAATCACGTGGGCCCCAGCCGGAAATCACGTGGGCCGCACCCGGAAATCACGTGGGCCCCACCCAGAAATCACGTGGGCCCCACCCGGAAATCACGTGGGCCCCACACGGAAATCACGTGGGGCCCACCCGGAAATCACGTGGGCCCCACCCGGAAATCACGTGGGCCCCACCCGGAAATCACGTGGGCCCCACCGGGAAATCACGTGGGCCCCACCCGGAAATCACGTGGGCCCCACCCGGAAATCACGTGGGCCCCACGGGGAAATCACGTGGGCCCCACGGGGAAATCACGTGGGCCCCACCCGGAAATCACGTGGGCCCCACCCGGAAATCACGTGGGCCCCACCCGGAAATCACGTGGGCCCCACCCGGAAATCACGTGGGCCCCACGGGTAAATCACGTGGGCCCCACCCGGAAATCACGTGGGCCCCACCCGGAAATCACGTGGGCCCCACCCGGAAATCACGTGGGCCCCACCCGGAAATCACGTGGGCCCCACCCGGAAATCACGTGGGCCCCACCCGGAAATCACGTGGGCCCCAGCCGGAAATCACGTGGGCCCCACCCGGAAATCACGTGGGCCCCACCCGGAAATCACGTGGGCCCCACCCGGAAATCACGTGGGCCCCACCCGGAAATCACGTGGGGCCCACCCGGAAATCACGTGGGCCCCACCCGGAAATCACGTGGGCCCCACCCGGAAATCACGTGGGCCCCACCCGGAAAACACGTGGGCCACATCCGGAAATCACGTGGGCCCCACCCGGAAATCACGTGGGCCCCACCCGGAAATCACGTGGGCCCCACCCGGAAATCACGTGGGCCCCACCCGGAAATCACGTGGGCCCCACGGGGAAATCACGTGGGCCCCACCTGGAAATCACGTGGACCCCACCCGGGAATCACGTGGGCCCCAGCCGGAAATCACGTGGGCCCCATGGGGAAATCACGTGGGCCCCACGGGGAAATCACGTGGGCCCCACCCGGAAATCACGTGGGCCCCACCCGGAAATCACGTGGGCCCCAACCGGAAATCACGTGGGCCCCACCCGGAAATCACGTGGGCCCCACCCGGAAATCACGTGGGCCCCACCCGGAAATCACGTGGGCCCCACCCGGAAATCACGTGGGCCCCTCGGGGAAATCACGTGGGCCCCACCCGGAAATCACGTGGGCCCCACCCGGAAATCACGTGGGCCCCACCCGGAAATCACGTGGGCCCCACCCGGAAATCACGTGGGCCCCAGCCGGAAATCACGTGGGCCCCACGGGGAAATCACGTGGGCCCCACCCGGAAATCACGTGGGCCCCACCCGGAAATCACGTGGGCCCCACCCGGAAATCACGTGGGCCCCACCCGGAAATCACGTGGGCCCCACCCGGAAATCACGTGGGCCCCACCCGGAAATCACGTGGGCCCCACCCGGAAATCACGTGGGCCCCACCCGGAAATCACGTGGGCCCCACCCGGAAATCACGTGGGCCCCACCCGGAAATCACGTGGGCCCCACGGGTAAATCACGTGGGCCCCACCCGGAAATCACGTGGGCCCCACCCGGAAATCACGTGGGCCCCACCCGGAAATCACGTGGGCCCCACGGGGAAATCACGTGGGCCCCACGGGGAAATCACGTGGGCCCCACGCGGAAATCACGTGGGCCCCACCTGGAAATCACGTGGGCCCCACCCGGAAATCACGTGGGCCCCACCCGGAAATCACGTGGGCCCCACCCGGAAATCACGTGGGCCCCAGCCGGAAATCACGTGGGCCCCACGGGGAAATCACGTGGGCCCCACGGGGAAATCACGGGGGCCCCACCCGGAAATCACGTGGGCCCCACCCGGAAATCACGTGGGCCCCACCCGGAAATCACGTGGGCCCCACCCGGAAATCACGTGGGCCCCACCCGGAAATCACGTGGGCCCCACCCGGAAATCACGTGGGCCCCACACGGAAATCACGTGGGGCCCAACCGGAAATCACGTGGGCCCCACCCGGAAATCACGTGGGCCCCACCCGGAAATCACGTGGGCCCCACGGGGAAATCACGTGGTCCCCACCCGGAAATCACGTGGGCCCCAGCCGGAAATCACGTGGGCCCCACGGGGAAATCACGTGGGCCCCACCCGGAAATCACGTGGGCCCCACCCGGAAATCACGTGGGCCCCACCCGGAAATCACGTGGGCCCCACCCGGAAATCACGTGGGCCCCACCCGGAAATCACGTGGGCCCCACCCGGAAATCACGTGGGCCCCACCCGGAAATCACGTGGGCCCCACCCGGAAATCACGTGGGCCCCACCCGGAAATCACGTGGGCCCCACCCGGAAATCACGTGGGCCCCACGGGTAAATCACGTGGGCCCCACCCGGAAATCACGTGGGCCCCACCCGGAAATCACGTGGGCCCCACCCGGAAATCACGTGGGCCCCACGGGGAAATCACGTGGGCCCCACGGGGAAATCACGTGGGCCCCACGCGGAAATCACGTGGGCCCCACCCGGAAATCACGTGGGCCCCACCCGGAAATCACGTGGGCCCCACCCGGAAATCACGTGGGCCCCACCCGGAAATCACGTGGGCCCCAGCCGGAAATCACGTGGGCCCCACGGGGAAATCACGTGGGCCCCACGGGGAAATCACGGGGGCCCCACCCGGAAATCACGTGGGCCCCACCCGGAAATCACGTGGGCCCCACCCGGAAATCACGTGGGCCCCACCCGGAAATCACGTGGGCCCCACCCGGAAATCACGTGGGCCCCACCCGGAAATCACGTGGGCCCCACACGGAAATCACGTGGGGCCCAACCGGAAATCACGTGGGCCCCACCCGGAAATCACGTGGGCCCCACCCGGAAATCACGTGGGCCCCACCCGGAAATCACGTGGGCCCCATGGGGAAATCACGTGGGCCCCACGGGGAAATCACGTGGGCCCCACCCGGAAATCACTTGGGGCCCACCCGGAAATCACGTGGGCCCCACGGGGAAATCACGTGGGCCCCACGGGGAAATCACGTGGGCACCACCCGGAAATCACGTGGGCCCCAGCCGGAAATCACGTGGGCCGCACCCGGAAATCACGTGGGCCCCACCCAGAAATCACGTGGGCCCCACCCGGAAATCACGTGGGCCCCACACGGAAATCACGTGGGGCCCACCCGGAAATCACGTGGGCCCCACCCGGAAATCACGTGGGCCCCACCCGGAAATCACGTGGGCCCCACCGGGAAATCACGTGGGCCCCACCCGGAAATCACGTGGGCCCCACCCGGAAATCACGTGGGCCCCACGGGGAAATCACGTGGGCCCCACGGGGAAATCACGTGGGCCCCACCCGGAAATCACGTGGGCCCCACCCGGAAATCACGTGGGCCCCACCCGGAAATCACGTGGGCCCCACCCGGAAATCACGTGGGCCCCACGGGTAAATCACGTGGGCCCCACCCGGAAATCACGTGGGCCCCACCCGGAAATCACGTGGGCCCCACCCGGAAATCACGTGGGCCCCACCCGGAAATCACGTGGGCCCCACCCGGAAATCACGTGGGCCCCACCCGGAAATCACGTGGGCCCCAGCCGGAAATCACGTGGGCCCCACCCGGAAATCACGTGGGCCCCACCCGGAAATCACGTGGGCCCCACCCGGAAATCACGTGGGCCCCACCCGGAAATCACGTGGGGCCCACCCGGAAATCACGTGGGCCCCACCCGGAAATCACGTGGGCCCCACCCGGAAATCACGTGGGCCCCACCCGGAAAACACGTGGGCCACATCCGGAAATCACGTGGGCCCCACCCGGAAATCACGTGGGCCCCACCCGGAAATCACGTGGGCCCCACCCGGAAATCACGTGGGCCCCACCCGGAAATCACGTGGGCCCCACGGGGAAATCACGTGGGCCCCACCTGGAAATCACGTGGACCCCACCCGGGAATCACGTGGGCCCCAGCCGGAAATCACGTGGGCCCCATGGGGAAATCACGTGGGCCCCACGGGGAAATCACGTGGGCCCCACCCGGAAATCACGTGGGCCCCACCCGGAAATCACGTGGGCCCCAACCGGAAATCACGTGGGCCCCACCCGGAAATCACGTGGGCCCCACCCGGAAATCACGTGGGCCCCACCCGGAAATCACGTGGGCCCCACCCGGAAATCACGTGGGCCCCTCGGGGAAATCACGTGGGCCCCACCCGGAAATCACGTGGGCCCCACCCGGAAATCACGTGGGCCCCACCCGGAAATCACGTGGGCCCCACCCGGAAATCACGTGGGCCCCAGCCGGAAATCACGTGGGCCCCACGGGGAAATCACGTGGGCCCCACCCGGAAATCACGTGGGCCCCACCCGGAAATCACGTGGGCCCCACCCGGAAATCACGTGGGCCCCACCCGGAAATCACGTGGGCCCCACCCGGAAATCACGTGGGCCCCACCCGGAAATCACGTGGGCCCCACCCGGAAATCACGTGGGCCCCACCCGGAAATCACGTGGGCCCCACCCGGAAATCACGTGGGCCCCACGGGTAAATCACGTGGGCCCCACCCGGAAATCACGTGGGCCCCACCCGGAAATCACGTGGGCCCCACCCGGAAATCACGTGGGCCCCACGGGGAAATCACGTGGGCCCCACGGGGAAATCACGTGGGCCCCACGCGGAAATCACGTGGGCCCCACCTGGAAATCACGTGGGCCCCACCCGGAAATCACGTGGGCCCCACCCGGAAATCACGTGGGCCCCACCCGGAAATCACGTGGGCCCCAGCCGGAAATCACGTGGGCCCCACGGGGAAATCACGTGGGCCCCACGGGGAAATCACGGGGGCCCCACCCGGAAATCACGTGGGCCCCACCCGGAAATCACGTGGGCCCCACCCGGAAATCACGTGGGCCCCACCCGGAAATCACGTGGGCCCCACCCGGAAATCACGTGGGCCCCACCCGGAAATCACGTGGGCCCCACACGGAAATCACGTGGGGCCCAACCGGAAATCACGTGGGCCCCACCCGGAAATCACGTGGGCCCCACCCGGAAATCACGTGGGCCCCACCCGGAAATCACGTGGGCCCCATGGGGAAATCACGTGGGCCCCACGGGGAAATCACGTGGGCCCCACCCGGAAATCACTTGGGGCCCACCCGGAAATCACGTGGGCCCCACGGGGAAATCACGTGGGCCCCACGGGGAAATCACGTGGGCACCACCCGGAAATCACGTGGGCCCCAGCCGGAAATCACGTGGGCCGCACCCGGAAATCACGTGGGCCCCACCCAGAAATCACGTGGGCCCCACCCGGAAATCACGTGGGCCCCACACGGAAATCACGTGGGCCCCATGGGGAAATCACGTGGGCCCCACGGGGAAATCACGTGGGCCCCACCCGGAAATCACGTGGGCCCCACCCGGAAATCACGTGGGCCCCACCCGGAAATCACGTGGGCCCCACCCGGAAATCACGTGGGCCCCACCCGGAAATCACGTGGGCCCCACCCGGAAATCACGTGGGCCCCACCCGGAAATCACGTGGGCCCCACCCGGAAATCACGTGGGCCCCACCCGGAAATCACGTGGGCCCCACCCGGAAATCACGTGGGCCCCACGGGTAAATCACGTGGGCCCCACCCGGAAATCACGTGGGCCCCACCCGGAAATCACGTGGGCCCCACCCGGAAATCACGTGGGCCCCACCCGGAAATCACGTGGGCCCCACGGGGAAATCACGTGGGCCCCACCCGGAAATCACGTGGGCCCCACGGGGAAATCACGTGGGGCCCACCCGGAAATCACGTGGGCCCCACGGGGAAATCACGTGGGCCCCACGGGGAAATCACGTGGTCCCCACCCGGAAATCACGTGGGCCCCAGCCGGAAATCACGTGGGCCCCACGGGGAAATCACGTGGGCCCCACCCGGAAATCACGTGGGCCCCACCCGGAAATCACGTGGGCCCCACCCGGAAATCACGTGGGCCCCACCCGGAAATCACGTGGGCCCCACCCGGAAATCACGTGGGCCCCACCCGGAAATCACGTGGGCCCCACCCGGAAATCACGTGGGCCCCACCCGGAAATCACGTGGGCCCCACCCGGAAATCACGTGGGCCCCACCCGGAAATCACGTGGGCCCCACGGGTAAATCACGTGGGCCCCACCCGGAAATCACGTGGGCCCCACCCGGAAATCACGTGGGCCCCACCCGGAAATCACGTGGGCCCCACGGGGAAATCACGTGGGCCCCACGGGGAAATCACGTGGGCCCCACGCGGAAATCACGTGGGCCCCACCTGGAAATCACGTGGGCCCCACCCGGAAATCACGTGGGCCCCACCCGGAAATCACGTGGGCCCCAACCGGAAATCACGTGGGCCCCACCCGGAAATCACGTGGGCCCCACCCGGAAATCACGTGGGCCCCACCCGGAAATCACGTGGGCCCCACCCGGAAATCACGTGGGCCCCAGCCGGAAATCACGTGGGCCCCACGGGGAAATCACGTGGGCCCCACGGGGAAATCACGGGGGCCCCACCCGGAAATCACGTGGGCCCCACCCGGAAATCACGTGGGCCCCACCCGGAAATCACGTGGGCCCCACCCGGAAATCACGTGGGCCCCACACGGAAATCACGTGGGGCCCAACCGGAAATCACGTGGGCCCAACCCGGAAATCACGTGGGCCCCACCCGGAAATCACGTGGGCCCCACCCGGAAATCACGTGGGCCCCATGGGGAAATCACGTGGGCCCCACGGGGAAATCACGTGGGCCCCACCCGGAAATCACTTGGGGCCCACCCGGAAATCACGTGGGCCCCACGGGGAAATCACGTGGGCCCCACGGGGAAATCACGTGGGCACCACCCGGAAATCACGTGGGCCCCAGCCGGAAATCACGTGGGCCGCACCCGGAAATCACGTGGGCCCCACCCAGAAATCACGTGGGCCCCACCCGGAAATCACGTGGGCCCCACACGGAAATCACGTGGGGCCCACCCGGAAATCACGTGGGCCCCACCCGGAAATCACGTGGGCCCCACCCGGAAATCACGTGGGCCCCACCGGGAAATCACGTGGGCCCCACCCGGAAATCACGTGGGCCCCACCCGGAAATCACGTGGGCCCCACGGGGAAATCACGTGGGCCCCACGGGGAAATCACGTGGGCCCCACCCGGAAATCACGTGGGCCCCACCCGGAAATCACGTGGGCCCCACCCGGAAATCACGTGGGCCCCACCCGGAAATCACGTGGGCCCCACGGGTAAATCACGTGGGCCCCACCCGGAAATCACGTGGGCCCCACCCGGAAATCACGTGGGCCCCACCCGGAAATCACGTGGGCCCCACCCGGAAATCACGTGGGCCCCACCCGGAAATCACGTGGGCCCCACCCGGAAATCACGTGGGCCCCAGCCGGAAATCACGTGGGCCCCACCCGGAAATCACGTGGGCCCCACCCGGAAATCACGTGGGCCCCACCCGGAAATCACGTGGGCCCCACCCGGAAATCACGTGGGGCCCACCCGGAAATCACGTGGGCCCCACCCGGAAATCACGTGGGCCCCACCCGGAAATCACGTGGGCCCCACCCGGAAAACACGTGGGCCACATCCGGAAATCACGTGGGCCCCACCCGGAAATCACGTGGGCCCCACCCGGAAATCACGTGGGCCCCACCCGGAAATCACGTGGGCCCCACCCGGAAATCACGTGGGCCCCACGGGGAAATCACGTGGGCCCCACCTGGAAATCACGTGGACCCCACCCGGGAATCACGTGGGCCCCAGCCGGAAATCACGTGGGCCCCATGGGGAAATCACGTGGGCCCCACGGGGAAATCACGTGGGCCCCACCCGGAAATCACGTGGGCCCCACCCGGAAATCACGTGGGCCCCAACCGGAAATCACGTGGGCCCCACCCGGAAATCACGTGGGCCCCACCCGGAAATCACGTGGGCCCCACCCGGAAATCACGTGGGCCCCACCCGGAAATCACGTGGGCCCCTCGGGGAAATCACGTGGGCCCCACCCGGAAATCACGTGGGCCCCACCCGGAAATCACGTGGGCCCCACCCGGAAATCACGTGGGCCCCACCCGGAAATCACGTGGGCCCCTCGGGGAAATCACGTGGGCCCCACCCGGAAATCACGTGGGCCCCACGGGGAAATCACGTGGGCCCCACCCGGAAATCACGTGGGCCCCACCCGGAAATCACGTGGGCCCCACCCGAAAATCACGTGGGCCCCACCCGGAAATCACGTGGGCCCCACCCGGAAATCACGTGGGCCCCACCCGGAAATCACGTGGGCCCCACGGGGAAATCACGTGGGCCTCACGGGGAAATCACGTGGGCCCCACCCGGAAATCACGTGGGCCCCACCCGGAAATCACGTGGGCCCCACCCGGAAATCACGTGGGCCCCACCCGGAAATCACGTGGGCCCCACCCGGAAATCACGTGGGCCCCACCCGGAAATCACGTGGGCCCCACGGGGAAATCACGTGGGCCTCACGGGGAAATCACGTGGGCCCCACCCGGAAATCACGTGGGCCCCACGGGGAAATCACGTGGGCCCCACCCGGAAATCACGTGGGCCCCACCCGGAAATCACGTGGGCCCCACCCGGAAATCACGTGGGCCCCACCCGGAAATCACGTGGGCCCCACCCGGAAATCACGTGGGCCCCACCCGGAAATCACGTGGGCCCCACGGGTAAATCACGTGGGCCCCACCCGGAAATCACGTGGGCCCCACCCGGAAATCACGTGGGCCCCACCCGGAAATCACGTGGGCCCCACCCGGAAATCACGTGGGCCCCACCCGGAAATCACGTGGGCCCCACCCGGAAATCACGTGGGCCCCAGCCGGAAATCACGTGGGCCCCACCCGGAAATCACGTGGGCCCCACCCGGAAATCACGTGGGCCCCACCCGGAAATCACGTGGGCCCCACCCGGAAATCACGTGGGGCCCACCCGGAAATCACGTGGGCCCCACCCGGAAATCACGTGGGCCCCACCCGGAAATCACGTGGGCCCCACCCGGAAAACACGTGGGCCACATCCGGAAATCACGTGGGCCCCACCCGGAAATCACGTGGGCCCCACCCGGAAATCACGTGGGCCCCACCCGGAAATCACGTGGGCCCCACCCGGAAATCACGTGGGCCCCACGGGGAAATCACGTGGGCCCCACCTGGAAATCACGTGGACCCCACCCGGGAATCACGTGGGCCCCAGCCGGAAATCACGTGGGCCCCATGGGGAAATCACGTGGGCCCCACGGGGAAATCACGTGGGCCCCACCCGGAAATCACGTGGGCCCCACCCGGAAATCACGTGGGCCCCAACCGGAAATCACGTGGGCCCCACCCGGAAATCACGTGGGCCCCACCCGGAAATCACGTGGGCCCCACCCGGAAATCACGTGGGCCCCACCCGGAAATCACGTGGGCCCCTCGGGGAAATCACGTGGGCCCCACCCGGAAATCACGTGGGCCCCACCCGGAAATCACGTGGGCCCCACCCGGAAATCACGTGGGCCCCACCCGGAAATCACGTGGGCCCCTCGGGGAAATCACGTGGGCCCCACCCGGAAATCACGTGGGCCCCACGGGGAAATCACGTGGGCCCCACCCGGAAATCACGTTGGCCCCACCCGGAAATCACGTGGGCCCCACCCGGAAATCACGTGGGCCCCACCCGGAAATCACGTGGGCCCCACCCGGAAATCACGTGGGCCCCACCCGGAAATCACGTGGGCCCCACGGGGAAATCACGTGGGCCTCACGGGGAAATCACGTGGGCCCCACCCGGAAATCACGTGGGCCCCACGGGGAAATCACGTGGGCCCCACCCGGAAATCACGTGGGCACCACCCGGAAATCACGTGGGCCCCACCCGGAAATCACGTGGGCCCCACCCGGAAATCACGTGGGCCCCACGGGGAAATCACGTGGGCCTCACGGGGAAATCACGTGGGCCCCACCCGGAAATCACGTGGGCCCCACGGGGAAATCACGTGGGCCCCACCCGGAAATCACGTGGGCCCCACCCGGAAATCACGTGGGCCCCACCCGGAAATCACGTGGGCCCCACCCGGAAATCACGTGGGCCCCACCCGGAAATCACGTGGGCCCCACCCGGAAATCACGTGGGCCCCACCCGGAAATCACGTGGGCCCCACCCGGAAATCACGTGGGCCCCACCGGGAAATCACGTGGGCCCCACGGGGAAATCACGTGGGCCCCACCCGGAAATCACGTGGGCCCCACCCGGAAATCACGTGGGCCCCACCCGGAAATCACGTGGGCCCCACCCGGAAATCACGTGGGCCCCACGGGGAAATCACGTGGGGCCCACCCGGAAATCACGTGGGCACCACCCGGAAATCACGTGGGCCCCACCCGGAAATCACGTGGGCCCCAGCCGGAAATCACGTGGGCCCCAGCCGGAAATCACGTGGGCCCCACGGGGAAATCACGTGGGCCCCACGGGGAAATCACGTGGGCCCCACGGGGAAATCACGTGGGCCCCACCCGGAAATCACGTGGGCCCCACCCGGAAATCACGTGGGCCCCACGGGGAAATCACGTGGGCCCAACGGGGAAATCACGTGGGCCACACGGGGAAATCACGTGGGCCCCACCCTGAAATCACGTGGGCCCCACCCGGAAATCACGTGGGCCCCACGGGGAAATCACGTGGGCCCCACGGGGAAATCACGTGGGCCCCACCCGGAAATCACGTGGGCCCCACCCGGAAATCACGTGGGCCCCACGGGGAAATCACGTGGGCCCCACGGGGAAATCACGTGGTCCCCACCCGGAAATCACGTGGGCCCCAGCCGGAAATCACGTGGGCCCCACGGGGAAATCACGTGGGCCCCACCCGGAAATCACGTGGGCCCCACCCGGAAATCACGTGGGCCCCACCCGGAAATCACGTGGGCCCCACCCGGAAATCACGTGGGCCCCACCCGGAAATCACGTGGGGCCCACCCGGAAATCACGTGGGCCCCACCCGGAAATCACGTGGGCCCCACCCGGAAATCACGTGGGCCCCACACGGAAATCACGTGGGGCCCACCCGGAAATCACGTGGGCCCCACCCGGAAATCACGTGGGCCCCACCCGGAAATCACGTGGGCCCCACCCGGAAATCACGTGGGCCCCACCCGGAAATCACGTGGGCCCCACGGGGAAATCACGTGGGCCCCACGGGGAAATCACGTGGGCCCCACGCGGAAATCACGTGGGCCCCACCCGGAAATCACGTGGGCCCCACCCGGAAATCACGTGGGCCCCACCCGGAAATCACGTGGGCCCCAACCGGAAATCACGTGGGCCCCACCCGGAAATCACGTGGGCCCCACCCGGAAATCACGTGGGCCCCACCCGGAAATCACGTGGGCCCCACCCGGAAATCACGTGGGCCCCAGCCGGAAATCACGTGGGCCCCACGGGGAAATCACGTGGGCCCCACGGGGAAATCACGGGGGCCCCACCCGGAAATCACGTGGGCCCCACCCGGAAATCACGTGGGCCCCACCCGGAAATCACGTGGGCCCCACCCGGAAATCACGTGGGCCCCACCCGGAAATCACGTGGGCCCCACCCGGAAATCACGTGGGCCCCACACGGAAATCACGTGGGGCCCAACCGGAAATCACGTGGGCCCCACCCGGAAATCACGTGGGCCCCACCCGGAAATCACGTGGGCCCCACCCGGAAATCACGTGGGCCCCATGGGGAAATCACGTGGGCCCCACGGGGAAATCACGTGGGCCCCACCCGGAAATCACTTGGGGCCCACCCGGAAATCACGTGGGCCCCACGGGGAAATCACGTGGGCCCCACGGGGAAATCACGTGGGCACCACCCGGAAATCACGTGGGCCCCAGCCGGAAATCACGTGGGCCGCACCCGGAAATCACGTGGGCCCCACCCAGAAATCACGTGGGCCCCACCCGGAAATCACGTGGGCCCCACACGGAAATCACGTGGGGCCCACCCGGAAATCACGTGGGCCCCACCCGGAAATCACGTGGGCCCCACCCGGAAATCACGTGGGCCCCACCGGGAAATCACGTGGGCCCCACCCGGAAATCACGTGGGCCCCACCCGGAAATCACGTGGGCCCCACGGGGAAATCACGTGGGCCCCACGGGGAAATCACGTGGGCCCCACCCGGAAATCACGTGGGCCCCACCCGGAAATCACGTGGGCCCCACCCGGAAATCACGTGGGCCCCACCCGGAAATCACGTGGGCCCCACGGGTAAATCACGTGGGCCCCACCCGGAAATCACGTGGGCCCCACCCGGAAATCACGTGGGCCCCACCCGGAAATCACGTGGGCCCCACCCGGAAATCACGTGGGCCCCACCCGGAAATCACGTGGGCCCCACCCGGAAATCACGTGGGCCCCAGCCGGAAATCACGTGGGCCCCACCCGGAAATCACGTGGGCCCCACCCGGAAATCACGTGGGCCCCACCCGGAAATCACGTGGGCCCCACCCGGAAATCACGTGGGGCCCACCCGGAAATCACGTGGGCCCCACCCGGAAATCACGTGGGCCCCACCCGGAAATCACGTGGGCCCCACCCGGAAAACACGTGGGCCACATCCGGAAATCACGTGGGCCCCACCCGGAAATCACGTGGGCCCCACCCGGAAATCACGTGGGCCCCACCCGGAAATCACGTGGGCCCCACCCGGAAATCACGTGGGCCCCACGGGGAAATCACGTGGGCCCCACCTGGAAATCTCGTGGACCCCACCCGGGAATCACGTGGGCCCCAGCCGGAAATCACGTGGGCCCCATGGGGAAATCACGTGGGCCCCACGGGGAAATCACGTGGGCCCCACCCGGAAATCACGTGGGCCCCACCCGGAAATCACGTGGGCCCCAACCGGAAATCACGTGGGCCCCACCCGGAAATCACGTGGGCCCCACCCGGAAATCACGTGGGCCCCACCCGGAAATCACGTGGGCCCCACCCGGAAATCACGTGGGCCCCTCGGGGAAATCACGTGGGCCCCACCCGGAAATCACGTGGGCCCCACCCGGAAATCACGTGGGCCCCACCCGGAAATCACGTGGGCCCCACCCGGAAATCACGTGGGCCCCTCGGGGAAATCACGTGGGCCCCACCCGGAAATCACGTGGGCCCCACGGGGAAATCACGTGGGCCCCACCCGGAAATCACGTGGGCCCCACCCGGAAATCACGTGGGCCCCACCCGAAAATCACGTGGGCCCCACCCGGAAATCACGTGGGCCCCACCCGGAAATCACGTGGGCCCCACCCGGAAATCACGTGGGCCCCACGGGGAAATCACGTGGGCCTCACGGGGAAATCACGTGGGCCCCACCCGGAAATCACGTGGGCCACATCCGGAAATCACGTGGGCCCCACCCGGAAATCACGTGGGCCCCACCCGGAAATCACGTGGGCCCCACCCGGAAATCACGTGGGCCCCACCCGGAAATCACGTGGGCCCCACCCGGAAATCACGTGGGCCCCACCCGGAAATCACGTGGGCCCCACGGGGAAATCACGTGGGCCTCACGGGGAAATCACGTGGGCCCCACCCGGAAATCACGTGGGCCCCACGGGGAAATCACGTGGGCCCCACCCGGAAATCACGTGGGCCCCACCCGGAAATCACGTGGGCCCCACCCGGAAATCACGTGGGCCCCACCCGGAAATCACGTGGGCCCCACCCGGAAATCACGTGGGCCCCACCGGGAAATCACGTGGGCCCCACGGGGAAATCACGTGGGCCCCACCCGGAAATCACGTGGGCCCCACCCGGAAATCACGTGGGCCCACCCGGAAATCACGTGGGCCCCACGGGGAAATCACGTGGGCCCCACCCGGAAATCACGTGGGCCCCACCCGGAAATCACGTGGGCCCCACGGGGAAATCACGTGGGCCCCACGGGGAAATCACGTGGGCCCCACCCGGAAATCACGTGGGCCCCACCCGGAAATCACGTGGGCCCCACCCGGAAATCACGTGGGCCCCACGGGGAAATCACGTGGGCCCCACCCGGAAATCACGTGGGCCCCACCCGGAAATCACGTGGGCCCCACCCGGAAATCACGTGGGCCCCACCCGGAAATCACGTGGGGCCCACCCGGAAATCACGTGGGCCCCACCCGGAAATCACGTGGGCCCCACCCGGAAATCACGTGGGCCCCACCCGGAAATCACGTGGGCCCCACCCGGAAATCACGTGGGCCCCACCCGGAAATCACGTGGGCCCCACCCGGAAATCACGTGGGCCCGACGGGGAAATCTCGTGGGCCCCACCCGGAAATCACGTGGGCCCCACCCGGAAATCACGTGGGCCCCACGGGGAAATCACGTGGGCCCCACGGGGAAATCACGTGGGGCCCACCCGGAAATCACGTGGGCCCCACCCGGAAATCACGTGGGCCCCACCCGGAAATCACGTGGGCCCCAGCCGGAAATCACGTGGGCCCCAGCCGGAAATCACGTGGGCCCCACGGGGAAATCACGTGGGCCCCACCCGGAAATCACGTGGGCCCCACCCGGAAATCACGTGGGCCCCACCCGGAAATCACGTGGGCCCCACCCGGAAATCACGTGGGCCCCACCCGGAAATCACGTGGGCCCCACCCGGAAATCACGTGGGCCCCACCCGGAAATCACGTGGGCCCCACCCGGAAATCACGTGGGCCCCACGGGGAAATCACGTGGGCCCCACCCGGAAATCACGTGGGGCCCACCCGGAAATCACGTGGGCCCCACGGGGAAATCACGTGGGCCCCACGGGGAAATCACGTGGGCACCACCCGGAAATCACGTGGGCCCCAGCCGGAAATCACGTGGGCCCCACCCGGAAATCACGTGGGCCCCACCCGGAAATCACGTGGGCCCCACCCGGAAATCACGTGGGCCCCACACGGAAATCACGTGGGCCCCGCACGGAAATCACGTGGGGCCCACCCGGAAATCACGTGGGCCCCACGGGGAAATCACGTGGGCCCCACGGGGAAATCACGTGGGGCCCACCCGGAAATCACGTGGGCCCCACCCGGAAATCACGTGGGCCCCACCCGGAAATCACGTGGGCCCCACCCGGAAATCACGTGGGCCCCAGCCGGAAATCACGTGGGCCCCACGGGGAAATCACGTGGGCCCCACCCGGAAATCACGTGGGCCCCACCCGGAAATCACGTGGGCCCCACCCGGAAATCACGTGGGCCCCACCCGGAAATCACGTGGGCCCCACCCGGAAATCACGTGGGGCCCACCCGGAAATCACGTGGGCCCCACCCGGAAATCACGTGGGCCCCACACGGAAATCACGTGGGGCCCACCCGGAAATCACGTGGGCCCCACCCGGAAATCACGTGGGCCCCACCCGGAAATCACGTGGGCCCCACCCGGAAATCACGTGGGCCCCACCCGGAAATCACGTGGGCCCCACCCGGAAATCACGTGGGCCCCTCCCGGAAATCACGTGGGCCCCACGGGGAAATCACGTGGGCCCCACGGGGAAATCACGTGGGCCCCACGCGGAAATCACGTGGGCCCCACGGGGAAATCACGTGGGCCCCAGCCGGAAATCACGTGGGCCCCATGGGGAAATCACGTGGGCCCCACGGGGAAATCACGTGGGCCCCACCCGGAAATCACGTGGGCCCCACCCGGAAATCACGTGGGCCCCAACCGGAAATCACGTGGGCCCCACCCGGAAATCACGTGGGCCCCACCCGGAAATCACGTGGGCCCCACCCGGAAATCACGTGGGCCCCACCCGGAAATCACGTGGGCCCCTCGGGGAAATCACGTGGGCCCCACCCGGAAATCACGTGGGCCCCACCCGGAAATCACGTGGGCCCCACCCGGAAATCACGTGGGCCCCACCCGGAAATCACGTGGGCCCCTCGGGGAAATCACGTGGGCCCCACCCGGAAATCACGTGGGCCCCACGGGGAAATCACGTGGGCCCCACCCGGAAATCACGTGGGCCCCACCCGGAAATCACGTGGGCCCCACCCGGAAATCACGTGGGCCCCACCCGGAAATCACGTGGGCCCCACCCGGAAATCACGTGGGCCCCACCCGGAAATCACGTGGGCCCCACGGGGAAATCACGTGGGCCTCACGGGGAAATCACGTGGGCCCCACCCGGAAATCACGTGGGCCCCACGGGGAAATCACGTGGGCCCCACCCGGAAATCACGTGGGCCCCACCCGGAAATCACGTGGGCCCCACCCGGAAATCACGTGGGCCCCACCCGGAAATCACGTGGGCCCCACGGGGAAATCACGTGGGCCTCACGGGGAAATCACGTGGGCCCCACCCGGAAATCACGTGGGCCCCACGGGGAAATCACGTGGGCCCCACCCGGAAATCACGTGGGCCCCACCCGGAAATCACGTGGGCCCCACCCGGAAATCACGTGGGCCCCACCCGGAAATCACGTGGGCCCCACCCGGAAATCACGTGGGCCCCACCCGGAAATCACGTGGGCCCCACCGGGAAATCACGTGGGCCCCACGGGGAAATCACGTGGGCCCCACCCGGAAATCACGTGGGCCCCACCCGGAAATCACGTGGGCCCCACCCGGAAATCACGTGGGCCCCACCCGGAAATCACGTGGGTCCCACCCGGAAATCACGTGGGGCCAACCCGGAAATCACGTGGGCCCCACCCGGAAATCACGTGGGCCCCACCCGGAAATCACGTGGGCCCCACCCGGAAATCACGTGGGCCCCACCCGGAAATCACGTGGGCCCCACGGGGAAATCACGTGGGCCCCACGGGGAAATCACGTGGGCCCCACCCGGAAATCACGTGGGCCCCACCCGGAAATCACGTGGGCCCCACCCGGAAATCACGTGGGCCCCACGGGGAAATCACGTGGGCCCCACCCGGAAATCACGTGGGCCCCACCCGGAAATCACGTGGGCCCCACCCGGAAATCACGTGGGCCCCACCCGGAAATCACGTGGGCCCCACGGGGAAATCACGTGGGCCCCACCCGGAAATCACGTGGGCCCCACCCGGAAATCACGTGGGCCCCACCCGGAAATCACGTGGGCCCCACCCGGAAATCACGTGGGCCCCACCCGGAAATCACGTGGGGCCCACCCGGAAATCACGTGGGCCCCACCCGGAAATCACGTGGGCCCCACCCGGAAATCACGTGGGGCCCACCCGGAAATCACGTGGGCCCCACCCGGAAATCACGTGGGCCCCACCCGGAAATCACGTGGGCCCCACGGGGAAATCACGTGGCCCCCACGGGGAAATCACGTGGGCACCACCCGGAAATCACGTGGGCCCCAGCCGGAAATCACGTGGGCCCCACCCGGAAATCACGTGGGCCCCACCCGGAAATCACGTGGGCCCCACCTGGAAATCACGTGGGCCCCACACGGAAATCACGTGGGCCCCACCCGGAAATCACGTGGGCCCCACCCGGAAATCCCGTGGGCCCCACCCGGAAATCCCGTGGGCCCCACCCTGAAATCACGTGGGCCCCACCCGGAAATCACGTGGGCCCCACCCGGAAATCACGTGGGCCCCACGGGGAAATCACGTGGCCCCCACGGGGAAATCACGTGGGCCCCACCCGGAAATCACGTGGGCCCCACGGGGAAATCACGTGGGCCCCACCCGGAAATCACGTGGGCCCCACCCGGAAATCACGTGGGCCCCACCCGGAAATCACGTGGGCCCCACCCGGAAATCACGTGGGCCCCACCCGGAAATCACGTGGGCCCCACGGGGAAATCACGTGGGCCCCACCCGGAAATCACGTGGGCCCCACCCGGAAATCACGTGGGCCCCACCCGGAAATCACGTGGGCCCCACCCGGAAATCACGTGGGCCCCACCCGGAAATCACGTGGGCCCCGCACGGAAATCACGTGGGGCCCACCCGGAAATCACGTGGGCCCCACCCGGAAATCACGTGGGCCCCACCCGGAAATCACGTGGGGCCCACCCGGAAATCACGTGGGCCCCACCCGGAAATCACGTGGGCCCCACCCGGAAATCACGTGGGCCCCACCCGGAAATCACGTGGGGCCCACCCGGAAATCACGTGGGCCCCACCCGGAAATCACGTGGGCCCCACCCGGAAATCACGTGGGGCCCACCCGGAAATCACGTGGGCCCCACCCGGAAATCACGTGGGCCCCACCCGGAAATCACGTGGGCCCCACCCGGAAATCACGTGGGGCCCACCCGGAAATCACGTGGGCCCCACCCGGAAATCACGTGGGCCCCACCCGGAAATCACGTGGGCCCCACCCGGAAATCACGTGGGCCCAACCCGGAAATCACGTGGGCCCCCACCCGGAAATCACGTGGGCCCCACCCGGAAATCACGTGGGCCCCACCCGGAAATCACGTGGGCCCCACCCGGAAATCACGTGGGCCCCACGGGGAAATCTCGTGGGCCCCACCCGGAAATCACGTGGGCCCCACCCGGAAATCACGTGGGCCCCACCCGGAAATCACGTGGGCCCCACGGGGAAATCACGTGGGGCCCACCCGGAAATCACGTGGGCCCCACCCGGAAATCACGTGGGCCCCACCCGGAAATCACGTGGGCCCCAGCCGGAAATCACGTGGGCCCCAGCCGGAAATCACGTGGGCCCCACGGGGAAATCACGTGGGCCCCACGGGGAAATCACGTGGGCCCCACGGGGAAATCACGTGGGCCCCACCCGGAAATCACGTGGGCCCCACGGGGAAATCACGTGGGCCCCACGGGGAAATCACGTGGGCCCAACGGGGAAATCACGTGGGCCCCACGGGGAAATCACGTGGGCCCCACCCTGAAATCACGTGGGCCCCACCCGGAAATCACGTGGGCCCCACGGGGAAATCACGTGGGCCCCACGGGGAAATCACGTGGGCCCCACCCGGAAATCACGTGGGCCCCACCCGGAAATCACGTGGGCCCCACCCGGAAATCACGTGGGGCCCACCCGGAAATCACGTGGGCCCCACCCGGAAATCACATGGGCCCCACCCGGAAATCACGTGGGCCCCACACGGAAATCACGTGGGGCCCACCCGGAAATCACGTGGGCCCCACCCGGAAATCACGTGGGCCCCACCCGGAAATCACGTGGGCCCCACCCGGAAATCACGTGGGCCCCACCCGGAAATCACGTGGGCCCCACGGGGAAATCACGTGGGCCCCACGGGGAAATCACGTGGGCCCCACGCGGAAATCACGTGGGCCCCACCTGGAAATCACGTGGGCCCCACGGGGAAATCACGTGGGCCCCACCCGGAAATCACGTGGGCCCCACCCGGAAATCACGTGGGCCCCACCAGGAAATCACGTGGGCCCCACGGGGAAATCACGTGGGCCCCACCCGGAAATCACGTGGGCCCCACCCGGAAATCACGTGGGCCCCACCCGGAAATCACGTGGGGCCAACCCGGAAATCACGTGGGCCCCACCCGGAAATCACATGGGCCCCACCCGGAAATCACGTGGGCCCCACCCGGAAATCACGTGGGCCCCACCCGGAAATCACGTGGGCCCCACGGGGAAATCACGTTGGCCCCACGGGGAAATCACGTGGGCCCCACCCGGAAATCACGTGGGCCCCACCCGGAAATCACGTGGGCCCCACCCGGAAATCACGTGGGCCCCACGGGGAAATCACGTGGGCCCCACCCGGAAATCACGTGGGCCCCACCCGGAAATCACGTGGGCCCCACCCGGAAATCACGTGGGCCCCACCCGGAAATCACGTGGGCCCCACCCGGAAATCACGTGGGCCCCACCCGGAAATCACGTGGGCCCCACCCGGAAATCACGTGGGCCCCACCCGGAAATCACGTGGGCCCCACCCGGAAATCACGTGGGCCCCACCCGGAAATCACGTGGGCCCCACCCGGAAATCACGTGGGGCCCACCCGGAAAACACGTGGGCCCCACCCGGAAATCACGTGGGCCCCACCCGGAAATCACGTGGGGCCCACCCGGAAATCACGTGGGCCCCACCCGGAAATCACGTGGGCCCCACCCGGAAATCACGTGGGCCCCACCCGGAAATCACGTGGGGCCCACCCGGAAATCACGTGGGCCCCACCCGGAAATCACGTGGGCCCCACCCGGAAATCACGTGGGCCCCACCCGGAAATCACGTGGGCCCCACCCGGAAATCACGTGGGCCCCACCCGGAAATCACGTGGGCCCCACCCGGAAATCACGTGGGCCCCACCCGGAAATCACGTGGGCCCCACGGGGAAATCACGTGGGGCCCACCCGGAAATCACGTGGGCCCCACCCGGAAATCACGTGGGCCCCACCCGGAAATCACGTGGGCCCCAGCCGGAAATCACGTGGGCCCCAGCCGGAAATCACGTGGGCCCCACGGGGAAATCACGTGGGCCCCACGGGGAAATCACGTGGGCCCCACGGGGAAATCACGTGGGCCCCACCCGGAAATCACGTGGGCCCCACCCGGAAATCACGTGGGCCCCACGGGGAAATCACGTGGGCCCAACGGGGAAATCACGTGGGCCCCACGGGGAAATCACGTGGGCCCCACCCTGAAATCACGTGGGCCCCACCCGGAAATCACGTGGGCCCCACGGGGAAATCACGTGGGCCCTACGGGGAAATCACGTGGGCCCCACCCGGAAATCACGTGGGCCCCACCCGGAAATCACGTGGGCCCCACGGGGAAATCACGTGGGCCCCACGGGGAAATCACGTGGTCCCCACCCGGAAATCACGTGGGCCCCAGCCGGAAATCACGTGGGCCCCACGGGGAAATCACGTGGGCCCCACCCGGAAATCACGTGGGCCCCACCCGGAAATCACGTGGGCCCCACCCGGAAATCACGTGGGCCCCACCCGGAAATCACGTGGGCCCCACCCGGAAATCACGTGGGGCCCACCCGGAAATCACGTGGGCCCCACCCGGAAATCACGTGGGCCCCACCCGGAAATCACGTGGGCCCCACACGGAAATCACGTGGGGCCCACCCGGAAATCACGTGGGCCTCACCCGGAAATCACGTGGGCCCCACCCGGAAATCACGTGGGCCCCACCCGGAAATCACGTGGGCCCCACCCGGAAATCACGTGGGCCCCACGGGGAAATCACGTGGGCCCCACGGGGAAATCACGTGGGCCCCACGCGGAAATCACGTGGGCCCCACCTGGAAATCACGTGGGCCCCACCCGGAAATCACGTGGGCCCCACCCGGAAATCACGTGGGACCCAACCGGAAATCACGTGGGCCCCACCCGGAAATCACGTGGGCCCCACCCGGAAATCACGTGGGCCCCACCCGGAAATCACGTGGGCCCCACCCGGAAATCACGTGGGCCCCAGCCGGAAATCACGTGGGCCCCACGGGGAAATCACGTGGGCCCCACGGGGAAATCACGGGGGCCCCACCCGGAAATCACGTGGGCCCCACCCGGAAATCACGTGGGCCCCACCCGGAAATCACGTGGGCCCCACCCGGAAATCACGTGGGCCCCACCCGGAAATCACGTGGGCCCCACCCGGAAATCACGTGGGCCCCACACGGAAATCACGTGGGGCCCAACCGGAAATCACGTGGGCCCCACCCGGAAATCACGTGGGCCCCACCCGGAAATCACGTGGGCCCCACCCGGAAATCACGTGGGCCCCATGGGGAAATCACGTGGGCCCCACGGGGAAATCACGTGGGCCCCACCCGGAAATCACGTGGGGCCCACCCGGAAATCACGTGGGCCCCACGGGGAAATCACGTGGGCCCCACGGGGAAATCACGTGGGCACCACCCGGAAATCACGTGGGCCCCAGCCGGAAATCACGTGGGCCCCACCCGGAAATCACGTGGGCCCCACCCAGAAATCACGTGGGCCCCACCCGGAAATCACGTGGGCCCCACACGGAAATCACGTGGGGCCCACCCGGAAATCACGTGGGCCCCACCCGGAAATCACGTGGGCCCCACCCGGAAATCACGTGGGCCCCACCGGGAAATCACGTGGGCCCCACCCGGAAATCACGTGGGCCCCACCCGGAAATCACGTGGGCCCCACGGGGAAATCACGTGGGCCCCACGGGGAAATCACGTGGGCCCCACCCGGAAATCACGTGGGCCCCACCCGGAAATCACGTGGGCCCCACCCGGAAATCACGTGGGCCCCACCCGGAAATCACGTGGGCCCCACGGGTAAATCACGTGGGCCCCACCCGGAAATCACGTGGGCCCCACCCGGAAATCACGTGGGCCCCACCCGGAAATCACGTGGGCCCCACCCGGAAATCACGTGGGCCCCACCCGGAAATCACGTGGGCCCCACCCGGAAATCACGTGGGCCCCAGCCGGAAATCACGTGGGCCCCACCCGGAAATCACGTGGGCCCCACCCGGAAATCACGTGGGCCCCACCCGGAAATCACGTGGGCCCCACCCGGAAATCACGTGGGGCCCACCCGGAAATCACGTGGGCCCCACCCGGAAATCACGTGGGCCCCACCCGGAAATCACGTGGGCCCCACCCGGAAAACACGTGGGCCACATCCGGAAATCACGTGGGCCCCACCCGGAAATCACGTGGGCCCCACCCGGAAATCACGTGGGCCCCACCCGGAAATCACGTGGGCCCCACCCGGAAATCACGTGGGCCCCACGGGGAAATCACGTGGGCCCCACCTGGAAATCACGTGGACCCCACCCGGGAATCACGTGGGCCCCAGCCGGAAATCACGTGGGCCCCACGGGGAAATCACGTGGGCCCCACCCGGAAATCACGTGGGCCCCACCCGGAAATCACGTGGGCCCCAACCGGAAATCACGTGGGCCCCACCCGGAAATCACGTGGGCCCCACCCGGAAATCACGTGGGCCCCACCCGGAAATCACGTGGGCCCCACCCGGAAATCACGTGGGCCCCTCGGGGAAATCACGTGGGCCCCACCCGGAAATCACGTGGGCCCCACCCGGAAATCACGTGGGCCCCACCCGGAAATCACGTGGGCCCCACCCGGAAATCACGTGGGCCCCTCGGGGAAATCACGTGGGCCCCACCCGGAAATCACGTGGGCCCCACCCGGAAATCACGTGGGCCCCACCCGGAAATCACGTGGGCCCCACCCGGAAATCACGTGGGCCCCACGGGGAAATCACGTGGGCCTCACGGGGAAATCACGTGGGCCCCACCCGGAAATCACGTGGGCCCCACGGGGAAATCACGTGGGCCCCACCCGGAAATCACGTGGGCACCACCCGGAAATCACGTGGGCCCCACCCGGAAATCACGTGGGCCCCACCCGGAAATCACGTGGGCCCCACGGGGAAATCACGTGGGCCTCACGGGGAAATCACGTGGGCCCCACCCGGAAATCACGTGGGCCCCACCCGGAAATCACGTGGGCCCCACCCGGAAATCACGTGGGCCCCACCCGGAAATCACGTGGGCCCCACCCGGAAATCACGTGGGCCCCACCCGGAAATCACGTGGGCCCCACCCGGAAATCACGTGGGCCCCACCCGGAAATCACGTGGGCCCCACCCGGAAATCACGTTGGCCCCACCCGGAAATCACGTGGGCCCCACCGGGAAATCACGTGGGCCCCACGGGGAAATCACGTGGGCCCCACCCGGAAATCACGTGGGCCCCACCCGGAAATCACGTGGGCCCCACCCGGAAATCACGTGGGCCCCACCCGGAAATCACGTGGGCCCCACGGGGAAATCACGTGGGGCCCACCCGGAAATCACGTGGGCCCCACCCGGAAATCACGTGGGCCCCACCCGGAAATCACGTGGGCCCCAGCCGGAAATCACGTGGGCCCCAGCCGGAAATCACGTGGGCCCCACGGGGAAATCACGTGGGCCCCACGGGGAAATCACGTGGGCCCCACGGGGAAATCACGTGGGCCCCACCCGGAAATCACGTGGGCCCCACCCGGAAATCACGTGGGCCCCACGGGGAAATCACGTGGGCCCAACGGGGAAATCACGTGGGCCACACGGGGAAATCACGTGGGCCCCACCCTGAAATCACGTGGGCCCCACCCGGAAATCACGTGGGCCCCACGGGGAAATCACGTGGGCCCCACGGGGAAATCACGTGGGCCCCACCCGGAAATCACGTGGGCCCCACCCGGAAATCACGTGGGCCCCACGGGGAAATCACGTGGGCCCCACGGGGAAATCACGTGGTCCCCACCCGGAAATCACGTGGGCCCCAGCCGGAAATCACGTGGGCCCCACGGGGAAATCACGTGGGCCCCACCCGGAAATCACGTGGGCCCCACCCGGAAATCACGTGGGCCCCACCCGGAAATCACGTGGGCCCCACCCGGAAATCACGTGGGCCCCACCCGGAAATCACGTGGGGCCCACCCGGAAATCACGTGGGCCCCACCCGGAAATCACGTGGGCCCCACCCGGAAATCACGTGGGCCCCACACGGAAATCACGTGGGGCCCACCCGGAAATCACGTGGGCCCCACCCGGAAATCACGTGGGCCCCACCCGGAAATCACGTGGGCCCCACCCGGAAATCACGTGGGCCCCACCCGGAAATCACGTGGGCCCCACGGGGAAATCACGTGGGCCCCACGGGGAAATCACGTGGGCCCCACGCGGAAATCACGTGGGCCCCACCTGGAAATCACGTGGGCCCCACCCGGAAATCACGTGGGCCCCACCCGGAAATCACGTGGGCCCCAACCGGAAATCACGTGGGCCCCACCCGGAAATCACGTGGGCCCCACCCGGAAATCACGTGGGCCCCACCCGGAAATCACGTGGGCCCCACCCGGAAATCACGTGGGCCCCAGCCGGAAATCACGTGGGCCCCACGGGGAAATCACGTGGGCCCCACGGGGAAATCACGGGGGCCCCACCCGGAAATCACGTGGGCCCCACCCGGAAATCACGTGGGCCCCACCCGGAAATCACGTGGGCCCCACCCGGAAATCACGTGGGCCCCACCCGGAAATCACGTGGGCCCCACCCGGAAATCACGTGGGCCCCACACGGAAATCACGTGGGGCCCAACCGGAAATCACGTGGGCCCCACCCGGAAATCACGTGGGCCCCACCCGGAAATCACGTGGGCCCCACCCGGAAATCACGTGGGCCCCATGGGGAAATCACGTGGGCCCCACGGGGAAATCACGTGGGCCCCACCCGGAAATCACTTGGGGCCCACCCGGAAATCACGTGGGCCCCACGGGGAAATCACGTGGGCCCCACGGGGAAATCACGTGGGCACCACCCGGAAATCACGTGGGCCCCAGCCGGAAATCACGTGGGCCGCACCCGGAAATCACGTGGGCCCCACCCAGAAATCACGTGGGCCCCACCCGGAAATCACGTGGGCCCCACCCGGAAATCACGTGGGGCCCACCCGGAAATCACGTGGGCCCCACCCGGAAATCACGTGGGCCCCACCCGGAAATCACGTGGGCCCCACCGGGAAATCACGTGGGCCCCACCCGGAAATCACGTGGGCCCCTCCCGGAAATCACGTGGGCCCCACGGGGAAATCACGTGGGCCCCACGGGGAAATCACGTGGGCCCCACCCGGAAATCACGTGGGCCCCACCCGGAAATCACGTGGGCCCCACCCGGAAATCACGTGGGCCCCACCCGGAAATCACGTGGGCCCCACGGGTAAATCACGTGGGCCCCACCCGGAAATCACGTGGGCCCCACCCGGAAATCACGTGGGCCCCACCCGGAAATCACGTGGGCCCCACCCGGAAATCACGTGGGCCCCACCCGGAAATCACGTGGGCCCCACCCGGAAATCACGTGGGCCCCAGCCGGAAATCACGTGGGCCCCACCCGGAAATCACGTGGGCCCCACCCGGAAATCACGTGGGCCCCACCCGGAAATCACGTGGGCCCCACCCGGAAATCACGTGGGGCCCACCCGGAAATCACGTGGGCCCCACCCGGAAATCACGTGGGCCACACCCGGAAATCACGTGGGCCCCACCCGGAAAACACGTGGGCCACATCCGGAAATCACGTGGTCCCCACCCGGAAATCACGTGGGCCCCACCCGGAAATCACGTGGGCCCCACCCGGAAATCACGTGGGCCCCACCCGGAAATCACGTGGGCCCCACGGGGAAATCACGTGGGCCCCACCTGGAAATCACGTGGACCCCACCCGGGAATCACGTGGGCCCCAGCCGGAAATCACGTGGGCCCCATGGGGAAATCACGTGGGCCCCACGGGGAAATCACGTGGGCCCCACCCGGAAATCACGTGGGCCCCACCCGGAAATCACGTGGGCCCCAACCGGAAATCACGTGGGCCCCACCCGGAAATCACGTGGGCCCCACCCGGAAATCACGTGGGCCCCACCCGGAAATCACGTGGGCCCCACCCGGAAATCACGTGGGCCCCTCGGGGAAATCACGTGGGCCCCACCCGGAAATCACGTGGGCCCCACCCGGAAATCACGTGGGCCCCACCCGGAAATCACGTGGGCCCCACCCGGAAATCACGTGGGCCCCTCGGGGAAATCACGTGGGCCCCACCCGGAAATCACGTGGGCCCCACGGGGAAATCACGTGGGCCCCACCCGGAAATCACGTGGGCCCCACCCGGAAATCACGTGGGCCCCACCCGAAAATCACGTGGGCCCCACCCGGAAATCACGTGGGCCCCACCCGGAAATCACGTGGGCCCCACCCGGAAATCACGTGGGCCCCACGGGGAAATCACGTGGGCCTCACGGGGAAATCACGTGGGCCCCACCCGGAAATCACGTGGGCCCCACGGGGAAATCACGTGGGCCCCACCCGGAAATCACGTGGGCCCCACCCGGAAATCACGTGGGCCCCACCCGGAAATCACGTGGGCCCCACCCGGAAATCACGTGGGCCCCACGGGGAAATCACGTGGGCCTCACGGGGAAATCACGTGGGCCCCACCCGGAAATCACGTGGGACCCACGGGGAAATCACGTGGGCCCCACCCGGAAATCACGTGGGCCCCACCCGGAAATCACGTGGGCCCCACCCGGAAATCACGTGGGCCCCACCCGGAAATCACGTGGGCCCCACCCGGAAATCACGTGGGCCCCACCCGGAAATCACGTGGGCCCCACGGGTAAATCACGTGGGCCCCACCCGGAAATCACGTGGGCCCCACCCGGAAATCACGTGGGCCCCACCCGGAAATCACGTGGGCCCCACCCGGAAATCACGTGGGCCCCACCCGGAAATCACGTGGGCCCCACCCGGAAATCACGTGGGCCCCAGCCGGAAATCACGTGGGCCCCACCCGGAAATCACGTGGGCCCCACCCGGAAATCACGTGGGCCCCACCCGGAAATCACGTGGGCCCCACCCGGAAATCACGTGGGGCCCACCCGGAAATCACGTGGGCCCCACCCGGAAATCACGTGGGCCCCACCCGGAAATCACGTGGGCCCCACCCGGAAAACACGTGGGCCACATCCGGAAATCACGTGGGCCCCACCCGGAAATCACGTGGGCCCCACCCGGAAATCACGTGGGCCCCACCCGGAAATCACGTGGGCCCCACCCGGAAATCACGTGGGCCCCACGGGGAAATCACGTGGGCCCCACCTGGAAATCACGTGGACCCCACCCGGGAATCACGTGGGCCCCAGCCGGAAATCACGTGGGCCCCATGGGGAAATCACGTGGGCCCCACGGGGAAATCACGTGGGCCCCACCCGGAAATCACGTGGGCCCCACCCGGAAATCACGTGGGCCCCAACCGGAAATCACGTGGGCCCCACCCGGAAATCACGTGGGCCCCACCCGGAAATCACGTGGGCCCCACCCGGAAATCACGTGGGCCCCACCCGGAAATCACGTGGGCCCCTCGGGGAAATCACGTGGGCCCCACCCGGAAATCACGTGGGCCCCACCCGGAAATCACGTGGGCCCCACCCGGAAATCACGTGGGCCCCACCCGGAAATCACGTGGGCCCCTCGGGGAAATCACGTGGGCCCCACCCGGAAATCACGTGGGCCCCACGGGGAAATCACGTGGGCCCCACCCGGAAATCACGTGGGCCCCACCCGGAAATCACGTGGGCCCCACCCGGAAATCACGTGGGCCCCACCCGGAAATCACGTGGGCCCCACCCGGAAATCACGTGGGCCCCACCCGGAAATCACGTGGGCCCCACGGGGAAATCACGTGGGCCTCACGGGGAAATCACGTGGGCCCCACCCTGAAATCACGTGGGCCCCACGGGGAAATCACGTGGGCCCCACCCGGAAATCACGTGGGCACCACCCGGAAATCACGTGGGCCCCACCCGGAAATCACGTGGGCCCCACCCGGAAATCACGTGGGCCCCACGGGGAAATCACGTGGGCCTCACGGGGAAATCACGTGGGCCCCACCCGGAAATCACGTGGGCCCCACGGGGAAATCACGTGGGCCCCACCCGGAAATCACGTGGGCCCCACCCGGAAATCACGTGGGCCCCACCCGGAAATCACGTGGGCCCCACCCGGAAATCACGTGGGCCCCACCCGGAAATCACGTGGGCCCCACCAGGAAATCACGTGGGCCCCACCCGGAAATCACGTGGGCCCCACCGGGAAATCACGTGGGCCCCACGGGGAAATCACGTGGGCCCCACCCGGAAATCACGTGGGCCCCACCCGGAAATCACGTGGGCCCCACCCGGAAATCACGTGGGCCCCACCCGGAAATCACGTGGGCCCCACGGGGAAATCACGTGGGGCCCACCCGGAAATCACGTGGGCCCCACCCGGAAATCACGTGGGCCCCACCCGGAAATCACGTGGGCCCCAGCCGGAAATCACGTGGGCCCCAGCCGGAAATCACGTGGGCCCCACGGGGAAATCACGTGGGCCCCACGGGGAAATCACGTGGGCCCCACGGGGAAATCACGTGGGCCCCACCCGGAAATCACGTGGGCCCCACCCGGAAATCACGTGGGCCCCACGGGGAAATCACGTGGGCCCAACGGGGAAATCACGTGGGCCACACGGGGAAATCACGTGGGCCCCACCCTGAAATCACGTGGGCCCCACCCGGAAATCACGTGGGCCCCACGGGGAAATCACGTGGGCCCCACGGGGAAATCACGTGGGCCCCACCCGGAAATCACGTGGGCCCCACCCGGAAATCACGTGGGCCCCACGGGGAAATCACGTGGGCCCCACGGGGAAATCACGTGGTCCCCACCCGGAAATCACGTGGGCCCCAGCCGGAAATCACGTGGGCCCCACGGGGAAATCACGTGGGCCCCACCCGGAAATCACGTGGGCCCCACCCGGAAATCACGTGGGCCCCACCCGGAAATCACGTGGGCCCCACCCGGAAATCACGTGGGCCCCACCCGGAAATCACGTGGGGCCCACCCGGAAATCACGTGGGCCCCACCCGGAAATCACGTGGGCCCCACCCGGAAATCACGTGGGCCCCACACGGAAATCACGTGGGGCCCACCCGGAAATCACGTGGGCCCCACCCGGAAATCACGTGGGCCCCACCCGGAAATCACGTGGGCCCCACCCGGAAATCACGTGGGCCCCACCCGGAAATCACGTGGGCCCCACGGGGAAATCACGTGGGCCCCACGGGGAAATCACGTGGGCCCCACGCGGAAATCACGTGGGCCCCACCTGGAAATCACGTGGGCCCCACCCGGAAATCACGTGGGCCCCACCCGGAAATCACGTGGGCCCCAACCGGAAATCACGTGGGCCCCACCCGGAAATCACGTGGGCCCCACCCGGAAATCACGTGGGCCCCACCCGGAAATCACGTGGGCCCCACCCGGAAATCACGTGGGCCCCAGCCGGAAATCACGTGGGCCCCACGGGGAAATCACGTGGGCCCCACGGGGAAATCACGGGGGCCCCACCCGGAAATCACGTGGGCCCCACCCGGAAATCACGTGGGCCCCACCCGGAAATCACGTGGGCCCCACCCGGAAATCACGTGGGCCCCACCCGGAAATCACGTGGGCCCCACCCGGAAATCACGTGGGCCCCACACGGAAATCACGTGGGGCCCAACCGGAAATCACGTGGGCCCCACCCGGAAATCACGTGGGCCCCACCCGGAAATCACGTGGGCCCCACCCGGAAATCACGTGGGCCCCATGGGGAAATCACGTGGGCCCCACGGGGAAATCACGTGGGCCCCACCCGGAAATCACTTGGGGCCCACCCGGAAAGCACGTGGGCCCCACGGGGAAATCACGTGGGCACCACCCGGAAATCACGTGGGCACCACCCGGAAATCACGTGGGCCCCAGCCGGAAATCACGTGGGCCGCACCCGGAAATCACGTGGGCCCCACCCAGAAATCACGTGGGCCCCACCCGGAAATCACGTGGGCCCCACACGGAAATCACGTGGGGCCCACCCGGAAATCACGTGGGCCCCACCCGGAAATCACGTGGGCCCCACCCGGAAATCACGTGGGCCCCACCGGGAAATCACGTGGGCCCCACCCGGAAATCACGTGGGCCCCACCCGGAAATCACGTGGGCCCCACGGGGAAATCACGTGGGCCCCACGGGGAAATCACGTGGGCCCCACCCGGAAATCACGTGGGCCCCACCCGGAAATCACGTGGGCCCCACCCGGAAATCACGTGGGCCCCACCCGGAAATCACGTGGGCCCCACGGGTAAATCACGTGGGCCCCACCCGGAAATCACGTGGGCCCCACCCGGAAATCACGTGGGCCCCACCCGGAAATCACGTGGGCCCCACCCGGAAATCACGTGGGCCCCACCCGGAAATCACGTGGGCCCCACCCGGAAATCACGTGGGCCCCAGCCGGAAATCACGTGGGCCCCACCCGGAAATCACGTGGGCCCCACCCGGAAATCACGTGGGCCCCACCCGGAAATCACGTGGGCCCCACCCGGAAATCACGTGGGGCCCACCCGGAAATCACGTGGGCCCCACCCGGAAATCACGTGGGCCCCACCCGGAAATCACGTGGGCCCCACCCGGAAAACACGTGGGCCACATCCGGAAATCACGTGGGCCCCACCCGGAAATCACGTGGGCCCCACCCGGAAATCACGTGGGCCCCACCCGGAAATCACGTGGGCCCCACCCGGAAATCACGTGGGCCCCACGGGGAAATCACGTGGGCCCCACCTGGAAATCACGTGGACCCCACCCGGGAATCACGTGGGCCCCAGCCGGAAATCACGTGGGCCCCATGGGGAAATCACGTGGGCCCCACGGGGAAATCACGTGGGCCCCACCCGGAAATCACGTGGGCCCCACCCGGAAATCACGTGGGCCCCAACCGGAAATCACGTGGGCCCCACCCGGAAATCACGTGGGCCCCACCCGGAAATCACGTGGGCCCCACCCGGAAATCACGTGGGCCCCACCCGGAAATCACGTGGGCCCCTCGGGGAAATCACGTGGGCCCCACCCGGAAATCACGTGGGCCCCACCCGGAAATCACGTGGGCCCCACCCGGAAATCACGTGGGCCCCACCCGGAAATCACGTGGGCCCCTCGGGGAAATCACGTGGGCCCCACCCGGAAATCACGTGGGCCCCACGGGGAAATCACGTGGGCCCCACCCGGAAATCACGTGGGCCCCACCCGGAAATCACGTGGGCCCCACCCGAAAATCACGTGGGCCCCACCCGGAAATCACGTGGGCCCCACCCGGAAATCACGTGGGCCCCACCCGGAAATCACGTGGGCCCCACGGGGAAATCACGTGGGCCTCACGGGGAAATCACGTGGGCCCCACCCGGAAATCACGTGGGCCCCACGGGGAAATCACGTGGGCCCCACCCGGAAATCACGTGGGCCCCACCCGGAAATCACGTGGGCCCCACCCGGAAATCACGTGGGCCCCACCCGGAAATCACGTGGGCCCCACGGGGAAATCACGTGGGCCTCACGGGGAAATCACGTGGGCCCCACCCGGAAATCACGTGGGCCCCACGGGGAAATCACGTGGGCCCCACCCGGAAATCACGTGGGCCCCACCCGGAAATCACGTGGGCCCCACCCGGAAATCACGTGGGCCCCACCCGGAAATCACGTGGGCCCCACCCGGAAATCACGTGGGCCCCACCCGGAAATCACGTGGGCCCCACCCGGAAATCACGTGGGCCCCACCGGGAAATCACGTGGGCCCCACGGGGAAATCACGTGGGCCCCACCCGGAAATCACGTGGGGCCCACCCGGAAATCACGTGGGCCCCACGGGGAAATCACGTGGGCCCCACGGGGAAATCACGTGGGCACCACCCGGAAATCACGTGGGCCCCAGCCGGAAATCACGTGGGCCCCACCCGGAAATCACGTGGGCCCCACCCGGAAATCACGTGGGCCCCACCCGGAAATCACGTGGGCCCCACACGGAAATCACGTGGGCCCCACCCGGAAATCACGTGGGCCCCACCCGGAAATCCCGTGGGCCCCACCCTGAAATCACGTGGGCCCCACCCGGAAATCACGTGGGCCCCACCCGGAAATCACGTGGGCCCCACGGGGAAATCACGTGGCCCCCACGGGGAAATCACGTGGGCCCCACCCGGAAATCACGTGGGCCCCACGGGGAAATCACGTGGGCCCCACCCGGAAATCACGTGGGCCCCACCCGGAAATCACGTGGGCCCCACCCGGAAATCACGTGGGCCCCACCCGGAAATCACGTGGGCCCCACCCGGAAATCACGTGGGCCCCACGGGGAAATCACGTGGGCCCCACCCGGAAATCACGTGGGCCCCACCCGGAAATCACGTGGGCCCCACCCGGAAATCACGTGGGCCCCACCCGGAAATCACGTGGGCCCCACCCGGAAATCACGTGGGCCCCGCACGGAAATCACGTGGGGCCCACCCGGAAATCACGTGGGCCCCACGGGGAAATCACGTGGGCCCCACGGGGAAATCACGTGGGGCCCACCCGGAAATCACGTGGGCCCCACCCGGAAATCACGTGGGCCCCACCCGGAAATCACGTGGGCCCCACCCGGAAATCACGTGGGCCCCAGCCGGAAATCACGTGGGCCCCACGGGGAAATCACGTGGGCCCCACCCGGAAATCACGTGGGCCCCACCCGGAAATCACGTGGGCCCCACCCGGAAATCACGTGGGCCCCTCGGGGAAATCACGGGGGCCCCACCCGGAAATCACGTGGGCCCCACGGGGAAATCACGTGGGCCCCACCCGGAAATCACGTGGGCCCCACCCGGAAATCACGTGGGCCCCACCCGAAAATCACGTGGGCCCCACCCGGAAATCACGTGGGCCCCACCCGGAAATCACGTGGGCCCCACCCGGAAATCACGTGGGCCCCACGGGGAAATCACGTGGGCCTCACGGGGAAATCACGTGGGCCCCACCCGGAAATCACGTGGGCCCCACGGGGAAATCACGTGGGCCCCACCCGGAAATCACGTGGGCCCCACCCGGAAATCACGAGGGCCCCACCCGGAAATCACGTGGGCCCCACCCGGAAATCACGTGGGCCCCACGGGGAAATCACGTGGGCCTCACGGGGAAATCACGTGGGCCCCACCCGGAAATCACGTGGGCCCCACGGGGAAATCACGTGGGCCCCACCCGGAAATCACGTGGGCCCCACCCGGAAATCACGTGGGCCCCACCCGGAAATCACGTGGGCCCCACCCGGAAATCACGTGGGCCCCACCCGGAAATCACGTGGGCCCCACCCGGAAATCACGTGGGCCCCACGGGTAAATCACGTGGGCCCCACCCGGAAATCACGTGGGCCCCACCCGGAAATCACGTGGGCCCCACCCGGAAATCACGTGGGCCCCACCCGGAAATCACGTGGGCCCCACCCGGAAATCACGTGGGCCCCACCCGGAAATCACGTGGGCCCCAGCCGGAAATCACGTGGGCCCCACCCGGAAATCACGTGGGCCCCACCCGGAAATCACGTGGGCCCCACCCGGAAATCACGTGGGCCCCACCCGGAAATCACGTGGGGCCCACCCGGAAATCACGTGGGCCCCACCCGGAAATCACGTGGGCCCCACCCGGAAATCACGTGGGCCCCACCCGGAAAACACGTGGGCCACATCCGGAAATCACGTGGGCCCCACCCGGAAATCACGTGGGCCCCACGGGGAAATCACGTGGGCCCCACCCGGAAATCACGTGGGCCCCACCCGGAAATCACGTGGGCCCCACGGGGAAATCACGTGGGCCCCACCTGGAAATCACGTGGACCCCACCCGGGAATCACGTGGGCCCCAGCCGGAAATCACGTGGGCCCCATGGGGAAATCACGTGGGCCCCACGGGGAAATCACGTGGGCCCCACCCGGAAATCACGTGGGCCCCACCCGGAAATCACGTGGGCCCCAACCGGAAATCACGTGGGCCCCACCCGGAAATCACGTGGGCCCCACCCGGAAATCACGTGGGCCCCACCCGGAAATCACGTGGGCCCCACCCGGAAATCACGTGGGCCCCTCGGGGAAATCACGTGGGCCCCACCCGGAAATCACGTGGGCCCCACCCGGAAATCACGTGGGCCCCACCCGGAAATCACGTGGGCCCCACCCGGAAATCACGTGGGCCCCTCGGGGAAATCACGTGGGCCCCACCCGGAAATCACGTGGGCCCCACGGGGAAATCACGTGGGCCCCACCCGGAAATCACGTGGGCCCCACCCGGAAATCACGTGGGCCCCACCCGGAAATCACGTGGGCCCCACCCGGAAATCACGTGGGCCCCACCCGGAAATCACGTGGGCCCCACCCGGAAATCACGTGGGCCCCACGGGGAAATCACGTGGGCCTCACGGGGAAATCACGTGGGCCCCACCCGGAAATCACGTGGGCCCCACGGGGAAATCACGTGGGCCCCACCCGGAAATCACGTGGGCACCACCCGGAAATCACGTGGGCCCCACCCGGAAATCACGTGGGCCCCACCCGGAAATCACGTGGGCCCCACGGGGAAATCACGTGGGCCTCACGGGGAAATCACGTGGGCCCCACCCGGAAATCACGTGGGCCCCACGGGGAAATCACGTGGGCCCCACCCGGAAATCACGTGGGCCCCACCCGGAAATCACGTGGGCCCCACCCGGAAATCACGTGGGCCCCACCCGGAAATCACGTGGGCCCCACCCGGAAATCACGTGGGCCCCACCCGGAAATCACGTGGGCCCCACCAGGAAATCACGTGGGCCCCACCCGGAAATCACGTGGGCCCCACCGGGAAATCACGTGGGCCCCACGGGGAAATCACGTGGGCCCCACCCGGAAATCACGTGGGCCCCACCCGGAAATCACGTGGGCCCCACCCGGAAATCACGTGGGCCCCACCCGGAAATCACGTGGGCCCCACGGGGAAATCACGTGGGGCCCACCCGGAAATCACGTGGGCCCCACCCGGAAATCACGTGGGCCCCACCCGGAAATCACGTGGGCCCCAGCCGGAAATCACGTGGGCCCCAGCCGGAAATCACGTGGGCCCCACGGGGAAATCACGTGGGCCCCACGGGGAAATCACGTGGGCCCCACGGGGAAATCACGTGGGCCCCACCCGGAAATCACGTGGGCCCCACCCGGAAATCACGTGGGCCCCACGGGGAAATCACGTGGGCCCAACGGGGAAATCACGTGGGCCACACGGGGAAATCACGTGGGCCCCACCCTGAAATCACGTGGGCCCCACCCGGAAATCACGTGGGCCCCACGGGGAAATCACGTGGGCCCCACGGGGAAATCACGTGGGCCCCACCCGGAAATCACGTGGGCCCCACCCGGAAATCACGTGGGCCCCACCCGGAAATCACGTGGGGCCAACCCGGAAATCACGTGGGCCCCACCCGGAAATCACATGGGCCCCACCCGGAAATCACGTGGGCCCCACCCGGAAATCACGTGGGCCCCACGGGGAAATCACGTGGGCCCCACCCGGAAATCACGTGGGCCCCACCCGGAAATCACGTGGGCCCCACCCGGAAATCACGTGGGCCCCACCCGGAAATCACGTGGGCCCCACCCGGAAATCACGTGGGCCCCACCCGGAAATCACGTGGGCCCCACCCGGAAATCACGTGGGCCCCACCCGGAAATCACGTGGGCCCCACCCGGAAATCACGTGGGCCCCACCCGGAAATCACGTGGGGCCCACCCGGAAAACACGTGGGCCCCACCCGGAAATCACGTGGGCCCCACCCGGAAATCACGTGGGGCCCACCCGGAAATCACGTGGGCCCCACCCGGAAATCACGTGGGCCCCACCCGGAAATCACGTGGGCCCCACCCGGAAATCACGTGGGGCCCACCCGGAAATCACGTGGGCCCCACCCGGAAATCACGTGGGCCCCACCCGGAAATCACGTGGGCCCCACCCGGAAATCACGTGGGCCCCACCCGGAAATCACGTGGGCCCCACCCGGAAATCACGTGGGCCCCACCCGGAAATCACGTGGGCCCCACCCGGAAATCACGTGGGCCCCACGGGGAAATCACGTGGGGCCCACCCGGAAATCACGTGGGCCCCACCCGGAAATCACGTGGGCCCCACCCGGAAATCACGTGGGCCCCAGCCGGAAATCACGTGGGCCCCAGCCGGAAATCACGTGGGCCCCACGGGGAAATCACGTGGGCCCCACGGGGAAATCACGTGGGCCCCACGGGGAAATCACGTGGGCCCCACCCGGAAATCACGTGGGCCCCACCCGGAAATCACGTGGGCCCCACGGGGAAATCACGTGGGCCCAACGGGGAAATCACGTGGGCCCCACGGGGAAATCACGTGGGCCCCACCCTGAAATCACGTGGGCCCCACCCGGAAATCACGTGGGCCCCACGGGGAAATCACGTGGGCCCTACGGGGAAATCACGTGGGCCCCACCCGGAAATCACGTGGGCCCCACCCGGAAATCACGTGGGCCCCACGGGGAAATCACGTGGGCCCCACGGGGAAATCACGTGGTCCCCACCCGGAAATCACGTGGGCCCCAGCCGGAAATCACGTGGGCCCCACGGGGAAATCACGTGGGCCCCACCCGGAAATCACGTGGGCCCCACCCGGAAATCACGTGGGCCCCACCCGGAAATCACGTGGGCCCCACCCGGAAATCACGTGGGCCCCACCCGGAAATCACGTGGGGCCCACCCGGAAATCACGTGGGCCCCACCCGGAAATCACGTGGGCCCCACCCGGAAATCACGTGGGCCCCACACGGAAATCACGTGGGGCCCACCCGGAAATCACGTGGGCCTCACCCGGAAATCACGTGGGCCCCACCCGGAAATCACGTGGGCCCCACCCGGAAATCACGTGGGCCCCACCCGGAAATCACGTGGGCCCCACCCGGAAATCACGTGGGCCCCACGGGGAAATCACGTGGGCCCCACGCGGAAATCACGTGGGCCCCACCTGGAAATCACGTGGGCCCCACCCGGAAATCACGTGGGCCCCACCCGGAAATCACGTGGGACCCAACCGGAAATCACGTGGGCCCCACCCGGAAATCACGTGGGCCCCACCCGGAAATCACGTGGGCCCCACCCGGAAATCACGTGGGCCCCACCCGGAAATCACGTGGGCCCCAGCCGGAAATCACGTGGGCCCCACGGGGAAATCACGTGGGCCCCACGGGGAAATCACGGGGGCCCCACCCGGAAATCACGTGGGCCCCACCCGGAAATCACGTGGGCCCCACCCGGAAATCACGTGGGCCCCACCCGGAAATCACGTGGGCCCCACCCGGAAATCACGTGGGCCCCACCCGGAAATCACGTGGGCCCCACACGGAAATCACGTGGGGCCCAACCGGAAATCACGTGGGCCCCACCCGGAAATCACGTGGGCCCCACCCGGAAATCACGTGGGCCCCACCCGGAAATCACGTGGGCCCCATGGGGAAATCACGTGGGCCCCACGGGGAAATCACGTGGGCCCCACCCGGAAATCACGTGGGGCCCACCCGGAAATCACGTGGGCCCCACGGGGAAATCACGTGGGCCCCACGGGGAAATCACGTGGGCACCACCCGGAAATCACGTGGGCCCCAGCCGGAAATCACGTGGGCCCCACCCGGAAATCACGTGGGCCCCACCCAGAAATCACGTGGGCCCCACCCGGAAATCACGTGGGCCCCACACGGAAATCACGTGGGGCCCACCCGGAAATCACGTGGGCCCCACCCGGAAATCACGTGGGCCCCACCCGGAAATCACGTGGGCCCCACCGGGAAATCACGTGGGCCCCACCCGGAAATCACGTGGGCCCCACCCGGAAATCACGTGGGCCCCACGGGGAAATCACGTGGGCCCCACGGGGAAATCACGTGGGCCCCACCCGGAAATCACGTGGGCCCCACCCGGAAATCACGTGGGCCCCACCCGGAAATCACGTGGGCCCCACCCGGAAATCACGTGGGCCCCACGGGTAAATCACGTGGGCCCCACCCGGAAATCACGTGGGCCCCACCCGGAAATCACGTGGGCCCCACCCGGAAATCACGTGGGCCCCACCCGGAAATCACGTGGGCCCCACCCGGAAATCACGTGGGCCCCACCCGGAAATCACGTGGGCCCCAGCCGGAAATCACGTGGGCCCCACCCGGAAATCACGTGGGCCCCACCCGGAAATCACGTGGGCCCCACCCGGAAATCACGTGGGCCCCACCCGGAAATCACGTGGGGCCCACCCGGAAATCACGTGGGCCCCACCCGGAAATCACGTGGGCCCCACCCGGAAATCACGTGGGCCCCACCCGGAAAACACGTGGGCCACATCCGGAAATCACGTGGGCCCCACCCGGAAATCACGTGGGCCCCACCCGGAAATCACGTGGGCCCCACCCGGAAATCACGTGGGCCCCACCCGGAAATCACGTGGGCCCCACGGGGAAATCACGTGGGCCCCACCTGGAAATCACGTGGACCCCACCCGGGAATCACGTGGGCCCCAGCCGGAAATCACGTGGGCCCCACGGGGAAATCACGTGGGCCCCACCCGGAAATCACGTGGGCCCCACCCGGAAATCACGTGGGCCCCAACCGGAAATCACGTGGGCCCCACCCGGAAATCACGTGGGCCCCACCCGGAAATCACGTGGGCCCCACCCGGAAATCACGTGGGCCCCACCCGGAAATCACGTGGGCCCCTCGGGGAAATCACGTGGGCCCCACCCGGAAATCACGTGGGCCCCACCCGGAAATCACGTGGGCCCCACCCGGAAATCACGTGGGCCCCACCCGGAAATCACGTGGGCCCCTCGGGGAAATCACGTGGGCCCCACCCGGAAATCACGTGGGCCCCACCCGGAAATCACGTGGGCCCCACCCGGAAATCACGTGGGCCCCACCCGGAAATCACGTGGGCCCCACGGGGAAATCACGTGGGCCTCACGGGGAAATCACGTGGGCCCCACCCGGAAATCACGTGGGCCCCACGGGGAAATCACGTGGGCCCCACCCGGAAATCACGTGGGCACCACCCGGAAATCACGTGGGCCCCACCCGGAAATCACGTGGGCCCCACCCGGAAATCACGTGGGCCCCACGGGGAAATCACGTGGGCCTCACGGGGAAATCACGTGGGCCCCACCCGGAAATCACGTGGGCCCCACCCGGAAATCACGTGGGCCCCACCCGGAAATCACGTGGGCCCCACCCGGAAATCACGTGGGCCCCACCCGGAAATCACGTGGGCCCCACCCGGAAATCACGTGGGCCCCACCCGGAAATCACGTGGGCCCCACCCGGAAATCACGTGGGCCCCACCCGGAAATCACGTTGGCCCCACCCGGAAATCACGTGGGCCCCACCGGGAAATCACGTGGGCCCCACGGGGAAATCACGTGGGCCCCACCCGGAAATCACGTGGGCCCCACCCGGAAATCACGTGGGCCCCACCCGGAAATCACGTGGGCCCCACCCGGAAATCACGTGGGCCCCACGGGGAAATCACGTGGGGCCCACCCGGAAATCACGTGGGCCCCACCCGGAAATCACGTGGGCCCCACCCGGAAATCACGTGGGCCCCAGCCGGAAATCACGTGGGCCCCAGCCGGAAATCACGTGGGCCCCACGGGGAAATCACGTGGGCCCCACGGGGAAATCACGTGGGCCCCACGGGGAAATCACGTGGGCCCCACCCGGAAATCACGTGGGCCCCACCCGGAAATCACGTGGGCCCCACGGGGAAATCACGTGGGCCCAACGGGGAAATCACGTGGGCCACACGGGGAAATCACGTGGGCCCCACCCTGAAATCACGTGGGCCCCACCCGGAAATCACGTGGGCCCCACGGGGAAATCACGTGGGCCCCACGGGGAAATCACGTGGGCCCCACCCGGAAATCACGTGGGCCCCACCCGGAAATCACGTGGGCCCCACGGGGAAATCACGTGGGCCCCACGGGGAAATCACGTGGTCCCCACCCGGAAATCACGTGGGCCCCAGCCGGAAATCACGTGGGCCCCACGGGGAAATCACGTGGGCCCCACCCGGAAATCACGTGGGCCCCACCCGGAAATCACGTGGGCCCCACCCGGAAATCACGTGGGCCCCACCCGGAAATCACGTGGGCCCCACCCGGAAATCACGTGGGGCCCACCCGGAAATCACGTGGGCCCCACCCGGAAATCACGTGGGCCCCACCCGGAAATCACGTGGGCCCCACACGGAAATCACGTGGGGCCCACCCGGAAATCACGTGGGCCCCACCCGGAAATCACGTGGGCCCCACCCGGAAATCACGTGGGCCCCACCCGGAAATCACGTGGGCCCCACCCGGAAATCACGTGGGCCCCACGGGGAAATCACGTGGGCCCCACGGGGAAATCACGTGGGCCCCACGCGGAAATCACGTGGGCCCCACCTGGAAATCACGTGGGCCCCACCCGGAAATCACGTGGGCCCCACCCGGAAATCACGTGGGCCCCAACCGGAAATCACGTGGGCCCCACCCGGAAATCACGTGGGCCCCACCCGGAAATCACGTGGGCCCCACCCGGAAATCACGTGGGCCCCACCCGGAAATCACGTGGGCCCCAGCCGGAAATCACGTGGGCCCCACGGGGAAATCACGTGGGCCCCACGGGGAAATCACGGGGGCCCCACCCGGAAATCACGTGGGCCCCACCCGGAAATCACGTGGGCCCCACCCGGAAATCACGTGGGCCCCACCCGGAAATCACGTGGGCCCCACCCGGAAATCACGTGGGCCCCACCCGGAAATCACGTGGGCCCCACACGGAAATCACGTGGGGCCCAACCGGAAATCACGTGGGCCCCACCCGGAAATCACGTGGGCCCCACCCGGAAATCACGTGGGCCCCACCCGGAAATCACGTGGGCCCCATGGGGAAATCACGTGGGCCCCACGGGGAAATCACGTGGGCCCCACCCGGAAATCACTTGGGGCCCACCCGGAAATCACGTGGGCCCCACGGGGAAATCACGTGGGCCCCACGGGGAAATCACGTGGGCACCACCCGGAAATCACGTGGGCCCCAGCCGGAAATCACGTGGGCCGCACCCGGAAATCACGTGGGCCCCACCCAGAAATCACGTGGGCCCCACCCGGAAATCACGTGGGCCCCACCCGGAAATCACGTGGGGCCCACCCGGAAATCACGTGGGCCCCACCCGGAAATCACGTGGGCCCCACCCGGAAATCACGTGGGCCCCACCGGGAAATCACGTGGGCCCCACCCGGAAATCACGTGGGCCCCTCCCGGAAATCACGTGGGCCCCACGGGGAAATCACGTGGGCCCCACGGGGAAATCACGTGGGCCCCACCCGGAAATCACGTGGGCCCCACCCGGAAATCACGTGGGCCCCACCCGGAAATCACGTGGGCCCCACCCGGAAATCACGTGGGCCCCACGGGTAAATCACGTGGGCCCCACCCGGAAATCACGTGGGCCCCACCCGGAAATCACGTGGGCCCCACCCGGAAATCACGTGGGCCCCACCCGGAAATCACGTGGGCCCCACCCGGAAATCACGTGGGCCCCACCCGGAAATCACGTGGGCCCCAGCCGGAAATCACGTGGGCCCCACCCGGAAATCACGTGGGCCCCACCCGGAAATCACGTGGGCCCCACCCGGAAATCACGTGGGCCCCACCCGGAAATCACGTGGGGCCCACCCGGAAATCACGTGGGCCCCACCCGGAAATCACGTGGGCCACACCCGGAAATCACGTGGGCCCCACCCGGAAAACACGTGGGCCACATCCGGAAATCACGTGGTCCCCACCCGGAAATCACGTGGGCCCCACCCGGAAATCACGTGGGCCCCACCCGGAAATCACGTGGGCCCCACCCGGAAATCACGTGGGCCCCACGGGGAAATCACGTGGGCCCCACCTGGAAATCACGTGGACCCCACCCGGGAATCACGTGGGCCCCAGCCGGAAATCACGTGGGCCCCATGGGGAAATCACGTGGGCCCCACGGGGAAATCACGTGGGCCCCACCCGGAAATCACGTGGGCCCCACCCGGAAATCACGTGGGCCCCAACCGGAAATCACGTGGGCCCCACCCGGAAATCACGTGGGCCCCACCCGGAAATCACGTGGGCCCCACCCGGAAATCACGTGGGCCCCACCCGGAAATCACGTGGGCCCCTCGGGGAAATCACGTGGGCCCCACCCGGAAATCACGTGGGCCCCACCCGGAAATCACGTGGGCCCCACCCGGAAATCACGTGGGCCCCACCCGGAAATCACGTGGGCCCCTCGGGGAAATCACGTGGGCCCCACCCGGAAATCACGTGGGCCCCACGGGGAAATCACGTGGGCCCCACCCGGAAATCACGTGGGCCCCACCCGGAAATCACGTGGGCCCCACCCGAAAATCACGTGGGCCCCACCCGGAAATCACGTGGGCCCCACCCGGAAATCACGTGGGCCCCACCCGGAAATCACGTGGGCCCCACGGGGAAATCACGTGGGCCTCACGGGGAAATCACGTGGGCCCCACCCGGAAATCACGTGGGCCCCACGGGGAAATCACGTGGGCCCCACCCGGAAATCACGTGGGCCCCACCCGGAAATCACGTGGGCCCCACCCGGAAATCACGTGGGCCCCACCCGGAAATCACGTGGGCCCCACGGGGAAATCACGTGGGCCTCACGGGGAAATCACGTGGGCCCCACCCGGAAATCACGTGGGACCCACGGGGAAATCACGTGGGCCCCACCCGGAAATCACGTGGGCCCCACCCGGAAATCACGTGGGCCCCACCCGGAAATCACGTGGGCCCCACCCGGAAATCACGTGGGCCCCACCCGGAAATCACGTGGGCCCCACCCGGAAATCACGTGGGCCCCACGGGTAAATCACGTGGGCCCCACCCGGAAATCACGTGGGCCCCACCCGGAAATCACGTGGGCCCCACCCGGAAATCACGTGGGCCCCACCCGGAAATCACGTGGGCCCCACCCGGAAATCACGTGGGCCCCACCCGGAAATCACGTGGGCCCCAGCCGGAAATCACGTGGGCCCCACCCGGAAATCACGTGGGCCCCACCCGGAAATCACGTGGGCCCCACCCGGAAATCACGTGGGCCCCACCCGGAAATCACGTGGGGCCCACCCGGAAATCACGTGGGCCCCACCCGGAAATCACGTGGGCCCCACCCGGAAATCACGTGGGCCCCACCCGGAAAACACGTGGGCCACATCCGGAAATCACGTGGGCCCCACCCGGAAATCACGTGGGCCCCACCCGGAAATCACGTGGGCCCCACCCGGAAATCACGTGGGCCCCACCCGGAAATCACGTGGGCCCCACGGGGAAATCACGTGGGCCCCACCTGGAAATCACGTGGACCCCACCCGGGAATCACGTGGGCCCCAGCCGGAAATCACGTGGGCCCCATGGGGAAATCACGTGGGCCCCACGGGGAAATCACGTGGGCCCCACCCGGAAATCACGTGGGCCCCACCCGGAAATCACGTGGGCCCCAACCGGAAATCACGTGGGCCCCACCCGGAAATCACGTGGGCCCCACCCGGAAATCACGTGGGCCCCACCCGGAAATCACGTGGGCCCCACCCGGAAATCACGTGGGCCCCTCGGGGAAATCACGTGGGCCCCACCCGGAAATCACGTGGGCCCCACCCGGAAATCACGTGGGCCCCACCCGGAAATCACGTGGGCCCCACCCGGAAATCACGTGGGCCCCTCGGGGAAATCACGTGGGCCCCACCCGGAAATCACGTGGGCCCCACGGGGAAATCACGTGGGCCCCACCCGGAAATCACGTGGGCCCCACCCGGAAATCACGTGGGCCCCACCCGGAAATCACGTGGGCCCCACCCGGAAATCACGTGGGCCCCACCCGGAAATCACGTGGGCCCCACCCGGAAATCACGTGGGCCCCACGGGGAAATCACGTGGGCCTCACGGGGAAATCACGTGGGCCCCACCCTGAAATCACGTGGGCCCCACGGGGAAATCACGTGGGCCCCACCCGGAAATCACGTGGGCACCACCCGGAAATCACGTGGGCCCCACCCGGAAATCACGTGGGCCCCACCCGGAAATCACGTGGGCCCCACGGGGAAATCACGTGGGCCTCACGGGGAAATCACGTGGGCCCCACCCGGAAATCACGTGGGCCCCACGGGGAAATCACGTGGGCCCCACCCGGAAATCACGTGGGCCCCACCCGGAAATCACGTGGGCCCCACCCGGAAATCACGTGGGCCCCACCCGGAAATCACGTGGGCCCCACCCGGAAATCACGTGGGCCCCACCAGGAAATCACGTGGGCCCCACCCGGAAATCACGTGGGCCCCACCGGGAAATCACGTGGGCCCCACGGGGAAATCACGTGGGCCCCACCCGGAAATCACGTGGGCCCCACCCGGAAATCACGTGGGCCCCACCCGGAAATCACGTGGGCCCCACCCGGAAATCACGTGGGCCCCACGGGGAAATCACGTGGGGCCCACCCGGAAATCACGTGGGCCCCACCCGGAAATCACGTGGGCCCCACCCGGAAATCACGTGGGCCCCAGCCGGAAATCACGTGGGCCCCAGCCGGAAATCACGTGGGCCCCACGGGGAAATCACGTGGGCCCCACGGGGAAATCACGTGGGCCCCACGGGGAAATCACGTGGGCCCCACCCGGAAATCACGTGGGCCCCACCCGGAAATCACGTGGGCCCCACGGGGAAATCACGTGGGCCCAACGGGGAAATCACGTGGGCCACACGGGGAAATCACGTGGGCCCCACCCTGAAATCACGTGGGCCCCACCCGGAAATCACGTGGGCCCCACGGGGAAATCACGTGGGCCCCACGGGGAAATCACGTGGGCCCCACCCGGAAATCACGTGGGCCCCACCCGGAAATCACGTGGGCCCCACGGGGAAATCACGTGGGCCCCACGGGGAAATCACGTGGTCCCCACCCGGAAATCACGTGGGCCCCAGCCGGAAATCACGTGGGCCCCACGGGGAAATCACGTGGGCCCCACCCGGAAATCACGTGGGCCCCACCCGGAAATCACGTGGGCCCCACCCGGAAATCACGTGGGCCCCACCCGGAAATCACGTGGGCCCCACCCGGAAATCACGTGGGGCCCACCCGGAAATCACGTGGGCCCCACCCGGAAATCACGTGGGCCCCACCCGGAAATCACGTGGGCCCCACACGGAAATCACGTGGGGCCCACCCGGAAATCACGTGGGCCCCACCCGGAAATCACGTGGGCCCCACCCGGAAATCACGTGGGCCCCACCCGGAAATCACGTGGGCCCCACCCGGAAATCACGTGGGCCCCACGGGGAAATCACGTGGGCCCCACGGGGAAATCACGTGGGCCCCACGCGGAAATCACGTGGGCCCCACCTGGAAATCACGTGGGCCCCACCCGGAAATCACGTGGGCCCCACCCGGAAATCACGTGGGCCCCAACCGGAAATCACGTGGGCCCCACCCGGAAATCACGTGGGCCCCACCCGGAAATCACGTGGGCCCCACCCGGAAATCACGTGGGCCCCACCCGGAAATCACGTGGGCCCCAGCCGGAAATCACGTGGGCCCCACGGGGAAATCACGTGGGCCCCACGGGGAAATCACGGGGGCCCCACCCGGAAATCACGTGGGCCCCACCCGGAAATCACGTGGGCCCCACCCGGAAATCACGTGGGCCCCACCCGGAAATCACGTGGGCCCCACCCGGAAATCACGTGGGCCCCACCCGGAAATCACGTGGGCCCCACACGGAAATCACGTGGGGCCCAACCGGAAATCACGTGGGCCCCACCCGGAAATCACGTGGGCCCCACCCGGAAATCACGTGGGCCCCACCCGGAAATCACGTGGGCCCCATGGGGAAATCACGTGGGCCCCACGGGGAAATCACGTGGGCCCCACCCGGAAATCACTCGGGGCCCACCCGGAAATCACGTGGGCCCCACGTGGAAATCACGTGGGCCCCACCCGGAAATCACGTGGGCACCACCCGGAAATCACGTGGGCCCCTCGGGGAAATCACGTGGGCCGCACCCGGAAATCACGTGGGCCCCACCCAGAAATCACGTGGGCCCCACCCGGAAATCACGTGGGCCCCACACGGAAATCACGTGGGGCCCACCCGGAAATCACGTGGGCCCCACCCGGAAATCACGTGGGCCCCACCCGGAAATCACGTGGGCCCCACCGGGAAATCACGTGGGCCCCACCCGGAAATCACGTGGGCCCCACCCGGAAATCACGTGGGCCCCACGGGGAAATCACGTGGGCCCCACGGGGAAATCACGTGGGCCCCACCCGGAAATCACGTGGGCCCCACCCGGAAATCACGTGGGCCCCACCCGGAAATCACGTGGGCCCCACCCGGAAATCACGTGGGCCCCACGGGTAAATCACGTGGGCCCCACCCGGAAATCACGTGGGCCCCACCCGGAAATCACGTGGGCCCCACCCGGAAATCACGTGGGCCCCACCCGGAAATCACGTGGGCCCCACCCGGAAATCACGTGGGCCCCACCCGGAAATCACGTGGGCCCCAGCCGGAAATCACGTGGGCCCCACCCGGAAATCACGTGGGCCCCACCCGGAAATCACGTGGGCCCCACCCGGAAATCACGTGGGCCCCACCCGGAAATCACGTGGGGCCCACCCGGAAATCACGTGGGCCCCACCCGGAAATCACGTGGGCCCCACCCGGAAATCACGTGGGCCCCACCCGGAAAACACGTGGGCCACATCCGGAAATCACGTGGGCCCCACCCGGAAATCACGTGGGCCCCACCCGGAAATCACGTGGGCCCCACCCGGAAATCACGTGGGCCCCACCCGGAAATCACGTGGGCCCCACGGGGAAATCACGTGGGCCCCACCTGGAAATCACGTGGACCCCACCCGGGAATCACGTGGGCCCCAGCCGGAAATCACGTGGGCCCCATGGGGAAATCACGTGGGCCCCACGGGGAAATCACGTGGGCCCCACCCGGAAATCACGTGGGCCCCACCCGGAAATCACGTGGGCCCCAACCGGAAATCACGTGGGCCCCACCCGGAAATCACGTGGGCCCCACCCGGAAATCACGTGGGCCCCACCCGGAAATCACGTGGGCCCCACCCGGAAATCACGTGGGCCCCTCGGGGAAATCACGTGGGCCCCACCCGGAAATCACGTGGGCCCCACCCGGAAATCACGTGGGCCCCACCCGGAAATCACGTGGGCCCCACCCGGAAATCACGTGGGCCCCTCGGGGAAATCACGTGGGCCCCACCCGGAAATCACGTGGGCCCCACGGGGAAATCACGTGGGCCCCACCCGGAAATCACGTGGGCCCCACCCGGAAATCACGTGGGCCCCACCCGAAAATCACGTGGGCCCCACCCGGAAATCACGTGGGCCCCACCCGGAAATCACGTGGGCCCCACCCGGAAATCACGTGGGCCCCACGGGGAAATCACGTGGGCCTCACGGGGAAATCACGTGGGCCCCACCCGGAAATCACGTGGGCCCCACGGGGAAATCACGTGGGCCCCACCCGGAAATCACGTGGGCCCCACCCGGAAATCACGTGGGCCCCACCCGGAAATCACGTGGGCCCCACCCGGAAATCACGTGGGCCCCACGGGGAAATCACGTGGGCCTCACGGGGAAATCACGTGGGCCCCACCCGGAAATCACGTGGGCCCCACGGGGAAATCACGTGGGCCCCACCCGGAAATCACGTGGGCCCCACCCGGAAATCACGTGGGCCCCACCCGGAAATCACGTGGGCCCCACCCGGAAATCACGTGGGCCCCACCCGGAAATCACGTGGGCCCCACCCGGAAATCACGTGGGCCCCACCCGGAAATCACGTGGGCCCCACCGGGAAATCACGTGGGCCCCACGGGGAAATCACGTGGGCCCCACCCGGAAATCACGTGGGGCCCACCCGGAAATCACGTGGGCCCCACGGGGAAATCACGTGGGCCCCACGGGGAAATCACGTGGGCACCACCCGGAAATCACGTGGGCCCCAGCCGGAAATCACGTGGGCCCCACCCGGAAATCACGTGGGCCCCACCCGGAAATCACGTGGGCCCCACCCGGAAATCACGTGGGCCCCACACGGAAATCACGTGGGCCCCACCCGGAAATCACGTGGGCCCCACCCGGAAATCCCGTGGGCCCCACCCTGAAATCACGTGGGCCCCACCCGGAAATCACGTGGGCCCCACCCGGAAATCACGTGGGCCCCACGGGGAAATCACGTGGCCCCCACGGGGAAATCACGTGGGCCCCACCCGGAAATCACGTGGGCCCCACGGGGAAATCACGTGGGCCCCACCCGGAAATCACGTGGGCCCCACCCGGAAATCACGTGGGCCCCACCCGGAAATCACGTGGGCCCCACCCGGAAATCACGTGGGCCCCACCCGGAAATCACGTGGGCCCCACGGGGAAATCACGTGGGCCCCACCCGGAAATCACGTGGGCCCCACCCGGAAATCACGTGGGCCCCACCCGGAAATCACGTGGGCCCCACCCGGAAATCACGTGGGCCCCACCCGGAAATCACGTGGGCCCCGCACGGAAATCACGTGGGGCCCACCCGGAAATCACGTGGGCCCCACGGGGAAATCACGTGGGCCCCACGGGGAAATCACGTGGGGCCCACCCGGAAATCACGTGGGCCCCACCCGGAAATCACGTGGGCCCCACCCGGAAATCACGTGGGCCCCACCCGGAAATCACGTGGGCCCCAGCCGGAAATCACGTGGGCCCCACGGGGAAATCACGTGGGCCCCACCCGGAAATCACGTGGGCCCCACCCGGAAATCACGTGGGCCCCACCCGGAAATCACGTGGGCCCCTCGGGGAAATCACGGGGGCCCCACCCGGAAATCACGTGGGCCCCACGGGGAAATCACGTGGGCCCCACCCGGAAATCACGTGGGCCCCACCCGGAAATCACGTGGGCCCCACCCGAAAATCACGTGGGCCCCACCCGGAAATCACGTGGGCCCCACCCGGAAATCACGTGGGCCCCACCCGGAAATCACGTGGGCCCCACGGGGAAATCACGTGGGCCTCACGGGGAAATCACGTGGGCCCCACCCGGAAATCACGTGGGCCCCACGGGGAAATCACGTGGGCCCCACCCGGAAATCACGTGGGCCCCACCCGGAAATCACGTGGGCCCCACCCGGAAATCACGTGGGCCCCACCCGGAAATCACGTGGGCCCCACGGGGAAATCACGTGGGCCTCACGGGGAAATCACGTGGGCCCCACCCGGAAATCACGTGGGCCCCACGGGGAAATCACGTGGGCCCCACCCGGAAATCACGTGGGCCCCACCCGGAAATCACGTGGGCCCCACCCGGAAATCACGTGGGCCCCACCCGGAAATCACGTGGGCCCCACCCGGAAATCACGTGGGCCCCACCCGGAAATCACGTGGGCCCCACGGGTAAATCACGTGGGCCCCACCCGGAAATCACGTGGGCCCCACCCGGAAATCACGTGGGCCCCACCCGGAAATCACGTGGGCCCCACCCGGAAATCACGTGGGCCCCACCCGGAAATCACGTGGGCCCCACCCGGAAATCACGTGGGCCCCAGCCGGAAATCACGTGGGCCCCACCCGGAAATCACGTGGGCCCCACCCGGAAATCACGTGGGCCCCACCCGGAAATCACGTGGGCCCCACCCGGAAATCACGTGGGGCCCACCCGGAAATCACGTGGGCCCCACCCGGAAATCACGTGGGCCCCACCCGGAAAACACGTGGGCCACATCCGGAAATCACGTGGGCCCCACCCGGAAATCACGTGGGCCCCACGGGGAAATCACGTGGGCCCCACCCGGAAATCACGTGGGCCCCACCCGGAAATCACGTGGGCCCCACGGGGAAATCACGTGGGCCCCACCTGGAAATCACGTGGACCCCACCCGGGAATCACGTGGGCCCCAGCCGGAAATCACGTGGGCCCCATGGGGAAATCACGTGGGCCCCACGGGGAAATCACGTGGGCCCCACCCGGAAATCACGTGGGCCCCACCCGGAAATCACGTGGGCCCCAACCGGAAATCACGTGGGCCCCACCCGGAAATCACGTGGGCCCCACCCGGAAATCACGTGGGCCCCACCCGGAAATCACGTGGGCCCCACCCGGAAATCACGTGGGCCCCTCGGGGAAATCACGTGGGCCCCACCCGGAAATCACGTGGGCCCCACCCGGAAATCACGTGGGCCCCACCCGGAAATCACGTGGGCCCCACCCGGAAATCACGTGGGCCCCTCGGGGAAATCACGTGGGCCCCACCCGGAAATCACGTGGGCCCCACGGGGAAATCACGTGGGCCCCACCCGGAAATCACGTGGGCCCCACCCGGAAATCACGTGGGCCCCACCCGGAAATCACGTGGGCCCCACCCGGAAATCACGTGGGCCCCACCCGGAAATCACGTGGGCCCCACCCGGAAATCACGTGGGCCCCACGGGGAAATCACGTGGGCCTCACGGGGAAATCACGTGGGCCCCACCCGGAAATCACGTGGGCCCCACGGGGAAATCACGTGGGCCCCACCCGGAAATCACGTGGGCACCACCCGGAAATCACGTGGGCCCCACCCGGAAATCACGTGGGCCCCACCCGGAAATCACGTGGGCCCCACGGGGAAATCACGTGGGCCTCACGGGGAAATCACGTGGGCCCCACCCGGAAATCACGTGGGCCCCACGGGGAAATCACGTGGGCCCCACCCGGAAATCACGTGGGCCCCACCCGGAAATCACGTGGGCCCCACCCGGAAATCACGTGGGCCCCACCCGGAAATCACGTGGGCCCCACCCGGAAATCACGTGGGCCCCACCCGGAAATCACGTGGGCCCCACCAGGAAATCACGTGGGCCCCACCCGGAAATCACGTGGGCCCCACCGGGAAATCACGTGGGCCCCACGGGGAAATCACGTGGGCCCCACCCGGAAATCACGTGGGCCCCACCCGGAAATCACGTGGGCCCCACCCGGAAATCACGTGGGCCCCACCCGGAAATCACGTGGGCCCCACGGGGAAATCACGTGGGGCCCACCCGGAAATCACGTGGGCCCCACCCGGAAATCACGTGGGCCCCACCCGGAAATCACGTGGGCCCCAGCCGGAAATCACGTGGGCCCCAGCCGGAAATCACGTGGGCCCCACGGGGAAATCACGTGGGCCCCACGGGGAAATCACGTGGGCCCCACGGGGAAATCACGTGGGCCCCACCCGGAAATCACGTGGGCCCCACCCGGAAATCACGTGGGCCCCACGGGGAAATCACGTGGGCCCAACGGGGAAATCACGTGGGCCACACGGGGAAATCACGTGGGCCCCACCCTGAAATCACGTGGGCCCCACCCGGAAATCACGTGGGCCCCACGGGGAAATCACGTGGGCCCCACGGGGAAATCACGTGGGCCCCACCCGGAAATCACGTGGGCCCCACCCGGAAATCACGTGGGCCCCACGGGGAAATCACGTGGGCCCCACGGGGAAATCACGTGGTCCCCACCCGGAAATCACGTGGGCCCCAGCCGGAAATCACGTGGGCCCCACGGGGAAATCACGTGGGCCCCACCCGGAAATCACGTGGGCCCCACCCGGAAATCACGTGGGCCCCACCCGGAAATCACGTGGGCCCCACCCGGAAATCACGTGGGCCCCACCCGGAAATCACGTGGGGCCCACCCGGAAATCACGTGGGCCCCACCCGGAAATCACGTGGGCCCCACCCGGAAATCACGTGGGCCCCACACGGAAATCACGTGGGGCCCACCCGGAAATCACGTGGGCCCCACCCGGAAATCACGTGGGCCCCACCCGGAAATCACGTGGGCCCCACCCGGAAATCACGTGGGCCCCACCCGGAAATCACGTGGGCCCCACGGGGAAATCACGTGGGCCCCACGGGGAAATCACGTGGGCCCCACGCGGAAATCACGTGGGCCCCACCTGGAAATCACGTGGGCCCCACCCGGAAATCACGTGGGCCCCACCCGGAAATCACGTGGGCCCCAACCGGAAATCACGTGGGCCCCACCCGGAAATCACGTGGGCCCCACCCGGAAATCACGTGGGCCCCACCCGGAAATCACGTGGGCCCCACCCGGAAATCACGTGGGCCCCACCCGGAAATCACGTGGGCCCCACGGGGAAATCACGTGGGCCCCACGGGGAAATCACGGGGGCCCCACCCGGAAATCACGTGGGCCCCACCCGGAAATCACGTGGGCCCCACCCGGAAATCACGTGGGCCCCACCCGGAAATCACGTGGGCCCCACCCGGAAATCACGTGGGCCCCACCCGGAAATCACGTGGGCCCCACACGGAAATCACGTGGGGCCCAACCGGAAATCACGTGGGCCCCACCCGGAAATCACGTGGGCCCCACCCGGAAATCACGTGGGCCCCACCCGGAAATCACGTGGGCCCCATGGGGAAATCACGTGGGCCCCACGGGGAAATCACGTGGGCCCCACCCGGAAATCACTTGGGGCCCACCCGGAAATCCCGTGGGCCCCACGTGGAAATCACGTGGGCACCACCCGGAAATCACGTGGGCACCACCCGGAAATCACGTGGGCCCCAGCCGGAAATCACGTGGGCCGCACCCGGAAATCACGTGGGCCCCACCCAGAAATCACGTGGGCCCCACCCGGAAATCACGTGGGCCCCACACGGAAATCACGTGGGGCCCACCCGGAAATCACGTGGGCCCCACCCGGAAATCACGTGGGCCCCACCCGGAAATCACGTGGGCCCCACCGGGAAATCACGTGGGCCCCACCCGGAAATCACGTGGGCCCCACCCGGAAATCACGTGGGCCCCACGGGGAAATCACGTGGGCCCCACGGGGAAATCACGTGGGCCCCACCCGGAAATCACGTGGGCCCCACCCGGAAATCACGTGGGCCCCACCCAGAAATCACGTGGGCCCCACCCGGAAATCACGTGGGCCCCACGGGTAAATCACGTGGGCCCCACCCGGAAATCACGTGGGCCCCACCCGGAAATCACGTGGGCCCCACCCGGAAATCACGTGGGCCCCACCCGGAAATCACGTGGGCCCCACCCGGAAATCACGTGGGCCCCACCCGGAAATCACGTGGGCCCCAGCCGGAAATCACGTGGGCCCCACCCGGAAATCACGTGGGCCCCACCCGGAAATCACGTGGGCCCCACCCGGAAATCACGTGGGCCCCACCCGGAAATCACGTGGGGCCCACCCGGAAATCACGTGGGCCCCACCCGGAAATCACGTGGGCCCCACCCGGAAATCACGTGGGCCCCACCCGGAAAACACGTGGGCCACATCCGGAAATCACGTGGGCCCCACCCGGAAATCACGTGGGCCCCACCCGGAAATCACGTGGGCCCCACCCGGAAATCACGTGGGCCCCACCCGGAAATCACGTGGGCCCCACGGGGAAATCACGTGGGCCCCACCTGGAAATCACGTGGACCCCACCCGGGAATCACGTGGGCCCCAGCCGGAAATCACGTGGGCCCCATGGGGAAATCACGTGGGCCCCACGGGGAAATCACGTGGGCCCCACCCGGAAATCACGTGGGCCCCACCCGGAAATCACGTGGGCCCCAACCGGAAATCACGTGGGCCCCACCCGGAAATCACGTGGGCCCCACCCGGAAATCACGTGGGCCCCACCCGGAAATCACGTGGGCCCCACCCGGAAATCACGTGGGCCCCTCGGGGAAATCACGTGGGCCCCACCCGGAAATCACGTGGGCCCCACCCGGAAATCACGTGGGCCCCACCCGGAAATCACGTGGGCCCCACCCGGAAATCACGTGGGCCCCTCGGGGAAATCACGTGGGCCCCACCCGGAAATCACGTGGGCCCCACGGGGAAATCACGTGGGCCCCACCCGGAAATCACGTGGGCCCCACCCGGAAATCACGTGGGCCCCACCCGAAAATCACGTGGGCCCCACCCGGAAATCACGTGGGCCCCACCCGGAAATCACGTGGGCCCCACCCGGAAATCACGTGGGCCCCACGGGGAAATCACGTGGGCCTCACGGGGAAATCACGTGGGCCCCACCCGGAAATCACGTGGGCCCCACGGGGAAATCACGTGGGCCCCACCCGGAAATCACGTGGGCCCCACCCGGAAATCACGTGGGCCCCACCCGGAAATCACGTGGGCCCCACCCGGAAATCACGTGGGCCCCACGGGGAAATCACGTGGGCCTCACGGGGAAATCACGTGGGCCCCACCCGGAAATCACGTGGGCCCCACGGGGAAATCACGTGGGCCCCACCCGGAAATCACGTGGGCCCCACCCGGAAATCACGTGGGCCCCACCCGGAAATCACGTGGGCCCCACCCGGAAATCACGTGGGCCCCACCCGGAAATCACGTGGGCCCCACCCGGAAATCACGTGGGCCCCACCCGGAAATCACGTGGGCCCCACCGGGAAATCACGTGGGCCCCACGGGGAAATCACGTGGGCCCCACCCGGAAATCACGTGGGGCCCACCCGGAAATCACGTGGGCCCCACGGGGAAATCACGTGGGCCCCACGGGGAAATCACGTGGGCACCACCCGGAAATCACGTGGGCCCCAGCCGGAAATCACGTGGGCCCCACCCGGAAATCACGTGGGCCCCACCCGGAAATCACGTGGGCCCCACCCGGAAATCACGTGGGCCCCACACGGAAATCACGTGGGCCCCACCCGGAAATCACGTGGGCCCCACCCGGAAATCCCGTGGGCCCCACCCTGAAATCACGTGGGCCCCACCCGGAAATCACGTGGGCCCCACCCGGAAATCACGTGGGCCCCACGGGGAAATCACGTGGCCCCCACGGGGAAATCACGTGGGCCCCACCCGGAAATCACGTGGGCCCCACGGGGAAATCACGTGGGCCCCACCCGGAAATCACGTGGGCCCCACCCGGAAATCACGTGGGCCCCACCCGGAAATCACGTGGGCCCCACCCGGAAATCACGTGGGCCCCACCCGGAAATCACGTGGGCCCCACGGGGAAATCACGTGGGCCCCACCCGGAAATCACGTGGGCCCCACCCGGAAATCACGTGGGCCCCACCCGGAAATCACGTGGGCCCCACCCGGAAATCACGTGGGCCCCACCCGGAAATCACGTGGGCCCCGCACGGAAATCACGTGGGGCCCACCCGGAAATCACGTGGGCCCCACGGGGAAATCACGTGGGCCCCACGGGGAAATCACGTGGGGCCCACCCGGAAATCACGTGGGCCCCACCCGGAAATCACGTGGGCCCCACCCGGAAATCACGTGGGCCCCACCCGGAAATCACGTGGGCCCCAGCCGGAAATCACGTGGGCCCCACGGGGAAATCACGTGGGCCCCACCCGGAAATCACGTGGGCCCCACCCGGAAATCACGTGGGCCCCACCCGGAAATAACGTGGGCCCCACCCGGAAATCACGTGGGCCCCACCCGGAAATCACGTGGGGCCCACCCGGAAATCACGTGGGCCCCACCCGGAAATCACGTGGGCCCCACACGGAAATCACGTGGGGCCCACCCGGAAATCACGTGGGCCCCACCCGGAAATCACGTGGGCCCCACCCGGAAATCACGTGGGCCCCACCCGGAAATCACGTGGGCCCCACCCGGAAATCACGTGGGCCCCACCCGGAAATCACGTGGGCCCCTCCCGGAAATCACGTGGGCCCCACGGGGAAATCACGTGGGCCCCACGGGGAAATCACGTGGGCCCCACGCGGAAATCACGTGGGCCCCACGGGGAAATCACGTGGGCCCCAGCCGGAAATCACGTGGGCCCCATGGGGAAATCACGTGGGCCCCACGGGGAAATCACGTGGGCCCCACCCGGAAATCACGTGGGCCCCACCCGGAAATCACGTGGGCCCCAACCGGAAATCACGTGGGCCCCACCCGGAAATCACGTGGGCCCCACCCGGAAATCACGTGGGCCCCACCCGGAAATCACGTGGGCCCCACCCGGAAATCACGTGGGCCCCTCGGGGAAATCACGTGGGCCCCACCCGGAAATCACGTGGGCCCCACCCGGAAATCACGTGGGCCCCACCCGGAAATCACGTGGGCCCCACCCGGAAATCACGTGGGCCCCACCCGGAAATCACGTGGGCCCCACCCGGAAATCACGTGGGCCCCACCCGGAAATCACGTGGGCCCCACCCGGAAATCACGTGGGCCCCACGGGGAAATCACGTGGGCCTCACGGGGAAATCACGTGGGCCCCACCCGGAAATCACGTGGGCCCCACGGGGAAATCACGTGGGCCCCACCCGGAAATCACGTGGGCCCCACCCGGAAATCACGTGGGCCCCACCCGGAAATCACGTGGGCCCCACCCGGAAATCACGTGGGCCCCACGGGGAAATCACGTGGGCCTCACGGGGAAATCACGTGGGCCCCACCCGGAAATCACGTGGGCCCCACGGGGAAATCACGTGGGCCCCACCCGGAAATCACGTGGGCCCCACCCGGAAATCACGTGGGCCCCACCCGGAAATCACGTGGGCCCCACCCGGAAATCACGTGGGCCCCACCCGGAAATCACGTGGGCCCCACCCGGAAATCACGTGGGCCCCACCCGGAAATCACGTGGGCCCCACCGGGAAATCACGTGGGCCCCACGGGGAAATCACGTGGGCCCCACCCGGAAATCACGTGGGCCCCACCCGGAAATCACGTGGGCCCCACCCGGAAATCACGTGGGCCCCACCCGGAAATCACGTGGGTCCCACCCGGAAATCACGTGGGGCCAACCCGGAAATCACGTGGGCCCCACCCGGAAATCACGTGGGCCCCACCCGGAAATCACGTGGGCCCCACCCGGAAATCACGTGGGCCCCACCCGGAAATCACGTGGGCCCCACGGGGAAATCACGTGGGCCCCACCCGGAAATCACGTGGGCCCCACCCGGAAATCACGTGGGCCCCACCCGGAAATCACGTGGGCCCCACCCGGAAATCACGTGGGCCCCACGGGGAAATCACGTGGGCCCCACCCGGAAATCACGTGGGCCCCACCCGGAAATCACGTGGGCCCCACCCGGAAATCACGTGGGCCCCACCCGGAAATCACGTGGGCCCCACGGGGAAATCACGTGGGCCCCACCCGGAAATCACGTGGGCCCCACCCGGAAATCACGTGGGCCCCACCCGGAAATCACGTGGGCCCCACGGGGAAATCACGTGGGCCCCACCCGGAAATCACGTGGGCCCCACCCGGAAATCACGTGGGCCCCACCCGGAAATCACGTGGGCCCCACCCGGAAATCACGTGGGGCCCACCCGGAAATCACGTGGGCCCCACCCGGAAATCACGTGGGCCCCACCCGGAAATCACGTGGGCCCCACGGGGAAATCACGTGGCCCCCACGGGGAAATCACGTGGGCACCACCCGGAAATCACGTGGGCCCCAGCCGGAAATCACGTGGGCCCAACCCGGAAATCACGTGGGCCCCACCCGGAAATCACGTGGGCCCCACCCGGAAATCACGTGGGCCCCACACGGAAATCACGTGGGCCCCACCCGGAAATCACGTGGGCCCCACCCGGAAATCCCGTGGGCCCCACCCTGAAATCACGTGGGCCCCACCCGGAAATCACGTGGGCCCCACCCGGAAATCACGTGGGCCCCACGGGGAAATCACGTGGCCCCCACGGGGAAATCACGTGGGCCCCACCCGGAAATCACGTGGGCCCCACGGGGAAATCACGTGGGCCCCACCCGGAAATCACGTGGGCCCCACCCGGAAATCACGTGGGCCCCACCCGGAAATCACGTGGGGCCCACCCGGAAATCACGTGGGCCCCACCCGGAAATCACGTGGGCCCCACGGGGAAATCACGTGGGCCCCACCCGGAAATCACGTGGGCCCCACCCGGAAATCACGTGGGCCCCACCCGGAAATCACGTGGGCCCCACCCGGAAATCACGTGGGCCCCACCCGGAAATCACGTGGGCCCCGCACGGAAATCACGTGGGGCCCACCCGGAAATCACGTGGGCCCCACGGGGAAATCACGTGGGCCCCACGGGGAAATCACGTGGGGCCCACCCGGAAATCACGTGGGCCCCACCCGGAAATCACGTGGGCCCCACCCGGAAATCACGTGGGCCCCACCCGGAAATCACGTGGGCCCCACCCGGAAATCACGTGGGCCCCACCCGGAAATCACGTGGGCCCCACCCGGAAATCACGTGGGCCCCACCCGGAAATCACGTGGGCCCCACCCGGAAATCACGTGGGCCCCTCCCGGAAATCACGTGGGGCCCACCCGGAAATCACGTGGGCCCCACCCGGAAATCACGTGGGCCCCACACGGAAATCACGTGGGGCCCACCCGGAAATCACGTGGGCCCCACCCGGAAATCACGTGGGCCCCACCCGGAAATCACGTGGGCCCCACCCGGAAATCACGTGGGCCCCACCCGGAAATCACGTGGGCCCCACCCGGAAATCACGTGGGCCCCTCCCGGAAATCACGTGGGGCCCACCCGGAAATCACGTGGGCCCCACCCGGAAATCACGTGGGCCCCACCCGGAAATCACGTGGGCCCCCACCCGGAAATCACGTGGGCCCCACCGGGAAATCCCGTGGGCCCCACCCGGAAATCACGTGGGCCCCACGGGGAAATCACGTGGGCCCCACCCGGAAATCACATGGGCCCCACCCGGAAATCACGTGGGCCACATCCGGAAATCACGTGGGCCCCACCCGGAAATCACGTGGGCCCCACCCGGAAATCACGTGGGCCCCACCCGGAAATCACGTGGGCCCCACCCGGAAATCACGTGGGCCCCACGGGGAAATCACGTGGGCGTCACGGGGAAATCACGTGGGCCCCACCCGGAAATCACGTGGGCCCCACGGGGAAATCACGTGGGCCCCACCCGGAAATCACGTGGGCCCCACCCGGAAATCACGTGGGCCCCACCCGGAAATCACGTGGGCCCCACCCGGAAATCACGTGGGCCCCACGGGGAAATCACGTGGGCCCCACCCGGAAATCACGTGGGCTCCACCCGGAAATCACGTGGGCCCCACCCGGAAATCACGTGGGCCCCACGGGGAAATCACGTGGGCCCCACCCGGAAATCACGTGGGGCCCACCCGGAAATCACGTGGGCCCCACGGGGAAATCACGTGGGCCCCACCCGGAAATCACGTGGGCCCCACCCGGAAATCACGTGGGCCCCACCCGGAAATCACGTGGGCCCCACCCGGAAATCACGTGGGCCCCACCCGGAAATCACGTGGGCCCCTCCCGGAAATCACGTGGGGCCCACCCGGAAATCACGTGGGCCCCACCCGGAAATCACGTGGGGCCCACCCGGAAATCACGTGGGCCCCACGGGGAAATCACGTGGGCCCCACCCGGAAATCACGTGGGCCCCACCCGGAAATCACGTGGGCCCCACCCGGAAATCACGTGGGCCCCTCCCGGAAATCACGTGGGCCCCACCCGGAAATCACGTGGGCCCCACCCGGAAATCACGTGGGGCCCACCCGGAAATCACGTGGGCCCCACGGGGAAATCACGTGGGCCCCACCCGGAAATCACGTGGGCCCCACCCGGAAATCACGTGGGCCCCACCCGGAAATCACGTGGGCCCCACCCGGAAATCACGTGGGCCCCACCCGGAAATCACGTGGGCCCCTCCCGGAAATCACGTGGGGCCCACCCGGAAATCACGTGGGCCCCACCCGGAAATCACGTGGGCCCCACCCGGAAATCACGTGGGCCCCCACCCGGAAATCACGTGGGCCCCACCCGGAAATCCCGTGGGCCCCACCCGGAAATCACGTGGGCCCCACGGGGAAATCACGTGGGCCCCACCCGGAAATCACTTGGGCCCCACCCGGAAATCACGTGGGCCACAGCCGGAAATCACGTGGGCCCCACCCGGAAATCACGTGGGCCCCACCCGGAAATCACGTGGGCCCCACCCGGAAATCACGTGGGCCCCACCCGGAAATCACGTGGGCCCCACCCGGAAATCACGTGGGCCACACGGGGAAATCACGTGGGCCCCACCCGGAAATCACGTGGGCCCCACCCGGAAATCACGTGGGCCCCACCCGGAAGTCACGTGGGCCCCACGGGGAAATCACGTGGGCCCCACGGGGAAATCACGTGGGCCCCACCCGGAAATCACGTGGGCCCCACCCGGAAATCACGTGGGCCCCACCCGGAAATCACGTGGGCCCCACCCGGAAATCACGTGGGCCCCACGGGGAAATCACGTGGGCCCCACCCGGAAATCACGTGGGCCCCACCCGGAAATCACGTGGGCCCCACCCGGAAATCACGTGGGCCCCACCCGGAAATCACGTGGGCCCCACCCGGAAATCACGTGGGCCCCACCCGGAAATCACGTGGGGCCCACCCGGAAATCACGTGGGCCCCACGGGGAAATCACGTGGGCCCCACCCGGAAATCACGTGGGCCCCACCCGGAAATCACGTGGGCCCCACACGGAAATCACGTGGGCCCCACCCGGAAATCACGTGGGCCCCACCCGGAAATCACGTGGGCCCCACCCGGAAATCACGTGGGCCCCACCCGGAAATCACGTGGGCCCCACCCGGAAATCACGTGGGGCCCACCCGGAAATCACGTGGGGCCCCACCCGGAAATCACGTGGGCCCCACCCGGAAATCACGTGGGCCCCACCCGGAAAACACGTGGGCCCCACCCGGAAATCACGTGGGCCCCAACCGGAAATCACGTGGGCCCCACCCGGAAATCACGTGGGCCCCACCCGGAAATCACGTGGGCACCACCCGGAAATCACGTGGGCCCCAGCCGGAAATCACGTGGGCCCCACCCGGAAATCACGTGGGCCCCACCCGGAAATCACGTGGGCCCCACCGGAAATCACGTGGGCCCCACACGGAAATCACGTGGGCCCCACCCGGAAATCACGTGGGCCCCAGCCGGAAATCACGTGGGCCCCACCCGGAAATCACGTGGGCCCCACCCGGAAATCACGTGGGCCCCACCCGGAAATCACGTGGGCCCCACACGGAAATCACGTGGGCCCCACCCGGAAATCACGTGGGCCCCACCCGGAAATCCCGTGGGCCCCACCCTGAAATCACGTGGGCCCCACCCGGAAATCACGTGGGCCCCACGGGGAAATCACGTGGCCCCCACGGGGAAATCACGTGGGCCCCACCCGGAAATCACGTGGGCCCCACCCGGAAATCACGTGGGCCCCACCCGGAAATCACGTGGGCCCCACCCGGAAATCACGTGGGCCCCACCCGGAAATCACGTGGGCCCCACCCGGAAATCACGTGGGCCCCACGGGGAAATCACGTGGGCCCCACCCGGAAATCACGTGGGCCCCACCCGGAAATCACGTGGGCCCCACCCGGAAATCACGTGGGCCCCACCCGGAAATCACGTGGGCCCCGCACGGAAATCACGTGGGGCCCACCCGGAAATCACGTGGGCCCCACGGGGAAATCACGTGGGCCCCACGGGGAAATCACGTGGGGCCCACCCGGAAATCACGTGGGCCCCACCCGGAAATCACGTGGGCCCCACACGGAAATCACGTGGGGCCCACCCGGAAATCACGTGGGCCCCACCCGGAAATCACGTGGGCCCCACCCGGAAATCACGTGGGCCCCTCCCGGAAATCACGTGGGGCCCACCCGGAAATCACGTGGGCCCCACCCGGAAATCACGTGGGCCCCACCCGGAAATCACGTGGGCCCCCACCCGGAAATCACGTGGGCCCCACCGGGAAATCCCGTGGGCCCCACCCGGAAATCACGTGGGCCCCACGGGGAAATCACATGGGCCCCACCCGGAAATCACGTGGGCCCCACCCGGAAATCACGTGGGCCACATCCGGAAATCACGTGGGCCCCACCCGGAAATCACGTGGGCCCCACCCGGAAATCACGTGGGCCCCACCCGGAAATCACGTGGGCCCCACCCGGAAATCACGTGGGCCCCACGGGGAAATCACGTGGGCGTCACGGGGAAATCACGTGGGCCCCACCCGGAAATCACGTGGGCCCCACGGGGAAATCACGTGGGCCCCACCCGGAAATCACGTGGGCCCCACCCGGAAATCACGTGGGCCCCACCCGGAAATCACGTGGGCCCCACCCGGAAATCACGTGGGCCCCACGGGGAAATCACGTGGGCCCCACCCGGAAATCACGTGGGCCCCACCCGGAAATCACGTGGGCCCCACCCGGAAATCACGTGGGCCCCACGGGGAAATCACGTGGGCCCCACCCGGAAATCACGTGGGGCCCACCCGGAAATCACGTGGGCCCCACGGGGAAATCACGTGGGCCCCACCCGGAAATCACGTGGGCCCCACCCGGAAATCACGTGGGCCCCACCCGGAAATCACGTGGGCCCCACCCGGAAATCACGTGGGCCCCACCCGGAAATCACGTGGGCCCCTCCCGGAAATCACGTGGGGCCCACCCGGAAATCACGTGGGCCCCACCCGGAAATCACGTGGGGCCCACCCGGAAATCACGTGGGCCCCACGGGGAAATCACGTGGGCCCCACCCGGAAATCACGTGGGCCCCACCCGGAAATCACGTGGGCCCCACCCGGAAATCACGTGGGCCCCTCCCGGAAATCACGTGGGCCCCACCCGGAAATCACGTGGGCCCCACCCGGAAATCACGTGGGGCCCACCCGGAAATCACGTGGGCCCCACGGGGAAATCACGTGGGCCCCACCCGGAAATCACGTGGGCCCCACCCGGAAATCACGTGGGCCCCACCCGGAAATCACGTGGGCCCCACCCGGAAATCACGTGGGCCCCACCCGGAAATCACGTGGGCCCCTCCCGGAAATCACGTGGGCCCCACCCGGAAATCACGTGGGCCCCACCCGGAAATCACGTGGGCCCCACCCGGAAATCACGTGGGCCCCACCCGGAAATCACGTGGGCCCCTCCCGGAAATCACGTGGGCCCCACCCGGAAATCACGTGGGCCCCACCCGGAAATCACGTGGGGCCCACCCGGAAATCACGTGGGCCCCACGGGGAAATCACGTGGGCCCCACCCGGAAATCACGTGGGCCCCACCCGGAAATCACGTGGGCCCCACGGGGAAATCACGTGGGCCCCACCCGGAAATCACGTGGGCCCCACCCGGAAATCACGTGGGCCACAGCCGGAAATCACGTGGGCCCCACCCGGAAATCACGTGGGCCCCACCCGGAAATCACGTGGGCCCCACCCGGAAATCACGTGGGCCCCACCCGGAAATCACGTGGGCCCCACCCGGAAATCACGTGGGCCCCACGGGGAAATCACGTGGGCCCCACCCGGAAATCACTTGGGCCCCACCCGGAAATCACGTGGGCCCCACCCGGAAATCACGTGGGCCCCACGGGGAAATCACGTGGGCCCCACGGGGAAATCACGTGGGCCCCACCCGGAAATCACGTGGGCCCCACCCGGAAATCACGTGGGCCCCACCCGGAAATCACGTGGGCCCCACCCGGAAATCACGTGGGCCCCACGGGGAAATCACGTGGGCCCCACCCGGAAATCACGTGGGCCCCACCCGGAAATCACGTGGGCCCCACCCGGAAATCACGTGGGCCCCACCCGGAAATCACGTGGGCCCCACCCGGAAATCACGTGGGCCCCACCCGGAAATCACGTGGGGCCCACCCGGAAATCACGTGGGCCCCACGGGGAAATCACGTGGGCCCCACCCGGAAATCACGTGGGCCCCACCCGGAAATCACGTGGGCCCCACCCGGAAATCACGTGGGCCCCACCCGGAAATCACGTGGGCCCCACCCGGAAATCACGTGGGCCCCACCCGGAAATCACGTGGGCCCCACCCGGAAATCACGTGGGCCCCACCCGGAAATCACGTGGGGCCCACCCGGAAATCACGTGGGGCCCACCCGGAAATCACGTGGGCCCCACCCGGAAATCACGTGGGCCCCACCCGGAAAACACGTGGGCCCCACCCGGAAATCACGTGGGCCCCAACCGGAAATCACGTGGGCCCCACCCGGAAATCACGTGGGCCCCACCCGGAAATCACGTGGGCACCACCCGGAAATCACGTGGGCCCCACCCGGAAATCACGTGGGCCCCACCCGGGAAATCACGTGGGCCCCACCCGGAAATCACGTGGGCCCCACCGGAAATCACGTGGGCCCCACACGGAAATCACGTGGGCCCCACCCGGAAATCACGTGGGCCCCAGCCGGAAATCACGTGGGCCCCACCCGGAAATCACGTGGGCCCCACCCGGAAATCACGTGGGCCCCACACGGAAATCACGTGGGCCCCACCCGGAAATCACGTGGGCCCCACCCGGAAATCCCGTGGGCCCCACCCTGAAATCACGTGGGCCCCACCCGGAAATCACGTGGGCCCCACGGGGAAATCACGTGGCCCCCACGGGGAAATCACGTGGGCCCCACCCGGAAATCACGTGGGCCCCACCCGGAAATCCCGTGGGCCCCACCCGGAAATCACGTGGGCCCCACGGGGAAATCACGTGGGCCCCACCCGGAAATCACGTGGGCCCCACCCGGAAATCACGTGGGCCACAGCCGGAAATCACGTGGGCCCCACCCGGAAATCACGTGGGCCCCACCCGGAAATCACGTGGGCCCCACCCGGAAATCACGTGGGCCCCACCCGGAAATCACGTGGGCCCCACCCGGAAATCACGTGGGCCCCACGGGGAAATCACGTGGGCCCCACCCGGAAATCACTTGGGCCCCACCCGGAAATCACGTGGGCCCCACCCGGAAATCACGTGGGCCCCACGGGGAAATCACGTGGGCCCCACGGGGAAATCACGTGGGCCCCACCCGGAAATCACGTGGGCCCCACCCGGAAATCACGTGGGCCCCACCCGGAAATCACGTGGGCCCCACCCGGAAATCACGTGGGCCCCACGGGGAAATCACGTGGGCCCCACCCGGAAATCACGTGGGCCCCACCCGGAAATCACGTGGGCCCCACCCGGAAATCACGTGGGCCCCACCCGGAAATCACGTGGGCCCCACCCGGAAATCACGTGGGCCCCACCCGGAAATCACGTGGGGCCCACCCGGAAATCACGTGGGCCCCACGGGGAAATCACGTGGGCCCCACCCGGAAATCACGTGGGCCCCACCCGGAAATCACGTGGGCCCCACCCGGAAATCACGTGGGCCCCACCCGGAAATCACGTGGGCCCCACCCGGAAATCACGTGGGCCCCACCCGGAAATCACGTGGGCCCCACCCGGAAATCACGTGGGCCCCACCCGGAAATCACGTGGGGCCCACCCGGAAATCACGTGGGGCCCACCCGGAAATCACGTGGGCCCCACCCGGAAATCACGTGGGCCCCACCCGGAAAACACGTGGGCCCCACCCGGAAATCACGTGGGCCCCAACCGGAAATCACGTGGGCCCCACCCGGAAATCACGTGGGCCCCACCCGGAAATCACGTGGGCACCACCCGGAAATCACGTGGGCCCCACCCGGAAATCACGTGGGCCCCACCCGGAAATCACGTGGGCCCCACCCGGAAATCACGTGGGCCCCACCGGAAATCACGTGGGCCCCACACGGAAATCACGTGGGCCCCACCCGGAAATCACGTGGGCCCCAGCCGGAAATCACGTGGGCCCCACCCGGAAATCACGTGGGCCCCACCCGGAAATCACGTGGGCCCCACCCGGAAATCACGTGGGCCCCACACGGAAATCACGTGGGCCCCACCCGGAAATCACGTGGGCCCCACCCGGAAATCCCGTGGGCCCCACCCTGAAATCACGTGGGCCCCACCCGGAAATCACGTGGGCCCCACGGGGAAATCACGTGGCCCCCACGGGGAAATCACGTGGGCCCCACCCGGAAATCACGTGGGCCCCACCCGGAAATCACGTGGGCCCCACCCGGAAATCACGTGGGCCCCACCCGGAAATCACGTGGGCCCCACCCGGAAATCACGTGGGCCCCACCCGGAAATCACGTGGGCCCCACGGGGAAAGCACGTGGGCCCCACCCGGAAATCACGTGGGCCCCACCCGGAAATCACGTGGGCCCCACCCGGAAATCACGTGGGCCCCACCCGGAAATCACGTGGGCCCCGCACGGAAATCACGTGGGGCCCACCCGGAAATCACGTGGGCCCCACGGGGAAATCACGTGGGCCCCACGGGGAAATCACGTGGGGCCCACCCGGAAATCACGTGGGCCCCACCCGGAAATCACGTGGGCCCCACCCGGAAATCACGTGGGCCCCACCCGGAAATCACGTGGGCCCCACCCGGAAATCACGTGGGCCCCTCCCGGAAATCACGTGGGGCCCACCCGGAAATCACGTGGGCCCCACCCGGAAATCACGTGGGGCCCACCCGGAAATCACGTGGGCCCCACGGGGAAATCACGTGGGCCCCACCCGGAAATCACGTGGGCCCCACCCGGAAATCACGTGGGCCCCACCCGGAAATCACGTGGGCCCCTCCCGGAAATCACGTGGGCCCCACCCGGAAATCACGTGGGCCCCACCCGGAAATCACGTGGGGCCCACCCGGAAATTACGTGGGCCCCACGGGGAAATCACGTGGGCCCCACCCGGAAATCACGTGGGCCCCACCCGGAAATCACGTGGGCCCCACCCGGAAATCACGTGGGCCCCACCCGGAAATCACGTGGGCCCCACCCGGAAATCACGTGGGCCCCTCCCGGAAATCACGTGGGGCCCACCCGGAAATCACGTGGGCCCCACCCGGAAATCACGTGGGCCCCACCCGGAAATCACGTGGGCCCCCACCCGGAAATCACGTGGGCCCCACCCGGAAATCCCGTGGGCCCCACCCGGAAATCACGTGGGCCCCACGGGGAAATCACGTGGGCCCCACCCGGAAATCACGTGGGCCCCACCCGAAAATCACGTGGGCCACAGCCGGAAATCACGTGGGCCCCACCCGGAAATCACGTGGGCCCCACCCGGAAATCACGTGGGCCCCACCCGGAAATCACGTGGGCCCCACCCGGAAATCACGTGGGCCCCACCCGGAAATCACGTGGGCCCCACCCGGAAATCACGTGGGCCCCACCCGGAAATCACGTGGGCCCAACCCGGAAATCACGTGGGGCCCACCCGGAAATCACGTGGGCCCCACGGGGAAATCACGTGGGCCCCACCCGGAAATCACGTGGGCCCCACCCGGAAATCACGTGGGCCCCACCCGGAAATCACGTGGGCCCCACCCGGAAATCACGTGGGGCCCACCCGGAAATCACGTGGGCCCCACCCGGAAATCACGTGGGCCCCACCCGGAAATCACGTGGGCCCCACCCGGAAATCACGTGGGCCCCACCCGGAAATCACGTGGGCCCCACCCGGAAATCACGTGGGCCCCACCCGGAAATCACGTGGGCCCCACGGGGAAATCACGTGGGCCCCACCCGGAAATCACGTGGGGCCCACCCGGAAATCACGTGGGCCCCACGGGGAAATCACGTGGGCCCCACGGGGAAATCACGTGGGCACCACCCGGAAATCACGTGGGCCCCAGCCGGAAATCACGTGGGCCCCACCCGGAAATCACGTGGGCCCCACCCGGAAATCACGTGGGCCCCAGCCGGAAATCACGTGGGCCCCACCCGGAAATCACGTGGGCCCCACCCGGAAATCACGTGGGCCCCACACGGAAATCACGTGGGCCCCACCCGGAAATCACGTGGGCCCCACCCGGAAATCCCGTGGGCCCCACCCTGAAATCACGTGGGCCCCACCCGGAAATCACGTGGGCCCCACCCGGAAATCACGTGGGCCCCACACGGAAATCACGTGGGCCCCACCCGGAAATCACGTGGGCCCCACCCGGAAATCCCGTGGGCCCCACCCTGAAATCACGTGGGCCCCACCCGGAAATCACGTGGGCCCCACCCGGAAATCACGTGGGCCCCACGGGGAAATCACGTGGCCCCCACGGGGAAATCACGTGGGCCCCACCCGGAAATCACGTGGGCCCCACCCGGAAATCACGTGGGCCCCACCCGGAAATCACGTGGGCCCCACCCGGAAATCACGTGGGCCCCACCCGGAAATCACGTGGGCCCCACCCGGAAATCACGTGGGCACCACCCGGAAATCACGTGGGCCCCACCCGGAAATCACGTGGGCCCCACCCGGAAATCACGTGGGCCCCAGCCGGAAATCACGTGGGCCCCACCCGGAAATCACGTGGGCCCCACCCGGAAATCACGTGGGCCCCACCCGGAAATCACGTGGGCCCCACGGGGAAATCACGTGGGCCCCACGGGGAAATCACGTGGGCCCCACCCGGAAATCACGTGGGCCCCACCCGGAAATCACGTGGGCCCCACCCGGAAATCACGTGGGCCCCACCCGGAAATCACGTGGGCCCCACCCGGAAATCACGTGGGCCCCACGGGGAAATCACGTGGGCCCCACCCGGAAATCACGTGGGCCCCACCCGGAAATCACGTGGGCCCCACCGGGAAATCACGTGGGGCCCACCCGGAAATCACGTGGGCCCCACGGGGAAATCACGTGGGCCCCACCCGGAAATCACGTGGGCCCCACCCGGAAATCACGTGGGCCCCTCCCGGAAATCACGTGGGGCCCACCCGGAAATCACGTGGGCCCCACCCGGAAATCACGTGGGGCCCACCCGGAAATCACGTGGGCCCCACGGGGAAATCACGTGGGCCCCACCCGGAAATCACGTGGGCCCCACCCGGAAATCACGTGGGCCCCACCCGGAAATCACGTGGGCCCCTCCCGGAAATCACGTGGGCCCCACCCGGAAATCACGTGGGCCCCACCCGGAAATCACGTGGGGCCCACCCGGAAATTACGTGGGCCCCACGGGGAAATCACGTGGGCCCCACCCGGAAATCACGTGGGCCCCACCCGGAAATCACGTGGGCCCCACCCGGAAATCACGTGGGCCCCACCCGGAAATCACGTGGGCCCCACCCGGAAATCACGTGGGCCCCTCCCGGAAATCACGTGGGGCCCACCCGGAAATCACGTGGGCCCCACCCGGAAATCACGTGGGCCCCACCCGGAAATCACGTGGGCCCCCACCCGGAAATCACGTGGGCCCCACCCGGAAATCCCGTGGGCCCCACCCGGAAATCACGTGGGCCCCACGGGGAAATCACGTGGGCCCCACCCGGAAATCACGTGGGCCCCACCCGAAAATCACGTGGGCCACAGCCGGAAATCACGTGGGCCCCACCCGGAAATCACGTGGGCCCCACCCGGAAATCACGTGGGCCCCACCCGGAAATCACGTGGGCCCCACCCGGAAATCACGTGGGCCCCACCCGGAAATCACGTGGGCCCCACCCGGAAATCACGTGGGCCCCACCCGGAAATCACGTGGGCCCAACCCGGAAATCACGTGGGGCCCACCCGGAAATCACGTGGGCCCCACGGGGAAATCACGTGGGCCCCACCCGGAAATCACGTGGGCCCCACCCGGAAATCACGTGGGCCCCACCCGGAAATCACGTGGGCCCCACGGGGAAATCACGTGGGCCCCACCCGGAAATCACGTGGGCCCCACCCGGAAATCACGTGGGCCCCACCCGGAAATCACGTGGGCCCCACCCGGAAATCACGTGGGGCCCACCCGGAAATCACGTGGGGCCCACCCGGAAATCACGTGGGCCCCACCCGGAAATCACGTGGGCCCCACCCGGAAATCACGTGGGCCCCACCCGGAAATCACGTGGGCCCCACCCGGAAATCACGTGGGCCCCACCCGGAAATCACGTGGGCCCCACCCGGAAATCACGTGGGCCCCACGGGGAAATCACGTGGGCCCCACCCGGAAATCACGTGGGGCCCACCCGGAAATCACGTGGGCCCCACGGGGAAATCACGTGGGCCCCACGGGGAAATCACGTGGGCACCACCCGGAAATCACGTGGGCCCCAGCCGGAAATCACGTGGGCCCCACCCGGAAATCACGTGGGCCCCACCCGGAAATCACGTGGGCCCCAGCCGGAAATCACGTGGGCCCCACCCGGAAATCACGTGGGCCCCACCCGGAAATCACGTGGGCCCCACACGGAAATCACGTGGGCCCCACCCGGAAATCACGTGGGCCCCACCCGGAAATCCCGTGGGCCCCACCCTGAAATCACGTGGGCCCCACCCGGAAATCACGTGGGCCCCACCCGGAAATCACGTGGGCCCCACACGGAAATCACGTGGGCCCCACCCGGAAATCACGTGGGCCCCACCCGGAAATCCCGTGGGCCCCACCCTGAAATCACGTGGGCCCCACCCGGAAATCACGTGGGCCCCACCCGGAAATCACGTGGGTCCCACGGGGAAATCACGTGGCCCCCACGGGGAAATCACGTGGGCCCCACCCGGAAATCACGTGGGCCCCACCCGGAAATCACGTGGGCCCCACCCGGAAATCACGTGGGCCCCACGGGGAAATCACGTGGGCCCCACGGGGAAATCACGTGGGCCCCACCCGGAAATCACGTGGGCCCCACCCGGAAATCACGTGGGCCCCACCCGGAAATCACGTGGGCCCCACCCGGAAATCACGTGGGCCCCACCCGGAAATCACGTGGGCCCCACGGGGAAATCACGTGGGCCCCACCCGGAAATCACGTGGGCCCCACGGGGAAATCACGTGGGCCCCACCCGGAAATCACGTGGGCCCCACCCGGAAATCACGTGGGCCCCACCGGGAAATCACGTGGGGCCCACCCGGAAATCACGTGGGCCCCACGGGGAAATCACGTGGGCCCCACGGGGAAATCACGTGGGCACCACCCGGAAATCACGTGGGCCCCACACGGAAATCACGTGGGGCCCACCCGGAAATCACGTGGGCCCCACCCGGAAATCACGTGGGCCCCACCCGGAAATCACGTGGGCCCCACCCGGAAATCACGTGAGCCCCACCCGGAAATCACGTGGGCCCCACGGGGAAATCACGTGGGCCCCACGCGGAAATCACGTGGGGCCCACCCGGAAATCACGTGGGGCCCACCCGGAAATCACGTGGGCCCCACCCGGAAATCACGTGGGCCCCACCCGGAAATCACGTGGGGCCCACCCGGAAATCACGTGGGCCCCACCCGGAAATCACGTGGGCCCCACCCGGAAATCACGTGGGCCCCACCCGGAAATCACGTGGGCCCCACCGGGAAATCACGTGGGCCCCACGGGGAAATCACGTGGGCCCCACCCGGAAATCACGTGGGCCCCACGGGGAAATCACATGGGCCCCACCCGGAAATCACGTGGGCCCCACGGGGAAATCACGTGGGCCCCACCGGGAAATCACGTGGGCCCCACCCGGAAATCACGTGGGCCCCACCCGGAAATCACGTGGGCCCCACCCGGAAATCACGTGTGCCCCACGGGGAAATCACGTGGGCCCCACCCGGAAATCACGTGGGCCCCACCCGGAAATCACGTGGGGCCCACCCGGAAATCACGTGGGCCCCACCCGGAAATCACGTGGGGCCCACCCGGAAATCACGTGGGCCCCACCCGGAAATCACGTGGGCCCCACCCGGAAATCACGTGGGCCCCACCCGGAAATCACGTGGGCCCCACCCGGAAATCACGTGGGCCCCACCCGGAAATCACGTGGGGCCCACCCGGAAATCACGTGGGCCCCACCCGGAAATCACGTGGGCCCCACCCGGAAATCACGTGGGCCCCACCCGGAAATCACGTGGGCCCCACCCGGAAATCACGTGGGCCCCACCCGGAAATCACGTGGGCCCCACCCGGAAATCACGTGGGCCCCACCCGGAAATCACGTGGGCCCCACCCGGAAATCACGTGGGCCCCACCCGGAAATCACGTGGGGCCCACCCGGAAATCACGTGGGCCCCACCCGGAAATCACGTGGGCCCCACCCGGAAATCACGTGGGCCCCACCCGGAAATCACGTGGGCCCCACCCGGAAATCACGTGGGCCCCACGGGGAAATCACGTGGGCCCCACGGGGAAATCACGTGGGCCCCACCCGGAAATCACGTGGGCCCCACCCGGAAATCACGTGGGCCCCACCCGGAAATCACGTGGGCCCCACCCGGAAATCACGTGGGCCCCACGGGGAAATCACGTGGGCCCCACCCGGAAATCACGTGGGCCCCACCCGGAAATCACGTGGGCCCCACCCGGTAATCACGTGGGCCCCACCCGGAAATCACGTGGGCCCCACGGGGAAATCACGTGGGCCCCACCCGGAAATCACGTGGGCCCCACCCGGAAATCACGTGGGCCCCACCCGGAAATCAAGTGGGCCCCACCCGGAAATCACGTGGGCCCCACCCGGAAATCACGTGGGCCCCGCACGGAAATCACGTGGGGCCCACCCGGAAATCACGTGGGCCCCACGGGGAAATCACGTGGGCCCCACGGGGAAATCACGTGGGGCCCACCCGGAAATCACGTGGGCCCCACCCGGAAATCACGTGGGCCCCACCCGGAAATCACGTGGGCCCCACCCGGAAATCACGTGGGCCCCAGCCGGAAATCACGTGGGCCCCACGGGGAAATCACGTGGGCCCCACCCGGAAATCACGTGGGCCCCACCCGGAAATCACGTGGGCCCCACCCGGAAATCACGTGGGCCCCACCCGGAAATCACGTCGGCCCCACCCGGAAATCACGTGGGGCCCACCCGGAAATCACGTGGGCCCCACCCGGAAATCACGTGGGCCCCACACGGAAATCACGTGGGGCCCACCCGGAAATCACGTGGGCCCCACCCGGAAATCACGTGGGCCCCACCCGGAAATCACGTGGGCCCCACCCGGAAATCACGTGGGCCCCACCCGGAAATGACGTGGGCCCCACCCGGAAATCACGTGGGCCCCTCCCGGAAATCACGTGGGGCCCACCCGGAAATCACGTGGGCCCCACCCGGAAATCACGTGGGCCCCACCCGGAAATCACGTGGGCCCCCACCCGGAAATCACGTGGGCCCCACCCGGAAATCCCGTGGGCCCCACCCGGAAATCACGTGGGCCCCACGCGGAAATCACGTGGGCCCCACCCGGAAATCACGTGGGCCCCACCCGGAAATCACGTGGGCCACATCCGGAAATCACGTGGGCCCCACCCGGAAATCACGTGGGCCCCACCCGGAAATCACGTGGGCCCCACCCGGAAATCACGTGGGCCCCACCCGGAAATCACGTGGGCCCCACGGGGAAATCACGTGGGCCCCAGCCGGAAATCACGTGGGCCCCACGGGGAAATCACGTGGGCCCCACGGGGAAATCACGGGGGCCCCACCCGGAAATCACGTGGGCCCCACCCGGAAATCACGTGGGCCCCAGCCGGAAATCACGTGGGCCCCACGGGGAAATCACGTGGGCCCCACGGGGAAATCACGGGGGCCCCACCCGGAAATCACGTGGGCCCCACCCGGAAATCACGTGGGCCCCACCCGGAAATCACGTGGGCCCCACCCGGAAATCACGTGGGCCCCACCCGGAAATCACGTGGGCCCCACCCGGAAATCACGTGGGCCCCACACGGAAATCACGTGGGGCCCAACCGGAAATCACGTGGGCCCCACCCGGAAATCACGTGGGCCCCACCCGGAAATCACGTGGGCCCCACCCGGAAATCACGTGGGCCCCATGGGGAAATCACGTGGGCCCCACGGGGAAATCACGTGGGCCCCACCCGGAAATCACTTGGGGCCCACCCGGAAATCACGTGGGCCCCACGGGGAAATCACGTGGGCCCCACGGGGAAATCACGTGGGCACCACCCGGAAATCACGTGGGCCCCAGCCGGAAATCACGTGGGCCGCACCCGGAAATCACGTGGGCCCCACCCAGAAATCACGTGGGCCCCACCCGGAAATCACGTGGGCCCCACACGGAAATCACGTGGGGCCCACCCGGAAATCACGTGGGCCCCACCCGGAAATCACGTGGGCCCCACCCGGAAATCACGTGGGCCCCACCGGGAAATCACGTGGGCCCCACCCGGAAATCACGTGGGCCCCACCCGGAAATCACGTGGGCCCCACGGGGAAATCACGTGGGCCCCACGGGGAAATCACGTGGGCCCCACCCGGAAATCACGTGGGCCCCACCCGGAAATCACGTGGGCCCCACCCGGAAATCACGTGGGCCCCACCCGGAAATCACGTGGGCCCCACGGGTAAATCACGTGGGCCCCACCCGGAAATCACGTGGGCCCCACCCGGAAATCACGTGGGCCCCACCCGGAAATCACGTGGGCCCCACCCGGAAATCACGTGGGCCCCACACGGAAATCACGTGGGCCCCACCCGGAAATCACGTGGGCCCCAGCCGGAAATCACGTGGGCCCCACCCGGAAATCACGTGGGCCCCACCCGGAAATCACGTGGGCCCCACCCGGAAATCACGTGGGCCCCACCCGGAAATCACGTGGGGCCCACCCGGAAATCACGTGGGCCCCACCCGGAAATCACGTGGGCCCCACCCGGAAATCACGTGGGCCCCACCCGGAAAACACGTGGGCCACATCCGGAAATCACGTGGGCCCCACCCGGAAATCACGTGGGCCCCACCCGGAAATCACGTGGGCCCCACCCGGAAATCACGTGGGCCCCACCCGGAAATCACGTGGGCCCCACGGGGAAATCACGTGGGCCCCACCTGGAAATCACGTGGACCCCACCCGGGAATCACGTGGGCCCCAGCCGGAAATCACGTGGGCCCCATGGGGAAATCACGTGGGCCCCACGGGGAAATCACGTGGGCCCCACCCGGAAATCACGTGGGCCCCACCCGGAAATCACGTGGGCCCCAACCGGAAATCACGTGGGCCCCACCCGGAAATCACGTGGGCCCCACCCGGAAATCACGTGGGCCCCACCCGGAAATCACGTGGGCCCCACCCGGAAATCACGTGGGCCCCTCGGGGAAATCACGTGGGCCCCACCCGGAAATCACGTGGGCCCCACCCGGAAATCACGTGGGCCCCACCCGGAAATCACGTGGGCCACTCGGGGAAATCACGTGGGCCCCACCCGGAAATCACGTGGGCCCCACGGGGAAATCACGTGGGCCCCACCCGGAAATCACGTGGGCCCCACCCGGAAATCACGTGGGCCCCACCCGAAAATCACGTGGGCCCCACCCGGAAATCACGTGGGCCCCACCCGGAAATCACGTGGGCCCCACCCGGAAATCACGTGGGCCCCACGGGGAAATCACGTGGGCCTCACGGGGAAATCACGTGGGCCCCACCCGGAAATCACGTGGGCCCCACGGGGAAATCACGTGGGCCCCACCCGGAAATCACGTGGGCCCCACCCGGAAATCACGTGGGCCCCACCCGGAAATCACGTGGGCCCCACCCGGAAATCACGTGGGCCCCACGGGGAAATCACGTGGGCCTCACGGGGAAATCACGTGGGCCCCATGGGGAAATCACGTGGGCCCCACGGGGAAATCACGTGGGCCCCACCCGGAAATCACGTGGGCCCCACCCGGAAATCACGTGGGCCCCACCCGGAAATCACGTGGGCCCCACCCGGAAATCACGTGGGCCCCACCCGGAAATCACGTGGGCCCCACCCGGAAATCACGTGGGCCCCACGGGTAAATCACGTGGGCCCCACCCGGAAATCACGTGGGCCCCACCCGGAAATCACGTGGGCCCCACCCGGAAATCACGTGGGCCCCACCCGGAAATCACGTGGGCCCCACCCGGAAATCACGTGGGCCCCACCCGGAAATCACGTGGGCCCCAGCCGGAAATCACGTGGGCCCCACCCGGAAATCACGTGGGCCCCACCCGGAAATCACGTGGGCCCCACCCGGAAATCACGTGGGCCCCACCCGGAAATCACGTGGGGCCCACCCGGAAATCACGTGGGCCCCACCCGGAAATCACGTGGGCCCCACCCGGAAATCACGTGGGCCCCACCCGGAAAACACGTGGGCCACATCCGGAAATCACGTGGGCCCCACCCGGAAATCACGTGGGCCCCTTCCGGAAATCACGTGGGCCCCACCCGGAAATCACGTGGGCCCCACCCGGAAATCACGTGGGCCCCACGGGGAAATCACGTGGGCCCCACCTGGAAATCACGTGGACCCCACCCGGGAATCACGTGGGCCCCAGCCGGAAATCACGTGGGCCCCATGGGGAAATCACGTGGGCCCCACGGGGAAATCACGTGGGCCCCACCCGGAAATCACGTGGGCCCCACCCGGAAATCACGTGGGCCCCAACCGGAAATCACGTGGGCCCCACCCGGAAATCACGTGGGCCCCACCCGGAAATCACGTGGGCCCCACCCGGAAATCACGTGGGCCCCACCCGGAAATCACGTGGGCCCCTCGGGGAAATCACGTGGGCCCCACCCGGAAATCACGTGGGCCCCACCCGGAAATCACGTGGGCCCCACCCGGAAATCACGTGGGCCCCACCCGGAAATCACGTGGGCCCCTCGGGGAAATCACGTGGGCCCCACCCGGAAATCACGTGGGCCCCACGGGGAAATCACGTGGGCCCCACCCGGAAATCACGTGGGCCCCACCCGGAAATCACGTGGGCCCCACCCGGAAATCACGTGGGCCCCACCCGGAAATCACGTGGGCCCCACCCGGAAATCACGTGGGCCCCACCCGGAAATCACGTGGGCCCCACGGGGAAATCACGTGGGCCTCACGGGGAAATCACGTGGGCCCCACCCGGAAATCACGTGGGCCCCACGGGGAAATCACGTGGGCCCCACCCGGAAATCACGTGGGCACCACCCGGAAATCACGTGGGCCCCACCCGGAAATCACGTGGGCCCCACCCGGAAATCACGTGGGCCCCACGGGGAAATCACGTGGGCCTCACGGGGAAATCACGTGGGCCCCACCCGGAAATCACGTGGGCCCCACGGGGAAATCACGTGGGCCCCACCCGGAAATCACGTGGGCCCCACCCGGAAATCACGTGGGCCCCACCCGGAAATCACGTGGGCCCCACCCGGAAATCACGTGGGCCCCACCCGGAAATCACGTGGGCCCCACCCGGAAATCACGTGGGCCCCACCCGGAAATCACGTGGGCCCCACCCGGAAATCACGTGGGCCCCACGGGGAAATCACGTGGGGCCCACCCGGAAATCACGTGGGCCCCACCCGGAAATCACGTGGGCCCCACCCGGAAATCACGTGGGCCCCAGCCGGAAATCACGTGGGCCCCAGCCGGAAATCACGTGGGCCCCACGGGGAAATCACGTGGGCCCCACGGGGAAATCACGTGGGCCCCACGGGGAAATCACGTGGGCCCCACCCGGAAATCACGTGGGCCCCACCCGGAAATCACGTGGGCCCCACGGGGAAATCACGTGGGCCCAACGGGGAAATCACGTGGGCCACACGGGGAAATCACGTGGGCCCCACCCTGAAATCACGTGGGCCCCACCCGGAAATCACGTGGGCCCCACGGGGAAATCACGTGGGCCCCACGGGGAAATCACGTGGGCCCCACCCGGAAATCACGTGGGCCCCACCCGGAAATCACGTGGGCCCCACGGGGAAATCACGTGGGCCCCACGGGGAAATCACGTGGTCCCCACCCGGAAATCACGTGGGCCCCAGCCGGAAATCACGTGGGCCCCACGGGGAAATCACGTGGGCCCCACCCGGAAATCACGTGGGCCCCACCCGGAAATCACGTGGGCCCCACGGGGAAATCACGTGGGCCCCACGGGGAAATCACGTGGGCCCCACGCGGAAATCACGTGGGCCCCACCTGGAAATCACGTGGGCCCCACCCGGAAATCACGTGGGCCCCACCCGGAAATCACGTGGGCCCCAACCGGAAATCACGTGGGCCCCACCCGGAAATCACGTGGGCCCCACCCGGAAATCACGTGGGCCCCACCCGGAAATCACGTGGGCCCCACCCGGAAATCACGTGGGCCCCAGCCGGAAATCACGTGGGCCCCACGGGGAAATCACGTGGGCCCCACGGGGAAATCACGTGGGCCCCACGGGGAAATCACGGGGGCCCCACCCGGAAATCACGTGGGCCCCACCCGGAAATCACGTGGGCCCCACCCGGAAATCACGTGGGCCCCACCCGGAAATCACGTGGGCCCCACCCGGAAATCACGTGGGCCCCACACGGAAATCACGTGGGGCCCAACCGGAAATCACGTGGGCCCCACCCGGAAATCACGTGGGCCCCACCCGGAAATCACGTGGGCCCCAACCGGAAATCACGTGGGCCCCATGGGGAAATCACGTGGGCCCCACGGGGAAATCACGTGGGCCCCACCCGGAAATCACTTGGGGCCCACCCGGAAATCACGTGGGCCCCACGGGGAAATCACGTGGGCCCCACGGGGAAATCACGTGGGCACCACCCGGAAATCACGTGGGCCCCAGCCGGAAATCCCGTGGGCCGCACCCGGAAATCACGTGGGCCCCACCCAGAAATCACGTGGGCCCCACCCGGAAATCACGTGGGCCCCACACGGAAATCACGTGGGGCCCACCCGGAAATCACGTGGGCCCCACCCGGAAATCACGTGGGCCCCACCCGGAAATCACGTGGGCCCCACCGGGAAATCACGTGGGCCCCACCCGGAAATCACGTGGGCCCCACCCGGAAATCACGTGGGCCCCACGGGGAAATCACGTGGGCCCCACGGGGAAATCACGTGGGCCCCACCCGGAAATCACGTGGGCCCCACCCGGAAATCACGTGGGCCCCACCCGGAAATCACGTGGGCCCCACCCGGAAATCACGTGGGCCCCACGGGTAAATCACGTGGGCCCCACCCGGAAATCACGTGGGCCCCACCCGGAAATCACGTGGGCCCCACCCGGAAATCACGTGGGCCCCACCCGGAAATCACGTGGGCCCCAGCCGGAAATCACGTGGGCCCCACCCGGAAATCACGTGGGCCCCAGCCGGAAATCACGTGGGCCCCACCCGGAAATCACGTGGGCCCCACCCGGAAATCACGTGGGCCCCAACGGGAAATCACGTGGGACCCACCCGGAAATCACGTGGGCCCCACCCGGAAATCACGTGGGCCCCACCCGGAAATCACGTGGGCCCCACCCGGAAATCATGTGGGCCCCAGCCGGAAATCACGTGGGCCCCACCCGGAAATCACGTGGGCCCCACCCGGAAATCACGTGGGCCCCACCCGGAAATCACGTGGGCCCCACCCGGAAATCACGTGGGGCCCACCCGGAAATCACGTGGGCCCCACCCGGAAATCACGTGGGCCCCACCCGGAAAACACGTGGGCCACATCCGGAAATCACGTGGGCCCCACCCGGAAATCACGTGGGCCCCACCCGGAAATCACGTGGGCCCCACCCGGAAATCACGTGGGCCCCACCCGGAAATCACGTGGGCCCCACTGGGAAATCACGTGGGCCCCACCCGGAAATCACGTGGACCCCACCCGGAAATCACGTGGGCCCCAGCCGGAAATCACGTGGGCCCCATGGGGAAATCACGTGGGCCCCACGGGGAAATCACGTGGGCCCCACCCGAAATCACGTGGGCCCCACCCGGAAATCACGTGGGCCCCACCCGGAAATCACGTGGGCCCCACCCGGAAATCACGTGGGCCCCACCCGGAAATCACGTGGGCCCCACCCGGAAATCACGTGGGCCCCACCCGGAAATCACGTGGGCCCCACCCGGAAATCAGGTGGGCCCCACCCGGAAATCACGTGGGCCCCACGGGGAAATCACGTGGGCCCCACCCGGAAATCACGTGGGCCCCACCTGGAAATCACGTGGGCCCCACCCGGAAATCACGTGGGCCACACCCGGAAATCACGTGGGGCCCACCCGGAAATCACGTGGGCCCCACGGGGAAATCACGTGGGCCCCACCCGGAAATCACGTGGGCCCCACCCGGAAAATACGTGGGCCCCACGGGGAAATCATGTGGGCCCCACCCGGAAATCACGTGGGCCCCACCCGGAAATCACGTGGGCCCCACCCGGAAATCACGTGGGCCCCACCCGGAAATCACGTGGGCCCCACCCGGAAATCACGTGGGCCCCACCCGGTAATCACGTGGGGCCCACCCGGAAATCACGTGGGCCCCACGGGGAAATCACGTGGGCCCCACCCGGAAATCACGTGGGCCCCACCCGGAAATCACGTGGGCCCCACGGGGAAATCACGTGGGCCCAACGGGGAAATCACGTGGGCCCCACGGGGAAATCACGTGGGCCCCACCCTGAAATCACGTGGGCCCCACCCGGAAATCACGTGGGCCCCACGGGGAAATCACGTGGGCCCCACGGGGAAATCACGTGGGCCCCACCCGGAAATCACGTGGGCCCCACCCGGAAATCACGTGGGCCCCACGGGGAAATCACGTGGGCCCCACGGGGAAATCACGTGGTCCCCACCCGGAAATCACGTGGGCCCCAGCCGGAAATCACGTGGGCCCCACGGGGAAATCACGTGGGCCCCACCCGGAAATCACGTGGGCCCCACCCGGAAATCACGTGGGCCCCACCCGGAAATCACGTGGGCCCCACCCGGAAATCACGTGGGCCCCACGGGTAAATCACGTGGGCCCCACCCGGAAATCACGTGGGCCCCACCCGGAAATCACGTGGGCCCCACCCGGAAATCACGTGGGCCCCACCCGGAAATCACGTGGGCCCCACCCGGAAATCACGTGGGCCCCAGCCGGAAATCACGTGGGCCCCACCCGGAAATCACGTGGGCCCCAGCCGGAAATCACGTGGGCCCCACCCGGAAATCACGTGGGCCCCACCCGGAAATCACGTGGGCCCCACCGGGAAATCACGTGGGACCCACCCGGAAATCACGTGGGCCCCACCCGGAAATCACGTGGGCCCCACCCGGAAATCACGTGGGCCCCACCCGGAAATCATGTGGGCCCCAGCCGGAAATCACGTGGGCCCCACCCGGAAATCACGTGGGCCCCACCCGGAAATCACGTGGGCCCCACCCGGAAATCACGTGGGCCCCACCCGGAAATCACGTGGGGCCCACCCGGAAATCACGTGGGCCCCACCCGGAAATCACGTGGGCCCCACCCGGAAAACACGTGGGCCACATCCGGAAATCACGTGGGCCCCACCCGGAAATCACGTGGGCCCCACCCGGAAATCACGTGGGCCCCACCCGGAAATCACGTGGGCCCCACCCGGAAATCACGTGGGCCCCACGGGGAAATCACGTGGGCCCCACCCGGAAATCACGTGGGCCCCACACGGAAATCACGTGGGGCCCACCCGGAAATCACGTGGGCCCCACCCGGAAATCACGCGGGCCCCACCCGGAAATCACGCGGGCCCCACCGGGAAATCACGTGGGCCCCACCCGGAAATCACGTGGGCCCCACCCGGAAATCACGTGGGCCCCACCCGGAAATCACGTGGGCCCCACGGGGAAATCACGTGGGCCCCACCCGGAAATCACGTGGGCCCCTCCCGGAAATCACGTGGGCCCCACCCGGAAATCACGTGGGCCCCACCCGGAAATCACGTGGGCCCCACGGGGAAATCACGTGGGCCCCACCCGGAAATCACGTGGGCCCCACCCGGAAATCACGTGGGCCCCACGGGGAAATCACGTGGGCCCCACCCGGAAATCACGTGGGGCCCACCCGGAAATCACGTGGGCCCCACCCGGAAATCACGTGGGCCCCACCCGGAAATCACGTGGGCCCCACCCGGAAATCACGTGGGCCCCACCCGGAAATCACGTGGGCCCCACGGGGAAATCACGTGGGCCCCACGGGGAAATCACGTGGGCCCCACCCGGAAATCACGTGGGGCCCACCCGGAAATCACGTGGGCCCCACGGGGAAATCACGTGGGCCCCACGGGGAAATCACGTGGGCACCACCCGGAAATCACGTGGGCCCCACCCGGAAATCACGTGGGCCCCACCCGGAAATCACGAAACCACCTGCCTCAACTCGAGAAAATCCAGGAGGTTCTGCCTCCAGGCGAGATGAGGCCCATTTCCGCTGAGGCTTCTCGAGGCTAATCACACCTAACCTCTGGAACTTCCAAAAGGTCCTTCACACCCCTGCTGCAACTCAAGAAGTTCCCTGACATCCCCGTCTCCACTCTAGAGGAAGCAAGCGGTTCCCGCCCACATCCAGAAGAGCCCCGTTTCCGCCTCGAAGCTTGAGATGAGGGATCCTTTCCCTGCTTGGTCTGGAAAGAATTGCCGGTGTTCCCGTCGCATCTCAAGAGGAGGCGCTCTCCACAGGAAAGGCGAGAGGAACTCCAGGGTCGTGTCACCATTCCCAGAGTTCCCCTGATGTCTCAGTCCATTCCAGAGGAACCTGTTTTCCCTGCACTGCCTCGACTTTCAGGATGAGGATCGACTACCACCACGGTCGCACGTGGGACAGCCCTGTGGGAAAGCCTTGTGGGAAAGCCTCCTGGAAAAGCCTCGAGGGAAAGCCACAGATCCCTTGATCCAGGCGATGGGAAGCGTCACACTGCTGCTACCGCTCTGGAGTAAAGCGCACGTGCATGCCCCCATTGGAGACGAGTACTTACTCCTCTGGGGAGACTCCAGAAGTACCCCAAGATCCATGTCAGCACTGGAGAGGAATTCTCAAGTTTCCGGCCCCGACTCCACACAATTCTTAGGCCTCGACATCGACGGGAGAGGAATCCCGAGAGGCCCCCGATCAACTGGCATGGGGACTGGCCTTTCGTGAGGCCACCAGAGTGGGTCCCTGAAGTACCCGTCGTAAGTCCAGAGCACCTGCCACAATTCGAGACAATCCAGGATGTTTTGCCCTCCAGGCGAGATGATGCCCATTTCCGCTGAGGCTTCTCGAGGTTAATCACACCTACTCTCTGGAACTTCCAAAAGGTCCTTCAACCATTGCTGCGACTCAGGAAGTTCCCTGACATACCCGTCTCCACTACAGAGGAAGCACGAGGGTCCCGCCCACATCCAGAGGAGCCCCGTTTCCGCCTCGTACCTCGAGATGAGAGATCCTTTCCCTGCTTGGTCGGGAAAGAATTCCTGGCATTCCCGTCGCATCTCAAGAGGAGGTCCTCTCCACAGGAAAGGCGAGAGGAACTCCAGGGTCGTGCCACCATTCGGAGAGTCCCCCAGATGTCTCAATCCATTCCAGAGGAACCTGTTTTCCCTGCACTGCCTCGACTTTCACGCTGAGGATCGACTCCCACCACGGTGGCACGTGGGACAGCCCTGTGGGAAAGCCTCGTGGGAAAGCCTTATGGGAAATCCTCGAGGGAAAGCCACAGATCCCATGATCGACGAGAAGGGAAGTGTGACACTGCTGCTACAGCTCGGGAGGAAAGCCCACGTGAATGCTCCCTCTCGAGACGAGGACTCACTACCCTGAGGAGACTCCAGAAGTACCCCAAGATCCATGTCAGCACTGGAGAGGAATCCTCAGGTTCCGGCCCCGACTCCACACAAGGTCTTGGGCCCCGGCATCGACGAGAGAGGAATACCGAGAGGCCCGCGAGCAACTCGCATGGAGACTGGCCTTTCCTGAGGCCACCAGAGCGAGTCCCTGAGGTCCCCGTCGTAAGTCGAGAGCACCTGCCGCAACTCGAGAAAATCCAGGAGGTTTTGCCCTCCAGGCGAGATGAGGCCCATTTCCGCTGAGGCTTCTCAAGGCTAATCACATCTAAACTCTGGAACTTCCAAAAGGTCCTTCACACCTTTGCTGCAACTCAAGAAGTTCCCGGACATCCCCGTCTCCACTCTAGAGGAAGCACGAGGGTCCCGCCCACATCCAGAGGAGCCCCGTTTCGCCTCATAGCTGGAGATGAGGGATCCTTTTGCTACTTGGTCCGGAAAGAATTCTGTGAGTCCCCGTCGCATCTCAAGGGGAGGCGCTCTCCACAGGAAAGGCGAGAGGAACTCCAGGGTCGTGCCACCATTCCCAGAGTACCCCAGATGTCTCAGTCCATTACAGAGGAACCTGTTTTCCCTGCACTGCCTCGACTTTCACGCCGAGGATCGTCTCCCACCACGGTGGCACGTGGGACAGCCCTGTGGAAAGCCTCGAGGGAAAGCCACAGTTCCCTTGATGCACGTGACGGGAATCGTGACACTGCTGCTACCGCTCTGCAGGGAAGCGCACGTGCATGCCTCCTTTCGAGATGAGGACTTACTCCCCTGGGGAGACTCCAGAAGCACCCCATGATCCATGTCAGCACTTTAGAGGAATCCTCAGGTTCCGGCCACTACTCCACACAAGGTCTTAGGCCCGGCATCGACGGGAAAGGAATCCCGAGAGGCTCCCGAGTAACTCGCATGGGGACTGGCCAGTCCTAAGGCGATAAGAGCAGGTCCCTTTCGTCACCGTGGTAAGACGAGAGCACCTGCTGCATCTCGAGAAAATCCAGGAGGTTCTGCCCTCCAGGCTAGATGAGGCCCATTTCCGCTGAGGCGTTGAGGTTAATCACATCTAACCTCTAGAAAGTCCAAAGGGTCCTTCACACCCTTTCTGCAACTCAAGAAGTTCCCCGACATACCCGTCTCCACTCGAGAGGAAGCAAGAGGGCCCCGCCCACATCCAGAGGAGCCCCGTTTCCGCCTCGTAGCTCGTGATGAGGGATCCTTTGGCTGCTTGTTCGGGAAAGAATTCTGGGCATTCCTGTCGCATCTCAAGAGGAGGTGCTCTCCACAGAAAAGGCGAGAACTCCAGCGTCGTGCCACCATTCCCAGAGACCCCCAGATGTCTCAGTCCATTCCAGAGGAACCTGTTTTCCTGCACTGCCTCGACTTTCACGCCAAGGCTCGACTCCCACCACGGTGGCACGTGGGACAGCCCTGTGGGAAAGCCTCGTTGCAAAACCTCGGGGGAAAGCCTCGAGGGAAAGCCACAGATCCCTTGATCCATGCGACGGGTGCATGACATTGCTGCTACCGCTCTGGTGGAAAGCGAACGTGCATGCCCCCATTCGAGACGAGGACTTACTCCCCTGGGGAGACTCCAGAAGTACCCTAAGATCCATGTCAGCACTGGAGAGGAATCCTCAGGTTCCGACCCCGACTCCACACAAGGTCTTAGGACCCGGCATCGAAGGGAGAGGACCACGAGAGGCCCCCGAGCAACTCGCATGGGGACTGTCCTTTCCTGAGGCCACCAGAGCGGGTCCCTTAGGTCACCGTCCTAAGACGAAAGGACCTGCGGCAACTCGAGAAAATCCAGGAGGTTTTGCCCTTCAGGCTAGATGAGGCCCATTTCCGCTGAGGCCTCACGAGGCTAATCACACCTAACCTCTGGAACTTCCAAAGGTCCTTCACACCCTTGCTGCAACTCAAGAAGTTCCCCGACATACCCGCCCTAACCCTAAAGGAAGCACGAGGGTCCCGCTCACATCCAGAGGAGCCCCGTTTCCGCCTCGTAGCTCGAGATGAGGGATCCTTTCTCTGCTTGGTCTGGAAAGAATTCCCGTGTCCAATCTCAAAAGGAGGAGCTCTCCACAGGAAAGGCGAGAGGAACTCCAGGGTCTTGTCACCATTCCCAGAGTCCCCCAGATGTCTCAGTCCATTCCAGAGGAACCTGTGTTCCCTGCACTGCCTCGACTTTCATGCCAAGGATCGACTCCCACCAAGGCGGCACGTGGGACAGCCCTGTGGGAAAGCCTCGTGGGAAAGCCTCGTGGGAAAGCCTAGACAGAAAGGCGCAGATCCCTTGATCGACGCTATGGGAAGCGTGACACTGCTGCACCCGCTTTGGAGGAAAGCGAAAGTGCATGCCCCCTCTTGAGAAGAGGACTTACTGCCCTGGGGAGGCTCCAGAAGTAGCCCAAGTTCCATGTCAGCACTGGAGAGGAATCCTCATGTTCCGGGCTCTACTCCACAGAAGGTCTTAGTCCCCGGCATCAAAGGGAGAGGAATCCCAGGAGACCCCCGAGCAACTCGAATGGGGACTGAGCAGTCCTGAGGCCACCAGAGCGGGCCCTATCGTCACCGTCGTAAGATGACAGCATCTGCCGGAACTCGAGAAAATCCAGGATATTTTGCCCTCCAGGCTAGATGAGGACCATTTCCGATGAGGCGTCTCGAGGCTAATCACATCTAACATCTGGAACTTCCAAAGGGTGCTTCACAACCTTGCTGCAACTCAAGAAGTTCCCCGACAACCCGTCTCCATTCTAGAGGAAGCACGAGGGTCACGCCCACATCCAGAGGAGCCCAGTTTTCACCTCTTAGCTCGAGATGAGGGATCCTTTCGCTGCTTGGTCGGGAAAGAATTCTGGGCATTCCTGGCGCATCTCAAGAGGAGGCGCTCTCCAGAGGAAAGGCGAGAGGAACTCCAGGGTCTTGTCTCCATTCCCAGAGTCCCACATATCTTTCAGTCCATTCCAGAGGAACCTGTTTTCCCTTCACTGCCTCAACTTTCATGCCGAGGATCGACTCCCACCACGGTGGCACGTGGGACAGCCCTGTGGGAAAGCCTCGAGGGAAAGCCACAGATCCCTTGATTGACGCGACGGGAAGCGTGACACTGCTGCTACGGCACTGGAGGAAAGCGCACGTGCATGCCCCCATTCGAGATGAGGACTTACTCCCATGGGGAGACTGCAGAAATAACCCAAGATCCATGTCAGCACTGCAGAGGAATCCTCAGGTTCTGGCCCCGACTCCACACAAGGACTTAGGCCCCGGCATCGAAGGGAGAGGAACCCCGAGAGGCGCCCGAGCAACTCGCATGGGGACTGGCCTTTCCTGAGGCCACCAGAGTGGGTCACTTAGGTCACCGTCGTAAGACGAAAGTACCTGCGGCAACACGAGAAAATCCAGGAGGTTTTGCCCTTCAGGCTAGATGAGGCCCATTTCCGCTGAGGCGTCACGAGGCTAATCACACTTAACCTGTGGAACTTCCAAAGGTCCTTCACACCCTTGCTGCAACTCAAGAAGTTCCCCGACATACCCGGCCTAACTCTCAAGGAAGCACGACGGTCCCGCCCACATCCAGAGGAGCCCCGTTTCCGCCTCGTAGCTCGAGATGAGGGATTCTTTCTCTGCTTGGTCTGGAAAGAATTCCCGGCGTACCTGTCGAATCTCAAAAGGAGGCACTCTCCACAGGAAAGGCGACAGGAACTCCAGGGTCTTGTCACCATTCCCAGAGACCCCAGATGTCTCAGTCCATTCCAGAGGAACCTGTGTTACCTGCACTGCCTCGACTTTCATGCCGAGGATCGACTCCCACCAAGGTGGCACGTGGGACAGCCCTGTGGGAAAGCCTCGTGGGAAAGCCTCGTGGGAAAGCCTGGAGGGAAAGCCACAGATCCCTTGATCCACGCGCCGGGAAGCGCGACACTGCTGCTACCGCTCTGGAGGAAACCGCAGGTGCATGCCCCCATTCGAGACGAGGACTTACTCCCCTGAGGAGACTCCAGAAGTACCCCAAGAACCAAGTCAGCACTGGAGAGGAATCCTCAGGTTCCCGCCCCGACTCCACACAATGTCTTAGGCCCTGGCATCGAAGGGAGAAGAATCCCAGAGGCCCGCGAGCAACTCACTGGGGGACTGGCCAGTCCCGAGGCCACCAGAGCGGGTCCCTGAGGTCCCTGTCTTAAGTCGAGAGCACCTGCCACAACTCGAGAAAATCCAGGAGGTTTTGCCCTCCAGGCGAGATGAGGCCCATTTCCACTGAGGCTTCACGAGGCTAATCACACCTAACCTCTGGAACTTCCAAAAGGTCCTTCACACCCTTGCTGCAGCTCAAGAAGTTCCCCGACATACCCGTCTCCACTCGAGAGGAAGCACGAGGGTCCCGCCCACATCCAGAGGAGCCCCGTTTCCGCCTCTTAGCTGGAGATGAGGGATCCTTTCGCTGCTTTGTCGGGAAAGAATTCTGGACGTTCCCGTCACATCTCAAGAGGAGGCGTTCTCCACAGGAAGGCGAGAGGAACTCAAGGGTCGTGCCACCATCCCAGAGTCCCCCAGGTGTCTCAGTCCATTCCAGAGGAACCTGTTTTCCCTGACTTCCTCGACTATCATGGCGAGGATCGACTCCCACCACGATGGCACCTGGGACAGCCCTGTGGGAAAGCCTCGTGGGAAAGCATCGAGGGAAAGCCACAGATCTCTTGATCCACGCGATGGGAAGCGTGACACTGCTGCTACCGCTCTGGAGGAAAGCGCTCGTGCATGCCCCCATTCAAGATGAGGACTGACTCCCCTGGGGAGACTCCAGAAGTACCCCAAGATCCATGTCAGCACTGGAGAGGAATCCTCAGGTTCTGGGCCCGACTCCACAAAAGGTCTTAGGCCCAGGCATTGACGAGAAAGGAATCCAGGAGGCCCATGAGCATCGATTGGGGACTGGCCAAACCTGAGGCCACCAGAGCGGGTCCCTAAGGTAACCGTCGTAAGACGGGAGAACCTGCTGCAACTCGAGAAAATCCAGGAGGTTCTCCCCTCCAGGCTTGATGAGGCCCATTTCTGATGAGGCATCTCTAGGCTAATCACATCTAACCTCTGGAACTTCCAAAGGGTGCTTCACAACCTTGCTGCAACTCAAGAAGTTCCCTGACATACCCGGCTCCACTCTAGAGGAAGCACGAGTGTCCTGCAAACATCCAGAGGAGCCCCGTTTCCGCCTCGTAGCTCGAGATGAGGGATCCTTTCGCTGCTTGGTCGGGAAAGAATTCCCGGCGTTCCCGTCCCATCTCAACAGGAGGCCCTCTCCACAGGAAAGGCGAGAGGAACTCCAGTGTCGTGCCACCAATCCAAGAGTCCCCCAGAATTCTCAGTCCATTCCAGAGGAACCTGTTTTCCCTGCACTGCGTCGACTTTCACGCCGAGGATCGAATCACACCACGGTGGCAAGAGGGACAGCCCTGTGGGAAAGCCTCGTGGGAAAGCCTCGTGGGAAAGCCTCGAGGGAAAGCCACAGATCCCTTGATCCAGGCGATGGGAAGCGTGACACTACTGCTACAGCTCTGGAGGAAAGCGCACGTGCATGCCCCCATTCGAGACGAGGAGTTACTCCCCTGGGGAGACTCCAGAAGTACCCAAGAACCATGTGAGCACTGGAGAGGAATCCTCAGGTTCCGGACCTGACACCACTCAAGGTCAAAGGCCCCGTCATCAAAGGGAGAGGAATCCCGAGAGGCCCCCGAGCAACTCGCATGTGGACTGGCCTTTCCTGAGGCCACCAGAGCGGGTCCCTGAGGTCCCCGTTGTAAATCGAGAGCACCTGCCGCAACTCGAGAAAATCAAGGAGGTTTTAACCTCCCGGCGAGATGAGACCCATTTCCGCTGAGGCTTCTCAAAGCTAATCACACCTAACCTCTGGAACTTCCAAAAGGTCCTTCACACCCTTACTGCTACTCAAGAAGTTGCCTGACATACCCGTCTCCACTCTAGAGGAAGCACGAGGGTCCCGGGCATATGCAGAGGAGCCCCGTTTCCGCCTCGTAGCTCGAGATGAGGGACATTTCGCCTCTTTGTCGGGAAAGAGTTCCCGGCATTCCCCTCTCACCTCAAGAGGAGGCGCTCTCCACAGGAAAGGCGAGAGGAACTCCAGGGTCGTGCTACCATTCCAAGAGTCCCCCAGATGTCTCAGTCCATACCAGAGGAACCTGTTTTCCCTGCAATGAGTCGACTTTCACGCCGAGGATTGACTCCCACCACGGGGGCACGTGGGACAGCCCTGTGGGAAAGCGTCGTGCAAAAGCCTCGAGGGAAAGCCAAAGATCCCTTGATCCAGGCGTTGGGAAGCGTGACACAGCTGCTACCGCTCTGGAGGAAAGAGCACGTGCATGCCCCCATCCGAGACGAGGACTTACTCCCCTGGGGAGACTCGAGAAGTACCCCAAGATCCATGTCAGCACTGGAGAGGAATCCTCAGGTTCTGGCCCGGCCTCCACACAAGGTTTAAGGCCCCGGCATCGAAGGGAGAGGAATCCCAAAAGGCCCGCAAGCAACTCGCATGGGGACTGGCCTTTCCTGAGGCCACCAGAGCGGGTCCCATAGGTCACCATCGTAAGTGGAGAGCACCTGCCGCAACTCGTGAAAATCCAGGAGGTTCTCCCCTCCAGGCTAGATGAGGCCCATTTCCACTGAGGATTCTCGAGGCTAATCACACCTAACCTCTGGAACTTATTAAAGGTCCTTCAAAGCCCTGCTGCAACTCAAGAAGTTTCCCGACATACTCGTCTCCACTCGAGAGGAAGCACGAGGGTCCCGCCCACATCCAGAGGAGCCCCGTTTCCGCCTCGTAGCTCGAGATGAGGGATCCCTTCCCTGCTTGTTAGGGAAAAAATTCCCTGCGTTCCCGTCGCATCTCAAGAGGAGGCATTCTCCACAGGAAAGGCGAGAGGAATTCCAGGGTCCTGCCTCCATTCCAAGAGTCCCCCAGATGTCTCAGTCCATTCCAGAGGAACCTGTTTTCCCTGCACTGCATCGACTTCCACGCCGAGGATCGACGCACAGCACGGTGGCACGTGGGAAAGCGCTGTGGGTAAGACTCATGGAAAGCCTCGTGGGAAAGAGTCTAGGGAAAGCCACAGATCCCTTGATCCACCCTACAGGAAGCGTGACACTGTTGCTACAACTCGGGAGGAAAGCGCACGTGCATGCCCCCTCTTGAGACGAGGACTGACTCCCTGGGGGAGACTCCCGAAGTACCCCAAGACCAATGTCAGCACTGGAGAGGAATCCTCAGGTTCCGGCCATGACTACCAACAATGTCTTGGGCCCCAGCATGGACGGGAGAGGCATCCCGAGAGGCCCCCTACTAATTCGCATGGGGACTGGATTTCCTGAGGCCACCAGAGCGGGTCCCTAAGGTCCCCATCGTAAGTCGAGAGCACCTGCCGCAACTCGAGAAAATCCAGGAGGTTTTGCCCTCCAGGCGAGATGAGGCCCATTTCCGCTGAGGCTTCTCCAGGCTAATCACACCGAACCTCTGGAACTTCCAAAAGGACCTTCACACAGTTGCTGCAACACAAGAAGTTCCCCAACTACCCATCTCCACTCTAGAGGAAACACGATGGTCCCGCCCACATCGAGAGGAGCCCCGTTGCCGCATCGTAGTTCCCGATGAGGGATCCTTTCCCTGCTTGGTTGGGAAAGAATTCTGGGCGTTACAGTCGCATCTCAATAGGAGGCGCTCTCCATAGGAAAGGCGAGAGGAACTCCAGGGTCGTTCCACCATTCCCAGAGTCTTCTAGATGTCCCAGTACAGTCCAGAGGAAACTGTTTTCGACTCACACCACGGTGGCACGTGGGACGGCCCTGAGGGATAGCCTTGTGGGAAAGCCTCGTGGGAAAGCCTCATGGGAAATCCTCAGGGGAAAGACAAAGATCCCATGATCGACGCGACGGGAAGGGTGACACTGCTGCTACCGCTCTGGAGGAAAGCGCACGTGCATGCCTCCATTCGAGACGCGGACTTAGTCCCCTGGGGAGACTCCAGAAGTACCCCAAGATCCATGTCAGCACTGGAGAGGAATCCTCACGTTCCGGCCCCGACTCCACACAAGGTCTTAGGCCCCGGCATCGAAGTGAGAGGAATCCCGAGAGGCCTCCTAGTAACTCGCATGGGGACTGGCCTTTCCTGAGGCCACCAGAGGGGGTCCCTGAGGTCCCCGTCCTAAGTGGAGAGAACCTGCCAGAACTAGAGAAAATCCAGGAGGTTTTGACCTCCAGGCGAGATGAGGCCCAATTCCGCTGAGGCTTCTCGAGGCTAATCACACCAAACCTCTGGAACTTCCAAAAGGTCCTTCACACCCTTACTGCAACTCAAAAAGTTCCCCGACATACCCGTTCCTCTTCCCATTCTGCCATAATTGTGATGACATCTGCATATCTAAGTTTATTGCTATTTCTTCCGGGAATCTTGATTCCAGCTCACGTATCTTCCATCCCAGCATTTTTCATGATGTAGTCTGCATATAAGTTAATAAAACAGGGTGACAATATACAGCCTTGACATACTCCTTTTCCTTTTTGGAACCAGTCTGTTGTTCCATGTCCTGCTCTAACCTTCATACAGATTTCTCAAGAGGCAGGTTAGGTGGTCTAGTATTCCCTTCTCTTTCAGAATTGTGGCTAAAACAGCAGTATAAGGACCTTTCCGATGTCAGGCCAAGGAATTGTGTTTCCAGTCATTGAGCCACACCTGATCACTGAGCACAAATTCATGAATCTGTTCCTCAAGGGGGAATGATATTTTTTTTTACACAAACTTAGTTACCTGATTTATTACCTTACCTAATTGTTCCAGCTGCTGTGAAATCCCACCTGCTTACTTGTGGCAAATCTGCTAACACCTGCCTCATTGTGGGGTGGGGGGTTCTCCCATCGAAAATTTCATAAGGACAACAACTATGGGAACGTGCAGTTACCCGTAATATGAGTAAGTCTGCCAGAAGCAAGCCCATCCATGTACAGTCAGTCTCTATGATCCATTTTGAAAGAGTCTCTTGAAGAGTTTGGTTGTTTCTTTCCACCATTCCAGAACACAGGGGCCTATATGCTGTATGTAATTTCCACTGATATTTAGAGCTTCACATACCTGTTAATTAACGCGGCTACAAAGACAGGGCCATTGTCGGATTCTATACTGGTTGGAAACCCAAGTCTGTGAATTATTTCTCAAATCAGCGAGCTACTTCATTTTCTTTTTCAGATCAGGTAGTGAAGGCCTCTGCCCAACCAGAGAAGGTACCTACTATTCTAGTAAGTAATGATAACAGGTGACTGCCTTTGCTTCCCTGAAGGGACACTCGCTTTCCCTGCATCCTGAGAACTCCACGTCTCAGCCAGTTGGAAAAGCGCTTCTTGGAGGTCATTATTCAGGGGCAATTTCCCCTGGAGCCCAGGGCCATAGGGAGCGGCTCCACACTCCCAGGGAAAGGCAGAGCCACAGCCACACATCTGTCCCATCCCCTTTGCTCTGTAGGAGAGCTCTAGTGAGCCTAGGTCTGTCAGGAAAGTTCTTGGCTCCTATGGGGACACATTCTATGTGTGAAACTGCATACAGGACCGAGGGGCCACAGGGCGCCTGTTTCTCTCGGGGCCGGAGGGGTGGGGGGCCTGAAGCAGTGCGGCCCAGCAACAGCTTCCACATCCATCCAATTGCTCTTTTCTTACCTCTGATAGAACTAGCTTTGTTCCAGCCTTTGGCAATTTGGAGGCAAGCGGGCCCCACTTCCTCCCCAAGGAGGCATGGGACCTACTTTGAGTGGAAAGGCCCCTCACGGAGCTGAACCCAGGAAGGCACCCAGTCATGTCTGACACATTGCTGCATCCTGCTTCTTCATGAGCAATACCGCGGTGCTGCCTCTGGAATATCGGTCCTCTGAGCAGACCTGGAGGTCTCCCCTTGAAGAAGCTAACCAGTTTCTTCCAAATACAGGCTTGCAAACACACACTGGGTGGCTGCCTCTTCTTCCCTGAAGGACGATCACTTTCCCCGCATCCTGTGAACTCTGCATCCCAGCCTGCTGGAAAAGCGCTTCTTGGAGGTCATTTTTCAGGGACAATTTTCCCTGGAGCCCGGGGCTGTAGGCAGGGCCCCATGCTCGCTGGGAAAGGCAGAGTCACATCCACAGTCTGTTCTATCCCTTTTGCCCTGTAGGAGAGCTCTAGTGAGCCTAGGTCTGTCAGGAAAATTCTTGGCTCCTATGGGGACACACCCTGTGTGTTAACCTGCATATCGGACCTAGGGGCCACAGGGCGCCCGTTCCTCTCGGGGGGGACCCTGAAGTGGTGCGGCCCAACAACAGCCTGAACATGCATCCAATTGTTCTTTTCTTCCTTCTGATAGAGCTAGCTTTGCTTCTCACTTTGGCATTTCGGATGCCAGGGGCAGCCCCACCGCTGTTGTCCTGGGGTCTATTGGAGGTTCCAGCTCTATTGGACCCCAGCATGGCACCCGACCCCCTCAGACACACTCCCGCAGCCTCCTTCCCCATGGGCAGGACTGTTCTGACCTAGGAATGTGTTCCCAAGGCTCAGAAAATGCAGGGAGACACACGGCCCTGACTCTGGAACTGAGGCCGTTGGAGCAGGCCTGGAGGTCTGACGTCTGAGACGCAAACACTTGCTGCAAGATACAGGTGTGAAAACACACTCTCTGGGGCTGCCTTTCCTTCCTCCAAGGAAGATAGCTTTTCCAGTCTCCTCCGTGCTGAGTCATACAAGGCTGGAAAGGTCTGGCTTAGAGGGCATTTCTCAGCGGCAATGGCCCCTGAGGCCCTGCACCCAGGGAGGGATCCTACCCTCCCAGGGGAAGTCAAAGCAACCTCCAAACAGCTGTTCTATCATGTTTCCTCTGCAGGAGGGAGCTAGTGAGCCCAGGTCTGTCTGGAACGTTCTTGGATCCTGCGGGGAAATCATCCTGGGAGCCCACCTGGATACCAGTCGTAGGGGCTAACATTTGCATTTTTCTTCCTTGGAGCCCTAACGCAGTACAGCCTAGCAACTGCTTGAAAATCCATCCTGTTGCTGTTTTCTTCCCTCTGACAGAGCGAGCTTTGCTCCCCACTTTGGGATTTCAGAAGCAAGGTGGTGGCCTGCAACTCCTTGCCTGGGGTCCATTGGAGGTGCAAGGTGCCCTCGACCAGGTGACCCCAGCATGGCACCTGGCCCCCTCAGACACACTCCCGCAGCCTGCTTCCCCATGGGCAGGACTGCTCTCACCTAGGAATGTGTTTGCGAGGCCAGGAAACTGCAGGGAGACACAAGGCCCTGATTCTGGAATGGAGTCTGTTGGAGCAGGCCTGCAGGTCTTATGTCTAACAAGCCAAACACTTGCTGCAAGATACAGGCCTGAAAACACACTCTTGGGCTGCCTTTCCTTCCTCCAAGGAAGAGAGTTTTCTCAGCCTCCTGTGGGCTGAGAGTCACACAGGGCTGAAAAGCACTTACTGGGAGATGAGTTTTCATTGGCCATGGCCCCTGAGGCCCTGTGCTCAGGGAGGGCTCCCTCCCTCCCAGGGAAAGTCAAAGGAAGCTCCAAACGGCTGTTCAATCATGTTTCTGAGAGAGTCATTGCCAAGGCAGGTTTATAAGAAGTTCAAGGGTCCCCAAGGAGAGAGGGGTCTAGAATTCTCAAGGAGGAAGAAAGGACACACTTTTTTTTCCCTCTACATTCCTTAGGATTATATAACAATCATGCATCCTTCTTGAGGACGGTCTCTGGAAAAACCTTCTGGCTAATCCTGTTATCTTAAAATGTAAATTATGGGAGTAGGTCTAGTGAGTCTTTACAACCTCCACACATTCTTTTGTTCATTGTAATAACTTATTGGAGAGTATATAACTCCATTACTAACGCTAGCAAGGGGGTACGCTTTCTGCCCCTTGTGATGTCTCTGTCAGAAGCTTTCTCTATCTCCTTTCTACTTGAATAAAACTCGATTGCACAAAAGCTCTGAGCAATCAAGCCTCATCTTGGGCCCTGGATTGAATTCTTCTCCTCCATGAGCCAAGAATCCCAGCATCTTTTCGTGGTTCAGCAACAATATTTCATTTCCTCTGCAGGAGAGAGCTAGTGAGCTTAGGTCTGTCTGGAACATTCTTGGATCCTGTGGGGAAAATATCCTGTGCACACATCTGGATACTGGGCCTAGAGGCCAAAATTCGCATTTCTTTCCCGCGGAGCCCTCACGTGGTGTGACTTAGCAACCGCTTGAAAATCCATCCCATTGCCGTTTTCCTCCTTCTGACAGAGCTAGCTTTGTTCCCTGCTTTGGGATATCTCAACCGAGGGGCCGGTCCATAGCTACTCGCCTGGGGCCCATTGGATGTGCAAGGTGCCCTCGACTAGGTGACCCTAGCATGGCACTCAGCCCGCTCAGACACACTCCCGAGGCTTCTTTCTCACGGGAAGCACTGCTCCAACCTAGGAATGTGTCTGCAATGCTTGGAAAGTGCAGTGAGACACACAGCCCTGACTCTGGAATTGAGGCCCTCAGAGCAAGCCTGCAGCTCTGATGTCTGAGAAGCAAAACACTTGCTGCAAAGAGAGGCCTGAAAACACACTCTCTGTGGATGACTTTCCTTCTTCTAAGGAAGACAGTTTTCCCAGTCTCCTGCTTCCTGCATGTCACACAGCTGGAATGCGCTTGCTTGGATGTCGTGATTCAGTGGCAATGACCCCTGAGGCCCTTTGCCCAGGGAGGGCTCCCACACTCATAGGCAAATCAAAGCAACTTCCAAGTGAGTCAGCTCTTCACATCAAGTGGCCAAAGTATTGGAGTTTCAGGTTCAGTATTAGTCCTTCCAATGGATATTCAGACCTGATTTCCTTTAGGATGGAGTGGGTGCGTCTCCTTGTAGTCTAAGCGACCTACAAGCATCTTCTCCAACACCACAGTTCAAAAGCATCAAATTTTCAGCTGTCACTTTCTTTATAGTACATCTTTCATATCCATCCATGACATATGGAAAAACCATAGCCTTGACCGGATGGATCTTTGTTGGCAAAGCAACGTCTCGGCTTTTTAATATGCTGTCTAGTTTGGTCATCACTTTTCTTCCAAGTCATAAATATGTTTTAAGTTCATGGAGGCAGCCATCACCTGCAGTGATTTCCAAGCCCCAAAAATAGTCTGCTGCTGTTTCCAATGTTTTCCCATCTATTTGCCATGAAGTGATGAGACTGGATGCAATGATTTTAGTTTTCTGAATGCTGAGCTTTAAGCTAACTTTTTCACTCTCCTCTTTCACTTTCATCAGGAGACTCTTTAGCTCTTCTTCACTTTCTGCCATAAGGGTGGTGTCATCTGAATATCTGAGATTATTGATATTTCTCCCAGCAACCTTGATTCCAGCGTGTGCTTCCTCCAGCCCAGTGTTTCTCATGCTGTACTCTGCATATAAGTTAAATAAGCAGGGTGACAATATACAGCCTTGACATGTTCCTTTTCCTATTTAGAACCAGTCTGTTGTTCCATGTCCAGTTCGAACTGTTTCTTCCTGACCTGCATACAGGTTTCTCAAGAGACAGGTCAGGTGGTCTGGTATTCCCATCTCTTTCAGAATTTTTCCCAGTTTCTTGTGATCCACACAGTCAAAGGCTTTGGCATTGTCAATAAAGCAGAAATAGATTTTTTTTTTCTGGAACTCTCTTGCTTTTTCAATGAGCCAGTGGATGTTGGCAATTTGATCTCTGGTTTCTCTGCATTTTTTAAATCCCTCTTGAACATCTGGAAGTTCACAGTTCATGTGAACTTGGAGAATTTTGAACATTACTTTACTAGTGTGTGAGATGAGTGCAATTGTGCAGCTGCTTGAATATTCTTTGTCATTGCCTTTCTTTGGGATTGGAATGAAAACTGACCTAATGACTAGATGTTTTCAATTGCATATGCTGAAAGAACTGGCTGTGCAGTTCTGAAGAAAAAAAAATCATTTTAACCCATTTTCTCTGAAGTGCAAGGCATATCATGGCCATCCCTGAATCATAAAGTCACCTTTTCTTTATGTAGTCATAGTTTCATGCCTAAATTATAGGCCAACTCGTGCTCAACTTGACTCTGATGTCAGGGGCAGATCAACTGATAAAAAGCTTGGATTGTCCCTCTGGAGGAAAGTGAGATCTTGGTCCCACGAGAAGAATCTGAAGGGTTAAGGGAACTTGCAAGAGTGGGGAAAGCTTAGTCCATCCTACATGTACCAAAATCTTAAATAAGGCTTATTTACTTTACCGAAGTAAAAAAAAAAAAACAGATGATGAAAACAATTATAAATCAATGAAAGGTAGAGAAACTCATAGTCTGTGATCAAAAATTGCATTCTAAGAAAACTTTGTTCTCTTAACCTAGAGAGGAGACTAAATTGCATCTGGTACCAGCTTACCAGAAGACAAGCAAACAAACAAACAAATTATCAGTAAGCTTAAAAAAAGTATTTTCCATATATCTTGAAGTAGCAGTATTTCTGCAAAGGCATCAGTGTGAAACCATAGAGGACATGGTTAAAACCTGATGAAATAGAAATTGACAATGTCATCTGGTCACTGCTGCGACTTGAAATGCTTTAATATGATAACTAGAATTATAACTGACAGCATTTGACCAGGACATATCAGATTTTCACGGATGTCACATAATTTCTAGGATATCTATATTAGGAACTGAAGGAATCTTTGAACCTAGGAAAGAAAACAACAGTCTCAAAGGCCCTTGCTGAGTCATCTATCAGCAAGGAATGTCTTTGCAAGGATCGCAAAGTGAAGGGAAAATACACCGACCTGCCTCTGCAACTTCGGTCCTCTGAGCAGATCTGGAGGTCTCCCTTTGTATAAGCTAACCTGTTCCTTCCAAATAGAGGTTTGCAACACAAAACAAGTGGCCGCCTATTCTTCCCCGAAGGAGGCTCTCTTTCCCCACATCCTGCGAACTCCCTTTCCCAGCCTCCTGGAAAAGTGCTTCTTGCAGTTCCTTTCAGAAAATCCTATGGACAGAGAAGCCTGGTAGGCTGCAGTCCATGGGGTCGCTGAGGGTCGGACACGACTGAGCGACTGCACTTTCATTTTCACTTTCATGCATTGGAGAAGGCAATGGCAACCCACTTACTGTTCTTGCCTGGAGAATCCCAGGGACGGGGGAGCCTAGTGGGCTACCGTCTATGGCGTCGCACAGAGTCGAACACGACTGAAGCAACTTAGCAGCAGCAGCAGCAGCAGCAGCAGCAGCAGCAGCAGTTCCTTTCTTAGGGGCAGTTATCCCTGAGATTGGGACCTGGAAAGGCAGAGCCACCTCCACACACACATCTTTTCTGTCCCCTTTCCTCTGGAGGAGAGCTCTAGTGAGCCTAGGTCTGTCAGGAAAATTCTTGGCTTTGACGGGATCACACCCAGTGTGTGAACCTGCATACCCGACCTAGGGGCCACAGGGCACCTGTTTTGCTCGAGTGGGTCCTGGAGGGGTGCAGCATAGCAAGAGCTTAAAAATCCATCCAATTTGTCTTTCTTTTACCTCGGAGAGAACGAGTTTGCTCCACCTCCACCCTTTGGCAGTGTGGAGGGAAGAGGGCACAACCCTCTCCCAAAGGGGACATAGGGCCTACCAGGAGAGAAAGGCCCCTTGAGGAGCTGAGCCCAGGTAGGCAGCCAGTGATGTCAAGCACACTCCCGCTGCTTGCTTCTTCATGGGCACTCCGACAATCTGCTAGGAATGTCTTGGCAAGGATCTCAAAGGGAAGGGGAGATACATGGCCCTGTCTCTGGAACTTCAGTCCTCTGAGCAGATCTGGAGGTCTTGAGTTGTATAAGCAAACCTGTTCCTTCCAAATAGAGGCTTGCAAACACACCCCCGGTGGTTGCCTCTTCTTCCCCGAAGAAGTCTTTCTTTCCCCACATGCTGCGAACTCCCTGTCCCAACCTCCAAGATTAGCACTTCTTGCCATTCCTTTCTTAGAGGCAGTTATCCCTGAGCTTGGGGCTGTAGGGAGTAGCCCCACACTCATAGGGAAAGGCAAAGACTCCTCCATACATCTCCTCTATCCCCTTTGCTCTGGAGGAGAGCTTTAGTGAGCCTAGGTCTTTCAGGAAAATTGTTGGCTTGGACAGGATCTCACCCTGTTTGTGAACCTGCATACCCAACCGGGGGCCACAGAGCACCTGTTTCAGTAAAGTGGGCCCTGAAAGGGTGCAGCCTAGCAAGAGCTTGAAAATCCATTCAGTTGCTGTTTTTGTACCTCTGACAGAGCGAGCTTTGCTCCACCCTTTGGCAGTGTGAGAAAAGAGGCATGACACCCTCCCCAAGGGGACAAGTGGACTACTTCAAGAGGAAAGGCCCCTTGTGGAGTTGAGGCACACAGTCGTGTCAAACACACTCCCACTGCTTGCTTCTTCATGGGCACTCCCGCTATCAGCTAGGAATGTCTTTGCAGTGATCACAAAGGGAAGGGGAGATACACGGCCCTGCCTCTGGACCTCCGCTGCTCTGAGCAAATCTGGTCTCCCCTTGTTGGTCAAGTTCAAGTTCAAGGTCAAGGTCAAGTTCAAGGTCAAAGTCAAGTCCAAGGTCAAGGTCAAAGTCAAGGTCAAGGTCAAGTTTAAGTTTAAGGGCAAGGACAATGTAAGGGCAAGGACAAGGTAAGGCCAAGGACAAGGCCTAGGGAAGGCCAAGCCCAAGGCCAAGGGCAAGGGCAAGGGCAACGCCAAGGGTAAGGCCAAGGCCCAGGCCAGGGCCAAGGCCAAGGCCGACAAAGCGAAGCCCAAACCCCGTAACGCCTGACAGAAGGCAGAAGGCACTAGGCCCCTGTGCAGAGGAAGCCACTGAAGGCGGCAAGGCCACAGAGCTCCCCGATTCCGTTCCCACAGGAAGATGTAAGGATAAAGGGCCTCATCCCAGCACAGCACCCGCTCCCACCGGACCCCGCCCCCCGCAGACTCGTGGAAAAGCCTCGTGGGAAATCCTCAAGGGAAAGCCACTGATCCCATGATCGATGCGACCGGAAGCGTGACACTGCTGCTACAGCTCGAGAGGAAAGCGCACATGCATGCCACCTCTCGAGACGAGTACTGACTCCCCTGGGGAGAGTCCAGAAGTACCCCAAGTTCCATGTCAGCACTGGAAAGGAATCCTCAGGTTCCGGCCCCGACTCCACACAAGGTCTTTGGCCCTGGCATCGAAGGGAGAGGAATCCCAAAAGGCCCGCGAGCAACTCGCATGGGGACTGGCCAGTCCTGAGGACACCAGAGCGAGTCCCATAGGTCACCGTCATAAGACGAGAGCACCTGCCCCAACTCGAAAAAATCCAGGAGGTTCTCCACTCCAGGCTAGATGAGGCCCTTTTCCGCTGAGGCATCTCACTGATAATGACATCTAACCTCTGGAACTTCCAACAGGTACTTCACACCCTTGCTGTAACTGAATAAGAATCACGTGGGCCCCACGGGGAAATCACGTGGGCCCCACCCGGAAATCACGTGGGGCCCACCCGGAAATCACGTGGGGCCCACCCGGAAATCACGTGGGCCCCACCCGGAAATCACGTGGGGCCCACCCGGAAATCACGTGGGCCCCACCCGGAAATCACGTGGGCCCCACCCGGAAATCACGTGGGCCCCACCCGGAAATCACGTGGGCCCCACCCGGAAATCACGTGGGCCCCACCCGGAAATCACGTGGGGCCCACGGGGAAATCACGTGGGCCCCACCCGGAAATCACGTGGGCCCCACGGGGAAATCACGTGGGCCCCACCCGGAAATCACGTGTGCCCCACCCGGAAATCACGTGGGCCCCACGGGGAAATCACGTGGGCCCCACCCGGAAATCACGTGGGCCCCACCCGGAAATCACGTGGGCCCCACCCGGAAATCACGTGGGCCCCACCCGGAAATCACGTGGGCCCCACCCGGAAATCACGTGGGCCCCACCCGGAAATCACGTGGGCCCCACGGGGAAATCACGTGGGCCCCACCCGGAAATCACGTGGGCCCCACCCGGAAATCACGTGGGCCCCACCCGGAAATCACGTGGGCCCCACCCGGAAATCACGTGGGCCCCACCCGGAAATCACGTGGGCCCCACCCGGAAATCACGTGGGGCCCACCCGGAAATCACGTGGGCCCCACGGGGAAATCACGTGGGCCCCACGGGGAAATCACGTGGGCCCCACCCGGAAATCACGTGGGCCCCACCCGGAAATCACGTGGGCCCCACCCGGAAATCACGTGGGCCCCACGGGGAAATCACGTGGGCCCCACGGGGAAATCACGTGGGCCCAACGGGGAAATCACGTGGGCCCCACGGGGAAATCACGTGGGCCCCACCCTGAAATCACGTGGGCCCCACCCGGAAATCACGTGGGCCCCACGGGGAAATCACGTGGGCCCCACGGGGAAATCACGTGGGCCCCACCCGGAAATCACGTGGGCCCCACCCGGAAATCACGTGGGCCCCACGGGGAAATCACGTGGGCCCCACGGGGAAATCACGTGGTCACCACCCGGAAATCACGTGGGCCCCAGCCGGAAATCAAGTGGGCCCCACGGGGAAATCACGTGGGCCCCACGGGGAAATCACGTGGGCCCCACCCGGAAATCACGTGGGCCCCACCCGGAAATCACGTGGGCCCCACCCGGAAATCACGTGGGCCCCACCCGGAAATCACGTGGGGCCCACCCGGAAATCACGTGGGCCCCACCCGGAAATCACGTGGGCCCCACCCGGAAATCACGTGGGCCCCACACGGAAATCACGTGGGGCCCACCCGGAAATCACGTGGGCCCCACCCGGAAATCACGTGGGCCCCACCCGGAAATCACGTGGGCCCCACCCGGAAATCACGTGGGCCCCACCCGGAAATCACGTGGGCCCCACGGGGAAATCACGTGGGCCCCACGGGGAAATCACGTGGGCCCCACGCGGAAATCACGTGGGCCCCACCAGGAAATCACGTGGGCCCAACGGGGAAATCACGTGGGCCCCACCCGGAAATCACGTGGGCCCCACCCGGAAATCACGTGGGCCCCACCAGGAAATCATGTGGGCCCCACGGGGAAATCACGTGGGCCCCACCCGGAAATCACGTGGGCCCCACCCGGAAATCACGTGGGCCCCACCCGGAAATCACGTGGGGCCAACCCGGAAATCACGTGGGCCCCACCCGGAAATCACATGGGCCCCACCCGGAAATCACGTGGGCCCCACCCGGAAATCACGTGGGCCCCACCCGGAAATCACGTGGGCCCCACGGGGAAATCACGTTGGCCCCACGGGGAAATCACGTGGGCCCCACCCGGAAATCACGTGGGCCCCACCCGGAAATCACGTGGGCCCCACCCGGAAATCACGTGGGCCCCACGGGGAAATCACGTGGGCCCCACCCGGAAATCACGTGGGCCCCACCCGGAAATCACGTGGGCCCCACCCGGAAATCACGTGGGCCCCACCCGGAAATCACGTGGGCCCCACCCGGAAATCACGTGGGCCCCACCCGGAAATCACGTGGGCCCCACCCGGAAATCACGTGGGCCCCACCCGGAAATCACGTGGGCCCCACACGGAAATCACGTGGGCCCCACCCGGAAATCACGTGGGCCCCACCCGGAAATCACGTGGGGCCCACCCGGAAATCACGTGGGCCCCACCCGGAAATCACGTGGGCCCCACCCGGAAATCACGTGGGGCCCACCCGGAAATCACGTGGGCCCCACCCGGAAATCACGTGGGCCCCACCCGGAAATCACGTGGGCCCCACCCGGAAATCACGTGGGGCCCACCCGGAAATCACGTGGGCCCCACCCGGAAATCACGTGGGCCCCACCCGGAAATCACGTGGGCCCCACCCGGAAATCACGTGGGCCCCACCCGGAAATCACGTGGGCCCCACCCGGAAATCACGTGGGCCCCACCCGGAAATCACGTGGGCCCCACCCGGAAATCACGTGGGCCCCACGGGGAAATCACGTGGGGCCCACCCGGAAATCACGTGGGCCCCACCCGGAAATCACGTGGGCCCCACCCGGAAATCACGTGGGCCCCAGCCGGAAATCACGTGGGCCCCAGCCGGAAATCACGTGGGCCCCACGGGGAAATCACGTGGGCCCCACGGGGAAATCACGTGGGCCCCACGGGGAAATCACGTGGGCCCCACCCGGAAATCACGTGGGCCCCACCCGGAAATCACGTGGGCCCCACGGGGAAATCACGTGGGCCCAACGGGGAAATCACGTGGGCCCCACGGGGAAATCACGTGGGCCCCACCCTGAAATCACGTGGGCCCCACCCGGAAATCACGTGGGCCCCACGGGGAAATCACGTGGGCCCTACGGGGAAATCACGTGGGCCCCACCCGGAAATCACGTGGGCCCCACCCGGAAATCACGTGGGCCCCACGGGGAAATCACGTGGGCCCCACGGGGAAATCACGTGGTCCCCACCCGGAAATCACGTGGGCCCCAGCCGGAAATCACGTGGGCCCCACGGGGAAATCACGTGGGCCCCACCCGGAAATCACGTGGGCCCCAGCCGGAAATCACGTGGGCCCCACGGGGAAATCACGTGGGCCCCACCCGGAAATCACGTGGGCCCCACCCGGAAATCACGTGGGGCCCACCCGGAAATCACGTGGGCCCCACCCGGAAATCACGTGGGCCCCACCCGGAAATCACGTGGGCCCCACACGGAAATCACGTGGGGCCCACCCGGAAATCACGTGGGCCCCACCCGGAAATCACGTGGGCCCCACCCGGAAATCACGTGGGCCCCACCCGGAAATCACGTGGGCCCCACCCGGAAATCACGTGGGCCCCACGGGGAAATCACGTGGGCCCCACGGGGAAATCACGTGGGCCCCACGCGGAAATCACGTGGGCCCCACCTGGAAATCACGTGGGCCCCACCCGGAAATCACGTGGGCCCCACCCGGAAATCACGTGGGACCCAACCGGAAATCACGTGGGCCCCACCCGGAAATCACGTGGGCCCCACCCGGAAATCACGTGGGCCCCACCCGGAAATCACGTGGGCCCCACCCGGAAATCACGTGGGCCCCAGCCGGAAATCACGTGGGCCCCACGGGGAAATCACGTGGGCCCCACGGGGAAATCACGGGGGCCCCACCCGGAAATCACGTGGGCCCCACCCGGAAATCACGTGGGCCCCAACCGGAAATCACGTGGGCCCCACCCGGAAATCACGTGGGCCCCACCCGGAAATCACGTGGGCCCCACCCGGAAATCACGTGGGCCCCACACGGAAATCACGTGGGGCCCAACCGGAAATCACGTGGGCCCCACCCGGAAATCACGTGGGCCCCACCCGGAAATCACGTGGGCCCCACCCGGAAATCACGTGGGCCCCATGGGGAAATCACGTGGGCCCCACGGGGAAATCACGTGGGCCCCACCCGGAAATCACGTGGGGCCCACCCGGAAATCACGTGGGCCCCACGGGGAAATCACGTGGGCCCCACGGGGAAATCACGTGGGCACCACCCGGAAATCACGTGGGCCCCAGCCGGAAATCACGTGGGCCCCACCCGGAAATCACGTGGGCCCCACCCAGAAATCACGTGGGCCCCACCCGTAAATCACGTGGGCCCCACACGGAAATCACGTGGGGCCCACCCGGAAATCACGTGGGCCCCACCCGGAAATCACGTGGGCCCCACCCGGAAATCACGTGGGCCCCACCGGGAAATCACGTGGGCCCCACCCGGAAATCACGTGGGCCCCACCCGGAAATCACGTGGGCCCCACGGGGAAATCACGTGGGCCCCACGGGGAAATCACGTGGGCCCCACCCGGAAATCACGTGGGCCCCACCCGGAAATCACGTGGGCCCCACCCGGAAATCACGTGGGCCCCACCCGGAAATCACGTGGGCCCCACGGGTAAATCACGTGGGCCCCACCCGGAAATCACGTGGGCCCCACCCGGAAATCACGTGGGCCCCACCCGGAAATCACGTGGGCCCCACCCGGAAATCACGTGGGCCCCACCCGGAAATCACGTGGGCCCCAGCCGGAAATCACGTGGGCCCCACCCGGAAATCACGTGGGCCCCACCCGGAAATCACGTGGGCCCCACCCGGAAATCACGTGGGCCCCACCCGGAAATCACGTGGGGCCCACCCGGAAATCACGTGGGCCCCACCCGGAAATCACGTGGGCCCCACCCGGAAATCACGTGGGCCCCACCCGGAAAACACGTGGGCCACATCCGGAAATCACGTGGGCCCCACCCGGAAATCACGTGGGCCCCACCCGGAAATCACGTGGGCCCCACCCGGAAATCACGTGGGCCCCACCCGGAAATCACGTGGGCCCCACGGGGAAATCACGTGGGCCCCACCTGGAAATCACGTGGACCCCACCCGGGAATCACGTGGGCCCCAGCCGGAAATCACGTGGGCCCCATGGGGAAATCACGTGGGCCCCACGGGGAAATCACGTGGGCCCCACCCGGAAATCACGTGGGCCCCACCCGGAAATCACGTGGGCCCCAACCGGAAATCACGTGGGCCCCACCCGGAAATCACGTGGGCCCCACCCGGAAATCACGTGGGCCCCACCCGGAAATCACGTGGGCCCCACCCGGAAATCACGTGGGCCCCTCGGGGAAATCACGTGGGCCCCACCCGGAAATCACGTGGGCCCCACCCGGAAATCACGTGGGCCCCACCCGGAAATCACGTGGGCCCCACCCGGAAATCACGTGGGCCCCTCGGGGAAATCACGTGGGCCCCACCCGGAAATCACGTGGGCCCCACGGGGAAATCACGTGGGCCCCACCCGGAAATCACGTGGGCCCCACCCGGAAATCACGTGGGCCCCACCCGGAAATCACGTGGGCCCCACCCGGAAATCACGTGGGCCCCACCCGGAAATCACGTGGGCCCCACCCGGAAATCACGTGGGCCCCACGGGGAAATCACGTGGGCCTCACGGGGAAATCACGTGGGCCCCACCCGGAAATCACGTGGGCCCCACGGGGAAATCACGTGGGCCCCACCCGGAAATCACGTGGGCACCACCCGGAAATCACGTGGGCCCCACCCGGAAATCACGTGGGCCCCACCCGGAAATCACGTGGGCCCCACGGGGAAATCACGTGGGCCTCACGGGGAAATCACGTGGGCCCCACCCGGAAATCACGTGGGCCCCACGGGGAAATCACGTGGGCCCCACCCGGAAATCACGTGGGCCCCACCCGGAAATCACGTGGGCCCCACCCGGAAATCACGTGGGCCCCACCCGGAAATCACGTGGGCCCCACCCGGAAATCACGTGGGCCCCACGGGGAAATCACGTGGGCCCCACCCGGAAATCACGTGGGCCCCACGGGGAAATCACGTGGGGCCCACCCGGAAATCACGTGGGCCCCACGGGGAAATCACGTGGGCCCCACGGGGAAATCACGTGGTCCCCACCCGGAAATCACGTGGGCCCCAGCCGGAAATCACGTGGGCCCCACGGGGAAATCACGTGGGCCCCACCCGGAAATCACGTGGGCCCCACCCGGAAATCACGTGGGCCCCACCCGGAAATCACGTGGGCCCCACCCGGAAATCACGTGGGCCCCACCCGGAAATCACGTGGGCCCCACCCGGAAATCACGTGGGCCCCACCCGGAAATCACGTGGGCCCCACCCGGAAATCACGTGGGCCCCACCCGGAAATCACGTGGGCCCCACCCGGAAATCACGTGGGCCCCACGGGTAAATCACGTGGGCCCCACCCGGAAATCACGTGGGCCCCACCCGGAAATCACGTGGGCCCCACCCGGAAATCACGTGGGCCCCACGGGGAAATCACGTGGGCCCCACGGGGAAATCACGTGGGCCCCACGCGGAAATCACGTGGGCCCCACCTGGAAATCACGTGGGCCCCACCCGGAAATCACGTGGGCCCCACCCGGAAATCACGTGGGCCCCACCCGGAAATCACGTGGGCCCCAGCCGGAAATCACGTGGGCCCCACGGGGAAATCACGTGGGCCCCACGGGGAAATCACGGGGGCCCCACCCGGAAATCACGTGGGCCCCACCCGGAAATCACGTGGGCCCCACCCGGAAATCACGTGGGCCCCACCCGGAAATCACGTGGGCCCCACCCGGAAATCACGTGGGCCCCACCCGGAAATCACGTGGGCCCCACACGGAAATCACGTGGGGCCCAACCGGAAATCACGTGGGCCCCACCCGGAAATCACGTGGGCCCCACCCGGAAATCACGTGGGCCCCACCCGGAAATCACGTGGGCCCCATGGGGAAATCACGTGGGCCCCACGGGGAAATCACGTGGGCCCCACCCGGAAATCACTTGGGGCCCACCCGGAAATCACGTGGGCCCCACGGGGAAATCACGTGGGCCCCACGGGGAAATCACGTGGGCACCACCCGGAAATCACGTGGGCCCCAGCCGGAAATCACGTGGGCCGCACCCGGAAATCACGTGGGCCCCACCCAGAAATCACGTGGGCCCCACCCGGAAATCACGTGGGCCCCACACGGAAATCACGTGGGGCCCACCCGGAAATCACGTGGGCCCCACCCGGAAATCACGTGGGCCCCACCCGGAAATCACGTGGGCCCCACCGGGAAATCACGTGGGCCCCACCCGGAAATCACGTGGGCCCCACCCGGAAATCACGTGGGCCCCACGGGGAAATCACGTGGGCCCCACGGGGAAATCACGTGGGCCCCACCCGGAAATCACGTGGGCCCCACCCGGAAATCACGTGGGCCCCACCCGGAAATCACGTGGGCCCCACCCGGAAATCACGTGGGCCCCACGGGTAAATCACGTGGGCCCCACCCGGAAATCACGTGGGCCCCACCCGGAAATCACGTGGGCCCCACCCGGAAATCACGTGGGCCCCACGGGGAAATCACGTGGGCCCTACGGGGAAATCACGTGGGCCCCACCCGGAAATCACGTGGGCCCCACCCGGAAATCACGTGGGCCCCACGGGGAAATCACGTGGGCCCCACGGGGAAATCACGTGGTCCCCACCCGGAAATCACGTGGGCCCCAGCCGGAAATCACGTGGGCCCCACGGGGAAATCACGTGGGCCCCACCCGGAAATCACGTGGGCCCCAGCCGGAAATCACGTGGGCCCCACGGGGAAATCACGTGGGCCCCACCCGGAAATCACGTGGGCCCCACCCGGAAATCACGTGGGGCCCACCCGGAAATCACGTGGGCCCCACCCGGAAATCACGTGGGCCCCACCCGGAAATCACGTGGGCCCCACACGGAAATCACGTGGGGCCCACCCGGAAATCACGTGGGCCCCACCCGGAAATCACGTGGGCCCCACCCGGAAATCACGTGGGCCCCACCCGGAAATCACGTGGGCCCCACCCGGAAATCACGTGGGCCCCACGGGGAAATCACGTGGGCCCCACGGGGAAATCACGTGGGCCCCACGCGGAAATCACGTGGGCCCCACCTGGAAATCACGTGGGCCCCACCCGGAAATCACGTGGGCCCCACCCGGAAATCACGTGGGACCCAACCGGAAATCACGTGGGCCCCACCCGGAAATCACGTGGGCCCCACCCGGAAATCACGTGGGCCCCACCCGGAAATCACGTGGGCCCCACCCGGAAATCACGTGGGCCCCAGCCGGAAATCACGTGGGCCCCACGGGGAAATCACGTGGGCCCCACGGGGAAATCACGGGGGCCCCACCCGGAAATCACGTGGGCCCCACCCGGAAATCACGTGGGCCCCAACCGGAAATCACGTGGGCCCCACCCGGAAATCACGTGGGCCCCACCCGGAAATCACGTGGGCCCCACCCGGAAATCACGTGGGCCCCACACGGAAATCACGTGGGGCCCAACCGGAAATCACGTGGGCCCCACCCGGAAATCACGTGGGCCCCACCCGGAAATCACGTGGGCCCCACCCGGAAATCACGTGGGCCCCATGGGGAAATCACGTGGGCCCCACGGGGAAATCACGTGGGCCCCACCCGGAAATCACGTGGGGCCCACCCGGAAATCACGTGGGCCCCACGGGGAAATCACGTGGGCCCCACGGGGAAATCACGTGGGCACCACCCGGAAATCACGTGGGCCCCAGCCGGAAATCACGTGGGCCCCACCCGGAAATCACGTGGGCCCCACCCAGAAATCACGTGGGCCCCACCCGTAAATCACGTGGGCCCCACACGGAAATCACGTGGGGCCCACCCGGAAATCACGTGGGCCCCACCCGGAAATCACGTGGGCCCCACCCGGAAATCACGTGGGCCCCACGGGGAAATCACGTGGGCCCCACGGGGAAATCACGTGGGCCCCACCCGGAAATCACGTGGGCCCCACCCGGAAATCACGTGGGCCCCACCCGGAAATCACGTGGGCCCCACCCGGAAATCACGTGGGCCCCACGGGTAAATCACGTGGGCCCCACCCGGAAATCACGTGGGCCCCACCCGGAAATCACGTGGGCCCCACCCGGAAATCACGTGGGCCCCACCCGGAAATCACGTGGGCCCCACCCGGAAATCACGTGGGCCCCAGCCGGAAATCACGTGGGCCCCACCCGGAAATCACGTGGGCCCCACCCGGAAATCACGTGGGCCCCACCCGGAAATCACGTGGGCCCCACCCGGAAATCACGTGGGGCCCACCCGGAAATCACGTGGGCCCCACCCGGAAATCACGTGGGCCCCACCCGGAAATCACGTGGGCCCCACCCGGAAAACACGTGGGCCACATCCGGAAATCACGTGGGCCCCACCCGGAAATCACGTGGGCCCCACCCGGAAATCACGTGGGCCCCACCCGGAAATCACGTGGGCCCCACCCGGAAATCACGTGGGCCCCACGGGGAAATCACGTGGGCCCCACCTGGAAATCACGTGGACCCCACCCGGGAATCACGTGGGCCCCAGCCGGAAATCACGTGGGCCCCATGGGGAAATCACGTGGGCCCCACGGGGAAATCACGTGGGCCCCACCCGGAAATCACGTGGGCCCCACCCGGAAATCACGTGGGCCCCAACCGGAAATCACGTGGGCCCCACCCGGAAATCACGTGGGCCCCACCCGGAAATCACGTGGGCCCCACCCGGAAATCACGTGGGCCCCACCCGGAAATCACGTGGGCCCCTCGGGGAAATCACGTGGGCCCCACCCGGAAATCACGTGGGCCCCACCCGGAAATCACGTGGGCCCCACCCGGAAATCACGTGGGCCCCACCCGGAAATCACGTGGGCCCCTCGGGGAAATCACGTGGGCCCCACCCGGAAATCACGTGGGCCCCACGGGGAAATCACGTGGGCCCCACCCGGAAATCACGTGGGCCCCACCCGGAAATCACGTGGGCCCCACCCGGAAATCACGTGGGCCCCACCCGGAAATCACGTGGGCCCCACCCGGAAATCACGTGGGCCCCACCCGGAAATCACGTGGGCCCCACGGGGAAATCACGTGGGCCTCACGGGGAAATCACGTGGGCCCCACCCGGAAATCACGTGGGCCCCACGGGGAAATCACGTGGGCCCCACCCGGAAATCACGTGGGCACCACCCGGAAATCACGTGGGCCCCACCCGGAAATCACGTGGGCCCCACCCGGAAATCACGTGGGCCCCACGGGGAAATCACGTGGGCCTCACGGGGAAATCACGTGGGCCCCACCCGGAAATCACGTGGGCCCCACGGGGAAATCACGTGGGCCCCACCCGGAAATCACGTGGGCCCCACCCGGAAATCACGTGGGCCCCACCCGGAAATCACGTGGGCCCCACCCGGAAATCACGTGGGCCCCACCCGGAAATCACGTGGGCCCCACGGGGAAATCACGTGGGCCCCACCCGGAAATCACGTGGGCCCCACGGGGAAATCACGTGGGGCCCACCCGGAAATCACGTGGGCCCCACGGGGAAATCACGTGGGCCCCACGGGGAAATCACGTGGTCCCCACCCGGAAATCACGTGGGCCCCAGCCGGAAATCACGTGGGCCCCACGGGGAAATCACGTGGGCCCCACCCGGAAATCACGTGGGCCCCACCCGGAAATCACGTGGGCCCCACCCGGAAATCACGTGGGCCCCACCCGGAAATCACGTGGGCCCCACCCGGAAATCACGTGGGCCCCACCCGGAAATCACGTGGGCCCCACCCGGAAATCACGTGGGCCCCACCCGGAAATCACGTGGGCCCCACCCGGAAATCACGTGGGCCCCACCCGGAAATCACGTGGGCCCCACGGGTAAATCACGTGGGCCCCACCCGGAAATCACGTGGGCCCCACCCGGAAATCACGTGGGCCCCACCCGGAAATCACGTGGGCCCCACGGGGAAATCACGTGGGCCCCACGGGGAAATCACGTGGGCCCCACGCGGAAATCACGTGGGCCCCACCTGGAAATCACGTGGGCCCCACCCGGAAATCACGTGGGCCCCACCCGGAAATCACGTGGGCCCCACCCGGAAATCACGTGGGCCCCAGCCGGAAATCACGTGGGCCCCACGGGGAAATCACGTGGGCCCCACGGGGAAATCACGGGGGCCCCACCCGGAAATCACGTGGGCCCCACCCGGAAATCACGTGGGCCCCACCCGGAAATCACGTGGGCCCCACCCGGAAATCACGTGGGCCCCACCCGGAAATCACGTGGGCCCCACCCGGAAATCACGTGGGCCCCACACGGAAATCACGTGGGGCCCAACCGGAAATCACGTGGGCCCCACCCGGAAATCACGTGGGCCCCACCCGGAAATCACGTGGGCCCCACCCGGAAATCACGTGGGCCCCATGGGGAAATCACGTGGGCCCCACGGGGAAATCACGTGGGCCCCACCCGGAAATCACTTGGGGCCCACCCGGAAATCACGTGGGCCCCACGGGGAAATCACGTGGGCCCCACGGGGAAATCACGTGGGCACCACCCGGAAATCACGTGGGCCCCAGCCGGAAATCACGTGGGCCGCACCCGGAAATCACGTGGGCCCCACCCAGAAATCACGTGGGCCCCACCCGGAAATCACGTGGGCCCCACACGGAAATCACGTGGGGCCCACCCGGAAATCACGTGGGCCCCACCCGGAAATCACGTGGGCCCCACCCGGAAATCACGTGGGCCCCACCGGGAAATCACGTGGGCCCCACCCGGAAATCACGTGGGCCCCACCCGGAAATCACGTGGGCCCCACGGGGAAATCACGTGGGCCCCACGGGGAAATCACGTGGGCCCCACCCGGAAATCACGTGGGCCCCACCCGGAAATCACGTGGGCCCCACCCGGAAATCACGTGGGCCCCACCCGGAAATCACGTGGGCCCCACGGGTAAATCACATGGGCCCCACCCGGAAATCACGTGGGCCCCACCCGGAAATCACGTGGGCCCCACCCGGAAATCACGTGGGCCCCACCCGGAAATCACGTGGGCCCCACCCGGAAATCACGTGGGCCCCACCCGGAAATCACGTGGGCCCCAGCCGGAAATCACGTGGGCCCCACCCGGAAATCACGTGGGCCCCACCCGGAAATCACGTGGGCCCCACCCGGAAATCACGTGGGCCCCACCCGGAAATCACGTGGGGCCCACCCGGAAATCACGTGGGCCCCACCCGGAAATCACGTGGGCCCCACCCGGAAATCACGTGGGCCCCACCCGGAAAACACGTGGGCCACATCCGGAAATCACGTGGGCCCCACCCGGAAATCACGTGGGCCCCACCCGGAAATCACGTGGGCCCCACCCGGAAATCACGTGGGCCCCACCCGGAAATCACGTGGGCCCCACGGGGAAATCACGTGGGCCCCACCTGGAAATCACGTGGACCCCACCCGGGAATCACGTGGGCCCCAGCCGGAAATCACGTGGGCCCCATGGGGAAATCACGTGGGCCCCACGGGGAAATCACGTGGGCCCCACCCGGAAATCACGTGGGCCCCACCCGGAAATCACGTGGGCCCCAACCGGAAATCACGTGGGCCCCACCCGGAAATCACGTGGGCCCCACCCGGAAATCACGTGGGCCCCACCCGGAAATCACGTGGGCCCCACCCGGAAATCACGTGGGCCCCTCGGGGAAATCACGTGGGCCCCACCCGGAAATCACGTGGGCCCCACCCGGAAATCACGTGGGCCCCACCCGGAAATCACGTGGGCCCCACCCGGAAATCACGTGGGCCCCAGCCGGAAATCACGTGGGCCCCACGGGGAAATCACGTGGGCCCCACCCGGAAATCACGTGGGCCCCACCCGGAAATCACGTGGGCCCCACCCGGAAATCACGTGGGCCCCACCCGGAAATCACGTGGGCCCCACCCGGAAATCACGTGGGCCCCACCCGGAAATCACGTGGGCCCCACCCGGAAATCACGTGGGCCCCACCCGGAAATCACGTGGGCCCCACCCGGAAATCACGTGGGCCCCACCCGGAAATCACGTGGGCCCCACGGGTAAATCACGTGGGCCCCACCCGGAAATCACGTGGGCCCCACCCGGAAATCACGTGGGCCCCACCCGGAAATCACGTGGGCCCCACGGGGAAATCACGTGGGCCCCACGGGGAAATCACGTGGGCCCCACGCGGAAATCACGTGGGCCCCACCTGGAAATCACGTGGGCCCCACCCGGAAATCACGTGGGCCCCACCCGGAAATCACGTGGGCCCCACCCGGAAATCACGTGGGCCCCAGCCGGAAATCACGTGGGCCCCACGGGGAAATCACGTGGGCCCCACGGGGAAATCACGGGGGCCCCACCCGGAAATCACGTGGGCCCCACCCGGAAATCACGTGGGCCCCACCCGGAAATCACGTGGGCCCCACCCGGAAATCACGTGGGCCCCACCCGGAAATCACGTGGGCCCCACCCGGAAATCACGTGGGCCCCACACGGAAATCACGTGGGGCCCAACCGGAAATCACGTGGGCCCTACCCGGAAATCACGTGGGCCCCACCCGGAAATCACGTGGGCCCCACGGGGAAATCACGTGGTCCCCACCCGGAAATCACGTGGGCCCCAGCCGGAAATCACGTGGGCCCCACGGGGAAATCACGTGGGCCCCACCCGGAAATCACGTGGGCCCCACCCGGAAATCACGTGGGCCCCACCCGGAAATCACGTGGGCCCCACCCGGAAATCACGTGGGCCCCACCCGGAAATCACGTGGGCCCCACCCGGAAATCACGTGGGCCCCACCCGGAAATCACGTGGGCCCCACCCGGAAATCACGTGGGCCCCACCCGGAAATCACGTGGGCCCCACGGGTAAATCACGTGGGCCCCACCCGGAAATCACGTGGGCCCCACCCGGAAATCACGTGGGCCCCACCCGGAAATCACGTGGGCCCCACGGGGAAATCACGTGGGCCCCACGGGGAAATCACGTGGGCCCCACGCGGAAATCACGTGGGCCCCACCTGGAAATCACGTGGGCCCCACCCGGAAATCACGTGGGCCCCACCCGGAAATCACGTGGGCCCCACCCGGAAATCACGTGGGCCCCAGCCGGAAATCACGTGGGCCCCACGGGGAAATCACGTGGGCCCCACGGGGAAATCACGGGGGCCCCACCCGGAAATCACGTGGGCCCCACCCGGAAATCACGTGGGCCCCACCCGGAAATCACGTGGGCCCCACCCGGAAATCACGTGGGCCCCACCCGGAAATCACGTGGGCCCCACCCGGAAATCACGTGGGCCCCACACGGAAATCACGTGGGGCCCAACCGGAAATCACGTGGGCCCCACCCGGAAATCACGTGGGCCCCACCCGGAAATCACGTGGGCCCCACCCGGAAATCACGTGGGCCCCATGGGGAAATCACGTGGGCCCCACGGGGAAATCACGTGGGCCCCACCCGGAAATCACTTGGGGCCCACCCGGAAATCACGTGGGCCCCACGGGGAAATCACGTGGGCCCCACGGGGAAATCACGTGGGCACCACCCGGAAATCACGTGGGCCCCAGCCGGAAATCACGTGGGCCGCACCCGGAAATCACGTGGGCCCCACCCAGAAATCACGTGGGCCCCACCCGGAAATCACGTGGGCCCCACACGGAAATCACGTGGGGCCCACCCGGAAATCACGTGGGCCCCACCCGGAAATCACGTGGGCCCCACCCGGAAATCACGTGGGCCCCACCGGGAAATCACGTGGGCCCCACCCGGAAATCACGTGGGCCCCACCCGGAAATCACGTGGGCCCCACGGGGAAATCACGTGGGCCCCACGGGGAAATCACGTGGGCCCCACCCGGAAATCACGTGGGCCCCACCCGGAAATCACGTGGGCCCCACCCGGAAATCACGTGGGCCCCACCCGGAAATCACGTGGGCCCCACGGGTAAATCACGTGGGCCCCACCCGGAAATCACGTGGGCCCCACCCGGAAATCACGTGGGCCCCACCCGGAAATCACGTGGGCCCCACCCGGAAATCACGTGGGCCCCACCCGGAAATCACGTGGGCCCCACCCGGAAATCACGTGGGCCCCAGCCGGAAATCACGTGGGCCCCACCCGGAAATCACGTGGGCCCCACCCGGAAATCACGTGGGCCCCACCCGGAAATCACGTGGGCCCCACCCGGAAATCACGTGGGGCCCACCCGGAAATCACGTGGGCCCCACCCGGAAATCACGTGGGCCCCACCCGGAAATCACGTGGGCCCCACCCGGAAAACACGTGGGCCACATCCGGAAATCACGTGGGCCCCACCCGGAAATCACGTGGGCCCCACCCGGAAATCACGTGGGCCCCACCCGGAAATCACGTGGGCCCCACCCGGAAATCACGTGGGCCCCACGGGGAAATCACGTGGGCCCCACCTGGAAATCACGTGGACCCCACCCGGGAATCACGTGGGCCCCAGCCGGAAATCACGTGGGCCCCATGGGGAAATCACGTGGGCCCCACGGGGAAATCACGTGGGCCCCACCCGGAAATCACGTGGGCCCCACCCGGAAATCACGTGGGCCCCAACCGGAAATCACGTGGGCCCCACCCGGAAATCACGTGGGCCCCACCCGGAAATCACGTGGGCCCCACCCGGAAATCACGTGGGCCCCACCCGGAAATCACGTGGGCCCCTCGGGGAAATCACGTGGGCCCCACCCGGAAATCACGTGGGCCCCACCCGGAAATCACGTGGGCCCCACCCGGAAATCACGTGGGCCCCACCCGGAAATCACGTGGGCCCCAGCCGGAAATCACGTGGGCCCCACGGGGAAATCACGTGGGCCCCACCCGGAAATCACGTGGGCCCCACCCGGAAATCACGTGGGCCCCACCCGGAAATCACGTGGGCCCCACCCGGAAATCACGTGGGCCCCACCCGGAAATCACGTGGGCCCCACCCGGAAATCACGTGGGCCCCACCCGGAAATCACGTGGGCCCCACCCGGAAATCACGTGGGCCCCACCCGGAAATCACGTGGGCCCCACGGGTAAATCACGTGGGCCCCACCCGGAAATCACGTGGGCCCCACCCGGAAATCACGTGGGCCCCACCCGGAAATCACGTGGGCCCCACGGGGAAATCACGTGGGCCCCACGGGGAAATCACGTGGGCCCCACGCGGAAATCACGTGGGCCCCACCTGGAAATCACGTGGGCCCCACCCGGAAATCACGTGGGCCCCACCCGGAAATCACGTGGGCCCCACCCGGAAATCACGTGGGCCCCAGCCGGAAATCACGTGGGCCCCACGGGGAAATCACGTGGGCCCCACGGGGAAATCACGGGGGCCCCACCCGGAAATCACGTGGGCCCCACCCGGAAATCACGTGGGCCCCACCCGGAAATCACGTGGGCCCCACCCGGAAATCACGTGGGCCCCACCCGGAAATCACGTGGGCCCCACCCGGAAATCACGTGGGCCCCACACGGAAATCACGTGGGGCCCAACCGGAAATCACGTGGGCCCCACCCGGAAATCACGTGGGCCCCACCCGGAAATCACGTGGGCCCCACCCGGAAATCACGTGGGCCCCATGGGGAAATCACGTGGGCCCCACGGGGAAATCACGTGGGCCCCACCCGGAAATCACTTGGGGCCCACCCGGAAATCACGTGGGCCCCACGGGGAAATCACGTGGGCCCCACGGGGAAATCACGTGGGCACCACCCGGAAATCACGTGGGCCCCAGCCGGAAATCACGTGGGCCGCACCCGGAAATCACGTGGGCCCCACCCAGAAATCACGTGGGCCCCACCCGGAAATCACGTGGGCCCCACACGGAAATCACGTGGGCCCCATGGGGAAATCACGTGGGCCCCACGGGGAAATCACGTGGGCCCCACCCGGAAATCACGTGGGCCCCACCCGGAAATCACGTGGGCCCCACCCGGAAATCACGTGGGCCCCACCCGGAAATCACGTGGGCCCCACCCGGAAATCACGTGGGCCCCACCCGGAAATCACGTGGGCCCCACCCGGAAATCACGTGGGCCCCACCCGGAAATCACGTGGGCCCCACCCGGAAATCACGTGGGCCCCACCCGGAAATCACGTGGGCCCCACGGGTAAATCACGTGGGCCCCACCCGGAAATCACGTGGGCCCCACCCGGAAATCACGTGGGCCCCACCCGGAAATCACGTGGGCCCCACCCGGAAATCACGTGGGCCCCACGGGGAAATCACGTGGGCCCCACCCGGAAATCACGTGGGCCCCACGGGGAAATCACGTGGGCCCCACCCGGAAATCACGTGGGCCCCACCCGGAAATCACGTGGGCCCCACCCGGAAATCACGTGGGCCCATGGGGAATTCACGTGGGCCCCACCCGGAAATCACGTGGGCCCCACCCGGAAATCACGTGGGCCCCACCCGGAAATCACGTGGGCCCCACCCGGAAATCACGTGGGCCCCACGGGGAAATCACGTGGGCCCCACCCGGAAATCACGTGGACCCCACCCGGAAATCACGTGGGCCACAGCCGGAAATCACGTGGGCCCCAACCGGAAATCACGTGGGCCCCACCCGGAAATCACGTGGGCCCCACCCGGAAATCACGTGGGCCCCACGGGGAAATCACGTGGGCCTCACGGGGAAATCACGTGGGCCCCACCCGGAAATCACGTGGGCCCCACGGGGAAATCACGTGGGCCCCACCCGGAAATCACGTGGGCCCCAGCCGGAAATCACGTGGGCCCCACCCGGAAATCACGTGGGCCCCACCCCGAAATCACGTGGGCCCCACCCGGAAATCACGTTGGCCCCACCCGGAAATCACGTGGGGCCCACCCGGAAATCACGTGGGCCCCACCCGGAAATCACGTGGGCCCCACCCGGAAATCACGTGGGCCCCACCCGGAAAACACGTGGGCCACATCCGGAAATCACGTGGGCCCCACCCGGAAATCACGTGGGCCCCACCCGGAAATCACGTGGGCCCCTCGGGGAAATCACGTGGGCCCCACCCGGAAATCACGTGGGCCCCACCCGGAAATCACGTGGGCCCCACCCGGAAATCACGTGGGCCCCACCCGGAAATCACGTGGGCCCCACCCGGAAATCACGTGGGCCCCACCCGGAAATCACGTGGGCCCCACCCGGAAATCACGTGGGCCCCACCCGGAAATCACGTGGGCCCCAGGGGGAAATCACGTGGGCCCAACGGGGAAATCACGTGGGCCCCACGGGGAAATCACGTGGGCCCCACCCTGAAATCACGTGGGCCCCACCCGGAAATCACGTGGGCCCCACGGGGAAATCACGTGGGCCCCACGGGGAAATCACGTGGGCCCCACCCGGAAATCACGTGGGCCCCACCCGGAAATCACGTGGGCCCCACGGGGAAATTACGTGGGCCCCACGGGGAAATCACGTGGTCCCCACCCGGAAATCACGTGGGCCCCAGCCGGAAATCACGTGGGCCCCACGGGGAAATCACGTGGGCCCCACCCGGAAATCACGTGGGCCCCACCCGGAAATCACGTGGGCCCCACCCGGAAATCACGTGGGCCCCACCCGGAAATCACGTGGGCCCCACCCGGAAATCACGTGGGGCCCACCCGGAAATCACGTGGGCCCCACCCGGAAATCACGTGGGCCCCACCCGGAAATCACGTGGGCCCCACACGGAAATCACGTGGGGCCCACCCGGAAATCACGTGGGCCCCACCCGGAAATCACGTGGGCCCCACCCGGAAATGACGTGGGCCCCACCCGGAAATCACGTGGGCCCCACCCGGAAATCACGTGGGCCCCACCCGGAAATCACGTGGGCCCCACGGGGAAATCACGTGGGCCCCACGGGGAAATCACGTGGGCCCCACGCGGAAATCACGTGGGCCCCACCCGGAAATCACGTGGGCCCCACCCGGAAATCACGTGGGCCCCACCCGGAAATCACGTGGGCCCCACCCGGAAATCACGTGGGCCCCACCCGGAAATCACGTGGGCCCAACCCGGAAATCACGTGGGCCCCACCCGGAAATCACGTGGGCCCCACCCGTAAATCACGTGGGCCCCACCCGGAAATCCCGTGGGCCCCACCCGGAAATCACGTGGGCCCCACGGGGAAATCACGTGGGCCCCACGGGGAAATCACGTGGGCCCCACCCGGAAATCACGTGGGCCCCACCCGGAAATCACGTGGGCCCCACCCGGAAATCACGTGGGCCCCACGGGGAAATCACGTGGGCCCCACCCGGAAATCACGTGGGCCCCACCCGGAAATCACGTGGGCCCCACCCGGAAATCACGTGGGCCCCACCCGGAAATCACGTGGGCCCCACCCGGAAATCACGTGGGCCCCGCGGGGAAATCACGTGGGCCCCACCCGGAAATCACGTGGGCCCCACCCGGAAATCACGTGGGCCCCACCCGGAAATCACGTGGGCCCCAACCGGAAATCACGTGGGCCCCACCCGGAAATCACGTGGGCCCCACCCTGAAATCACGTGGGCCCCACCCGGAAATCACGTGGGCCCCACGGGGAAATCACGTGGGCCTCACGGGGAAATCACGTGGGCCCCACCCGGAAATCACGTGGGCCCCACGGGGAAATCACGTGGGCCCCACCCGGAAATCACGTGGGCCCCACCCGGAAATCACGTGGGCCCCACCCGGAAATCACGTGGGCCCCACCCGGAAATCACGTGGGCCCCACCCGGAAATCACGTTGGCCCCACCCGGAAATCACGTGGGCCCCACCCGGAAATCACGTGGGCCCCACCCGGAAATCACGTGGGCCCCACCGGGAAATCACGTGGGCCCCACGGGGAAATCACGTGGGCCCCACCCGGAAATCACGTGGGCCCCACCCGGAAATCACGTGGGCCCCACCCGGAAATCACGTGGGCCCCACCCGGAAATCACGTGGGGCCAACCCGGAAATCACGTGGGCCCCACCCGGAAATCACGTGGGCCCCACCCGGAAATCACGTGGGCCCCACCCGGAAATCACGTGGGCCCCACCCGGAAATCACGTGGGCCCCACGGGGAAATCACGTTGGCCCCACGGGGAAATCACGTGGGCCCCACCCGGAAATCACGTGGGCCCCACCCGGAAATCACGTGGGCCCCACCCGGAAATCACGTGGGCCCCACGGGGAAATCACGTGGGCCCCACCCGGAAATCACGTGGGCCCCACCCGGAAATCACGTGGGCCCCACCCGGAAATCACGTGGGCCCCACCCGGAAATCACGTGGGCCCCACCCGGAAATCACGTGGGCCCCACCCGGAAATCACGTGGGCCCCACCCGGAAATCACGTGGGCCCCACCCGGAAATCACGTGGGCCCCACCCGGAAATCACGTGGGCCCCACCCGGAAATCACGTGGGCCCCACCCGGAAATCACGTGGGCCCCACCCGGAAATCACGTGGGGCCCACCCGGAAATCACGTGGGCCCCACCCGGAAATCACGTGGGCCCCACCCGGAAATCACGTGGGCCCCACCCGGAAATCACGTGGGCCCCACCCGGAAATCACGTGGGCCCCACCCGGAAATCACGTGGGGCCCACCCGGAAATCACGTGGGCCCCACCCGGAAATCACGTGGGCCCCACCCGGAAATCACGTGGGCCCCACCCGGAAATCACGTGGGCCCCACCCGGAAAACACGTGGGCCCCACGGGGAAATCATGTGGGCCCCACCCGGAAATCACGTGGGCCCCACCCGGAAATCACGTGGGCCCCACCCGGAAATCACGTGGGCCCCACCCGGAAATCACGTGGGCCCCACGGGGAAATCACGTGGGCCCCACCCGGAAATCACGTGGGCCCCACGCGGAAATCACGTGGGCCCCACCCGGAAATCACGTGGGCCCCACCCGGAAATCACGTGGGCCCCACCCGGAAATCACGTGGGCCCCACCCGGAAATCACGTGGGCCCCACCCGGAAATCACGTGGGGCCAACCCGGAAATCACGTGGGCCCCACCCGGAAATCACGTGGGCCCCACCCGTAAATCACGTGGGCCCCACCCGGAAATCACGTGGGCCCCACACGGAAATCACGTGGGCCCCAACCGGAACTCACGTGGGCCCCACCCGGAAATCACGTGGGCCCCACCCGGAAATCACGTGGGCCCCACCCGGAAATCACGTGGGCCCCACCCGGAAATCACGTGGGCCCCACGGGGAAATCACGTGGGCCCCACCCGGAAATCACGTGGGCCCCACCCGGAAATCACGTGGGCCCCACCCGGAAATCACGTGGGCCCCACCCGGAAATCACGTGGGCCCCACCCGGAAATCACGTGGGCCCCAAGGGGAAATCACGTGGGCCCCACCCGGAAATCACGTGGGCCCCACCCGGAAATCACGTGGGCCCCACCCGGAAATCACGTGGGCCCCACCCGGAAATCACGTGGTCCCCACCCGGAAATCAAGTGGGGCCCACCCGGAAATCACGTGGGCCCCACCCGGAAATCCCGTGGGACCCACCCGGAAATCACGTGGGCCCCACCCGGAAATCACGTGGGCCCCACGCGGAAATCACGTGGGCCCCACCCGGAAATCACGTGGGCCACAGCCGGAAATCACGTGGGCCCCACCCGGAAATCACGTGGGCCCCACCCGGAAATCACGTGGGCCCCACCCGGAAATCACGTGGGCCCCACCCGGAAATCACGTGGGCCCCACGGGGAAATCACGTGGGCCTCACGGGGAAATCACGTGGGCCCCACCCGGAAATCACGTGGGCCCCACGGGGAAATCCCATGGGCCCCACCCGGAAATCACGTGGGCCCCACGGGGAAATCACGTGGGCCCCACCCGGAAATCACGTGGGCCCCACGGGGAAATCACGTGGGCCCCACCCGGAAATCACGTGGGCCCCACGGGGAAATCACGTGGGCCCCACCCGGAAATCACGTGGGCCCCACCCGGAAATCACGTGGGCCCCACCCGGAAATCACGTGGGCCCCACCCGGAAATCACGTGGGCCCCACGGGGAAATCACGTGGGCCCCACGGGGAAATCACGTGGGCCCCACCCGGAAATCACGTGGGCCCCACCCGGAAATCACGTGGGCCCCACCCGGAAATCACGTGGGCCCCACCCGGAAATCACGTGGGCCCCACCCGGAAATCACGTGGGCCCCACCCGAAAATCACGTGGGCCCCACCCGGAAATCACGTGGGCCCCACCCGGAAATCACGTGGGCCCCACCCGGAAATCACGTGGAACCCACCCGGAAATCACGTGGGCCCCACCCGGAAATCACGTGGGCCCCACCCGGAAATCACGTGGGCCCCACCCGGAAATCACGTGGGCCCCACGGGGAAATCACGTGGGCCCCACCCGGAAATCACGTGGGCCCCACCCGGAAATCACGTGGGCCCCACCCGGAAATCACGTGGGCCCCACCCGGAAATCACGTGGGCCACACCCGGAAATCACGTGGGGCCCACCCGGAAATCACGTGGGCCCCACGGGGAAATCACGTGGGCCCCACCCGGAAATCACGTGGGCCCCACCCGGAAATCACGTGGGCCTCACCCGGAAAACACGTGGGCCCCACGGGAAAATCATGTGGGCCCCACCCGGAAATCACGTGGGCCCCACCCGGAAATCACGTGGGCCCCACCCGGAAATCACGTGGGCCCCACCCGGAAATCACGTGGGCCCCACCCGGAAATCATGTGGGCCCCACCCGGAAATCACGTGGGCCCCACCCGGTAATCACGTGGGGCCCACCCGGAAATCACGTGGGCCCCACGGGGAAATCACGTGGGCCCCACCCGGAAATCACGTGGGCCCCACCCGGAAATTACGTGGGCCCCACGGGGAAATCACGTGGGCCCAACGGGGAAATCACGTGGGCCCCACGGGGAAATCACGTGGGCCCCACCCTGAAATCACGTGGGCCCCACCCGGAAATCACGTGGGCCCCACGGGGAAATCACGTGGGCCCCACGGGGAAATCACGTGGGCCCCACCCGGAAATCACGTGGGCCCCACCCGGAAATCACGTGGGCCCCACGGGGAAATTACGTGGGCCCCACGGGGAAATCACGTGGGCCCCACCCGGAAATCACGTGGGCCCCACCCGGAAATCACGTGGGCCCCACCCGGAAATCACGTGGGCCCCACCCGGAAATCACGTGGGCCCCACCCGGAAATCACGTGGGCCCCACCCGGAAATCACGTGGGCCCCACCCGGAAATCACGTGGGCCCCACGGGGAAATCACGTGGGCCCCACCCGGAAATCACGTGGGCCCCACCCGGAAATCACGTGGGCCCCACCCGGAAATCACGTGGGCCCCACCCGGAAATCACGTGGGCCCCACGGGGAAATCACGTGGGCCCCACCCGGAAATCACGTGGACCCCACCCGGAAATCACGTGGGCCACAGCCGGAAATCACGTGGGCCCCAACCGGAAATCACGTGGGCCCCACCCGGAAATCACGTGGGCCCCACCCGGAAATCACGTGGGCCCCACCCGGAAATCACGTGGGCCCCACGGGGAAATCACGTGGGCCTCACGGGGAAATCACGTGGGCCCCACCCGGAAATCACGTGGGCCCCACGGGGAAATCACGTGGGCCCCACCCGGAAATCACGTGGGCCCCACCCGGAAATCACGTGGGCCCCACCCGGAAATCACGTGGGCCCCACCCGGAAATCACGTGGGCCCCACCCGGAAATCACGTGGGCCCCACGGGGAAATCACGTGGGCCCCACCCGGAAATCACGTGGGCCCCACCCGGAAATCACGTGGGCCCCACCCGGAAATCACGTGGGCCCCACGGGGAAATCACGTGGGCCCCACGGGGAAATCACGTGGGCCCCACGGGGAAATCACGTGGGCCCCACCCGGAAATCACGTGGGCCCCACCCGGAAATCACGTGGGCCCCACCCGGAAATCACGTGGGCCCCACCCGGAAATCACGTGGGCCCCACCCGGAAATCACGTGGGCCCCACCCGGAAATCACCTGGGCCCCACCCGGAAATCACGTGGGCCCCACCCGGAAATCACGTGGAACCCACCCGGAAATCACGTGGGCCCCACCCGGAAATCACGTGGGCCCCACCCGGAAATCACGTGGGCCCCACCCGGAAATCACGTGGGCCCCACCCGGAAATCACGTGGGCCCCACCCGGAAATCACGTGGGCCCCACCCGGAAATCACGTGGGCCCCACCCGGAAATCACGTGGGCCCCACCCGGAAATCACGTGGGCCACACCCGGAAATCACGTGGGGCCCACCCGGAAATCACGTGGGCCCCACGGGGAAATCACGTGGGCCCCACCCGGAAATCACGTGGGCCCCACCCGGAAATCACGTGGGCCCCACCCGGAAAACACGTGGGCCCCACGGGGAAATCATGTGGGCCCCACCCGGAAATCACGTGGGCCCCACCCGGAAATCACGTGGGCCCCACCCGGAAATCACGTGGGCCCCACCCGGAAATCACGTGGGCCCCACCCGGAAATCACGTGGGCCCCACCCGGAAATCACGTGGGCCCCACCCGGAAATCACGTGGGCCCCACCCGGAAATCACGTGGGCCCCACCCGGAAATCACGTGGGCCCCACGGGGAAATCACGTGGGCCCCACCCGGAAATCACGTGGGCCCCACCCGGAAATCACGTGGGCCCCACCCGGAAATCACGTGGGCCCCACCCGGAAATCACGTGGGCCCCACCCGGAAATCACGTGGGCCCCACGGGGAAATCACGTGGGCCCCACGGGGAAATCACGTGGGCCCCACCCGGAAATCACGTGGGCCCCACCCGGAAATCACGTGGGCCCCACCCGGAAATCACGTGGGCCCCACCCGGAAATCACGTGGGCCCCACCCGGAAATCACGTGGGCCCCACCCGGAAATCACGTGGGCCCCACCCGGAAATCACGTGGAACCCACCCGGAAATCACGTGGGCCCCACCCGGAAATCACGTGGGCCCCACCCGGAAATCACGTGGGCCCCACCCGGAAATCACGTGGGCCCCACGGGGAAATCACGTGGGCCCCACCCGGAAATCACGTGGGCCCCACCCGGAAATCACGTGGGCCCCACCCGGAAATCACGTGGGCCCCACCCGGAAATCACGTGGGCCACACCCGGAAATCACGTGGGGCCCACCCGGAAATCACGTGGGCCCCACGGGGAAATCACGTGGGCCCCACCCGGAAATCACGTGGTCCCCACCCGGAAATCACGTGGGCCCCACCCGGAAAACACGTGGGCCCCACGGGGAAATCATGTGGGCCCCACCCGGAAATCACGTGGGCCCCACCCGGAAATCACGTGGGCCCCACCCGGAAATCACGTGGGCCCCACCCGGAAATCACGTGGGCCCCACCCGGAAATCACGTGGGCCCCACCCGGAAATCACGTGGGCCCCACCCGGTAATCACGTGGGGCCCACCCGGAAATCACGTGGGCCCCACGGGGAAATCACGTGGGCCCCACCCGGAAATCACGTGGGCCCCAGGGGGAAATCACGTGGGCCCAACGGGGAAATCACGTGGGCCCCACGGGGAAATCACGTGGGCCCCACCCTGAAATCACGTGGGCCCCACCCGGAAATCACTTGGGCCCCACGGGGAAATCACGTGGGCCCCACGGGGAAATCACGTGGGGCCCACCCGGAAATCACGTGGGCCCCACCCGGAAATCACGTGGGCCCCACCCGGAAATCACGTGGGCCCCACCGGGAAATCACGTGGGCCCCACCCGGAAATCACGTGGGCCCCACCCGGAAATCACGTGGGCCCCACGGGGAAATCACGTGGGCCCCACCGGGAAATCACGTGGGCCCCACCCGGAAATCACGTGGGCCCCACCCGGAAATCACGTGGGCCCCACGGGGAAATCACGTGGGCCCCACGGGGAAATCACGTGGGCCCCACCCGGAAATCACGTGGGCCCCACCCGGAAATCACGTGGGCCCCACCCGGAAATCACGTGGGCCCCACCCGGAAATCACGTGGGCCCCACGGGGAAATCACGTGGGCCCCACCCGGAAATCACGTGGGCCCCACCCGGAAATCACGTGGGCCCCACCCGGAAATCACGTGGGCCCCACCCGGAAATTACGTGGGCCCCACCCGGAAATCACGTGGGCCCCACCCGGAAATCACGTGGGCCCCACCCGGAAATCACGTGGGCCCCAGCCGGAAATCACGTGGGCCCCACCCGGAAATCACGTGGGCCCCACCCGGAAATCACGTGGGCCCCACCCGGAAATCACGTGGGCCCCACCCGGAAATCACGTGGGCCCCACCGGGAAATCACGTGGGACCCACCCGGAAATCACGTGGGCCCCACCCGGAAATCACGTGGGCCCCACCCGGAAATCACGTGGGCCCCACCCGGAAATCACGTGGGCCCCAGCCGGAAATCACGTGGGCCCCACCCGGAAATCACGTGGGCCCCACCCGGAAATCACGTGGGCGCCACCCGGAAATCACGTGGGCCCCACCCGGAAATCACGTGGGGCCCACCCGGAAATCACGTGGGCCCCACCCGGAAATCACGTGGGCCCCACCAGGAAATCACGTGGGCCCCACCCGGAAAACACGTGGGCCACATCCGGAAATCACGTGGGCCCCACCCGGAAATCACGTGGGCCCCACCCGGAAATCACGTGGGCCCCACCCGGAAATCACGTGGGCCCCACGGGGAAATCACGTGGGCCCCACGGGGAAATCACGTGGGCCCCACCTGGAAATCACGTGGACCCCACCCGGAAATCACGTGGGCCCCATGGGGAAATCACGTGGGCCCCACGGGGAAATCACGTGGGCCCCACGGGGAAATCACGTGGGCCCCACCCGGAAATCACGTGGGCCCCACCCGGAAATCACGTGGGCCCCACCCGGAAATCACGTGGGCCCCACCCGGAAATCACGTGGGCCCCACGGGGAAATCACGTGGGCCCCACGGGGAAATCACGTGGGCCCCACCCGGAATTCACGTGGGCCCCACCCGGAAATCACGTGGGCCCCACCCGGAAATCACGTGGGCCCCACCCGGAAATCACGTGGGCCCCACCCGGAAATCACGTGGGCCCCTCGGGGAAATCACGTGGGCCCCACCCGGAAATCACGTGGGCCCCACCCGGAAATCACGTGGGCCCCACCCGGAAATCACGTGGGCCCCACCCGGAAATCACGTGGGCCCCACCCGGAAATCACGTGGGCCCCACCCGGAAATCACGTGGGCCCCACCGGGAAATCACGTGGGCCCCACCCGGAAATCACGTGGACCCCACCCGGAAATCACGTGGGCCACAGCCGGAAATCACGTGGGCCCCAACCGGAAATCACGTGGGCCCCACCCGGAAATCACGTGGGCCCCACCCGGAAATCACGTGGGCCCCACCCGGAAATCACGTGGGCCCCACGGGGAAATCACGTGGGCCTCACGGGGAAATCACGTGGGCCCCACCCGGAAATCACGTGGGCCCCACGGGGAAATCACGTGGGCCCCACCCGGAAATCACGTGGGCCCCACCCGGAAATCACGTGGGCCCCACCCGGAAATCACGTGGGCCCCACTCGGAAATCACGTGGGCCCCACCCGGAAATCACGTGGGCCCCACCCGGAAATCACGTGGGCCCCACCGGGAAATCACGTGGGCCCCACCCGGAAATCACGTGGACCCCACCCGGAAATCACGTGGGCCCCACCCGGAAATCACGTGGGCCCCACCCGGAAATCACGTGGGCCCCACCCGGAAATCACGTGGGCCCCACCCGGAAATCACGTGGGCCCCACCCGGAAATCACGTGGGCCCCACCCGGAAATCACGAGGGCCCCACCCGGAAATCACGTGGGCCCCACCGGGAAATCACGTGGGCCACACCTGGAAATCACGTGGACCCCACCCGGAAATCACGTGGGCCCCACCCGGAAATCACGTGGGCCCCACCCGGAAATCACGTGGGCCCCACCCGGAAATCACGTGGGCCCCACGGGGAAATCACGTGGGCCCCACCCGGAAATCACGTGGGCCCCACCCGGAAATCACGTGGGCCCCACCCAGAAATCACGTGGGCCCCACCCGGAAATCACGTGGGCCACACCCGGAAATCACGTGGGGCCCACCCGGAAATCACGTGGGCCCCACGGGGAAATCACGTGGGCCCCACCCGGAAATCACGTGGGCCCCACCCGGAAATCACGTGGGCCCCACCCGGTAATCACGTGGGGCCCACCCGGAAATCACGTGGGCCCCACGGGGAAATCACGTGGGCCCCACCCGGAAATCACGTGGGCCCCACCCGGAAATCACGTGGGCCCCACGGGGAAATCACGTGGGCCCAACGGGGAAATCACGTGGGCCCCACGGGGAAATCACGTGGGCCCCACCCTGAAATCACGTGGGCCCCACCCGGAAATCACGTGGGCCCCACGGGGAAATCACGTGGGCCCCACGGGGAAATCACGTGGGCCCCACCCGGAAATCACGTGGGCCCCACCCGGAAATCACGTGGGCCCCACGGGGAAATCACGTGGGCCCCACGGGGAAATCACGTGGTCCCCACCCGGAAATCACGTGGGCCCCAGCCGGAAATCACGTGGGCCCCACGAGGAAATCACGTGGGCCCCACCCGGAAATCACGTGGGCCCCACCCGGAAATCACGTGGGCCCCACCCGGAAATCACGTGGGCCCCACCCGGAAATCACGTGGGCCCCACCCGGAAATCACGTGGGCCCACCCGGAAATCACGTGGGCCCCACCCGGAAATCACGTGGGCCCCACCCGGAAATCACGTGGGCCCCACACGGAAATCACGTGGGGCCCACCCGGAAATCACGTGGGCCCCACGGGGAAATCACGTGGGCCCCACCCGGAAATCACGTGGGCCCCACCCGGAAATCACGTGGGCCCCACCCGGAAATCACGTGGGCCCCACCCGGAAATCACGTGGGCCCCACGGGGAAATCACGTGGGCCCCACGGGGAAATCACGTGGGCCCCACGCGGAAATCACGTGGGCCCCACCCGGAAATCACGTGGGCCCCACCCGGAAATCACGTGGGCCCCACCCGGAAATCACGTGGGCCCCACCCGGAAATCACGTGGGCCCCACCCGGAAATCACGTGGGCCCCACCCGGAAATCACGTGGGCCCCAGCCGGAAATCACGTGGGCCCCACGGGGAAATCACGTGGGCCCCACGGGGAAATCACGTGGGCCCCACGGGGAAATCACGTGGGCCCCACCCGGAAATCACGTGGGCCCCACCTGGAAATCACGTGGGCCCCACGGGGAAATCACGTGGGCCCCACCCGGAAATCACGTGGGCCCCACCCGGAAATCACGTGGGGCCCACCCGGAAATCACGTGGGCCCCACCCGGAAATCACGTGGGCCCCACCCGGAAATCACGTGGGCCCCACCCGGAAATCACGTGGGCCCCACCCGGAAATCACGTGGGGCCCACCCGGAAATCACGTGGGCCCCACCCGGAAATCACGTGGGCCCCACCCGGAAATCACGTGGGCCCCACCCGGAAATCACGTGGGCCCCACCCGGAAATCACGTGGGCCCCACCCGGAAATCACGTGGGCCCCACCCGGAAATCACGTGGGCCCCACCCGGAAATCACGTGGGCCCCACCCGGAAATCACGTGGGCCCCACCCGGAAATCACGTGGGCCCCACCCGGAAATCACGTGGGCCCCACCCGGAAATCACGTGGGCCCCACACGGAAATCACGTGGGGCCCAACCGGAAATCACGTGGGCCCCACCCGGAAATCACGTGGGCCCCACCCGGAAATCACGTGGGCCCCACCCGGAAATCACGTGGGCCCCATGGGGAAATCACGTGGGCCCCACGGGGAAATCACGTGGGCCCCACCCGGAAATCACGTGGGGCCCACCCGGAAATCACGTGGGCCCCACGGGGAAATCACGTGGGCCCCACCCGGAAATCACGTGGGCCCCACACGGAAATCACGTGGGGCCCACCAGGAAATCACGTGGGCCCCACCCGGAAATCACGTGGGCCCCACCCGGAAATCACGTGGGCCCCACCGGGAAATCACGTGGGCCCCACCCGGAAATCACGTGGGCCCCACCCGGAAATCACGTGGGCCCCACGGGGAAATCACGTGGGCCCCACGGGGAAATCACGTGGGCCCCACCCGGAAATCACGTGGGCCCCACCCGGAAATCACGTGGGCCCCACCCGGAAATCACGTGGGCCCCACCCGGAAATCACGTGGGCCCCACGGGGAAATCACGTGGGCCCCACCCGGAAATCACGTGGGCCCCACGGGGAAATCACGTGGGCCCCACCCGGAAATCACGTGGGCCCCACCCGGAAATCACGTGGGCCCCACCCGGAAATCACGTGGGCCCCACCCGGAAATCACGTGGGCCCCAGCCGGAAATCACGTGGGCCCCACCCGGAAATCACGTGGGCCCCACCCCGAAATCACGTGGGCCCCACCCGGAAATCACGTGGGCCCCACCCGGAAATCACGTGGGGCCCACCCGGAAATCACGTGGGCCCCACCCGGAAATCACGTGGGCCCCACCCGGAAATCACGTGGGCCCCACCCGGAAAACACGTGGGCCACATCCGGAAATCACGTGGGCCCCACCCGGAAATCACGTGGGCCCCACCCGGAAATCACGTGGGCCCCACCCGGAAATCACGTGGGCCCCACCCGGAAATCACGTGGGCCCCACGGGGAAATCACGTGGGCCCCACCTGGAAATCACGTGGACCCCACCCGGAAATCACGTGGGCCCCAGCCGGAAATCACGTGGGCCCCATGGGGAAATCACGTGGGCCCCACGGGGAAATCACGTGGGCCCCACCCGGAAATCACGTGGGCCCCACCCGGAAATCACGTGGGCCCCACCCGGAAATCACGTGGGCCCCACCCGGAAATCACGTGGGCCCCACCCGGAAATCACGTGGGCCCCACCCGGAAATCACGTGGGCCCCACCCGGAAATCACGTGGGCCCCTCGGGGAAATCACGTGGGCCCCACCCGGAAATCACGTGGGCCCCACCCGGAAATCACGTGGGCCCCACCCGGAAATCACGTGGGCCCCACCCGGAAATCACGTGGGCCCCACCCGGAAATCACGTGGGCCCCACCCGGAAATCACGTGGGCCCCACCCGGAAATCACGTGGGCCCCTCGGGGAAATCACGTGGGCCCCACCCGGAAATCACGTGGGCCCCACCCGGAAATCACGTGGGCCCCACCCGGAAATCACGTGGGCCCCACCCGGAAATCACGTGGGCCCCACCCGGAAATCACGTGGGCCCCACGGGGAAATCACGTGGGCCTCACGGGGAAATCACGTGGGCCCCACCCGGAAATCACGTGGGCCCCACGGGGAAATCACGTGGGCCCCACCCGGAAATCACGTGGGCCCCACCCGGAAATCACGTGGGCCCCACGGGGAAATCACGTGGGCCCCACGGGGAAATCACGTGGGCCCCACCTGGAAATCACGTGGACCCCACCCGGAAATCACGTGGGCCCCATGGGGAAATCACGTGGGCCCCACGGGGAAATCACGTGGGCCCCACGGGGAAATCACGTGGGCCCCACCCGGAAATCACGTGGGCCCCACCCGGAAATCACGTGGGCCCCACCCGGAAATCACGTGGGCCCCACCCGGAAATCACGTGGGCCCCACGGGGAAATCACGTGGGCCCCACGGGGAAATCACGTGGGCCCCACCCGGAATTCACGTGGGCCCCACCCGGAAATCACGTGGGCCCCACCCGGAAATCACGTGGGCCCCACCCGGAAATCACGTGGGCCCCACCCGGAAATCACGTGGGCCCCTCGGGGAAATCACGTGGGCCCCACCCGGAAATCACGTGGGCCCCACCCGGAAATCACGTGGGCCCCACCCGGAAATCACGTGGGCCCCACCCGGAAATCACGTGGGCCCCACCCGGAAATCACGTGGGCCCCACCCGGAAATCACGTGGGCCCCACGGGGAAATCACGTGGGCCCCACCCGGAAATCACGTGGACCCCACCCGGAAATCACGTGGGCCACAGCCGGAAATCACGTGGGCCCCAACCGGAAATCACGTGGGCCCCACCCGGAAATCACGTGGGCCCCACCCGGAAATCACGTGGGCCCCACCCGGAAATCACGTGGGCCCCACGGGGAAATCACGTGGGCCTCACGGGGAAATCACGTGGGCCCCACCCGGAAATCACGTGGGCCCCACGGGGAAATCACGTGGGCCCCACCCGGAAATCACGTGGGCCCCACCCGGAAATCACGTGGGCCCCACCCGGAAATCACGTGGGCCCCACTCGGAAATCACGTGGGCCCCACCCGGAAATCACGTGGGCCCCACCCGGAAATCACGTGGGCCCCACCGGGAAATCACGTGGGCCCCACCCGGAAATCACGTGGACCCCACCCGGAAATCACGTGGGCCCCACCCGGAAATCACGTGGGCCCCACCCGGAAATCACGTGGGCCCCACCCGGAAATCACGTGGGCCCCACCCGGAAATCACGTGGGCCCCACCCGGAAATCACGTGGGCCCCACCCGGAAATCACGAGGGCCCCACCCGGAAATCACGTGGGCCCCACCGGGAAATCACGTGGGCCACACCTGGAAATCACGTGGACCCCACCCGGAAATCACGTGGGCCCCACCCGGAAATCACGTGGGCCCCACCCGGAAATCACGTGGGCCCCACCCGGAAATCACGTGGGCCCCACGGGGAAATCACGTGGGCCCCACCCGGAAATCACGTGGGCCCCACCCGGAAATCACGTGGGCCCCACCCGGAAATCACGTGGGCCCCACCCGGAAATCACGTGGGCCACACCCGGAAATCACGTGGGGCCCACCCGGAAATCACGTGGGCCCCACGGGGAAATCACGTGGGCCCCACCCGGAAATCACGTGGGCCCCACCCGGAAATCACGTGGGCCCCACCCGGTAATCACGTGGGGCCCACCCGGAAATCACGTGGGCCCCACGGGGAAATCACGTGGGCCCCACCCGGAAATCACGTGGGCCCCACCCGGAAATCACGTGGGCCCCACGGGGAAATCACGTGGGCCCAACGGGGAAATCACGTGGGCCCCACGGGGAAATCACGTGGGCCCCACCCTGAAATCACGTGGGCCCCACCCGGAAATCACGTGGGCCCCACGGGGAAATCACGTGGGCCCCACGGGGAAATCACGTGGGCCCCACCCGGAAATCACGTGGGCCCCACCCGGAAATCACGTGGGCCCCACGGGGAAATCACGTGGGCCCCACGGGGAAATCACGTGGTCCCCACCCGGAAATCACGTGGGCCCCAGCCGGAAATCACGTGGGCCCCACGAGGAAATCACGTGGGCCCCACCCGGAAATCACGTGGGCCCCACCCGGAAATCACGTGGGCCCCACCCGGAAATCACGTGGGCCCCACCCGGAAATCACGTGGGCCCCACCCGGAAATCACGTGGGCCCACCCGGAAATCACGTGGGCCCCACCCGGAAATCACGTGGGCCCCACCCGGAAATCACGTGGGCCCCACACGGAAATCACGTGGGGCCCACCCGGAAATCACGTGGGCCCCACGGGGAAATCACGTGGGCCCCACCCGGAAATCACGTGGGCCCCACCCGGAAATCACGTGGGCCCCACCCGGAAATCACGTGGGCCCCACCCGGAAATCACGTGGGCCCCACGGGGAAATCACGTGGGCCCCACGGGGAAATCACGTGGGCCCCACGCGGAAATCACGTGGGCCCCACCCGGAAATCACGTGGGCCCCACCCGGAAATCACGTGGGCCCCACCCGGAAATCACGTGGGCCCCACCCGGAAATCACGTGGGCCCCACCCGGAAATCACGTGGGCCCCACCCGGAAATCACGTGGGCCCCAGCCGGAAATCACGTGGGCCCCACGGGGAAATCACGTGGGCCCCACGGGGAAATCACGTGGGCCCCACGGGGAAATCACGTGGGCCCCACCCGGAAATCACGTGGGCCCCACCCGGAAATCACGTGGGCCCCACGGGGAAATCACGTGGGCCCCACCCGGAAATCACGTGGGCCCCACCCGGAAATCACGTGGGGCCCACCCGGAAATCACGTGGGCCCCACCCGGAAATCACGTGGGCCCCACCCGGAAATCACGTGGGCCCCACCCGGAAATCACGTGGGGCCCACCCGGAAATCACGTGGGCCCCACCCGGAAATCACGTGGGCCCCACCCGGAAATCACGTGGGCCCCACCCGGAAATCACGTGGGCCCCACCCGGAAATCACGTGGGCCCCACCCGGAAATCACGTGGGCCCCACCCGGAAATCACGTGGGCCCCACCCGGAAATCACGTGGGCCCCACCCGGAAATCACGTGGGCCCCACCCGGAAATCACGTGGGCCCCACCCGGAAATCACGTGGGCCCCACCCGGAAATCACGTGGGCCCCACACGGAAATCACGTGGGGCCCAACCGGAAATCACGTGGGCCCCACCCGGAAATCACGTGGGCCCCACCCGGAAATCACGTGGGCCCCACCCGGAAATCACGTGGGCCCCATGGGGAAATCACGTGGGCCCCACGGGGAAATCACGTGGGCCCCACCCGGAAATCACGTGGGGCCCACCCGGAAATCACGTGGGCCCCACGGGGAAATCACGTGGGCCCCACCCGGAAATCACGTGGGCCCCACACGGAAATCACGTGGGGCCCACCAGGAAATCACGTGGGCCCCACCCGGAAATCACGTGGGCCCCACCCGGAAATCACGTGGGCCCCACCGGGAAATCACGTGGGCCCCACCCGGAAATCACGTGGGCCCCACCCGGAAATCACGTGGGCCCCACGGGGAAATCACGTGGGCCCCACGGGGAAATCACGTGGGCCCCACCCGGAAATCACGTGGGCCCCACCCGGAAATCACGTGGGCCCCACCCGGAAATCACGTGGGCCCCACCCGGAAATCACGTGGGCCCCACGGGGAAATCACGTGGGCCCCACCCGGAAATCACGTGGGCCCCACGGGGAAATCACGTGGGCCCCACCCGGAAATCACGTGGGCCCCACCCGGAAATCACGTGGGCCCCACCCGGAAATCACGTGGGCCCCACCCGGAAATCACGTGGGCCCCAGCCGGAAATCACGTGGGCCCCACCCGGAAATCACGTGGGCCCCACCCCGAAATCACGTGGGCCCCACCCGGAAATCACGTGGGCCCCACCCGGAAATCACGTGGGGCCCACCCGGAAATCACGTGGGCCCCACCCGGAAATCACGTGGGCCCCACCCGGAAATCACGTGGGCCCCACCCGGAAAACACGTGGGCCACATCCGGAAATCACGTGGGCCCCACCCGGAAATCACGTGGGCCCCACCCGGAAATCACGTGGGCCCCACCCGGAAATCACGTGGGCCCCACCCGGAAATCACGTGGGCCCCACGGGGAAATCACGTGGGCCCCACCTGGAAATCACGTGGACCCCACCCGGAAATCACGTGGGCCCCAGCCGGAAATCACGTGGGCCCCATGGGGAAATCACGTGGGCCCCACGGGGAAATCACGTGGGCCCCACCCGGAAATCACGTGGGCCCCACCCGGAAATCACGTGGGCCCCACCCGGAAATCACGTGGGCCCCACCCGGAAATCACGTGGGCCCCACCCGGAAATCACGTGGGCCCCACCCGGAAATCACGTGGGCCCCACCCGGAAATCACGTGGGCCCCTCGGGGAAATCACGTGGGCCCCACCCGGAAATCACGTGGGCCCCACCCGGAAATCACGTGGGCCCCACCCGGAAATCACGTGGGCCCCACCCGGAAATCACGTGGGCCCCACCCGGAAATCACGTGGGCCCCACCCGGAAATCACGTGGGCCCCACCCGGAAATCACGTGGGCCCCTCGGGGAAATCACGTGGGCCCCACCCGGAAATCACGTGGGCCCCACCCGGAAATCACGTGGGCCCCACCCGGAAATCACGTGGGCCCCACCCGGAAATCACGTGGGCCCCACCCGGAAATCACGTGGGCCCCACGGGGAAATCACGTGGGCCTCACGGGGAAATCACGTGGGCCCCACCCGGAAATCACGTGGGCCCCACGGGGAAATCACGTGGGCCCCACCCGGAAATCACGTGGGCCCCACCCGGAAATCACGTGGGCCCCACCCGGAAATCACGTGGGCCCCACCCGGAAATCACGTGGGCCCCACCCGGAAATCACGTGGGCCCCACCCGGAAATCACGTGGGCCCCACCCGGAAATCACGTGGGCCCCACCGGGAAATCACGTGGGCCCCACGGGGAAATCACGTGGGCCCCACCCGGAAATCACGTGGGCCCCACCCGGAAATCACGTGGGCCCCACCTGGAAATCACGTGGGCCCCACCCGGAAATCACGTGGGCCCCACCCGGAAATCACGTGGGGCCAACCCGGAAATCACGTGGGCCCCACCCGGAAATCACGTGGGCCCCACCCGGAAATCACGTGGGCCCCACCCGGAAATCACGTGGGCCCCACCCGGAAATCACGTGGGCCCCACGGGGAAATCACGTTGGCCCCACGGGGAAATCACGTGGGCCCCACCCGGAAATCACGTGGGCCCCACCCGGAAATCACGTGGGCCCCACCCGGAAATCACGTGGGCCCCACGGGGAAATCACGTGGGCCCCACCCGGAAATCACGTGGGCCCCACCCGGAAATCACGTGGGCCCCACCCGGAAATCACGTGGGCCCCACCCGGAAATCACGTGGGCCCCACCCGGAAATCACGTGGGCCCCACGGGGAAATCACGTGGGCCCCACCCGGAAATCACGTGGGCCCCACCCGGAAATCACGTGGGCCCCACCCGGAAATCACGTGGGCCCCACCCGGAAATCACGTGGGCCCCACCCGGAAATCACGTGGGCCCCACGGGGAAATCTCGTGGGCCCCACGGGGAAATCACGTGGGCCCCACCCGGAAATCACGTGGGCCCCACCCGGAAATCACGTGGGCCCCACCCGGAAATCACGTGGGCCCCACCCGGAAATCACGTGGGCCCCACCCGGAAATCACGTGGGCCCCACCCGGAAATCACGTGGGCCCCACCCGGAAATCACGTGGGCCCCACCCGGAAATCACGTGGAACCCACCCGGAAATCACGTGGGCCCCACCCGGAAATCACGTGGGCCCCACCCGGAAATCACGTGGGCCCCACCCGGAAATCACGTGGGCCCCACGGGGAAATCACGTGGGCCCCACCCGGAAATCACGTGGGCCCCACCCGGAAATCACGTGGGCCCCACCCGGAAATCACGTGGGCCCCACCCGGAAATCACGTGGGCCACACCCGGAAATCACGTGGGGCCCACCCGGAAATCACGTGGGCCCCACGGGGAAATCACGTGGGCCCCACCCGGAAATCTCGTGGGCCCCACCCGGAAATCACGTGGGCCCCACCCGGAAAACACGTGGGCCCCACGGGGAAATCATGTGGGCCCCACCCGGAAATCACGTGGGCCCCACCCGGAAATCACGTGGGCCCCACCCGGAAATCACGTGGGCCCCACCCGGAAATCACGTGGGCCCCACCCGGAAATCACGTGGGCCCCACCCGGAAATCACGTGGGCCCCACCCGGTAATCACGTGGGGCCCACCCGGAAATCACGTGGGCCCCACGGGGAAATCACGTGGGCCCCACCCGGAAATCACGTGGGCCCCAGGGGGAAATCACGTGGGCCCAACGGGGAAATCACGTGGGCCCCACGGGGAAATCACGTGGGCCCCACCCTGAAATCACGTGGGCCCCACCCGGAAATCACGTGGGCCCCACGGGGAAATCACGTGGGCCCCACGGGGAAATCACGTGGGCCCCACCCGGAAATCACGTGGGCCCCACCCGGAAATCACGTGGGCCCCACGGGGAAATTACGTGGGCCCCACGGGGAAATCACGTGGTCCCCACCCGGAAATCACGTGGGCCCCAGCCGGAAATCACGTGGGCCCCACGGGGAAATCACGTGGGCCCCACCCGGAAATCACGTGGGCCCCACCCGGAAATCACGTGGGCCCCACCCGGAAATCACGTGGGCCCCACCCGGAAATCACGTGGGCCCCACCCGGAAATCACGTGGGCCCCAGCCGGAAATCACGTGGGCCCCACCCGGAAATCACGTGGGCCCCACCCGGAAATCACGTGGGCCCCACACGGAAATCACGTGGGGCCCACCCGGAAATCACGTGGGCCCCACCCGGAAATCACGTGGGCCCCACCCGGAAATCACGTGGGCCCCACCCGGAAATCACGTGGGCCCCACCCGGAAATCACGTGGGCCCCACGGGGAAATCACGTGGGCCCCACGGGGAAATCACGTGGGCCCCACGCGGAAATCACGTGGGCCCCACCCGGAAATCACGTGGGCCCCACCCGGAAATCACGTGGGCCCCACCCGGAAATCACGTGGGCCCCACCCGGAAATCACGTGGGCCCCACCCGGAAATCACGTGGGGCCAACCCGGAAATCACGTTGGCCCCACCCGGAAATCACGTGGGCCCCACCCGTAAATCACGTGGGCCCCACCCGGAAATCACGTGGGCCCCACCCGGAAATCACGTGGGCCCCACGGGGAAATCACGTTGGCCCCACGGGGAAATCACGTGGGCCCCACCCGGAAATCACGTGGGCCCCACCCGGAAATCACGTGGGCCCCACCCGGAAATCACGTGGGCCCCACGGGGAAATCACGTGGGCCCCACCCGGAAATCACGTGGGCCCCACCCGGAAATCACGTGGGCCCCACCCGGAAATCACGTGGGCCCCACCCGGAAATCACGTGGGCCCCACCCGGAAATCACGTGGGCCCCACGGGGAAATCACGTGGGCCCCACCCGGAAATCACGTGGGCCCCACCCGGAAATCACGTGGGCCCCACCCGGAAATCACGTGGGCCCCAACCGGAAATCACGTGGGCCCCACCCGGAAATCACGTGGGCCCCACCCGGAAATCACGTGGGCCCCACCCGGAAATCACGTGGGCCCCACGGGGAAATCACGTGGGCCTCACGGGGAAATCACGTGGGCCCCACCCGGAAATCACGTGGGCCCCACGGGGAAATCACGTGGGCCCCACCCGGAAATCACGTGGGCCCCACCCGGAAATCACGTGGGCCCCACCCGGAAATCACGTGGGCCCCACCCGGAAATCACGTGGGCCCCACCCGGAAATCACGTGGGCCCCACCCGGAAATCACGTGGGCCCCACCCGGAAATCACGTGGGCCCCACCCGGAAATCACGTGGGCCCCACCGGGAAATCACGTGGGCCCCACGGGGAAATCACGTGGGCCCCACCCGGAAATCACGTGGGCCCCACCCGGAAATCACGTGGGCCCCACCCGGAAATCACGTGGGCCCCACCCGGAAATCACGTGGGCCCCACGGGGAAATCACGTGGGGCCAACCCGGAAATCACGTGGGCCCCACCCGGAAATCACATGGGCCCCACCCGGAAATCACGTGGGCCCCACCCGGAAATCACGTGGGCCCCACCCGGAAATCACGTGGGCCCCACGGGGAAATCACGTTGGCCCCACGGGGAAATCACGTGGGCCCCACCCGGAAATCACGTGGGCCCCACCCGGAAATCACGTGGGCCCCACCCGGAAATCACGTGGGCCCCACGGGGAAATCACGTGGGCCCCACCCGGAAATCACGTGGGCCCCACCCGGAAATCACGTGGGCCCCACCCGGAAATCACGTGGGCCCCACCCGGAAATCACGTGGGCCCCACCCGGAAATCACGTGGGCCCCACCCGGAAATCACGTGGGCCCCACCCGGAAATCACGTGGGCCCCACCCGGAAATCACGTGGGCCCCACCCGGAAATCTCGTGGGCCCCACGGGGAAATCACGTGGGCCCCACGGGGAAATCACGTGGGCCCCACCCGGAAATCACGTGGGCCCCACCCGGAAATCACGTGGGCCCCACCCGGAAATCACGTGGGCCCCACCCGGAAATCACGTGGGCCCCACCCGAAAATCACGTGGGCCCCACCCGGAAATCACGTGGGCCCCACCCGGAAATCACGTGGGCCCCACCCGGAAATCACGTGGAACCCACCCGGAAATCACGTGGGCCCCACCCGGAAATCACGTGGGCCCCACCCGGAAATCACGTGGGCCCCACCCGGAAATCACGTGGGCCCCACCCGGAAATCACGTGGGCCCCACCCGGAAATCACGTGGGCCACACCCGGAAATCACGTGGGGCCCACCCGGAAATCACGTGGGCCCCACGGGGAAATCACGTGGGCCCCACCCGGAAATCACGTGGGCCCCACCCGGAAATCACGTGGGCCCCACCCGGAAATCACGTGGGCCCCACCCGGAAAACACGTGGGCCCCACGGGGAAATCATGTGGGCCCCACCCGGAAATCACGTGGGCCCCACCCGGAAATCACGTGGGCCCCACCCGGAAATCACGTGGGCCCCACCCGGAAATCACGTGGGCCCCACCCGGAAATCACGTGGGCCCCACCCGGAAATCACGTGGGCCCCACCCGGTAATCACGTGGGGCCCACCCGGAAATCACGTGGGCCCCACGGGGAAATCACGTGGGCCCCACCCGGAAATCACGTGGGCCCCAGGGGGAAATCACGTGGGCCCAACGGGGAAATCACGTGGGCCCCACGGGGAAATCACGTGGGCCCCACCCTGAAATCACGTGAGCCCCACCCGGAAATCACGTGGGCCCCACGGGGAAATCACGTGGGCCCCACGGGGAAATCACGTGGGCCCCACCCGGAAATCACGTGGGCCCCACCCGGAAATCACGTGGGCCCCACGGGGAAATTACGTGGGCCCCACGGGGAAATCACGTGGTCCCCACCCGGAAATCACGTGGGCCCCAGCCGGAAATCACGTGGGCCCCACGGGGAAATCACGTGGGCCCCACCCGGAAATCACGTGGGCCCCACCCGGAAATCACGTGGGCCCCACCCGGAAATCACGTGGGCCCCACCCGGAAATCACGTGGGCCCCACCCGGAAATCACGTGGGGCCCACCCGGAAATCACGTGGGCCCCACCCGGAAATCACGTGGGCCCCACCCGGAAATCACGTGGGCCCCACACGGAAATCACGTGGGGCCCACCCGGAAATCACGTGGGCCCCACCCGGAAATCACGTGGGCCCCACCCGGAAATCACGTGGGCCCCACCCGGAAATCACGTGGGCCCCACCCGGAAATCACGTGGGCCCCACGGGGAAATCACGTGGGCCCCACGGGGAAATCACGTGGGCCCCACGCGGAAATCACGTGGGCCCCACCCGGAAATCACGTGGGCCCCACCCGGAAATCACGTGGGCCCCACCCGGAAATCACGTGGGCCCCACCCGGAAATCACGTGGGCCCCACCCGGAAATCACGTGGGGCCAACCCGGAAATCACGTGGGCCCCACCCGGAAATCACGTGGGCCCCACCCGGAAATCACGTGGGCCCCACCCGGAAATCACGTGGGCCCCACCCGGAAATCACGTGGGCCCCACCCGGAAATCACGTGGGCCCCACGGGGAAATCACGTGGGCCCCACGGGGAAATCACGTGGGCCCCACCCGGAAATCACGTGGGCCCCACCCGGAAATCACGTGGGCCCCACCCGGAAATCACGTGGGCCCCACCCGGAAATCACGTGGGCCCCACCCGGAAATCACGTGGGCCCCACACGGAAATCACGTGGGGCCCACCCGGAAATCACGTGGGCCCCACCCGGAAATCACGTGGGCCCCACCCGGAAATCACGTGGGCCCCACCCGGAAATCACGTGGGCCCCACCCGGAAATCACGTGGGCCCCACGGGGAAATCACGTGGGCCCCACGGGGAAATCACGTGGGCCCCACGCGGAAATCACGTGGGCCCCACCCGGAAATCACGTGGGCCCCACCCGGAAATCACGTGGGCCCCACCCGGAAATCACGTGGGCCCCACCCGGAAATCACGTGGGCCCCACCCGGAAATCACGTGGGGCCAACCCGGAAATCACGTGGGCCCCACCCGGAAATCACGTGGGCCCCACCCGTAAATCACGTGGGCCCCACCCGGAAATCACGTGGGCCCCACCCGGAAATCACGTGGGCCCCACGGGGAAATCACGTTGGCCCCACGGGGAAATCACGTGGGCCCCACCCGGAAATCACGTGGGCCCCACCCGGAAATCACGTGGGCCCCACCCGGAAATCACGTGGGCCCCACGGGGAAATCACGTGGGCCCCACCCGGAAATCACGTGGGCCCCACCCGGAAATCACGTGGGCCCCACCCGGAAATCACGTGGGCCCCACCCGGAAATCACGTGGGCCCCACCCGGAAATCACGTGGGCCCCACGGGGAAATCACGTGGGCCCCACCCGGAAATCACGTGGGCCCCACCCGGAAATCACGTGGGCCCCACCCGGAAATCACGTGGGCCCCAACCGGAAATCACGTGGGCCCCACCCGGAAATCACGTGGGCCCCACCCGGAAATCACGTGGGCCCCACCCGGAAATCACGTGGGCCCCACGGGGAAATCACGTGGGCCTCACGGGGAAATCACGTGGGCCCCACCCGGAAATCACGTGGGCCCCACGGGGAAATCACGTGGGCCCCACCCGGAAATCACGTGGGCCCCACCCGGAAATCACGTGGGCCCCACCCGGAAATCACGTGGGCCCCACCCGGAAATCACGTGGGCCCCACCCGGAAATCACGTGGGCCCCACCCGGAAATCACGTGGGCCCCACCCGGAAATCACGTGGGCCCCACCCGGAAATCACGTGGGCCCCACCGGGAAATCACGTGGGCCCCACGGGGAAATCACGTGGGCCCCACCCGGAAATCACGTGGGCCCCACCCGGAAATCACGTGGGCCCCACCCGGAAATCACGTGGGCCCCACCCGGAAATCACGTGGGCCCCACGGGGAAATCACGTGGGGCCAACCCGGAAATCACGTGGGCCCCACCCGGAAATCACATGGGCCCCACCCGGAAATCACGTGGGCCCCACCCGGAAATCACGTGGGCCCCACCCGGAAATCACGTGGGCCCCACGGGGAAATCACGTTGGCCCCACGGGGAAATCACGTGGGCCCCACCCGGAAATCACGTGGGCCCCACCCGGAAATCACGTGGGCCCCACCCGGAAATCACGTGGGCCCCACGGGGAAATCACGTGGGCCCCACCCGGAAATCACGTGGGCCCCACCCGGAAATCACGTGGGCCCCACCCGGAAATCACGTGGGCCCCACCCGGAAATCACGTGGGCCCCACCCGGAAATCACGTGGGCCCCACCCGGAAATCACGTGGGCCCCACCCGGAAATCACGTGGGCCCCACCCGGAAATCACGTGGGCCCCACCCGGAAATCTCGTGGGCCCCACGGGGAAATCACGTGGGCCCCACGGGGAAATCACGTGGGCCCCACCCGGAAATCACGTGGGCCCCACCCGGAAATCACGTGGGCCCCACCCGGAAATCACGTGGGCCCCACCCGGAAATCACGTGGGCCCCACCCGAAAATCACGTGGGCCCCACCCGGAAATCACGTGGGCCCCACCCGGAAATCACGTGGGCCCCACCCGGAAATCACGTGGAACCCACCCGGAAATCACGTGGGCCCCACCCGGAAATCACGTGGGCCCCACCCGGAAATCACGTGGGCCCCACCCGGAAATCACGTGGGCCCCACCCGGAAATCACGTGGGCCCCACCCGGAAATCACGTGGGCCCCACCCGGAAATCACGTGGGCCACACCCGGAAATCACGTGGGGCCCACCCGGAAATCACGTGGGCCCCACGGGGAAATCACGTGGGCCCCACCCGGAAATCACGTGGGCCCCACCCGGAAATCACGTGGGCCCCACCCGGAAATCACGTGGGCCCCACCCGAAAAACACGTGGGCCCCACGGGGAAATCATGTGGGCCCCACCCGGAAATCACGTGGGCCCCACCCGGAAATCACGTGGGCCCCACCCGGAAATCACGTGGGCCCCACCCGGAAATCACGTGGGCCCCACCCGGAAATCACGTGGGCCCCACCCGGAAATCACGTGGGCCCCACCCGGTAATCACGTGGGGCCCACCCGGAAATCACGTGGGCCCCACGGGGAAATCACGTGGGCCCCACCCGGAAATCACGTGGGCCCCAGGGGGAAATCACGTGGGCCCAACGGGGAAATCACGTGGGCCCCACGGGGAAATCACGTGGGCCCCACCCTGAAATCACGTGAGCCCCACCCGGAAATCACGTGGGCCCCACGGGGAAATCACGTGGGCCCCACGGGGAAATCACGTGGGCCCCACCCGGAAATCACGTGGGCCCCACCCGGAAATCACGTGGGCCCCACGGGGAAATCACGTGGGCCCCACGGGGAAATCACGTGGTCCCCACCCGGAAATCACGTGGGCCCCAGCCGGAAATCACGTGGGCCCCACGGGGAAATCACGTGGGCCCCACCCGGAAATCACGTGGGCCCCACCCGGAAATCACGTGGGCCCCACCCGGAAATCACGTGGGCCCCACCCGGAAATCACGTGGGCCCCACCCGGAAATCACGTGGGGCCCACCCGGAAATCACGTGGGCCCCACCCGGAAATCACGTGGGCCCCACCCGGAAATCACGTGGGCCCCACACGGAAATCACGTGGGGCCCACCCGGAAATCACGTGGGCCCCACCCGGAAATCACGTGGGCCCCACCCGGAAATCACGTGGGCCCCACCCGGAAATCACGTGGGCCCCACCCGGAAATCACGTGGGCCCCACGGGGAAATCACGTGGGCCCCACGGGGAAATCACGTGGGCCCCACGCGGAAATCACGTGGGCCCCACCCGGAAATCACGTGGGCCCCACCCGGAAATCACGTGGGCCCCACCCGGAAATCACGTGGGCCCCACCCGGAAATCACGTGGGCCCCACCCGGAAATCACGTGGGGCCAACCCGGAAATCACGTGGGCCCCACCCGGAAATCACGTGGGCCCCACCCGGAAATCACGTGGGCCCCACCCGGAAATCACGTGGGCCCCACCCGGAAATCACGTGGGCCCCACCCGGAAATCACGTGGGCCCCACGGGGAAATCACGTGGGCCCCACGGGGAAATCACGTGGGCCCCACCCGGAAATCACGTGGGCCCCACCCGGAAATCACGTGGGCCCCACCCGGAAATCACGTGGGCCCCACCCGGAAATCACGTGGGCCCCACCCGGAAATCACGTGGGCCCCACCCGGAAATCACGTGGGCCCCACCCGGAAATCACGTGGGCCCCACCCGGAAATCACGTGGGCCCCACCCGGAAATCACGTGGGCCCCACGGGGAAATCACGTGGGCCCCACCCGGAAATCACGTGGGCCCCACCCGGAAATCACGTGGGCCCCACCCGGAAATCACGTGGGCCCCACCCGGAAATCACGTGGGCCCCACCCGGAAATCACGTGGGCCCCACGGGGAAATCACGTGGGCCCCACCCGGAAATCACGTGGGCCCCACCCGGAAATCACGTGGGCCCCACCCGGAAATCACGTGGGCCCCACCCGGAAATCACGTGGGCCCCACCCGGAAATCACGTGGGGCCCACCCGGAAATCACTTGGGCCCCACCCGGAAATCCCGTGGGACCCACCCGGAAATCACGTGGGCCCCACCCGGAAATCACGTGGGCCCCACCCGGAAATCACGTGGGCCCCACCCGGAAATCACGTGGGCCCCACCCGGAAATCACGTGGGCCCCACCCGGAAATCATGTGGGCCCCACCCGGAAATCACGTGGGCCCCACCCGGTAATCACGTGGGGCCCACCCGGAAATCACGTGGGCCCCACGGGGAAATCACGTGGGCCCCACCCGGAAATCACGTGGGCCCCACCCGGAAATTACGTGGGCCCCACGGGGAAATCACGTGGGCCCAACGGGGAAATCACGTGGGCCCCACGGGGAAATCACGTGGGCCCCACCCTGAAATCACGTGGGCCCCACCCGGAAATCACGTGGGCCCCACGGGGAAATCACGTGGGCCCCACGGGGAAATCACGTGGGCCCCACCCGGAAATCACGTGGGCCCCACGGGGAAATTACGTGGGCCCCACGGGGAAATCACGTGGGCCCCACCCGGAAATCACGTGGGCCCCACCCGGAAATCACGTGGGCCCCACCCGGAAATCACGTGGGCCCCACCCGGAAATCACGTGGGCCCCACCCGGAAATCACGTGGGCCCCACCCGGAAATCACGTGGGCCCCACCCGGAAATCACGTGGGCCCCACGGGGAAATCACGTGGGCCCCACCCGGAAATCACGTGGGCCCCACCCGGAAATCACGTGGGCCCCACCCGGAAATCACGTGGGCCCCACCCGGAAATCACGTGGGCCCCACGGGGAAATCACGTGGGCCCCACCCGGAAATCACGTGGACCCCACCCGGAAATCACGTGGGCCACAGCCGGAAATCACGTGGGCCCCAACCGGAAATCACGTGGGCCCCACCCGGAAATCACGTGGGCCCCACCCGGAAATCACGTGGGCCCCACCCGGAAATCACGTGGGCCCCACGGGGAAATCACGTGGGCCTCACGGGGAAATCACGTGGGCCCCACCCGGAAATCACGTGGGCCCCACGGGGAAATCACGTGGGCCCCACCCGGAAATCACGTGGGCCCCACCCGGAAATCACGTGGGCCCCACCCGGAAATCACGTGGGCCCCACCCGGAAATCACGTGGGCCCCACCCGGAAATCACGTGGGCCCCACCCGGAAATCACGTGGGCCCCACCCGGAAATCACGTGGGCCCCACCCGGAAATCACGTGGGCCCCACCGGGAAATCACGTGGGCCCCACGGGGAAATCACGTGGGCCCCACCCGGAAATCACGTGGGCCCCACCCGGAAATCACGTGGGCCCCACCCGGAAATCACGTGGGCCCCACCCGGAAATCACGTGGGCCCCACCCGGAAATCACGTGGGGCCAACCCGGAAATCACGTGGGCCCCACCCGGAAATCACATGGGCCCCACCCGGAAATCACGTGGGCCCCACCCGGAAATCACGTGGGCCCCACCCGGAAATCACGTGGGCCCCACGGGGAAATCACGTTGGCCCCACGGGGAAATCACGTGGGCCCCACCCGGAAATCACGTGGGCCCCACCCGGAAATCACGTGGGCCCCACCCGGAAATCACGTGGGCCCCACGGGGAAATCACGTGGGCCCCACGGGGAAATCACGTGGGCCCCACCCGGAAATCACGTGGGCCCCACCCGGAAATCACGTGGGCCCCACCCGGAAATCACGTGGGCCCCACCCGGAAATCACGTTGGCCCCACGGGGAAATCACGTGGGCCCCACCCGGAAATCACGTGGGCCCCACCCGGAAATCACGTGGGCCCCACCCGGAAATCACGTGGGCCCCACCCGGAAATCACGTGGGCCCCACGGGGAAATCACGTGGGCCCCACGGGGAAATCACGTGGGCCCCACCCGGAAATCACGTGGGCCCCACCCGGAAATCACGTGGGCCCCACCCGGAAATCACGTGGGCCCCACCCGGAAATCACGTGGGCCCCACCCGGAAATCACGTGGGCCCCACCCGGAAATCACGTGGGCCCCACCCGGAAATCACGTGGAACCCACCCGGAAATCACGTGGGCCCCACCCGGAAATCACGTGGGCCCCACCCGGAAATCACGTGGGCCCCACCCGGAAATCACGTGGGCCCCACCCGGAAATCACGTGGGCCCCACCCGGAAATCACGTGGGCCCCACCCGGAAATCACGTGGGCCCCACCCGGAAATCACGTGGGCCACACCCGGAAATCACGTGGGGCCCACCCGGAAATCACGTGGGCCCCACCCGGAAATCACGTGGGCCCCACCCGGAAATCACGTGGGCCCCACCCGGAAATCACGTGGGCCCCACCCGGAAAACACGTGGGCCCCACGGGGAAATCATGTGGGCCCCACCCGGAAATCACGTGGGCCCCACCCGGAAATCACGTGGGCCCCACCCGGAAATCACGTGGGCCCCACCCGGAAATCACGTGGGCCCCACCCGGAAATCACGTGGGCCCCACCCGGAAATCACGTGGGCCCCACCCGGAAATCACGTGGGCCCCACCCGGAAATCACGTGGGCCCCACCCGGAAATCACGTGGGCCCCACGGGGAAATCACGTGGGCCCCACCCGGAAATCACGTGGGCCCCACCCGGAAATCACGTGGGCCCCACCCGGAAATCACGTGGGCCCCACCCGGAAATCACGTGGGCCCCACGGGGAAATCACGTGGGCCCCACGGGGAAATCACGTGGGCCCCACCCGGAAATCACGTGGGCCCCACCCGGAAATCACGTGGGCCCCACCCGGAAATCACGTGGGCCCCACCCGGAAATCACGTGGGCCCCACCCGGAAATCACGTGGGCCCCACCCGGAAATCACGTGGGCCCCACCCGGAAATCACGTGGAACCCACCCGGAAATCACGTGGGCCCCACCCGGAAATCACGTGGGCCCCAGCCGGAAATCACGTGGGCCCCACCCGGAAATCACGTGGGCCCCACGGGGAAATCACGTGGGCCCCACCCGGAAATCACGTGGGCCCCACCCGGAAATCACGTGGGCCCCACCCGGAAATCACGTGGGCCCCACCCGGAAATCACGTGGGCCACACCCGGAAATCACGTGGGGCCCACCCGGAAATCACGTGGGCCCCACGGGGAAATCACGTGGGCCCCACCCGGAAATCACGTGGGCCCCACCCGGAAATCACGTGGGCCCCACCCGGAAAACACGTGGGCCCCACGGGGAAATCATGTGGGCCCCACCCGGAAATCACGTGGGCCCCACCCGGAAATCACGTGGGCCCCACCCGGAAATCACGTGGGCCCCACCCGGAAATCACGTGGGCCCCACCCGGAAATCACGTGGGCCCCACCCGGAAATCACGTGGGCCCCACCCGGTAATCACGTGGGGCCCACCCGGAAATCACGTGGGCCCCACGGGGAAATCACGTGGGCCCCACCCGGAAATCACGTGGGCCCCAGGGGGAAATCACGTGGGCCCAACGGGGAAATCACGTGGGCCCCACGGGGAAATCACGTGGGCCCCACCCTGAAATCACGTGGGCCCCACCCGGAAATCACGTGGGCCCCACGGGGAAATCACGTGGGCCCCACGGGGAAATCACGTGGGCCCCACCCGGAAATCACGTGGGCCCCACCCGGAAATCACGTGGGCCCCACGGGGAAATTACGTGGGCCCCACGGGGAAATCACGTGGTCCCCACCCGGAAATCACGTGGGCCCCAGCCGGAAATCACGTGGGCCCCACGGGGAAATCACGTGGGCCCCACCCGGAAATCACGTGGGCCCCACCCGGAAATCACGTGGGCCCCACCCGGAAATCACGTGGGGCCCACCCGGAAATCACGTGGGCCCCACCCGGAAATCACGTGGGCCCCACCCGGAAATCACGTGGGCCCCACACGGAAATCACGTGGGGCCCACCCGGAAATCACGTGGGCCCCACCCGGAAATCACGTGGGCCCCACCCGGAAATCACGTGGGCCCCACCCGGAAATCACGTGGGCCCCACCCGGAAATCACGTGGGCCCCACCCGGAAATCACGTGGGCCCCACGGGGAAATCACGTGGGCCCCACGGGGAAATCACGTGGGCCCCACGCGGAAATCACGTGGGCCCCACCCGGAAATCACGTGGGCCCCACCCGGAAATCACGTGGGCCCCACCCGGAAATCACGTGGGCCCCACCCGGAAATCACGTGGGCCCCACGGGGAAATCACGTTGGCCCCACGGGGAAATCACGTGGGCCCCACCCGGAAATCACGTGGGCCCCACCCGGAAATCACGTGGGCCCCACCTGGAAATCACGTGGGCCCCACGGGGAAATCACGTGGGCCCCACCCGGAAATCACGTGGGCCCCACCCGGAAATCACGTGGGCCCCACCCGGAAATCACGTGGGCCCCACCCGGAAATCACGTGGGCCCCACCCGGAAATCACGTGGGCCCCACGGGGAAATCACGTGGGCCCCACCCGGAAATCACGTGGGCCCCACCCGGAAATCACGTGGGCCCCACCCGGAAATCACGTGGGCCCCAACCGGAAATCACGTGGGCCCCACCCGGAAATCACGTGGGCCCCACCCGGAAATCACGTGGGCCCCACCCGGAAATCACGTGGGCCCCACGGGGAAATCACGTGGGCCTCACGGGGAAATCACGTGGGCCCCACCCGGAAATCACGTGGGCCCCACGGGGAAATCACGTGGGCCCCACCCGGAAATCACGTGGGCCCCACCCGGAAATCACGTGGGCCCCACCCGGAAATCACGTGGGCCCCACCCGGAAATCACGTGGGCCCCACCCGGAAATCACGTGGGCCCCACCCGGAAATCACGTGGGCCCCACTCGGAAATCACGTGGGCCCCACCCGGAAATCACGTGGGCCCCACCGGGAAATCACGTGGGCCCCACGGGGAAATCACGTGGGCCCCACCCGGAAATCACGTGGGCCCCACCCGGAAATCACGTGGGCCCCACCCGGAAATCACGTGGGCCCCACCCGGAAATCACGTGGGCCCCACCCGGAAATCACGTGGGGCCAACCCGGAAATCACGTGGGCCCCACCCGGAAATCACATGGGCCCCACCCGGAAATCACGTGGGCCCCACCCGGAAATCACGTGGGCCCCACCCGGAAATCACGTGGGCCCCACGGGGAAATCACGTTGGCCCCACGGGGAAATCACGTGGGCCCCACCCGGAAATCACGTGGGCCCCACCCGGAAATCACGTGGGCCCCACCCGGAAATCACGTGGGCCCCACGGGGAAATCACGTGGGCCCCACCCGGAAATCACGTGGGCCCCACCCGGAAATCACGTGGGCCCCACCCGGAAATCACGTGGGCCCCACCCGGAAATCACGTGGGCCCCACCCGGAAATCACGTGGGCCCCACCCGGAAATCACGTGGGCCCCACCCGGAAATCACGTGGGCCCCACCCGGAAATCACGTGGAACCCACCCGGAAATCACGTGGGCCACACCCGGAAATCACGTGGGCCCCACCCGGAAATCACGTGGGCCCCACGGGGAAATCACGTGGGCCCCACCCGGAAATCACGTGGGCCCCACCCGGAAATCACGTGGGCCCCACCCGGAAAACACGTGGGCCCCACGGGGAAATCATGTGGGCCCCACCCGGAAATCACGTGGGCCCCACCCGGAAATCCCGTGGGCCCCACCCGGAAATCACGTGGGCCCCACCCGGAAATCACGTGGGCCCCACCCGGAAATCCCGTGGGCCCCACCCGGAAATCACGTGGGCCCCACCCGGAAATCACGTGGGCCCCACCCGGAAATCACGTGGGCCCCACCCGGAAATCACGTGGGCCCCACCCGGAAATCACGTGGGCCCCACCCGGAAATCACGTGGGGCCAACCCGGAAATCACGTGGGCCCCACCCGGAAATCACATGGGCCCCACCCGGAAATCACGTGGGCCCCACCCGGAAATCACGTGGGCCCCACCCGGAAATCACGTGGGCCCCACGGGGAAATCACGTTGGCCCCACGGGGAAATCACGTGGGCCCCACCCGGAAATCACGTGGGCCCCACCCGGAAATCACGTGGGCCCCACCCGGAAATCACGTGGGCCCCACGGGGAAATCACGTGGGCCCCACGGGGAAATCACGTGGGCCCCACCCGGAAATCACGTGGGCCCCACCCGGAAATCACGTGGGCCCCACCCGGAAATCACGTTGGCCCCACGGGGAAATCACGTGGGCCCCACCCGGAAATCACGTGGGCCCCACCCGGAAATCACGTGGGCCCCACCCGGAAATCACGTGGGCCCCACCCGGAAATCACGTGGGCCCCACGGGGAAATCACGTGGGCCCCACGGGGAAATCACGTGGGCCCCACCCGGAAATCACGTGGGCCCCACCCGGAAATCACGTGGGCCCCACCCGGAAATCACGTGGGCCCCACCCGGAAATCACGTGGGCCCCACCCGGAAATCACGTGGGCCCCACCCGGAAATCACGTGGGCCCCACCCGGAAATCACGTGGGCCCCACCCGGAAATCACGTGGGCCCCACCCGGAAATCACGTGGAACCCACCCGGAAATCACGTGGGCCCCACCCGGAAATCACGTGGGCCCCACCCGGAAATCACGTGGGCCCCACCCGGAAATCACGTGGGCCCCACCCGGAAATCACGTGGGCCCCACCCGGAAATCACGTGGGCCCCACCCGGAAATCACGTGGGCCCCACCCGGAAATCACGTGGGCCCCACCCGGAAATCACGTGGGCCACACCCGGAAATCACGTGGGGCCCACCCGGAAATCACGTGGGCCCCACCCGGAAATCACGTGGGCCCCACCCGGAAATCACGTGGGCCCCACCCGGAAATCACGTGGGCCCCACCCGGAAAACACGTGGGCCCCACCCGGAAATCACGTGGGCCCCACCCGGAAATCACGTGGGCCCCACCCGGAAATCACGTGGGCCCCACCCGGAAATCACGTGGGCCCCACCCGGAAATCACGTGGGCCCCACCCGGAAATCACGTGGGCCACACCCGGAAATCACGTGGGCCACACCCGGAAATCACGTGGGGCCCACCCGGAAATCACGTGGGCCCCACCCGGAAATCACGTGGGCCCCACCCGGAAATCACGTGGGCCCCACCCGGAAATCACGTGGGCCCCACCCGGAAAACACGTGGGCCCCACGGGGAAATCATGTGGGCCCCACCCGGAAATCACGTGGGCCCCACCCGGAAATCACGTGGGCCCCACCCGGAAATCACGTGGGCCCCACCCGGAAATCACGTGGGCCCCACCCGGAAATCACGTGGGCCCCACCCGGAAATCACGTGGGCCCCACCCGGAAATCACGTGGGCCCCACCCGGAAATCACGTGGGCCCCACCCGGAAATCACGTGGGCCCCACGGGGAAATCACGTGGGCCCCACCCGGAAATCACGTGGGCCCCACCCGGAAATCACGTGGGCCCCACCCGGAAATCACGTGGGCCCCACCCGGAAATCACGTGGGCCCCACGGGGAAATCACGTGGGCCCCACGGGGAAATCACGTGGGCCCCACGGGGAAATCACGTGGGCCCCACCCGGAAATCACGTGGGCCCCACCCGGAAATCACGTGGGCCCCACCCGGAAATCACGTGGGCCCCACCCGGAAATCACGTGGGCCCCACCCGGAAATCACGTGGGCCCCACCCGGAAATCACGTGGAACCCACCCGGAAATCACGTGGGCCCCACCCGGAAATCACGTGGGCCCCACCCGGAAATCACGTGGGCCCCACCCGGAAATCACGTGGGCCCCACGGGGAAATCACGTGGGCCCCACCCGGAAATCACGTGGGCCCCACCCGGAAATCACGTGGGCCCCACCCGGAAATCACGTGGGCCCCACCCGGAAATCACGTGGGCCACACCCGGAAATCACGTGGGGCCCACCCGGAAATCACGTGGGCCCCACGGGGAAATCACGTGGGCCCCACCCGGAAATCACGTGGGCCCCACCCGGAAATCACGTGGGCCCCACCCGGAAAACACGTGGGCCCCACGGGGAAATCATGTGGGCCCCACCCGGAAATCACGTGGGCCCCACCCGGAAATCACGTGGGCCCCACCCGGAAATCACGTGGGCCCCACCCGGAAATCACGTGGGCCCCACCCGGAAATCACGTGGGCCCCACCCGGAAATCACGTGGGCCCCACCCGGTAATCACGTGGGGCCCACCCGGAAATCACGTGGGCCCCACGGGGAAATCACGTGGGCCCCACCCGGAAATCACGTGGGCCCCAGGGGGAAATCACGTGGGCCCAACGGGGAAATCACTTGGGCCCCACGGGGAAATCACGTGGGCCCCACCCTGAAATCACGTGGGCCCCACCCGGAAATCACGTGGGCCCCACGGGGAAATCACGTGGGCCCCACGGGGAAATCACGTGGGCCCCACCCGGAAATCACGTGGGCCCCACCCGGAAATCACGTGGGCCCCACGGGGAAATTACGTGGGCCCCACGGGGAAATCACGTGGTCCCCACCCGGAAATCACGTGGGCCCCAGCCGGAAATCACGTGGGCCCCACGGGGAAATCACGTGGGCCCCACCCGGAAATCACGTGGGCCCCACCCGGAAATCACGTGGGCCCCACCCGGAAATCACGTGGGGCCCACCCGGAAATCACGTGGGCCCCACCCGGAAATCACGTGGGCCCCACCCGGAAATCACGTGGGCCCCACACGGAAATCACGTGGGGCCCACCCGGAAATCACGTGGGCCCCACCCGGAAATCACGTGGGCCCCACCCGGAAATCACGTGGGCCCCACCCGGAAATCACGTGGGCCCCACCCGGAAATCACGTGGGCCCCACCCGGAAATCACGTGGGCCCCACGGGGAAATCACGTGGGCCCCACGGGGAAATCACGTGGGCCCCACGCGGAAATCACGTGGGCCCCACCCGGAAATCACGTGGGCCCCACCCGGAAATCACGTGGGCCCCACCCGGAAATCACGTGGGCCCCACCCTGAAATCACGTGGGCCCCACCCGGAAATCACGTGGGGCCAACCCGGAAATCACGTGGGCCCCACCCGGAAATCACGTGGGCCCCACCCGTAAATCACGTGGGCCCCACCCGGAAATCACGTGGGCCCCACCCGGAAATCACGTGGGCCCCACGGGGAAATCACGTTGGCCCCACGGGGAAATCACGTGGGCCCCACCCGGAAATCACGTGGGCCCCACCCGGAAATCACGTGGGCCCCACCTGGAAATCACGTGGGCCCCACGGGGAAATCACGTGGGCCCCACCCGGAAATCACGTGGGCCCCACCCGGAAATCACGTGGGCCCCACCCGGAAATCACGTGGGCCCCACCCGGAAATCACGTGGGCCCCACCCGGAAATCACGTGGGCCCTACGGGGAAATCACGTGGGCCCCACCCGGAAATCACGTGGGCCCCACCCGGAAATCACGTGGGCCCCACCCGGAAATCACGTGGGCCCCAACCGGAAATCACGTGGGCCCCACCCGGAAATCACGTGGGCCCCACCCGGAAATCACGTGGGCCCCACCCGGAAATCACGTGGGCCCCACGGGGAAATCACGTGGGCCTCACGGGGAAATCACGTGGGCCCCACCCGGAAATCACGTGGGCCCCACGGGGAAATCACGTGGGCCCCACCCGGAAATCACGTGGGCCCCACCCGGAAATCACGTGGGCCCCACCCGGAAATCACGTGGGCCCCACCCGGAAATCACGTGGGCCCCACCCGGAAATCACGTGGGCCCCACCCGGAAATCACGTGGGCCCCACTCGGAAATCACGTGGGCCCCACCCGGAAATCACGTGGGCCCCACCGGGAAATCACGTGGGCCCCACGGGGAAATCACGTGGGCCCCACGGGGAAATCACGTGGGCCCCACCCGGAAATCACGTGGGCCCCACCCGGAAATCACGTGGGCCCCACCCGGAAATCACGTGGGGCCAACCCGGAAATCACGTGGGCCCCACCCGGAAATCACATGGGCCCCACCCGGAAATCACGTGGGCCCCACCCGGAAATCACGTGGGCCCCACCCGGAAATCACGTGGGCCCCACGGGGAAATCACGTTGGCCCCACGGGGAAATCACGTGGGCCCCACCCGGAAATCACGTGGGCCCCACCCGGAAATCGCGTGGGCCCCACCCGGAAATCACGTGGGCCCCACGGGGAAATCACGTGGGCCCCACCCGGAAATCACGTGGGCCCCACCCGGAAATCACGTGGGCCCCACCCGGAAATCACGTGGGCCCCACCCGGAAATCACGTGGGCCCCACCCGGAAATCACGTGGGCCCCACCCGGAAATCACGTGGGCCCCACCCGGAAATCACGTGGGCCCCACCCGGAAATCACGTGGAACCCACCCGGAAATCACGTGGGCCACACCCGGAAATCACGTGGGCCCCACCCGGAAATCACGTGGGCCCCACGGGGAAATCACGTGGGCCCCACCCGGAAATCACGTGGGCCCCACCCGGAAATCACGTGGGCCCCACCCGGAAATCACGTGGGGCCCACCCGGAAATCACGTGGGCCCCACCCGGAAATCACGTGGGCCCCACCCGGAAATCACGTGGGCCCCACACGGAAATCACGTGGGGCCCACCCGGAAATCACGTGGGCCCCACCCGGAAATCACGTGGGCCCCACCCGGAAATCACGTGGGCCCCACCCGGAAATCACGTGGGCCCCACCCGGAAATCACGTGGGCCCCACCCGGAAATCACGTGGGCCCCACGGGGAAATCACGTGGGCCCCACCCGGAAATCACGTGGGCCCCACCCGGAAATCACGTGGGCCCCACCCGGAAATCACGTGGGCCCCACCCGGAAATCACGTGGGCCCCACCCGGAAATCACGTGGGGCCCACCCGGAAATCACTTGGGCCCCACCCGGAAATCCCGTGGGACCCACCCGGAAATCACGTGGGCCCCACCCGGAAATCACGTGGGCCCCACCCGGAAATCACGTGGGCCCCACCCGGAAATCACGTGGGCCCCACCCGGAAATCACGTGGGCCCCACCCGGAAATCATGTGGGCCCCACCCGGAAATCACGTGGGCCCCACCCGGTAATCACGTGGGGCCCACCCGGAAATCACGTGGGCCCCACGGGGAAATCACGTGGGCCCCACCCGGAAATCACGTGGGCCCCACCCGGAAATTACGTGGGCCCCACGGGGAAATCACGTGGGCCCAACGGGGAAATCACGTGGTCCCCACGGGGAAATCACGTGGGCCCCACCCTGAAATCACGTGGGCCCCACCCGGAAATCACGTGGGCCCCACGGGGAAATCACGTGGGCCCCACGGGGAAATCACGTGGGCCCCACCCGGAAATCACGTGGGCCCCACGGGGAAATTACGTGGGCCCCACGGGGAAATCACGTGGGCCCCACCCGGAAATCACGTGGGCCCCACCCGGAAATCACGTGGGCCCCACCCGGAAATCACGTGGGCCCCACCCGGAAATCACGTGGGCCCCACCCGGAAATCACGTGGGCCCCACCCGGAAATCACGTGGGCCCCACCCGGAAATCACGTGGGCCCCACGGGGAAATCACGTGGGCCCCACCCGGAAATCACGTGGGCCCCACCCGGAAATCACGTGGGCCCCACCCGGAAATCACGTGGGCCCCACCCGGAAATCACGTGGGCCCCACGGGGAAATCACGTGGGCCCCACCCGGAAATCACGTGGACCCCACCCGGAAATCACGTGGGCCACAGCCGGAAATCACGTGGGCCCCAACCGGAAATCACGTGGGCCCCACCCGGAAATCACGTGGGCCCCACCCGGAAATCACGTGGGCCCCACCCGGAAATCACGTGGGCCCCACGGGGAAATCACGTGGGCCTCACGGGGAAATCACGTGGGCCCCACCCGGAAATCACGTGGGCCCCACGGGGAAATCACGTGGGCCCCACCCGGAAATCACGTGGGCCCCACCCGGAAATCACGTGGGCCCCACCCGGAAATCACGTGGGCCCCACCCGGAAATCACGTGGGCCCCACCCGGAAATCACGTGGGCCCCACCCGGAAATCACGTGGGCCCCACCCGGAAATCACGTGGGCCCCACCCGGAAATCACGTGGGCCCCACCCGGAAATCACGTGGGCCCCACGGGGAAATCACGTGGGCCTCACGGGGAAATCACGTGGGCCCCACCCGGAAATCACGTGGGCCCCACGGGGAAATCACGTGGGCCCCACGGGGAAATCACGTGGGCCCCACCCGGAAATCACGTGGGCCCCACCCGGAAATCACGTGGGCCCCACCCGGAAATCACGTGGGCCCCACCCGGAAATCACGTGGGCCCCACCCGGAAATCACGTGGGGCCAACCCGGAAATCACGTGGGCCCCACCCGGAAATCACATGGGCCCCACCCGGAAATCACGTGGGCCCCACCCGGAAATCACGTGGGCCCCACCCGGAAATCACGTGGGCCCCACGGGGAAATCACGTTGGCCCCACGGGGAAATCACGTGGGCCCCACCCGGAAATCACGTGGGCCCCACCCGGAAATCACGTGGGCCCCACCCGGAAATCACGTGGGCCCCACGGGGAAATCACGTGGGCCCCACGGGGAAATCACGTGGGCCCCACCCGGAAATCACGTGGGCCCCACCCGGAAATCACGTGGGCCCCACCCGGAAATCACGTGGGCCCCACCCGGAAATCACGTTGGCCCCACGGGGAAATCACGTGGGCCCCACCCGGAAATCACGTGGGCCCCACCCGGAAATCACGTGGGCCCCACCCGGAAATCACGTGGGCCCCACCCGGAAATCACGTGGGCCCCACGGGGAAATCACGTGGGCCCCACGGGGAAATCACGTGGGCCCCACCCGGAAATCACGTGGGCCCCACCCGGAAATCACGTGGGCCCCACCCGGAAATCACGTGGGCCCCACCCGGAAATCACGTGGGCCCCACCCGGAAATCACGTGGGCCCCACCCGGAAATCACGTGGGCCCCACCCGGAAATCACGTGGGCCCCACCCGGAAATCACGTGGAACCCACCCGGAAATCACGTGGGCCCCACCCGGAAATCACGTGGGCCCCACCCGGAAATCACGTGGGCCCCACCCGGAAATCACGTGGGCCCCACCCGGAAATCACGTGGGCCCCACCCGGAAATCACGTGGGCCCCACCCGGAAATCACGTGGGCCCCACCCGGAAATCACGTGGGCCACACCCGGAAATCACGTGGGGCCCACCCGGAAATCACGTGGGCCCCACCCGGAAATCACGTGGGCCCCACCCGGAAATCACGTGGGCCCCACCCGGAAATCACGTGGGCCCCACCCGGAAAACACGTGGGCCCCACGGGGAAATCATGTGGGCCCCACCCGGAAATCACGTGGGCCCCACCCGGAAATCACGTGGGCCCCACCCGGAAATCACGTGGGCCCCACCCGGAAATCACGTGGGCCCCACCCGGAAATCACGTGGGCCCCACCCGGAAATCACGTGGGCCCCACCCGGAAATCACGTGGGCCCCACCCGGAAATCACGTGGGCCCCACCCGGAAATCACGTGGGCCCCACGGGGAAATCACGTGGGCCCCACCCGGAAATCACGTGGGCCCCACCCGGAAATCACGTGGGCCCCACCCGGAAATCACGTGGGCCCCACCCGGAAATCACGTGGGCCCCACGGGGAAATCACGTGGGCCCCACGGGGAAATCACGTGGGCCCCACCCGGAAATCACGTGGGCCCCACCCGGAAATCACGTGGGCCCCACCCGGAAATCACGTGGGCCCCACCCGGAAATCACGTGGGCCCCACCCGGAAATCACGTGGGCCCCACCCGGAAATCACGTGGGCCCCACCCGGAAATCACGTGGAACCCACCCGGAAATCACGTGGGCCCCACCCGGAAATCACGTGGGCCCCAGCCGGAAATCACGTGGGCCCCACCCGGAAATCACGTGGGCCCCACGGGGAAATCACGTGGGCCCCACCCGGAAATCACGTGGGCCCCACCCGGAAATCACGTGGGCCCCACCCGGAAATCACGTGGGCCCCACCCGGAAATCACGTGGGCCACACCCGGAAATCACGTGGGGCCCACCCGGAAATCACGTGGGCCCCACGGGGAAATCACGTGGGCCCCACCCGGAAATCACGTGGGCCCCACCCGGAAATCACGTGGGCCCCACCCGGAAAACACGTGGGCCCCACGGGGAAATCATGTGGGCCCCACCCGGAAATCACGTGGGCCCCACCCGGAAATCACGTGGGCCCCACCCGGAAATCACGTGGGCCCCACCCGGAAATCACGTGGGCCCCACCCGGAAATCACGTGGGCCCCACCCGGAAATCACGTGGGCCCCACCCGGTAATCACGTGGGGCCCACCCGGAAATCACGTGGGCCCCACGGGGAAATCACGTGGGCCCCACCCGGAAATCACGTGGGCCCCAGGGGGAAATCACGTGGGCCCAACGGGGAAATCACGTGGGCCCCACGGGGAAATCACGTGGGCCCCACCCTGAAATCACGTGGGCCCCACCCGGAAATCACGTGGGCCCCACGGGGAAATCACGTGGGCCCCACGGGGAAATCACGTGGGCCCCACCCGGAAATCACGTGGGCCCCACCCGGAAATCACGTGGGCCCCACGGGGAAATTACGTGGGCCCCACGGGGAAATCACGTGGTCCCCACCCGGAAATCACGTGGGCCCCAGCCGGAAATCACGTGGGCCCCACGGGGAAATCACGTGGGCCCCACCCGGAAATCACGTGGGCCCCACCCGGAAATCACGTGGGCCCCACCCGGAAATCACGTGGGGCCCACCCGGAAATCACGTGGGCCCCACCCGGAAATCACGTGGGCCCCACCCGGAAATCACGTGGGCCCCACACGGAAATCACGTGGGGCCCACCCGGAAATCACGTGGGCCCCACCCGGAAATCACGTGGGCCCCACCCGGAAATCACGTGGGCCCCACCCGGAAATCACGTGGGCCCCACCCGGAAATCACGTGGGCCCCACCCGGAAATCACGTGGGCCCCACGGGGAAATCACGTGGGCCCCACGGGGAAATCACGTGGGCCCCACGCGGAAATCACGTGGGCCCCACCCGGAAATCACGTGGGCCCCACCCGGAAATCACGTGGGCCCCACCCGGAAATCACGTGGGCCCCACCCGGAAATCACGTGGGCCCCACGGGGAAATCACGTTGGCCCCACGGGGAAATCACGTGGGCCCCACCCGGAAATCACGTGGGCCCCACCCGGAAATCACGTGGGCCCCACCTGGAAATCACGTGGGCCCCACGGGGAAATCACGTGGGCCCCACCCGGAAATCACGTGGGCCCCACCCGGAAATCACGTGGGCCCCACCCGGAAATCACGTGGGCCCCACCCGGAAATCACGTGGGCCCCACCCGGAAATCACGTGGGCCCCACGGGGAAATCACGTGGGCCCCACCCGGAAATCACGTGGGCCCCACCCGGAAATCACGTGGGCCCCACCCGGAAATCACGTGGGCCCCAACCGGAAATCACGTGGGCCCCACCCGGAAATCACGTGGGCCCCACCCGGAAATCACGTGGGCCCCACCCGGAAATCACGTGGGCCCCACGGGGAAATCACGTGGGCCTCACGGGGAAATCACGTGGGCCCCACCCGGAAATCACGTGGGCCCCACGGGGAAATCACGTGGGCCCCACCCGGAAATCACGTGGGCCCCACCCGGAAATCACGTGGGCCCCACCCGGAAATCACGTGGGCCCCACCCGGAAATCACGTGGGCCCCACCCGGAAATCACGTGGGCCCCACCCGGAAATCACGTGGGCCCCACTCGGAAATCACGTGGGCCCCACCCGGAAATCACGTGGGCCCCACCGGGAAATCACGTGGGCCCCACGGGGAAATCACGTGGGCCCCACCCGGAAATCACGTGGGCCCCACCCGGAAATCACGTGGGCCCCACCCGGAAATCACGTGGGCCCCACCCGGAAATCACGTGGGCCCCACCCGGAAATCACGTGGGGCCAACCCGGAAATCACGTGGGCCCCACCCGGAAATCACATGGGCCCCACCCGGAAATCACGTGGGCCCCACCCGGAAATCACGTGGGCCCCACCCGGAAATCACGTGGGCCCCACGGGGAAATCACGTTGGCCCCACGGGGAAATCACGTGGGCCCCACCCGGAAATCACGTGGGCCCCACCCGGAAATCACGTGGGCCCCACCCGGAAATCACGTGGGCCCCACGGGGAAATCACGTGGGCCCCACCCGGAAATCACGTGGGCCCCACCCGGAAATCACGTGGGCCCCACCCGGAAATCACGTGGGCCCCACCCGGAAATCACGTGGGCCCCACCCGGAAATCACGTGGGCCCCACCCGGAAATCACGTGGGCCCCACCCGGAAATCACGTGGGCCCCACCCGGAAATCACGTGGAACCCACCCGGAAATCACGTGGGCCACACCCGGAAATCACGTGGGCCCCACCCGGAAATCACGTGGGCCCCACGGGGAAATCACGTGGGCCCCACCCGGAAATCACGTGGGCCCCACCCGGAAATCACGTGGGCCCCACCCGGAAAACACGTGGGCCCCACGGGGAAATCATGTGGGCCCCACCCGGAAATCACGTGGGCCCCACCCGGCAATCCCGTGGGCCCCACCCGGAAATCACGTGGGCCCCACCCGGAAATCACGTGGGCCCCACCCGGAAATCCCGTGGGCCCCACCCGGAAATCACGTGGGCCCCACCCGGAAATCACGTGGGCCCCACGGGGAAATCACGTTGGCCCCACGGGGAAATCACGTGGGCCCCACCCGGAAATCACGTGGGCCCCACCCGGAAATCACGTGGGCCCCACCCGGAAATCACGTGGGCCCCACGGGGAAATCACGTGGGCCCCACGGGGAAATCACGTGGGCCCCACCCGGAAATCACGTGGGCCCCACCCGGAAATCACGTGGGCCCCACCCGGAAATCACGTTGGCCCCACGGGGAAATCACGTGGGCCCCACCCGGAAATCACGTGGGCCCCACCCGGAAATCACGTGGGCCCCACCCGGAAATCACGTGGGCCCCACCCGGAAATCACGTGGGCCCCACGGGGAAATCACGTGGGCCCCACGGGGAAATCACGTGGGCCCCACCCGGAAATCACGTGGGCCCCACCCGGAAATCACGTGGGCCCCACCCGGAAATCACGTGGGCCCCACCCGGAAATCACGTGGGCCCCACCCGGAAATCACGTGGGCCCCACCCGGAAATCACGTGGGCCCCACCCGGAAATCACGTGGGCCCCACCCGGAAATCACGTGGGCCCCACCCGGAAATCACGTGGAACCCACCCGGAAATCACGTGGGCCCCACCCGGAAATCACGTGGGCCCCACCCGGAAATCACGTGGGCCCCACCCGGAAATCACGTGGGCCCCACCCGGAAATCACGTGGGCCCCACCCGGAAATCACGTGGGCCCCACCCGGAAATCACGTGGGCCCCACCCGGAAATCACGTGGGCCCCACCCGGAAATCACGTGGGCCACACCCGGAAATCACGTGGGGCCCACCCGGAAATCACGTGGGCCCCACCCGGAAATCACGTGGGCCCCACCCGGAAATCACGTGGGCCCCACCCGGAAATCACGTGGGCCCCACCCGGAAAACACGTGGGCCCCACCCGGAAATCACGTGGGCCCCACCCGGAAATCACGTGGGCCCCACCCGGAAATCACGTGGGCCCCACCCGGAAATCACGTGGGCCCCACCCGGAAATCACGTGGGCCCCACCCGGAAATCACGTGGGCCCCACCCGGAAATCACGTGGGCCACACCCGGAAATCACGTGGGGCCCACCCGGAAATCACGTGGGCCCCACCCGGAAATCACGTGGGCCCCACCCGGAAATCACGTGGGCCCCACCCGGAAATCACGTGGGCCCCACCCGGAAAACACGTGGGCCCCACGGGGAAATCATGTGGGCCCCACCCGGAAATCACGTGGGCCCCACCCGGAAATCACGTGGGCCCCACCCGGAAATCACGTGGGCCCCACCCGGAAATCACGTGGGCCCCACCCGGAAATCACGTGGGCCCCACCCGGAAATCACGTGGGCCCCACCCGGAAATCACGTGGGCCCCACCCGGAAATCACGTGGGCCCCACCCGGAAATCACGTGGGCCCCACGGGGAAATCACGTGGGCCCCACCCGGAAATCACGTGGGCCCCACCCGGAAATCACGTGGGCCCCACCCGGAAATCACGTGGGCCCCACCCGGAAATCACGTGGGCCCCACGGGGAAATCACGTGGGCCCCACGGGGAAATCACGTGGGCCCCACGGGGAAATCACGTGGGCCCCACCCGGAAATCACGTGGGCCCCACCCGGAAATCACGTGGGCCCCACCCGGAAATCACGTGGGCCCCACCCGGAAATCACGTGGGCCCCACCCGGAAATCACGTGGGCCCCACCCGGAAATCACGTGGAACCCACCCGGAAATCACGTGGGCCCCACCCGGAAATCACGTGGGCCCCACCCGGAAATCACGTGGGCCCCACCCGGAAATCACGTGGGCCCCACGGGGAAATCACGTGGGCCCCACCCGGAAATCACGTGGGCCCCACCCGGAAATCACGTGGGCCCCACCCGGAAATCACGTGGGCCCCACCCGGAAATCACGTGGGCCACACCCGGAAATCACGTGGGGCCCACCCGGAAATCACGTGGGCCCCACGGGGAAATCACGTGGGCCCCACCCGGAAATCACGTGGGCCCCACCCGGAAATCACGTGGGCCCCACCCGGAAAACACGTGGGCCCCACGGGGAAATCATGTGGGCCCCACCCGGAAATCACGTGGGCCCCACCCGGAAATCACGTGGGCCCCACCCGGAAATCACGTGGGCCCCACCCGGAAATCACGTGGGCCCCACCCGGAAATCACGTGGGCCCCACCCGGAAATCACGTGGGCCCCACCCGGTAATCACGTGGGGCCCACCCGGAAATCACGTGGGCCCCACGGGGAAATCACGTGGGCCCCACCCGGAAATCACGTGGGCCCCAGGGGGAAATCACGTGGGCCCGTCGGGGAAATCACGTGGGCGCCACGGGGAAATCACGTGGGCCCCACCCTGAAATCACGTGGGCCCCACCCGGAAATCACGTGGGCCCCACGGGGAAATCACGTGGGCCCCACGGGGAAATCACGTGGGCCCCACCCGGAAATCACGTGGGCCCCACCCGGAAATCACGTGGGCCCCACGGGGAAATTACGTGGGCCCCACGGGGAAATCACGTGGTCCCCACCCGGAAATCACGTGGGCCCCAGCCGGAAATCACGTGGGCCCCACGGGGAAATCACGTGGGCCCCACCCGGAAATCACGTGGGCCCCACCCGGAAATCACGTGGGCCCCACCCGGAAATCACGTGGGGCCCACCCGGAAATCACGTGGGCCCCACCCGGAAATCACGTGGGCCCCACCCGGAAATCACGTGGGCCCCACACGGAAATCACGTGGGGCCCACCCGGAAATCACGTGGGCCCCACCCGGAAATCACGTGGGCCCCACCCGGAAATCACGTGGGCCCCACCCGGAAATCACGTGGGCCCCACCCGGAAATCACGTGGGCCCCACCCGGAAATCACGTGGGCCCCACGGGGAAATCACGTGGGCCCCACGGGGAAATCACGTGGGCCCCACGCGGAAATCACGTGGGCCCCACCCGGAAATCACGTGGGCCCCACCCGGAAATCACGTGGGCCCCACCCGGAAATCACGTGGGCCCCACCCGGAAATCACGTGGGCCCCACCCGGAAATCACGTGGGGCCAACCCGGAAATCACGTGGGCCCCACCCGGAAATCACGTGGGCCCCACCCGTAAATCACGTGGGCCCCACCCGGAAATCACGTGGGCCCCACCCGGAAATCACGTGGGCCCCACGGGGAAATCACGTTGGCCCCACGGGGAAATCACGTGGGCCCCACCCGGAAATCACGTGGGCCCCACCCGGAAATCACGTGGGCCCCACCTGGAAATCACGTGGGCCCCACGGGGAAATCACGTGGGCCCCACCCGGAAATCACGTGGGCCCCACCCGGAAATCACGTGGGCCCCACCCGGAAATCACGTGGGCCCCACCCGGAAATCACGTGGGCCCCACCCGGAAATCACGTGGGCCCTACGGGGAAATCACGTGGGCCCCACCCGGAAATCACGTGGGCCCCACCCGGAAATCACGTGGGCCCCACCCGGAAATCACGTGGGCCCCAACCGGAAATCACGTGGGCCCCACCCGGAAATCACGTGGGCCCCACCCGGAAATCACGTGGGCCCCACCCGGAAATCACGTGGGCCCCACGGGGAAATCACGTGGGCCTCACGGGGAAATCACGTGGGCCCCACCCGGAAATCACGTGGGCCCCACGGGGAAATCACGTGGGCCCCACCCGGAAATCACGTGGGCCCCACCCGGAAATCACGTGGGCCCCACCCGGAAATCACGTGGGCCCCACCCGGAAATCACGTGGGCCCCACCCGGAAATCACGTGGGCCCCACCCGGAAATCACGTGGGCCCCACTCGGAAATCACGTGGGCCCCACCCGGAAATCACGTGGGCCCCACCGGGAAATCACGTGGGCCCCACGGGGAAATCACGTGGGCCCCACGGGGAAATCACGTGGGCCCCACCCGGAAATCACGTGGGCCCCACCCGGAAATCACGTGGGCCCCACCCGGAAATCACGTGGGGCCAACCCGGAAATCACGTGGGCCCCACCCGGAAATCACATGGGCCCCACCCGGAAATCACGTGGGCCCCACCCGGAAATCACGTGGGCCCCACCCGGAAATCACGTGGGCCCCACGGGGAAATCACGTTGGCCCCACGGGGAAATCACGTGGGCCCCACCCGGAAATCACGTGGGCCCCACCCGGAAATCGCGTGGGCCCCACCCGGAAATCACGTGGGCCCCACGGGGAAATCACGTGGGCCCCACCCGGAAATCACGTGGGCCCCACCCGGAAATCACGTGGGCCCCACCCGGAAATCACGTGGGCCCCACCCGGAAATCACGTGGGCCCCACCCGGAAATCACGTGGGCCCCACCCGGAAATCACGTGGGCCCCACCCGGAAATCACGTGGGCCCCACCCGGAAATCACGTGGAACCCACCCGGAAATCACGTGGGCCACACCCGGAAATCACGTGGGCCCCACCCGGAAATCACGTGGGCCCCACGGGGAAATCACGTGGGCCCCACCCGGAAATCACGTGGGCCCCACCCGGAAATCACGTGGGCCCCACCCGGAAATCACGTGGGGCCCACCCGGAAATCACGTGGGCCCCACCCGGAAATCACGTGGGCCCCACCCGGAAATCACGTGGGCCCCACACGGAAATCACGTGGGGCCCACCCGGAAATCACGTGGGCCCCACCCGGAAATCACGTGGGCCCCACCCGGAAATCACGTGGGCCCCACCCGGAAATCACGTGGGCCCCACCCGGAAATCACGTGGGCCCCACCCGGAAATCACGTGGGCCCCACGGGGAAATCACGTGGGCCCCACGGGGAAATCACGTGGGCCCCACGCGGAAATCACGTGGGCCCCACGCGGAAATCACGTGGGCCCCACCCGGAAATCACGTGGGCCCCACCCGGAAATCACGTGGGCCCCACCCGGAAATCACGTGGGCCCCACCCGGAAATCACGTGGGGCCAACCCGGAAATCACGTGGGCCCCACCCGGAAATCACGTGGGCCCCACCCGGAAATCACGTGGGCCCCACCCGGAAATCACGTGGGCCCCACCCGGAAATCACGTGGGCCCCACCCGGAAATCACGTGGGCGCCACGGGGAAATCACGTGGGCCCCACGGGGAAATCACGTGGGCCCCACGGGGAAATCACGTGGGCCCCACCCGGAAATCACGTGGGCCCCACCCGGAAATCACGTGGGCCCCACCCGGAAATCACGTGGGCCCCACCCGGAAATCACGTGGGCCCCACCCGGAAATCACGTGGGCCCCACCCGAAAATCACGTGGGCCCCACCCGGAAATCACGTGGGCCCCACCCGGAAATCACGTGGGCCCCACCCGGAAATCACGTGGAACCCACCCGGAAATCACGTGGGCCCCACCCGGAAATCACGTGGGCCCCACCCGGAAATCACGTGGGCCCCACCCGGAAATCACGTGGGCCCCACCCGGAAATCACGTGGGCCCCACCCGGAAATCACGTGGGCCCCACCCGGAAATCACGTGGGCCACACCCGGAAATCACGTGGGGCCCACCCGGAAATCACGTGGGCCCCACGGGGAAATCACGTGGGCCCCACCCGGAAATCACGTGGGCCCCACCCGGAAATCACGTGGGCCCCACCCGGAAAACACGTGGGCCCCACGGGGAAATCACGTGGGCCCCACCCGGAAATCACGTGGGCCCCACCCGGAAATCACGTGGGCCCCACCCGGAAATCACGTGGGCCCCACCCGGAAATCACGTGGGCCCCACCCGCAAATCCCGTGGGCCCCACCCGGAAATCACGTGGGCCCCACCCGGTAATCACGTGGGGCCCACCCGGAAATCACGTGGGCCCCACGGGGAAATCACGTGGGCCCCACCCGGAAATCACGTGGGCCCCAGGGGGAAATCACGTGGGCCCAACGGGGAAATCACGTGGGCCCCACGGGGAAATCACGTGGGCCCCACCCTGAAATCACGTGGGCCCCACCCGGAAATCACGTGGGCCCCACGGGGAAATCACGTGGGCCCCACGGGGAAATCACGTGGGCCCCACCCGGAAATCACGTGGGCCCCACCCGGAAATCACGTGGGCCCCACGGGGAAATTACGTGGGCCCCACGGGGAAATCACGTGGTCCCCACCCGGAAATCACGTGGGCCCCACACGGAAATCACGTGGGGCCCACCCGGAAATCACGTGGGCCCCACCCGGAAATCACGTGGGCCCCACCCGGAAATCACGTGGGCCCCACCCGGAAATCACGTGGGCCCCACCCGGAAATCACGTGGGCCCCACCCGGAAATCACGTGGGCCCCACGGGGAAATCACGTGGGCCCCACGGGGAAATCACGTGGGCCCCACGCGGAAATCACGTGGGCCCCACCCGGAAATCACGTGGGCCCCACCCGGAAATCACGTGGGCCCCACCCGGAAATCACGTGGGCCCCACCCGGAAATCACGTGGGCCCCACCCGGAAATCACGTGGGGCCAACCCGGAAATCACGTGGGCCCCACCCGGAAATCACGTGGGCCCCACCCGTAAATCACGTGGGCCCCACCCGGAAATCACGTGGGCCCCACCCGGAAATCACGTGGGCCCCACGGGGAAATCACGTTGGCCCCACGGGGAAATCACCTGGGCCCCACCCGGAAATCACGTGGGCCCCACCCGGAAATCACGTGGGCCCCACCCGGAAATCACGTGGGCCCCACGGGGAAATCACGTGGGCCCCACCCGGAAATCACGTGGGCCCCACCCGGAAATCACGTGGGTCCCACCCGGAAATCACGTGGGCCCCACCCGGAAATCACGTGGGCCCCACCCGGAAATCACGTGGGCCCCACGGGGAAATCACGTGGGCCCCACCCGGAAATCACGTGGGCCCCACCCGGAAATCACGTGGGCCCCACCCGGAAATCACGTGGGCCCCACCCGGAAATCACGTGGGCCCCACCCGGAAATCAAGTGGGGCCCACCCGGAAATCACGTGGGCCCCACCCGGAAATCCCGTGGGACCCACCCGGAAATCACGTGGGCCCCACCCGGAAATAACGTGGGCCCCACCCGGAAATCACGTGGGCCCCACCCGGAAATCACGTGGGCCACAGCCGGAAATCACGTGGGCCCCACCCGGAAATCACGTGGGCCCCACCCGGAAATCACGTGGGCCCCACCCGGAAATCACGTGGGCCCCACCCGGAAATCACGTGGGCCCCACGGGGAAATCACGTGGGCCTCACGGGGAAATCACGTGGGCCCCACCCGGAAATCACGTGGGCCCCACGGGGAAATCCCATGGGCCCCACCCGGAAATCACGTGGGCCCCACGGGGAAATCACGTGGGCCCCACCCGGAAATCACGTGGGCCCCACGGGGAAATCACGTGGGCCCCACCCGGAAATCACGTGGGCCCCACGGGGAAATCACGTGGGCCCCACCCGGAAATCACGTGGGCCCCACCCGGAAATCACGTGGGCCCCACCCGGAAATCACGTGGGCCCCACCCGGAAATCACGTGGGCCCCACGGGGAAATCACGTGGGCCCCACGGGGAAATCACGTGGGCCCCACCCGGAAATCACGTGGGCCCCACCCGGAAATCACGTGGGCCCCACCCGGAAATCACGTGGGCCCCACCCGAAAATCACGTGGGCCCCACCCGGAAATCACGTGGGCCCCACCCGGAAATCACGTGGGCCCCACCCGGAAATCACGTGGAACCCACCCGGAAATCACGTGGGCCCCACCCGGAAATCACGTGGGCCCCACCCGGAAATCACGTGGGCCCCACCCGGAAATCACGTGGGCCCCACGGGGAAATCACGTGGGCCCCACCCGGAAATCACGTGGGCCCCACCCGGAAATCACGTGGGCCCCACCCGGAAATCACGTGGGCCCCACCCGGAAATCACGTGGGCCACACCCGGAAATCACGTGGGGCCCACCCGGAAATCACGTGGGCCCCACGGGGAAATCACGTGGGCCCCAATCGGAAATCACGTGGGCCCCACCCGGAAATCACGTGGGCCCCACCCGGAAAACACGTGGGCCCCACGGGGAAATCATGTGGGCCCCACCCGGAAATCACGTGGGCCCCACCCGGAAATCACGTGGGCCCCACCCGGAAATCACGTGGGCCCCACCCGGAAATCACGTGGGCCCCACCCGGAAATCATGTGGGCCCCACCCGGAAATCACGTGGGCCCCACCCGGTAATCACGTGGGGCCCACCCGGAAATCACGTGGGCCCCACGGGGAAATCACGTGGGCCCCACCCGGAAATCACGTGGGCCCCACCCGGAAATTACGTGGGCCCCACGGGGAAATCACGTGGGCCCAACGGGGAAATCACGTGGGCCCCACGGGGAAATCACGTGGGCCCCACCCTGAAATCACGTGGGCCCCACCCGGAAATCACGTGGGCCCCACGGGGAAATCACGTGGGCCCCACGGGGAAATCACGTGGGCCCCACCCGAAAATCACGTGGGCCCCACCCGGAAATCACGTGGGCCCCACGGGGAAATCACGTGGGCCCCACCCGGAAATCACGTGGGCCCCACCCGGAAATCACGTGGGCCCCACCCGGAAATCACGTGGGCCCCACCCGGAAATCACGTGGGCCCCACGGGGAAATCACGTGGGCCCCACGGGGAAATCACGTGGGCCCCACCCGGAAATCACGTGGGCCCCACCCGGAAATCACGTGGGCCCCACCCGGAAATCACGTGGGCCCCACCCGGAAATCACGTTGGCCCCACCCGGAAATCACGTGGGCCCCACCCGGAAATCACGTGGGCCCCACCCGGAAATCACGTGGGCCCCACCCGGAAATCACGTGGGGCCCACCCGGAAATCACGTGGGCCCCACCCGGAAATCACGTGGGCCCCACCCGGAAATCACGTGGGCCCCACACGGAAATCACGTGGGGCCCACCCGGAAATCACGTGGGCCCCACCCGGAAATCACGTGAGCCCCACCCGGAAATCACGTGGGCCCCACCCGGAAATCACGTGGGCCCCACCCGGAAATCACGTGGGCCCCACCCGGAAATCACGTGGGCCCCACGGGGAAATCACGTGGGCCCCACGGGGAAATCACGTGGGCCCCACCCGGAAATCACGTGGGCCCCACCCGGAAATCACGTGGGCCCCACCCGGAAATCACGTGGGCCCCACCCGGAAATCACGTGGGCCCCACCCGGAAATCACGTGGGCCCCACCCGGAAATCACGTGGGCCCCACCCGGAAATCACGTGGGCCCCACCCGGAAATCACGTGGGCCCCACCCGGAAATCACGTGGGCCCCAGCCGGAAATCACGTGGGCCCCACGGGGAAATCACGTGGGCCCCACGGGGAAATCACGTGGGCCCCACGGGGAAATCACGTGGGCCCCACCCGGAAATCACGTGGGCCCCACCCGGAAATCACGTGGGCCCCACCCGGAAATCACGTGGGCCCCACCCGGAAATCACGTGGGCCCCACCCGGAAATCACGTGGGCCCCACACGGAAATCACGTGGGGCCCACCCGGAAATCACGTGGGCCCCACCCGGAAATCACGTGGGCCCCACCCGGAAATCACGTGGGCCCCACCCGGAAATCACGTGGGCCCCACCCGGAAATCACGTGGGCCCCACCCGGAAATCACGTGGGCCCCACCCGGAAATCACGTGGGCCCCACGGGGAAATCACGTGGGCCCCACGGGGAAATCACGTGGGCCCCACCCGGAAATCACGTGGGCCCCACCCGGAAATCACGTGGGCCCCACCCGGAAATCACGTGGGCCCCACCCGGAAATCACGTGGGCCCCACCCGGAAATCACGTGGGCCCCACCCGGAAATCACGTGGGCCCCACCCGGAAATCACGTGGGCCCCACACGGAAATCACGTGGGGCCCAACCGGAAATCACGTGGGCCCCACCCGGAAATCACGTGGGCCCCACCCGGAAATCACGTGGGCCCCATGGGGAAATCACGTGGGCCCCATGGGGAAATCACGTGGGCCCCACCCGGAAATCACGTGGGGCCCACCCGGAAATCACGTGGGCCCCACCCGGAAATCACGTGGGCCCCACCCGGAAATCACGTGGGCCACACCCGGAAATCACGTGGGCCCCACCCGGAAATCACGTGGGCCCCACCCGGAAATCACGTGGGCCACACCCGGAAATCACGTGGGGCCCACCCGGAAATCACGTGGGCCCCACGGGGAAATCACGTGGGCCCCACCCGGAAATCACGTGGGCCCCACCCGGAAATCACGTGGGCCCCACCCGGAAAACACGTGGGGCCCACGGGGAAATCATGTGGGCCCCACCCAGAAATCACGTGGGCCCCACCCGGAAATCACGTGGGCCCCACCCGGAAATCACGTGGGCCCCACCCGGAAATCACGTGGGCCCCACCCGGAAATCACGTGGGCCCCACCCGGAAATCACGTGGGCCCCACCCGGTAATCACGTGGGGCCCACCCGGAAATCACGTGGGCCCCACGGGGAAATCACGTGGGCCCCACCCGGAAATCACGTGGGCCCCACCCGGAAATCACGTGGGCCCCACGGGGAAATCACGTGGGCCCAACGGGGAAATCACTTGGGCCCCACGGGGAAATCACGTGGGCCCCACCCTGAAATCACGTGGGCCCCACCCGGAAATCACGTGGGCCCCACGGGGAAATCACGTGGGCCCCACGGGGAAATCACGTGGGCCCCACCCGGAAATCACGTGGGCCCCACCCGGAAATCACGTGGGCCCCACGGGGAAATTACGTGGGCCCCACGGGGAAATCACGTGGTCCCCACCCGGAAATCACGTGGGCCCCAGCCGGAAATCACGTGGGCCCCACGGGGAAATCACGTGGGCCCCACCCGGAAATCACGTGGGCCCCACCCGGAAATCACGTGGGCCCCACCCGGAAATCACGTGGGCCCCACCCGGAAATCACGTGGGCCCCACCCGGAAATCACGTGGGGCCCACCCGGAAATCACGTGGGCCCCACCCGGAAATCACGTGGGCCCCACCCGGAAATCACGTGGGCCCCAGCCGGAAATCACGTGGGCCCCACGGGGAAATCACGTGGGCCCCACGGGGAAATCACGTGGGCCCCACGGGGAAATCACGTGGGCCCCACCCGGAAATCACGTGGGCCCCACCCGGAAATCACGTGGGCCCCACCCGGAAATCACGTGGGCCCCACCCGGAAATCACGTGGGCCCCACACGGAAATCACGTGGGGCCCACCCGGAAATCACGTGGGCCCCACCCGGAAATCACGTGGGCCCCACCCGGAAATCACATGGGCCCCACCCGGAAATCACGTGGGCCCCACCCGGAAATCACGTGGGCCCCACCCGGAAATCACGTGGGCCCCACCCGGAAATCACGTGGGCCCCACCCGGAAATCACGTGGGCCCCAGCCGGAAATCACGTGGGCCCCACGGGGAAATCACGTGGGCCCCACGGGGAAATCACGTGGGCCCCACCCGGAAATCACGTGGGCCCCACCCGGAAATCACGTGGGCCCCACCCGGAAATCACGTGGGCCCCACCCGGAAATCACGTGGGCCCCACCCGGAAATCACGTGGGCCCCACACGGAAATCACGTGGGGCCCAACCGGAAATCACGTGGGCCCCACCCGGAAATCACGTGGGCCCCACCCGGAAATCACGTGGGCCCCACCCGGAAATCACGTGGGCCCCATGGGGAAATCACGTGGGCCCCATGGGGAAATCACGTGGGCCCCACCCGGAAATCACGTGGGGCCCACCCGGAAATCACGTGGGCCCCACGGGGAAATCACGTGGGCCCCACGGGGAAATCACGTGGGCACCACCCGGAAATCACGTGGGCCCCAGCCGGAAATCACGTGGGCCCCACCCGGAAATCACGTGGGCCCCACCCGGAAATCACGTGGGCCCCACGGGGAAATCACGTGGGCCCCACCCGGAAATCACGTGGGCCCCACCCGGAAATCACGTGGGCCCCACCCGGAAATCACGTGGGCCCCACCCGGAAATCACGTGGGCCCCACCCGGAAATCACGTGGGCCCCACCCGGAAATCACGTGGGCCCCAGCCGGAAATCACGTGGGCCCCACCCGGAAATCACGTGGGCCCCACCCGGAAATCACGTGGGCCCCACCCGGAAATCACGTGGGCCCCACCCGGAAATCACGTGGGCCCCACCGGGAAATCACGTGGGACCCACCCGGAAATCACGTGGGCCCCACCCGGAAATCACGTGGGCCCCACCCGGAAATCACGTGGGCCCCAGCCGGAAATCACGTGGGCCCCACCCGGAAATCACGTGGGCCCCACCCGGAAATCACGTGGGCCCCACCCGGAAATCACGTGGGGCCCACCCGGAAATCACGTGGGCCCCACCCGGAAATCACGTGGGCCCCACCCGGAAATCACGTGGGCCCCACCCGGAAAACACGTGGGCCACATCCGGAAATCACGTGGGCCCCACCCGGAAATCACGTGGGCCCCACCCGGAAATCACGTGGGCCCCACCCGGAAATCACGTGGGCCCCACCCGGAAATCACGTGGGCCCCACGGGGAAATCACGTGGGCCCCACCTGGAAATCACGTGGACCCCACCCGGAAATCACGTGGGCCCCAGCCGGAAATCACGTGGGCCCCATGGGGAAATCACGTGGGCCCCACGGGGAAATCACGTGGGCCCCACCCGGAAATCACGTGGGCCCCACCCGGAAATCACGTGGGCCCGACCCGGAAATCACGTGGGCCCCACCCGGAAATCACGTGGGCCCCACCCGGAAATCACGTGGGCCCCACCCGGAAATCACGTGGGCCCCACCCGGAAATCACGTGGGCCCCACCCGGAAATCACGTGGGCCCCACCCGGAAATCACGTGGGCCCCACCCGGAAATCACGTGGGCCCCACCCGGAAATCACGTGGGCCCCTCGGGGAAATCACGTGGGCCCCACCCGGAAATCACGTGGGCCCCACCCGGAAATCACGTGGGCCCCACCCGGAAATCACGTGGGCCCCACCCGGAAATCACGTGGGCCCCACCCGGAAATCACGTGGGCCCCACCCGGAAATCACGTGGGCCCCACCCGGAAATCACGTGGGCCCCACCCGGAAATCACGTGGGCCCCACCCGGAAATCACGTGGGCCCCACCCGGAAATCACGTGGGCCCCACCCGGAAATCACGTGGGCCCCACCCGGAAATCACGTGGGCCCCACGGGGAAATCACGTGGGCCCCACCCGGAAATCACGTGGACCCCACCCGGAAATCACGTGGGCCACAGCCGGAAATCACGTGGGCCCCAACCGGAAATCACGTGGGCCCCACCCGGAAATCACGTGGGCCCCACCCGGAAATCACGTGGGCCCCACCCGGAAATCACGTGGGCCCCACGGGGAAATCACGTGGGCCCCACCCGGAAATCACGTGGGCCCCACCCGGAAATCACGTGGGCCACACCCGGAAATCACGTGGGGCCCACCCGGAAATCACGTGGGCCCCAAGGGGAAATCACGTGGGCCCCACCCGGAAATCACGTGGGCCCCACCCGGAAATCACGTGGGCCCCACCCGGTAATCACGTGGGGCCCACCCGGAAATCACGTGGGCCCCACGGGGAAATCACGTGGGCCCCACCCGGAAATCACGTGGGCCCCACCCGGAAATCACGTGGGCCCCACGGGGAAATCACGTGGGCCCAACGGGGAAATCACGTGGGCCCCACGGGGAAATCACGTGGGCCCCACCCTGAAATCACGTGGGCCCCACCCGGAAATCACGTGGGCCCCACGGGGAAATCACGTGGGCCCCACGGGGAAATCACGTGGGCCCCACCCGGAAATCACGTGGGCCCCACCCGGAAATCACGTGGGCCCCACGGGGAAATCAAGTGGGCCCCACGGGGAAATCACGTGGTCCCCACCCGGAAATCACGTGGGCCCCAGCCGGAAATCACGTGGGCCCCACGAGGAAATCACGTGGGCCCCACCCGGAAATCACGTGGGCCCCACCCGGAAATCACGTGGGCCCCACCCGGAAATCACGTGGGCCCCACCCGGAAATCACGTGGGCCCCACCCGGAATTCACGTGGGCCCCACGCGGAAATCACGTGGGCCCCACCCGGAAATCACGTGGGCCCCACCCGGAAATCACGTGGGCCCCACCCGGAAATCACGTGGGCCCCACCCGGAAATCACGTGGGCCCCACCCGGAAATCACGTGGGCCCCACCCGGAAATCACGTGGGCCCCACCCGGAAATCACGTGGGCCCCAGCCGGAAATCACGTGGGCCCCACGGGGAAATCACGTGGGCCCCACCCGGAAATCACGTGGGCCCCACCCGGAAATCACGTGGGCCCCACCCGGAAATCACGTGGGCCCCACCTGGAAATCACGTGGGCCCCACGGGGAAATCACGTGGGCCCCACCCGGAAATCACGTGGGCCCCACCCGGAAATCACGTGGGGCCCACCCGGAAATCACGTGGGCCCCACCCGGAAATCACGTGGGCCCCACCCGGAAATCACGTGGGCCCCACCCGGAAATCACGTGGGCCCCACCCGGAAATCACGTGGGCCCCACCCGGAAATCACGTGGGCCCCACCCGGAAATCACGTGGGCCCCACCCGGAAATCACGTGGGCCCCACCCGGAAATCACGTGGGCCCCACCCGGAAATCACGTGGGCCCCACCCGGAAATCACGTGGGCCCCACCCGGAAATCACGTGGGCCCCACCCGGAAATCACGTGGGCCCCACCCGGAAATCACGTGGGCCCCACCCGGAAATCACGTGGGCCCCACCCGGAAATCACGTGGGCCCCACACGGAAATCACGTGGGGCCCAACCGGAAATCACGTGGGCCCCACCCGGAAATCACGTGGGCCCCACCCGGAAATCACGTGGGCCCCACCCGGAAATCACGTGGGCCCCATGGGGAAATCACGTGGGCCCCACGGGGAAATCACGTGGGCCCCACCCGGAAATCACGTGGGGCCCACCCGGAAATCACGTGGGCCCCACGGGGAAATCACGTGGGCCCCACCCGGAAATCACGTGGGCCCCACACGGATATCACGTGGGGCCCACCAGGAAATCACGTGGGCCCCACCCGGAAATCATGTGGGCCCCAACCGGAAATCACGTGGGCCCCACCGGGAAATCACGTGGGCCCCACCCGGAAATCACGTGGGCCCCACCCGGAAATCACGTGGGCCCCACGGGGAAATCACGTGGGCCCCACGGGGAAATCACGTGGGCCCCACCCGGAAATCACGTGGGCCCCACCCGGAAATCACGTGGGCCCCACCCGGAAATCACGTGGGCCCCACCCGGAAATCACGTGGGCCCCACGGGGAAATCACGTGGGCCCCACCCGGAAATCACGTGGGCCCCACCCGGAAATCACGTGGGCCCCACGGGGAAATCACGTGGGCCCCACCCGGAAATCACGTGGGCCCCACCCGGAAATCACGTGGGCCCCACCCGGAAATCACGTGGGCCCCACCCGGAAATCACGTGGGCCCCAGCCGGAAATCACGTGGGCCCCACCCGGAAATCACGTGGGCCCCACCCCGAAATCACGTGGGCCCCACCCGGAAATCACGTGGGCCCCACCCGGAAATCACGTGGGGCCCACCCGGAAATCACGTGGGCCCCACCCGGAAATCACGTGGGCCCCACCCGGAAATCACGTGGGCCCCACCCGGAAAACACGTGGGCCACATCCGGAAATCACGTGGGCCCCACCCGGAAATCACGTGGGCCCCACCCGGAAATCACGTGGGCCCCACCCGGAAATCACGTGGGCCCCACCCGGAAATCACGTGGGCCCCACGGGGAAATCACGTGGGCCCCACCTGGAAATCACGTGGACCCCACCCGGAAATCACGTGGGCCCCAGCCGGAAATCACGTGGGCCCCATGGGGAAATCACGTGGGCCCCACGGGGAAATCACGTGGGCCCCACCCGGAAATCACGTGGGCCCCACCCGGAAATCACGTGGGCCCCACCCGGAAATCACGTGGGCCCCACCCGGAAATCACGTGGGCCCCACCCGGAAATCACGTGGGCCCCACCCGGAAATCACGTGGGCCCCACCCGGAAATCACGTGGGCCCCTCGGGGAAATCACGTGGGCCCCACCCGGAAATCACGTGGGCCCCACCCGGAAATCACGTGGGCCCCACCCGGAAATCACGTGGGCCCCACCCGGAAATCACGTGGGCCCCACCCGGAAATCACGTGGGCCCCACCCGGAAATCACGTGGGCCCCACCCGGAAATCACGTGGGCCCCACCCGGAAATCACGTGGGCCCCACGGGGAAATCACGTGGGCCCCACCCGGAAATCACGTGGGCCCCACCCGGAAATCACGTGGGCCCCACCCGGAAATCACGTGGGCCCCACCCGGAAATCACGTGGGCCCCACGGGGAAATCACGTGGGCCCCACCCGGAAATCACGTGGGCCCCACCCGGAAATCACGTGGGCCACAGCCGGAAATCACGTGGGCCCCACCCGGAAATCACGTGGGCCCCACCCGAAAATCACGTGGGCCCCACCCGGAAATCACGTGGGCCCCACCCGGAAATCACGTGGGCCCCACCCGGAAATCACGTGGGCCCCATGGGGAATTCACGTGGGCCCCACCCGGAAATCACGTGGGCCCCACCCGGAAATCACGTGGGCCCCACCCGGAAATCACGTGGGCCCCACCCGGAAATCACGTGGGCCCCACGGGGAAATCACGTGGGCCCCACCCGGAAATCACGTGGACCCCACCCGGAAATCACGTGGGCCACAGCCGGAAATCACGTGGGCCCCAACCGGAAATCACGTGGGCCCCACCCGGAAATCACGTGGGCCCCACCCGGAAATCACGTGGGCCCCACCCGGAAATCACGTGGGCCCCACGGGGAAATCACGTGGGCCTCACGGGGAAATCACGTGGGCCCCACCCGGAAATCACGTGGGCCCCACGGGGAAATCACGTGGGCCCCACCCGGAAATCACGTGGGCCCCACCCGGAAATCACGTGGGCCCCACCCGGAAATCACGTGGGCCCCACCCGGAAATCACGTGGGCCCCACCCGGAAATCACGTGGGCCCCACCCGGAAATCACGTGGGCCCCACCCGGAAATCACGTGGGCCCCACCCGGAAATCACGTGGGCCCCACGGGGAAATCACGTGGGCCCCACCCGGAAATCACGTGGGCCCCACCCGGAAATCACGTGGGCCCCACCCGGAAATCACGTGGGCCCCACCCGGAAATCACGTGGGCCCCACCCGGAAATCACGTGGGGCCAACCCGGAAATCACGTGGGCCCCACCCGGAAATCACATGGGCCCCACCCGGAAATCACGTGGGCCCCACCCGGAAATCACGTGGGCCCCACCCGGAAATCACGTGGGCCCCACGGGGAAATCACGTTGGCCCCACGGGGAAATCACGTGGGCCCCACCCGGAAATCACGTGGGCCCCACCCGGAAATCACGTGGGCCCCACCCGGAAATCACGTGGGCCCCACGGGGAAATCACGTGGGCCCCACCCGGAAATCACGTGGTCCCCACCCGGAAATCACGTGGGCCCCACCCGGAAATCACGTGGGCCCCACCCGGAAATCACGTGGGCCCCACCCGGAAATCACGTGGGCCCCACGGGGAAATCACGTGGGCCCCACCCGGAAATCACGTGGGCCCCACCCGGAAATCACGTGGGCCCCACCCGGAAATCACGTGGGCCCCACCCGGAAATCACGTGGGCCCCACCCGGAAATCACGTGGGGCCCACCCGGAAATCACGTGGGCCCCACCCGGAAATCACGTGGGCCCCACCCGGAAATCACGTGGGGCCCACCCGGAAATCACGTGGGCCCCACCCGGAAATCACGTGGGCCCCACCCGGAAATCACGTGGGCCCCACCCGGAAATCACGTGGGGCCCACCCGGAAATCACGTGGGCCCCACCCGGAAATCACGTGGGCCCCACCCGGAAATCACGTGGGGCCCACCCGGAAATCACGTGGGCCCCACCCGGAAATCACGTGGGCCCCACCCGGAAATCACGTGGGCCCCACCCGGAAATCACGTGGGGCCCACCCGGAAATCACGTGGGCCCCACCCGGAAATCACGTGGGCCCCACCCGGAAATCACGTGGGCCCCACCCGGAAATCACGTGGGCCCCACCCGGAAATCACGTGGGCCCCACCCGGAAATCACGTGGGCCCCACCCGGAAATCACGTGGGCCCCACCCGGAAATCACGTGGGCCCCACCCGGAAATCACGTGGGCCCCACGGGGAAATCTCGTGGGCCCCACCCGGAAATCACGTGGGCCCCACCCGGAAATCACGTGGGCCCCACCCGGAAATCACGTGGGCCCCACGGGGAAATCACGTGGGGCCCACCCGGAAATCACGTGGGCCCCACCCGGAAATCACGTGGGCCCCACCCGGAAATCACGTGGGCCCCAGCCGGAAATCACGTGGGCCCCAGCCGGAAATCACGTGGGCCCCACGGGGAAATCACGTGGGCCCCACGGGGAAATCACGTGGGCCCCACGGGGAAATCACGTGGGCCCCACCCGGAAATCACGTGGGCCCCACGGGGAAATCACGTGGGCCCCACGGGGAAATCACGTGGGCCCAACGGGGAAATCACGTGGGCCCCACGGGGAAATCACGTGGGCCCCACCCTGAAATCACGTGGGCCCCACCCGGAAATCACGTGGGCCCCACGGGGAAATCACGTGGGCCCCACGGGGAAATCACGTGGGCCCCACCCGGAAATCACGTGGGCCCCACCCGGAAATCACGTGGGCCCCACGGGGAAATCACGTGGGCCCCACGGGGAAATCACGTGGTCACCACCCGGAAATCACGTGGGCCCCAGCCGGAAATCAAGTGGGCCCCACGGGGAAATCACGTGGGCCCCACGGGGAAATCACGTGGGCCCCACCCGGAAATCACGTGGGCCCCACCCGGAAATCACGTGGGCCCCACCCGGAAATCACGTGGGCCCCACCCGGAAATCACGTGGGGCCCACCCGGAAATCACGTGGGCCCCACCCGGAAATCACGTGGGCCCCACCCGGAAATCACGTGGGCCCCACACGGAAATCACGTGGGGCCCACCCGGAAATCACGTGGGCCCCACCCGGAAATCACGTGGGCCCCACCCGGAAATCACGTGGGCCCCACCCGGAAATCACGTGGGCCCCACCCGGAAATCACGTGGGCCCCACGGGGAAATCACGTGGGCCCCACGGGGAAATCACGTGGGCGCCACGCGGAAATCACGTGGGCCCCACCTGGAAATCACGTGGGCCCAACGGGGAAATCACGTGGGCCCCACCCGGAAATCACGTGGGCCCCACCCGGAAATCACGTGGGCCCCACCAGGAAATCATGTGGGCCCCACGGGGAAATCACGTGGGCCCCACCCGGAAATCACGTGGGCCCCACCCGGAAATCACGTGGGCCCCACCCGGAAATCACGTGGGGCCAACCCGGAAATCACGTGGGCCCCACCCGGAAATCACATGGGCCTCACCCGGAAATCACGTGGGCCCCACCCGGAAATCACGTGGGCCCCACCCGGAAATCACGTGGGCCCCACGGGGAAATCACGTTGGCCCCACGGGGAAATCACGTGGGCCCCACCCGGAAATCACGTGGGCCCCACCCGGAAATCACGTGGGCCCCACCCGGAAATCACGTGGGCCCCACGGGGAAATCACGTGGGCCCCACCCGGAAATCACGTGGGCCCCACCCGGAAATCACGTGGGCCCCACCCGGAAATCACGTGGGCCCCACCCGGAAATCACGTGGGCCCCACCCGGAAATCACGTGGGCCCCACCCGGAAATCACGTGGGCCCCACCCGGAAATCACGTGGGCCCCACCCGGAAATCACGTGGGCCCCACCCGGAAATCACGTGGGCCCCACCCGGAAATCACGTGGGCCCCACGGGGAAATCACGTGGGCCCTACGGGGAAATCACGTGGGCCCCACCCGGAAATCACGTGGGCCCCACCCGGAAATCACGTGGGCCCCACGGGGAAATCACGTGGGCCCCACGGGGAAATCACGTGGTCCCCACCCGGAAATCACGTGGGCCCCAGCCGGAAATCACGTGGGCCCCACGGGGAAATCACGTGGGCCCCACCCGGAAATCACGTGGGCCCCAGCCGGAAATCACGTGGGCCCCACGGGGAAATCACGTGGGCCCCACCCGGAAATCACGTGGGCCCCACCCGGAAATCACGTGGGGCCCACCCGGAAATCACGTGGGCCCCACCCGGAAATCACGTGGGCCCCACCCGGAAATCACGTGGGCCCCACACGGAAATCACGTGGGGCCCACCCGGAAATCACGTGGGCCCCACCCGGAAATCACGTGGGCCCCACCCGGAAATCACGTGGGCCCCACCCGGAAATCACGTGGGCCCCACCCGGAAATCACGTGGGCCCCACGGGGAAATCACGTGGGCCCCACGGGGAAATCACGTGGGCCCCACGCGGAAATCACGTGGGCCCCACCTGGAAATCACGTGGGCCCCACCCGGAAATCACGTGGGCCCCACCCGGAAATCACGTGGGACCCAACCGGAAATCACGTGGGCCCCACCCGGAAATCACGTGGGCCCCACCCGGAAATCACGTGGGCCCCACCCGGAAATCACGTGGGCCCCACCCGGAAATCACGTGGGCCCCAGCCGGAAATCACGTGGGCCCCACGGGGAAATCACGTGGGCCCCACGGGGAAATCACGGGGGCCCCACCCGGAAATCACGTGGGCCCCACCCGGAAATCACGTGGGCCCCAACCGGAAATCACGTGGGCCCCACCCGGAAATCACGTGGGCCCCACCCGGAAATCACGTGGGCCCCACCCGGAAATCACGTGGGCCCCACACGGAAATCACGTGGGGCCCAACCGGAAATCACGTGGGCCCCACCCGGAAATCACGTGGGCCCAACCCGGAAATCACGTGGGCCCCACCCGGAAATCACGTGGGCCCCATGGGGAAATCACGTGGGCCCCACGGGGAAATCACGTGGGCCCCACCCGGAAATCACGTGGGGCCCACCCGGAAATCACGTGGGCCCCACGGGGAAATCACGTGGGCCCCACGGGGAAATCACGTGGGCACCACCCGGAAATCACGTGGGCCCCAGCCGGAAATCACGTGGGCCCCACCCGGAAATCACGTGGGCCCCACCCAGAAATCACGTGGGCCCCACCCGTAAATCACGTGGGCCCCACACGGAAATCACGTGGGGCCCACCCGGAAATCACGTGGGCCCCACCCGGAAATCACGTGGGCCCCACCCGGAAATCACGTGGGCCCCACCGGGAAATCACGTGGGCCCCACCCGGAAATCACGTGGGCCCCACCCGGAAATCACGTGGGCCCCACGGGGAAATCACGTGGGCCCCACGGGGAAATCACGTGGGCCCCACCCGGAAATCACGTGGGCCCCACCCGGAAATCACGTGGGCCCCACCCGGAAATCACGTGGGCCCCACCCGGAAATCACGTGGGCCCCACGGGTAAATCACGTGGGCCCCACCCGGAAATCACGTGGGCCCCACCCGGAAATCACGTGGGCCCCACCCGGAAATCACGTGGGCCCCACCCGGAAATCACGTGGGCCCCACCCGGAAATCACGTGGGCCCCAGCCGGAAATCACGTGGGCCCCACCCGGAAATCACGTGGGCCCCACCCGGAAATCACGTGGGCCCCACCCGGAAATCACGTGGGCCCCACCCGGAAATCACGTGGGGCCCACCCGGAAATCACGTGGGCCCCACCCGGAAATCACGTGGGCCCCACCCGGAAATCACGTGGGCCCCACCCGGAAAACACGTGGGCCACATCCGGAAATCACGTGGGCCCCACCCGGAAATCACGTGGGCCCCACCCGGAAATCACGTGGGCCCCACCCGGAAATCACGTGGGCCCCACCCGGAAATCACGTGGGCCCCACGGGGAAATCACGTGGGCCCCACCTGGAAATCACGTGGACCCCACCCGGGAATCACGTGGGCCCCAGCCGGAAATCACGTGGGCCCCATGGGGAAATCACGTGGGCCCCACGGGGAAATCACGTGGGCCCCACCCGGAAATCACGTGGGCCCCACCCGGAAATCACGTGGGCCCCAACCGGAAATCACGTGGGCCCCACCCGGAAATCACGTGGGCCCCACCCGGAAATCACGTGGGCCCCACCCGGAAATCACGTGGGCCCCACCCGGAAATCACGTGGGCCCCTCGGGGAAATCACGTGGGCCCCACCCGGAAATCACGTGGGCCCCACCCGGAAATCACGTGGGCCCCACCCGGAAATCACGTGGGCCCCACCCGGAAATCACGTGGGCCCCTCGGGGAAATCACGTGGGCCCCACCCGGAAATCACGTGGGCCCCACGGGGAAATCACGTGGGCCCCACCCGGAAATCACGTGGGCCCCACCCGGAAATCACGTGGGCCCCACCCGGAAATCACGTGGGCCCCACCCGGAAATCACGTGGGCCCCACCCGGAAATCACGTGGGCCCCACCCGGAAATCACGTGGGCCCCACGGGGAAATCACGTGGGCCTCACGGGGAAATCACGTGGGCCCCACCCGGAAATCACGTGGGCCCCACGGGGAAATCACGTGGGCCCCACCCGGAAATCACGTGGGCACCACCCGGAAATCACGTGGGCCCCACCCGGAAATCACGTGGGCCCCACCCGGAAATCACGTGGGCCCCACGGGGAAATCACGTGGGCCTCACGGGGAAATCACGTGGGCCCCACCCGGAAATCACGTGGGCCCCACGGGGAAATCACGTGGGCCCCACCCGGAAATCACGTGGGCCCCACCCGGAAATCACGTGGGCCCCACCCGGAAATCACGTGGGCCCCACCCGGAAATCACGTGGGCCCCACCCGGAAATCACGTGGGCCCCACGGGGAAATCACGTGGGCCCCACCCGGAAATCACGTGGGCCCCACGGGGAAATCACGTGGGGCCCACCCGGAAATCACGTGGGCCCCACGGGGAAATCACGTGGGCCCCACGGGGAAATCACGTGGTCCCCACCCGGAAATCACGTGGGCCCCAGCCGGAAATCACGTGGGCCCCACGGGGAAATCACGTGGGCCCCACCCGGAAATCACGTGGGCCCCACCCGGAAATCACGTGGGCCCCACCCGGAAATCACGTGGGCCCCACCCGGAAATCACGTGGGCCCCACCCGGAAATCACGTGGGCCCCACCCGGAAATCACGTGGGCCCCACCCGGAAATCACGTGGGCCCCACCCGGAAATCACGTGGGCCCCACCCGGAAATCACGTGGGCCCCACCCGGAAATCACGTGGGCCCCACGGGTAAATCACGTGGGCCCCACCCGGAAATCACGTGGGCCCCACCCGGAAATCACGTGGGCCCCACCCGGAAATCACGTGGGCCCCACGGGGAAATCACGTGGGCCCCACGGGGAAATCACGTGGGCCCCACGCGGAAATCACGTGGGCCCCACCTGGAAATCACGTGGGCCCCACCCGGAAATCACGTGGGCCCCACCCGGAAATCACGTGGGCCCCACCCGGAAATCACGTGGGCCCCAGCCGGAAATCACGTGGGCCCCACGGGGAAATCACGTGGGCCCCACGGGGAAATCACGGGGGCCCCACCCGGAAATCACGTGGGCCCCACCCGGAAATCACGTGGGCCCCACCCGGAAATCACGTGGGCCCCACCCGGAAATCACGTGGGCCCCACCCGGAAATCACGTGGGCCCCACACGGAAATCACGTGGGGCCCAACCGGAAATCACGTGGGCCCCACCCGGAAATCACGTGGGCCCCACCCGGAAATCACGTGGGCCCCACCCGGAAATCACGTGGGCCCCATGGGGAAATCACGTGGGCCCCACGGGGAAATCACGTGGGCCCCACCCGGAAATCACTTGGGGCCCACCCGGAAATCACGTGGGCCCCACGGGGAAATCACGTGGGCCCCACGGGGAAATCACGTGGGCACCACCCGGAAATCACGTGGGCCCCAGCCGGAAATCACGTGGGCCGCACCCGGAAATCACGTGGGCCCCACCCGGAAATCACGTGGGCCCCACCCGGAAATCACGTGGGCCCCACACGGAAATCACGTGGGGCCCACCCGGAAATCACGTGGGCCCCACCCGGAAATCACGTGGGCCCCACCCGGAAATCACGTGGGCCCCACCGGGAAATCACGTGGGCCCCACCCGGAAATCACGTGGGCCCCACCCGGAAATCACGTGGGCCCCACGGGGAAATCACGTGGGCCCCACGGGGAAATCACGTGGGCCCCACCCGGAAATCACGTGGGCCCCACCCGGAAATCACGTGGGCCCCACCCGGAAATCACGTGGGCCCCACCCGGAAATCACGTGGGCCCCACGGGTAAATCACGTGGGCCCCACCCGGAAATCACGTGGGCCCCACCCGGAAATCACGTGGGCCCCACCCGGAAATCACGTGGGCCCCACGGGGAAATCACGTGGGCCCTACGGGGAAATCACGTGGGCCCCACCCGGAAATCACGTGGGCCCCACCCGGAAATCACGTGGGCCCCACGGGGAAATCACGTGGGCCCCACGGGGAAATCACGTGGTCCCCACCCGGAAATCACGTGGGCCCCAGCCGGAAATCACGTGGGCCCCACGGGGAAATCACGTGGGCCCCACCCGGAAATCACGTGGGCCCCAGCCGGAAATCACGTGGGCCCCACGGGGAAATCACGTGGGCCCCACCCGGAAATCACGTGGGCCCCACCCGGAAATCACGTGGGGCCCACCCGGAAATCACGTGGGCCCCACCCGGAAATCACGTGGGCCCCACCCGGAAATCACGTGGGCCCCACACGGAAATCACGTGGGGCCCACCCGGAAATCACGTGGGCCCCACCCGGAAATCACGTGGGCCCCACCCGGAAATCACGTGGGCCCCACCCGGAAATCACGTGGGCCCCACCCGGAAATCACGTGGGCCCCACGGGGAAATCACGTGGGCCCCACGGGGAAATCACGTGGGCCCCACGCGGAAATCACGTGGGCCCCACCTGGAAATCACGTGGGCCCCACCCGGAAATCACGTGGGCCCCACCCGGAAATCACGTGGGACCCAACCGGAAATCACGTGGGCCCCACCCGGAAATCACGTGGGCCCCACCCGGAAATCACGTGGGCCCCACCCGGAAATCACGTGGGCCCCACCCGGAAATCACGTGGGCCCCAGCCGGAAATCACGTGGGCCCCACGGGGAAATCACGTGGGCCCCACGGGGAAATCACGGGGGCCCCACCCGGAAATCACGTGGGCCCCACCCGGAAATCACGTGGGCCCCAACCGGAAATCACGTGGGCCCCACCCGGAAATCACGTGGGCCCCACCCGGAAATCACGTGGGCCCCACCCGGAAATCACGTGGGCCCCACACGGAAATCACGTGGGGCCCAACCGGAAATCACGTGGGCCCCACCCGGAAATCACGTGGGCCCCACCCGGAAATCACGTGGGCCCCACCCGGAAATCACGTGGGCCCCATGGGGAAATCACGTGGGCCCCACGGGGAAATCACGTGGGCCCCACCCGGAAATCACGTGGGGCCCACCCGGAAATCACGTGGGCCCCACGGGGAAATCACGTGGGCCCCACGGGGAAATCACGTGGGCACCACCCGGAAATCACGTGGGCCCCAGCCGGAAATCACGTGGGCCCCACCCGGAAATCACGTGGGCCCCACCCAGAAATCACGTGGGCCCCACCCGTAAATCACGTGGGCCCCACACGGAAATCACGTGGGGCCCACCCGGAAATCACGTGGGCCCCACCCGGAAATCACGTGGGCCCCACCCGGAAATCACGTGGGCCCCACCGGGAAATCACGTGGGCCCCACCCGGAAATCACGTGGGCCCCACCCGGAAATCACGTGGGCCCCACGGGGAAATCACGTGGGCCCCACGGGGAAATCACGTGGGCCCCACCCGGAAATCACGTGGGCCCCACCCGGAAATCACGTGGGCCCCACCCGGAAATCACGTGGGCCCCACCCGGAAATCACGTGGGCCCCACGGGTAAATCACGTGGGCCCCACCCGGAAATCACGTGGGCCCCACCCGGAAATCACGTGGGCCCCACCCGGAAATCACGTGGGCCCCACCCGGAAATCACGTGGGCCCCACCCGGAAATCACGTGGGCCCCAGCCGGAAATCACGTGGGCCCCACCCGGAAATCACGTGGGCCCCACCCGGAAATCACGTGGGCCCCACCCGGAAATCACGTGGGCCCCACCCGGAAATCACGTGGGGCCCACCCGGAAATCACGTGGGCCCCACCCGGAAATCACGTGGGCCCCACCCGGAAATCACGTGGGCCCCACCCGGAAAACACGTGGGCCACATCCGGAAATCACGTGGGCCCCACCCGGAAATCACGTGGGCCCCACCCGGAAATCACGTGGGCCCCACCCGGAAATCACGTGGGCCCCACCCGGAAATCACGTGGGCCCCACGGGGAAATCACGTGGGCCCCACCTGGAAATCACGTGGACCCCACCCGGGAATCACGTGGGCCCCAGCCGGAAATCACGTGGGCCCCATGGGGAAATCACGTGGGCCCCACGGGGAAATCACGTGGGCCCCACCCGGAAATCACGTGGGCCCCACCCGGAAATCACGTGGGCCCCAACCGGAAATCACGTGGGCCCCACCCGGAAATCACGTGGGCCCCACCCGGAAATCACGTGGGCCCCACCCGGAAATCACGTGGGCCCCACCCGGAAATCACGTGGGCCCCTCGGGGAAATCACGTGGGCCCCACCCGGAAATCACGTGGGCCCCACCCGGAAATCACGTGGGCCCCACCCGGAAATCACGTGGGCCCCACCCGGAAATCACGTGGGCCCCTCGGGGAAATCACGTGGGCCCCACCCGGAAATCACGTGGGCCCCACGGGGAAATCACGTGGGCCCCACCCGGAAATCACGTGGGCCCCACCCGGAAATCACGTGGGCCCCACCCGGAAATCACGTGGGCCCCACCCGGAAATCACGTGGGCCCCACCCGGAAATCACGTGGGCCCCACCCGGAAATCACGTGGGCCCCACGGGGAAATCACGTGGGCCTCACGGGGAAATCACGTGGGCCCCACCCGGAAATCACGTGGGCCCCACGGGGAAATCACGTGGGCCCCACCCGGAAATCACGTGGGCACCACCCGGAAATCACGTGGGCCCCACCCGGAAATCACGTGGGCCCCACCCGGAAATCACGTGGGCCCCACGGGGAAATCACGTGGGCCTCACGGGGAAATCACGTGGGCCCCACCCGGAAATCACGTGGGCCCCACGGGGAAATCACGTGGGCCCCACCCGGAAATCACGTGGGCCCCACCCGGAAATCACGTGGGCCCCACCCGGAAATCACGTGGGCCCCACCCGGAAATCACGTGGGCCCCACCCGGAAATCACGTGGGCCCCACGGGGAAATCACGTGGGCCCCACCCGGAAATCACGTGGGCCCCACGGGGAAATCACGTGGGGCCCACCCGGAAATCACGTGGGCCCCACGGGGAAATCACGTGGGCCCCACGGGGAAATCACGTGGTCCCCACCCGGAAATCACGTGGGCCCCAGCCGGAAATCACGTGGGCCCCACGGGGAAATCACGTGGGCCCCACCCGGAAATCACGTGGGCCCCACCCGGAAATCACGTGGGCCCCACCCGGAAATCACGTGGGCCCCACGCGGAAATCACGTGGGCCCCACCCGGAAATCACGTGGGCCCCACCCGGAAATCACGTGGGCCCCACCCGGAAATCACGTGGGCCCCACCCGGAAATCACGTGGGCCCCACCCGGAAATCACGTGGGCCCCACCCGGAAATCACGTGGGCCCCACGGGTAAATCACGTGGGCCCCACCCGGAAATCACGTGGGCCCCACCCGGAAATCACGTGGGCCCCACCCGGAAATCACGTGGGCCCCACGGGGAAATCACGTGGGCCCCACGGGGAAATCACGTGGGCCCCACGCGGAAATCACGTGGGCCCCACCTGGAAATCACGTGGGCCCCACCCGGAAATCACGTGGGCCCCACCCGGAAATCACGTGGGCCCCACCCGGAAATCACGTGGGCCCCAGCCGGAAATCACGTGGGCCCCACGGGGAAATCACGTGGGCCCCACGGGGAAATCACGGGGGCCCCACCCGGAAATCACGTGGGCCCCACCCGGAAATCACGTGGGCCCCACCCGGAAATCACGTGGGCCCCACCCGGAAATCACGTGGGCCCCACCCGGAAATCACGTGGGCCCCACCCGGAAATCACGTGGGCCCCACACGGAAATCACGTGGGGCCCAACCGGAAATCACGTGGGCCCCACCCGGAAATCACGTGGGCCCCACCCGGAAATCACGTGGGCCCCACCCGGAAATCACGTGGGCCCCATGGGGAAATCACGTGGGCCCCACGGGGAAATCACGTGGGCCCCACCCGGAAATCACTTGGGGCCCACCCGGAAATCACGTGGGCCCCACGGGGAAATCACGTGGGCCCCACGGGGAAATCACGTGGGCACCACCCGGAAATCACGTGGGCCCCAGCCGGAAATCACGTGGGCCGCACCCGGAAATCACGTGGGCCCCACCCAGAAATCACGTGGGCCCCACCCGGAAATCACGTGGGCCCCACACGGAAATCACGTGGGGCCCACCCGGAAATCACGTGGGCCCCACCCGGAAATCACGTGGGCCCCACCCGGAAATCACGTGGGCCCCACCGGGAAATCACGTGGGCCCCACCCGGAAATCACGTGGGCCCCACCCGGAAATCACGTGGGCCCCACGGGGAAATCACGTGGGCCCCACGGGGAAATCACGTGGGCCCCACCCGGAAATCACGTGGGCCCCACCCGGAAATCACGTGGGCCCCACCCGGAAATCACGTGGGCCCCACCCGGAAATCACGTGGGCCCCACGGGTAAATCACGTGGGCCCCACCCGGAAATCACGTGGGCCCCACCCGGAAATCACGTGGGCCCCACCCGGAAATCACGTGGGCCCCACCCGGAAATCACGTGGGCCCCACCCGGAAATCACGTGGGCCCCACCCGGAAATCACGTGGGCCCCAGCCGGAAATCACGTGGGCCCCACCCGGAAATCACGTGGGCCCCACCCGGAAATCACGTGGGCCCCACCCGGAAATCACGTGGGCCCCACCCGGAAATCACGTGGGGCCCACCCGGAAATCACGTGGGCCCCACCCGGAAATCACGTGGGCCCCACCCGGAAATCACGTGGGCCCCACCCGGAAAACACGTGGGCCACATCCGGAAATCACGTGGGCCCCACCCGGAAATCACGTGGGCCCCACCCGGAAATCACGTGGGCCCCACCCGGAAATCACGTGGGCCCCACCCGGAAATCACGTGGGCCCCACGGGGAAATCACGTGGGCCCCACCTGGAAATCACGTGGACCCCACCCGGGAATCACGTGGGCCCCAGCCGGAAATCACGTGGGCCCCATGGGGAAATCACGTGGGCCCCACGGGGAAATCACGTGGGCCCCACCCGGAAATCACGTGGGCCCCACCCGGAAATCACGTGGGCCCCAACCGGAAATCACGTGGGCCCCACCCGGAAATCACGTGGGCCCCACCCGGAAATCACGTGGGCCCCACCCGGAAATCACGTGGGCCCCACCCGGAAATCACGTGGGCCCCTCGGGGAAATCACGTGGGCCCCACCCGGAAATCACGTGGGCCCCACCCGGAAATCACGTGGGCCCCACCCGGAAATCACGTGGGCCCCACCCGGAAATCACGTGGGCCCCAGCCGGAAATCACGTGGGCCCCACGGGGAAATCACGTGGGCCCCACCCGGAAATCACGTGGGCCCCACCCGGAAATCACGTGGGCCCCACCCGGAAATCACGTGGGCCCCACCCGGAAATCACGTGGGCCCCACCCGGAAATCACGTGGGCCCCACCCGGAAATCACGTGGGCCCCACCCGGAAATCACGTGGGCCCCACCCGGAAATCACGTGGGCCCCACCCGGAAATCACGTGGGCCCCACCCGGAAATCACGTGGGCCCCACGGGTAAATCACGTGGGCCCCACCCGGAAATCACGTGGGCCCCACCCGGAAATCACGTGGGCCCCACCCGGAAATCACGTGGGCCCCATGGGGAAATCACGTGGGCCCCACGGGGAAATCACGTGGGCCCCACGCGGAAATCACGTGGGCCCCACCTGGAAATCACGTGGGCCCCACCCGGAAATCACGTGGGCCCCACCCGGAAATCACGTGGGCCCCACCCGGAAATCACGTGGGCCCCAGCCGGAAATCACGTGGGCCCCACGGGGAAATCACGTGGGCCCCACGGGGAAATCACGGGGGCCCCACCCGGAAATCACGTGGGCCCCACCCGGAAATCACGTGGGCCCCACCCGGAAATCACGTGGGCCCCACCCGGAAATCACGTGGGCCCCACCCGGAAATCACGTGGGCCCCACCCGGAAATCACGTGGGCCCCACACGGAAATCACGTGGGGCCCAACCGGAAATCACGTGGGCCCCACCCGGAAATCACGTGGGCCCCACCCGGAAATCACGTGGGCCCCACGGGGAAATCACGTGGTCCCCACCCGGAAATCACGTGGGCCCCAGCCGGAAATCACGTGGGCCCCACGGGGAAATCACGTGGGCCCCACCCGGAAATCACGTGGGCCCCACCCGGAAATCACGTGGGCCCCACCCGGAAATCACGTGGGCCCCACCCGGAAATCACGTGGGCCCCACCCGGAAATCACGTGGGCCCCACCCGGAAATCACGTGGGCCCCACCCGGAAATCACGTGGGCCCCACCCGGAAATCACGTGGGCCCCACCCGGAAATCACGTGGGCCCCACCCGGAAATCACGTGGGCCCCACGGGTAAATCACGTGGGCCCCACCCGGAAATCACGTGGGCCCCACCCGGAAATCACGTGGGCCCCACCCGGAAATCACGTGGGCCCCACGGGGAAATCACGTGGGCCCCACGGGGAAATCACGTGGGCCCCACGCGGAAATCACGTGGGCCCCACCCGGAAATCACGTGGGCCCCACCCGGAAATCACGTGGGCCCCACCCGGAAATCACGTGGGCCCCACCCGGAAATCACGTGGGCCCCAGCCGGAAATCACGTGGGCCCCACGGGGAAATCACGTGGGCCCCACGGGGAAATCACGGGGGCCCCACCCGGAAATCACGTGGGCCCCACCCGGAAATCACGTGGGCCCCACCCGGAAATCACGTGGGCCCCACCCGGAAATCACGTGGGCCCCACCCGGAAATCACGTGGGCCCCACCCGGAAATCACGTGGGCCCCACACGGAAATCACGTGGGGCCCAACCGGAAATCACGTGGGCCCCACCCGGAAATCACGTGGGCCCCACCCGGAAATCACGTGGGCCCCACCCGGAAATCACGTGGGCCCCATGGGGAAATCACGTGGGCCCCACGGGGAAATCACGTGGGCCCCACCCGGAAATCACTTGGGGCCCACCCGGAAATCACGTGGGCCCCACGGGGAAATCACGTGGGCCCCACGGGGAAATCACGTGCGCACCACCCGGAAATCACGTGGGCCCCAGCGGGAAATCACGTGGGCCGCACCCGGAAATCACGTGGGCCCCACCCAGAAATCACGTGGGCCCCACCCGGAAATCACGTGGGCCCCACCCGGAAATCACGTGGGCCGCACCCGGAAATCACGTGGGCCCCACGGGGAAATCACGTGGGCCCCACCCGGAAATCACGTGGGCCCCACACGGAAATCACGTGGGGCCCACCCGGAAATCACGTGGGCCCCACCCGGAAATCACGTGGGCCCCACCCGGAAATCACGTGGGCCCCACCGGGAAATCACGTGGGCCCCACCCGGAAATCACGTGGGCCCCACCCGGAAATCACGTGGGCCCCACGGGGAAATCACGTGGGCCCCACGGGGAAATCACGTGGGCCCCACCCGGAAATCACGTGGGCCCCACCCGGAAATCACGTGGGCCCCACCCGGAAATCACGTGGGCCCCACCCGGAAATCACGTGGGCCCCACGGGTAAATCACGTGGGCCCCACCCGGAAATCACGTGGGCCCCACCCGGAAATCACGTGGGCCCCACCCGGAAATCACGTGGGCCCCACCCGGAAATCACGTGGGCCCCACCCGGAAATCACGTGGGCCCCACCCGGAAATCACGTGGGCCCCAGCCGGAAATCACGTGGGCCCCACCCGGAAATCACGTGGGCCCCACCCGGAAATCACGTGGGCCCCACCCGGAAATCACGTGGGCCCCACCCGGAAATCACGTGGGGCCCACCCGGAAATCACGTGGGCCCCACCCGGAAATCACGTGGGCCCCACCCGGAAATCACGTGGGCCCCACCCGGAAAACACGTGGGCCACATCCGGAAATCACGTGGGCCCCACCCGGAAATCACGTGGGCCCCACCCGGAAATCACGTGGGCCCCACCCGGAAATCACGTGGGCCCCACCCGGAAATCACGTGGGCCCCACGGGGAAATCACGTGGGCCCCACCTGGAAATCACGTGGACCCCACCCGGGAATCACGTGGGCCCCAGCCGGAAATCACGTGGGCCCCATGGGGAAATCACGTGGGCCCCACGGGGAAATCACGTGGGCCCCACCCGGAAATCACGTGGGCCCCACCCGGAAATCACGTGGGCCCCAACCGGAAATCACGTGGGCCCCACCCGGAAATCACGTGGGCCCCACCCGGAAATCACGTGGGCCCCACCCGGAAATCACGTGGGCCCCACCCGGAAATCACGTGGGCCCCTCGGGGAAATCACGTGGGCCCCACCCGGAAATCACGTGGGCCCCACCCGGAAATCACGTGGGCCCCACCCGGAAATCACGTGGGCCCCACCCGGAAATCACGTGGGCCCCAGCCGGAAATCACGTGGGCCCCACGGGGAAATCACGTGGGCCCCACCCGGAAATCACGTGGGCCCCACCCGGAAATCACGTGGGCCCCACCCGGAAATCACGTGGGCCCCACCCGGAAATCACGTGGGCCCCACCCGGAAATCACGTGGGCCCCACCCGGAAATCACGTGGGCCCCACCCGGAAATCACGTGGGCCCCACCCGGAAATCACGTGGGCCCCACCCGGAAATCACGTGGGCCCCACGGGTAAATCACGTGGGCCCCACCCGGAAATCACGTGGGCCCCACCCGGAAATCACGTGGGCCCCACCCGGAAATCACGTGGGCCCCACGGGGAAATCACGTGGGCCCCACGGGGAAATCACGTGGGCCCCACGCGGAAATCACGTGGGCCCCACCTGGAAATCACGTGGGCCCCACCCGGAAATCACGTGGGCCCCACCCGGAAATCACGTGGGCCCCACCCGGAAATCACGTGGGCCCCAGCCGGAAATCACGTGGGCCCCACGGGGAAATCACGTGGGCCCCACGGGGAAATCACGGGGGCCCCACCCGGAAATCACGTGGGCCCCACCCGGAAATCACGTGGGCCCCACCCGGAAATCACGTGGGCCCCACCCGGAAATCACGTGGGCCCCACCCGGAAATCACGTGGGCCCCACCCGGAAATCACGTGGGCCCCACACGGAAATCACGTGGGGCCCAACCGGAAATCACGTGGGCCCCACCCGGAAATCACGTGGGCCCCACCCGGAAATCACGTGGGCCCCACCCGGAAATCACGTGGGCCCCACGGGGAAATCACGTGGGCCCCACGGGGAAATCACGTGGGCCCCACCCGGAAATCACTTGGGGCCCACCCGGAAATCACGTGGGCCCCACGGGGAAATCACGTGGGCCCCACGGGGAAATCACGTGGGCACCACCCGGAAATCACGTGGGCCCCAGCCGGAAATCACGTGGGCCGCACCCGGAAATCACGTGGGCCCCACCCAGAAATCACGTGGGCCCCACCCGGAAATCACGTGGGCCCCACACGGAAATCACGTGGGCCCCATGGGGAAATCACGTGGGCCCCACGGGGAAATCACGTGGGCCCCACCCGGAAATCACGTGGGCCCCACCCGGAAATCACGTGGGCCCCACCCGGAAATCACGTGGGCCCCACCCGGAAATCACGTGGGCCCCACCCGGAAATCACGTGGGCCCCACCCGGAAATCACGTGGGCCCCACCCGGAAATCACGTGGGCCCCACCCGGAAATCACGTGGGCCCCACCCGGAAATCACGTGGGCCCCACCCGGAAATCACGTGGGCCCCACGGGTAAATCACGTGGGCCCCACCCGGAAATCACGTGGGCCCCACCCGGAAATCACGTGGGCCCCACCCGGAAATCACGTGGGCCCCACCCGGAAATCACGTGGGCCCCACGGGGAAATCACGTGGGCCCCACCCGGAAATCACGTGGGCCCCACGGGGAAATCACGTGGGGCCCACCCGGAAATCACGTGGGCCCCACGGGGAAATCACGTGGGCCCCACGGGGAAATCACGTGGTCCCCACCCGGAAATCACGTGGGCCCCAGCCGGAAATCACGTGGGCCCCACGGGGAAATCACGTGGGCCCCACCCGGAAATCACGTGGGCCCCACCCGGAAATCACGTGGGCCCCACCCGGAAATCACGTGGGCCCCACCCGGAAATCACGTGGGCCCCACCCGGAAATCACGTGGGCCCCACCCGGAAATCACGTGGGCCCCACCCGGAAATCACGTGGGCCCCACCCGGAAATCACGTGGGCCCCACCCGGAAATCACGTGGGCCCCACCCGGAAATCACGTGGGCCCCACGGGTAAATCACGTGGGCCCCACCCGGAAATCACGTGGGCCCCACCCGGAAATCACGTGGGCCCCACCCGGAAATCACGTGGGCCCCACGGGGAAATCACGTGGGCCCCACCCGGAAATCACGTGGGCCCCACCCGGAAATCACGTGGGCCCCAGCCGGAAATCACGTGGGCCCCACGGGGAAATCACGTGGGCCCCACGGGGAAATCACGGGGGCCCCACCCGGAAATCACGTGGGCCCCACCCGGAAATCACGTGGGCCCCACCCGGAAATCACGTGGGCCCCACCCGGAAATCACGTGGGCCCCACCCGGAAATCACGTGGGCCCCAGCCGGAAATCACGTGGGCCCCACGGGGAAATCACGTGGGCCCCACGGGGAAATCACGGGGGCCCCACCCGGAAATCACGTGGGCCCCACCCGGAAATCACGTGGGCCCCACCCGGAAATCACGTGGGCCCCACCCGGAAATCACGTGGGCCCCACACGGAAATCACGTGGGGCCCAACCGGAAATCACGTGGGCCCCACCCGGAAATCACGTGGGCCCCACCCGGAAATCACGTGGGCCCCACCCGGAAATCACGTGGGCCCCATGGGGAAATCACGTGGGCCCCACGGGGAAATCACGTGGGCCCCACCCGGAAATCACTTGGGGCCCACCCGGAAATCACGTGGGCCCCACGGGGAAATCACGTGGGCCCCACGGGGAAATCACGTGGGCACCACCCGGAAATCACGTGGGCCCCAGCCGGAAATCACGTGGGCCGCACCCGGAAATCACGTGGGCCCCACCCAGAAATCACGTGGGCCCCACCCGGAAATCACGTGGGCCCCACACGGAAATCACGTGGGGCCCACCCGGAAATCACGTGGGCCCCACCCGGAAATCACGTGGGCCCCACCCGGAAATCACGTGGGCCCCACCGGGAAATCACGTGGGCCCCACCCGGAAATCACGTGGGCCCCACCCGGAAATCACGTGGGCCCCACGGGGAAATCACGTGGGCCCCACGGGGAAATCACGTGGGCCCCACCCGGAAATCACGTGGGCCCCACCCGGAAATCACGTGGGCCCCACCCGGAAATCACGTGGGCCCCACCCGGAAATCACGTGGGCCCCACGGGTAAATCACGTGGGCCCCACCCGGAAATCACGTGGGCCCCACCCGGAAATCACGTGGGCCCCACCCGGAAATCACGTGGGCCCCACCCGGAAATCACGTGGGCCCCACCCGGAAATCACGTGGGCCCCACCCGGAAATCACGTGGGCCCCAGCCGGAAATCACGTGGGCCCCACCCGGAAATCACGTGGGCCCCACCCGGAAATCACGTGGGCCCCACCCGGAAATCACGTGGGCCCCACCCGGAAATCACGTGGGGCCCACCCGGAAATCACGTGGGCCCCACCCGGAAATCACGTGGGCCCCACCCGGAAATCACGTGGGCCCCACCCGGAAAACACGTGGGCCACATCCGGAAATCACGTGGGCCCCACCCGGAAATCACGTGGGCCCCACCCGGAAATCACGTGGGCCCCACCCGGAAATCACGTGGGCCCCACCCGGAAATCACGTGGGCCCCACGGGGAAATCACGTGGGCCCCACCTGGAAATCACGTGGACCCCACCCGGGAATCACGTGGGCCCCAGCCGGAAATCACGTGGGCCCCATGGGGAAATCACGTGGGCCCCACGGGGAAATCACGTGGGCCCCACCCGGAAATCACGTGGGCCCCACCCGGAAATCACGTGGGCCCCAACCGGAAATCACGTGGGCCCCACCCGGAAATCACGTGGGCCCCACCCGGAAATCACGTGGGCCCCACCCGGAAATCACGTGGGCCCCACCCGGAAATCACGTGGGCCCCTCGGGGAAATCACGTGGGCCCCACCCGGAAATCACGTGGGCCCCACCCGGAAATCACGTGGGCCCCACCCGGAAATCACGTGGGCCCCACCCGGAAATCACGTGGGCCCCTCGGGGAAATCACGTGGGCCCCACCCGGAAATCACGTGGGCCCCACGGGGAAATCACGTGGGCCCCACCCGGAAATCACGTGGGCCCCACCCGGAAATCACGTGGGCCCCACCCGAAAATCACGTGGGCCCCACCCGGAAATCACGTGGGCCCCACCCGGAAATCACGTGGGCCCCACCCGGAAATCACGTGGGCCCCACGGGGAAATCACGTGGGCCTCACGGGGAAATCACGTGGGCCCCACCCGGAAATCACGTGGGCCCCACCCGGAAATCACGTGGGCCCCACCCGGAAATCACGTGGGCCCCACCCGGAAATCACGTGGGCCCCACCCGGAAATCACGTGGGCCCCACCCGGAAATCACGTGGGCCCCACGGGGAAATCACGTGGGCCTCACGGGGAAATCACGTGGGCCCCACCCGGAAATCACGTGGGCCCCACGGGGAAATCACGTGGGCCCCACCCGGAAATCACGTGGGCCCCACCCGGAAATCACGTGGGCCCCACCCGGAAATCACGTGGGCCCCACCCGGAAATCACGTGGGCCCCACCCGGAAATCACGTGGGCCCCACCCGGAAATCACGTGGGCCCCACGGGTAAATCACGTGGGCCCCACCCGGAAATCACGTGGGCCCCACCCGGAAATCACGTGGGCCCCACCCGGAAATCACGTGGGCCCCACCCGGAAATCACGTGGGCCCCACCCGGAAATCACGTGGGCCCCACCCGGAAATCACGTGGGCCCCAGCCGGAAATCACGTGGGCCCCACCCGGAAATCACGTGGGCCCCACCCGGAAATCACGTGGGCCCCACCCGGAAATCACGTGGGCCCCACCCGGAAATCACGTGGGGCCCACCCGGAAATCACGTGGGCCCCACCCGGAAATCACGTGGGCCCCACCCGGAAATCACGTGGGCCCCACCCGGAAAACACGTGGGCCACATCCGGAAATCACGTGGGCCCCACCCGGAAATCACGTGGGCCCCACCCGGAAATCACGTGGGCCCCACCCGGAAATCACGTGGGCCCCACCCGGAAATCACGTGGGCCCCACGGGGAAATCACGTGGGCCCCACCTGGAAATCACGTGGACCCCACCCGGGAATCACGTGGGCCCCAGCCGGAAATCACGTGGGCCCCATGGGGAAATCACGTGGGCCCCACGGGGAAATCACGTGGGCCCCACCCGGAAATCACGTGGGCCCCACCCGGAAATCACGTGGGCCCCAACCGGAAATCACGTGGGCCCCACCCGGAAATCACGTGGGCCCCACCCGGAAATCACGTGGGCCCCACCCGGAAATCACGTGGGCCCCACCCGGAAATCACGTGGGCCCCTCGGGGAAATCACGTGGGCCCCACCCGGAAATCACGTGGGCCCCACCCGGAAATCACGTGGGCCCCACCCGGAAATCACGTGGGCCCCACCCGGAAATCACGTGGGCCCCTCGGGGAAATCACGTGGGCCCCACCCGGAAATCACGTGGGCCCCACGGGGAAATCACGTGGGCCCCACCCGGAAATCACGTTGGCCCCACCCGGAAATCACGTGGGCCCCACCCGGAAATCACGTGGGCCCCACCCGGAAATCACGTGGGCCCCACCCGGAAATCACGTGGGCCCCACCCGGAAATCACGTGGGCCCCACGGGGAAATCACGTGGGCCTCACGGGGAAATCACGTGGGCCCCACCCGGAAATCACGTGGGCCCCACGGGGAAATCACGTGGGCCCCACCCGGAAATCACGTGGGCACCACCCGGAAATCACGTGGGCCCCACCCGGAAATCACGTGGGCCCCACCCGGAAATCACGTGGGCCCCACGGGGAAATCACGTGGGCCTCACGGGGAAATCACGTGGGCCCCACCCGGAAATCACGTGGGCCCCACGGGGAAATCACGTGGGCCCCACCCGGAAATCACGTGGGCCCCACCCGGAAATCACGTGGGCCCCACCCGGAAATCACGTGGGCCCCACCCGGAAATCACGTGGGCCCCACCCGGAAATCACGTGGGCCCCACCCGGAAATCACGTGGGCCCCACCCGGAAATCACGTGGGCCCCACCCGGAAATCACGTGGGCCCCACCGGGAAATCACGTGGGCCCCACGGGGAAATCACGTGGGCCCCACCCGGAAATCACGTGGGCCCCACCCGGAAATCACGTGGGCCCCACCCGGAAATCACGTGGGCCCCACCCGGAAATCACGTGGGCCCCACGGGGAAATCACGTGGGGCCCACCCGGAAATCACGTGGGCCCCACCCGGAAATCACGTGGGCCCCACCCGGAAATCACGTGGGCCCCAGCCGGAAATCACGTGGGCCCCAGCCGGAAATCACGTGGGCCCCACGGGGAAATCACGTGGGCCCCACGGGGAAATCACGTGGGCCCCACGGGGAAATCACGTGGGCCCCACCCGGAAATCACGTGGGCCCCACCCGGAAATCACGTGGGCCCCACGGGGAAATCACGTGGGCCCAACGGGGAAATCACGTGGGCCACACGGGGAAATCACGTGGGCCCCACCCTGAAATCACGTGGGCCCCACCCGGAAATCACGTGGGCCCCACGGGGAAATCACGTGGGCCCCACGGGGAAATCACGTGGGCCCCACCCGGAAATCACGTGGGCCCCACCCGGAAATCACGTGGGCCCCACGGGGAAATCACGTGGGCCCCACGGGGAAATCACGTGGTCCCCACCCGGAAATCACGTGGGCCCCAGCCGGAAATCACGTGGGCCCCACGGGGAAATCACGTGGGCCCCACCCGGAAATCACGTGGGCCCCACCCGGAAATCACGTGGGCCCCACCCGGAAATCACGTGGGCCCCACCCGGAAATCACGTGGGCCCCACCCGGAAATCACGTGGGGCCCACCCGGAAATCACGTGGGCCCCACCCGGAAATCACGTGGGCCCCACCCGGAAATCACGTGGGCCCCACACGGAAATCACGTGGGGCCCACCCGGAAATCACGTGGGCCCCACCCGGAAATCACGTGGGCCCCACCCGGAAATCACGTGGGCCCCACCCGGAAATCACGTGGGCCCCACCCGGAAATCACGTGGGCCCCACGGGGAAATCACGTGGGCCCCACGGGGAAATCACGTGGGCCCCACGCGGAAATCACGTGGGCCCCACCCGGAAATCACGTGGGCCCCACCCGGAAATCACGTGGGCCCCACCCGGAAATCACGTGGGCCCCAACCGGAAATCACGTGGGCCCCACCCGGAAATCACGTGGGCCCCACCCGGAAATCACGTGGGCCCCACCCGGAAATCACGTGGGCCCCACCCGGAAATCACGTGGGCCCCAGCCGGAAATCACGTGGGCCCCACGGGGAAATCACGTGGGCCCCACGGGGAAATCACGGGGGCCCCACCCGGAAATCACGTGGGCCCCACCCGGAAATCACGTGGGCCCCACCCGGAAATCACGTGGGCCCCACCCGGAAATCACGTGGGCCCCACCCGGAAATCACGTGGGCCCCACCCGGAAATCACGTGGGCCCCACACGGAAATCACGTGGGGCCCAACCGGAAATCACGTGGGCCCCACCCGGAAATCACGTGGGCCCCACCCGGAAATCACGTGGGCCCCACCCGGAAATCACGTGGGCCCCATGGGGAAATCACGTGGGCCCCACGGGGAAATCACGTGGGCCCCACCCGGAAATCACTTGGGGCCCACCCGGAAATCACGTGGGCCCCACGGGGAAATCACGTGGGCCCCACGGGGAAATCACGTGGGCACCACCCGGAAATCACGTGGGCCCCAGCCGGAAATCACGTGGGCCGCACCCGGAAATCACGTGGGCCCCACCCAGAAATCACGTGGGCCCCACCCGGAAATCACGTGGGCCCCACACGGAAATCACGTGGGGCCCACCCGGAAATCACGTGGGCCCCACCCGGAAATCACGTGGGCCCCACCCGGAAATCACGTGGGCCCCACCGGGAAATCACGTGGGCCCCACCCGGAAATCACGTGGGCCCCACCCGGAAATCACGTGGGCCCCACGGGGAAATCACGTGGGCCCCACGGGGAAATCACGTGGGCCCCACCCGGAAATCACGTGGGCCCCACCCGGAAATCACGTGGGCCCCACCCGGAAATCACGTGGGCCCCACCCGGAAATCACGTGGGCCCCACGGGTAAATCACGTGGGCCCCACCCGGAAATCACGTGGGCCCCACCCGGAAATCACGTGGGCCCCACCCGGAAATCACGTGGGCCCCACCCGGAAATCACGTGGGCCCCACCCGGAAATCACGTGGGCCCCACCCGGAAATCACGTGGGCCCCAGCCGGAAATCACGTGGGCCCCACCCGGAAATCACGTGGGCCCCACCCGGAAATCACGTGGGCCCCACCCGGAAATCACGTGGGCCCCACCCGGAAATCACGTGGGGCCCACCCGGAAATCACGTGGGCCCCACCCGGAAATCACGTGGGCCCCACCCGGAAATCACGTGGGCCCCACCCGGAAAACACGTGGGCCACATCCGGAAATCACGTGGGCCCCACCCGGAAATCACGTGGGCCCCACCCGGAAATCACGTGGGCCCCACCCGGAAATCACGTGGGCCCCACCCGGAAATCACGTGGGCCCCACGGGGAAATCACGTGGGCCCCACCTGGAAATCTCGTGGACCCCACCCGGGAATCACGTGGGCCCCAGCCGGAAATCACGTGGGCCCCATGGGGAAATCACGTGGGCCCCACGGGGAAATCACGTGGGCCCCACCCGGAAATCACGTGGGCCCCACCCGGAAATCACGTGGGCCCCAACCGGAAATCACGTGGGCCCCACCCGGAAATCACGTGGGCCCCACCCGGAAATCACGTGGGCCCCACCCGGAAATCACGTGGGCCCCACCCGGAAATCACGTGGGCCCCTCGGGGAAATCACGTGGGCCCCACCCGGAAATCACGTGGGCCCCACCCGGAAATCACGTGGGCCCCACCCGGAAATCACGTGGGCCCCACCCGGAAATCACGTGGGCCCCTCGGGGAAATCACGTGGGCCCCACCCGGAAATCACGTGGGCCCCACGGGGAAATCACGTGGGCCCCACCCGGAAATCACGTGGGCCCCACCCGGAAATCACGTGGGCCCCACCCGAAAATCACGTGGGCCCCACCCGGAAATCACGTGGGCCCCACCCGGAAATCACGTGGGCCCCACCCGGAAATCACGTGGGCCCCACGGGGAAATCACGTGGGCCTCACGGGGAAATCACGTGGGCCCCACCCGGAAATCACGTGGGCCACATCCGGAAATCACGTGGGCCCCACCCGGAAATCACGTGGGCCCCACCCGGAAATCACGTGGGCCCCACCCGGAAATCACGTGGGCCCCACCCGGAAATCACGTGGGCCCCACCCGGAAATCACGTGGGCCCCACCCGGAAATCACGTGGGCCCCACGGGGAAATCACGTGGGCCTCACGGGGAAATCACGTGGGCCCCACCCGGAAATCACGTGGGCCCCACGGGGAAATCACGTGGGCCCCACCCGGAAATCACGTGGGCCCCACCCGGAAATCACGTGGGCCCCACCCGGAAATCACGTGGGCCCCACCCGGAAATCACGTGGGCCCCACCCGGAAATCACGTGGGCCCCACCGGGAAATCACGTGGGCCCCACGGGGAAATCACGTGGGCCCCACCCGGAAATCACGTGGGCCCCACCCGGAAATCACGTGGGCCCACCCGGAAATCACGTGGGCCCCACGGGGAAATCACGTGGGCCCCACCCGGAAATCACGTGGGCCCCACCCGGAAATCACGTGGGCCCCACGGGGAAATCACGTGGGCCCCACGGGGAAATCACGTGGGCCCCACCCGGAAATCACGTGGGCCCCACCCGGAAATCACGTGGGCCCCACCCGGAAATCACGTGGGCCCCACGGGGAAATCACGTGGGCCCCACCCGGAAATCACGTGGGCCCCACCCGGAAATCACGTGGGCCCCACCCGGAAATCACGTGGGCCCCACCCGGAAATCACGTGGGGCCCACCCGGAAATCACGTGGGCCCCACCCGGAAATCACGTGGGCCCCACCCGGAAATCACGTGGGCCCCACCCGGAAATCACGTGGGCCCCACCCGGAAATCACGTGGGCCCCACCCGGAAATCACGTGGGCCCCACCCGGAAATCACGTGGGCCCGACGGGGAAATCTCGTGGGCCCCACCCGGAAATCACGTGGGCCCCACCCGGAAATCACGTGGGCCCCACGGGGAAATCACGTGGGCCCCACGGGGAAATCACGTGGGGCCCACCCGGAAATCACGTGGGCCCCACCCGGAAATCACGTGGGCCCCACCCGGAAATCACGTGGGCCCCAGCCGGAAATCACGTGGGCCCCAGCCGGAAATCACGTGGGCCCCACGGGGAAATCACGTGGGCCCCACCCGGAAATCACGTGGGCCCCACCCGGAAATCACGTGGGCCCCACCCGGAAATCACGTGGGCCCCACCCGGAAATCACGTGGGCCCCACCCGGAAATCACGTGGGCCCCACCCGGAAATCACGTGGGCCCCACCCGGAAATCACGTGGGCCCCACCCGGAAATCACGTGGGCCCCACGGGGAAATCACGTGGGCCCCACCCGGAAATCACGTGGGGCCCACCCGGAAATCACGTGGGCCCCACGGGGAAATCACGTGGGCCCCACGGGGAAATCACGTGGGCACCACCCGGAAATCACGTGGGCCCCAGCCGGAAATCACGTGGGCCCCACCCGGAAATCACGTGGGCCCCACCCGGAAATCACGTGGGCCCCACCCGGAAATCACGTGGGCCCCACACGGAAATCACGTGGGCCCCGCACGGAAATCACGTGGGGCCCACCCGGAAATCACGTGGGCCCCACGGGGAAATCACGTGGGCCCCACGGGGAAATCACGTGGGGCCCACCCGGAAATCACGTGGGCCCCACCCGGAAATCACGTGGGCCCCACCCGGAAATCACGTGGGCCCCACCCGGAAATCACGTGGGCCCCAGCCGGAAATCACGTGGGCCCCACGGGGAAATCACGTGGGCCCCACCCGGAAATCACGTGGGCCCCACCCGGAAATCACGTGGGCCCCACCCGGAAATCACGTGGGCCCCACCCGGAAATCACGTGGGCCCCACCCGGAAATCACGTGGGGCCCACCCGGAAATCACGTGGGCCCCACCCGGAAATCACGTGGGCCCCACACGGAAATCACGTGGGGCCCACCCGGAAATCACGTGGGCCCCACCCGGAAATCACGTGGGCCCCACCCGGAAATCACGTGGGCCCCACCCGGAAATCACGTGGGCCCCACCCGGAAATCACGTGGGCCCCACCCGGAAATCACGTGGGCCCCTCCCGGAAATCACGTGGGCCCCACGGGGAAATCACGTGGGCCCCACGGGGAAATCACGTGGGCCCCACGCGGAAATCACGTGGGCCCCACGGGGAAATCACGTGGGCCCCAGCCGGAAATCACGTGGGCCCCATGGGGAAATCACGTGGGCCCCACGGGGAAATCACGTGGGCCCCACCCGGAAATCACGTGGGCCCCACCCGGAAATCACGTGGGCCCCAACCGGAAATCACGTGGGCCCCACCCGGAAATCACGTGGGCCCCACCCGGAAATCACGTGGGCCCCACCCGGAAATCACGTGGGCCCCACCCGGAAATCACGTGGGCCCCTCGGGGAAATCACGTGGGCCCCACCCGGAAATCACGTGGGCCCCACCCGGAAATCACGTGGGCCCCACCCGGAAATCACGTGGGCCCCACCCGGAAATCACGTGGGCCCCTCGGGGAAATCACGTGGGCCCCACCCGGAAATCACGTGGGCCCCACGGGGAAATCACGTGGGCCCCACCCGGAAATCACGTGGGCCCCACCCGGAAATCACGTGGGCCCCACCCGGAAATCACGTGGGCCCCACCCGGAAATCACGTGGGCCCCACCCGGAAATCACGTGGGCCCCACCCGGAAATCACGTGGGCCCCACGGGGAAATCACGTGGGCCTCACGGGGAAATCACGTGGGCCCCACCCGGAAATCACGTGGGCCCCACGGGGAAATCACGTGGGCCCCACCCGGAAATCACGTGGGCCCCACCCGGAAATCACGTGGGCCCCACCCGGAAATCACGTGGGCCCCACCCGGAAATCACGTGGGCCCCACGGGGAAATCACGTGGGCCTCACGGGGAAATCACGTGGGCCCCACCCGGAAATCACGTGGGCCCCACGGGGAAATCACGTGGGCCCCACCCGGAAATCACGTGGGCCCCACCCGGAAATCACGTGGGCCCCACCCGGAAATCACGTGGGCCCCACCCGGAAATCACGTGGGCCCCACCCGGAAATCACGTGGGCCCCACCCGGAAATCACGTGGGCCCCACCGGGAAATCACGTGGGCCCCACGGGGAAATCACGTGGGCCCCACCCGGAAATCACGTGGGCCCCACCCGGAAATCACGTGGGCCCCACCCGGAAATCACGTGGGCCCCACCCGGAAATCACGTGGGTCCCACCCGGAAATCACGTGGGGCCAACCCGGAAATCACGTGGGCCCCACCCGGAAATCACGTGGGCCCCACCCGGAAATCACGTGGGCCCCACCCGGAAATCACGTGGGCCCCACCCGGAAATCACGTGGGCCCCACGGGGAAATCACGTGGGCCCCACGGGGAAATCACGTGGGCCCCACCCGGAAATCACGTGGGCCCCACCCGGAAATCACGTGGGCCCCACCCGGAAATCACGTGGGCCCCACGGGGAAATCACGTGGGCCCCACCCGGAAATCACGTGGGCCCCACCCGGAAATCACGTGGGCCCCACCCGGAAATCACGTGGGCCCCACCCGGAAATCACGTGGGCCCCACGGGGAAATCACGTGGGCCCCACCCGGAAATCACGTGGGCCCCACCCGGAAATCACGTGGGCCCCACCCGGAAATCACGTGGGCCCCACCCGGAAATCACGTGGGCCCCACCCGGAAATCACGTGGGGCCCACCCGGAAATCACGTGGGCCCCACCCGGAAATCACGTGGGCCCCACCCGGAAATCACGTGGGGCCCACCCGGAAATCACGTGGGCCCCACCCGGAAATCACGTGGGCCCCACCCGGAAATCACGTGGGCCCCACGGGGAAATCACGTGGCCCCCACGGGGAAATCACGTGGGCACCACCCGGAAATCACGTGGGCCCCAGCCGGAAATCACGTGGGCCCCACCCGGAAATCACGTGGGCCCCACCCGGAAATCACGTGGGCCCCACCTGGAAATCACGTGGGCCCCACACGGAAATCACGTGGGCCCCACCCGGAAATCACGTGGGCCCCACCCGGAAATCCCGTGGGCCCCACCCGGAAATCCCGTGGGCCCCACCCTGAAATCACGTGGGCCCCACCCGGAAATCACGTGGGCCCCACCCGGAAATCACGTGGGCCCCACGGGGAAATCACGTGGCCCCCACGGGGAAATCACGTGGGCCCCACCCGGAAATCACGTGGGCCCCACGGGGAAATCACGTGGGCCCCACCCGGAAATCACGTGGGCCCCACCCGGAAATCACGTGGGCCCCACCCGGAAATCACGTGGGCCCCACCCGGAAATCACGTGGGCCCCACCCGGAAATCACGTGGGCCCCACGGGGAAATCACGTGGGCCCCACCCGGAAATCACGTGGGCCCCACCCGGAAATCACGTGGGCCCCACCCGGAAATCACGTGGGCCCCACCCGGAAATCACGTGGGCCCCACCCGGAAATCACGTGGGCCCCGCACGGAAATCACGTGGGGCCCACCCGGAAATCACGTGGGCCCCACCCGGAAATCACGTGGGCCCCACCCGGAAATCACGTGGGGCCCACCCGGAAATCACGTGGGCCCCACCCGGAAATCACGTGGGCCCCACCCGGAAATCACGTGGGCCCCACCCGGAAATCACGTGGGGCCCACCCGGAAATCACGTGGGCCCCACCCGGAAATCACGTGGGCCCCACCCGGAAATCACGTGGGGCCCACCCGGAAATCACGTGGGCCCCACCCGGAAATCACGTGGGCCCCACCCGGAAATCACGTGGGCCCCACCCGGAAATCACGTGGGGCCCACCCGGAAATCACGTGGGCCCCACCCGGAAATCACGTGGGCCCCACCCGGAAATCACGTGGGCCCCACCCGGAAATCACGTGGGCCCAACCCGGAAATCACGTGGGCCCCCACCCGGAAATCACGTGGGCCCCACCCGGAAATCACGTGGGCCCCACCCGGAAATCACGTGGGCCCCACCCGGAAATCACGTGGGCCCCACGGGGAAATCTCGTGGGCCCCACCCGGAAATCACGTGGGCCCCACCCGGAAATCACGTGGGCCCCACCCGGAAATCACGTGGGCCCCACGGGGAAATCACGTGGGGCCCACCCGGAAATCACGTGGGCCCCACCCGGAAATCACGTGGGCCCCACCCGGAAATCACGTGGGCCCCAGCCGGAAATCACGTGGGCCCCAGCCGGAAATCACGTGGGCCCCACGGGGAAATCACGTGGGCCCCACGGGGAAATCACGTGGGCCCCACGGGGAAATCACGTGGGCCCCACCCGGAAATCACGTGGGCCCCACGGGGAAATCACGTGGGCCCCACGGGGAAATCACGTGGGCCCAACGGGGAAATCACGTGGGCCCCACGGGGAAATCACGTGGGCCCCACCCTGAAATCACGTGGGCCCCACCCGGAAATCACGTGGGCCCCACGGGGAAATCACGTGGGCCCCACGGGGAAATCACGTGGGCCCCACCCGGAAATCACGTGGGCCCCACCCGGAAATCACGTGGGCCCCACCCGGAAATCACGTGGGGCCCACCCGGAAATCACGTGGGCCCCACCCGGAAATCACATGGGCCCCACCCGGAAATCACGTGGGCCCCACACGGAAATCACGTGGGGCCCACCCGGAAATCACGTGGGCCCCACCCGGAAATCACGTGGGCCCCACCCGGAAATCACGTGGGCCCCACCCGGAAATCACGTGGGCCCCACCCGGAAATCACGTGGGCCCCACGGGGAAATCACGTGGGCCCCACGGGGAAATCACGTGGGCCCCACGCGGAAATCACGTGGGCCCCACCTGGAAATCACGTGGGCCCCACGGGGAAATCACGTGGGCCCCACCCGGAAATCACGTGGGCCCCACCCGGAAATCACGTGGGCCCCACCAGGAAATCACGTGGGCCCCACGGGGAAATCACGTGGGCCCCACCCGGAAATCACGTGGGCCCCACCCGGAAATCACGTGGGCCCCACCCGGAAATCACGTGGGGCCAACCCGGAAATCACGTGGGCCCCACCCGGAAATCACATGGGCCCCACCCGGAAATCACGTGGGCCCCACCCGGAAATCACGTGGGCCCCACCCGGAAATCACGTGGGCCCCACGGGGAAATCACGTTGGCCCCACGGGGAAATCACGTGGGCCCCACCCGGAAATCACGTGGGCCCCACCCGGAAATCACGTGGGCCCCACCCGGAAATCACGTGGGCCCCACGGGGAAATCACGTGGGCCCCACCCGGAAATCACGTGGGCCCCACCCGGAAATCACGTGGGCCCCACCCGGAAATCACGTGGGCCCCACCCGGAAATCACGTGGGCCCCACCCGGAAATCACGTGGGCCCCACCCGGAAATCACGTGGGCCCCACCCGGAAATCACGTGGGCCCCACCCGGAAATCACGTGGGCCCCACCCGGAAATCACGTGGGCCCCACCCGGAAATCACGTGGGCCCCACCCGGAAATCACGTGGGGCCCACCCGGAAAACACGTGGGCCCCACCCGGAAATCACGTGGGCCCCACCCGGAAATCACGTGGGGCCCACCCGGAAATCACGTGGGCCCCACCCGGAAATCACGTGGGCCCCACCCGGAAATCACGTGGGCCCCACCCGGAAATCACGTGGGGCCCACCCGGAAATCACGTGGGCCCCACCCGGAAATCACGTGGGCCCCACCCGGAAATCACGTGGGCCCCACCCGGAAATCACGTGGGCCCCACCCGGAAATCACGTGGGCCCCACCCGGAAATCACGTGGGCCCCACCCGGAAATCACGTGGGCCCCACCCGGAAATCACGTGGGCCCCACGGGGAAATCACGTGGGGCCCACCCGGAAATCACGTGGGCCCCACCCGGAAATCACGTGGGCCCCACCCGGAAATCACGTGGGCCCCAGCCGGAAATCACGTGGGCCCCAGCCGGAAATCACGTGGGCCCCACGGGGAAATCACGTGGGCCCCACGGGGAAATCACGTGGGCCCCACGGGGAAATCACGTGGGCCCCACCCGGAAATCACGTGGGCCCCACCCGGAAATCACGTGGGCCCCACGGGGAAATCACGTGGGCCCAACGGGGAAATCACGTGGGCCCCACGGGGAAATCACGTGGGCCCCACCCTGAAATCACGTGGGCCCCACCCGGAAATCACGTGGGCCCCACGGGGAAATCACGTGGGCCCTACGGGGAAATCACGTGGGCCCCACCCGGAAATCACGTGGGCCCCACCCGGAAATCACGTGGGCCCCACGGGGAAATCACGTGGGCCCCACGGGGAAATCACGTGGTCCCCACCCGGAAATCACGTGGGCCCCAGCCGGAAATCACGTGGGCCCCACGGGGAAATCACGTGGGCCCCACCCGGAAATCACGTGGGCCCCACCCGGAAATCACGTGGGCCCCACCCGGAAATCACGTGGGCCCCACCCGGAAATCACGTGGGCCCCACCCGGAAATCACGTGGGGCCCACCCGGAAATCACGTGGGCCCCACCCGGAAATCACGTGGGCCCCACCCGGAAATCACGTGGGCCCCACACGGAAATCACGTGGGGCCCACCCGGAAATCACGTGGGCCTCACCCGGAAATCACGTGGGCCCCACCCGGAAATCACGTGGGCCCCACCCGGAAATCACGTGGGCCCCACCCGGAAATCACGTGGGCCCCACGGGGAAATCACGTGGGCCCCACGGGGAAATCACGTGGGCCCCACGCGGAAATCACGTGGGCCCCACCTGGAAATCACGTGGGCCCCACCCGGAAATCACGTGGGCCCCACCCGGAAATCACGTGGGACCCAACCGGAAATCACGTGGGCCCCACCCGGAAATCACGTGGGCCCCACCCGGAAATCACGTGGGCCCCACCCGGAAATCACGTGGGCCCCACCCGGAAATCACGTGGGCCCCAGCCGGAAATCACGTGGGCCCCACGGGGAAATCACGTGGGCCCCACGGGGAAATCACGGGGGCCCCACCCGGAAATCACGTGGGCCCCACCCGGAAATCACGTGGGCCCCACCCGGAAATCACGTGGGCCCCACCCGGAAATCACGTGGGCCCCACCCGGAAATCACGTGGGCCCCACCCGGAAATCACGTGGGCCCCACACGGAAATCACGTGGGGCCCAACCGGAAATCACGTGGGCCCCACCCGGAAATCACGTGGGCCCCACCCGGAAATCACGTGGGCCCCACCCGGAAATCACGTGGGCCCCATGGGGAAATCACGTGGGCCCCACGGGGAAATCACGTGGGCCCCACCCGGAAATCACGTGGGGCCCACCCGGAAATCACGTGGGCCCCACGGGGAAATCACGTGGGCCCCACGGGGAAATCACGTGGGCACCACCCGGAAATCACGTGGGCCCCAGCCGGAAATCACGTGGGCCCCACCCGGAAATCACGTGGGCCCCACCCAGAAATCACGTGGGCCCCACCCGGAAATCACGTGGGCCCCACACGGAAATCACGTGGGGCCCACCCGGAAATCACGTGGGCCCCACCCGGAAATCACGTGGGCCCCACCCGGAAATCACGTGGGCCCCACCGGGAAATCACGTGGGCCCCACCCGGAAATCACGTGGGCCCCACCCGGAAATCACGTGGGCCCCACGGGGAAATCACGTGGGCCCCACGGGGAAATCACGTGGGCCCCACCCGGAAATCACGTGGGCCCCACCCGGAAATCACGTGGGCCCCACCCGGAAATCACGTGGGCCCCACCCGGAAATCACGTGGGCCCCACGGGTAAATCACGTGGGCCCCACCCGGAAATCACGTGGGCCCCACCCGGAAATCACGTGGGCCCCACCCGGAAATCACGTGGGCCCCACCCGGAAATCACGTGGGCCCCACCCGGAAATCACGTGGGCCCCACCCGGAAATCACGTGGGCCCCAGCCGGAAATCACGTGGGCCCCACCCGGAAATCACGTGGGCCCCACCCGGAAATCACGTGGGCCCCACCCGGAAATCACGTGGGCCCCACCCGGAAATCACGTGGGGCCCACCCGGAAATCACGTGGGCCCCACCCGGAAATCACGTGGGCCCCACCCGGAAATCACGTGGGCCCCACCCGGAAAACACGTGGGCCACATCCGGAAATCACGTGGGCCCCACCCGGAAATCACGTGGGCCCCACCCGGAAATCACGTGGGCCCCACCCGGAAATCACGTGGGCCCCACCCGGAAATCACGTGGGCCCCACGGGGAAATCACGTGGGCCCCACCTGGAAATCACGTGGACCCCACCCGGGAATCACGTGGGCCCCAGCCGGAAATCACGTGGGCCCCACGGGGAAATCACGTGGGCCCCACCCGGAAATCACGTGGGCCCCACCCGGAAATCACGTGGGCCCCAACCGGAAATCACGTGGGCCCCACCCGGAAATCACGTGGGCCCCACCCGGAAATCACGTGGGCCCCACCCGGAAATCACGTGGGCCCCACCCGGAAATCACGTGGGCCCCTCGGGGAAATCACGTGGGCCCCACCCGGAAATCACGTGGGCCCCACCCGGAAATCACGTGGGCCCCACCCGGAAATCACGTGGGCCCCACCCGGAAATCACGTGGGCCCCTCGGGGAAATCACGTGGGCCCCACCCGGAAATCACGTGGGCCCCACCCGGAAATCACGTGGGCCCCACCCGGAAATCACGTGGGCCCCACCCGGAAATCACGTGGGCCCCACGGGGAAATCACGTGGGCCTCACGGGGAAATCACGTGGGCCCCACCCGGAAATCACGTGGGCCCCACGGGGAAATCACGTGGGCCCCACCCGGAAATCACGTGGGCACCACCCGGAAATCACGTGGGCCCCACCCGGAAATCACGTGGGCCCCACCCGGAAATCACGTGGGCCCCACGGGGAAATCACGTGGGCCTCACGGGGAAATCACGTGGGCCCCACCCGGAAATCACGTGGGCCCCACCCGGAAATCACGTGGGCCCCACCCGGAAATCACGTGGGCCCCACCCGGAAATCACGTGGGCCCCACCCGGAAATCACGTGGGCCCCACCCGGAAATCACGTGGGCCCCACCCGGAAATCACGTGGGCCCCACCCGGAAATCACGTGGGCCCCACCCGGAAATCACGTTGGCCCCACCCGGAAATCACGTGGGCCCCACCGGGAAATCACGTGGGCCCCACGGGGAAATCACGTGGGCCCCACCCGGAAATCACGTGGGCCCCACCCGGAAATCACGTGGGCCCCACCCGGAAATCACGTGGGCCCCACCCGGAAATCACGTGGGCCCCACGGGGAAATCACGTGGGGCCCACCCGGAAATCACGTGGGCCCCACCCGGAAATCACGTGGGCCCCACCCGGAAATCACGTGGGCCCCAGCCGGAAATCACGTGGGCCCCAGCCGGAAATCACGTGGGCCCCACGGGGAAATCACGTGGGCCCCACGGGGAAATCACGTGGGCCCCACGGGGAAATCACGTGGGCCCCACCCGGAAATCACGTGGGCCCCACCCGGAAATCACGTGGGCCCCACGGGGAAATCACGTGGGCCCAACGGGGAAATCACGTGGGCCACACGGGGAAATCACGTGGGCCCCACCCTGAAATCACGTGGGCCCCACCCGGAAATCACGTGGGCCCCACGGGGAAATCACGTGGGCCCCACGGGGAAATCACGTGGGCCCCACCCGGAAATCACGTGGGCCCCACCCGGAAATCACGTGGGCCCCACGGGGAAATCACGTGGGCCCCACGGGGAAATCACGTGGTCCCCACCCGGAAATCACGTGGGCCCCAGCCGGAAATCACGTGGGCCCCACGGGGAAATCACGTGGGCCCCACCCGGAAATCACGTGGGCCCCACCCGGAAATCACGTGGGCCCCACCCGGAAATCACGTGGGCCCCACCCGGAAATCACGTGGGCCCCACCCGGAAATCACGTGGGGCCCACCCGGAAATCACGTGGGCCCCACCCGGAAATCACGTGGGCCCCACCCGGAAATCACGTGGGCCCCACACGGAAATCACGTGGGGCCCACCCGGAAATCACGTGGGCCCCACCCGGAAATCACGTGGGCCCCACCCGGAAATCACGTGGGCCCCACCCGGAAATCACGTGGGCCCCACCCGGAAATCACGTGGGCCCCACGGGGAAATCACGTGGGCCCCACGGGGAAATCACGTGGGCCCCACGCGGAAATCACGTGGGCCCCACCTGGAAATCACGTGGGCCCCACCCGGAAATCACGTGGGCCCCACCCGGAAATCACGTGGGCCCCAACCGGAAATCACGTGGGCCCCACCCGGAAATCACGTGGGCCCCACCCGGAAATCACGTGGGCCCCACCCGGAAATCACGTGGGCCCCACCCGGAAATCACGTGGGCCCCAGCCGGAAATCACGTGGGCCCCACGGGGAAATCACGTGGGCCCCACGGGGAAATCACGGGGGCCCCACCCGGAAATCACGTGGGCCCCACCCGGAAATCACGTGGGCCCCACCCGGAAATCACGTGGGCCCCACCCGGAAATCACGTGGGCCCCACCCGGAAATCACGTGGGCCCCACCCGGAAATCACGTGGGCCCCACACGGAAATCACGTGGGGCCCAACCGGAAATCACGTGGGCCCCACCCGGAAATCACGTGGGCCCCACCCGGAAATCACGTGGGCCCCACCCGGAAATCACGTGGGCCCCATGGGGAAATCACGTGGGCCCCACGGGGAAATCACGTGGGCCCCACCCGGAAATCACTTGGGGCCCACCCGGAAATCACGTGGGCCCCACGGGGAAATCACGTGGGCCCCACGGGGAAATCACGTGGGCACCACCCGGAAATCACGTGGGCCCCAGCCGGAAATCACGTGGGCCGCACCCGGAAATCACGTGGGCCCCACCCAGAAATCACGTGGGCCCCACCCGGAAATCACGTGGGCCCCACCCGGAAATCACGTGGGGCCCACCCGGAAATCACGTGGGCCCCACCCGGAAATCACGTGGGCCCCACCCGGAAATCACGTGGGCCCCACCGGGAAATCACGTGGGCCCCACCCGGAAATCACGTGGGCCCCTCCCGGAAATCACGTGGGCCCCACGGGGAAATCACGTGGGCCCCACGGGGAAATCACGTGGGCCCCACCCGGAAATCACGTGGGCCCCACCCGGAAATCACGTGGGCCCCACCCGGAAATCACGTGGGCCCCACCCGGAAATCACGTGGGCCCCACGGGTAAATCACGTGGGCCCCACCCGGAAATCACGTGGGCCCCACCCGGAAATCACGTGGGCCCCACCCGGAAATCACGTGGGCCCCACCCGGAAATCACGTGGGCCCCACCCGGAAATCACGTGGGCCCCACCCGGAAATCACGTGGGCCCCAGCCGGAAATCACGTGGGCCCCACCCGGAAATCACGTGGGCCCCACCCGGAAATCACGTGGGCCCCACCCGGAAATCACGTGGGCCCCACCCGGAAATCACGTGGGGCCCACCCGGAAATCACGTGGGCCCCACCCGGAAATCACGTGGGCCACACCCGGAAATCACGTGGGCCCCACCCGGAAAACACGTGGGCCACATCCGGAAATCACGTGGTCCCCACCCGGAAATCACGTGGGCCCCACCCGGAAATCACGTGGGCCCCACCCGGAAATCACGTGGGCCCCACCCGGAAATCACGTGGGCCCCACGGGGAAATCACGTGGGCCCCACCTGGAAATCACGTGGACCCCACCCGGGAATCACGTGGGCCCCAGCCGGAAATCACGTGGGCCCCATGGGGAAATCACGTGGGCCCCACGGGGAAATCACGTGGGCCCCACCCGGAAATCACGTGGGCCCCACCCGGAAATCACGTGGGCCCCAACCGGAAATCACGTGGGCCCCACCCGGAAATCACGTGGGCCCCACCCGGAAATCACGTGGGCCCCACCCGGAAATCACGTGGGCCCCACCCGGAAATCACGTGGGCCCCTCGGGGAAATCACGTGGGCCCCACCCGGAAATCACGTGGGCCCCACCCGGAAATCACGTGGGCCCCACCCGGAAATCACGTGGGCCCCACCCGGAAATCACGTGGGCCCCTCGGGGAAATCACGTGGGCCCCACCCGGAAATCACGTGGGCCCCACGGGGAAATCACGTGGGCCCCACCCGGAAATCACGTGGGCCCCACCCGGAAATCACGTGGGCCCCACCCGAAAATCACGTGGGCCCCACCCGGAAATCACGTGGGCCCCACCCGGAAATCACGTGGGCCCCACCCGGAAATCACGTGGGCCCCACGGGGAAATCACGTGGGCCTCACGGGGAAATCACGTGGGCCCCACCCGGAAATCACGTGGGCCCCACGGGGAAATCACGTGGGCCCCACCCGGAAATCACGTGGGCCCCACCCGGAAATCACGTGGGCCCCACCCGGAAATCACGTGGGCCCCACCCGGAAATCACGTGGGCCCCACGGGGAAATCACGTGGGCCTCACGGGGAAATCACGTGGGCCCCACCCGGAAATCACGTGGGACCCACGGGGAAATCACGTGGGCCCCACCCGGAAATCACGTGGGCCCCACCCGGAAATCACGTGGGCCCCACCCGGAAATCACGTGGGCCCCACCCGGAAATCACGTGGGCCCCACCCGGAAATCACGTGGGCCCCACCCGGAAATCACGTGGGCCCCACGGGTAAATCACGTGGGCCCCACCCGGAAATCACGTGGGCCCCACCCGGAAATCACGTGGGCCCCACCCGGAAATCACGTGGGCCCCACCCGGAAATCACGTGGGCCCCACCCGGAAATCACGTGGGCCCCACCCGGAAATCACGTGGGCCCCAGCCGGAAATCACGTGGGCCCCACCCGGAAATCACGTGGGCCCCACCCGGAAATCACGTGGGCCCCACCCGGAAATCACGTGGGCCCCACCCGGAAATCACGTGGGGCCCACCCGGAAATCACGTGGGCCCCACCCGGAAATCACGTGGGCCCCACCCGGAAATCACGTGGGCCCCACCCGGAAAACACGTGGGCCACATCCGGAAATCACGTGGGCCCCACCCGGAAATCACGTGGGCCCCACCCGGAAATCACGTGGGCCCCACCCGGAAATCACGTGGGCCCCACCCGGAAATCACGTGGGCCCCACGGGGAAATCACGTGGGCCCCACCTGGAAATCACGTGGACCCCACCCGGGAATCACGTGGGCCCCAGCCGGAAATCACGTGGGCCCCATGGGGAAATCACGTGGGCCCCACGGGGAAATCACGTGGGCCCCACCCGGAAATCACGTGGGCCCCACCCGGAAATCACGTGGGCCCCAACCGGAAATCACGTGGGCCCCACCCGGAAATCACGTGGGCCCCACCCGGAAATCACGTGGGCCCCACCCGGAAATCACGTGGGCCCCACCCGGAAATCACGTGGGCCCCTCGGGGAAATCACGTGGGCCCCACCCGGAAATCACGTGGGCCCCACCCGGAAATCACGTGGGCCCCACCCGGAAATCACGTGGGCCCCACCCGGAAATCACGTGGGCCCCTCGGGGAAATCACGTGGGCCCCACCCGGAAATCACGTGGGCCCCACGGGGAAATCACGTGGGCCCCACCCGGAAATCACGTGGGCCCCACCCGGAAATCACGTGGGCCCCACCCGGAAATCACGTGGGCCCCACCCGGAAATCACGTGGGCCCCACCCGGAAATCACGTGGGCCCCACCCGGAAATCACGTGGGCCCCACGGGGAAATCACGTGGGCCTCACGGGGAAATCACGTGGGCCCCACCCTGAAATCACGTGGGCCCCACGGGGAAATCACGTGGGCCCCACCCGGAAATCACGTGGGCACCACCCGGAAATCACGTGGGCCCCACCCGGAAATCACGTGGGCCCCACCCGGAAATCACGTGGGCCCCACGGGGAAATCACGTGGGCCTCACGGGGAAATCACGTGGGCCCCACCCGGAAATCACGTGGGCCCCACGGGGAAATCACGTGGGCCCCACCCGGAAATCACGTGGGCCCCACCCGGAAATCACGTGGGCCCCACCCGGAAATCACGTGGGCCCCACCCGGAAATCACGTGGGCCCCACCCGGAAATCACGTGGGCCCCACCAGGAAATCACGTGGGCCCCACCCGGAAATCACGTGGGCCCCACCGGGAAATCACGTGGGCCCCACGGGGAAATCACGTGGGCCCCACCCGGAAATCACGTGGGCCCCACCCGGAAATCACGTGGGCCCCACCCGGAAATCACGTGGGCCCCACCCGGAAATCACGTGGGCCCCACGGGGAAATCACGTGGGGCCCACCCGGAAATCACGTGGGCCCCACCCGGAAATCACGTGGGCCCCACCCGGAAATCACGTGGGCCCCAGCCGGAAATCACGTGGGCCCCAGCCGGAAATCACGTGGGCCCCACGGGGAAATCACGTGGGCCCCACGGGGAAATCACGTGGGCCCCACGGGGAAATCACGTGGGCCCCACCCGGAAATCACGTGGGCCCCACCCGGAAATCACGTGGGCCCCACGGGGAAATCACGTGGGCCCAACGGGGAAATCACGTGGGCCACACGGGGAAATCACGTGGGCCCCACCCTGAAATCACGTGGGCCCCACCCGGAAATCACGTGGGCCCCACGGGGAAATCACGTGGGCCCCACGGGGAAATCACGTGGGCCCCACCCGGAAATCACGTGGGCCCCACCCGGAAATCACGTGGGCCCCACGGGGAAATCACGTGGGCCCCACGGGGAAATCACGTGGTCCCCACCCGGAAATCACGTGGGCCCCAGCCGGAAATCACGTGGGCCCCACGGGGAAATCACGTGGGCCCCACCCGGAAATCACGTGGGCCCCACCCGGAAATCACGTGGGCCCCACCCGGAAATCACGTGGGCCCCACCCGGAAATCACGTGGGGCCCACCCGGAAATCACGTGGGCCCCACCCGGAAATCACGTGGGCCCCACCCGGAAATCACGTGGGCCCCACACGGAAATCACGTGGGGCCCACCCGGAAATCACGTGGGCCCCACCCGGAAATCACGTGGGCCCCACCCGGAAATCACGTGGGCCCCACCCGGAAATCACGTGGGCCCCACCCGGAAATCACGTGGGCCCCACGGGGAAATCACGTGGGCCCCACGGGGAAATCACGTGGGCCCCACGCGGAAATCACGTGGGCCCCACCTGGAAATCACGTGGGCCCCACCCGGAAATCACGTGGGCCCCACCCGGAAATCACGTGGGCCCCAACCGGAAATCACGTGGGCCCCACCCGGAAATCACGTGGGCCCCACCCGGAAATCACGTGGGCCCCACCCGGAAATCACGTGGGCCCCACCCGGAAATCACGTGGGCCCCAGCCGGAAATCACGTGGGCCCCACGGGGAAATCACGTGGGCCCCACGGGGAAATCACGGGGGCCCCACCCGGAAATCACGTGGGCCCCACCCGGAAATCACGTGGGCCCCACCCGGAAATCACGTGGGCCCCACCCGGAAATCACGTGGGCCCCACCCGGAAATCACGTGGGCCCCACCCGGAAATCACGTGGGCCCCACACGGAAATCACGTGGGGCCCAACCGGAAATCACGTGGGCCCCACCCGGAAATCACGTGGGCCCCACCCGGAAATCACGTGGGCCCCACCCGGAAATCACGTGGGCCCCATGGGGAAATCACGTGGGCCCCACGGGGAAATCACGTGGGCCCCACCCGGAAATCACTTGGGGCCCACCCGGAAATCACGTGGGCCCCACGGGGAAATCACGTGGGCACCACCCGGAAATCACGTGGGCACCACCCGGAAATCACGTGGGCCCCAGCCGGAAATCACGTGGGCCGCACCCGGAAATCACGTGGGCCCCACCCAGAAATCACGTGGGCCCCACCCGGAAATCACGTGGGCCCCACACGGAAATCACGTGGGGCCCACCCGGAAATCACGTGGGCCCCACCCGGAAATCACGTGGGCCCCACCCGGAAATCACGTGGGCCCCACCGGGAAATCACGTGGGCCCCACCCGGAAATCACGTGGGCCCCACCCGGAAATCACGTGGGCCCCACGGGGAAATCACGTGGGCCCCACGGGGAAATCACGTGGGCCCCACCCGGAAATCACGTGGGCCCCACCCGGAAATCACGTGGGCCCCACCCGGAAATCACGTGGGCCCCACCCGGAAATCACGTGGGCCCCACGGGTAAATCACGTGGGCCCCACCCGGAAATCACGTGGGCCCCACCCGGAAATCACGTGGGCCCCACCCGGAAATCACGTGGGCCCCACCCGGAAATCACGTGGGCCCCACCCGGAAATCACGTGGGCCCCACCCGGAAATCACGTGGGCCCCAGCCGGAAATCACGTGGGCCCCACCCGGAAATCACGTGGGCCCCACCCGGAAATCACGTGGGCCCCACCCGGAAATCACGTGGGCCCCACCCGGAAATCACGTGGGGCCCACCCGGAAATCACGTGGGCCCCACCCGGAAATCACGTGGGCCCCACCCGGAAATCACGTGGGCCCCACCCGGAAAACACGTGGGCCACATCCGGAAATCACGTGGGCCCCACCCGGAAATCACGTGGGCCCCACCCGGAAATCACGTGGGCCCCACCCGGAAATCACGTGGGCCCCACCCGGAAATCACGTGGGCCCCACGGGGAAATCACGTGGGCCCCACCTGGAAATCACGTGGACCCCACCCGGGAATCACGTGGGCCCCAGCCGGAAATCACGTGGGCCCCATGGGGAAATCACGTGGGCCCCACGGGGAAATCACGTGGGCCCCACCCGGAAATCACGTGGGCCCCACCCGGAAATCACGTGGGCCCCAACCGGAAATCACGTGGGCCCCACCCGGAAATCACGTGGGCCCCACCCGGAAATCACGTGGGCCCCACCCGGAAATCACGTGGGCCCCACCCGGAAATCACGTGGGCCCCTCGGGGAAATCACGTGGGCCCCACCCGGAAATCACGTGGGCCCCACCCGGAAATCACGTGGGCCCCACCCGGAAATCACGTGGGCCCCACCCGGAAATCACGTGGGCCCCTCGGGGAAATCACGTGGGCCCCACCCGGAAATCACGTGGGCCCCACGGGGAAATCACGTGGGCCCCACCCGGAAATCACGTGGGCCCCACCCGGAAATCACGTGGGCCCCACCCGAAAATCACGTGGGCCCCACCCGGAAATCACGTGGGCCCCACCCGGAAATCACGTGGGCCCCACCCGGAAATCACGTGGGCCCCACGGGGAAATCACGTGGGCCTCACGGGGAAATCACGTGGGCCCCACCCGGAAATCACGTGGGCCCCACGGGGAAATCACGTGGGCCCCACCCGGAAATCACGTGGGCCCCACCCGGAAATCACGTGGGCCCCACCCGGAAATCACGTGGGCCCCACCCGGAAATCACGTGGGCCCCACGGGGAAATCACGTGGGCCTCACGGGGAAATCACGTGGGCCCCACCCGGAAATCACGTGGGCCCCACGGGGAAATCACGTGGGCCCCACCCGGAAATCACGTGGGCCCCACCCGGAAATCACGTGGGCCCCACCCGGAAATCACGTGGGCCCCACCCGGAAATCACGTGGGCCCCACCCGGAAATCACGTGGGCCCCACCCGGAAATCACGTGGGCCCCACCCGGAAATCACGTGGGCCCCACCGGGAAATCACGTGGGCCCCACGGGGAAATCACGTGGGCCCCACCCGGAAATCACGTGGGGCCCACCCGGAAATCACGTGGGCCCCACGGGGAAATCACGTGGGCCCCACGGGGAAATCACGTGGGCACCACCCGGAAATCACGTGGGCCCCAGCCGGAAATCACGTGGGCCCCACCCGGAAATCACGTGGGCCCCACCCGGAAATCACGTGGGCCCCACCCGGAAATCACGTGGGCCCCACACGGAAATCACGTGGGCCCCACCCGGAAATCACGTGGGCCCCACCCGGAAATCCCGTGGGCCCCACCCTGAAATCACGTGGGCCCCACCCGGAAATCACGTGGGCCCCACCCGGAAATCACGTGGGCCCCACGGGGAAATCACGTGGCCCCCACGGGGAAATCACGTGGGCCCCACCCGGAAATCACGTGGGCCCCACGGGGAAATCACGTGGGCCCCACCCGGAAATCACGTGGGCCCCACCCGGAAATCACGTGGGCCCCACCCGGAAATCACGTGGGCCCCACCCGGAAATCACGTGGGCCCCACCCGGAAATCACGTGGGCCCCACGGGGAAATCACGTGGGCCCCACCCGGAAATCACGTGGGCCCCACCCGGAAATCACGTGGGCCCCACCCGGAAATCACGTGGGCCCCACCCGGAAATCACGTGGGCCCCACCCGGAAATCACGTGGGCCCCGCACGGAAATCACGTGGGGCCCACCCGGAAATCACGTGGGCCCCACGGGGAAATCACGTGGGCCCCACGGGGAAATCACGTGGGGCCCACCCGGAAATCACGTGGGCCCCACCCGGAAATCACGTGGGCCCCACCCGGAAATCACGTGGGCCCCACCCGGAAATCACGTGGGCCCCAGCCGGAAATCACGTGGGCCCCACGGGGAAATCACGTGGGCCCCACCCGGAAATCACGTGGGCCCCACCCGGAAATCACGTGGGCCCCACCCGGAAATCACGTGGGCCCCTCGGGGAAATCACGGGGGCCCCACCCGGAAATCACGTGGGCCCCACGGGGAAATCACGTGGGCCCCACCCGGAAATCACGTGGGCCCCACCCGGAAATCACGTGGGCCCCACCCGAAAATCACGTGGGCCCCACCCGGAAATCACGTGGGCCCCACCCGGAAATCACGTGGGCCCCACCCGGAAATCACGTGGGCCCCACGGGGAAATCACGTGGGCCTCACGGGGAAATCACGTGGGCCCCACCCGGAAATCACGTGGGCCCCACGGGGAAATCACGTGGGCCCCACCCGGAAATCACGTGGGCCCCACCCGGAAATCACGTGGGCCCCACCCGGAAATCACGTGGGCCCCACCCGGAAATCACGTGGGCCCCACGGGGAAATCACGTGGGCCTCACGGGGAAATCACGTGGGCCCCACCCGGAAATCACGTGGGCCCCACGGGGAAATCACGTGGGCCCCACCCGGAAATCACGTGGGCCCCACCCGGAAATCACGTGGGCCCCACCCGGAAATCACGTGGGCCCCACCCGGAAATCACGTGGGCCCCACCCGGAAATCACGTGGGCCCCACCCGGAAATCACGTGGGCCCCACGGGTAAATCACGTGGGCCCCACCCGGAAATCACGTGGGCCCCACCCGGAAATCACGTGGGCCCCACCCGGAAATCACGTGGGCCCCACCCGGAAATCACGTGGGCCCCACCCGGAAATCACGTGGGCCCCACCCGGAAATCACGTGGGCCCCAGCCGGAAATCACGTGGGCCCCACCCGGAAATCACGTGGGCCCCACCCGGAAATCACGTGGGCCCCACCCGGAAATCACGTGGGCCCCACCCGGAAATCACGTGGGGCCCACCCGGAAATCACGTGGGCCCCACCCGGAAATCACGTGGGCCCCACCCGGAAATCACGTGGGCCCCACCCGGAAAACACGTGGGCCACATCCGGAAATCACGTGGGCCCCACCCGGAAATCACGTGGGCCCCACGGGGAAATCACGTGGGCCCCACCCGGAAATCACGTGGGCCCCACCCGGAAATCACGTGGGCCCCACGGGGAAATCACGTGGGCCCCACCTGGAAATCACGTGGACCCCACCCGGGAATCACGTGGGCCCCAGCCGGAAATCACGTGGGCCCCATGGGGAAATCACGTGGGCCCCACGGGGAAATCACGTGGGCCCCACCCGGAAATCACGTGGGCCCCACCCGGAAATCACGTGGGCCCCAACCGGAAATCACGTGGGCCCCACCCGGAAATCACGTGGGCCCCACCCGGAAATCACGTGGGCCCCACCCGGAAATCACGTGGGCCCCACCCGGAAATCACGTGGGCCCCTCGGGGAAATCACGTGGGCCCCACCCGGAAATCACGTGGGCCCCACCCGGAAATCACGTGGGCCCCACCCGGAAATCACGTGGGCCCCACCCGGAAATCACGTGGGCCCCTCGGGGAAATCACGTGGGCCCCACCCGGAAATCACGTGGGCCCCACGGGGAAATCACGTGGGCCCCACCCGGAAATCACGTGGGCCCCACCCGGAAATCACGTGGGCCCCACCCGGAAATCACGTGGGCCCCACCCGGAAATCACGTGGGCCCCACCCGGAAATCACGTGGGCCCCACCCGGAAATCACGTGGGCCCCACGGGGAAATCACGTGGGCCTCACGGGGAAATCACGTGGGCCCCACCCGGAAATCACGTGGGCCCCACGGGGAAATCACGTGGGCCCCACCCGGAAATCACGTGGGCACCACCCGGAAATCACGTGGGCCCCACCCGGAAATCACGTGGGCCCCACCCGGAAATCACGTGGGCCCCACGGGGAAATCACGTGGGCCTCACGGGGAAATCACGTGGGCCCCACCCGGAAATCACGTGGGCCCCACGGGGAAATCACGTGGGCCCCACCCGGAAATCACGTGGGCCCCACCCGGAAATCACGTGGGCCCCACCCGGAAATCACGTGGGCCCCACCCGGAAATCACGTGGGCCCCACCCGGAAATCACGTGGGCCCCACCCGGAAATCACGTGGGCCCCACCAGGAAATCACGTGGGCCCCACCCGGAAATCACGTGGGCCCCACCGGGAAATCACGTGGGCCCCACGGGGAAATCACGTGGGCCCCACCCGGAAATCACGTGGGCCCCACCCGGAAATCACGTGGGCCCCACCCGGAAATCACGTGGGCCCCACCCGGAAATCACGTGGGCCCCACGGGGAAATCACGTGGGGCCCACCCGGAAATCACGTGGGCCCCACCCGGAAATCACGTGGGCCCCACCCGGAAATCACGTGGGCCCCAGCCGGAAATCACGTGGGCCCCAGCCGGAAATCACGTGGGCCCCACGGGGAAATCACGTGGGCCCCACGGGGAAATCACGTGGGCCCCACGGGGAAATCACGTGGGCCCCACCCGGAAATCACGTGGGCCCCACCCGGAAATCACGTGGGCCCCACGGGGAAATCACGTGGGCCCAACGGGGAAATCACGTGGGCCACACGGGGAAATCACGTGGGCCCCACCCTGAAATCACGTGGGCCCCACCCGGAAATCACGTGGGCCCCACGGGGAAATCACGTGGGCCCCACGGGGAAATCACGTGGGCCCCACCCGGAAATCACGTGGGCCCCACCCGGAAATCACGTGGGCCCCACCCGGAAATCACGTGGGGCCAACCCGGAAATCACGTGGGCCCCACCCGGAAATCACATGGGCCCCACCCGGAAATCACGTGGGCCCCACCCGGAAATCACGTGGGCCCCACCCGGAAATCACGTGGGCCCCACGGGGAAATCACGTTGGCCCCACGGGGAAATCACGTGGGCCCCACCCGGAAATCACGTGGGCCCCACCCGGAAATCACGTGGGCCCCACCCGGAAATCACGTGGGCCCCACGGGGAAATCACGTGGGCCCCACCCGGAAATCACGTGGGCCCCACCCGGAAATCACGTGGGCCCCACCCGGAAATCACGTGGGCCCCACCCGGAAATCACGTGGGCCCCACCCGGAAATCACGTGGGCCCCACCCGGAAATCACGTGGGCCCCACCCGGAAATCACGTGGGCCCCACCCGGAAATCACGTGGGCCCCACCCGGAAATCACGTGGGCCCCACCCGGAAATCACGTGGGGCCCACCCGGAAAACACGTGGGCCCCACCCGGAAATCACGTGGGCCCCACCCGGAAATCACGTGGGGCCCACCCGGAAATCACGTGGGCCCCACCCGGAAATCACGTGGGCCCCACCCGGAAATCACGTGGGCCCCACCCGGAAATCACGTGGGGCCCACCCGGAAATCACGTGGGCCCCACCCGGAAATCACGTGGGCCCCACCCGGAAATCACGTGGGCCCCACCCGGAAATCACGTGGGCCCCACCCGGAAATCACGTGGGCCCCACCCGGAAATCACGTGGGCCCCACCCGGAAATCACGTGGGCCCCACCCGGAAATCACGTGGGCCCCACGGGGAAATCACGTGGGGCCCACCCGGAAATCACGTGGGCCCCACCCGGAAATCACGTGGGCCCCACCCGGAAATCACGTGGGCCCCAGCCGGAAATCACGTGGGCCCCAGCCGGAAATCACGTGGGCCCCACGGGGAAATCACGTGGGCCCCACGGGGAAATCACGTGGGCCCCACGGGGAAATCACGTGGGCCCCACCCGGAAATCACGTGGGCCCCACCCGGAAATCACGTGGGCCCCACGGGGAAATCACGTGGGCCCAACGGGGAAATCACGTGGGCCCCACGGGGAAATCACGTGGGCCCCACCCTGAAATCACGTGGGCCCCACCCGGAAATCACGTGGGCCCCACGGGGAAATCACGTGGGCCCTACGGGGAAATCACGTGGGCCCCACCCGGAAATCACGTGGGCCCCACCCGGAAATCACGTGGGCCCCACGGGGAAATCACGTGGGCCCCACGGGGAAATCACGTGGTCCCCACCCGGAAATCACGTGGGCCCCAGCCGGAAATCACGTGGGCCCCACGGGGAAATCACGTGGGCCCCACCCGGAAATCACGTGGGCCCCACCCGGAAATCACGTGGGCCCCACCCGGAAATCACGTGGGCCCCACCCGGAAATCACGTGGGCCCCACCCGGAAATCACGTGGGCCCCACCCGGAAATCACGTGGGCCCCACACGGAAATCACGTGGGCCCCACCCGGAAATCACGTGGGCCCCACACGGAAATCACGTGGGGCCCACCCGGAAATCACGTGGGCCTCACCCGGAAATCACGTGGGCCCCACCCGGAAATCACGTGGGCCCCACCCGGAAATCACGTGGGCCCCACCCGGAAATCACGTGGGCCCCACCCGGAAATCACGTGGGCCCCACGGGGAAATCACGTGGGCCCCACGCGGAAATCACGTGGGCCCCACCTGGAAATCACGTGGGCCCCACCCGGAAATCACGTGGGCCCCACCCGGAAATCACGTGGGACCCAACCGGAAATCACGTGGGCCCCACCCGGAAATCACGTGGGCCCCACCCGGAAATCACGTGGGCCCCACCCGGAAATCACGTGGGCCCCACCCGGAAATCACGTGGGCCCCAGCCGGAAATCACGTGGGCCCCACGGGGAAATCACGTGGGCCCCACGGGGAAATCACGGGGGCCCCACCCGGAAATCACGTGGGCCCCACCCGGAAATCACGTGGGCCCCACCCGGAAATCACGTGGGCCCCACCCGGAAATCACGTGGGCCCCACCCGGAAATCACGTGGGCCCCACCCGGAAATCACGTGGGCCCCACACGGAAATCACGTGGGGCCCAACCGGAAATCACGTGGGCCCCACCCGGAAATCACGTGGGCCCCACCCGGAAATCACGTGGGCCCCACCCGGAAATCACGTGGGCCCCATGGGGAAATCACGTGGGCCCCACGGGGAAATCACGTGGGCCCCACCCGGAAATCACGTGGGGCCCACCCGGAAATCACGTGGGCCCCACGGGGAAATCACGTGGGCCCCACGGGGAAATCACGTGGGCACCACCCGGAAATCACGTGGGCCCCAGCCGGAAATCACGTGGGCCCCACCCGGAAATCACGTGGGCCCCACCCAGAAATCACGTGGGCCCCACCCGGAAATCACGTGGGCCCCACACGGAAATCACGTGGGGCCCACCCGGAAATCACGTGGGCCCCACCCGGAAATCACGTGGGCCCCACCCGGAAATCACGTGGGCCCCACCGGGAAATCACGTGGGCCCCACCCGGAAATCACGTGGGCCCCACCCGGAAATCACGTGGGCCCCACGGGGAAATCACGTGGGCCCCACGGGGAAATCACGTGGGCCCCACCCGGAAATCACGTGGGCCCCACCCGGAAATCACGTGGGCCCCACCCGGAAATCACGTGGGCCCCACCCGGAAATCACGTGGGCCCCACGGGTAAATCACGTGGGCCCCACCCGGAAATCACGTGGGCCCCACCCGGAAATCACGTGGGCCCCACCCGGAAATCACGTGGGCCCCACCCGGAAATCACGTGGGCCCCACCCGGAAATCACGTGGGCCCCACCCGGAAATCACGTGGGCCCCAGCCGGAAATCACGTGGGCCCCACCCGGAAATCACGTGGGCCCCACCCGGAAATCACGTGGGCCCCACCCGGAAATCACGTGGGCCCCACCCGGAAATCACGTGGGGCCCACCCGGAAATCACGTGGGCCCCACCCGGAAATCACGTGGGCCCCACCCGGAAATCACGTGGGCCCCACCCGGAAAACACGTGGGCCACATCCGGAAATCACGTGGGCCCCACCCGGAAATCACGTGGGCCCCACCCGGAAATCACGTGGGCCCCACCCGGAAATCACGTGGGCCCCACCCGGAAATCACGTGGGCCCCACGGGGAAATCACGTGGGCCCCACCTGGAAATCACGTGGACCCCACCCGGGAATCACGTGGGCCCCAGCCGGAAATCACGTGGGCCCCACGGGGAAATCACGTGGGCCCCACCCGGAAATCACGTGGGCCCCACCCGGAAATCACGTGGGCCCCAACCGGAAATCACGTGGGCCCCACCCGGAAATCACGTGGGCCCCACCCGGAAATCACGTGGGCCCCACCCGGAAATCACGTGGGCCCCACCCGGAAATCACGTGGGCCCCTCGGGGAAATCACGTGGGCCCCACCCGGAAATCACGTGGGCCCCACCCGGAAATCACGTGGGCCCCACCCGGAAATCACGTGGGCCCCACCCGGAAATCACGTGGGCCCCTCGGGGAAATCACGTGGGCCCCACCCGGAAATCACGTGGGCCCCACCCGGAAATCACGTGGGCCCCACCCGGAAATCACGTGGGCCCCACCCGGAAATCACGTGGGCCCCACGGGGAAATCACGTGGGCCTCACGGGGAAATCACGTGGGCCCCACCCGGAAATCACGTGGGCCCCACGGGGAAATCACGTGGGCCCCACCCGGAAATCACGTGGGCACCACCCGGAAATCACGTGGGCCCCACCCGGAAATCACGTGGGCCCCACCCGGAAATCACGTGGGCCCCACGGGGAAATCACGTGGGCCTCACGGGGAAATCACGTGGGCCCCACCCGGAAATCACGTGGGCCCCACCCGGAAATCACGTGGGCCCCACCCGGAAATCACGTGGGCCCCACCCGGAAATCACGTGGGCCCCACCCGGAAATCACGTGGGCCCCACCCGGAAATCACGTGGGCCCCACCCGGAAATCACGTGGGCCCCACCCGGAAATCACGTGGGCCCCACCCGGAAATCACGTTGGCCCCACCCGGAAATCACGTGGGCCCCACCGGGAAATCACGTGGGCCCCACGGGGAAATCACGTGGGCCCCACCCGGAAATCACGTGGGCCCCACCCGGAAATCACGTGGGCCCCACCCGGAAATCACGTGGGCCCCACCCGGAAATCACGTGGGCCCCACGGGGAAATCACGTGGGGCCCACCCGGAAATCACGTGGGCCCCACCCGGAAATCACGTGGGCCCCACCCGGAAATCACGTGGGCCCCAGCCGGAAATCACGTGGGCCCCAGCCGGAAATCACGTGGGCCCCACGGGGAAATCACGTGGGCCCCACGGGGAAATCACGTGGGCCCCACGGGGAAATCACGTGGGCCCCACCCGGAAATCACGTGGGCCCCACCCGGAAATCACGTGGGCCCCACGGGGAAATCACGTGGGCCCAACGGGGAAATCACGTGGGCCACACGGGGAAATCACGTGGGCCCCACCCTGAAATCACGTGGGCCCCACCCGGAAATCACGTGGGCCCCACGGGGAAATCACGTGGGCCCCACGGGGAAATCACGTGGGCCCCACCCGGAAATCACGTGGGCCCCACCCGGAAATCACGTGGGCCCCACGGGGAAATCACGTGGGCCCCACGGGGAAATCACGTGGTCCCCACCCGGAAATCACGTGGGCCCCAGCCGGAAATCACGTGGGCCCCACGGGGAAATCACGTGGGCCCCACCCGGAAATCACGTGGGCCCCACCCGGAAATCACGTGGGCCCCACCCGGAAATCACGTGGGCCCCACCCGGAAATCACGTGGGCCCCACCCGGAAATCACGTGGGGCCCACCCGGAAATCACGTGGGCCCCACCCGGAAATCACGTGGGCCCCACCCGGAAATCACGTGGGCCCCACACGGAAATCACGTGGGGCCCACCCGGAAATCACGTGGGCCCCACCCGGAAATCACGTGGGCCCCACCCGGAAATCACGTGGGCCCCACCCGGAAATCACGTGGGCCCCACCCGGAAATCACGTGGGCCCCACGGGGAAATCACGTGGGCCCCACGGGGAAATCACGTGGGCCCCACGCGGAAATCACGTGGGCCCCACCTGGAAATCACGTGGGCCCCACCCGGAAATCACGTGGGCCCCACCCGGAAATCACGTGGGCCCCAACCGGAAATCACGTGGGCCCCACCCGGAAATCACGTGGGCCCCACCCGGAAATCACGTGGGCCCCACCCGGAAATCACGTGGGCCCCACCCGGAAATCACGTGGGCCCCAGCCGGAAATCACGTGGGCCCCACGGGGAAATCACGTGGGCCCCACGGGGAAATCACGGGGGCCCCACCCGGAAATCACGTGGGCCCCACCCGGAAATCACGTGGGCCCCACCCGGAAATCACGTGGGCCCCACCCGGAAATCACGTGGGCCCCACCCGGAAATCACGTGGGCCCCACCCGGAAATCACGTGGGCCCCACACGGAAATCACGTGGGGCCCAACCGGAAATCACGTGGGCCCCACCCGGAAATCACGTGGGCCCCACCCGGAAATCACGTGGGCCCCACCCGGAAATCACGTGGGCCCCATGGGGAAATCACGTGGGCCCCACGGGGAAATCACGTGGGCCCCACCCGGAAATCACTTGGGGCCCACCCGGAAATCACGTGGGCCCCACGGGGAAATCACGTGGGCCCCACGGGGAAATCACGTGGGCACCACCCGGAAATCACGTGGGCCCCAGCCGGAAATCACGTGGGCCGCACCCGGAAATCACGTGGGCCCCACCCAGAAATCACGTGGGCCCCACCCGGAAATCACGTGGGCCCCACCCGGAAATCACGTGGGGCCCACCCGGAAATCACGTGGGCCCCACCCGGAAATCACGTGGGCCCCACCCGGAAATCACGTGGGCCCCACCGGGAAATCACGTGGGCCCCACCCGGAAATCACGTGGGCCCCTCCCGGAAATCACGTGGGCCCCACGGGGAAATCACGTGGGCCCCACGGGGAAATCACGTGGGCCCCACCCGGAAATCACGTGGGCCCCACCCGGAAATCACGTGGGCCCCACCCGGAAATCACGTGGGCCCCACCCGGAAATCACGTGGGCCCCACGGGTAAATCACGTGGGCCCCACCCGGAAATCACGTGGGCCCCACCCGGAAATCACGTGGGCCCCACCCGGAAATCACGTGGGCCCCACCCGGAAATCACGTGGGCCCCACCCGGAAATCACGTGGGCCCCACCCGGAAATCACGTGGGCCCCAGCCGGAAATCACGTGGGCCCCACCCGGAAATCACGTGGGCCCCACCCGGAAATCACGTGGGCCCCACCCGGAAATCACGTGGGCCCCACCCGGAAATCACGTGGGGCCCACCCGGAAATCACGTGGGCCCCACCCGGAAATCACGTGGGCCACACCCGGAAATCACGTGGGCCCCACCCGGAAAACACGTGGGCCACATCCGGAAATCACGTGGTCCCCACCCGGAAATCACGTGGGCCCCACCCGGAAATCACGTGGGCCCCACCCGGAAATCACGTGGGCCCCACCCGGAAATCACGTGGGCCCCACGGGGAAATCACGTGGGCCCCACCTGGAAATCACGTGGACCCCACCCGGGAATCACGTGGGCCCCAGCCGGAAATCACGTGGGCCCCATGGGGAAATCACGTGGGCCCCACGGGGAAATCACGTGGGCCCCACCCGGAAATCACGTGGGCCCCACCCGGAAATCACGTGGGCCCCAACCGGAAATCACGTGGGCCCCACCCGGAAATCACGTGGGCCCCACCCGGAAATCACGTGGGCCCCACCCGGAAATCACGTGGGCCCCACCCGGAAATCACGTGGGCCCCTCGGGGAAATCACGTGGGCCCCACCCGGAAATCACGTGGGCCCCACCCGGAAATCACGTGGGCCCCACCCGGAAATCACGTGGGCCCCACCCGGAAATCACGTGGGCCCCTCGGGGAAATCACGTGGGCCCCACCCGGAAATCACGTGGGCCCCACGGGGAAATCACGTGGGCCCCACCCGGAAATCACGTGGGCCCCACCCGGAAATCACGTGGGCCCCACCCGAAAATCACGTGGGCCCCACCCGGAAATCACGTGGGCCCCACCCGGAAATCACGTGGGCCCCACCCGGAAATCACGTGGGCCCCACGGGGAAATCACGTGGGCCTCACGGGGAAATCACGTGGGCCCCACCCGGAAATCACGTGGGCCCCACGGGGAAATCACGTGGGCCCCACCCGGAAATCACGTGGGCCCCACCCGGAAATCACGTGGGCCCCACCCGGAAATCACGTGGGCCCCACCCGGAAATCACGTGGGCCCCACGGGGAAATCACGTGGGCCTCACGGGGAAATCACGTGGGCCCCACCCGGAAATCACGTGGGACCCACGGGGAAATCACGTGGGCCCCACCCGGAAATCACGTGGGCCCCACCCGGAAATCACGTGGGCCCCACCCGGAAATCACGTGGGCCCCACCCGGAAATCACGTGGGCCCCACCCGGAAATCACGTGGGCCCCACCCGGAAATCACGTGGGCCCCACGGGTAAATCACGTGGGCCCCACCCGGAAATCACGTGGGCCCCACCCGGAAATCACGTGGGCCCCACCCGGAAATCACGTGGGCCCCACCCGGAAATCACGTGGGCCCCACCCGGAAATCACGTGGGCCCCACCCGGAAATCACGTGGGCCCCAGCCGGAAATCACGTGGGCCCCACCCGGAAATCACGTGGGCCCCACCCGGAAATCACGTGGGCCCCACCCGGAAATCACGTGGGCCCCACCCGGAAATCACGTGGGGCCCACCCGGAAATCACGTGGGCCCCACCCGGAAATCACGTGGGCCCCACCCGGAAATCACGTGGGCCCCACCCGGAAAACACGTGGGCCACATCCGGAAATCACGTGGGCCCCACCCGGAAATCACGTGGGCCCCACCCGGAAATCACGTGGGCCCCACCCGGAAATCACGTGGGCCCCACCCGGAAATCACGTGGGCCCCACGGGGAAATCACGTGGGCCCCACCTGGAAATCACGTGGACCCCACCCGGGAATCACGTGGGCCCCAGCCGGAAATCACGTGGGCCCCATGGGGAAATCACGTGGGCCCCACGGGGAAATCACGTGGGCCCCACCCGGAAATCACGTGGGCCCCACCCGGAAATCACGTGGGCCCCAACCGGAAATCACGTGGGCCCCACCCGGAAATCACGTGGGCCCCACCCGGAAATCACGTGGGCCCCACCCGGAAATCACGTGGGCCCCACCCGGAAATCACGTGGGCCCCTCGGGGAAATCACGTGGGCCCCACCCGGAAATCACGTGGGCCCCACCCGGAAATCACGTGGGCCCCACCCGGAAATCACGTGGGCCCCACCCGGAAATCACGTGGGCCCCTCGGGGAAATCACGTGGGCCCCACCCGGAAATCACGTGGGCCCCACGGGGAAATCACGTGGGCCCCACCCGGAAATCACGTGGGCCCCACCCGGAAATCACGTGGGCCCCACCCGGAAATCACGTGGGCCCCACCCGGAAATCACGTGGGCCCCACCCGGAAATCACGTGGGCCCCACCCGGAAATCACGTGGGCCCCACGGGGAAATCACGTGGGCCTCACGGGGAAATCACGTGGGCCCCACCCTGAAATCACGTGGGCCCCACGGGGAAATCACGTGGGCCCCACCCGGAAATCACGTGGGCACCACCCGGAAATCACGTGGGCCCCACCCGGAAATCACGTGGGCCCCACCCGGAAATCACGTGGGCCCCACGGGGAAATCACGTGGGCCTCACGGGGAAATCACGTGGGCCCCACCCGGAAATCACGTGGGCCCCACGGGGAAATCACGTGGGCCCCACCCGGAAATCACGTGGGCCCCACCCGGAAATCACGTGGGCCCCACCCGGAAATCACGTGGGCCCCACCCGGAAATCACGTGGGCCCCACCCGGAAATCACGTGGGCCCCACCAGGAAATCACGTGGGCCCCACCCGGAAATCACGTGGGCCCCACCGGGAAATCACGTGGGCCCCACGGGGAAATCACGTGGGCCCCACCCGGAAATCACGTGGGCCCCACCCGGAAATCACGTGGGCCCCACCCGGAAATCACGTGGGCCCCACCCGGAAATCACGTGGGCCCCACGGGGAAATCACGTGGGGCCCACCCGGAAATCACGTGGGCCCCACCCGGAAATCACGTGGGCCCCACCCGGAAATCACGTGGGCCCCAGCCGGAAATCACGTGGGCCCCAGCCGGAAATCACGTGGGCCCCACGGGGAAATCACGTGGGCCCCACGGGGAAATCACGTGGGCCCCACGGGGAAATCACGTGGGCCCCACCCGGAAATCACGTGGGCCCCACCCGGAAATCACGTGGGCCCCACGGGGAAATCACGTGGGCCCAACGGGGAAATCACGTGGGCCACACGGGGAAATCACGTGGGCCCCACCCTGAAATCACGTGGGCCCCACCCGGAAATCACGTGGGCCCCACGGGGAAATCACGTGGGCCCCACGGGGAAATCACGTGGGCCCCACCCGGAAATCACGTGGGCCCCACCCGGAAATCACGTGGGCCCCACGGGGAAATCACGTGGGCCCCACGGGGAAATCACGTGGTCCCCACCCGGAAATCACGTGGGCCCCAGCCGGAAATCACGTGGGCCCCACGGGGAAATCACGTGGGCCCCACCCGGAAATCACGTGGGCCCCACCCGGAAATCACGTGGGCCCCACCCGGAAATCACGTGGGCCCCACCCGGAAATCACGTGGGCCCCACCCGGAAATCACGTGGGGCCCACCCGGAAATCACGTGGGCCCCACCCGGAAATCACGTGGGCCCCACCCGGAAATCACGTGGGCCCCACACGGAAATCACGTGGGGCCCACCCGGAAATCACGTGGGCCCCACCCGGAAATCACGTGGGCCCCACCCGGAAATCACGTGGGCCCCACCCGGAAATCACGTGGGCCCCACCCGGAAATCACGTGGGCCCCACGGGGAAATCACGTGGGCCCCACGGGGAAATCACGTGGGCCCCACGCGGAAATCACGTGGGCCCCACCTGGAAATCACGTGGGCCCCACCCGGAAATCACGTGGGCCCCACCCGGAAATCACGTGGGCCCCAACCGGAAATCACGTGGGCCCCACCCGGAAATCACGTGGGCCCCACCCGGAAATCACGTGGGCCCCACCCGGAAATCACGTGGGCCCCACCCGGAAATCACGTGGGCCCCAGCCGGAAATCACGTGGGCCCCACGGGGAAATCACGTGGGCCCCACGGGGAAATCACGGGGGCCCCACCCGGAAATCACGTGGGCCCCACCCGGAAATCACGTGGGCCCCACCCGGAAATCACGTGGGCCCCACCCGGAAATCACGTGGGCCCCACCCGGAAATCACGTGGGCCCCACCCGGAAATCACGTGGGCCCCACACGGAAATCACGTGGGGCCCAACCGGAAATCACGTGGGCCCCACCCGGAAATCACGTGGGCCCCACCCGGAAATCACGTGGGCCCCACCCGGAAATCACGTGGGCCCCATGGGGAAATCACGTGGGCCCCACGGGGAAATCACGTGGGCCCCACCCGGAAATCACTTGGGGCCCACCCGGAAATCACGTGGGCCCCACGGGGAAATCACGTGGGCCCCACCCGGAAATCACGTGGGCACCACCCGGAAATCACGTGGGCCCCACCCGGAAATCACGTGGGCCGCACCCGGAAATCACGTGGGCCCCACCCGGAAATCACGTGGGCCCCACGGGGAAATCACGTGGGCCCCACACGGAAATCACGTGGGGCCCACCCGGAAATCACGTGGGCCCCACCCGGAAATCACGTGGGCCCCACCCGGAAATCACGTGGGCCCCACCGGGAAATCACGTGGGCCCCACCCGGAAATCACGTGGGCCCCACCCGGAAATCACGTGGGCCCCACGGGGAAATCACGTGGGCCCCACGGGGAAATCACGTGGGCCCCACCCGGAAATCACGTGGGCCCCACCCGGAAATCACGTGGGCCCCACCCGGAAATCACGTGGGCCCCACCCGGAAATCACGTGGGCCCCACGGGTAAATCACGTGGGCCCCACCCGGAAATCACGTGGGCCCCACCCGGAAATCACGTGGGCCCCACCCGGAAATCACGTGGGCCCCACCCGGAAATCACGTGGGCCCCACCCGGAAATCACGTGGGCCCCACCCGGAAATCACGTGGGCCCCAGCCGGAAATCACGTGGGCCCCACCCGGAAATCACGTGGGCCCCACCCGGAAATCACGTGGGCCCCACCCGGAAATCACGTGGGCCCCACCCGGAAATCACGTGGGGCCCACCCGGAAATCACGTGGGCCCCACCCGGAAATCACGTGGGCCCCACCCGGAAATCACGTGGGCCCCACCCGGAAAACACGTGGGCCACATCCGGAAATCACGTGGGCCCCACCCGGAAATCACGTGGGCCCCACCCGGAAATCACGTGGGCCCCACCCGGAAATCACGTGGGCCCCACCCGGAAATCACGTGGGCCCCACGGGGAAATCACGTGGGCCCCACCTGGAAATCACGTGGACCCCACCCGGGAATCACGTGGGCCCCAGCCGGAAATCACGTGGGCCCCATGGGGAAATCACGTGGGCCCCACGGGGAAATCACGTGGGCCCCACCCGGAAATCACGTGGGCCCCACCCGGAAATCACGTGGGCCCCAACCGGAAATCACGTGGGCCCCACCCGGAAATCACGTGGGCCCCACCCGGAAATCACGTGGGCCCCACCCGGAAATCACGTGGGCCCCACCCGGAAATCACGTGGGCCCCTCGGGGAAATCACGTGGGCCCCACCCGGAAATCACGTGGGCCCCACCCGGAAATCACGTGGGCCCCACCCGGAAATCACGTGGGCCCCACCCGGAAATCACGTGGGCCCCTCGGGGAAATCACGTGGGCCCCACCCGGAAATCACGTGGGCCCCACGGGGAAATCACGTGGGCCCCACCCGGAAATCACGTGGGCCCCACCCGGAAATCACGTGGGCCCCACCCGAAAATCACGTGGGCCCCACCCGGAAATCACGTGGGCCCCACCCGGAAATCACGTGGGCCCCACCCGGAAATCACGTGGGCCCCACGGGGAAATCACGTGGGCCTCACGGGGAAATCACGTGGGCCCCACCCGGAAATCACGTGGGCCCCACGGGGAAATCACGTGGGCCCCACCCGGAAATCACGTGGGCCCCACCCGGAAATCACGTGGGCCCCACCCGGAAATCACGTGGGCCCCACCCGGAAATCACGTGGGCCCCACGGGGAAATCACGTGGGCCTCACGGGGAAATCACGTGGGCCCCACCCGGAAATCACGTGGGCCCCACGGGGAAATCACGTGGGCCCCACCCGGAAATCACGTGGGCCCCACCCGGAAATCACGTGGGCCCCACCCGGAAATCACGTGGGCCCCACCCGGAAATCACGTGGGCCCCACCCGGAAATCACGTGGGCCCCACCCGGAAATCACGTGGGCCCCACCCGGAAATCACGTGGGCCCCACCGGGAAATCACGTGGGCCCCACGGGGAAATCACGTGGGCCCCACCCGGAAATCACGTGGGGCCCACCCGGAAATCACGTGGGCCCCACGGGGAAATCACGTGGGCCCCACGGGGAAATCACGTGGGCACCACCCGGAAATCACGTGGGCCCCAGCCGGAAATCACGTGGGCCCCACCCGGAAATCACGTGGGCCCCACCCGGAAATCACGTGGGCCCCACCCGGAAATCACGTGGGCCCCACACGGAAATCACGTGGGCCCCACCCGGAAATCACGTGGGCCCCACCCGGAAATCCCGTGGGCCCCACCCTGAAATCACGTGGGCCCCACCCGGAAATCACGTGGGCCCCACCCGGAAATCACGTGGGCCCCACGGGGAAATCACGTGGCCCCCACGGGGAAATCACGTGGGCCCCACCCGGAAATCACGTGGGCCCCACGGGGAAATCACGTGGGCCCCACCCGGAAATCACGTGGGCCCCACCCGGAAATCACGTGGGCCCCACCCGGAAATCACGTGGGCCCCACCCGGAAATCACGTGGGCCCCACCCGGAAATCACGTGGGCCCCACGGGGAAATCACGTGGGCCCCACCCGGAAATCACGTGGGCCCCACCCGGAAATCACGTGGGCCCCACCCGGAAATCACGTGGGCCCCACCCGGAAATCACGTGGGCCCCACCCGGAAATCACGTGGGCCCCGCACGGAAATCACGTGGGGCCCACCCGGAAATCACGTGGGCCCCACGGGGAAATCACGTGGGCCCCACGGGGAAATCACGTGGGGCCCACCCGGAAATCACGTGGGCCCCACCCGGAAATCACGTGGGCCCCACCCGGAAATCACGTGGGCCCCACCCGGAAATCACGTGGGCCCCAGCCGGAAATCACGTGGGCCCCACGGGGAAATCACGTGGGCCCCACCCGGAAATCACGTGGGCCCCACCCGGAAATCACGTGGGCCCCACCCGGAAATCACGTGGGCCCCTCGGGGAAATCACGGGGGCCCCACCCGGAAATCACGTGGGCCCCACGGGGAAATCACGTGGGCCCCACCCGGAAATCACGTGGGCCCCACCCGGAAATCACGTGGGCCCCACCCGAAAATCACGTGGGCCCCACCCGGAAATCACGTGGGCCCCACCCGGAAATCACGTGGGCCCCACCCGGAAATCACGTGGGCCCCACGGGGAAATCACGTGGGCCTCACGGGGAAATCACGTGGGCCCCACCCGGAAATCACGTGGGCCCCACGGGGAAATCACGTGGGCCCCACCCGGAAATCACGTGGGCCCCACCCGGAAATCACGTGGGCCCCACCCGGAAATCACGTGGGCCCCACCCGGAAATCACGTGGGCCCCACGGGGAAATCACGTGGGCCTCACGGGGAAATCACGTGGGCCCCACCCGGAAATCACGTGGGCCCCACGGGGAAATCACGTGGGCCCCACCCGGAAATCACGTGGGCCCCACCCGGAAATCACGTGGGCCCCACCCGGAAATCACGTGGGCCCCACCCGGAAATCACGTGGGCCCCACCCGGAAATCACGTGGGCCCCACCCGGAAATCACGTGGGCCCCACGGGTAAATCACGTGGGCCCCACCCGGAAATCACGTGGGCCCCACCCGGAAATCACGTGGGCCCCACCCGGAAATCACGTGGGCCCCACCCGGAAATCACGTGGGCCCCACCCGGAAATCACGTGGGCCCCACCCGGAAATCACGTGGGCCCCAGCCGGAAATCACGTGGGCCCCACCCGGAAATCACGTGGGCCCCACCCGGAAATCACGTGGGCCCCACCCGGAAATCACGTGGGCCCCACCCGGAAATCACGTGGGGCCCACCCGGAAATCACGTGGGCCCCACCCGGAAATCACGTGGGCCCCACCCGGAAAACACGTGGGCCACATCCGGAAATCACGTGGGCCCCACCCGGAAATCACGTGGGCCCCACGGGGAAATCACGTGGGCCCCACCCGGAAATCACGTGGGCCCCACCCGGAAATCACGTGGGCCCCACGGGGAAATCACGTGGGCCCCACCTGGAAATCACGTGGACCCCACCCGGGAATCACGTGGGCCCCAGCCGGAAATCACGTGGGCCCCATGGGGAAATCACGTGGGCCCCACGGGGAAATCACGTGGGCCCCACCCGGAAATCACGTGGGCCCCACCCGGAAATCACGTGGGCCCCAACCGGAAATCACGTGGGCCCCACCCGGAAATCACGTGGGCCCCACCCGGAAATCACGTGGGCCCCACCCGGAAATCACGTGGGCCCCACCCGGAAATCACGTGGGCCCCTCGGGGAAATCACGTGGGCCCCACCCGGAAATCACGTGGGCCCCACCCGGAAATCACGTGGGCCCCACCCGGAAATCACGTGGGCCCCACCCGGAAATCACGTGGGCCCCTCGGGGAAATCACGTGGGCCCCACCCGGAAATCACGTGGGCCCCACGGGGAAATCACGTGGGCCCCACCCGGAAATCACGTGGGCCCCACCCGGAAATCACGTGGGCCCCACCCGGAAATCACGTGGGCCCCACCCGGAAATCACGTGGGCCCCACCCGGAAATCACGTGGGCCCCACCCGGAAATCACGTGGGCCCCACGGGGAAATCACGTGGGCCTCACGGGGAAATCACGTGGGCCCCACCCGGAAATCACGTGGGCCCCACGGGGAAATCACGTGGGCCCCACCCGGAAATCACGTGGGCACCACCCGGAAATCACGTGGGCCCCACCCGGAAATCACGTGGGCCCCACCCGGAAATCACGTGGGCCCCACGGGGAAATCACGTGGGCCTCACGGGGAAATCACGTGGGCCCCACCCGGAAATCACGTGGGCCCCACGGGGAAATCACGTGGGCCCCACCCGGAAATCACGTGGGCCCCACCCGGAAATCACGTGGGCCCCACCCGGAAATCACGTGGGCCCCACCCGGAAATCACGTGGGCCCCACCCGGAAATCACGTGGGCCCCACCCGGAAATCACGTGGGCCCCACCAGGAAATCACGTGGGCCCCACCCGGAAATCACGTGGGCCCCACCGGGAAATCACGTGGGCCCCACGGGGAAATCACGTGGGCCCCACCCGGAAATCACGTGGGCCCCACCCGGAAATCACGTGGGCCCCACCCGGAAATCACGTGGGCCCCACCCGGAAATCACGTGGGCCCCACGGGGAAATCACGTGGGGCCCACCCGGAAATCACGTGGGCCCCACCCGGAAATCACGTGGGCCCCACCCGGAAATCACGTGGGCCCCAGCCGGAAATCACGTGGGCCCCAGCCGGAAATCACGTGGGCCCCACGGGGAAATCACGTGGGCCCCACGGGGAAATCACGTGGGCCCCACGGGGAAATCACGTGGGCCCCACCCGGAAATCACGTGGGCCCCACCCGGAAATCACGTGGGCCCCACGGGGAAATCACGTGGGCCCAACGGGGAAATCACGTGGGCCACACGGGGAAATCACGTGGGCCCCACCCTGAAATCACGTGGGCCCCACCCGGAAATCACGTGGGCCCCACGGGGAAATCACGTGGGCCCCACGGGGAAATCACGTGGGCCCCACCCGGAAATCACGTGGGCCCCACCCGGAAATCACGTGGGCCCCACGGGGAAATCACGTGGGCCCCACGGGGAAATCACGTGGTCCCCACCCGGAAATCACGTGGGCCCCAGCCGGAAATCACGTGGGCCCCACGGGGAAATCACGTGGGCCCCACCCGGAAATCACGTGGGCCCCACCCGGAAATCACGTGGGCCCCACCCGGAAATCACGTGGGCCCCACCCGGAAATCACGTGGGCCCCACCCGGAAATCACGTGGGGCCCACCCGGAAATCACGTGGGCCCCACCCGGAAATCACGTGGGCCCCACCCGGAAATCACGTGGGCCCCACACGGAAATCACGTGGGGCCCACCCGGAAATCACGTGGGCCCCACCCGGAAATCACGTGGGCCCCACCCGGAAATCACGTGGGCCCCACCCGGAAATCACGTGGGCCCCACCCGGAAATCACGTGGGCCCCACGGGGAAATCACGTGGGCCCCACGGGGAAATCACGTGGGCCCCACGCGGAAATCACGTGGGCCCCACCTGGAAATCACGTGGGCCCCACCCGGAAATCACGTGGGCCCCACCCGGAAATCACGTGGGCCCCAACCGGAAATCACGTGGGCCCCACCCGGAAATCACGTGGGCCCCACCCGGAAATCACGTGGGCCCCACCCGGAAATCACGTGGGCCCCACCCGGAAATCACGTGGGCCCCACCCGGAAATCACGTGGGCCCCACGGGGAAATCACGTGGGCCCCACGGGGAAATCACGGGGGCCCCACCCGGAAATCACGTGGGCCCCACCCGGAAATCACGTGGGCCCCACCCGGAAATCACGTGGGCCCCACCCGGAAATCACGTGGGCCCCACCCGGAAATCACGTGGGCCCCACCCGGAAATCACGTGGGCCCCACACGGAAATCACGTGGGGCCCAACCGGAAATCACGTGGGCCCCACCCGGAAATCACGTGGGCCCCACCCGGAAATCACGTGGGCCCCACCCGGAAATCACGTGGGCCCCATGGGGAAATCACGTGGGCCCCACGGGGAAATCACGTGGGCCCCACCCGGAAATCACTTGGGGCCCACCCGGAAATCACGTGGGCCCCACGGGGAAATCACGTGGGCACCACCCGGAAATCACGTGGGCACCACCCGGAAATCACGTGGGCCCCAGCCGGAAATCACGTGGGCCGCACCCGGAAATCACGTGGGCCCCACCCAGAAATCACGTGGGCCCCACCCGGAAATCACGTGGGCCCCACACGGAAATCACGTGGGGCCCACCCGGAAATCACGTGGGCCCCACCCGGAAATCACGTGGGCCCCACCCGGAAATCACGTGGGCCCCACCGGGAAATCACGTGGGCCCCACCCGGAAATCACGTGGGCCCCACCCGGAAATCACGTGGGCCCCACGGGGAAATCACGTGGGCCCCACGGGGAAATCACGTGGGCCCCACCCGGAAATCACGTGGGCCCCACCCGGAAATCACGTGGGCCCCACCCAGAAATCACGTGGGCCCCACCCGGAAATCACGTGGGCCCCACGGGTAAATCACGTGGGCCCCACCCGGAAATCACGTGGGCCCCACCCGGAAATCACGTGGGCCCCACCCGGAAATCACGTGGGCCCCACCCGGAAATCACGTGGGCCCCACCCGGAAATCACGTGGGCCCCACCCGGAAATCACGTGGGCCCCAGCCGGAAATCACGTGGGCCCCACCCGGAAATCACGTGGGCCCCACCCGGAAATCACGTGGGCCCCACCCGGAAATCACGTGGGCCCCACCCGGAAATCACGTGGGGCCCACCCGGAAATCACGTGGGCCCCACCCGGAAATCACGTGGGCCCCACCCGGAAATCACGTGGGCCCCACCCGGAAAACACGTGGGCCACATCCGGAAATCACGTGGGCCCCACCCGGAAATCACGTGGGCCCCACCCGGAAATCACGTGGGCCCCACCCGGAAATCACGTGGGCCCCACCCGGAAATCACGTGGGCCCCACGGGGAAATCACGTGGGCCCCACCTGGAAATCACGTGGACCCCACCCGGGAATCACGTGGGCCCCAGCCGGAAATCACGTGGGCCCCATGGGGAAATCACGTGGGCCCCACGGGGAAATCACGTGGGCCCCACCCGGAAATCACGTGGGCCCCACCCGGAAATCACGTGGGCCCCAACCGGAAATCACGTGGGCCCCACCCGGAAATCACGTGGGCCCCACCCGGAAATCACGTGGGCCCCACCCGGAAATCACGTGGGCCCCACCCGGAAATCACGTGGGCCCCTCGGGGAAATCACGTGGGCCCCACCCGGAAATCACGTGGGCCCCACCCGGAAATCACGTGGGCCCCACCCGGAAATCACGTGGGCCCCACCCGGAAATCACGTGGGCCCCTCGGGGAAATCACGTGGGCCCCACCCGGAAATCACGTGGGCCCCACGGGGAAATCACGTGGGCCCCACCCGGAAATCACGTGGGCCCCACCCGGAAATCACGTGGGCCCCACCCGAAAATCACGTGGGCCCCACCCGGAAATCACGTGGGCCCCACCCGGAAATCACGTGGGCCCCACCCGGAAATCACGTGGGCCCCACGGGGAAATCACGTGGGCCTCACGGGGAAATCACGTGGGCCCCACCCGGAAATCACGTGGGCCCCACGGGGAAATCACGTGGGCCCCACCCGGAAATCACGTGGGCCCCACCCGGAAATCACGTGGGCCCCACCCGGAAATCACGTGGGCCCCACCCGGAAATCACGTGGGCCCCACGGGGAAATCACGTGGGCCTCACGGGGAAATCACGTGGGCCCCACCCGGAAATCACGTGGGCCCCACGGGGAAATCACGTGGGCCCCACCCGGAAATCACGTGGGCCCCACCCGGAAATCACGTGGGCCCCACCCGGAAATCACGTGGGCCCCACCCGGAAATCACGTGGGCCCCACCCGGAAATCACGTGGGCCCCACCCGGAAATCACGTGGGCCCCACCCGGAAATCACGTGGGCCCCACCGGGAAATCACGTGGGCCCCACGGGGAAATCACGTGGGCCCCACCCGGAAATCACGTGGGGCCCACCCGGAAATCACGTGGGCCCCACGGGGAAATCACGTGGGCCCCACGGGGAAATCACGTGGGCACCACCCGGAAATCACGTGGGCCCCAGCCGGAAATCACGTGGGCCCCACCCGGAAATCACGTGGGCCCCACCCGGAAATCACGTGGGCCCCACCCGGAAATCACGTGGGCCCCACACGGAAATCACGTGGGCCCCACCCGGAAATCACGTGGGCCCCACCCGGAAATCCCGTGGGCCCCACCCTGAAATCACGTGGGCCCCACCCGGAAATCACGTGGGCCCCACCCGGAAATCACGTGGGCCCCACGGGGAAATCACGTGGCCCCCACGGGGAAATCACGTGGGCCCCACCCGGAAATCACGTGGGCCCCACGGGGAAATCACGTGGGCCCCACCCGGAAATCACGTGGGCCCCACCCGGAAATCACGTGGGCCCCACCCGGAAATCACGTGGGCCCCACCCGGAAATCACGTGGGCCCCACCCGGAAATCACGTGGGCCCCACGGGGAAATCACGTGGGCCCCACCCGGAAATCACGTGGGCCCCACCCGGAAATCACGTGGGCCCCACCCGGAAATCACGTGGGCCCCACCCGGAAATCACGTGGGCCCCACCCGGAAATCACGTGGGCCCCGCACGGAAATCACGTGGGGCCCACCCGGAAATCACGTGGGCCCCACGGGGAAATCACGTGGGCCCCACGGGGAAATCACGTGGGGCCCACCCGGAAATCACGTGGGCCCCACCCGGAAATCACGTGGGCCCCACCCGGAAATCACGTGGGCCCCACCCGGAAATCACGTGGGCCCCAGCCGGAAATCACGTGGGCCCCACGGGGAAATCACGTGGGCCCCACCCGGAAATCACGTGGGCCCCACCCGGAAATCACGTGGGCCCCACCCGGAAATAACGTGGGCCCCACCCGGAAATCACGTGGGCCCCACCCGGAAATCACGTGGGGCCCACCCGGAAATCACGTGGGCCCCACCCGGAAATCACGTGGGCCCCACACGGAAATCACGTGGGGCCCACCCGGAAATCACGTGGGCCCCACCCGGAAATCACGTGGGCCCCACCCGGAAATCACGTGGGCCCCACCCGGAAATCACGTGGGCCCCACCCGGAAATCACGTGGGCCCCACCCGGAAATCACGTGGGCCCCTCCCGGAAATCACGTGGGCCCCACGGGGAAATCACGTGGGCCCCACGGGGAAATCACGTGGGCCCCACGCGGAAATCACGTGGGCCCCACGGGGAAATCACGTGGGCCCCAGCCGGAAATCACGTGGGCCCCATGGGGAAATCACGTGGGCCCCACGGGGAAATCACGTGGGCCCCACCCGGAAATCACGTGGGCCCCACCCGGAAATCACGTGGGCCCCAACCGGAAATCACGTGGGCCCCACCCGGAAATCACGTGGGCCCCACCCGGAAATCACGTGGGCCCCACCCGGAAATCACGTGGGCCCCACCCGGAAATCACGTGGGCCCCTCGGGGAAATCACGTGGGCCCCACCCGGAAATCACGTGGGCCCCACCCGGAAATCACGTGGGCCCCACCCGGAAATCACGTGGGCCCCACCCGGAAATCACGTGGGCCCCACCCGGAAATCACGTGGGCCCCACCCGGAAATCACGTGGGCCCCACCCGGAAATCACGTGGGCCCCACCCGGAAATCACGTGGGCCCCACGGGGAAATCACGTGGGCCTCACGGGGAAATCACGTGGGCCCCACCCGGAAATCACGTGGGCCCCACGGGGAAATCACGTGGGCCCCACCCGGAAATCACGTGGGCCCCACCCGGAAATCACGTGGGCCCCACCCGGAAATCACGTGGGCCCCACCCGGAAATCACGTGGGCCCCACGGGGAAATCACGTGGGCCTCACGGGGAAATCACGTGGGCCCCACCCGGAAATCACGTGGGCCCCACGGGGAAATCACGTGGGCCCCACCCGGAAATCACGTGGGCCCCACCCGGAAATCACGTGGGCCCCACCCGGAAATCACGTGGGCCCCACCCGGAAATCACGTGGGCCCCACCCGGAAATCACGTGGGCCCCACCCGGAAATCACGTGGGCCCCACCCGGAAATCACGTGGGCCCCACCGGGAAATCACGTGGGCCCCACGGGGAAATCACGTGGGCCCCACCCGGAAATCACGTGGGCCCCACCCGGAAATCACGTGGGCCCCACCCGGAAATCACGTGGGCCCCACCCGGAAATCACGTGGGTCCCACCCGGAAATCACGTGGGGCCAACCCGGAAATCACGTGGGCCCCACCCGGAAATCACGTGGGCCCCACCCGGAAATCACGTGGGCCCCACCCGGAAATCACGTGGGCCCCACCCGGAAATCACGTGGGCCCCACGGGGAAATCACGTGGGCCCCACCCGGAAATCACGTGGGCCCCACCCGGAAATCACGTGGGCCCCACCCGGAAATCACGTGGGCCCCACCCGGAAATCACGTGGGCCCCACGGGGAAATCACGTGGGCCCCACCCGGAAATCACGTGGGCCCCACCCGGAAATCACGTGGGCCCCACCCGGAAATCACGTGGGCCCCACCCGGAAATCACGTGGGCCCCACGGGGAAATCACGTGGGCCCCACCCGGAAATCACGTGGGCCCCACCCGGAAATCACGTGGGCCCCACCCGGAAATCACGTGGGCCCCACGGGGAAATCACGTGGGCCCCACCCGGAAATCACGTGGGCCCCACCCGGAAATCACGTGGGCCCCACCCGGAAATCACGTGGGCCCCACCCGGAAATCACGTGGGGCCCACCCGGAAATCACGTGGGCCCCACCCGGAAATCACGTGGGCCCCACCCGGAAATCACGTGGGCCCCACGGGGAAATCACGTGGCCCCCACGGGGAAATCACGTGGGCACCACCCGGAAATCACGTGGGCCCCAGCCGGAAATCACGTGGGCCCAACCCGGAAATCACGTGGGCCCCACCCGGAAATCACGTGGGCCCCACCCGGAAATCACGTGGGCCCCACACGGAAATCACGTGGGCCCCACCCGGAAATCACGTGGGCCCCACCCGGAAATCCCGTGGGCCCCACCCTGAAATCACGTGGGCCCCACCCGGAAATCACGTGGGCCCCACCCGGAAATCACGTGGGCCCCACGGGGAAATCACGTGGCCCCCACGGGGAAATCACGTGGGCCCCACCCGGAAATCACGTGGGCCCCACGGGGAAATCACGTGGGCCCCACCCGGAAATCACGTGGGCCCCACCCGGAAATCACGTGGGCCCCACCCGGAAATCACGTGGGGCCCACCCGGAAATCACGTGGGCCCCACCCGGAAATCACGTGGGCCCCACGGGGAAATCACGTGGGCCCCACCCGGAAATCACGTGGGCCCCACCCGGAAATCACGTGGGCCCCACCCGGAAATCACGTGGGCCCCACCCGGAAATCACGTGGGCCCCACCCGGAAATCACGTGGGCCCCGCACGGAAATCACGTGGGGCCCACCCGGAAATCACGTGGGCCCCACGGGGAAATCACGTGGGCCCCACGGGGAAATCACGTGGGGCCCACCCGGAAATCACGTGGGCCCCACCCGGAAATCACGTGGGCCCCACCCGGAAATCACGTGGGCCCCACCCGGAAATCACGTGGGCCCCAGCCGGAAATCACGTGGGCCCCACGGGGAAATCACGTGGGCCCCACCCGGAAATCACGTGGGCCCCACCCGGAAATCACGTGGGCCCCACCCGGAAATCACGTGGGCCCCACCCGGAAATCACGTGGGCCCCACCCGGAAATCACGTGGGGCCCACCCGGAAATCACGTGGGCCCCACCCGGAAATCACGTGGGCCCCACACGGAAATCACGTGGGGCCCACCCGGAAATCACGTGGGCCCCACCCGGAAATCACGTGGGCCCCACCCGGAAATCACGTGGGCCCCACCCGGAAATCACGTGGGCCCCACCCGGAAATCACGTGGGCCCCACCCGGAAATCACGTGGGCCCCTCCCGGAAATCACGTGGGGCCCACCCGGAAATCACGTGGGCCCCACCCGGAAATCACGTGGGCCCCACCCGGAAATCACGTGGGCCCCCACCCGGAAATCACGTGGGCCCCACCGGGAAATCCCGTGGGCCCCACCCGGAAATCACGTGGGCCCCACGGGGAAATCACGTGGGCCCCACCCGGAAATCACATGGGCCCCACCCGGAAATCACGTGGGCCACATCCGGAAATCACGTGGGCCCCACCCGGAAATCACGTGGGCCCCACCCGGAAATCACGTGGGCCCCACCCGGAAATCACGTGGGCCCCACCCGGAAATCACGTGGGCCCCACGGGGAAATCACGTGGGCGTCACGGGGAAATCACGTGGGCCCCACCCGGAAATCACGTGGGCCCCACGGGGAAATCACGTGGGCCCCACCCGGAAATCACGTGGGCCCCACCCGGAAATCACGTGGGCCCCACCCGGAAATCACGTGGGCCCCACCCGGAAATCACGTGGGCCCCACGGGGAAATCACGTGGGCCCCACCCGGAAATCACGTGGGCTCCACCCGGAAATCACGTGGGCCCCACCCGGAAATCACGTGGGCCCCACGGGGAAATCACGTGGGCCCCACCCGGAAATCACGTGGGGCCCACCCGGAAATCACGTGGGCCCCACGGGGAAATCACGTGGGCCCCACCCGGAAATCACGTGGGCCCCACCCGGAAATCACGTGGGCCCCACCCGGAAATCACGTGGGCCCCACCCGGAAATCACGTGGGCCCCACCCGGAAATCACGTGGGCCCCTCCCGGAAATCACGTGGGGCCCACCCGGAAATCACGTGGGCCCCACCCGGAAATCACGTGGGGCCCACCCGGAAATCACGTGGGCCCCACGGGGAAATCACGTGGGCCCCACCCGGAAATCACGTGGGCCCCACCCGGAAATCACGTGGGCCCCACCCGGAAATCACGTGGGCCCCTCCCGGAAATCACGTGGGCCCCACCCGGAAATCACGTGGGCCCCACCCGGAAATCACGTGGGGCCCACCCGGAAATCACGTGGGCCCCACGGGGAAATCACGTGGGCCCCACCCGGAAATCACGTGGGCCCCACCCGGAAATCACGTGGGCCCCACCCGGAAATCACGTGGGCCCCACCCGGAAATCACGTGGGCCCCACCCGGAAATCACGTGGGCCCCTCCCGGAAATCACGTGGGGCCCACCCGGAAATCACGTGGGCCCCACCCGGAAATCACGTGGGCCCCACCCGGAAATCACGTGGGCCCCCACCCGGAAATCACGTGGGCCCCACCCGGAAATCCCGTGGGCCCCACCCGGAAATCACGTGGGCCCCACGGGGAAATCACGTGGGCCCCACCCGGAAATCACTTGGGCCCCACCCGGAAATCACGTGGGCCACAGCCGGAAATCACGTGGGCCCCACCCGGAAATCACGTGGGCCCCACCCGGAAATCACGTGGGCCCCACCCGGAAATCACGTGGGCCCCACCCGGAAATCACGTGGGCCCCACCCGGAAATCACGTGGGCCACACGGGGAAATCACGTGGGCCCCACCCGGAAATCACGTGGGCCCCACCCGGAAATCACGTGGGCCCCACCCGGAAGTCACGTGGGCCCCACGGGGAAATCACGTGGGCCCCACGGGGAAATCACGTGGGCCCCACCCGGAAATCACGTGGGCCCCACCCGGAAATCACGTGGGCCCCACCCGGAAATCACGTGGGCCCCACCCGGAAATCACGTGGGCCCCACGGGGAAATCACGTGGGCCCCACCCGGAAATCACGTGGGCCCCACCCGGAAATCACGTGGGCCCCACCCGGAAATCACGTGGGCCCCACCCGGAAATCACGTGGGCCCCACCCGGAAATCACGTGGGCCCCACCCGGAAATCACGTGGGGCCCACCCGGAAATCACGTGGGCCCCACGGGGAAATCACGTGGGCCCCACCCGGAAATCACGTGGGCCCCACCCGGAAATCACGTGGGCCCCACACGGAAATCACGTGGGCCCCACCCGGAAATCACGTGGGCCCCACCCGGAAATCACGTGGGCCCCACCCGGAAATCACGTGGGCCCCACCCGGAAATCACGTGGGCCCCACCCGGAAATCACGTGGGGCCCACCCGGAAATCACGTGGGGCCCACCCGGAAATCACGTGGGCCCCACCCGGAAATCACGTGGGCCCCACCCGGAAAACACGTGGGCCCCACCCGGAAATCACGTGGGCCCCAACCGGAAATCACGTGGGCCCCACCCGGAAATCACGTGGGCCCCACCCGGAAATCACGTGGGCACCACCCGGAAATCACGTGGGCCCCAGCCGGAAATCACGTGGGCCCCACCCGGAAATCACGTGGGCCCCACCCGGAAATCACGTGGGCCCCACCGGAAATCACGTGGGCCCCACACGGAAATCACGTGGGCCCCACCCGGAAATCACGTGGGCCCCAGCCGGAAATCACGTGGGCCCCACCCGGAAATCACGTGGGCCCCACCCGGAAATCACGTGGGCCCCACCCGGAAATCACGTGGGCCCCACACGGAAATCACGTGGGCCCCACCCGGAAATCACGTGGGCCCCACCCGGAAATCCCGTGGGCCCCACCCTGAAATCACGTGGGCCCCACCCGGAAATCACGTGGGCCCCACGGGGAAATCACGTGGCCCCCACGGGGAAATCACGTGGGCCCCACCCGGAAATCACGTGGGCCCCACCCGGAAATCACGTGGGCCCCACCCGGAAATCACGTGGGCCCCACCCGGAAATCACGTGGGCCCCACCCGGAAATCACGTGGGCCCCACCCGGAAATCACGTGGGCCCCACGGGGAAATCACGTGGGCCCCACCCGGAAATCACGTGGGCCCCACCCGGAAATCACGTGGGCCCCACCCGGAAATCACGTGGGCCCCACCCGGAAATCACGTGGGCCCCGCACGGAAATCACGTGGGGCCCACCCGGAAATCACGTGGGCCCCACGGGGAAATCACGTGGGCCCCACGGGGAAATCACGTGGGGCCCACCCGGAAATCACGTGGGCCCCACCCGGAAATCACGTGGGCCCCACACGGAAATCACGTGGGGCCCACCCGGAAATCACGTGGGCCCCACCCGGAAATCACGTGGGCCCCACCCGGAAATCACGTGGGCCCCTCCCGGAAATCACGTGGGGCCCACCCGGAAATCACGTGGGCCCCACCCGGAAATCACGTGGGCCCCACCCGGAAATCACGTGGGCCCCCACCCGGAAATCACGTGGGCCCCACCGGGAAATCCCGTGGGCCCCACCCGGAAATCACGTGGGCCCCACGGGGAAATCACATGGGCCCCACCCGGAAATCACGTGGGCCCCACCCGGAAATCACGTGGGCCACATCCGGAAATCACGTGGGCCCCACCCGGAAATCACGTGGGCCCCACCCGGAAATCACGTGGGCCCCACCCGGAAATCACGTGGGCCCCACCCGGAAATCACGTGGGCCCCACGGGGAAATCACGTGGGCGTCACGGGGAAATCACGTGGGCCCCACCCGGAAATCACGTGGGCCCCACGGGGAAATCACGTGGGCCCCACCCGGAAATCACGTGGGCCCCACCCGGAAATCACGTGGGCCCCACCCGGAAATCACGTGGGCCCCACCCGGAAATCACGTGGGCCCCACGGGGAAATCACGTGGGCCCCACCCGGAAATCACGTGGGCCCCACCCGGAAATCACGTGGGCCCCACCCGGAAATCACGTGGGCCCCACGGGGAAATCACGTGGGCCCCACCCGGAAATCACGTGGGGCCCACCCGGAAATCACGTGGGCCCCACGGGGAAATCACGTGGGCCCCACCCGGAAATCACGTGGGCCCCACCCGGAAATCACGTGGGCCCCACCCGGAAATCACGTGGGCCCCACCCGGAAATCACGTGGGCCCCACCCGGAAATCACGTGGGCCCCTCCCGGAAATCACGTGGGGCCCACCCGGAAATCACGTGGGCCCCACCCGGAAATCACGTGGGGCCCACCCGGAAATCACGTGGGCCCCACGGGGAAATCACGTGGGCCCCACCCGGAAATCACGTGGGCCCCACCCGGAAATCACGTGGGCCCCACCCGGAAATCACGTGGGCCCCTCCCGGAAATCACGTGGGCCCCACCCGGAAATCACGTGGGCCCCACCCGGAAATCACGTGGGGCCCACCCGGAAATCACGTGGGCCCCACGGGGAAATCACGTGGGCCCCACCCGGAAATCACGTGGGCCCCACCCGGAAATCACGTGGGCCCCACCCGGAAATCACGTGGGCCCCACCCGGAAATCACGTGGGCCCCACCCGGAAATCACGTGGGCCCCTCCCGGAAATCACGTGGGCCCCACCCGGAAATCACGTGGGCCCCACCCGGAAATCACGTGGGCCCCACCCGGAAATCACGTGGGCCCCACCCGGAAATCACGTGGGCCCCTCCCGGAAATCACGTGGGCCCCACCCGGAAATCACGTGGGCCCCACCCGGAAATCACGTGGGGCCCACCCGGAAATCACGTGGGCCCCACGGGGAAATCACGTGGGCCCCACCCGGAAATCACGTGGGCCCCACCCGGAAATCACGTGGGCCCCACGGGGAAATCACGTGGGCCCCACCCGGAAATCACGTGGGCCCCACCCGGAAATCACGTGGGCCACAGCCGGAAATCACGTGGGCCCCACCCGGAAATCACGTGGGCCCCACCCGGAAATCACGTGGGCCCCACCCGGAAATCACGTGGGCCCCACCCGGAAATCACGTGGGCCCCACCCGGAAATCACGTGGGCCCCACGGGGAAATCACGTGGGCCCCACCCGGAAATCACTTGGGCCCCACCCGGAAATCACGTGGGCCCCACCCGGAAATCACGTGGGCCCCACGGGGAAATCACGTGGGCCCCACGGGGAAATCACGTGGGCCCCACCCGGAAATCACGTGGGCCCCACCCGGAAATCACGTGGGCCCCACCCGGAAATCACGTGGGCCCCACCCGGAAATCACGTGGGCCCCACGGGGAAATCACGTGGGCCCCACCCGGAAATCACGTGGGCCCCACCCGGAAATCACGTGGGCCCCACCCGGAAATCACGTGGGCCCCACCCGGAAATCACGTGGGCCCCACCCGGAAATCACGTGGGCCCCACCCGGAAATCACGTGGGGCCCACCCGGAAATCACGTGGGCCCCACGGGGAAATCACGTGGGCCCCACCCGGAAATCACGTGGGCCCCACCCGGAAATCACGTGGGCCCCACCCGGAAATCACGTGGGCCCCACCCGGAAATCACGTGGGCCCCACCCGGAAATCACGTGGGCCCCACCCGGAAATCACGTGGGCCCCACCCGGAAATCACGTGGGCCCCACCCGGAAATCACGTGGGGCCCACCCGGAAATCACGTGGGGCCCACCCGGAAATCACGTGGGCCCCACCCGGAAATCACGTGGGCCCCACCCGGAAAACACGTGGGCCCCACCCGGAAATCACGTGGGCCCCAACCGGAAATCACGTGGGCCCCACCCGGAAATCACGTGGGCCCCACCCGGAAATCACGTGGGCACCACCCGGAAATCACGTGGGCCAAACCCGGAAATCACGTGGGCCCCACCCGGAAATCACGTGGGCCCCACCCGGAAATCACGTGGGCCCCACCGGAAATCACGTGGGCCCCACACGGAAATCACGTGGGCCCCACCCGGAAATCACGTGGGCCCCAGCCGGAAATCACGTGGGCCCCACCCGGAAATCACGTGGGCCCCACCCGGAAATCACGTGGGCCCCACCCGGAAATCACGTGGGCCCCACACGGAAATCACGTGGGCCCCACCCGGAAATCACGTGGGCCCCACCCGGAAATCCCGTGGGCCCCACCCTGAAATCACGTGGGCCCCACCCGGAAATCACGTGGGCCCCACGGGGAAATCACGTGGCCCCCACGGGGAAATCACGTGGGCCCCACCCGGAAATCACGTGGGCCCCACCCGGAAATCCCGTGGGCCCCACCCGGAAATCACGTGGGCCCCACGGGGAAATCACGTGGGCCCCACCCGGAAATCACGTGGGCCCCACCCGGAAATCACGTGGGCCACAGCCGGAAATCACGTGGGCCCCACCCGGAAATCACGTGGGCCCCACCCGGAAATCACGTGGGCCCCACCCGGAAATCACGTGGGCCCCACCCGGAAATCACGTGGGCCCCACCCGGAAATCACGTGGGCCCCACGGGGAAATCACGTGGGCCCCACCCGGAAATCACTTGGGCCCCACCCGGAAATCACGTGGGCCCCACCCGGAAATCACGTGGGCCCCACGGGGAAATCACGTGGGCCCCACGGGGAAATCACGTGGGCCCCACCCGGAAATCACGTGGGCCCCACCCGGAAATCACGTGGGCCCCACCCGGAAATCACGTGGGCCCCACCCGGAAATCACGTGGGCCCCACGGGGAAATCACGTGGGCCCCACCCGGAAATCACGTGGGCCCCACCCGGAAATCACGTGGGCCCCACCCGGAAATCACGTGGGCCCCACCCGGAAATCACGTGGGCCCCACCCGGAAATCACGTGGGCCCCACCCGGAAATCACGTGGGGCCCACCCGGAAATCACGTGGGCCCCACGGGGAAATCACGTGGGCCCCACCCGGAAATCACGTGGGCCCCACCCGGAAATCACGTGGGCCCCACCCGGAAATCACGTGGGCCCCACCCGGAAATCACGTGGGCCCCACCCGGAAATCACGTGGGCCCCACCCGGAAATCACGTGGGCCCCACCCGGAAATCACGTGGGCCCCACCCGGAAATCACGTGGGGCCCACCCGGAAATCACGTGGGGCCCACCCGGAAATCACGTGGGCCCCACCCGGAAATCACGTGGGCCCCACCCGGAAAACACGTGGGCCCCACCCGGAAATCACGTGGGCCCCAACCGGAAATCACGTGGGCCCCACCCGGAAATCACGTGGGCCCCACCCGGAAATCACGTGGGCACCACCCGGAAATCACGTGGGCCCCACCCGGAAATCACGTGGGCCCCACCCGGAAATCACGTGGGCCCCACCCGGAAATCACGTGGGCCCCACCGGAAATCACGTGGGCCCCACACGGAAATCACGTGGGCCCCACCCGGAAATCACGTGGGCCCCAGCCGGAAATCACGTGGGCCCCACCCGGAAATCACGTGGGCCCCACCCGGAAATCACGTGGGCCCCACCCGGAAATCACGTGGGCCCCACACGGAAATCACGTGGGCCCCACCCGGAAATCACGTGGGCCCCACCCGGAAATCCCGTGGGCCCCACCCTGAAATCACGTGGGCCCCACCCGGAAATCACGTGGGCCCCACGGGGAAATCACGTGGCCCCCACGGGGAAATCACGTGGGCCCCACCCGGAAATCACGTGGGCCCCACCCGGAAATCACGTGGGCCCCACCCGGAAATCACGTGGGCCCCACCCGGAAATCACGTGGGCCCCACCCGGAAATCACGTGGGCCCCACCCGGAAATCACGTGGGCCCCACGGGGAAAGCACGTGGGCCCCACCCGGAAATCACGTGGGCCCCACCCGGAAATCACGTGGGCCCCACCCGGAAATCACGTGGGCCCCACCCGGAAATCACGTGGGCCCCGCACGGAAATCACGTGGGGCCCACCCGGAAATCACGTGGGCCCCACGGGGAAATCACGTGGGCCCCACGGGGAAATCACGTGGGGCCCACCCGGAAATCACGTGGGCCCCACCCGGAAATCACGTGGGCCCCACCCGGAAATCACGTGGGCCCCACCCGGAAATCACGTGGGCCCCACCCGGAAATCACGTGGGCCCCTCCCGGAAATCACGTGGGGCCCACCCGGAAATCACGTGGGCCCCACCCGGAAATCACGTGGGGCCCACCCGGAAATCACGTGGGCCCCACGGGGAAATCACGTGGGCCCCACCCGGAAATCACGTGGGCCCCACCCGGAAATCACGTGGGCCCCACCCGGAAATCACGTGGGCCCCTCCCGGAAATCACGTGGGCCCCACCCGGAAATCACGTGGGCCCCACCCGGAAATCACGTGGGGCCCACCCGGAAATTACGTGGGCCCCACGGGGAAATCACGTGGGCCCCACCCGGAAATCACGTGGGCCCCACCCGGAAATCACGTGGGCCCCACCCGGAAATCACGTGGGCCCCACCCGGAAATCACGTGGGCCCCACCCGGAAATCACGTGGGCCCCTCCCGGAAATCACGTGGGGCCCACCCGGAAATCACGTGGGCCCCACCCGGAAATCACGTGGGCCCCACCCGGAAATCACGTGGGCCCCCACCCGGAAATCACGTGGGCCCCACCCGGAAATCCCGTGGGCCCCACCCGGAAATCACGTGGGCCCCACGGGGAAATCACGTGGGCCCCACCCGGAAATCACGTGGGCCCCACCCGAAAATCACGTGGGCCACAGCCGGAAATCACGTGGGCCCCACCCGGAAATCACGTGGGCCCCACCCGGAAATCACGTGGGCCCCACCCGGAAATCACGTGGGCCCCACCCGGAAATCACGTGGGCCCCACCCGGAAATCACGTGGGCCCCACCCGGAAATCACGTGGGCCCCACCCGGAAATCACGTGGGCCCAACCCGGAAATCACGTGGGGCCCACCCGGAAATCACGTGGGCCCCACGGGGAAATCACGTGGGCCCCACCCGGAAATCACGTGGGCCCCACCCGGAAATCACGTGGGCCCCACCCGGAAATCACGTGGGCCCCACCCGGAAATCACGTGGGGCCCACCCGGAAATCACGTGGGCCCCACCCGGAAATCACGTGGGCCCCACCCGGAAATCACGTGGGCCCCACCCGGAAATCACGTGGGCCCCACCCGGAAATCACGTGGGCCCCACCCGGAAATCACGTGGGCCCCACCCGGAAATCACGTGGGCCCCACGGGGAAATCACGTGGGCCCCACCCGGAAATCACGTGGGGCCCACCCGGAAATCACGTGGGCCCCACGGGGAAATCACGTGGGCCCCACGGGGAAATCACGTGGGCACCACCCGGAAATCACGTGGGCCCCAGCCGGAAATCACGTGGGCCCCACCCGGAAATCACGTGGGCCCCACCCGGAAATCACGTGGGCCCCAGCCGGAAATCACGTGGGCCCCACCCGGAAATCACGTGGGCCCCACCCGGAAATCACGTGGGCCCCACACGGAAATCACGTGGGCCCCACCCGGAAATCACGTGGGCCCCACCCGGAAATCCCGTGGGCCCCACCCTGAAATCACGTGGGCCCCACCCGGAAATCACGTGGGCCCCACCCGGAAATCACGTGGGCCCCACACGGAAATCACGTGGGCCCCACCCGGAAATCACGTGGGCCCCACCCGGAAATCCCGTGGGCCCCACCCTGAAATCACGTGGGCCCCACCCGGAAATCACGTGGGCCCCACCCGGAAATCACGTGGGCCCCACGGGGAAATCACGTGGCCCCCACGGGGAAATCACGTGGGCCCCACCCGGAAATCACGTGGGCCCCACCCGGAAATCACGTGGGCCCCACCCGGAAATCACGTGGGCCCCACCCGGAAATCACGTGGGCCCCACCCGGAAATCACGTGGGCCCCACCCGGAAATCACGTGGGCACCACCCGGAAATCACGTGGGCCCCACCCGGAAATCACGTGGGCCCCACCCGGAAATCACGTGGGCCCCAGCCGGAAATCACGTGGGCCCCACCCGGAAATCACGTGGGCCCCACCCGGAAATCACGTGGGCCCCACCCGGAAATCACGTGGGCCCCACGGGGAAATCACGTGGGCCCCACGGGGAAATCACGTGGGCCCCACCCGGAAATCACGTGGGCCCCACCCGGAAATCACGTGGGCCCCACCCGGAAATCACGTGGGCCCCACCCGGAAATCACGTGGGCCCCACCCGGAAATCACGTGGGCCCCACGGGGAAATCACGTGGGCCCCACCCGGAAATCACGTGGGCCCCACCCGGAAATCACGTGGGCCCCACCGGGAAATCACGTGGGGCCCACCCGGAAATCACGTGGGCCCCACGGGGAAATCACGTGGGCCCCACCCGGAAATCACGTGGGCCCCACCCGGAAATCACGTGGGCCCCTCCCGGAAATCACGTGGGGCCCACCCGGAAATCACGTGGGCCCCACCCGGAAATCACGTGGGGCCCACCCGGAAATCACGTGGGCCCCACGGGGAAATCACGTGGGCCCCACCCGGAAATCACGTGGGCCCCACCCGGAAATCACGTGGGCCCCACCCGGAAATCACGTGGGCCCCTCCCGGAAATCACGTGGGCCCCACCCGGAAATCACGTGGGCCCCACCCGGAAATCACGTGGGGCCCACCCGGAAATTACGTGGGCCCCACGGGGAAATCACGTGGGCCCCACCCGGAAATCACGTGGGCCCCACCCGGAAATCACGTGGGCCCCACCCGGAAATCACGTGGGCCCCACCCGGAAATCACGTGGGCCCCACCCGGAAATCACGTGGGCCCCTCCCGGAAATCACGTGGGGCCCACCCGGAAATCACGTGGGCCCCACCCGGAAATCACGTGGGCCCCACCCGGAAATCACGTGGGCCCCCACCCGGAAATCACGTGGGCCCCACCCGGAAATCCCGTGGGCCCCACACCGAAATCACGTGGGCCCCACGGGGAAATCACGTGGGCCCCACCCGGAAATCACGTGGGCCCCACCCGAAAATCACGTGGGCCACAGCCGGAAATCACGTGGGCCCCACCCGGAAATCACGTGGGCCCCACCCGGAAATCACGTGGGCCCCACCCGGAAATCACGTGGGCCCCACCCGGAAATCACGTGGGCCCCACCCGGAAATCACGTGGGCCCCACCCGGAAATCACGTGGGCCCCACCCGGAAATCACGTGGGCCCAACCCGGAAATCACGTGGGGCCCACCCGGAAATCACGTGGGCCCCACGGGGAAATCACGTGGGCCCCACCCGGAAATCACGTGGGCCCCACCCGGAAATCACGTGGGCCCCACCCGGAAATCACGTGGGCCCCACGGGGAAATCACGTGGGCCCCACCCGGAAATCACGTGGGCCCCACCCGGAAATCACGTGGGCCCCACCCGGAAATCACGTGGGCCCCACCCGGAAATCACGTGGGGCCCACCCGGAAATCACGTGGGGCCCACCCGGAAATCACGTGGGCCCCACCCGGAAATCACGTGGGCCCCACCCGGAAATCACGTGGGCCCCACCCGGAAATCACGTGGGCCCCACCCGGAAATCACGTGGGCCCCACCCGGAAATCACGTGGGCCCCACCCGGAAATCACGTGGGCCCCACGGGGAAATCACGTGGGCCCCACCCGGAAATCACGTGGGGCCCACCCGGAAATCACGTGGGCCCCACGGGGAAATCACGTGGGCCCCACGGGGAAATCACGTGGGCACCACCCGGAAATCACGTGGGCCCCAGCCGGAAATCACGTGGGCCCCACCCGGAAATCACGTGGGCCCCACCCGGAAATCACGTGGGCCCCAGCCGGAAATCACGTGGGCCCCACCCGGAAATCACGTGGGCCCCACCCGGAAATCACGTGGGCCCCACACGGAAATCACGTGGGCCCCACCCGGAAATCACGTGGGCCCCACCCGGAAATCCCGTGGGCCCCACCCTGAAATCACGTGGGCCCCACCCGGAAATCACGTGGGCCCCACCCGGAAATCACGTGGGCCCCACACGGAAATCACGTGGGCCCCACCCGGAAATCACGTGGGCCCCACCCGGAAATCCCGTGGGCCCCACCCTGAAATCACGTGGGCCCCACCCGGAAATCACGTGGGCCCCACCCGGAAATCACGTGGGTCCCACGGGGAAATCACGTGGCCCCCACGGGGAAATCACGTGGGCCCCACCCGGAAATCACGTGGGCCCCACCCGGAAATCACGTGGGCCCCACCCGGAAATCACGTGGGCCCCACGGGGAAATCACGTGGGCCCCACGGGGAAATCACGTGGGCCCCACCCGGAAATCACGTGGGCCCCACCCGGAAATCACGTGGGCCCCACCCGGAAATCACGTGGGCCCCACCCGGAAATCACGTGGGCCCCACCCGGAAATCACGTGGGCCCCACGGGGAAATCACGTGGGCCCCACCCGGAAATCACGTGGGCCCCACGGGGAAATCACGTGGGCCCCACCCGGAAATCACGTGGGCCCCACCCGGAAATCACGTGGGCCCCACCGGGAAATCACGTGGGGCCCACCCGGAAATCACGTGGGCCCCACGGGGAAATCACGTGGGCCCCACGGGGAAATCACGTGGGCACCACCCGGAAATCACGTGGGCCCCACACGGAAATCACGTGGGGCCCACCCGGAAATCACGTGGGCCCCACCCGGAAATCACGTGGGCCCCACCCGGAAATCACGTGGGCCCCACCCGGAAATCACGTGAGCCCCACGGGGAAATCACGTGGGCCCCACGGGGAAATCACGTGGGCCCCACGCGGAAATCACGTGGGGCCCACCCGGAAATCACGTGGGGCCCACCCGGAAATCACGTGGGCCCCACCCGGAAATCACGTGGGCCCCCCCCGGAAATCACGTGGGGCCCACCCGGAAATCACGTGGGCCCCCCCCGGAAATCACGTGGGCCCCACCCGGAAATCACGTGGGCCCCACCCGGAAATCACGTGGGCCCCACCGGGAAATCACGTGGGCCCCACGGGGAAATCACGTGGGCCCCACCCGGAAATCACGTGGGCCCCACGGGGAAATCACATGGGCCCCACCCGGAAATCACGTGGGCCCCACGGGGAAATCACGTGGGCCCCACCGGGAAATCACGTGGGCCCCACCCGGAAATCACGTGGGCCCCACCCGGAAATCACGTGGGCCCCACCCGGAAATCACGTGTGCCCCACGGGGAAATCACGTGGGCCCCACCCGGAAATCACGTGGGCCCCACCCGGAAATCACGTGGGGCCCACCCGGAAATCACGTGGGCCCCACCCGGAAATCACGTGGGGCCCACCCGGAAATCACGTGGGCCCCACCCGGAAATCACGTGGGCCCCACCCGGAAATCACGTGGGCCCCACCCGGAAATCACGTGGGCCCCACCCGGAAATCACGTGGGCCCCACCCGGAAATCACGTGGGGCCCACCCGGAAATCACGTGGGCCCCACCCGGAAATCACGTGGGCCCCACCCGGAAATCACGTGGGCCCCACCCGGAAATCACGTGGGCCCCACCCGGAAATCACGTGGGCCCCACCCGGAAATCACGTGGGCCCCACCCGGAAATCACGTGGGCCCCACCCGGAAATCACGTGGGCCCCACCCGGAAATCACGTGGGCCCCACCCGGAAATCACGTGGGGCCCACCCGGAAATCACGTGGGCCCCACCCGGAAATCACGTGGGCCCCACCCGGAAATCACGTGGGCCCCACCCGGAAATCACGTGGGCCCCACCCGGAAATCACGTGGGCCCCACGGGGAAATCACGTGGGCCCCACGGGGAAATCACGTGGGCCCCACCCGGAAATCACGTGGGCCCCACCCGGAAATCACGTGGGCCCCACCCGGAAATCACGTGGGCCCCACCCGGAAATCACGTGGGCCCCACGGGGAAATCACGTGGGCCCCACCCGGAAATCACGTGGGCCCCACCCGGAAATCACGTGGGCCCCACCCGGTAATCACGTGGGCCCCACCCGGAAATCACGTGGGCCCCACGGGGAAATCACGTGGGCCCCACCCGGAAATCACGTGGGCCCCACCCGGAAATCACGTGGGCCCCACCCGGAAATCAAGTGGGCCCCACCCGGAAATCACGTGGGCCCCACCCGGAAATCACGTGGGCCCCGCACGGAAATCACGTGGGGCCCACCCGGAAATCACGTGGGCCCCACGGGGAAATCACGTGGGCCCCACGGGGAAATCACGTGGGGCCCACCCGGAAATCACGTGGGCCCCACCCGGAAATCACGTGGGCCCCACCCGGAAATCACGTGGGCCCCACCCGGAAATCACGTGGGCCCCAGCCGGAAATCACGTGGGCCCCACGGGGAAATCACGTGGGCCCCACCCGGAAATCACGTGGGCCCCACCCGGAAATCACGTGGGCCCCACCCGGAAATCACGTGGGCCCCACCCGGAAATCACGTCGGCCCCACCCGGAAATCACGTGGGGCCCACCCGGAAATCACGTGGGCCCCACCCGGAAATCACGTGGGCCCCACACGGAAATCACGTGGGGCCCACCCGGAAATCACGTGGGCCCCACCCGGAAATCACGTGGGCCCCACCCGGAAATCACGTGGGCCCCACCCGGAAATCACGTGGGCCCCACCCGGAAATGACGTGGGCCCCACCCGCAAATCACGTGGGCCCCTCCCGGAAATCACGTGGGGCCCACCCGGAAATCACGTGGGCCCCACCCGGAAATCACGTGGGCCCCACCCGGAAATCACGTGGGCCCCCACCCGGAAATCACGTGGGCCCCACCCGGAAATCCCGTGGGCCCCACCCGGAAATCACGTGGGCCCCACGGGGAAATCACGTGGGCCCCACCCGGAAATCACGTGGGCCCCACCCGGAAATCACGTGGGCCACATCCGGAAATCACGTGGGCCCCACCCGGAAATCACGTGGGCCCCACCCGGAAATCACGTGGGCCCCACCCGGAAATCACGTGGGCCCCACCCGGAAATCACGTGGGCCCCACGGGGAAATCACGTGGGCCCCAGCCGGAAATCACGTGGGCCCCACGGGGAAATCACGTGGGCCCCACGGGGAAATCACGGGGGCCCCACCCGGAAATCACGTGGGCCCCACCCGGAAATCACGTGGGCCCCAGCCGGAAATCACGTGGGCCCCACGGGGAAATCACGTGGGCCCCACGGGGAAATCACGGGGGCCCCACCCGGAAATCACGTGGGCCCCACCCGGAAATCACGTGGGCCCCACCCGGAAATCACGTGGGCCCCACCCGGAAATCACGTGGGCCCCACCCGGAAATCACGTGGGCCCCACCCGGAAATCACGTGGGCCCCACACGGAAATCACGTGGGGCCCAACCGGAAATCACGTGGGCCCCACCCGGAAATCACGTGGGCCCCACCCGGAAATCACGTGGGCCCCACCCGGAAATCACGTGGGCCCCATGGGGAAATCACGTGGGCCCCACGGGGAAATCACGTGGGCCCCACCCGGAAATCACTTGGGGCCCACCCGGAAATCACGTGGGCCCCACGGGGAAATCACGTGGGCCCCACGGGGAAATCACGTGGGCACCACCCGGAAATCACGTGGGCCCCAGCCGGAAATCACGTGGGCCGCACCCGGAAATCACGTGGGCCCCACCCAGAAATCACGTGGGCCCCACCCGGAAATCACGTGGGCCCCACACGGAAATCACGTGGGGCCCACCCGGAAATCACGTGGGCCCCACCCGGAAATCACGTGGGCCCCACCCGGAAATCACGTGGGCCCCACCGGGAAATCACGTGGGCCCCACCCGGAAATCACGTGGGCCCCACCCGGAAATCACGTGGGCCCCACGGGGAAATCACGTGGGCCCCACGGGGAAATCACGTGGGCCCCACCCGGAAATCACGTGGGCCCCACCCGGAAATCACGTGGGCCCCACCCGGAAATCACGTGGGCCCCACCCGGAAATCACGTGGGCCCCACGGGTAAATCACGTGGGCCCCACCCGGAAATCACGTGGGCCCCACCCGGAAATCACGTGGGCCCCACCCGGAAATCACGTGGGCCCCACCCGGAAATCACGTGGGCCCCACACGGAAATCACGTGGGCCCCACCCGGAAATCACGTGGGCCCCAGCCGGAAATCACGTGGGCCCCACCCGGAAATCACGTGGGCCCCACCCGGAAATCACGTGGGCCCCACCCGGAAATCACGTGGGCCCCACCCGGAAATCACGTGGGGCCCACCCGGAAATCACGTGGGCCCCACCCGGAAATCACGTGGGCCCCACCCGGAAATCACGTGGGCCCCACCCGGAAAACACGTGGGCCACATCCGGAAATCACGTGGGCCCCACCCGGAAATCACGTGGGCCCCACCCGGAAATCACGTGGGCCCCACCCGGAAATCACGTGGGCCCCACCCGGAAATCACGTGGGCCCCACGGGGAAATCACGTGGGCCCCACCTGGAAATCACGTGGACCCCACCCGGGAATCACGTGGGCCCCAGCCGGAAATCACGTGGGCCCCATGGGGAAATCACGTGGGCCCCACGGGGAAATCACGTGGGCCCCACCCGGAAATCACGTGGGCCCCACCCGGAAATCACGTGGGCCCCAACCGGAAATCACGTGGGCCCCACCCGGAAATCACGTGGGCCCCACCCGGAAATCACGTGGGCCCCACCCGGAAATCACGTGGGCCCCACCCGGAAATCACGTGGGCCCCTCGGGGAAATCACGTGGGCCCCACCCGGAAATCACGTGGGCCCCACCCGGAAATCACGTGGGCCCCACCCGGAAATCACGTGGGCCACTCGGGGAAATCACGTGGGCCCCACCCGGAAATCACGTGGGCCCCACGGGGAAATCACGTGGGCCCCACCCGGAAATCACGTGGGCCCCACCCGGAAATCACGTGGGCCCCACCCGAAAATCACGTGGGCCCCACCCGGAAATCACGTGGGCCCCACCCGGAAATCACGTGGGCCCCACCCGGAAATCACGTGGGCCCCACGGGGAAATCACGTGGGCCTCACGGGGAAATCACGTGGGCCCCACCCGGAAATCACGTGGGCCCCACGGGGAAATCACGTGGGCCCCACCCGGAAATCACGTGGGCCCCACCCGGAAATCACGTGGGCCCCACCCGGAAATCACGTGGGCCCCACCCGGAAATCACGTGGGCCCCACGGGGAAATCACGTGGGCCTCACGGGGAAATCACGTGGGCCCCATGGGGAAATCACGTGGGCCCCACGGGGAAATCACGTGGGCCCCACCCGGAAATCACGTGGGCCCCACCCGGAAATCACGTGGGCCCCACCCGGAAATCACGTGGGCCCCACCCGGAAATCACGTGGGCCCCACCCGGAAATCACGTGGGCCCCACCCGGAAATCACGTGGGCCCCACGGGTAAATCACGTGGGCCCCACCCGGAAATCACGTGGGCCCCACCCGGAAATCACGTGGGCCCCACCCGGAAATCACGTGGGCCCCACCCGGAAATCACGTGGGCCCCACCCGGAAATCACGTGGGCCCCACCCGGAAATCACGTGGGCCCCAGCCGGAAATCACGTGGGCCCCACCCGGAAATCACGTGGGCCCCACCCGGAAATCACGTGGGCCCCACCCGGAAATCACGTGGGCCCCACCCGGAAATCACGTGGGGCCCACCCGGAAATCACGTGGGCCCCACCCGGAAATCACGTGGGCCCCACCCGGAAATCACGTGGGCCCCACCCGGAAAACACGTGGGCCACATCCGGAAATCACGTGGGCCCCACCCGGAAATCACGTGGGCCCCTTCCGGAAATCACGTGGGCCCCACCCGGAAATCACGTGGGCCCCACCCGGAAATCACGTGGGCCCCACGGGGAAATCACGTGGGCCCCACCTGGAAATCACGTGGACCCCACCCGGGAATCACGTGGGCCCCAGCCGGAAATCACGTGGGCCCCATGGGGAAATCACGTGGGCCCCACGGGGAAATCACGTGGGCCCCACCCGGAAATCACGTGGGCCCCACCCGGAAATCACGTGGGCCCCAACCGGAAATCACGTGGGCCCCACCCGGAAATCACGTGGGCCCCACCCGGAAATCACGTGGGCCCCACCCGGAAATCACGTGGGCCCCACCCGGAAATCACGTGGGCCCCTCGGGGAAATCACGTGGGCCCCACCCGGAAATCACGTGGGCCCCACCCGGAAATCACGTGGGCCCCACCCGGAAATCACGTGGGCCCCACCCGGAAATCACGTGGGCCCCTCGGGGAAATCACGTGGGCCCCACCCGGAAATCACGTGGGCCCCACGGGGAAATCACGTGGGCCCCACCCGGAAATCACGTGGGCCCCACCCGGAAATCACGTGGGCCCCACCCGGAAATCACGTGGGCCCCACCCGGAAATCACGTGGGCCCCACCCGGAAATCACGTGGGCCCCACCCGGAAATCACGTGGGCCCCACGGGGAAATCACGTGGGCCTCACGGGGAAATCACGTGGGCCCCACCCGGAAATCACGTGGGCCCCACGGGGAAATCACGTGGGCCCCACCCGGAAATCACGTGGGCACCACCCGGAAATCACGTGGGCCCCACCCGGAAATCACGTGGGCCCCACCCGGAAATCACGTGGGCCCCACGGGGAAATCACGTGGGCCTCACGGGGAAATCACGTGGGCCCCACCCGGAAATCACGTGGGCCCCACGGGGAAATCACGTGGGCCCCACCCGGAAATCACGTGGGCCCCACCCGGAAATCACGTGGGCCCCACCCGGAAATCACGTGGGCCCCACCCGGAAATCACGTGGGCCCCACCCGGAAATCACGTGGGCCCCACCCGGAAATCACGTGGGCCCCACCCGGAAATCACGTGGGCCCCACCCGGAAATCACGTGGGCCCCACGGGGAAATCACGTGGGGCCCACCCGGAAATCACGTGGGCCCCACCCGGAAATCACGTGGGCCCCACCCGGAAATCACGTGGGCCCCAGCCGGAAATCACGTGGGCCCCAGCCGGAAATCACGTGGGCCCCACGGGGAAATCACGTGGGCCCCACGGGGAAATCACGTGGGCCCCACGGGGAAATCACGTGGGCCCCACCCGGAAATCACGTGGGCCCCACCCGGAAATCACGTGGGCCCCACGGGGAAATCACGTGGGCCCAACGGGGAAATCACGTGGGCCACACGGGGAAATCACGTGGGCCCCACCCTGAAATCACGTGGGCCCCACCCGGAAATCACGTGGGCCCCACGGGGAAATCACGTGGGCCCCACGGGGAAATCACGTGGGCCCCACCCGGAAATCACGTGGGCCCCACCCGGAAATCACGTGGGCCCCACGGGGAAATCACGTGGGCCCCACGGGGAAATCACGTGGTCCCCACCCGGAAATCACGTGGGCCCCAGCCGGAAATCACGTGGGCCCCACGGGGAAATCACGTGGGCCCCACCCGGAAATCACGTGGGCCCCACCCGGAAATCACGTGGGCCCCACGGGGAAATCACGTGGGCCCCACGGGGAAATCACGTGGGCCCCACGCGGAAATCACGTGGGCCCCACCTGGAAATCACGTGGGCCCCACCCGGAAATCACGTGGGCCCCACCCGGAAATCACGTGGGCCCCAACCGGAAATCACGTGGGCCCCACCCGGAAATCACGTGGGCCCCACCCGGAAATCACGTGGGCCCCACCCGGAAATCACGTGGGCCCCACCCGGAAATCACGTGGGCCCCAGCCGGAAATCACGTGGGCCCCACGGGGAAATCACGTGGGCCCCACGGGGAAATCACGTGGGCCCCACGGGGAAATCACGGGGGCCCCACCCGGAAATCACGTGGGCCCCACCCGGAAATCACGTGGGCCCCACCCGGAAATCACGTGGGCCCCACCCGGAAATCACGTGGGCCCCACCCGGAAATCACGTGGGCCCCACACGGAAATCACGTGGGGCCCAACCGGAAATCACGTGGGCCCCACCCGGAAATCACGTGGGCCCCACCCGGAAATCACGTGGGCCCCAACCGGAAATCACGTGGGCCCCATGGGGAAATCACGTGGGCCCCACGGGGAAATCACGTGGGCCCCACCCGGAAATCACTTGGGGCCCACCCGGAAATCACGTGGGCCCCACGGGGAAATCACGTGGGCCCCACGGGGAAATCACGTGGGCACCACCCGGAAATCACGTGGGCCCCAGCCGGAAATCCCGTGGGCCGCACCCGGAAATCACGTGGGCCCCACCCAGAAATCACGTGGGCCCCACCCGGAAATCACGTGGGCCCCACACGGAAATCACGTGGGGCCCACCCGGAAATCACGTGGGCCCCACCCGGAAATCACGTGGGCCCCACCCGGAAATCACGTGGGCCCCACCGGGAAATCACGTGGGCCCCACCCGGAAATCACGTGGGCCCCACCCGGAAATCACGTGGGCCCCACGGGGAAATCACGTGGGCCCCACGGGGAAATCACGTGGGCCCCACCCGGAAATCACGTGGGCCCCACCCGGAAATCACGTGGGCCCCACCCGGAAATCACGTGGGCCCCACCCGGAAATCACGTGGGCCCCACGGGTAAATCACGTGGGCCCCACCCGGAAATCACGTGGGCCCCACCCGGAAATCACGTGGGCCCCACCCGGAAATCACGTGGGCCCCACCCGGAAATCACGTGGGCCCCAGCCGGAAATCACGTGGGCCCCACCCGGAAATCACGTGGGCCCCAGCCGGAAATCACGTGGGCCCCACCCGGAAATCACGTGGGCCCCACCCGGAAATCACGTGGGCCCCAACGGGAAATCACGTGGGACCCACCCGGAAATCACGTGGGCCCCACCCGGAAATCACGTGGGCCCCACCCGGAAATCACGTGGGCCCCACCCGGAAATCATGTGGGCCCCAGCCGGAAATCACGTGGGCCCCACCCGGAAATCACGTGGGCCCCACCCGGAAATCACGTGGGCCCCACCCGGAAATCACGTGGGCCCCACCCGGAAATCACGTGGGGCCCACCCGGAAATCACGTGGGCCCCACCCGGAAATCACGTGGGCCCCACCCGGAAAACACGTGGGCCACATCCGGAAATCACGTGGGCCCCACCCGGAAATCACGTGGGCCCCACCCGGAAATCACGTGGGCCCCACCCGGAAATCACGTGGGCCCCACCCGGAAATCACGTGGGCCCCACTGGGAAATCACGTGGGCCCCACCCGGAAATCACGTGGACCCCACCCGGAAATCACGTGGGCCCCAGCCGGAAATCACGTGGGCCCCATGGGGAAATCACGTGGGCCCCACGGGGAAATCACGTGGGCCCCACCCGAAATCACGTGGGCCCCACCCGGAAATCACGTGGGCCCCACCCGGAAATCACGTGGGCCCCACCCGGAAATCACGTGGGCCCCACCCGGAAATCACGTGGGCCCCACCCGGAAATCACGTGGGCCCCACCCGGAAATCACGTGGGCCCCACCCGGAAATCAGGTGGGCCCCACCCGGAAATCACGTGGGCCCCACGGGGAAATCACGTGGGCCCCACCCGGAAATCACGTGGGCCCCACCTGGAAATCACGTGGGCCCCACCCGGAAATCACGTGGGCCACACCCGGAAATCACGTGGGGCCCACCCGGAAATCACGTGGGCCCCACGGGGAAATCACGTGGGCCCCACCCGGAAATCACGTGGGCCCCACCCGGAAAATACGTGGGCCCCACGGGGAAATCATGTGGGCCCCACCCGGAAATCACGTGGGCCCCACCCGGAAATCACGTGGGCCCCACCCGGAAATCACGTGGGCCCCACCCGGAAATCACGTGGGCCCCACCCGGAAATCACGTGGGCCCCACCCGGTAATCACGTGGGGCCCACCCGGAAATCACGTGGGCCCCACGGGGAAATCACGTGGGCCCCACCCGGAAATCACGTGGGCCCCACCCGGAAATCACGTGGGCCCCACGGGGAAATCACGTGGGCCCAACGGGGAAATCACGTGGGCCCCACGGGGAAATCACGTGGGCCCCACCCTGAAATCACGTGGGCCCCACCCGGAAATCACGTGGGCCCCACGGGGAAATCACGTGGGCCCCACGGGGAAATCACGTGGGCCCCACCCGGAAATCACGTGGGCCCCACCCGGAAATCACGTGGGCCCCACGGGGAAATCACGTGGGCCCCACGGGGAAATCACGTGGTCCCCACCCGGAAATCACGTGGGCCCCAGCCGGAAATCACGTGGGCCCCACGGGGAAATCACGTGGGCCCCACCCGGAAATCACGTGGGCCCCACCCGGAAATCACGTGGGCCCCACCCGGAAATCACGTGGGCCCCACCCGGAAATCACGTGGGCCCCACGGGTAAATCACGTGGGCCCCACCCGGAAATCACGTGGGCCCCACCCGGAAATCACGTGGGCCCCACCCGGAAATCACGTGGGCCCCACCCGGAAATCACGTGGGCCCCACCCGGAAATCACGTGGGCCCCAGCCGGAAATCACGTGGGCCCCACCCGGAAATCACGTGGGCCCCAGCCGGAAATCACGTGGGCCCCACCCGGAAATCACGTGGGCCCCACCCGGAAATCACGTGGGCCCCACCGGGAAATCACGTGGGACCCACCCGGAAATCACGTGGGCCCCACCCGGAAATCACGTGGGCCCCACCCGGAAATCACGTGGGCCCCACCCGGAAATCATGTGGGCCCCAGCCGGAAATCACGTGGGCCCCACCCGGAAATCACGTGGGCCCCACCCGGAAATCACGTGGGCCCCACCCGGAAATCACGTGGGCCCCACCCGGAAATCACGTGGGGCCCACCCGGAAATCACGTGGGCCCCACCCGGAAATCACGTGGGCCCCACCCGGAAAACACGTGGGCCACATCCGGAAATCACGTGGGCCCCACCCGGAAATCACGTGGGCCCCACCCGGAAATCACGTGGGCCCCACCCGGAAATCACGTGGGCCCCACCCGGAAATCACGTGGGCCCCACGGGGAAATCACGTGGGCCCCACCCGGAAATCACGTGGGCCCCACACGGAAATCACGTGGGGCCCACCCGGAAATCACGTGGGCCCCACCCGGAAATCACGCGGGCCCCACCCGGAAATCACGCGGGCCCCACCGGGAAATCACGTGGGCCCCACCCGGAAATCACGTGGGCCCCACCCGGAAATCACGTGGGCCCCACCCGGAAATCACGTGGGCCCCACGGGGAAATCACGTGGGCCCCACCCGGAAATCACGTGGGCCCCTCCCGGAAATCACGTGGGCCCCACCCGGAAATCACGTGGGCCCCACCCGGAAATCACGTGGGCCCCACGGGGAAATCACGTGGGCCCCACCCGGAAATCACGTGGGCCCCACCCGGAAATCACGTGGGCCCCACGGGGAAATCACGTGGGCCCCACCCGGAAATCACGTGGGGCCCACCCGGAAATCACGTGGGCCCCACCCGGAAATCACGTGGGCCCCACCCGGAAATCACGTGGGCCCCACCCGGAAATCACGTGGGCCCCACCCGGAAATCACGTGGGCCCCACGGGGAAATCACGTGGGCCCCACGGGGAAATCACGTGGGCCCCACCCGGAAATCACGTGGGGCCCACCCGGAAATCACGTGGGCCCCACGGGGAAATCACGTGGGCCCCACGGGGAAATCACGTGGGCACCACCCGGAAATCACGTGGGCCCCACCCGGAAATCACGTGGGCCCCACCCGGAAATCACGAAACCACCTGCCTCAACTCGAGAAAATCCAGGAGGTTCTGCCTCCAGGCGAGATGAGGCCCATTTCCGCTGAGGCTTCTCGAGGCTAATCACACCTAACCTCTGGAACTTCCAAAAGGTCCTTCACACCCCTGCTGCAACTCAAGAAGTTCCCTGACATCCCCGTCTCCACTCTAGAGGAAGCAAGCGGTTCCCGCCCACATCCAGAAGAGCCCCGTTTCCGCCTCGAAGCTTGAGATGAGGGATCCTTTCCCTGCTTGGTCTGGAAAGAATTGCCGGTGTTCCCGTCGCATCTCAAGAGGAGGCGCTCTCCACAGGAAAGGCGAGAGGAACTCCAGGGTCGTGTCACCATTCCCAGAGTTCCCCTGATGTCTCAGTCCATTCCAGAGGAACCTGTTTTCCCTGCACTGCCTCGACTTTCAGGATGAGGATCGACTACCACCACGGTCGCACGTGGGACAGCCCTGTGGGAAAGCCTTGTGGGAAAGCCTCCTGGAAAAGCCTCGAGGGAAAGCCACAGATCCCTTGATCCAGGCGATGGGAAGCGTCACACTGCTGCTACCGCTCTGGAGTAAAGCGCACGTGCATGCCCCCATTGGAGACGAGTACTTACTCCTCTGGGGAGACTCCAGAAGTACCCCAAGATCCATGTCAGCACTGGAGAGGAATTCTCAAGTTTCCGGCCCCGACTCCACACAATTCTTAGGCCTCGACATCGACGGGAGAGGAATCCCGAGAGGCCCCCGATCAACTGGCATGGGGACTGGCCTTTCGTGAGGCCACCAGAGTGGGTCCCTGAAGTACCCGTCGTAAGTCCAGAGCACCTGCCACAATTCGAGACAATCCAGGATGTTTTGCCCTCCAGGCGAGATGATGCCCATTTCCGCTGAGGCTTCTCGAGGTTAATCACACCTACTCTCTGGAACTTCCAAAAGGTCCTTCAACCATTGCTGCGACTCAGGAAGTTCCCTGACATACCCGTCTCCACTACAGAGGAAGCACGAGGGTCCCGCCCACATCCAGAGGAGCCCCGTTTCCGCCTCGTACCTCGAGATGAGAGATCCTTTCCCTGCTTGGTCGGGAAAGAATTCCTGGCATTCCCGTCGCATCTCAAGAGGAGGTCCTCTCCACAGGAAAGGCGAGAGGAACTCCAGGGTCGTGCCACCATTCGGAGAGTCCCCCAGATGTCTCAATCCATTCCAGAGGAACCTGTTTTCCCTGCACTGCCTCGACTTTCACGCTGAGGATCGACTCCCACCACGGTGGCACGTGGGACAGCCCTGTGGGAAAGCCTCGTGGGAAAGCCTTATGGGAAATCCTCGAGGGAAAGCCACAGATCCCATGATCGACGAGAAGGGAAGTGTGACACTGCTGCTACAGCTCGGGAGGAAAGCCCACGTGAATGCTCCCTCTCGAGACGAGGACTCACTACCCTGAGGAGACTCCAGAAGTACCCCAAGATCCATGTCAGCACTGGAGAGGAATCCTCAGGTTCCGGCCCCGACTCCACACAAGGTCTTGGGCCCCGGCATCGACGAGAGAGGAATACCGAGAGGCCCGCGAGCAACTCGCATGGAGACTGGCCTTTCCTGAGGCCACCAGAGCGAGTCCCTGAGGTCCCCGTCGTAAGTCGAGAGCACCTGCCGCAACTCGAGAAAATCCAGGAGGTTTTGCCCTCCAGGCGAGATGAGGCCCATTTCCGCTGAGGCTTCTCAAGGCTAATCACATCTAAACTCTGGAACTTCCAAAAGGTCCTTCACACCTTTGCTGCAACTCAAGAAGTTCCCGGACATCCCCGTCTCCACTCTAGAGGAAGCACGAGGGTCCCGCCCACATCCAGAGGAGCCCCGTTTCGCCTCATAGCTGGAGATGAGGGATCCTTTTGCTACTTGGTCCGGAAAGAATTCTGTGAGTCCCCGTCGCATCTCAAGGGGAGGCGCTCTCCACAGGAAAGGCGAGAGGAACTCCAGGGTCGTGCCACCATTCCCAGAGTACCCCAGATGTCTCAGTCCATTACAGAGGAACCTGTTTTCCCTGCACTGCCTCGACTTTCACGCCGAGGATCGTCTCCCACCACGGTGGCACGTGGGACAGCCCTGTGGAAAGCCTCGAGGGAAAGCCACAGTTCCCTTGATGCACGTGACGGGAATCGTGACACTGCTGCTACCGCTCTGCAGGGAAGCGCACGTGCATGCCTCCTTTCGAGATGAGGACTTACTCCCCTGGGGAGACTCCAGAAGCACCCCATGATCCATGTCAGCACTTTAGAGGAATCCTCAGGTTCCGGCCACTACTCCACACAAGGTCTTAGGCCCGGCATCGACGGGAAAGGAATCCCGAGAGGCTCCCGAGTAACTCGCATGGGGACTGGCCAGTCCTAAGGCGATAAGAGCAGGTCCCTTTCGTCACCGTGGTAAGACGAGAGCACCTGCTGCATCTCGAGAAAATCCAGGAGGTTCTGCCCTCCAGGCTAGATGAGGCCCATTTCCGCTGAGGCGTTGAGGTTAATCACATCTAACCTCTAGAAAGTCCAAAGGGTCCTTCACACCCTTTCTGCAACTCAAGAAGTTCCCCGACATACCCGTCTCCACTCGAGAGGAAGCAAGAGGGCCCCGCCCACATCCAGAGGAGCCCCGTTTCCGCCTCGTAGCTCGTGATGAGGGATCCTTTGGCTGCTTGTTCGGGAAAGAATTCTGGGCATTCCTGTCGCATCTCAAGAGGAGGTGCTCTCCACAGAAAAGGCGAGAACTCCAGCGTCGTGCCACCATTCCCAGAGACCCCCAGATGTCTCAGTCCATTCCAGAGGAACCTGTTTTCCTGCACTGCCTCGACTTTCACGCCAAGGCTCGACTCCCACCACGGTGGCACGTGGGACAGCCCTGTGGGAAAGCCTCGTTGCAAAACCTCGGGGGAAAGCCTCGAGGGAAAGCCACAGATCCCTTGATCCATGCGACGGGTGCATGACATTGCTGCTACCGCTCTGGTGGAAAGCGAACGTGCATGCCCCCATTCGAGACGAGGACTTACTCCCCTGGGGAGACTCCAGAAGTACCCTAAGATCCATGTCAGCACTGGAGAGGAATCCTCAGGTTCCGACCCCGACTCCACACAAGGTCTTAGGACCCGGCATCGAAGGGAGAGGACCACGAGAGGCCCCCGAGCAACTCGCATGGGGACTGTCCTTTCCTGAGGCCACCAGAGCGGGTCCCTTAGGTCACCGTCCTAAGACGAAAGGACCTGCGGCAACTCGAGAAAATCCAGGAGGTTTTGCCCTTCAGGCTAGATGAGGCCCATTTCCGCTGAGGCCTCACGAGGCTAATCACACCTAACCTCTGGAACTTCCAAAGGTCCTTCACACCCTTGCTGCAACTCAAGAAGTTCCCCGACATACCCGCCCTAACCCTAAAGGAAGCACGAGGGTCCCGCTCACATCCAGAGGAGCCCCGTTTCCGCCTCGTAGCTCGAGATGAGGGATCCTTTCTCTGCTTGGTCTGGAAAGAATTCCCGTGTCCAATCTCAAAAGGAGGAGCTCTCCACAGGAAAGGCGAGAGGAACTCCAGGGTCTTGTCACCATTCCCAGAGTCCCCCAGATGTCTCAGTCCATTCCAGAGGAACCTGTGTTCCCTGCACTGCCTCGACTTTCATGCCAAGGATCGACTCCCACCAAGGCGGCACGTGGGACAGCCCTGTGGGAAAGCCTCGTGGGAAAGCCTCGTGGGAAAGCCTAGACAGAAAGGCGCAGATCCCTTGATCGACGCTATGGGAAGCGTGACACTGCTGCACCCGCTTTGGAGGAAAGCGAAAGTGCATGCCCCCTCTTGAGAAGAGGACTTACTGCCCTGGGGAGGCTCCAGAAGTAGCCCAAGTTCCATGTCAGCACTGGAGAGGAATCCTCATGTTCCGGGCTCTACTCCACAGAAGGTCTTAGTCCCCGGCATCAAAGGGAGAGGAATCCCAGGAGACCCCCGAGCAACTCGAATGGGGACTGAGCAGTCCTGAGGCCACCAGAGCGGGCCCTATCGTCACCGTCGTAAGATGACAGCATCTGCCGGAACTCGAGAAAATCCAGGATATTTTGCCCTCCAGGCTAGATGAGGACCATTTCCGATGAGGCGTCTCGAGGCTAATCACATCTAACATCTGGAACTTCCAAAGGGTGCTTCACAACCTTGCTGCAACTCAAGAAGTTCCCCGACAACCCGTCTCCATTCTAGAGGAAGCACGAGGGTCACGCCCACATCCAGAGGAGCCCAGTTTTCACCTCTTAGCTCGAGATGAGGGATCCTTTCGCTGCTTGGTCGGGAAAGAATTCTGGGCATTCCTGGCGCATCTCAAGAGGAGGCGCTCTCCAGAGGAAAGGCGAGAGGAACTCCAGGGTCTTGTCTCCATTCCCAGAGTCCCACATATCTTTCAGTCCATTCCAGAGGAACCTGTTTTCCCTTCACTGCCTCAACTTTCATGCCGAGGATCGACTCCCACCACGGTGGCACGTGGGACAGCCCTGTGGGAAAGCCTCGAGGGAAAGCCACAGATCCCTTGATTGACGCGACGGGAAGCGTGACACTGCTGCTACGGCACTGGAGGAAAGCGCACGTGCATGCCCCCATTCGAGATGAGGACTTACTCCCATGGGGAGACTGCAGAAATAACCCAAGATCCATGTCAGCACTGCAGAGGAATCCTCAGGTTCTGGCCCCGACTCCACACAAGGACTTAGGCCCCGGCATCGAAGGGAGAGGAACCCCGAGAGGCGCCCGAGCAACTCGCATGGGGACTGGCCTTTCCTGAGGCCACCAGAGTGGGTCACTTAGGTCACCGTCGTAAGACGAAAGTACCTGCGGCAACACGAGAAAATCCAGGAGGTTTTGCCCTTCAGGCTAGATGAGGCCCATTTCCGCTGAGGCGTCACGAGGCTAATCACACTTAACCTGTGGAACTTCCAAAGGTCCTTCACACCCTTGCTGCAACTCAAGAAGTTCCCCGACATACCCGGCCTAACTCTCAAGGAAGCACGACGGTCCCGCCCACATCCAGAGGAGCCCCGTTTCCGCCTCGTAGCTCGAGATGAGGGATTCTTTCTCTGCTTGGTCTGGAAAGAATTCCCGGCGTACCTGTCGAATCTCAAAAGGAGGCACTCTCCACAGGAAAGGCGACAGGAACTCCAGGGTCTTGTCACCATTCCCAGAGACCCCAGATGTCTCAGTCCATTCCAGAGGAACCTGTGTTACCTGCACTGCCTCGACTTTCATGCCGAGGATCGACTCCCACCAAGGTGGCACGTGGGACAGCCCTGTGGGAAAGCCTCGTGGGAAAGCCTCGTGGGAAAGCCTGGAGGGAAAGCCACAGATCCCTTGATCCACGCGCCGGGAAGCGCGACACTGCTGCTACCGCTCTGGAGGAAACCGCAGGTGCATGCCCCCATTCGAGACGAGGACTTACTCCCCTGAGGAGACTCCAGAAGTACCCCAAGAACCAAGTCAGCACTGGAGAGGAATCCTCAGGTTCCCGCCCCGACTCCACACAATGTCTTAGGCCCTGGCATCGAAGGGAGAAGAATCCCAGAGGCCCGCGAGCAACTCACTGGGGGACTGGCCAGTCCCGAGGCCACCAGAGCGGGTCCCTGAGGTCCCTGTCTTAAGTCGAGAGCACCTGCCACAACTCGAGAAAATCCAGGAGGTTTTGCCCTCCAGGCGAGATGAGGCCCATTTCCACTGAGGCTTCACGAGGCTAATCACACCTAACCTCTGGAACTTCCAAAAGGTCCTTCACACCCTTGCTGCAGCTCAAGAAGTTCCCCGACATACCCGTCTCCACTCGAGAGGAAGCACGAGGGTCCCGCCCACATCCAGAGGAGCCCCGTTTCCGCCTCTTAGCTGGAGATGAGGGATCCTTTCGCTGCTTTGTCGGGAAAGAATTCTGGACGTTCCCGTCACATCTCAAGAGGAGGCGTTCTCCACAGGAAGGCGAGAGGAACTCAAGGGTCGTGCCACCATCCCAGAGTCCCCCAGGTGTCTCAGTCCATTCCAGAGGAACCTGTTTTCCCTGACTTCCTCGACTATCATGGCGAGGATCGACTCCCACCACGATGGCACCTGGGACAGCCCTGTGGGAAAGCCTCGTGGGAAAGCATCGAGGGAAAGCCACAGATCTCTTGATCCACGCGATGGGAAGCGTGACACTGCTGCTACCGCTCTGGAGGAAAGCGCTCGTGCATGCCCCCATTCAAGATGAGGACTGACTCCCCTGGGGAGACTCCAGAAGTACCCCAAGATCCATGTCAGCACTGGAGAGGAATCCTCAGGTTCTGGGCCCGACTCCACAAAAGGTCTTAGGCCCAGGCATTGACGAGAAAGGAATCCAGGAGGCCCATGAGCATCGATTGGGGACTGGCCAAACCTGAGGCCACCAGAGCGGGTCCCTAAGGTAACCGTCGTAAGACGGGAGAACCTGCTGCAACTCGAGAAAATCCAGGAGGTTCTCCCCTCCAGGCTTGATGAGGCCCATTTCTGATGAGGCATCTCTAGGCTAATCACATCTAACCTCTGGAACTTCCAAAGGGTGCTTCACAACCTTGCTGCAACTCAAGAAGTTCCCTGACATACCCGGCTCCACTCTAGAGGAAGCACGAGTGTCCTGCAAACATCCAGAGGAGCCCCGTTTCCGCCTCGTAGCTCGAGATGAGGGATCCTTTCGCTGCTTGGTCGGGAAAGAATTCCCGGCGTTCCCGTCCCATCTCAACAGGAGGCCCTCTCCACAGGAAAGGCGAGAGGAACTCCAGTGTCGTGCCACCAATCCAAGAGTCCCCCAGAATTCTCAGTCCATTCCAGAGGAACCTGTTTTCCCTGCACTGCGTCGACTTTCACGCCGAGGATCGAATCACACCACGGTGGCAAGAGGGACAGCCCTGTGGGAAAGCCTCGTGGGAAAGCCTCGTGGGAAAGCCTCGAGGGAAAGCCACAGATCCCTTGATCCAGGCGATGGGAAGCGTGACACTACTGCTACAGCTCTGGAGGAAAGCGCACGTGCATGCCCCCATTCGAGACGAGGAGTTACTCCCCTGGGGAGACTCCAGAAGTACCCAAGAACCATGTGAGCACTGGAGAGGAATCCTCAGGTTCCGGACCTGACACCACTCAAGGTCAAAGGCCCCGTCATCAAAGGGAGAGGAATCCCGAGAGGCCCCCGAGCAACTCGCATGTGGACTGGCCTTTCCTGAGGCCACCAGAGCGGGTCCCTGAGGTCCCCGTTGTAAATCGAGAGCACCTGCCGCAACTCGAGAAAATCAAGGAGGTTTTAACCTCCCGGCGAGATGAGACCCATTTCCGCTGAGGCTTCTCAAAGCTAATCACACCTAACCTCTGGAACTTCCAAAAGGTCCTTCACACCCTTACTGCTACTCAAGAAGTTGCCTGACATACCCGTCTCCACTCTAGAGGAAGCACGAGGGTCCCGGGCATATGCAGAGGAGCCCCGTTTCCGCCTCGTAGCTCGAGATGAGGGACATTTCGCCTCTTTGTCGGGAAAGAGTTCCCGGCATTCCCCTCTCACCTCAAGAGGAGGCGCTCTCCACAGGAAAGGCGAGAGGAACTCCAGGGTCGTGCTACCATTCCAAGAGTCCCCCAGATGTCTCAGTCCATACCAGAGGAACCTGTTTTCCCTGCAATGAGTCGACTTTCACGCCGAGGATTGACTCCCACCACGGGGGCACGTGGGACAGCCCTGTGGGAAAGCGTCGTGCAAAAGCCTCGAGGGAAAGCCAAAGATCCCTTGATCCAGGCGTTGGGAAGCGTGACACAGCTGCTACCGCTCTGGAGGAAAGAGCACGTGCATGCCCCCATCCGAGACGAGGACTTACTCCCCTGGGGAGACTCGAGAAGTACCCCAAGATCCATGTCAGCACTGGAGAGGAATCCTCAGGTTCTGGCCCGGCCTCCACACAAGGTTTAAGGCCCCGGCATCGAAGGGAGAGGAATCCCAAAAGGCCCGCAAGCAACTCGCATGGGGACTGGCCTTTCCTGAGGCCACCAGAGCGGGTCCCATAGGTCACCATCGTAAGTGGAGAGCACCTGCCGCAACTCGTGAAAATCCAGGAGGTTCTCCCCTCCAGGCTAGATGAGGCCCATTTCCACTGAGGATTCTCGAGGCTAATCACACCTAACCTCTGGAACTTATTAAAGGTCCTTCAAAGCCCTGCTGCAACTCAAGAAGTTTCCCGACATACTCGTCTCCACTCGAGAGGAAGCACGAGGGTCCCGCCCACATCCAGAGGAGCCCCGTTTCCGCCTCGTAGCTCGAGATGAGGGATCCCTTCCCTGCTTGTTAGGGAAAAAATTCCCTGCGTTCCCGTCGCATCTCAAGAGGAGGCATTCTCCACAGGAAAGGCGAGAGGAATTCCAGGGTCCTGCCTCCATTCCAAGAGTCCCCCAGATGTCTCAGTCCATTCCAGAGGAACCTGTTTTCCCTGCACTGCATCGACTTCCACGCCGAGGATCGACGCACAGCACGGTGGCACGTGGGAAAGCGCTGTGGGTAAGACTCATGGAAAGCCTCGTGGGAAAGAGTCTAGGGAAAGCCACAGATCCCTTGATCCACCCTACAGGAAGCGTGACACTGTTGCTACAACTCGGGAGGAAAGCGCACGTGCATGCCCCCTCTTGAGACGAGGACTGACTCCCTGGGGGAGACTCCCGAAGTACCCCAAGACCAATGTCAGCACTGGAGAGGAATCCTCAGGTTCCGGCCATGACTACCAACAATGTCTTGGGCCCCAGCATGGACGGGAGAGGCATCCCGAGAGGCCCCCTACTAATTCGCATGGGGACTGGATTTCCTGAGGCCACCAGAGCGGGTCCCTAAGGTCCCCATCGTAAGTCGAGAGCACCTGCCGCAACTCGAGAAAATCCAGGAGGTTTTGCCCTCCAGGCGAGATGAGGCCCATTTCCGCTGAGGCTTCTCCAGGCTAATCACACCGAACCTCTGGAACTTCCAAAAGGACCTTCACACAGTTGCTGCAACACAAGAAGTTCCCCAACTACCCATCTCCACTCTAGAGGAAACACGATGGTCCCGCCCACATCGAGAGGAGCCCCGTTGCCGCATCGTAGTTCCCGATGAGGGATCCTTTCCCTGCTTGGTTGGGAAAGAATTCTGGGCGTTACAGTCGCATCTCAATAGGAGGCGCTCTCCATAGGAAAGGCGAGAGGAACTCCAGGGTCGTTCCACCATTCCCAGAGTCTTCTAGATGTCCCAGTACAGTCCAGAGGAAACTGTTTTCGACTCACACCACGGTGGCACGTGGGACGGCCCTGAGGGATAGCCTTGTGGGAAAGCCTCGTGGGAAAGCCTCATGGGAAATCCTCAGGGGAAAGACAAAGATCCCATGATCGACGCGACGGGAAGGGTGACACTGCTGCTACCGCTCTGGAGGAAAGCGCACGTGCATGCCTCCATTCGAGACGCGGACTTAGTCCCCTGGGGAGACTCCAGAAGTACCCCAAGATCCATGTCAGCACTGGAGAGGAATCCTCACGTTCCGGCCCCGACTCCACACAAGGTCTTAGGCCCCGGCATCGAAGTGAGAGGAATCCCGAGAGGCCTCCTAGTAACTCGCATGGGGACTGGCCTTTCCTGAGGCCACCAGAGGGGGTCCCTGAGGTCCCCGTCCTAAGTGGAGAGAACCTGCCAGAACTAGAGAAAATCCAGGAGGTTTTGACCTCCAGGCGAGATGAGGCCCAATTCCGCTGAGGCTTCTCGAGGCTAATCACACCAAACCTCTGGAACTTCCAAAAGGTCCTTCACACCCTTACTGCAACTCAAAAAGTTCCCCGACATACCCGTTCCTCTTCCCATTCTGCCATAATTGTGATGACATCTGCATATCTAAGTTTATTGCTATTTCTTCCGGGAATCTTGATTCCAGCTCACGTATCTTCCATCCCAGCATTTTTCATGATGTAGTCTGCATATAAGTTAATAAAACAGGGTGACAATATACAGCCTTGACATACTCCTTTTCCTTTTTGGAACCAGTCTGTTGTTCCATGTCCTGCTCTAACCTTCATACAGATTTCTCAAGAGGCAGGTTAGGTGGTCTAGTATTCCCTTCTCTTTCAGAATTGTGGCTAAAACAGCAGTATAAGGACCTTTCCGATGTCAGGCCAAGGAATTGTGTTTCCAGTCATTGAGCCACACCTGATCACTGAGCACAAATTCATGAATCTGTTCCTCAAGGGGGAATGATATTTTTTTTTACACAAACTTAGTTACCTGATTTATTACCTTACCTAATTGTTCCAGCTGCTGTGAAATCCCACCTGCTTACTTGTGGCAAATCTGCTAACACCTGCCTCATTGTGGGGTGGGGGGTTCTCCCATCGAAAATTTCATAAGGACAACAACTATGGGAACGTGCAGTTACCCGTAATATGAGTAAGTCTGCCAGAAGCAAGCCCATCCATGTACAGTCAGTCTCTATGATCCATTTTGAAAGAGTCTCTTGAAGAGTTTGGTTGTTTCTTTCCACCATTCCAGAACACAGGGGCCTATATGCTGTATGTAATTTCCACTGATATTTAGAGCTTCACATACCTGTTAATTAACGCGGCTACAAAGACAGGGCCATTGTCGGATTCTATACTGGTTGGAAACCCAAGTCTGTGAATTATTTCTCAAATCAGCGAGCTACTTCATTTTCTTTTTCAGATCAGGTAGTGAAGGCCTCTGCCCAACCAGAGAAGGTACCTACTATTCTAGTAAGTAATGATAACAGGTGACTGCCTTTGCTTCCCTGAAGGGACACTCGCTTTCCCTGCATCCTGAGAACTCCACGTCTCAGCCAGTTGGAAAAGCGCTTCTTGGAGGTCATTATTCAGGGGCAATTTCCCCTGGAGCCCAGGGCCATAGGGAGCGGCTCCACACTCCCAGGGAAAGGCAGAGCCACAGCCACACATCTGTCCCATCCCCTTTGCTCTGTAGGAGAGCTCTAGTGAGCCTAGGTCTGTCAGGAAAGTTCTTGGCTCCTATGGGGACACATTCTATGTGTGAAACTGCATACAGGACCGAGGGGCCACAGGGCGCCTGTTTCTCTCGGGGCCGGAGGGGTGGGGGGCCTGAAGCAGTGCGGCCCAGCAACAGCTTCCACATCCATCCAATTGCTCTTTTCTTACCTCTGATAGAACTAGCTTTGTTCCAGCCTTTGGCAATTTGGAGGCAAGCGGGCCCCACTTCCTCCCCAAGGAGGCATGGGACCTACTTTGAGTGGAAAGGCCCCTCACGGAGCTGAACCCAGGAAGGCACCCAGTCATGTCTGACACATTGCTGCATCCTGCTTCTTCATGAGCAATACCGCGGTGCTGCCTCTGGAATATCGGTCCTCTGAGCAGACCTGGAGGTCTCCCCTTGAAGAAGCTAACCAGTTTCTTCCAAATACAGGCTTGCAAACACACACTGGGTGGCTGCCTCTTCTTCCCTGAAGGACGATCACTTTCCCCGCATCCTGTGAACTCTGCATCCCAGCCTGCTGGAAAAGCGCTTCTTGGAGGTCATTTTTCAGGGACAATTTTCCCTGGAGCCCGGGGCTGTAGGCAGGGCCCCATGCTCGCTGGGAAAGGCAGAGTCACATCCACAGTCTGTTCTATCCCTTTTGCCCTGTAGGAGAGCTCTAGTGAGCCTAGGTCTGTCAGGAAAATTCTTGGCTCCTATGGGGACACACCCTGTGTGTTAACCTGCATATCGGACCTAGGGGCCACAGGGCGCCCGTTCCTCTCGGGGGGGACCCTGAAGTGGTGCGGCCCAACAACAGCCTGAACATGCATCCAATTGTTCTTTTCTTCCTTCTGATAGAGCTAGCTTTGCTTCTCACTTTGGCATTTCGGATGCCAGGGGCAGCCCCACCGCTGTTGTCCTGGGGTCTATTGGAGGTTCCAGCTCTATTGGACCCCAGCATGGCACCCGACCCCCTCAGACACACTCCCGCAGCCTCCTTCCCCATGGGCAGGACTGTTCTGACCTAGGAATGTGTTCCCAAGGCTCAGAAAATGCAGGGAGACACACGGCCCTGACTCTGGAACTGAGGCCGTTGGAGCAGGCCTGGAGGTCTGACGTCTGAGACGCAAACACTTGCTGCAAGATACAGGTGTGAAAACACACTCTCTGGGGCTGCCTTTCCTTCCTCCAAGGAAGATAGCTTTTCCAGTCTCCTCCGTGCTGAGTCATACAAGGCTGGAAAGGTCTGGCTTAGAGGGCATTTCTCAGCGGCAATGGCCCCTGAGGCCCTGCACCCAGGGAGGGATCCTACCCTCCCAGGGGAAGTCAAAGCAACCTCCAAACAGCTGTTCTATCATGTTTCCTCTGCAGGAGGGAGCTAGTGAGCCCAGGTCTGTCTGGAACGTTCTTGGATCCTGCGGGGAAATCATCCTGGGAGCCCACCTGGATACCAGTCGTAGGGGCTAACATTTGCATTTTTCTTCCTTGGAGCCCTAACGCAGTACAGCCTAGCAACTGCTTGAAAATCCATCCTGTTGCTGTTTTCTTCCCTCTGACAGAGCGAGCTTTGCTCCCCACTTTGGGATTTCAGAAGCAAGGTGGTGGCCTGCAACTCCTTGCCTGGGGTCCATTGGAGGTGCAAGGTGCCCTCGACCAGGTGACCCCAGCATGGCACCTGGCCCCCTCAGACACACTCCCGCAGCCTGCTTCCCCATGGGCAGGACTGCTCTCACCTAGGAATGTGTTTGCGAGGCCAGGAAACTGCAGGGAGACACAAGGCCCTGATTCTGGAATGGAGTCTGTTGGAGCAGGCCTGCAGGTCTTATGTCTAACAAGCCAAACACTTGCTGCAAGATACAGGCCTGAAAACACACTCTTGGGCTGCCTTTCCTTCCTCCAAGGAAGAGAGTTTTCTCAGCCTCCTGTGGGCTGAGAGTCACACAGGGCTGAAAAGCACTTACTGGGAGATGAGTTTTCATTGGCCATGGCCCCTGAGGCCCTGTGCTCAGGGAGGGCTCCCTCCCTCCCAGGGAAAGTCAAAGGAAGCTCCAAACGGCTGTTCAATCATGTTTCTGAGAGAGTCATTGCCAAGGCAGGTTTATAAGAAGTTCAAGGGTCCCCAAGGAGAGAGGGGTCTAGAATTCTCAAGGAGGAAGAAAGGACACACTTTTTTTTCCCTCTACATTCCTTAGGATTATATAACAATCATGCATCCTTCTTGAGGACGGTCTCTGGAAAAACCTTCTGGCTAATCCTGTTATCTTAAAATGTAAATTATGGGAGTAGGTCTAGTGAGTCTTTACAACCTCCACACATTCTTTTGTTCATTGTAATAACTTATTGGAGAGTATATAACTCCATTACTAACGCTAGCAAGGGGGTACGCTTTCTGCCCCTTGTGATGTCTCTGTCAGAAGCTTTCTCTATCTCCTTTCTACTTGAATAAAACTCGATTGCACAAAAGCTCTGAGCAATCAAGCCTCATCTTGGGCCCTGGATTGAATTCTTCTCCTCCATGAGCCAAGAATCCCAGCATCTTTTCGTGGTTCAGCAACAATATTTCATTTCCTCTGCAGGAGAGAGCTAGTGAGCTTAGGTCTGTCTGGAACATTCTTGGATCCTGTGGGGAAAATATCCTGTGCACACATCTGGATACTGGGCCTAGAGGCCAAAATTCGCATTTCTTTCCCGCGGAGCCCTCACGTGGTGTGACTTAGCAACCGCTTGAAAATCCATCCCATTGCCGTTTTCCTCCTTCTGACAGAGCTAGCTTTGTTCCCTGCTTTGGGATATCTCAACCGAGGGGCCGGTCCATAGCTACTCGCCTGGGGCCCATTGGATGTGCAAGGTGCCCTCGACTAGGTGACCCTAGCATGGCACTCAGCCCGCTCAGACACACTCCCGAGGCTTCTTTCTCACGGGAAGCACTGCTCCAACCTAGGAATGTGTCTGCAATGCTTGGAAAGTGCAGTGAGACACACAGCCCTGACTCTGGAATTGAGGCCCTCAGAGCAAGCCTGCAGCTCTGATGTCTGAGAAGCAAAACACTTGCTGCAAAGAGAGGCCTGAAAACACACTCTCTGTGGATGACTTTCCTTCTTCTAAGGAAGACAGTTTTCCCAGTCTCCTGCTTCCTGCATGTCACACAGCTGGAATGCGCTTGCTTGGATGTCGTGATTCAGTGGCAATGACCCCTGAGGCCCTTTGCCCAGGGAGGGCTCCCACACTCATAGGCAAATCAAAGCAACTTCCAAGTGAGTCAGCTCTTCACATCAAGTGGCCAAAGTATTGGAGTTTCAGGTTCAGTATTAGTCCTTCCAATGGATATTCAGACCTGATTTCCTTTAGGATGGAGTGGGTGCGTCTCCTTGTAGTCTAAGCGACCTACAAGCATCTTCTCCAACACCACAGTTCAAAAGCATCAAATTTTCAGCTGTCACTTTCTTTATAGTACATCTTTCATATCCATCCATGACATATGGAAAAACCATAGCCTTGACCGGATGGATCTTTGTTGGCAAAGCAACGTCTCGGCTTTTTAATATGCTGTCTAGTTTGGTCATCACTTTTCTTCCAAGTCATAAATATGTTTTAAGTTCATGGAGGCAGCCATCACCTGCAGTGATTTCCAAGCCCCAAAAATAGTCTGCTGCTGTTTCCAATGTTTTCCCATCTATTTGCCATGAAGTGATGAGACTGGATGCAATGATTTTAGTTTTCTGAATGCTGAGCTTTAAGCTAACTTTTTCACTCTCCTCTTTCACTTTCATCAGGAGACTCTTTAGCTCTTCTTCACTTTCTGCCATAAGGGTGGTGTCATCTGAATATCTGAGATTATTGATATTTCTCCCAGCAACCTTGATTCCAGCGTGTGCTTCCTCCAGCCCAGTGTTTCTCATGCTGTACTCTGCATATAAGTTAAATAAGCAGGGTGACAATATACAGCCTTGACATGTTCCTTTTCCTATTTAGAACCAGTCTGTTGTTCCATGTCCAGTTCGAACTGTTTCTTCCTGACCTGCATACAGGTTTCTCAAGAGACAGGTCAGGTGGTCTGGTATTCCCATCTCTTTCAGAATTTTTCCCAGTTTCTTGTGATCCACACAGTCAAAGGCTTTGGCATTGTCAATAAAGCAGAAATAGATTTTTTTTTTCTGGAACTCTCTTGCTTTTTCAATGAGCCAGTGGATGTTGGCAATTTGATCTCTGGTTTCTCTGCATTTTTTAAATCCCTCTTGAACATCTGGAAGTTCACAGTTCATGTGAACTTGGAGAATTTTGAACATTACTTTACTAGTGTGTGAGATGAGTGCAATTGTGCAGCTGCTTGAATATTCTTTGTCATTGCCTTTCTTTGGGATTGGAATGAAAACTGACCTAATGACTAGATGTTTTCAATTGCATATGCTGAAAGAACTGGCTGTGCAGTTCTGAAGAAAAAAAAATCATTTTAACCCATTTTCTCTGAAGTGCAAGGCATATCATGGCCATCCCTGAATCATAAAGTCACCTTTTCTTTATGTAGTCATAGTTTCATGCCTAAATTATAGGCCAACTCGTGCTCAACTTGACTCTGATGTCAGGGGCAGATCAACTGATAAAAAGCTTGGATTGTCCCTCTGGAGGAAAGTGAGATCTTGGTCCCACGAGAAGAATCTGAAGGGTTAAGGGAACTTGCAAGAGTGGGGAAAGCTTAGTCCATCCTACATGTACCAAAATCTTAAATAAGGCTTATTTACTTTACCGAAGTAAAAAAAAAAAAACAGATGATGAAAACAATTATAAATCAATGAAAGGTAGAGAAACTCATAGTCTGTGATCAAAAATTGCATTCTAAGAAAACTTTGTTCTCTTAACCTAGAGAGGAGACTAAATTGCATCTGGTACCAGCTTACCAGAAGACAAGCAAACAAACAAACAAATTATCAGTAAGCTTAAAAAAAGTATTTTCCATATATCTTGAAGTAGCAGTATTTCTGCAAAGGCATCAGTGTGAAACCATAGAGGACATGGTTAAAACCTGATGAAATAGAAATTGACAATGTCATCTGGTCACTGCTGCGACTTGAAATGCTTTAATATGATAACTAGAATTATAACTGACAGCATTTGACCAGGACATATCAGATTTTCACGGATGTCACATAATTTCTAGGATATCTATATTAGGAACTGAAGGAATCTTTGAACCTAGGAAAGAAAACAACAGTCTCAAAGGCCCTTGCTGAGTCATCTATCAGCAAGGAATGTCTTTGCAAGGATCGCAAAGTGAAGGGAAAATACACCGACCTGCCTCTGCAACTTCGGTCCTCTGAGCAGATCTGGAGGTCTCCCTTTGTATAAGCTAACCTGTTCCTTCCAAATAGAGGTTTGCAACACAAAACAAGTGGCCGCCTATTCTTCCCCGAAGGAGGCTCTCTTTCCCCACATCCTGCGAACTCCCTTTCCCAGCCTCCTGGAAAAGTGCTTCTTGCAGTTCCTTTCAGAAAATCCTATGGACAGAGAAGCCTGGTAGGCTGCAGTCCATGGGGTCGCTGAGGGTCGGACACGACTGAGCGACTGCACTTTCATTTTCACTTTCATGCATTGGAGAAGGCAATGGCAACCCACTTACTGTTCTTGCCTGGAGAATCCCAGGGACGGGGGAGCCTAGTGGGCTACCGTCTATGGCGTCGCACAGAGTCGAACACGACTGAAGCAACTTAGCAGCAGCAGCAGCAGCAGCAGCAGCAGCAGCAGCAGTTCCTTTCTTAGGGGCAGTTATCCCTGAGATTGGGACCTGGAAAGGCAGAGCCACCTCCACACACACATCTTTTCTGTCCCCTTTCCTCTGGAGGAGAGCTCTAGTGAGCCTAGGTCTGTCAGGAAAATTCTTGGCTTTGACGGGATCACACCCAGTGTGTGAACCTGCATACCCGACCTAGGGGCCACAGGGCACCTGTTTTGCTCGAGTGGGTCCTGGAGGGGTGCAGCATAGCAAGAGCTTAAAAATCCATCCAATTTGTCTTTCTTTTACCTCGGAGAGAACGAGTTTGCTCCACCTCCACCCTTTGGCAGTGTGGAGGGAAGAGGGCACAACCCTCTCCCAAAGGGGACATAGGGCCTACCAGGAGAGAAAGGCCCCTTGAGGAGCTGAGCCCAGGTAGGCAGCCAGTGATGTCAAGCACACTCCCGCTGCTTGCTTCTTCATGGGCACTCCGACAATCTGCTAGGAATGTCTTGGCAAGGATCTCAAAGGGAAGGGGAGATACATGGCCCTGTCTCTGGAACTTCAGTCCTCTGAGCAGATCTGGAGGTCTTGAGTTGTATAAGCAAACCTGTTCCTTCCAAATAGAGGCTTGCAAACACACCCCCGGTGGTTGCCTCTTCTTCCCCGAAGAAGTCTTTCTTTCCCCACATGCTGCGAACTCCCTGTCCCAACCTCCAAGATTAGCACTTCTTGCCATTCCTTTCTTAGAGGCAGTTATCCCTGAGCTTGGGGCTGTAGGGAGTAGCCCCACACTCATAGGGAAAGGCAAAGACTCCTCCATACATCTCCTCTATCCCCTTTGCTCTGGAGGAGAGCTTTAGTGAGCCTAGGTCTTTCAGGAAAATTGTTGGCTTGGACAGGATCTCACCCTGTTTGTGAACCTGCATACCCAACCGGGGGCCACAGAGCACCTGTTTCAGTAAAGTGGGCCCTGAAAGGGTGCAGCCTAGCAAGAGCTTGAAAATCCATTCAGTTGCTGTTTTTGTACCTCTGACAGAGCGAGCTTTGCTCCACCCTTTGGCAGTGTGAGAAAAGAGGCATGACACCCTCCCCAAGGGGACAAGTGGACTACTTCAAGAGGAAAGGCCCCTTGTGGAGTTGAGGCACACAGTCGTGTCAAACACACTCCCACTGCTTGCTTCTTCATGGGCACTCCCGCTATCAGCTAGGAATGTCTTTGCAGTGATCACAAAGGGAAGGGGAGATACACGGCCCTGCCTCTGGACCTCCGCTGCTCTGAGCAAATCTGGTCTCCCCTTGTTGGTCAAGTTCAAGTTCAAGGTCAAGGTCAAGTTCAAGGTCAAAGTCAAGTCCAAGGTCAAGGTCAAAGTCAAGGTCAAGGTCAAGTTTAAGTTTAAGGGCAAGGACAATGTAAGGGCAAGGACAAGGTAAGGCCAAGGACAAGGCCTAGGGAAGGCCAAGCCCAAGGCCAAGGGCAAGGGCAAGGGCAACGCCAAGGGTAAGGCCAAGGCCCAGGCCAGGGCCAAGGCCAAGGCCGACAAAGCGAAGCCCAAACCCCGTAACGCCTGACAGAAGGCAGAAGGCACTAGGCCCCTGTGCAGAGGAAGCCACTGAAGGCGGCAAGGCCACAGAGCTCCCCGATTCCGTTCCCACAGGAAGATGTAAGGATAAAGGGCCTCATCCCAGCACAGCACCCGCTCCCACCGGACCCCGCCCCCCGCAGACTCGTGGAAAAGCCTCGTGGGAAATCCTCAAGGGAAAGCCACTGATCCCATGATCGATGCGACCGGAAGCGTGACACTGCTGCTACAGCTCGAGAGGAAAGCGCACATGCATGCCACCTCTCGAGACGAGTACTGACTCCCCTGGGGAGAGTCCAGAAGTACCCCAAGTTCCATGTCAGCACTGGAAAGGAATCCTCAGGTTCCGGCCCCGACTCCACACAAGGTCTTTGGCCCTGGCATCGAAGGGAGAGGAATCCCAAAAGGCCCGCGAGCAACTCGCATGGGGACTGGCCAGTCCTGAGGACACCAGAGCGAGTCCCATAGGTCACCGTCATAAGACGAGAGCACCTGCCCCAACTCGAAAAAATCCAGGAGGTTCTCCACTCCAGGCTAGATGAGGCCCTTTTCCGCTGAGGCATCTCACTGATAATGACATCTAACCTCTGGAACTTCCAACAGGTACTTCACACCCTTGCTGTAACTGAATAAGAATCACGTGGGCCCCACGGGGAAATCACGTGGGCCCCACCCGGAAATCACGTGGGGCCCACCCGGAAATCACGTGGGGCCCACCCGGAAATCACGTGGGCCCCACCCGGAAATCACGTGGGGCCCACCCGGAAATCACGTGGGCCCCACCCGGAAATCACGTGGGCCCCACCCGGAAATCACGTGGGCCCCACCCGGAAATCACGTGGGCCCCACCCGGAAATCACGTGGGCCCCACCCGGAAATCACGTGGGGCCCACGGGGAAATCACGTGGGCCCCACCCGGAAATCACGTGGGCCCCACGGGGAAATCACGTGGGCCCCACCCGGAAATCACGTGTGCCCCACCCGGAAATCACGTGGGCCCCACGGGGAAATCACGTGGGCCCCACCCGGAAATCACGTGGGCCCCACCCGGAAATCACGTGGGCCCCACCCGGAAATCACGTGGGCCCCACCCGGAAATCACGTGGGCCCCACCCGGAAATCACGTGGGCCCCACCCGGAAATCACGTGGGCCCCACGGGGAAATCACGTGGGCCCCACCCGGAAATCACGTGGGCCCCACCCGGAAATCACGTGGGCCCCACCCGGAAATCACGTGGGCCCCACCCGGAAATCACGTGGGCCCCACCCGGAAATCACGTGGGCCCCACCCGGAAATCACGTGGGGCCCACCCGGAAATCACGTGGGCCCCACGGGGAAATCACGTGGGCCCCACGGGGAAATCACGTGGGCCCCACCCGGAAATCACGTGGGCCCCACCCGGAAATCACGTGGGCCCCACCCGGAAATCACGTGGGCCCCACGGGGAAATCACGTGGGCCCCACCCGGAAATCACGTGGGCCCCACCCGGAAATCACGTGGGCCACACCCGGAAATCACGTGGGGCCCACCCGGAAATCACGTGGGCCCCACGGGGAAATCACGTGGGCCCCACCCGGAAATCACGTGGGCCCCACCCGGAAAACACGTGGGCCCCACGGGGAAATCATGTGGGCCCCACCCGGAAATCACGTGGGCCCCACCCGGAAATCACGTGGGCCCCACCCGGAAATCACGTGGGCCCCACCCGGAAATCACGTGGGCCCCACCCGGAAATCACGTGGGCCCCACCCGGTAATCACGTGGGGCCCACCCGGAAATCACGTGGGCCCCACGGGGAAATCACGTGGGCCCCACCCGGAAATCACGTGGGCCCCACCCGGAAATCACGTGGGCCCCACGGGGAAATCACGTGGGCCCAACGGGGAAATCACGTGGGCCCCACGGGGAAATCACGTGGGCCCCACCCTGAAATCACGTGGGCCCCACCCGGAAATCACGTGGGCCCCACGGGGAAATCACGTGGGCCCCACGGGGAAATCACGTGGGCCCCACCCGGAAATCACGTGGGCCCCACCCGGAAATCACGTGGGCCCCACGGGGAAATCACGTGGGCCCCACGGGGAAATCACGTGGTCCCCACCCGGAAATCACGTGGGCCCCAGCCGGAAATCACGTGGGCCCCACGGGGAAATCACGTGGGCCCCACCCGGAAATCACGTGGGCCCCACCCGGAAATCACGTGGGCCCCACCCGGAAATCACGTGGGCCCCACCCGGAAATCACGTGGGCCCCACCCGGAAATCACGTGGGGCCCACCCGGAAATCACGTGGGCCCCACACGGAAATCACGTGGGCCCCACCCGGAAATCACGTGGGCCCCACACGGAAATCACGTGGGGCCCACCCGGAAATCACGTGGGCCCCACGGGGAAATCACGTGGGCCCCACCCGGAAATCACGTGGGCCCCACCCGGAAATCACGTGGGCCCCACCCGGAAATCACGTGGGCCCCACCCGGAAATCACGTGGGCCCCACGGGGAAATCACGTGGGCCCCACGGGGAAATCACGTGGGCCCCACCCGGAAATCACGTGGGCCCCACCCGGAAATCACGTGGGCCCCACCCGGAAATCACGTGGGCCCCACCCGGAAATCACGTGGGCCCCACCCGGAAATCACGTGGGGCCCACCCGGAAATCACGTGGGCCCCACCCGGAAATCACGTGGGCCCCACCCGGAAATCACGTGGGCCCCACCCGGAAATCACGTGGGCCCCACCCGGAAATCACGTGGGCCCCACCCGGAAATCACGGGGGCCTCACCCGGAAATCACGTGGGCCCCAGCCGGAAATCACGTGGGCCCCACGGGGAAATCACGTGGGCCCCACGGGGAAATCACGTGGGCCCCACCCGGAAATCACGTGGGCCCCACCCGGAAATCACGTGGGCCCCACCCGGAAATCACGTGGGCCCCACCCGGAAATCACGTGGGCCCCACCCGGAAATCACGTGGGCCCCATGTGGAAATCACGTGGGCCCCACGGGGAAATCACGTGGGCCCCACCCGGAAATCACGTGGGCCCCACCCGGAAATCACGTGGGCCCCACACGGAAATCACGTGGGGCCCACCCGGAAATCACGTGGGCCCCACCCGGAAATCACGCGGGCCCCACCCGGAAATCACGCGGGCCCCACCGGGAAATCACGTGGGCCCCACCCGGAAATCACGTGGGCCCCACCCGGAAATCACGTGGGCCCCACCCGGAAATCACGTGGGCCCCACGGGGAAATCACGTGGGCCCCACCCGGAAATCACGTGGGCCCCTCCCGGAAATCACGTGGGCCCCACCCGGAAATCACGTGGGCCCCACCCGGAAATCACGTGGGCCCCACGGGGAAATCACGTGGGCCCCACCCGGAAATCACGTGGGCCCCACCCGGAAATCACGTGGGCCCCACGGGGAAATCACGTGGGCCCCACCCGGAAATCACGTGGGGCCCACCCGGAAATCACGTGGGCCCCACCCGGAAATCACGTGGGCCCCACCCGGAAATCACGTGGGCCCCACCCGGAAATCACGTGGGCCCCACCCGGAAATCACGTGGGCCCCACGGGGAAATCACGTGGGCCCCACGGGGAAATCACGTGGGCCCCACCCGGAAATCACGTGGGGCCCACCCGGAAATCACGTGGGCCCCACGGGGAAATCACGTGGGCCCCACGGGGAAATCACGTGGGCACCACCCGGAAATCACGTGGGCCCCCACCCGGAAATCACGTGGGCCCCACCCGGAAATCACGAAACCACCTGCCTCAACTCGAGAAAATCCAGGAGGTTCTGCCTCCAGGCGAGATGAGGCCCATTTCCGCTGAGGCTTCTCGAGGCTAATCACACCTAACCTCTGGAACTTCCAAAAGGTCCTTCACACCCCTGCTGCAACTCAAGAAGTTCCCTGACATCCCCGTCTCCACTCTAGAGGAAGCAAGCGGTTCCCGCCCACATCCAGAAGAGCCCCGTTTCCGCCTCGAAGCTTGAGATGAGGGATCCTTTCCCTGCTTGGTCTGGAAAGAATTGCCGGTGTTCCCGTCGCATCTCAAGAGGAGGCGCTCTCCACAGGAAAGGCGAGAGGAACTCCAGGGTCGTGTCACCATTCCCAGAGTTCCCCTGATGTCTCAGTCCATTCCAGAGGAACCTGTTTTCCCTGCACTGCCTCGACTTTCAGGATGAGGATCGACTACCACCACGGTCGCACGTGGGACAGCCCTGTGGGAAAGCCTTGTGGGAAAGCCTCCTGGAAAAGCCTCGAGGGAAAGCCACAGATCCCTTGATCCAGGCGATGGGAAGCGTCACACTGCTGCTACCGCTCTGGAGTAAAGCGCACGTGCATGCCCCCATTGGAGACGAGTACTTACTCCTCTGGGGAGACTCCAGAAGTACCCCAAGATCCATGTCAGCACTGGAGAGGAATTCTCAAGTTTCCGGCCCCGACTCCACACAATTCTTAGGCCTCGACATCGACGGGAGAGGAATCCCGAGAGGCCCCCGATCAACTGGCATGGGGACTGGCCTTTCGTGAGGCCACCAGAGTGGGTCCCTGAAGTACCCGTCGTAAGTCCAGAGCACCTGCCACAATTCGAGACAATCCAGGATGTTTTGCCCTCCAGGCGAGATGATGCCCATTTCCGCTGAGGCTTCTCGAGGTTAATCACACCTACTCTCTGGAACTTCCAAAAGGTCCTTCAACCATTGCTGCGACTCAGGAAGTTCCCTGACATACCCGTCTCCACTACAGAGGAAGCACGAGGGTCCCGCCCACATCCAGAGGAGCCCCGTTTCCGCCTCGTACCTCGAGATGAGAGATCCTTTCCCTGCTTGGTCGGGAAAGAATTCCTGGCATTCCCGTCGCATCTCAAGAGGAGGTCCTCTCCACAGGAAAGGCGAGAGGAACTCCAGGGTCGTGCCACCATTCGGAGAGTCCCCCAGATGTCTCAATCCATTCCAGAGGAACCTGTTTTCCCTGCACTGCCTCGACTTTCACGCTGAGGATCGACTCCCACCACGGTGGCACGTGGGACAGCCCTGTGGGAAAGCCTCGTGGGAAAGCCTTATGGGAAATCCTCGAGGGAAAGCCACAGATCCCATGATCGACGAGAAGGGAAGTGTGACACTGCTGCTACAGCTCGGGAGGAAAGCCCACGTGAATGCTCCCTCTCGAGACGAGGACTCACTACCCTGAGGAGACTCCAGAAGTACCCCAAGATCCATGTCAGCACTGGAGAGGAATCCTCAGGTTCCGGCCCCGACTCCACACAAGGTCTTGGGCCCCGGCATCGACGAGAGAGGAATACCGAGAGGCCCGCGAGCAACTCGCATGGAGACTGGCCTTTCCTGAGGCCACCAGAGCGAGTCCCTGAGGTCCCCGTCGTAAGTCGAGAGCACCTGCCGCAACTCGAGAAAATCCAGGAGGTTTTGCCCTCCAGGCGAGATGAGGCCCATTTCCGCTGAGGCTTCTCAAGGCTAATCACATCTAAACTCTGGAACTTCCAAAAGGTCCTTCACACCTTTGCTGCAACTCAAGAAGTTCCCGGACATCCCCGTCTCCACTCTAGAGGAAGCACGAGGGTCCCGCCCACATCCAGAGGAGCCCCGTTTCGCCTCATAGCTGGAGATGAGGGATCCTTTTGCTACTTGGTCCGGAAAGAATTCTGTGAGTCCCCGTCGCATCTCAAGGGGAGGCGCTCTCCACAGGAAAGGCGAGAGGAACTCCAGGGTCGTGCCACCATTCCCAGAGTACCCCAGATGTCTCAGTCCATTACAGAGGAACCTGTTTTCCCTGCACTGCCTCGACTTTCACGCCGAGGATCGTCTCCCACCACGGTGGCACGTGGGACAGCCCTGTGGAAAGCCTCGAGGGAAAGCCACAGTTCCCTTGATGCACGTGACGGGAATCGTGACACTGCTGCTACCGCTCTGCAGGGAAGCGCACGTGCATGCCTCCTTTCGAGATGAGGACTTACTCCCCTGGGGAGACTCCAGAAGCACCCCATGATCCATGTCAGCACTTTAGAGGAATCCTCAGGTTCCGGCCACTACTCCACACAAGGTCTTAGGCCCGGCATCGACGGGAAAGGAATCCCGAGAGGCTCCCGAGTAACTCGCATGGGGACTGGCCAGTCCTAAGGCGATAAGAGCAGGTCCCTTTCGTCACCGTGGTAAGACGAGAGCACCTGCTGCATCTCGAGAAAATCCAGGAGGTTCTGCCCTCCAGGCTAGATGAGGCCCATTTCCGCTGAGGCGTTGAGGTTAATCACATCTAACCTCTAGAAAGTCCAAAGGGTCCTTCACACCCTTTCTGCAACTCAAGAAGTTCCCCGACATACCCGTCTCCACTCGAGAGGAAGCAAGAGGGCCCCGCCCACATCCAGAGGAGCCCCGTTTCCGCCTCGTAGCTCGTGATGAGGGATCCTTTGGCTGCTTGTTCGGGAAAGAATTCTGGGCATTCCTGTCGCATCTCAAGAGGAGGTGCTCTCCACAGAAAAGGCGAGAACTCCAGCGTCGTGCCACCATTCCCAGAGACCCCCAGATGTCTCAGTCCATTCCAGAGGAACCTGTTTTCCTGCACTGCCTCGACTTTCACGCCAAGGCTCGACTCCCACCACGGTGGCACGTGGGACAGCCCTGTGGGAAAGCCTCGTTGCAAAACCTCGGGGGAAAGCCTCGAGGGAAAGCCACAGATCCCTTGATCCATGCGACGGGTGCATGACATTGCTGCTACCGCTCTGGTGGAAAGCGAACGTGCATGCCCCCATTCGAGACGAGGACTTACTCCCCTGGGGAGACTCCAGAAGTACCCTAAGATCCATGTCAGCACTGGAGAGGAATCCTCAGGTTCCGACCCCGACTCCACACAAGGTCTTAGGACCCGGCATCGAAGGGAGAGGACCACGAGAGGCCCCCGAGCAACTCGCATGGGGACTGTCCTTTCCTGAGGCCACCAGAGCGGGTCCCTTAGGTCACCGTCCTAAGACGAAAGGACCTGCGGCAACTCGAGAAAATCCAGGAGGTTTTGCCCTTCAGGCTAGATGAGGCCCATTTCCGCTGAGGCCTCACGAGGCTAATCACACCTAACCTCTGGAACTTCCAAAGGTCCTTCACACCCTTGCTGCAACTCAAGAAGTTCCCCGACATACCCGCCCTAACCCTAAAGGAAGCACGAGGGTCCCGCTCACATCCAGAGGAGCCCCGTTTCCGCCTCGTAGCTCGAGATGAGGGATCCTTTCTCTGCTTGGTCTGGAAAGAATTCCCGTGTCCAATCTCAAAAGGAGGAGCTCTCCACAGGAAAGGCGAGAGGAACTCCAGGGTCTTGTCACCATTCCCAGAGTCCCCCAGATGTCTCAGTCCATTCCAGAGGAACCTGTGTTCCCTGCACTGCCTCGACTTTCATGCCAAGGATCGACTCCCACCAAGGCGGCACGTGGGACAGCCCTGTGGGAAAGCCTCGTGGGAAAGCCTCGTGGGAAAGCCTAGACAGAAAGGCGCAGATCCCTTGATCGACGCTATGGGAAGCGTGACACTGCTGCACCCGCTTTGGAGGAAAGCGAAAGTGCATGCCCCCTCTTGAGAAGAGGACTTACTGCCCTGGGGAGGCTCCAGAAGTAGCCCAAGTTCCATGTCAGCACTGGAGAGGAATCCTCATGTTCCGGGCTCTACTCCACAGAAGGTCTTAGTCCCCGGCATCAAAGGGAGAGGAATCCCAGGAGACCCCCGAGCAACTCGAATGGGGACTGAGCAGTCCTGAGGCCACCAGAGCGGGCCCTATCGTCACCGTCGTAAGATGACAGCATCTGCCGGAACTCGAGAAAATCCAGGATATTTTGCCCTCCAGGCTAGATGAGGACCATTTCCGATGAGGCGTCTCGAGGCTAATCACATCTAACATCTGGAACTTCCAAAGGGTGCTTCACAACCTTGCTGCAACTCAAGAAGTTCCCCGACAACCCGTCTCCATTCTAGAGGAAGCACGAGGGTCACGCCCACATCCAGAGGAGCCCAGTTTTCACCTCTTAGCTCGAGATGAGGGATCCTTTCGCTGCTTGGTCGGGAAAGAATTCTGGGCATTCCTGGCGCATCTCAAGAGGAGGCGCTCTCCAGAGGAAAGGCGAGAGGAACTCCAGGGTCTTGTCTCCATTCCCAGAGTCCCACATATCTTTCAGTCCATTCCAGAGGAACCTGTTTTCCCTTCACTGCCTCAACTTTCATGCCGAGGATCGACTCCCACCACGGTGGCACGTGGGACAGCCCTGTGGGAAAGCCTCGAGGGAAAGCCACAGATCCCTTGATTGACGCGACGGGAAGCGTGACACTGCTGCTACGGCACTGGAGGAAAGCGCACGTGCATGCCCCCATTCGAGATGAGGACTTACTCCCATGGGGAGACTGCAGAAATAACCCAAGATCCATGTCAGCACTGCAGAGGAATCCTCAGGTTCTGGCCCCGACTCCACACAAGGACTTAGGCCCCGGCATCGAAGGGAGAGGAACCCCGAGAGGCGCCCGAGCAACTCGCATGGGGACTGGCCTTTCCTGAGGCCACCAGAGTGGGTCACTTAGGTCACCGTCGTAAGACGAAAGTACCTGCGGCAACACGAGAAAATCCAGGAGGTTTTGCCCTTCAGGCTAGATGAGGCCCATTTCCGCTGAGGCGTCACGAGGCTAATCACACTTAACCTGTGGAACTTCCAAAGGTCCTTCACACCCTTGCTGCAACTCAAGAAGTTCCCCGACATACCCGGCCTAACTCTCAAGGAAGCACGACGGTCCCGCCCACATCCAGAGGAGCCCCGTTTCCGCCTCGTAGCTCGAGATGAGGGATTCTTTCTCTGCTTGGTCTGGAAAGAATTCCCGGCGTACCTGTCGAATCTCAAAAGGAGGCACTCTCCACAGGAAAGGCGACAGGAACTCCAGGGTCTTGTCACCATTCCCAGAGACCCCAGATGTCTCAGTCCATTCCAGAGGAACCTGTGTTACCTGCACTGCCTCGACTTTCATGCCGAGGATCGACTCCCACCAAGGTGGCACGTGGGACAGCCCTGTGGGAAAGCCTCGTGGGAAAGCCTCGTGGGAAAGCCTGGAGGGAAAGCCACAGATCCCTTGATCCACGCGCCGGGAAGCGCGACACTGCTGCTACCGCTCTGGAGGAAACCGCAGGTGCATGCCCCCATTCGAGACGAGGACTTACTCCCCTGAGGAGACTCCAGAAGTACCCCAAGAACCAAGTCAGCACTGGAGAGGAATCCTCAGGTTCCCGCCCCGACTCCACACAATGTCTTAGGCCCTGGCATCGAAGGGAGAAGAATCCCAGAGGCCCGCGAGCAACTCACTGGGGGACTGGCCAGTCCCGAGGCCACCAGAGCGGGTCCCTGAGGTCCCTGTCTTAAGTCGAGAGCACCTGCCACAACTCGAGAAAATCCAGGAGGTTTTGCCCTCCAGGCGAGATGAGGCCCATTTCCACTGAGGCTTCACGAGGCTAATCACACCTAACCTCTGGAACTTCCAAAAGGTCCTTCACACCCTTGCTGCAGCTCAAGAAGTTCCCCGACATACCCGTCTCCACTCGAGAGGAAGCACGAGGGTCCCGCCCACATCCAGAGGAGCCCCGTTTCCGCCTCTTAGCTGGAGATGAGGGATCCTTTCGCTGCTTTGTCGGGAAAGAATTCTGGACGTTCCCGTCACATCTCAAGAGGAGGCGTTCTCCACAGGAAGGCGAGAGGAACTCAAGGGTCGTGCCACCATCCCAGAGTCCCCCAGGTGTCTCAGTCCATTCCAGAGGAACCTGTTTTCCCTGACTTCCTCGACTATCATGGCGAGGATCGACTCCCACCACGATGGCACCTGGGACAGCCCTGTGGGAAAGCCTCGTGGGAAAGCATCGAGGGAAAGCCACAGATCTCTTGATCCACGCGATGGGAAGCGTGACACTGCTGCTACCGCTCTGGAGGAAAGCGCTCGTGCATGCCCCCATTCAAGATGAGGACTGACTCCCCTGGGGAGACTCCAGAAGTACCCCAAGATCCATGTCAGCACTGGAGAGGAATCCTCAGGTTCTGGGCCCGACTCCACAAAAGGTCTTAGGCCCAGGCATTGACGAGAAAGGAATCCAGGAGGCCCATGAGCATCGATTGGGGACTGGCCAAACCTGAGGCCACCAGAGCGGGTCCCTAAGGTAACCGTCGTAAGACGGGAGAACCTGCTGCAACTCGAGAAAATCCAGGAGGTTCTCCCCTCCAGGCTTGATGAGGCCCATTTCTGATGAGGCATCTCTAGGCTAATCACATCTAACCTCTGGAACTTCCAAAGGGTGCTTCACAACCTTGCTGCAACTCAAGAAGTTCCCTGACATACCCGGCTCCACTCTAGAGGAAGCACGAGTGTCCTGCAAACATCCAGAGGAGCCCCGTTTCCGCCTCGTAGCTCGAGATGAGGGATCCTTTCGCTGCTTGGTCGGGAAAGAATTCCCGGCGTTCCCGTCCCATCTCAACAGGAGGCCCTCTCCACAGGAAAGGCGAGAGGAACTCCAGTGTCGTGCCACCAATCCAAGAGTCCCCCAGAATTCTCAGTCCATTCCAGAGGAACCTGTTTTCCCTGCACTGCGTCGACTTTCACGCCGAGGATCGAATCACACCACGGTGGCAAGAGGGACAGCCCTGTGGGAAAGCCTCGTGGGAAAGCCTCGTGGGAAAGCCTCGAGGGAAAGCCACAGATCCCTTGATCCAGGCGATGGGAAGCGTGACACTACTGCTACAGCTCTGGAGGAAAGCGCACGTGCATGCCCCCATTCGAGACGAGGAGTTACTCCCCTGGGGAGACTCCAGAAGTACCCAAGAACCATGTGAGCACTGGAGAGGAATCCTCAGGTTCCGGACCTGACACCACTCAAGGTCAAAGGCCCCGTCATCAAAGGGAGAGGAATCCCGAGAGGCCCCCGAGCAACTCGCATGTGGACTGGCCTTTCCTGAGGCCACCAGAGCGGGTCCCTGAGGTCCCCGTTGTAAATCGAGAGCACCTGCCGCAACTCGAGAAAATCAAGGAGGTTTTAACCTCCCGGCGAGATGAGACCCATTTCCGCTGAGGCTTCTCAAAGCTAATCACACCTAACCTCTGGAACTTCCAAAAGGTCCTTCACACCCTTACTGCTACTCAAGAAGTTGCCTGACATACCCGTCTCCACTCTAGAGGAAGCACGAGGGTCCCGGGCATATGCAGAGGAGCCCCGTTTCCGCCTCGTAGCTCGAGATGAGGGACATTTCGCCTCTTTGTCGGGAAAGAGTTCCCGGCATTCCCCTCTCACCTCAAGAGGAGGCGCTCTCCACAGGAAAGGCGAGAGGAACTCCAGGGTCGTGCTACCATTCCAAGAGTCCCCCAGATGTCTCAGTCCATACCAGAGGAACCTGTTTTCCCTGCAATGAGTCGACTTTCACGCCGAGGATTGACTCCCACCACGGGGGCACGTGGGACAGCCCTGTGGGAAAGCGTCGTGCAAAAGCCTCGAGGGAAAGCCAAAGATCCCTTGATCCAGGCGTTGGGAAGCGTGACACAGCTGCTACCGCTCTGGAGGAAAGAGCACGTGCATGCCCCCATCCGAGACGAGGACTTACTCCCCTGGGGAGACTCGAGAAGTACCCCAAGATCCATGTCAGCACTGGAGAGGAATCCTCAGGTTCTGGCCCGGCCTCCACACAAGGTTTAAGGCCCCGGCATCGAAGGGAGAGGAATCCCAAAAGGCCCGCAAGCAACTCGCATGGGGACTGGCCTTTCCTGAGGCCACCAGAGCGGGTCCCATAGGTCACCATCGTAAGTGGAGAGCACCTGCCGCAACTCGTGAAAATCCAGGAGGTTCTCCCCTCCAGGCTAGATGAGGCCCATTTCCACTGAGGATTCTCGAGGCTAATCACACCTAACCTCTGGAACTTATTAAAGGTCCTTCAAAGCCCTGCTGCAACTCAAGAAGTTTCCCGACATACTCGTCTCCACTCGAGAGGAAGCACGAGGGTCCCGCCCACATCCAGAGGAGCCCCGTTTCCGCCTCGTAGCTCGAGATGAGGGATCCCTTCCCTGCTTGTTAGGGAAAAAATTCCCTGCGTTCCCGTCGCATCTCAAGAGGAGGCATTCTCCACAGGAAAGGCGAGAGGAATTCCAGGGTCCTGCCTCCATTCCAAGAGTCCCCCAGATGTCTCAGTCCATTCCAGAGGAACCTGTTTTCCCTGCACTGCATCGACTTCCACGCCGAGGATCGACGCACAGCACGGTGGCACGTGGGAAAGCGCTGTGGGTAAGACTCATGGAAAGCCTCGTGGGAAAGAGTCTAGGGAAAGCCACAGATCCCTTGATCCACCCTACAGGAAGCGTGACACTGTTGCTACAACTCGGGAGGAAAGCGCACGTGCATGCCCCCTCTTGAGACGAGGACTGACTCCCTGGGGGAGACTCCCGAAGTACCCCAAGACCAATGTCAGCACTGGAGAGGAATCCTCAGGTTCCGGCCATGACTACCAACAATGTCTTGGGCCCCAGCATGGACGGGAGAGGCATCCCGAGAGGCCCCCTACTAATTCGCATGGGGACTGGATTTCCTGAGGCCACCAGAGCGGGTCCCTAAGGTCCCCATCGTAAGTCGAGAGCACCTGCCGCAACTCGAGAAAATCCAGGAGGTTTTGCCCTCCAGGCGAGATGAGGCCCATTTCCGCTGAGGCTTCTCCAGGCTAATCACACCGAACCTCTGGAACTTCCAAAAGGACCTTCACACAGTTGCTGCAACACAAGAAGTTCCCCAACTACCCATCTCCACTCTAGAGGAAACACGATGGTCCCGCCCACATCGAGAGGAGCCCCGTTGCCGCATCGTAGTTCCCGATGAGGGATCCTTTCCCTGCTTGGTTGGGAAAGAATTCTGGGCGTTACAGTCGCATCTCAATAGGAGGCGCTCTCCATAGGAAAGGCGAGAGGAACTCCAGGGTCGTTCCACCATTCCCAGAGTCTTCTAGATGTCCCAGTACAGTCCAGAGGAAACTGTTTTCGACTCACACCACGGTGGCACGTGGGACGGCCCTGAGGGATAGCCTTGTGGGAAAGCCTCGTGGGAAAGCCTCATGGGAAATCCTCAGGGGAAAGACAAAGATCCCATGATCGACGCGACGGGAAGGGTGACACTGCTGCTACCGCTCTGGAGGAAAGCGCACGTGCATGCCTCCATTCGAGACGCGGACTTAGTCCCCTGGGGAGACTCCAGAAGTACCCCAAGATCCATGTCAGCACTGGAGAGGAATCCTCACGTTCCGGCCCCGACTCCACACAAGGTCTTAGGCCCCGGCATCGAAGTGAGAGGAATCCCGAGAGGCCTCCTAGTAACTCGCATGGGGACTGGCCTTTCCTGAGGCCACCAGAGGGGGTCCCTGAGGTCCCCGTCCTAAGTGGAGAGAACCTGCCAGAACTAGAGAAAATCCAGGAGGTTTTGACCTCCAGGCGAGATGAGGCCCAATTCCGCTGAGGCTTCTCGAGGCTAATCACACCAAACCTCTGGAACTTCCAAAAGGTCCTTCACACCCTTACTGCAACTCAAAAAGTTCCCCGACATACCCGTTCCTCTTCCCATTCTGCCATAATTGTGATGACATCTGCATATCTAAGTTTATTGCTATTTCTTCCGGGAATCTTGATTCCAGCTCACGTATCTTCCATCCCAGCATTTTTCATGATGTAGTCTGCATATAAGTTAATAAAACAGGGTGACAATATACAGCCTTGACATACTCCTTTTCCTTTTTGGAACCAGTCTGTTGTTCCATGTCCTGCTCTAACCTTCATACAGATTTCTCAAGAGGCAGGTTAGGTGGTCTAGTATTCCCTTCTCTTTCAGAATTGTGGCTAAAACAGCAGTATAAGGACCTTTCCGATGTCAGGCCAAGGAATTGTGTTTCCAGTCATTGAGCCACACCTGATCACTGAGCACAAATTCATGAATCTGTTCCTCAAGGGGGAATGATATTTTTTTTTACACAAACTTAGTTACCTGATTTATTACCTTACCTAATTGTTCCAGCTGCTGTGAAATCCCACCTGCTTACTTGTGGCAAATCTGCTAACACCTGCCTCATTGTGGGGTGGGGGGTTCTCCCATCGAAAATTTCATAAGGACAACAACTATGGGAACGTGCAGTTACCCGTAATATGAGTAAGTCTGCCAGAAGCAAGCCCATCCATGTACAGTCAGTCTCTATGATCCATTTTGAAAGAGTCTCTTGAAGAGTTTGGTTGTTTCTTTCCACCATTCCAGAACACAGGGGCCTATATGCTGTATGTAATTTCCACTGATATTTAGAGCTTCACATACCTGTTAATTAACGCGGCTACAAAGACAGGGCCATTGTCGGATTCTATACTGGTTGGAAACCCAAGTCTGTGAATTATTTCTCAAATCAGCGAGCTACTTCATTTTCTTTTTCAGATCAGGTAGTGAAGGCCTCTGCCCAACCAGAGAAGGTACCTACTATTCTAGTAAGTAATGATAACAGGTGACTGCCTTTGCTTCCCTGAAGGGACACTCGCTTTCCCTGCATCCTGAGAACTCCACGTCTCAGCCAGTTGGAAAAGCGCTTCTTGGAGGTCATTATTCAGGGGCAATTTCCCCTGGAGCCCAGGGCCATAGGGAGCGGCTCCACACTCCCAGGGAAAGGCAGAGCCACAGCCACACATCTGTCCCATCCCCTTTGCTCTGTAGGAGAGCTCTAGTGAGCCTAGGTCTGTCAGGAAAGTTCTTGGCTCCTATGGGGACACATTCTATGTGTGAAACTGCATACAGGACCGAGGGGCCACAGGGCGCCTGTTTCTCTCGGGGCCGGAGGGGTGGGGGGCCTGAAGCAGTGCGGCCCAGCAACAGCTTCCACATCCATCCAATTGCTCTTTTCTTACCTCTGATAGAACTAGCTTTGTTCCAGCCTTTGGCAATTTGGAGGCAAGCGGGCCCCACTTCCTCCCCAAGGAGGCATGGGACCTACTTTGAGTGGAAAGGCCCCTCACGGAGCTGAACCCAGGAAGGCACCCAGTCATGTCTGACACATTGCTGCATCCTGCTTCTTCATGAGCAATACCGCGGTGCTGCCTCTGGAATATCGGTCCTCTGAGCAGACCTGGAGGTCTCCCCTTGAAGAAGCTAACCAGTTTCTTCCAAATACAGGCTTGCAAACACACACTGGGTGGCTGCCTCTTCTTCCCTGAAGGACGATCACTTTCCCCGCATCCTGTGAACTCTGCATCCCAGCCTGCTGGAAAAGCGCTTCTTGGAGGTCATTTTTCAGGGACAATTTTCCCTGGAGCCCGGGGCTGTAGGCAGGGCCCCATGCTCGCTGGGAAAGGCAGAGTCACATCCACAGTCTGTTCTATCCCTTTTGCCCTGTAGGAGAGCTCTAGTGAGCCTAGGTCTGTCAGGAAAATTCTTGGCTCCTATGGGGACACACCCTGTGTGTTAACCTGCATATCGGACCTAGGGGCCACAGGGCGCCCGTTCCTCTCGGGGGGGACCCTGAAGTGGTGCGGCCCAACAACAGCCTGAACATGCATCCAATTGTTCTTTTCTTCCTTCTGATAGAGCTAGCTTTGCTTCTCACTTTGGCATTTCGGATGCCAGGGGCAGCCCCACCGCTGTTGTCCTGGGGTCTATTGGAGGTTCCAGCTCTATTGGACCCCAGCATGGCACCCGACCCCCTCAGACACACTCCCGCAGCCTCCTTCCCCATGGGCAGGACTGTTCTGACCTAGGAATGTGTTCCCAAGGCTCAGAAAATGCAGGGAGACACACGGCCCTGACTCTGGAACTGAGGCCGTTGGAGCAGGCCTGGAGGTCTGACGTCTGAGACGCAAACACTTGCTGCAAGATACAGGTGTGAAAACACACTCTCTGGGGCTGCCTTTCCTTCCTCCAAGGAAGATAGCTTTTCCAGTCTCCTCCGTGCTGAGTCATACAAGGCTGGAAAGGTCTGGCTTAGAGGGCATTTCTCAGCGGCAATGGCCCCTGAGGCCCTGCACCCAGGGAGGGATCCTACCCTCCCAGGGGAAGTCAAAGCAACCTCCAAACAGCTGTTCTATCATGTTTCCTCTGCAGGAGGGAGCTAGTGAGCCCAGGTCTGTCTGGAACGTTCTTGGATCCTGCGGGGAAATCATCCTGGGAGCCCACCTGGATACCAGTCGTAGGGGCTAACATTTGCATTTTTCTTCCTTGGAGCCCTAACGCAGTACAGCCTAGCAACTGCTTGAAAATCCATCCTGTTGCTGTTTTCTTCCCTCTGACAGAGCGAGCTTTGCTCCCCACTTTGGGATTTCAGAAGCAAGGTGGTGGCCTGCAACTCCTTGCCTGGGGTCCATTGGAGGTGCAAGGTGCCCTCGACCAGGTGACCCCAGCATGGCACCTGGCCCCCTCAGACACACTCCCGCAGCCTGCTTCCCCATGGGCAGGACTGCTCTCACCTAGGAATGTGTTTGCGAGGCCAGGAAACTGCAGGGAGACACAAGGCCCTGATTCTGGAATGGAGTCTGTTGGAGCAGGCCTGCAGGTCTTATGTCTAACAAGCCAAACACTTGCTGCAAGATACAGGCCTGAAAACACACTCTTGGGCTGCCTTTCCTTCCTCCAAGGAAGAGAGTTTTCTCAGCCTCCTGTGGGCTGAGAGTCACACAGGGCTGAAAAGCACTTACTGGGAGATGAGTTTTCATTGGCCATGGCCCCTGAGGCCCTGTGCTCAGGGAGGGCTCCCTCCCTCCCAGGGAAAGTCAAAGGAAGCTCCAAACGGCTGTTCAATCATGTTTCTGAGAGAGTCATTGCCAAGGCAGGTTTATAAGAAGTTCAAGGGTCCCCAAGGAGAGAGGGGTCTAGAATTCTCAAGGAGGAAGAAAGGACACACTTTTTTTTCCCTCTACATTCCTTAGGATTATATAACAATCATGCATCCTTCTTGAGGACGGTCTCTGGAAAAACCTTCTGGCTAATCCTGTTATCTTAAAATGTAAATTATGGGAGTAGGTCTAGTGAGTCTTTACAACCTCCACACATTCTTTTGTTCATTGTAATAACTTATTGGAGAGTATATAACTCCATTACTAACGCTAGCAAGGGGGTACGCTTTCTGCCCCTTGTGATGTCTCTGTCAGAAGCTTTCTCTATCTCCTTTCTACTTGAATAAAACTCGATTGCACAAAAGCTCTGAGCAATCAAGCCTCATCTTGGGCCCTGGATTGAATTCTTCTCCTCCATGAGCCAAGAATCCCAGCATCTTTTCGTGGTTCAGCAACAATATTTCATTTCCTCTGCAGGAGAGAGCTAGTGAGCTTAGGTCTGTCTGGAACATTCTTGGATCCTGTGGGGAAAATATCCTGTGCACACATCTGGATACTGGGCCTAGAGGCCAAAATTCGCATTTCTTTCCCGCGGAGCCCTCACGTGGTGTGACTTAGCAACCGCTTGAAAATCCATCCCATTGCCGTTTTCCTCCTTCTGACAGAGCTAGCTTTGTTCCCTGCTTTGGGATATCTCAACCGAGGGGCCGGTCCATAGCTACTCGCCTGGGGCCCATTGGATGTGCAAGGTGCCCTCGACTAGGTGACCCTAGCATGGCACTCAGCCCGCTCAGACACACTCCCGAGGCTTCTTTCTCACGGGAAGCACTGCTCCAACCTAGGAATGTGTCTGCAATGCTTGGAAAGTGCAGTGAGACACACAGCCCTGACTCTGGAATTGAGGCCCTCAGAGCAAGCCTGCAGCTCTGATGTCTGAGAAGCAAAACACTTGCTGCAAAGAGAGGCCTGAAAACACACTCTCTGTGGATGACTTTCCTTCTTCTAAGGAAGACAGTTTTCCCAGTCTCCTGCTTCCTGCATGTCACACAGCTGGAATGCGCTTGCTTGGATGTCGTGATTCAGTGGCAATGACCCCTGAGGCCCTTTGCCCAGGGAGGGCTCCCACACTCATAGGCAAATCAAAGCAACTTCCAAGTGAGTCAGCTCTTCACATCAAGTGGCCAAAGTATTGGAGTTTCAGGTTCAGTATTAGTCCTTCCAATGGATATTCAGACCTGATTTCCTTTAGGATGGAGTGGGTGCGTCTCCTTGTAGTCTAAGCGACCTACAAGCATCTTCTCCAACACCACAGTTCAAAAGCATCAAATTTTCAGCTGTCACTTTCTTTATAGTACATCTTTCATATCCATCCATGACATATGGAAAAACCATAGCCTTGACCGGATGGATCTTTGTTGGCAAAGCAACGTCTCGGCTTTTTAATATGCTGTCTAGTTTGGTCATCACTTTTCTTCCAAGTCATAAATATGTTTTAAGTTCATGGAGGCAGCCATCACCTGCAGTGATTTCCAAGCCCCAAAAATAGTCTGCTGCTGTTTCCAATGTTTTCCCATCTATTTGCCATGAAGTGATGAGACTGGATGCAATGATTTTAGTTTTCTGAATGCTGAGCTTTAAGCTAACTTTTTCACTCTCCTCTTTCACTTTCATCAGGAGACTCTTTAGCTCTTCTTCACTTTCTGCCATAAGGGTGGTGTCATCTGAATATCTGAGATTATTGATATTTCTCCCAGCAACCTTGATTCCAGCGTGTGCTTCCTCCAGCCCAGTGTTTCTCATGCTGTACTCTGCATATAAGTTAAATAAGCAGGGTGACAATATACAGCCTTGACATGTTCCTTTTCCTATTTAGAACCAGTCTGTTGTTCCATGTCCAGTTCGAACTGTTTCTTCCTGACCTGCATACAGGTTTCTCAAGAGACAGGTCAGGTGGTCTGGTATTCCCATCTCTTTCAGAATTTTTCCCAGTTTCTTGTGATCCACACAGTCAAAGGCTTTGGCATTGTCAATAAAGCAGAAATAGATTTTTTTTTTCTGGAACTCTCTTGCTTTTTCAATGAGCCAGTGGATGTTGGCAATTTGATCTCTGGTTTCTCTGCATTTTTTAAATCCCTCTTGAACATCTGGAAGTTCACAGTTCATGTGAACTTGGAGAATTTTGAACATTACTTTACTAGTGTGTGAGATGAGTGCAATTGTGCAGCTGCTTGAATATTCTTTGTCATTGCCTTTCTTTGGGATTGGAATGAAAACTGACCTAATGACTAGATGTTTTCAATTGCATATGCTGAAAGAACTGGCTGTGCAGTTCTGAAGAAAAAAAAATCATTTTAACCCATTTTCTCTGAAGTGCAAGGCATATCATGGCCATCCCTGAATCATAAAGTCACCTTTTCTTTATGTAGTCATAGTTTCATGCCTAAATTATAGGCCAACTCGTGCTCAACTTGACTCTGATGTCAGGGGCAGATCAACTGATAAAAAGCTTGGATTGTCCCTCTGGAGGAAAGTGAGATCTTGGTCCCACGAGAAGAATCTGAAGGGTTAAGGGAACTTGCAAGAGTGGGGAAAGCTTAGTCCATCCTACATGTACCAAAATCTTAAATAAGGCTTATTTACTTTACCGAAGTAAAAAAAAAAAAACAGATGATGAAAACAATTATAAATCAATGAAAGGTAGAGAAACTCATAGTCTGTGATCAAAAATTGCATTCTAAGAAAACTTTGTTCTCTTAACCTAGAGAGGAGACTAAATTGCATCTGGTACCAGCTTACCAGAAGACAAGCAAACAAACAAACAAATTATCAGTAAGCTTAAAAAAAGTATTTTCCATATATCTTGAAGTAGCAGTATTTCTGCAAAGGCATCAGTGTGAAACCATAGAGGACATGGTTAAAACCTGATGAAATAGAAATTGACAATGTCATCTGGTCACTGCTGCGACTTGAAATGCTTTAATATGATAACTAGAATTATAACTGACAGCATTTGACCAGGACATATCAGATTTTCACGGATGTCACATAATTTCTAGGATATCTATATTAGGAACTGAAGGAATCTTTGAACCTAGGAAAGAAAACAACAGTCTCAAAGGCCCTTGCTGAGTCATCTATCAGCAAGGAATGTCTTTGCAAGGATCGCAAAGTGAAGGGAAAATACACCGACCTGCCTCTGCAACTTCGGTCCTCTGAGCAGATCTGGAGGTCTCCCTTTGTATAAGCTAACCTGTTCCTTCCAAATAGAGGTTTGCAACACAAAACAAGTGGCCGCCTATTCTTCCCCGAAGGAGGCTCTCTTTCCCCACATCCTGCGAACTCCCTTTCCCAGCCTCCTGGAAAAGTGCTTCTTGCAGTTCCTTTCAGAAAATCCTATGGACAGAGAAGCCTGGTAGGCTGCAGTCCATGGGGTCGCTGAGGGTCGGACACGACTGAGCGACTGCACTTTCATTTTCACTTTCATGCATTGGAGAAGGCAATGGCAACCCACTTACTGTTCTTGCCTGGAGAATCCCAGGGACGGGGGAGCCTAGTGGGCTACCGTCTATGGCGTCGCACAGAGTCGAACACGACTGAAGCAACTTAGCAGCAGCAGCAGCAGCAGCAGCAGCAGCAGCAGCAGTTCCTTTCTTAGGGGCAGTTATCCCTGAGATTGGGACCTGGAAAGGCAGAGCCACCTCCACACACACATCTTTTCTGTCCCCTTTCCTCTGGAGGAGAGCTCTAGTGAGCCTAGGTCTGTCAGGAAAATTCTTGGCTTTGACGGGATCACACCCAGTGTGTGAACCTGCATACCCGACCTAGGGGCCACAGGGCACCTGTTTTGCTCGAGTGGGTCCTGGAGGGGTGCAGCATAGCAAGAGCTTAAAAATCCATCCAATTTGTCTTTCTTTTACCTCGGAGAGAACGAGTTTGCTCCACCTCCACCCTTTGGCAGTGTGGAGGGAAGAGGGCACAACCCTCTCCCAAAGGGGACATAGGGCCTACCAGGAGAGAAAGGCCCCTTGAGGAGCTGAGCCCAGGTAGGCAGCCAGTGATGTCAAGCACACTCCCGCTGCTTGCTTCTTCATGGGCACTCCGACAATCTGCTAGGAATGTCTTGGCAAGGATCTCAAAGGGAAGGGGAGATACATGGCCCTGTCTCTGGAACTTCAGTCCTCTGAGCAGATCTGGAGGTCTTGAGTTGTATAAGCAAACCTGTTCCTTCCAAATAGAGGCTTGCAAACACACCCCCGGTGGTTGCCTCTTCTTCCCCGAAGAAGTCTTTCTTTCCCCACATGCTGCGAACTCCCTGTCCCAACCTCCAAGATTAGCACTTCTTGCCATTCCTTTCTTAGAGGCAGTTATCCCTGAGCTTGGGGCTGTAGGGAGTAGCCCCACACTCATAGGGAAAGGCAAAGACTCCTCCATACATCTCCTCTATCCCCTTTGCTCTGGAGGAGAGCTTTAGTGAGCCTAGGTCTTTCAGGAAAATTGTTGGCTTGGACAGGATCTCACCCTGTTTGTGAACCTGCATACCCAACCGGGGGCCACAGAGCACCTGTTTCAGTAAAGTGGGCCCTGAAAGGGTGCAGCCTAGCAAGAGCTTGAAAATCCATTCAGTTGCTGTTTTTGTACCTCTGACAGAGCGAGCTTTGCTCCACCCTTTGGCAGTGTGAGAAAAGAGGCATGACACCCTCCCCAAGGGGACAAGTGGACTACTTCAAGAGGAAAGGCCCCTTGTGGAGTTGAGGCACACAGTCGTGTCAAACACACTCCCACTGCTTGCTTCTTCATGGGCACTCCCGCTATCAGCTAGGAATGTCTTTGCAGTGATCACAAAGGGAAGGGGAGATACACGGCCCTGCCTCTGGACCTCCGCTGCTCTGAGCAAATCTGGTCTCCCCTTGTTGGTCAAGTTCAAGTTCAAGGTCAAGGTCAAGTTCAAGGTCAAAGTCAAGTCCAAGGTCAAGGTCAAAGTCAAGGTCAAGGTCAAGTTTAAGTTTAAGGGCAAGGACAATGTAAGGGCAAGGACAAGGTAAGGCCAAGGACAAGGCCTAGGGAAGGCCAAGCCCAAGGCCAAGGGCAAGGGCAAGGGCAACGCCAAGGGTAAGGCCAAGGCCCAGGCCAGGGCCAAGGCCAAGGCCGACAAAGCGAAGCCCAAACCCCGTAACGCCTGACAGAAGGCAGAAGGCACTAGGCCCCTGTGCAGAGGAAGCCACTGAAGGCGGCAAGGCCACAGAGCTCCCCGATTCCGTTCCCACAGGAAGATGTAAGGATAAAGGGCCTCATCCCAGCACAGCACCCGCTCCCACCGGACCCCGCCCCCCGCAGACTCGTGGAAAAGCCTCGTGGGAAATCCTCAAGGGAAAGCCACTGATCCCATGATCGATGCGACCGGAAGCGTGACACTGCTGCTACAGCTCGAGAGGAAAGCGCACATGCATGCCACCTCTCGAGACGAGTACTGACTCCCCTGGGGAGAGTCCAGAAGTACCCCAAGTTCCATGTCAGCACTGGAAAGGAATCCTCAGGTTCCGGCCCCGACTCCACACAAGGTCTTTGGCCCTGGCATCGAAGGGAGAGGAATCCCAAAAGGCCCGCGAGCAACTCGCATGGGGACTGGCCAGTCCTGAGGACACCAGAGCGAGTCCCATAGGTCACCGTCATAAGACGAGAGCACCTGCCCCAACTCGAAAAAATCCAGGAGGTTCTCCACTCCAGGCTAGATGAGGCCCTTTTCCGCTGAGGCATCTCACTGATAATGACATCTAACCTCTGGAACTTCCAACAGGTACTTCACACCCTTGCTGTAACTGAATAAGAATCACGTGGGCCCCACGGGGAAATCACGTGGGCCCCACCCGGAAATCACGTGGGGCCCACCCGGAAATCACGTGGGGCCCACCCGGAAATCACGTGGGCCCCACCCGGAAATCACGTGGGGCCCACCCGGAAATCACGTGGGCCCCACCCGGAAATCACGTGGGCCCCACCCGGAAATCACGTGGGCCCCACCCGGAAATCACGTGGGCCCCACCCGGAAATCACGTGGGCCCCACCCGGAAATCACGTGGGGCCCACGGGGAAATCACGTGGGCCCCACCCGGAAATCACGTGGGCCCCACGGGGAAATCACGTGGGCCCCACCCGGAAATCACGTGTGCCCCACCCGGAAATCACGTGGGCCCCACGGGGAAATCACGTGGGCCCCACCCGGAAATCACGTGGGCCCCACCCGGAAATCACGTGGGCCCCACCCGGAAATCACGTGGGCCCCACCCGGAAATCACGTGGGCCCCACCCGGAAATCACGTGGGCCCCACCCGGAAATCACGTGGGCCCCACGGGGAAATCACGTGGGCCCCACCCGGAAATCACGTGGGCCCCACCCGGAAATCACGTGGGCCCCACCCGGAAATCACGTGGGCCCCACCCGGAAATCACGTGGGCCCCACCCGGAAATCACGTGGGCCCCACCCGGAAATCACGTGGGGCCCACCCGGAAATCACGTGGGCCCCACGGGGAAATCACGTGGGCCCCACGGGGAAATCACGTGGGCCCCACCCGGAAATCACGTGGGCCCCACCCGGAAATCACGTGGGCCCCACCCGGAAATCACGTGGGCCCCACGGGGAAATCACGTGGGCCCCACCCGGAAATCACGTGGGCCCCACCCGGAAATCACATGGGCCCCACCCGGAAATCACGTGGGCCCCACCCGGAAATCACGTGGGCCCCACCCGGAAATCACGTGGGCCCAACCCGGAAATCACGTGGGGCCCACCCGGAAATCACGTGGGCCCCACCCGGAAATCACGTGGGCCCCACCCGGAAATCACGTGGGCCCCACCCGGAAATCACGTGGGCCCCACCCGGAAATCACGTGTGCCCCACCCGGAAATCACGTGGGCCCCACCCGGAAATCACGTGGGGCCCACCCGGAAATCACGTGGGCCCCACCCGGAAATCACGTGGGCCCCACCCGGAAATCACGTGGGCCCCACCCGGAAATCACGTGGGCCCCACCCGGAAATCACGTGGGCCCCACGGGGAAATCTCGTGGGCCCCACCCGGAAATCACGTGGGCCCCACCCGGAAATCACGTGGGCCCCACCCGGAAATCACGTGGGCCCCACCCGGAAATCACGTGGGCCCCACGGGGAAATCACGTGGGCCCCACGGGGAAATCACGTGGGCCCCACCCGGAAATCACGTGGGCCCCAGCCGGAAATCACGTGGGCCCCACGGGGAAATCACGTGGGCCCCACGGGGAAATCACGTGGGCCCCACCCGGAAATCACGTGGGCCCCACCCGGAAATCACGTGGGCCCCACCCGGAAATCACGTGGGCCCCACCCGGAAATCACGTGGGCCCCACCCGGAAATCACGTGGGCCCCACCCGGAAATCACGTGGGCCCCACACGGAAATCACGTGGGGCCCACCCGGAAATCACGTGGGCCCCACCCGGAAATCACGTGGGCCCCACCCGGAAATCACGTGGGCCCCACCCGGAAATCACGTGGGCCCCACGGGGAAATCACGTGGGCCCCACGGGGAAATCACGTGGGCACCACCCGGAAATCACGTGGGCCCCAGCCGGAAATCACGTGGGCCCCACCCGGAAATCACGTGGGCCCCACCCGGAAATCACGTGGGCCCCACCCGGAAATCACGTGGGCCCCACCCGGAAATCACGTGGGGCCCACCCGGAAATCACGTGGGCCCCACCCGGAAATCACGTGGGCCCCACCCGGAAATCACGTGGGCCCCACCCGGAAATCACGTGGGCCCCACCCGGAAATCACGTGGGCCCCACCCGGAAATCACGTGGGCCCCACGGGGAAATCACGTGGGCCCCACGGGGAAATCACGTGGGCCCCACCCGGAAATCACGTGGGCCCCACCCGGAAATCACGTGGGCCCCACCCGGAAATCACGTGGGCCCCACCCGGAAATCAAGTGGGCCCCACCCGGAAATCACGTGGGCCCCACCCGGAAATCACGTGGGCCCCACCCGGAAATCACGTGGGCCCCACCCGGAAATCACGTGGGCCCCACCCGGAAATCACGTGGGCCCCAGCCGGAAATCACGTGGGCCCCACCCGGAAATCACGTGGGCCCCACCCGGAAATCACGTGGGCCCCACCCGGAAATCACGTGGGCCCCACCCGGAAATCACGTGGGCCCCACCCGGAAATCACGTGGGCCCCACGGGGAAATCACGTGGGCCCCACCCGGAAATCACGTGGGCCCCACCCGGAAATCACGTGGGCCCCACCCGGAAATCACGTGGGCCCCAGCAGGAAATCACGTGGGCCCCACGGGGAAATCACGTGGGCCCCACCCGGAAATCACGTGGGCCCCACCCGGAAATCACGTGGGCCCCACCCGGAAATCACGTGGGCCCCACCCGGAAATCACGTGGGCCCCACCCGGAAATCACGTGGGCCCCACCCGGAAATCACGTGGGCCCCACCCGGAAATCACGTGGGCCCCACCCGGAAATCACGTGGGCCCCACCCGGAAAACACGTGGGCCCCACCCGGAAATCACGTGGGGCCCACCCGGAAATCACGTGGGCCCCACCCGGAAATCACGTGGGCCCCACCCGGAAATCCCGTGGGCCCCAACCGGAAATCACGTGGGCCCCACGGGGAAATCACGTGGGCCCCACCTGGAAATCACGTGGACCCCACCCGGAAATCACGTGGGCCCCACCCGGAAATCACGTGGGCCCCACCCGGAAATCACGTGGGCCCCACGGGGAAATCATGTGGGCCCCACCCGGAAATCACGTGGGCCCCACCCGGAAATCACCTGGGCCCCACCCGGAAATCACGTGGGCCCCACCCGGAAATCACGTGGGCCCCACCCGGAAATCACGTGGGCCCCACCCGGAAATCACGTGGGCCCCACCCGGAAATCACGTGGGCCCCACCCGGAAATCATGTGGGCCCCACCCGGAAATCACGTGGGCCCCAGCCGGAAATCACGTGGGCCCCACCCGGAAATCACGTGGGCCCCACCCGGAAATCACGTGGGCCCCACGGGGAAATCACGTGGGCCCCACACGGAAATCACGTGGGCCCCACCCGGAAATCACGTGGGGCCCACCCGGAAATCACGTGGGCCCCACCCGGAAATCACGTGGGCCCCACCCGGAAATCACGTGGGGCCCACCCGGAAATCACGTGGGCCCCACCCGGAAATCACGTGGGGCCCACCCGGAAATCACGTGGGCCCCACCCGGAAATCACGTGGGCCCCACCCGGAAATCACGTGGGCCCCACCCGGAAATCACGTGGGCCCCACACGGAAATCACGTGGGGCCCACCCGGTAATCACGTGGGCCCCACCCGGAAATCACGTGGGCCCCACCCGGAAATCACGTGGGCCCCACGGGGAAATCACGTGGGCCCCACCCGGAAATCACGTGGTCCCCACGGGGAAATCACGTGGGCCCCACGGGGAAATCACGTGGGCCCCACCCGGAAATCACGTGGGCGCCACCCGGAAATCACGTGGGCCCCACCCGGAAATCAGGTGGGGCCCACCCGGAAATCACGTGGGCCCCACCCGGAAATCACGTGGGCCCCACCCGGAAATCACGTGGGCCCCACCCGGAAATCACGTGGGCCCCACCCGGAAATCACGTGGGCCCCACCCGGAAATCACGTGGGCCCCACGGGGAAATCACGTGGGCCCCACCCGGAAATCACGTGGGCCCCACGGGGAAATCACGTGGGCCCCACCCGGAAATCACGTGGGCCCCACCCGGAAATCACGTGGGCCCCAGCCGGAAATCACGTGGGCCCCACGGGGAAATCACGTGGGCCCCACCCGGAAATCACGTGGGCCCCACCCGGAAATCACGTGGGGCCCACGGGGAAATCACGTGGGCCCCACCCGGAAATCACGTGGGCCCCACGCGGAAATCACGTGGGCCCCACCCGGAAATCACGTGGGCCCCACCCGGAAATCACGTGGGCCCCAGCCGGAAATCACGTGGGCCCCACGGGGAAATCACGTGGGCCCCACGGGGAAATCACGTGGGCCCCACCCGGAAATCACGTGGGGCCCACCCGGAAATCACCTGGGCCCCACCCGGAAATCACGTGGGCCCCACCCGGAAATCCCGTGGGACCCACCAGGAAATCACGTGGGCCCCACGGGGAAATCACGTGGGCCCCACCCGGAAATCACGTGGGCCCCACCCGGAAATCACGTGGGCCACAGCCGGAAATCACGTGGGCCCCACCCGGAAATCACGTGGGCCCCACCCGGAAATCACGTGGGCCCCACCTGGAAATCACGTGGGCCCCACGGGGAAATCACGTGGGCCTCACGGGGAAATCACGTGGGCCCCACCCGGAAATCACGTGGGCCCCACCCGGAAATCACGTGGGCCCCACCCGGAAATCACGTGGGCCCCACCCGGAAATCACGTGGGCCCCACCCGCAAATCACGTGGGCCCCACCCGGAAATCACGTGGGCCCCACCCGGAAATCACGTGGGGCCCACCCGGAAATCACGTGGGCCCCACCCGGAAATCACGTGGGCCCCACCCGGAAATCACGTGGGCCCCACCCGGAAATCACGTGGGCCCCACGGGGAAATCACGTGGGCCCCAACCGGAAATCACGTGGGCCCCACGCGGAAATCACGTGGGCCCCACCCGGAAATCACGTGGGCCCCACCCGGAAATCACGTGGGCCCCAGCCGGAAATCACGTGGGCCCCACGGGGAAATCACGTGGGCCCCACCCGGAAATCACGTGGGCCCCACCCGGAAATCACGTGGGCCCCACCCGGAAATCACGTGGGCCCCACCCGGAAATCACGTGGGCCCCACCCGGAAATCACGTGGGCCCCACCCGGAAATCACGTGGGGCCCACCCGGAAATCACGTGGGCGCCACCCGGAAATCACGTGGGCCCCACCCGGAAATCACGTGGGCCCCACCCGGAAAACACGTGGGCCCCACCCGGAAATCACGTGGGCCCCACCCGGAAATCACGTGGGCCCCACCCGGAAATCACGTGGGCCCCACCCGGAAATCACGTGGGCCCCACCCGGAAATCACGTGGGCCCCACCCGGAAATCACGTGGGCCCCACCCGGAAATCACGTGGGCCCCACGGGGAAATCATGTGGGCCCCACCCGGAAATCACGTGGGCCCCACGGGGAAATCACGTGGGCCCCACCCGGAAATCACGTGGGCCCCACCCGGAAATCACGTGGGCCACAGCCGGAAATCACGTGGGCCCCACCCGGAAATCACGTGGGCCCCACCCGGAAATCACGTGGGCCCCACCCGGAAATCACGTGGGCCCCACGGGGAAATCTCGTGGGCCTCACGGGGAAATCACGTGGGCCCCACCCGGAAATCACGTGGGCCCCACCCGGAAATCACGTGGGCCCCACCCGGAAATCACGTGGGCCCCACCCGGAAATCACGTGGGCCCCACCCGGAAATCACGTGGGCCCCACCCGGAAATCACGTGGGCCCCACCCGGAAATCACGTGGGGCCCACCCGGAAATCACGTGGGCCCCACCCGGAAATCACGTGGGCCCCACCCGGAAATCACGTGGGCCCCACCCGGAAATCACGTGGGCCCCACGGGGAAATCACGTGGGCCCCAACCGGAAATCACGTGGGCCCCACGCGGAAATCACGTGGGCCCCACCCGGAAATCACGTGGGCCCCACGGGGAAATCACGTGGGCCCCACCCGGAAATCACGTGGGCCCCACCCGGAAATCACGTGGGCCCCACGGGGAAATCACGTGGGCCCCACGGGGAAATCACGTGGGCCCCACCCGGAAATCACGTGGGCCCCACCCGGAAATCACGTGGGCCCCACCCGGAAATCACGTGGGCCCCACCCGGAAATCACGTGGGCCCCACCCGGAAATCACGTGGGGCCCACCCCGAAATCACGTGGGCCCCACCCGGAAATCACGTGGGCCCCACCCGGAAATCACGTGGGCCCCACCCGGAAATCACGTGGGCCCCACCCGGAAATCACGTGGGCCCCACCCGAATATCACGTGGGCCCCACCCGGAAATCACGTGGGCCCCACCCGGAAATCACGTGGGCCCCACCCGGAAATCACGTGGGCCCCACCCGGAAATCACGTGGGCCCCACGAGGAAATCTCGTGGGCCCCACCCGGAAATCACGTGGGCCCCACCCGGAAGTCACGTGGGCCCCACCCGGAAGTCACGTGGGCCCCACCCGGAAGTCACGTGGGCCCCAGCCGGAAATCACGTGGGCCCCACCCGGAACTCACGTGGGCCCCACCCGGAAATCCCGTGGGCCCCACCCGGAAATCACGGGGGCCCCACCCGGAAATCACGTGGGCCCCACCCGGAAATCACGTGGGCCCCACGGGGAAATCACGTGGGCCTCACGGGGAAATCACGTGGGCCCCACCCGGAAATCACGTGGGCCCCACCCGGAAATCACGTGGGCCCCACCCGGAAATCACGTGGGCCCCACCCGGAAATCACGTGGGCCCCACCCGGAAATCACGTGGGCCCCACCCGGAAATCACGTGGGCCCCACCCGGAAATCACGTGGGCCCCACGGGGAAATCACGTGGGCCTCACGGGGAAATCACGTGGGCCCCACCCGGAAATCACGTGGGCCCCACGGGGAAATCCCATGGGCCCCACCCGGAAATCACGTGGGCCCCACGGGGAAATCACGTGGGCCCCACCCGGAAATCACGTGGGCCCCACGGGGAAATCACGTGGGCCCCACCCGGAAATCACGTGGGCCCCACCCGGAAATCACGTGGGCCCCACCCGGAAATCACGTGGGCCCCACCCGGAAATCACGTGGGCCCCACGGGGAAATCACGTGGGCCCCACGGGGAAATCACGTGGGCCCCACCCGGAAATCACGTGGGCCCCACCCGGAAATCACGTGGGCCCCACCCGGAAATCACGTGGGCCCCACCCGGAAATCACGTGGGCCCCACCCGGAAATCACGTGGGCCCCACCCGGAAATCACGTGGGCCCCACCCGGAAATCACGTGGGCCCCACCCGAATATCACGTGGGCCCCACCCGGAAATCACGTGGGCCCCACCCGGAAATCACGTGGGCCCCACCCGGAAATCACGTGGGCCCCACCCGGAAATCACGTGGGCCCCACGAGGAAATCTCGTGGGCCCCACCCGGAAATCACGTGGGCCCCACCCGGAAATCACGTGGGCCCCACCCGGAACTCACGTGGGCCCCACCCGGAAGTCACGTGGGCCCCAGCCGGAAATCACGTGGGCCCCAACCGGAAATCACGTGGGCCCCACCCGGAAATCACGTGGGCCCCACCCGGAAATCACGTGGGCCCCACCCGGAAATCACGTGGGCCCCACCCGGAAATCACGTGGGCCCCACGGGGAAATCACGTGGGCCTCACGGGGAAATCACGTGGGCCCCACCCGGAAATCACGTGGGCCCCACCCGGAAATCACGTGGGCCCCACCCGGAAATCACGTGGGCCCCACCCGGAAATCACGTGGGCCCCACCCGGAAATCACGTGGGCCCCACCCGGAAATCACGTGGGCCCCACCCGGAAATCACGTGGACCCCACCCGGAAATCACGTGGGCCCCACCCGGAAATCACGTGGGCCCCACCCGGAAATCACGTGGGCCCCACCCGGAAATCACGTGGGCCCCACGGGGAAATCACGTGGGCCCCACCCGGAAATCACGTGGGCCCCACCCGGAAATCACGTGGGCCCCACCCGGAAATCACGTGGGCCCCACCCGGAAATCACGTGGGCCACACCCGGAAATCACGTGGGGCCCACCCGGAAATCACGTGGGCCCCACGGGGAAATCACGTGGGCCCCACCCGGAAATCACGTGGGCCCCACCCGGAAATCACGTGGGCCCCACCCGGAAAACACGTGGGCCCCACGGGGAAATCATGTGGGCCCCACCCGGAAATCACGTGGGCCCCACCCGGAAATCACGTGGGCCCCACCCGGAAATCACGTGGGCCCCACGGGGAAATCACGTGGGCCCCACGGGGAAATCACGTGGTCCCCACCCGGAAATCACGTGGGCCCCAGCCGGAAATCACGTGGGCCCCACGGGGAAATCACGTGGGCCCCACCCGGAAATCACGTGGGCCCCACCCGGAAATCACGTGGGCCCCACCCGGAAATCACGTGGGCCCCACCCGGAAATCACGTGGGCCCCACCCGGAAATCACGTGGGGCCCACCCGGAAATCACGTGGGCCCCACCCGGAAATCACGTGGGCCCCACCCGGAAATCACGTGGGCCCCACCCGGAAATCACGTGGGGCCCACCCGGAAATCACGTGGGCCCCACCCGGAAATCACGTGGGCCCCACCCGGAAATCACGTGGGCCCCACCCGGAAATCACGTGGGCCCCACGGGGAAATCACGTGGGCCCCACGGGGAAATCACGTGGGCCCCACGCGGAAATCACGTGGGCCCCACCCGGAAATCACGTGGGCCCCACCCGGAAATCACGTGGGCCCCACCCGGAAATCACGTGGGCCCCACCCGGAAATCACGTGGGCCCCACCCGGAAATCACGTGGGCCCCACCCGGAAATCACGTGGGCCCCACCCGGAAATCACGTGGGTCCCACCCGGAAATCACGTGGGCCCCACCCGGAAATCACGTGGGCCCCAGCCGGAAATCACGTGGGCCCCACGGGGAAATCACGTGGGCCCCACGGGGAAATCACGTGGGCCCCACCCGGAAATCACGTGGGCCCCACCCGGAAATCACGTGGGCCCCACCCGGAAATCACGTGGGCCCCACCCGGAAATCACGTGGGCCCCACCCGGAAATCACGTGGGCCCCACACGGAAATCACGTGGGGCCCACCCGGAAATCACGTGGGCCCCACCCGGAAATCACGTGGGCCCCACCCGGAAATCACGTGGGCCCCACCCGGAAATCACGTGGGCCCCACCCGGAAATCACGTGGGCCCCACCCGGAAATCACGTGGGCCCCACCCGGAAATCACGTGGGCCCCAGCCGGAAATCACGTGGGCCCCAGCCGGAAATCACGTGGGCCCCACGGGGAAATCACGTGGGCCCCACGGGGAAATCACGTGGGCCCCACCCGGAAATCACGTGGGCCCCACCCGGAAATCACGTGGGCGCCACCCGGAAATCACGTGGGCCCCACCCGGAAATCACGTGGGCCCCACCCGGAAATCACGTGGGCCCCACCCGGAAATCACGTGGGCCCCACCCGGAAATCACGTGGGCCCCAGCCGGAAATCACGTGGGCCCCACGGGGAAATCACGTGGGCCCCACGGGGAAATCACGTGGGCCCCACCCGGAAATCACGTGGGCCCCACCCGGAAATCACGTGGGCCCCACCCGGAAATCACGTGGACCCCACCCGGAAATCACGTGGGCCCCACCCGGAAATCACGTGGGCCCCACCCGGAAATCACGTGGGCCCCACCCGGAAATCACGTGGGGCCCACCCGGAAATCACGTGGGCCCCACCCGGAAATCACGTGGGCCCCACCCGGAAATCACGTGGGCCCCACCCGGAAATCACGTGGGCCCCACCCGGAAATCACGTGGGCCCCAGCCGGAAATCACGTGGGCCCCACGGGGAAATCACGTGGGCCCCACGGGGAAATCACGTGGGCCCCACCCGGAAATCACGTGGGCCCCACCCGGAAATCACGTGGGCCCCACCCGGAAATCACGTGGGCCCCACCCGGAAATCACGTGGGCCCCACCCGGAAATCACGTGGGCCCCACCCGGAAATCACGTGGGACCCACCCGGAAATCACGTGGGCCCCACACGGAAATCACGTGGGGCCCAACCGGAAATCACGTGGGCCCCACCCGGAAATCACGTGGGCCCCACCCGGAAATCACGTGGGCCCCACCCGGAAATCACGTGGGCCCCACGGGGAAATCACGTGGGCCCCACGGGGAAATCACGTGGGCCCCACCCGGAAATCACGTGGGGCCCACCCGGAAATCACGTGGGCCCCACGGGGAAATCACGTGGGCCCCACGGGGAAATCACGTGGGCACCACCCGGAAATCACGTGGGCCCCAGCCGGAAATCACGTGGGCCCCACCCGGAAATCACGTGGGCCCCACCCGGAAATCACGTGGGCCCCACCCGGAAATCACGTGGGCCCCACACGGAAATCACGTGGGGCCCACCCGGAAATCACGTGGGCCCCACCCGGAAATCACGTGGGCCCCACCCGGAAATCACGTGGGCCCCACCGGGAAATCACGTGGGCCCCACCCGGAAATCACGTGGGCCCCACCCGGAAATCACGTGGGCCCCACGGGGAAATCACGTGGGCCCCACCGGGAAATCACGTGGGCCCCACCCGGAAATCACGTGGGCCCCACCCGGAAATCACGTGGGCCCCACGGGGAAATCACGTGGGCCCCACGGGGAAATCACGTGGGCCCCACCCGGAAATCACGTGGGCCCCACCCGGAAATCACTTGGGCCCCACCCGGAAATCACGTGGGCCCCACCCGGAAATCACGTGGGCCCCACGGGGAAATCACGTGGGCCCCACCCGGAAATCACGTGGGCCCCACCCGGAAATCACGTGGGCCCCACCCAGAAATCACGTGGGCCCCACCCGGAAATCACGTGGGCCCCACCCGGAAATCACGTGGGCCCCACCCGGAAATCACGTGGGCCCCAGCCGGAAATCACGTGGGCCCCAGCCGGAAATCACGTGGGCCCCAGCCGGAAATCACGTGGGCCCCACCCGGAAATCACGTGGGCCCCACCCGGAAATCACGTGGGCCCCACCGGGAAATCACGTGGCCCCACCCGGAAATCACGTGGGCCCCACCCGGAAATCACGTGGGCCCCACCCGGAAATCACGTGGGCCCCACCCGGAAATCACGTGGGCCCCACCCGGAAATCACGTGGGCCCCACCCGGAAATCACGTGGGCCCCACCCGGAAATCCCGTGGGCCCCACCCGGAAATCACGTGGGCCCCACCCGGAAATCACGTGGGCCCCACCCGGAAATCACGTGGGCCCCACCCGGAAATCACGTGGGCCCCACCCGGAAATCACGTGGGCCCCACGGGGAAATCACGTGGGCCCCACCCGGAAATCACGTGGGCCCCACCCGGAAATCACGTGGGCCCCACCCGGAAATCACGTGGGCCCCACCCGGAAATCACGTGGGCCCCACGGGGAAATCACGTGGGCCCCACCCGGAAATCACGTGGACCCCACCCGGAAATCACGTGGGCCACAGCCGGAAATCACGTGGGCCCCAACCGGAAATCACGTGGGCCCCACCCGGAAATCACGTGGGCCCCACCCGGAAATCACGTGGGCCCCACCCGGAAATCACGTGGGCCCCACGGGGAAATCACGTGGGCCTCACGGGGAAATCACGTGGGCCCCACCCGGAAATCACGTGGGCCCCACGGTGAAATCACGTGGGCCCCACCCGGAAATCACGTGGGCCCCACCCGGAAATCACGTGGGCCCCACCCGGAAATCACGTGGGCCCCACCCGGAAATCACGTGGGCCCCACCCGGAAATCACGTGGGCCCCACCCGGAAATCACGTGGGCCCCACCCGGAAATCACGTGGGCCCCACCCGGAAATCACGTGGGCCCCACCCGGAAATAACGTGGGGCCCACCCGGAAATCACGTGGGCCCCACCCGGAAATCACGTGGGCCCCACCCGGAAATCCCGTGGGACCCACCAGGAAATCACGTGGGCCCCACGGGGAAATCACGTGGGCCCCACCCGGAAATCACGTGGGCCCCACCCGGAAATCACGTGGGCCACAGCCGGAAATCACGTTGGCCCCACCCGGAAATCACGTGGGCCCCACCCGGAAATCACGTGGGCCCCACGGGGAAATCACGTGGGCCCCACGGGGAAATCACGTGGGCCTCACGGGGAAATCACGTGGGCCCCACCCGGAAATCACGTGGGCCCCACCCGGAAATCACGTGGGCCCCACCCGGAAATCACGTGGGCCCCACCCGGAAATCACGTGGGCCCCACCCGGAAATCACGTGGGCCCCACGGGGAAATCACGTGGGCCCCACCCGGAAATCACGTGGGCCCCACCCGGAAATCACGTGGGCCCCACCCGCAAATCACGTGGGCCCCACCCGGAAATCACGTGGGCCCCACCCGGAAATCACGTGGGGCCCACCCGGAAATCACGTGGGCCCCACCCGGAAATCACGTGGGCCCCACCCGGAAATCACGTGGGCCCCACCCGGAAATCACGTGGGCCCCACGGGGAAATCACGTGGGCCCCAACCGGAAATCACGTGGGCCCCACGCGGAAATCACGTGGGCCCCACCCGGAAATCACGTGGGCCCCACCCGGAAATCACGTGGGCCCCAGCCGGAAATCACGTGGGCCCCACGGGGAAATCACGTGGGCCCCACCCGGAAATCACGTGGGCCCCACCCGGAAATCACGTGGGCCCCACCCGGAAATCACGTGGGCCCCACCCGGAAATCACGTGGGCCCCACCCGGAAATCACGTGGGCCCCACCCGGAAATCACGTGGGGCCCACCCGGAAATCACGTGGGCGCCACCCGGAAATCACGTGGGCCCCACCCGGAAATCACGTGGGCCCCACCCGGAAATCACGTGGGCCCCACCCGGAAATCACGTGGGCCCCACCCGGAAATCACGTGGGCCCCACCCGGAAATCACGTGGGCCCCACCCGGAAATCACGTGGGCCCCACGGGGAAATCATGTGGGCCCCACCCGGAAATCACGTGGGCCCCACGGGGAAATCACGTGGGCCCCACCCGGAAATCACGTGGGCCCCACCCGGAAATCACGTGGGCCACAGCCGGAAATCACGTGGGCCCCACCCGGAAATCACGTGGGCCCCACCCGGAAATCACGTGGGCCCCACCCGGAAATCACGTGGGCCCCACGGGGAAATCACGTGGGCCTCACGGGGAAATCACGTGGGCCCCACCCGGAAATCACGTGGGCCCCACGGGGAAATCACGTGGGCCCCACGGGGAAATCACGTGGGCTGCACCCGGAAATCACGTGGGCCCCACGGGGAAATCACGTGGGCCCCACGGGGAAATCACGTGGGCCCCACCCGGAAATCACGTGGGCCCCACCCGGAAATCACGTGGGCCCCACCCGGAAATCACGTGGGCCCCACCCGGAAATCACGTGGGCCCCACGGGGAAATCACGTGGGCCCCACGGGGAAATCACGTGGGCCCCACCCGGAAATCACGTGGGCCCCACCCGGAAATCACGTGGGCCCCACCCGGAAATCACGTGGGCCCCACCCGGAAATCACGTGGGCCCCACCCGGAAATCACGTGGGGCCCACCCCGAAATCACGTGGGCCCCACCCGGAAATTACGTGGGCCCCACCCGGAAATCACGTGGGCCCCACCCGGAAATCACGTGGGCCCCACCCGGAAATCACGTGGGCCCCACCCGGAAATCACGTGGGCCCCACCCGGAAATCACGTGGGCCCCACGAGGAAATCTCGTGGGCCCCACCCGGAAATCACGTGGGACCCACCCGGAAATCACGTGGGCCCCACCCGGAAATCACGTGGGCCCCACCCGGAAATCACGTGGGCCCCAGCCGGAAATCACGTGGGCCCCACCCGGAAATCACGTGGGCCCCACCCGGAAATCACGTGGGCCCCACCCGGAAATCACGTGGGCCCCACCCGGAAATCACGTGGGCCCCACCCGGAAATCACGTGGGCCCCACGGGGAAATCACGTGGGCCTCACGGGGAAATCACGTGGGCCCCACCCGGAAATCACGTGGGCCCCACCCGGAAATCACGTGGGCCCCACCCGGAAATCACGTGGGCCCCACGGGGAAATCACGTGGGCCCCACCCGGAAATCACGTGGGCCCCACCCGGAAATCACGTGGGCCCCACCCGGAAATCACGTGGGCCCCACCCGGAAATCACGTGGGCCCCACCCGGAAATCACGTGGGGCCCACCCGGAAATCACGTGGGCCCCACCCGGAAATCACGTGGGCCCCACCCGGAAATCACGTGGGCCCCACCCGGAAATCACGTGGGCCCCACGGGGAAATCACGTGGGCCCCAACCGGAAATCACGTGGGCCCCACGCGGAAATCACGTGGGCCCCACCCGGAAATCACGTGGGCCCCACCCGGAAATCACGTGGGCCCCAGCCGGAAATCACGTGGGCCCCACGGGGAAATCACGTGGGCCCCACCCGGAAATCACGTGGGCCCCACCCGGAAATCACGTGGGCCCCACCCGGAAATCACGTGGGCCCCACCCGGAAATCACGTGGGCCCCACCCGGAAATCACGTGGGCCCCACCCGGAAATCACGTGGGGCCCACCCGGAAATCACGTGGGCGCCACCCGGAAATCACGTGGGCCCCACCCGGAAATCACGTGGGCCCCACCCGGAAAACACGTGGGCCCCACCCGGAAATCACGTGGGCCCCACCCGGAAATCACGTGGGCCCCACCCGGAAATCACGTGGGCCCCACCCGGAAATCACGTGGGCCCCACCCGGAAATCACGTGGGCCCCACCCGGAAATCACGTGGGCCCCACCCGGAAATCACGTGGCCCCCAGGGGGAAATCATGTGGGCCCCACCCGGAAATCACGTGGGCCCCACGGGGAAATCACGTGGGCCCCACCCGGAAATCACGTGGGCCCCACCCGGAAATCACGTGGGCCCCACCCGGAAATCCCGTGGGACCCACCCGGAAATCACGTGGGCCCCACGGGGAAATCACGTGGGCCCCACCCGGAAATCACGTGGGCCCCACCCGGAAATCACGTGGGCCCCACCCGGAAATCACGTGGGCCCCACCCGGAAATCACGTGGGCCCCACGGGGAAATCACGTGGGCCCCACGGGGAAATCACGTGGGCCCCACCCGGAAATCACGTGGGCCCCACCCGGAAATCACGTGGGCCCCACCCGGAAATCACGTGGGCCCCACGGGGAAATCACGTGGGCCCCACCCGGAAATCACGTGGGCCCCACCCGGAAATCACGTGGGCCCCACCCGGAAATCACGTGGGCCCCACCCGGAAATCACGTGGGCCCCACCCGGAAATCACGTGGGCCCCACCCGGAAATCACGTGGGCCCCACCTGGAAATCAGGTGGGCCCCACCCGGAAATCACGTGGGCCCCACCCGGAAATCACGTGGGCCCCACCCGGAAATCACGTGGGGCCCACCCGGAAATCACGTGGGCCCCACCCGGAAATCACGTGGGCCCCAAACGGAAATCACGTGGGGCCCACCCGGAAATCAAGTGGGCCCCACCCGGAAATCACGTGGGCCCCACCCGGAAATCACGTGGGCCCCACCCGGAAATCAGGTGGGCCCCACCCGGAAATCACGTGGGCCCCACCCGGAAATCACGTGGGCCCCACCCGGAAATCACGTGGGCCCCACCCGGAAATCACGTGGGCCCCACCCGGAAATCACGTGGGCCCCACCCGGAAATCACGTGGGCCCCACCCGGAAATCACGTGGGGCCCACCCGGAAATCACGTGGGCCCCACCCGGAAATCACGTGGGCCCCACCCGGAAATCACGTGGGCCCCACGGGGAAATCTCGTGGGCCCCACCCGGAAATCTCGTGGGCCCCACCCGGAAATCACGTGGGCCCCACCCGGAAATCACGTGGGCCCCACTCGGAAATCACGTGGGCCCCACCCGGAAATCACGTGGGCCCCACCCGGAAATCACTTGGGCCCCAGCCGGAAATCACGTGGGCCCCAGCCGGAAATCACGTGGGCCCCACCCGGAAATCACGTGGGCCCCACCCGGAAAACACGTGGGCCCCACCCGGAAATCACGTGGGCCCCACCCGGAAATCACGTGGGCCCCAGCCGGAAATCACGTGGGCCCCACCCGGAAATCACGTGGGCCCCACGGGGAAATCACGTGGGCCCCACCCGGAAATCACGTGGGCCCCACCCGGAAATCACGTGGGCCCCAGCCGGAAATCACGTGGGCCCCACCCGGAAATCACGTGGGCCCCACCCGGAAATCACGTGGGCCCCACCCGGAAATCACGTGGGCCCCACCCGGAAATCACGTGGGCCCCACCCGGAAATCACGTGGGCCCCACCCGGAAATCACGTGGGCCCCACGGGGAAATCACGTGGGCCCCACCCGGAAATCACGTGGGCCCCACCCGGAAATCACGTGGGCTCCACCCGGAAATCACGTGGGCCCCACCCGGAAATCACGTGGGCCCCACCCGGAAATCATGTGGGGCCCACCCGGAAATCACGTGGGCCCCACCCGGAAATCACGTGGGCCCCACCCGGAAATCACGTGGGCCCCACCCGGAAATCACGTGGGCCCCACGGGGAAATCATGTGGGCCCCACCCGGAAATCACGTGGGCCCCACCCGGAAATCACGTGGGCCCCACCCGGAAATCACGTGGGCCCCACCCGGAAATCACGTGGGCCAGACGGGGAAATCATGTGGGCCCCACCCGGAAATCACGTGGGCCCCACCCGGAAATCACGTGGGCCCCACCCGGAAATCACGTGGGCCCCACCCGGAAATCACGTGGGCCCCACCCGGAAATCACGTGGGCCCCACCCGGAAATCACGTGGGCCCCACCCGGAAATCACGTGGGCCCCACCCGGAAATCACGTGGGCCCCACGGGGAAATCACGTGGGCCCCACCCGGAAATCACGTGGGCCCCACCCGGAAATCACGTGGGCCCCACCCGGAAATCACGTGGGCCCCACCCGGAAATCACGGGGGCCCCACCCGGAAATCACGTGGGCCCCACCCGGAAATCACGTGGGCCCCACCCGGAAATCACGTGGGCCCCACCCGGAAATCACGTGGGCCCCACCCGGAAATCACGTGGGCCCCACCCGGAAATCCCGTGGGACCCACCCGGAAATCACGTGGGCCCCACGGGGAAATCACGTGGGCCCCACCCGGAAATCACGTGGGCCCCACCCGGAAATCACGTGGGCCACAGCCGGAAATCACGTGGGCCCCACCCGGAAATCACGTGGGCCCCACCCGGAAATCACGTGGGCCCCACCCGGAAATCACGTGGGCCCCACCCGGAAATCACGTGGGCCCCACGGGGAAATCACGTGGGCCTCACGGGGAAATCACGAGGTCCCCACCCGGAAATCACGTGGGCCCCACGGGGAAATCCCATGGGCCCCACCCGGAAATCACGTGGGCCCCACCCGGAAATCACGTGGGCCCCACCCGGAAATCACGTGGGCCCCACGGGGAAATCACGTGGGCCCCACCCGGAAATCACGTGGGCCCCACGGGGAAATCACGTGGGCCCCACCCGGAAATCACGTGGGCCCCACCCGGAAATCACGTGGGCCCCACCCGGAAATCACGTGGGCCCCACCCGGAAATCACGTGGGCCCCACGGGGAAATCACGTGGGCCCCACGGGGAAATCACGTGGGCCCCACCCGGAAATCACGTGGGCCCCACCCGGAAATCACGTGGGCCCCACCCGGAAATCACGTGGGCCCCACCCGGAAATCACGTGGGCCCCACCCGGAAATCACGTGGGCCCCACCCGGAAATCACGTGGGCCCCACCCGGAAATCACGTGGGCCCCACCCGGAAATCACGTGGGCCCCACCCGGAAATCACGTGGGCCCCACCCGGAAATCACGTGGGCCCCACGGGGAAATCACGTGGGCCCCACCCGGAAATCACGTGGGCCCCACCCGGAAATCACGTGGGCCCCACCCGGAAATCACGTGGGCCCCACCCGGAAATCACGTGGGCCCCACCCGGAAATCACGTGGGGCCCACCCGGAAATCACGTGGGCCCCACGGGGAAATCACGTGGGCCCCACCCGGAAATCACGTGGGCCCCACCCGGAAATCACGTGGGCCCCACCCGGAAAACACGTGGGCCCCACGGGGAAATCATGTGGGCCCCACCCGGAAATCACGTGGGCCCCACCCGGAAATCACGTGGGCCCCACCCGGAAATCACGTGGGCCCCACCCGGAAATCACGTGGGCCCCACCCGGAAATCACGTGGGCCCCACCCGGTAATCACGTGGGGCCCACCCGGAAATCACGTGGGCCCCACGGGGAAATCACGTGGGCCCCACCCGGAAATCACGTGGGCCCCACCCGGAAATCACGTGGGCCCCACGGGGAAATCACGTGGGCCCAACGGGGAAATCACGTGGGCCCCACGGGGAAATCACGTGGGCCCCACCCTGAAATCACGTGGGCCCCACCCGGAAATCACGTGGGCCCCACGGGGAAATCACGTGGGCCCCACGGGGAAATCACGTGGGCCCCACCCGGAAATCACGTGGGCCCCACCCGGAAATCACGTGGGCCCCACGGGGAAATCACGTGGGCCCCACGGGGAAATCACGTGGTCCCCACCCGGAAATCACGTGGGCCCCAGCCGGAAATCACGTGGGCCCCACGGGGAAATCACGTGGGCCCCACCCGGAAATCACGTGGGCCCCACCCGGAAATCACGTGGGCCCCACCCGGAAATCACGTGGGCCCCACCCGGAAATCACGTGGGCCCCACCCGGAAATCACGTGGGCCCCACCCGGAAATCACGTGGGCCCCACCCGGAAATCACGTGGGCCCCACCCGGAAATCACGTGGGCCCCACCCGGAAATCACGTGGGCCCCACCCTGAAATCACGTGGGCCCCAGCCTGAAATCACGTGGGCCCCACGGGGAAATCACGTGGGCCCCACGGGGAAATCACGTGGGCCCCACCCGGAAATCACGTGGGCCCCACCCGGAAATCACGTGGGCCCCACCCGGAAATCACGTGGGCCCCACGGGGAAATCACGTGGGCCCCACGGGGAAATCACGTGGGCCCCACCCGGAAATCACGTGGGCCCCACCCGGAAATCACGTGGGCCCCACCCGGAAATCACGTGGGCCCCACCCGGAAATCACGTGGGCCCCACCCGGAAATCACGTGGGCCCCACCCGGAAATCACGTGGGCCCCACCCGGAAATCACGTGGGCCCCACACGGAAATCACGTGGGGCCCAACCGGAAATCACGTGGGCCCCACCCGGAAATCACGTGGGCCCCACCCGGAAATCACGTGGGCCCCACCCGGAAATCACGTGGGCCCCATGGGGAAATCACGTGGGCCCCATGGGGAAATCACGTGGGCCCCACCCGGAAATCACGTGGGGCCCACCCGGAAATCACGTGGGCCCCACGGGGAAATCACGTGGGCCCCACGGGGAAATCACGTGGGCACCACCCGGAAATCACGTGGGCCCCAGCCGGAAATCACGTGGGCCCCACCCGCAAATCACGTGGGCCCCACCCGGAAATCACGTGGGCCCCACCCGGAAATCACGTGGGCCCCACACGGAAATCACGTGGGGCCCACCCGGAAATCACGTGGGCCCCACCCGGAAATCACGTGGGCCCCACCCGGAAATCACGTGGGCCCCACCGGGAAATCACGTGGGCCCCACCCGGAAATCACGTGGGCCCCACCCGGAAATCACGTGGGCCCCACGGGGAAATCACGTGGGCCCCACCGGGAAATCACGTGGGCCCCACCCGGAAATCACGTGGGCCCCACCCGGAAATCACGTGGGCCCCACGGGGAAATCACGTGGGCCCCACGGGGAAATCACGTGGGCCCCACGGGGAAATCACGTGGGCCCCAGCCGGAAATCACGTGGGCCCCACCCGGAAATCACGTGGGCCCCACCCGGAAAACACGTGGGCCCCACGGGGAAATCATGTGGGCCCCACCCGGAAATCACGTGGGCCCCACCCGGAAATCACGTGGGCCCCACCCGGAAATCACGTGGGCCCCACCCGGAAATCACGTGGGCCCCACCCGGAAATCACGTGGGCCCCACCCGGTAATCACGTGGGGCCCACCCGGAAATCACGTGGGCCCCACGGGGAAATCACGTGGGCCCCACCCGGAAATCACGTGGGCCCCACCCGGAAATCACGTGGGCCCCACGGGGAAATCACGTGGGCCCAACGGGGAAATCACGTGGGCCCCACGGGGAAATCACGTGGGCCCCACCCTGAAATCACGTGGGCCCCACCCGGAAATCACGTGGGCCCCACGGGGAAATCACGTGGGCCCCACGGGGAAATCACGTGGGCCCCACCCGGAAATCACGTGGGCCCCACCCGGAAATCACGTGGGCCCCACGGGGAAATCACGTGGGCCCCACGGGGAAATCACGTGGTCCCCACCCGGAAATCACGTGGGCCCCAGCCGGAAATCACGTGGGCCCCACGGGGAAATCACGTGGGCCCCACCCGGAAATCACGTGGGCCCCACCCGGAAATCACGTGGGCCCCACCCGGAAATCACGTGGGCCCCACCCGGAAATCACGTGGGCCCCACCCGGAAATCACGTGGGCCCCACCCGGAAATCACGTGGGCCCCACCCGGAAATCACGTGGGCCCCACCCGGAAATCACGTGGGCCCCACCCGGAAATCACGTGGGCCCCACCCGGAAATCACGTGGGCCCCAGCCGGAAATCACGTGGGCCCCACGGGGAAATCACGTGGGCCCCACGGGGAAATCACGTGGGCCCCACCCGGAAATCACGTGGGCCCCACCCGGAAATCACGTGGGCCCCACCCGGAAATCACGTGGGCCCCACGGGGAAATCACGTGGGCCCCACGGGGAAATCACGTGGGCCCCACCCGGAAATCACGTGGGCCCCACCCGGAAATCACGTGGGCCCCACCCGGAAATCACGTGGGCCCCACCCGGAAATCACGTGGGCCCCACCCGGAAATCACGTGGGCCCCACCCGGAAATCACGTGGGCCCCACCCGGAAATCACGTGGGCCCCACCCGGAAATCACGTGGGCCCCACCCGGAAATCACGTGGGCCCCACACGGAAATCACGTGGGGCCCAACCGGAAATCACGTGGGCCCCACCCGGAAATCACGTGGGCCCCACCCGGAAATCACGTGGGCCCCACCCGGAAATCACGTGGGCCCCATGGGGAAATCACGTGGGCCCCATGGGGAAATCACGTGGGCCCCACCCGGAAATCACGTGGGGCCCACCCGGAAATCACGTGGGCCCCACGGGGAAATCACGTGGGCCCCACGGGGAAATCACGTGGGCACCACCCGGAAATCACGTGGGCCCCAGCCGGAAATCACGTGGGCCCCACCCGGAAATCACGTGGGCCCCACCCGGAAATCACGTGGGCCCCACCCGGAAATCACGTGGGCCCCACACGGAAATCACGTGGGGCCCACCCGGAAATCACGTGGGCCCCACCCGGAAATCACGTGGGCCCCACCCGGAAATCACGTGGGCCCCACCGGGAAATCACGTGGGCCCCACCCGGAAATCACGTGGGCCCCACCCGGAAATCACGTGGGCCCCACGGGGAAATCACGTGGGCCCCACCGGGAAATCACGTGGGCCCCACCCGGAAATCACGTGGGCCCCACCCGGAAATCACGTGGGCCCCACGGGGAAATCACGTGGGCCCCACGGGGAAATCACGTGGGCCCCACGGGGAAATCACGTGGGCCCCACCCGGAAATCACGTGGGCCCCACCCGGAAATCACGTGGGCCCCACCCGGAAATCACGTGGGCCCCACGGGGAAATCACGTGGGCCCCACGGGGAAATCACGTGGGCCCCACCCGGAAATCACGTGGGCCCCACCCGGAAATCACGTGGGCCCCACCCGGAAATCACGTGGGCCCCACCCGGAAATCACGTGGGCCCCACCCGGAAATCACGTGGGCCCCAGCCGGAAATCACGTGGGCCCCACCCGGAAATCACGTGGGCCCCAGCCGGAAATCACGTGGGCCCCACCCGGAAATCACGTGGGCCCCACCCGGAAATCACGTGGGCCCCACCGGGAAATCACGTGGGACCCACCCGGAAATCACGTGGGCCCCACCCGGAAATCACGTGGGCCCCACCCGGAAATCACGTGGGCCCCACCCGGAAATCATGTGGGCCCCAGCCGGAAATCACGTGGGCCCCACCCGGAAATCACGTGGGCCCCACCCGGAAATCACGTGGGCCCCACCCGGAAATCACGTGGGCCCCACCCGGAAATCACGTGGGGCCCACCCGGAAATCACGTGGGCCCCACCCGGAAATCACGTGGGCCCCACCCGGAAAACACGTGGGCCACATCCGGAAATCACGTGGGCCGTACCCGGAAATCACGTGGGCCCCACCCGGAAATCACGTGGGCCCCACCCGGAAATCACGTGGGCCCCACCCGGAAATCACGTGGGCCCCACCGGGAAATCACGTGGGCCCCACCCGGAAATCACGTGGACCCCACCCGGAAATCACGTGGGCCCCAGCCGGAAATCACGTGGGCCCCATGGGGAAATCACGTGGGCCCCACGGGGAAATCACGTGGGCCCCACCCGAAATCACGTGGGCCCCACCCGGAAATCACGTGGGCCCCACCCGGAAATCACGTGGGCCCCACCCGGAAATCACGTGTGCCCCACCCGGAAATCACGTGGGCCCCACCCGGAAATCACGTGGGCCCCACCCGGAAATCACGTGGGCCCCACCCGGAAATCAGGTGGGCCCCACCCGGAAATCACGTGGGCCCCACGGGGAAATCACGTGGGCCCCACCCGGAAATCACGTGGGCCCCACCTGGAAATCACGTGGGCCCCACCCGGAAATCACGTGGGCCACACCCGGAAATCACGTGGGGCCCACCCGGAAATCACGTGGGCCCCACGGGGAAATCACGTGGGCCCCACCCGGAAATCACGTGGGCCCCACCCGGAAAACACGTGGGCCCCACGGGGAAATCATGTGGGCCCCACCCGGAAATCACGTGGGCCCCACCCGGAAATCACGTGGGCCCCACCCGGAAATCACGTGGGCCCCACCCGGAAATCACGTGGGCCCCACCCGGAAATCACGTGGGCCCCACCCGGTAATCACGTGGGGCCCACCCGGAAATCACGTGGGCCCCACGGGGAAATCACGTGGGCCCCACCCGGAAATCACGTGGGCCCCACCCGGAAATCACGTGGGCCCCACGGGGAAATCACGTGGGCCCAACGGGGAAATCACGTGGGCCCCACGGGGAAATCACGTGGGCCCCACCCTGAAATCACGTGGGCCCCACCCGGAAATCACGTGGGCCCCACGGGGAAATCACGTGGGCCCCACGGGGAAATCACGTGGGCCCCACCCGGAAATCACGTGGGCCCCACCCGGAAATCACGTGGGCCCCACGGGGAAATCACGTGGGCCCCACGGGGAAATCACGTGGTCCCCACCCGGAAATCACGTGGGCCCCAGCCGGAAATCACGTGGGCCCCACGGGGAAATCACGTGGGCCCCACCCGGAAATCACGTGGGCCCCACCCGGAAATCACGTGGGCCCCACCCGGAAATCACGTGGGCCCCACCCGGAAATCACGTGGGCCCCACCCGGAAATCACGTGGGGCCCACCCGGAAATCACGTGGGCCCCACCCGGAAATCACGTGGGCCCCACCCGGAAATCACGTGGGCCCCACACGGAAATCACGTGGGGCCCACCCGGAAATCACGTGGGCCCCACGGGGAAATCACGTGGGCCCCACCCGGAAATCACGTGGGCCCCACCCGGAAATCACGTGGGCCCCACCCGGAAATCACGTGGGCCCCACCCGGAAATCACGTGGGCCCCACGGGGAAATCACGTGGGCCCCACGGGGAAATCACGTGGGCCCCACGCGGAAATCACGTGGGCCCCACCCGGAAATCACGTGGGCCCCACCCGGAAATCACGTGGGCCCCACCCGGAAATCACGTGGGGCCCACCCGGAAATCACGTGGGCCCCACCCGGAAATCACGTGGGCCCCACCCGGAAATCACGTGGGCCCCACCCGGAAATCACGTGGGCCCCACCCGGAAATCACGTGGGCCCCACCCGGAAATCACGTGGGCCCCACCCGGAAATCACGGGGGCCTCACCCGGAAATCACGTGGGCCCCAGCCGGAAATCACGTGGGCCCCATGGGGAAATCACGTGGGCCCCACGGGGAAATCACGTGGGCCCCACCCGGAAATCACGTGGGCCCCACCCGGAAATCACGTGGGCCCCACCCGGAAATCACGTGGGCCCCACCCGGAAATCACGTGGGCCCCACCCGGAAATCACGTGGGCCCCACCCGGAAATCACGTGGGCCCCACACGGAAATCACGTGGGGCCCAACCGGAAATCACGTGGGCCCCACCCGGAAATCACGTGGGCCCCACCCGGAAATCACGTGGGCCCCACCCGGAAATCACGTGGGCCCCATGTGGAAATCACGTGGGCCCCACGGGGAAATCACGTGGGCCCCACCCGGAAATCACGTGGGGCCCACCCGGAAATCACGTGGGCCCCACGGGGAAATCACGTGGGCCCCACCCGGAAATCACGTGGGCCCCACACGGAAATCACGTGGGGCCCACCCGGAAATCACGTGGGCCCCACCCGGAAATCACGCGGGCCCCACCCGGAAATCACGCGGGCCCCACCGGGAAATCACGTGGGCCCCACCCGGAAATCACGTGGGCCCCACCCGGAAATCACGTGGGCCCCACCCGGAAATCACGTGGGCCCCACGGGGAAATCACGTGGGCCCCACCCGGAAATCACGTGGGCCCCTCCCGGAAATCACGTGGGCCCCACCCGGAAATCACGTGGGCCCCACCCGGAAATCACGTGGGCCCCACGGGGAAATCACGTGGGCCCCACCCGGAAATCACGTGGGCCCCACCCGGAAATCACGTGGGCCCCACCCGGAAATCACGTGGGCCCCACCCGGAAATCACGTGGGCCCCACCCGGAAATCACGTGGGCCCCACCCGGAAATCACGTCGGCCCCACCCGGAAATCACGTGGGCCCCAGCCGGAAATCACGTGGGCCCCACCCGGAAATCACGTGGGCCCCAGCCGGAAATCACGTGGGCCCCACCCGGAAATCACGTGGGCCCCACCCGGAAATCACGTGGGCCCCACCCGGAAATCACGTGGGCCCCACCCGGAAATCACGTGGGCCCCACCCGGAAATCACGTGGGCCCCACCCGGAAATCACGTGGGCCCCACCCGGAAATCACGTGGGCCCCACCCGGAAATCACGTGGGCCCCACCCGGAAATCACGTGGGCCCCACCCGGAAATCACGTGGGCCCCACCCGGAAATCACGTGGGCCCCACGGGGAAATCACGTGGGCCCCACCCGGAAATCACGTGGACCCCACCCGGAAATCACGTGGGCCACAGCCGGAAATCACGTGGGCCCCAACCGGAAATCACGTGGGCCCCACCCGGAAATCACGTGGGCCCCACCCGGAAATCACGTGGGCCCCACCCGGAAATCACGTGGGCCCCACGGGGAAATCACGTGGGCCTCACGGGGAAATCACGTGGGCCCCACCCGGAAATCACGTGGGCCCCACGGGGAAATCACGTGGGCCCCACCCGGAAATCACGTGGGCCCCAGGCGGAAATCACGTGGGCCCAACGGGGAAATCACGTGGGCCCCACGGGGAAATCACGTGGGCCCCACCCTGAAATCACGTGGGCCCCACCCGGAAATCACGTGGGCCCCACGGGGAAATCACGTGGGCCCCACGGGGAAATCACGTGGGCCCCACCCGGAAATCACGTGGGCCCCACCCGGAAATCACGTGGGCCCCACGGGGAAATTACGTGGGCCCCACGGGGAAATCACGTGGTCCCCACCCGGAAATCACGTGGGCCCCAGCCGGAAATCACGTGGGCCCCACGGGGAAATCACGTGGGCCCCACGGGGAAATCACGTGGGCCCCACCCGGAAATCACGTGGGCCCCACCCGGAAATCACGTGGGCCCCACCCGGAAATCACGTGGGCCCCACCCGGAAATCACGTGGGGCCCACCCGGAAATCACGTGGGCCCCACCCGGAAATCACGTGGGCCCAACCCGGAAATCACGTGGGCCCCACACGGAAATCACGTGGGGCCCACCCGGAAATCACGTGGGCCCCACCCGGAAATCACGTGGGCCCCACCCGGAAATCACGTGGGCCCCACCCGGAAATCACGTGGGCCCCACCCGGAAATCACGTGGGCCCCACCCGGAAATCACGTGGGCCCCACGGGGAAATCACGTGGGCCCCACGGGGAAATCACGTGGGCCCCACGCGGAAATCACGTGGGCCCCACCCGGAAATCACGTGGGCCCCACCCGGAAATCACGTGGGCCCCACCCGGAAATCACGTGGGCCCCACCCGGAAATCACGTGGGCCCCACCCGGAAATCACGTGGGGCCAACCCGGAAATCACGTGGGCCCCACCCGGAAATCACGTGGGCCCCACCCGTAAATCACGTGGGCCCCACCCGGAAATCACGTGGGCCCCACCCGGAAATCACGTGGGCCCCACGGGGAAATCACGTTGGCCCCACGGGGAAATCACGTGGGCCCCACCCGGAAATCACGTGGGCCCCACCCGGAAATCACGTGGGCCCCACCCGGAAATCACGTGGGCCCCACGGGGAAATCACGTGGGCCCCACCCGGAAATCACGTGGGCCCCACCCGGAAATCACGTGGGCCCCACCCGGAAATCACGTGGGCCCCACCCGGAAATCACGTGGGCCCCACGGGGAAATCACGTGGGCCCCACGGGGAAATCACGTGGGCCCCACCCGGAAATCACGTGGGCCCCTCCCGGAAATCACGTGGGCCCCACCCGGAAATCACGTGGGCCCCACCCGGAAATCACGTGGGCCCCACGGGGAAATCACGTGGGCCCCACCCGGAAATCACGTGGGCCCCACCCGGAAATCACGTGGGCCCCACCCGGAAATCACGTGGGCCCCACCCGGAAATCACGTGGGCCCCACCCGGAAATCACGTGGGCCCCACCCGGAAATCACGTCGGCCCCACCCGGAAATCACGTGGGCCCCAGCCGGAAATCACGTGGGCCCCACCCGGAAATCACGTGGGCCCCAGCCGGAAATCACGTGGGCCCCACCCGGAAATCACGTGGGCCCCACCCGGAAATCACGTGGGCCCCACCCGGAAATCACGTGGGCCCCACCCGGAAATCACGTGGGCCCCACCCGGAAATCACGTGGGCCCCACCCGGAAATCACGTGGGCCCCACCCGGAAATCACGTGGGCCCCACCCGGAAATCACGTGGGCCCCACCCGGAAATCACGTGGGCCCCACCCGGAAATCACGTGGGCCCCACCCGGAAATCACGTGGGCCCCACCGGGAAATCACGTGGGCCCCACGGGGAAATCACGTGGGCCCCACCCGGAAATCACGTGGGCCCCACCCGGAAATCACGTGGGCCCCACCCGGAAATCACGTGGGCCCCACCCGGAAATCACGTGGGCCCCACCCGGAAATCACGTGGGGCCAACCCGGAAATCACGTGGGCCCCACCCGGAAATCACATGGGCCCCACCCGGAAATCACGTGGGCCCCACCCGGAAATCACGTGGGCCCCACCCGGAAATCACGTGGGCCCCACGGGGAAATCACGTTGGCCCCACGGGGAAATCACGTGGGCCCCACCCGGAAATCACGTGGGCCCCACCCGGAAATCACGTGGGCCCCACCCGGAAATCACGTGGGCCCCACGGGGAAATCACGTGGGCCCCACCCGGAAATCACGTGGGCCCCACCCGGAAATCACGTGGGCCCCACCCGGAAATCACGTGGGCCCCACCCGGAAATCACGTGGGCCCCACCCGGAAATCACGTGGGCCCCACGGGGAAATCACGTGGGCCCCACCCGGAAATCACGTGGGCCCCACCCGGAAATCACGTGGGCCCCACCCGGAAATCACGTGGGCCCCACCCGGAAATCACGTGGGCCCCACCCGGAAATCACGTGGGCCCCACGGGGAAATCACGTGGGCCCCACGGGGAAATCACGTGGGCCCCACCCGGAAATCACGTGGGCCCCACCCGGAAATCACGTGGGCCCCACCCGGAAATCACGTGGGCCCCACCCGGAAATCACGTGGGCCCCACCCGGAAATCACGTGGGCCCCACCCGGAAATCACGTGGGCCCCACCCGGAAATCACGTGGGCCCCACCCGGAAATCACGTGGAACCCACCCGGAAATCACGTGGGCCCCACCCGGAAATCACGTGGGCCCCACCCGGAAATCACGTGGGCCCCACCCGGAAATCACGTGGGCCCCACGGGGAAATCACGTGGGCCCCACCCGGAAATCACGTGGGCCCCACCCGGAAATCACGTGGGCCCCACCCGGAAATCACGTGGGCCCCACCCGGAAATCACGTGGGCCACACCCGGAAATCACGTGGGGCCCACCCGGAAATCACGTGGGCCCCACGGGGAAATCACGTGGGCCCCACCCGGAAATCACGTGGGCCCCACCCGGAAATCACGTGGGCCCCACCCGGAAAACACGTGGGCCCCACGGGGAAATCATGTGGGCCCCACCCGGAAATCACGTGGGCCCCACCCGGAAATCACGTGGGCCCCACCCGGAAATCACGTGGGCCCCACCCGGAAATCACGTGGGCCCCACCCGGAAATCACGTGGGCCCCACCCGGAAATCACGTGGGCCCCACCCGGTAATCACGTGGGGCCCACCCGGAAATCACGTGGGCCCCACGGGGAAATCACGTGGGCCCCACCCGGAAATCACGTGGGCCCCAGGGGGAAATCACGTGGGCCCAACGGGGAAATCACGTGGGCCCCACGGGGAACTCACGTGGGCCCCACCCTGAAATCACGTGGGCCCCACCCGGAAATCACGTGGGCCCCACGGGGAAATCACGTGGGCCCCACGGGGAAATCACGTGGGCCCCACCCGGAAATCACGTGGGCCCCACCCGGAAATCACGTGGGCCCCACGGGGAAATCACGTGGGCCCCACGGGGAAATCACGTGGTCCCCACCCGGAAATCACGTGGGCCCCAGCCGGAAATCACGTGGGCCCCACGGGGAAATCACGTGGGCCCCACCCGGAAATCACGTGGGCCCCACCCGGAAATCACGTGGGCCCCACCCGGAAATCACGTGGGCCCCACCCGGAAATCACGTGGGCCCCACCCGGAAATCACGTGGGGCCCACCCGGAAATCACGTGGGCCCCACCCGGAAATCACGTGGGCCCCACCCGGAAATCACGTGGGCCCCACACGGAAATCACGTGGGGCCCACCCGGAAATCACGTGGGCCCCACCCGGAAATCACGTGGGCCCCACCCGGAAATCACGTGGGCCCCACCCGGAAATCACGTGGGCCCCACCCGGAAATCACGTGGGCCCCACCCGGAAATCACGTGGGCCCCACGGGGAAATCACGTGGGCCCCACGGGGAAATCACGTGGGCCCCACGCGGAAATCACGTGGGCCCCACCCGGAAATCACGTGGGCCCCACCCGGAAATCACGTGGGCCCCACCCGGAAAACACGTGGGCCCCACCCGGAAATCACGTGGGCCCCACCCGGAAATCACGTGGGGCCAACCCGGAAATCACGTGGGCCCCACCCGGAAATCACGTGGGCCCCACCCGTAAATCACGTGGGCCCCACCCGGAAATCACGTGGGCCCCACCCGGAAATCACGTGGGCCCCACGGGGAAATCACGTTGGCCCCACGGGGAAATCACGTGGGCCCCACCCGGAAATCACGTGGGCCCCACCCGGAAATCACGTGGGCCCCACCCGGAAATCACGTGGGCCCCACGGGGAAATCACGTGGGCCCCACCCGGAAATCACGTGGGCCCCACCCGGAAATCACGTGGGCCCCACCCGGAAATCACGTGGGCCCCACCCGGAAATCACGTGGGCCCCACCCGGAAATCACGTGGGCCCCACGGGGAAATCACGTGGGCCCCACCCGGAAATCACGTGGGCCCCACCCGGAAATCACGTGGGCCCCACCCGGAAATCACGTGGGCCCCAACCGGAAATCACGTGGGCCCCACCCGGAAATCACGTGGGCCCCACCCGGAAATCACGTGGGCCCCACCCGGAAATCACGTGGGCCCCACGGGGAAATCACGTGGGCCTCACGGGGAAATCACGTGGGCCCCACCCGGAAATCACGTGGGCCCCACGGGGATATCACGTGGGCCCCACCCGGAAATCACGTGGGCCCCACCCGGAAATCACGTGGGCCCCACCCGGAAATCACGTGGGCCCCACCCGGAAATCACGTGGGCCCCACCCGGAAATCACGTGGGCCCCACCCGGAAATCACGTGGGCCCCACCCGGAAATCACGTGGGCCCCATCGGGAAATCACGTGGGCCCCACGGGGAAATCACGTGGGCCCCACCCGGAAATCACGTGGGCCCCACCCGGAAATCACGTGGGCCCCACCCGGAAATCACGTGGGCCCCACCCGGAAATCACGTGGGCCCCACCCGGAAATCACGTGGGGCCAACCCGGAAATCACGTGGGCCCCACCCGGAAATCACGTGGGCCCCACCCGGAAATCACGTGGGCCCCACCCGGAAATCACGTGGGCCCCACCCGGAAATCACGTGGGCCCCACGGGGAAATCACGTGGGCCCCACCCGGAAATCACGTGGGCCCCACCCGGAAATCACGTGGGCCCCACCCGGAAATCACGTGGGCCCCACGGGGAAATCACGTGGGCCCCACCCGGAAATCACGTGGGCCCCACCCGGAAATCACGTGGGCCCCACCCGGAAATCACGTGGGCCCCACCCGGAAATCACGTGGGCCCCACCCGGAAATCACGTGGGCCCCACGGGGAAATCACGTGGGCCCCACGGGGAAATCACGTGGGCCCCACCCGGAAATGACGTGGGCCCCACCCGGAAATCACGTGGGCCCCACCCGGAAATCACGTGGGCCCCACGGGGAAATCACGTGGGCCCCACGGGGAAATCACGTGGGCCCCACCCGGAAATCACGTGGGCCCCACCCGGAAATCACGTGGGCCCCACCCGGAAATCACGTGGGCCCCACCCGGAAATCACGTGGGCCCCACCCGGAAATCACGTGGGCCCCACCCGGAAATCACGTGGGCCCCACCCGGAAATCACGTGGGCCCCACCCGGAAATCACGTGGGCCCCACCCGGAAATCACGTGGGCCCCACCCGGAAATCACGTGGGCCCCACCCGGAAATCACGTGGGCCCCACCCGGAAATCACGTGGGCCCCACCCGGAAATCACGTGGGCCCCACCCGGAAATCACGTGGGACCCACCCGGAAATCACGTGGGCCCCACCCGGAAATCACGTGGGCCCCACCCGGAAATCACGTGGGCCCCACGGGGAAATCACGTGGGCCCCACGGGGAAATCACGTGGGCCCCACCCGGAAATCACGTGGGCCCCACCCGGAAATCACGTGGGCCCCACCCGGAAATCACGTGGGCCACACCCGGAAATCATGTGGGCCCCACCCGGAAATCACGTGGGCCCCACCCGGAAATCACGTGGGCCCCACCCGGAAATCACGTGGGCCCCACCCGGAAATCACGTGGGCCCCACCCGGAAATCACGTGGGCCCCACCCGGAAATCACGTGGGCCCCACCCGGTAATCACGTGGGGCCCACCCGGAAATCACGTGGGCCCCACGGGGAAATCACGTGGGCCCCACCCGGAAATCACGTGGGCCCCAGGGGGAAATCACGTGGGCCCAACGGGGAAATCACGTGGGCCCCACGGGGAAATCACGTGGGCCCCACCCTGAAATCACGTGGGCCCCACCCGGAAATCACGTGGGCCCCACGGGGAAATCACGTGGGCCCCACGGGGAAATCACGTGGGCCCCACCCGGAAATCACGTGGGCCCCACCCGGAAATCACGTGGGCCCCACGGGGAAATTACGTGGGCCCCACGGGGAAATCACGTGGTCCCCACCCGGAAATCACGTGGGCCCCAGCCGGAAATCACGTGGGCCCCACGGGGAAATCTCGTGGGCCCCACCCGGAAATCACGTGGGCTCCACCCGGAAATCACGTGGGCCCCACCCGGAAATCACGTGGGCCCCACCCGCAAATCACGTGGGCCCCACCCGGAAATCACGTGGGGCCCACCCGGAAATCACGTGGGCCCCACCCGGAAATCACGTGGGCCCCACCCGGAAATCACGTGGGCCCCACACGGAAATCACGTGGGGCCCACCCGGAAATCACGTGGGCCCCACCCGGAAATCACGTGGGCCCCACCCGGAAATCACGTGGGCCCCACCCGGAAATCACGTGGGCCCCACCCGGAAATCACGTGGGCCCCACGGGGAAATCACGTGGGCCCCACGGGGAAATCACGTGGGCCCCACGCGGAAATCACGTGGGCCCCACCCGGAAATCACGTGGGCCCCACCCGGAAATCACGTGGGCCCCACCCGGAAATCACGTGGGCCCCACCCGGAAATCACGTGGGCCCCACCCGGAAATCACGTGGGGCCAACCCGGAAATCACGTGGGCCCCACCCGGAAATCACGTGGGCCCCACCCGGAAATCACGTGGGCCCCACCCGGAAATCACGTGGGCCCCACCCGGAAATCACGTGGGCCCCACCCGGAAATCACGTGGGCCCCACGGGGAAATCACGTGGGCCCCACGGGGAAATCACGTGGGCCCCACCCGGAAATCACGTGGGCCCCACCCGGAAATCACGTGGGCCCCACCCGGAAATCACGTGGGCCCCACCCGGAAATCACGTGGGCCCCACCCGGAAATCACGTGGGCCCCACCCGGAAATCACGTGGGCCCCACCCGGAAATCACGTGGGCCCCACCCGGAAATCACGTGGGCCCCACCCGGAAATCACGTGGGCCCCACCCGGAAATCACGTGGGCCCCACCCGGAAATCACGTGGGCCCCACCCGGAAATCACGTGGGCCACACCCGGAAATCACGTGGGGCCCACCCGGAAATCACGTGGGCCCCACGGGGAAATCACGTGGGCCCCACCCGGAAATCATGTGGGCCCCACCCGGAAATCACGTGGGCCCCACCCGGAAAACACGTGGGCCCCACGGGGAAATCATGTGGGCCCCACCCGGAAATCACGTGGGCCCCACCCGGAAATCACGTGGGCCCCACCCGGAAATCACGTGGGCCCCACCCGGAAATCACGTGGGCCCCACCCGGAAATCACGTGGGCCCCACCCGGAAATCACGTGGGCCCCACCCGGTAATCACGTGGGGCCCACCCGGAAATCACGTGGGCCCCACGGGGAAATCACGTGGGCCCCACCCGGAAATCACGTGGGCCCCAGGGGGAAATCACGTGGGCCCAACGGGGAAATCACGTGGGCCCCACGGGGAAATCACGTGGGCCCCACCCTGAAATCACGTGGGCCCCACCCGGAAATCACGTGGGCCCCACGGGGAAATCACGTGGGCCCCACGGGGAAATCACGTGGGCCCCACCCGGAAATCACGTGGGCCCCACCCGGAAATCACGTGGGCCCCACGGGGAAATTACGTGGGCCCCACGGGGAAATCACGTGGTCCCCACCCGGAAATCACGTGGGCCCCAGCCGGAAATCACGTGGGCCCCACGGGGAAATCACGTGGGCCCCACCCGGAAATCACGTGGGCCCCACCCGGAAATCACGTGGGCCCCACCCGGAAATCACGTGGGCCCCACCCGGAAATCACGTGGGGCCCACCCGGAAATCACGTGGGCCCCACCCGGAAATCACGTGGGCCCCACCCGGAAATCTCGTGGGCCCCACACGGAAATCACGTGGGGCCCACCCGGAAATCACGTGGGCCCCACCCGGAAATCACGTGGGCCCCACCCGGAAATCACGTGGGCCCCACCCGGAAATCACGTGGGCCCCACCCGGAAATCACGTGGGCCCCACCCGGAAATCACGTGGGCCCCACGGGGAAATCACGTGGGCCCCACGGGGAAATCACGTGGGCCCCACCCGGAAATCACGTGGGCCCCACCCGGAAATCACGTGGGCCCCACCCGGAAATCACGTGGGCCCCACCCGGAAATCACGTGGGCCCCACCCGGAAATCACGTGGGGCCAACCCGGAAATCACGTGGGCCCCACCCGGAAATCACGTGGGCCCCACCCGTAAATCACGTGGGCCCCACCCGGAAATCACGTGGGCCCCACCCGGAAATCACGTGGGCCCCACGGGGCAATCACGTTGGCCCCACGGGGAAATCACGTGGGCCCCACCCGGAAATCACGTGGGCCCCACCCGGAAATCACGTGGGCCCCACCCGGAAATCACGTGGGCCCCACGGGGAAATCACGTGGGCCCCACCCGGAAATCACGTGGGCCCCACCCGGAAATCACGTGGGCCCCACCCGGAAATCACGTGGGCCCCACCCGGAAATCACGTGGGCCCCACCCGGAAATCACGTGGGCCCCACGGGGAAATCACGGGGGCCCCACCCGGAAATCACGCGGGCCCCACCCGGAAATCACGTGGGCCCCACCCGGAAATCACGTGGGCCCCACCCGGAAATCACGTGGGCCCCACCCGGAAATCAAGTGGGGCCCACCCGGAAATCACGTGGGCCCCACCCGGAAATCCCGTGGGCCCCACCCGGACATCACGTGGGCCCCACCCGGAAATCACGTGGGCCCCGCCCGGAAATCACGTGGGCCCCACCCGGAAATCACGTGGGCCACACCCGGAAATCACGTGGGCCCCACCCGGAAATCACGTGGGCCCCACCCGGAAATCACGTGGGCCCCACCCGGAAATCACGTGGGCCCCACCCGGAAATCACGTGGGCCCCACGGGGAAATCACGTGGGCCTCACGGGGAAATCACGTGGGCCCCACCCGGAAATCACGTGGGCCCCACGGGGAAATCCCATGGGCCCCACCCGGAAATCACGTGGGCCCCACGGGGAAATCACGTGGGCCCCACCCGGAAATCACGTGGGCCCCACGGGGAAATCACGTGGGCCCCACCCGGAAATCACGTGGGCCCCACGGGGAAATCACGTGGGCCCCACCCGGAAATCACGTGGGCCCCACCCGGAAATCACGTGGGCCCCACCCGGAAATCACGTGGGCCCCACCCGGAAATCACGTGGGCCCCACGGGGAAATCACGTGGGCCCCACGGGGAAATCACGTGGGCCCCACCCGGAAATCACGTGGGCCCCACCCGGAAATCACGTGGGCCCCACCCGGAAATCACGTGGGCCCCACCCGGAAATCACGTGGGCCCCACCCGGAAATCACGTGGGCCCCACCCGAAAATCACGTGGGCCCCACCCGGAAATCACGTGGGCCCCACCCGGAAATCACGTGGGCCCCACCCGGAAATCACGTGGAACCCACCCGGAAATCACGTGGGCCCCACCCGGAAATCACGTGGGCCCCACCCGGAAATCACGTGGGCCCCACCCGGAAATCACGTGGGCCCCACGGGGAAATCACGTGGGCCCCACCCGGAAATCACGTGGGCCCCACCCGGAAATCACGTGGGCCCCACCCGGAAATCACGTGGGCCCCACCCGGAAATCACGTCGGCCACACCCGGAAATCACGTGGGGCCCACCCGGAAATCACGTGGGCCCCACCCGGAAATCACGTGGGCCCCACCCGGAAATCACGTGGGCCCCACCCGGAAATCACGTGGGCCCCACCCGGAAAACACGTGGGCCCCACGGGGAAATCATGTGGGCCCCACCCGGAAATCACGTGGGCCCCACCCGGAAATCACGTGGGCCCCACCCGGAAATCACGTGGGCCCCACCCGGAAATCACGTGGGCCCCACCCGGAAATCATGTGGGCCCCACCCGGAAATCACGTGGGCCCCACCCGGTAATCACGTGGGGCCCACCCGGAAATCACGTGGGCCCCACGGGGAAATCACGTAGGCCCCACCCGGAAATCACGTGGGCCCCACCCGGAAATCACGTGGGCCCCACGGGGAAATTACGTGGGCCCCACGGGGAAATCACGTGGTCCCCACCCGGAAATCACGTGGGCCCCAGCCGGAAATCACGTGGGCCCCACGGGGAAATCACGTGGGCCCCACCCGGAAATCACGTTGGCCCCACCCGGAAATCACGTGGGCCCCACCCGGAAATCACGTGGGCCCCACCCGGAAATCACGTGGGCCCCACCCGGAAATCACGTGGGGCCCACCCGGAAATCACGTGGGCCCCACCCGGAAATCACGTGGGCCCCACCCGGAAATCACGTGGGCCCCACACGGAAATTACGTGGGGCCCACCCGGAAATCACGTGGGCCCCACCCGGAAATCACGTGGGCCCCACCCGGAAATCACGTGGGCCCCACCCGGAAATCACGTGGGCCCCACCCGGAAATCACGTGGGCCCCACCCGGAAATCACGTGGGCCCCACGGGGAAATCACGTGGGCCCCACGGGGAAATCACGTGGGCCCCACCCGGAAATCACGTGGGCCCCACCCGGAAATCACGTGGGCCCCACCCGGAAATCACGTGGGCCCCACCCGGAAATCACGTGGGCCCCACCCGGAAATCACGTGGGCCCCACCCGGAAATCACGTGGGCCCCACCCGGAAATCACGTGGGCCCCACCCGGAAATCACGTGGGCCCCACCCGGAAATCACGTGGGCCCCAGCCGGAAATCACGTGGGCCCCACGGGGAAATCACGTGGGCCCCACGGGGAAATCACGTGGGCCCCACCCGGAAATCACGTGGGCCCCACCCGGAAATCACGTGGGCCCCACCCGGAAATCACGTGGGCCCCACCCGGAAATCACGTGGGCCCCACCCGGAAATCACGTGGGCCCCACCCGGAAATCACGTGGGGCCCACCCGGAAATCACGTGGGCCCCACCCGGAAATCACGTGGGCCCCACCCGGAAATCACGTGGGCCCCACCCGGAAATCACGTGGGCCCCACCCGGAAATCACGTGGGCCCCACCCGGAAATCACGTGGGCCCCACCCGGAAATCACGTGGGCCCCACGGGGAAATCACGTGGGCCCCACGGGGAAATCACGTGGGCCCCACCCGGAAATCACGTGGGCCCCACCCGGAAATCACGTGGGCCCCACCCGGAAATCACGTGGGCCCCACCCGGAAATCACGTGGGCCCCACCCGGAAATCACGTGGGCCCCACCCGGAAATCACGTGGGCCCCACCCGGAAATCACGTGGGCCCCACACGGAAATCACGTGGGGCCCAACCGGAAATCACGTGGGCCCCACCCGGAAATCACGTGGGCCCCACCCGGAAATCACGTGGGCCCCACCCTGAAATCACGTGGGCCCCATGGGGAAATCACGTGGGCCCCATGGGGAAATCACGTGGGCCCCACCCGGAAATCACGTGGGCCCCACGGGGAAATCACGTGGGCCCCACCCGGAAATCACGTGGGCCCCACCCGGAAATCACGTGGGCCACACCCGGAAATCACGTGGGCCCCACCCGGAAATCACGTGGGCCCCACCCGGAAATCACGTGGGCCCCACCCGGAAATCACGTGGGGCCCACCCGGAAATCACGTGGGCCCCACGGGGAAATCACGTGGGCCCCACCCGGAAATCACGTGGGCCCCACCCGGAAATCACGTGGGCCCCACCCGGAAAACACGTGGGCCCCACGGGGAAATCATGTGGGCCCCACCCGGAAATCACGTGGGCCCCACCCGGAAATCACGTGGGCCCCACCCGGAAATCACGTGGGCCCCACCCGGAAATCACGTGGGCCCCACCCGGAAATCACGTGGGCCCCACCCGGAAATCACGTGGGCCCCACCCGGTAATCACGTGGGGCCCACCCGGAAATCACGTGGGCCCCACGGGGAAATCACGTGGGCCCCACCCGGAAATCACGTGGGCCCCACCCGGAAATCACGTGGGCCCCACGGGGAAATCACGTGGGCCCAACGGGGAAATCACGTGGGCCCCACGGGGAAATCACTTGGGCCCCACCCTGAAATCACGTGGGCCCCACCCGGAAATCACGTGGGCCCCACGGGGAAATCACGTGGGCCCCACGGGGAAATCACGTGGGCCCCACCCGGAAATCACGTGGGCCCCACCCGGAAATCACGTGGGCCCACGGGGAAATTACGTGGGCCCCACGGGGAAATCACGTGGTCCCCACCCGGAAATCACGTGGGCCCCAGCCGGAAATCACGTGGGCCCCACGGGGAAATCACGTGGGCCCCACCCGGAAATCACGTGGGCCCCACCCGGAAATCACGTGGGGCCCACCCGGAAATCACGTGGGCCCCACCCGGAAATCACGTGGGCCCCACCCGGAAATCACGTGGGCCCCAGCCGGAAATCACGTGGGCCCCACGGGGAAATCACGTGGGCCCCACGGGGAAATCACGTGGGCCCCACGGGGAAATCACGTGGGCCCCACCCGGAAATCACGTGGGCCCCACCCGGAAATCACGTGGGCCCCACCCGGAAATCACGTGGGCCCCACCCGGAAATCACGTGGGCCCCACCCGGAAATCACGTGGGCCCCACACGGAAATCACGTGGGGCCCACCCGGAAATCACGTGGGCCCCACCCGGAAATCACGTGGGCCCCACCCGGAAATCACGTGGGCCCCACCCGGAAATCACGTGGGCCCCACCCGGAAATCACGTGGGCCCCACCCGGAAATCACGTGGGCCCCACCCGGAAATCACGTGGGCCCCACCCGGAAATCACGTGGGCCCCAGCCGGAAATCACGTGGGCCCCACGGGGAAATCACGTGGGCCCCACGGGGAAATCACGTGGGCCCCACCCGGAAATCACGTGGGCCCCACCCGGAAATCACGTGGGCCCCACCCGGAAATCACGTGGGCCCCACCCGGAAATCACGTGGGCCCCACCCGGAAATCACGTGGGCCCCACCCGGAAATCACGTGGGCCCCACCCGGAAATCACGTGGGCCCCACACGGAAATCACGTGGGGCCCAACCGGAAATCACGTGGGCCCCACCCGGAAATCACGTGGGCCCCACCCGGAAATCACGTGGGCCCCACCCGGAAATCACGTGGGCCCCATGGGGAAATCACGTGGGCCCCATGGGGAAATCACGTGGGCCCCACCCGGAAATCACGTGGGGCCCACCCGGAAATCACGTGGGCCCCACGGGGAAATCACGTGGGCCCCACGGGGAAATCACGTGGGCACCACCCGGAAATCACGTGGGCCCCAGCCGGAAATCACGTGGGCCCCACCCGGAAATCACGTGGGCCCCACCCGGAAATCACGTGGGCCCCACCCGGAAATCACGTGGGCCCCACATGGAAATCACGTGGGGCCCACCCGGAAATCACGTGGGCCCCACCCGGAAATCACGTGGGCCCCACCCGGAAATCACGTGGGCCCCACCGGGAAATCACGTGGGCCCCACCCGGAAATCACGTGGGCCCCACCCGGAAATCACGTGGGCCCCACGGGGAAATCACGTGGGCCCCACCGGGAAATCACGTGGGCCCCACCCGGAAATCACGTGGGCCCCACCCGGAAATCACGTGGGCCCCACGGGGAAATCACGTGGGCCCCACGGGGAAATCACGTGGGCCCCACCCGGAAATCACGTGGGCCCCACCCGGAAATCACGTGGGGCCCACCCGGAAATCACGTGGGCCCCACCCGGAAATCACGTGGGCCCCACCCGGAAATCACGTGGGCCCCACCCGGAAATCACGTGGGCCCCACCCGGAAATCACGTGGGCCCCACCCGGAAATCACGTGGGCCCCACCCGGAAATCACGTGGGCCCCACGGGGAAATCACGTGGGCCCCACGGGGAAATCACGTGGGCCCCACCCGGAAATCACGTGGGCCACACCCGGAAATCACGTGGGCCCCACCCGGAAATCACGTGGGCCCCACCCGGAAATCACGTGGGCCCCACCCGGAAATCACGTGGGGCCCACCCGGAAATCACGTGGGCCCCACGGGGAAATCACGTGGGCCCCACCCGGAAATCACGTGGGCCCCACCCGGAAATCACGTGGGCCCCACCCGGAAAACACGTGGGCCCCACGGGGAAATCATGTGGGCCCCACCCGGAAATCACGTGGGCCCCACCCGGAAATCACGTGGGCCCCACCCGGAAATCACGTGGGCCCCACCCGGAAATCACGTGGGCCCCACCCGGAAATCACGTGGGCCCCACCCGGAAATCACGTGGGCCCCACCCGGTAATCACGTGGGGCCCACCCGGAAATCACGTGGGCCCCACGGGGAAATCACGTGGGCCCCACCCGGAAATCACGTGGGCCCCACCCGGAAATCACGTGGGCCCCACGGGGAAATCACGTGGGCCCAACGGGGAAATCACGTGGGCCCCACGGGGAAATCACTTGGGCCCCACCCTGAAATCACGTGGGCCCCACCCGGAAATCACGTGGGCCCCACGGGGAAATCACGTGGGCCCCACGGGGAAATCACGTGGGCCCCACCCGGAAATCACGTGGGCCCCACCCGGAAATCACGTGGGCCCCACGGGGAAATTACGTGGGCCCCACGGGGAAATCACGTGGTCCCCACCCGGAAATCACGTGGGCCCCAGCCGGAAATCACGTGGGCCCCACGGGGAAATCACGTGGGCCCCACCCGGAAATCACGTGGGCCCCACCCGGAAATCACGTGGGCCCCACCCGGAAATCACGTGGGCCCCACCCGGAAATCACGTGGGCCCCACCCGGAAATCACGTGGGGCCCACCCGGAAATCACGTGGGCCCCACCCGGAAATCACGTGGGCCCCACCCGGAAATCACGTGGGCCCCAGCCGGAAATCACGTGGGCCCCACGGGGAAATCACGTGGGCCCCACGGGGAAATCACGTGGGCCCCACGGGGAAATCACGTGGGCCCCACCCGGAAATCACGTGGGCCCCACCCGGAAATCACGTGGGCCCCACCCGGAAATCACGTGGGCCCCACCCGGAAATCACGTGGGCCCCACCCGGAAATCACGTGGGCCCCACACGGAAATCACGTGGGGCCCACCCGGAAATCACGTGGGCCCCACCCGGAAATCACGTGGGCCCCACCCGGAAATCACGTGGGCCCCACCCGGAAATCACGTGGGCCCCACCCGGAAATCACGTGGGCCCCACCCGGAAATCACGTGGGCCCCACCCGGAAATCACGTGGGCCCCACCCGGAAATCACGTGGGCCCCAGCCGGAAATCACGTGGGCCCCACGGGGAAATCACGTGGGCCCCACGGGGAAATCACGTGGGCCCCACCCGGAAATCACGTGGGCCCCACCCGGAAATCACGTGGGCCCCACCCGGAAATCACGTGGGCCCCACCCGGAAATCACGTGGGCCCCACCCGGAAATCACGTGGGCCCCACCCGGAAATCACGTGGGCCCCACCCGGAAATCACGTGGGCCCCACACGGAAATCACGTGGGGCCCAACCGGAAATCACGTGGGCCCCACCCGGAAATCACGTGGGCCCCACCCGGAAATCACGTGGGCCCCACCCGGAAATCACGTGGGCCCCATGGGGAAATCACGTGGGCCCCATGGGGAAATCACGTGGGCCCCACCCGGAAATCACGTGGGGCCCACCCGGAAATCACGTGGGCCCCACGGGGAAATCACGTGGGCCCCACGGGGAAATCACGTGGGCACCACCCGGAAATCACGTGGGCCCCAGCCGGAAATCACGTGGGCCCCACCCGGAAGTCACGTGGGCCCCACCCGGAAATCACGTGGGCCCCACCCGGAAATCACGTGGGCCCCACATGGAAATCACGTGGGGCCCACCCGGAAATCACGTGGGCCCCACCCGGAAATCACGTGGGCCCCACCCGGAAATCACGTGGGCCCCACCGGGAAATCACGTGGGCCCCACCCGGAAATCACGTGGGCCCCACCCGGAAATCACGTGGGCCCCACGGGGAAATCACGTGGGCCCCACCGGGAAATCACGTGGGCCCCACGGGGAAATCACGTGGGCCCCACCCGGAAATCACGTGGGCCCCACGGGGAAATCACGTGGGCCCCACGGGGAAATCACGTGGGCCCCACCCGGAAATCACGTGGGCCCCACCCGGAAATCACGTGGGGCCCACCCGGAAATCACGTGGGCCCCACCCGGAAATCACGTGGGCCCCACCCGGAAATCACGTGGGCCCCACCCGGAAATCACGTGGGCCCCACCCGGAAATCACGTGGGCCCCACCCGGAAATCACGTGGGCCCCACCCGGAAATCACGTGGGCCCCACGGGGAAATCACGTGGGCCCCACGGGGAAATCACGTGGGCCCCACCCGGAAATCACGTGGGCCCCACCCGGAAATCACGTGGGCCCCACCCGGAAATCACGTGGGCCCCACCCGGAAATCACGTGGGCCCCACCCGGAAATCACGTGGGCCCCACCCGGAAATCACGTGGGCCCCACCCGGAAATCACGTGGGCCCCACACGGAAATCACGTGGGGCCCAACCGGAAATCACGTGGGCCCCACCCGGAAATCACGTGGGCCCCACCCGGAAATCACGTGGGCCCCACCCGGAAATCACGTGGGCCCCATGGGGAAATCACGTGGGCCCCATGGGGAAATCACGTGGGCCCCACCCGGAAATCACGTGGGGCCCACCCGGAAATCACGTGGGCCCCACCCGGAAATCACGTGGGCCCCACCCGGAAATCACGTGGGCCACACCCGGAAATCACGTGGGCCCCACCCGGAAATCACGTGGGCCCCACCCGGAAATCACGTGGGCCACACCCGGAAATCACGTGGGGCCCACCCGGAAATCACGTGGGCCCCACGGGGAAATCACGTGGGCCCCACCCGGAAATCACGTGGGCCCCACCCGGAAATCACGTGGGCCCCACCCGGAAAACACGTGGGCCCCACGGGGAAATCATGTGGGCCCCACCCGGAAATCACGTGGGCCCCACCCGGAAATCACGTGGGCCCCACCCGGAAATCACGTGGGCCCCACCCGGAAATCACGTGGGCCCCACCCGGAAATCACGTGGGCCCCACCCGGAAATCACGTGGGCCCCACCCGGTAATCACGTGGGGCCCACCCGGAAATCACGTGGGCCCCACGGGGAAATCACGTGGGCCCCACCCGGAAATCACGTGGGCCCCACCCGGAAATCACGTGGGCCCCACGGGGAAATCACGTGGGCCCAACGGGGAAATCACGTGGGCCCCACGGGGAAATCACGTGGGCCCCACCCTGAAATCACGTGGGCCCCACCCGGAAATCACGTGGGCCCCACGGGGAAATCACGTGGGCCCCACGGGGAAATCACGTGGGCCCCACCCGGAAATCACGTGGGCCCCACCCGGAAATCACGTGGGCCCCACGGGGAAATTACGTGGGCCCCACGGGGAAATCACGTGGTCCCCACCCGGAAATCACGTGGGCCCCAGCCGGAAATCACGTGGGCCCCACGGGGAAATCACGTGGGCCCCACCCGGAAATCACGTGGGCCCCACCCGGAAATCACGTGGGCCCCACCCGGAAATCACGTGGGCCCCACCCGGAAATCACGTGGGCCCCACCCGGAAATCACGTGGGGCCCACCCGGAAATCACGTGGGCCCCACCCGGAAATCACGTGGGCCCCACCCGGAAATCACGTGGGCCCCACCCGGAAATCACGTGGGGCCCACCCGGAAATCACGTGGGCCCCACCCGGAAATCACGTGGGCCCCACCCGGAAATCACGTGGGCCCCACACGGAAATCACGTGGGCCCCACCCGGAAATCACGTGGGCCCCACCCGGAAATCACGTGGGCCCCACCCGGAAATCACGTGGGCCCCACCCGGAAATCACGTGGGCCCCACACGGAAATCACGTGGGGCCCACCAGGAAATCACGTGGGCCCCACCCGGAAATCACGTGGGCCCCACCCGGAAATCACGTGGGCCCCACCCGGAAATCACGTGGGCCCCACCCGGAAATCACGTGGGCCCCACCCGGAAATCACGTGGGCCCCACCCGGAAATCACGTGGGCCCCACCCGGAAATCACGTGGGCCCCAGCCGGAAATCACGTGGGCCCCACGGGGAAATCACGTGGGCCCCACGGGGAAATCACGTGGGCCCCACCCGGAAATCACGTGGGCCCCACCCGGAAATCACGTGGGCCCCACCCGGAAATCACGTGGGCCCCACCCGGAAATCACGTGGGCCCCACCCGGAAATCACGTGGGCCCCACCCGGAAATCACGTGGGCCCCACCCGGAAATCACGTGGGCCCCACACGGAAATCACGTGGGGCCCAACCGGAAATCACGTGGGCCCCACCCGGAAATCACGTGGGCCCCACCCGGAAATCACGTGGGCCCCACCCGGAAATCACGTGGGCCCCATGGGGAAATCACGTGGGCCCCATGGGGAAATCACGTGGGCCCCACCCGGAAATCACGTGGGGCCCACCCGGAAATCACGTGGGCCCCACGGGGAAATCACGTGGGCCCCACGGGGAAATCACGTGGGCACCACCCGGAAATCACGTGGGCCCCAGCCGGAAATCACGTGGGCCCCACCCGGAAATCACGTGGGCCCCACCCGGAAATCACGTGGGCCCCACCCGGAAATCACGTGGGCCCCACATGGAAATCACGTGGGGCCCACCCGGAAATCACGTGGGCCCCACCCGGAAATCACGTGGGCCCCACCCGGAAATCACGTGGGCCCCACCGGGAAATCACGTGGGCCCCACCCGGAAATCACGTGGGCCCCACCCGGAAATCACGTGGGCCCCACGGGGAAATCACGTGGGCCCCACCGGGAAATCACGTGGGCCCCACCCGGAAATCACGTGGGCCCCACCCGGAAATCACGTGGGCCCCACGGGGAAATCACGTGGGCCCCACCCGGAAATCACGTGGGCCCCACCCGGAAATCACGTGGGCCCCACCCGGAAATCACGTGGGCCCCACCCGGAAATCACGTGGGCCCCACGGGGAAATCACGTGGGCCCCACCCGGAAATCACGTGGGCCCCACCCGGAAATCACGTGGGCCCCACCCGGAAATCACGTGGGCCCCACCCGGAAATCACGTGGGCCCCACCCGGAAATCACGTGGGCCCCACCCGGAAATCACGTGGGCCCCAGCCGGAAATCACGTGGGCCCCACCCGGAAATCACGTGGGCCCCACCCGGAAATCACGTGGGCCCCACCCGGAAATCACGTGGGCCCCACCCGGAAATCACGTGGGCCCCACCGGGAAATCACGTGGGACCCACCCGGAAATCACGTGGGCCCCACCCGGAAATCACGTGGGCCCCACCCGGAAATCACGTGGGCCCCACCCGGAAATCACGTGGGCCCCAGCCGGAAATCACGTGGGCCCCACCCGGAAATCACGTGGACCCCACCCGGAAATCACGTGGGCCACAGCCGGAAATCACGTGGGCCCCAACCGGAAATCACGTGGGCCCCACCCGGAAATCACGTGGGCCCCACCCGGAAATCACGTGGGCCCCACCCGGAAATCACGTGGGCCCCACGGGGAAATCACGTGGGCCTCACGGGGAAATCACGTGGGCCCCACCCGGAAATCACGTGGGCCCCACGGGGAAATCACGTGGGCCCCACCCGGAAATCACGTGGACCCCACCCGGAAATCACGTGGGGCCCACCCGGAAATCACGTGGGCCCCACTCGGAAATCACGTGGGCCCCACCCGGAAATCACGTGGGCCCCACCCGGAAATCACGTGGGCCCCACCGGGAAATCACGTGGGCCCCACCCGGAAATCACGTGGACCCCACCCGGAAATCACGTGGGCCCCACCCGGAAATCACGTGGGCCCCACCCGGAAATCACGTGGGCCCCACCCGGAAATCACGTGGGCCCCACCCGGAAATCACGTGGGCCCCACCCGGAAATCACGTGGGCCCCACCCGGAAATCACGAAGGCCCCACCCGGAAATCACGTGGGCCCCACCGGGAAATCACGTGGGCCACACCCGGAAATCACGTGGACCCCACCCGGAAATCACGTGGGCCCCACCCGGAAATCACGTGGGCCCCACCCGGAAATCACGTGGGCCCCACCCGGAAATCACGTGGGCCCCACGGGGAAATCACGTGGGCCCCACCCGGAAATCACGTGGGCCCCACCCGGAAATCACGTGGGCCCCACCCGGAAATCACGTGGGCCCCACCCGGAAATCACGTGGGCCACACCCGGAAATCACGTGGGGCCCACCCGGAAATCACGTGGGCCCCACGGGGAAATCACGTGGGCCCCACGGGGAAATCACGTGGGCCCCACCCGGAAATCACGTGGGCCCCACCCGGTAATCACGTGGGGCCCACCCGGAAATCACGTGGGCCCCACGGGGAAATCACGTGGGCCCCACCCGGAAATCACGTGGGCCCCACCCGGAAATCACGTGGGCCCCACGGGGAAATCAGGTGGGCCCAACGGGGAAATCACGTGGGCCCCACGGGGAAATCACGTGGGCCCCACCCTGAAATCACGTGGGCCCCACCCGGAAATCACGTGGGCCCCACGGGGAAATCACGTGGGCCCCACGGGGAAATCACGTGGGCCCCACCCGGAAATCACGTGGGCCCCACCCGGAAATCACGTGGGCCCCACGGGGAAATCACGTGGGCCCCACGGGGAAATCACGTGGTCCCCACCCGGAAATCACGTGGGCCCCAGCCGGAAATCACGTGGGCCCCACGAGGAAATCACGTGGGCCCCACCCGGAAATCACGTGGGCCCCACCCGGAAATCACGTGGGCCCCACCCGGAAATCACGTGGGCCCCACCCGGAAATCACGTGGGCCCCACCCGGAAATCACGTGGGCCCACCCGGAAATCACGTGGGCCCCACCCGGAAATCACGTGGGCCCCACCCGGAAATCACGTGGGCCCCACACGGAAATCACGTGGGGCCCACCCGGAAATCACGTGGGCCCCACGGGGAAATCACGTGGGCCCCACCCGGAAATCACGTGGGCCCCACCCGGAAATCACGTGGGCCCCACCCGGAAATCACGTGGGCCCCACCCGGAAATCACGTGGGCCCCACGGGGAAATCACGTGGGCCCCACGGGGAAATCACGTGGGCCCCACGCGGAAATCACGTGGGCCCCACCCGGAAATCACGTGGGCCCCACCCGGAAATCACGTGGGCCCCACCCGGAAATCACGTGGGCCCCACCCGGAAATCACGTGGGCCCCACCCGGAAATCACGTGGGCCCCACCCGGAAATCACGTGGGCCCCACCCGGAAATCACGTGGGCCCCAGCCGGAAATCACGTGGGCCCCAAGGGGAAATCACGTGGGCCCCACGGGGAAATCACGTGGGCCCCACGGGGAAATCACGTGGGCCCCACCCGGAAATCACGTGGGCCCCACCTGGAAATCACGTGGGCCCCACGGGGAAATCACGTGGGCCCCACCCGGAAATCACGTGGGCCCCACCCGGAAATCACGTGGGGCCCACCCGGAAATCACGTGGGCCCCACCCGGAAATCACGTGGGCCCCACCCGGAAATCACGTGGGCCCCACCCGGAAATCACGTGGGCCCCACCCGGAAATCACGTGGGGCCCACCCGGAAATCACGTGGGCCCCACCCGGAAATCACGTGGGCCCCACCCGGAAATCACGTGGGCCCCACGGGGAAATCACGTGGGCCCCACGGGGAAATCACGTGGGCCCCACCCGGAAATCACGTGGGCCCCACCCGGAAATCACGTGGGCCCCACCCGGAAATCACGTGGGCCCCACCCGGAAATCACGTGGGCCCCACCCGGAAATCACGTGGGCCCCACACTGAAATCACGTGGGCCCCACCCGGAAATCACGTGGGCCCCACACGGAAATCACGTGGGGCCCAACCGGAAATCACGTGGGCCCCACGGGGAAATCACGTGGGCCCCACCCGGAAATCACGTGGGCCCCACCCGGAAATCACGTGGGCCCCATGGGGAAATCACGTGGGCCCCACGGGGAAATCACGTGGGCCCCACCCGGAAATCACGTGGGGCCCACCCGGAAATCACGTGGGCCCCACGGGGAAATCACGTGGGCCCCACCCGGAAATCACGTGGGCCCCACACGGAAATCACGTGGGGCCCACCAGGAAATCACGTGGGCCCCACCCGGAAATCACGTGGGCCCCACCCGGAAATCACGTGGGCCCCACCGGGAAATCACGTGGGCCCCACCCGGAAATCACGTGGGCCCCACCCGGAAATCACGTGGGCCCCACGGGGAAATCACGTGGGCCCCACGGGGAAATCACGTGGGCCCCACCCGGAAATCACGTGGGCCCCACCCGGAAATCACGTGGGCCCCACCCGGAAATCACGTGGGCCCCACGGGGAAATCACGTGGGCCCCACCCGGAAATCACGTGGGCCCCACCCGGAAATCACGTGGGCCCCACCCGGAAATCACGTGGGCCCCACCCGGAAATCACGTGGGCCCCAGCCGGAAATCACGTGGGCCCCACCCGGAAATCACGTGGGCCCCACCCCGAAATCACGTGGGCCCCACCCGGAAATCACGTGGGCCCCACCCGGAAATCACGTGGGGCCCACCCGGAAATCACGTGGGCCCCACCCGGAAATCACGTGGGCCCCACCCGGAAATCACGTGGGCCCCACCCGGAAAACACGTGGGCCACATCCGGAAATCACGTGGGCCCCACCCGGAAATCACGTGGGCCCCACCCGGAAATCACGTGGGCCCCACCCGGAAATCACGTGGGCCCCACCCGGAAATCACGTGGGCCCCACGGGGAAATCACGTGGGCCCCACCTGGAAATCACGTGGACCCCACCCGGAAATCACGTGGGCCCCAGCCGGAAATCACGTGGGCCCCATGGGGAAATCACGTGGGCCCCACGGGGAAATCACGTGGGCCCCACCCGGAAATCACGTGGGCCCCACCCGGAAATCACGTGGGCCCCACCCGGAAATCACGTGGGCCCCACCCGGAAATCACGTGGGCCCCACCCGGAAATCACGTGGGCCCCACCCGGAAATCACGTGGGCCCCACCCGGAAATCACGTGGGCCCCACCCGGAAATCACGTGGGCCCATGGGGAATTCACGTGGGCCCCACCCGGAAATCACGTGGGCCCCACCCGGAAATCACGTGGGCCCCACCCGGAAATCACGTGGGCCCCACCCGGAAATCACGTGGGCCCCACGGGGAAATCACGTGGGCCCCACCCGGAAATCACGTGGGCCCCACCCGGAAATCACGTGGGCCCCACGGGGAAATCACGTGGGCCCAACGGGGAAATCACGTGGGCCCCACGGGGAAATCACGTGGGCCCCACCCTGAAATCACGTGGGCCCCACCCGGAAATCACGTGGGCCCCACGGGGAAATCACGTGGGCCCCACGGGGAAATCACGTGGGCCCCACCCGGAAATCACGTGGGCCCCACCCGGAAATCACGTGGGCCCCACGGGGAAATTACGTGGGCCCCACGGGGAAATCACGTGGTCCCCACCCGGAAATCACGTGGGCCCCAGCCGGAAATCACGTGGGCCCCACGGGGAAATCACGTGGGCCCCACCCGGAAATCACGTGGGCCCCAGCCGGAAATCACGTGGGCCCCACCCGGAAATCACGTGGGCCCCACCCGGAAATCACGTGGGCCCCACCCGGAAATCACGTGGGGCCCACCCGGAAATCACGTGGGCCCCACCCGGAAATCACGTGGGCCCCACCCGGAAATCACGTGGGCCCCAGCCGGAAATCACGTGGGCCCCACGGGGAAATCACGTGGGCCCCACGGGGAAATCACGTGGGCCCCACGGGGAAATCACGTGGGCCCCACCCGGAAATCACGTGGGCCCCACCCGGAAATCACGTGGGCCCCACCCGGAAATCACGTGGGCCCCACCCGGAAATCACGTGGGCCCCACCCGGAAATCACGTGGGGCCCACCCGGAAATCACGTGGGCCCCACCCGGAAATCACGTGGGCCCCACCCGGAAATCACGTGGGCCCCACCCGGAAATCACGTGGGCCCCAGCCGGAAATCACGTGGGCCCCACCCGGAAATCACGTGGGCCCCACCCGGAAATCACGTGGGCCCCACCCGGAAATCACGTGGGCCCCACCCGGAAATCACGTGGGCCCCACCCGGAAATCACGTGGGCCCCACCCGGAAATCACGTGGGCCCCAACCGGAAATCACGTGGGCCCCACCCGGAAATCACGTGGGCCCCACGGGGAAATCACGTGGGCCCCACCCGGAAATCACGTGGGCCCCACCCGGAAATCTCGTGGGCCCCACCCGGAAATCACGTGGGCCCCACCCGGAAATCACGTGGGCCACACGGGGAAATCACGTGGGCCCCACCCGGAAATCACGTGGACCCCACCCGGAAATCACGTGGGCCACAGCCGGAAATCACGTGGGCCCCAACCGGAAATCACGTGGGCCCCACCCGGAAATCACGTGGGCCCCACCCGGAAATCACGTGGGCCCCACCCGGAAATCACGTGGGCCCCACGGGGAAATCACGTGGGCCTCACGGGGAAATCACGTGGGCCCCACCCGGAAATCACGTGGGCCCCACGGGGAAATCACGTGGGCCCCACCCGGAAATCACGTGGGCCCCACCCGGAAATCACGTGGGCCCCACCCGGAAATCACGTGGGCCCCACCCGGAAATCACGTGGGCCCCACCCGGAAATCACGTGGGCCCCACCCGGAAATCACGTGGGCCCCACCCGGAAATCACGTGGGCCCCACCCGGAAATCACGTGGGCCCCACCGGGAAATCACGTGGGCCCCACGGGGAAATCACGTGGGCCCCACCCGGAAATCACGTGGGCCCCACCCGGAAATCACGTGGGCCCCACCCGGAAATCACGTGGGCCCCACCCGGAAATCACGTGGGCCCCACCCGGAAATCACGTGGGGCCAACCCGGAAATCACGTGGGCCCCACCCGGAAATCACATGGGCCCCACCCGGAAATCACGTGGGCCCCACCCGGAAATCACGTGGGCCCCACCCGGAAATCACGTGGGCCCCACGGGGAAATCACGTTGGCCCCACGGGGAAATCACGTGGGCCCCACCCGGAAATCACGTGGGCCCCACCCGGAAATCACGTGGGCCCCACCCGGAAATCACGTGGGCCCCACGGGGAAATCACGTGGGCCCCACCCGGAAATCACGTGGGCCCCACCCGGAAATCACGTGGGCCCCACCCGGAAATCACGTGGGCCCCACCCGGAAATCACGTGGGCCCCACCCGGAAATCACGTGGGCCCCACGGGGAAATCACGTGGGCCCCACCCGGAAATCACGTGGGCCCCACCCGGAAATCACGTGGGCCCCACCCGGAAATCACGTGGGCCCCACCCCGAAATCACGTGGGCCCCACCCGGAAATCACGTGGGCCCCACGGGGAAATCACGTGGGCCCCACGGGGAAATAACGTGGGCCCCACCCGGAAATCACGTGGGCCCCACCCGGAAATCACGTGGGCCCCACCCGTAAATCACGTGGGCCCCACCCGGAAATCACGTGGGCCCCACCCGGAAATCACGTGGGCCCCACCCGGAAATCACGTGGGCCCCACCCGGAAATCACGTGGGCCCCACCCGGAAATCACGTGGGCCCCACCCGGAAATCACGTGGAACCCACCCGGAAATCACGTGGGCCCCACCCGGAAATCACGTGGGCCCCACCCGGAAATCACGTGGGCCCCACCCGGAAATCACGTGGGCCCCACGGGGAAATCACGTGGGCCCCACCCGGAAATCACGTGGGCCCCACCCGGAAATCACGTGGGCCCCACCCGGAAATCACGTGGGCCCCACCCGGAAATCACGTGGGCCACACCCGGAAATCACGTGGGGCCCACCCGGAAATCACGTGGGCCCCACGGGGAAATCACGTGGGCCCCACCCGGAAATCACGTGGGCCCCACCCGGAAATCACGTGGGCCCCACCCGGAAAACACGTGGGCCCCACGGGGAAATCATGTGGGCCCCACCCGGAAATCACGTGGGCCCCACCCGGAAATCACGTGGGCCCCACCCGGAAATCACGTGGGCCCCACCCGGAAATCACGTGGGCCCCACCCTGAAATCACGTGGGCCCCACCCGGAAATCACGTGGGCCCCACCCGGTAATCACGTGGGGCCCACCCGGAAATCACGTGGGCCCCACGGGGAAATCACGTGGGCCCCACCCGGAAATCACGTGGGCCCCAGGGGGAAATCACGTGGGCCCAACGGGGAAATCACGTGGGCCCCACGGGGAAATCACGTGGGCCCCACCCTGAAATCACGTGGGCCCCACCCGGAAATCACGTGGGCCCCACGGGGAAATCACGTGGGCCCCACGGGGAAATCACGTGGGCCCCACCCGGAAATCACGTGGGCCCCACCCGGAAATCACGTGGGCCCCACGGGGAAATCACGTGGGCCCCACGGGGAAATCACGTGGTCCCCACCCGGAAATCACGTGGGCCCCAGCCGGAAATCACGTGGGCCCCACGGGGAAATCACGTGGGCCCCACCCGGAAATCACGTGGGCCCCACCCGGAAATCACGTGGGCCCCACCCGGAAATCACGTGGGCCCCACCCGGAAATCACGTGGGCCCCACCCGGAAATCACGTGGGGCCCACCCGGAAATCACGTGGGCCCCACCCGGAAATCACGTGGGCCCCACCCGGAAATCACGTGGGCCCCACACGGAAATCACGTGGGGCCCACCCGGAAATCACGTGGGCCCCACCCGGAAATCACGTGGGCCCCACCCGGAAATCACGTGGGCCCCACCCGGAAATCACGTGGGCCCCACCCGGAAATCACGTGGGCCCCACCCGGAAATCACGTGGGCCCCACGGGGAAATCACGTGGGCCCCACCCGGAAATCACGTGGGCCCCACCCGGAAATCACGTGGGCCCCACCCGGAAATCACGTGGGCCCCACCCGGAAATCACGTGGGCCCCACCCGGAAATCACGTGGGCCCCACGGGGAAATCACGTGGGCCCCACCCGGAAATCACGTGGGCCCCACCCGGAAATCACGTGGGCCCCACCCGGAAATCACGTGGGCCCCAACCGGAAATCACGTGGGCCCCACCCGGAAATCACGTGGGCCCCACCCGGAAATCACGTGGGCCCCACCCGGAAATCACGTGGGCCCCACGGGGAAATCACGTGGGCCTCACGGGGAAATCACGTGGGCCCCACCCGGAAATCACGTGGGCCCCACGGGGATATCACGTGGGCCCCACCCGGAAATCACGTGGGCCCCACCCGGAAATCACGTGGGCCCCACCCGGAAATCACGTGGGCCCCACCCGGAAATCACGTGGGCCCCACCCGGAAATCACGTGGGCCCCACCCGGAAATCACGTGGGCCCCACCCGGAAATCACGTGGGCCCCACCCGGAAATCACGTGGGCCCCACGGGGAAATCACGTGGGCCCCACCCGGAAATCACGTGGGCCCCACCCGGAAATCACGTGGGCCCCACCCGGAAATCACGTGGGCCCCACCCGGAAATCACGTGGGCCCCACCCGGAAATCACGTGGGGCCAACCCGGAAATCACGTGGGCCCCACCCGGAAATCACGTGGGCCCCACCCGGAAATCACGTGGGCCCCACCCGGAAATCACGTGGGCCCCACCCGGAAATCACGTGGGCCCCACGGGGAAATCACGTGGGCCCCACCCGGAAATCACGTGGGCCCCACCCGGAAATCACGTGGGCCCCACCCGGAAATCACGTGGGCCCCACGGGGAAATCACGTGGGCCCCACGGGGAAATCACGTGGGCCCCACCCGGAAATCACGTGGGCCCCACCCGGAAATCACGTGGGCCCCACCCGGAAATCACGTGGGCCCCACCCGGAAATCACGTGGGCCCCACGGGGAAATCACGTGGGCCCCACGGGGAAATCACGTGGGCCCCACCCGGAAATGACGTGGGCCCCACCCGGAAATCACGTGGGCCCCACCCGGAAATCACGTGGGCCCCACGGGGAAATCACGTGGGCCCCACGGGGAAATCACGTGGGCCCCACGGGGAAATCACGTGGGCCCCACGGGGAAATCACGTGGGCCCCACCCGGAAATCACGTGGGCCCCACCCGGAAATCACGTGGGCCCCACCCGAAAATCACGTGGGCCCCACCCGGAAATCACGTGGGCCCCACCCGGAAATCACGTGGGCCCCACCCGGAAATCACGTGGGCCCCACCCGGAAATCACGTGGGCCCCACCCGGAAATCACGTGGGCCCCACCCGAAAATCACGTGGGCCCCACCCGGAAATCACGTGGGCCCCACCCGGAAATCACGTGGGCCCCACCCGGAAATCACGTGGAACCCACCCGGAAATCACGTGGGCCCCACCCGGAAATCACGTGGGCCCCACCCGGAAATCACGTGGGCCCCACGGGGAAATCACGTGGGCCCCACCCGGAAATCACGTGGGCCCCACCCGGAAATCACGTGGGCCCCACCCGGAAATCACGTGGGCCACACCCGGAAATCATGTGGGCCCCACCCGGAAATCACGTGGGCCCCACCCGGAAATCACGTGGGCCCCACCCGGAAATCACGTGGGCCCCACCCGGAAATCACGTGGGCCCCACCCGGAAATCACGTGGGCCCCACCCGGAAAACACGTGGGCCCCACCCGGTAATCACGTGGGGCCCACCCGGAAATCACGTGGGCCCCACGGGGAAATCACGTGGGCCCCACCCGGAAATCACGTGGGCCCCAGGGGGAAATCACGTGGGCCCAACGGGGAAATCACGTGGTCCCCACGGGGAAATCACGTGGGCCCCACCCTGAAATCACGTGGGCCCCACCCGGAAATCACGTGGGCCCCACGGGGAAATCACGTGGGCCCCACGGGGAAATCACGTGGGCCCCACCCGGAAATCACGTGGGCCCCACCCGGAAATCACGTGGGCCCCACGGGGAAATTACGTGGGCCCCACGGGGAAATCACGTGGTCCCCACCCGGAAATCACGTGGGCCCCAGCCGGAAATCACGTGGGCCCCACGGGGAAATCTCGTGGGCCCCACCCGGAAATCTCGTGGGCCCCACCCGGAAATCACGTGGGCCCCACCCGGAAATCACGTGGGCCCCACCCGCAAATCACGTGGGCCCCACCCGGAAATCACGTGGGGCCCACCCGGAAATCACGTGGGCCCCACCCGGAAATCACGTGGGCCCCACCCGGAAATCACGTGGGCCCCACACGGAAATCACGTGGGGCCCACCCGGAAATCACGTGGGCCCCACCCGGAAATCACGTGGGCCCCACCCGGAAATCACGTGGGCCCCACCCGGAAATCACGTGGGCCCCACCCGGAAATCACGTGGGCCCCACGGGGAAATCACGTGGGCCCCACGGGGAAATCACGTGGGCCCCACGCGGAAATCACGTGGGCCCCACCCGGAAATCACGTGGGCCCCACCCGGAAATCACGTGGGCCCCACCCGGAAATCATGTGGGCCCCACCCGGAAATCACGTGGGCCCCACCCGGAAATCACGTGGGGCCAACCCGGAAATCACGTGGGCCCCACCCGGAAATCACGTGGGCCCCACCCGGAAATCACGTGGGCCCCACCCGGAAATCACGTGGGCCCCACCCGGAAATCACGTGGGCCCCACCCGGAAATCACGTGGGCCCCACGGGGAAATCACGTGGGCCCCACGGGGAAATCACGTGGGCCCCACCCGGAAATCACGTGGGCCCCACCCGGAAATCACGTGGGCCCCACCCGGAAATCACGTGGGCCCCACCCGGAAATCACGTGGGCCCCACCCGGAAATCACGTGGGCCCCACCCGGAAATCACGTGGGCCCCACCCGGAAATCACGTGGGCCCCACCCGGAAATCACGTGGGCCCCACCCGGAAATCACGTGGGCCCCACCCGGAAATCACGTGGGCCCCACCCGGAAATCACGTGGGCCCCACCCGGAAATCACGTGGGCCCCACCCGGAAATCACGTGGGCCCCACCCGGAAATCACGTGGGCCACACCCGGAAATCACGTGGGGCCCACCCGGAAATCACGTGGGCCCCACGGGGAAATCACGTGGGCCCCACCCGGAAATCATGTGGGCCCCACCCGGAAATCACGTGGGCCCCACCCGGAAAACACGTGGGCCCCACGGGGAAATCATGTGGGCCCCACCCGGAAATCACGTGGGCCCCACCCGGAAATCACGTGGGCCCCACCCGGAAATCACGTGGGCCCCACCCGGAAATCACGTGGGCCCCACCCGGAAATCACGTGGGCCCCACCCGGAAATCACGTGGGCCCCACCCGGTAATCACGTGGGGCCCACCCGGAAATCACGTGGGCCCCACGGGGAAATCACGTGGGCCCCACCCGGAAATCACGTGGGCCCCAGGGGGAAATCACGTGGGCCCAACGGGGAAATCACGTGGGCCCCACGGGGAAATCACGTGGGCCCCACCCTGAAATCACGTGGGCCCCACCCGGAAATCACGTGGGCCCCACGGGGAAATCACGTGGGCCCCACGGGGAAATCACGTGGGCCCCACCCGGAAATCACGTGGGCCCCACCCGGAAATCACGTGGGCCCCACGGGGAAATTACGTGGGCCCCACGGGGAAATCACGTGGTCCCCACCCGGAAATCACGTGGGCCCCAGCCGGAAATCACGTGGGCCCCACGGGGAAATCACGTGGGCCCCACCCGGAAATCACGTGGGCCCCACCCGGAAATCACGTGGGCCCCACCCGGAAATCACGTGGGCCCCACCCGGAAATCACGTGGGCCCCACCCGGAAATCACGTGGGGCCCACCCGGAAATCACGTGGGCCCCACCCGGAAATCACGTGGGCCCCACCCGGAAATCTCGTGGGCCCCACACGGAAATCACGTGGGGCCCACCCGGAAATCACGTGGGCCCCACCCGGAAATCACGTGGGCCCCACCCGGAAATCACGTGGGCCCCACCCGGAAATCACGTGGGCCCCACCCGGAAATCACGTGGGCCCCACCCGGAAATCACGTGGGCCCCACGGGGAAATCACGTGGGCCCCACGGGGAAATCACGTGGGCCCCACGCGGAAATCACGTGGGCCCCACCCGGAAATCACGTGGGCCCCACCCGGAAATCACGTGGGCCCCACCCGGAAATCACGTGGGCCCCACCCGGAAATCACGTGGGCCCCACCCGGAAATCACGTGGGGCCAACCCGGAAATCACGTGGGCCCCACCCGGAAATCACGTGGGCCCCACCCGTAAATCACGTGGGCCCCACCCGGAAATCACGTGGGCCCCACCCGGAAATCACGTGGGCCCCACGGGGAAATCACGTTGGCCCCACGGGGAAATCACGTGGGCCCCACCCGGAAATTACGTGGGCCCCACCCGGAAATCACGTGGGCCCCACCCGGAAATCACGTGGGCCCCACGGGGAAATCACGTGGGCCCCACCCGGAAATCACGTGGGCCCCACCCGGAAATCACGTGGGCCCCACCCGGAAATCACGTGGGCCCCACCCGGAAATCACGTGGGCCCCACCCGGAAATCACGTGGGCCCCACGGGGAAATCACGTGGGCCCCACCCGGAAATCACGTGGGCCCCACCCGGAAATCACGTGGGCCCCACCCGGAAATCACGTGGGCCCCACCCGGAAACCACGTGGGCCCCACCCGGAAATCAAGTGGGGCCCACCCGGAAATCACGTGGGCCCCACCCGGAAATCCCGTGGGACCCACCCGGAAATCACGTGGGCCCCACCCGGAAATCACGTGGGCCCCACCCGGAAATCACGTGGGCCCCACCCGGAAATCACGTGGGCCACAGCCGGAAATCACGTGGGCCCCACCCGGAAATCACGTGGGCCCCACCCGGAAATCACGTGGGCCCCACCCGGAAATCACGTGGGCCCCACCCGGAAATCACGTGGGCCCCACGGGGAAATCACGTGGGCCTCACGGGGAAATCACGTGGGCCCCACCCGGAAATCACGTGGGCCCCACGGGGAAATCCCATGGGCCCCACCCGGAAATCACGTGGGCCCCACGGGGAAATCACGTGGGCCCCACCCGGAAATCACGTGGGCCCCACGGGGAAATCACGTGGGCCCCACCCGGAAATCACGTGGGCCCCACGGGGAAATCACGTGGGCCCCACCCGGAAATCACGTGGGCCCCACCCGGAAATCACGTGGGCCCCACCCGGAAATCACGTGGGCCCCACCCGGAAATCACGTGGGCCCCACGGGGAAATCACGTGGGCCCCACGGGGAAATCACGTGGGCCCCACCCGGAAATCACGTGGGCCCCACCCGGAAATCACGTGGGCCCCACCCGGAAATCACGTGGGCCCCACCCGGAAATCACGTGGGCCCCACCCGGAAATCACGTGGGCCCCACCCGAAAATCACGTGGGCCCCACCCGGAAATCACGTGGGCCCCACCCGGAAATCACGTGGGCCCCACCCGGAAATCACGTGGAACCCACCCGGAAATCACGTGGGCCCCACCCGGAAATCACGTGGGCCCCACCCGGAAATCACGTGGGCCCCACCCGGAAATCACGTGGGCCCCACGGGGAAATCACGTGGGCCCCACCCGGAAATCACGTGGGCCCCACCCGGAAATCACGTGGGCCCCACCCGGAAATCACGTGGGCCCCACCCGGAAATCACGTGGGCCACACCCGGAAATCACGTGGGGCCCACCCGGAAATCACGTGGGCCCCACCCGGAAATCACGTGGGCCCCACCCGGAAATCACGTGGGCCCCACCCGGAAATCACGTGGGCCCCACCCGGAAAACACGTGGGCCCCACGGGGAAATCATGTGGGCCCCACCCGGAAATCACGTGGGCCCCACCCGGAAATCACGTGGGCCCCACCCGGAAATCACGTGGGCCCCACCCGGAAATCACGTGGGCCCCACGCGGAAATCATGTGGGCCCCACCCGGAAATCACGTGGGCCCCACCCGGTAATCACGTGGGGCCCACCCGGAAATCACGTGGGCCCCACGGGGAAATCACGTAGGCCCCACCCGGAAATCACGTGGGCCCCACCCGGAAATCACGTGGGCCCCACGGGGAAATTACGTGGGCCCCACGGGGAAATCACGTGGTCCCCACCCGGAAATCACGTGGGCCCCAGCCGGAAATCACGTGGGCCCCACGGGGAAATCACGTGGGCCCCACCCGGAAATCACGTTGGCCCCACCCGGAAATCACGTGGGCCCCACCCGGAAATCACGTGGGCCCCACGGGGAAATCACGTGGGCCCCACGGGGAAATCACGTGGGCCCCACCCGGAAATCACGTGGGCCCCACCCGGAAATCACGTGGGCCCCACCCGGAAATCACGTGGGCCCCACCCGGAAATCACGTGGGCCCCACCCGGAAATCACGTGGGCCCCACCCGGAAATCACGTGGGCCCCACCCGGAAATCACGTGGGCCCCACCCGGAAATCACGTGGGCCCCACCCGGAAATCACGTGGGCCCCAGCCGGAAATCACGTGGGCCCCACGGGGAAATCACGTGGGCCCCACGGGGAAATCACGTGGGCCCCACCCGGAAATCACGTGGGCCCCACCCGGAAATCACGTGGGCCCCACCCGGAAATCACGTGGGCCCCACCCGGAAGTCACGTGGGCCCCACCCGGAAATCACGTGGGCCCCACCCGGAAATCACGTGGGGCCCACCCGGAAATCACGTGGGCCCCACCCGGAAATCACGTGGGCCCCACCCGGAAATCACGTGGGCCCCACCCGGAAATCACGTGGGCCCCACCCGGAAATCACGTGGGCCCCACCCGGAAATCACGTGGGCCCCACCCGGAAATCACGTGGGCCCCACGGGGAAATCACGTGGGCCCCACGGGGAAATCACGTGGGCCCCACCCGGAAATCACGTGGGCCCCACCCGGAAATCACGTGGGCCCCACCCGGAAATCACGTGGGCCCCACCCGGAAATCACGTGGGCCCCACCCGGAAATCACGTGGGCCCCACCCGGAAATCACGTGGGCCCCACCCGGAAATCACGTGGGCCCCACACGGAAATCACGTGGGGCCCAACCGGAAATCACGTGGGCCCCACCCGGAAATCACGTGGGCCCCACCCGGAAATCACGTGGGCCCCACCCTGAAATCACGTGGGCCCCATGGGGAAATCACGTGGGCCCCATGGGGAAATCACGTGGGCCCCACCCGGAAATCACGTGGGCCCCACGGGGAAATCACGTGGGCCCCACCCGGAAATCACGTGGGCCCCACCCGGAAATCACGTGGGCCACACCCGGAAATCACGTGGGCCCCACCCGGAAATCACGTGGGCCCCACCCGGAAATCACGTGGGCCCCACCCGGAAATCACGTGGGGCCCACCCGGAAATCACGTGGGCCCCACGGGGAAATCACGTGGGCCCCACCCGGAAATCACGTGGGCCCCACCCGGAAATCACGTGGGCCCCACCCGGAAAACACGTGGGCCCCACGGGGAAATCATGTGGGCCCCACCCGGAAATCACGTGGGCCCCACCCGGAAATCACGTGGGCCCCACCCGGAAATCACGTGGGCCCCACCCGGAAATCACGTGGGCCCCACCCGGAAATCACGTGGGCCCCACCCGGAAATCACGTGGGCCCCACCCGGTAATCACGTGGGGCCCACCCGGAAATCACGTGGGCCCCACGGGGAAATCACGTGGGCCCCACCCGGAAATCACGTGGGCCCCACCCGGAAATCACGTGGGCCCCACGGGGAAATCACGTGGGCCCAACGGGGAAATCACGTGGGCCCCACGGGGAAATCACTTGGGCCCCACCCTGAAATCACGTGGGCCCCACCCGGAAATCACGTGGGCCCCACGGGGAAATCACGTGGGCCCCACGGGGAAATCACGTGGGCCCCACCCGGAAATCACGTGGGCCCCACCCGGAAATCACGTGGGCCCCACGGGGAAATTACGTGGGCCCCACGGGGAAATCACGTGGTCCCCACCCGGAAATCACGTGGGCCCCAGCCGGAAATCACGTGGGCCCCACGGGGAAATCACGTGGGCCCCACCCGGAAATCACGTGGGCCCCACCCGGAAATCACGTGGGCCCCACCCGGAAATCACGTGGGCCCCACCCGGAAATCACGTGGGGCCCACCCGGAAATCACGTGGGCCCCACCCGGAAATCACGTGGGCCCCACCCGGAAATCACGTGGGCCCCAGCCGGAAATCACGTGGGCCCCACGGGGAAATCACGTGGGCCCCACGGGGAAATCACGTGGGCCCCACGGGGAAATCACGTGGGCCCCACCCGGAAATCACGTGGGCCCCACCCGGAAATCACGTGGGCCCCACCCGGAAATCACGTGGGCCCCACCCGGAAATCACGTGGGCCCCACCCGGAAATCACGTGGGCCCCACACGGAAATCACGTGGGGCCCACCCGGAAATCACGTGGGCCCCACCCGGAAATCACGTGGGCCCCACCCGGAAATCACGTGGGCCCCACCCGGAAATCACGTGGGCCCCACCCGGAAATCACGTGGGCCCCACCCGGAAATCACGTGGGCCCCACCCGGAAATCACGTGGGCCCCACCCGGAAATCACGTGGGCCCCAGCCGGAAATCACGTGGGCCCCACGGGGAAATCACGTGGGCCCCACGGGGAAATCACGTGGGCCCCACCCGGAAATCACGTGGGCCCCACCCGGAAATCACGTGGGCCCCACCCGGAAATCACGTGGGCCCCACCCGGAAATCACGTGGGCCCCACCCGGAAATCACGTGGGCCCCACCCGGAAATCACGTGGGCCCCACCCGGAAATCACGTGGGCCCCACACGGAAATCACGTGGGGCCCAACCGGAAATCACGTGGGCCCCACCCGGAAATCACGTGGGCCCCACCCGGAAATCACGTGGGCCCCACCCGGAAATCACGTGGGCCCCATGGGGAAATCACGTGGGCCCCATGGGGAAATCACGTGGGCCCCACCCGGAAATCACGTGGGGCCCACCCGGAAATCACGTGGGCCCCACGGGGAAATCACGTGGGCCCCACGGGGAAATCACGTGGGCACCACCCGGAAATCACGTGGGCCCCAGCCGGAAATCACGTGGGCCCCACCCGGAAATCACGTGGGCCCCACCCGGAAATCACGTGGGCCCCACCCGGAAATCACGTGGGCCCCACATGGAAATCACGTGGGGCCCACCCGGAAATCACGTGGGCCCCACCCGGAAATCACGTGGGCCCCACCCGGAAATCACGTGGGCCCCACCGGGAAATCACGTGGGCCCCAACCGGAAATCACGTGGGCCCCACCCGGAAATCACGTGGGCCCCACGGGGAAATCACGTGGGCCCCACCGGGAAATCACGTGGGCCCCACCCGGAAATCACGTGGGCCCCACCCGGAAATCACGTGGGCCCCACGGGGAAATCACGTGGGCCCCACGGGGAAATCACGTGGGCCCCACCCGGAAATCACGTGGGCCCCACCCGGAAATCACGTGGGGCCCACCCGGAAATCACGTGGGCCCCACCCGGAAATCACGTGGGCCCCACCCGGAAATCACGTGGGCCCCACCCGGAAATCACGTGGGCCCCACCCGGAAATCACGTGGGCCCCACCCGGAAATCACGTGGGCCCCACCCGGAAATCACGTGGGCCCCACGGGGAAATCACGTGGGCCCCACGGGGAAATCACGTGGGCCCCACCCGGAAATCACGTGGGCCACACCCGGAAATCACGTGGGCCCCACCCGGAAATCACGTGGGCCCCACCCGGAAATCACGTGGGCCCCACCCGGAAATCACGTGGGGCCCACCCGGAAATCACGTGGGCCCCACGGGGAAATCACGTGGGCCCCACCCGGAAATCACGTGGGCCCCACCCGGAAATCACGTGGGCCCCACCCGGAAAACACGTGGGCCCCACGGGGAAATCATGTGGGCCCCACCCGGAAATCACGTGGGCCCCACCCGGAAATCACGTGGGCCCCACCCGGAAATCACGTGGGCCCCACCCGGAAATCACGTGGGCCCCACCCGGAAATCACGTGGGCCCCACCCGGAAATCACGTGGGCCCCACCCGGTAATCACGTGGGGCCCACCCGGAAATCACGTGGGCCCCACGGGGAAATCACGTGGGCCCCACCCGGAAATCACGTGGGCCCCACCCGGAAATCACGTGGGCCCCACGGGGAAATCACGTGGGCCCAACGGGGAAATCACGTGGGCCCCACGGGGAAATCACTTGGGCCCCACCCTGAAATCACGTGGGCCCCACCCGGAAATCACGTGGGCCCCACGGGGAAATCACGTGGGCCCCACGGGGAAATCACGTGGGCCCCACCCGGAAATCACGTGGGCCCCACCCGGAAATCACGTGGGCCCCACGGGGAAATTACGTGGGCCCCACGGGGAAATCACGTGGTCCCCACCCGGAAATCACGTGGGCCCCAGCCGGAAATCACGTGGGCCCCACGGGGAAATCACGTGGGCCCCACCCGGAAATCACGTGGGCCCCACCCGGAAATCACGTGGGCCCCACCCGGAAATCACGTGGGCCCCACCCGGAAATCACGTGGGCCCCACCCGGAAATCACGTGGGGCCCACCCGGAAATCACGTGGGCCCCACCCGGAAATCACGTGGGCCCCACCCGGAAATCACGTGGGCCCCAGCCGGAAATCACGTGGGCCCCACGGGGAAATCACGTGGGCCCCACGGGGAAATCACGTGGGCCCCACGGGGAAATCACGTGGGCCCCACCCGGAAATCACGTGGGCCCCACCCGGAAATCACGTGGGCCCCACCCGGAAATCACGTGGGCCCCACCCGGAAATCACGTGGGCCCCACCCGGAAATCACGTGGGCCCCACACGGAAATCACGTGGGGCCCACCCGGAAATCACGTGGGCCCCACCCGGAAATCACGTGGGCCCCACCCGGAAATCACGTGGGCCCCACCCGGAAATCACGTGGGCCCCACCCGGAAATCACGTGGGCCCCACCCGGAAATCACGTGGGCCCCACCCGGAAATCACGTGGGCCCCACCCGGAAATCACGTGGGCCCCAGCCGGAAATCACGTGGGCCCCACGGGGAAATCACGTGGGCCCCACGGGGAAATCACGTGGGCCCCACCCGGAAATCACGTGGGCCCCACCCGGAAATCACGTGGGCCCCACCCGGAAATCACGTGGGCCCCACCCGGAAATCACGTGGGCCCCACCCGGAAATCACGTGGGCCCCACCCGGAAATCACGTGGGCCCCACACGGAAATCACGTGGGGCCCAACCGGAAATCACGTGGGCCCCACCCGGAAATCACGTGGGCCCCACCCGGAAATCACGTGGGCCCCACCCGGAAATCACGTGGGCCCCATGGGGAAATCACGTGGGCCCCATGGGGAAATCACGTGGGCCCCACCCGGAAATCACGTGGGGCCCACCCGGAAATCACGTGGGCCCCACGGGGAAATCACGTGGGCCCCACGGGGAAATCACGTGGGCACCACCCGGAAATCACGTGGGCCCCAGCCGGAAATCACGTGGGCCCCACCCGGAAATCACGTGGGCCCCACCCGGAAATCACGTGGGCCCCACCCGGAAATCACGTGGGCCCCACATGGAAATCACGTGGGGCCCACCCGGAAATCACGTGGGCCCCACCCGGAAATCACGTGGGCCCCACCCGGAAATCACGTGGGCCCCACCGGGAAATCACGTGGGCCCCACCCGGAAATCACGTGGGCCCCACCCGGAAATCACGTGGGCCCCACGGGGAAATCACGTGGGCCCCACCGGGAAATCACGTGGGCCCCACCCGGAAATCACGTGGGCCCCACCCGGAAATCACGTGGGCCCCACGGGGAAATCACGTGGGCCCCACGGGGAAATCACGTGGGCCCCACCCGGAAATCACGTGGGCCCCACCCGGAAATCACGTGGGGCCCACCCGGAAATCACGTGGGCCCCACCCGGAAATCACGTGGGCCCCACCCGGAAATCACGTGGGCCCCACCCGGAAATCACGTGGGCCCCACCCGGAAATCACGTGGGCCCCACCCGGAAATCACGTGGGCCCCACCCGGAAATCACGTGGGCCCCACGGGGAAATCACGTGGGCCCCACGGGGAAATCACGTGGGCCCCACCCGGAAATCACGTGGGCCCCACCCGGAAATCACGTGGGCCCCACCCGGAAATCACGTGGGCCCCACCCGGAAATCACGTGGGCCCCACCCGGAAATCACGTGGGCCCCACCCGGAAATCACGTGGGCCCCACCCGGAAATCACGTGGGCCCCACACGGAAATCACGTGGGGCCCAACCGGAAATCACGTGGGCCCCACCCGGAAATCACGTGGGCCCCACCCGGAAATCACGTGGGCCCCACCCGGAAATCACGTGGGCCCCATGGGGAAATCACGTGGGCCCCATGGGGAAATCACGTGGGCCCCACCCGGAAATCACGTGGGGCCCACCCGGAAATCACGTGGGCCCCACCCGGAAATCACGTGGGCCCCACCCGGAAATCACGTGGGCCACACCCGGAAATCACGTGGGCCCCACCCGGAAATCACGTGGGCCCCACCCGGAAATCACGTGGGCCACACCCGGAAATCACGTGGGGCCCACCCGGAAATCACGTGGGCCCCACGGGGAAATCACGTGGGCCCCACCCGGAAATCACGTGGGCCCCACCCGGAAATCACGTGGGCCCCACCCGGAAAACACGTGGGCCCCACGGGGAAATCATGTGGGCCCCACCCGGAAATCACGTGGGCCCCACCCGGAAATCACGTGGGCCCCACCCGGAAATCACGTGGGCCCCACCCGGAAATCACGTGGGCCCCACCCGGAAATCACGTGGGCCCCACCCGGAAATCACGTGGGCCCCACCCGGTAATCACGTGGGGCCCACCCGGAAATCACGTGGGCCCCACGGGGAAATCACGTGGGCCCCACCCGGAAATCACGTGGGCCCCACCCGGAAATCACGTGGGCCCCACGGGGAAATCACGTGGGCCCAACGGGGAAATCACGTGGGCCCCACGGGGAAATCACGTGGGCCCCACCCTGAAATCACGTGGGCCCCACCCGGAAATCACGTGGGCCCCACGGGGAAATCACGTGGGCCCCACGGGGAAATCACGTGGGCCCCACCCGGAAATCACGTGGGCCCCACCCGGAAATCACGTGGGCCCCACGGGGAAATTACGTGGGCCCCACGGGGAAATCACGTGGTCCCCACCCGGAAATCACGTGGGCCCCAGCCGGAAATCACGTGGGCCCCACGGGGAAATCACGTGGGCCCCACCCGGAAATCACGTGGGCCCCACCCGGAAATCACGTGGGCCCCACCCGGAAATCACGTGGGCCCCACCCGGAAATCACGTGGGCCCCACCCGGAAATCACGTGGGGCCCACCCGGAAATCACGTGGGCCCCACCCGGAAATCACGTGGGCCCCACCCGGAAATCACGTGGGCCCCAGCCGGAAATCACGTGGGCCCCACGGGGAAATCACGTGGGCCCCACGGGGAAATCACGTGGGCCCCACGGGGAAATCACGTGGGCCCCACCCGGAAATCACGTGGGCCCCACCCGGAAATCACGTGGGCCCCACCCGGAAATCACGTGGGCCCCACCCGGAAATCACGTGGGCCCCACCCGGAAATCACGTGGGCCCCACACGGAAATCACGTGGGGCCCACCAGGAAATCACGTGGGCCCCACCCGGAAATCACGTGGGCCCCACCCGGAAATCACGTGGGCCCCACCCGGAAATCACGTGGGCCCCACCCGGAAATCACGTGGGCCCCACCCGGAAATCACGTGGGCCCCACCCGGAAATCACGTGGGCCCCACCCGGAAATCACGTGGGCCCCAGCCGGAAATCACGTGGGCCCCACGGGGAAATCACGTGGGCCCCACGGGGAAATCACGTGGGCCCCACCCGGAAATCACGTGGGCCCCACCCGGAAATCACGTGGGCCCCACCCGGAAATCACGTGGGCCCCACCCGGAAATCACGTGGGCCCCACCCGGAAATCACGTGGGCCCCACCCGGAAATCACGTGGGCCCCACCCGGAAATCACGTGGGCCCCACACGGAAATCACGTGGGGCCCAACCGGAAATCACGTGGGCCCCACCCGGAAATCACGTGGGCCCCACCCGGAAATCACGTGGGCCCCACCCGGAAATCACGTGGGCCCCATGGGGAAATCACGTGGGCCCCATGGGGAAATCACGTGGGCCCCACCCGGAAATCACGTGGGGCCCACCCGGAAATCACGTGGGCCCCACGGGGAAATCACGTGGGCCCCACGGGGAAATCACGTGGGCACCACCCGGAAATCACGTGGGCCCCAGCCGGAAATCACGTGGGCCCCACCCGGAAATCACGTGGGCCCCACCCGGAAATCACGTGGGCCCCACCCGGAAATCACGTGGGCCCCACATGGAAATCACGTGGGGCCCACCCGGAAATCACGTGGGCCCCACCCGGAAATCACGTGGGCCCCACCCGGAAATCACGTGGGCCCCACCGGGAAATCACGTGGGCCCCACCCGGAAATCACGTGGGCCCCACCCGGAAATCACGTGGGCCCCACGGGGAAATCACGTGGGCCCCACCGGGAAATCACGTGGGCCCCACCCGGAAATCACGTGGGCCCCACCCGGAAATCACGTGGGCCCCACGGGGAAATCACGTGGGCCCCACCCGGAAATCACGTGGGCCCCACCCGGAAATCACGTGGGCCCCACCCGGAAATCACGTGGGCCCCACCCGGAAATCACGTGGGCCCCACGGGGAAATCACGTGGGCCCCACCCGGAAATCACGTGGGCCCCACCCGGAAATCACGTGGGCCCCACCCGGAAATCACGTGGGCCCCACCCGGAAATCACGTGGGCCCCACCCGGAAATCACGTGGGCCCCACCCGGAAATCACGTGGGCCCCAGCCGGAAATCACGTGGGCCCCACCCGGAAATCACGTGGGCCCCACCCGGAAATCACGTGGGCCCCACCCGGAAATCACGTGGGCCCCACCCGGAAATCACGTGGGCCCCACCGGGAAATCACGTGGGACCCACCCGGAAATCACGTGGGCCCCACCCGGAAATCACGTGGGCCCCACCCGGAAATCACGTGGGCCCCACCCGGAAATCACGTGGGCCCCAGCCGGAAATCACGTGGGCCCCACCCGGAAATCACGTGGACCCCACCCGGAAATCACGTGGGCCACAGCCGGAAATCACGTGGGCCCCAACCGGAAATCACGTGGGCCCCACCCGGAAATCACGTGGGCCCCACCCGGAAATCACGTGGGCCCCACCCGGAAATCACGTGGGCCCCACGGGGAAATCACGTGGGCCTCACGGGGAAATCACGTGGGCCCCACCCGGAAATCACGTGGGCCCCACGGGGAAATCACGTGGGCCCCACCCGGAAATCACGTGGACCCCACCCGGAAATCACGTGGGGCCCACCCGGAAATCACGTGGGCCCCACTCGGAAATCACGTGGGCCCCACCCGGAAATCACGTGGGCCCCACCCGGAAATCACGTGGGCCCCACCGGGAAATCACGTGGGCCCCACCCGGAAATCACGTGGACCCCACCCGGAAATCACGTGGGCCCCACCCGGAAATCACGTGGGCCCCACCCGGAAATCACGTGGGCCCCACCCGGAAATCACGTGGGCCCCACCCGGAAATCACGTGGGCCCCACCCGGAAATCACGTGGGCCCCACCCGGAAATCACGAAGGCCCCACCCGGAAATCACGTGGGCCCCACCGGGAAATCACGTGGGCCACACCCGGAAATCACGTGGACCCCACCCGGAAATCACGTGGGCCCCACCCGGAAATCACGTGGGCCCCACCCGGAAATCACGTGGGCCCCACCCGGAAATCACGTGGGCCCCACGGGGAAATCACGTGGGCCCCACCCGGAAATCACGTGGGCCCCACCCGGAAATCACGTGGGCCCCACCCGGAAATCACGTGGGCCCCACCCGGAAATCACGTGGGCCACACCCGGAAATCACGTGGGGCCCACCCGGAAATCACGTGGGCCCCACGGGGAAATCACGTGGGCCCCACGGGGAAATCACGTGGGCCCCACCCGGAAATCACGTGGGCCCCACCCGGTAATCACGTGGGGCCCACCCGGAAATCACGTGGGCCCCACGGGGAAATCACGTGGGCCCCACCCGGAAATCACGTGGGCCCCACCCGGAAATCACGTGGGCCCCACGGGGAAATCACGTGGGCCCAACGGGGAAATCACGTGGGCCCCACGGGGAAATCACGTGGGCCCCACCCTGAAATCACGTGGGCCCCACCCGGAAATCACGTGGGCCCCACGGGGAAATCACGTGGGCCCCACGGGGAAATCACGTGGGCCCCACCCGGAAATCACGTGGGCCCCACCCGGAAATCACGTGGGCCCCACGGGGAAATCACGTGGGCCCCACGGGGAAATCACGTGGTCCCCACCCGGAAATCACGTGGGCCCCAGCCGGAAATCACGTGGGCCCCACGAGGAAATCACGTGGGCCCCACCCGGAAATCACGTGGGCCCCACCCGGAAATCACGTGGGCCCCACCCGGAAATCACGTGGGCCCCACCCGGAAATCACGTGGGCCCCACCCGGAAATCACGTGGGCCCACCCGGAAATCACGTGGGCCCCACCCGGAAATCACGTGGGCCCCACCCGGAAATCACGTGGGCCCCACACGGAAATCACGTGGGGCCCACCCGGAAATCACGTGGGCCCCACGGGGAAATCACGTGGGCCCCACCCGGAAATCACGTGGGCCCCACCCGGAAATCACGTGGGCCCCACCCGGAAATCACGTGGGCCCCACCCGGAAATCACGTGGGCCCCACGGGGAAATCACGTGGGCCCCACGGGGAAATCACGTGGGCCCCACGCGGAAATCACGTGGGCCCCACCCGGAAATCACGTGGGCCCCACCCGGAAATCACGTGGGCCCCACCCGGAAATCACGTGGGCCCCACCCGGAAATCACGTGGGCCCCACCCGGAAATCACGTGGGCCCCACCCGGAAATCACGTGGGCCCCACCCGGAAATCACGTGGGCCCCAGCCGGAAATCACGTGGGCCCCAAGGGGAAATCACGTGGGCCCCACGGGGAAATCACGTGGGCCCCACGGGGAAATCACGTGGGCCCCACCCGGAAATCACGTGGGCCCCACCTGGAAATCACGTGGGCCCCACGGGGAAATCACGTGGGCCCCACCCGGAAATCACGTGGGGCCCACCCGGAAATCACGTGGGCCCCACCCGGAAATCACGTGGGCCCCACCCGGAAATCACGTGGGCCCCACCCGGAAATCACGTGGGCCCCACCCGGAAATCACGTGGGGCCCACCCGGAAATCACGTGGGCCCCACCCGGAAATCACGTGGGCCCCACCCGGAAATCACGTGGGCCCCACCCGGAAATCACGTGGGCCCCACCCGGAAATCACGTGGGCCCCACCCGGAAATCACGTGGGCCCCACCCGGAAATCACGTGGGCCCCACCCGGAAATCACGTGGGCCCCACCCGGAAATCACGTGGGCCCCACACTGAAATCACGTGGGCCCCACCCGGAAATCACGTGGGCCCCACACGGAAATCACGTGGGGCCCAACCGGAAATCACGTGGGCCCCACGGGGAAATCACGTGGGCCCCACCCGGAAATCACGTGGGCCCCACCCGGAAATCACGTGGGCCCCATGGGGAAATCACGTGGGCCCCACGGGGAAATCACGTGGGCCCCACCCGGAAATCACGTGGGGCCCACCCGGAAATCACGTGGGCCCCACGGGGAAATCACGTGGGCCCCACCCGGAAATCACGTGGGCCCCACACGGAAATCACGTGGGGCCCACCAGGAAATCACGTGGGCCCCACCCGGAAATCACGTGGGCCCCACCCGGAAATCACGTGGGCCCCACCGGGAAATCACGTGGGCCCCACCCGGAAATCACGTGGGCCCCACCCGGAAATCACGTGGGCCCCACGGGGAAATCACGTGGGCCCCACGGGGAAATCACGTGGGCCCCACCCGGAAATCACGTGGGCCCCACCCGGAAATCACGTGGGCCCCACCCGGAAATCACGTGGGCCCCACGGGGAAATCACGTGGGCCCCACCCGGAAATCACGTGGGCCCCACCCGGAAATCACGTGGGCCCCACCCGGAAATCACGTGGGCCCCACCCGGAAATCACGTGGGCCCCAGCCGGAAATCACGTGGGCCCCACCCGGAAATCACGTGGGCCCCACCCCGAAATCACGTGGGCCCCACCCGGAAATCACGTGGGCCCCACCCGGAAATCACGTGGGGCCCACCCGGAAATCACGTGGGCCCCACCCGGAAATCACGTGGGCCCCACCCGGAAATCACGTGGGCCCCACCCGGAAAACACGTGGGCCACATCCGGAAATCACGTGGGCCCCACCCGGAAATCACGTGGGCCCCACCCGGAAATCACGTGGGCCCCACCCGGAAATCACGTGGGCCCCACCCGGAAATCACGTGGGCCCCACGGGGAAATCACGTGGGCCCCACCTGGAAATCACGTGGACCCCACCCGGAAATCACGTGGGCCCCAGCCGGAAATCACGTGGGCCCCATGGGGAAATCACGTGGGCCCCACGGGGAAATCACGTGGGCCCCACCCGGAAATCACGTGGGCCCCACCCGGAAATCACGTGGGCCCCACCCGGAAATCACGTGGGCCCCACCCGGAAATCACGTGGGCCCCACCCGGAAATCACGTGGGCCCCACCCGGAAATCACGTGGGCCCCACCCGGAAATCACGTGGGCCCCTCGGGGAAATCACGTGGGCCCCACCCGGAAATCACGTGGGCCCCACCCGGAAATCACGTGGGCCCCACCCGGAAATCACGTGGGCCCCACCCGGAAATCACGTGGGCCCCACCCGGAAATCACGTGGGCCCCACCCGGAAATCACGTGGGCCCCACCCGGAAATCACGTGGGCCCCACCCGGAAATCACGTGGGCCCCACGGGGAAATCACGTGGGCCCCACCCGGAAATCACGTGGGCCCCACCCGGAAATCACGTGGGCCCCACCCGGAAATCACGTGGGCCCCACCCGGAAATCACGTGGGCCCCACGGGGAAATCACGTGGGCCCCACCCGGAAATCACGTGGGCCCCAGCCGGAAATCACGTGGGCCCCACGGGGAAATCACGTGGGCCCCACGGGGAAATCACGTGGGCCCCACCCGGAAATCACGTGGGCCCCACCCGGAAATCACGTGGGCCCCACCCGGAAATCACGTGGGCCCCACCCGGAAATCACGTGGGCCCCACCCGGAAATCACGTGGGCCCCACCCGGAAATCACGTGGGCCCCACCCGGAAATCACGTGGGCCCCACACGGAAATCACGTGGGGCCCAACCGGAAATCACGTGGGCCCCACCCGGAAATCACGTGGGCCCCACCCGGAAATCACGTGGGCCCCACCCGGAAATCACGTGGGCCCCATGGGGAAATCACGTGGGCCCCATGGGGAAATCACGTGGGCCCCACCCGGAAATCACGTGGGGCCCACCCGGAAATCACGTGGGCCCCACGGGGAAATCACGTGGGCCCCACGGGGAAATCACGTGGGCACCACCCGGAAATCACGTGGGCCCCAGCCGGAAATCACGTGGGCCCCACCCGGAAATCACGTGGGCCCCACCCGGAAATCACGTGGGCCCCACCCGGAAATCACGTGGGCCCCACATGGAAATCACGTGGGGCCCACCCGGAAATCACGTGGGCCCCACCCGGAAATCACGTGGGCCCCACCCGGAAATCACGTGGGCCCCACCGGGAAATCACGTGGGCCCCACCCGGAAATCACGTGGGCCCCACCCGGAAATCACGTGGGCCCCACGGGGAAATCACGTGGGCCCCACCGGGAAATCACGTGGGCCCCACCCGGAAATCACGTGGGCCCCACCCGGAAATCACGTGGGCCCCACGGGGAAATCACGTGGGCCCCACGGGGAAATCACGTGGGCCCCACCCGGAAATCACGTGGGCCCCACCCGGAAATCACGTGGGCCCCACCCGGAAATCACGTGGGCCCCACCCGGAAATCACGTGGGCCCCACGGGGAAATCACGTGGGCCCCACCCGGAAATCACGTGGGCCCCACCCGGAAATCACGTGGGCCCCACCCGGAAATCACGTGGGCCCCACCCGGAAATCACGTGGGCCCCACCCGGAAATCACGTGGGCCCCACCCGGAAATCACGTGGGCCCCACCCGGAAATCACGTGGGCCACAGCCGGAAATCACGTGGGCCCCACCCGGAAATCACGTGGGCCCCACCCGGAAATCACGTGGGCCCCACCCGGAAATCACGTGGGCCCCACGGGGAAATCACGTGGGCCCCACCTGGAAATCACGTGGACCCCACCCGGAAATCACGTGGGCCCCATGGGGAAATCACGTGGGCCCCACGGGGAAATCACGTGGGCCCCACGGGGAAATCACGTGGGCCCCACCCGGAAATCACGTGGGCCCCACCCGGAAATCACGTGGGCCCCACCCGGAAATCACGTGGGCCCCACCCGGAAATCACGTGGGCCCCACGGGGAAATCACGTGGGCCCCACGGGGAAATCACGTGGGCCCCACCCGGAATTCACGTGGGCCCCACCCGGAAATCACGTGGGCCCCACCCGGAAATCACGTGGGCCCCACCCGGAAATCACGTGGGCCCCACCCGGAAATCACGTGGGCCCCTCGGGGAAATCACGTGGGCCCCACCCGGAAATCACGTGGGCCCCACCCGGAAATCACGTGGGCCCCACCCGGAAATCACGTGGGCCCCACCCGGAAATCACGTGGGCCCCACCCGGAAATCACGTGGGCCCCACCCGGAAATCACGTGGGCCCCACCCGGAAATCACGTGGGCCCCACCCGGAAATCACGTGGGCCCCACGGGGAAATCACGTGGGCCCCACCCGGAAATCACGTGGGCCCCACCCGGAAATCACGTGGGCCCCACCCGGAAATCACGTGGGCCCCACCCGGAAATCACGTGGGCCCCACGGGGAAATCACGTGGGCCCCACCCGGAAATCACGTGGACCCCACCCGGAAATCACGTGGGCCACAGCCGGAAATCACGTGGGCCCCAACCGGAAATCACGTGGGCCCCACCCGGAAATCACGTGGGCCCCACCCGGAAATCACGTGGGCCCCACCCGGAAATCACGTGGGCCCCACGGGGAAATCACGTGGGCCTCACGGGGAAATCACGTGGGCCCCACCCGGAAATCACGTGGGCCCCACGGGGAAATCACGTGGGCCCCACCCGGAAATCACGTGGGCCCCACCCGGAAATCACGTGGGCCCCACCCGGAAATCACGTGGGCCCCACTCGGAAATCACGTGGGCCCCACCCGGAAATCACGTGGGCCCCACCCGGAAATCACGTGGGCCCCACCGGGAAATCACGTGGGCCCCACCCGGAAATCACGTGGACCCCACCCGGAAATCACGTGGGCCCCACCCGGAAATCACGTGGGCCCCACCCGGAAATCACGTGGGCCCCACCCGGAAATCACGTGGGCCCCACCCGGAAATCACGTGGGCCCCACCCGGAAATCACGTGGGCCCCACCCGGAAATCACGAAGGCCCCACCCGGAAATCACGTGGGCCCCACCGGGAAATCACGTGGGCCACACCTGGAAATCACGTGGACCCCACCCGGAAATCACGTGGGCCCCACCCGGAAATCACGTGGGCCCCACCCGGAAATCACGTGGGCCCCACCCGGAAATCACGTGGGCCCCAGGGGGAAATCACGTGGGCCCCACCCGGAAATCACGTGGGCCCCACCCGGAAATCACGTGGGCCCCACCCGGAAATCACGTGGGCCCCACCCGGAAATCACGTGGGCCACACCCGGAAATCACGTGGGGCCCACCCGGAAATCACGTGGGCCCCACGGGGAAATCACGTGGGCCCCACCCGGAAATCACGTGGGCCCCACCCGGAAATCACGTGGGCCCCACCCGGTAATCACGTGGGGCCCACCCGGAAATCACGTGGGCCCCACGGGGAAATCACGTGGGCCCCACCCGGAAATCACGTGGGCCCCACCCGGAAATCACGTGGGCCCCACGGGGAAATCACGTGGGCCCAACGGGGAAATCACGTGGGCCCCACGGGGAAATCACGTGGGCCCCACCCTGAAATCACGTGGGCCCCACCCGGAAATCACGTGGGCCCCACGGGGAAATCACGTGGGCCCCACGGGGAAATCACGTGGGCCCCACCCGGAAATCACGTGGGCCCCACCCGGAAATCACGTGGGCCCCACGGGGAAATCACGTGGGCCCCACGGGGAAATCACGTGGTCCCCACCCGGAAATCACGTGGGCCCCAGCCGGAAATCACGTGGGCCCCACGAGGAAATCACGTGGGCCCCACCCGGAAATCACGTGGGCCCCACCCGGAAATCACGTGGGCCCCACCCGGAAATCACGTGGGCCCCACCCGGAAATCACGTGGGCCCCACCCGGAAATCACGTGGGCCCACCCGGAAATCACGTGGGCCCCACCCGGAAATCACGTGGGCCCCACCCGGAAATCACGTGGGCCCCACACGGAAATCACGTGGGGCCCACCCGGAAATCACGTGGGCCCCACGGGGAAATCACGTGGGCCCCACCCGGAAATCACGTGGGCCCCACCCGGAAATCACGTGGGCCCCACCCGGAAATCACGTGGGCCCCACCCGGAAATCACGTGGGCCCCACGGGGAAATCACGTGGGCCCCACGGGGAAATCACGTGGGCCCCACGCGGAAATCACGTGGGCCCCACCCGGAAATCACGTGGGCCCCACCCGGAAATCACGTGGGCCCCACCCGGAAATCACGTGGGCCCCACCCGGAAATCACGTGGGCCCCACCCGGAAATCACGTGGGCCCCACCCGGAAATCACGTGGGCCCCAGCCGGAAATCACGTGGGCCCCACGGGGAAATCACGTGGGCCCCACGGGGAAATCACGTGGGCCCCACGGGGAAATCACGTGGGCCCCACCCGGAAATCACGTGGGCCCCACCTGGAAATCACGTGGGGCCCACCCGGAAATCACGTGGGCCCCACCCGGAAATCACGTGGGCCCCACCCGGAAATCACGTGGGGCCCACCCGGAAATCACGTGGGCCCCACCCGGAAATCACGTGGGCCCCACCCGGAAATCACGTGGGCCCCACCCGGAAATCACGTGGGCCCCACCCGGAAATCACGTGGGGCCCACCCGGAAATCACGTGGGCCCCACCCGGAAATCACGTGGGCCCCACCCGGAAATCACGTGGGCCCCACCCGGAAATCACGTGGGCCCCACCCGGAAATCACGTGGGCCCCACCCGGAAATCACGTGGGCCCCACCCGGAAATCACGTGGGCCCCACCCGGAAATCACGTGGGCCCCACCCGGAAATCACGTGGGCCCCACCCGGAAATCACGTGGGCCCCACACGGAAATCACGTGGGGCCCAACCGGAAATCACGTGGGCCCCACCCGGAAATCACGTGGGCCCCACCCGGAAATCACGTGGGCCCCACCCGGAAATCACGTGGGCCCCATGGGGAAATCACGTGGGCCCCACGGGGAAATCACGTGGGCCCCACCCGGAAATCACGTGGGGCCCACCCGGAAATCACGTGGGCCCCACGGGGAAATCACGTGGGCCCCACCCGGAAATCACGTGGGCCCCACACGGAAATCACGTGGGGCCCACCAGGAAATCACGTGGGCCCCACCCGGAAATCACGTGGGCCCCACCCGGAAATCACGTGGGCCCCACCGGGAAATCACGTGGGCCCCACCCGGAAATCACGTGGGCCCCACCCGGAAATCACGTGGGCCCCACGGGGAAATCACGTGGGCCCCACCTGGAAATCACGTGGACCCCACCCGGAAATCACGTGGGCCCCAGCCGGAAATCACGTGGGCCCCATGGGGAAATCACGTGGGCCCCACGGGGAAATCACGTGGGCCCCACCCGGAAATCACGTGGGCCCCACCCGGAAATCACGTGGGCCCCACCCGGAAATCACGTGGGCCCCAGCCGGAAATCACGTGGGCCCCACGGGGAAATCACGTGGGCCCCACGGGGAAATCACGTGGGCCCCACGGGGAAATCACGTGGGCCCCACCCGGAAATCACGTGGGCCCCACCCGGAAATCACGTGGGGCCCACCCGGAAATCACGTGGGCCCCACCCGGAAATCACGTGGGCCCCACCCGGAAATCACGTGGGGCCCACCCGGAAATCACGTGGGCCCCACCCGGAAATCACGTGGGCCCCACCCGGAAATCACGTGGGCCCCACCCGGAAATCACGTGGGCCCCACCCGGAAATCACGTGGGGCCCACCCGGAAATCACGTGGGCCCCACCCGGAAATCACGTGGGCCCCACCCGGAAATCACGTGGGCCCCACCCGGAAATCACGTGGGCCCCACCCGGAAATCACGTGGGCCCCACCCGGAAATCACGTGGGCCCCACCCGGAAATCACGTGGGCCCCACCCGGAAATCACGTGGGCCCCACCCGGAAATCACGTGGGCCCCACCCGGAAATCACGTGGGCCCCACACGGAAATCACGTGGGGCCCAACCGGAAATCACGTGGGCCCCACCCGGAAATCACGTGGGCCCCACCCGGAAATCACGTGGGCCCCACCCGGAAATCACGTGGGCCCCATGGGGAAATCACGTGGGCCCCACGGGGAAATCACGTGGGCCCCACCCGGAAATCACGTGGGGCCCACCCGGAAATCACGTGGGCCCCACGGGGAAATCACGTGGGCCCCACCCGGAAATCACGTGGGCCCCACACGGAAATCACGTGGGGCCCACCAGGAAATCACGTGGGCCCCACCCGGAAATCACGTGGGCCCCACCCGGAAATCACGTGGGCCCCACCGGGAAATCACGTGGGCCCCACCCGGAAATCACGTGGGCCCCACCCGGAAATCACGTGGGCCCCACGGGGAAATCACGTGGGCCCCACCTGGAAATCACGTGGACCCCACCCGGAAATCACGTGGGCCCCAGCCGGAAATCACGTGGGCCCCATGGGGAAATCACGTGGGCCCCACGGGGAAATCACGTGGGCCCCACCCGGAAATCACGTGGGCCCCACCCGGAAATCACGTGGGCCCCACCCGGAAATCACGTGGGCCCCACCCGGAAATCACGTGGGCCCCACCCGGAAATCACGTGGGCCCCACCCGGAAATCACGTGGGCCCCACCCGGAAATCACGTGGGCCCCTCGGGGAAATCACGTGGGCCCCACCCGGAAATCACGTGGGCCCCACCCGGAAATCACGTGGGCCCCACCCGGAAATCACGTGGGCCCCACCCGGAAATCACGTGGGCCCCACCCGGAAATCACGTGGGCCCCACCCGGAAATCACGTGGGCCCCACCCGGAAATCACGTGGGCCCCACCCGGAAATCACGTGGGCCCCACCCGGAAATCACGTGGGCCCCACCCGGAAATCACGTGGGCCCCACCCGGAAATGACGTGGGCCCCACCCGGAAATCACGTGGGCCCCACCCGGAAATCACGTGGGCCCCACGGGGAAATCACGTGGGCCCCACCCGGAAATCACGTGGGCCCCACCCGGAAATCACGTGGGCCACAGCCGGAAATCACGTGGGCCCCACCCGGAAATCACGTGGGCCCCACCCGAAAATCACGTGGGCCCCACCCGGAAATCACGTGGGCCCCACCCGGAAATCACGTGGGCACCACCCGGAAATCACGTGGGCCCATGGGGAATTCACGTGGGCCCCACCCGGAAATCACGTGGGCCCCACCCGGAAATGACGTGGGCCCCACCCGGAAATCACGTGGGCCCCACCCGGAAATCACGTGGGCCCCACGGGGAAATCACGTGGGCCCCACCCGGAAATCACGTGGACCCCACCCGGAAATCACGTGGGCCACAGCCGGAAATAACGTGGGCCCCAACCGGAAATCACGTGGGCCCCACCCGGAAATAACGTGGGCCCCACCCGGAAATCACGTGGGCCCCACGGGGAAATCACGTGGGCCTCACGGGGAAATCACTTGGGCCCCACCCGGAAATCACGTGGGCCCCACGGGGAAATCACGTGGGCCCCACCCGGAAATCACGTGGGCCCCAGCCGGAAATCACGTGGGCCCCACCCGGAAATCACGTGGGCCCCACCCCGAAATCACGTGGGCCCCACCCGGAAATCACGTTGGCCCCACCCGGAAATCACGTGGGGCCCACCCGGAAATCACGTGGGCCCCACCCGGAAATCACGTGGGCCCCACCCGGAAATCACGTGGGCCCCACCCGGAAAACACGTGGGCCACATCCGGAAATCACGTGGGCCCCACCCGGAAATCACGTGGGCCCCACCCGGAAATCACGTGGGCCCCTCGGGGAAATCACGTGGGCCCCACCCGGAAATCACGTGGGCCCCACCCGGAAATCACGTGGGCCCCACCCGGAAATCACGTGGGCCCCACCCGGAAATCACGTGGGCCCCACCCGGAAATCACGTGGGCCCCACCCGGAAATCACGTGGGCCCCACCCGGAAATCACGTGGGCCCCACCCGGAAATCACGTGGGCCCCAGGGGGAAATCACGTGGGCCCAACGGGGAAATCACGTGGGCCCCACGGGGAAATCACGTGGGCCCCACCCTGAAATCACGTGGGCCCCACCCGGAAATCACGTGGGCCCCACGGGGAAATCACGTGGGCCCCACGGGGAAATCACGTGGGCCCCACCCGGAAATCACGTGGGCCCCACCCGGAAATCACGTGGGCCCCACGGGGAAATTACGTGGGCCCCACGGGGAAATCACGTGGTCCCCACCCGGAAATCACGTGGGCCCCAGCCGGAAATCACGTGGGCCCCACGGGGAAATCACGTGGGCCCCACCCGGAAATCACGTGGGCCCCACCCGGAAATCACGTGGGCCCCACCCGGAAATCACGTGGGCCCCACCCGGAAATCACGTGGGCCCCACCCGGAAATCACGTGGGGCCCACCCGGAAATCACGTGGGCCCCACCCGGAAATCACGTGGGCCCCACCCGGAAATCACGTGGGCCCCACACGGAAATCACGTGGGGCCCACCCGGAAATCACGTGGGCCCCACCCGGAAATCACGTGGGCCCCACCCGGAAATCACGTGGGCCCCACCCGGAAATCACGTGGGCCCCACCCGGAAATCACGTGGGCCCCACCCGGAAATCACGTGGGCCCCACGGGGAAATCACGTGGGCCCCACGGGGAAATCACGTGGGCCCCACGCGGAAATCACGTGGGCCCCACCCGGAAATCACGTGGGCCCCACCCGGAAATCACGTGGGCCCCACCCGGAAATCACGTGGGCCCCACCCTGAAATCACGTGGGCCCCACCCGGAAATCACGTGGGGCCAACCCGGAAATCACGTGGGCCCCACCCGGAAATCACGTGGGCCCCACCCGTAAATCACGTGGTCCCCACCCGGAAATCACGTGGGCCCCACCCGGAAATCACGTGGGCCCCACGGGGAAATCACGTTGGCCCCACGGGGAAATCACGTGGGCCCCACCCGGAAATCACGTGGGCCCCACCCGGAAATCACGTGGGCCCCACCCGGAAATCACGTGGGCCCCACGGGGAAATCACGTGGGCCCCACCCGGAAATCACGTGGGCCCCACCCGGAAATCACGTGGGCCCCACCCGGAAATCACGTGGGCCCCACCCGGAAATCACGTGGGCCCCACCCGGAAATCACGTGGGCCCCGCGGGGAAATCACGTGGGCCCCACCCGGAAATCACGTGGGCCCCACCCGGAAATCACGTGGGCCCCACCCGGAAATCACGTGGGCCCCAACCGGAAATCACGTGGGCCCCACCCGGAAATCACGTGGGCCCCACCCGGAAATCACGTGGGCCCCACCCGGAAATCACGTGGGCCCCACGGGGAAATCACGTGGGCCTCACGGGGAAATCACGTGGGCCCCACCCGGAAATCACGTGGGCCCCACGGGGAAATCACGTGGGCCCCACCGGGAAATCACGTGGGCCCCACCCGGAAATCACGTGGGCCCCACCCGGAAATCACGTGGGCCCCACGGGGAAATCACGTGGGCCCCACGGGGAAATCACGTGGGCCCCACCCGGAAATCACGTGGGCCCCACCCGGAAATCACGTGGGCCCCACCCGGAAATCACGTGGGCCCCACCCGGAAATCACGTGGGCCCCACGGGGAAATCACGTGGGCCCCACCCGGAAATCACGTGGGCCCCACCCGGAAATCACGTGGGCCCCACCCGGAAATCACGTGGGCCCCACCCGGAAATCACGTGGGCCCCACCCGGAAATCACGTGGGCCCCACCCGGAAATCACGTGGGCCCCACCCGGAAATCACGTGGGCCACAGCCGGAAATCACGTGGGCCCCACCCGGAAATCACGTGGGCCCCACCCGGAAATCACGTGGGCCCCACCCGGAAATCACGTGGGCCCCACCCGGAAATCACGTGGGCCCCACGGGGAAATCACGTGGGCCCCACCTGGAAATCACGTGGACCCCACCCGGAAATCACGTGGGCCCCATGGGGAAATCACGTGGGCCCCACGGGGAAATCACGTGGGCCCCACGGGGAAATCACGTGGGCCCCACGGGGAAATCACGTGGGCCCCACCCGGAAATCACGTGGGCCCCACCCGGAAATCACGTGGGCCCCACCCGGAAATCACGTGGGCCCCACCCGGAAATCACGTGGGCCCCACCCGGAAATCACGTGGGCCCCACGGGGAAATCACGTGGGCCCCACGGGGAAATCACGTGGGCCCCACCCGGAATTCACGTGGGCCCCACCCGGAAATCACGTGGGCCCCACCCGGAAATCACGTGGGCCCCACCCGGAAATCACGTGGGCCCCACCCGGAAATCACGTGGGCCCCACCCGGAAATCACGTGGGCCCCACCCGGAAATCACGTGGGCCCCACCCGGAAATCACGTGGGCCCCACCCGGAAATCACGTGGGCCCCACCCGGAAATCACGTGGGCCCCACCCGGAAATCACGTGGGCCCCACCCGGAAATCACGTGGGCCCCACCCGGAAATCACGTGGGCCCCACCCGGAAATCACGTGGGCCCCACGGGGAAATCACGTGGGCCCCACCCGGAAATCACGTGGGCCCCACCCGGAAATCACGTGGGCCCCACCCGGAAATCACGTGGGCCCCACCCGGAAATCACGTGGGCCCCACGGGGAAATCACGTGGGCCCCACCCGGAAATCACGTGGACCCCACCCGGAAATCACGTGGGCCACAGCCGGAAATCACGTGGGCCCCAACCGGAAATCACGTGGGCCCCACCCGGAAATCACGTGGGCCCCACCCGGAAATCACGTGGGCCCCACCCGGAAATCACGTGGGCCCCACGGGGAAATCACGTGGGCCTCACGGGGAAATCACGTGGGCCCCACCCGGAAATCACGTGGGCCCCACGGGGAAATCACGTGGGCCCCACCCGGAAATCACGTGGGCCCCACCCGGAAATCACGTGGGCCCCACCCGGAAATCACGTGGGCCCCACTCGGAAATCACGTGGGCCCCACCCGGAAATCACGTGGGCCCCACCCGGAAATCACGTGGGCCCCACCGGGAAATCACGTGGGCCCCACCCGGAAATCACGTGGACCCCACCCGGAAATCACGTGGGCCCCACCCGGAAATCACGTGGGCCCCACCCGGAAATCACGTGGGCCCCACCCGGAAATCACGTGGGCCCCACCCGGAAATCACGTGGGCCCCACCCGGAAATCACGTGGGCCCCACCCGGAAATCACGAAGGCCCCACCCGGAAATCACGTGGGCCCCACCGGGAAATCACGTGGGCCACACCTGGAAATCACGTGGACCCCACCGGGAAATCACGTGGGCCCCACCCGGAAATCACGTGGGCCCCACCCGGAAATCACGTGGGCCCCACCCGGAAATCACGTGGGCCCCAGGGGGAAATCACGTGGGCCCCACCCGGAAATCACGTGGGCCCCACCCGGAAATCACGTGGGCCCCACCCGGAAATCACGTGGGCCCCACCCGGAAATCACGTGGGCCACACCCGGAAATCACGTGGGGCCCACCCGGAAATCACGTGGGCCCCACGGGGAAATCACGTGGGCCCCACCCGGAAATCACGTGGGCCCCACCCGGAAATCACGTGGGCCCCACCCGGTAATCACGTGGGGCCCACCCGGAAATCACGTGGGCCCCACGGGGAAATCACGTGGGCCCCACCCGGAAATCACGTGGGCCCCACCCGGAAATCACGTGGGCCCCACGGGGAAATCACGTGGGCCCAACGGGGAAATCACGTGGGCCCCACGGGGAAATCACGTGGGCCCCACCCTGAAATCACGTGGGCCCCACCCGGAAATCACGTGGGCCCCACGGGGAAATCACGTGGGCCCCACGGGGAAATCACGTGGGCCCCACCCGGAAATCACGTGGGCCCCACCCGGAAATCACGTGGGCCCCACGGGGAAATCACGTGGGCCCCACGGGGAAATCACGTGGTCCCCACCCGGAAATCACGTGGGCCCCAGCCGGAAATCACGTGGGCCCCACGAGGAAATCACGTGGGCCCCACCCGGAAATCACGTGGGCCCCACCCGGAAATCACGTGGGCCCCACCCGGAAATCACGTGGGCCCCACCCGGAAATCACGTGGGCCCCACCCGGAAATCACGTGGGCCCACCCGGAAATCACGTGGGCCCCACCCGGAAATCACGTGGGCCCCACCCGGAAATCACGTGGGCCCCACACGGAAATCACGTGGGGCCCACCCGGAAATCACGTGGGCCCCACCCGGAAATCACGTGGGCCCCACCCGGAAATCACGTGGGCCCCACCCGGAAATCACGTGGGCCCCACCCGGAAATCACGTGGGCCCCACCCGGAAATCACGTGGGCCCCACGGGGAAATCACGTGGGCCCCACGGGGAAATCACGTGGGCCCCACGCGGAAATCACGTGGGCCCCACCCGGAAATCACGTGGGCCCCACCCGGAAATCACGTGGGCCCCACCCGGAAATCACGTGGGCCCCACCCGGAAATCACGTGGGCCCCACCCGGAAATCACGTGGGCCCCACCCGGAAATCACGTGGGCCCCAGCCGGAAATCACGTGGGCCCCACGGGGAAATCACGTGGGCCCCACGGGGAAATCACGTGGGCCCCACGGGGAAATCACGTGGGCCCCACCCGGAAATCACGTGGGCCCCACCCGGAAATCACGTGGGCCCCACGGGGAAATCACGTGGGCCCCACCCGGAAATCACGTGGGCCCCACCCGGAAATCACGTGGGGCCCACCCGGAAATCACGTGGGCCCCACCCGGAAATCACGTGGGCCCCACCCGGAAATCACGTGGGCCCCACCCGGAAATCACGTGGGCCCCACCCGGAAATCACGTGGGGCCCACCCGGAAATCACGTGGGCCCCACCCGGAAATCACGTGGGCCCCACCCGGAAATCACGTGGGCCCCACCCGGAAATCACGTGGGCCCCACCCGGAAATCACGTGGGCCCCACCCGGAAATCACGTGGGCCCCACCCGGAAATCACGTGGGCCCCACCCGGAAATCACGTGGGCCCCACCCGGAAATCACGTGGGCCCCACCCGGAAATCACGTGGGCCCCACCCGGAAATCACGTGGGCCCCACCCGGAAATCACGTGGGCCCCACACGGAAATCACGTGGGGCCCAACCGGAAATCACGTGGGCCCCACCCGGAAATCACGTGGGCCCCACCCGGAAATCACGTGGGCCCCACCCGGAAATCACGTGGGCCCCATGGGGAAATCACGTGGGCCCCACGGGGAAATCACGTGGGCCCCACCCGGAAATCACGTGGGGCCCACCCGGAAATCACGTGGGCCCCACGGGGAAATCACGTGGGCCCCACCCGGAAATCACGTGGGCCCCACACGGAAATCACGTGGGGCCCACCAGGAAATCACGTGGGCCCCACCCGGAAATCACGTGGGCCCCACCCGGAAATCACGTGGGCCCCACCGGGAAATCACGTGGGCCCCACCCGGAAATCACGTGGGCCCCACCCGGAAATCACGTGGGCCCCACGGGGAAATCACGTGGGCCCCACGGGGAAATCACGTGGGCCCCACCCGGAAATCACGTGGGCCCCACCCGGAAATCACGTGGGCCCCACGGGGAAATCACGTGGGCCCCACCCGGAAATCACGTGGGCCCCACCCGGAAATCACGTGGGCCCCACGGGGAAATCACGTGGGCCCCACCCGGAAATCACGTGGGCCCCACCCGGAAATCACGTGGGCCCCACCCGGAAATCACGTGGGCCCCACCCGGAAATCACGTGGGCCCCAGCCGGAAATCACGTGGGCCCCACCCGGAAATCACGTGGGCCCCACCCCGAAATCACGTGGGCCCCACCCGGAAATCACGTGGGCCCCACCCGGAAATCACGTGGGGCCCACCCGGAAATCACGTGGGCCCCACCCGGAAATCACGTGGGCCCCACCCGGAAATCACGTGGGCCCCACCCGGAAAACACGTGGGCCACATCCGGAAATCACGTGGGCCCCACCCGGAAATCACGTGGGCCCCACCCGGAAATCACGTGGGCCCCACCCGGAAATCACGTGGGCCCCACCCGGAAATCACGTGGGCCCCACCCGGAAATCACGTGGGCCCCACCCGGAAATCACGTGGGCCCCACCCGGAAATCACGTGGGCCCCACCCGGAAATCACGTGGGCCCCTCGGGGAAATCACGTGGGCCCCACCCGGAAATCACGTGGGCCCCACCCGGAAATCACGTGGGCCCCACCCGGAAATCACGTGGGCCCCACCCGGAAATCACGTGGGCCCCACCCGGAAATCACGTGGGCCCCACCCGGAAATCACGTGGGCCCCACCCGGAAATCACGTGGGCCCCACCCGGAAATCACGTGGGCCCCACGGGGAAATCACGTGGGCCCCACCCGGAAATCACGTGGGCCCCACCCGGAAATGACGTGGGCCCCACCCGGAAATCACGTGGGCCCCACCCGGAAATCACGTGGGCCCCACGGGGAAATCACGTGGGCCCCACCCGGAAATCACGTGGGCCCCACCCGGAAATCACGTGGGCCACAGCCGGAAATCACGTGGGCCCCACCCGGAAATCACGTGGGCCCCACCCGAAAATCACGTGGGCCCCACCCGGAAATCACGTGGGCCCCACCCGGAAATCACGTGGGCACCACCCGGAAATCACGTGGGCCCATGGGGAATTCACGTGGGCCCCACCCGGAAATCACGTGGGCCCCACCCGGAAATCACGTGGGCCCCACCCGGAAATCACGTGGGCCCCACCCGGAAATCACGTGGGCCCCACGGGGAAATCACGTGGGCCCCACCCGGAAATCACGTGGACCCCACCCGGAAATCACGTGGGCCACAGCCGGAAATCACGTGGGCCCCAACCGGAAATCACGTGGGCCCCACCCGGAAATCACGTGGGCCCCACCCGGAAATCACGTGGGCCCCACGGGGAAATCACGTGGGCCTCACGGGGAAATCACGTGGGCCCCACCCGGAAATCACGTGGGCCCCACGGGGAAATCACGTGGGCCCCACCCGGAAATCACGTGGGCCCCAGCCGGAAATCACGTGGGCCCCACCCGGAAATCACGTGGGCCCCACCCCGAAATCACGTGGGCCCCACCCGGAAATCACGTTGGCCCCACCCGGAAATCACGTGGGGCCCACCCGGAAATCACGTGGGCCCCACCCGGAAATCACGTGGGCCCCACCCGGAAATCACGTGGGCCCCACCCGGAAAACACGTGGGCCACATCCGGAAATCACGTGGGCCCCACCCGGAAATCACGTGGGCCCCACCCGGAAATCACGTGGGCCCCTCGGGGAAATCACGTGGGCCCCACCCGGAAATCACGTGGGCCCCACCCGGAAATCACGTGGGCCCCACCCGGAAATCACGTGGGCCCCACCCGGAAATCACGTGGGCCCCACCCGGAAATCACGTGGGCCCCACCCGGAAATCACGTGGGCCCCACCCGGAAATCACGTGGGCCCCACCCGGAAATCACGTGGGCCCCAGGGGGAAATCACGTGGGCCCAACGGGGAAATCACGTGGGCCCCACGGGGAAATCACGTGGGCCCCACCCTGAAATCACGTGGGCCCCACCCGGAAATCACGTGGGCCCCACGGGGAAATCACGTGGGCCCCACGGGGAAATCACGTGGGCCCCACCCGGAAATCACGTGGGCCCCACCCGGAAATCACGTGGGCCCCACGGGGAAATTACGTGGGCCCCACGGGGAAATCACGTGGTCCCCACCCGGAAATCACGTGGGCCCCAGCCGGAAATCACGTGGGCCCCACGGGGAAATCACGTGGGCCCCACCCGGAAATCACGTGGGCCCCACCCGGAAATCACGTGGGCCCCACCCGGAAATCACGTGGGCCCCACCCGGAAATCACGTGGGCCCCACCCGGAAATCACGTGGGGCCCACCCGGAAATCACGTGGGCCCCACCCGGAAATCACGTGGGCCCCACCCGGAAATCACGTGGGCCCCACACGGAAATCACGTGGGGCCCACCCGGAAATCACGTGGGCCCCACCCGGAAATCACGTGGGCCCCACCCGGAAATCACGTGGGCCCCACCCGGAAATCACGTGGGCCCCACCCGGAAATCACGTGGGCCCCACCCGGAAATCACGTGGGCCCCACGGGGAAATCACGTGGGCCCCACGGGGAAATCACGTGGGCCCCACGCGGAAATCACGTGGGCCCCACCCGGAAATCACGTGGGCCCCACCCGGAAATCACGTGGGCCCCACCCGGAAATCACGTGGGCCCCACCCGGAAATCACGTGGGCCCCACCCGGAAATCACGTGGGGCCAACCCGGAAATCACGTGGGCCCCACCCGGAAATCACGTGGGCCCCACCCGTAAATCACGTGGGCCCCACCCGGAAATCACGTGGGCCCCACCCGGAAATCACGTGGGCCCCACGGGGAAATCACGTTGGCCCCACGGGGAAATCACGTGGGCCCCACCCGGAAATCACGTGGGCCCCACCCGGAAATCACGTGGGCCCCACCCGGAAATCACGTGGGCCCCACGGGGAAATCACGTGGGCCCCACCCGGAAATCACGTGGGCCCCACCCGGAAATCACGTGGGCCCCACCCGGAAATCACGTGGGCCCCACCCGGAAATCACGTGGGCCCCACCCGGAAATCACGTGGGCCCCGCGGGGAAATCACGTGGGCCCCACCCGGAAATCACGTGGGCCCCACCCGGAAATCACGTGGGCCCCACCCGGAAATCACGTGGGCCCCAACCGGAAATCACGTGGGCCCCACCCGGAAATCACGTGGGCCCCACCCGGAAATCACGTGGGCCCCACCCGGAAATCACGTGGGCCCCACGGGGAAATCACGTGGGCCTCACGGGGAAATCACGTGGGCCCCACCCGGAAATCACGTGGGCCCCACGGGGAAATCACGTGGGCCCCACCCGGAAATCACGTGGGCCCCACCCGGAAATCACGTGGGCCCCACCCGGAAATCACGTGGGCCCCACCCGGAAATCACGTGGGCCCCACCCGGAAATCACGTGGGCCCCACCCGGAAATCACGTGGGCCCCACCCGGAAATCACGTGGGCCCCACCGGGAAATCACGTGGGCCCCACGGGGAAATCACGTGGGCCCCACCCGGAAATCACGTGGGCCCCACCCGGAAATCACGTGGGCCCCACCCGGAAATCACGTGGGCCCCACCCGGAAATCACGTGGGCCCCACCCGGAAATCACGTGGGGCCAACCCGGAAATCACGTGGGCCCCACCCGGAAATCACGTGGGCCCCACCCGGAAATCACGTGGGCCCCACCCGGAAATCACGTGGGCCCCACCCGGAAATCACGTGGGCCCCACGGGGAAATCACGTTGGCCCCACGGGGAAATCATGTGGGCCCCACCCGGAAATCACGTGGGCCCCACCCGGAAATCACGTGGGCCCCACCCGGAAATCACGTGGGCCCCACGGGGAAATCACGTGGGCCCCACCCGGAAATCACGTGGGCCCCACCCGGAAATCACGTGGGCCCCACCCGGAAATCACGTGGGCCCCACCCGGAAATCACGTGGGCCCCACCCGGAAATCACGTGGGCCCCACCCGGAAATCACGTGGGCCCCACCCGGAAATCACGTGGGCCCCACCCGGAAATCACGTGGGCCCCACCCGGAAATCACGTGGGCCCCACCCGGAAATCACGTGGGCCCCACGGGGAAATCACGTGGGCCCCACGGGGAAATCACGTGGGCCCCACCCGGAAATCACGTGGGCCCCACCCGGAAATCACGTGGGCCCCACCCGGAAATCACGTGGGCCCCACCCGGAAATCACGTGGGCCCCACCCGAAAATCACGTGGGCCCCACCCGGAAATCACGTGGGCCCCACCCGGAAATCACGTGGGCCCCACGGGGAAATCACGTGGAACCCACCCGGAAATCACGTGGGCCCCACCCGGAAATCACGTGGGCCCCACCCGGAAATCACGTGGGCCCCACCCGGAAATCACGTGGGCCCCACCCGGAAATCACGTGGGCCCCACCCGGAAATCACGTGGGCCACACCCGGAAATCACGTGGGGCCCACCCGGAAATCACGTGGGCCCCACGGGGAAATCACGTGGGCCCCACCCGGAAATCACGTGGGCCCCACCCGGAAATCACGTGGGCCCCACCCGGAAATCACGTGGGCCCCACCCGGAAAACACGTGGGCCCCACGGGGAAATCATGTGGGCCCCACCCGGAAATCACGTGGGCCCCACCCGGAAATCACGTGGGCCCCACCCGGAAATCACGTGGGCCCCACCCGGAAATCACGTGGGCCCCACCCGGAAATCACGTGGGCCCCAGGGGGAAATCACGTGGGCCCAACGGGGAAATCACGTGGGCCCCACGGGGAAATCACGTGGGCCCCACCCTGAAATCACGTGAGCCCCACCCGGAAATCACGTGGGCCCCACGGGGAAATCACGTAGGCCCCACGGGGAAATCACGTGGGCCCCACCCGGAAATCACGTGGGCCCCACCCGGAAATCACGTGGGCCCCACGGGGAAATTACGTGGGCCCCACCGGGAAATCACGTGGTCCCCACCCGGAAATCACGTGGGCCCCAGCCGGAAATCACGTGGGCCCCACGGGGAAATCACGTGGGCCCCACCCGGAAATCACGTGGGCCCCACCCGGAAATCACGTGGGCCCCACCCGGAAATCACGTGGGCCCCACCCGGAAATCACGTGGGCCCCACCCGGAAATCACGTGGGGCCCACCCGGAAATCACGTGGGCCCCACCCGGAAATCACGTGGGCCCCACCCGGAAATCACGTGGGCCCCACACGGAAATCACGTGGGGCCCACCCGGAAATCACGTGGGCCCCACCCGGAAATCACGTGGGCCCCACCCGGAAATCACGTGGGCCCCACCCGGAAATCACGTGGGCCCCACCCGGAAATCACGTGGGCCCCACGGGGAAATCACGTGGGCCCCACGGGGAAATCACGTGGGCCCCACGGGGAAATCACGTGGGCCCCACGGGGAAATCACGTGGGCCCCACGCGGAAATCACGTGGGCCCCACCCGGAAATCACGTGGGGCCCAACCCGGAAATCACGTGGGCCCAACCCGGAAATCACGTGGGCCCCACCCGGAAATCACGTGGGCCCCACCCGGAAATCACGTGGGCCCCACCCGGAAATCACGTGGGCCCCACCCGGAAATCACGTGGGCCCCACCCGGAAATCACGTGGGCCCCACGGGGAAATCACGTGGGCCCCACGGGGAAATCACGTGGGCCCCACCCGGAAATCACGTGGGCCCCACCCGGAAATCACGTGGGCCCCACCCGGAAATCACGTGGGCCCCACCCGGAAATCACGTGGGCCCCACCCGGAAATCACGTGGGCCCCACCCGGAAATCACGTGGGCCCCACCCGGAAATCACGTGGGCCCCACCCGGAAATCACGTGGGCCCCACCCGGAAATCACGTGGAACCCACCCGGAAATCACGTGGGCCCCACCCGGAAATCACGTGGGCCCCACCCGGAAATCACGTGGGCCCCACCCGGAAATCACGTGGGCCCCACCCGGAAATCACGTGGGCCCCACCCGGAAATCACGTGGGCCCCACCCGGAAATCACGTGGGCCCCACCCGGAAATCACGTGGGCCCCACGGGGAAATCACGTGGGCCCCACGGGGAAATCACGTGGGCCCCACCCGGAAATCACGTGGGCCCCACCCGGAAATCACGTGGGCCCCACCCGGAAAACACGTGGGCCCCACGGGGAAATCACGTGGGCCCCACCCGGAAATCACGTGGGCCCCACCCGGAAATCACGTGGGCCCCACCCGGAAATCACGTGGGCCCCACCCGGAAATCACGTGGGCCCCACGGGGAAATCACGTGGGCCCCACCCGGAAATCACGTGGGCCCCACGCGGAAATCACGTGGGCCCCACCCGGAAATCACGTGGGCCCCACCCGGAAATCACGTGGGCCCCACCCGGAAATCACGTGGGCCCCACCCGGAAATCACGTGGGCCCCACCCGGAAAGCACGTGGGCCCAACCCGGAAATCACGTGGGCCCCACCCGGAAATCACGTGGGCCCCACCCGTAAATCACGTGGGCCCCACCCGTAAATCACGTGGGCCCCACCCGGAAATCACGTGGGCCCCACGGGGAAATCACGTTGGCCCCACGGGGAAATCACGTGGGCCCCACCCGGAAATCACGTGGGCCCCACCCGGAAATCCCGTGGGCCCTACCCGGAAATCACGTGGGCCCCACGGGGAAATCACGTGGGCCCCACCCGGAAATCACGTGGGCCCCACCCGGAAATCACGTGGGCCCCACCCGGAAATCACGTGGGCCCCACGGGGAAATCACGTGGGCCCCACCCGGAAATCACGTGGGCCCCACCCGGAAATCACGTGGGCCCCACCCGGAAATCACGTGGGCCCCACCCGGAAATCACGTGGGCCCCACCCGGAAATCACGTGGGCCCCACCCGGAAATCACGTGGGGCCAACCCGGAAATCACGTGGGCCCCACCCGGAAATCACGTGGGCCCCACCCGTAAATCACGTGGGCCCCACCCGGAAATCACGTGGGCCCCACCCGGAAATCACGTGGGCCCCACGGGGAAATCACGTTGGCCCCACGGGGAAATCACGTGGGCCCCACCCGGAAATCACGTGGGCCCCACCCGGAAATCACGTGGGCCCCACCCGGAAATCACGTGGGCCCCACGGGGAAATCACGTGGGCCCCACCCGGAAATCACGTGGGCCCCACCCGGAAATCACGTGGGCCCCACCCGGAAATCACGTGGGCCCCACCCGGAAATCACGTGGGCCCCACCCGGAAATCACGTGGGCCCCGCGGGGAAATCACGTGGGCCCCACCCGGAAATCACGTGGGCCCCACCCGGAAATCACGTGGGCCCCACCCGGAAATCACGTGGGCCCCAACCGGAAATCACGTGGGCCCCACCCGGAAATCACGTGGGCCCCACCCGGAAATCACGTGGGCCCCACCCGGAAATCACGTGGGCCCCACGGGGAAATCACGTGGGCCTCACGGGGAAATCACGTGGGCCCCACCCGGAAATCACGTGGGCCCCACGGGGAAATCACGTGGGCCCCACCGGGAAATCACGTGGGCCCCACCCGGAAATCACGTGGGCCCCACCCGGAAATCACGTGGGCCCCACGGGGAAATCACGTGGGCCCCACGGGGAAATCACGTGGGCCCCACCCGGAAATCACGTGGGCCCCACCCGGAAATCACGTGGGCCCCACCCGGAAATCACGTGGGCCCCACCCGGAAATCACGTGGGCCCCACGGGGAAATCACGTGGGCCCCACCCGGAAATCACGTGGGCCCCACCCGGAAATCACGTGGGCCCCACCCGGAAATCACGTGGGCCCCACCCGGAAATCACGTGGGCCCCACCCGGAAATCACGTGGGCCCCACCCGGAAATCACGTGGGCCCCACCCGGAAATCACGTGGGCCACAGCCGGAAATCACGTGGGCCCCACCCGGAAATCACGTGGGCCCCACCCGGAAATCACGTGGGCCCCACCCGGAAATCACGTGGGCCCCACCCGGAAATCACGTGGGCCCCACGGGGAAATCACGTGGGCCCCACCTGGAAATCACGTGGACCCCACCCGGAAATCACGTGGGCCCCATGGGGAAATCACGTGGGCCCCACGGGGAAATCACGTGGGCCCCACGGGGAAATCACGTGGGCCCCACCCGGAAATCACGTGGGCCCCACCCGGAAATCACGTGGGCCCCACCCGGAAATCACGTGGGCCCCACCCGGAAATCACGTGGGCCCCACGGGGAAATCACGTGGGCCCCACGGGGAAATCACGTGGGCCCCACCCGGAATTCACGTGGGCCCCACCCGGAAATCACGTGGGCCCCACCCGGAAATCACGTGGGCCCCACCCGGAAATCACGTGGGCCCCACCCGGAAATCACGTGGGCCCCACCCGGAAATCACGTGGGCCCCACCCGGAAATCACGTGGGCCCCACCCGGAAATCACGTGGGCCCCACCCGGAAATCACGTGGGCCCCACCCGGAAATCACGTGGGCCCCACCCGGAAATCACGTGGGCCCCACCCGGAAATCACGTGGGCCCCACCCGGAAATCACGTGGGCCCCACCCGGAAATCACGTGGGCCCCACGGGGAAATCACGTGGGCCCCACCCGGAAATCACGTGGGCCCCACCCGGAAATCACGTGGGCCCCACCCGGAAATCACGTGGGCCCCACCCGGAAATCACGTGGGCCCCACGGGGAAATCACGTGGGCCCCACCCGGAAATCACGTGGACCCCACCCGGAAATCACGTGGGCCACAGCCGGAAATCACGTGGGCCCCAACCGGAAATCACGTGGGCCCCACCCGGAAATCACGTGGGCCCCACCCGGAAATCACGTGGGCCCCACCCGGAAATCACGTGGGCCCCACGGGGAAATCACGTGGGCCTCACGGGGAAATCACGTGGGCCCCACCCGGAAATCACGTGGGCCCCACGGGGAAATCACGTGGGCCCCACCCGGAAATCACGTGGGCCCCACCCGGAAATCACGTGGGCCCCACCCGGAAATCACGTGGGCCCCACTCGGAAATCACGTGGGCCCCACCCGGAAATCACGTGGGCCCCACCCGGAAATCACGTGGGCCCCACCGGGAAATCACGTGGGCCCCACCCGGAAATCACGTGGGCCCCACCCGGAAATCACGTGGGCCCCACCCGGAAATCACGTGGGCCCCACCCGGAAATCACGTGGGCCCCACCCGGAAATCACGTGGGCCCCACCCGGAAATCACGTGGGCCCCACCCGGAAATCACGTGGGCCCCACCCGGAAATCACGAAGGCCCCACCCGGAAATCACGTGGGCCCCACCGGGAAATCACGTGGGCCACACCTGGAAATCACGTGGACCCCACCCGGAAATCACGTGGGCCCCACCCGGAAATCACGTGGGCCCCACCCGGAAATCACGTGGGCCCCACCCGGAAATCACGTGGGCCCCAGGGGGAAATCACGTGGGCCCCACCCGGAAATCACGTGGGCCCCACCCGGAAATCACGTGGGCCCCACCCGGAAATCACGTGGGCCCCACCCGGAAATCACGTGGGCCACACCCGGAAATCACGTGGGGCCCACCCGGAAATCACGTGGGCCCCACGGGGAAATCACGTGGGCCCCACCCGGAAATCACGTGGGCCCCACCCGGAAATCACGTGGGCCCCACCCGGTAATCACGTGGGGCCCACCCGGAAATCACGTGGGCCCCACGGGGAAATCACGTGGGCCCCACCCGGAAATCACGTGGGCCCCACCCGGAAATCACGTGGGCCCCACGGGGAAATCACGTGGGCCCAACTGGGAAATCACGTGGGCCCCACGGGGAAATCACGTGGGCCCCACCCTGAAATCACGTGGGCCCCACCCGGAAATCACGTGGGCCCCACGGGGAAATCACGTGGGCCCCACGGGGAAATCACGTGGGCCCCACCCGGAAATCACGTGGGCCCCACCCGGAAATCACGTGGGCCCCACGGGGAAATCACGTGGGCCCCACGGGGAAATCACGTGGTCCCCACCCGGAAATCACGTGGGCCCCAGCCGGAAATCACGTGGGCCCCACGAGGAAATCACGTGGGCCCCACCCGGAAATCACGTGGGCCCCACCCGGAAATCACGTGGGCCCCACCCGGAAATCACGTGGGCCCCACCCGGAAATCACGTGGGCCCCACCCGGAAATCACGTGGGCCCACCCGGAAATCACGTGGGCCCCACCCGGAAATCACGTGGGCCCCACCCGGAAATCACGTGGGCCCCACACGGAAATCACGTGGGGCCCACCCGGAAATCACGTGGGCCCCACCCGGAAATCACGTGGGCCCCACCCGGAAATCACGTGGGCCCCACCCGGAAATCACGTGGGCCCCACCCGGAAATCACGTGGGCCCCACCCGGAAATCACGTGGGCCCCACGGGGAAATCACGTGGGCCCCACGGGGAAATCACGTGGGCCCCACGCGGAAATCACGTGGGCCCCACCCGGAAATCACGTGGGCCCCACCCGGAAATCACGTGGGCCCCACCCGGAAATCACGTGGGCCCCACCCGGAAATCACGTGGGCCCCACCCGGAAATCACGTGGGCCCCACCCGGAAATCACGTGGGCCCCAGCCGGAAATCACGTGGGCCCCACGGGGAAATCACGTGGGCCCCACGGGGAAATCACGTGGGCCCCACGGGGAAATCACGTGGGCCCCACCCGGAAATCACGTGGGCCCCACCTGGAAATCACGTGGGCCCCACGGGGAAATCACGTGGGCCCCACCCGGAAATCACGTGGGCCCCACCCGGAAATCACGTGGGGCCCACCCGGAAATCACGTGGGCCCCACCCGGAAATCACGTGGGCCCCACCCGGAAATCACGTGGGCCCCACCCGGAAATCACGTGGGCCCCACCCGGAAATCACGTGGGGCCCACCCGGAAATCACGTGGGCCCCACCCGGAAATCACGTGGGCCCCACCCGGAAATCACGTGGGCCCCACCCGGAAATCACGTGGGCCCCACCCGGAAATCACGTGGGCCCCACCCGGAAATCACGTGGGCCCCACCCGGAAATCACGTGGGCCCCACCCGGAAATCACGTGGGCCCCACCCGGAAATCACGTGGGCCCCACCCGGAAATCACGTGGGCCCCACCCGGAAATCACGTGGGCCCCACCCGGAAATCACGTGGGCCCCACACGGAAATCACGTGGGGCCCAACCGGAAATCACGTGGGCCCCACCCGGAAATCACGTGGGCCCCACCCGGAAATCACGTGGGCCCCACCCGGAAATCACGTGGGCCCCATGGGGAAATCACGTGGGCCCCACGGGGAAATCACGTGGGCCCCACCCGGAAATCACGTGGGGCCCACCCGGAAATCACGTGGGCCCCACGGGGAAATCACGTGGGCCCCACCCGGAAATCACGTGGGCCCCACACGGAAATCACGTGGGGCCCACCAGGAAATCACGTGGGCCCCACCCGGAAATCACGTGGGCCCCACCCGGAAATCACGTGGGCCCCACCGGGAAATCACGTGGGCCCCACCCGGAAATCACGTGGGCCCCACCCGGAAATCACGTGGGCCCCACGGGGAAATCACGTGGGCCCCACGGGGAAATCACGTGGGCCCCACCCGGAAATCACGTGGGCCCCACCCGGAAATCACGTGGGCCCCACGGGGAAATCACGTGGGCCCCACCCGGAAATCACGTGGGCCCCACCCGGAAATCACGTGGGCCCCACGGGGAAATCACGTGGGCCCCACCCGGAAATCACGTGGGCCCCACCCGGAAATCACGTGGGCCCCACCCGGAAATCACGTGGGCCCCACCCGGAAATCACGTGGGCCCCAGCCGGAAATCACGTGGGCCCCACCCGGAAATCACGTGGGCCCCACCCCGAAATCACGTGGGCCCCACCCGGAAATCACGTGGGCCCCACCCGGAAATCACGTGGGGCCCACCCGGAAATCACGTGGGCCCCACCCGGAAATCACGTGGGCCCCACCCGGAAATCACGTGGGCCCCACCCGGAAAACACGTGGGCCACATCCGGAAATCACGTGGGCCCCACCCGGAAATCACGTGGGCCCCACCCGGAAATCACGTGGGCCCCACCCGGAAATCACGTGGGCCCCACCCGGAAATCACGTGGGCCCCACGGGGAAATCACGTGGGCCCCACCCGGAAATCACGTGGACCCCACCCGGAAATCACGTGGGCCCCAGCCGGAAATCACGTGGGCCCCATGGGGAAATCACGTGGGCCCCACGGGGAAATCACGTGGGCCCCACCCGGAAATCACGTGGGCCCCACCCGGAAATCACGTGGGCCCCACCCGGAAATCACGTGGGCCCCACCCGGAAATCACGTGGGCCCCACCCGGAAATCACGTGGGCCCCACCCGGAAATCACGTGGGCCCCACCCGGAAATCACGTGGGCCCCTCGGGGAAATCACGTGGGCCCCACCCGGAAATCACGTGGGCCCCACCCGGAAATCACGTGGGCCCCACCCGGAAATCACGTGGGCCCCACCCGGAAATCACGTGGGCCCCACCCGGAAATCACGTGGGCCCCACCCGGAAATCACGTGGGCCCCACCCGGAAATCACGTGGGCCCCACCCGGAAATCACGTGGGCCCCACGGGGAAATCACGTGGGCCCCACCCGGAAATCACGTGGGCCCCACCCGGAAATGACGTGGGCCCCACCCGGAAATCACGTGGGCCCCACCCGGAAATCACGTGGGCCCCACGGGGAAATCACGTGGGCCCCACCCGGAAATCACGTGGGCCCCACCCGGAAATCACGTGGGCCACAGCCGGAAATCACGTGGGCCCCACCCGGAAATCACGTGGGCCCCACCCGAAAATCACGTGGGCCCCACCCGGAAATCACGTGGGCCCCACCCGGAAATCACGTGGGCACCACCCGGAAATCACGTGGGCCCATGGGGAATTCACGTGGGCCCCACCCGGAAATCACGTGGGCCCCACCCGGAAATCACGTGGGCCCCACCCGGAAATCACGTGGGCCCCACCCGGAAATCACGTGGGCCCCACGGGGAAATCACGTGGGCCCCACCCGGAAATCACGTGGACCCCACCCGGAAATCACGTGGGCCACAGCCGGAAATCACGTGGGCCCCAACCGGAAATCACGTGGGCCCCACCCGGAAATCACGTGGGCCCCACCCGGAAATCACGTGGGCCCCACGGGGAAATCACGTGGGCCTCACGGGGAAATCACGTGGGCCCCACCCGGAAATCACGTGGGCCCCACGGGGAAATCACGTGGGCCCCACCCGGAAATCACGTGGGCCCCAGCCGGAAATTACGTGGGCCCCACCCGGAAATCACGTGGGCCCCACCCCGAAATCACGTGGGCCCCACCCGGAAATCACGTTGGCCCCACCCGGAAATCACGTGGGGCCCACCCGGAAATCACGTGGGCCCCATCCGGAAATCACGTGGGCCCCACCCGGAAATCACGTGGGGCCCACCCGGAAAACACGTGGGCCACATCCGGAAATCACGTGGGCCCCACCCGGAAATCACGTGGGCCCCACCCGGAAATCACGTGGGCCCCTCGGGGAAATCACGTGGGCCCCACCCGGAAATCACGTGGGCCCCACCCGGAAATCACGTGGGCCCCACCCGGAAATCACGTGGGCCCCACCCGGAAATCACGTGGGCCCCACCCGGAAATCACGTGGGCCCCACCCGGAAATCACGTGGGCCCCACCCGGAAATCACGTGGGCCCCACCCGGAAATCACGTGGGCCCCAGGGGGAAATCACGTGGGCCCAACGGGGAAATCACGTGGGCCCCACGGGGAAATCACGTGGGCCCCACCCTGAAATCACGTGGGCCCCACCCGGAAATCACGTGGGCCCCACGGGGAAATCACGTGGGCCCCACGGGGAAATCACGTGGGCCCCACCCGGAAATCACGTGGGCCCCACCCGGAAATCACGTGGGCCCCACGGGGAAATTACGTGGGCCCCACGGGGAAATCACGTGGTCCCCACCCGGAAATCACGTGGGCCCCAGCCGGAAATCACGTGGGCCCCACGGGGAAATCACGTGGGCCCCACCCGGAAATCACGTGGGCCCCACCCGGAAATCACGTGGGCCCCACCCGGAAATCACGTGGGCCCCACCCGGAAATCACGTGGGCCCCACCCGGAAATCACGTGGGGCCCACCCGGAAATCACGTGGGCCCCACCCGGAAATCACGTGGGCCCCACCCGGAAATCACGTGGGCCCCACACGGAAATCACGTGGGGCCCACCCGGAAATCACGTGGGCCCCACCCGGAAATCACGTGGGCCCCACCCGGAAATCACGTGGGCCCCACCCGGAAATCACGTGGGCCCCACCCGGAAATCACGTGGGCCCCACCCGGAAATCACGTGGGCCCCACGGGGAAATCACGTGGGCCCCACGGGGAAATCACGTGGGCCCCACGCGGAAATCACGTGGGCCCCACCCGGAAATCACGTGGGCCCCACCCGGAAATCACGTGGGCCCCACCCGGAAATCACGTGGGCACCACCCGGAAATCACGTGGGCCCCACCCGGAAATCACGTGGGGCCAACCCGGAAATCACGTGGGCCCCACCCGGAAATCACGTGGGCCCCACCCGTAAATCACGTGGGCCCCACCCGGAAATCACGTGGGCCCCACCCGGAAATCACGTGGGCCCCACGGGGAAATCACGTTGGCCCCACGGGGAAATCACGTGGGCCCCACCCGGAAATCACGTGGGCCCCACCCGGAAATCACGTGGGCCCCACCCGGAAATCACGTGGGCCCCACGGGGAAATCACGTGGGCCCCACCCGGAAATCACGTGGGCCCCACCCGGAAATCACGTGGGCCCCACCCGGAAATCACGTGGGCCCCACCCGGAAATCACGTGGGCCCCACCCGGAAATCACGTGGGCCCCGCGGGGAAATCACGTGGGCCCCACCCGGAAATCACGTGGGCCCCACCCGGAAATCACGTGGGCCCCACCCGGAAATCACGTGGGCCCCAACCGGAAATCACGTGGGCCCCACCCGGAAATCACGTGGGCCCCACCCGGAAATCACGTGGGCCCCACCCGGAAATCACGTGGGCCCCACGGGGAAATCACGTGGGCCTCACGGGGAAATCACGTGGGCCCCACCCGGAAATCACGTGGGCCCCACGGGGAAATCACGTGGGCCCCACCCGGAAATCACGTGGGCCCCACCCGGAAATCACGTGGGCCCCACCCGGAAATCACGTGGGCCCCACCCGGAAATCACGTGGGCCCCACCCGGAAATCACGTGGGCCCCACCCGGAAATCACGTGGGCCCCACCCGGAAATCACGTGGGCCCCACCGGGAAATCACGTGGGCCCCACGGGGAAATCACGTGGGCCCCACCCGGAAATCACGTGGGCCCCACCCGGAAATCACGTGGGCCCCACCCGGAAATCACGTGGGCCCCACCCGGAAATCACGTGGGCCCCACCCGGAAATCACGTGGGGCCAACCCGGAAATCACGTGGGCCCCACCCGGAAATCACATGGGCCCCACCCGGAAATCACGTGGGCCCCACCCGGAAATCACGTGGGCCCCACCCGGAAATCACGTGGGCCCCACGGGGAAATCACGTTGGCCCCACGGGGAAATCATGTGGGCCCCACCCGGAAATCACGTGGGCCCCACCCGGAAATCACGTGGGCCCCACCCGGAAATCACGTGGGCCCCACGGGGAAATCACGTGGGCCCCACCCGGAAATCACGTGGGCCCCACCCGGAAATCACGTGGGCCCCACCCGGAAATCACGTGGGCCCCACCCGGAAATCACGTGGGCCCCACCCGGAAATCACGTGGGCCCCACCCGGAAATCACGTGGGCCCCACGGGGAAATCACGTGGAACCCACCCGGAAATCACGTGGGCCCCACCCGGAAATCACGTGGGCCCCACCCGGAAATCACGTGGGCCCCACCCGGAAATCACGTGGGCCCCACCCGGAAATCACGTGGGCCCCACCCGGAAATCACGTGGGCCACACCCGGAAATCACGTGGGGCCCACCCGGAAATCACGTGGGCCCCACGGGGAAATCACGTGGGCCCCACCCGGAAATCACGTGGGCCCCACCCGGAAATCACGTGGGCCCCACCCGGAAATCACGTGGGCCCCACCCGGAAAACACGTGGGCCCCACGGGGAAATCATGTGGGCCCCACCCGGAAATCACGTGGGCCCCACCCGGAAATCACGTGGGCCCCACCCGGAAATCACGTGGGCCCCACCCGGAAATCACGTGGGCCCCACCCGGAAATCACGTGGGCCCCACCCGGAAATCACGTGGGCCCCACCCGGTAATCACGTGGGGCCCACCCGGAAATCACGTGGGCCCCACGGGGAAATCACGTGGGCCCCACCCGGAAATCACGTGGGCCCCAGGGGGAAATCACGTGGGCCCAACGGGGAAATCACGTGGGCCCCACGGGGAAATCACGTGGGCCCCACCCTGAAATCACGTGAGCCCCACCCGGAAATCACGTGGGCCCCACGGGGAAATCACGTAGGCCCCACGGGGAAATCACGTGGGCCCCACCCGGAAATCACGTGGGCCCCACGGGGAAATCACGTGGGCCCCACGGGGAAATCACGTGGGCCCCACGCGGAAATCACGTGGGCCCCACCCGGAAATCACGTGGGCCCCACCCGGAAATCACGTGGGCCCCACCCGGAAATCACGTGGGCCCCACCCGGAAATCACGTGGGGCCAACCCGGAAATCACGTGGGCCCCACCCGGAAATCACGTGGGCCCCACCCGGAAATCACGTGGGCCCCACCCGGAAATCACGTGGGCCCCACCCGGAAATCACGTGGGCCCCACCCGGAAATCACGTGGGCCCCACGGGGAAATCACGTGGGCCCCACCCGGAAATCACGTGGGCCCCACCCGGAAATCACGTGGGCCCCACCCGGAAATCACGTGGGCCCCACCCGGAAATCACGTGGGCCCCACCCGGAAATCACGTGGGGCCCACCCGGAAATCACGTGGGCCCCACCCGGAAATCACGTGGGCCCCACCCGGAAATCACGTGGGCCCCACCCGGAAATCACGTGGGCCCCACCCGGAAATCACGTGGGCCCCACCCGGAAATCACGTGGGCCCCACCCGGAAATCACGTGGGCCCCACCCGGAAATCACGTGGGCCCCACCCGGAAATCACGTGGGCCCCAACCGGAAATCACGTGGGCCCCACCCGGTAATCACGTGGGGCCCACCCGGAAATCACGTGGGCCCCACGGGGAAATCACGTGGGCCCCACCCGGAAATCACGTGGGCCCCAGGGGGAAATCACGTGGGCCCAACGGGGAAATCACGTGGGCCCCACGGGGAAATCACGTGGGCCCCACCCTGAAATCACGTGAGCCCCACCCGGAAATCACGTGGGCCCCACGGGGAAATCACGTAGGCCCCACGGGGAAATCACGTGGGCCCCACCCGGAAATCACGTGGGCCCCACCCGGAAATCACGTGGGCCCCACGGGGAAATTACGTGGGCCCCACCGGGAAATCACGTGGTCCCCACCCGGAAATCACGTGGGCCCCAGCCGGAAATCACGTGGGCCCCACGGGGAAATCACGTGGGCCCCACCCGGAAATCACGTGGGCCCCACCCGGAAATCACGTGGGCCCCACCCGGAAATCACGTGGGCCCCACCCGGAAATCACGTGGGCCCCACCCGGAAATCACGTGGGGCCCACCCGGAAATCACGTGGGCCCCACCCGGAAATCACGTGGGCCCCACCCGGAAATCACGTGGGCCCCACCCGGAAATCACGTGGGCCCCACCCGGAAATCACGTGGGCCCCACCCGGAAATCACGTGGGCCCCACCCGGAAATCACGTGGGCCCCACCCGGAAATCACGTGGGCCCCACGGGGAAATCACGTGGGCCCCACGGGGAAATCACGTGGGCCCCACGCGGAAATCACGTGGGCCCCACCCGGAAATCACGTGGGCCCCACCCGGAAATCACGTGGGCCCCACCCGGAAATCACGTGGGCCCCACCCGGAAATCACGTGGGGCCAACCCGGAAATCACGTGGGCCCCACCCGGAAATCACGTGGGCCCCACCCGGAAATCACGTGGGCCCCACCCGGAAATCACGTGGGCCCCACCCGGAAATCACGTGGGCCCCACCCGGAAATCACGTGGGCCCCACGGGGAAATCACGTGGGCCCCACGGGGAAATCACGTGGGCCCCACCCGGAAATCACGTGGGCCCCACCCGGAAATCACGTGGGCCCCACCCGGAAATCACGTGGGCCCCACCCGGAAATCACGTGGGCCCCACCCGGAAATCACGTGGGCCCCACCCGGAAATCACGTGGGCCCCACCCGGAAATCACGTGGGCCCCACCCGGAAATCACGTGGAACCCACCCGGAAATCACGTGGGCCCCACCCGGAAATCACGTGGGCCCCACCCGGAAATCACGTGGGCCCCACCCGGAAATCACGTGGGCCCCACCCGGAAATCACGTGGGCCCCACCCGGAAATCACGTGGGCCCCACCCGGAAATCACGTGGGCCCCACCCGGAAATCACGTGGGCCCCACGGGGAAATCACGTGGGCCCCACGGGGAAATCACGTGGGCCCCACCCGGAAATCACGTGGGCCCCACCCGGAAATCACGTGGGCCCCACCCGGAAAACACGTGGGCCCCACGGGGAAATCACGTGGGCCCCACCCGGAAATCACGTGGGCCCCACCCGGAAATCACGTGGGCCCCACCCGGAAATCACGTGGGCCCCACCCGGAAATCACGTGGGCCCCACGGGGAAATCACGTGGGCCCCACCCGGAAATCACGTGGGCCCCACGCGGAAATCACGTGGGCCCCACCCGGAAATCACGTGGGCCCCACCCGGAAATCACGTGGGCCCCACCCGGAAATCACGTGGGCCCCACCCGGAAATCACGTGGGCCCCACCCGGAAATCACGTGGGGCCAACCCGGAAATCACGTGGGCCCCACCCGGAAATCACGTGGGCCCCACCCGTAAATCACGTGGGCCCCACCCGTAAATCACGTGGGCCCCACCCGGAAATCACGTGGGCCCCACGGGGAAATCACGTTGGCCCCACGGGGAAATCACGTGGGCCCCACCCGGACATCACGTGGGCCCCACCCGGAAATCACGTGGGCCCCACCCGGAAATCACGTGGGCCCCACGGGGAAATCACGTGGGCCCCACCCGGAAATCACGTGGGCCCCACCCGGAAATCACGTGGGCCCCACCCGGAAATCACGTGGGCCCCACCCGGAAATCACGTGGGCCCCACGGGGAAATCACGTGGGCCCCACCCGGAAATCACGTGGGCCCCACCCGGAAATCACGTGGGCCCCACCCGGAAATCACGTGGGCCCCACCCGGAAATCACGTGGTCCCCACCCGGAAATCAAGTGGGGCCCACCCGGAAATCACGTGGGCCCCACCCGGAAATCCCGTGGGACCCACCCGGAAATCACGTGGGCCCCACCCGGAAATCACGTGGGCCCCACCCGGAAATCACGTGGGCCCCACCCGGAAATCACGTGGGCCACAGCCGGAAATCACGTGGGCCCCACCCGGAAATCACGTGGGCCCCACCCGGAAATCACGTGGGCCCCACCCGGAAATCACGTGGGCCCCACCCGGAAATCACGTGGGCCCCACGGGGAAATCACGTGGGCCTCACGGGGAAATCACGTGGGCCCCACCCGGAAATCACGTGGGCCCCACGGGGAAATCCCATGGGCCCCACCCGGAAATCACGTGGGCCCCACGGGGAAATCACGTGGGCCCCACCCGGAAATCACGTGGGCCCCACGGGGAAATCACGTGGGCCCCACCCGGAAATCACGTGGGCCCCACGGGGAAATCACGTGGGCCCCACCCGGAAATCACGTGGGCCCCACCCGGAAATCACGTGGGCACCACCCGGAAATCACGTGGGCCCCACCCGGAAATCACGTGGGCCCCACGGGGAAATCACGTGGGCCCCACGGGGAAATCACGTGGGCCCCACCCGGAAATCACGTGGGCCCCACCCGGAAATCACGTGGGCCCCACCCGGAAATCACGTGGGCCCCACCCGGAAATCACGTGGGCCCCACCCGGAAATCACGTGGGCCCCACCCGAAAATCACGTGGGCCCCACCCGGAAATCACGTGGGCCCCACCCGGAAATCACGTGGGCCCCACCCGGAAATCACGTGGAACCCACCCGGAAATCACGTGGGCCCCACCAGGAAATCACGTGGGCCCCACCCGGAAATCACGTGGGCCCCACCCGGAAATCACGTGGGCCCCACGGGGAAATCACGTGGGCCCCACCCGGAAATCACGTGGGCCCCACCCGGAAATCACGTGGGCCCCACCCGGAAATCACGTGGGCCCCACCCGGAAATCACGTGGGCCACACCCGGAAATCACGTGGGGCCCACCCGGAAATCACGTGGGCCCCACGGGGAAATCACGTGGGCCCCACCCGGAAATCACGTGGGCCCCACCCGGAAATCACGTGGGCCTCACCCGGAAAACACGTGGGCCCCACGGGGAAATCATGTGGGCCCCACCCGGAAATCACGTGGGCCCCACCCGGAAATCACGTGGGCCCCACCCGGAAATCACGTGGGCCCCACCCGGAAATCACGTGGGCCCCACCCGGAAATCATGTGGGCCCCACCCGGAAATCACGTGGGCCCCACCCGGTAATCACGTGGGGCCCACCCGGAAATCACGTGGGCCCCACGGGGAAATCACGTGGGCCCCACCCGGAAATCACGTGGGCCCCACCCGGAAATTACGTGGGCCCCACGGGGAAATCACGTGGGCCCAACGGGGAAATCACGTGGTCCCCACGGGGAAATCACGTGGGCCCCACCCTGAAATCACGTGGGCCCCACCCGGAAATCACGTGGGCCCCACGGGGAAATCACGTGGGCCCCACGGGGAAATCACGTGGGCCCCACCCGGAAATCACGTGGGCCCCACCCGGAAATCACGTGGGCCCCACGGGGAAATTACGTGGGCCCCACGGGGAAATCACGTGGGCCCCACCCGGAAATCACGTGGGCCCCACCCGGAAATCACGTGGGCCCCACCCGGAAATCACGTGGGCCCCACCCGGAAATCACGTGGGCCCCACCCGGAAATCACGTGGGCCCCACCCGGAAATCACGTGGGCCCCACCCGGAAATCACGTGGGCCCCACGGGGAAATCACGTGGGCCCCACCCGGAAATCACGTGGGCCCCACCCGGAAATCACGTGGGCCCCACCCGGAAATCACGTGGGCCCCACCCGGAAATCACGTGGGCCCCACGGGGAAATCACGTGGGCCCCACCCGGAAATCACGTGGACCCCACCCGGAAATCACGTGGGCCACAGCCGGAAATCACGTGGGCCCCAACCGGAAATCACGTGGGCCCCACCCGGAAATCACGTGGGCCCCACCCGGAAATCACGTGGGCCCCACCCGGAAATCACGTGGGCCCCACGGGGAAATCACGTGGGCCTCACGGGGAAATCACGTGGGCCCCACCCGGAAATCACGTGGGCCCCACGGGGAAATCACGTGGGCCCCACCCGGAAATCACGTGGGCCCCACCCGGAAATCACGTGGGCCCCACCCGGAAATCACGTGGGCCCCACCCGGAAATCACGTGGGCCCCACCCGGAAATCACGTGGGCCCCACCCGGAAATCACGTGGGCCCCACCCGGAAATCACGTGGGCCCCACCGGGAAATCACGTGGGCCCCACGGGGAAATCACGTGGGCCCCACCCGGAAATCACGTGGGCCCCACCCGGAAATCACGTGGGCCCCACCCGGAAATCACGTGGGCCCCACCCGGAAATCACGTGGGCCCCACCCGGAAATCACGTGGGGCCAACCCGGAAATCACATGGGCCCCACCCGGAAATCACGTGGGCCCCACCCGGAAATCACGTGGGCCCCACCCGGAAACCACGTGGGCCCCACGGGGAAATCACGTTGGCCCCACGGGGAAATCACGTGGGCCCCACCCGGAAATCACGTGGGCCCCACCCGGAAATCACGTGGGCCCCACCCGGAAATCACGTGGGCCCCACGGGGAAATCACGTGGGCCCCACCCGGAAATCACGTGGGCCCCACCCGGAAATCACGTGGGCCCCACCCGGAAATCACGTGGGCCCCACCCGGAAATCACGTGGGCCCCACCCGGAAATCACGTGGGCCCCACGGGGAAATCACGTTGGCCCCACGGGGAAATCACGTGGGCCCCACCCGGAAATCACGTGGGCCCCACCCGGAAATCACGTGGGCCCCACCCGGAAATCACGTGGGCCCCACGGGGAAATCACGTGGGCCCCACCCGGAAATCACGTGGGCCCCACCCGGAAATCACGTGGGCCCCACCCGGAAATCACGTGGGCCCCACCCGGAAATCACGTGGGCCCCACCCGGAAATCACGTGGGCCCCACGGGGAAATCACGTGGGCCCCACCCGGAAATCACGTGGGCCCCACCCGGAAATCACGTGGGCCCCACCCGGAAATCACGTGGGCCCCACCCGGAAATCACGTGGGCCCCACGGGGAAATCACGTGGGCCCCACGGGGAAATCACGTGGGCCCCACGGGGAAATCACGTGGGCCCCACCCGGAAATCACGTGGGCCCCACCCGGAAATCACGTGGGCCCCACCCGGAAATCACGTGGGCCCCACCCGGAAATCACGTGGGCCCCACCCGGAAATCACGTGGGCCCCACCCGGAAATCACGTGGGCCCCACCCGGAAATCACGTGGAACCCACCCGGAAATCACGTGGGCCCCACCCGGAAATCACGTGGGCCCCACCCGGAAATCACGTGGGCCCCACCCGGAAATCACGTGGGCCCCACCCGGAAATCACGTGGGCCCCACCCGGAAATCACGTGGGCCCCACCCGGAAATCACGTGGGCCCCACCCGGAAATCACGTGGGCCCCACCCGGAAATCACGTGGGCCACACCCGGAAATCACGTGGGGCCCACCCGGAAATCACGTGGGCCCCACGGGGAAATCACGTGGGCCCCACCCGGAAATCACGTGGGCCCCACCCGGAAATCACGTGGGCCCCACCCGGAAAACACGTGGGCCCCACGGGGAAATCATGTGGGCCCCACCCGGAAATCACGTGGGCCCCACCCGGAAATCACGTGGGCCCCACCCGGAAATCACGTGGGCCCCACCCGGAAATCACGTGGGCCCCACCCGGAAATCACGTGGGCCCCACCCGGAAATCACGTGGGCCCCACCCGGAAATCACGTGGGCCCCACCCGGAAATCACGTGGGCCCCACCCGGAAATCACGTGGGCCCCACGGGGAAATCACGTGGGCCCCACCCGGAAATCACGTGGGCCCCACCCGGAAATCACGTGGGCCCCACCCGGAAATCACGTGGGCCCCACCCGGAAATCACGTGGGCCCCACCCGGAAATCACGTGGGCCCCACGGGGAAATCACGTGGGCCCCACGCGGAAATCACGTGGGCCCCACCCGGAAATCACGTGGGCCCCACCCGGAAATCACGTGGGCCCCACCCGGAAATCACGTGGGCCCCACCCGGAAATCACGTGGGCCCCACCCGGAAATCACGTGGGCCCCACCCGGAAATCACGTGGGCCCCACCCGGAAATCACGTGGAACCCACCCGGAAATCACGTGGGCCCCACCCGGAAATCACGTGGGCCCCACCCGGAAATCACGTGGGCCCCACCCGGAAATCACGTGGGCCCCACGGGGAAATCACGTGGGCCCCACCCGGAAATCACGTGGGCCCCACCCGGAAATCACGTGGGCCCCACCCGGAAATCACGTGGGCCCCACCCGGAAATCACGTGGGCCACACCCGGAAATCACGTGGGGCCCACCCGGAAATCACGTGGGCCCCACGGGGAAATCACGTGGGCCCCACCCGGAAATCACGTGGGCCCCACCCGGAAATCACGTGGGCCCCACCCGGAAAACACGTGGGCCCCACGGGGAAATCATGTGGGCCCCACCCGGAAATCACGTGGGCCCCACCCGGAAATCACGTGGGCCCCACCCGGAAATCACGTGGGCCCCACCCGGAAATCACGTGGGCCCCACCCGGAAATCACGTGGGCCCCACCCGGAAATCACGTGGGCCCCACCCGGTAATCACGTGGGGCCCACCCGGAAATCACGTGGGCCCCACGGGGAAATCACGTGGGCCCCACCCGGAAATCACGTGGGCCCCAGGGGGAAATCACGTGGGCCCAACGGGGAAATCACGTGGGCCCCACGGGGAAATCACGTGGGCCCCACCCTGAAATCACGTGGGCCCCACCCAGAAATCACTTGGGCCCCACGGGGAAATCACGTGGGCCCCACGGGGAAATCACGTGGGGCCCACCCGGAAATCACGTGGGCCCCACCCGGAAATCACGTGGGCCCCACCCGGAAATCACGTGGGCCCCACCGGGAAATCACGTGGGCCCCACCCGGAAATCACGTGGGCCCCACCCGGAAATCACGTGGGCCCCACGGGGAAATCACGTGGGCCCCACCGGGAAATCACGTGGGCCCCACCCGGAAATCACGTGGGCCCCACCCGGAAATCACGTGGGCCCCACGGGGAAATCACGTGGGCCCCACGGGGAAATCACGTGGGCCCCACGGGGAAATCACGTGGGCCCCACCCGGAAATCACGTGGGCCCCACCCGGAAATCACGTGGGCCCCACCCGGAAATCACGTGGGCCCCACGGGGAAATCACGTGGGCCCCACCCGGAAATCACGTGGGCCCCACCCGGAAATCACGTGGGCCCCACCCGGAAATCACGTGGGCCCCACCCGGAAATCACGTGGGCCCCACCCGGAAATCACGTGGGCCCCACCCGGAAATCACGTGGGCCCCACCCGGAAATCACGTGGGCCCCAGCCGGAAATCACGTGGGCCCCACCCGGAAATCACTTGGGCCCCACCCGGAAATCACGTGGGCCCCACCCGGAAATCACGTGGGCCCCACCCGGAAATCACGTGGGCCCCACCGGGAAATCACGTGGGACCCACCCGGAAATCACGTGGGCCCCACCCGGAAATCACGTGGGCCCCACCCGGAAATCACGTGGGCCCCACCCGGAAATCACGTGGGCCCCAGCCGGAAATCACGTGGGCCCCACCCGGAAATCACGTGGGCCCCACCCGGAAATCACGTGGGCGCCACCCGGAAATCACGTGGGCCCCACCCGGAAATCACGTGGGGCCCACCCGGAAATCACGTGGGCCCCACCCGGAAATCACGTGGGCCCCACCAGGAAATCACGTGGGCCCCACCCGGAAAACACGTGGGCCACATCCGGAAATCACGTGGGCCCCACCCGGAAATCACGTGGGCCCCACCCGGAAATCACGTGGGCCCCACCCGGAAATCACGTGGGCCCCACCCGGAAATCACGTGGGCCCCACGGGGAAATCACGTGGGCCCCACCTGGAAATCACGTGGACCCCACCCGGAAATCACGTGGGCCCCATGGGGAAATCACGTGGGCCCCACGGGGAAATCACGTGGGCCCCACGGGGAAATCACGTGGGCCCCACCCGGAAATCACGTGGGCCCCACCCGGAAATCACGTGGGCCCCACCCGGAAATCACGTGGGCCCCACCCGGAAATCACGTGGGCCCCACGGGGAAATCACGTGGGCCCCACGGGGAAATCACGTGGGCCCCACCCGGAATTCACGTGGGCCCCACCCGGAAATCACGTGGGCCCCACCCGGAAATCACGTGGGCCCCACCCGGAAATCACGTGGGCCCCACCCGGAAATCACGTGGGCCCCTCGGGGAAATCACGTGGGCCCCACCCGGAAATCACGTGGGCCCCACCCGGAAATCACGTGGGCCCCACCCGGAAATCACGTGGGCCCCACCCGGAAATCACGTGGGCCCCACCCGGAAATCACGTGGGCCCCACCCGGAAATCACGTGGGCCCCACGGGGAAATCACGTGGGCCCCACCCGGAAATCACGTGGACCCCACCCGGAAATCACGTGGGCCACAGCCGGAAATCACGTGGGCCCCAACCGGAAATCACGTGGGCCCCACCCGGAAATCACGTGGGCCCCACCCGGAAATCACGTGGGCCCCACCCGGAAATCACGTGGGCCCCACGGGGAAATCACGTGGGCCTCACGGGGAAATCACGTGGGCCCCACCCGGAAATCACGTGGGCCCCACGGGGAAATCACGTGGGCCCCACCCGGAAATCACGTGGGCCCCACCCGGAAATCACGTGGGCCCCACCCGGAAATCACGTGGGCCCCACTCGGAAATCACGTGGGCCCCACCCGGAAATCACGTGGGCCCCACCCGGAAATCACGTGGGCCCCACCGGGAAATCACGTGGGCCCCACCCGGAAATCACGTGGACCCCACCCGGAAATCACGTGGGCCCCACCCGGAAATCACGTGGGCCCCACCCGGAAATCACGTGGGCCCCACCCGGAAATCACGTGGGCCCCACCCGGAAATCACGTGGGCCCCACCCGGAAATCACGTGGGCCCCACCCGGAAATCACGAAGGCCCCACCCGGAAATCACGTGGGCCCCACCGGGAAATCACGTGGGCCACACCCGGAAATCACGTGGACCCCACCCGGAAATCACGTGGGCCCCACCCGGAAATCACGTGGGCCCCACCCGGAAATCACGTGGGCCCCACCCGGAAATCACGTGGGCCCCACGGGGAAATCACGTGGGCCCCACCCGGAAATCACGTGGGCCCCACCCGGAAATCACGTGGGCCCCACCCGGAAATCACGTGGGCCCCACCCGGAAATCACGTGGGCCACACCCGGAAATCACGTGGGGCCCACCCGGAAATCACGTGGGCCCCACGGGGAAATCACGTGGGCCCCACCCGGAAATCACGTGGGCCCCACCCGGAAATCACGTGGGCCCCACCCGGTAATCACGTGGGGCCCACCCGGAAATCACGTGGGCCCCACGGGGAAATCACGTGGGCCCCACCCGGAAATCACGTGGGCCCCACCCGGAAATCACGTGGGCCCCACGGGGAAATCACGTGGGCCCAACGGGGAAATCACGTGGGCCCCACGGGGAAATCACGTGGGCCCCACCCTGAAATCACGTGGGCCCCACCCGGAAATCACGTGGGCCCCACGGGGAAATCACGTGGGCCCCACGGGGAAATCACGTGGGCCCCACCCGGAAATCACGTGGGCCCCACCCGGAAATCACGTGGGCCCCACGGGGAAATCACGTGGGCCCCACGGGGAAATCACGTGGTCCCCACCCGGAAATCACGTGGGCCCCAGCCGGAAATCACGTGGGCCCCACGAGGAAATCACGTGGGCCCCACCCGGAAATCACGTGGGCCCCACCCGGAAATCACGTGGGCCCCACCCGGAAATCACGTGGGCCCCACCCGGAAATCACGTGGGCCCCACCCGGAAATCACGTGGGCCCACCCGGAAATCACGTGGGCCCCACCCGGAAATCACGTGGGCCCCACCCGGAAATCACGTGGGCCCCACACGGAAATCACGTGGGGCCCACCCGGAAATCACGTGGGCCCCACGGGGAAATCACGTGGGCCCCACCCGGAAATCACGTGGGCCCCACCCGGAAATCACGTGGGCCCCACCCGGAAATCACGTGGGCCCCACCCGGAAATCACGTGGGCCCCACGGGGAAATCACGTGGGCCCCACGGGGAAATCACGTGGGCCCCACGCGGAAATCACGTGGGCCCCACCCGGAAATCACGTGGGCCCCACCCGGAAATCACGTGGGCCCCACCCGGAAATCACGTGGGCCCCACCCGGAAATCACGTGGGCCCCACCCGGAAATCACGTGGGCCCCACCCGGAAATCACGTGGGCCCCAGCCGGAAATCACGTGGGCCCCACGGGGAAATCACGTGGGCCCCACGGGGAAATCACGTGGGCCCCACGGGGAAATCACGTGGGCCCCACCCGGAAATCACGTGGGCCCCACCTGGAAATCACGTGGGCCCCACGGGGAAATCACGTGGGCCCCACCCGGAAATCACGTGGGCCCCACCCGGAAATCACGTGGTGCCCACCCGGAAATCACGTGGGCCCCACCCGGAAATCACGTGGGCCCCACCCGGAAATCACGTGGGCCCCACCCGGAAATCACGTGGGCCCCACCCGGAAATCACGTGGGGCCCACCCGGAAATCACGTGGGCCCCACCCGGAAATCACGTGGGCCCCACCCGGAAATCACGTGGGCCCCACCCGGAAATCACGTGGGCCCCACCCGGAAATCACGTGGGCCCCACCCGGAAATCACGTGGGCCCCACCCGGAAATCACGTTGGCCCCACCCGGAAATCACGTGGGCCCCACCCGGAAATCACGTGGGCCCCACCCGGAAATCACGTGGGCCCCACCCGGAAATCACGTGGGCCCCACCCGGAAATCACGTGGGCCCCACACGGAAATCACGTGGGGCCCAACCGGAAATCACGTGGGCCCCACCCGGAAATCACGTGGGCCCCACCCGGAAATCACGTGGGCCCCACCCGGAAATCACGTGGGCCCCATGGGGAAATCACGTGGGCCCCACGGGGAAATCACGTGGGCCCCACCCGGAAATCACGTGGGGCCCACCCGGAAATCACGTGGGCCCCACGGGGAAATCACGTGGGCCCCACCCGGAAATCACGTGGGCCCCACACGGAAATCACGTGGGGCCCACCAGGAAATCACGTGGGCCCCACCCGGAAATCACGTGGGCCCCACCCGGAAATCACGTGGGCCCCACCGGGAAATCACGTGGGCCCCACCCGGAAATCACGTGGGCCCCACCCGGAAATCACGTGGGCCCCACGGGGAAATCACGTGGGCCCCACGGGGAAATCACGTGGGCCCCACCCGGAAATCACGTGGGCCCCACCCGGAAATCACGTGGGCCCCACCCGGAAATCACGTGGGCCCCACCCGGAAATCACGTGGGCCCCACGGGGAAATCACGTGGGCCCCACCCGGAAATCACGTGGGCCCCACGGGGAAATCACGTGGGCCCCACCCGGAAATCACGTGGGCCCCACCCGGAAATCACGTGGGCCCCACCCGGAAATCACGTGGGCCCCACCCGGAAATCACGTGGGCCCCAGCCGGAAATCACGTGGGCCCCACCCGGAAATCACGTGGGCCCCACCCCGAAATCACGTGGGCCCCACCCGGAAATCACGTGGGCCCCACCCGGAAATCACGTGGGGCCCACCCGGAAATCACGTGGGCCCCACCCGGAAATCACGTGGGCCCCACCCGGAAATCACGTGGGCCCCACCCGGAAAACACGTGGGCCACATCCGGAAATCACGTGGGCCCCACCCGGAAATCACGTGGGCCCCACCCGGAAATCACGTGGGCCCCACCCGGAAATCACGTGGGCCCCACCCGGAAATCACGTGGGCCCCACGGGGAAATCACGTGGGCCCCACCTGGAAATCACGTGGACCCCACCCGGAAATCACGTGGGCCCCAGCCGGAAATCACGTGGGCCCCATGGGGAAATCACGTGGGCCCCACGGGGAAATCACGTGGGCCCCACCCGGAAATCACGTGGGCCCCACCCGGAAATCACGTGGGCCCCACCCGGAAATCACGTGGGCCCCACCCGGAAATCACGTGGGCCCCACCCGGAAATCACGTGGGCCCCACCCGGAAATAACGTGGGCCCCACCCGGAAATCACGTGGGCCCCTCGGGGAAATCACGTGGGCCCCACCCGGAAATCACGTGGGCCCCACCCGGAAATCACGTGGGCCCCACCCGGAAATCACGTGGGCCCCACCCGGAAATCACGTGGGCCCCACCCGGAAATCACGTGGGCCCCACCCGGAAATCACGTGGGCCCCACCCGGAAATCACGTGGGCCCCACCCGGAAATCACGTGGGCCCCACGGGGAAATCACGTGGGCCCCACCCGGAAATCACGTGGGCCCCACCCGGAAATGACGTGGGCCCCACCCGGAAATCACGTGGGCCCCACCCGGAAATCACGTGGGCCCCACGGGGAAATCACGTGGGCCCCACCCGGAAATCACGTGGGCCCCACCCGGAAATCACGTGGGCCACAGCCGGAAATCACGTGGGCCCCACCCGGAAATCACGTGGGCCCCACCCGAAAATCACGTGGGCCCCACCCGGAAATCACGTGGGCCCCACCCGGAAATCACGTGGGCCCCACCCGGAAATCACGTGGGCCCATGGGGAATTCACGTGGGCCCCACCCGGAAATCACGTGGGCCCCACCCGGAAATCACGTGGGCCCCACCCGGAAATCACGTGGGCCCCACCCGGAAATCACGTGGGCCCCACGGGGAAATCACGTGGGCCCCACCCGGAAATCACGTGGACCCCACCCGGAAATCACGTGGGCCACAGCCGGAAATCACGTGGGCCCCAACCGGAAATCACGTGGGCCCCACCCGGAAATCACGTGGGCCCCACCCGGAAATCACGTGGGCCCCACGGGGAAATCACGTGGGCCTCACGGGGAAATCACGTGGGCCCCACCCGGAAATCACGTGGGCCCCACGGGGAAATCACGTGGGCCCCACCCGGAAATCACGTGGGCCCCAGCCGGAAATCACGTGGGCCCCACCCGGAAATCACGTGGGCCCCACCCCGAAATCACGTGGGCCCCACCCGGAAATCACGTGGGCCCCACCCGGAAATCACGTGGGGCCCACCCGGAAATCACGTGGGCCCCACCCGGAAATCACGTGGGCCCCACCCGGAAATCACGTGGGCCCCACCCGGAAAACACGTGGGCCACATCCGGAAATCACGTGGGCCCCACCCGGAAATCACGTGGGCCCCACCCGGAAATCACGTGGGCCCCTCGGGGAAATCACGTGGGCCCCACCCGGAAATCACGTGGGCCCCACCCGGAAATCACGTGGGCCCCACCCGGAAATCACGTGGGCCCCACCCGGAAATCACGTGGGCCCCACCCGGAAATCACGTGGGCCCCACCCGGAAATCACGTGGGCCCCACCCGGAAATCACGTGGGCCCCACCCGGAAATCACGTGGGCCCCACCCGGAAATCACGTGGGCCCCACGGGGAAATCACGTGGGCCCCACCCGGAAATCACGTGGGCCCCACCCGGAAATCACGTGGGCCCCACCCGGAAATCACGTGGGCCCCACCCGGAAATCACGTGGGCCCCACGGGGAAATCACGTGGGCCCCACCCGGAAATCACGTGGACCCCACCCGGAAATCACGTGGGCCCCACCCGGAAATCACGTGGGCCCCACGGGGAAATCACGTGGGCCTCACGGGGAAATCACGTGGGCCCCACCCGGAAATCACGTGGGCCCCACGGGGAAATCACGTGGGCCCCACCCGGAAATCACGTGGGCCCCACCCGGAAATCACGTGGGCCCCACCCGGAAATCACGTGGGCCCCACCCGGAAATCACGTGGGCCCCACCCGGAAATCACGTGGGCCCCACGGGGAAATCACGTGGGCCTCACGGGGAAATCACGTGGGCCCCACCCGGAAATCACGTGGGCCCCACGGGGAAATCACGTGGGCCCCACCCGGAAATCACGTGGGCCCCACCCGGAAATCACGTGGGCCCCACCCGGAAATCACGTGGGCCCCACCGGGAAATCACGTGGGCCCCACGGGGAAATCACGTGGGCCCCACCCGGAAATCACGTGGGCCCCACCCGGAAATCACGTGGGCCCCACCTGGAAATCACGTGGGCCCCACCCGGAAATCACGTGGGCCCCACCCGGAAATCACGTGGGGCCAACCCGGAAATCACGTGGGCCCCACCCGGAAATCACATGGGCCCCACCCGGAAATCACGTGGGCCCCACCCGGAAATCACGTGGGCCCCACCCGGAAATCACGTGGGCCCCACGGGGAAATCACGTTGGCCCCACGGGGAAATCACGTGGGCCCCACCCGGAAATCACGTGGGCCCCACCCGGAAATCACGTGGGCCCCACCCGGAAATCACGTGGGCCCCACGGGGAAATCACGTGGGCCCCACCCGGAAATCACGTGGGCCCCACCCGGAAATCACGTGGGCCCCACCCGGAAATCACGTGGGCCCCACCCGGAAATCACGTGGGCCCCACCCGGAAATCACGTGGGCCCCACGGGGAAATCACGTGGGCCCCACCCGGAAATCACGTGGGCCCCACCCGGAAATCACGTGGGCCCCACCCGGAAATCACGTGGGCCCCACCCGGAAATCACGTGGGCCCCACGGGGAAATCACGTGGGCCCCACGGGGAAATCACGTGGGCCCCACGGGGAAATCACGTGGGCCCCACCCGGAAATCACGTGGGCCCCACCCGGAAATCACGTGGGCCCCACCCGGAAATCACGTGGGCCCCACCCGGAAATCACGTGGGCCCCACCCGGAAATCACGTGGGCCCCACTCGGAAATCACGTGGGCCCCACCCGGAAATCACGTGGGCCCCACCCGGAAATCACGTGGAACCCACCCGGAAATCACGTGGGCCCCACCCGGAAATCACGTGGGCCCCACCCGGAAATCACGTGGGCCCCACCCGGAAATCACGTGGGCCCCACGGGGAAATCACGTGGGCCCCACCCGGAAATCACGTGGGCCCCACCCGGAAATCACGTGGGCCCCACCCGGAAATCACGTGGGCCCCACCCGGAAATCACGTGGGCCACACCCGGAAATCACGTGGGGCCCACCCGGAAATCACGTGGGCCCCACGGGGAAATCACGTGGGCCCCACCCGGAAATCACGTGGGCCCCACCCGGAAATCACGTGGGCCCCACCCGGAAAACACGTGGGCCCCACGGGGAAATCATGTGGGCCCCACCCGGAAATCACGTGGGCCCCACCCGGAAATCACGTGGGCCCCACCCGGAAATCACGTGGGCCCCACCCGGAAATCACGTGGGCCCCACCCGGAAATCACGTGGGCCCCACCCGGAAATCACGTGGGCCCCACCCGGTAATCACGTGGGGCCCACCCGGAAATCACGTGGGCCCCACGGGGAAATCACGTGGGCCCCACCCGGAAATCACGTGGGCCCCAGGGGGAAATCACGTGGGCCCAACGGGGAAATCACGTGGGCCCCACGGGGAAATCACGTGGGCCCCACCCTGAAATCACGTGGGCCCCACCCGGAAATCACGTGGGCCCCACGGGGAAATCACGTGGGCCCCACGGGGAAATCACGTGGGCCCCACCCGGAAATCACGTGGGCCCCACCCGGAAATCACGTGGGCCCCACGGGGAAATTACGTGGGCCCCACGGGGAAATCACGTGGTCCCCACCCGGAAATCACGTGGGCCCCAGCCGGAAATCACGTGGGCCCCACGGGGAAATCACGTGGGCCCCACCCGGAAATCACGTGGGCCCCACCCGGAAATCACGTGGGCCCCACCCGGAAATCACGTGGGCCCCACCCGGAAATCACGTGGGCCCCACCCGGAAATCACGTGGGGCCCACCCGGAAATCACGTGGGCCCCACCCGGAAATCACGTGGGCCCCACCCGGAAATCACGTGGGCCCCACACGGAAATCACGTGGGGCCCACCCGGAAATCACGTGGGCCCCACCCGGAAATCACGTGGGCCCCACCCGGAAATCACGTGGGCCCCACCCGGAAATCACGTGGGCCCCACCCGGAAATCACGTGGGCCCCACGGGGAAATCACGTGGGCCCCACGGGGAAATCACGTGGGCCCCACGCGGAAATCACGTGGGCCCCACCCGGAAATCACGTGGGCCCCACCCGGAAATCACGTGGGCCCCCGCCGGACATCACGTGGGCCCCACCCGGAAATCACGTGGGCCCCACCCGGAAATCACGTGGGGCCAACCCGGAAATCACGTGGGCCCCACCCGGAAATCACGTGGGCCCCACCCGTAAATCACGTGGGCCCCACCCGGAAATCACGTGGGCCCCACCCGGAAATCACGTGGGCCCCCCGGGGCAATCACGTGGGCCCCACGGGGAAATCACGTGGGCCCCACCCGGAAATCACGTGGGCCCCACCCGGAAATCACGTGGGCCCCACCCGGAAATCACGTGGGCCCCACGGGGAAATCACGTGGGCCCCACCCGGAAATCACGTGGGCCCCACCCGGAAATCACGTGGGCCCCACCCGGAAATCACGTGGGCCCCACCCGGAAATCACGTGGGCCCCACCCGGAAATCACGTGGGCCCCACGGGGAAATCACGTGGGCCCCACCCGGAAATCACGTGGGCCCCACCCGGAAATCACGTGGGCCCCACCCGGAAATCACGTGGGCCCCAACCGGAAATCACGTGGGCCCCACCCGGAAATCACGTGGGCCCCACCCGGAAATCACGTGGGCCCCACCCGGAAATCACGTGGGCCCCACGGGGAAATCACGTGGGCCTCACGGGGAAATCACGTGGGCCCCACCCGGAAATCACGTGGGCCCCACGGGGAAATCACGTGGGCCCCACCCGGAAATCACGTGGGCCCCACCCGGAAATCACGTGGGCCCCACCCGGAAATCACGTGGGCCCCACCCGGAAATCACGTGGGCCCCACCCGGAAATCACGTGGGCCCCACCCGGAAATCACGTGGGCCCCACCCGGAAATCACGTGGGCCCCACCCGGAAATCACGTGGGCCCCACCGGGAAATCACGTGGGCCCCACGGGGAAATCACGTGGGCCCCACCCGGAAATCACGTGGGCCCCACCCGGAAATCACGTGGGCCCCACCCGGAAATCACGTGGGCCCCACCCGGAAATCACGTGGGCCCCACCCGGAAATCACGTGGGGCCAACCCGGAAATCACGTGGGCCCCACCCGGAAATCACGTGGGCCCCACCCGGAAATCACGTGGGCCCCACCCGGAAATCACGTGGGCCCCACCCGGAAATCACGTGGGCCCCACGGGGAAATCACGTTGGCCCCACGGGGAAATCACGTGGGCCCCACCCGGAAATCACGTGGGCCCCACCCGGAAATCACGTGGGCCCCACCCGGAAATCACGTGGGCCCCACGGGGAAATCACGTGGGCCCCACCCGGAAATCACGTGGGCCCCACCCGGAAATCACGTGGGCCCCACCCGGAAATCACGTGGGCCCCACCCGGAAATCACGTGGGCCCCACCCGGAAATCACGTGGGCCCCACCCGGAAATCACGTGGGCCCCACCCGGAAATCACGTGGGCCCCACCCGGAAATCACGTGGGCCCCACCCGGAAATCACGTGGGCCCCACCCGGAAATCACGTGGGCCCCACGGGGAAATCACGTGGGCCCCACGGGGAAATCACGTGGGCCCCACCCGGAAATCACGTGGGCCCCACCCGGAAATCACGTGGGCCCCACCCGGAAATCACGTGGGCCCCACCCGGAAATCACGTGGGCCCCACCCGAAAATCACGTGGGCCCCACCCGGAAATCACGTGGGGCAACCCGGAAATCACGTGGGCCCCACCTGGAAATCACGTGGAACCCACCCGGAAATCACGTGGGCCCCACCCGGAAATCACGTGGGCCCCACCCGGAAATCACGTGGGCCCCACCAGGAAATCACGTGGGCCCCACCCGGAAATCACGTGGGCCCCACCCGGAAATCACGTGGGCCCCACCCGGAAATCACGTGGGCCACACCCGGAAATCACGTGGGGCCCACCCGGAAATCACGTGGGCCCCACGGGGAAATCACGTGGGCCCCACCCGGAAATCACGTGGGCCCCACCCGGAAATCACGTGGGCCCCACCCGGAAATCACGTGGGCCCCACGGGGAAATCACGTGGGCCTCACGGGGAAATCACGTGGGCCCCACCCGGAAATCACGTGGGCCCCACGGGGAAATCACGTGGGCCCCACCCGGAAATCACGTGGGCACCACCCGGAAATCACGTGGGCCCCACCCGGAAATCACGTGGGCCCCACCCGGAAATCACGTGGGCCCCACGGGGAAATCACGTGGGCCTCACGGGGAAATCACGTGGGCCCCACCCGGAAATCACGTGGGCCCCACGGGGAAATCACGTGGGCCCCACCCGGAAATCACGTGGGCCCCACCCGGAAATCACGTGGGCCCCACCCGGAAATCACGTGGGCCCCACCCGGAAATCACGTGGGCCCCACCCGGAAATCACGTGGGCCCCACCCGGAAATCACGTGGGCCCCACCCGGAAATCACGTTGGCCCCACCCGGAAATCACGTGGGCCCCACCGGGAAATCACGTGGGCCCCACGGGGAAATCACGTGGGCCCCACCCGGAAATCACGTGGGCCCCACCCGGAAATCACGTGGGCCCCACCCGGAAATCACGTGGGCCCCACCCGGAAATCACGTGGGCCCCACGGGGAAATCACGTGGGGCCCACCCGGAAATCACGTGGGCCCCACCCGGAAATCACGTGGGCCCCACCCGGAAATCACGTGGGCCCCAGCCGGAAATCACGTGGGCCCCAGCCGGAAATCACGTGGGCCCCACGGGGAAATCACGTGGGCCCCACGGGGAAATCACGTGGGCCCCACCCGGAAATCACGTGGGCCCCACCCGGAAATCACGTGGGCCCCACGGGGAAATCACGTGGGCCCAACGGGGAAATCACGTGGGCCACACGGGGAAATCACGTGGGCCCCACCCTGAAATCACGTGGGCCCCACCCGGAAATCACGTGGGCCCCACGGGGAAATCACGTGGGCCCCACGGGGAAATCACGTGGGCCCCACCCGGAAATCACGTGGGCCCCACCCGGAAATCACGTGGGCCCCACGGGGAAATCACGTGGGCCCCACGGGGAAATCACGTGGTCCCCACCCGGAAATCACGTGGGCCCCACCCGAAAATCACGTGGGCCCCACCCGGAAATCACGTGGGCCCCACCCGGAAATCACGTGGGCCCCACCCGGAAATCACGTCGGCCCCACCCGGAAATCACGTGGGCCCCACCCGGAAATCACGTGGGCCCCACCCGGAAATCACGTGGGGCCCACCCGGAAATCACGTGGGCCCCACCCGGAAATCACGTGGGCCCCACCCGGAAATCACGTGGGCCCCACACGGAAATCACGTGGGGCCCACCCGGAAATCACGTGGGCCCCACCCGGAAATCACGTGGGCCCCACCCGGAAATCACGTGGGCCCCACCCGGAAATCACGTGGGCCCCACGGGGAAATCACGTGGGCCCCACGGGGAAATCACGTGGGCCCCACCCGGAAATCACGTGGGCCCCACGGGGAAATCACGTGGGCCCCACCCGGAAATCACGTGGGCCCCACCCGGAAATCACGTGGGCCCCACCCGGAAATCACGTGGGCCCCACCGGGAAATCACGTGGGCCCCACGGGGAAATCACGTGGGCCCCACCCGGAAATCACGTGGGCCCCACCCGGAAATCACGTGGGCCCCACCTGGAAATCACGTGGGCCCCACCCGGAAATCACGTGGGCCCCACCCGGAAATCACGTGGGGCCAACCCGGAAATCACGTGGGCCCCACCCGGAAATCACATGGGCCCCACCCGGAAATCACGTGGGCCCCACCCGGAAATCACGTGGGCCCCACCCGGAAATCACGTGGGCCCCACGGGGAAATCACGTTGGCCCCACGGGGAAATCACGTGGGCCCCACCCGGAAATCACGTGGGCCCCACCCGGAAATCACGTGGGCCCCACCCGGAAATCACGTGGGCCCCACGGGGAAATCACGTGGGCCCCACCCGGAAATCACGTGGGCCCCACCCGGAAATCACGTGGGCCCCACCCGGAAATCACGTGGGCCCCACCCGGAAATCACGTGGGCCCCACCCGGAAATCACGTGGGCCCCACGGGGAAATCACGTGGGCCCCACCCGGAAATCACGTGGGCCCCACCCGGAAATCACGTGGGCCCCACCCGGAAATCACGTGGGCCCCACCCGGAAATCACGTGGGCCCCACGGGGAAATCACGTGGGCCCCACGGGGAAATCACGTGGGCCCCACGGGGAAATCACGTGGGCCCCACCCGGAAATCACGTGGGCCCCACCCGGAAATCACGTGGGCCCCACCCGGAAATCACGTGGGCCCCACCCGGAAATCACGTGGGCCCCACCCGGAAATCACGTGGGCCCCACTCGGAAATCACGTGGGCCCCACCCGGAAATCACGTGGGCCCCACCCGGAAATCACGTGGAACCCACCCGGAAATCACGTGGGCCCCACCCGGAAATCACGTGGGCCCCACCCGGAAATCACGTGGGCCCCACCCGGAAATCACGTGGGCCCCACGGGGAAATCACGTGGGCCCCACCCGGAAATCACGTGGGCCCCACCCGGAAATCACGTGGGCCCCACCCGGAAATCACGTGGGCCCCACCCGGAAATCACGTGGGCCACACCCGGAAATCACGTGGGGCCCACCCGGAAATCACGTGGGCCCCACGGGGAAATCACGTGGGCCCCACCCGGAAATCACGTGGGCCCCACCCGGAAATCACGTGGGCCCCACCCGGAAAACACGTGGGCCCCACGGGGAAATCATGTGGGCCCCACCCGGAAATCACGTGGGCCCCACCCGGAAATCACGTGGGCCCCACCCGGAAATCACGTGGGCCCCACCCGGAAATCACGTGGGCCCCACCCGGAAATCACGTGGGCCCCACCCGGAAATCACGTGGGCCCCACCCGGTAATCACGTGGGGCCCACCCGGAAATCACGTGGGCCCCACGGGGAAATCACGTGGGCCCCACCCGGAAATCACGTGGGCCCCAGGGGGAAATCACGTGGGCCCAACGGGGAAATCACGTGGGCCCCACGGGGAAATCACGTGGGCCCCACCCTGAAATCACGTGGGCCCCACCCGGAAATCACGTGGGCCCCACGGGGAAATCACGTGGGCCCCACGGGGAAATCACGTGGGCCCCACCCGGAAATCACGTGGGCCCCACCCGGAAATCACGTGGGCCCCACGGGGAAATTACGTGGGCCCCACGGGGAAATCACGTGGTCCCCACCCGGAAATCACGTGGGCCCCAGCCGGAAATCACGTGGGCCCCACGGGGAAATCACGTGGGCCCCACCCGGAAATCACGTGGGCCCCACCCGGAAATCACGTGGGCCCCACCCGGAAATCACGTGGGCCCCACCCGGAAATCACGTGGGCCCCACCCGGAAATCACGTGGGGCCCACCCGGAAATCACGTGGGCCCCACCCGGAAATCACGTGGGCCCCACCCGGAAATCACGTGGGCCCCACACGGAAATCACGTGGGGCCCACCCGGAAATCACGTGGGCCCCACCCGGAAATCACGTGGGCCCCACCCGGAAATCACGTGGGCCCCACCCGGAAATCACGTGGGCCCCACCCGGAAATCACGTGGGCCCCACCCGGAAATCACGTGGGGCCAACCCGGAAATCACGTGGGCCCCACCCGGAAATCACGTGGGCCCCACCCGTAAATCACGTGGGCCCCACCCGGAAATCACGTGGGCCCCACCCGGAAATCACGTGGGCCCCACGGGGAAATCACGTTGGCCCCACGGGGAAATCACGTGGGCCCCACCCGGAAATCACGTGGGCCCCACCCGGAAATCACGTGGGCCCCACCCGGAAATCACGTGGGCCCCACGGGGAAATCACGTGGGCCCCACCCGGAAATCACGTGGGCCCCACCCGGAAATCACGTGGGCCCCACCCGGAAATCACGTGGGCCCCACCCGGAAATCACGTGGGCCCCACCCGGAAATCACGTGGGCCCCACGGGGAAATCACGTGGGCCCCACCCGGAAATCACGTGGGCCCCACCCGGAAATCACGTGGGCCCCACCCGGAAATCACGTGGGCCCCAACCGGAAATCACGTGGGCCCCACCCGGAAATCACGTGGGCCCCACCCGGAAATCACGTGGGCCCCACCCGGAAATCACGTGGGCCCCACGGGGAAATCACGTGGGCCTCACGGGGAAATCACGTGGGCCCCACCCGGAAATCACGTGGGCCCCACGGGGAAATCACGTGGGCCCCACCCGGAAATCACGTGGGCCCCACCCGGAAATCACGTGGGCCCCACCCGGAAATCACGTGGGCCCCACCCGGAAATCACGTGGGCCCCACCCGGAAATCACGTGGGCCCCACCCGGAAATCACGTGGGCCCCACCCGGAAATCACGTGGGCCCCACCCGGAAATCACGTGGGCCCCACCGGGAAATCACGTGGGCCCCACGGGGAAATCACGTGGGCCCCACCCGGAAATCACGTGGGCCCCACCCGGAAATCACGTGGGCCCCACCCGGAAATCACGTGGGCCCCACCCGGAAATCACGTGGGCCCCACCCGGAAATCACGTGGGGCCAACCCGGAAATCACGTGGGCCCCACCCGGAAATCACGTGGGCCCCACCCGGAAATCACGTGGGCCCCACCCGGAAATCACGTGGGCCCCACCCGGAAATCACGTGGGCCCCACGGGGAAATCACGTTGGCCCCACGGGGAAATCACGTGGGCCCCACCCGGAAATCACGTGGGCCCCACCCGGAAATCACGTGGGCCCCACCCGGAAATCACGTGGGCCCCACGGGGAAATCACGTGGGCCCCACCCGGAAATCACGTGGGCCCCACCCGGAAATCACGTGGGCCCCACCCGGAAATCACGTGGGCCCCACCCGGAAATCACGTGGGCCCCACCCGGAAATCACGTGGGCCCCACCCGGAAATCACGTGGGGCCAACCCGGAAATCACGTGGGCCCCACCCGGAAATCACGTGGGCCCCACCCGTAAATCACGTGGGCCCCACCCGGAAATCACGTGGGCCCCACCCGGAAATCACGTGGGCCCCACGGGGAAATCACGTTGGCCCCACGGGGAAATCACGTGGGCCCCACCCGGAAATCACGTGGGCCCCACCCGGAAATCACGTGGGCCCCACCCGGAAATCACGTGGGCCCCACGGGGAAATCACGTGGGCCCCACCCGGAAATCACGTGGGCCCCACCCGGAAATCACGTGGGCCCCACCCGGAAATCACGTGGGCCCCACCCGGAAATCACGTGGGCCCCACCCGGAAATCACGTGGGCCCCACGGGGAAATCACGTGGGCCCCACCCGGAAATCACGTGGGCCCCACCCGGAAATCACGTGGGCCCCACCCGGAAATCACGTGGGCCCCAACCGGAAATCACGTGGGCCCCACCCGGAAATCACGTGGGCCCCACCCGGAAATCACGTGGGCCCCACCCGGAAATCACGTGGGCCCCACGGGGAAATCACGTGGGCCTCACGGGGAAATCACGTGGGCCCCACCCGGAAATCACGTGGGCCCCACGGGGAAATCACGTGGGCCCCACCCGGAAATCACGTGGGCCCCACCCGGAAATCACGTGGGCCCCACCCGGAAATCACGTGGGCCCCACCCGGAAATCACGTGGGCCCCACCCGGAAATCACGTGGGCCCCACCCGGAAATCACGTGGGCCCCACCCGGAAATCACGTGGGCCCCACCCGGAAATCACGTGGGCCCCACCGGGAAATCACGTGGGCCCCACGGGGAAATCACGTGGGCCCCACCCGGAAATCACGTGGGCCCCACCCGGAAATCACGTGGGCCCCACCCGGAAATCACGTGGGCCCCACCCGGAAATCACGTGGGCCCCACCCGGAAATCACGTGGGGCCAACCCGGAAATCACGTGGGCCCCACCCGGAAATCACGTGGGCCCCACCCGGAAATCACGTGGGCCCCACCCGGAAATCACGTGGGCCCCACCCGGAAATCACGTGGGCCCCACGGGGAAATCACGTTGGCCCCACGGGGAAATCACGTGGGCCCCACCCGGAAATCACGTGGGCCCCACCCGGAAATCACGTGGGCCCCACCCGGAAATCACGTGGGCCCCACGGGGAAATCACGTGGGCCCCACCCGGAAATCACGTGGGCCCCACCCGGAAATCACGTGGGCCCCACCCGGAAATCACGTGGGCCCCACCCGGAAATCACGTGGGCCCCACCCGGAAATCACGTGGGCCCCACCCGGAAATCACGTGGGCCCCACCCGGAAATCACGTGGGCCCCACCCGGAAATCACGTGGGCCCCACCCGGAAATCACGTGGGCCCCACCCGGAAATCACGTGGGCCCCACGGGGAAATCACGTGGGCCCCACGGGGAAATCACGTGGGCCCCACCCGGAAATCACGTGGGCCCCACCCGGAAATCACGTGGGCCCCACCCGGAAATCACGTGGGCCACACCCGGAAATCACGTGGGGCCCACCCGGAAATCACGTGGGCCCCACGGGGAAATCACGTGGGCCCCACCCGGAAATCACGTGGGCCCCACCCGGAAATCACGTGGGCCCCACCCGGAAATCACGTGGGCCCCACCCGGAAAACACGTGGGCCCCACGGGGAAATCACGTGGGCCCCACCCGGAAATCACGTGGGCCCCACCCGGAAATCACGTGGGCCCCACCCGGAAATCACGTGGGCCCCACCCGGAAATCACGTGGGCCCCACCCGGAAATCACGTGGGCCCCACCCGGTAATCACGTGGGGCCCACCCGGAAATCACGTGGGCCCCACGGGGAAATCACGTGGGCCCCACCCGGAAATCACGTGGGCCCCAGGGGGAAATCACGTGGGCCCAACGGGGAAATCACGTGGGCCCCACGGGGAAATCACGTGGGCCCCACCCTGAAATCACGTGAGCCCCACCCGGAAATCACGTGGGCCCCACGGGGAAATCACGTGGGCCCCACGGGGAAATCACGTGGGCCCCACCCGGAAATCACGTGGGCCCCACCCGGAAATCACGTGGGCCCCACGGGGAAATTACGTGGGCCCCACGGGGAAATCACGTGGTCCCCACCCGGAAATCACGTGGGCCCCAGCCGGAAATCACGTGGGCCCCACGGGGAAATCACGTGGGCCCCACCCGGAAATCACGTGGGCCCCACCCGGAAATCACGTGGGCCCCACCCGGAAATCACGTGGGCCCCACCCGGAAATCACGTGGGCCCCACCCGGAAATCACGTGGGGCCCACCCGGAAATCACGTGGGCCCCACCCGGAAATCACGTGGGCCCCACCCGGAAATCACGTGGGCCCCACACGGAAATCACGTGGGGCCCACCCGGAAATCACGTGGGCCCCACCCGGAAATCACGTGGGCCCCACCCGGAAATCACGTGGGCCCCACCCGGAAATCACGTGGGCCCCACCCGGAAATCACGTGGGCCCCACGGGGAAATCACGTGGGCCCCACGGGGAAATCACGTGGGCCCCACGCGGAAATCACGTGGGCCCCACCCGGAAATCACGTGGGCCCCACCCGGAAATCACGTGGGCCCCACCAGGAAATCACGTGGGCCCCACCCGGAAATCACGTGGGCCCCACCCGGAAATCACGTGGGGCCAACCCGGAAATCACGTGGGCCCCACCCGGAAATCACGTGGGCCCCACCCGGAAATCACGTGGGCCCCACCCGGAAATCACGTGGGCCCCACCCGGAAATCACGTGGGCCCCACCCGGAAATCACGTGGGCCCCACGGGGAAATCACGTGGGCCCCACGGGGAAATCACGTGGGCCCCACCCGGAAATCACGTGGGCCCCACCCGGAAATCACGTGGGCCCCACCCGGAAATCACGTGGGCCCCACCCGGAAATCACGTGGGCCCCACCCGGAAATCACGTGGGCCCCACCCGAAAATCACGTGGGCCCCACCCGGAAATCACGTGGGCCCCACCCGGAAATCACGTGGGCCCCACCCGGAAATCACGTGGAACCCACCCGGAAATCACGTGGGCCCCACCCGGAAATCACGTGGGCCCCACCCGGAAATCACGTGGGCCCCACCCGGAAATCACGTGGGCCCCACCCGGAAATCACGTGGGCCCCACCCGGAAATCACGTGGGCCCCACCCGGAAATCACGTGGGCCCCACCCGGAAATCACGTGGGGCCCACCCGGAAATCACGTGGGCCCCACGGGGAAATCACGTGGGCCCCACCCGGAAATCACGTGGGCCCCACCCGGAAATCACGTGGGCCCCACCCGGAAAACACGTGGGCCCCACGGGGAAATCATGTGGGCCCCACCCGGAAATCACGTGGGCCCCACCCGGAAATCACGTGGGCCCCACCCGGAAATCACGTGGGCCCCACCCGGAAATCACGTGGGCCCCACCCGGAAATCACGTGGGCCCCACCCGGAAATCACGTGGGCCCCACCCGGTAATCACGTGGGCCCACCCGGAAATCACGTGGGCCCCACGGGGAAATCACGTGGGCCCCACCCGGAAATCACGTGGGCCCCAGGGGGAAATCACGTGGGCCCAACGGGGAAATCACGTGGGCCCCACGGGGAAATCACGTGGGCCCCACCCTGAAATCACGTGGGCCCCACCCGGAAATCACGTGGGCCCCACGGGGAAATCACGTGGGCCCCACGGGGAAATCACGTGGTCCCCACCCGGAAATCACGTGGGCCCCACACGGAAATCACGTGGGGCCCACCCGGAAATCACGTGGGCCCCACCCGGAAATCACGTGGGCCCCACCCGGAAATCACGTGGGCCCCACCCGGAAATCACGTGGGCCCCACCCGGAAATCACGTGGGCCCCACCCGGAAATCACGTGGGCCCCACGGGGAAATCACGTGGGCCCCACGGGGAAATCACGTGGGCCCCACGCGGAAATCACGTGGGCCCCACCCGGAAATCACGTGGGCCCCACCCGGAAATCACGTGGGCCCCACCCGGAAATCACGTGGGCCCCACCCGGAAATCACGTGGGCCCCACCCGGAAATCACGTGGGGCCAACCCGGAAATCACGTGGGCCCCACCCGGAAATCACGTGGGCCCCACCCGTAAATCACGTGGGCCCCACCCGGAAATCACGTGGGCCCCACCCGGAAATCACGTGGGCCCCACGGGGAAATCACGTTGGCCCCACGGGGAAATCACGTGGGCCCCACCCGGAAATCACGTGGGCCCCACCCGGAAATCACGTGGGCCCCACCCGGAAATCACGTGGGCCCCACGGGGAAATCACGTGGGCCCCACCCGGAAATCACGTGGGCCCCACCCGGAAATCACGTGGGCCCCACCCGGAAATCACGTGGGCCCCACCCGGAAATCACGTGGGCCCCACCCGGAAATCACGTGGGCCCCACGGGGAAATCACGTGGGCCCCACCCGGAAATCACGTGGGCCCCACCCGGAAATCACGTGGGCCCCACCCGGAAATCACGTGGGCCCCACCCGGAAATCACGTGGGCCCCACCCGGAAATCACGTGGGGCCCACCCGGAAATCACGTGGGCCCCACCCGGAAATCCCGTGGGCCCCACCCGGAAATCACGTGGGCCCCACCCGGAAATCACGTGGGCCCCACCCGGAAATCACGTGGGCCCCACCCGGAAATCACGTGGGCCCCACCCGGAAATCACGTGGGCCCCACCCGGAAATCACGTGGGCCCCACCCGGAAATCACGTGGGCCCCACCCGGTAATCACGTGGGGCCCCACCCGGAAATCACGTGGGCCCCACGGGGAAATCACGTGGGCCCCACCCGGAAATCACGTGGGCCCCACCCGGAAATCACGTGGGCCCCACGGGGAAATCACGTGGGCCCAACGGGGAAATCACGTGGGCCCCACGGGGAAATCACGTGGGCCCCACCCTGAAATCACGTGGGCCCCACCCGGAAATCACGTGGGCCCCACGGGGAAATCACGTGGGCCCCACGGGGAAATCACGTGGGCCCCACCCGGAAATCACGTGGGCCCCACCCGGAAATCACGTGGGCCCCACGGGGAAATCACGTGGGCCCCACGGGGAAATCACGTGGGCCCCACCCGGAAATCACGTGGGCCCCACCCGGAAATCACGTGGGCCCCACCCGGAAATCACGTGGGCCCCACCCGGAAATCACGTGGGCCCCACCCGGAAATCACGTGGGCCCCACCCGGAAATCACGTGGGCCCCACCCGGAAATCACGTGGGCCCCACCCGGAAATCACGTGGGCCCCACCCGGAAATCACGTGGGCCCCACCCGGAAATCACGTGGGCCCCACCCGGAAATCACGTGGGCCCCACCCGGAAATCACGTGGGCCCCACGGGGAAATCACGTGGGCCCCACCCGGAAATCACGTGGGCCCCACCCGGAAATCACGTGGGCCACACCCGGAAATCACGTGGGCCCCAACCGGAAATCACGTGGGCCCCACCCGGAAATCACGTGGGCCCCACCCGGAAATCACGTGGGCCCCACCCGGAAATCACGTGGGCCCCACGGGGAAATCACGTGGGCCCCACGGGGAAATCACGTGGGCCCCACCCGGAAATCACGTGGGCCCCACCCGGAAATCACGTGGGCCCCACCCGGAAATCACGTGGGCCCCACCCGGAAATCACGTGGGCCCCACCCGGAAATCACGTGGGCCCCACCCGGAAATCACGTGGGCCCCACCCGGAAATCACGTGGGCCCCACCCGGAAATCACGTGGGCCCCACCCGGAAATCACGTGGGCCCCACCCGGAAATCACGTGGGCCCCACCGGGAAATCACGTGGGCCCCACGGGGAAATCACGTGGGCCCCACCCGGAAATCACGTGGGCCCCACCCGGAAATCACGTGGGCCCCACCCGGAAATCACGTGGGCCCCACCCGGAAATCACGTGGGCCCCACCCGGAAATCACGTGGGCCCCACCCGGAAATCACGTGGGCCCCACCCGGAAATCACGTGGGCCCCACCCGGAAATCACGTGGGCCCCACCCGGAAATCACGTGGGCCCCACCCGGAAATCACGTGGGCCCCACGGGGAAATCACGTTGGCCCCACGGGGAAATCACGTGGGCCCCACCCGGAAATCACGTGGGCCCCACCCGGAAATCACGTGGGCCCCACCCGGAAATCACGTGGGCCCCACGGGGAAATCACGTGGGCCCCACCCGGGAAATCACGTGGGCCCCACCCGGAAATCACGTGGGCCCCACCCGGAAATCACGTGGGCCCCACCCGGAAATCACGTGGGCCCCACCCGGAAATCACGTGGGCCCCACCCGGAAATCACGTGGGCCCCACCCGGAAATCACGTGGGCCCCACCCGGAAATCACGTGGGCCCCACCCGGAAATCACGTGGGCCCCACCCGGAAATCACGTGGGCCCCACCCGGAAATCACGTGGGCCCCACGGGGAAATCACGTGGGCCCCACGGGGAAATCACGTGGGCCCCACCCGGAAATCACGTGGGCCCCACCCGGAAATCACGTGGGCCCCACCCGGAAATCACGTGGGCCCCACCCGGAAATCACGTGGGCCCCACCCGGAAATCACGTGGGCCCCACCCGGAAATCACGTGGGCCCCACCCGGAAATCACGTGGGCCCCACCCGGAAATCACGTGGGCCCCACCCGGAAATCACGTGGGCCCCACCCGGAAATCACGTGGGCCCCACCCGGAAATCACGTGGGCCCCACCCGGAAATCACGTGGGCCCCACCCGGAAATCACGTGGGCCCCACCCGGAAATCACGTGGGCCCCACCCGGAAATCACGTGGGCCCCACCCGGAAATCACGTGGGCCCCACCCGGAAATCACGTGGGCCCCACCCGGAAATCACGTGGGGCCCACCCGGAAATCACGTGGGCCCCACCCGGAAATCACGTGGGCCCCACCCGGAAATCACGTGGGCCCCACCCGGAAAACACGTGGGCCCCACGGGGAAATCACGTGGGCCCCACGGGGAAATCACGTGGGCCCCACCCGGAAATCACGTGGGCCCCACCCGGAAATCACGTGGGCCCCACCCGGAAATCACGTGGGCCCCACCCGGAAATCACGTGGGCCCCACCCGGAAATCACGTGGGCCCCACCCGGAAATCACGTGGGCCCCACCCGGAAATCACGTGGGCCCCACCCGGAAATCACGTGGGCCCCACCCGGAAATCACGTGGGCCCCACCCGGAAATCACGTGGGCCCCACGGGGAAATCACGTGGGCCCCACCCGGAAATCACGTGGGCCCCACCCGGAAATCACGTGGGCCCCACGTGGGCCGGAAATCACGTGGGCCCCACCCGGAAAATCACGTGGGCCCCACCCGGAAATCACGTGGGCCCCACCCGGGAAATCACGTGGGCCCCACCCGGAAATCACGTGGGCCCCACCCGGAAATCACGTGGGCCCCACCCGGAAATCACGTGGGCCCCACCCGGAAATCACGTGGGCCCCACCCGGAAATCACGTGGGCCCCACCCGGAAATCACGTGGGCCCCACCCGGAAATCACGTGGGCCCCACGTGGGCCGGAAATCACGTGGGCCCCACGGGGAAATCACGGGGGAAATCACGTGGGCCCCACCCGGAAATCACGTGGGCCCCCACGGGGAAAATCACGTGGGCCCCACCCGGAAATCACGTGGGCCCCCCACCCGGAAATCACGTGGGCCCCACCCGGAAATCACGTGGGCCCCACCCGGGGAAATCACGTGGGCCCCACCCGGGGAAATCACGTGGGCCCCACCCGGAAATCACCCCCACCCGGAAATCACGTGGGCCCCACCCGGAAAACACGTGTGGCCCCACCCGGAAATCACGTGGGCCCCACCCGGAAATCACGTGGGCCCCACCCGGAAAACACGTGGGCCCCACGGGGAAAATCACGTGGGGCCCCACCCGGAAATCACGTGGGCCCCACCCGGAAATCACCGGAAATCACGTGGGCCCCACCCGGAAATCACGTGGGCCCCACCCGGAAATCACGTGGGCCCCACCCGGTAATCACGTGGGGCCCCACCCGGAAATCACGTGGGCCCCACCCGGAAATCACGTGGGCCCCACCCGGAAATCACGTGGGCCCCACCCGGAAATCACGTGGGCCCCACCCGGAAAATCACGTGGGCCCCACCCGGAAATCACGTGGGCCCCACCCGGAAATCACGTGGGCCCCACCCGGGGAAAATCACGTGGGCCCCACCCGGAAATCACGTGGGGCCCCACCCGGAAATCACGTGGGCCCCACCCGGAAATCACGTGGGCCCCAACCGGAAATCACGTGGGCCCCACCCGGAAATCACGTGGGCCCCACCCGGAAATCACGTGGGCCCCACCCGGAAATCACGTGGGCCCCACGGGGAAATCACGTGGGCCCCACGGGGAAATCACGTGGGCCCCACCCGGAAATCACGTGGGCCCCACGGGGAAATCACGTGGGCCCCACCCGGAAATCACGTGGGCCCCACCCGGAAATCACGTGGGCCCCACCCGGAAATCACGTGGGCCCCACCCGGAAATCACGTGGGCCCCACCCGGAAATCACGTGGGCCCCACCCGGAAATCACGTGGGCCCCACTCGGAAATCACGTGGGCCCAACCCGGAAATCACGTGGGCCCCACCGGGAAATCACGTGGGCCCCACGGGGAAATCACGTGGGCCCCACCCGGAAATCACGTGGGCCCCACCCGGAAATCACGTGGGCCCCACCCGGAAATCACGTGGGCCCCACCCGGAAATCACGTGGGCCCCACCCGGAAATCACGTGGGGCCAACCCGGAAATCACGTGGGCCCCACCCGGAAATCACATGGGCCCCACCCGGAAATCACGTGGGCCCCACCCGGAAATCACGTGGGCCCCACCCGGAAATCACGTGGGCCCCACGGGGAAATCACGTTGGCCCCACGGGGAAATCACGTGGGCCCCACCCGGAAATCACGTGGGCCCCACCCGGAAATCACGTGGGCCCCACCCGGAAATCACGTGGGCCCCACGGGAAATCACGTGGGCCCCACCCGGAAATCACGTGGGCCCCACCCGGAAATCACGTGGGCCCCACCCGGAAATCACGTGGGCCCCACCCGGAAATCACGTGGGCCCCACCCGGAAATCACGTGGGCCCCACCCGGAAATCACGTGGGCCCCACCCGGAAATCACGTGGGCCCCACCCGGAAATCACGTGGGCCCACCCGGAAATCACGTGGGCCACACCCGGAAATCACGTGGGCCCCACCCGGAAATCACGTGGGCCCCACGGGGAAATCACGTGGGCCCCACCCGGAAATCACGTGGGCCCCACCCGGAAATCACGTGGGCCCCACCCGGAAAACACGTGGGCCCCACGGGGAAATCATGTGGGCCCCACCCGGAAATCACGTGGGCCCCACCCGGAAATCCCGTGGGCCCCACCCGGAAATCACGTGGGCCCCACCCGGAAATCACGTGGGCCCCACCCGGAAATCACGTGGGCCCCACCCGGAAATCACGTGGGCCCCACCCGGTAATCACGTGGGGCCCACCCGGAAATCACGTGGGCCCCACGGGGAAATCACGTGGGCCCCACCCGGAAATCACGTGGGCCCCAGGGGGAAATCACGTGGGCCCAACGGGGAAATCACGTGGGCCCCACGGGGAAATCACGTGGGCCCCACCCTGAAATCACGTGGGCCCCACCCGGAAATCACGTGGGCCCCACGGGGAAATCACGTGGGCCCCACGGGGAAATCACGTGGGCCCCACCCGGAAATCACGTGGGCCCCACCCGGAAATCACGTGGGCCCCACGGGGAAATTACGTGGGCCCCACGGGGAAATCACGTGGTCCCCACCCGGAAATCACGTGGGCCCCAGCCGGAAATCACGTGGGCCCCACGGGGAAATCACGTGGGCCCCACCCGGAAATCACGTGGGCCCCACCCGGAAATCACGTGGGCCCCACCCGGAAATCACGTGGGCCCCACCCGGAAATCACGTGGGCCCCACCCGGAAATCACGTGGGCCCACCCGGAAATCACGTGGGCCCCACCCGGAAATCACGTGGGCCCCACCCGGAAATCACGTGGGCCCCACCCGGAAATCACGTGGGGCCCACCCGGAAATCACGTGGGCCCCACCCGGAAATCACGTGGGCCCCACCCGGAAATCACGTGGGCCCCACCCGGAAATCACGTGGGCCCCACCCGGAAATCACGTGGGCCCCACCCGGAAATCACGTGGGCCCCACGGGGAAATCACGTGGGCCCCACGGGGAAATCACGTGGGCCCCACGCGGAAATCACGTGGGCCCCACCCGGAAATCACGTGGGCCCCACCCGGAAATCACGTGGGCCCCACCCGGAAATCACGTGGGCCCCACCCGGAAATCACGTGGGCCCCACCCGGAAATCACGTGGGGCCAACCCGGAAATCACGTGGGCCCCACCCGGAAATCACGTGGGCCCCACCCGGAAATCACGTGGGCCCCACCCGGAAATCACGTGGGCCCCACCCGGAAATCACGTGGGCCCCACCCGGAAATCACGTGGGCCCCACGGGGAAATCACGTGGGCCCCACGGGGAAATCACGTGGGCCCCACGGGGAAATCACGTGGGCCCCACCCGGAAATCACGTGGGCCCCACCCGGAAATCACGTGGGCCCCACCCGGAAATCACGTGGGCCCCACCCGGAAATCACGTGGGCCCCACCCGAAATCACGTGGGCCCCACCCGGAAATCACGTGGGCCCCACCCGGAAATCACGTGGGCCCCACCCGGAAATCACGTGGAACCCACCCGGAAATCACGTGGGCCCCACCCGGAAATCACGTGGGCCCCACCCGGAAATCACGTGGGCCCCACCCGGAAATCACGTGGGCCCCACCCGGAAATCACGTGGGCCCCACCCGGAAATCACGTGGGCCCCACCCGGAAATCACGTGGGCCACACCCGGAAATCACGTGGGGCCCACCCGGAAATCACGTGGGCCCCACGGGGAAATCACGTGGGCCCCACCCGGAAATCACGTGGGCCCCACCCGGAAATCACGTGGGCCCCACCCGGAAAACACGTGGGCCCCACGGGGAAATCATGTGGGCCCCACCCGGAAATCACGTGGGCCCCACCCGGAAATCACGTGGGCCCCACCCGGAAATCACGTGGGCCCCACCCGGAAATCACGTGGGCCCCACCCGGAAATCACGTGGGCCCCACCCGGAAATCACGTGGGCCCCACCCGGTAATCACGTGGGGCCCACCCGGAAATCACGTGGGCCCCACGGGGAAATCACGTGGGCCCCACCCGGAAATCACGTGGGCCCCAGGGGGAAATCACGTGGGCCCAACGGGGAAATCACGTGGGCCCCACGGGGAAATCACGTGGGCCCCACCCTGAAATCACGTGGGCCCCACCCGGAAATCACGTGGGCCCCACGGGGAAATCACGTGGGCCCCACGGGGAAATCACGTGGGCCCCACCCGGAAATCACGTGGGCCCCACCCGGAAATCACGTGGGCCCCACGGGGAAATTACGTGGGCCCCACGGGGAAATCACGTGGTCCCCACCCGGAAATCACGTGGGCCCCACACGGAAATCACGTGGGGCCCACCCGGAAATCACGTGGGCCCCACCCGGAAATCACGTGGGCCCCACCCGGAAATCACGTGGGCCCCACCCGGAAATCACGTGGGCCCCACCCGGAAATCACGTGGGCCCCACCCGGAAATCACGTGGGCCCCACGGGGAAATCACGTGGGCCCCACGGGGAAATCACGTGGGCCCCACGCGGAAATCACGTGGGCCCCACCCGGAAATCACGTGGGCCCCACCCGGAAATCACGTGGGCCCCACCCGGAAATCACGTGGGCCCCACCCGGAAATCACGTGGGCCCCACCCGGAAATCACGTGGGGCCAACCCGGAAATCACGTGGGCCCCACCCGGAAATCACGTGGGCCCCACCCGTAAATCACGTGGGCCCCACCCGGAAATCACGTGGGCCCCACCCGGAAATCACGTGGGCCCCACGGGGAAATCACGTTGGCCCCACGGGGAAATCACCTGGGCCCCACCCGGAAATCACGTGGGCCCCACCCGGAAATCACGTGGGCCCCACCCGGAAATCACGTGGGCCCCACCCGGAAATCACGTGGGCCCCACCCGGAAATCACGTGGGCCCCACCCGGAAATCACGTGGGCCCCACCCGGAAATCACGTGGGCCCCACCCGGAAATCACGTGGGCCCCACGGGGAAATCACGTGGGCCCCACCCGGAAATCACGTGGGCCCCACCCGGAAATCACGTGGGCCCCACCCGGAAATCACGAGGGCCCCACCCGGAAATCACGTGGGCCCCACCCGGAAATCAAGTGGGGCCCACCCGGAAATCACGTGGGCCCCACCCGGAAATCCCGTGGGACCCACCCGGAAATCACGTGGGCCCCACCCGGAAATCACGTGGGCCCCACCCGGAAATCACGTGGGCCCCACCCGGAAATCACGTGGGCCACAGCCGGAAATCACGTGGGCCCCACCCGGAAATCACGTGGGCCCCACCCGGAAATCACGTGGGCCCCACCCGGAAATCACGTGGGCCCCACCCGGAAATCACGTGGGCCCCACGGGGAAATCACGTGGGCCTCACGGGGAAATCACGTGGGCCCCACCCGGAAATCACGTGGGCCCCACGGGGAAATCCCATGGGCCCCACCCGGAAATCACGTGGGCCCCACCCGGAAATCACGTGGGCCCCACCCGGAAATCACGTGGGCCCCACGGGGAAATCACGTGGGCCCCACCCGGAAATCACGTGGGCCCCACCCGGAAATCACGTGGGCCCCACCCGGAAATCACGTGGGCCCCACCCGGAAATCACGTGGGCCCCACCCGGAAATCACGTGGGCCCCACCCGGAAATCACGTGGGCCCCACGGGGAAATCACGTGGGCCCCACGGGGAAATCACGTGGGCCCCACCCGGAAATCACGTGGGCCCCACCCGGAAATCACGTGGGCCCCACCCGGAAATCACGTGGGCCCCACCCGAAAATCACGTGGGCCCCACCCGGAAATCACGTGGGCCCCACCCGGAAATCACGTGGGCCCCACCCGGAAATCACGTGGGCCCCACCCGGAAATCACGTGGGCCCCACCCGGAAATCACGTGGGCCCCACCCGGAAATCACGTGGGCCCCACCCGGAAATCACGTGGGCCCCACGGGGAAATCACGTGGGCCCCACCCGGAAATCACGTGGGCCACACCCGGAAATCACGTGGGCCCCACCCGGAAATCACGTGGGCCCCACCCGGAAATCACGTGGGCCACACCCGGAAATCACGTGGGGCCCACCCGGAAATCACGTGGGCCCCACGGGGAAATCACGTGGGCCCCAATCGGAAATCACGTGGGCCCCACCCGGAAATCACGTGGGCCCCACCCGGAAATCACGTGGGCCCCACCCGGAAATCACGTGGGCCCCACCCGGAAATCATGTGGGCCCCACCCGGAAATCACGTGGGCCCCACCCGGTAATCACGTGGGGCCCACCCGGAAATCACGTGGGCCCCACGGGGAAATCACGTGGGCCCCACCCGGAAATCACGTGGGCCCCACCCGGAAATTACGTGGGCCCCACGGGGAAATCACGTGGGCCCCACGGGGAAATCACGTGGGCCCCACGGGGAAATCACGTGGGCCCCACCCTGAAATCACGTGGGCCCCACCCGGAAATCACGTGGGCCCCACGGGGAAGTCACGTGGGCCCCACGGGGAAATCTCGTGGGCCCCACCCGGAAATCACGTGGGCCCCACCCGGAAATCACGTGGGCCCCACGGGGAAATTACGTGGGCCCCACGGGGAAATCACGTGGTCCCCACCCGGAAATCACGTGGGCCACAGCCGGAAATCACGTGGGCCCCACGGGGAAATCACGTGGGCCCCACCCGGAAATCACGTTGGCCCCACCCGGAAATCACGTGGGCCCCACCCGGAAATCACGTGGGCCCCACCCGGAAATCACGTGGGCCCCACCCGGAAATCACGTGGGGCCCACCCGGAAATCACGTGGGCCCCACCCGGAAATCACGTGGGCCCCACCCGGAAATCACGTGGGCCCCACACGGAAATCACGTGGGGCCCACCCGGAAATCACGTGGGCCCCACCCGGAAATCACGTGGGCCCCACCCGGAAATCACGTGGGCCCCACCCGGAAATCACGTGGGCCCCACCCGGAAATCACGTGGGCCCCACCCGGAAATCACGTGGGCCCCACGGGGAAATCACGTGGGCCCCACGGGGAAATCACGTGGGCCCCACCCGGAAATCACGTGGGCCCCACCCGGAAATCACGTGGGCCCCACCCGGAAATCACGTGGGCCCCACCCGGAAATCACGTGGGCCCCACCCGGAAATCACGTGGGCCCCACCCGGAAATCACGTGGGCCCCACCCGGAAATCACGTGGGCCCCACCCGGAAATCACGTGGGCCCCACCCGGAAATCACGTGGGCCCCAGCCGGAAATCACGTGGGCCCCACGGGGAAATCACGTGGGCCCCACGGGGAAATCACGTGGGCCCCACGGGGAAATCACGTGGGCCCCACCCGGAAATCACGTGGGCCCCACCCGGAAATCACGTGGGCCCCACCCGGAAATCACGTGGGCCCCACCCGGAAATCACGTGGGCCCCACCCGGAAATCACGTGGGCCCCACACGGAAATCACGTGGGGCCCACCCGGAAATCACGTGGGCCCCACCCGGAAATCACGTGGGCCCCACCCGGAAATCACGTGGGCCCCACCCGGAAATCACGTGGGCCCCACCCGGAAATCACGTGGGCCCCACCCGGAAATCACGTGGGCCCCACCCGGAAATCACGTGGGCCCCACGGGGAAATCACGTGGGCCCCACGGGGAAATCACGTGGGCCCCACCCGGAAATCACGTGGGCCCCACCCGGAAATCACGTGGGCCCCACCCGGAAATCACGTGGGCCCCACCCGGAAATCACGTGGGCCCCACCCGGAAATCACGTGGGCCCCACCCGGAAATCACGTGGGCCCCACACGGAAATCACGTGGGGCCCAACCGGAAATCACGTGGGCCCCACCCGGAAATCACGTGGGCCCCACCCGGAAATCACGTGGGCCCCATGGGGAAATCACGTGGGCCCCATGGGGAAATCACGTGGGCCCCACCCGGAAATCACGTGGGGCCCACCCGGAAATCACGTGGGCCCCACCCGGAAATCACGTGGGCCCCACCCGGAAATCACGTGGGCCACACCCGGAAATCACGTGGGCCCCACCCGGAAATCACGTGGGCCCCACCCGGAAATCACGTGGGCCACACCCGGAAATCACGTGGGGCCCACCCGGAAATCACGTGGGCCCCACGGGGAAATCACGTGGGCCCCACCCGGAAATCACGTGGGCCCCACCCGGAAATCACGTGGGCCCCACCCGGAAAACACGTGGGCCCCACGGGGAAATTACGTGGGCCCCACGGGGAAATCACGTGGTCCCCACCCGGAAATCACGTGGGCCCCAGCCGGAAATCACGTGGGCCCCACGGGGAAATCACGTGGGCCCCACCCGGAAATCACGTGGGCCCCACCCGGAAATCACGTGGGCCCCACCCGGAAATCACGTGGGCCCCACCCGGAAATCACGTGGGCCCCACCCGGAAATCACGTGGGGCCCACCCGGAAATCACGTGGGCCCCACCCGGAAATCACGTGGGCCCCACCCGGAAATCACGTGGGCCCCAGCCGGAAATCACGTGGGCCCCACGGGGAAATCACGTGGGCCCCACGGGGAAATCACGTGGGCCCCACGGGGAAATCACGTGGGCCCCACGGGGAAATCACGTGGGCCCCACCCGGAAATCACGTGGGCCCCACCCGGAAATCACGTGGGCCCCACCCGGAAATCACGTGGGCCCCACCCGGAAATCACGTGGGCCCCACCCGGAAATCACGTGGGCCCCACCCGGAAATCACGTGGGCCCCACCCGGAAATCACGTGGGCCCCACCCGGAAATCACGTGGGCCCCACCCGGAAATCACGTGGGTCCCACCCGGAAATCACGTGGGCCCCACCCGGAAATCACGTGGGCCCCAGCCGGAAATCACGTGGGCCCCACGGGGAAATCACGTGGGCCCCACGGGGAAATCACGTGGGCCCCACCCGGAAATCACGTGGGCCCCACCCGGAAATCACGTGGGCCCCACCCGGAAATCACGTGGGCCCCACCCGGAAATCACGTGGGCCCCACCCGGAAATCACGTGGGCCCCACCCGGAAATCACGTGGGCCCAACACGGAAATCACGTGGGGCCCAACCGGAAATCACGTGGGCCCCACCCGGAAATCACGTGGGCCCCACCCGGAAATCACGTGGGCCCCACCCGGAAATCACGTGGGCCCCATGGGGAAATCACGTGGGCCCCATGGGGAAATCACGTGGGCCCCACCCGGAAATCACGTGGGGCCCACCCGGAAATCACGTGGGCCCCACGGGGAAATCACGTGGGCCCCACGGGGAAATCACGTGGGCACCACCCGGAAATCACGTGGGCCCCAGCCTGAAATCACGTGGGCCCCACCCGGAAATCACGTGGGCCCCACCCGGAAATCACGTGGGCCCCACGGGGAAATCACGTGGGCCCCACCCGGAAATCACGTGGGCCCCACCCGGAAATCACGTGGGCCCCACCCGGAAATCACGTGGGCCCCACCCGGAAATCACGTGGGCCCCACCCGGAAATCACGTGGGCCCCACCCGGAAATCACGTGGGCCCCAGCCGGAAATCACGTGGGCCCCACCCGGAAATCACGTGGGCCCCACCCGGAAATCACGTGGGCCCCACCCGGAAATCACGTGGGCCCCAGCCGGAAATCACGTGGGCCCCACCCGGAAATCACGTGGGCCCCACCCGGAAATCACGTGGGCCCCACCCGGAAATCACGTGGGGCCCACCCGGAAATCACGTGGGCCCCACCCGGAAATCACGTGGGCCCCACCCGGAAATCACGTGGGCCCCACCCGGAAAACACGTGGGCCACATCCGGAAATCACGTGGGCCCCACCCGGAAATCACGTGGGCCCCACCCGGAAATCACGTGGGCCCCACCCGGAAATCACGTGGGCCCCACCCGGAAATCACGTGGGCCCCACGGGGAAATCACGTGGGCCCCACCTGGAAATCACGTGGACCCCACCCGGAAATCACGTGGGCCCCAGCCGGAAATCACGTGGGCCCCATGGGGAAATCACGTGGGCCCCACGGGGAAATCACGTGGGCCCCACCCGGAAATCACGTGGGCCCCACCCGGAAATCACGTGGGCCCGACCCGGAAATCACGTGGGCCCCACCCGGAAATCACGTGGGCCCCACCCGGAAATCACGTGGGCCCCACCCGGAAATCACGTGGGCCCCACCCGGAAATCACGTGGGCCCCACCCGGAAATCACGTGGGCCCCACCCGGAAATCACGTGGGCCCCACCCGGAAATCACGTGGGCCCCACCCGGAAATCACGTGGGCCCCTCGGGGAAATCACGTGGGCCCCACCCGGAAATCACGTGGGCCCCACCCGGAAATCACGTGGGCCCCACCCGGAAATCACGTGGGCCCCACCCGGAAATCACGTGGGCCCCACCCGGAAATCACGTGGGCCCCACCCGGAAATCACGTGGGCCCCACCCGGAAATCACGTGGGCCCCACCCGGAAATCACGTGGGCCCCACCCGGAAATCACGTGGGCCCCACCCGGGAATCACGTGGGCCCCACCCGGGAATCACGTGGGCCCCACCCGGAAATCACGTGGGCCCCACCCGGAAATCACGTGGGCCCCACGGGGAAATCACGTGGGCCCCACCCGGAAATCACGTGGACCCCACCCGGAAATCACGTGGGCCACAGCCGGAAATCACGTGGGCCCCAACCGGAAATCACGTGGGCCCCACCCGGAAATCACGTGGGCCCCACCCGGAAATCACGTGGGCCCCACCCGGAAATCACGTGGGCCCCACGGGGAAATCACGTGGGCCCCACCCGGAAATCACGTGGGCCCCACCCGGAAATCACGTGGGCCACACCCGGAAATCACGTGGGGCCCACCCGGAAATCACGTGGGCCCCAAGGGGAAATCACGTGGGCCCCACCCGGAAATCACGTGGGCCCCACCCGGAAATCACGTGGGCCCCACCCGGTAATCACGTGGGGCCCACCCGGAAATCACGTGGGCCCCACGGGGAAATCACGTGGGCCCCACCCGGAAATCACGTGGGCCCCACCCGGAAATCACGTGGGCCCCACGGGGAAATCACGTGGGCCCAACGGGGAAATCACGTGGGCCCCACGGGGAAATCACGTGGGCCCCACCCTGAAATCACGTGGGCCCCACCCGGAAATCACGTGGGCCCCACGGGGAAATCACGTGGGCCCCACGGGGAAATCACGTGGGCCCCACCCGGAAATCACGTGGGCCCCACCCGGAAATCACGTGGGCCCCACGGGGAAATCACGTGGGCCCCACGGGGAAATCACGTGGTCCCCACCCGGAAATCACGTGGGCCCCAGCCGGAAATCACGTGGGCCCCACGAGGAAATCACGTGGGCCCCACCCGGAAATCACGTGGGCCCCACCCGGAAATCACGTGGGCCCCACCCGGAAATCACGTGGGCCCCACCCGGAAATCACGTGGGCCCCACCCGGAAATCACGTGGGCCCCACGCGGAAATCACGTGGGCCCCACCCGGAAATCACGTGGGCCCCACCCGGAAATCACGTGGGCCCCACCCGGAAATCACGTGGGCCCCACCCGGAAATCACGTGGGCCCCACCCGGAAATCACGTGGGCCCCACCCGGAAATCACGTGGGCCCCACCCGGAAATCACGTGGGCCCCAGCCGGAAATCACGTGGGCCCCACGGGGAAATCACGTGGGCCCCACGGGGAAATCACGTGGGCCCCACCCGGAAATCACGTGGGCCCCACCCGGAAATCACGTGGGCCCCACCTGGAAATCACGTGGGCCCCACGGGGAAATCACGTGGGCCCCACCCGGAAATCACGTGGGCCCCACCCGGAAATCACGTGGGGCCCACCCGGAAATCACGTGGGCCCCACCCGGAAATCACGTGGGCCCCACCCGGAAATCACGTGGGCCCCACCCGGAAATCACGTGGGCCCCACCCGGAAATCACGTGGGCCCCACCCGGAAATCACGTGGGCCCCACCCGGAAATCACGTGGGCCCCACCCGGAAATCACGTGGGCCCCACCCGGAAATCACGTGGGCCCCACCCGGAAATCACGTGGGCCCCACCCGGAAATCACGTGGGCCCCACCCGGAAATCACGTGGGCCCCACCCGGAAATCACGTGGGCCCCACACGGAAATCACGTGGGGCCCAACCGGAAATCACGTGGGCCCCACCCGGAAATCACGTGGGCCCCACCCGGAAATCACGTGGGCCCCACCCGGAAATCACGTGGGCCCCATGGGGAAATCACGTGGGCCCCACGGGGAAATCACGTGGGCCCCACCCGGAAATCACGTGGGGCCCACCCGGAAATCACGTGGGCCCCACGGGGAAATCACGTGGGCCCCACCCGGAAATCACGTGGGCCCCACACGGATATCACGTGGGGCCCACCAGGAAATCACGTGGGCCACACCCGGAAATCATGTGGGCCCCACCCGGAAATCACGTGGGCCCCACCGGGAAATCACGTGGGCCCCACCCGGAAATCACGTGGGCCCCACCCGGAAATCACGTGGGCCCCACGGGGAAATCACGTGGGCCCCACGGGGAAATCACGTGGGCCCCACCCGGAAATCACGTGGGCCCCACCCGGAAATCACGTGGGCCCCACCCGGAAAACACGTGGGCCCCACCCGGAAATCACGTGGGCCCCACGGGGAAATCACGTGGGCCCCACCCGGAAATCACGTGGGCCCCACCCGGAAATCACGTGGGCCCCACGGGGAAATCACGTGGGCCCCACCCGGAAATCACGTGGGCCCCACCCGGAAATCACGTGGGCCCCACCCGGAAATCACGTGGGCCCCAGCCGGAAATCACGTGGGCCCCAGCCGGAAATCACGTGGGCCCCACCCGGAAATCACGTGGGCCCCACCCCGAAATCACGTGGGCCCCACCCGGAAATCACGTGGGCCCCACCCGGAAATCACGTGGGGCCCACCCGGAAATCACGTGGGCCCCACCCGGAAATCACGTGGGCCCCACCCGGAAATCACGTGGGCCCCACCCGGAAAACACGTGGGCCACATCCGGAAATCACGTGGGCCCCACCCGGAAATCACGTGGGCCCCACCCGGAAATCACGTGGGCCCCACCCGGAAATCACGTGGGCCCCACCCGGAAATCACGTGGGCCCCACGGGGAAATCACGTGGGCCCCACCTGGAAATCACGTGGACCCCACCCGGAAATCACGTGGGCCCCAGCCGGAAATCACGTGGGCCCCATGGGGAAATCACGTGGGCCCCACGGGGAAATCACGTGGGCCCCACCCGGAAATCACGTGGGCCCCACCCGGAAATCACGTGGGCCCCACCCGGAAATCACGTGGGCCCCACCCGGAAATCACGTGGGCCCCACCCGGAAATCACGTGGGCCCCACCCGGAAATCACGTGGGCCCCACCCGGAAATCACGTGGGCCCCTCGGGGAAATCACGTGGGCCCCACCCGGAAATCACGTGGGCCCCACCCGGAAATCACGTGGGCCCCACCCGGAAATCACGTGGGCCCCACCCGGAAATCACGTGGGCCCCACCCGGAAATCACGTGGGCCCCACCCGGAAATCACGTGGGCCCCACCCGGAAATCACGTGGGCCCCACCCGGAAATCACGTGGGCCCCACGGGGAAATCACGTGGGCCCCACCCGGAAATCACGTGGGCCCCACCCGGAAATCACGTGGGCCCCACCCGGAAATCACGTGGGCCCCACCCGGAAATCACGTGGGCCCCACGGGGAAATCACGTGGGCCCCACCCGGAAATCACGTGGGCCCCACCCGGAAATCACGTGGGCCACAGCCGGAAATCACGTGGGCCCCACCCGGAAATCACGTGGGCCCCACCCGAAAATCACGTGGGCCCCACCCGGAAATCACGTGGGCCCCACCCGGAAATCACGTGGGCCCCACCCGGAAATCACGTGGGCCCCATGGGGAATTCACGTGGGCCCCACCCGGAAATCACGTGGGCCCCACCCGGAAATCACGTGGGCCCCACCCGGAAATCACGTGGGCCCCACCCGGAAATCACGTGGGCCCCACGGGGAAATCACGTGGGCCCCACCCGGAAATCACGTGGACCCCACCCGGAAATCACGTGGGCCACAGCCGGAAATCACGTGGGCCCCAACCGGAAATCACGTGGGCCCCACCCGGAAATCACGTGGGCCCCACCCGGAAATCACGTGGGCCCCACCCGGAAATCACGTGGGCCCCACGGGGAAATCACGTGGGCCTCACGGGGAAATCACGTGGGCCCCACCCGGAAATCACGTGGGCCCCACGGGGAAATCACGTGGGCCCCACCCGGAAATCACGTGGGCCCCACCCGGAAATCACGTGGGCCCCACCCGGAAATCACGTGGGCCCCACCCGGAAATCACGTGGGCCCCACCCGGAAATCACGTGGGCCCCACCCGGAAATCACGTGGGCCCCACCCGGAAATCACGTGGGCCCCACCCGGAAATCACGTGGGCCCCACGGGGAAATCACGTGGGCCCCACCCGGAAATCACGTGGGCCCCACCCGGAAATCACGTGGGCCCCACCCGGAAATCACGTGGGCCCCACCCGGAAATCACGTGGGCCCCACCCGGAAATCACGTGGGGCCAACCCGGAAATCACGTGGGCCCCACCCGGAAATCACATGGGCCCCACCCGGAAATCACGTGGGCCCCACCCGGAAATCACGTGGGCCCCACCCGGAAATCACGTGGGCCCCACGGGGAAATCACGTTGGCCCCACGGGGAAATCACGTGGGCCCCACCCGGAAATCACGTGGGCCCCACCCGGAAATCACGTGGGCCCCACCCGGAAATCACGTGGGCCCCACGGGGAAATCACGTGGGCCCCACCCGGAAATCACGTGGGCCCCACCCGGAAATCACGTGGGCCCCACCCGGAAATCACGTGGGCCCCACCCGGAAATCACGTGGGCCCCACCCGGAAATCACGTGGGCCCCACGGGGAAATCACGTGGGCCCCACCCGGAAATCACGTGGGCCCCACCCGGAAATCACGTGGGCCCCACCCGGAAATCACGTGGGCCCCACCCGGAAATCACGTGGGCCCCACCCGGAAATCACGTGGGGCCCACCCGGAAATCACGTGGGCCCCACCCGGAAATCACGTGGGCCCCACCCGGAAATCACGTGGGGCCCACCCGGAAATCACGTGGGCCCCACCCGGAAATCACGTGGGCCCCACCCGGAAATCACGTGGGCCCCACCCGGAAATCACGTGGGGCCCACCCGGAAATCACGTGGGCCCCACCCGGAAATCACGTGGGCCCCACCCGGAAATCACGTGGGGCCCACCCGGAAATCACGTGGGCCCCACCCGGAAATCACGTGGGCCCCACCCGGAAATCACGTGGGCCCCACCCGGAAATCACGTGGGGCCCACCCGGAAATCACGTGGGCCCCACCCGGAAATCACGTGGGCCCCACCCGGAAATCACGTGGGCCCCACCCGGAAATCACGTGGGCCCCACCCGGAAATCACGTGGGCCCCACCCGGAAATCACGTGGGCCCCACCCGGAAATCACGTGGGCCCCACCCGGAAATCACGTGGGCCCCACGGGGAAATCTCGTGGGCCCCACCCGGAAATCACGTGGGCCCCACCCGGAAATCACGTGGGCCCCACCCGGAAATCACGTGGGCCCCACGGGGAAATCACGTGGGGCCCACCCGGAAATCACGTGGGCCCCACCCGGAAATCACGTGGGCCCCACCCGGAAATCACGTGGGCCCCAGCCGGAAATCACGTGGGCCCCAGCCGGAAATCACGTGGGCCCCACGGGGAAATCACGTGGGCCCCACGGGGAAATCACGTGGGCCCCACGGGGAAATCACGTGGGCCCCACCCGGAAATCACGTGGGCCCCACGGGGAAATCACGTGGGCCCCACGGGGAAATCACGTGGGCCCAACGGGGAAATCACGTGGGCCCCACGGGGAAATCACGTGGGCCCCACCCTGAAATCACGTGGGCCCCACCCGGAAATCACGTGGGCCCCACGGGGAAATCACGTGGGCCCCACGGGGAAATCACGTGGGCCCCACCCGGAAATCACGTGGGCCCCACCCGGAAATCACGTGGGCCCCACGGGGAAATCACGTGGTCACCACCCGGAAATCACGTGGGCCCCAGCCGGAAATCAAGTGGGCCCCACGGGGAAATCACGTGGGCCCCACGGGGAAATCACGTGGGCCCCACCCGGAAATCACGTGGGCCCCACCCGGAAATCACGTGGGCCCCACCCGGAAATCACGTGGGCCCCACCCGGAAATCACGTGGGGCCCACCCGGAAATCACGTGGGCCCCACCCGGAAATCACGTGGGCCCCACCCGGAAATCACGTGGGCCCCACACGGAAATCACGTGGGGCCCACCCGGAAATCACGTGGGCCCCACCCGGAAATCACGTGGGCCCCACCCGGAAATCACGTGGGCCCCACCCGGAAATCACGTGGGCCCCACCCGGAAATCACGTGGGCCCCACGGGGAAATCACGTGGGCCCCACGGGGAAATCACGTGGGCCCCACGCGGAAATCACGTGGGCCCCACCTGGAAATCACGTGGGCCCAACGGGGAAATCACGTGGGCCCCACCCGGAAATCACGTGGGCCCCACCCGGAAATCACGTGGGCCCCACCAGGAAATCATGTGGGCCCCACGGGGAAATCACGTGGGCCCCACCCGGAAATCACGTGGGCCCCACCCGGAAATCACGTGGGCCCCACCCGGAAATCACGTGGGGCCAACCCGGAAATCACGTGGGCCCCACCCGGAAATCACATGGGCCCCACCCGGAAATCACGTGGGCCCCACCCGGAAATCACGTGGGCCCCAGCCGGAAATCACGTGGGCCCCAGCCGGAAATCACGTGGGCCCCACGGGGAAATCACGTGGGCCCCACGGGGAAATCACGTGGGCCCCACCCGGAAATCACGTGGGCCCCACCCGGAAATCACGTGGGCCCCACGGGGAAATCACGTGGGCCCAACGGGGAAATCACGTGGGCCCCACGGGGAAATCACGTGGGCCCCACCCTGAAATCACGTGGGCCCCACCCGGAAAACACGTGGGCCCCACGGGGAAATCACGTGGGCCCTACGGGGAAATCACGTGGGCCCCACCCGGAAATCACGTGGGCCCCACCCGGAAATCACGTGGGCCCCACGGGGAAATCACGTGGGCCCCACGGGGAAATCACGTGGTCCCCACCCGGAAATCACGTGGGCCCCAGCCGGAAATCACGTGGGCCCCACCCGGAAATCACGTGGGCCCCACCCGGAAATCACGTGGGCCCCACCCGGAAATCACGTGGGCCCCACCCGGAAATCACGTGGGCCCCACCCGGAAATCACGTGGGCCCCACCCGGAAATCACGTGGGGCCCACCCGGAAATCACGTGGGCCCCACCCGGAAATCACGTGGGCCCCACCCGGAAATCACGTGGGCCCCACACGGAAATCACGTGGGGCCCACCCGGAAATCACGTGGGCCCCACCCGGAAATCACGTGGGCCCCACCCGGAAATCACGTGGGCCCCACCCGGAAATCACGTGGGCCCCACCCGGAAATCACGTGGGCCCCACGGGGAAATCACGTGGGCCCCACGGGGAAATCACGTGGGCCCCACGCGGAAATCACGTGGGCCCCACCTGGAAATCACGTGGGCCCCACCCGGAAATCACGTGGGCCCCACCCGGAAATCACGTGGGACCCAACCGGAAATCACGTGGGCCCCACCCGGAAATCACGTGGGCCCCACCCGGAAATCACGTGGGCCCCACCCGGAAATCACGTGGGCCCCACCCGGAAATCACGTGGGCCCCAGCCGGAAATCACGTGGGCCCCACGGGGAAATCACGGGGGCCCCACGGGGAAATCACGGGGGCCCCACCCGGAAATCACGTGGGCCCCACCCGGAAATCACGTGGGCCCCACCCGGAAATCACGTGGGCCCCACCCGGAAATCACGTGGGCCCCACCCGGAAATCACGTGGGCCCCACCCGGAAATCACGTGGGCCCCACACGGAAATCACGTGGGGCCCAACCGGAAATCACGTGGGCCCCACCCGGAAATCACGTGGGCCCCACCCGGAAATCACGTGGGCCCCACCCGGAAATCACGTGGGCCCCATGGGGAAATCACGTGGGCCCCACGGGGAAATCACGTGGGCCCCACCCGGAAATCACGTGGGGCCCACCCGGAAATCACGTGGGCCCCACGGGGAAATCACGTGGGCCCCACGGGGAAATCACGTGGGCACCACCCGGAAATCACGTGGGCCCCAGCCGGAAATCACGTGGGCCCCACCCGGAAATCACGTGGGCCCCACCCAGAAATCACGTGGGCCCCACCCGTAAATCACGTGGGCCCCACACGGAAATCACGTGGGGCCCACCCGGAAATCACGTGGGCCCCACCCGGAAATCACGTGGGCCCCACCCGGAAATCACGTGGGCCCCACCGGGAAATCACGTGGGCCCCACCCGGAAATCACGTGGGCCCCACCCGGAAATCACGTGGGCCCCACGGGGAAATCACGTGGGCCCCACGGGGAAATCACGTGGGCCCCACCCGGAAATCACGTGGGCCCCACGGGTAAATCACGTGGGCCCCACCCGGAAATCACGTGGGCCCCACCCGGAAATCACGTGGGCCCCACCCGGAAATCACGTGGGCCCCACCCGGAAATCACGTGGGCCCCACCCGGAAATCACGTGGGCCCCACCCGGAAATCACGTGGGCCCCACCCGGAAATCACGTGGGCCCCACCCGGAAATCACGTGGGCCCCACCCGGAAATCACGTGGGGCCCACCCGGAAATCACGTGGGCCCCACCCGGAAATCACGTGGGCCCCACCCGGAAATCACGTGGGCCCCACCCGGAAAACACGTGGGCCACATCCGGAAATCACGTGGGCCCCACCCGGAAATCACGTGGGCCCCACCCGGAAATCACGTGGGCCCCACCCGGAAATCACGTGGGCCCCACCCGGAAATCACGTGGGCCCCACGGGGAAATCACGTGGGCCCCACCTGGAAATCACGTGGACCCCACCCGGGAATCACGTGGGCCCCAGCCGGAAATCACGTGGGCCCCATGGGGAAATCACGTGGGCCCCACGGGGAAATCACGTGGGCCCCACCCGGAAATCACGTGGGCCCCACCCGGAAATCACGTGGGCCCCAACCGGAAATCACGTGGGCCCCACCCGGAAATCACGTGGGCCCCACCCGGAAATCACGTGGGCCCCACCCGGAAATCACGTGGGACCCACCCGGAAATCACGTGGGCCCCTCGGGGAAATCACGTGGGCCCCACCCGGAAATCACGTGGGCCCCACCCGGAAATCACGTGGGCCCCACCCGGAAATCACGTGGGCCCCACCCGGAAATCACGTGGGCCCCTCGGGGAAATCACGTGGGCCCCACCCGGAAATCACGTGGGCCCCACGGGGAAATCACGTGGGCCCCACCCGGAAATCACGTGGGCCCCACCCGGAAATCACGTGGGCCCCACCCGGAAATCACGTGGGCCCCACCCGGAAATCACGTGGGCCCCACCCGGAAATCACGTGGGCCCCACCCGGAAATCACGTGGGCCCCACGGGGAAATCACGTGGGCCTCACGGGGAAATCACGTGGGCCCCACCCGGAAATCACGTGGGCCCCACGGGGAAATCACGTGGGCCCCACCCGGAAATCACGTGGGCACCACCCGGAAATCACGTGGGCCCCACCCGGAAATCACGTGGGCCCCACCCGGAAATCACGTGGGCCCCACGGGGAAATCACGTGGGCCTCACGGGGAAATCACGTGGGCCCCACCCGGAAATCACGTGGGCCCCACGGGGAAATCACGTGGGCCCCACCCGGAAATCACGTGGGCCCCACCCGGAAATCACGTGGGCCCCACCCGGAAATCACGTGGGCCCCACCCGGAAATCACGTGGGCCCCACCCGGAAATCACGTGGGCCCCACCCGGAAATCACGTGGGCCCCACCCGGAAATCACGTGGGCCCCACCGGGAAATCACGTGGGCCCCACGGGGAAATCACGTGGGCCCCACCCGGAAATCACGTGGGCCCCACCCGGAAATCACGTGGGCCCCACCCGGAAATCACGTGGGCCCCACGGGGAAATCACGTGGGGCCCACCCGGAAATCACGTGGGCCCCACCCGGAAATCACGTGGGCCCCACCCGGAAATCACGTGGGCCCCAGCCGGAAATCACGTGGGCCCCAGCCGGAAATCACGTGGGCCCCACGGGGAAATCACGTGGGCCCCACGGGGAAATCACGTGGGCCCCACGGGGAAATCACGTGGGCCCCACCCGGAAATCACGTGGGCCCCACCCGGAAATCACGTGGGCCCCACGGGGAAATCACGTGGGCCCAACGGGGAAATCACGTGGGCCACACGGGGAAATCACGTGGGCCCCACCCTGAAATCACGTGGGCCCCACCCGGAAATCACGTGGGCCCCACGGGGAAATCACGTGGGCCCCACGGGGAAATCACGTGGGCCCCACCCGGAAATCACGTGGGCCCCACCCGGAAATCACGTGGGCCCCACGGGGAAATCACGTGGGCCCCACGGGGAAATCACGTGGTCCCCACCCGGAAATCACGTGGGCCCCAGCCGGAAATCACGTGGGCCCCACGGGGAAATCACGTGGGCCCCACCCGGAAATCACGTGGGCCCCACCCGGAAATCACGTGGGCCCCACCCGGAAATCACGTGGGCCCCACCCGGAAATCACGTGGGCCCCACCCGGAAATCACGTGGGCCCCACCCGGAAATCACGTGGGCCCCACCCGGAAATCACGTGGGCCCCACCCGGAAATCACGTGGGCCCCACCCGGAAATCACGTGGGCCCCACCCGGAAATCACGTGGGCCCCACGGGTAAATCACGTGGGCCCCACCCGGAAATCACGTGGGCCCCACCCGGAAATCACGTGGGCCCCACCCGGAAATCACGTGGGCCCCACGGGGAAATCACGTGGGCCCCACGGGGAAATCACGTGGGCCCCACGCGGAAATCACGTGGGCCCCACCTGGAAATCACGTGGGCCCCACCCGGAAATCACGTGGGCCCCACCCGGAAATCACGTGGGCCCCACCCGGAAATCACGTGGGCCCCACCCGGAAATCACGTGGGCCCCACCCGGAAATCACGTGGGCCCCACCCGGAAATCACGTGGGCCCCACCCGGAAATCACGTGGGCCCCACGGGGAAATCACGTGGGCCTCACGGGGAAATCACGTGGGCCCCACCCGGAAATCACGTGGGCCCCACGGGGAAATCACGTGGGCCCCACCCGGAAATCACGTGGGCCCCACCCGGAAATCACGTGGGCCCCACCCGGAAATCACGTGGGCCCCACCCGGAAATCACGTGGGCCCCACCCGGAAATCACGTGGGCCCCACCCGGAAATCACGTGGGCCCCACGGGTAAATCACGTGGGCCCCACCCGGAAATCACGTGGGCCCCACCCGGAAATCACGTGGGCCCCACCCGGAAATCACGTGGGCCCCACCCGGAAATCACGTGGGCCCCACCCGGAAATCACGTGGGCCCCACCCGGAAATCACGTGGGCCCCAGCCGGAAATCACGTGGGCCCCACCCGGAAATCACGTGGGCCCCACCCGGAAATCACGTGGGCCCCACCCGGAAATCACGTGGGCCCCACCCGGAAATCACGTGGGGCCCACCCGGAAATCACGTGGGCCCAACCCGGAAATCACGTGGGCCCCACCCGGAAATCACGTGGGCCCCACCCGGAAAACACGTGGGCCACATCCGGAAATCACGTGGGCCCCACCCGGAAATCACGTGGGACCCACCCGGAAATCACGTGGGCCCCACCCGGAAATCACGTGGGCCCCACCCGGAAATCACGTGGGCCCCACGGGGAAATCACGTGGGCCCCACCTGGAAATCACGTGGACCCCACCCGGGAATCACGTGGGCCCCAGCCGGAAATCACGTGGGCCCCATGGGGAAATCACGTGGGCCCCACGGGGAAATCACGTGGGCCCCACCCGGAAATCACGTGGGCCCCACCCGGAAATCACGTGGGCCCCAACCGGAAATCACGTGGGCCCCACCCGGAAATCACGTGGGCCCCACCCGGAAATCACGTGGGCCCCACCCGGAAATCACGTGGGCCCCACCCGGAAATCACGTGGGCCCCTCGGGGAAATCACGTGGGCCCCACCCGGAAATCACGTGGGCCCCACCCGGAAATCACGTGGGCCCCACCCGGAAATCACGTGGGCCCCACCCGGAAATCACGTGGGCCCCTCGGGGAAATCACGTGGGCCCCACCCGGAAATCACGTGGGCCCCACGGGGAAATCACGTGGGCCCCACCCGGAAATCACGTGGGCCCCACCCGGAAATCACGTGGGCCCCACCCGGAAATCACGTGGGCCCCACCCGGAAATCACGTGGGCCCCACCCGGAAATCACGTGGGCCCCACCCGGAAATCACGTGGGCCCCACGGGGAAATCACGTGGGCCTCACGGGGAAATCACGTGGGCCCCACCCGGAAATCACGTGGGCCCCACGGGGAAATCACGTGGGCCCCACCCGGAAATCACGTGGGCACCACCCGGAAATCACGTGGGCCCCACCCGGAAATCACGTGGGCCCCACCCGGAAATCACGTGGGCCCCACGGGGAAATCACGTGGGCCTCACGGGGAAATCACGTGGGCCCCACCCGGAAATCACGTGGGCCCCACGGGGAAATCACGTGGGCCCCACCCGGAAATCACGTGGGCCCCACCCGGAAATCACGTGGGCCCCACCCGGAAATCACGTGGGCCCCACCCGGAAATCACGTGGGCCCCACCCGGAAATCACGTGGGCCCCACCCGGAAATCACGTGGGCCCCACCCGGAAATCACGTGGGCCCCACCCGGAAATCACGTGGGCCCCACCGGGAAATCACGTGGGCCCCACGGGGAAATCACGTGGGCCCCACCCGGAAATCACGTGGGCCCCACCCGGAAATCACGTGGGCCCCACCCGGAAATCACGTGGGCCCCACCCGGAAATCACGTGGGCCCCACGGGGAAATCACGTGAGGCCCACCCGGAAATCACGTGGGCCCCACCCGGAAATCACGTGGGCCCCACCCGGAAATCACGTGGGCCCCAGCCGGAAATCACGTGGGCCCCAGCCGGAAATCACGTGGGCCCCACGGGGAAATCACGTGGGCCCCACGGGGAAATCACGTGGGCCCCACGGGGAAATCACGTGGGCCCCACCCGGAAATCACGTGGGCCCCACCCGGAAATCACGTGGGCCCCACGGGGAAATCACGTGGGCCCAACGGGGAAATCACGTGGGCCACACGGGGAAATCACGTGGGCCCCACCCTGAAATCACGTGGGCCCCACCCGGAAATCACGTGGGCCCCACGGGGAAATCACGTGGGCCCCACGGGGAAATCACGTGGGCCCCACCCGGAAATCACGTGGGCCCCACCCGGAAATCACGTGGGCCCCACGGGGAAATCACGTGGGCCCCACGGGGAAATCACGTGGTCCCCACCCGGAAATCACGTGGGCCCCAGCCGGAAATCACGTGGGCCCCACGGGGAAATCACGTGGGCCCCACCCGGAAATCACGTGGGCCCCACCCGGAAATCACGTGGGCCCCACCCGGAAATCACGTGGGCCCCACCCGGAAATCACGTGGGCCCCACCCGGAAATCACGTGGGGCCCACCCGGAAATCACGTGGGCCCCACCCGGAAATCACGTGGGCCCCACCCGGAAATCACGTGGGCCCCACACGGAAATCACGTGGGGCCCACCCGGAAATCACGTGGGCCCCACCCGGAAATCACGTGGGCCCCACCCGGAAATCACGTGGGCCCCACCCGGAAATCACGTGGGCCCCACCCGGAAATCACGTGGGCCCCACGGGGAAATCACGTGGGCCCCACGGGGAAATCACGTGGGCCCCACGCGGAAATCACGTGGGCCCCACCTGGAAATCACGTGGGCCCCACCCGGAAATCACGTGGGCCCCACCCGGAAATCACGTGGGCCCCAACCGGAAATCACGTGGGCCCCACCCGGAAATCACGTGGGCCCCACCCGGAAATCACGTGGGCCCCACCCGGAAATCACGTGGGCCCCACCCGGAAATCACGTGGGCCCCAGCCGGAAATCACGTGGGCCCCACGGGGAAATCACGTGGGCCCCACGGGGAAATCACGGGGGCCCCACCCGGAAATCACGTGGGCCCCACCCGGAAATCACGTGGGCCCCACCCGGAAATCACGTGGGCCCCACCCGGAAATCACGTGGGCCCCACCCGGAAATCACGTGGGCCCCACCCGGAAATCACGTGGGCCCCACACGGAAATCACGTGGGGCCCAACCGGAAATCACGTGGGCCCCACCCGGAAATCACGTGGGCCCCACCCGGAAATCACGTGGGCCCCACCCGGAAATCACGTGGGCCCCATGGGGAAATCACGTGGGCCCCACGGGGAAATCACGTGGGCCCCACCCGGAAATCACTTGGGGCCCACCCGGAAATCACGTGGGCCCCACGGGGAAATCACGTGGGCCCCACGGGGAAATCACGTGGGCACCACCCGGAAATCACGTGGGCCCCAGCCGGAAATCACGTGGGCCGCACCCGGAAATCACGTGGGCCCCACCCAGAAATCACGTGGGCCCCACCCGGAAATCACGTGGGCCCCACACGGAAATCACGTGGGGCCCACCCGGAAATCACGTGGGCCCCACCCGGAAATCACGTGGGCCCCACCCGGAAATCACGTGGGCCCCACCGGGAAATCACGTGGGCCCCACCCGGAAATCACGTGGGCCCCACCCGGAAATCACGTGGGCCCCACGGGGAAATCACGTGGGCCCCACGGGGAAATCACGTGGGCCCCACCCGGAAATCACGTGGGCCCCACCCGGAAATCACGTGGGCCCCACCCGGAAATCACGTGGGCCCCACCCGGAAATCACGTGGGCCCCACGGGTAAATCACGTGGGCCCCACCCGGAAATCACGTGGGCCCCACCCGGAAATCACGTGGGCCCCACCCGGAAATCACGTGGGCCCCACCCGGAAATCACGTGGGCCCCACCCGGAAATCACGTGGGCCCCACCCGGAAATCACGTGGGCCCCAGCCGGAAATCACGTGGGCCCCACCCGGAAATCACGTGGGCCCCACCCGGAAATCACGTGGGCCCCACCCGGAAATCACGTGGGCCCCACCCGGAAATCACGTGGGGCCCACCCGGAAATCACGTGGGCCCCACCCGGAAATCACGTGGGCCCCACCCGGAAATCACGTGGGCCCCACCCGGAAAACACGTGGGCCACATCCGGAAATCACGTGGGCCCCACCCGGAAATCACGTGGGCCCCACCCGGAAATCACGTGGGCCCCACCCGGAAATCACGTGGGCCCCACCCGGAAATCACGTGGGCCCCACGGGGAAATCACGTGGGCCCCACCTGGAAATCACGTGGACCCCACCCGGGAATCACGTGGGCCCCAGCCGGAAATCACGTGGGCCCCATGGGGAAATCACGTGGGCCCCACGGGGAAATCACGTGGGCCCCACCCGGAAATCACGTGGGCCCCACCCGGAAATCACGTGGGCCCCAACCGGAAATCACGTGGGCCCCACCCGGAAATCACGTGGGCCCCACCCGGAAATCACGTGGGCCCCACCCGGAAATCACGTGGGCCCCACCCGGAAATCACGTGGGCCCCTCGGGGAAATCACGTGGGCCCCACCCGGAAATCACGTGGGCCCCACCCGGAAATCACGTGGGCCCCACCCGGAAATCACGTGGGCCCCACCCGGAAATCACGTGGGCCCCTCGGGGAAATCACGTGGGCCCCACCCGGAAATCACGTGGGCCCCACGGGGAAATCACGTGGGCCCCACCCGGAAATCACGTGGGCCCCACCCGGAAATCACGTGGGCCCCACCCGAAAATCACGTGGGCCCCACCCGGAAATCACGTGGGCCCCACCCGGAAATCACGTGGGCCCCACCCGGAAATCACGTGGGCCCCACGGGGAAATCACGTGGGCCTCACGGGGAAATCACGTGGGCCCCACCCGGAAATCACGTGGGCCACATCCGGAAATCACGTGGGCCCCACCCGGAAATCACGTGGGCCCCACCCGGAAATCACGTGGGCCCCACCCGGAAATCACGTGGGCCCCACCCGGAAATCACGTGGGCCCCACGGGGAAATCACGTGGGCCTCACGGGGAAATCACGTGGGCCCCACCCGGAAATCACGTGGGCCCCACGGGGAAATCACGTGGGCCCCACCCGGAAATCACGTGGGCCCCACCCGGAAATCACGTGGGCCCCACCCGGAAATCACGTGGGCCCCACCCGGAAATCACGTGGGCCCCACCCGGAAATCACGTGGGCCCCACCCGGAAATCACGTGGGCCCCACCCGGAAATCACGTGGGCCCCACCGGGAAATCACGTGGGCCCCACGGGGAAATCACGTGGGCCCCACCCGGAAATCACGTGGGCCCCACCCGGAAATCACGTGGGCCCACCCGGAAATCACGTGGGCCCCACCCGGAAATCACGTGGGTCCCACCCGGAAATCACGTGGGGCCAACCCGGAAATCACGTGGGCCCCACCCGGAAATCACGTGGGCCCCACCCGGAAATCACGTGGGCCCCACCCGGAAATCACGTGGGCCCCACCCGGAAATCACGTGGGCCCCACCCGGAAATCACGTGGGCCCCACGGGGAAATCACGTGGGCCCCACCCGGAAATCACGTGGGCCCCACCCGGAAATCACGTGGGCCCCACCCGGAAATCACGTGGGCCCCACGGGGAAATCACGTGGGCCCCACCCGGAAATCACGTGGGCCCCACCCGGAAATCACGTGGGCCCCACCCGGAAATCACGTGGGCCCCACCCGGAAATCACGTGGGCCCCACCCGGAAATCACGTGGGCCCCACCCGGAAATCACGTGGGCCCCACGGGGAAATCTCGTGGGCCCCACCCGGAAATCACGTGGGCCCCACCCGGAAATCACGTGGGCCCCACGGGGAAATCAGGTGGGCCCCACGGGGAAATCACGTGGGGCCCACCCGGAAATCACGTGGGCCCCACCCGGAAATCACGTGGGCCCCACCCGGAAATCACGTGGGCCCCAGCCGGAAATCACGTGGGCCCCAGCCGGAAATCACGTGGGCCCCACGGGGAAATCACGTGGGCCCCACCCGGAAATCACGTGGGCCCCACCCGGAAATCACGTGGGCCCCACCCGGAAATCACGTGGGCCCCACCCGGAAATCACGTGGGCCCCACCCGGAAATCACGTGGGCCCCACCCGGAAATCACGTGGGCCCCACGGGGAAATCACGTGGGCCCCACCCGGAAATCACGTGGGGCCCACCCGGAAATCACGTGGGCCCCACGGGGAAATCACGTGGGCCCCACGGGGAAATCACGTGGGCACCACCCGGAAATCACGTGGGCCCCAGCCGGAAATCACGTGGGCCCCACCCGGAAATCACGTGGGCCCCACCCGGAAATCACGTGGGCCCCACCCGGAAATCACGTGGGCCCCACACGGAAATCACGTGGGCCCCACCCGGAAATCACGTGGGCCCCACCCGGAAATCCCGTGGGCCCCACCCTGAAATCACGTGGGCCCCACCCGGAAATCACGTGGGCCCCACCCGGAAATCACGTGGGCCCCACGGGGAAATCACGTGGCCCCCACGGGGAAATCACGTGGGCCCCACCCGGAAATCACGTGGGCCCCACGGGGAAATCACGTGGGCCCCACCCGGAAATCACGTGGGCCCCACCCGGAAATCACGTGGGCCCCACCCGGAAATCACGTGGGCCCCACCCGGAAATCACGTGGGCCCCACCCGGAAATCACGTGGGCCCCACGGGGAAATCACGTGGGCCCCACCCGGAAATCACGTGGGCCCCACCCGGAAATCACGTGGGCCCCACCCGGAAATCACGTGGGCCCCACCCGGAAATCACGTGGGCCCCACCCGGAAATCACGTGGGCCCCGCACGGAAATCACGTGGGGCCCACCCGGAAATCACGTGGGCCCCACGGGGAAATCACGTGGGCCCCACGGGGAAATCACGTGGGGCCCACCCGGAAATCACGTGGGCCCCACCCGGAAATCACGTGGGCCCCACCCGGAAATCACGTGGGCCCCACCCGGAAATCACGTGGGCCCCAGCCGGAAATCACGTGGGCCCCACGGGGAAATCACGTGGGCCCCACCCGGAAATCACGTGGGCCCCACCCGGAAATCACGTGGGCCCCACCCGGAAATCACGTGGGCCCCACCCGGAAATCACGTGGGCCCCACCCGGAAATCACGTGGGGCCCACCCGGAAATCACGTGGGCCCCACCCGGAAATCACGTGGGCCCCACACGGAAATCACGTGGGGCCCACCCGGAAATCACGTGGGCCCCACCCGGAAATCACGTGGGCCCCACCCGGAAATCACGTGGGCCCCACCCGGAAATCACGTGGGCCCCACCCGGAAATCACGTGGGCCCCACCCGGAAATCACGTGGGCCCCTCCCGGAAATCACGTGGGCCCCACGGGGAAATCACGTGGGCCCCACGGGGAAATCACGTGGGCCCCACGCGGAAATCACGTGGGCCCCACGGGGAAATCACGTGGGCTCCAGCCGGAAATCACGTGGGCCCCATGGGGAAATCACGTGGGCCCCACGGGGAAATCACGTGGGCCCCACCCGGAAATCACGTGGGCCCCACCCGGAAATCACGTGGGCCCCAACCGGAAATCACGTGGGCCCCACCCGGAAATCACGTGGGCCCCACCCGGAAATCACGTGGGCCCCACCCGGAAATCACGTGGGCCCCACCCGGAAATCACGTGGGCCCCTCGGGGAAATCACGTGGGCCCCACCCGGAAATCACGTGGGCCCCACCCGGAAATCACGTGGGCCCCACCCGGAAATCACGTGGGCCCCACCCGGAAATCACGTGGGCCCCTCGGGGAAATCACGTGGGCCCCACCCGGAAATCACGTGGGCCCCACGGGGAAATCACGTGGGCCCCACCCGGAAATCACGTGGGCCCCACGGGGAAATCACGTGGGCCCCACCCGGAAATCACGTGGGCCCCACCCGGAAATCACGTGGGCCCCACCCGGAAATCACGTGGGCCCCACCCGGAAATCACGTGGGCCCCACGGGGAAATCACGTGGGCCTCACGGGGAAATCACGTGGGCCCCACCCGGAAATCACGTGGGCCCCACGGGGAAATCACGTGGGCCCCACCCGGAAATCACGTGGGCCCCACCCGGAAATCACGTGGGCCCCACCCGGAAATCACGTGGGCCCCACGGGGAAATCACGTGGGCCTCACGGGGAAATCACGTGGGCCCCACCCGGAAATCACGTGGGCCCCACGGGGAAATCACGTGGGCCCCACCCGGAAATCACGTGGGCCCCACCCGGAAATCACGTGGGCCCCACCCGGAAATCACGTGGGCCCCACCCGGAAATCACGTGGGCCCCACCCGGAAATCACGTGGGCCCCACCCGGAAATCACGTGGGCCCCACCCGGAAATCACGTGGGCCCCACCGGGAAATCACGTGGGCCCCACGGGGAAATCACGTGGGCCCCACCCGGAAATCACGTGGGCCCCACCCGGAAATCACGTGGGCCCCACCCGGAAATCACGTGGGCCCCACCCGGAAATCACGTGGGTCCCACCCGGAAATCACGTGGGGCCAACCCGGAAATCACGTGGGCCCCACCCGGAAATCACGTGGGCCCCACCCGGAAATCACGTGGGCCCCACCCGGAAATCACGTGGGCCCCACCCGGAAATCACGTGGGCCCCACGGGGAAATCACGTGGGCCCCACGGGGAAATCACGTGGGCCCCACCCGGAAATCACGTGGGCCCCACCCGGAAATCACGTGGGCCCCACCCGGAAATCACGTGGGCCCCACGGGGAAATCACGTGGGCCCCACCCGGAAATCACGTGGGCCCCACCCGGAAATCACGTGGGGCCCACCCGGAAATCACGTGGGCCCCACCCGGAAATCACGTGGGCCCCACCCGGAAATCACGTGGGCCCCACCCGGAAATCACGTGGGGCCCACCCGGAAATCACGTGGGCCCCACCCGGAAATCACGTGGGCCCCACCCGGAAATCACGTGGGGCCCACCCGGAAATCACGTGGGCCCCACCCGGAAATCACGTGGGCCCCACCCGGAAATCACGTGGGCCCCACCCGGAAATCACGTGGGGCCCACCCGGAAATCACGTGGGCCCCACCCGGAAATCACGTGGGCCCCACCCGGAAATCACGTGGGCCCCACCCGGAAATCACGTGGGCCCAACCCGGAAATCACGTGGGCCCCACCCGGAAATCACGTGGGCCCCACCCGGAAATCACGTGGGCCCCACCCGGAAATCACGTGGGCCCCACCCGGAAATCACGTGGGCCCCACGGGGAAATCTCGTGGGCCCCACCCGGAAATCACGTGGGCCCCACCCGGAAATCACGTGGGCCCCACCCGGAAATCACGTGGGCCCCACGGGGAAATCACGTGGGGCCCACCCGGAAATCACGTGGGCCCCACCCGGAAATCACGTGGGCCCCACCCGGAAATCACGTGGGCCCCAGCCGGAAATCACGTGGGCCCCAGCCGGAAATCACGTGGGCCCCACGGGGAAATCACGTGGGCCCCACGGGGAAATCACGTGGGCCCCACGGGGAAATCACGTGGGCCCCACCCGGAAATCACGTGGGCCCCACGGGGAAATCACGTGGGCCCCACGGGGAAATCACGTGGGCCCAACGGGGAAATCACGTGGGCCCCACGGGGAAATCACGTGGGCCCCACCCTGAAATCACGTGGGCCCCACCCGGAAATCACGTGGGCCCCACGGGGAAATCACGTGGGCCCCACGGGGAAATCACGTGGGCCCCACCCGGAAATCACGTGGGCCCCACCCGGAAATCACGTGGGCCCCACCCGGAAATCACGTGGGGCCCACCCGGAAATCACGTGGGCCCCACCCGGAAATCACGTGGGCCCCACCCGGAAATCACGTGGGCCCCAAACGGAAATCACGTGGGGCCCACCCGGAAATCACGTGGGCCCCACCCGGAAATCACGTGGGCCCCACCCGGAAATCACGTGGGCCCCACCCGGAAATCACGTGGGCCCCACCCGGAAATCACGTGGGCCCCACGGGGAAATCACGTGGGCCCCACGGGGAAATCACGTGGGCCCCACGCGGAAATCACGTGGGCCCCACCTGGAAATCACGTGGGCCCCACGGGGAAATCACGTGGGCCCCACCCGGAAATCACGTGGGCCCCACCCGGAAATCACGTGGGCCCCACCAGGAAATCATGTGGGCCCCACGGGGAAATCACGTGGGCCCCACCCGGAAATCACGTGGGCCCCACCCGGAAATCACGTGGGCCCCACCCGGAAATCACGTGGGGCCAACCCGGAAATCACGTGGGCCCCACCCGGAAATCACATGGGCCCCACCCGGAAATCACGTGGGCCCCACCCGGAAATCACGTGGGCCCCACCCGGAAATCACGTGGGCCCCATGGGGAAATCACGTTGGCCCCACGGGGAAATCACGTGGGCCCCACCCGGAAATCACGTGGGCCCCACCCGGAAATCACGTGGGCCCCACCCGGAAATCACGTGGGCCCCACGCGGAAATCACGTGGGCCCCACCCGGAAATCACGTGGGCCCCACCCGGAAATCACGTGGGCCCCACCCGGAAATCACGTGGGCCCCACCCGGAAATCACGTGGGCCCCACCCGGAAATCACGTGGGCCCCACCCGGAAATCACGTGGGCCCCACCCGGAAATCACGTGGGCCCCACCCGGAAATCACGTGGGCCCCACACGGAAATCACGTGGGCCCCACCCGGAAATCACGTGGGCCCCACCCGGAAATCACGTGGGGCCCACCCGGAAATCACGTGGGCCCCACCCGGAAATCACGTGGGCCCCACCCGGAAATCACGTGGGGCCCACCCGGAAATCACGTGGGCCCCACCCGGAAATCACGTGGGCCCCACCCGGAAATCACGTGGGCCCCACCCGGAAATCACGTGGGGCCCACCCGGAAATCACGTGGGCCCCACCCGGAAATCACGTGGGCCCCACCCGGAAATCACGTGGGCCCCACCCGGAAATCACGTGGGCCCCACCCGGAAATCACGTGGGCCCCACCCGGAAATCACGTGGGCCCCACCCGGAAATCACGTGGGCCCCACCCGGAAATCACGTGGGCCCCACGGGGAAATCACGTGGGGCCCACCCGGAAATCACGTGGGCCCCACCCGGAAATCACGTGGGCCCCACCCGGAAATCACGTGGGCCCCAGCCGGAAATCACGTGGGCCCCAGCCGGAAATCACGTGGGCCCCACGGGGAAATCACGTGGGCCCCACGGGGAAATCACGTGGGCCCCACGGGGAAATCACGTGGGCCCCACCCGGAAATCACGTGGGCCCCACCCGGAAATCACGTGGGCCCCACGGGGAAATCACGTGGGCCCAACGGGGAAATCACGTGGGCCCCACGGGGAAATCACGTGGGCCCCACCCTGAAATCACGTGGGCCCCACCCGGAAATCACGTGGGCCCCACGGGGAAATCACGTGGGCCCTACGGGGAAATCACGTGGGCCCCACCCGGAAATCACGTGGGCCCCACCCGGAAATCACGTGGGCCCCACGGGGAAATCACGTGGGCCCCACGGGGAAATCACGTGGTCCCCACCCGGAAATCACGTGGGCCCCAGCCGGAAATCACGTGGGCCCCACGGGGAAATCACGTGGGCCCCACCCGGAAATCACGTGGGCCCCACCCGGAAATCACGTGGGCCCCACCCGGAAATCACGTGGGCCCCACCCGGAAATCACGTGGGCCCCACCCGGAAATCACGTGGGGCCCACCCGGAAATCACGTGGGCCCCACCCGGAAATCACGTGGGCCCCACCCGGAAATCACGTGGGCCCCACACGGAAATCACGTGGGGCCCACCCGGAAATCACGTGGGCCCCACCCGGAAATCACGTGGGCCCCACCCGGAAATCACGTGGGCCCCACCCGGAAATCACGTGGGCCCCACCCGGAAATCACGTGGGCCCCACGGGGAAATCACGTGGGCCCCACGGGGAAATCACGTGGGCCCCACGCGGAAATCACGTGGGCCCCACCTGGAAATCACGTGGGCCCCACCCGGAAATCACGTGGGCCCCACCCGGAAATCACGTGGGACCCAACCGGAAATCACGTGAGCCCCACCCGGAAATCACGTGGGCCCCACCCGGAAATCACGTGGGCCCCACCCGGAAATCACGTGGGCCCCACCCGGAAATCACGTGGGCCCCAGCCGGAAATCACGTGGGCCCCACGGGGAAATCACGTGGGCCCCACGGGGAAATCACGGGGGCCCCACCCGGAAATCACGTGGGCCCCACCCGGAAATCACGTGGGCCCCACCCGGAAATCACGTGGGCCCCACCCGGAAATCACGTGGGCCCCACCCGGAAATCACGTGGGCCCCACCCGGAAATCACGTGGGCCCCACACGGAAATCACGTGGGGCCCAACCGGAAATCACGTGGGCCCCACCCGGAAATCACGTGGGCCCCACCCGGAAATCACGTGGGCCCCATGGGGAAATCACGTGGGCCCCATGGGGAAATCACGTGGGCCCCACGGGGAAATCACGTGGGCCCCACCCGGAAATCACGTGGGGCCCACCCGGAAATCACGTGGGCCCCACGGGGAAATCACGTGGGCACCACCCGGAAATCACGTGGGCCCCAGCCGGAAATCACGTGGGCCCCACCCGGAAATCACGTGGGCCCCACCCAGAAATCACGTGGGCCCCACCCGGAAATCACGTGGGCCCCACACGGAAATCACGTGGGGCCCACCCGGAAATCACGTGGGCCCCACCCGGAAATCACGTGGGCCCCACCCGGAAATCACGTGGGCCCCACCGGGAAATCACGTGGGCCCCACCCGGAAATCACGTGGGCCCCACCCGGAAATCACGTGGGCCCCACGGGGAAATCACGTGGGCCCCACGGGGAAATCACGTGGGCCCCACCCGGAAATCACGTGGGCCCCACCCGGAAATCACGTGGGCCCCACCCGGAAATCACGTGGGCCCCACCCGGAAATCACGTGGGCCCCACGGGTAAATCACGTGGGCCCCACCCGGAAATCACGTGGGCCCCACCCGGAAATCACGTGGGCCCCACCCGGAAATCACGTGGGCCCCACCCGGAAATCACGTGGGCCCCACCCGGAAATCACGTGGGCCCCACCCGGAAATCACGTGGGCCCCAGCCGGAAATCACGTGGGCCCCACCCGGAAATCACGTGGGCCCCACCCGGAAATCACGTGGGCCCCACCCGGAAATCACGTGGGCCCCACCCGGAAATCACGTGGGGCCCACCCGGAAATCACGTGGGCCCCACCCGGAAATCACGTGGGCCCCACCCGGAAATCACGTGGGCCCCACCCGGAAAACACGTGGGCCACATCCGGAAATCACGTGGGCCCCACCCGGAAATCACGTGGGCCCCACCCGGAAATCACGTGGGCCCCACCCGGAAATCACGTGGGCCCCACCCGGAAATCACGTGGGCCCCACGGGGAAATCACGTGGGCCCCACCTGGAAATCACGTGGACCCCACCCGGGAATCACGTGGGCCCCAGCCGGAAATCACGTGGGCCCCACGGGGAAATCACGTGGGCCCCACCCGGAAATCACGTGGGCCCCACCCGGAAATCACGTGGGCCCCACCCGGAAATCACGTGGGCCCCTCGGGGAAATCACGTGGGCCCCACCCGGAAATCACGTGGGCCCCACGGGGAAATCACGTGGGCCCCACCCGGAAATCACGTGGGCCCCACCCGGAAATCACGTGGGCCCCACCCGGAAATCACGTGGGCCCCACCCGGAAATCACGTGGGCCCCACGGGGAAATCACGTGGGCCCAACGGGGAAATCACGTGGGCCCCACGGGGAAATCACGTGGGCCCCACCCTGAAATCACGTGGGCCCCACCCGGAAATCACGTGGGCCCCACGGGGAAATCACGTGGGCCCTACGGGGAAATCACGTGGGCCCCACCCGGAAATCACGTGGGCCCCACCCGGAAATCACGTGGGCCCCACGGGGAAATCACGTGGGCCCCACGGGGAAATCACGTGGTCCCCACCCGGAAATCACGTGGGCCCCAGCCGGAAATCACGTGGGCCCCACGGGGAAATCACGTGGGCCCCACCCGGAAATCACGTGGGCCCCACCCGGAAATCACGTGGGCCCCACCCGGAAATCACGTGGGCCCCACCCGGAAATCACGTGGGCCCCACCCGGAAATCACGTGGGGCCCACCCGGAAATCACGTGGGCCCCACCCGGAAATCACGTGGGCCCCACCCGGAAATCACGTGGGCCCCACACGGAAATCACGTGGGGCCCACCCGGAAATCACGTGGGCCCCACCCGGAAATCACGTGGGCCCCACCCGGAAATCACGTGGGCCCCACCCGGAAATCACGTGGGCCCCACCCGGAAATCACGTGGGCCCCACGGGGAAATCACGTGGGCCCCACGGGGAAATCACGTGGGCCCCACGCGGAAATCACGTGGGCCCCACCTGGAAATCACGTGGGCCCCACCCGGAAATCACGTGGGCCCCACCCGGAAATCACGTGGGACCCAACCGGAAATCACGTGAGCCCCACCCGGAAATCACGTGGGCCCCACCCGGAAATCACGTGGGCCCCACCCGGAAATCACGTGGGCCCCAGCCGGAAATCACGTGGGCCCCACGGGGAAATCACGTGGGCCCCACGGGGAAATCACGGGGGCCCCACCCGGAAATCACGTGGGCCCCACCCGGAAATCACGTGGGCCCCACCCGGAAATCACGTGGGCCCCACCCGGAAATCACGTGGGCCCCACCCGGAAATCACGTGGGCCCCACCCGGAAATCACGTGGGCCCCACACGGAAATCACGTGGGGCCCAACCGGAAATCACGTGGGCCCCACCCGGAAATCACGTGGGCCCCACCCGGAAATCACGTGGGCCCCACCCGGAAATCACGTGGGCCCCATGGGGAAATCACGTGGGCCCCACGGGGAAATCACGTGGGGCCCACCCGGAAATCACGTGGGCCCCACGGGGAAATCACGTGGGCCCCACGGGGAAATCACGTGGGCACCACCCGGAAATCACGTGGGCCCCAGCCGGAAATCACGTGGGCCCCACCCGGAAATCACGTGGGCCCCACCCAGAAATCACGTGGGCCCCACCCGGAAATCACGTGGGCCCCACACGGAAATCACGTGGGGCCCACCCGGAAATCACGTGGGCCCCACCCGGAAATCACGTGGGCCCCACCCGGAAATCACGTGGGCCCCACCGGGAAATCACGTGGGCCCCACCCGGAAATCACGTGGGCCCCACCCGGAAATCACGTGGGCCCCACGGGGAAATCACGTGGGCCCCACGGGGAAATCACGTGGGCCCCACCCGGAAATCACGTGGGCCCCACCCGGAAATCACGTGGGCCCCACCCGGAAATCACGTGGGCCCCACCCGGAAATCACGTGGGCCCCACGGGTAAATCACGTGGGCCCCACCCGGAAATCACGTGGGCCCCACCCGGAAATCACGTGGGCCCCACCCGGAAATCACGTGGGCCCCACCCGGAAATCACGTGGGCCCCACCCGGAAATCACGTGGGCCCCACCCGGAAATCACGTGGGCCCCAGCCGGAAATCACGTGGGCCCCACCCGGAAATCACGTGGGCCCCACCCGGAAATCACGTGGGCCCCACCCGGAAATCACGTGGGCCCCACCCGGAAATCACGTGGGGCCCACCCGGAAATCACGTGGGCCCCACCCGGAAATCACGTGGGCCCCACCCGGAAATCACGTGGGCCCCACCCGGAAAACACGTGGGCCACATCCGGAAATCACGTGGGCCCCACCCGGAAATCACGTGGGCCCCACCCGGAAATCACGTGGGCCCCACCCGGAAATCACGTGGGCCCCACCCGGAAATCACGTGGGCCCCACGGGGAAATCACGTGGGCCCCACCTGGAAATCACGTGGACCCCACCCGGGAATCACGTGGGCCCCAGCCGGAAATCACGTGGGCCCCACGGGGAAATCACGTGGGCCCCACCCGGAAATCACGTGGGCCCCACCCGGAAATCACGTGGGCCCCAACCGGAAATCACGTGGGCCCCACCCGGAAATCACGTGGGCCCCACCCGGAAATCACGTGGGCCCCACCCGGAAATCACGTGGGCCCCACCCGGAAATCACGTGGGCCCCTCGGGGAAATCACGTGGGCCCCACCCGGAAATCACGTGGGCCCCACCCGGAAATCACGTGGGCCCCACCCGGAAATCACGTGGGCCCCACCCGGAAATCACGTGGGCCCCTCGGGGAAATCACGTGGGCCCCACCCGGAAATCACGTGGGCCCCACGGGGAAATCACGTGGGCCCCACCCGGAAATCACGTGGGCCCCACCCGGAAATCACGTGGGCCCCACCCGGAAATCACGTGGGCCCCACCCGGAAATCACGTGGGCCCCACCCGGAAATCACGTGGGCCCCACCCGGAAATCACGTGGGCCCCACGGGGAAATCACGTGGGCCTCACGGGGAAATCACGTGGGCCCCACCCGGAAATCACGTGGGCCCCACGGGGAAATCACGTGGGCCCCACCCGGAAATCACGTGGGCACCACCCGGAAATCACGTGGGCCCCACCCGGAAATCACGTGGGCCCCACCCGGAAATCACGTGGGCCCCACGGGGAAATCACGTGGGCCTCACGGGGAAATCACGTGGGCCCCACCCGGAAATCACGTGGGCCCCACGGGGAAATCACGTGGGCCCCACCCGGAAATCACGTGGGCCCCACCCGGAAATCACGTGGGCCCCACCCGGAAATCACGTGGGCCCCACCCGGAAATCACGTGGGCCCCACCCGGAAATCACGTGGGCCCCACCCGGAAATCACGTGGGCCCCACCCGGAAATCACGTTGGCCCCACCCGGAAATCACGTGGGCCCCACCGGGAAATCACGTGGGCCCCACGGGGAAATCACGTGGGCCCCACCCGGAAATCACGTGGGCCCCACCCGGAAATCACGTGGGCCCCACCCGGAAATCACGTGGGCCCCACCCGGAAATCACGTGGGCCCCACGGGGAAATCACGTGGGGCCCACCCGGAAATCACGTGGGCCCCACCCGGAAATCACGTGGGCCCCACCCGGAAATCAGGTGGGCCCCAGCCGGAAATCACGTGGGCCCCAGCCGGAAATCACGTGGGCCCCACGGGGAAATCACGTGGGGCCCACCCGGAAATCACGTGGGCCCCACCCGGAAATCACGTGGGCCCCACCCGGAAATCAGGTGGGCCCCAGCCGGAAATCACGTGGGCCCCAGCCGGAAATCACGTGGGCCCCACGGGGAAATCACGTGGGCCCCACGGGGAAATCACGTGGGCCCCACGGGGAAATCACGTGGGCCCCACCCGGAAATCACGTGGGCCCCACCCGGAAATCACGTGGGCCCCACCCGGAAATCACGTGGGCCCCACACGGAAATCACGTGGGGCCCACCCGGAAATCACGTGGGCCCCACCCGGAAATCACGTGGGCCCCACCCGGAAATCACGTGGGCCCCACCCGGAAATCACGTGGGCCCCACCCGGAAATCACGTGGGCCCCACGGGGAAATCACGTGGGCCCCACGGGGAAATCACGTGGGCCCCACGCGGAAATCACGTGGGCCCCACCTGGAAATCACGTGGGCCCCACCCGGAAATCACGTGGGCCCCACCCGGAAATCACGTGGGCCCCAACCGGAAATCACGTGGGCCCCACCCGGAAATCACGTGGGCCCCACCCGGAAATCACGTGGGCCCCACCCGGAAATCACGTGGGCCCCACCCGGAAATCACGTGGGCCCCAGCCGGAAATCACGTGGGCCCCACGGGGAAATCACGTGGGCCCCACGGGGAAATCACGGGGGCCCCACCCGGAAATCACGTGGGCCCCACCCGGAAATCACGTGGGCCCCACCCGGAAATCACGTGGGCCCCACCCGGAAATCACGTGGGCCCCACCCGGAAATCACGTGGGCCCCACCCGGAAATCACGTGGGCCCCACACGGAAATCACGTGGGGCCCACCCGGAAATCACGTGGGCCCCACCCGGAAATCACGTGGGCCCCACCCGGAAATCACGTGGGCCCCACCCGGAAATCACGTGGGCCCCATGGGGAAATCACGTGGGCCCCACGGGGAAATCACGTGGGCCCCACCCGGAAATCACTTGGGGCCCACCCGGAAATCACGTGGGCCCCACGGGGAAATCACGTGGGCCCCACGGGGAAATCACGTGGGCACCACCCGGAAATCACGTGGGCCCCAGCCGGAAATCACGTGGGCCGCACCCGGAAATCACGTGGGCCCCACCCAGAAATCACGTGGGCCCCACCCGGAAATCACGTGGGCCCCACACGGAAATCACGTGGGGCCCACCCGGAAATCACGTGGGCCCCACCCGGAAATCACGTGGGCCCCACCCGGAAATCACGTGGGCCCCACCGGGAAATCACGTGGGCCCCACCCGGAAATCACGTGGGCCCCACCCGGAAATCACGTGGGCCCCACGGGGAAATCACGTGGGCCCCACGGGGAAATCACGTGGGCCCCACCCGGAAATCACGTGGGCCCCACCCGGAAATCACGTGGGCCCCACCCGGAAATCACGTGGGCCCCACCCGGAAATCACGTGGGCCCCACGGGTAAATCACGTGGGCCCCACCCGGAAATCACGTGGGCCCCACCCGGAAATCACGTGGGCCCCACCCGGAAATCACGTGGGCCCCACCCGGAAATCACGTGGGCCCCACCCGGAAATCACGTGGGCCCCAGCCGGAAATCACGTGGGCCCCACCCGGAAATCACGTGGGGCCCACCCGGAAATCACGTGGGCCCCACCCGGAAATCACGTGGGCCCCACCCGGAAATCACGTGGGGCCCACCCGGAAATCACGTGGGCCCCACCCGGAAATCACGTGGGCCCCACCCGGAAATCACGTGGGCCCCACCCGGAAAACACGTGGGCCACATCCGGAAATCACGTGGGCCCCACCCGGAAATCACGTGGGCCCCACCCGGAAATCACGTGGGCCCCACCCGGAAATCACGTGGGCCCCACCCGGAAATCACGTGGGCCCCACGGGGAAATCACGTGGGCCCCACCTGGAAATCACGTGGACCCCACCCGGGAATCACGTGGGCCCCAGCCGGAAATCACGTGGGCCCCATGGGGAAATCACGTGGGCCCCACGGGGAAATCACGTGGGCCCCACTCGGAAATCACGTGGGCCCCACCCGGAAATCACGTGGGCCCCAACCGGAAATCACGTGGGCCCCACCCGGAAATCACGTGGGCCCCACCCGGAAATCACGTGGGCCCCACCCGGAAATCACGTGGGCCCCACCCGGAAATCACGTGGGCCCCTCGGGGAAATCACGTGGGCCCCACCCGGAAATCACGTGGGCCCCACCCGGAAATCACGTGGGCCCCACCCGGAAATCACGTGGGCCCCACCCGGAAATCACGTGGGCCCCTCGGGGAAATCACGTGGGCCCCACCCGGAAATCACGTGGGCCCCAAGGGGAAATCACGTGGGCCCCACCCGGAAATCACGTGGGCCCCACCCGGAAATCACGTGGGCCCCACCCGAAAATCACGTGGGCCCCACCCGGAAATCACGTGGGCCCCACCCGGAAATCACGTGGGCCCCACCCGGAAATCACGTGGGCCCCACGGGGAAATCACGTGGGCCTCACGGGGAAATCACGTGGGCCCCACCCGGAAATCACGTGGGCCCCACGGGGAAATCACGTGGGCCCCACCCGGAAATCACGTGGGCCCCACCCGGAAATCACGTGTGCCCCACCCGGAAATCACGTGGGCCCCACCCGGAAATCACGTGGGCCCCACGGGGAAATCACGTGGGCCTCACGGGGAAATCACGTGGGCCCCACCCGGAAATCACGTGGGCCCCACGGGGAAATCACGTGGGCCCCACCCGGAAATCACGTGGGCCCCACCCGGAAATCACGTGGGCCCCAGCCGGAAATCACGTGGGCCCCAGCCGGAAATCACGTGGGCCCCACGGGGAAATCACGTGGGCCCCACCCGGAAATCACGTGGGCCCCACCCGGAAATCACGTGGGCCCCACCCGGAAATCACGTGGGCCCCACCCGGAAATCACGTGGGCCCCACCCGGAAATCACGTGGGCCCCACCCGGAAATCACGTGGGCCCCACGGGGAAATCACGTGGGCCCCACCCGGAAATCACGTGGGGCCCACCCGGAAATCACGTGGGCCCCACGGGGAAATCACGTGGGCCCCACGGGGAAATCACGTGGGCACCACCCGGAAATCACGTGGGCCCCAGCCGGAAATCACGTGGGCCCCACCCGGAAATCACGTGGGCCCCACCCGGAAATCACGTGGGCCCCACCCGGAAATCACGTGGGCCCCACACGGAAATCACGTGGGCCCCACCCGGAAATCACGTGGGCCCCACCCGGAAATCCCGTGGGCCCCACCCTGAAATCACGTGGGCCCCACCCGGAAATCACGTGGGCCCCACCCGGAAATCACGTGGGCCCCACGGGGAAATCACGTGGCCCCCACGGGGAAATCACGTGGGCCCCACCCGGAAATCACGTGGGCCCCACGGGGAAATCACGTGGGCCCCACCCGGAAATCACGTGGGCCCCACCCGGAAATCACGTGGGCCCCACCCGGAAATCACGTGGGCCCCACCCGGAAATCACGTGGGCCCCACCCGGAAATCACGTGGGCCCCACGGGGAAATCACGTGGGCCCCACCCGGAAATCACGTGGGCCCCACCCGGAAATCACGTGGGCCCCACCCGGAAATCACGTGGGCCCCACCCGGAAATCACGTGGGCCCCACCCGGAAATCACGTGGGCCCCGCACGGAAATCACGTGGGGCCCACCCGGAAATCACGTGGGCCCCACGGGGAAATCACGTGGGCCCCACGGGGAAATCACGTGGGGCCCACCCGGAAATCACGTGGGCCCCACCCGGAAATCACGTGGGCCCCACCCGGAAATCACGTGGGCCCCACCCGGAAATCACGTGGGCCCCAGCCGGAAATCACGTGGGCCCCACGGGGAAATCACGTGGGCCCCACCCGGAAATCACGTGGGCCCCACCCGGAAATCACGTGGGCCCCACCCGGAAATCACGTGGGCCCCACCCGGAAATCACGTGGGCCCCACCCGGAAATCACGTGGGCCCCTCCCGGAAATCACGTGGGCCCCACGGGGAAATCACGTGGGCCCCACGGGGAAATCACGTGGGCCCCACGCGGAAATCACGTGGGCCCCACGGGGAAATCACGTGGGCTCCAGCCGGAAATCACGTGGGCCCCATGGGGAAATCACGTGGGCCCCACGGGGAAATCACGTGGGCCCCACCCGGAAATCACGTGGGCCCCACCCGGAAATCACGTGGGCCCCAACCGGAAATCACGTGGGCCCCACCCGGAAATCACGTGGGCCCCACCCGGAAATCACGTGGGCCCCACCCGGAAATCACGTGGGCCCCACCCGGAAATCACGTGGGCCCCTCGGGGAAATCACGTGGGCCCCACCCGGAAATCACGTGGGCCCCACCCGGAAATCACGTGGGCCCCACCCGGAAATCACGTGGGCCCCACCCGGAAATCACGTGGGCCCCTCGGGGAAATCACGTGGGCCCCACCCGGAAATCACGTGGGCCCCACGGGGAAATCACGTGGGCCCCACCCGGAAATCACGTGGGCCCCACCCGGAAATCACGTGGGCCCCACCCGGAAATCACGTGGGCCCCACCCGGAAATCACGTGGGCCCCACCCGGAAATCACGTGGGCCCCACCCGGAAATCACGTGGGCCCCACGGGGAAATCACGTGGGCCTCACGGGGAAATCACGTGGGCCCCACCCGGAAATCACGTGGGCCCCACGGGGAAATCACGTGGGCCCCACCCGGAAATCACGTGGGCCCCACCCGGAAATCACGTGGGCCCCACCCGGAAATCACGTGGGCCCCACCCGGAAATCACGTGGGCCCCACGGGGAAATCACGTGGGCCTCACGGGGAAATCACGTGGGCCCCACCCGGAAATCACGTGGGCCCCACGGGGAAATCACGTGGGCCCCACCCGGAAATCACGTGGGCCCCACCCGGAAATCACGTGGGCCCCACCCGGAAATCACGTGGGCCCCACCCGGAAATCACGTGGGCCCCACCCGGAAATCACGTGGGCCCCACCCGGAAATCACGTGGGCCCCACCCGGAAATCACGTGGGCCCCACCGGGAAATCACGTGGGCCCCACGGGGAAATCACGTGGGCCCCACCCGGAAATCACGTGGGCCCCACCCGGAAATCACGTGGGCCCCACCCGGAAATCACGTGGGCCCCACCCGGAAATCACGTGGGTCCCACCCGGAAATCACGTGGGGCCAACCCGGAAATCACGTGGGCCCCACCCGGAAATCACGTGGGCCCCACCCGGAAATCACGTGGGCCCCACCCGGAAATCACGTGGGCCCCACCCGGAAATCACGTGGGCCCCACGGGGAAATCACGTGGGCCCCACGGGGAAATCACGTGGGCCCCACCCGGAAATCACGTGGGCCCCACCCGGAAATCACGTGGGCCCCACCCGGAAATCACGTGGGCCCCACGGGGAAATCACGTGGGCCCCACCCGGAAATCACGTGGGCCCCACCCGGAAATCACGTGGGGCCCACCCGGAAATCACGTGGGCCCCACCCGGAAATCACGTGGGCCCCACCCGGAAATCACGTGGGCCCCACCCGGAAATCACGTGGGGCCCACCCGGAAATCACGTGGGCCCCACCCGGAAATCACGTGGGCCCCACCCGGAAATCACGTGGGGCCCACCCGGAAATCACGTGGGCCCCACCCGGAAATCACGTGGGCCCCACCCGGAAATCACGTGGGCCCCACCCGGAAATCACGTGGGGCCCACCCGGAAATCACGTGGGCCCCACCCGGAAATCACGTGGGCCCCACCCGGAAATCACGTGGGCCCCACCCGGAAATCACGTGGGCCCAACCCGGAAATCACGTGGGCCCCACCCGGAAATCACGTGGGCCCCACCCGGAAATCACGTGGGCCCCACCCGGAAATCACGTGGGCCCCACCCGGAAATCACGTGGGCCCCACGGGGAAATCTCGTGGGCCCCACCCGGAAATCACGTGGGCCCCACCCGGAAATCACGTGGGCCCCACCCGGAAATCACGTGGGCCCCACGGGGAAATCACGTGGGGCCCACCCGGAAATCACGTGGGCCCCACCCGGAAATCACGTGGGCCCCACCCGGAAATCACGTGGGCCCCAGCCGGAAATCACGTGGGCCCCAGCCGGAAATCACGTGGGCCCCACGGGGAAATCACGTGGGCCCCACGGGGAAATCACGTGGGCCCCACGGGGAAATCACGTGGGCCCCACCCGGAAATCACGTGGGCCCCACGGGGAAATCACGTGGGCCCCACGGGGAAATCACGTGGGCCCAACGGGGAAATCACGTGGGCCCCACGGGGAAATCACGTGGGCCCCACCCTGAAATCACGTGGGCCCCACCCGGAAATCACGTGGGCCCCACGGGGAAATCACGTGGGCCCCACGGGGAAATCACGTGGGCCCCACCCGGAAATCACGTGGGCCCCACCCGGAAATCACGTGGGCCCCACCCGGAAATCACGTGGGGCCCACCCGGAAATCACGTGGGCCCCACCCGGAAATCACGTGGGCCCCACCCGGAAATCACGTGGGCCCCAAACGGAAATCACGTGGGGCCAACCCGGAAATCACGTGGGCCCCACCCGGAAATCACGTGGGCCCCACCCGGAAATCACGTGGGCCCCACCCGGAAATCACGTGGGCCCCACCCGGAAATCACGTGGGCCCCACGGGGAAATCACGTGGGCCCCACGGGGAAATCACGTGGGCCCCACGCGGAAATCACGTGGGCCCCACCTGGAAATCACGTGGGCCCCACGGGGAAATCACGTGGGCCCCACCCGGAAATCACGTGGGCCCCACCCGGAAATCACGTGGGCCCCACCAGGAAATCATGTGGGCCCCACGGGGAAATCACGTGGGCCCCACCCGGAAATCACGTGGGCCCCACCCGGAAATCACGTGGGCCCCACCCGGAAATCACGTGGGGCCAACCCGGAAATCACGTGGGCCCCACCCGGAAATCACATGGGCCCCACCCGGAAATCACGTGGGCCCCACCCGGAAATCACGTGGGCCCCACCCGGAAATCACGTGGGCCCCACGGGGAAATCACGTTGGCCCCACGGGGAAATCACGTGGGCCCCACCCGGAAATCACGTGGGCCCCACCCGGAAATCACGTGGGCCCCACGCGGAAATCACGTGGGCCCCACCCGGAAATCACGTGGGCCCCACCCGGAAATCACGTGGGCCCCACCCGGAAATCACGTGGGCCCCACCCGGAAATCACGTGGGCCCCACCCGGAAATCACGTGGGCCCCACCCGGAAATCACGTGGGCCCCACCCGGAAATCACGTGGGCCCCACCCGGAAATCACGTGGGCCCCACACGGAAATCACGTGGGCCCCACCCGGAAATCACGTGGGCCCCACCCGGAAATCACGTGGGGCCCACCCGGAAATCACGTGGGCCCCACCCGGAAATCACGTGGGCCCCACCCGGAAATCACGTGGGGCCCACCCGGAAATCACGTGGGCCCCACCCGGAAATCACGTGGGCCCCACCCGGAAATCACGTGGGCCCCACCCGGAAATCACGTGGGGCCCACCCGGAAATCACGTGGGCCCCACCCGGAAATCACGTGGGCCCCACCCAGAAATCACGTGGGCCCCACCCGGAAATCACGTGGGCCCCACCCGGAAATCACGTGGGCCCCACCCGGAAATCACGTGGGCCCCACCCGGAAATCACGTGGGCCCCACCCGGAAATCACGTGGGCCCCACGGGGAAATCACGTGGGGCCCACCCGGAAATCACGTGGGCCCCACCCGGAAATCACGTGGGCCCCACCCGGAAATCACGTGGGCCCCAGCCGGAAATCACGTGGGCCCCAGCCGGAAATCACGTGGGCCCCACGGGGAAATCACGTGGGCCCCACGGGGAAATCACGTGGGCCCCACGGGGAAATCACGTGGGCCCCACCCGGAAATCACGTGGGCCCCACCCGGAAATCACGTGGGCCCCACGGGGAAATCACGTGGGCCCAACGGGGAAATCACGTGGGCCCCACGGGGAAATCACGTGGGCCCCACCCTGAAATCACGTGGGCCCCACCCGGAAATCACGTGGGCCCCACGGGGAAATCACGTGGGCCCTACGGGGAAATCACGTGGGCCCCACCCGGAAATCACGTGGGCCCCACCCGGAAATCACGTGGGCCCCACGGGGAAATCACGTGGGCCCCACGGGGAAATCACGTGGTCCCCACCCGGAAATCACGTGGGCCCCAGCCGGAAATCACGTGGGCCCCACGGGGAAATCACGTGGGCCCCACCCGGAAATCACGTGGGCCCCACCCGGAAATCACGTGGGCCCCACCCGGAAATCACGTGGGCCCCACCCGGAAATCACGTGGGCCCCACCCGGAAATCACGTGGGGCCCACCCGGAAATCACGTGGGCCCCACCCGGAAATCACGTGGGCCCCACCCGGAAATCACGTGGGCCCCACACGGAAATCACGTGGGGCCCACCCGGAAATCACGTGGGCCCCACCCGGAAATCACGTGGGCCCCACCCGGAAATCACGTGGGCCCCACCCGGAAATCACGTGGGCCCCACCCGGAAATCACGTGGGCCCCACGGGGAAATCACGTGGGCCCCACGGGGAAATCACGTGGGCCCCACGCGGAAATCACGTGGGCCCCACCTGGAAATCACGTGGGCCCCACCCGGAAATCACGTGGGCCCCACCCGGAAATCACGTGGGACCCAACCGGAAATCACGTGAGCCCCACCCGGAAATCACGTGGGCCCCACCCGGAAATCACGTGGGCCCCACCCGGAAATCACGTGGGCCCCACCCGGAAATCACGTGGGCCCCAGCCGGAAATCACGTGGGCCCCACGGGGAAATCACGTGGGCCCCACGGGGAAATCACGGGGGCCCCACCCGGAAATCACGTGGGCCCCACCCGGAAATCACGTGGGCCCCACCCGGAAATCACGTGGGCCCCACCCGGAAATCACGTGGGCCCCACCCGGAAATCACGTGGGCCCCACCCGGAAATCACGTGGGCCCCACACGGAAATCACGTGGGGCCCAACCGGAAATCACGTGGGCCCCACCCGGAAATCACGTGGGCCCCACCCGGAAATCACGTGGGCCCCACCCGGAAATCACGTGGGCCCCATGGGGAAATCACGTGGGCCCCACGGGGAAATCACGTGGGCCCCACGGGGAAATCACGTGGGCACCACCCGGAAATCACGTGGGCCCCAGCCGGAAATCACGTGGGCCCCACCCGGAAATCACGTGGGCCCCACCCAGAAATCACGTGGGCCCCACCCGGAAATCACGTGGGCCCCACACGGAAATCACGTGGGGCCCACCCGGAAATCACGTGGGCCCCACCCGGAAATCACGTGGGCCCCACCCGGAAATCACGTGGGCCCCACCGGGAAATCACGTGGGCCCCACCCGGAAATCACGTGGGCCCCACCCGGAAATCACGTGGGCCCCACGGGGAAATCACGTGGGCCCCACGGGGAAATCACGTGGGCCCCACCCGGGAATCACGTGGGCCCCACCCGGAAATCACGTGGGCCCCACCCGGAAATCACGTGGGCCCCACCCGGAAATCACGTGGGCCCCACGGGTAAATCACGTGGGCCCCACCCGGAAATCACGTGGGCCCCACCCGGAAATCACGTGGGCCCCACCCGGAAATCACGTGGGCCCCACCCGGAAATCACGTGGGCCCCACCCGGAAATCACGTGGGCCCCACCCGGAAATCACGTGGGCCCCAGCCGGAAATCACGTGGGCCCCACCCGGAAATCACGTGGGCCCCACCCGGAAATCACGTGGGCCCCACCCGGAAATCACGTGGGCCCCACCCGGAAATCACGTGGGGCCCACCCGGAAATCACGTGGGCCCCACCCGGAAATCACGTGGGCCCCACCCGGAAATCACGTGGGCCCCACCCGGAAAACACGTGGGCCACATCCGGAAATCACGTGGGCCCCACCCGGAAATCACGTGGGCCCCACCCGGAAATCACGTGGGCCCCACCCGGAAATCACGTGGGCCCCACCCGGAAATCACGTGGGCCCCACGGGGAAATCACGTGGGCCCCACCTGGAAATCACGTGGACCCCACCCGGGAATCACGTGGGCCCCAGCCGGAAATCACGTGGGCCCCACGGGGAAATCACGTGGGCCCCACCCGGAAATCACGTGGGCCCCACCCGGAAATCACGTGGGCCCCACCCGGAAATCACGTGGGCCCCTCGGGGAAATCACGTGGGCCCCACCCGGAAATCACGTGGGCCCCACGGGGAAATCACGTGGGCCCCACCCGGAAATCACGTGGGCCCCACCCGGAAATCACGTGGGCCCCACCCGGAAATCACGTGGGCCCCACCCGGAAATCACGTGGGCCCCACGGGGAAATCACGTGGGCCCAACGGGGAAATCACGTGGGCCCCACGGGGAAATCACGTGGGCCCCACCCTGAAATCACGTGGGCCCCACCCGGAAATCACGTGGGCCCCACGGGGAAATCACGTGGGCCCTACGGGGAAATCACGTGGGCCCCACCCGGAAATCACGTGGGCCCCACCCGGAAATCACGTGGGCCCCACGGGGAAATCACGTGGGCCCCACGGGGAAATCACGTGGTCCCCACCCGGAAATCACGTGGGCCCCAGCCGGAAATCACGTGGGCCCCACGGGGAAATCACGTGGGCCCCACCCGGAAATCACGTGGGCCCCACCCGGAAATCACGTGGGCCCCACCCGGAAATCACGTGGGCCCCACCCGGAAATCACGTGGGCCCCACCCGGAAATCACGTGGGGCCCACCCGGAAATCACGTGGGCCCCACCCGGAAATCACGTGGGCCCCACCCGGAAATCACGTGGGCCCCACACGGAAATCACGTGGGGCCCACCCGGAAATCACGTGGGCCCCACCCGGAAATCACGTGGGCCCCACCCGGAAATCACGTGGGCCCCACCCGGAAATCACGTGGGCCCCACCCGGAAATCACGTGGGCCCCACGGGGAAATCACGTGGGCCCCACGGGGAAATCACGTGGGCCCCACGCGGAAATCACGTGGGCCCCACCTGGAAATCACGTGGGCCCCACCCGGAAATCACGTGGGCCCCACCCGGAAATCACGTGGGACCCAACCGGAAATCACGTGAGCCCCACCCGGAAATCACGTGGGCCCCACCCGGAAATCACGTGGGCCCCACCCGGAAATCACGTGGGCCCCAGCCGGAAATCACGTGGGCCCCACGGGGAAATCACGTGGGCCCCACGGGGAAATCACGGGGGCCCCACCCGGAAATCACGTGGGCCCCACCCGGAAATCACGTGGGCCCCACCCGGAAATCACGTGGTCCCCACCCGGAAATCACGTGGGCCCCACCCGGAAATCACGTGGGCCCCACCCGGAAATCACGTGGGCCCCACACGGAAATCACGTGGGGCCCAACCGGAAATCACGTGGGCCCCACCCGGAAATCACGTGGGCCCCACCCGGAAATCACGTGGGCCCCACCCGGAAATCACGTGGGCCCCATGGGGAAATCACGTGGGCCCCACGGGGAAATCACGTGGGGCCCACCCGGAAATCACGTGGGCCCCACGGGGAAATCACGTGGGCCCCACGGGGAAATCACGTGGGCACCACCCGGAAATCACGTGGGCCCCAGCCGGAAATCACGTGGGCCCCACCCGGAAATCACGTGGGCCCCACCCAGAAATCACGTGGGCCCCACCCGGAAATCACGTGGGCCCCACACGGAAATCACGTGGGGCCCACCCGGAAATCACGTGGGCCCCACCCGGAAATCACGTGGGCCCCACCCGGAAATCACGTGGGCCCCACCGGGAAATCACGTGGGCCCCACCCGGAAATCACGTGGGCCCCACCCGGAAATCACGTGGGCCCCACGGGGAAATCACGTGGGCCCCACGGGGAAATCACGTGGGCCCCACCCGGAAATCACGTGGGCCCCACCCGGAAATCACGTGGGCCCCACCCGGAAATCACGTGGGCCCGACCCGGAAATCACGTGGGCCCCACGGGTAAATCACGTGGGCCCCACCCGGAAATCACGTGGGCCCCACCCGGAAATCACGTGGGCCCCACCCGGAAATCACGTGGGCCCCACCCGGAAATCACGTGGGCCCCACCCGGAAATCACGTGGGCCCCAGCCGGAAATCACGTGGGCCCCACCCGGAAATCACGTGGGCCCCACCCGGAAATCACGTGGGCCCCACCCGGAAATCACGTGGGCCCCACCCGGAAATCACGTGGGGCCCACCCGGAAATCACGTGGGCCCCACCCGGAAATCACGTGGGCCCCACCCGGAAATCACGTGGGCCCCACCCGGAAAACACGTGGGCCACATCCGGAAATCACGTGGGCCCCACCCGGAAATCACGTGGGCCCCACCCGGAAATCACGTGGGCCCCACCCGGAAATCACGTGGGCCCCACCCGGAAATCACGTGGGCCCCACGGGGAAATCACGTGGGCCCCACCTGGAAATCACGTGGACCCCACCCGGGAATCACGTGGGCCCCAGCCGGAAATCACGTGGGCCCCACGGGGAAATCACGTGGGCCCCACCCGGAAATCACGTGGGCCCCACCCGGAAATCACGTGGGCCCCAACCGGAAATCACGTGGGCCCCACCCGGAAATCACGTGGGCCCCACCCGGAAATCACGTGGGCCCCACCCGGAAATCACGTGGGCCCCACCCGGAAATCACGTGGGCCCCTCGGGGAAATCACGTGGGCCCCACCCGGAAATCACGTGGGCCCCACCCGGAAATCACGTGGGCCCCACCCGGAAATCACGTGGGCCCCACCCGGAAATCACGTGGGCCCCTCGGGGAAATCACGTGGGCCCCACCCGGAAATCACGTGGGCCCCACGGGGAAATCACGTGGGCCCCACCCGGAAATCACGTGGGCCCCACCCGGAAATCACGTGGGCCCCACCCGGAAATCACGTGGGCCCCACCCGGAAATCACGTGGGCCCCACCCGGAAATCACGTGGGCCCCACCCGGAAATCACGTGGGCCCCACGGGGAAATCACGTGGGCCTCACGGGGAAATCACGTGGGCCCCACCCGGAAATCACGTGGGCCCCACGGGGAAATCACGTGGGCCCCACCCGGAAATCACGTGGGCACCACCCGGAAATCACGTGGGCCCCACCCGGAAATCACGTGGGCCCCACCCGGAAATCACGTGGGCCCCACGGGGAAATCACGTGGGCCTCACGGGGAAATCACGTGGGCCCCACCCGGAAATCACGTGGGCCCCACGGGGAAATCACGTGGGCCCCACCCGGAAATCACGTGGGCCCCACCCGGAAATCACGTGGGCCCCACCCGGAAATCACGTGGGCCCCACCCGGAAATCACGTGGGCCCCACCCGGAAATCACGTGGGCCCCACCCGGAAATCACGTGGGCCCCACCCGGAAATCACGTTGGCCCCACCCGGAAATCACGTGGGCCCCACCGGGAAATCACGTGGGCCCCACGGGGAAATCACGTGGGCCCCACCCGGAAATCACGTGGGCCCCACCCGGAAATCACGTGGGCCCCACCCGGAAATCACGTGGGCCCCACCCGGAAATCACGTGGGCCCCACGGGGAAATCACGTGGGGCCCACCCGGAAATCACGTGGGCCCCACCCGGAAATCACGTGGGCCCCACCCGGAAATCACGTGGGCCCCAGCCGGAAATCACGTGGGCCCCAGCCGGAAATCACGTGGGCCCCACGGGGAAATCACGTGGGCCCCACGGGGAAATCACGTGGGCCCCACGGGGAAATCACGTGGGCCCCACCCGGAAATCACGTGGGCCCCACCCGGAAATCACGTGGGCCCCACGGGGAAATCACGTGGGCCCAACGGGGAAATCACGTGGGCCACACGGGGAAATCACGTGGGCCCCACCCTGAAATCACGTGGGCCCCACCCGGAAATCACGTGGGCCCCACGGGGAAATCACGTGGGCCCCACGGGGAAATCACGTGGGCCCCACCCGGAAATCACGTGGGCCCCACCCGGAAATCACGTGGGCCCCACGGGGAAATCACGTGGGCCCCACGGGGAAATCACGTGGTCCCCACCCGGAAATCACGTGGGCCCCACCCGAAAATCACGTGGGCCCCACCCGGAAATCACGTGGGCCCCACCCGGAAATCACGTGGGCCCCACCCGGAAATCACGTCGGCCCCACCCGGAAATCACGTGGGCCCCACCCGGAAATCACGTGGGCCCCACCCGGAAATCACGTGGGGCCCACCCGGAAATCACGTGGGCCCCACCCGGAAATCACGTGGGCCCCACCCGGAAATCACGTGGGCCCCACACGGAAATCACGTGGGGCCCACCCGGAAATCACGTGGGCCCCACCCGGAAATCACGTGGGCCCCACCCGGAAATCACGTGGGCCCCACCCGGAAATCACGTGGGCCCCACCCGGAAATCACGTGGGCCCCACGGGGAAATCACGTGGGCCCCACGGGGAAATCACGTGGGCCCCACGCGGAAATCACGTGGGCCCCACCTGGAAATCACGTGGGCCCCACCCGGAAATCACGTGGGCCCCACCCGGAAATCACGTGGGCCCCAACCGGAAATCACGTGGGCCCCACCCGGAAATCACGTGGGCCCCACCCGGAAATCACGTGGGCCCCACCCGGAAATCACGTGGGCCCCACCCGGAAATCACGTGGGCCCCAGCCGGAAATCACGTGGGCCCCACGGGGAAATCACGTGGGCCCCACGGGGAAATCACGGGGGCCCCACCCGGAAATCACGTGGGCCCCACCCGGAAATCACGTGGGCCCCACCCGGAAATCACGTGGGCCCCACCCGGAAATCACGTGGGCCCCACCCGGAAATCACGTGGGCCCCACCCGGAAATCACGTGGGCCCCACACGGAAATCACGTGGGGCCCAACCGGAAATCACGTGGGCCCCACCCGGAAATCACGTGGGCCCCACCCGGAAATCACGTGGGCCCCACCCGGAAATCACGTGGGCCCCATGGGGAAATCACGTGGGCCCCACGGGGAAATCACGTGGGCCCCACCCGGAAATCACTTGGGGCCCACCCGGAAATCACGTGGGCCCCACGGGGAAATCACGTGGGCCCCACGGGGAAATCACGTGGGCACCACCCGGAAATCACGTGGGCCCCAGCCGGAAATCACGTGGGCCGCACCCGGAAATCACGTGGGCCCCACCCAGAAATCACGTGGGCCCCACCCGGAAATCACGTGGGCCCCACACGGAAATCACGTGGGGCCCACCCGGAAATCACGTGGGCCCCACCCGGAAATCACGTGGGCCCCACCCGGAAATCACGTGGGCCCCACCGGGAAATCACGTGGGCCCCACCCGGAAATCACGTGGGCCCCACCCGGAAATCACGTGGGCCCCACGGGGAAATCACGTGGGCCCCACGGGGAAATCACGTGGGCCCCACCCGGAAATCACGTGGGCCCCACCCGGAAATCACGTGGGCCCCACCCGGAAATCACGTGGGCCCCACCCGGAAATCACGTGGGCCCCACGGGTAAATCACGTGGGCCCCACCCGGAAATCACGTGGGCCCCACCCGGAAATCACGTGGGCCCCACCCGGAAATCACGTGGGCCCCACCCGGAAATCACGTGGGCCCCACCCGGAAATCACGTGGGCCCCAGCCGGAAATCACGTGGGCCCCACCCGGAAATCACGTGGGGCCCACCCGGAAATCACGTGGGCCCCACCCGGAAATCACGTGGGCCCCACCCGGAAATCACGTGGGGCCCACCCGGAAATCACGTGGGCCCCACCCGGAAATCACGTGGGCCCCACCCGGAAATCACGTGGGCCCCACCCGGAAAACACGTGGGCCACATCCGGAAATCACGTGGGCCCCACCCGGAAATCACGTGGGCCCCACCCGGAAATCACGTGGGCCCCACCCGGAAATCACGTGGGCCCCACCCGGAAATCACGTGGGCCCCACGGGGAAATCACGTGGGCCCCACCTGGAAATCGCGTGGACCCCACCCGGGAATCACGTGGGCCCCAGCCGGAAATCACGTGGGCCCCATGGGGAAATCACGTGGGCCCCACGGGGAAATCACGTGGGCCCCACCCGGAAATCACGTGGGCCCCACCCGGAAATCACGTGGGCCCCAACCGGAAATCACGTGGGCCCCACCCGGAAATCACGTGGGCCCCACCCGGAAATCACGTGGGCCCCACCCGGAAATCACGTGGGCCCCACCCGGAAATCACGTGGGCCCCTCGGGGAAATCACGTGGGCCCCACCCGGAAATCACGTGGGCCCCACCCGGAAATCACGTGGGCCCCACCCGGAAATCACGTGGGCCCCACCCGGAAATCACGTGGGCCCCTCGGGGAAATCACGTGGGCCCCACCCGGAAATCACGTGGGCCCCAAGGGGAAATCACGTGGGCCCCACCCGGAAATCACGTGGGCCCCACCCGGAAATCACGTGGGCCCCACCCGAAAATCACGTGGGCCCCACCCGGAAATCACGTGGGCCCCACCCGGAAATCACGTGGGCCCCACCCGGAAATCACGTGGGCCCCACGGGGAAATCACGTGGGCCTCACGGGGAAATCACGTGGGCCCCACCCGGAAATCACGTGGGCCCCACGGGGAAATCACGTGGGCCCCACCCGGAAATCACGTGGGCCCCACCCGGAAATCACGTGTGCCCCACCCGGAAATCACGTGGGCCCCACCCGGAAATCACGTGGGCCCCACGGGGAAATCACGTGGGCCTCACGGGGAAATCACGTGGGCCCCACCCGGAAATCACGTGGGCCCCACGGGGAAATCACGTGGGCCCCACCCGGAAATCACGTGGGCCCCACCCGGAAATCACGTGGGGCCCACCCGGAAATCACGTGGGCCCCACCCGGAAATCACGTGGGCCCCACCCGGAAATCACGTGGGCCCCACCCGGAAAACACGTGGGCCACATCCGGAAATCACGTGGGCCCCACCCGGAAATCACGTGGGCCCCACCCGGAAATCACGTGGGCCCCACCCGGAAATCACGTGGGCCCCACCCGGAAATCACGTGGGCCCCACGGGGAAATCACGTGGGCCCCACCTGGAAATCACGTGGACCCCACCCGGGAATCACGTGGGCCCCAGCCGGAAATCACGTGGGCCCCATGGGGAAATCACGTGGGCCCCACGGGGAAATCACGTGGGCCCCACCCGGAAATCACGTGGGCCCCACCCGGAAATCACGTGGGCCCCAACCGGAAATCACGTGGGCCCCACCCGGAAATCACGTGGGCCCCACCCGGAAATCACGTGGGCCCCACCCGGAAATCACGTGGGCCCCACCCGGAAATCACGTGGGCCCCTCGGGGAAATCACGTGGGCCCCACCCGGAAATCACGTGGGCCCCACCCGGAAATCACGTGGGCCCCACCCGGAAATCACGTGGGCCCCACCCGGAAATCACGTGGGCCCCTCGGGGAAATCACGTGGGCCCCACCCGGAAATCACGTGGGCCCCACGGGGAAATCACGTGGGCCCCACCCGGAAATCACGTGGGCCCCACCCGGAAATCACGTGGGCCCCACCCGGAAATCACGTGGGCCCCACCCGGAAATCACGTGGGCCCCACGGGGAAATCACGTGGGCCTCACGGGGAAATCACGTGGGCCCCACCCGGAAATCACGTGGGCCCCACGGGGAAATCACGTGGGCCCCACCCGGAAATCACGTGGGCACCACCCGGAAATCACGTGGGCCCCACCCGGAAATCACGTGGGCCCCACCCGGAAATCACGTGGGCCCCACGGGGAAATCACGTGGGCCTCACGGGGAAATCACGTGGGCCCCACCCGGAAATCACGTGGGCCCCACGGGGAAATCACGTGGGCCCCACCCGGAAATCACGTGGGCCCCACCCGGAAATCACGTGGGCCCCACCCGGAAATCACGTGGGCCCCACCCGGAAATCACGTGGGCCCCACCCGGAAATCACGTGGGCCCCACCCGGAAATCACGTGGGCCCCACCCGGAAATCACGTGGGCCCCACCCGGAAATCACGTGGGCCCCACCGGGAAATCACGTGGGCCCCACGGGGAAATCACGTGGGCCCCACCCGGAAATCACGTGGGCCCCACCCGGAAATCACGTGGGCCCCACCCGGAAATCACGTGGGCCCCACCCGGAAATCACGTGGGCCCCACGGGGAAATCACGTGGGGCCCACCCGGAAATCACGTGGGCCCCACCCGGAAATCACGTGGGCCCCACCCGGAAATCACGTGGGCCCCAGCCGGAAATCACGTGGGCCCCAGCCGGAAATCACGTGGGCCCCACGGGGAAATCACGTGGGCCCCACGGGGAAATCACGTGGGCCCCACGGGGAAATCACGTGGGCCCCACCCGGAAATCACGTGGGCCCCACCCGGAAATCACGTGGGCCCCACGGGGAAGTCACGTGGGCCCAACGGGGAAATCACGTGGGCCACACGGGGAAATCACGTGGGCCCCACCCTGAAATCACGTGGGCCCCACCCGGAAATCACGTGGGCCCCACGGGGAAATCACGTGGGCCCCACGGGGAAATCACGTGGGCCCCACCCGGAAATCACGTGGGCCCCACCCGGAAATCACGTGGGCCCCACGGGGAAATCACGTGGGCCCCACGGGGAAATCACGTGGTCCCCACCCGGAAATCACGTGGGCCCCAGCCGGAAATCACGTGGGCCCCACGGGGAAATCACGTGGGCCCCACCCGGAAATCACGTGGGCCCCACCCGGAAATCACGTGGGCCCCACCCGGAAATCACGTGGGCCCCACCCGGAAATCACGTGGGCCCCACCCGGAAATCACGTGGGGCCCACCCGGAAATCACGTGGGCCCCACCCGGAAATCACGTGGGCCCCACCCGGAAATCACGTGGGCCCCACACGGAAATCACGTGGGGCCCACCCGGAAATCACGTGGGCCCCACCCGGAAATCACGTGGGCCCCACCCGGAAATCACGTGGGCCCCACCCGGAAATCACGTGGGCCCCACCCGGAAATCACGTGGGCCCCATGGGGAAATCACGTGGGCCCCACGGGGAAATCACGTGGGCCCCACGCGGAAATCACGTGGGCCCCACCTGGAAATCACGTGGGCCCCACCCGGAAATCACGTGGGCCCCACCCGGAAATCACGTGGGCCCCAACCGGAAATCACGTGGGCCCCACCCGGAAATCACGTGGGCCCCACCCGGAAATCACGTGGGCCCCACCCGGAAATCACGTGGGCCCCACCCGGAAATCACGTGGGCCCCAGCCGGAAATCACGTGGGCCCCACGGGGAAATCACGTGGGCCCCACGGGGAAATCACGGGGGCCCCACCCGGAAATCACGTGGGCCCCACCCGGAAATCACGTGGGCCCCACCCGGAAATCACGTGGGCCCCACCCGGAAATCACGTGGGCCCCACCCGGAAATCACGTGGGCCCCACCCGGAAATCACGTGGGCCCCACACGGAAATCACGTGGGGCCCAACCGGAAATCACGTGGGCCCCACCCGGAAATCACGTGGGCCCCACCCGGAAATCACGTGGGCCCCACCCGGAAATCACGTGGGCCCCATGGGGAAATCACGTGGGCCCCACGGGGAAATCACGTGGGCCCCACCCGGAAATCACTTGGGGCCCACCCGGAAATCACGTGGGCCCCACGGGGAAATCACGTGGGCCCCACGGGGAAATCACGTGGGCACCACCCGGAAATCACGTGGGCCCCAGCCGGAAATCACGTGGGCCGCACCCGGAAATCACGTGGGCCCCACCCAGAAATCACGTGGGCCCCACCCGGAAATCACGTGGGCCCCACACGGAAATCACGTGGGGCCCACCCGGAAATCACGTGGGCCCCACCCGGAAATCACGTGGGCCCCACCCGGAAATCACGTGGGCCCCACCGGGAAATCACGTGGGCCCCACCCGGAAATCACGTGGGCCCCACCCGGAAATCACGTGGGCCCCACGGGGAAATCACGTGGGCCCCACGGGGAAATCACGTGGGCCCCACCCGGAAATCACGTGGGCCCCACCCGGAAATCACGTGGGCCCCACCCGGAAATCACGTGGGCCCCACCCGGAAATCACGTGGGCCCCACGGGTAAATCACGTGGGCCCCACCCGGAAATCACGTGGGCCCCACCCGGAAATCACGTGGGCCCCACCCGGAAATCACGTGGGCCCCACCCGGAAATCACGTGGGCCCCACCCGGAAATCACGTGGGCCCCACCCGGAAATCACGTGGGCCCCAGCCGGAAATCACGTGGGCCCCACCCGGAAATCACGTGGGCCCCACCCGGAAATCACGTGGGCCCCACCCGGAAATCACGTGGGCCCCACCCGGAAATCACGTGGGGCCCACCCGGAAATCACGTGGGCCCCACCCGGAAATCACGTGGGCCCCACCCGGAAATCACGTGGGCCCCACCCGGAAAACACGTGGGCCACATCCGGAAATCACGTGGGCCCCACCCGGAAATCACGTGGGCCCCACCCGGAAATCACGTGGGCCCCACCCGGAAATCACGTGGGCCCCACCCGGAAATCACGTGGGCCCCACGGGGAAATCACGTGGGCCCCACCTGGAAATCACGTGGACCCCACCCGGGAATCACGTGGGCCCCAGCCGGAAATCACGTGGGCCCCATGGGGAAATCACGTGGGCCCCACGGGGAAATCACGTGGGCCCCACCCGGAAATCACGTGGGCCCCACCCGGAAATCACGTGGGCCCCAACCGGAAATCACGTGGGCCCCACCCGGAAATCACGTGGGCCCCACCCGGAAATCACGTGGGCCCCACCCGGAAATCACGTGGGCCCCTCGGGGAAATCACGTGGGCCCCACCCGGAAATCACGTGGGCCCCACCCGGAAATCACGTGGGCCCCACCCGGAAATCACGTGGGCCCCACCCGGAAATCACGTGGGCCCCTCGGGGAAATCACGTGGGCCCCACCCGGAAATCACGTGGGCCCCACGGGGAAATCACGTGGGCCCCACCCGGAAATCACGTGGGCCCCACCCGGAAATCACGTGGGCCCCACCCGAAAATCACGTGGGCCCCACCCGGAAATCACGTGGGCCCCACCCGGAAATCACGTGGGCCCCACCCGGAAATCACGTGGGCCCCACGGGGAAATCACGTGGGCCTCACGGGGAAATCACGTGGGCCCCACCCGGAAATCACGTGGGCCCCACGGGGAAATCACGTGGGCCCCACCCGGAAATCACGTGGGCCCCACCCGGAAATCACGTGGGCCCCACCCGGAAATCACGTGGGCCCCACCCGGAAATCACGTGGGCCCCACGGGGAAATCACGTGGGCCTCACGGGGAAATCACGTGGGCCCCACCCGGAAATCACGTGGGCCCCACGGGGAAATCACGTGGGCCCCACCCGGAAATCACGTGGGCCCCACCCGGAAATCACGTGGGCCCCACCCGGAAATCACGTGGGCCCCACCCGGAAATCACGTGGGCCCCACCCGGAAATCACGTGGGCCCCACCCGGAAATCACGTGGGCCCCACCCGGAAATCACGTGGGCCCCACCGGGAAATCACGTGGGCCCCACGGGGAAATCACGTGGGCCCCACCCGGAAATCACGTGGGGCCCACCCGGAAATCACGTGGGCCCCACGGGGAAATCACGTGGGCCCCACGGGGAAATCACGTGGGCACCACCCGGAAATCACGTGGGCCCCAGCCGGAAATCACGTGGGCCCCACCCGGAAATCACGTGGGCCCCACCCGGAAATCACGTGGGCCCCACCCGGAAATCACGTGGGCCCCACACGGAAATCACGTGGGCCCCACCCGGAAATCACGTGGGCCCCACCCGGAAATCCCGTGGGCCCCACCCTGAAATCACGTGGGCCCCACCCGGAAATCACGTGGGCCCCACCCGGAAATCACGTGGGCCCCACGGGGAAATCACGTGGCCCCCACGGGGAAATCACGTGGGCCCCACCCGGAAATCACGTGGGCCCCACGGGGAAATCACGTGGGCCCCACCCGGAAATCACGTGGGCCCCACCCGGAAATCACGTGGGCCCCACCCGGAAATCACGTGGGCCCCACCCGGAAATCACGTGGGCCCCACCCGGAAATCACGTGGGCCCCACGGGGAAATCACGTGGGCCCCACCCGGAAATCACGTGGGCCCCACCCGGAAATCACGTGGGCCCCACCCGGAAATCACGTGGGCCCCACCCGGAAATCACGTGGGCCCCACCCGGAAATCACGTGGGCCCCGCACGGAAATCACGTGGGGCCCACCCGGAAATCACGTGGGCCCCACGGGGAAATCACGTGGGCCCCACGGGGAAATCACGTGGGGCCCACCCGGAAATCACGTGGGCCCCACCCGGAAATCACGTGGGCCCCACCCGGAAATCACGTGGGCCCCACCCGGAAATCACGTGGGTCCCAGCCGGAAATCACGTGGGCCCCACGGGGAAATCACGTGGGCCCCACCCGGAAATCACGTGGGCCCCACCCGGAAATCACGTGGGCCCCACCCGGAAATAACGTGGGCCCCACCCGGAAATCACGTGGGCCCCACCCGGAAATCACGTGGGGCCCAGCCGGAAATCACGTGGGCCCCACCCGGAAATCACGTGGGCCCCACACGGAAATCACGTGGGGCCCACCCGGAAATCACGTGGGCCCCACCCGGAAATCACGTGGGCCCCACCCGGAAATCACGTGGGCCCCACCCGGAAATCACGTGGGCCCCACCCGGAAATCACGTGGGCCCCACCCGGAAATCACGTGGGCCCCTCCCGGAAATCACGTGGGCCCCACGGGGAAATCACGTGGGCCCCACGGGGAAATCACGTGGGCCCCACGCGGAAATCACGTGGGCCCCACGGGGAAATCACGTGGGCCCCAGCCGGAAATCACGTGGGCCCCATGGGGAAATCACGTGGGCCCCACGGGGAAATCACGTGGGCCCCACCCGGAAATCACGTGGGCCCCACCCGGAAATCACGTGGGCCCCAACCGGAAATCACGTGGGCCCCACCCGGAAATCACGTGGGCCCCACCCGGAAATCACGTGGGCCCCACCCGGAAATCACGTGGGCCCCACCCGGAAATCACGTGGGCCCCTCGGGGAAATCACGTGGGCCCCACCCGGAAATCACGTGGGCCCCACCCGGAAATCACGTGGGCCCCACCCGGAAATCACGTGGGCCCCACCCGGAAATCACGTGGGCCCCACCCGGAAATCACGTGGGCCCCACCCGGAAATCACGTGGGCCCCACCCGGAAATCACGTGGGCCCCACCCGGAAATCACGTGGGCCCCACGGGGAAATCACGTGGGCCTCACGGGGAAATCACGTGGGCCCCACCCGGAAATCACGTGGGCCCCACGGGGAAATCACGTGGGCCCCACCCGGAAATCACGTGGGCCCCACCCGGAAATCACGTGGGCCCCACCCGGAAATCACGTGGGCCCCACCCGGAAATCACGTGGGCCCCACGGGGAAATCACGTGGGCCTCACGGGGAAATCACGTGGGCCCCACCCGGAAATCACGTGGGCCCCACGGGGAAATCACGTGGGCCCCACCCGGAAATCACGTGGGCCCCACCCGGAAATCACGTGGGCCCCACCCGGAAATCACGTGGGCCCCACCCGGAAATCACGTGGGCCCCACCCGGAAATCACGTGGGCCCCACCCGGAAATCACGTGGGCCCCACCCGGAAATCACGTGGGCCCCACCCGGAAATCACGTGGGCCCCACCGGGAAATCACGTGGGCCCCACGGGGAAATCACGTGGGCCCCACCCGGAAATCACGTGGGCCCCACCCGGAAATCACGTGGGCCCCACCCGGAAATCACGTGGGCCCCACCCGGAAATCACGTGGGTCCCACCCGGAAATCACGTGGGGCCAACCCGGAAATCACGTGGGCCCCACCCGGAAATCACGTGGGCCCCACCCGGAAATCACGTGGGCCCCACCCGGAAATCACGTGGGCCCCACCCGGAAATCACGTGGGCCCCACGGGGAAATCACGTGGGCCCCACGGGGAAATCACGTGGGCCCCACCCGGAAATCACGTGGGCCCCACCCGGAAATCACGTGGGCCCCACCCGGAAATCACGTGGGCCCCACGGGGAAATCACGTGGGCCCCACCCGGAAATCACGTGGGCCCCACCCGGAAATCACGTGGGCCCCACCCGGAAATCACGTGGGCCCCACCCGGAAATCACGTGGGCCCCACGGGGAAATCACGTGGGCCCCACCCGGAAATCACGTGGGCCCCACCCGGAAATCACGTGGGCCCCACCCGGAAATCACGTGGGCCCCACGGGGAAATCACGTGGGCCCCACCCGGAAATCACGTGGGCCCCACCCGGAAATCACGTGGGCCCCACCCGGAAATCACGTGGGCCCCACCCGGAAATCACGTGGGGCCCACCCGGAAATCACGTGGGCCCCACCCGGAAATCACGTGGGCCCCACCCGGAAATCACGTGGGCCCCACGGGGAAATCACGTGGCCCCCACGGGGAAATCACGTGGGCACCACCCGGAAATCACGTGGGCCCCAGCCGGAAATCACGTGGGCCCCACCCGGAAATCACGTGGGCCCCACCCGGAAATCACGTGGGCACCACCCGGAAATCACGTGGGCCCCACACGGAAATCACGTGGGCCCCACCCGGAAATCACGTGGGCCCCACCCGGAAATCCCGTGGGCCCCACCCGGAAATCACGTGGGCCCCACCCGGAAATCACGTGGGCCCCACCCGGAAATCACGTGGGCCCCACCCGGTAATCACGTGGCCCCCACGGGGAAATCACGTGGGCCCCACCCGGAAATCACGTGGGCCCCACGGGGAAATCACGTGGGCCCCACCCGGAAATCACGTGGGCCCCACCCGGAAATCACGTGGGCCCCACCCGGAAATCACGTGGGCCCCACCCGGAAATCACGTGGGCCCCACCCGGAAATCACGTGGGCCCCACGGGGAAATCACGTGGGCCCCACCCGGAAATCACGTGGGCCCCACCCGGAAATCACGTGGGCCCCACCCGGAAATCACGTGGGCCCCACCCGGAAATCACGTGGGCCCCGCACGGAAATCACGTGGGGCCCACCCGGAAATCACGTGGGCCCCACGGGGAAATCACGTGGGCCCCACGGGGAAATCACGTGGGGCCCACCCGGAAATCACGTGGGCCCCACCCGGAAATCACGTGGGCCCCACCCGGAAATCACGTGGGCCCCACCCGGAAATCACGTGGGCCCCAGCCGGAAATCACGTGGGCCCCACGGGGAAATCACGTGGGCCCCACCCGGAAATCACGTGGGCCCCACCCGGAAATCACGTGGGCCCCACCCGGAAATCACGTGGGCCCCACCCGGAAATCACGTGGGCCCCACCCGGAAATCACGTGGGGCCCACCCGGAAATCACGTGGGCCCCAACCGGAAATCACGTGGGCCCCACACGGAAATCACGTGGGGCCCACCCGGAAATCACGTGGGCCCCACCCGGAAATCACGTGGGCCCCACCCGGAAATCACGTGGGCCCCACCCGGAAATCACGTGGGCCCCACCCGGAAATCACGTGGGCCCCACCCGGAAATCACGTGGGCCCCTCCCGGAAATCACGTGGGGCCCACCCGGAAATCACGTGGGCCCCACCCGGAAATCACGTGGGCCCCACCCGGAAATCACGTGGGCCCCCACCCGGAAATCACGTGGGCCCCACCGGGAAATCCCGTGGGCCCCACCCGGAAATCACGTGGGCCCCACGGGGAAATCACGTGGGCCCCACCCGGAAATCACGTGGGCCCCACCCGGAAATCACGTGGGCCACATCCGGAAATCACGTGGGCCCCACCCGGAAATCACGTGGGCCCCACCCGGAAATCACGTGGGCCCCACCCGGAAATCACGTGGGCCCCACCCGGAAATCACGTGGGCCCCACGGGGAAATCACGTGGGCGTCACGGGGAAATCACGTGGGCCCCACCCGGAAATCACGTGGGCCCCACGGGGAAATCACGTGGGCCCCACCCGGAAATCACGTGGGCCCCACCCGGAAAACACGTGGGCCCCACCCGGAAATCACGTGGGCCCCACCCGGAAATCACGTGGGCCCCACGGGGAAATCACGTGCGCCCCACCCGGAAATCACGTGGGCCCCACCCGGAAATCACGTGGGCCCCACCCGGAAATCACGTGGGCCCCACGGGGAAATCACGTGGGCCCCACCCGGAAATCACGTGGGGCCCACCCGGAAATCACGTGGGCCCCACGGGGAAATCACGTGGGCCCCACCCGGAAATCACGTGGGCCCCACCCGGAAATCACGTGGGCCCCACCCGGAAATCACGTGGGCCCCACCCGGAAATCACGTGGGCCCCACCCGGAAATCACGTGGGCCCCTCCCGGAAATCACGTGGGGCCCACCCGGAAATCACGTGGGCCCCACCCGGAAATCACGTGGGGCCCACCCGGAAATCACGTGGGCCCCACGGGGAAATCACGTGGGCCCCACCCGGAAATCACGTGGGCCCCACCCGGAAATCACGTGGGCCCCACCCGGAAATCACGTGGGCCCCTCCCGGAAATCACGTGGGCCCCACCCGGAAATCACGTGGGCCCCACCCGGAAATCACGTGGGGCCCACCCGGAAATCACGTGGGCCCCACGGGGAAATCACGTGGGCCCCACGGGGAAATCACGTGGGCCCCACCCGGAAATCACGTGGGCCCCACCCGGAAATCACGTGGGCCCCACCCGGAAATCACGTGGGCCCCACCCGGAAATCACGTGGGCCCCACGGGGAAATCACGTGGGCCCCACCCGGAAATCACGTGGGCCCCACCCGGAAATCACGTGGGCCCCACCCGGAAATCACGTGGGCCCCACCCGGAAATCACGTGGGCCCCACCCGGAAATCACGTGGGCCCCACCCGGAAATCACGTGGGGCCCACCCGGAAATCACGTGGGCCCCACGGGGAAATCACGTGGGCCCCACCCGGAAATCACGTGGGCCCCACCCGGAAATCACGTGGGCCCCACCCGGAAATCACGTGGGCCCCACCCGGAAATCACGTGGGCCCCACCCGGAAATCACGTGGGCCCCACCCGGAAATCACGTGGGCCCCACCCGGAAATCACGTGGGCCCCACCCGGAAATCACGTGGGGCCCACCCGGAAATCACGTGGGGCCCACCCGGAAATCACGTGGGCCCCACCCGGAAATCACATGGGCCCCACCCGGAAAACACGTGGGCCCCACCCGGAAATCACGTGGGCCCCAACCGGAAATCACGTGGGCCCCACCCGGAAATCACGTGGGCCCCACCCGGAAATCACGTGGGCACCACCCGGAAATCACGTGGGCCCCAGCCGGAAATCACGTGGGCCCCACCCGGAAATCACGTGGGCCCCACCCGGAAATCACGTGGGCCCCACCGGAAATCACGTGGGCCCCACACGGAAATCACGTGGGCCCCACCCGGAAATCACGTGGGCCCCAGCCGGAAATCACGTGGGCCCCACCCGGAAATCACGTGGGCCCCACCCGGAAATCACGTGGGCCCCACCCGGAAATCACGTGGGCCCCACACGGAAATCACGTGGGCCCCACCCGGAAATCACGTGGGCCCCACCCGGAAATCCCGTGGGCCCCACCCTGAAATCACGTGGGCCCCACCCGGAAATCACGTGGGCCCCACGGGGAAATCACGTGGCCCCCACGGGGAAATCACGTGGGCCCCACCCGGAAATCACGTGGGCCCCACCCGGAAATCACGTGGGCCCCACCCGGAAATCACGTGGGCCCCACCCGGAAATCACGTGGGCCCCACCCGGAAATCACGTGGGCCCCACGGGGAAATCACGTGGGCCCCACGGGGAAATCACGTGGGCCCCACCCGGAAATCACGTGGGCCCCACCCGGAAATCACGTGGGCCCCACCCGGAAATCACGTGGGCCCCGCACGGAAATCACGTGGGGCCCACCCGGAAATCACGTGGGCCCCACGGGGAAATCACGTGGGCCCCACGGGGAAATCACGTGGGGCCCACCCGGAAATCACGTGGGCCCCACCCGGAAATCACGTGGGCCCCACACGGAAATCACGTGGGGCCCACCCGGAAATCACGTGGGCCCCACCCGGAAATCACGTGGGCCCCACCCGGAAATCACGTGGGCCCCTCCCGGAAATCACGTGGGGCCCACCCGGAAATCACGTGGGCCCCACCCGGAAATCACGTGGGCCCCACCCGGAAATCACGTGGGCCCCCACCCGGAAATCACGTGGGCCCCACCGGGAAATCCCGTGGGCCCCACCCGGAAATCACGTGGGCCCCACGGGGAAATCACATGGGCCCCACCCGGAAATCACGTGGGCCCCACCCGGAAATCACGTGGGCCACATCCGGAAATCACGTGGGCCCCACCCGGAAATCACGTGGGCCCCACCCGGAAATCACGTGGGCCCCACCCGGAAATCACGTGGGCCCCACCCGGAAATCACGTGGGCCCCACGGGGAAATCACGTGGGCGTCACGGGGAAATCACGTGGGCCCCACCCGGAAATCACGTGGGCCCCACGGGGAAATCACGTGGGCCCCACCCGGAAATCACGTGGGCCCCACCCGGAAATCACGTGGGCCCCACCCGGAAATCACGTGGGCCCCACCCGGAAATCACGTGGGCCCCACGGGGAAATCACGTGGGCCCCACCCGGAAATCACGTGGGCCCCACCCGGAAATCACGTGGGCCCCACCCGGAAATCACGTGGGCCCCACGGGGAAATCACGTGGGCCCCACCCGGAAATCACGTGGGGCCCACCCGGAAATCACGTGGGCCCCACGGGGAAATCACGTGGGCCCCACCCGGAAATCACGTGGGCCCCACCCGGAAATCACGTGGGCCCCACCCGGAAATCACGTGGGCCCCACCCGGAAATCACGAGGGCCCCACCCGGAAATCACGTGGGCCCCTCCCGGAAATCACGTGGGGCCCACCCGGAAATCACGTGGGCCCCACCCGGAAATCACGTGGGGCCCACCCGGAAATCACGTGGGCCCCACGGGGAAATCACGTGGGCCCCACCCGGAAATCACGTGGGCCCCTCCCGGAAATCACGTGGGCCCCACCCGGAAATCACGTGGGCCCCACCCGGAAATCACGTGGGGCCCACCCGGAAATCACGTGGGCCCCACGGGGAAATCACGTGGGCCCCACCCGGAAATCACGTGGGCCCCACCCGGAAATCACGTGGGCCCCACCCGGAAATCACGTGGGCCCCACCCGGAAATCACGTGGGCCCCACCCGGAAATCACGTGGGCCCCTCCCGGAAATCACGTGGGGCCCACCCGGAAATCACGTGGGCCCCACCCGGAAATCACGTGGGCCCCACCCGGAAATCACGTGGGCCCCCACCCGGAAATCACGTGGGCCCCACCCGGAAATCCCGTGGGCCCCACCCGGAAATCACGTGGGCCCCACGGGGAAATCACGTGGGCCCCACCCGGAAATCACGTGGGCCCCACCCGGAAATCACGTGGGCCACAGCCGGAAATCACGTGGGCCCCACCCGGAAATCACGTGGGCCCCACCCGGAAATCACGTGGGCCCCACCCGGAAATCACGTGGGCCCCACCCGGAAATCACGTGGGCCCCACCCGGAAATCACGTGGGCCCCACGGGGAAATCACGTGGGCCCCACCCGGAAATCACTTGGGCCCCACCCGGAAATCACGTGGGCCCCACCCGGAAATCACGTGGGCCCCACGGGGAAATCACGTGGGCCCCACGGGGAAATCACGTGGGCCCCACCCGGAAATCACGTGGGCCCCACCCGGAAATCACGTGGGCCCCACCCGGAAATCACGTGGGCCCCACCCGGAAATCACGTGGGCCCCACGGGGAAATCACGTGGGCCCCACCCGGAAATCACGTGGGCCCCACCCGGAAATCACGTGGGCCCCACCCGGAAATCACGTGGGCCCCACCCGGAAATCACGTGGGCCCCACCCGGAAATCACGTGGGCCCCACCCGGAAATCACGTGGGGCCCACCCGGAAATCACGTGGGCCCCACGGGGAAATCACGTGGGCCCCACCCGGAAATCACGTGGGCCCCACCCGGAAATCACGTGGGCCCCACCCGGAAATCACGTGGGCCCCACCCGGAAATCACGTGGGCCCCACCCGGAAATCACGTGGGCCCCACCCGGAAATCACGTGGGCCCCACCCGGAAATCACGTGGGCCCCACCCGGAAATCACGTGGGCCCCACCCGGAAATCACGTGGGGCCCACCCGGAAATCACGTGGGGCCCACCCGGAAATCACGTGGGCCCCACCCGGAAATCACGTGGGCCCCACCCGGAAAACACGTGGGCCCCACCCGGAAATCACGTGGGCCCCAACCGGAAATCACGTGGGCCCCACCCGGAAATCACGTGGGCCCCACCCGGAAATCACGTGGGCACCACCCGGAAATCACGTGGGCCCCACCCGGAAATCACGTGGGCCCCACCCGGAAATCACGTGGGCCCCACCCGGAAATCACGTGGGCCCCACCGGAAATCACGTGGGCCCCACACGGAAATCACGTGGGCCCCACCCGGAAATCACGTGGGCCCCAGCCGGAAATCACGTGGGCCCCACCCGGAAATCACGTGGGCCCCACCCGGAAATCACGTGGGCCCCACCCGGAAATCACGTGGGCCCCACACGGAAATCACGTGGGCCCCACCCGGAAATCACGTGGGCCCCACCCTGAAATCACGTGGGCCCCACCCGGAAATCACGTGGGCCCCACGGGGAAATCACGTGGCCCCCACGGGGAAATCACGTGGGCCCCACCCGGAAATCACGTGGGCCCCACCCGGAAATCACGTGGGCCCCACCCGGAAATCACGTGGGCCCCACCCGGAAATCACGTGGGCCCCACCCGGAAATCACGTGGGCCCCACCCGGAAATCACGTGGGCCCCACGGGGAAAGCACGTGGGCCCCACCCGGAAATCACGTGGGCCCCACCCGGAAATCACGTGGGCCCCACCCGGAAATCACGTGGGCCCCACCCGGAAATCACGTGGGCCCCGCACGGAAATCACGTGGGGCCCACCCGGAAATCACGTGGGCCCCACGGGGAAATCACGTGGGCCCCACCCGGAAATCACGTGGGGCCCACCCGGAAATCACGTGGGCCCCACCCGGAAATCACGTGGGCCCCACGGGGAAATCACGTGGGCCCCACCTGGAAATCACGTGGACCCCACCCGGGAATCACGTGGGCCCCAGCCGGAAATCACGTGGGCCCCATGGGGAAATCACGTGGGCCCCACGGGGAAATCACGTGGGCCCCACCCGGAAATCACGTGGGCCCCACCCGGAAATCACGTGGGCCCCAACCGGAAATCACGTGGGCCCCACCCGGAAATCACGTGGGCCCCACCCGGAAATCACGTGGGCCCCACCCGGAAATCACGTGGGCCCCACCCGGAAATCACGTGGGCCCCTCGGGGAAATCACGTGGGCCCCACCCGGAAATCACGTGGGCCCCACCCGGAAATCACGTGGGCCCCACCCGGAAATCACGTGGGCCCCACCCGGAAATCACGTGGGCCCCTCGGGGAAATCACGTGGGCCCCACCCGGAAATCACGTGGGCCCCACGGGGAAATCACGTGGGCCCCACCCGGAAATCACGTGGGCCCCACCCGGAAATCACGTGGGCCCCACCCGAAAATCACGTGGGCCCCACCCGGAAATCACGTGGGCCCCACCCGGAAATCACGTGGGCCCCACCCGGAAATCACGTGGGCCCCACGGGGAAATCACGTGGGCCTCACGGGGAAATCACGTGGGCCCCACCCGGAAATCACGTGGGCCCCACGGGGAAATCACGTGGGCCCCACCCGGAAATCACGTGGGCCCCACCCGGAAATCACGTGGGCCCCACCCGGAAATCACGTGGGCCCCACCCGGAAATCACGTGGGCCCCACGGGGAAATCACGTGGGCCTCACGGGGAAATCACGTGGGCCCCACCCGGAAATCACGTGGGCCCCACGGGGAAATCACGTGGGCCCCACCCGGAAATCACGTGGGCCCCACCCGGAAATCACGTGGGCCCCACGGGGAAATCACGTGGGCCCCACCCGGAAATCACGTGGGCCCCACCCGGAAATCACGTGGGCCCCACCCGGAAATCACGTGGGCCCCACGGGTAAATCACGTGGGCCCCACCCGGAAATCACGTGGGCCCCACCCGGAAATCACGTGGGCCCCACCCGGAAATCACGTGGGCCCCACCCGGAAATCACGTGGGCCCCACCCGGAAATCACGTGGGCCCCACCCGGAAATCACGTGGGCCCCAGCCGGAAATCACGTGGGCCCCACCCGGAAATCACGTGGGCCCCACCCGGAAATCACGTGGGCCCCACCCGGAAATCACGTGGGCCCCACCCGGAAATCACGTGGGGCCCACCCGGAAATCACGTGGGCCCCACCCGGAAATCACGTGGGCCCCACCCGGAAATCACGTGGGCCCCACCCGGAAAACACGTGGGCCACATCCGGAAATCACGTGGGCCCCACCCGGAAATCACGTGGGCCCCACCCGGAAATCACGTGGGCCCCACCCGGAAATCACGTGGGCCCCACCCGGAAATCACGTGGGCCCCACGGGGAAATCACGTGGGCCCCACCTGGAAATCACGTGGACCCCACCCGGGAATCACGTGGGCCCCAGCCGGAAATCACGTGGGCCCCATGGGGAAATCACGTGGGCCCCACGGGGAAATCACGTGGGCCCCACCCGGAAATCACGTGGGCCCCACCCGGAAATCACGTGGGCCCCAACCGGAAATCACGTGGGCCCCACCCGGAAATCACGTGGGCCCCACCCGGAAATCACGTGGGCCCCACCCGGAAATCACGTGGGCCCCACCCGGAAATCACGTGGGCCCCTCGGTGAAATCACGTGGGCCCCACCCGGAAATCACGTGGGCCCCACCCGGAAATCACGTGGGCCCCACCCGGAAATCACGTGGGCCCCACCCGGAAATCACGTGGGCCCCTCGGGGAAATCACGTGGGCCCCACCCGGAAATCACGTGGGCCCCACGGGGAAATCACGTGGGCCCCACCCGGAAATCACGTGGGCCCCACCCGGAAATCACGTGGGCCCCACCCGGAAATCACGTGGGCCCCACCCGGAAATCACGTGGGCCCCACCCGGAAATCACGTGGGCCCCACCCGGAAATCACGTGGGCCCCACGGGGAAATCACGTGGGCCTCACGGGGAAATCACGTGGGCCCCACCCGGAAATCACGTGGGCCCCACGGGGAAATCACGTGGGCCCCACCCGGAAATCACGTGGGCACCACCCGGAAATCACGTGGGCCCCACCCGGAAATCACGTGGGCCCCACCCGGAAATCACGTGGGCCCCACGGGGAAATCACGTGGGCCTCACGGGGAAATCACGTGGGCCCCACCCGGAAATCACGTGGGCCCCACGGGGAAATCACGTGGGCCCCACCCGGAAATCACGTGGGCCCCACCCGGAAATCACGTGGGCCCCACCCGGAAATCACGTGGGCCCCACCCGGAAATCACGTGGGCCCCACCCGGAAATCACGTGGGCCCCACCCGGAAATCACGTGGGCCCCACCCGGAAATCACGTGGGCCCCACCCGGAAATCACGTGGGCCCCACCGGGAAATCACGTGGGCCCCACGGGGAAATCACGTGGGCCCCACCCGGAAATCACGTGGGCCCCACCCGGAAATCACGTGGGCCCCACCCGGAAATCACGTGGGCCCCACCCGGAAATCACGTGGGCCCCACGGGGAAATCACGTGGGGCCCACCCGGAAATCACGTGGGCCCCACCCGGAAATCACGTGGGCCCCACCCGGAAATCACGTGGGCCCCAGCCGGAAATCACGTGGGCCCCAGCCGGAAATCACGTGGGCCCCACGGGGAAATCACGTGGGCCCCACGGGGAAATCACGTGGGCCCCACGGGGAAATCACGTGGGCCCCACCCGGAAATCACGTGGGCCCCACCCGGAAATCACGTGGGCCCCACGGGGAAATCACGTGGGCCCAACGGGGAAATCACGTGGGCCACACGGGGAAATCACGTGGGCCCCACCCTGAAATCACGTGGGCCCCACCCGGAAATCACGTGGGCCCCACGGGGAAATCACGTGGGCCCCACGGGGAAATCACGTGGGCCCCACCCGGAAATCACGTGGGCCCCACCCGGAAATCACGTGGGCCCCACGGGGAAATCACGTGGGCCCCACGGGGAAATCACGTGGTCCCCACCCGGAAATCACGTGGGCCCCAGCCGGAAATCACGTGGGCCCCACGGGGAAATCACGTGGGCCCCACCCGGAAATCACGTGGGCCCCACCCGGAAATCACGTGGGCCCCACCCGGAAATCACGTGGGCCCCACCCGGAAATCACGTGGGCCCCACCCGGAAATCACGTGGGGCCCACCCGGAAATCACGTGGGCCCCACCCGGAAATCACGTGGGCCCCACCCGGAAATCACGTGGGCCCCACACGGAAATCACGTGGGGCCCACCCGGAAATCACGTGGGCCCCACCCGGAAATCACGTGGGCCCCACCCGGAAATCACGTGGGCCCCACCCGGAAATCACGTGGGCCCCACCCGGAAATCACGTGGGCCCCACGGGGAAATCACGTGGGCCCCACGGGGAAATCACGTGGGCCCCACGCGGAAATCACGTGGGCCCCACCTGGAAATCACGTGGGCCCCACCCGGAAATCACGTGGGCCCCACCCGGAAATCACGTGGGCCCCAACCGGAAATCACGTGGGCCCCACCCGGAAATCACGTGGGCCCCACCCGGAAATCACGTGGGCCCCACCCGGAAATCACGTGGGCCCCACCCGGAAATCACGTGGGCCCCACCCGGAAATCACGTGGGGCCCACCCGGAAATCACGTGGGCCCCACGGGGAAATCACGGGGGCCCCACCCGGAAATCACGTGGGCCCCACCCGGAAATCACGTGGGCCCCACCCGGAAATCACGTGGGCCCCACCCGGAAATCACGTGGGCCCCACCCGGAAATCACGTGGGCCCCACACGGAAATCACGTGGGGCCCAACCGGAAATCACGTGGGCCCCACCCGGAAATCACGTGGGCCCCACCCGGAAATCACGTGGGCCCCACCCGGAAATCACGTGGGCCCCATGGGGAAATCACGTGGGCCCCACGGGGAAATCACGTGGGCCCCACCCGGAAATCACTTGGGGCCCACCCGGAAATCACGTGGGCCCCACGGGGAAATCACGTGGGCCCCACGGGGAAATCACGTGGGCACCACCCGGAAATCACGTGGGCCCCACCCGGAAATCACGTGGGCCGCACCCGGAAATCACGTGGGCCCCACCCAGAAATCACGTGGGCCCCACCCGGAAATCACGTGGGCCGCACCCGGAAATCACGTGGGCCCCACCCAGAAATCACGTGGGCCCCACCCGGAAATCACGTGGGCCCCACACGGAAATCACGTGGGGCCCACCCGGAAATCACGTGGGCCCCACCCGGAAATCACGTGGGCCCCACCCGGAAATCACGTGGGCCCCACCGGGAAATCACGTGGGCCCCACCCGGAAATCACGTGGGCCCCACCCGGAAATCACGTGGGCCCCACGGGGAAATCACGTGGGCCCCACGGGGAAATCACGTGGGCCCCACCCGGAAATCACGTGGGCCCCACCCGGAAATCACGTGGGCCCCACCCGGAAATCACGTGGGCCCCACCCGGAAATCACGTGGGCCCCACGGGTAAATCACGTGGGCCCCACCCGGAAATCACGTGGGCCCCACCCGGAAATCACGTGGGCCCCACCCGGAAATCACGTGGGCCCCACCCGGAAATCACGTGGGCCCCACCCGGAAATCACGTGGGCCCCAGCCGGAAATCACGTGGGCCCCACCCGGAAATCACGTGGGCCCCACCCGGAAATCACGTGGGCCCCACCCGGAAATCACGTGGGCCCCACCCGGAAATCACGTGGGGCCCACCCGGAAATCACGTGGGCCCCACCCGGAAATCACGTGGGCCCCACCCGGAAATCACGTGGGCCCCACCCGGAAAACACGTGGGCCACATCCGGAAATCACGTGGGCCCCACCCGGAAATCACGTGGGCCCCACCCGGAAATCACGTGGGCCCCACCCGGAAATCACGTGGGCCCCACCCGGAAATCACGTGGGCCCCACGGGGAAATCACGTGGGCCCCACCTGGAAATCACGTGGACCCCACCCGGGAATCACGTGGGCCCCAGCCGGAAATCACGTGGGCCCCATGGGGAAATCACGTGGGCCCCACGGGGAAATCACGTGGGCCCCACCCGGAAATCACGTGGGCCCCACCCGGAAATCACGTGGGCCCCAACCGGAAATCACGTGGGCCCCACCCGGAAATCACGTGGGCCCCACCCGGAAATCACGTGGGCCCCACCCGGAAATCACGTGGGCCCCACCCGGAAATCACGTGGGCCCCTCGGGGAAATCACGTGGGCCCCACCCGGAAATCACGTGGGCCCCACCCGGAAATCACGTGGGCCCCACCCGGAAATCACGTGGGCCCCACCCGGAAATCACGTGGGCCCCTCGGGGAAATCACGTGGGCCCCACCCGGAAATCACGTGGGCCCCACGGGGAAATCACGTGGGCCCCACCCGGAAATCACGTGGGCCCCACCCGGAAATCACGTGGGCCCCACCCGAAAATCACGTGGGCCCCACCCGGAAATCACGTGGGCCCCACCCGGAAATCACGTGGGCCCCACCCGGAAATCACGTGGGCCCCACCCGGAAATCACGTGGGCCTCACGGGGAAATCACGTGGGCCCCACCCGGAAATCACGTGGGCCCCACGGGGAAATCACGTGGGCCCCACCCGGAAATCACGTGGGCCCCACCCGGAAATCACGTGGGCCCCACCCGGAAATCACGTGGGCCCCACGGGGAAATCACGTGGGCCTCACGGGGAAATCACGTGGGCCCCACCCGGAAATCACGTGGGCCCCACGGGGAAATCACGTGGGCCCCACCCGGAAATCACGTGGGCCCCACCCGGAAATCACGTGGGCCCCACCCGGAAATCACGTGGGCCCCACCCGGAAATCACGTGGGCCCCACCCGGAAATCACGTGGGCCCCACCCGGAAATCACGTGGGCCCCACCCGGAAATCACGTGGGCCCCACCGGGAAATCACGTGGGCCCCACGGGGAAATCACGTGGGCCCCACCCGGAAATCACGTGGGGCCCACCCGGAAATCACGTGGGCCCCACGGGGAAATCACGTGGGCCCCACGGGGAAATCACGTGGGCACCACCCGGAAATCACGTGGGCCCCAGCCGGAAATCACGTGGGCCCCACCCGGAAATCACGTGGGCCCCACCCGGAAATCACGTGGGCCCCACCCGGAAATCACGTGGGCCCCACACGGAAATCACGTGGGCCCCACCCGGAAATCACGTGGGCCCCACCCGGAAATCCCGTGGGCCCCACCCTGAAATCACGTGGGCCCCACCCGGAAATCACGTGGGCCCCACCCGGAAATCACGTGGGCCCCACGGGGAAATCACGTGGCCCCCACGGGGAAATCACGTGGGCCCCACCCGGAAATCACGTGGGCCCCACGGGGAAATCACGTGGGCCCCACCCGGAAATCACGTGGGCCCCACCCGGAAATCACGTGGGCCCCACCCGGAAATCACGTGGGCCCCACCCGGAAATCACGTGGGCCCCACCCGGAAATCACGTGGGCCCCACGGGGAAATCACGTGGGCCCCACCCGGAAATCACGTGGGCCCCACCCGGAAATCACGTGGGCCCCACCCGGAAATCACGTGGGCCCCACCCGGAAATCACGTGGGCCCCACCCGGAAATCACGTGGGCCCCGCACGGAAATCACGTGGGGCCCACCCGGAAATCACGTGGGCCCCACGGGGAAATCACGTGGGCCCCACGGGGAAATCACGTGGGGCCCACCCGGAAATCACGTGGGCCCCACCCGGAAATCACGTGGGCCCCACCCGGAAATCACGTGGGCCCCACCCGGAAATCACGTGGGCCCCAGCCGGAAATCACGTGGGCCCCACGGGGAAATCACGTGGGCCCCACCCGGAAATCACGTGGGCCCCACCCGGAAATCACGTGGGCCCCACCCGGAAATAACGTGGGCCCCACCCGGAAATCACGTGGGCCCCACCCGGAAATCACGTGGGGCCCACCCGGAAATCACGTGGGCCCCACCCGGAAATCACGTGGGCCCCACACGGAAATCACGTGGGGCCCACCCGGAAATCACGTGGGCCCCACCCGGAAATCACGTGGGCCCCACCCGGAAATCACGTGGGCCCCACCCGGAAATCACGTGGGCCCCACCCGGAAATCACGTGGGCCCCACCCGGAAATCACGTGGGCCCCTCCCGGAAATCACGTGGGCCCCACGGGGAAATCACGTGGGCCCCACGGGGAAATCACGTGGGCCCCACGCGGAAATCACGTGGGCCCCACGGGGAAATCACGTGGGCCCCAGCCGGAAATCACGTGGGCCCCATGGGGAAATCACGTGGGCCCCACGGGGAAATCACGTGGGCCCCACCCGGAAATCACGTGGGCCCCACCCGGAAATCACGTGGGCCCCAACCGGAAATCACGTGGGCCCCACCCGGAAATCACGTGGGCCCCACCCGGAAATCACGTGGGCCCCACCCGGAAATCACGTGGGCCCCACCCGGAAATCACGTGGGCCCCTCGGGGAAATCACGTGGGCCCCACCCGGAAATCACGTGGGCCCCACCCGGAAATCACGTGGGCCCCACCCGGAAATCACGTGGGCCCCACCCGGAAATCACGTGGGCCCCTCGGGGAAATCACGTGGGCCCCACCCGGAAATCACGTGGGCCCCACGGGGAAATCACGTGGGCCCCACCCGGAAATCACGTGGGCCCCACCCGGAAATCACGTGGGCCCCACCCGGAAATCACGTGGGCCCCACCCGGAAATCACGTGGGCCCCACCCGGAAATCACGTGGGCCCCACCCGGAAATCACGTGGGCCCCACGGGGAAATCACGTGGGCCTCACGGGGAAATCACGTGGGCCCCACCCGGAAATCACGTGGGCCCCACGGGGAAATCACGTGGGCCCCACCCGGAAATCACGTGGGCCCCACCCGGAAATCACGTGGGCCCCACCCGGAAATCACGTGGGCCCCACCCGGAAATCACGTGGGCCCCACGGGGAAATCACGTGGGCCTCACGGGGAAATCACGTGGGCCCCACCCGGAAATCACGTGGGCCCCACGGGGAAATCACGTGGGCCCCACCCGGAAATCACGTGGGCCCCACCCGGAAATCACGTGGGCCCCACCCGGAAATCACGTGGGCCCCACCCGGAAATCACGTGGGCCCCACCCGGAAATCACGTGGGCCCCACCCGGAAATCACGTGGGCCCCACCCGGAAATCACGTGGGCCCCACCGGGAAATCACGTGGGCCCCACGGGGAAATCACGTGGGCCCCACCCGGAAATCACGTGGGCCCCACCCGGAAATCACGTGGGCCCCACCCGGAAATCACGTGGGCCCCACCCGGAAATCACGTGGGTCCCACCCGGAAATCACGTGGGGCCAACCCGGAAATCACGTGGGCCCCACCCGGAAATCACGTGGGCCCCACCCGGAAATCACGTGGGCCCCACCCGGAAATCACGTGGGCCCCACCCGGAAATCACGTGGGCCCCACGGGGAAATCACGTGGGCCCCACGGGGAAATCACGTGGGCCCCACCCGGAAATCACGTGGGCCCCACCCGGAAATCACGTGGGCCCCACCCGGAAATCACGTGGGCCCCACGGGGAAATCACGTGGGCCCCACCCGGAAATCACGTGGGCCCCACCCGGAAATCACGTGGGCCCCACCCGGAAATCACGTGGGCCCCACCCGGAAATCACGTGGGCCCCACGGGGAAATCACGTGGGCCCCACCCGGAAATCACGTGGGCCCCACCCGGAAATCACGTGGGCCCCACCCGGAAATCACGTGGGCCCCACGGGGAAATCACGTGGGCCCCACCCGGAAATCACGTGGGCCCAACCCGGAAATCACGTGGGCCCCACCCGGAAATCACGTGGGCCCCACCCGGAAATCACGTGGGGCCCACCCGGAAATCACGTGGGCCCCACCCGGAAATCACGTGGGCCCCACCCGGAAATCACGTGGGCCCCACGGGGAAATCACGTGGCCCCCACGGGGAAATCACGTGGGCACCACCCGGAAATCACGTGGGCCCCAGCCGGAAATCACGTGGGCCCCACCCGGAAATCACGTGGGCCCCACCCGGAAATCACGTGGGCCCCACCCGGAAATCACGTGGGCCCCACACGGAAATCACGTGGGCCCCACCCGGAAATCACGTGGGCCCCACCCGGAAATCCCGTGGGCCCCACCCTGAAATCACGTGGGCCCCACCCGGAAATCACGTGGGCCCCACCCGGAAATCACGTGGGCCCCACGGGGAAATCACGTGGCCCCCACGGGGAAATCACGTGGGCCCCACCCGGAAATCACGTGGGCCCCACGGGGAAATCACGTGGGCCCCACCCGGAAATCACGTGGGCCCCACCCGGAAATCACGTGGGCCCCACCCGGAAATCACGTGGGCCCCACCCGGAAATCACGTGGGCCCCACCCGGAAATCACGTGGGCCCCACGGGGAAATCACGTGGGCCCCACCCGGAAATCACGTGGGCCCCACCCGGAAATCACGTGGGCCCCACCCGGAAATCACGTGGGCCCCACCCGGAAATCACGTGGGCCCCACCCGGAAATCACGTGGGCCCCGCACGGAAATCACGTGGGGCCCACCCGGAAATCACGTGGGCCCCACGGGGAAATCACGTGGGCCCCACGGGGAAATCACGTGGGGCCCACCCGGAAATCACGTGGGCCCCACCCGGAAATCACGTGGGCCCCACCCGGAAATCACGTGGGCCCCAGCCGGAAATCACGTGGGCCCCACGGGGAAATCACGTGGGCCCCACCCGGAAATCACGTGGGCCCCACCCGGAAATCACGTGGGCCCCACCCGGAAATCACGTGGGCCCCACCCGGAAATCACGTGGGCCCCACCCGGAAATCACGTGGGGCCCACCCGGAAATCACGTGGGCCCCACCCGGAAATCACGTGGGCCCCACACGGAAATCACGTGGGGCCCACCCGGAAATCACGTGGGCCCCACCCGGAAATCACGTGGGCCCCACCCGGAAATCACGTGGGCCCCACCCGGAAATCACGTGGGCCCCACCCGGAAATCACGTGGGCCCCACCCGGAAATCACGTGGGCCCCTCCCGGAAATCACGTGGGGCCCACCCGGAAATCACGTGGGCCCCACCCGGAAATCACGTGGGCCCCACCCTGAAATCACGTGGGCCCCCACCCGGAAATCACGTGGGCCCCACCGGGAAATCCCGTGGGCCCCACCCGGAAATCACGTGGGCCCCACGGGGAAATCACGTGGGCCCCACCCGGAAATCACGTGGGCCCCACCCGGAAATCACGTGGGCCACATCCGGAAATCACCTGGGCCCCACCCGGAAATCACGTGGGCCCCACCCGGAAATCACGTGGGCCCCACCCGGAAATCACGTGGGCCCCACCCGGAAATCACGTGGGCCCCACGGGGAAATCACGTGGGCGTCACGGGGAAATCACGTGGGCCCCACCCGGAAATCACGTGGGCCCCACGGGGAAATCACGTGGGCCCCACCCGGAAATCACGTGGGCCCCACCCGGAAATCACGTGGGCCCCACCCGGAAATCACGTGGGCCCCACCCGGAAATCACGTGGGCCCCACGGGGAAATCACGTGGGCCCCACCCGGAAATCACGTGGGCCCCACCCGGAAATCACGTGGGCCCCACCCGGAAATCACGTGGGCCCCACGGGGAAATCACGTGGGCCCCACCCGGAAATCACGTGGGGCCCACCCGGAAATCACGTGGGCCCCACGGGGAAATCACGTGGGCCCCACCCGGAAATCACGTGGGCCCCACCCGGAAATCACGTGGGCCCCACCCGGAAATCACGTGGGCCCCACCCGGAAATCACGTGGGCCCCACCCGGAAATCACGTGGGCCCCTCCCGGAAATCACGTGGGGCCCACCCGGAAATCACGTGGGCCCCACCCGGAAATCACGTGGGGCCCACCCGGAAATCACGTGGGCCCCACGGGGAAATCACGTGGGCCCCACCCGGAAATCACGTGGGCCCCACCCGGAAATCACGTGGGCCCCACCCGGAAATCACGTGGGCCCCTCCCGGAAATCACGTGGGCCCCACCCGGAAATCACGTGGGCCCCACCCGGAAATCACGTGGGGCCCACCCGGAAATCACGTGGGCCCCACGGGGAAATCACGTGGGCCCCACCCGGAAATCACGTGGGCCCCACCCGGAAATCACGTGGGCCCCACCCGGAAATCACGTGGGCCCCACCCGGAAATCACGTGGGCCCCACCCGGAAATCACGTGGGCCCCTCCCGGAAATCACGTGGGGCCCACCCGGAAATCACGTGGGCCCCACCCGGAAATCACGTGGGCCCCACCCGGAAATCACGTGGGCCCCCACCCGGAAATCACGTGGGCCCCACCCGGAAATCCCGTGGGCCCCACCCGGAAATCACGTGGGCCCCACGGGGAAATCACGTGGGCCCCACCCGGAAATCACGTGGGCCCCACCCGAAAATCACGTGGGCCACAGCCGGAAATCACGTGGGCCCCACCCGGAAATCACGTGGGCCCCACCCGGAAATCACGTGGGCCCCACCCGGAAATCACGTGGGCCCCACCCGGAAATCACGTGGGCCCCACGGGGAAATCACGTGGGCCCCACCCGGAAATCACGTGGGCCCCACCCGGAAATCACGTGGGCCCCACCCGGAAGTCACGTGGGCCCCACGGGGAAATCACGTGGGCCCCACGGGGAAATCACGTGGGCCCCACCCGGAAATCACGTGGGCCCCACCCGGAAATCACGTGGGCCCCACCCGGAAATCACGTGGGCCCCACCCGGAAATCACGTGGGCCCCACGGGGAAATCACGTGGGCCCCACCCGGAAATCACGTGGGCCCCACCCGGAAATCACGTGGGCCCCACCCGGAAATCACGTGGGCCCCACCCGGAAATCACGTGGGCCCCACCCGGAAATCACGTGGGCCCCACCCGGAAATCACGTGGGGCCCACCCGGAAATCACGTGGGCCCCACGGGGAAATCACGTGGGCCCCACCCGGAAATCACGTGGGCCCCACCCGGAAATCACGTGGGCCCCACCCGGAAATCACGTGGGCCCCACCCGGAAATCACGTGGGCCCCACCCGGAAATCACGTGGGCCCCACCCGGAAATCACGTGGGCCCCACCCGGAAATCACGTGGGCCCCACCCGGAAATCACGTGGGGCCCACCCGGAAATCACGTGGGCCCCACCCGGAAATCACGTGGGCACCACCCGGAAATCACGTGGGCCCCAGCCGGAAATCACGTGGGCCCCACCCGGAAATCACGTGGGCCCCACCCGGAAATCACGTGGGCCCCACCGGAAATCACGTGGGCCCCACACGGAAATCACGTGGGCCCCACCCGGAAATCACGTGGGCCCCAGCCGGAAATCACGTGGGCCCCACCCGGAAATCACGTGGGCCCCACCTGGAAATCACGTGGGCCCCACCCGGAAATCACGTGGGCCCCACACGGAAATCACGTGGGCCCCACCCGGAAATCACGTGGGCCCCACCCGGAAATCCCGTGGGCCCCACCCTGAAATCACGTGGGCCCCACCCGGAAATCACGTGGGCCCCACGGGGAAATCACGTGGCCCCCACGGGGAAATCACGTGGGCCCCACCCGGAAATCACGTGGGCCCCACCCGGAAATCACGTGGGCCCCACCCGGAAATCACGTGGGCCCCACCCGGAAATCACGTGGGCCCCACCCGGAAATCACGTGGGCCCCACCCGGAAATCACGTGGGCCCCACGGGGAAATCACGTGGGCCCCACCCGGAAATCACGTGGGCCCCACCCGGAAATCACGTGGGCCCCACCCGGAAATCACGTGGGCCCCACCCGGAAATCACGTGGGCCCCGCACGGAAATCACGTGGGGCCCACCCGGAAATCACGTGGGCCCCACGGGGAAATCACGTGGGCCCCACGGGGAAATCACGTGGGGCCCACCCGGAAATCACGTGGGCCCCACCCGGAAATCACGTGGGCCCCACACGGAAATCACGTGGGGCCCACCCGGAAATCACGTGGGCCCCACCCGGAAATCACGTGGGCCCCACCCGGAAATCACGTGGGCCCCTCCCGGAAATCACGTGGGGCCCACCCGGAAATCACGAGGGCCCCACCCGGAAATCACGTGGGCCCCACCCGGAAATCACGTGGGCCCCCACCCGGAAATCACGTGGGCCCCACCGGGAAATCCCGTGGGCCCCACCCGGAAATCACGTGGGCCCCACGGGGAAATCACATGGGCCCCACCCGGAAATCACGTGGGCCCCACCCGGAAATCACGTGGGCCACATCCGGAAATCACGTGGGCCCCACCCGGAAATCACGTGGGCCCCACCCGGAAATCACGTGGGCCCCACCCGGAAATCACGTGGGCCCCACCCGGAAATCACGTGGGCCCCACGGGGAAATCACGTGGGCGTCACGGGGAAATCACGTGGGCCCCACCCGGAAATCACGTGGGCCCCACGGGGAAATCACGTGGGCCCCACCCGGAAATCACGTGGGCCCCACCCGGAAATCACGTGGGCCCCACCCGGAAATCACGTGGGCCCCACCCGGAAATCACGTGGGCCCCACGGGGAAATCACGTGGGCCCCACCCGGAAATCACGTGGGCCCCACCCGGAAATCACGTGGGCCCCACCCGGAAATCACGTGGGCCCCACGGGGAAATCACGTGGGCCCCACCCGGAAATCACGTGGGGCCCACCCGGAAATCACGTGGGCCCCACGGGGAAATCACGTGGGCCCCACCCGGAAATCACGTGGGCCCCACCCGGAAATCACGTGGGCCCCACCCGGAAATCACGTGGGCCCCACCCGGAAATCACGTGGGCCCCACCCGGAAATCACGTGGGCCCCTCCCGGAAATCACGTGGGGCCCACCCGGAAATCACGTGGGCCCCACCCGGAAATCACGTGGGGCCCACCCGGAAATCACGTGGGCCCCACGGGGAAATCACGTGGGCCCCACCCGGAAATCACGTGGGCCCCACCCGGAAATCACGTGGGCCCCACCCGGAAATCACGTGGGCCCCTCCCGGAAATCACGTGGGCCCCACCCGGAAATCACGTGGGCCCCACCCGGAAATCACGTGGGGCCCACCCGGAAATCACGTGGGCCCCACGGGGAAATCACGTGGGCCCCACCCGGAAATCACGTGGGCCCCACCCGGAAATCACGTGGGCCCCACCCGGAAATCACGTGGGCCCCACCCGGAAATCACGTGGGCCCCACCCGGAAATCACGTGGGCCCCTCCCGGAAATCACGTGGGGCCCACCCGGAAATCACGTGGGCCCCACCCGGAAATCACGTGGGCCCCACCCGGAAATCACGTGGGCCCCCACCCGGAAATCACGTGGGCCCCACCCGGAAATCCCGTGGGCCCCACCCGGAAATCACGTGGGCCCCACGGGGAAATCACGTGGGCCCCACCCGGAAATCACGTGGGCCCCACCCGGAAATCACGTGGGCCCCACCCGGAAATCACGTGGGCCCCACCCGGAAATCACGTGGGCCCCACCCGGAAATCACGTGGGCCCCACCCGGAAATCACGTGGGCCCCACCCGGAAATCACGTGGGCCCCACGGGGAAATCACGTGGGCCCCACCCGGAAATCACTTGGGCCCCACCCGGAAATCACGTGGGCCCCACCCGGAAATCACGTGGGCCCCACGGGGAAATCACGTGGGCCCCACGGGGAAATCACGTGGGCCCCACCCGGAAATCACGTGGGCCCCACCCGGAAATCACGTGGGCCCCACCCGGAAATCACGTGGGCCCCACCCGGAAATCACGTGGGCCCCACGGGGAAATCACGTGGGCCCCACCCGGAAATCACGTGGGCCCCACCCGGAAATCACGTGGGCCCCACCCGGAAATCACGTGGGCCCCACCCGGAAATCACGTGGGCCCCACCCGGAAATCACGTGGGGCCCACCCGGAAATCACGTGGGCCCCACGGGGAAATCACGTGGGCCCCACCCGGAAATCACGTGGGCCCCACCCGGAAATCACGTGGGCCCCACCCGGAAATCACGTGGGCCCCACCCGGAAATCACGTGGGCCCCACCCGGAAATCACGTGGGCCCCACGGGGAAATCACGTGGGCCCCACCCGGAAATCACGTGGGCCCCACCCGGAAATCACGTGGGGCCCACCCGGAAATCACGTGGGGCCCACCCGGAAATCACGTGGGCCCCACCCGGAAATCACGTGGGCCCCACCCGGAAAACACGTGGGCCCCACCCGGAAATCACGTGGGCCCCAACCGGAAATCACGTGGGCCCCACCCGGAAATCACGTGGGCCCCACCCGGAAATCACGTGGGCACCACCCGGAAATCACGTGGGCCCCACCCGGAAATCACGTGGGCCCCACCCGGAAATCACGTGGGCCCCACCCGGAAATCACGTGGGCCCCACCGGAAATCACGTGGGCCCCACACGGAAATCACGTGGGCCCCACCCGGAAATCACGTGGGCCCCAGCCGGAAATCACGTGGGCCCCACCCGGAAATCACGTGGGCCCCACCCGGAAATCACGTGGGCCCCACCCGGAAATCACGTGGGCCCCACACGGAAATCACGTGGGCCCCACCCGGAAATCACGTGGGCCCCAACCGGAAATCCCGTGGGCCCCACCCTGAAATCACGTGGGCCCCACCCGGAAATCACGTGGGCCCCACGGGGAAATCACGTGGCCCCCACGGGGAAATCACGTGGCCCCCACGGGGAAATCACGTGGGCCCCACCCGGAAATCACGTGGGCCCCACCCGGAAATCACGTGGGCCCCACCCGGAAATCACGTGGGCCCCACCCGGAAATCACGTGGGCCCCACCCGGAAATCACGTGGGCCCCACGGGGAAAGCACGTGGGCCCCACCCGGAAATCACGTGGGCCCCACCCGGAAATCACGTGGGCCCCACCCGGAAATCACGTGGGCCCCACCCGGAAATCACGTGGGCCCCGCACGGAAATCACGTGGGGCCCACCCGGAAATCACGTGGGCCCCACGGGGAAATCACGTGGGCCCCACGGGGAAATCACGTGGGCCCCACGGGGAAATCACGTGGGGCCCACCCGGAAATCACGTGGGCCCCACCCGGAAATCACGTGGGCCCCACCCGGAAATCACGTGGGCCCCACCCGGAAATCACGTGGGCCCCTCCCGGAAATCACGTGGGGCCCACCCGGAAATCACGTGGGCCCCACCCGGAAATCACGTGGGGCCCACCCGGAAATCACGTGGGCCCCACGGGGAAATCACGTGGGCCCCACCCGGAAATCACGTGGGCCCCACCCGGAAATCACGTGGGCCCCACCCGGAAATCACGTGGGCCCCTCCCGGAAATCACGTGGGCCCCACCCGGAAATCACGTGGGCCCCACCCGGAAATCACGTGGGGCCCACCCGGAAATCACGTGGGCCCCACGGGGAAATCACGTGGGCCCCACCCGGAAATCACGTGGGCCCCACCCGGAAATCACGTGGGCCCCACCCGGAAATCACGTGGGCCCCACCCGGAAATCACGTGGGCCCCACCCGGAAATCACGTGGGCCCCTCCCGGTAATCACGTGGGGCCCACCCGGAAATCACGTGGGCCCCACCCGGAAATCACGTGGGCCCCACCCGGAAATCACGTGGGCCCCCACCCGGAAATCACGTGGGCCCCACCCGGAAATCCCGTGGGCCCCACCCGGAAATCACGTGGGCCCCACGGGGAAATCACGTGGGCCCCACCCGGAAATCACGTGGGCCCCACCCGAAAATCACGTGGGCCACAGCCGGAAATCACGTGGGCCCCACCCGGAAATCACGTGGGCCCCACCCGGAAATCACGTGGGCCCCACCCGGAAATCACGTGGGCCCCACCCGGAAATCACGTGGGCCCCACCCGGAAATCACGTGGGCCCCACCCGGAAATCACGTGGGCCCCACCCGGAAATCACGTGGGCCCAACCCGGAAATCACGTGGGGCCCACCCGGAAATCACGTGGGCCCCACGGGGAAATCACGTGGGCCCCACCCGGAAATCACGTGGGCCCCACCCGGAAATCACGTGGGCCCCACCCGGAAATCACGTGGGCCCCACCCGGAAATCACGTGGGCCCCACCCGGAAATCACGTGGGCCCCACCCGGAAATCACGTGGGCCCCACCCGGAAATCACGTGGGGCCCACCCGGAAATCACGTGGGGCCCACCCGGAAATCACGTGGGGCCCACCCGGAAATCACGTGGGCCCCACCCGGAAATCACGTGGGCCCCACCCGGAAATCACGTGGGCCCCACCCGGAAATCACGTGGGCCCCACCCGGAAATCACGTGGGCCCCACCCGGAAATCACGTGGGCCCCACCCGGAAATCACGTGGGCCCCACGGGGAAATCACGTGGGCCCCACCCGGAAATCACGTGGGGCCCACCCGGAAATCACGTGGGCCCCACGGGGAAATCACGTGGGCCCCACGGGGAAATCACGTGGGCACCACCCGGAAATCACGTGGGCCCCAGCCGGAAATCACGTGGGCCCCACCCGGAAATCACGTGGGCCCCACCCGGAAATCACGTGGGCCCCACCCGGAAATCACGTGGGCCCCACACGGAAATCACGTGGGCCCCACCCGGAAATCACGTGGGCCCCACCCGGAAATCCCGTGGGCCCCACCCTGAAATCACGTGGGCCCCACCCGGAAATCACGTGGGCCCCACCCGGAAATCACGTGGGCCCCACGGGGAAATCACGTGGCCCCCACGGGGAAATCACGTGGGCCCCACCCGGAAATCACGTGGGCCCCACCCGGAAATCACGTGGGCCCCACCCGGAAATCACGTGGGCCCCACCCGGAAATCACGTGGGCCCCACCCGGAAATCACGTGGGCCCCACCCGGAAATCACGTGGGCACCACCCGGAAATCACGTGGGCCCCACCCGGAAATCACGTGGGCCCCACCCGGAAATCACGTGGGCCCCAGCCGGAAATCACGTGGGCCCCACCCGGAAATCACGTGGGCCCCACCCGGAAATCACGTGGGCCCCACCCGGAAATCACGTGGGCCCCACGGGGAAATCACGTGGGCCCCACGGGGAAATCACGTGGGCCCCACCCGGAAATCACGTGGGCCCCACCCGGAAATCACGTGGGCCCCACCCGGAAATCACGTGGGCCCCACCCGGAAATCACGTGGGCCCCACCCGGAAATCACGTGGGCCCCACGGGGAAATCACGTGGGCCCCACCCGGAAATCACGTGGGCCCCACGGGGAAATCACGTGGGCCCCACCCGGAAATCACGTGGGCCCCACCCGGAAATCACGTGGGCCCCACCGGGAAATCACGTGGGGCCCACCCGGAAATCACGTGGGCCCCACGGGGAAATCACGTGGGCCCCACGGGGAAATCACGTGGGCACCACCCGGAAATCACGTGGGCCCCACACGGAAATCACGTGGGGCCCACCCGGAAATCACGTGGGCCCCACCCGGAAATCACGTGGGCCCCACCCGGAAATCACGTGGGCCCCACCCGGAAATCACGTGGGCCCCACCCGGAAATCACGTGAGCCCCACCCGGAAATCACGTGGGCCCCACGGGGAAATCACGTGGGCCCCACGCGGAAATCACGTGGGGCCCACCCGGAAATCACGTGGGGCCCACCCGGAAATCACGTGGGCCCCACCCGGAAATCACGTGGGCCCCCCCCGGAAATCACGTGGGCCCCCCCCGGAAATCACGTGGGCCCCACCCGGAAATCACGTGGGCCCCACCCGGAAATCACGTGGGCCCCACCCGGAAATCACGTGGGCCCCACCCGGAAATCACGTGGGCCCCACGGGGAAATCACGTGGGCCCCACCGGGAAATCACGTGGGCCCCACGGGGAAATCACGTGGGCCCCACCCGGAAATCACGTGGGCCCCACGGGGAAATCACATGGGCCCCACCCGGAAATCACGTGGGCCCCACGGGGAAATCACGTGGGCCCCACCGGGAAATCACGTGGGCCCCACCCGGAAATCACGTGGGCCCCACCCGGAAATCACGTGGGCCCCACCCGGAAATCACGTGTGCCCCACGGGGAAATCACGTGGGCCCCACCCGGAAATCACGTGGGCCCCACCCGGAAATCACGTGGGGCCCACCCGGAAATCACGTGGGCCCCACCCGGAAATCACGTGGGGCCCACCCGGAAATCACGTGGGCCCCACCCGGAAATCACGTGGGCCCCACCCGGAAATCACGTGGGCCCCACCCGGAAATCACGTGGGCCCCACCCGGAAATCACGTGGGCCCCACCCGGAAATCACGTGGGGCCCACCCGGAAATCACGTGGGCCCCACCCGGAAATCACGTGGGCCCCACCCGGAAATCACGTGGGCCCCACCCGGAAATCACGTGGGCCCCACCCGGAAATCACGTGGGCCCCACCCGGAAATCACGTGGGCCCCACCCGGAAATCACGTGGGCCCCACCCGGAAATCACGTGGGCCCCACCCGGAAATCACGTGGGCCCCACCCGGAAATCACGTGGGGCCCACCCGGAAATCACGTGGGCCCCACCCGGAAATCACGTGGGCCCCACCCGGAAATCACGTGGGCCCCACCCGGAAATCACGTGGGCCCCACCCGGAAATCACGTGGGCCCCACCCGGAAATCACGTGGGCCCCACGGGGAAATCACGTGGGCCCCACGGGGAAATCACGTGGGCCCCACCCGGAAATCACGTGGGCCCCACCCGGAAATCACGTGGGCCCCACCCGGAAATCACGTGGGCCCCACCCGGAAATCACGTGGGCCCCACCCGGAAATCACGTGGGCCCCACGGGGAAATCACGTGGGCCCCACCCGGAAATCACGTGGGCCCCACCCGGAAATCACGTGGGCCCCACCCGGAAATCAAGTGGGCCCCACCCGGAAATCACGTGGGCCCCACCCGGTAATCACGTGGGCCCCACCCGGAAATCACGTGGGCCCCACGGGGAAATCACGTGGGCCCCACCCGGAAATCACGTGGGCCCCAGCCGGAAATCACGTGGGCCCCACCCGGAAATCACGTGGGCCCCACCCGGAAATCACGTGGGCCCCACCCGGAAATCACGTGGGCCCCACACGGAAATCACGTGGGCCCCACCCGGAAATCACGTGGGCCCCACCCGGAAATCCCGTGGGCCCCACCCTGAAATCACGTGGGCCCCACCCGGAAATCACGTGGGCCCCACCCGGAAATCACGTGGGCCCCACGGGGAAATCACGTGGCCCCCACGGGGAAATCACGTGGGCCCCACCCGGAAATCACGTGGGCCCCACCCGGAAATCACGTGGGCCCCACCCGGAAATCACGTGGGCCCCACCCGGAAATCACGTGGGCCCCACCCGGAAATCACGTGGGCCCCACCCGGAAATCACGTGGGCCCCAGCCGGAAATCACGTGGGCCCCACCCGGAAATCACGTGGGCCCCACCCGGAAATCACGTGGGCCCCACCCGGAAATCACGTGGGCCCCACGGGGAAATCACGTGGGCCCCACCCGGAAATCACGTGGGCCCCACCCGGAAATCACGTGGGCCCCACCCGGAAATCACGTGGGCCCCACCCGGAAATCACGTGGGCCCCACCCGGAAATCACGTGGGCCCCACGGGGAAATCACGTGGGCCCCACGGGGAAATCACGTGGGCCCCACCCGGAAATCACGTGGGCCCCACGGGGAAATCACGTGGGCCCCACCCGGAAATCACGTGGGCCCCACCGGGAAATCACGTGGGCCCCACCCGGAAATCACGTGGGGCCCACCCGGAAATCACGTGGGCCCCACGGGGAAATCACGTGGGCCCCACGGGGAAATCACGTGGGCACCACCCGGAAATCACGTGGGCCCCACACGGAAATCACGTGGGGCCCACCCGGAAATCACGTGGGCCCCACCCGGAAATCACGTGGGCCCCACCCGGAAATCACGTGGGCCCCACCCGGAAATCACGTGGGCCCCACCCGGAAATCACGTGAGCCCCACCCGGAAATCACGTGGGCCCCACGGGGAAATCACGTGGGCCCCACGGGGAAATCACGTGGGCCCCACGCGGAAATCACGTGGGGCCCACCCGGAAATCACGTGAGGCCCACTCGGAAATCACGTGGGCCCCACCCGGAAATCACGTGGGCCCCACCCGGAAATCACGTGGGGCCCACCCGGAAATCACGTGGGCCCCACACGGAAATCACGTGGGCCCCACCCGGAAATCACGTGGGCCCCACCCGGAAATCACGTGGGCCCCACCCGGAAATCACGTGGGCCCCACCCGGAAATCACGTGGGCCCCACGGGGAAATCACGTGGGCCCCACCGGGAAATCACGTGGGCCCCACGGGGAAATCACGTGGGCCCCACCCGGAAATCACGTGGGCCCCACGGGGAAATCACATGGGCCCCACCCGGAAATCACGTGGGCCCCACGGGGAAATCACGTGGGCCCCACCGGGAAATCACGTGGGCCCCACCCGGAAATCACGTGGGCCCCACCCGGAAATCACGTGGGCCCCACCCGGAAATCACGTGGGCCCCACCGGGAAATCACGTGGGCCCCACCCGGAAATCACGTGGGGCCCACCCGGAAATCACGTGGGCCCCACCCGGAAATCACGTGGGGCCCACCCGGAAATCACGTGGGCCCCACCCGGAAATCACGTGGGCCCCACCCGGAAATCACGTGGGCCCCACCCGGAAATCACGTGGGCCCCACCCGGAAATCACGTGGGGCCCACCCGGAAATCACGTGGGCCCCACCCGGAAATCACGTGGGCCCCACCCGGAAATCACGTGGGGCCCACCCGGAAATCACGTGGGCCCCACCCGGAAATCACGTGGGCCCCACCCGGAAATCACGTGGGCCCCACCCGGAAATCACGTGGGCCCCACCCGGAAATCACGTGGGCCCCACCCGGAAATCACGTGGGCCCCACCCGGAAATCACGTGGGGCCCACCCGGAAATCACGTGGGCCCCACCCGGAAATCACGTGGGCCCCACCCGGAAATCACGTGGGCCCCACCCGGAAATCACGTGGGCCCCACCCGGAAATCACGTGGGCCCCACGGGGAAATCACGTGGGCCCCACCCGGAAATCACGTGGGCCCCACCCGGAAATCACGTGGGCCCCACCCGGAAATCACGTGGGCCCCACCCGGAAATCACGTGGGCCCCACCCGGAAATCACGTGGGCCCCACCCGGAAATCACGTGGGCCCCACGGGGAAATCACGTGGGCCCCACCCGGAAATCACGTGGGCCCCACCCGGAAATCACGTGGGCCCCACCCGGAAATCACGTGGGCCCCACCCGGAAATCACGTGGGCCCCACGGGGAAATCACGTGGGCCCCACCCGGAAATCACGTGGGCCCCACCCGGAAATCACGTGGGCCACAGCCGGAAATCACGTGGGCCCCACCCGGAAATCACGTGGGCCCCACCCGGAAATCACGTGGGCCCCACCCGGAAATCACGTGGGCCCCACCCGGAAATCACGTGGGCCCCACCCGGAAATCACGTGGGCCCCACCCGGAAATCACGTGGGCCCCACCCGGAAATCACGTGGGCCCCACCCGGAAATCACGTGGGCCCCACGGGGAAATCACGTGGGCCCCACCCGGAAATCACGTGGGCCCCACCCGGAAATCACGTGGGCCCCACCCGGAAATCACGTGGGCCCCACCCGGAAATCACGTGGGCCCCACCCGGAAATCACGTGGGCCCCACCCGGAAATCACGTGGGCCCCACCCGGAAATCACGTGGGCCCCACCCGGAAATCACGTGGGCCCCACCCGGAAATCACGTGGGCCCCACCCGGAAATCACGTGGGCCCCACCCGGAAATCACGTGGGGCCCACCCGGAAATCACGTGGGCCCCACCCGGAAATCACGTGGGCCCCACCCGGAAAACACGTGGGCCCCACCCGGAAATCACGTGGGCCCCAACCGGAAATCACGTGGGCCCCACCCGGAAATCACGTGGGCCCCACCCGGAAATCACGTGGGCCCCACCCGGAAATCACGTGGGCCCCACGGGGAAATCACGTGGGCCCCACCCGGAAATCACGTGGGGCCCACCCGGAAATCACGTGGGCCCCACGGGGAAATCACGTGGGCCCCACGGGGAAATCACGTGGGCACCACCCGGAAATCACGTGGGCCCCAGCCGGAAATCACGTGGGCCCCACCCGGAAATCACGTGGGCCCCACCCGGAAATCACGTGGGCCCCACCCGGAAATCACGTGGGCCCCACACGGAAATCACGTGGGCCCCACCCGGAAATCACGTGGGCCCCACCCGGAAATCCCGTGGGCCCCACCCTGAAATCACGTGGGCCCCACCCGGAAATCACGTGGGCCCCACCCGGAAATCACGTGGGCCCCACGGGGAAATCACGTGGCCCCCACGGGGAAATCACGTGGGCCCCACCCGGAAATCACGTGGGCCCCACCCGGAAATCACGTGGGCCCCACCCGGAAATCACGTGGGCCCCACCCGGAAATCACGTGGGCCCCACCCGGAAATCACGTGGGCCCCACCCGGAAATCACGTGGGCCCCACCCGGAAATCACGTGGGCCCCACCCGGAAATCACGTGGGCCCCACCCGGAAATCACGTGGGCCCCAGCCGGAAATCACGTGGGCCCCACCCGGAAATCACGTGGGCCCCACCCGGAAATCACGTGGGCCCCACCCGGAAATCACGTGGGCCCCACGGGGAAATCACGTGGGCCCCACGGGGAAATCACGTGGGCCCCACCCGGAAATCACGTGGGCCCCACCCGGAAATCACGTGGGCCCCACCCGGAAATCACGTGGGCCCCACCCGGAAATCACGTGGGCCCCACGGGGAAATCACGTGGGCCCCACGGGGAAATCACGTGGGCCCCACCCGGAAATCACGTGGGCCCCACCCGGAAATCACGTGGGCCCCACCCGGAAATCACGTGGGCCCCACCCGGAAATCACGTGGGCCCCACGGGGAAATCACGTGGGCCCCACGGGGAAATCACGTGGGCCCCACCCGGAAATCACGTGGGCCCCACCCGGAAATCACGTGGGCCCCACCCGGAAATCACGTGGGCCCCACGGGGAAATCACGTGGGCCCCACCCGGAAATCACGTGGGCCCCACCCGGAAATCACGTGGGCCCCACCCGGAAATCACGTGGGCCCCACCCGGAAATCACGTGGGCCCCACCCGGAAATCACGTGGGCCCCACCCGGAAATCACGTGGGCCCCAGCCGGAAATCACGTGGGCCCCACGGGGAAATCACGTGGGCCCCACCCGGAAATCACGTGGGCCCCACCCGGAAATCACGTGGGCCCCACCCGGAAATCACGTGGGCCCCACCCGGAAATCACGTGGGCCCCACCCGGAAATCACGTGGGGCCCACCCGGAAATCACGTGGGCCCCACCCAGAAATCACGTGGGCCCCACCCGGAAATCACGTGGGCCCCCACCCGGAAATCACGTGGGCCCCACCCGGAAATCACGTGGGCCCCACCCGGAAATCCCGTGGGCCCCACCCTGAAATCACGTGGGCCCCACCCGGAAATCACGTGGGCCCCACCCGGAAATCACGTGGGCCCCACGGGGAAATCACGTGGCCCCCACGGGGAAATCACGTGGGCCCCACCCGGAAATCACGTGGGCCCCACCCGGAAATCACGTGGGCCCCACCCGGAAATCACGTGGGCCCCACCCGGAAATCACGTGGGCCCCACCCGGAAATCACGTGGGCCCCACCCGGAAATCACGTGGGCCCCAGCCGGAAATCACGTGGGCCCCACCCGGAAATCACGTGGGCCCCACCCGGAAATCACGTGGGCCCCACCCGGAAATCACGTGGGCCCCACGGGGAAATCACGTGGGCCCCACGGGGAAATCACGTGGGCCCCACCCGGAAATCACGTGGGCCCCACCCGGAAATCACGTGGGCCCCACCCGGAAATCACGTGGGCCCCACCCGGAAATCACGTGGGCCCCACGGGGAAATCACGTGGGCCCCACGGGGAAATCACGTGGGCCCCACCCGGAAATCACGTGGGCCCCACGGGGAAATCACGTGGGCCCCACCCGGAAATCACGTGGGCCCCACCCGGAAATCACGTGGGCCCCACCCGGAAATCACGTGGGGCCCACCCGGAAATCACGTGGGCCCCACGGGGAAATCACGTGGGCCCCACGGGGAAATCACGTGGGCACCACCCGGAAATCACGTGGGCCCCACACGGAAATCACGTGGGGCCCACCCGGAAATCACGTGGGCCCCACCCGGAAATCACGTGGGCCCCACCCGGAAATCACGTGGGCCCCACCCGGAAATCACGTGGGCCCCACCCGGAAATCACGTGAGCCCCACCCGGAAATCACGTGGGCCCCACGGGGAAATCACGTGGGCCCCACGGGGAAATCACGTGGGCCCCACGCGGAAATCACGTGGGGCCCACCCGGAAATCACGTGGGGCCCACTCGGAAATCACGTGGGCCCCACCCGGAAATCACGTGGGCCCCACCCGGAAATCACGTGGGGCCCACCCGGAAATCACGTGGGCCCCACACGGAAATCACGTGGGCCCCACCCGGAAATCACGTGGGCCCCACCCGGAAATCACGTGGGCCCCACCCGGAAATCACGTGGGCCCCACCCGGAAATCACGTGGGCCCCACGGGGAAATCACGTGGGCCCCACCCGGAAATCACGTGGGCCCCACGGGTAAATCACGTGGGCCCCACCCGGAAATCACGTGGGCCCCACCCGGAAATCACGTGGGCCCCACCCGGAAATCACGTGGGCCCCACCCGGAAATCACGTGGGCCCCACGGGTAAATCACGTGGGCCCCACCCGGAAATCACGTGGGCCCCACCCGGAAATCACGTGGGCCCCACCCGGAAATCACGTGGGCCCCACCCGGAAATCACGTGGGCCCCACCCGGAAATCACGTGGGCCCCAGCCGGAAATCACGTGGGCCCCACCCGGAAATCACGTGGGCCCCACCCGGAAATCACGTGGGCCCCACCCGGAAATCACGTGGGCCCCACCCGGAAATCACGTGGGCCCCACCCGGAAATCACGTGGGGCCCACCCGGAAATCACGTGGGCCCCACCCGGAAATCACGTGGGCCCCACCCGGAAATCACGTGGGCCCCACCCGGAAAACACGTGGGCCACATCCGGAAATCACGTGGGCCCCACCCGGAAATCACGTGGGCCCCACCCGGAAATCACGTGGGCCCCACCCGGAAATCACGTGGGCCCCACCCGGAAATCACGTGGGCCCCACGGGGAAATCACGTGGGCCCCACCTGGAAATCACGTGGACCCCACCCGGGAATCACGTGGGCCCCAGCCGGAAATCACGTGGGCCCCACGGGGAAATCACGTGGGCCCCACCCGGAAATCACGTGGGCCCCACCCGGAAATCACGTGGGCCCCACCCGGAAATCACGTGGGCCCCTCGGGGAAATCACGTGGGCCCCACCCGGAAATCACGTGGGCCCCACGGGGAAATCACGTGGGCCCCACCCGGAAATCACGTGGGCCCCACCCGGAAATCACGTGGGCCCCACCCGGAAATCACGTGGGCCCCACCCGGAAATCACGTGGGCCCCACGGGGAAATCACGTGGGCCCAACGGGGAAATCACGTGGGCCCCACGGGGAAATCACGTGGGCCCCACCCTGAAATCACGTGGGCCCCACCCGGAAATCACGTGGGCCCCACGGGGAAATCACGTGGGCCCTACGGGGAAATCACGTGGGCCCCACCCGGAAATCACGTGGGCCCCACCCGGAAATCACGTGGGCCCCACGGGGAAATCACGTGGGCCCCACGGGGAAATCACGTGGTCCCCACCCGGAAATCACGTGGGCCCCAGCCGGAAATCACGTGGGCCCCACGGGGAAATCACGTGGGCCCCACCCGGAAATCACGTGGGCCCCACCCGGAAATCACGTGGGCCCCACCCGGAAATCACGTGGGCCCCACCCGGAAATCACGTGGGCCCCACCCGGAAATCACGTGGGGCCCACCCGGAAATCACGTGGGCCCCACCCGGAAATCACGTGGGCCCCACCCGGAAATCACGTGGGCCCCACACGGAAATCACGTGGGGCCCACCCGGAAATCACGTGGGCCCCACCCGGAAATCACGTGGGCCCCACCCGGAAATCACGTGGGCCCCACCCGGAAATCACGTGGGCCCCACCCGGAAATCACGTGGGCCCCACGGGGAAATCACGTGGGCCCCACGGGGAAATCACGTGGGCCCCACGCGGAAATCACGTGGGCCCCACCTGGAAATCACGTGGGCCCCACCCGGAAATCACGTGGGCCCCACCCGGAAATCACGTGGGACCCAACCGGAAATCACGTGAGCCCCACCCGGAAATCACGTGGGCCCCACCCGGAAATCACGTGGGCCCCACCCGGAAATCACGTGGGCCCCAGCCGGAAATCACGTGGGCCCCACGGGGAAATCACGTGGGCCCCACGGGGAAATCACGGGGGCCCCACCCGGAAATCACGTGGGCCCCACCCGGAAATCACGTGGGCCCCACCCGGAAATCACGTGGGCCCCACCCGGAAATCACGTGGGCCCCACCCGGAAATCACGTGGGCCCCACCCGGAAATCACGTGGGCCCCACACGGAAATCACGTGGGGCCCAACCGGAAATCACGTGGGCCCCACCCGGAAATCACGTGGGCCCCACCCGGAAATCACGTGGGCCCCACCCGGAAATCACGTGGGCCCCATGGGGAAATCACGTGGGCCCCACGGGGAAATCACGTGGGGCCCACCCGGAAATCACGTGGGCCCCACGGGGAAATCACGTGGGCCCCACGGGGAAATCACGTGGGCACCACCCGGAAATCACGTGGGCCCCAGCCGGAAATCACGTGGGCCCCACCCGGAAATCACGTGGGCCCCACCCAGAAATCACGTGGGCCCCACCCGGAAATCACGTGGGCCCCACACGGAAATCACGTGGGGCCCACCCGGAAATCACGTGGGCCCCACCCGGAAATCACGTGGGCCCCACCCGGAAATCACGTGGGCCCCACCGGGAAATCACGTGGGCCCCACCCGGAAATCACGTGGGCCCCACCCGGAAATCACGTGGGCCCCACGGGGAAATCACGTGGGCCCCACGGGGAAATCACGTGGGCCCCACCCGGAAATCACGTGGGCCCCACCCGGAAATCACGTGGGCCCCACCCGGAAATCACGTGGGCCCCACCCGGAAATCACGTGGGCCCCACGGGTAAATCACGTGGGCCCCACCCGGAAATCACGTGGGCCCCACCCGGAAATCACGTGGGCCCCACCCGGAAATCACGTGGGCCCCACCCGGAAATCACGTGGGCCCCACCCGGAAATCACGTGGGCCCCACCCGGAAATCACGTGGGCCCCAGCCGGAAATCACGTGGGCCCCACCCGGAAATCACGTGGGCCCCACCCGGAAATCACGTGGGCCCCACCCGGAAATCACGTGGGCCCCACCCGGAAATCACGTGGGGCCCACCCGGAAATCACGTGGGCCCCACCCGGAAATCACGTGGGCCCCACCCGGAAATCACGTGGGCCCCACCCGGAAAACACGTGGGCCACATCCGGAAATCACGTGGGCCCCACCCGGAAATCACGTGGGCCCCACCCGGAAATCACGTGGGCCCCACCCGGAAATCACGTGGGCCCCACCCGGAAATCACGTGGGCCCCACGGGGAAATCACGTGGGCCCCACCTGGAAATCACGTGGACCCCACCCGGGAATCACGTGGGCCCCAGCCGGAAATCACGTGGGCCCCACGGGGAAATCACGTGGGCCCCACCCGGAAATCACGTGGGCCCCACCCGGAAATCACGTGGGCCCCAACCGGAAATCACGTGGGCCCCACCCGGAAATCACGTGGGCCCCACCCGGAAATCACGTGGGCCCCACCCGGAAATCACGTGGGCCCCACCCGGAAATCACGTGGGCCCCTCGGGGAAATCACGTGGGCCCCACCCGGAAATCACGTGGGCCCCACCCGGAAATCACGTGGGCCCCACCCGGAAATCACGTGGGCCCCACCCGGAAATCACGTGGGCCCCTCGGGGAAATCACGTGGGCCCCACCCGGAAATCACGTGGGCCCCACGGGGAAATCACGTGGGCCCCACCCGGAAATCACGTGGGCCCCACCCGGAAATCACGTGGGCCCCACCCGGAAATCACGTGGGCCCCACCCGGAAATCACGTGGGCCCCACCCGGAAATCACGTGGGCCCCACCCGGAAATCACGTGGGCCCCACGGGGAAATCACGTGGGCCTCACGGGGAAATCACGTGGGCCCCACCCGGAAATCACGTGGGCCCCACGGGGAAATCACGTGGGCCCCACCCGGAAATCACGTGGGCCCCACCCGGAAATCACGTGGGCCCCACCCGGAAATCACGTGGGCCCCACCCGGAAATCACGTGGGCCCCACCCGGAAATCACGTGGGGCCCACCCGGAAATCACGTGGGCCCCACCCAGAAATCACGTGGGCCCCACCCGGAAATCACGTGGGCCCCCACCCGGAAATCACGTGGGCCCCACCCGGAAATCACGTGGGCCCCACCCGGAAATCCCGTGGGCCCCACCCTGAAATCACGTGGGCCCCACCCGGAAATCACGTGGGCCCCACCCGGAAATCACGTGGGCCCCACGGGGAAATCACGTGGCCCCCACGGGGAAATCACGTGGGCCCCACCCGGAAATCACGTGGGCCCCACCCGGAAATCACGTGGGCCCCACCCGGAAATCACGTGGGCCCCACCCGGAAATCACGTGGGCCCCACCCGGAAATCACGTGGGCCCCACCCGGAAATCACGTGGGCCCCAGCCGGAAATCACGTGGGCCCCACCCGGAAATCACGTGGGCCCCACCCGGAAATCACGTGGGCCCCACCCGGAAATCACGTGGGCCCCACGGGGAAATCACGTGGGCCCCACGGGGAAATCACGTGGGCCCCACCCGGAAATCACGTGGGCCCCACCCGGAAATCACGTGGGCCCCACCCGGAAATCACGTGGGCCCCACCCGGAAATCACGTGGGCCCCACGGGGAAATCACGTGGGCCCCACGGGGAAATCACGTGGGCCCCACCCGGAAATCACGTGGGCCCCACGGGGAAATCACGTGGGCCCCACCCGGAAATCACGTGGGCCCCACCCGGAAATCACGTGGGCCCCACCCGGAAATCACGTGGGGCCCACCCGGAAATCACGTGGGCCCCACGGGGAAATCACGTGGGCCCCACGGGGAAATCACGTGGGCACCACCCGGAAATCACGTGGGCCCCACACGGAAATCACGTGGGGCCCACCCGGAAATCACGTGGGCCCCACCCGGAAATCACGTGGGCCCCACCCGGAAATCACGTGGGCCCCACCCGGAAATCACGTGGGCCCCACCCGGAAATCACGTGAGCCCCACCCGGAAATCACGTGGGCCCCACGGGGAAATCACGTGGGCCCCACGGGGAAATCACGTGGGCCCCACGCGGAAATCACGTGGGGCCCACCCGGAAATCACGTGGGGCCCACTCGGAAATCACGTGGGCCCCACCCGGAAATCACGTGGGCCCCACCCGGAAATCACGTGGGGCCCACCCGGAAATCACGTGGGCCCCACACGGAAATCACGTGGGCCCCACCCGGAAATCACGTGGGCCCCACCCGGAAATCACGTGGGCCCCACCCGGAAATCACGTGGGCCCCACCCGGAAATCACGTGGGCCCCACGGGGAAATCACGTGGGCCCCACCGGGAAATCACGTGGGCCCCACGGGGAAATCACGTGGGCCCCACCCGGAAATCACGTGGGCCCCACGGGGAAATCACATGGGCCCCACCCGGAAATCACGTGGGCCCCACGGGGAAATCACGTGGGCCCCACCGGGAAATCACGTGGGCCCCACCCGGAAATCACGTGGGCCCCACCCGGAAATCACGTGGGCCCCACCCGGAAATCACGTGGGGCCCACCCGGAAATCACGTGGGCCCCACCCGGAAATCACGTGGGCCCCACCCGGAAATCACGTGGGCCCCACCCGGAAATCACGTGGGCCCCACCCGGAAATCACGTGGGCCCCACCCGGAAATCACGTGGGGCCCACCCGGAAATCACGTGGGCCCCACCCGGAAATCACGTGGGGCCCACCCGGAAATCACGTGGGCCCCACCCGGAAATCACGTGGGCCCCACCCGGAAATCACGTGGGCCCCACCCGGAAATCACGTGGGGCCCACCCGGAAATCACGTGGGCCCCACCCGGAAATCACGTGGGCCCCACCCGGAAATCACGTGGGCCCCACCCGGAAATCACGTGGGCCCCACCCGGAAATCACGTGGGCCCCACCCGGAAATCACGTGGGCCCCACGGGGAAATCACGTGGGCCCCACCCGGAAATCACGTGGGCCCCACCCGGAAATCACGTGGGCCCCACCCGGAAATCACGTGGGCCCCACCCGGAAATCACGTGGGCCCCACCCGGAAATCACGTGGGCCCCACCCGGAAATCACGTGGGCCCCACGGGGAAATCACGTGGGCCCCACCCGGAAATCACGTGGGCCCCACCCGGAAATCACGTGGGCCCCACCCGGAAATCACGTGGGGCCCACCCGGAAATCACGTGGGCCCCACCCGGAAATCACGTGGGCCCCACCCGGAAATCACGTGGGCCCCACCCGGAAATCACGTGGGCCCCACCCGGAAATCACGTGGGCCCCACCCGGAAATCACGTGGGCCCCACCCGGAAATCACGTGGGCCCCACCCGGAAATCACGTGGGCCCCACCCGGAAATCACGTGGGCCCCACCCGGAAATCACGTGGGCCCCACCCGGAAATCACGTGGGCCCCACCCGGAAATCACGTGGGCCCCACCCGGAAATCACGTGGGCCCCACCCGGAAATCACGTGGGCCCCACCCGGAAATCACGTGGGCCCCACCCGGAAATCACGTGGGGCCCACCCGGAAATCACGTGGGCCCCACCCGGAAATCACGTGGGCCCCACCCGGAAATCACGTGGGCCCCACCGGGAAATCACGTGGGCCCCACCCGGAAATCACGTGGGCCCCACCCGGAAATCACGTGGGCCCCACGGGGAAATCACGTGGGCCCCACGGGGAAATCACGTGGGCCCCACCCGGAAATCACGTGGGCCCCACCCGGAAATCACGTGGGCCCCACCCGGAAATCACGTGGGCCCCACCCGGAAATCACGTGGGCCCCACGGGTAAATCACGTGGGCCCCACCCGGAAATCACGTGGGCCCCACCCGGAAATCACGTGGGCCCCACCCGGAAATCACGTGGGCCCCACCCGGAAATCACGTGGGCCCCACCCGGAAATCACGTGGGCCCCACCCGGAAATCACGTGGGCCCCAGCCGGAAATCACGTGGGCCCCACCCGGAAATCACGTGGGCCCCACCCGGAAATCACGTGGGCCCCACCCGGAAATCACGTGGGCCCCACCCGGAAATCACGTGGGGCCCACCCGGAAATCACGTGGGCCCCACCCGGAAATCACGTGGGCCCCACCCGGAAATCACGTGGGCCCCACCCGGAAAACACGTGGGCCACATCCGGAAATCACGTGGGCCCCACCCGGAAATCACGTGGGCCCCACCCGGAAATCACGTGGGCCCCACCCGGAAATCACGTGGGCCCCACCCGGAAATCACGTGGGCCCCACGGGGAAATCACGTGGGCCCCACCTGGAAATCACGTGGAACCCACCCGGGAATCACGTGGGCCCCAGCCGGAAATCACGTGGGCCCCACGGGGAAATCACGTGGGCCCCACCCGGAAATCACGTGGGCCCCACCCGGAAATCACGTGGGCCCCAACCGGAAATCACGTGGGCCCCACCCGGAAATCACGTGGGCCCCACCCGGAAATCACGTGGGCCCCACCCGGAAATCACGTGGGCCCCACCCGGAAATCACGTGGGCCCCTCGGGGAAATCACGTGGGCCCCACCCGGAAATCACGTGGGCCCCACCCGGAAATCACGTGGGCCCCACCCGGAAATCACGTGGGCCCCACCCGGAAATCACGTGGGCCCCTCGGGGAAATCACGTGGGCCCCACCCGGAAATCACGTGGGCCCCACGGGGAAATCACGTGGGCCCCACCCGGAAATCACGTGGGCCCCACGGGGAAATCACGTGGGCCCCACCCGGAAATCACGTGGGCCCCACCCGGAAATCACGTGGGCCCCACCCGGAAATCACGTGGGCCCCACCCGGAAATCACGTGGGCCCCACCCGGAAATCACGTGGGCCCCACCCGGAAATCACGTGGGCCCCACCCGGAAATCACGTGGGCCCCAGCCGGAAATCACGTGGGCCCCACGGGGAAATCACGTGGGCCCCACCCGGAAATCACGTGGGCCCCACCCGGAAATCACGTGGGCCCCACCCGGAAATCACGTGGGCCCCACCCGGAAATCACGTGGGCCCCACCCGGAAATCACGTGGGGCCCACCCGGAAATCACGTGGGCCCCACCCAGAAATCACGTGGGCCCCACCCGGAAATCACGTGGGCCCCCACCCGGAAATCACGTGGGCCCCACCCGGAAATCACGTGGGCCCCACCCGGAAATCCCGTGGGCCCCACCCTGAAATCACGTGGGCCCCACCCGGAAATCACGTGGGCCCCACCCGGAAATCACGTGGGCCCCACGGGGAAATCACGTGGCCCCCACGGGGAAATCACGTGGGCCCCACCCGGAAATCACGTGGGCCCCACCCGGAAATCACGTGGGCCCCACCCGGAAATCACGTGGGCCCCACCCGGAAATCACGTGGGCCCCACCCGGAAATCACGTGGGCCCCACCCGGAAATCACGTGGGCCCCACCCGGAAATCACGTGGGCCCCACCCGGAAATCACGTGGGCCCCACCCGGAAATCACGTGGGCCCCACCCGGAAATCACGTGGGGCCCACCCGGAAATCACGTGGGCCCCACGGGGAAATCACGTGGGCCCCACGGGGAAATCACGTGGGCACCACCCGGAAATCACGTGGGCCCCACACGGAAATCACGTGGGGCCCACCCGGAAATCACGTGGGCCCCACCCGGAAATCACGTGGGCCCCACCCGGAAATCACGTGGGCCCCACCCGGAAATCACGTGGGCCCCACCCGGAAATCACGTGAGCCCCACCCGGAAATCACGTGGGCCCCACGGGGAAATCACGTGGGCCCCACGGGGAAATCACGTGGGCCCCACGCGGAAATCACGTGGGGCCCACCCGGAAATCACGTGGGGCCCACTCGGAAATCACGTGGGCCCCACCCGGAAATCACGTGGGCCCCACCCGGAAATCACGTGGGGCCCACCCGGAAATCACGTGGGCCCCACACGGAAATCACGTGGGCCCCACCCGGAAATCACGTGGGCCCCACCCGGAAATCACGTGGGCCCCACCCGGAAATCACGTGGGCCCCACCCGGAAATCACGTGGGCCCCACGGGGAAATCACGTGGGCCCCACCGGGAAATCACGTGGGCCCCACGGGGAAATCACGTGGGCCCCACCCGGAAATCACGTGGGCCCCACGGGGAAATCACATGGGCCCCACCCGGAAATCACGTGGGCCCCACGGGGAAATCACGTGGGCCCCACCGGGAAATCACGTGGGCCCCACCCGGAAATCACGTGGGCCCCACCCGGAAATCACGTGGGGCCCACCCGGAAATCACGTGGGCCCCACCCGGAAATCACGTGGGCCCCACCCGGAAATCACGTGGGCCCCACCCGGAAATCACGTGGGCCCCACCCGGAAATCACGTGGGCCCCACCCGGAAATCACGTGGGGCCCACCCGGAAATCACGTGGGCCCCACCCGGAAATCACGTGGGGCCCACCCGGAAATCACGTGGGCCCCACCCGGAAATCACGTGGGCCCCACCCGGAAATCACGTGGGCCCCACCCGGAAATCACGTGGGGCCCACCCGGAAATCACGTGGGCCCCACCCGGAAATCACGTGGGCCCCACCCGGAAATCACGTGGGCCCCACCCGGAAATCACGTGGGCCCCACCCGGAAATCACGTGGGCCCCACCCGGAAATCACGTGGGCCCCACCCGGAAATCACGTGGGCCCCACCCGGAAATCACGTGGGCCCCACCCGGAAATCACGTGGGCCCCACCCGGAAATCACGTGGGCCCCACCCGGAAATCACGTGGGCCCCACCCGGAAATCACGTGGGCCCCACCCGGAAATCACGTGGGCCCCACGGGGAAATCACGTGGGCCCCACCCGGAAATCACGTGGGCCCCACCCGGAAATCACGTGGGCCCCACCCGGAAATCACGTGGGGCCCACCCGGAAATCACGTGGGCCCCACCCGGAAATCACGTGGGCCCCACCCGGAAATCACGTGGGCCCCACCCGGAAATCACGTGGGCCCCACCCGGAAATCACGTGGGCCCCACCCGGAAATCACGTGGGCCCCACCCGGAAATCACGTGGGCCCCACCCGGAAATCACGTGGGCCCCACCCGGAAATCACGTGGGCCCCACCCGGAAATCACGTGGGCCCCACGGGGAAATCACGTGGGCCCCACCCGGAAATCACGTGGGCCCCACCCGGAAATCACGTGGGCCCCACCCGGAAATCACGTGGGCCCCACCCGGAAATCACGTGGGCCCCACCCGGAAATCACGTGGGCCCCACCCGGAAATCACGTGGGCCCCACCCGGAAATCACGTGGGCCCCACCCGGAAATCACGTGGGCCCCACCCGGAAATCACGTGGGGCCCACCCGGAAATCACGTGGGCCCCACCCGGAAATCACGTGGGCCCCACCCGGAAAACACGTGGGCCCCACCCGGAAATCACGTGGGCCCCAACCGGAAATCACGTGGGCCCCACCCGGAAATCACGTGGGCCCCACCCGGAAATCACGTGGGCCCCACCCGGAAATCACGTGGGCCCCACGGGGAAATCACGTGGGCCCCACCCGGAAATCACGTGGGGCCCACCCGGAAATCACGTGGGCCCCACGGGGAAATCACGTGGGCCCCACGGGGAAATCACGTGGGCACCACCCGGAAATCACGTGGGCCCCAGCCGGAAATCACGTGGGCCCCACCCGGAAATCACGTGGGCCCCACCCGGAAATCACGTGGGCCCCACCCGGAAATCACGTGGGCCCCACACGGAAATCACGTGGGCCCCACCCGGAAATCACGTGGGCCCCACCCGGAAATCCCGTGGGCCCCACCCTGAAATCACGTGGGCCCCACCCGGAAATCACGTGGGCCCCACCCGGAAATCACGTGGGCCCCACGGGGAAATCACGTGGCCCCCACGGGGAAATCACGTGGGCCCCACCCGGAAATCACGTGGGCCCCACCCGGAAATCACGTGGGCCCCACCCGGAAATCACGTGGGCCCCACCCGGAAATCACGTGGGCCCCACCCGGAAATCACGTGGGCCCCACCCGGAAATCACGTGGGCCCCACCCGGAAATCACGTGGGCCCCACCCGGAAATCACGTGGGCCCCAGCCGGAAATCACGTGGGCCCCACCCGGAAATCACGTGGGCCCCACCCGGAAATCACGTGGGCCCCACCCGGAAATCACGTGGGCCCCACGGGGAAATCACGTGGGCCCCACGGGGAAATCACGTGGGCCCCACCCGGAAATCACGTGGGCCCCACCCGGAAATCACGTGGGCCCCACCCGGAAATCACGTGGGCCCCACCCGGAAATCACGTGGGCCCCACGGGGAAATCACGTGGGCCACACGGGGAAATCACGTGGGCCCCACCCGGAAATCACGTGGGCCCCACGGGGAAATCACGTGGGCCCCACCCGGAAATCACGTGGGCCCCACCCGGAAATCACGTGGGCCCCACCCGGAAATCACGTGGGGCCCACCCGGAAATCACGTGGGCCCCACGGGGAAATCACGTGGGCCCCACGGGGAAATCACGTGGGCACCACCCGGAAATCACGTGGGCCCCACACGGAAATCACGTGGGGCCCACCCGGAAATCACGTGGGCCCCACCCGGAAATCACGTGGGCCCCACCCGGAAATCACGTGGGCCCCACCCGGAAATCACGTGGGCCCCACCCGGAAATCACGTGAGCCCCACCCGGAAATCACGGGGGCCCCACGGGGAAATCACGTGGGCCCCACGGGGAAATCACGTGGGCCCCACGCGGAAATCACGTGGGGCCCACCCGGAAATCACGTGGGGCCCACTCGGAAATCACGTGGGCCCCACCCGGAAATCACGTGGGCCCCACCCGGAAATCACGTGGGGCCCACCCGGAAATCACGTGGGCCCCACACGGAAATCACGTGGGCCCCACCCGGAAATCACGTGGGCCCCACCCGGAAATCACGTGGGCCCCACCCGGAAATCACGTGGGCCCCACCCGGAAATCACGTGGGCCCCACGGGGAAATCACGTGGGCCCCACCGGGAAATCACGTGGGCCCCACGGGGAAATCACGTGGGCCCCACCCGGAAATCACGTGGGCCCCACGGGGAAATCACATGGGCCCCACCCGGAAATCACGTGGGCCCCACGGGGAAATCACGTGGGCCCCACCGGGAAATCACGTGGGCCCCACCCGGAAATCACGTGGGCCCCACCCGGAAATCACGTGGGCCCCACCCGGAAATCACGTGGGCCCCACGGGGAAATCACGTGGGCCCCACCCGGAAATCACGTGGGCCCCACCCGGAAATCACGTGGGCCCCACCCGGAAATCACGTGGGGCCCACCCGGAAATCACGTGGGCCCCACCCGGAAATCACGTGGGCCCCACCCGGAAATCACGTGGGCCCCACCCGGAAATCACGTGGGCCCCACCCGGAAATCACGTGGGCCCCACCCGGAAATCACGTGGGGCCCACCCGGAAATCACGTGGGCCCCACCCGGAAATCACGTGGGCCCCACCCGGAAATCACGTGGGCCCCACCCGGAAATCACGTGGGGTCCACCCGGAAATCACGTGGGCCCCACCCGGAAATCACGTGGGCCCCACCCGGAAATCACGTGGGCCCCACCCGGAAATCACGTGGGCCCCACCCGGAAATCACGTGGGCCCCACCCGGAAATCACGTGGGCCCCACCCGGAAATCACGTGGGGCCCACCCGGAAATCACGTGGGCCCCACCCGGAAATCACGTGGGCCCCACCCGGAAATCACGTGGGCCCCACCCGGAAATCACGTGGGCCCCACCCGGAAATCACGTGGGCCCCACCCGGAAATCACGTGGGCCCCACGGGGAAATCACGTGGGCCCCACCCGGAAATCACGTGGGCCCCACCCGGAAATCACGTGGGCCCCACCCGGAAATCACGTGGGCCCCACCCGGAAATCACGTGGGCCCCACCCGGAAATCCCGTGGGCCCCACCCGGAAATCACGTGGGCCCCACGGGGAAATCACGTGGGCCCCACCCGGAAATCACGTGGGCCCCACCCGGAAATCACGTGGGCCCCACCCGGAAATCACGTGGGCCCCACCCGGAAATCACGTGGGGCCCACCCGGAAATCACGTGGGCCCCACCCGGAAATCACGTGGGCCCCACCCGGAAATCACGTGGGCCCCACCCGGAAATCACGTGGGCCCCACCCGGAAATCACGTGGGCCCCACCCGGAAATCACGTGGGCCCCACGGGGAAATCACGTGGGCCCCACCCGGAAATCACGTGGGCCCCACCCGGAAATCACGTGGGCCCCACCCGGAAATCACGTGGGCCCCACCCGGAAATCACGTGGGCCCCACCCGGAAATCACGTGGGCCCCACCCGGAAATCACGTGGGCCCCACGGGGAAATCACGTGGGCCCCACCTGGAAATCACGTGGGCCCCACCCGGAAATCACGTGGGCCCCACCCGGAAATCACGTGGGCCCCACCCGGAAATCACGTGGGCCCCACGGGGAAATCACGTGGGCCCCACCCGGAAATCACGTGGGCCCCACCCGGAAATAACGTGGGCCACAGCCGGAAATCACGTGGGCCCCACCCGGAAATCACGTGGGCCCCACCCGGAAATCACGTGGGCCCCACCCGGAAATCACGTGGGCCCCACCCGGAAATCACGTGGGCCCCACCCGGAAATCACGTGGGCCCCACCCGGAAATCACGTGGGCCCCACCCGGAAATCACGTGGGCCCCACCCGGAAATCACGTGGGCCCCACGGGGAAATCACGTGGGCCCCACCCGGAAATCACGTGGGCCCCACCCGGAAATCACGTGGGCCCCACCCGGAAATCACGTGGGCCCCACCCGGAAATCACGTGGGCCCCACCCGGAAATCACGTGGGCCCCACCCGGAAATCACGTGGGCCCCACCCGGAAATCACGTGGGCCCCACCCGGAAATCACGTGGGCCCCACCCGGAAATCACGTGGGCCCCACCCGGAAATCACGTGGGGCCCACCCGGAAATCACGTGGGCCCCACCCGGAAATCACGTGGGCCCCACCCGGAAAACACGTGGGCCCCACCCGGAAATCACGTGGTCCCCAACCGGAAATCACGTGGGCCCCACCCGGAAATCACGTGGGCCCCACCCGGAAATCACGTGGGCCCCACCCGGAAATCACGTGGGCCCCACGGGGAAATCACGTGGGCCCCACCCGGAAATCACGTGGGGCCCACCCGGAAATCACGTGGGCCCCACGGGGAAATCACGTGGGCCCCACGGGGAAATCACGTGGGCACCACCCGGAAATCACGTGGGCCCCAGCCGGAAATCACGTGGGCCCCACCCGGAAATCACGTGGGCCCCACCCGGAAATCACGTGGGCCCCACCCGGAAATCACGTGGGCCCCACCCGGAAATCACGTGGGCCCCACCCGGAAATCCCGTGGGCCCCACCCTGAAATCACGTGGGCCCCACCCGGAAATCACGTGGGCCCCACCCGGAAATCACGTGGGCCCCACGGGGAAATCACGTGGCCCCCACGGGGAAATCACGTGGGCCCCACCCGGAAATCACGTGGGCCCCACCCGGAAATCACGTGGGCCCCACCCGGAAATCACGTGGGCCCCACCCGGAAATCACGTGGGCCCCACCCGGAAATCACGTGGGCCCCACCCGGAAATCACGTGGGCCCCACCCGGAAATCACGTGGGCCCCACCCGGAAATCACGTGGGCCCCAGCCGGAAATCACGTGGGCCCCACCCGGAAATCACGTGGGCCCCACCCGGAAATCACGTGGGCCCCACCCGGAAATCACGTGGGCCCCACGGGGAAATCACGTGGGCCCCACGGGGAAATCACGTGGGCCCCACCCGGAAATCACGTGGGCCCCACCCGGAAATCACGTGGGCCCCACCCGGAAATCACGTGGGCCCCACGGGGAAATCACGTGGGCCCCACGGGGAAATCACGTGGGCCCCACCCGGAAATCACGTGGGCCCCACCCGGAAATCACGTGGGCCCCACCCGGAAATCACGTGGGCCCCACCCGGAAATCACGTGGGCCCCACGGGGAAATCACGTGGGCCCCACGGGGAAATCACGTGGGCCCCACCCGGAAATCACGTGGGCCCCACCCGGAAATCACGTGGGCCCCACCCGGAAATCACGTGGGCCCCACGGGGAAATCACGTGGGCCCCACCCGGAAATCACGTGGGCCCCACACGGAAATCACGTGGGCCCCACCCGGAAATCACGTGGGCCCCACCCGGAAATCACGTGGGCCCCACCCGGAAATCACGTGGGCCCCACCCGGAAATCACGTGGGGCCCACCCGGAAATCACGTGGGCCCCACGGGGAAATCACGTGGGCCCCACCCGGAAATCACGTGGGCCCCACCCGGAAATCACGTGGGCCCCACCCGGAAATCACGTGGGCCCCAGCCGGAAATCACGTGGGCCCCACGGGGAAATCACGTGGGCCCCACCCGAAAATCACGTGGGCCCCACCCGGAAATCACGTGGGCCCCACCCGGAAATCACGTGGGCCCCACCCGGAAATCACGTGGGCCCCACCCGGAAATCACGTGGGGCCCACCCGGAAATCACGTGGGCCCCACCCAGAAATCACGTGGGCCCCACCCGGAAATCACGTGGGCCCCCACCCGGAAATCACGTGGGCCCCACCCGGAAATCACGTGGGCCCCACCCGGAAATCACGTGGGCCCAGCGGGGAAATCACGTGGGCCCCACCCGGAAATCACGTGGGCCCCACGGGGAAATCACGTGGAACCCACCCGGAAATCACGTGGGCCCCACCCGGAAATCACGTGGGCCCCACCCGGAAATCACGTGGGCCCCACCCGGAAAACACGTGGGCCCCCAGGGGAAATCACGTGGGCCCCACGTTGAAATCACGTGGGCCCCACCCGGAAATCACGTGGTCCCCACCCGGAAATCACGTGGGCCCCACCCGGAAATCACGTGGGCCCCACGGGGAAATCACGTGGGCCCCACCCGGAAATCACGGGGGCCCCACCCGGAAATCACGTGGGCCCCACCCGGAAATCACGTGGGCCCCACCCGGAAATCACGTGGGCCCCACCTCGAAATCACGTGGGCCCCACCCGGAAATCACGTGGGGCCCACCCGGAAATCACGTGGGCCCCACGGGGAAATCACGTGGGCCCCACCCGGAAATCACGTGGGCCCCACCCGGAAATCACGTGGGCCCCACCCGGAAATCACGTGGGCCCCCCCGGGAAATCACGTGGGCCCCCAAGGGAAATCACGTGGGCCCCCAAGGGAAATCACTTGGGCCCCACGGGGAAATCACGTGGGCCCCACAGGGAAATCACGTGGGCCCCCAAGGGAAATCACGTGGGCCCCCAAGGGAAATCACGTGGGCCCCACGCGGAAATCACGTGGGCCCCACCCGGAAATCACGTGGGCCCCACGGGGAAATCACGTGGGACCCACCCGGAAATCACGTGGGCCCCACCCGGAAATCACGTGGGCCCCACCCAGAAATCACGTGGGCGCAACCCGGAAATCACGTGGGCCCCACCCGGAAAACACGTGGGCCCCCAGGGGAAATCACGTGGGCCCCACGTTGAAATCACGTGGGCCCCACCCGGAAATCACGTGGTCCCCACCCGGAAATCACGTGGGCCCCACGGGGAAATCACGTGGGCCCCACCCGGAAATCACGTGGGCCCCACCCGGAAATCACGTGGGCCCCACCCGGAAATCACGTGGGCCCCACCCGGAAATCACGTGGGCCCCACCCGGAAATCACGAAACCACCTGCCTCAACTCGAGAAAATCCAGGAGGTTCTGCCTCCAGGCGAGATGAGGCCCATTTCCGCTGAGGCTTCTCGAGGCTAATCACACCTAACCTCTGGAACTTCCAAAAGGTCCTTCACACCCCTGCTGCAACTCAAGAAGTTCCCTGACATCCCCGTCTCCACTCTAGAGGAAGCAAGCGGTTCCCGCCCACATCCAGAAGAGCCCCGTTTCCGCCTCGAAGCTTGAGATGAGGGATCCTTTCCCTGCTTGGTCTGGAAAGAATTGCCGGTGTTCCCGTCGCATCTCAAGAGGAGGCGCTCTCCACAGGAAAGGCGAGAGGAACTCCAGGGTCGTGTCACCATTCCCAGAGTTCCCCTGATGTCTCAGTCCATTCCAGAGGAACCTGTTTTCCCTGCACTGCCTCGACTTTCAGGATGAGGATCGACTACCACCACGGTCGCACGTGGGACAGCCCTGTGGGAAAGCCTTGTGGGAAAGCCTCCTGGAAAAGCCTCGAGGGAAAGCCACAGATCCCTTGATCCAGGCGATGGGAAGCGTCACACTGCTGCTACCGCTCTGGAGTAAAGCGCACGTGCATGCCCCCATTGGAGACGAGTACTTACTCCTCTGGGGAGACTCCAGAAGTACCCCAAGATCCATGTCAGCACTGGAGAGGAATTCTCAAGTTTCCGGCCCCGACTCCACACAATTCTTAGGCCTCGACATCGACGGGAGAGGAATCCCGAGAGGCCCCCGATCAACTGGCATGGGGACTGGCCTTTCGTGAGGCCACCAGAGTGGGTCCCTGAAGTACCCGTCGTAAGTCCAGAGCACCTGCCACAATTCGAGACAATCCAGGATGTTTTGCCCTCCAGGCGAGATGATGCCCATTTCCGCTGAGGCTTCTCGAGGTTAATCACACCTACTCTCTGGAACTTCCAAAAGGTCCTTCAACCATTGCTGCGACTCAGGAAGTTCCCTGACATACCCGTCTCCACTACAGAGGAAGCACGAGGGTCCCGCCCACATCCAGAGGAGCCCCGTTTCCGCCTCGTACCTCGAGATGAGAGATCCTTTCCCTGCTTGGTCGGGAAAGAATTCCTGGCATTCCCGTCGCATCTCAAGAGGAGGTCCTCTCCACAGGAAAGGCGAGAGGAACTCCAGGGTCGTGCCACCATTCGGAGAGTCCCCCAGATGTCTCAATCCATTCCAGAGGAACCTGTTTTCCCTGCACTGCCTCGACTTTCACGCTGAGGATCGACTCCCACCACGGTGGCACGTGGGACAGCCCTGTGGGAAAGCCTCGTGGGAAAGCCTTATGGGAAATCCTCGAGGGAAAGCCACAGATCCCATGATCGACGAGAAGGGAAGTGTGACACTGCTGCTACAGCTCGGGAGGAAAGCCCACGTGAATGCTCCCTCTCGAGACGAGGACTCACTACCCTGAGGAGACTCCAGAAGTACCCCAAGATCCATGTCAGCACTGGAGAGGAATCCTCAGGTTCCGGCCCCGACTCCACACAAGGTCTTGGGCCCCGGCATCGACGAGAGAGGAATACCGAGAGGCCCGCGAGCAACTCGCATGGAGACTGGCCTTTCCTGAGGCCACCAGAGCGAGTCCCTGAGGTCCCCGTCGTAAGTCGAGAGCACCTGCCGCAACTCGAGAAAATCCAGGAGGTTTTGCCCTCCAGGCGAGATGAGGCCCATTTCCGCTGAGGCTTCTCAAGGCTAATCACATCTAAACTCTGGAACTTCCAAAAGGTCCTTCACACCTTTGCTGCAACTCAAGAAGTTCCCGGACATCCCCGTCTCCACTCTAGAGGAAGCACGAGGGTCCCGCCCACATCCAGAGGAGCCCCGTTTCGCCTCATAGCTGGAGATGAGGGATCCTTTTGCTACTTGGTCCGGAAAGAATTCTGTGAGTCCCCGTCGCATCTCAAGGGGAGGCGCTCTCCACAGGAAAGGCGAGAGGAACTCCAGGGTCGTGCCACCATTCCCAGAGTACCCCAGATGTCTCAGTCCATTACAGAGGAACCTGTTTTCCCTGCACTGCCTCGACTTTCACGCCGAGGATCGTCTCCCACCACGGTGGCACGTGGGACAGCCCTGTGGAAAGCCTCGAGGGAAAGCCACAGTTCCCTTGATGCACGTGACGGGAATCGTGACACTGCTGCTACCGCTCTGCAGGGAAGCGCACGTGCATGCCTCCTTTCGAGATGAGGACTTACTCCCCTGGGGAGACTCCAGAAGCACCCCATGATCCATGTCAGCACTTTAGAGGAATCCTCAGGTTCCGGCCACTACTCCACACAAGGTCTTAGGCCCGGCATCGACGGGAAAGGAATCCCGAGAGGCTCCCGAGTAACTCGCATGGGGACTGGCCAGTCCTAAGGCGATAAGAGCAGGTCCCTTTCGTCACCGTGGTAAGACGAGAGCACCTGCTGCATCTCGAGAAAATCCAGGAGGTTCTGCCCTCCAGGCTAGATGAGGCCCATTTCCGCTGAGGCGTTGAGGTTAATCACATCTAACCTCTAGAAAGTCCAAAGGGTCCTTCACACCCTTTCTGCAACTCAAGAAGTTCCCCGACATACCCGTCTCCACTCGAGAGGAAGCAAGAGGGCCCCGCCCACATCCAGAGGAGCCCCGTTTCCGCCTCGTAGCTCGTGATGAGGGATCCTTTGGCTGCTTGTTCGGGAAAGAATTCTGGGCATTCCTGTCGCATCTCAAGAGGAGGTGCTCTCCACAGAAAAGGCGAGAACTCCAGCGTCGTGCCACCATTCCCAGAGACCCCCAGATGTCTCAGTCCATTCCAGAGGAACCTGTTTTCCTGCACTGCCTCGACTTTCACGCCAAGGCTCGACTCCCACCACGGTGGCACGTGGGACAGCCCTGTGGGAAAGCCTCGTTGCAAAACCTCGGGGGAAAGCCTCGAGGGAAAGCCACAGATCCCTTGATCCATGCGACGGGTGCATGACATTGCTGCTACCGCTCTGGTGGAAAGCGAACGTGCATGCCCCCATTCGAGACGAGGACTTACTCCCCTGGGGAGACTCCAGAAGTACCCTAAGATCCATGTCAGCACTGGAGAGGAATCCTCAGGTTCCGACCCCGACTCCACACAAGGTCTTAGGACCCGGCATCGAAGGGAGAGGACCACGAGAGGCCCCCGAGCAACTCGCATGGGGACTGTCCTTTCCTGAGGCCACCAGAGCGGGTCCCTTAGGTCACCGTCCTAAGACGAAAGGACCTGCGGCAACTCGAGAAAATCCAGGAGGTTTTGCCCTTCAGGCTAGATGAGGCCCATTTCCGCTGAGGCCTCACGAGGCTAATCACACCTAACCTCTGGAACTTCCAAAGGTCCTTCACACCCTTGCTGCAACTCAAGAAGTTCCCCGACATACCCGCCCTAACCCTAAAGGAAGCACGAGGGTCCCGCTCACATCCAGAGGAGCCCCGTTTCCGCCTCGTAGCTCGAGATGAGGGATCCTTTCTCTGCTTGGTCTGGAAAGAATTCCCGTGTCCAATCTCAAAAGGAGGAGCTCTCCACAGGAAAGGCGAGAGGAACTCCAGGGTCTTGTCACCATTCCCAGAGTCCCCCAGATGTCTCAGTCCATTCCAGAGGAACCTGTGTTCCCTGCACTGCCTCGACTTTCATGCCAAGGATCGACTCCCACCAAGGCGGCACGTGGGACAGCCCTGTGGGAAAGCCTCGTGGGAAAGCCTCGTGGGAAAGCCTAGACAGAAAGGCGCAGATCCCTTGATCGACGCTATGGGAAGCGTGACACTGCTGCACCCGCTTTGGAGGAAAGCGAAAGTGCATGCCCCCTCTTGAGAAGAGGACTTACTGCCCTGGGGAGGCTCCAGAAGTAGCCCAAGTTCCATGTCAGCACTGGAGAGGAATCCTCATGTTCCGGGCTCTACTCCACAGAAGGTCTTAGTCCCCGGCATCAAAGGGAGAGGAATCCCAGGAGACCCCCGAGCAACTCGAATGGGGACTGAGCAGTCCTGAGGCCACCAGAGCGGGCCCTATCGTCACCGTCGTAAGATGACAGCATCTGCCGGAACTCGAGAAAATCCAGGATATTTTGCCCTCCAGGCTAGATGAGGACCATTTCCGATGAGGCGTCTCGAGGCTAATCACATCTAACATCTGGAACTTCCAAAGGGTGCTTCACAACCTTGCTGCAACTCAAGAAGTTCCCCGACAACCCGTCTCCATTCTAGAGGAAGCACGAGGGTCACGCCCACATCCAGAGGAGCCCAGTTTTCACCTCTTAGCTCGAGATGAGGGATCCTTTCGCTGCTTGGTCGGGAAAGAATTCTGGGCATTCCTGGCGCATCTCAAGAGGAGGCGCTCTCCAGAGGAAAGGCGAGAGGAACTCCAGGGTCTTGTCTCCATTCCCAGAGTCCCACATATCTTTCAGTCCATTCCAGAGGAACCTGTTTTCCCTTCACTGCCTCAACTTTCATGCCGAGGATCGACTCCCACCACGGTGGCACGTGGGACAGCCCTGTGGGAAAGCCTCGAGGGAAAGCCACAGATCCCTTGATTGACGCGACGGGAAGCGTGACACTGCTGCTACGGCACTGGAGGAAAGCGCACGTGCATGCCCCCATTCGAGATGAGGACTTACTCCCATGGGGAGACTGCAGAAATAACCCAAGATCCATGTCAGCACTGCAGAGGAATCCTCAGGTTCTGGCCCCGACTCCACACAAGGACTTAGGCCCCGGCATCGAAGGGAGAGGAACCCCGAGAGGCGCCCGAGCAACTCGCATGGGGACTGGCCTTTCCTGAGGCCACCAGAGTGGGTCACTTAGGTCACCGTCGTAAGACGAAAGTACCTGCGGCAACACGAGAAAATCCAGGAGGTTTTGCCCTTCAGGCTAGATGAGGCCCATTTCCGCTGAGGCGTCACGAGGCTAATCACACTTAACCTGTGGAACTTCCAAAGGTCCTTCACACCCTTGCTGCAACTCAAGAAGTTCCCCGACATACCCGGCCTAACTCTCAAGGAAGCACGACGGTCCCGCCCACATCCAGAGGAGCCCCGTTTCCGCCTCGTAGCTCGAGATGAGGGATTCTTTCTCTGCTTGGTCTGGAAAGAATTCCCGGCGTACCTGTCGAATCTCAAAAGGAGGCACTCTCCACAGGAAAGGCGACAGGAACTCCAGGGTCTTGTCACCATTCCCAGAGACCCCAGATGTCTCAGTCCATTCCAGAGGAACCTGTGTTACCTGCACTGCCTCGACTTTCATGCCGAGGATCGACTCCCACCAAGGTGGCACGTGGGACAGCCCTGTGGGAAAGCCTCGTGGGAAAGCCTCGTGGGAAAGCCTGGAGGGAAAGCCACAGATCCCTTGATCCACGCGCCGGGAAGCGCGACACTGCTGCTACCGCTCTGGAGGAAACCGCAGGTGCATGCCCCCATTCGAGACGAGGACTTACTCCCCTGAGGAGACTCCAGAAGTACCCCAAGAACCAAGTCAGCACTGGAGAGGAATCCTCAGGTTCCCGCCCCGACTCCACACAATGTCTTAGGCCCTGGCATCGAAGGGAGAAGAATCCCAGAGGCCCGCGAGCAACTCACTGGGGGACTGGCCAGTCCCGAGGCCACCAGAGCGGGTCCCTGAGGTCCCTGTCTTAAGTCGAGAGCACCTGCCACAACTCGAGAAAATCCAGGAGGTTTTGCCCTCCAGGCGAGATGAGGCCCATTTCCACTGAGGCTTCACGAGGCTAATCACACCTAACCTCTGGAACTTCCAAAAGGTCCTTCACACCCTTGCTGCAGCTCAAGAAGTTCCCCGACATACCCGTCTCCACTCGAGAGGAAGCACGAGGGTCCCGCCCACATCCAGAGGAGCCCCGTTTCCGCCTCTTAGCTGGAGATGAGGGATCCTTTCGCTGCTTTGTCGGGAAAGAATTCTGGACGTTCCCGTCACATCTCAAGAGGAGGCGTTCTCCACAGGAAGGCGAGAGGAACTCAAGGGTCGTGCCACCATCCCAGAGTCCCCCAGGTGTCTCAGTCCATTCCAGAGGAACCTGTTTTCCCTGACTTCCTCGACTATCATGGCGAGGATCGACTCCCACCACGATGGCACCTGGGACAGCCCTGTGGGAAAGCCTCGTGGGAAAGCATCGAGGGAAAGCCACAGATCTCTTGATCCACGCGATGGGAAGCGTGACACTGCTGCTACCGCTCTGGAGGAAAGCGCTCGTGCATGCCCCCATTCAAGATGAGGACTGACTCCCCTGGGGAGACTCCAGAAGTACCCCAAGATCCATGTCAGCACTGGAGAGGAATCCTCAGGTTCTGGGCCCGACTCCACAAAAGGTCTTAGGCCCAGGCATTGACGAGAAAGGAATCCAGGAGGCCCATGAGCATCGATTGGGGACTGGCCAAACCTGAGGCCACCAGAGCGGGTCCCTAAGGTAACCGTCGTAAGACGGGAGAACCTGCTGCAACTCGAGAAAATCCAGGAGGTTCTCCCCTCCAGGCTTGATGAGGCCCATTTCTGATGAGGCATCTCTAGGCTAATCACATCTAACCTCTGGAACTTCCAAAGGGTGCTTCACAACCTTGCTGCAACTCAAGAAGTTCCCTGACATACCCGGCTCCACTCTAGAGGAAGCACGAGTGTCCTGCAAACATCCAGAGGAGCCCCGTTTCCGCCTCGTAGCTCGAGATGAGGGATCCTTTCGCTGCTTGGTCGGGAAAGAATTCCCGGCGTTCCCGTCCCATCTCAACAGGAGGCCCTCTCCACAGGAAAGGCGAGAGGAACTCCAGTGTCGTGCCACCAATCCAAGAGTCCCCCAGAATTCTCAGTCCATTCCAGAGGAACCTGTTTTCCCTGCACTGCGTCGACTTTCACGCCGAGGATCGAATCACACCACGGTGGCAAGAGGGACAGCCCTGTGGGAAAGCCTCGTGGGAAAGCCTCGTGGGAAAGCCTCGAGGGAAAGCCACAGATCCCTTGATCCAGGCGATGGGAAGCGTGACACTACTGCTACAGCTCTGGAGGAAAGCGCACGTGCATGCCCCCATTCGAGACGAGGAGTTACTCCCCTGGGGAGACTCCAGAAGTACCCAAGAACCATGTGAGCACTGGAGAGGAATCCTCAGGTTCCGGACCTGACACCACTCAAGGTCAAAGGCCCCGTCATCAAAGGGAGAGGAATCCCGAGAGGCCCCCGAGCAACTCGCATGTGGACTGGCCTTTCCTGAGGCCACCAGAGCGGGTCCCTGAGGTCCCCGTTGTAAATCGAGAGCACCTGCCGCAACTCGAGAAAATCAAGGAGGTTTTAACCTCCCGGCGAGATGAGACCCATTTCCGCTGAGGCTTCTCAAAGCTAATCACACCTAACCTCTGGAACTTCCAAAAGGTCCTTCACACCCTTACTGCTACTCAAGAAGTTGCCTGACATACCCGTCTCCACTCTAGAGGAAGCACGAGGGTCCCGGGCATATGCAGAGGAGCCCCGTTTCCGCCTCGTAGCTCGAGATGAGGGACATTTCGCCTCTTTGTCGGGAAAGAGTTCCCGGCATTCCCCTCTCACCTCAAGAGGAGGCGCTCTCCACAGGAAAGGCGAGAGGAACTCCAGGGTCGTGCTACCATTCCAAGAGTCCCCCAGATGTCTCAGTCCATACCAGAGGAACCTGTTTTCCCTGCAATGAGTCGACTTTCACGCCGAGGATTGACTCCCACCACGGGGGCACGTGGGACAGCCCTGTGGGAAAGCGTCGTGCAAAAGCCTCGAGGGAAAGCCAAAGATCCCTTGATCCAGGCGTTGGGAAGCGTGACACAGCTGCTACCGCTCTGGAGGAAAGAGCACGTGCATGCCCCCATCCGAGACGAGGACTTACTCCCCTGGGGAGACTCGAGAAGTACCCCAAGATCCATGTCAGCACTGGAGAGGAATCCTCAGGTTCTGGCCCGGCCTCCACACAAGGTTTAAGGCCCTGGCATCGAAGGGAGAGGAATCCCAAAAGGCCCGCAAGCAACTCGCATGGGGACTGGCCTTTCCTGAGGCCACCAGAGCGGGTCCCATAGGTCACCATCGTAAGTGGAGAGCACCTGCCGCAACTCGTGAAAATCCAGGAGGTTCTCCCCTCCAGGCTAGATGAGGCCCATTTCCACTGAGGATTCTCGAGGCTAATCACACCTAACCTCTGGAACTTATTAAAGGTCCTTCAAAGCCCTGCTGCAACTCAAGAAGTTTCCCGACATACTCGTCTCCACTCGAGAGGAAGCACGAGGGTCCCGCCCACATCCAGAGGAGCCCCGTTTCCGCCTCGTAGCTCGAGATGAGGGATCCCTTCCCTGCTTGTTAGGGAAAAAATTCCCTGCGTTCCCGTCGCATCTCAAGAGGAGGCATTCTCCACAGGAAAGGCGAGAGGAATTCCAGGGTCCTGCCTCCATTCCAAGAGTCCCCCAGATGTCTCAGTCCATTCCAGAGGAACCTGTTTTCCCTGCACTGCATCGACTTCCACGCCGAGGATCGACGCACAGCACGGTGGCACGTGGGAAAGCGCTGTGGGTAAGACTCATGGAAAGCCTCGTGGGAAAGAGTCTAGGGAAAGCCACAGATCCCTTGATCCACCCTACAGGAAGCGTGACACTGTTGCTACAACTCGGGAGGAAAGCGCACGTGCATGCCCCCTCTCGAGACGAGGACTGACTCCCTGGGGGAGACTCCCGAAGTACCCCAAGACCAATGTCAGCACTGGAGAGGAATCCTCAGGTTCCGGCCATGACTACCAACAATGTCTTGGGCCCCAGCATGGACGGGAGAGGCATCCCGAGAGGCCCCCTACTAATTCGCATGGGGACTGGATTTCCTGAGGCCACCAGAGCGGGTCCCTAAGGTCCCCATCGTAAGTCGAGAGCACCTGCCGCAACTCGAGAAAATCCAGGAGGTTTTGCCCTCCAGGCGAGATGAGGCCCATTTCCGCTGAGGCTTCTCCAGGCTAATCACACCGAACCTCTGGAACTTCCAAAAGGACCTTCACACAGTTGCGGCAACACAAGAAGTTCCCCAACTACCCATCTCCACTCTAGAGGAAACACGATGGTCCCGCCCACATCGAGAGGAGCCCCGTTGCCGCATCGTAGTTCCCGATGAGGGATCCTTTCCCTGCTTGGTTGGGAAAGAATTCTGGGCGTTACAGTCGCATCTCAATAGGAGGCGCTCTCCATAGGAAAGGCGAGAGGAACTCCAGGGTCGTTCCACCATTCCCAGAGTCTTCTAGATGTCCCAGTACAGTCCAGAGGAAACTGTTTTCGACTCACACCACGGTGGCACGTGGGACGGCCCTGAGGGATAGCCTTGTGGGAAAGCCTCGTGGGAAAGTCTCATGGGAAATCCTCAGGGGAAAGACAAAGATCCCATGATCGACGCGACGGGAAGGGTGACACTGCTGCTACCGCTCTGGAGGAAAGCGCACGTGCATGCCTCCATTCGAGACGCGGACTTAGTCCCCTGGGGAGACTCCAGAAGTACCCCAAGATCCATGTCAGCACTGGAGAGGAATCCTCACGTTCCGGCCCCGACTCCACACAAGGTCTTAGGCCCCGGCATCGAAGTGAGAGGAATCCCGAGAGGCCTCCTAGTAACTCGCATGGGGACTGGCCTTTCCTGAGGCCCCACGTGGGCCCCACCCGGAAATCACGTGGGCCCCACGGGGAAATCACGTGGGCCCCACCCGGAAATCACGTGGGCCCCACCCGGAAATCACGTGGGCCCCACCCGGAAATCACGTGGGCCCCAACCGGAAATCACGTGGGCCCCACCCGGAAATCACGTGGGCCCCACCCGGAAATCACGTGGGCCCCACCCGGAAATCACGTGGGCCCCACGGGGAAATCACGTGGGCCTCACGGGGAAATCACGTGGGCCCCACCCGGAAATCACGTGGGCCCCACGGGGAAATCACGTGGGCCCCACCCGGAAATCACGTGGGCCCCACCCGGAAATCACGTGGGCCCCACCCGGAAATCACGTGGGCCCCACCCGGAAATCACGTGGGCCCCACCCGGAAATCACGTGGGCCCCACCCGGAAATCACGTGGGCCCCACCCGGAAATCACGTGGGCCCCACCCGGAAATCACGTGGGCCCCACCGGGAAATCACGTGGGCCCCACCCGGAAATCACGTGGGCCCCACCCGGAAATCACGTGGGCCCCACCGGGAAATCACGTGGGCCCCACGGGGAAATCACGTGGGCCCCACCCGGAAATCACGTGGGCCCCACCCGGAAATCACGTGGGCCCCACCCGGAAATCACGTGGGCCCCACCCGGAAATCACGTGGGCCCCACCCGGAAATCACGTGGGGCCAACCCGGAAATCACGTGGGCCCCACCCGGAAATCACGTGGGCCCCACCCGGAAATCACGTGGGCCCCACCCGGAAATCACGTGGGCCCCACCCGGAAATCACGTGGGCCCCACGGGGAAATCACGTTGGCCCCACGGGGAAATCACGTGGGCCCCACCCGGAAATCACGTGGGCCCCACCCGGAAATCACGTGGGCCCCACCCGGAAATCACGTGGGCCCCACGGGGAAATCACGTGGGCCCCACCCGGAAATCACGTGGGCCCCACCCGGAAATCACGTGGGCCCCACCCGGAAATCACGTGGGCCCCACCCGGAAATCACGTGGGCCCCACCCGGAAATCACGTGGGCCCCACCCGGAAATCACGTGGGCCCCACCCGGAAATCACGTGGGCCCCACCCGGAAATCACGTGGGCCCCACCCGGAAATCACGTGGGCCCCACCCGGAAATCACGTGGGCCCCACGGGGAAATCACGTGGGCCCCACGGGGAAAACACGTGGGCCCCACCCGGAAATCACGTGGGCCCCACCCGGAAATCACGTGGGCCCCACCCGGAAATCACGTGGGCCCCACCCGGAAATCACGTGGGCCCCACCCGAAAATCACGTGGGCCCCACCCGGAAATCACGTGGGCCCCACCCGGAAATCACGTGGGCCCCACCCGGAAATCACGTGGAACCCACCCGGAAATCACGTGGGCCCCACCCGGAAATCACGTGGGCCCCACCCGGAAATCACGTGGGCCCCACCCGGAAATCACGTGGGCCCCACCCGGAAATCACGTGGGCCCCACCCGGAAATCACGTGGGCCACACCCGGAAATCACGTGGGGCCCACCCGGAAATCACGTGGGCCCCACGGGGAAATCACGTGGGCCCCACCCGGAAATCACGTGGGCCCCACCCGGAAATCACGTGGGCCCCACCCGGAAATCACGTGGGCCCCACCCGGAAAACACGTGGGCCCCACGGGGAAATCATGTGGGCCCCACCCGGAAATCACGTGGGCCCCACCCGGAAATCACGTGGGCCCCACCCGGAAATCACGTGGGCCCCACCCGGAAATCACGTGGGCCCCACCCGGAAATCACGTGGGCCCCACCCGGAAATCACGTGGGCCCCACCCGGTAATCACGTGGGGCCCACCCGGAAATCACGTGGGCCCCACGGGGAAATCACGTGGGCCCCACCCGGAAATCACGTGGGCCCCAGGGGGAAATCACGTGGGCCCAACGGGGAAATCACGTGGGCCCCACGGGGAAATCACGTGGGCCCCACCCTGAAATCACGTGAGCCCCACCCGGAAATCACGTGGGCCCCACGGGGAAATCACGTGGGCCCCACGGGGAAATCACGTGGGCCCCACCCGGAAATCACGTGGGCCCCACCCGGAAATCACGTGGGCCCCACGGGGAAATTACGTGGGCCCCACCGGGAAATCACGTGGTCCCCACCCGGAAATCACGTGGGCCCCAGCCGGAAATCACGTGGGCCCCACGGGGAAATCACGTGGGCCCCACCCGGAAATCACGTGGGCCCCACCCGGAAATCACGTGGGCCCCACCCGGAAATCACGTGGGCCCCACCCGGAAATCACGTGGGCCCCACCCGGAAATCACGTGGGGCCCACCCGGAAATCACGTGGGCCCCACCCGGAAATCACGTGGGCCCCACCCGGAAATCACGTGGGCCCCACACGGAAATCACGTGGGGCCCACCCGGAAATCACGTGGGCCCCACCCGGAAATCACGTGGGCCCCACCCGGAAATCACGTGGGCCCCACCCGGAAATCACGTGGGCCCCACCCGGAAATCACGTGGGCCCCACCCGGAAATCACGTGGGCCCCACCCGGAAATCACGTGGGCCCCACGGGGAAATCACGTGGGCCCCACGCGGAAATCACGTGGGCCCCACCCGGAAATCACGTGGGCCCCACCCGGAAATCACGTGGGCCCCACCCGGAAATCACGTGGGCCCCACCCGGAAATCACGTGGGCCCCACCCGGAAATCACGTGGGGCCAACCCGGAAATCACGTGGGCCCCACCCGGAAATCACGTGGGCCCCACCCGGAAATCACGTGGGCCCCACCCGGAAATCACGTGGGCCCCACCCGGAAATCACGTGGGCCCCACCCGGAAATCACGTGGGCCCCACGGGGAAATCACGTGGGCCCCACGGGGAAATCACGTGGGCCCCACCCGGAAATCACGTGGGCCCCACCCGGAAATCACGTGGGCCCCACCCGGAAATCACGTGGGCCCCACCCGGAAATCACGTGGGCCCCACCCGGAAATCACGTGGGCCCCACCCGGAAATCACGTGGGCCCCACCCGGAAATCACGTGGGCCCCACCCGGAAATCACGTGGAACCCACCCGGAAATCACGTGGGCCCCACCCGGAAATCACGTGGGCCCCACCCGGAAATCACGTGGGCCCCACCCGGAAATCACGTGGGCCCCACCCGGAAATCACGTGGGCCCCACCCGGAAATCACGTGGGCCCCACCCGGAAATCACGTGGGCCCCACCCGGAAATCACGTGGGGCCCACCCGGAAATCACGTGGGCCCCACCCGGAAATCACGTGGGCCCCACCCGGAAATCACGTGGGCCCCACCCGGAAATCACGTGGGCCCCACCCGGAAAACACGTGGGCCCCACGGGGAAATCATGTGGGCCCCACCCGGAAATCACGTGGGCCCCACCCGGAAATCACGTGGGCCCCACCCGGAAATCACGTGGGCCCCACCCGGAAATCACGTGGGCCCCACCCGGAAATCACGTGGGCCCCACCCGGAAATCACGTGGGCCCCACCCGGTAATCACGTGGGGCCCACCCGGAAATCACGTGGGCCCCACGGGGAAATCACGTGGGCCCCACCCGGAAATCACGTGGGCCCCAGGGGGAAATCACGTGGGCCCAACGGGGAAATCACGTGGGCCCCACGGGGAAATCACGTGGGCCCCACCCTGAAATCACGTGGGCCCCACCCGGAAATCACGTGGGCCCCACGGGGAAATCACGTGGGCCCCACGGGGAAATCACGTGGTCCCCACCCGGAAATCACGTGGGCCCCACACGGAAATCACGTGGGGCCCACCCGGAAATCACGTGGGCCCCACCCGGAAATCACGTGGGCCCCACCCGGAAATCACGTGGGCCCCACCCGGAAATCACGTGGGCCCCACCCGGAAATCACGTGGGCCCCACCCGGAAATCACGTGGGCCCCACCCGGAAATCACGTGGGCCCCACCCGGAAATCACGTGGGCCCCACCCGGAAATCACGTGGGCCCCACCCGGAAATCACGTGGGCCCCACCCGGAAATCACGTGGGCCCCACCCGGAAATCACGTGGGCCCCACCCGGAAATCACGTGGGCCCCACCCGGAAATCACGTGGGGCCAACCCGGAAATCACGTGGGCCCCACCCGGAAATCACGTGGGCCCCACCCAGAAATCACGTGGGCGCAACCCGGAAATCACGTGGGCCCCACCCGGAAAACACGTGGGCCCCCAGGGGAAATCACGTGGGCCCCACGTTGAAATCACGTGGGCCCCACCCGGAAATCACGTGGTCCCCACCCGGAAATCACGTGGGCCCCACGGGGAAATCACGTGGGCCCCCCGCGGAAATCACGTGGGCCCCACGCGGAAATCACGTGGGCCCCACGGGGAAATCACGTGGGCCCCACCCGGAAATCACGTGGGCCCCACCCGGAAATCACGAAACCACCTGCCTCAACTCGAGAAAATCCAGGAGGTTCTGCCTCCAGGCGAGATGAGGCCCATTTCCGCTGAGGCTTCTCGAGGCTAATCACACCTAACCTCTGGAACTTCCAAAAGGTCCTTCACACCCCTGCTGCAACTCAAGAAGTTCCCTGACATCCCCGTCTCCACTCTAGAGGAAGCAAGCGGTTCCCGCCCACATCCAGAAGAGCCCCGTTTCCGCCTCGAAGCTTGAGATGAGGGATCCTTTCCCTGCTTGGTCTGGAAAGAATTGCCGGTGTTCCCGTCGCATCTCAAGAGGAGGCGCTCTCCACAGGAAAGGCGAGAGGAACTCCAGGGTCGTGTCACCATTCCCAGAGTTCCCCTGATGTCTCAGTCCATTCCAGAGGAACCTGTTTTCCCTGCACTGCCTCGACTTTCAGGATGAGGATCGACTACCACCACGGTCGCACGTGGGACAGCCCTGTGGGAAAGCCTTGTGGGAAAGCCTCCTGGAAAAGCCTCGAGGGAAAGCCACAGATCCCTTGATCCAGGCGATGGGAAGCGTCACACTGCTGCTACCGCTCTGGAGTAAAGCGCACGTGCATGCCCCCATTGGAGACGAGTACTTACTCCTCTGGGGAGACTCCAGAAGTACCCCAAGATCCATGTCAGCACTGGAGAGGAATTCTCAAGTTTCCGGCCCCGACTCCACACAATTCTTAGGCCTCGACATCGACGGGAGAGGAATCCCGAGAGGCCCCCGATCAACTGGCATGGGGACTGGCCTTTCGTGAGGCCACCAGAGTGGGTCCCTGAAGTACCCGTCGTAAGTCCAGAGCACCTGCCACAATTCGAGACAATCCAGGATGTTTTGCCCTCCAGGCGAGATGATGCCCATTTCCGCTGAGGCTTCTCGAGGTTAATCACACCTACTCTCTGGAACTTCCAAAAGGTCCTTCAACCATTGCTGCGACTCAGGAAGTTCCCTGACATACCCGTCTCCACTACAGAGGAAGCACGAGGGTCCCGCCCACATCCAGAGGAGCCCCGTTTCCGCCTCGTACCTCGAGATGAGAGATCCTTTCCCTGCTTGGTCGGGAAAGAATTCCTGGCATTCCCGTCGCATCTCAAGAGGAGGTCCTCTCCACAGGAAAGGCGAGAGGAACTCCAGGGTCGTGCCACCATTCGGAGAGTCCCCCAGATGTCTCAATCCATTCCAGAGGAACCTGTTTTCCCTGCACTGCCTCGACTTTCACGCTGAGGATCGACTCCCACCACGGTGGCACGTGGGACAGCCCTGTGGGAAAGCCTCGTGGGAAAGCCTTATGGGAAATCCTCGAGGGAAAGCCACAGATCCCATGATCGACGAGAAGGGAAGTGTGACACTGCTGCTACAGCTCGGGAGGAAAGCCCACGTGAATGCTCCCTCTCGAGACGAGGACTCACTACCCTGAGGAGACTCCAGAAGTACCCCAAGATCCATGTCAGCACTGGAGAGGAATCCTCAGGTTCCGGCCCCGACTCCACACAAGGTCTTGGGCCCCGGCATCGACGAGAGAGGAATACCGAGAGGCCCGCGAGCAACTCGCATGGAGACTGGCCTTTCCTGAGGCCACCAGAGCGAGTCCCTGAGGTCCCCGTCGTAAGTCGAGAGCACCTGCCGCAACTCGAGAAAATCCAGGAGGTTTTGCCCTCCAGGCGAGATGAGGCCCATTTCCGCTGAGGCTTCTCAAGGCTAATCACATCTAAACTCTGGAACTTCCAAAAGGTCCTTCACACCTTTGCTGCAACTCAAGAAGTTCCCGGACATCCCCGTCTCCACTCTAGAGGAAGCACGAGGGTCCCGCCCACATCCAGAGGAGCCCCGTTTCGCCTCATAGCTGGAGATGAGGGATCCTTTTGCTACTTGGTCCGGAAAGAATTCTGTGAGTCCCCGTCGCATCTCAAGGGGAGGCGCTCTCCACAGGAAAGGCGAGAGGAACTCCAGGGTCGTGCCACCATTCCCAGAGTACCCCAGATGTCTCAGTCCATTACAGAGGAACCTGTTTTCCCTGCACTGCCTCGACTTTCACGCCGAGGATCGTCTCCCACCACGGTGGCACGTGGGACAGCCCTGTGGAAAGCCTCGAGGGAAAGCCACAGTTCCCTTGATGCACGTGACGGGAATCGTGACACTGCTGCTACCGCTCTGCAGGGAAGCGCACGTGCATGCCTCCTTTCGAGATGAGGACTTACTCCCCTGGGGAGACTCCAGAAGCACCCCATGATCCATGTCAGCACTTTAGAGGAATCCTCAGGTTCCGGCCACTACTCCACACAAGGTCTTAGGCCCGGCATCGACGGGAAAGGAATCCCGAGAGGCTCCCGAGTAACTCGCATGGGGACTGGCCAGTCCTAAGGCGATAAGAGCAGGTCCCTTTCGTCACCGTGGTAAGACGAGAGCACCTGCTGCATCTCGAGAAAATCCAGGAGGTTCTGCCCTCCAGGCTAGATGAGGCCCATTTCCGCTGAGGCGTTGAGGTTAATCACATCTAACCTCTAGAAAGTCCAAAGGGTCCTTCACACCCTTTCTGCAACTCAAGAAGTTCCCCGACATACCCGTCTCCACTCGAGAGGAAGCAAGAGGGCCCCGCCCACATCCAGAGGAGCCCCGTTTCCGCCTCGTAGCTCGTGATGAGGGATCCTTTGGCTGCTTGTTCGGGAAAGAATTCTGGGCATTCCTGTCGCATCTCAAGAGGAGGTGCTCTCCACAGAAAAGGCGAGAACTCCAGCGTCGTGCCACCATTCCCAGAGACCCCCAGATGTCTCAGTCCATTCCAGAGGAACCTGTTTTCCTGCACTGCCTCGACTTTCACGCCAAGGCTCGACTCCCACCACGGTGGCACGTGGGACAGCCCTGTGGGAAAGCCTCGTTGCAAAACCTCGGGGGAAAGCCTCGAGGGAAAGCCACAGATCCCTTGATCCATGCGACGGGTGCATGACATTGCTGCTACCGCTCTGGTGGAAAGCGAACGTGCATGCCCCCATTCGAGACGAGGACTTACTCCCCTGGGGAGACTCCAGAAGTACCCTAAGATCCATGTCAGCACTGGAGAGGAATCCTCAGGTTCCGACCCCGACTCCACACAAGGTCTTAGGACCCGGCATCGAAGGGAGAGGACCACGAGAGGCCCCCGAGCAACTCGCATGGGGACTGTCCTTTCCTGAGGCCACCAGAGCGGGTCCCTTAGGTCACCGTCCTAAGACGAAAGGACCTGCGGCAACTCGAGAAAATCCAGGAGGTTTTGCCCTTCAGGCTAGATGAGGCCCATTTCCGCTGAGGCCTCACGAGGCTAATCACACCTAACCTCTGGAACTTCCAAAGGTCCTTCACACCCTTGCTGCAACTCAAGAAGTTCCCCGACATACCCGCCCTAACCCTAAAGGAAGCACGAGGGTCCCGCTCACATCCAGAGGAGCCCCGTTTCCGCCTCGTAGCTCGAGATGAGGGATCCTTTCTCTGCTTGGTCTGGAAAGAATTCCCGTGTCCAATCTCAAAAGGAGGAGCTCTCCACAGGAAAGGCGAGAGGAACTCCAGGGTCTTGTCACCATTCCCAGAGTCCCCCAGATGTCTCAGTCCATTCCAGAGGAACCTGTGTTCCCTGCACTGCCTCGACTTTCATGCCAAGGATCGACTCCCACCAAGGCGGCACGTGGGACAGCCCTGTGGGAAAGCCTCGTGGGAAAGCCTCGTGGGAAAGCCTAGACAGAAAGGCGCAGATCCCTTGATCGACGCTATGGGAAGCGTGACACTGCTGCACCCGCTTTGGAGGAAAGCGAAAGTGCATGCCCCCTCTTGAGAAGAGGACTTACTGCCCTGGGGAGGCTCCAGAAGTAGCCCAAGTTCCATGTCAGCACTGGAGAGGAATCCTCATGTTCCGGGCTCTACTCCACAGAAGGTCTTAGTCCCCGGCATCAAAGGGAGAGGAATCCCAGGAGACCCCCGAGCAACTCGAATGGGGACTGAGCAGTCCTGAGGCCACCAGAGCGGGCCCTATCGTCACCGTCGTAAGATGACAGCATCTGCCGGAACTCGAGAAAATCCAGGATATTTTGCCCTCCAGGCTAGATGAGGACCATTTCCGATGAGGCGTCTCGAGGCTAATCACATCTAACATCTGGAACTTCCAAAGGGTGCTTCACAACCTTGCTGCAACTCAAGAAGTTCCCCGACAACCCGTCTCCATTCTAGAGGAAGCACGAGGGTCACGCCCACATCCAGAGGAGCCCAGTTTTCACCTCTTAGCTCGAGATGAGGGATCCTTTCGCTGCTTGGTCGGGAAAGAATTCTGGGCATTCCTGGCGCATCTCAAGAGGAGGCGCTCTCCAGAGGAAAGGCGAGAGGAACTCCAGGGTCTTGTCTCCATTCCCAGAGTCCCACATATCTTTCAGTCCATTCCAGAGGAACCTGTTTTCCCTTCACTGCCTCAACTTTCATGCCGAGGATCGACTCCCACCACGGTGGCACGTGGGACAGCCCTGTGGGAAAGCCTCGAGGGAAAGCCACAGATCCCTTGATTGACGCGACGGGAAGCGTGACACTGCTGCTACGGCACTGGAGGAAAGCGCACGTGCATGCCCCCATTCGAGATGAGGACTTACTCCCATGGGGAGACTGCAGAAATAACCCAAGATCCATGTCAGCACTGCAGAGGAATCCTCAGGTTCTGGCCCCGACTCCACACAAGGACTTAGGCCCCGGCATCGAAGGGAGAGGAACCCCGAGAGGCGCCCGAGCAACTCGCATGGGGACTGGCCTTTCCTGAGGCCACCAGAGTGGGTCACTTAGGTCACCGTCGTAAGACGAAAGTACCTGCGGCAACACGAGAAAATCCAGGAGGTTTTGCCCTTCAGGCTAGATGAGGCCCATTTCCGCTGAGGCGTCACGAGGCTAATCACACTTAACCTGTGGAACTTCCAAAGGTCCTTCACACCCTTGCTGCAACTCAAGAAGTTCCCCGACATACCCGGCCTAACTCTCAAGGAAGCACGACGGTCCCGCCCACATCCAGAGGAGCCCCGTTTCCGCCTCGTAGCTCGAGATGAGGGATTCTTTCTCTGCTTGGTCTGGAAAGAATTCCCGGCGTACCTGTCGAATCTCAAAAGGAGGCACTCTCCACAGGAAAGGCGACAGGAACTCCAGGGTCTTGTCACCATTCCCAGAGACCCCAGATGTCTCAGTCCATTCCAGAGGAACCTGTGTTACCTGCACTGCCTCGACTTTCATGCCGAGGATCGACTCCCACCAAGGTGGCACGTGGGACAGCCCTGTGGGAAAGCCTCGTGGGAAAGCCTCGTGGGAAAGCCTGGAGGGAAAGCCACAGATCCCTTGATCCACGCGCCGGGAAGCGCGACACTGCTGCTACCGCTCTGGAGGAAACCGCAGGTGCATGCCCCCATTCGAGACGAGGACTTACTCCCCTGAGGAGACTCCAGAAGTACCCCAAGAACCAAGTCAGCACTGGAGAGGAATCCTCAGGTTCCCGCCCCGACTCCACACAATGTCTTAGGCCCTGGCATCGAAGGGAGAAGAATCCCAGAGGCCCGCGAGCAACTCACTGGGGGACTGGCCAGTCCCGAGGCCACCAGAGCGGGTCCCTGAGGTCCCTGTCTTAAGTCGAGAGCACCTGCCACAACTCGAGAAAATCCAGGAGGTTTTGCCCTCCAGGCGAGATGAGGCCCATTTCCACTGAGGCTTCACGAGGCTAATCACACCTAACCTCTGGAACTTCCAAAAGGTCCTTCACACCCTTGCTGCAGCTCAAGAAGTTCCCCGACATACCCGTCTCCACTCGAGAGGAAGCACGAGGGTCCCGCCCACATCCAGAGGAGCCCCGTTTCCGCCTCTTAGCTGGAGATGAGGGATCCTTTCGCTGCTTTGTCGGGAAAGAATTCTGGACGTTCCCGTCACATCTCAAGAGGAGGCGTTCTCCACAGGAAGGCGAGAGGAACTCAAGGGTCGTGCCACCATCCCAGAGTCCCCCAGGTGTCTCAGTCCATTCCAGAGGAACCTGTTTTCCCTGACTTCCTCGACTATCATGGCGAGGATCGACTCCCACCACGATGGCACCTGGGACAGCCCTGTGGGAAAGCCTCGTGGGAAAGCATCGAGGGAAAGCCACAGATCTCTTGATCCACGCGATGGGAAGCGTGACACTGCTGCTACCGCTCTGGAGGAAAGCGCTCGTGCATGCCCCCATTCAAGATGAGGACTGACTCCCCTGGGGAGACTCCAGAAGTACCCCAAGATCCATGTCAGCACTGGAGAGGAATCCTCAGGTTCTGGGCCCGACTCCACAAAAGGTCTTAGGCCCAGGCATTGACGAGAAAGGAATCCAGGAGGCCCATGAGCATCGATTGGGGACTGGCCAAACCTGAGGCCACCAGAGCGGGTCCCTAAGGTAACCGTCGTAAGACGGGAGAACCTGCTGCAACTCGAGAAAATCCAGGAGGTTCTCCCCTCCAGGCTTGATGAGGCCCATTTCTGATGAGGCATCTCTAGGCTAATCACATCTAACCTCTGGAACTTCCAAAGGGTGCTTCACAACCTTGCTGCAACTCAAGAAGTTCCCTGACATACCCGGCTCCACTCTAGAGGAAGCACGAGTGTCCTGCAAACATCCAGAGGAGCCCCGTTTCCGCCTCGTAGCTCGAGATGAGGGATCCTTTCGCTGCTTGGTCGGGAAAGAATTCCCGGCGTTCCCGTCCCATCTCAACAGGAGGCCCTCTCCACAGGAAAGGCGAGAGGAACTCCAGTGTCGTGCCACCAATCCAAGAGTCCCCCAGAATTCTCAGTCCATTCCAGAGGAACCTGTTTTCCCTGCACTGCGTCGACTTTCACGCCGAGGATCGAATCACACCACGGTGGCAAGAGGGACAGCCCTGTGGGAAAGCCTCGTGGGAAAGCCTCGTGGGAAAGCCTCGAGGGAAAGCCACAGATCCCTTGATCCAGGCGATGGGAAGCGTGACACTACTGCTACAGCTCTGGAGGAAAGCGCACGTGCATGCCCCCATTCGAGACGAGGAGTTACTCCCCTGGGGAGACTCCAGAAGTACCCAAGAACCATGTGAGCACTGGAGAGGAATCCTCAGGTTCCGGACCTGACACCACTCAAGGTCAAAGGCCCCGTCATCAAAGGGAGAGGAATCCCGAGAGGCCCCCGAGCAACTCGCATGTGGACTGGCCTTTCCTGAGGCCACCAGAGCGGGTCCCTGAGGTCCCCGTTGTAAATCGAGAGCACCTGCCGCAACTCGAGAAAATCAAGGAGGTTTTAACCTCCCGGCGAGATGAGACCCATTTCCGCTGAGGCTTCTCAAAGCTAATCACACCTAACCTCTGGAACTTCCAAAAGGTCCTTCACACCCTTACTGCTACTCAAGAAGTTGCCTGACATACCCGTCTCCACTCTAGAGGAAGCACGAGGGTCCCGGGCATATGCAGAGGAGCCCCGTTTCCGCCTCGTAGCTCGAGATGAGGGACATTTCGCCTCTTTGTCGGGAAAGAGTTCCCGGCATTCCCCTCTCACCTCAAGAGGAGGCGCTCTCCACAGGAAAGGCGAGAGGAACTCCAGGGTCGTGCTACCATTCCAAGAGTCCCCCAGATGTCTCAGTCCATACCAGAGGAACCTGTTTTCCCTGCAATGAGTCGACTTTCACGCCGAGGATTGACTCCCACCACGGGGGCACGTGGGACAGCCCTGTGGGAAAGCGTCGTGCAAAAGCCTCGAGGGAAAGCCAAAGATCCCTTGATCCAGGCGTTGGGAAGCGTGACACAGCTGCTACCGCTCTGGAGGAAAGAGCACGTGCATGCCCCCATCCGAGACGAGGACTTACTCCCCTGGGGAGACTCGAGAAGTACCCCAAGATCCATGTCAGCACTGGAGAGGAATCCTCAGGTTCTGGCCCGGCCTCCACACAAGGTTTAAGGCCCTGGCATCGAAGGGAGAGGAATCCCAAAAGGCCCGCAAGCAACTCGCATGGGGACTGGCCTTTCCTGAGGCCACCAGAGCGGGTCCCATAGGTCACCATCGTAAGTGGAGAGCACCTGCCGCAACTCGTGAAAATCCAGGAGGTTCTCCCCTCCAGGCTAGATGAGGCCCATTTCCACTGAGGATTCTCGAGGCTAATCACACCTAACCTCTGGAACTTATTAAAGGTCCTTCAAAGCCCTGCTGCAACTCAAGAAGTTTCCCGACATACTCGTCTCCACTCGAGAGGAAGCACGAGGGTCCCGCCCACATCCAGAGGAGCCCCGTTTCCGCCTCGTAGCTCGAGATGAGGGATCCCTTCCCTGCTTGTTAGGGAAAAAATTCCCTGCGTTCCCGTCGCATCTCAAGAGGAGGCATTCTCCACAGGAAAGGCGAGAGGAATTCCAGGGTCCTGCCTCCATTCCAAGAGTCCCCCAGATGTCTCAGTCCATTCCAGAGGAACCTGTTTTCCCTGCACTGCATCGACTTCCACGCCGAGGATCGACGCACAGCACGGTGGCACGTGGGAAAGCGCTGTGGGTAAGACTCATGGAAAGCCTCGTGGGAAAGAGTCTAGGGAAAGCCACAGATCCCTTGATCCACCCTACAGGAAGCGTGACACTGTTGCTACAACTCGGGAGGAAAGCGCACGTGCATGCCCCCTCTCGAGACGAGGACTGACTCCCTGGGGGAGACTCCCGAAGTACCCCAAGACCAATGTCAGCACTGGAGAGGAATCCTCAGGTTCCGGCCATGACTACCAACAATGTCTTGGGCCCCAGCATGGACGGGAGAGGCATCCCGAGAGGCCCCCTACTAATTCGCATGGGGACTGGATTTCCTGAGGCCACCAGAGCGGGTCCCTAAGGTCCCCATCGTAAGTCGAGAGCACCTGCCGCAACTCGAGAAAATCCAGGAGGTTTTGCCCTCCAGGCGAGATGAGGCCCATTTCCGCTGAGGCTTCTCCAGGCTAATCACACCGAACCTCTGGAACTTCCAAAAGGACCTTCACACAGTTGCGGCAACACAAGAAGTTCCCCAACTACCCATCTCCACTCTAGAGGAAACACGATGGTCCCGCCCACATCGAGAGGAGCCCCGTTGCCGCATCGTAGTTCCCGATGAGGGATCCTTTCCCTGCTTGGTTGGGAAAGAATTCTGGGCGTTACAGTCGCATCTCAATAGGAGGCGCTCTCCATAGGAAAGGCGAGAGGAACTCCAGGGTCGTTCCACCATTCCCAGAGTCTTCTAGATGTCCCAGTACAGTCCAGAGGAAACTGTTTTCGACTCACACCACGGTGGCACGTGGGACGGCCCTGAGGGATAGCCTTGTGGGAAAGCCTCGTGGGAAAGTCTCATGGGAAATCCTCAGGGGAAAGACAAAGATCCCATGATCGACGCGACGGGAAGGGTGACACTGCTGCTACCGCTCTGGAGGAAAGCGCACGTGCATGCCTCCATTCGAGACGCGGACTTAGTCCCCTGGGGAGACTCCAGAAGTACCCCAAGATCCATGTCAGCACTGGAGAGGAATCCTCACGTTCCGGCCCCGACTCCACACAAGGTCTTAGGCCCCGGCATCGAAGTGAGAGGAATCCCGAGAGGCCTCCTAGTAACTCGCATGGGGACTGGCCTTTCCTGAGGCCCCACGTGGGCCCCACCCGGAAATCACGTGGGCCCCACGGGGAAATCACGTGGGCCCCACCCGGAAATCACGTGGGCCCCACCCGGAAATCACGTGGGCCCCACCCGGAAATCACGTGGGCCCCAACCGGAAATCACGTGGGCCCCACCCGGAAATCACGTGGGCCCCACCCGGAAATCACGTGGGCCCCACCCGGAAATCACGTGGGCCCCACGGGGAAATCACGTGGGCCTCACGGGGAAATCACGTGGGCCCCACCCGGAAATCACGTGGGCCCCACGGGGAAATCACGTGGGCCCCACCCGGAAATCACGTGGGCCCCACCCGGAAATCACGTGGGCCCCACCCGGAAATCACGTGGGCCCCACCCGGAAATCACGTGGGCCCCACCCGGAAATCACGTGGGCCCCACCCGGAAATCACGTGGGCCCCACCCGGAAATCACGTGGGCCCCACCCGGAAATCACGTGGGCCCCACCGGGAAATCACGTGGGCCCCACCCGGAAATCACGTGGGCCCCACCCGGAAATCACGTGGGCCCCACCGGGAAATCACGTGGGCCCCACGGGGAAATCACGTGGGCCCCACCCGGAAATCACGTGGGCCCCACCCGGAAATCACGTGGGCCCCACCCGGAAATCACGTGGGCCCCACCCGGAAATCACGTGGGCCCCACCCGGAAATCACGTGGGGCCAACCCGGAAATCACGTGGGCCCCACCCGGAAATCACGTGGGCCCCACCCGGAAATCACGTGGGCCCCACCCGGAAATCACGTGGGCCCCACCCGGAAATCACGTGGGCCCCACGGGGAAATCACGTTGGCCCCACGGGGAAATCACGTGGGCCCCACCCGGAAATCACGTGGGCCCCACCCGGAAATCACGTGGGCCCCACCCGGAAATCACGTGGGCCCCACGGGGAAATCACGTGGGCCCCACCCGGAAATCACGTGGGCCCCACCCGGAAATCACGTGGGCCCCACCCGGAAATCACGTGGGCCCCACCCGGAAATCACGTGGGCCCCACCCGGAAATCACGTGGGCCCCACCCGGAAATCACGTGGGCCCCACCCGGAAATCACGTGGGCCCCACCCGGAAATCACGTGGGCCCCACCCGGAAATCACGTGGGCCCCACCCGGAAATCACGTGGGCCCCACGGGGAAATCACGTGGGCCCCACGGGGAAAACACGTGGGCCCCACCCGGAAATCACGTGGGCCCCACCCGGAAATCACGTGGGCCCCACCCGGAAATCACGTGGGCCCCACCCGGAAATCACGTGGGCCCCACCCGAAAATCACGTGGGCCCCACCCGGAAATCACGTGGGCCCCACCCGGAAATCACGTGGGCCCCACCCGGAAATCACGTGGAACCCACCCGGAAATCACGTGGGCCCCACCCGGAAATCACGTGGGCCCCACCCGGAAATCACGTGGGCCCCACCCGGAAATCACGTGGGCCCCACCCGGAAATCACGTGGGCCCCACCCGGAAATCACGTGGGCCACACCCGGAAATCACGTGGGGCCCACCCGGAAATCACGTGGGCCCCACGGGGAAATCACGTGGGCCCCACCCGGAAATCACGTGGGCCCCACCCGGAAATCACGTGGGCCCCACCCGGAAATCACGTGGGCCCCACCCGGAAAACACGTGGGCCCCACGGGGAAATCATGTGGGCCCCACCCGGAAATCACGTGGGCCCCACCCGGAAATCACGTGGGCCCCACCCGGAAATCACGTGGGCCCCACCCGGAAATCACGTGGGCCCCACCCGGAAATCACGTGGGCCCCACCCGGAAATCACGTGGGCCCCACCCGGTAATCACGTGGGGCCCACCCGGAAATCACGTGGGCCCCACGGGGAAATCACGTGGGCCCCACCCGGAAATCACGTGGGCCCCAGGGGGAAATCACGTGGGCCCAACGGGGAAATCACGTGGGCCCCACGGGGAAATCACGTGGGCCCCACCCTGAAATCACGTGAGCCCCACCCGGAAATCACGTGGGCCCCACGGGGAAATCACGTGGGCCCCACGGGGAAATCACGTGGGCCCCACCCGGAAATCACGTGGGCCCCACCCGGAAATCACGTGGGCCCCACGGGGAAATTACGTGGGCCCCACCGGGAAATCACGTGGTCCCCACCCGGAAATCACGTGGGCCCCAGCCGGAAATCACGTGGGCCCCACGGGGAAATCACGTGGGCCCCACCCGGAAATCACGTGGGCCCCACCCGGAAATCACGTGGGCCCCACCCGGAAATCACGTGGGCCCCACCCGGAAATCACGTGGGCCCCACCCGGAAATCACGTGGGGCCCACCCGGAAATCACGTGGGCCCCACCCGGAAATCACGTGGGCCCCACCCGGAAATCACGTGGGCCCCACACGGAAATCACGTGGGGCCCACCCGGAAATCACGTGGGCCCCACCCGGAAATCACGTGGGCCCCACCCGGAAATCACGTGGGCCCCACCCGGAAATCACGTGGGCCCCACCCGGAAATCACGTGGGCCCCACCCGGAAATCACGTGGGCCCCACCCGGAAATCACGTGGGCCCCACGGGGAAATCACGTGGGCCCCACGCGGAAATCACGTGGGCCCCACCCGGAAATCACGTGGGCCCCACCCGGAAATCACGTGGGCCCCACCCGGAAATCACGTGGGCCCCACCCGGAAATCACGTGGGCCCCACCCGGAAATCACGTGGGGCCAACCCGGAAATCACGTGGGCCCCACCCGGAAATCACGTGGGCCCCACCCGGAAATCACGTGGGCCCCACCCGGAAATCACGTGGGCCCCACCCGGAAATCACGTGGGCCCCACCCGGAAATCACGTGGGCCCCACGGGGAAATCACGTGGGCCCCACGGGGAAATCACGTGGGCCCCACCCGGAAATCACGTGGGCCCCACCCGGAAATCACGTGGGCCCCACCCGGAAATCACGTGGGCCCCACCCGGAAATCACGTGGGCCCCACCCGGAAATCACGTGGGCCCCACCCGAAAATCACGTGGGCCCCACCCGGAAATCACGTGGGCCCCACCCGGAAATCACGTGGGCCCCACCCGGAAATCACGTGGAACCCACCCGGAAATCACGTGGGCCCCACCCGGAAATCACGTGGGCCCCACCCGGAAATCACGTGGGCCCCACCCGGAAATCACGTGGGCCCCACCCGGAAATCACGTGGGCCCCACCCGGAAATCACGTGGGCCCCACCCGGAAATCACGTGGGGCCCACCCGGAAATCACGTGGGCCCCACGGGGAAATCACGTGGGCCCCACCCGGAAATCACGTGGGCCCCACCCGGAAATCACGTGGGCCCCACCCGGAAAACACGTGGGCCCCACGGGGAAATCATGTGGGCCCCACCCGGAAATCACGTGGGCCCCACCCGGAAATCACGTGGGCCCCACCCGGAAATCACGTGGGCCCCACCCGGAAATCACGTGGGCCCCACCCGGAAATCACGTGGGCCCCACCCGGAAATCACGTGGGCCCCACCCGGTAATCACGTGGGGCCCACCCGGAAATCACGTGGGCCCCACGGGGAAATCACGTGGGCCCCACCCGGAAATCACGTGGGCCCCAGGGGGAAATCACGTGGGCCCAACGGGGAAATCACGTGGGCCCCACGGGGAAATCACGTGGGCCCCACCCTGAAATCACGTGGGCCCCACCCGGAAATCACGTGGGCCCCACGGGGAAATCACGTGGGCCCCACGGGGAAATCACGTGGTCCCCACCCGGAAATCACGTGGGCCCCACACGGAAATCACGTGGGGCCCACCCGGAAATCACGTGGGCCCCACCCGGAAATCACGTGGGCCCCACCCGGAAATCACGTGGGCCCCACCCGGAAATCACGTGGGCCCCACCCGGAAATCACGTGGGCCCCACCCGGAAATCACGTGGGCCCCACGGGGAAATCACGTGGGCCCCACGGGGAAATCACGTGGGCCCCACGCGGAAATCACGTGGGCCCCACCCGGAAATCACGTGGGCCCCACCCGGAAATCACGTGGGCCCCACCCGGAAATCACGTGGGCCCCACCCGGACATCACGTGGGCCCCACCCGGAAATCACGTGGGCCCAACCCGGAAATCACGTGGGCCCCACCCGGAAATCACGTGGGCCCCACCCGTAAATCACGTGGGCCCCACCCGGAAATCACGTGGGCCCCACCCGGAAATCACGTGGGCCCCACGGGGAAATCACGTTGGCCCCACGGGGAAATCACGTGGGCCCCACCCGGAAATCACGTGGGCCCCACCCGGAAATCACGTGGGCCCCACCCGGAAATCACGTGGGCCCCACGGGGAAATCACGTGGGCCCCACCCGGAAATCACGTGGGCCCCACCCGGAAATCACGTGGGCCCCACCCGGAAATCACGTGGGCCCCACCCGGAAATCACGTGGGCCCCACCCGGAAATCACGTGGGCCCCACGGGGAAATCACGTGGGCCCCACCCGGAAATCACGTGGGCCCCACCCGGAAATCACGTGGGCCCCACCCGGAAATCACGTGGGCCCCACCCGGAAATCACGTGGGCCCCACCCGGAAATCAAGTGGGGCCCACCCGGAAATCACGTGGGCCCCACCCGGAAATCCCGTGGGACCCACCCGGAAATCACGTGGGCCCCACCCGGAAATCACGTGGGCCCCACCCAGAAATCACGTGGGCCCCACCCGGAAATCACGTGGGCCACAGCCGGAAATCACGTGGGCCCCACCCGGAAATCACGTGGGCCCCACCCGGAAATCACGTGGGCCCCACCCGGAAATCACGTGGGCCCCACCCGGAAATCACGTGGGCCCCACGGGGAAATCACGTGGGCCTCACGGGGAAATCACGTGGGCCCCACCCGGAAATCACGTGGGCCCCACGGGGAAATCCCATGGGCCCCACCCGGAAATCACGTGGGCCCCACGGGGAAATCACGTGGGCCCCACCCGGAAATCACGTGGGCCCCACGGGGAAATCACGTGGGCCCCACCCGGAAATCACGTGGGCCCCACGGGGAAATCACGTGGGCCCCACCCGGAAATCACGTGGGCCCCACCCGGAAATCACGTGGGCCCCACCCGGAAATCACGTGGGCCCCACCCGGAAATCACGTGGGCCCCACGGGGAAATCACGTGGGCCCCACGGGGAAATCACGTGGGCCCCACCCGGAAATCACGTGGGCCCCACCCGGAAATCACGTGGGCCCCACCCGGAAATCACGTGGGCCCCACCCGGAAATCACGTGGGCCCCACCCGGAAATCACGTGGGCCCCACCCGAAAATCACGTGGGCCCCACCCGGAAATCACGTGGGCCCCACCCGGAAATCACGTGGGCCCCACCCGGAAATCACGTGGAACCCACCCGGAAATCACGTGGGCCCCACCCGGAAATCACGTGGGCCCCACCCGGAAATCACGTGGGCCCCACCCGGAAATCACGTGGGCCCCACCCGGAAATCACGTGGGCCCCACCCGGAAATCACGTGGGGCCCACCCGGAAATCACGTGGGCCCCACCCGGAAATCACGTGGGGCCAACCCGGAAATCACGTGGGCCCCACCCGGAAATCACGTGGGCCCCACCCGGAAATCACGTGGGGCCCACCCGGAAATCACGTGGGCCCCACCCGGAAATCACGTGGGGCCAACCCGGAAATCACGTGGGCCCCACCCGGAAATCACGTGGGCCCCACCCGGAAATCACGTGGGCCCCACCCGGAAATCACGTGGGCCCCACCCGGAAATCACGTGGGCCCCACCCGGAAATCACGTGGGCCCCACGGGGAAATCACGTGGGCCCCACGGGGAAATCACGTGGGCCCCACCCGGAAATCACGTGGGCCCCACCCGGAAATCACGTGGGCCCCACCCGGAAATCACGTGGGCCCCACCCGGAAATCACGTGGGCCCCACCCGGAAATCACGTGGGCCCCACCCGAAAATCACGTGGGCCCCACCCGGAAATCACGTGGGCCCCACCCGGAAATCACGTGGGCCCCACCCGGAAATCACGTGGAACCCACCCGGAAATCACGTGGGCCCCACCCGGAAATCACGTGGGCCCCACCCGGAAATCACGTGGGCCCCACCCGGAAATCACGTGGGCCCCACCCGGAAATCACGTGGGCCCCACCCGGAAATCACGTGGGGCCCACCCGGAAATCACGTGGGCCCCACGGGGAAATCACGTGGGCCCCACCCGGAAATCACGTGGGCCCCACCCGGAAATCACGTGGGCCCCACCCGGAAAACACGTGGGCCCCACGGGGAAATCATGTGGGCCCCACCCGGAAATCACGTGGGCCCCACCCGGAAATCACGTGGGCCCCACCCGGAAATCACGTGGGCCCCACCCGGAAATCACGTGGGCCCCACCCGGAAATCACGTGGGCCCCACCCGGAAATCACGTGGGCCCCACCCGGTAATCACGTGGGGCCCACCCGGAAATCACGTGGGCCCCACGGGGAAATCACGTGGGCCCCACCCGGAAATCACGTGGGCCCCAGGGGGAAATCACGTGGGCCCAACGGGGAAATCACGTGGGCCCCACGGGGAAATCACGTGGGCCCCACCCTGAAATCACGTGGGCCCCACCCGGAAATCACGTGGGCCCCACGGGGAAATCACGTGGGCCCCACGGGGAAATCACGTGGTCCCCACCCGGAAATCACGTGGGCCCCACACGGAAATCACGTGGGGCCCACCCGGAAATCACGTGGGCCCCACCCGGAAATCACGTGGGCCCCACCCGGAAATCACGTGGGCCCCACCCGGAAATCACGTGGGCCCCACCCGGAAATCACGTGGGCCCCACCCGGAAATCACGTGGGCCCCACGGGGAAATCACGTGGGCCCCACGGGGAAATCACGTGGGCCCCACGCGGAAATCACGTGGGCCCCACCCGGAAATCACGTGGGCCCCACCCGGAAATCACGTGGGCCCCACCCGGAAATCACGTGGGCCCCACCCGGAAATCACGTGGGCCCCACCCGGAAATCACGTGGGGCCAACCCGGAAATCACGTGGGCCCCACCCGGAAATCACGTGGGCCCCACCCGTAAATCACGTGGGCCCCACCCGGAAATCACGTGGGCCCCACCCGGAAATCACGTGGGCCCCACGGGGAAATCACGTTGGCCCCACGGGGAAATCACGTGGGCCCCACCCGGAAATCACGTGGGCCCCACCCGGAAATCACGTGGGCCCCACCCGGAAATCACGTGGGCCCCACGGGGAAATCACGTGGGCCCCACCCGGAAATCACGTGGGCCCCACCCGGAAATCACGTGGGCCCCACCCGGAAATCACGTGGGCCCCACCCGGAAATCACGTGGGCCCCACCCGGAAATCACGTGGGCCCCACGGGGAAATCACGTGGGCCCCACCCGGAAATCACGTGGGCCCCACCCGGAAATCACGTGGGCCCCACCCGGAAATCACGTGGGCCCCACCCGGAAATCACGTGGGCCCCACCCGGAAATCAAGTGGGGCCCACCCGGAAATCACGTGGGCCCCACCCGGAAATCCCGTGGGACCCACCCGGAAATCACGTGGGCCCCACCCGGAAATCACGTGGGCCCCACCCGGAAATCACGTGGGCCCCACCCGGAAATCACGTGGGCCACAGCCGGAAATCACGTGGGCCCCACCCGGAAATCACGTGGGCCCCACCCGGAAATCACGTGGGCCCCACCCGGAAATCACGTGGGCCCCACCCGGAAATCACGTGGGCCCCACGGGGAAATCACGTGGGCCTCACGGGGAAATCACGTGGGCCCCACCCGGAAATCACGTGGGCCCCACGGGGAAATCCCATGGGCCCCACCCGGAAATCACGTGGGCCCCACGGGGAAATCACGTGGGCCCCACCCGGAAATCACGTGGGCCCCACGGGGAAATCACGTGGGCCCCACCCGGAAATCACGTGGGCCCCACGGGGAAATCACGTGGGCCCCACCCGGAAATCACGTGGGCCCCACCCGGAAATCACGTGGGCCCCACCCGGAAATCACGTGGGCCCCACGGGGAAATCACGTGGGCCCCACGGGGAAATCACGTGGGCCCCACGGGGAAATCACGTGGGCCCCACCCGGAAATCACGTGGGCCCCACCCGGAAATCACGTGGGCCCCACCCGGAAATCACGTGGGCCCCACCCGGAAATCACGTGGGCCCCACCCGAAAATCACAGGGCCCCACCCGGAAATCACGTGGGCCCCACCCGGAAATCACGTGGGCCCCACCCGGAAATCACGTGGAACCCACCCGGAAATCACGTGGGCCCCACCCGGAAATCACGTGGGCCCCACCCGGAAATCACGTGGGCCCCACCCGGAAATCACGTGGGCCCCACGGGGAAATCACGTGGGCCCCACCCGGAAATCACGTGGGCCCCACCCGGAAATCACGTGGGCCCCACCCGGAAATCACGTGGGCCCCACCCGGAAATCACGTGGGCCACACCCGGAAATCACGTGGGGCCCACCCGGAAATCACGTGGGCCCCACGGGGAAATCACGTGGGCCCCACCCGGAAATCACGTGGGCCCCACCCGGAAATCACGTGGGCCTCACCCGGAAAACACGTGGGCCCCACGGGGAAATCATGTGGGCCCCACCCGGAAATCACGTGGGCCCCACCCGGAAATCACGTGGGCCCCACCCGGAAATCACGTGGGCCCCACCCGGAAATCACGTGGGCCCCACCCGGAAATCATGTGGGCCCCACCCGGAAATCACGTGGGCCCCACCCGGTAATCACGTGGGGCCCACCCGGAAATCACGTGGGCCCCACGGGGAAATCACGTGGGCCCCACCCGGAAATCACGTGGGCCCCACCCGGAAATTACGTGGGCCCCACGGGGAAATCACGTGGGCCCAACGGGGAAATCACGTGGGCCCCACGGGGAAATCACGTGGGCCCCACCCTGAAATCACGTGGGCCCCACCCGGAAATCACGTGGGCCCCACGGGGAAATCACGTGGGCCCCACGGGGAAATCACGTGGGCCCCACCCGGAAATCACGTGGGCCCCACCCGGAAATCACGTGGGCCCCACGGGGAAATTACGTGGGCCCCACGGGGAAATCACGTGGGCCCCACCCGGAAATCACGTGGGCCCCACCCGGAAATCACGTGGGCCCCACCCGGAAATCACGTGGGCCCCCAAGGGAAATCACGTGGGCCCCCAAGGGAAATCACGTGGGCCCCACCCGGAAATCACGTGGGCCCCACCCGGAAATCACGTGGGCCCCACGGGGAAATCACGTGGGACCCACCCGGAAATCACGTGGGCCCCACCCGGAAATCACGTGGGCCCCACCCAGAAATCACGTGGGCGCAACCCGGAAATCACGTGGGCCCCACCCGGAAAACACGTGGGCCCCCAGGGGAAATCACGTGGGCCCCACGTTGAAATCACGTGGGCCCCACCCGGAAATCACGTGGTCCCCACCCGGAAATCACGTGGGCCCCACGGGGAAATCACGTGGGCCCCACCCGGAAATCACGTGGGCCCCACCCGGAAATCACGTGGGCCCCACCCGGAAATCACGTGGGCCCCACCCGGAAATCACGTGGGCCCCACCCGGAAATCACGAAACCACCTGCCTCAACTCGAGAAAATCCAGGAGGTTCTGCCTCCAGGCGAGATGAGGCCCATTTCCGCTGAGGCTTCTCGAGGCTAATCACACCTAACCTCTGGAACTTCCAAAAGGTCCTTCACACCCCTGCTGCAACTCAAGAAGTTCCCTGACATCCCCGTCTCCACTCTAGAGGAAGCAAGCGGTTCCCGCCCACATCCAGAAGAGCCCCGTTTCCGCCTCGAAGCTTGAGATGAGGGATCCTTTCCCTGCTTGGTCTGGAAAGAATTGCCGGTGTTCCCGTCGCATCTCAAGAGGAGGCGCTCTCCACAGGAAAGGCGAGAGGAACTCCAGGGTCGTGTCACCATTCCCAGAGTTCCCCTGATGTCTCAGTCCATTCCAGAGGAACCTGTTTTCCCTGCACTGCCTCGACTTTCAGGATGAGGATCGACTACCACCACGGTCGCACGTGGGACAGCCCTGTGGGAAAGCCTTGTGGGAAAGCCTCCTGGAAAAGCCTCGAGGGAAAGCCACAGATCCCTTGATCCAGGCGATGGGAAGCGTCACACTGCTGCTACCGCTCTGGAGTAAAGCGCACGTGCATGCCCCCATTGGAGACGAGTACTTACTCCTCTGGGGAGACTCCAGAAGTACCCCAAGATCCATGTCAGCACTGGAGAGGAATTCTCAAGTTTCCGGCCCCGACTCCACACAATTCTTAGGCCTCGACATCGACGGGAGAGGAATCCCGAGAGGCCCCCGATCAACTGGCATGGGGACTGGCCTTTCGTGAGGCCACCAGAGTGGGTCCCTGAAGTACCCGTCGTAAGTCCAGAGCACCTGCCACAATTCGAGACAATCCAGGATGTTTTGCCCTCCAGGCGAGATGATGCCCATTTCCGCTGAGGCTTCTCGAGGTTAATCACACCTACTCTCTGGAACTTCCAAAAGGTCCTTCAACCATTGCTGCGACTCAGGAAGTTCCCTGACATACCCGTCTCCACTACAGAGGAAGCACGAGGGTCCCGCCCACATCCAGAGGAGCCCCGTTTCCGCCTCGTACCTCGAGATGAGAGATCCTTTCCCTGCTTGGTCGGGAAAGAATTCCTGGCATTCCCGTCGCATCTCAAGAGGAGGTCCTCTCCACAGGAAAGGCGAGAGGAACTCCAGGGTCGTGCCACCATTCGGAGAGTCCCCCAGATGTCTCAATCCATTCCAGAGGAACCTGTTTTCCCTGCACTGCCTCGACTTTCACGCTGAGGATCGACTCCCACCACGGTGGCACGTGGGACAGCCCTGTGGGAAAGCCTCGTGGGAAAGCCTTATGGGAAATCCTCGAGGGAAAGCCACAGATCCCATGATCGACGAGAAGGGAAGTGTGACACTGCTGCTACAGCTCGGGAGGAAAGCCCACGTGAATGCTCCCTCTCGAGACGAGGACTCACTACCCTGAGGAGACTCCAGAAGTACCCCAAGATCCATGTCAGCACTGGAGAGGAATCCTCAGGTTCCGGCCCCGACTCCACACAAGGTCTTGGGCCCCGGCATCGACGAGAGAGGAATACCGAGAGGCCCGCGAGCAACTCGCATGGAGACTGGCCTTTCCTGAGGCCACCAGAGCGAGTCCCTGAGGTCCCCGTCGTAAGTCGAGAGCACCTGCCGCAACTCGAGAAAATCCAGGAGGTTTTGCCCTCCAGGCGAGATGAGGCCCATTTCCGCTGAGGCTTCTCAAGGCTAATCACATCTAAACTCTGGAACTTCCAAAAGGTCCTTCACACCTTTGCTGCAACTCAAGAAGTTCCCGGACATCCCCGTCTCCACTCTAGAGGAAGCACGAGGGTCCCGCCCACATCCAGAGGAGCCCCGTTTCGCCTCATAGCTGGAGATGAGGGATCCTTTTGCTACTTGGTCCGGAAAGAATTCTGTGAGTCCCCGTCGCATCTCAAGGGGAGGCGCTCTCCACAGGAAAGGCGAGAGGAACTCCAGGGTCGTGCCACCATTCCCAGAGTACCCCAGATGTCTCAGTCCATTACAGAGGAACCTGTTTTCCCTGCACTGCCTCGACTTTCACGCCGAGGATCGTCTCCCACCACGGTGGCACGTGGGACAGCCCTGTGGAAAGCCTCGAGGGAAAGCCACAGTTCCCTTGATGCACGTGACGGGAATCGTGACACTGCTGCTACCGCTCTGCAGGGAAGCGCACGTGCATGCCTCCTTTCGAGATGAGGACTTACTCCCCTGGGGAGACTCCAGAAGCACCCCATGATCCATGTCAGCACTTTAGAGGAATCCTCAGGTTCCGGCCACTACTCCACACAAGGTCTTAGGCCCGGCATCGACGGGAAAGGAATCCCGAGAGGCTCCCGAGTAACTCGCATGGGGACTGGCCAGTCCTAAGGCGATAAGAGCAGGTCCCTTTCGTCACCGTGGTAAGACGAGAGCACCTGCTGCATCTCGAGAAAATCCAGGAGGTTCTGCCCTCCAGGCTAGATGAGGCCCATTTCCGCTGAGGCGTTGAGGTTAATCACATCTAACCTCTAGAAAGTCCAAAGGGTCCTTCACACCCTTTCTGCAACTCAAGAAGTTCCCCGACATACCCGTCTCCACTCGAGAGGAAGCAAGAGGGCCCCGCCCACATCCAGAGGAGCCCCGTTTCCGCCTCGTAGCTCGTGATGAGGGATCCTTTGGCTGCTTGTTCGGGAAAGAATTCTGGGCATTCCTGTCGCATCTCAAGAGGAGGTGCTCTCCACAGAAAAGGCGAGAACTCCAGCGTCGTGCCACCATTCCCAGAGACCCCCAGATGTCTCAGTCCATTCCAGAGGAACCTGTTTTCCTGCACTGCCTCGACTTTCACGCCAAGGCTCGACTCCCACCACGGTGGCACGTGGGACAGCCCTGTGGGAAAGCCTCGTTGCAAAACCTCGGGGGAAAGCCTCGAGGGAAAGCCACAGATCCCTTGATCCATGCGACGGGTGCATGACATTGCTGCTACCGCTCTGGTGGAAAGCGAACGTGCATGCCCCCATTCGAGACGAGGACTTACTCCCCTGGGGAGACTCCAGAAGTACCCTAAGATCCATGTCAGCACTGGAGAGGAATCCTCAGGTTCCGACCCCGACTCCACACAAGGTCTTAGGACCCGGCATCGAAGGGAGAGGACCACGAGAGGCCCCCGAGCAACTCGCATGGGGACTGTCCTTTCCTGAGGCCACCAGAGCGGGTCCCTTAGGTCACCGTCCTAAGACGAAAGGACCTGCGGCAACTCGAGAAAATCCAGGAGGTTTTGCCCTTCAGGCTAGATGAGGCCCATTTCCGCTGAGGCCTCACGAGGCTAATCACACCTAACCTCTGGAACTTCCAAAGGTCCTTCACACCCTTGCTGCAACTCAAGAAGTTCCCCGACATACCCGCCCTAACCCTAAAGGAAGCACGAGGGTCCCGCTCACATCCAGAGGAGCCCCGTTTCCGCCTCGTAGCTCGAGATGAGGGATCCTTTCTCTGCTTGGTCTGGAAAGAATTCCCGTGTCCAATCTCAAAAGGAGGAGCTCTCCACAGGAAAGGCGAGAGGAACTCCAGGGTCTTGTCACCATTCCCAGAGTCCCCCAGATGTCTCAGTCCATTCCAGAGGAACCTGTGTTCCCTGCACTGCCTCGACTTTCATGCCAAGGATCGACTCCCACCAAGGCGGCACGTGGGACAGCCCTGTGGGAAAGCCTCGTGGGAAAGCCTCGTGGGAAAGCCTAGACAGAAAGGCGCAGATCCCTTGATCGACGCTATGGGAAGCGTGACACTGCTGCACCCGCTTTGGAGGAAAGCGAAAGTGCATGCCCCCTCTTGAGAAGAGGACTTACTGCCCTGGGGAGGCTCCAGAAGTAGCCCAAGTTCCATGTCAGCACTGGAGAGGAATCCTCATGTTCCGGGCTCTACTCCACAGAAGGTCTTAGTCCCCGGCATCAAAGGGAGAGGAATCCCAGGAGACCCCCGAGCAACTCGAATGGGGACTGAGCAGTCCTGAGGCCACCAGAGCGGGCCCTATCGTCACCGTCGTAAGATGACAGCATCTGCCGGAACTCGAGAAAATCCAGGATATTTTGCCCTCCAGGCTAGATGAGGACCATTTCCGATGAGGCGTCTCGAGGCTAATCACATCTAACATCTGGAACTTCCAAAGGGTGCTTCACAACCTTGCTGCAACTCAAGAAGTTCCCCGACAACCCGTCTCCATTCTAGAGGAAGCACGAGGGTCACGCCCACATCCAGAGGAGCCCAGTTTTCACCTCTTAGCTCGAGATGAGGGATCCTTTCGCTGCTTGGTCGGGAAAGAATTCTGGGCATTCCTGGCGCATCTCAAGAGGAGGCGCTCTCCAGAGGAAAGGCGAGAGGAACTCCAGGGTCTTGTCTCCATTCCCAGAGTCCCACATATCTTTCAGTCCATTCCAGAGGAACCTGTTTTCCCTTCACTGCCTCAACTTTCATGCCGAGGATCGACTCCCACCACGGTGGCACGTGGGACAGCCCTGTGGGAAAGCCTCGAGGGAAAGCCACAGATCCCTTGATTGACGCGACGGGAAGCGTGACACTGCTGCTACGGCACTGGAGGAAAGCGCACGTGCATGCCCCCATTCGAGATGAGGACTTACTCCCATGGGGAGACTGCAGAAATAACCCAAGATCCATGTCAGCACTGCAGAGGAATCCTCAGGTTCTGGCCCCGACTCCACACAAGGACTTAGGCCCCGGCATCGAAGGGAGAGGAACCCCGAGAGGCGCCCGAGCAACTCGCATGGGGACTGGCCTTTCCTGAGGCCACCAGAGTGGGTCACTTAGGTCACCGTCGTAAGACGAAAGTACCTGCGGCAACACGAGAAAATCCAGGAGGTTTTGCCCTTCAGGCTAGATGAGGCCCATTTCCGCTGAGGCGTCACGAGGCTAATCACACTTAACCTGTGGAACTTCCAAAGGTCCTTCACACCCTTGCTGCAACTCAAGAAGTTCCCCGACATACCCGGCCTAACTCTCAAGGAAGCACGACGGTCCCGCCCACATCCAGAGGAGCCCCGTTTCCGCCTCGTAGCTCGAGATGAGGGATTCTTTCTCTGCTTGGTCTGGAAAGAATTCCCGGCGTACCTGTCGAATCTCAAAAGGAGGCACTCTCCACAGGAAAGGCGAGAGGAACTCCAGGGTCTTGTCACCATTCCCAGAGACCCCAGATGTCTCAGTCCATTCCAGAGGAACCTGTGTTACCTGCACTGCCTCGACTTTCATGCCGAGGATCGACTCCCACCAAGGTGGCACGTGGGACAGCCCTGTGGGAAAGCCTCGTGGGAAAGCCTCGTGGGAAAGCCTGGAGGGAAAGCCACAGATCCCTTGATCCACGCGCCGGGAAGCGCGACACTGCTGCTACCGCTCTGGAGGAAACCGCAGGTGCATGCCCCCATTCGAGACGAGGACTTACTCCCCTGAGGAGACTCCAGAAGTACCCCAAGAACCAAGTCAGCACTGGAGAGGAATCCTCAGGTTCCCGCCCCGACTCCACACAATGTCTTAGGCCCTGGCATCGAAGGGAGAAGAATCCCAGAGGCCCGCGAGCAACTCACTGGGGGACTGGCCAGTCCCGAGGCCACCAGAGCGGGTCCCTGAGGTCCCTGTCTTAAGTCGAGAGCACCTGCCACAACTCGAGAAAATCCAGGAGGTTTTGCCCTCCAGGCGAGATGAGGCCCATTTCCACTGAGGCTTCACGAGGCTAATCACACCTAACCTCTGGAACTTCCAAAAGGTCCTTCACACCCTTGCTGCAGCTCAAGAAGTTCCCCGACATACCCGTCTCCACTCGAGAGGAAGCACGAGGGTCCCGCCCACATCCAGAGGAGCCCCGTTTCCGCCTCTTAGCTGGAGATGAGGGATCCTTTCGCTGCTTTGTCGGGAAAGAATTCTGGACGTTCCCGTCACATCTCAAGAGGAGGCGTTCTCCACAGGAAGGCGAGAGGAACTCAAGGGTCGTGCCACCATCCCAGAGTCCCCCAGGTGTCTCAGTCCATTCCAGAGGAACCTGTTTTCCCTGACTTCCTCGACTATCATGGCGAGGATCGACTCCCACCACGATGGCACCTGGGACAGCCCTGTGGGAAAGCCTCGTGGGAAAGCATCGAGGGAAAGCCACAGATCTCTTGATCCACGCGATGGGAAGCGTGACACTGCTGCTACCGCTCTGGAGGAAAGCGCTCGTGCATGCCCCCATTCAAGATGAGGACTGACTCCCCTGGGGAGACTCCAGAAGTACCCCAAGATCCATGTCAGCACTGGAGAGGAATCCTCAGGTTCTGGGCCCGACTCCACAAAAGGTCTTAGGCCCAGGCATTGACGAGAAAGGAATCCAGGAGGCCCATGAGCATCGATTGGGGACTGGCCAAACCTGAGGCCACCAGAGCGGGTCCCTAAGGTAACCGTCGTAAGACGGGAGAACCTGCTGCAACTCGAGAAAATCCAGGAGGTTCTCCCCTCCAGGCTTGATGAGGCCCATTTCTGATGAGGCATCTCTAGGCTAATCACATCTAACCTCTGGAACTTCCAAAGGGTGCTTCACAACCTTGCTGCAACTCAAGAAGTTCCCTGACATACCCGGCTCCACTCTAGAGGAAGCACGAGTGTCCTGCAAACATCCAGAGGAGCCCCGTTTCCGCCTCGTAGCTCGAGATGAGGGATCCTTTCGCTGCTTGGTCGGGAAAGAATTCCCGGCGTTCCCGTCCCATCTCAACAGGAGGCCCTCTCCACAGGAAAGGCGAGAGGAACTCCAGTGTCGTGCCACCAATCCAAGAGTCCCCCAGAATTCTCAGTCCATTCCAGAGGAACCTGTTTTCCCTGCACTGCGTCGACTTTCACGCCGAGGATCGAATCACACCACGGTGGCAAGAGGGACAGCCCTGTGGGAAAGCCTCGTGGGAAAGCCTCGTGGGAAAGCCTCGAGGGAAAGCCACAGATCCCTTGATCCAGGCGATGGGAAGCGTGACACTACTGCTACAGCTCTGGAGGAAAGCGCACGTGCATGCCCCCATTCGAGACGAGGAGTTACTCCCCTGGGGAGACTCCAGAAGTACCCAAGAACCATGTGAGCACTGGAGAGGAATCCTCAGGTTCCGGACCTGACACCACTCAAGGTCAAAGGCCCCGTCATCAAAGGGAGAGGAATCCCGAGAGGCCCCCGAGCAACTCGCATGTGGACTGGCCTTTCCTGAGGCCACCAGAGCGGGTCCCTGAGGTCCCCGTTGTAAATCGAGAGCACCTGCCGCAACTCGAGAAAATCAAGGAGGTTTTAACCTCCCGGCGAGATGAGACCCATTTCCGCTGAGGCTTCTCAAAGCTAATCACACCTAACCTCTGGAACTTCCAAAAGGTCCTTCACACCCTTACTGCTACTCAAGAAGTTGCCTGACATACCCGTCTCCACTCTAGAGGAAGCACGAGGGTCCCGGGCATATGCAGAGGAGCCCCGTTTCCGCCTCGTAGCTCGAGATGAGGGACATTTCGCCTCTTTGTCGGGAAAGAGTTCCCGGCATTCCCCTCTCACCTCAAGAGGAGGCGCTCTCCACAGGAAAGGCGAGAGGAACTCCAGGGTCGTGCTACCATTCCAAGAGTCCCCCAGATGTCTCAGTCCATACCAGAGGAACCTGTTTTCCCTGCAATGAGTCGACTTTCACGCCGAGGATTGACTCCCACCACGGGGGCACGTGGGACAGCCCTGTGGGAAAGCGTCGTGCAAAAGCCTCGAGGGAAAGCCAAAGATCCCTTGATCCAGGCGTTGGGAAGCGTGACACAGCTGCTACCGCTCTGGAGGAAAGAGCACGTGCATGCCCCCATCCGAGACGAGGACTTACTCCCCTGGGGAGACTCGAGAAGTACCCCAAGATCCATGTCAGCACTGGAGAGGAATCCTCAGGTTCTGGCCCGGCCTCCACACAAGGTTTAAGGCCCTGGCATCGAAGGGAGAGGAATCCCAAAAGGCCCGCAAGCAACTCGCATGGGGACTGGCCTTTCCTGAGGCCACCAGAGCGGGTCCCATAGGTCACCATCGTAAGTGGAGAGCACCTGCCGCAACTCGTGAAAATCCAGGAGGTTCTCCCCTCCAGGCTAGATGAGGCCCATTTCCACTGAGGATTCTCGAGGCTAATCACACCTAACCTCTGGAACTTATTAAAGGTCCTTCAAAGCCCTGCTGCAACTCAAGAAGTTTCCCGACATACTCGTCTCCACTCGAGAGGAAGCACGAGGGTCCCGCCCACATCCAGAGGAGCCCCGTTTCCGCCTCGTAGCTCGAGATGAGGGATCCCTTCCCTGCTTGTTAGGGAAAAAATTCCCTGCGTTCCCGTCGCATCTCAAGAGGAGGCATTCTCCACAGGAAAGGCGAGAGGAATTCCAGGGTCCTGCCTCCATTCCAAGAGTCCCCCAGATGTCTCAGTCCATTCCAGAGGAACCTGTTTTCCCTGCACTGCATCGACTTCCACGCCGAGGATCGACGCACAGCACGGTGGCACGTGGGAAAGCGCTGTGGGTAAGACTCATGGAAAGCCTCGTGGGAAAGAGTCTAGGGAAAGCCACAGATCCCTTGATCCACCCTACAGGAAGCGTGACACTGTTGCTACAACTCGGGAGGAAAGCGCACGTGCATGCCCCCTCTCGAGACGAGGACTGACTCCCTGGGGGAGACTCCCGAAGTACCCCAAGACCAATGTCAGCACTGGAGAGGAATCCTCAGGTTCCGGCCATGACTACCAACAATGTCTTGGGCCCCAGCATGGACGGGAGAGGCATCCCGAGAGGCCCCCTACTAATTCGCATGGGGACTGGATTTCCTGAGGCCACCAGAGCGGGTCCCTAAGGTCCCCATCGTAAGTCGAGAGCACCTGCCGCAACTCGAGAAAATCCAGGAGGTTTTGCCCTCCAGGCGAGATGAGGCCCATTTCCGCTGAGGCTTCTCCAGGCTAATCACACCGAACCTCTGGAACTTCCAAAAGGACCTTCACACAGTTGCGGCAACACAAGAAGTTCCCCAACTACCCATCTCCACTCTAGAGGAAACACGATGGTCCCGCCCACATCGAGAGGAGCCCCGTTGCCGCATCGTAGTTCCCGATGAGGGATCCTTTCCCTGCTTGGTTGGGAAAGAATTCTGGGCGTTACAGTCGCATCTCAATAGGAGGCGCTCTCCATAGGAAAGGCGAGAGGAACTCCAGGGTCGTTCCACCATTCCCAGAGTCTTCTAGATGTCCCAGTACAGTCCAGAGGAAACTGTTTTCGACTCACACCACGGTGGCACGTGGGACGGCCCTGAGGGATAGCCTTGTGGGAAAGCCTCGTGGGAAAGCCTCATGGGAAATCCTCAGGGGAAAGACAAAGATCCCATGATCGACGCGACGGGAAGGGTGACACTGCTGCTACCGCTCTGGAGGAAAGCGCACGTGCATGCCTCCATTCGAGACGCGGACTTAGTCCCCTGGGGAGACTCCAGAAGTACCCCAAGATCCATGTCAGCACTGGAGAGGAATCCTCACGTTCCGGCCCCGACTCCACACAAGGTCTTAGGCCCCGGCATCGAAGTGAGAGGAATCCCGAGAGGCCTCCTAGTAACTCGCATGGGGACTGGCCTTTCCTGAGGCCACCAGAGGGGGTCCCTGAGGTCCCCGTCCTAAGTGGAGAGAACCTGCCAGAACTAGAGAAAATCCAGGAGGTTTTGACCTCCAGGCGAGATGAGGCCCAATTCCGCTGAGGCTTCTCGAGGCTAATCACACCAAACCTCTGGAACTTCCAAAAGGTCCTTCACACCCTTACTGCAACTCAAAAAGTTCCCCGACATACCCGTTCCTCTTCCCATTCTGCCATAATTGTGATGACATCTGCATATCTAAGTTTATTGCTATTTCTTCCGGGAATCTTGATTCCAGCTCACGTATCTTCCATCCCAGCATTTTTCATGATGTAGTCTGCATATAAGTTAATAAAACAGGGTGACAATATACAGCCTTGACATACTCCTTTTCCTTTTTGGAACCAGTCTGTTGTTCCATGTCCTGCTCTAACCTTCATACAGATTTCTCAAGAGGCAGGTTAGGTGGTCTAGTATTCCCTTCTCTTTCAGAATTGTGGCTAAAACAGCAGTATAAGGACCTTTCCGATGTCAGGCCAAGGAATTGTGTTTCCAGTCATTGAGCCACACCTGATCACTGAGCACAAATTCATGAATCTGTTCCTCAAGGGGGAATGATATTTTTTTTTACACAAACTTAGTTACCTGATTTATTACCTTACCTAATTGTTCCAGCTGCTGTGAAATCCCACCTGCTTACTTGTGGCAAATCTGCTAACACCTGCCTCATTGTGGGGTGGGGGGTTCTCCCATCGAAAATTTCATAAGGACAACAACTATGGGAACGTGCAGTTACCCGTAATATGAGTAAGTCTGCCAGAAGCAAGCCCATCCATGTACAGTCAGTCTCTATGATCCATTTTGAAAGAGTCTCTTGAAGAGTTTGGTTGTTTCTTTCCACCATTCCAGAACACAGGGGCCTATATGCTGTATGTAATTTCCACTGATATTTAGAGCTTCACATACCTGTTAATTAACGCGGCTACAAAGACAGGGCCATTGTCGGATTCTATACTGGTTGGAAACCCAAGTCTGTGAATTATTTCTCAAATCAGCGAGCTACTTCATTTTCTTTTTCAGATCAGGTAGTGAAGGCCTCTGCCCAACCAGAGAAGGTACCTACTATTCTAGTAAGTAATGATAACAGGTGACTGCCTTTGCTTCCCTGAAGGGACACTCGCTTTCCCTGCATCCTGAGAACTCCACGTCTCAGCCAGTTGGAAAAGCGCTTCTTGGAGGTCATTATTCAGGGGCAATTTCCCCTGGAGCCCAGGGCCATAGGGAGCGGCTCCACACTCCCAGGGAAAGGCAGAGCCACAGCCACACATCTGTCCCATCCCCTTTGCTCTGTAGGAGAGCTCTAGTGAGCCTAGGTCTGTCAGGAAAGTTCTTGGCTCCTATGGGGACACATTCTATGTGTGAAACTGCATACAGGACCGAGGGGCCACAGGGCGCCTGTTTCTCTCGGGGCCGGAGGGGTGGGGGGCCTGAAGCAGTGCGGCCCAGCAACAGCTTCCACATCCATCCAATTGCTCTTTTCTTACCTCTGATAGAACTAGCTTTGTTCCAGCCTTTGGCAATTTGGAGGCAAGCGGGCCCCACTTCCTCCCCAAGGAGGCATGGGACCTACTTTGAGTGGAAAGGCCCCTCACGGAGCTGAACCCAGGAAGGCACCCAGTCATGTCTGACACATTGCTGCATCCTGCTTCTTCATGAGCAATACCGCGGTGCTGCCTCTGGAATATCGGTCCTCTGAGCAGACCTGGAGGTCTCCCCTTGAAGAAGCTAACCAGTTTCTTCCAAATACAGGCTTGCAAACACACACTGGGTGGCTGCCTCTTCTTCCCTGAAGGACGATCACTTTCCCCGCATCCTGTGAACTCTGCATCCCAGCCTGCTGGAAAAGCGCTTCTTGGAGGTCATTTTTCAGGGACAATTTTCCCTGGAGCCCGGGGCTGTAGGCAGGGCCCCATGCTCGCTGGGAAAGGCAGAGTCACATCCACAGTCTGTTCTATCCCTTTTGCCCTGTAGGAGAGCTCTAGTGAGCCTAGGTCTGTCAGGAAAATTCTTGGCTCCTATGGGGACACACCCTGTGTGTTAACCTGCATATCGGACCTAGGGGCCACAGGGCGCCCGTTCCTCTCGGGGGGGACCCTGAAGTGGTGCGGCCCAACAACAGCCTGAACATGCATCCAATTGTTCTTTTCTTCCTTCTGATAGAGCTAGCTTTGCTTCTCACTTTGGCATTTCGGATGCCAGGGGCAGCCCCACCGCTGTTGTCCTGGGGTCTATTGGAGGTTCCAGCTCTATTGGACCCCAGCATGGCACCCGACCCCCTCAGACACACTCCCGCAGCCTCCTTCCCCATGGGCAGGACTGTTCTGACCTAGGAATGTGTTCCCAAGGCTCAGAAAATGCAGGGAGACACACGGCCCTGACTCTGGAACTGAGGCCGTTGGAGCAGGCCTGGAGGTCTGACGTCTGAGACGCAAACACTTGCTGCAAGATACAGGTGTGAAAACACACTCTCTGGGGCTGCCTTTCCTTCCTCCAAGGAAGATAGCTTTTCCAGTCTCCTCCGTGCTGAGTCATACAAGGCTGGAAAGGTCTGGCTTAGAGGGCATTTCTCAGCGGCAATGGCCCCTGAGGCCCTGCACCCAGGGAGGGATCCTACCCTCCCAGGGGAAGTCAAAGCAACCTCCAAACAGCTGTTCTATCATGTTTCCTCTGCAGGAGGGAGCTAGTGAGCCCAGGTCTGTCTGGAACGTTCTTGGATCCTGCGGGGAAATCATCCTGGGAGCCCACCTGGATACCAGTCGTAGGGGCTAACATTTGCATTTTTCTTCCTTGGAGCCCTAACGCAGTACAGCCTAGCAACTGCTTGAAAATCCATCCTGTTGCTGTTTTCTTCCCTCTGACAGAGCGAGCTTTGCTCCCCACTTTGGGATTTCAGAAGCAAGGTGGTGGCCTGCAACTCCTTGCCTGGGGTCCATTGGAGGTGCAAGGTGCCCTCGACCAGGTGACCCCAGCATGGCACCTGGCCCCCTCAGACACACTCCCGCAGCCTGCTTCCCCATGGGCAGGACTGCTCTCACCTAGGAATGTGTTTGCGAGGCCAGGAAACTGCAGGGAGACACAAGGCCCTGATTCTGGAATGGAGTCTGTTGGAGCAGGCCTGCAGGTCTTATGTCTAACAAGCCAAACACTTGCTGCAAGATACAGGCCTGAAAACACACTCTTGGGCTGCCTTTCCTTCCTCCAAGGAAGAGAGTTTTCTCAGCCTCCTGTGGGCTGAGAGTCACACAGGGCTGAAAAGCACTTACTGGGAGATGAGTTTTCATTGGCCATGGCCCCTGAGGCCCTGTGCTCAGGGAGGGCTCCCTCCCTCCCAGGGAAAGTCAAAGGAAGCTCCAAACGGCTGTTCAATCATGTTTCTGAGAGAGTCATTGCCAAGGCAGGTTTATAAGAAGTTCAAGGGTCCCCAAGGAGAGAGGGGTCTAGAATTCTCAAGGAGGAAGAAAGGACACACTTTTTTTTCCCTCTACATTCCTTAGGATTATATAACAATCATGCATCCTTCTTGAGGACGGTCTCTGGAAAAACCTTCTGGCTAATCCTGTTATCTTAAAATGTAAATTATGGGAGTAGGTCTAGTGAGTCTTTACAACCTCCACACATTCTTTTGTTCATTGTAATAACTTATTGGAGAGTATATAACTCCATTACTAACGCTAGCAAGGGGGTACGCTTTCTGCCCCTTGTGATGTCTCTGTCAGAAGCTTTCTCTATCTCCTTTCTACTTGAATAAAACTCGATTGCACAAAAGCTCTGAGCAATCAAGCCTCATCTTGGGCCCTGGATTGAATTCTTCTCCTCCATGAGCCAAGAATCCCAGCATCTTTTCGTGGTTCAGCAACAATATTTCATTTCCTCTGCAGGAGAGAGCTAGTGAGCTTAGGTCTGTCTGGAACATTCTTGGATCCTGTGGGGAAAATATCCTGTGCACACATCTGGATACTGGGCCTAGAGGCCAAAATTCGCATTTCTTTCCCGCGGAGCCCTCACGTGGTGTGACTTAGCAACCGCTTGAAAATCCATCCCATTGCCGTTTTCCTCCTTCTGACAGAGCTAGCTTTGTTCCCTGCTTTGGGATATCTCAACCGAGGGGCCGGTCCATAGCTACTCGCCTGGGGCCCATTGGATGTGCAAGGTGCCCTCGACTAGGTGACCCTAGCATGGCACTCAGCCCGCTCAGACACACTCCCGAGGCTTCTTTCTCACGGGAAGCACTGCTCCAACCTAGGAATGTGTCTGCAATGCTTGGAAAGTGCAGTGAGACACACAGCCCTGACTCTGGAATTGAGGCCCTCAGAGCAAGCCTGCAGCTCTGATGTCTGAGAAGCAAAACACTTGCTGCAAAGAGAGGCCTGAAAACACACTCTCTGTGGATGACTTTCCTTCTTCTAAGGAAGACAGTTTTCCCAGTCTCCTGCTTCCTGCATGTCACACAGCTGGAATGCGCTTGCTTGGATGTCGTGATTCAGTGGCAATGACCCCTGAGGCCCTTTGCCCAGGGAGGGCTCCCACACTCATAGGCAAATCAAAGCAACTTCCAAGTGAGTCAGCTCTTCACATCAAGTGGCCAAAGTATTGGAGTTTCAGGTTCAGTATTAGTCCTTCCAATGGATATTCAGACCTGATTTCCTTTAGGATGGAGTGGGTGCGTCTCCTTGTAGTCTAAGCGACCTACAAGCATCTTCTCCAACACCACAGTTCAAAAGCATCAAATTTTCAGCTGTCACTTTCTTTATAGTACATCTTTCATATCCATCCATGACATATGGAAAAACCATAGCCTTGACCGGATGGATCTTTGTTGGCAAAGCAACGTCTCGGCTTTTTAATATGCTGTCTAGTTTGGTCATCACTTTTCTTCCAAGTCATAAATATGTTTTAAGTTCATGGAGGCAGCCATCACCTGCAGTGATTTCCAAGCCCCAAAAATAGTCTGCTGCTGTTTCCAATGTTTTCCCATCTATTTGCCATGAAGTGATGAGACTGGATGCAATGATTTTAGTTTTCTGAATGCTGAGCTTTAAGCTAACTTTTTCACTCTCCTCTTTCACTTTCATCAGGAGACTCTTTAGCTCTTCTTCACTTTCTGCCATAAGGGTGGTGTCATCTGAATATCTGAGATTATTGATATTTCTCCCAGCAACCTTGATTCCAGCGTGTGCTTCCTCCAGCCCAGTGTTTCTCATGCTGTACTCTGCATATAAGTTAAATAAGCAGGGTGACAATATACAGCCTTGACATGTTCCTTTTCCTATTTAGAACCAGTCTGTTGTTCCATGTCCAGTTCGAACTGTTTCTTCCTGACCTGCATACAGGTTTCTCAAGAGACAGGTCAGGTGGTCTGGTATTCCCATCTCTTTCAGAATTTTTCCCAGTTTCTTGTGATCCACACAGTCAAAGGCTTTGGCATTGTCAATAAAGCAGAAATAGATTTTTTTTTTCTGGAACTCTCTTGCTTTTTCAATGAGCCAGTGGATGTTGGCAATTTGATCTCTGGTTTCTCTGCATTTTTTAAATCCCTCTTGAACATCTGGAAGTTCACAGTTCATGTGAACTTGGAGAATTTTGAACATTACTTTACTAGTGTGTGAGATGAGTGCAATTGTGCAGCTGCTTGAATATTCTTTGTCATTGCCTTTCTTTGGGATTGGAATGAAAACTGACCTAATGACTAGATGTTTTCAATTGCATATGCTGAAAGAACTGGCTGTGCAGTTCTGAAGAAAAAAAAATCATTTTAACCCATTTTCTCTGAAGTGCAAGGCATATCATGGCCATCCCTGAATCATAAAGTCACCTTTTCTTTATGTAGTCATAGTTTCATGCCTAAATTATAGGCCAACTCGTGCTCAACTTGACTCTGATGTCAGGGGCAGATCAACTGATAAAAAGCTTGGATTGTCCCTCTGGAGGAAAGTGAGATCTTGGTCCCACGAGAAGAATCTGAAGGGTTAAGGGAACTTGCAAGAGTGGGGAAAGCTTAGTCCATCCTACATGTACCAAAATCTTAAATAAGGCTTATTTACTTTACCGAAGTAAAAAAAAAAAAAAACAGATGATGAAAACAATTATAAATCAATGAAAGGTAGAGAAACTCATAGTCTGTGATCAAAAATTGCATTCTAAGAAAACTTTGTTCTCTTAACCTAGAGAGGAGACTAAATTGCATCTGGTACCAGCTTACCAGAAGACAAGCAAACAAACAAACAAATTATCAGTAAGCTTAAAAAAAGTATTTTCCATATATCTTGAAGTAGCAGTATTTCTGCAAAGGCATCAGTGTGAAACCATAGAGGACATGGTTAAAACCTGATGAAATAGAAATTGACAATGTCATCTGGTCACTGCTGCGACTTGAAATGCTTTAATATGATAACTAGAATTATAACTGACAGCATTTGACCAGGACATATCAGATTTTCACGGATGTCACATAATTTCTAGGATATCTATATTAGGAACTGAAGGAATCTTTGAACCTAGGAAAGAAAACAACAGTCTCAAAGGCCCTTGCTGAGTCATCTATCAGCAAGGAATGTCTTTGCAAGGATCGCAAAGTGAAGGGAAAATACACCGACCTGCCTCTGCAACTTCGGTCCTCTGAGCAGATCTGGAGGTCTCCCTTTGTATAAGCTAACCTGTTCCTTCCAAATAGAGGTTTGCAACACAAAACAAGTGGCCGCCTATTCTTCCCCGAAGGAGGCTCTCTTTCCCCACATCCTGCGAACTCCCTTTCCCAGCCTCCTGGAAAAGTGCTTCTTGCAGTTCCTTTCAGAAAATCCTATGGACAGAGAAGCCTGGTAGGCTGCAGTCCATGGGGTCGCTGAGGGTCGGACACGACTGAGCGACTGCACTTTCATTTTCACTTTCATGCATTGGAGAAGGCAATGGCAACCCACTTACTGTTCTTGCCTGGAGAATCCCAGGGACGGGGGAGCCTAGTGGGCTACCGTCTATGGCGTCGCACAGAGTCGAACACGACTGAAGCAACTTAGCAGCAGCAGCAGCAGCAGCAGCAGCAGCAGCAGCAGTTCCTTTCTTAGGGGCAGTTATCCCTGAGATTGGGACCTGGAAAGGCAGAGCCACCTCCACACACACATCTTTTCTGTCCCCTTTCCTCTGGAGGAGAGCTCTAGTGAGCCTAGGTCTGTCAGGAAAATTCTTGGCTTTGACGGGATCACACCCAGTGTGTGAACCTGCATACCCGACCTAGGGGCCACAGGGCACCTGTTTTGCTCGAGTGGGTCCTGGAGGGGTGCAGCATAGCAAGAGCTTAAAAATCCATCCAATTTGTCTTTCTTTTACCTCGGAGAGAACGAGTTTGCTCCACCTCCACCCTTTGGCAGTGTGGAGGGAAGAGGGCACAACCCTCTCCCAAAGGGGACATAGGGCCTACCAGGAGAGAAAGGCCCCTTGAGGAGCTGAGCCCAGGTAGGCAGCCAGTGATGTCAAGCACACTCCCGCTGCTTGCTTCTTCATGGGCACTCCGACAATCTGCTAGGAATGTCTTGGCAAGGATCTCAAAGGGAAGGGGAGATACATGGCCCTGTCTCTGGAACTTCAGTCCTCTGAGCAGATCTGGAGGTCTTGAGTTGTATAAGCAAACCTGTTCCTTCCAAATAGAGGCTTGCAAACACACCCCCGGTGGTTGCCTCTTCTTCCCCGAAGAAGTCTTTCTTTCCCCACATGCTGCGAACTCCCTGTCCCAACCTCCAAGATTAGCACTTCTTGCCATTCCTTTCTTAGAGGCAGTTATCCCTGAGCTTGGGGCTGTAGGGAGTAGCCCCACACTCATAGGGAAAGGCAAAGACTCCTCCATACATCTCCTCTATCCCCTTTGCTCTGGAGGAGAGCTTTAGTGAGCCTAGGTCTTTCAGGAAAATTGTTGGCTTGGACAGGATCTCACCCTGTTTGTGAACCTGCATACCCAACCGGGGGCCACAGAGCACCTGTTTCAGTAAAGTGGGCCCTGAAAGGGTGCAGCCTAGCAAGAGCTTGAAAATCCATTCAGTTGCTGTTTTTGTACCTCTGACAGAGCGAGCTTTGCTCCACCCTTTGGCAGTGTGAGAAAAGAGGCATGACACCCTCCCCAAGGGGACAAGTGGACTACTTCAAGAGGAAAGGCCCCTTGTGGAGTTGAGGCACACAGTCGTGTCAAACACACTCCCACTGCTTGCTTCTTCATGGGCACTCCCGCTATCAGCTAGGAATGTCTTTGCAGTGATCACAAAGGGAAGGGGAGATACACGGCCCTGCCTCTGGACCTCCGCTGCTCTGAGCAAATCTGGTCTCCCCTTGTTGGTCAAGTTCAAGTTCAAGGTCAAGGTCAAGTTCAAGGTCAAAGTCAAGTCCAAGGTCAAGGTCAAAGTCAAGGTCAAGGTCAAGTTTAAGTTTAAGGGCAAGGACAATGTAAGGGCAAGGACAAGGTAAGGCCAAGGACAAGGCCTAGGGAAGGCCAAGCCCAAGGCCAAGGGCAAGGGCAAGGGCAACGCCAAGGGTAAGGCCAAGGCCCAGGCCAGGGCCAAGGCCAAGGCCGACAAAGCGAAGCCCAAACCCCGTAACGCCTGACAGAAGGCAGAAGGCACTAGGCCCCTGTGCAGAGGAAGCCACTGAAGGCGGCAAGGCCACAGAGCTCCCCGATTCCGTTCCCACAGGAAGATGTAAGGATAAAGGGCCTCATCCCAGCACAGCACCCGCTCCCACCGGACCCCGCCCCCCGCAGACTCGTGGAAAAGCCTCGTGGGAAATCCTCAAGGGAAAGCCACTGATCCCATGATCGACGCGACCGGAAGCGTGACACTGCTGCTACAGCTCGAGAGGAAAGCGCACATGCATGCCACCTCTCGAGACGAGTACTGACTCCCCTGGGGAGAGTCCAGAAGTACCCCAAGTTCCATGTCAGCACTGGAGAGGAATCCTCAGGTTCCGGCCCCGACTCCACACAAGGTCTTTGGCCCTGGCATCGAAGGGAGAGGAATCCCAAAAGGCCCGCGAGCAACTCGCATGGGGACTGGCCAGTCCTGAGGACACCAGAGCGAGTCCCATAGGTCACCGTCATAAGACGAGAGCACCTGCCCCAACTCGAAAAAATCCAGGAGGTTCTCCACTCCAGGCTAGATGAGGCCGTTTTCCGCTGAGGCATCTCACTGATAATGACATCTAACCTCTGGAACTTCCAACAGGTACTTCACACCCTTGCTGTAACTGAATAAGAATCACGTGGGCCCCACGGGGAAATCACGTGGGCCCCACCCGGAAATCACGTGGGGCCCACCCGGAAATCACGTGGGGCCCACCCGGAAATCACGTGGGCCCCACCCGGAAATCACGTGGGGCCCACCCGGAAATCACGTGGGCCCCACCCGGAAATCACGTGGGCCCCACCCGGAAATCACGTGGGCCCCACCCGGAAATCACGTGGGCCCCACCCGGAAATCACGTGGGCCCCACCCGGAAATCACGTGGGCCCCACCCGGAAATCACGTGGGCCCCACCCGGAAATCACGTGGGCCCCACCCGGAAATCACGTGGGCCCCACGGGGAAATCACGTGGGCCCCACCCGGAAATCACGTGGGCCCCACCCGGAAATCACGTGGGCCCCACGGGGAAATCACGTGGGCCCAACGGGGAAATCACGTGGGCCCCACGGGGAAATCACGTGGGCCCCACCCTGAAATCACGTGGGCCCCACCCGGAAATCACGTGGGCCCCACGGGGAAATCACGTGGGCCCCACGGGGAAATCACGTGGGCCCCACCCGGAAATCACGTGGGCCCCACCCGGAAATCACGTGGGCCCCACGGGGAAATTACGTGGGCCCCACGGGGAAATCACGTGGTCCCCACCCGGAAATCACGTGGGCCCCAGCCGGAAATCACGTGGGCCCCACGGGGAAATCACGTGGGCCCCACCCGGAAATCACGTGGGCCCCAGCCGGAAATCACGTGGGCCCCACCCGGAAATCACGTGGGCCCCACCCGGAAATCACGTGGGCCCCACCCGGAAATCACGTGGGGCCCACCCGGAAATCACGTGGGCCCCACCCGGAAATCACGTGGGCCCCACCCGGAAATCACGTGGGCCCCACCCGGAAATCACGTGGGCCCCACCCGGAAATCACGTGGGGCCCACCCGGAAATCACGTGGGCCCCACCCGGAAATCACGTGGGCCCCACCCGGAAATCACGTGGGCCCCCCACGGAAATCACGTGGGGCCCACCCGGAAAACACGTGGGCCCCACCCGGAAATCACGTGGGCCCCACCCGGAAATCACGTGGGCCCCACCCGGAAATCACGTGGGCCCCACCCGGAAATCACGTGGGCCCCACCCGGAAATCACGTGGGCCCCACGGGGAAATCACGTGGGCCCCACGGGGAAATCACGTGGGCCCCACGCGGAAATCACGTGGGCCCCACCCGGAAATCACGTGGGCCCCACCCGGAAATCACGTGGGCCCCACCCGGAAATCACGTGGGCCCCACCCGGAAATCACGTGGGCCCCACCCGGAAATCACGTGGGGCCAACCCGGAAATCACGTGGGCCCCACCCGGAAATCACGTGGGACCCACCCGGAAATCACGTGGGCCCCACCCGGAAATCACGTGGGCCCCACCCGGAAATCACGTGGGCCCCACCCGGAAATCACGTGGGCCCCACGGGGAAATCACGTGGGCCCCACGGGGAAATCACGTGGGCCCCACCCGGAAATCACGTGCGCCCCACCCGGAAATCACGTGGGCCCCACCCGGAAATCACGTGGGCCCCACCCGGAAATCACGTGGGCCCCACCCGGAAATCACGTGGGCCCCACCCGGAAATCACGTGGGCCCCACGGGGAAATCACGTGGGCCACACCCGGAAATCACGTGGGCCCCACCCGGAAATCACGTGGGCCCCACCCGGAAATCACGTGGGCCCCACCCGGAAATCACGTGGGCCCCACCCGGAAATCACGTGGGCCCCACGGGGAAATCACGTGGGCCCCACCCGGAAATCACGTGGGCCCCACCCGGAAATCACGTGGGCCCCACCCGGAAATCACGTGGGCCCCACCCGGAAATCACGTGGGCCCCACCCGGAAATCAAGTGGGGCCCACCCGGAAATCACGTGGGCCCCACCCGGAAATCCCGTGGGACCCACCCGGAAATCACGTGGGCCCCACCCGGAAATCACGTGGGCCCCACCCGGAAATCACGTGGGCCCCACCCGGAAATCACGTGGGCCACAGCCGGAAATCACGTGGGCCCCACCCGGAAATCACGTGGGCCCCACCCGGAAATCACGTGGGCCCCACCCGGAAATCACGTGGGCCCCACCCGGAAATCACGTGGGCCCCACGGGGAAATCACGTGGGCCTCACGGGGAAATCACGTGGGCCCCACCCGGAAATCACGTGGGCCCCACGGGGAAATCCCATGGGCCCCACCCGGAAATCACGTGGGCCCCACGGGGAAATCACGTGGGCCCCACCCGGAAATCACGTGGGCCCCACGGGGAAATCACGTGGGCCCCACCCGGAAATCACGTGGGCCCCACGGGGAAATCACGTGGGCCCCACCCGGAAATCACGTGGGCCCCACCCGGAAATCACGTGGGCCCCACCCGGAAATCACGTGGGCCCCACCCGGAAATCACGTGGGCCCCACGGGGAAATCACGTGGGCCCCACGGGGAAATCACGTGGGCCCCACCCGGAAATCACGTGGGCCCCACCCAGAAATCACGTGGGCCCCACCCGGAAATCACGTGGGCCCCACCCGGAAATCACGTGGGCCCCACCCGGAAATCACGTGGGCCCCACCCGGAAATCACGTGGGCCCCACCCGGAAATCACGTGGGCCCCACCCGGAAATCACGTGGGCCCCACCCGGAAATCACGTGGAACCCACCCGGAAATCACGTGGGCCCCACCCGGAAATCACGTGGGCCCCACCCGGAAATCACGTGGGCCCCACCCGGAAATCACGTGGGCCCCACGGGGAAATCACGTGGGCCCCACCCGGAAATCACGTGGGCCCCACCCGGAAATCACGTGGGCCCCACCCGGAAATCACGTGGGCCCCACCCGGAAATCACGTGGGCCACACCCGGAAATCACGTGGGGCCCACCCGGAAATCACGTGGGCCCCACGGGGAAATCACGTGGGCCCCACCCGGAAATCACGTGGGCCCCACCCGGAAATCACGTGGGCCTCACCCGGAAAACACGTGGGCCCCACGGGGAAATCATGTGGGCCCCACCCGGAAATCACGTGGGCCCCACCCGGAAATCACGTGGGCCCCACCCGGAAATCACGTGGGCCCCACCCGGAAATCACGTGGGCCCCACCCGGAAATCATGTGGGCCCCACCCGGAAATCACGTGGGCCCCACCCGGTAATCACGTGGGGCCCACCCGGAAATCACGTGGGCCCCACGGGGAAATCACGTGGGCCCCACCCGGAAATCACGTGGGCCCCACCCGGAAATTACGTGGGCCCCACGGGGAAATCACGTGGGCCCAACGGGGAAATCACGTGGGCCCCACGGGGAAATCACGTGGGCCCCACCCTGAAATCACGTGGGCCCCACCCGGAAATCACGTGGGCCCCACGGGGAAATCACGTGGGCCCCACGGGGAAATCACGTGGGCCCCACCCGGAAATCACGTGGGCCCCACCCGGAAATCACGTGGGCCCCACGGGGAAATTACGTGGGCCCCACGGGGAAATCACGTGGGCCCCACCCGGAAATCACGTGGGCCCCACCCGGAAATCACGTGGGCCCCACCCGGAAATCACGTGGGCCCCACCCGGAAATCACGTGGGCCCCACCCGGAAATCACGTGGGCCCCACCCGGAAATCACGTGGGCCCCACCCGGAAATCACGTGGGCCCCACGGGGAAATCACGTGGGCCCCACCCGGAAATCACGTGGGCCCCACCCGGAAATCACGTGGGCCCCACCCGGAAATCACGTGGGCCCCACCCGGAAATCACGTGGGCCCCACGGGGAAATCACGTGGGCCCCACCCGGAAATCACGTGGACCCCACCCGGAAATCACGTGGGCCACAGCCGGAAATCACGTGGGCCCCAGCCGGAAATCACGTGGGCCCCACCCGGAAATCACGTGGGCCCCACCCGGAAATCACGTGGGCTCCACCCGGAAATCACGTGGGCCCCACGGGGAAATCACGTGGGCCTCACGGGGAAATCACGTGGGCCCCACCCGGAAATCACGTGGGCCCCACCCGGAAATCACGTGGGCCCCACCCGGAAATCACGTGGGCCCCACCCGGAAATCACGTGGGCCCCACCCGGAAATCACGTGGGCCCCACCCGGAAATCACGTGGGCCCCACCCGGAAATCACGTGGGCCCCACCCGGAAATCACGTGGGCCCCACCCGGAAATCACGTGGGCCCCACCCGGAAATCACGTGGGCCCCACCGGGAAATCACGTGGGCCCCACGGGGAAATCACGTGGGCCCCACCCGGAAATCACGTGGGCCCCACCCGGAAATCACGTGGGCCCCACCCGGAAATCACGTGGGCCCCACCCGGAAATCACGTGGGCCCCACCCGGAAATCACGTGGGGCCAACCCGGAAATCACGTGGGCCCCACCCGGAAATCACATGGGCCCCACCCGGAAATCACGTGGGCCCCACCCGGAAATCACGTGGGCCCCACCCGGAAATCACGTGGGCCCCACGGGGAAATCACGTTGGCCCCACGGGGAAATCACGTGGGCCCCACCCGGAAATCACGTGGGCCCCACCCGGAAATCACGTGGGCCCCACCCGGAAATCACGTGGGCCCCACGGGGAAATCACGTGGGCCCCACCCGGAAATCACGTGGGCCCCACCCGGAAATCACGTGGGCCCCACCCGGAAATCACGTGGGCCCCACCCGGAAATCACGTGGGCCCCACCCGGAAATCACGTGGGCCCCACGGGGAAATCACGTGGGCCCCACCCGGAAATCACGTGGGCCCCACCCGGAAATCACGTGGGCCCCACCCGGAAATCACGTGGGCCCCACCCGGAAATCACGTGGGCCCCACCCGGAAATCACGTGGGCCCCACGGGGAAATCACGTGGGCCCCACGGGGAAATCACGTGGGCCCCACGGGGAAATCACGTGGGCCCCACCCGGAAATCACGTGGGCCCCACCCGGAAATCACGTGGGCCCCACCCGGAAATCACGTGGGCCCCACCCGGAAATCACGTGGGCCCCACCCGGAAATCACGTGGGCCCCACCCGGAAATCACGTGGGCCCCACCCGGAAATCACGTGGGCCCCACCCGGAAATCACGTGGAACCCACCCGGAAATCACGTGGGCCCCACCCGGAAATCACGTGGGCCCCACCCGGAAATCACGTGGGCCCCACCCGGAAATCACGTGGGACCCACGGGGAAATCACGTGGGCCCCACCCGGAAATCACGTGGGCCCCACCCGGAAATCACGTGGGCCCCACCCGGAAATCACGTGGGCCCCAGGGGGAAATCACGTGGGCCCAACGGGGAAATCACGTGGGCCCCACGGGGAAATCACGTGGGCCCCACCCTGAAATCACGTGGGCCCCACCCGGAAATCACGTGGGCCCCACGGGGAAATCACGTGGGCCCCACGGGGAAATCACGTGGGGCCCACCCGGAAATCACGTGGGCCCCACCCGGAAATCACGTGGGCCCCACCCGGAAATCACGTGGGCCCCACCGGGAAATCACGTGGGCCCCACCCGGAAATCACGTGGGCCCCACCCGGAAATCACGTGGGCCCCACCCGGAAATCACGTGGGCCTCACCCGGAAATCACGTGGGCCCCACCCGGAAATCACGTGGGCCCCACCCGGAAATCACGTGGGCCCCACCCGGAAATCACGTGGGCCCCACGGGGAAATCACGTGGGCCCCACCCGGAAAACACGTGGGCCCCACGGGGAAATCATGTGGGCCCCACCCGGAAATCACGTGGGCCCCACCCGGAAAACACGTGGGCCCCACGGGGAAATCATGTGGGCCCCACCCGGAAATCACGTGGGCCCCACCCGGAAATCACGTGGGCCCCACCCGGAAATCACGTGGGCCCCACCCGGAAATCACGTGGGCCCCACCCGGAAATCACGTGGGCCCCACCCGGAAATCACGTGGGCCCCACCCGGAAATCACGTGGGCCCCACCCGGAAATCACGTGGGCCCCACCCGGAAATCACGTGGGCCCCACGGGGAAATCACGTGGGCCCCACCCGGAAATCACGTGGGCCCCACCCGGAAATCACGTGGGCCCCACCCGGAAATCACGTGGGCCCCACCCGGAAATCACGTGGGCCCCACCCGGAAATCACGTGGGCCCCACGGGGAAATCACGTGGGCCCCACGGGGAAATCACGTGGGCCCCACCCGGAAATCACGTGGGCCCCACCCGGAAATCACGTGGGCCCCACCCGGAAATCACGTGGGCCCCACCCGGAAATCACGTGGGCCCCACCCGGAAATCACGTGGGCCCCACCCGGAAATCACGTGGGCCCCACCCGGAAATCACGTGGAACCCACCCGGAAATCACGTGGGCCCCACCCGGAAATCACGTGGGCCCCACCCGGAAATCACGTGGGCCCCACCCGGAAATCACGTGGGCCCCACGGGGAAATCACGTGGGCCCCACCCGGAAATCACGTGGGCCCCACCCGGAAATCACGTGGGCCCCACCCGGAAATCACGTGGGCCCCACCCGGAAATCACGTGGGCCACACCCGGAAATCACGTGGGGCCCACCCGGAAATCACGTGGGCCCCACGGGGAAATCACGTGGGCCCCACCCGGAAATCACGTGGGCCCCACCCGGAAATCACGTGGGCCCCACCCGGAAAACACGTGGGCCCCACGGGGAAATCATGTGGGCCCCACCCGGAAATCACGTGGGCCCCACCCGGAAATCACGTGGGCCCCACCCGGAAATCACGTGGGCCCCACCCGGAAATCACGTGGGCCCCACCCGGAAATCACGTGGGCCCCACCCGGAAATCACGTGGGCCCCACCCGGTAATCACGTGGGGCCCACCCGGAAATCACGTGGGCCCCACGGGGAAATCACGTGGGCCCCACCCGGAAATCACGTGGGCCCCAGGGGGAAATCACGTGGGCCCAACGGGGAAATCACGTGGGCCCCACGGGGAAATCACGTGGGCCCCACCCTGAAATCACGTGGGCCCCACCCGGAAATCACGTGGGCCCCACGGGGAAATCACGTGGGCCCCACGGGGAAATCACGTGGGGCCCACCCGGAAATCACGTGGGCCCCACCCGGAAATCACGTGGGCCCCACCCGGAAATCACGTGGGCCCCACCGGGAAATCACGTGGGCCCCACCCGGAAATCACGTGGGCCCCACCCGGAAATCACGTGGGCCCCACGGGGAAATCACGTGGGCCCCACCGGGAAATCACGTGGGCCCCACCGGGAAATCACGTGGGCCCCACCCGGAAATCACGTGGGCCCCACGGTGAAATCACGTGGGCCCCACGGGGAAATCACGTGGGCCCCACCCGGAAATCACGTGGGCCCCACCCGGAAATCACGTGGGCCCCACCCGGAAATCACGTGGGCCCCACCCGGAAATCACGTGGGCCCCACCCGGAAATCACGTGGGCCCCACCCGGAAATCACGTGGGCCCCACCCGGAAATCACGTGGGCCCCACCCGGAAATCACGTGGGCCCCACCCGGAAATCACGTGGGCCCCACCCGGAAATCACGTGGGCCCCACCCGGAAATCACGTGGGCCCCAGCCGGAAATCACGTGGGCCCCACCCGGAAATCACGTGGGCCCCACCCGGAAATCACGTGGGCCCCACCCGGAAAACACGTGGGCCCCACGGGGAAATCACGTGGGCCCCACCCGGAAATCACGTGGGCCCCACCCGGAAATCACGTGGGCCCCACCCGGAAATCACGTGGGCCCCACCCGGAAATCACGTGGGCCCCACCCGGAAATCACGTGGGCCCCACCCGGAAATCACGTGGGCCCCACCCGGTAATCACGTGGGGCCCACCCGGAAATCACGTGGGCCCCACGGGGAAATCACGTGGGCCCCACCCGGAAATCACGTGGGCCCCAGGGGGAAATCACGTGGGCCCAACGGGGAAATCACGTGGGCCCCACGGGGAAATCACGTGGGCCCCACCCTGAAATCACGTGGGCCCCACCCGGAAATCACGTGGGCCCCACGGGGAAATCACGTGGGCCCCACGGGGAAATCACGTGGGGCCCACCCGGAAATCACGTGGGCCCCACCCGGAAATCACGTGGGCCCCACCCGGAAATCACGTGGGCCCCACCGGGAAATCACGTGGGCCCCACCCGGAAATCACGTGGGCCCCACCCGGAAATCACGTGGGCCCCACGGGGAAATCACGTGGGCCCCACCGGGAAATCACGTGGGCCCCACCGGGAAATCACGTGGGCCCCACCCGGAAATCACGTGGGCCCCACGGTGAAATCACGTGGGCCCCACGGGGAAATCACGTGGGCCCCACCCGGAAATCACGTGGGCCCCACCCGGAAATCACGTGGGCCCCACCTGGAAATCACGTGGGCCCCACCCGGAAATCACGTGGGCCCCACCCGGAAATCACGTGGGCCCCACCCGGAAATCACGTGGGCCCCACCCGGAAATCACGTGGGCCCCACCCGGAAATCACGTGGGCCCCACCCGGAAATCACGTGGGCCCCACCCGGAAATCACGTGGGCCCCACCCGGAAATCACGTGGGCCCCAGCCGGAAATCACGTGGGCCCCACCCGGAAATCACGTGGGCCCCACCCGGAAATCACGTGGGCCCCACCCGGAAATCACGTGGGCCCCACCCGGAAATCACGTGGGCCCCACCGGGAAATCACGTGGGACCCACCCGGAAATCACGTGGGCCCCACCCGGAAATCACGTGGGCCCCACCCGGAAATCACGTGGGCCCCACCCGGAAATCACGTGGGCCCCAGCCGGAAATCACGTGGGCCCCACCCTGAAATCACGTGGGCCCCACCCGGATATCACGTGGGCGCCACCCGGAAATCACGTGGGCCCCACCCGGAAATCACGTGGGGCCCACCCGGAAATCACGTGGGCCCCACCCGGAAATCACGTGGGCCCCACCAGGAAATCACGTGGGCCCCACCCGGAAAACACGTGGGCCACATCCGGAAATCACGTGGGCCCCACCCGGAAATCACGTGGGCCCCACCCGGAAATCACGTGGGCCCCACCCGGAAATCACGTGGGCCCCACCCGGAAATCACGTGGGCCCCACGGGGAAATCACGTGGGCCCCACCTGGAAATCACGTGGACCCCACCCGGAAATCACGTGGGCCCCATGGGGAAATCACGTGGGCCCCACGGGGAAATCACGTGGGCCCCACGGGGAAATCACGTGGGCCCCACCCGGAAATCACGTGGGCCCCACCCGGAAATCACGTGGGCCCCACCCGGAAATCACGTGGGCCCCACCCGGAAATCACGTGGGCCCCACGGGGAAATCACGTGGGCCCCACGGGGAAATCACGTGGGCCCCACCCGGAATTCACGTGGGCCCCACCCGGAAATCACGTGGGCCCCACCCGGAAATCACGTGGGCCCCACCCGGAAATCACGTGGGCCCCACCCGGAAATCACGTGGGCCCCTCGGGGAAATCACGTGGGCCCCACCCGGAAATCACGTGGGCCCCACCCGGAAATCACGTGGGCCCCACCCGGAAATCACGTGGGCCCCACCCGGAAATCACGTGGGCCCCACCCGGAAATCACGTGGGCCCCACCCGGAAATCACGTGGGCCCCACCCGGAAATCACGTGGGCCCCACCCGGAAATCACGTGGGCCCCACGGGGAAATCACGTGGGCCCCACCCGGAAATCACGTGGGCCCCACCCGGAAATCACGTGGGCCCCACCCGGAAATCACGTGGGCCCCACCCGGAAATCACGTGGGCCCCACGGGGAAATCACGTGGGCCCCACCCGGAAATCACGTGGACCCCACCCGGAAATCACGTGGGCCACAGCCGGAAATCACGTGGGCCCCAACCGGAAATCACGTGGGCCCCACCCGGAAATCACGTGGGCCCCACCCGGAAATCACGTGGGCCCCACCCGGAAATCACGTGGGCCCCACGGGGAAATCACGTGGGCCTCACGGGGAAATCACGTGGGCCCCACCCGGAAATCACGTGGGCCCCACGGGGAAATCACGTGGGCCCCACCCGGAAATCACGTGGGCCCCACCCGGAAATCACGTGGGCCCCACCCGGAAATCACGTGGGCCCCACTCGGAAATCACGTGGGCCCCACCCGGAAATCACGTGGGCCCCACCCGGAAATCACGTGGGCCCCACCGGGAAATCACGTGGGCCCCACCCGGAAATCACGTGGACCCCACCCGGAAATCACGTGGGCCCCACCCGGAAATCACGTGGGCCCCACCCGGAAATCACGTGGGCCCCACCCGGAAATCACGTGGGCCCCACCCGGAAATCACGTGGGCCCCACCCGGAAATCACGTGGGCCCCACCCGGAAATCACGAGGGCCCCACCCGGAAATCACGTGGGCCCCACCGGGAAATCACGTGGGCCACACCTGGAAATCACGTGGACCCCACCCGGAAATCACGTGGGCCCCACCCGGAAATCACGTGGGCCCCACCCGGAAATCACGTGGGCCCCACCCGGAAATCACGTGGGCCCCACGGGGAAATCACGTGGGCCCCACCCGGAAATCACGTGGGCCCCACCCGGAAATCACGTGGGCCCCACCCGGAAATCACGTGGGCCCCACCCGGAAATCACGTGGGCCACACCCGGAAATCACGTGGGCCCCACCCGGTAATCACGTGGGGCCCACCCGGAAATCACGTGGGCCCCACGGGGAAATCACGTGGGCCCCACCCGGAAATCACGTGGGCCCCACCCGGAAATCACGTGGGCCCCACGGGGAAATCACGTGGGCCCCACGGGGAAATCACGTGGGCCCCACCCGGAAATCACGTGGGCCCCACCTGGAAATCACGTGGGCCCCACGGGGAAATCACGTGGGCCCCACCCGGAAATCACGTGGGCCCCACCCGGAAATCACGTGGGGCCCACCCGGAAATCACGTGGGCCCCACCCGGAAATCACGTGGGCCCCACCCGGAAATCACGTGGGCCCCACCCGGAAATCACGTGGGCCCCACCCGGAAATCACGTGGGGCCCACCCGGAAATCACGTGGGCCCCACCCGGAAATCACGTGGGCCCCACCCGGAAATCACGTGGGCCCCACCCGGAAATCACGTGGGCCCCACCCGGAAATCACGTGGGCCCCACCCGGAAATCACGTGGGCCCCACCCGGAAATCACGTGGGCCCCACCCGGAAATCACGTGGGCCCCACCCGGAAATCACGTGGGCCCCACCCGGAAATCACGTGGGCCCCACCCGGAAATCACGTGGGCCCCACACGGAAATCACGTGGGGCCCAACCGGAAATCACGTGGGCCCCACCCGGAAATCACGTGGGCCCCACCCGGAAATCACGTGGGCCCCACCCGGAAATCACGTGGGCCCCATGGGGAAATCACGTGGGCCCCACGGGGAAATCACGTGGGCCCCACCCGGAAATCACGTGGGGCCCACCCGGAAATCACGTGGGCCCCACGGGGAAATCACGTGGGCCCCACCCGGAAATCACGTGGGCCCCACACGGAAATCACGTGGGGCCCACCAGGAAATCACGTGGGCCCCACCCGGAAATCACGTGGGCCCCACCCGGAAATCACGTGGGCCCCACCGGGAAATCACGTGGGCCCCACCCGGAAATCACGTGGGCCCCACCCGGAAATCACGTGGGCCCCACGGGGAAATCACGTGGGCCCCACGGGGAAATCACGTGGGCCCCACCCGGAAATCACGTGGGCCCCACCCGGAAATCACGTGGGCCCCACCCGGAAATCACGTGGGCCCCACCCGGAAATCACGTGGGCCCCACGGGGAAATCACGTGGGCCCCACCCGGAAATCACGTGGGCCCCACCCGGAAATCACGTGGGCCCCACGGGGAAATCACGTGGGCCCCACCCGGAAATCACGTGGGCCCCACCCGGAAATCACGTGGGCCCCACCCGGAAATCACGTGGGCCCCACCCGGAAATCACGTGGGCCCCAGCCGGAAATCACGTGGGCCCCACCCGGAAATCACGTGGGCCCCACCCCGAAATCACGTGGGCCCCACCCGGAAATCACGTGGGCCCCACCCGGAAATCACGTGGGCCCCACCCGGAAATCACGTGGGCCCCACGGGGAAATCACGTGGGCCCCACCTGGAAATCACGTGGACCCCACCCGGGAATCACGTGGGCCCCAGCCGGAAATCACGTGGGCCCCATTGGGAAATCACGTGGGCCCCACGGGGAAATCACGTGGGCCCCACCCGGAAATCACGTGGGCCCCACCCGGAAATCACGTGGGCCCCACCCGGAAATCACGTGGGCCCCACCCGGAAATCACGTGGGCCCCACCCGGAAATCACGTGGGCCCCACCCGGAAATCACGTGGGCCCCACCCGGAAATCACGTGGGCCCCTCGGGGAAATCACGTGGGCCCCACCCGGAAATCACGTGGGCCCCACCCGGAAATCACGTGGGCCCCACCCGGAAATCACGTGGGCCCCACCCGGAAATCACGTGGGCCCCACCCGGAAATCACGTGGGCCCCACCCGGAAATCACGTGGGCCCCACCCGGAAATCACGTGGGCCCCACCCGCAAATCACGTGGGCCCCACGGGGAAATCACGTGGGCCCCACCCGGAAATCACGTGGGCCCCACCCGGAAATGACGTGGGCCCCACCCGGAAATCACGTGGGCCCCACCCGGAAATCACGTGGGCCCCACGGGGAAATCACGTGGGCCCCACCCGGAAATCACGTGGGCCCCACCCGGAAATCACGTGGGCCACAGCCGGAAATCACGTGGGCCCCACCCGGAAATCACGTGGGCCCCACCCGAAAATCACGTGGGCCCCACCCGGAAATCACGTGGGCCCCACCCGGAAATCACGTGGGCCCCACCCGGAAATCACGTGGGCCCATGGGGAATTCACGTGGGCCCCACCCGGAAATCACGTGGGCCCCACCCGGAAATCACGTGGGCCCCACCCGGAAATCACGTGGGCCCCACCCGGAAATCACGTGGGCCCCACGGGGAAATCACGTGGGCCCCACCCGGAAATCACGTGGACCCCACCCGGAAATCACGTGGGCCACAGCCGGAAATCACGTGGGCCCCAACCGGAAATCACGTGGGCCCCACCCGGAAATCACGTGGGCCCCACCCGGAAATCACGTGGGCCCCACGGGGAAATCACGTGGGCCTCACGGGGAAATCACGTGGGCCCCACCCGGAAATCACGTGGGCCCCACGGGGAAATCACGTGGGCCCCACCCGGAAATCACGTGGGCCCCAGCCGGAAATCACGTGGGCCCCACCCGGAAATCACGTGGGCCCCACCCCGAAATCACGTGGGCCCCACCCGGAAATCACGTGGGCCCCACCCGGAAATCACGTGGGGCCCACCCGGAAATCACGTGGGCCCCACCCGGAAATCACGTGGGCCCCACCCGGAAATCACGTGGGCCCCACCCGGAAATCACGTGGGCCCCACCCGGAAATCACGTGGGCCCCTCGGGGAAATCACGTGGGCCCCACCCGGAAATCACGTGGGCCCCACCCGGAAATCACGTGGGCCCCACCCGGAAATCACGTGGGCCCCACCCGGAAATCACGTGGGCCCCACCCGGAAATCACGTGGGCCCCACCCGGAAATCACGTGGGCCCCACCCGGAAATCACGTGGGCCCCACCCGGAAATCACGTGGGCCCCACCCGGAAATCACGTGGGCCCCACGGGGAAATCACGTGGGCCCCACCCGGAAATCACGTGGGCCCCACCCGGAAATCACGTGGGCCCCACCCGGAAATCACGTGGGCCCCACCCGGAAATCACGTGGGCCCCACGGGGAAATCACGTGGGCCCCACCCGGAAATCACGTGGACCCCACCCGGAAATCACGTGGGCCACAGCCGGAAATCACGTGGGCCCCAACCGGAAATCACGTGGGCCCCACCCGGAAATCAAGTGGGCCCCACCCGGAAATCACGTGGGCCCCACCCGGAAATCACGTGGGCCCCACGGGGAAATCACGTGGGCCTCACGGGGAAATCACGTGGGCCCCACCCGGAAATCACGTGGGCCCCACGGGGAAATCACGTGGGCCCCACCCGGAAATCACGTGGGCCCCACCCGGAAATCACGTGGGCCCCACCCGGAAATCACGTGGGCCCCATCCGGAAATCACGTGGGCCCCACCCGGAAATCACGTGGGCCCCACCCGGAAATCACGTGGGCCCCACCCGGAAATCACGTGGGCCCCACCCGGAAATCACGTGGGCCCCACCCGGAAATCACGTGGGCCCCACGGGGAAATCACGTGGGCCCCACCCGGAAATCACGTGGGCCCCACCCGGAAATCACGTGGGCCCCACCTGGAAATCACGTGGGCCCCACCCGGAAATCACGTGGGCCCCACCCGGAAATCACGTGGGGCCAACCCGGAAATCACGTGGGCCCCACCCGGAAATCACATGGGCCCCACCCGGAAATCACGTGGGCCCCACCCGGAAATCACGTGGGCCCCACCCGGAAATCACGTGGGCCCCACGGGGAAATCACGTTGGCCCCACGGGGAAATCACGTGGGCCCCACCCGGAAATCACGTGGGCCCCACCCGGAAATCACGTGGGCCCCACCCGGAAATCACGTGGGCCCCACGGGGAAATCACGTGGGCCCCACCCGGAAATCACGTGGGCCCCACCCGGAAATCACGTGGGCCCCACCCGGAAATCACGTGGGCCCCACCCGGAAATCACGTGGGCCCCACCCGGAAATCACGTGGGCCCCACGGGGAAATCACGTGGGCCCCACCCGGAAATCACGTGGGCCCCACCCGGAAATCACGTGGGCCCCACCCGGAAATCACGTGGGCCCCACCCGGAAATCACGTGGGCCCCACCCGGAAATCACGTGGGCCCCACGGGGAAATCACGTGGGCCCCACGGGGAAATCACGTGGGCCCCACCCGGAAATCACGTGGGCCCCACCCGGAAATCACGTGGGCCCCACCCGGAAATCACGTGGGCCCCACCCGGTAATCACGTGGGGCCCACCCGGAAATCACGTGGGCCCCACGGGGAAATCACGTGGGCCCCACCCGGAAATCACGTGGAACCCACCCGGAAATCACGTGGGCCCCACCCGGAAATCACGTGGGCCCCACCCGGAAATCACGTGGGCCCCACCCGGAAATCACGTGGGCCCCACGGGGAAATCACGTGGGCCCCACCCGGAAATCACGTGGGCCCCACCCGGAAATCACGTGGGCCCCACCCGGAAATCACGTGGGCCCCACCCGGAAATCACGTGGGCCACACCCGGAAATCACGTGGGGCCCACCCGGAAATCACGTGGGCCCCACGGGGAAATCACGTGGGCCCCACCCGGAAATCACGTGGGCCCCACCCGGAAATCACGTGGGCCCCACCCGGAAAACACGTGGGCCCCACGGGGAAATCATGTGGGCCCCACCCGGAAATCACGTGGGCCCCACCCGGAAATCACGTGGGCCCCACCCGGAAATCACGTGGGCCCCACCCGGAAATCACGTGGGCCCCACCCGGAAATCACGTGGGCCCCACCCGGAAATCACGTGGGCCCCACCCGGTAATCACGTGGGGCCCACCCGGAAATCACGTGGGCCCCACGGGGAAATCACGTGGGCCCCACCCGGAAATCACGTGGGCCCCAGGGGGAAATCACGTGGGCCCAACGGGGAAATCACGTGGGCCCCACGGGGAAATCACGTGGGCCCCACCCTGAAATCACTTGGCCCCACCCGGAAATCACGTGGGCCCCACGGGGAAATCACGTGGGCCCCACGGGGAAATCACGTGGGCCCCACCCGGAAATCACGTGGGCCCCACCCGGAAATCACGTGGGCCCCACGGGGAAATTACGTGGGCCCCACGGGGAAATCACGTGGTCCCCACCCGGAAATCACGTGGGCCCCAGCCGGAAATCACGTGGGCCCCACGGGGAAATCACGTGGGCCCCACCCGGAAATCACGTGGGCCCCACCCGGAAATCACGTGGGCCCCACCCGGAAATCACGTGGGCCCCACCCGGAAATCACGTGGGCCCCACCCGGAAATCACGTGGGGCCCACCCGGAAATCACGTGGGCCCCACCCGGAAATCACGTGGGCCCCACCCGGAAATCACGTGGGCCCCACACGGAAATCACGTGGGCCCCACCCGGAAATCACGTGGGCCCCACCCGGAAATCACGTGGGCCCCAGCCGGAAATCACGTGGGCCCCACGGGGAAATCACGTGGGCCCCACGGGGAAATCACGTGGGCCCCACGGGGAAATCACGTGGGCCCCACCCGGAAATCACGTGGGCCCCACCTGGAAATCACGTGGGCCCCACGGGGAAATCACGTGGGCCCCACCCGGAAATCACGTGGGCCCCACCCGGAAATCACGTGGGGCCCACCCGGAAATCACGTGGGCCCCACCCGGAAATCACGTGGGCCCACCCGGAAATCACGTGGGCCCCACCCGGAAATCACGTGGGCCCCACCCGGAAATCACGTGGGGCCCACCCGGAAATCACGTGGGCCCCACCCGGAAATCACGTGGGCCCCACCCGGAAATCACGTGGGCCCCACCCGGAAATCACGTGGGCCCCACCCGGAAATCACGTGGGCCCCACCCGGAAATCACGTGGGCCCCACCCGGAAATCACGTGGGCCCCACCCGGAAATCACGTGGGCCCCACCCGGAAATCACGTGGGCCCCACCCGGAAATCACGTGGGCCCCACCCGGAAATCACGTGGGCCCCACACGGAAATCACGTGGGGCCCAACCGGAAATCACGTGGGCCCCACCCGGAAATCACGTGGGCCCCACCCGGAAATCACGTGGGCCCCACCCGGAAATCACGTGGGCCCCATGGGGAAATCACGTGGGCCCCACGGGGAAATCACGTGGGCCCCACCCGGAAATCACGTGGGGCCCACCCGGAAATCACGTGGGCCCCACGGGGAAATCACGTGGGCCCCACCCGGAAATCACGTGGGCCCCACACGGAAATCACGTGGGGCCCACCAGGAAATCACGTGGGCCCCACCCGGAAATCACGTGGGCCCCACCCGGAAATCACGTGGGCCCCACCGGGAAATCACGTGGGCCCCACCCGGAAATCACGTGGGCCCCACCCGGAAATCACGTGGGCCCCACCCGGAAATCACGTGGGCCCCACCCGGAAATCACGTGGGCCCCACCCGGAAATCACGTGGGCCCCACCCGGAAATCACGTGGGCCCCACGGGGAAATCACGTGGGCCCCACCCGGAAATCACGTGGGCCCCACCCGGAAATCACGTGGGCCCCACGGGGAAATCACGTGGGCCCCACCCGGAAATCACGTGGGCCCCACCCGGAAATCACGTGGGCCCCACCCGGAAATCACGTGGGCCCCACCCGGAAATCACGTGGGCCCCAGCCGGAAATCACGTGGGCCCCACCCGGAAATCACGTGGGCCCCACCCCGAAATCACGTGGGCCCCACCCGGAAATCACGTGGGCCCCACCCGGAAATCACGTGGGGCCCACCCGGAAATCACGTGGGCCCCACCCGGAAATCACGTGGGCCCCACCCGGAAATCACGTGGGCCCCACCCGGAAAACACGTGGGCCACATCCGGAAATCACGTGGGCCCCACCCGGAAATCACGTGGGCCCCACCCGGAAATCACGTGGGCCCCACCCGGAAATCACGTGGGCCCCACCCGGAAATCACGTGGGCCCCACGGGGAAATCACGTGGGCCCCACCTGGAAATCACGTGGACCCCACCCGGAAATCACGTGGGCCCCAGCCGGAAATCACGTGGGCCCCATGGGGAAATCACGTGGGCCCCACGGGGAAATCACGTGGGCCCCACCCGGAAATCACGTGGGCCCCACCCGGAAATCACGTGGGCCCCACCCGGAAATCACGTGGGCCCCACCCGGAAATCACGTGGGCCCCACCCGGAAATCACGTGGGCCCCACCCGGAAATCACGTGGGCCCCACCCGGAAATCACGTGGGCCCCTCGGGGAAATCACGTGGGCCCCACCCGGAAATCACGTGGGCCCCACCCGGAAATCACGTGGGCCCCACCCGGAAATCACGTGGGCCCCACCCGGAAATCACGTGGGCCCCATGGGGAAATCACGTGGGCCCCAAGGGGAAATCACGTGGGCCCCACCCGGAAATCACGTGGGCCCCACCCGGAAATCACGTGGGCCCCACCCGGAAATCACGTGGGCCCCACCCGGAAATCACGTGGGCCCCACCCGGAAATCACGTGGGCCCCACCCGGAAATCACGTGGGCCCCACCCGGAAATCACGTGGGCCCCACCCGGAAATCACGTGGGCCCCACCCGGAAATCACGTGGGCCCCACCCGGATATCACGTGGAACCCACCCGGAAATCACGTGGGCCCCACCCGGAAATCACGTGGGCCCCACCCGGAAATCACGTGGGCCCCACCCGGAAATCACGTGGGCCCCACCCGGAAATCACGTGGGCCCCACCCGGAAATCACGTGGGCCCCACGGGGAAATCACGTGGGCCCCACGGGGAAATCACGTGGGCCCCACGGGGAAATCACGTGGGCCCCACCCGGAAATCACGTGGGCCCCACCCGGAAATCACGTGGGCCACACCCGGAAATCACGTGGGGCCCACCCGGAAATCACGTGGGCCCCACGGGGAAATCACGTGGGCCCCACCCGGAAATCACGTGGGCCCCACCCGGAAATCACGTGGGCCCCACCCGGAAAACACGTGGGCCCCACGGGGAAATCATGTGGGCCCCACCCGGAAATCACGTGGGCCCCACCCGGAAATCACGTGGGCCCCACCCGGAAATCACGTGGGCCCCACCCGGAAATCACGTGGGCCCCACCCGGAAATCATGTGGGCCCCACCCGGAAATCACGTGGGCCCCACCCGGTAATCACGTGGGGCCCACCCGGAAATCACGTGGGCCCCACGGGGAAATCACGTGGGCCCCACCCGGAAATCACGTGGGCCCCACCCGGAAATCACGTGGGCCCCACGGGGAAATCACGTGGGCCCCACCCGGAAATCACGTGGGCCCCACCCGGAAATCACGTGGGCCCCACCTGGAAATCACGTGGGCCCCACCCGGAAATCACGTGGGCCCCACCCGGAAATCACGTGGGGCCAACCCGGAAATCACGTGGGCCCCACCCGGAAATCACATGGGCCCCACCCGGAAATCACGTGGGCCCCACCCGGAAATCACGTGGGCCCCACCCGGAAATCACGTGGGCCCCACGGGGAAATCACGTTGGCCCCACGGGGAAATCACGTGGGCCCCACCCGGAAATCACGTGGGCCCCACCCGGAAATCACGTGGGCCCCACCCGGAAATCACGTGGGCCCCACGGGGAAATCACGTGGGCCCCACCCGGAAATCACGTGGGCCCCACCCGGAAATCACGTGGGCCCCACCCGGAAATCACGTGGGCCCCACCCGGAAATCACGTGGGCCCCACCCGGAAATCACGTGGGCCCCACGGGGAAATCACGTGGGCCCCACCCGGAAATCACGTGGGCCCCACCCGGAAATCACGTGGGCCCCACCCGGAAATCACGTGGGCCCCACCCGGAAATCACGTGGGCCCCACCCGGAAATCACGTGGGCCCCACGGGGAAATCACGTGGGCCCCACGGGGAAATCACGTGGGCCCCACCCGGAAATCACGTGGGCCCCACCCGGAAATCACGTGGGCCCCACCCGGAAATCACGTGGGCCCCACCCGGTAATCACGTGGGGCCCACCCGGAAATCACGTGGGCCCCACGGGGAAATCACGTGGGCCCCACCCGGAAATCACGTGGAACCCACCCGGAAATCACGTGGGCCCCACCCGGAAATCACGTGGGCCCCACCCGGAAATCACGTGGGCCCCACCCGGAAATCACGTGGGCCCCACGGGGAAATCACGTGGGCCCCACCCGGAAATCACGTGGGCCCCACCCGGAAATCACGTGGGCCCCACCCGGAAATCACGTGGGCCCCACCCGGAAATCACGTGGGCCACACCCGGAAATCACGTGGGGCCCACCCGGAAATCACGTGGGCCCCACGGGGAAATCACGTGGGCCCCACCCGGAAATCACGTGGGCCCCACCCGGAAATCACGTGGGCCCCACCCGGAAAACACGTGGGCCCCACGGGGAAATCATGTGGGCCCCACCCGGAAATCACGTGGGCCCCACCCGGAAATCACGTGGGCCCCACCCGGAAATCACGTGGGCCCCACCCGGAAATCACGTGGGCCCCACCCGGAAATCACGTGGGCCCCACCCGGAAATCACGTGGGCCCCACCCGGTAATCACGTGGGGCCCACCCGGAAATCACGTGGGCCCCACGGGGAAATCACGTGGGCCCCACCCGGAAATCACGTGGGCCCCAGGGGGAAATCACGTGGGCCCAACGGGGAAATCACGTGGGCCCCACGGGGAAATCACGTGGGCCCCACCCTGAAATCACTTGGCCCCACCCGGAAATCACGTGGGCCCCACGGGGAAATCACGTGGGCCCCACGGGGAAATCACGTGGGCCCCACCCGGAAATCACGTGGGCCCCACCCGGAAATCACGTGGGCCCCACGGGGAAATTACGTGGGCCCCACGGGGAAATCACGTGGTCCCCACCCGGAAATCACGTGGGCCCCAGCCGGAAATCACGTGGGCCCCACGGGGAAATCACGTGGGCCCCACCCGGAAATCACGTGGGCCCCACCCGGAAATCACGTGGGCCCCACCCGGAAATCACGTGGGCCCCACCCGGAAATCACGTGGGCCCCACCCGGAAATCACGTGGGGCCCACCCGGAAATCACGTGGGCCCCACCCGGAAATCACGTGGGCCCCACCCGGAAATCACGTGGGCCCCACACGGAAATCACGTGGGCCCCACCCGGAAATCACGTGGGCCCCACCCGGAAATCACGTGGGCCCCAGCCGGAAATCACGTGGGCCCCACGGGGAAATCACGTGGGCCCCACGGGGAAATCACGTGGGCCCCACGGGGAAATCACGTGGGCCCCACCCGGAAATCACGTGGGCCCCACCTGGAAATCACGTGGGCCCCACGGGGAAATCACGTGGGCCCCACCCGGAAATCACGTGGGCCCCACCCGGAAATCACGTGGGGCCCACCCGGAAATCACGTGGGCCCCACCCGGAAATCACGTGGGCCCACCCGGAAATCACGTGGGCCCCACCCGGAAATCACGTGGGCCCCACCCGGAAATCACGTGGGGCCCACCCGGAAATCACGTGGGCCCCACCCGGAAATCACGTGGGCCCCACCCGGAAATCACGTGGGCCCCACCCGGAAATCACGTGGGCCCCACCCGGAAATCACGTGGGCCCCACCCGGAAATCACGTGGGCCCCACCCGGAAATCACGTGGGCCCCACCCGGAAATCACGTGGGCCCCACCCGGAAATCACGTGGGCCCCACCCGGAAATCACGTGGGCCCCACCCGGAAATCACGTGGGCCCCACACGGAAATCACGTGGGGCCCAACCGGAAATCACGTGGGCCCCACCCGGAAATCACGTGGGCCCCACCCGGAAATCACGTGGGCCCCACCCGGAAATCACGTGGGCCCCATGGGGAAATCACGTGGGCCCCACGGGGAAATCACGTGGGCCCCACCCGGAAATCACGTGGGGCCCACCCGGAAATCACGTGGGCCCCACGGGGAAATCACGTGGGCCCCACCCGGAAATCACGTGGGCCCCACACGGAAATCACGTGGGGCCCACCAGGAAATCACGTGGGCCCCACCCGGAAATCACGTGGGCCCCACCCGGAAATCACGTGGGCCCCACCGGGAAATCACGTGGGCCCCACCCGGAAATCACGTGGGCCCCACCCGGAAATCACGTGGGCCCCACCCGGAAATCACGTGGGCCCCACCCGGAAATCACGTGGGCCCCACCCGGAAATCACGTGGGCCCCACCCGGAAATCACGTGGGCCCCACGGGGAAATCACGTGGGCCCCACCCGGAAATCACGTGGGCCCCACCCGGAAATCACGTGGGCCCCACGGGGAAATCACGTGGGCCCCACCCGGAAATCACGTGGGCCCCACCCGGAAATCACGTGGGCCCCACCCGGAAATCACGTGGGCCCCACCCGGAAATCACGTGGGCCCCAGCCGGAAATCACGTGGGCCCCACCCGGAAATCACGTGGGCCCCACCCCGAAATCACGTGGGCCCCACCCGGAAATCACGTGGGCCCCACCCGGAAATCACGTGGGGCCCACCCGGAAATCACGTGGGCCCCACCCGGAAATCACGTGGGCCCCACCCGGAAATCACGTGGGCCCCACCCGGAAAACACGTGGGCCACATCCGGAAATCACGTGGGCCCCACCCGGAAATCACGTGGGCCCCACCCGGAAATCACGTGGGCCCCACCCGGAAATCACGTGGGCCCCACCCGGAAATCACGTGGGCCCCACGGGGAAATCACGTGGGCCCCACCTGGAAATCACGTGGACCCCACCCGGAAATCACGTGGGCCCCAGCCGGAAATCACGTGGGCCCCATGGGGAAATCACGTGGGCCCCACGGGGAAATCACGTGGGCCCCACCCGGAAATCACGTGGGCCCCACCCGGAAATCACGTGGGCCCCACCCGGAAATCACGTGGGCCCCACCCGGAAATCACGTGGGCCCCACCCGGAAATCACGTGGGCCCCACCCGGAAATCACGTGGGCCCCACCCGGAAATCACGTGGGCCCCTCGGGGAAATCACGTGGGCCCCACCCGGAAATCACGTGGGCCCCACCCGGAAATCACGTGGGCCCCACCCGGAAATCACGTGGGCCCCACCCGGAAATCACGTGGGCCCCATGGGGAAATCACGTGGGCCCCAAGGGGAAATCACGTGGGCCCCACCCGGAAATCACGTGGGCCCCACCCGGAAATCACGTGGGCCCCACCCGGAAATCACGTGGGCCCCACCCGGAAATCACGTGGGCCCCACCCGGAAATCACGTGGGCCCCACCCGGAAATCACGTGGGCCCCACCCGGAAATCACGTGGGCCCCACCCGGAAATCACGTGGGCCCCACCCGGAAATCACGTGGGCCCCACCCGGATATCACGTGGAACCCACCCGGAAATCACGTGGGCCCCACCCGGAAATCACGTGGGCCCCACCCGGAAATCACGTGGGCCCCACCCGGAAATCACGTGGGCCCCACCCGGAAATCACGTGGGCCCCACCCGGAAATCACGTGGGCCCCACGGGGAAATCACGTGGGCCCCACGGGGAAATCACGTGGGCCCCACGGGGAAATCACGTGGGCCCCACCCGGAAATCACGTGGGCCCCACCCGGAAATCACGTGGGCCACACCCGGAAATCACGTGGGGCCCACCCGGAAATCACGTGGGCCCCACGGGGAAATCACGTGGGCCCCACCCGGAAATCACGTGGGCCCCACCCGGAAATCACGTGGGCCCCACCCGGAAAACACGTGGGCCCCACGGGGAAATCATGTGGGCCCCACCCGGAAATCACGTGGGCCCCACCCGGAAATCACGTGGGCCCCACCCGGAAATCACGTGGGCCCCACCCGGAAATCACGTGGGCCCCACCCGGAAATCATGTGGGCCCCACCCGGAAATCACGTGGGCCCCACCCGGTAATCACGTGGGGCCCACCCGGAAATCACGTGGGCCCCACGGGGAAATCACGTGGGCCCCACCCGGAAATCACGTGGGCCCCACCCGGAAATTACGTGGGCCCCACGGGGAAATCACGTGGGCCCAACGGGGAAATCACGTGGGCCCCACGGGGAAATCACGTGGGCCCCACCCTGAAATCACGTGGGCCCCACCCGGAAATCACGTGGGCCCCACGGGGAAATCACGTGGGCCCCACGGGGAAATCACGTGGGCCCCACCCGGAAATCACGTGGGCCCCACCCGGAAATCACGTGGGCCCCACGGGGAAATCACGTGGGCCCCACGGGGAAATCACGTGGGCCCCACCCGGAAATCACGTGGGCCCCACCCGGAAATCACGTGGGCCCCACCCGGAAATCACGTGGGCCCCACCCGGAAATCACGTGGGCCCCACCCGGAAATCACGTGGGCCCCACCCGGAAATCACGTGGGCCCCACGGGGAAATCACGTGGGCCCCACCCGGAAATCACGTGGGCCCCACCCGGAAATCACGTGGGCCCCACCCGGAAATCACGTGGGCCCCACCCGGAAATCACGTGGGCCCCACGGGGAAATCACGTGGGCCCCACCCGGAAATCACGTGGACCCCACCCGGAAATCACGTGGGCCACAGCCGGAAATCACGTGGGCCCCAACCGGAAATCACGTGGGCCCCACCCGGAAATCACGTGGGCCCCACCCGGAAATCACGTGGGCCCCACCCGGAAATCACGTGGGCCCCACGGGGAAATCACGTGGGCCTCACGGGGAAATCACGTGGGCCCCACCCGGAAATCACGTGGGCCCCACGGGGAAATCACGTGGGCCCCACCCGGAAATCACGTGGGCCCCACCCGGAAATCACGTGGGCCCCACCCGGAAATCACGTGGGCCCCACCCGGAAATCACGTGGGCCCCACCCGGAAATCACGTGGGCCCCACCCGGAAATCACGTGGGCCCCACCCGGAAATCACGTGGGCCCCACCCGGAAATCACGTGGGCCCCACCGGGAAATCACGTGGGCCCCACGGGGAAATCACGTGGGCCCCACCCGGAAATCACGTGGGCCCCACCCGGAAATCACGTGGGCCCCACCCGGAAATCACGTGGGCCCCACCCGGAAATCACGTGGGCCCCACCCGGAAATCACGTGGGGCCAACCCGGAAATCACGTGGGCCCCACCCGGAAATCACATGGGCCCCACCCGGAAATCACGTGGGCCCCACCCGGAAATCACGTGGGCCCCACCCGGAAATCACGTGGGCCCCACGGGGAAATCACGTTGGCCCCACGGGGAAATCACGTGGGCCCCACCCGGAAATCACGTGGGCCCCACCTGGAAATCACGTGGGCCCCACCCGGAAATCACGTGGGCCCCACGGGGAAATCACGTGGGCCCCACCCGGAAATCACGTGGGCCCCACCCGGAAATCACGTGGGCCCCACCCGGAAATCACGTGGGCCCCACCCGGAAATCACGTGGGCCCCACCCGGAAATCACGTGGGCCCCACGGGGAAATCACGTGGGCCCCACCCGGAAATCACGTGGGCCCCACCCGGAAATCACGTGGGCCCCACCCGGAAATCACGTGGGCCCCACCCGGAAATCACGTGGGCCCCACGGGGAAATCACGTGGGCCCCACGGGGAAATCACGTGGGCCCCACCCGGAAATCACGTGGGCCCCACCCGGAAATCACGTGGGCCCCACCCGGAAATCACGTGGGCCCCACCCGGAAATCACGTGGGCCCCACCCGGAAATCACGTGGGCCCCACCCGGAAATCACGTGGGCCCCACCCGGAAATCACGTGGAACCCACCCGGAAATCACGTGGGCCCCACCCGGAAATCACGTGGGCCCCACCCGGAAATCACGTGGGCCCCACCCGGAAATCACGTGGGCCCCACCCGGAAATCACGTGGGCCCCACCCGGAAATCACGTGGGCCCCACCCGGAAATCACGTGGGCCCCACCCGGAAATCACGTGGGCCCCACCCGGAAATCACGTGGGCCACACCCGGAAATCACGTGGGGCCCACCCGGAAATCACGTGGGCCCCACCCGGAAATCACGTGGGCCCCACCCGGAAATCACGTGGGCCCCACCCGGAAATCACGTGGGCCCCACCCGGAAAACACGTGGGCCCCACGGGGAAATCATGTGGGCCCCACCCGGAAATCACGTGGGCCCCACCCGGAAATCACGTGGGCCCCACCCGGAAATCACGTGGGCCCCACCCGGAAATCACGTGGGCCCCACCCGGAAATCACGTGGGCCCCACCCGGAAATCACGTGGGCCCCACCCGGAAATCACGTGGGCCCCACCCGGAAATCACGTGGGCCCCACGGGGAAATCACGTGGGCCCCACCCGGAAATCACGTGGGCCCCACCCGGAAATCACGTGGGCCCCACCCGGAAATCACGTGGGCCCCACCCGGAAATCACGTGGGCCCCACGGGGAAATCACGTGGGCCCCACGGGGAAATCACGTGGGCCCCACCCGGAAATCACGTGGGCCCCACCCGGAAATCACGTGGGCCCCACCCGGAAATCACGTGGGCCCCACCCGGAAATCACGTGGGCCCCACCCGGAAATCACGTGGGCCCCACCCGGAAATCACGTGGGCCCCACCCGGAAATCACGTGGAACCCACCCGGAAATCACGTGGGCCCCACCCGGAAATCACGTGGGCCCCACCCGGAAATCACGTGGGCCCCACCCGGAAATCACGTGGGCCCCACGGGGAAATCACGTGGGCCCCACCCGGAAATCACGTGGGCCCCACCCGGAAATCACGTGGGCCCCACCCGGAAATCACGTGGGCCCCACCCGGAAATCACGTGGGCCACACCCGGAAATCACGTGGGGCCCACCCGGAAATCACGTGGGCCCCACGGGGAAATCACGTGGGCCCCACCCGGAAATCACGTGGGCCCCACCCGGAAATCACGTGGGCCCCACCCGGAAAACACGTGGGCCCCACGGGGAAATCATGTGGGCCCCACCCGGAAATCACGTGGGCCCCACCCGGAAATCACGTGGGCCCCACCCGGAAATCACGTGGGCCCCACCCGGAAATCACGTGGGCCCCACCCGGAAATCACGTGGGCCCCACCCGGAAATCACGTGGGCCCCACCCGGTAATCACGTGGGGCCCACCCGGAAATCACGTGGGCCCCACGGGGAAATCACGTGGGCCCCACCCGGAAATCACGTGGGCCCCAGGGGGAAATCACGTGGGCCCAACGGGGAAATCACGTGGGCCCCACGGGGAAATCACGTGGGCCCCACCCTGAAATCACGTGGGCCCCACCCGGAAATCACGTGGGCCCCACCCGGAAATCACGTGGGCCCCACGGGGAAATCACGTGGGCCCCACCCGGAAATCACGTGGGCCCCACCCGGAAATCACGTGGGCCCCACGGGGAAATTACGTGGGCCCCACGGGGAAATCACGTGGTCCCCACCCGGAAATCACGTGGGCCCCAGCCGGAAATCACGTGGGCCCCACGGGGAAATCACGTGGGCCCCACCCGGAAATCACGTGGGCCCCACCCGGAAATCACGTGGGCCCCACCCGGAAATCACGTGGGGCCCACCCGGAAATCACGTGGGCCCCACCCGGAAATCACGTGGGCCCCACCCGGAAATCACGTGGGCCCCACACGGAAATCACGTGGGGCCCACCCGGAAATCACGTGGGCCCCACCCGGAAATCACGTGGGCCCCACCCGGAAATCACGTGGGCCCCACCCGGAAATCACGTGGGCCCCACCCGGAAATCACGTGGGCCCCACCCGGAAATCACGTGGGCCCCACGGGGAAATCACGTGGGCCCCACGGGGAAATCACGTGGGCCCCACGCGGAAATCACGTGGGCCCCACCCGGAAATCACGTGGGCCCCACCCGGAAATCACGTGGGCCCCCCCCGGAAATCACGTGGGTCCCCCCCGGAAATCACGTGGGCCCCACCCGGAAATCACGTGGGGCCAACCCGGAAATCACGTGGGCCCCACCCGGAAATCACGTGGGCCCCACCCGTAAATCACGTGGGCCCCACCCGGAAATCACGTGGGCCCCACCCGGAAATCACGTGGGCCCCACGGGGAAATCACGTGGGCCCCACGGGGAAATCACGTGGGCCCCACCCGGAAATCACGTGGGCCCCACCCGGAAATCACGTGGGCCCCACCCGGAAATCACGTGGGCCCCACGGGGAAATCACGTGGGCCCCACCCGGAAATCACGTGGGCCCCACCCGGAAATCACGTGGACCCCACCCGGAAATCACGTGGGCCCCACCCGGAAATCACGTGGGCCCCACCCGGAAATCACGTGGGCCCCACGGGGAAATCACGTGGGCCCCACCCGGAAATCACGTGGGCCCCACCCGGAAATCACGTGGGCCCCACCCGGAAATCACGTGGGCCCCAACCGGAAATCACGTGGGCCCCACCCGGAAATCACGTGGGCCCCACCCGGAAATCACGTGGGCCCCACCCGGAAATCACGTGGGCCCCACGGGGAAATCACGTGGGCCTCACGGGGAAATCACGTGGGCCCCACCCGGAAATCACGTGGGCCCCACGGGGAAATCACGTGGGCCCCACCCGGAAATCACGTGGGCCCCACCCGGAAATCACGTGGGCCCCACCCGGAAATCACGTGGGCCCCACCCGGAAATCACGTGGGCCCCACCCGGAAATCACGTGGGCCCCACCCGGAAATCACGTGGGCCCCACTCGGAAATCACGTGGGCCCCACCCGGAAATCACGTGGGCCCCACCGGGAAATCACGTGGGCCCCACGGGGAAATCACGTGGGCCCCACCCGGAAATCACGTGGGCCCCACCCGGAAATCACGTGGGCCCCACCCGGAAATCACGTGGGCCCCACCCGGAAATCACGTGGGCCCCACCCGGAAATCACGTGGGGCCAACCCGGAAATCACGTGGGCCCCACCCGGAAATCACATGGGCCCCACCCGGAAATCACGTGGGCCCCACCCGGAAATCACGTGGGCCCCACCCGGAAATCACGTGGGCCCCACGGGGAAATCACGTTGGCCCCACGGGGAAATCACGTGGGCCCCACCCGGAAATCACGTGGGCCCCACCCGGAAATCACGTGGGCCCCACCCGGAAATCACGTGGGCCCCACGGGGAAATCACGTGGGCCCCACCCGGAAATCACGTGGGCCCCACCTGGAAATCACGTGGGCCCCACCCGGAAATCACGTGGGCCCCACCCGGAAATCACGTGGGCCCCACCCGAAAATCACGTGGGCCCCACCCGGAAATCACGTGGGCCCCACCCGGAAATCACGTGGGCCCCACCCGGAAATCACGTGGAACCCACCCGGAAATCACGTGGGCCACACCCGGAAATCACGTGGGCCCCACCCGGAAATCACGTGGGCCCCACGGGGAAATCACGTGGGCCCCACCCGGAAATCACGTGGGCCCCACCCGGAAATCACGTGGGCCCCACCCGGAAAACACGTGGGCCCCACGGGGAAATCATGTGGGCCCCACCCGGAAATCACGTGGGCCCCACCCGGAAATCCCGTGGGCCCCACCCGGAAATCACGTGGGCCCCACCCGGAAATCACGTGGGCCCCACCCGGAAATCACGTGGGCCCCACCCGGAAATCACGTGGGCCCCACCCGGTAATCACGTGGGGCCCACCCGGAAATCACGTGGGCCCCACGGGGAAATCACGTGGGCCCCACCCGGAAATCACGTGGGCCCCAGGGGGAAATCACGTGGGCCCAACGGGGAAATCACGTGGGCCCCACGGGGAAATCACGTGGGCCCCACCCTGAAATCACGTGGGCCCCACCCGGAAATCACGTGGGCCCCACGGGGAAATCACGTGGGCCCCACGGGGAAATCACGTGGGCCCCACCCGGAAATCACGTGGGCCCCACCCGGAAATCACGTGGGCCCCACGGGGAAATTACGTGGGCCCCACGGGGAAATCACGTGGTCCCCACCCGGAAATCACGTGGGCCCCAGCCGGAAATCACGTGGGCCCCACGGGGAAATCACGTGGGCCCCACCCGGAAATCACGTGGGCCCCACCCGGAAATCACGTGGGCCCCACCCGGAAATCACGTGGGCCCCACCCGGAAATCACGTGGGGCCCACCCGGAAATCACGTGGGCCCCACCCGGAAATCACGTGGGCCCCACCCGGAAATCACGTGGGCCCCACACGGAAATCACGTGGGCCCCACCCGGAAATCACGTGGGCCCCACCCGGAAATCACGTGGGCCCCACCCGGAAATCACGTGGGCCCCACCCGGAAATCACGTGGGCCCCACCCGGAAATCACGTGGGCCCCACGGGGAAATCACGTGGGCCCCACGGGGAAATCACGTGGGCCCCACGCGGAAATCACGTGGGCCCCACCCGGAAATCACGTGGGCCCCACCCGGAAATCACGTGGGCCCCACCCGGAAATCACGTGGGCCCCACCCGGAAATCACGTGGGCCCCACCCGGAAATCACGTGGGGCCAACCCGGAAATCACGTGGGCCCCACCCGGAAATCACGTGGGCCCCACCCGGAAATCACGTGGGCCCCACCCGGAAATCACGTGGGCCCCACCCGGAAATCACGTGGGCCCCACCCAGAAATCACGTGGGCCCCACGGGGAAATCACGTGGGCCCCACGGGGAAATCACGTGGGCCCCACGGGGAAATCACGTGGGCCCCACCCGGAAATCACGTGGGCCCCACCCGGAAATCACGTGGGCCCCACCCGGAAATCACGTGGGCCCCACCCGGAAATCACGTGGGCCCCACCCGGAAATCACGTGGGCCCCACCCGAAAATCACGTGGGCCCCACCCGGAAATCACGTGGGCCCCACCCGGAAATCACGTGGGCCCCACCCGGAAATCACGTGGAACCCACCCGGAAATCACGTGGGCCCCACCCGGAAATCACGTGGGCCCCACCCGGAAATCACGTGGGCCCCACCCGGAAATCACGTGGGCCCCACCCGGAAATCACGTGGGCCCCACCCGGAAATCACGTGGGCCCCACCCGGAAGTCACGTGGGCCACACCCGGAAATCACGTGGGGCCCACCCGGAAATCACGTGGGCCCCACGGGGAAATCACGTGGGCCCCACCCGGAAATCACGTGGGCCCCACCCGGAAATCACGTGGGCCCCACCCGGAAAACACGTGGGCCGCACGGGGAAATCATGTGGGCCCCACCCGGAAATCACGTGGGCCCCACCCGGAAATCACGTGGGCCCCACCCGGAAATCACGTGGGCCCCACCCGGAAATCACGTGGGCCCCACCCGGAAATCACGTGGGCCCCACCCGGAAATCACGTGGGCCCCACCCGGTAATCACGTGGGGCCCACCCGGAAATCACGTGGGCCCCACGGGGAAATCACGTGGGCCCCACCCGGAAATCACGTGGGCCCCAGGGGGAAATCACGTGGGCCCAACGGGGAAATCACGTGGGCCCCACGGGGAAATCACGTGGGCCCCACCCTGAAATCACGTGGGCCCCACCCGGAAATCACGTGGGCCCCACGGGGAAATCACGTGGGCCCCACGGGGAAATCACGTGGGCCCCACCCGGAAATCACGTGGGCCCCACCCGGAAATCACGTGGGCCCCACGGGGAAATTACGTGGGCCCCACGGGGAAATCACGTGGTCCCCACCCGGAAATCACGTGGGCCCCACACGGAAATCACGTGGGGCCCACCCGGAAATCACGTGGGCCCCACCCGGAAATCACGTGGGCCCCACCCGGAAATCACGTGGGCCCCACCCGGAAATCACGTGGGCCCCACCCGGAAATCACGTGGGCCCCACCCGGAAATCACGTGGGCCCCACGGGGAAATCACGTGGGCCCCACGGGGAAATCACGTGGGCCCCACGCGGAAATCACGTGGGCCCCACCCGGAAATCACGTGGGCCCCACCCGGAAATCACGTGGGCCCCACCCGGAAATCACGTGGGCCCCACCCGGAAATCACGTGGGCCCCACCCGGAAATCACGTGGGGCCAACCCGGAAATCACGTGGGCCCCACCCGGAAATCACGTGGGCCCCACCCGTAAATCACGTGGGCCCCACCCGGAAATCACGTGGGCCCCACCCGGAAATCACGTGGGCCCCACGGGGAAATCACGTTGGCCCCACGGGGAAATCACCTGGGCCCCACCCGGAAATCACGTGGGCCCCACCCGGAAATCACGTGGGCCCCACCCGGAAATCACGTGGGCCCCACGGGGAAATCACGTGGGCCCCACCCGGAAATCACGTGGGCCCCACCCGGAAATCACGTGGGCCCCACCCGGAAATCACGTGGGCCCCACCCGGAAATCACGTGGGCCCCACCCGGAAATCACGTGGGCCCCACGGGGAAATCACGTGGGCCCCACCCGGAAATCACGTGGGCCCCACCCGGAAATCACGTGGGCCCCACCCGGAAATCACGTGGGCCCCACCCGGAAATCACGTGGGCCCCACCCGGAAATCAAGTGGGCCCCACCCGGAAATCACGTGGGCCCCACCCGGAAATCCCGTGGGACCCACCCGGAAATCACGTGGGCCCCACCCGGAAATCACGTGGGCCCCACCAGGAAATCACGTGGGCCCCACCCGGAAATCACGTGGGCCACAGCCGGAAATCACGTGGGCCCCACCCGGCAATCACGTGGGCCCCCCCCGGCAATCACGTGGGCCCCACCCGGAAATCACGTGGGCCCCACCCGGAAATCACGTGGGCCCCACGGGGAAATCACGTGGGCCTCACGGGGAAATCACGTGGGCCCCACCCGGAAATCACGTGGGCCCCACGGGGAAATCCCATGGGCCCCACCCGGAAATCACGTGGGCCCCACGGGGAAATCACGTGGGCCCCACCCGGAAATCACGTGGGCCCCACGGGGAAATCACGTGGGCCCCACCCGGAAATCACGTGGGCCCCACGGGGAAATCACGTGGGCCCCACCCGGAAATCACGTGGGCCCCACCCGGAAATCACGTGGGCCCCACCCGGAAATCACGTGGGCCCCACCCGGAAATCACGTGGGCCCCACGGGAAATCACGTGGGCCCCACGGGGAAATCACGTGGGCCCCACCCGGAAATCACGTGGGCCCCACCCGGAAATCACGTGGGCCCCACCCGGAAATCACGTGGGCCCCACCCGGAAATCACGTGGGCCCCACCCGGAAATCACGTGGGCCCCACCCGAAAATCACGTGGGCCCCACCCGGAAATCACGTGGGCCCCACCCGGAAATCACGTGGGCCCCACCCGGAAATCACGTGGAACCCACCCGGAAATCACGTGGGCCCCACCCGGAAATCACGTGGGCCCCACCCGGAAATCACGTGGGCCCCACCCGGAAATCACGTGGGCCCCACGGGGAAATCACGTGGGCCCCACCCGGAAATCACGTGGGCCCCACCCGGAAATCACGTGGGCCCCACCCGGAAATCACGTGGGCCCCACCCGGAAATCACGTGGGCCACACCCGGAAATCACGTGGGGCCCACCCGGAAATCACGTGGGCCCCACGGGGAAATCACGTGGGCCCCACCCGGAAATCACGTGGGCCCCACCCGGAAATCACGTGGGCCCCACCCGGAAAACACGTGGGCCCCACGGGGAAATCATGTGGGCCCCACCCGGAAATCACGTGGGCCCCACCCGGAAATCACGTGGGCCCCACCCGGAAATCACGTGGGCCCCACCCGGAAATCACGTGGGCCCCACCCGGAAATCACGTGGGCCCCACCCGGAAATCACGTGGGCCCCACCCGGTAATCACGTGGGGCCCACCCGGAAATCACGTGGGCCCCACGGGGAAATCACGTGGGCCCCACCCGGAAATCACGTGGGCCCCAGGGGGAAATCACGTGGGCCCAACGGGGAAATCACGTGGGCCCCACGGGGAAATCACGTGGGCCCCACCCTGAAATCACGTGGGCCCCACCCGGAAATCACGTGGGCCCCACGGGGAAATCACGTGGGCCCCACGGGGAAATCACGTGGGCCCCACCCGGAAATCACGTGGGCCCCACCCGGAAATCACGTGGGCCCCACGGGGAAATTACGTGGGCCCCACGGGGAAATCACGTGGTCCCCACCCGGAAATCACGTGGGCCCCAGCCGGAAATCACGTGGGCCCCACGGGGAAATCACGTGGGCCCCACCCGGAAATCACGTGGGCCCCACCCGGAAATCACGTGGGCCCCACCCGGAAATCACGTGGGCCCCACCCGGAAATCACGTGGGCCCCACGGGGAAATCACGTGGGCCCCACGGGGAAATCACGTGGGCCCCACGCGGAAATCACGTGGGCCCCACCCGGAAATCACGTGGGCCCCACCCGGAAATCACGTGGGCCCCACCCGGAAATCACGTGGGCCCCCCCGGGAAATCACGTGGGCCCCACCCGGAAATCACGTGGGGCCAACCCGGAAATCACGTGGGCCCCACCCGGAAATCACGTGGGCCCCACCCGTAAATCACGTGGGCCCCACCCGGAAATCACGTGGGCCCCACCCGGAAATCACGTGGGCCCCACGGGGAAATCACGTTGGCCCCACGGGGAAATCACGTGGGCCCCACCCGGAAATCACGTGGGCCCCACCCGGAAATCACGTGGGCCCCACCCGGAAATCACGTGGGCCCCACGGGGAAATCACGTGGGCCCCACCCGGAAATCACGTGGGCCCCACCCGGAAATCACGTGGACCCCACCCGGAAATCACGTGGGCCCCACCCGGAAATCACGTGGGCCCCACCCGGAAATCACGTGGGCCCCACGGGGAAATCACGTGGGCCCCACCCGGAAATCACGTGGGCCCCACCCGGAAATCACGTGGGCCCCACCCGGAAATCACGTGGGCCCCAACCGGAAATCACGTGGGCCCCACCCGGAAATCACGTGGGCCCCACCCGGAAATCACGTGGGCCCCACCCGGAAATCACGTGGGCCCCACGGGGAAATCACGTGGGCCTCACGGGGAAATCACGTGGGCCCCACCCGGAAATCACGTGGGCCCCACGGGGAAATCACGTGGGCCCCACCCGGAAATCACGTGGGCCCCACCCGGAAATCACGTGGGCCCCACCCGGAAATCACGTGGGCCCCACCCGGAAATCACGTGGGCCCCACCCGGAAATCACGTGGGCCCCACCCGGAAATCACGTGGGCCCCACTCGGAAATCACGTGGGCCCCACCCGGAAATCACGTGGGCCCCACCGGGAAATCACGTGGGCCCCACGGGGAAATCACGTGGGCCCCACCCGGAAATCACGTGGGCCCCACCCGGAAATCACGTGGGCCCCACCCGGAAATCACGTGGGCCCCACCCGGAAATCACGTGGGCCCCACCCGGAAATCACGTGGGGCCAACCCGGAAATCACGTGGGCCCCACCCGGAAATCACATGGGCCCCACCCGGAAATCACGTGGGCCCCACCCGGAAATCACGTGGGCCCCACCCGGAAATCACGTGGGCCCCACGGGGAAATCACGTTGGCCCCACGGGGAAATCACGTGGGCCCCACCCGGAAATCACGTGGGCCCCACCCGGAAATCACGTGGGCCCCACCCGGAAATCACGTGGGCCCCACGGGGAAATCACGTGGGCCCCACCCGGAAATCACGTGGGCCCCACCCGGAAATCACGTGGGCCCCACCCGGAAATCACGTGGGCCCCACCCGGAAATCACGTGGGCCCCACCCGAAAATCACGTGGGCCCCACCCGGAAATCACGTGGGCCCCACCCGGAAATCACGTGGGCCCCACCCGGAAATCACGTGGAACCCACCCGGAAATCACGTGGGCCACACCCGGAAATCACGTGGGCCCCACCCGGAAATCACGTGGGCCCCACGGGGAAATCACGTGGGCCCCACCCGGAAATCACGTGGGCCCCACCCGGAAATCACGTGGGCCCCACCCGGAAAACACGTGGGCCCCACGGGGAAATCATGTGGGCCCCACCCGGAAATCACGTGGGCCCCACCCGGAAATCCCGTGGGCCCCACCCGGAAATCACGTGGGCCCCACCCGGAAATCACGTGGGCCCCACCCGGAAATCACGTGGGCCCCACCCGGAAATCACGTGGGCCCCACCCGGTAATCACGTGGGGCCCACCCGGAAATCACGTGGGCCCCACGGGGAAATCACGTGGGCCCCACCCGGAAATCACGTGGGCCCCAGGGGGAAATCACGTGGGCCCAACGGGGAAATCACGTGGGCCCCACGGGGAAATCACGTGGGCCCCACCCTGAAATCACGTGGGCCCCACCCGGAAATCACGTGGGCCCCACGGGGAAATCACGTGGGCCCCACGGGGAAATCACGTGGGCCCCACCCGGAAATCACGTGGGCCCCACCCGGAAATCACGTGGGCCCCACGGGGAAATTACGTGGGCCCCACGGGGAAATCACGTGGTCCCCACCCGGAAATCACGTGGCCCCAGCCGGAAATCACGTGGGCCCCACGGGGAAATCACGTGGGCCCCACCCGGAAATCACGTGGGCCCCACCCGGAAATCACGTGGGCCCCACCCGGAAATCACGTGGGCCCCACCCGGAAATCACGTGGGGCCCACCCGGAAATCACGTGGGCCCCACCCGGAAATCACGTGGGCCCCACCCGGAAATCACGTGGGCCCCACACGGAAATCACGTGGGGCCCACCCGGAAATCACGTGGGCCCCACCCGGAAATCACGTGGGCCCCACCCGGAAATCACGTGGGCCCCACCCGGAAATCACGTGGGCCCCACCCGGAAATCACGTGGGCCCCACCCGGAAATCACGTGGGCCCCACGGGGAAATCACGTGGGCCCCACGGGGAAATCACGTGGGCCCCACGCGGAAATCACGTGGGCCCCACCCGGAAATCACGTGGGCCCCACCCGGAAATCACGTGGGCCCCACCCGGAAATCACGTGGGCCCCACCCGGAAATCACGTGGGCCCCACCCGGAAATCACGTGGGGCCAACCCGGAAATCACGTGGGCCCCACCCGGAAATCACGTGGGCCCCACCCGGAAATCACGTGGGCCCCACCCGGAAATCACGTGGGCCCCACCCGGAAATCACGTGGGCCCCACCCGGAAATCACGTGGGCCCCACGGGGAAATCACGTGGGCCCCACGGGGAAATCACGTGGGCCCCACGGGGAAATCACGTGGGCCCCACCCGGAAATCACGTGGGCCCCACCCGGAAATCACGTGGGCCCCACCCGGAAATCACGTGGGCCCCACCCGGAAATCACGTGGGCCCCACCCGGAAATCACGTGGGCCCCACCCGAAAATCACGTGGGCCCCACCCGGAAATCACGTGGGCCCCACCCGGAAATCACGTGGGCCCCACCCGGAAATCACGTGGAACCCACCCGGAAATCACGTGGGCCCCACCCGGAAATCACGTGGGCCCCACCCGGAAATCACGTGGGCCCCACCCGGAAATCACGTGGGCCCCACCCGGAAATCACGTGGGCCCCACCCGGAAATCACGTGGGCCCCACCCGGAAGTCACGTGGGCCACACCCGGAAATCACGTGGGGCCCACCCGGAAATCACGTGGGCCCCACGGGGAAATCACGTGGGCCCCACCCGGAAATCACGTGGGCCCCACCCGGAAATCACGTGGGCCCCACCCGGAAAACACGTGGGCCGCACGGGGAAATCATGTGGGCCCCACCCGGAAATCACGTGGGCCCCACCCGGAAATCACGTGGGCCCCACCCGGAAATCACGTGGGCCCCACCCGGAAATCACGTGGGCCCCACCCGGAAATCACGTGGGCCCCACCCGGAAATCACGTGGGCCCCACCCGGTAATCACGTGGGGCCCACCCGGAAATCACGTGGGCCCCACGGGGAAATCACGTGGGCCCCACCCGGAAATCACGTGGGCCCCAGGGGGAAATCACGTGGGCCCAACGGGGAAATCACGTGGGCCCCACGGGGAAATCACGTGGGCCCCACCCTGAAATCACGTGGGCCCCACCCGGAAATCACGTGGGCCCCACGGGGAAATCACGTGGGCCCCACGGGGAAATCACGTGGGCCCCACCCGGAAATCACGTGGGCCCCACCCGGAAATCACGTGGGCCCCACGGGGAAATTACGTGGGCCCCACGGGGAAATCACGTGGTCCCCACCCGGAAATCACGTGGGCCCCACACGGAAATCACGTGGGGCCCACCCGGAAATCACGTGGGCCCCACCCGGAAATCACGTGGGCCCCACCCGGAAATCACGTGGGCCCCACCCGGAAATCACGTGGGCCCCACCCGGAAATCACGTGGGCCCCACCCGGAAATCACGTGGGCCCCACGGGGAAATCACGTGGGCCCCACGGGGAAATCACGTGGGCCCCACGCGGAAATCACGTGGGCCCCACCCGGAAATCACGTGGGCCCCACCCGGAAATCACGTGGGCCCCACCCGGAAATCACGTGGGCCCCACCCGGAAATCACGTGGGCCCCACCCGGAAATCACGTGGGGCCAACCCGGAAATCACGTGGGCCCCACCCGGAAATCACGTGGGCCCCACCCGTAAATCACGTGGGCCCCACCCGGAAATCACGTGGGCCCCACCCGGAAATCACGTGGGCCCCACGGGGAAATCACGTTGGCCCCACGGGGAAATCACCTGGGCCCCACCCGGAAATCACGTGGGCCCCACCCGGAAATCACGTGGGCCCCACCCGGAAATCACGTGGGCCCCACGGGGAAATCACGTGGGCCCCACCCGGAAATCACGTGGGCCCCACCCGGAAATCACGTGGGCCCCACCCGGAAATCACGTGGGCCCCACCCGGAAATCACGTGGGCCCCACCCGGAAATCACGTGGGCCCCACGGGGAAATCACGTGGGCCCCACCCGGAAATCACGTGGGCCCCACCCGGAAATCACGTGGGCCCCACCCGGAAATCACGTGGGCCCCACCCGGAAATCACGTGGGCCCCACCCGGAAATCAAGTGGGGCCCACCCGGAAATCACGTGGGCCCCACCCGGAAATCCCGTGGGACCCACCCGGAAATCACGTGGGCCCCACCCGGAAATCACGTGGGCCCCACCAGGAAATCACGTGGGCCCCACCCGGAAATCACGTGGGCCACAGCCGGAAATCACGTGGGCCCCACCCGGAAATCACGTGGGCCCCACCCGGAAATCACGTGGGCCCCACCCGGAAATCACGTGGGCCCCACCCGGAAATCACGTGGGCCCCACGGGGAAATCACGTGGGCCTCACGGGGAAATCACGTGGGCCCCACCCGGAAATCACGTGGGCCCCACGGGGAAATCCCATGGGCCCCACCCGGAAATCACGTGGGCCCCACGGGGAAATCACGTGGGCCCCACCCGGAAATCACGTGGGCCCCACGGGGAAATCACGTGGGCCCCACCCGGAAATCACGTGGGCCCCACGGGGAAATCACGTGGGCCCCACCCGGAAATCACGTGGGCCCCACCCGGAAATCACGTGGGCCCCACCCGGAAATCACGTGGGCCCCACCCGGAAATCACGTGGGCCCCACGGGAAATCACGTGGGCCCCACGGGGAAATCACGTGGGCCCCACCCGGAAATCACGTGGGCCCCACCCGGAAATCACGTGGGCCCCACCCGGAAATCACGTGGGCCCCACCCGGAAATCACGTGGGCCCCACCCGGAAATCACGTGGGCCCCACCCGAAAATCACGTGGGCCCCACCCGGAAATCACGTGGGCCCCACCCGGAAATCACGTGGGCCCCACCCGGAAATCACGTGGAACCCACCCGGAAATCACGTGGGCCCCACCCGGAAATCACGTGGGCCCCACGGGGAAATCACGTGGGCCCCACCCGGAAATCACGTGGGCCCCACGGGGAAATCACGTGGGCCCCACCCGGAAATCACGTGGGCCCCACCCGGAAATCACGTGGGCCCCACCCGGAAATCACGTGGGCCCCACCCGGAAATCACGTGGGCCACACCCGGAAATCACGTGGGGCCCACCCGGAAATCACGTGGGCCCCACGGGGAAATCACGTGGGCCCCAATCGGAAATCACGTGGGCCCCACCCGGAAATCACGTGGGCCCCACCCGGAAAACACGTGGGCCCCACGGGGAAATCATGTGGGCCCCACCCGGAAATCACGTGGGCCCCACCCGGAAATCACGTGGGCCCCACCCGGAAATCACGTGGGCCCCACCCGGAAATCACGTGGGCCCCACCCGGAAATCATGTGGGCCCCACCCGGAAATCACGTGGGCCCCACCCGGTAATCACGTGGGGCCCACCCGGAAATCACGTGGGCCCCACGGGGAAATCACGTGGGCCCCACCCGGAAATCACGTGGGCCCCACCCGGAAATTACGTGGGCCCCACGGGGAAATCACGTGGGCCCAACGGGGAAATCACGTGGGCCCCACGGGGAAATCACGTGGGCCCCACCCTGAAATCACGTGGGCCCCACCCGGAAATCACGTGGGCCCCACGGGGAAATCACGTGGGCCCCACGGGGAAATCACGTGGGCCCCACCCGGAAATCACGTGGGCCCCACCCGGAAATCACGTGGGCCCCACGGGGAAATTACGTGGGCCCCACGGGGAAATCACGTGGTCCCCACCCGGAAATCACGTGGGCCCCAGCCGGAAATCACGTGGGCCCCACGGGGAAATCACGTGGGCCCCACCCGGAAATCACGTTGGCACCACCCGGAAATCACGTGGGCCCCACCCGGAAATCACGTGGGCCCCACGGGGAAATCACGTGGGCCCCACCCGGAAATCACGTGGGCCCCACCCGGAAATCACGTGGGCCCCACGGGGAAATTACGTGGGCCCCACCCGGAAATCACGTGGGCCCCACCCGGAAATCACGTGGGCCCCACACGGAAATCACGTGGGGCCCACCCGGAAATCACGTGGGCCCCACCCGGAAATCACGTGGGCCCCACGGGGAAATCACGTGGGCCTCACGGGGAAATCACGTGGGCCCCACCCGGAAATCACGTGGGCCCCACGGGGAAATCACGTGGGCCCCACCCGGAAATCACGTGGGCCCCACCCGGAAATCACGTGGGCCCCACGGGGAAATTACGTGGGCCCCACGGGGAAATCACGTGGTCCCCACCCGGAAATCACGTGGGCCCCAGCCGGAAATCACGTGGGCCCCACGGGGAAATCACGTGGGCCCCACCCGGAAATCACGTGGGCCCCACCCGGAAATCACGTGGGCCAAACCCGGAAATCACGTGGGGCCCACCCGGAAATCACGTGGGCCCCACCCGGAAATCACGTGGGCCCCACCCGGAAATCACGTGGGCCCCACACGGAAATCACGTGGGGCCCACCCGGAAATCACGTGGGCCCCACCCGGAAATCACGTGGGCCCCACCCGGAAATCACGTGGGCCCCACCCGGAAATCACGTGGGCCCCACCCGGAAATCACGTGGGCCCCACCCGGAAATCACGTGGGCCCCACGGGGAAATCACGTGGGCCCCACGGGGAAATCACGTGGGCCCCACGCGGAAATCACGTGGGCCCCACCCGGAAATCACGTGGGCCCCACCCGGAAATCACGTGGGCCCCACCCGGAAATCACGTGGGCCCCCCCGGAAATCACGTGGGCCCCACCCGGAAATCACGTGGGGCCAACCCGGAAATCACGTGGGCCCCACCCGGAAATCACGTGGGCCCCACCCGTAAATCACGTGGGCCCCACCCGGAAATCACGTGGGCCCCACCCGGAAATCACGTGGGCCCCACGGGGAAATCACGTTGGCCCCACGGGGAAATCACGTGGGCCCCACCCGGAAATCACGTGGGCCCCACCCGGAAATCACGTGGGCCCCACCCGGAAATCACGTGGGCCCCACGGGGAAATCACGTGGGCCCCACCCGGAAATCACGTGGGCCCCACCCGGAAATCACGTGGGCCCCACCCGGAAATCACGTGGGCCCCACCCGGAAATCACGTGGGCCCCACCCGGAAATCACGTGGGCCCCACGGGGAAATCACGTGGGCCCCACCCGGAAATCACGTGGGCCCCACCCGGAAATCACGTGGGCCCCACCCGGAAATCACGTGGGCCCCAACCGGAAATCACGTGGGCCCCACCCGGAAATCACGTGGGCCCCACCCGGAAATCACGTGGGCCCCACCCGGAAATCACGTGGGCCCCACGGGGAAATCACGTGGGCCTCACGGGGAAATCACGTGGGCCCCACCCGGAAATCACGTGGGCCCCACGGGGAAATCACGTGGGCCCCACCCGGAAATCACGTGGGCCCCACCCGGAAATCACGTGGGCCCCACCCGGAAATCACGTGGGCCCCACCCGGAAATCACGTGGGCCCCACCCGGAAATCACGTGGGCCCCACCCGGAAATCACGTGGGCCCCACTCGGAAATCACGTGGGCCCCACCCGGAAATCACGTGGGCCCCACCGGGAAATCACGTGGGCCCCACGGGGAAATCACGTGGGCCCCACCCGGAAATCACGTGGGCCCCACCCGGAAATCACGTGGGCCCCACCCGGAAATCACGTGGGCCCCACCCGGAAATCACGTGGGCCCCACCCGGAAATCACGTGGGGCCAACCCGGAAATCACGTGGGCCCCACCCGGAAATCACGTGGGCCCCACCCGGAAATCACGTGGGCCCCACCCGGAAATCACGTGGGCCCCACCCGGAAATCACGTGGGCCCCACGGGGAAATCACGTTGGCCCCACGGGGAAATCACGTGGGCCCCACCCGGAAATCACGTGGGCCCCACCCGGAAATCACGTGGGCCCCACCCGGAAATCACGTGGGCCCCACCCGGAAATCACGTGGGCCCCACCCGGAAATCACGTGGGCCCCACCCGGAAAACACGTGGGCCCCACGGGGAAATCATGTGGGCCCCACCCGGAAATCACGTGGGCCCCACCCGGAAATCCCGTGGGCCCCACCCGGATATCACGTGGGCCCCACCCGGAAATCACGTGGGCACCACCCGGAAATCACGTGGCCCCCACCCGGAAATCCCGTGGGCCCCACCCGGTAATCACGTGGGGCCCACCCGGAAATCACGTGGGCCCCACGGGGAAATCACGTGGGCCCCACCCGGAAATCACGTGGGCCCCAGGGGGAAATCACGTGGGCCCAACGGGGAAATCACGTGGGCCCCATGGGGAAATCACGTGGGCCCCACCCTGAAATCACGTGGGCCCCACCCGGAAATCACGTGGGCCCCACGGGGAAATCACGTGGGCCCCACGGGGAAATCACGTGGGCCCCACCCGGAAATCACGTGGGCCCCACCCGGAAATCACGTGGGCCCCACGGGGAAATTACGTGGGCCCCACGGGGAAATCACGTGGTCCCCACCCGGAAATCACGTGGGCCCCAGCCGGAAATCACGTGGGCCCCACGGGGAAATCACGTGGGCCCCACCCGGAAATCACGTGGGCCCCACCCGGAAATCACGTGGGCCCCACCCGGAAATCACGTGGGCCCCACCCGGAAATCACGTGGGCCCCACCCGGAAATCACGTGGGGCCCACCCGGAAATCACGTGGGCCCCACCCGGAAATCACGTGGGCCCCACCCGGAAATCACGTGGGCCCCACACGGAAATCACGTGGGGCCCACCCGGAAATCACGTGGGCCCCACGCGGAAATCACGTGGGCCCCAGGGGGAAATCACGTGGGCCCAACGGGGAAATCACGTGGGCCCCACCCGGAAATCACGTGGGCCCCACCCGGAAATCACGTGGGCCCCACGCGGAAATCACGTGGGCCCCACGGGGAAATCACGTGGGCCCCACGCGGAAATCACGTGGGCCCCAGGGGGAAATCACGTGGGCCCAACGGGGAAATCACGTGGGCCCCACGGGGAAATCACGTGGGCCCCACCCTGAAATCACGTGGGCCCCACGGGGAAATCACGTGGGCCCCACGGGGAAATCACGTGGGCCCCACCCGGAAATCACGTGGGCCCCACCCGGAAATCACGTGGGCCCCACCCGGAAATCACGTGGGCCCCACCCGGTAATCACGTGGGGCCCACCCGGAAATCACGTGGGCCCCACGGGGAAATCACGTGGGCCCCACCCGGAAATCACGTGGAACCCACCCGGAAATCACGTGGGCCCCACCCGGAAATCACGTGGGCCCCACCCGGAAATCACGTGGGCCCCACCCGGAAATCACGTGGGCCCCACGGGGAAATCACGTGGGCCCCACCCGGAAATCACGTGGGCCCCACCCGGAAATCACGTGGGCCCCACCCGGAAATCACGTGGGCCCCACCCGGAAATCACGTGGGCCACACCCGGAAATCACGTGGGGCCCACCCGGAAATCACGTGGGCCCCACGGGGAAATCACGTGGGCCCCACCCGGAAATCACGTGGGCCCCACCCGGAAATCACGTGGGCCCCACCCGGAAAACACGTGGGCCCCACGGGGAAATCATGTGGGCCCCACCCGGAAATCACGTGGGCCCCACCCGGAAATCACGTGGGCCCCACCCGGAAATCACGTGGGCCCCACCCGGAAATCACGTGGGCCCCACCCGGAAATCACGTGGGCCCCACCCGGAAATCACGTGGGCCCCACCCGGTAATCACGTGGGGCCCACCCGGAAATCACGTGGGCCCCACGGGGAAATCACGTGGGCCCCACCCGGAAATCACGTGGGCCCCAGGGGGAAATCACGTGGGCCCAACGGGGAAATCACGTGGGCCCCACGGGGAAATCACGTGGGCCCCACCCTGAAATCACGTGGGCCCCACCCGGAAATCACGTGGGCCCCACGGGGAAATCACGTGGGCCCCACGGGGAAATCACGTGGGCCCCACCCGGAAATCACGTGGGCCCCACCCGGAAATCACGTGGGCCCCACGGGGAAATTACGTGGGCCCCACGGGGAAATCACGTGGTCCCCACCCGGAAATCACGTGGGCCCCAGCCGGAAATCACGTGGGCCCCACGGGGAAATCACGTGGGCCCCACCCGGAAATCACGTGGGCCCCACCCGGAAATCACGTGGGCCCCACCCGGAAATCACGTGGGCCCCACCCGGAAATCACGTGGGCCCCACCCGGAAATCACGTGGGGCCCACCCGGAAATCACGTGGGCCCCACCCGGAAATCACGTGGGCCCCACCCGGAAATCACGTGGGCCCCACACGGAAATCACGTGGGCCCCACCCGGAAATCACGTGGGCCCCACCCGGAAATCACGTGGGCCCCAGCCGGAAATCACGTGGGCCCCACGGGGAAATCACGTGGGCCCCACGGGGAAATCACGTGGGCCCCACGGGGAAATCACGTGGGCCCCACCCGGAAATCACGTGGGCCCCACCTGGAAATCACGTGGGCCCCACGGGGAAATCACGTGGGCCCCACCCGGAAATCACGTGGGCCCCACCCGGAAATCACGTGGGGCCCACCCGGAAATCACGTGGGCCCCACCCGGAAATCACGTGGGCCCCACCCGGAAATCACGTGGGCCCCACCCGGAAATCACGTGGGCCCCACCCGGAAATCACGTGGGGCCCACCCGGAAATCACGTGGGCCCCACCCGGAAATCACGTGGGCCCCACCCGGAAATCACGTGGGCCCCACCCGGAAATCACGTGGGCCCCACCCGGAAATCACGTGGGCCCCACCCGGAAATCACGTGGGCCCCACCCGGAAATCACGTGGGCCCCACCCGGAAATCACGTGGGCCCCACCCGGAAATCACGTGGGCCCCACCCGGAAATCACGTGGGCCCCACCCGGAAATCACGTGGGCCCCACACGGAAATCACGTGGGGCCCAACCGGAAATCACGTGGGCCCCACCCGGAAATCACGTGGGCCCCACCCGGAAATCACGTGGGCCCCACCCGGAAATCACGTGGGCCCCATGGGGAAATCACGTGGGCCCCACGGGGAAATCACGTGGGCCCCACCCGGAAATCACGTGGGGCCCACCCGGAAATCACGTGGGCCCCACGGGGAAATCACGTGGGCCCCACCCGGAAATCACGTGGGCCCCACACGGAAATCACGTGGGGCCCACCAGCAAATCACGTGGGCCCCACCCGGAAATCACGTGGGCCCCACCCGGAAATCACGTGGGCCCCACCGGGAAATCACGTGGGCCCCACCCGGAAATCACGTGGGCCCCACCCGGAAATCACGTGGGCCCCACCCGGAAATCACGTGGGCCCCACCCGGAAATCACGTGGGCCCCACCCGGAAATCACGTGGGCCCCACCCGGAAATCACGTGGGCCCCACGGGGAAATCACGTGGGCCCCACCCGGAAATCACGTGGGCCCCACCCGGAAATCACGTGGGCCCCACGGGGAAATCACGTGGGCCCCACCCGGAAATCACGTGGGCCCCACCCGGAAATCACGTGGGCCCCACCCGGAAATCACGTGGGCCCCACCCGGAAATCACGTGGGCCCCAGCCGGAAATCACGTGGGCCCCACCCGGAAATCACGTGGGCCCCACCCCGAAATCACGTGGGCCCCACCCGGAAATCACGTGGGCCCCACCCGGAAATCACGTGGGGCCCACCCGGAAATCACGTGGGCCCCACCCGGAAATCACGTGGGCCCCACCCGGAAATCACGTGGGCCCCACCCGGAAAACACGTGGGCCACATCCGGAAATCACGTGGGCCCCACCCGGAAATCACGTGGGCCCCACCCGGAAATCACGTGGGCCCCACCCGGAAATCACGTGGGCCCCACCCGGAAATCACGTGGGCCCCACGGGGAAATCACGTGGGCCCCACCTGGAAATCACGTGGACCCCACCCGGAAATCACGTGGGCCCCAGCCGGAAATCACGTGGGCCCCATGGGGAAATCACGTGGGCCCCACGGGGAAATCACGTGGGCCCCACCCGGAAATCACGTGGGCCCCACCCGGAAATCACGTGGGCCCCACCCGGAAATCACGTGGGCCCCACCCGGAAATCACGTGGGCCCCACCCGGAAATCACGTGGGCCCCACCCGGAAATCACGTGGGCCCCACCCGGAAATCACGTGGGCCCCTCGGGGAAATCACGTGGGCCCCACCCGGAAATCACGTGGGCCCCACCCGGAAATCACGTGGGCCCCACCCGGAAATCACGTGGGCCCCACCCGGAAATCACGTGGGCCCCATGGGGAAATCACGTGGGCCCCAAGGGGAAATCACGTGGGCCCCACCCGGAAATCACGTGGGCCCCACCCGGAAATCACGTGGGCCCCACCCGGAAATCACGTGGGCCCCACCCGGAAATCACGTGGGCCCCACCCGGAAATCACGTGGGCCCCACCCGGAAATCACGTGGGCCCCACCCGGAAATCACGTGGGCCCCACCCGGAAATCACGTGGGCCCCACCCGGAAATCACGTGGGCCCCACCCGGATATCACGTGGAACCCACCCGGAAATCACGTGGGCCCCACCCGGAAATCACGTGGGCCCCACCCGGAAATCACGTGGGCCCCACCCGGAAATCACGTGGGCCCCACCCGGAAATCACGTGGGCCCCACCCGGAAATCACGTGGGCCCCACGGGGAAATCACGTGGGCCCCACCCGGAAATCACGTGGGCCCCACCCGGAAATCACGTGGGCCCCACCCGGAAATCACGTGGGCCCCACCCGGAAATCACGTGGGCCACACCCGGAAATCACGTGGGGCCCACCCGGAAATCACGTGGGCCCCACGGGGAAATCACGTGGGCCCCACCCGGAAATCACGTGGGCCCCACCCGGAAATCACGTGGGCCCCACCCGGAAAACACGTGGGCCCCACGGGGAAATCATGTGGGCCCCACCCGGAAATCACGTGGGCCCCACCCGGAAATCACGTGGGCCCCACCCGGAAATCACGTGGGCCCCACCCGGAAATCACGTGGGCCCCACCCGGAAATCATGTGGGCCCCACCCGGAAATCACGTGGGCCCCACCCGGTAATCACGTGGGGCCCACCCGGAAATCACGTGGGCCCCACGGGGAAATCACGTGGGCCCCACCCGGAAATCACGTGGGCCCCACCCGGAAATTACGTGGGCCCCACGGGGAAATCACGTGGGCCCAACGGGGAAATCACGTGGGCCCCACGGGGAAATCACGTGGGCCCCACCCTGAAATCACGTGGGCCCCACCCGGAAATCACGTGGGCCCCACGGGGAAATCACGTGGGCCCCACGGGGAAATCACGTGGGCCCCACCCGGAAATCACGTGGGCCCCACCCGGAAATCACGTGGGCCCCACGGGGAAATCACGTGGGCCCCACGGGGAAATCACGTGGGCCCCACCCGGAAATCACGTGGGCCCCACCCGGAAATCACGTGGGCCCCACCCGGAAATCACGTGGGCCCCACCCGGAAATCACGTGGGCCCCACCCGGAAATCACGTGGGCCCCACCCGGAAATCACGTGGGCCCCACGGGGAAATCACGTGGGCCCCACCCGGAAATCACGTGGGCCCCACCCGGAAATCACGTGGGCCCCACCCGGAAATCACGTGGGCCCCACCCGGAAATCACGTGGGCCCCACGGGGAAATCACGTGGGCCCCACCCGGAAATCACGTGGACCCCACCCGGAAATCACGTGGGCCACAGCCGGAAATCACGTGGGCCCCAACCGGAAATCACGTGGGCCCCACCCGGAAATCACGTGGGCCCCACCCGGAAATCACGTGGGCCCCACCCGGAAATCACGTGGGCCCCACGGGGAAATCACGTGGGCCTCACGGGGAAATCACGTGGGCCCCACCCGGAAATCACGTGGGCCCCACGGGGAAATCACGTGGGCCCCACCCGGAAATCACGTGGGCCCCACCCGGAAATCACGTGGGCCCCACCCGGAAATCACGTGGGCCCCACCCGGAAATCACGTGGGCCCCACCCGGAAATCACGTGGGCCCCACCCGGAAATCACGTGGGCCCCACCCGGAAATCACGTGGGCCCCACCCGGAAATCACGTGGGCCCCACCGGGAAATCACGTGGGCCCCACGGGGAAATCACGTGGGCCCCACCCGGAAATCACGTGGGCCCCACCCGGAAATCACGTGGGCCCCACCCGGAAATCACGTGGGCCCCACCCGGAAATCACGTGGGCCCCACCCGGAAATCACGTGGGGCCAACCCGGAAATCACGTGGGCCCCACCCGGAAATCACATGGGCCCCACCCGGAAATCACGTGGGCCCCACCCGGAAATCACGTGGGCCCCACCCGGAAATCACGTGGGCCCCACGGGGAAATCACGTTGGCCCCACGGGGAAATCACGTGGGCCCCACCCGGAAATCACGTGGGCCCCACCCGGAAATCACGTGGGCCCCACCCGGAAATCACGTGGGCCCCACGGGGAAATCACGTGGGCCCCACCCGGAAATCACGTGGGCCCCACCCGGAAATCACGTGGGCCCCACCCGGAAATCACGTGGGCCCCACCCGGAAATCACGTGGGCCCCACCCGGAAATCACGTGGGCCCCACGGGGAAATCACGTGGGCCCCACCCGGAAATCACGTGGGCCCCACCCGGAAATCACGTGGGCCCCACCCGGAAATCACGTGGGCCCCACCCGGAAATCACGTGGGCCCCACGGGGAAATCACGTGGGCCCCACGGGGAAATCACGTGGGCCCCACCCGGAAATCACGTGGGCCCCACCCGGAAATCACGTGGGCCCCACCCGGAAATCACGTGGGCCCCACCCGGAAATCACGTGGGCCCCACCCGGAAATCACGTGGGCCCCACCCGGAAATCACGTGGGCCCCACCCGGAAATCACGTGGGCCCCACCCGGAAATCACGTGGAACCCACCCGGAAATCACGTGGGCCCCACCCGGAAATCACGTGGGCCCCACCCGGAAATCACGTGGGCCCCACCCGGAAATCACGTGGGCCCCACCCGGAAATCACGTGGGCCCCACCCGGAAATCACGTGGGCCCCACCCGGAAATCACGTGGGCCCCACCCGGAAATCACGTGGGCCCCACCCGGAAATCACGTGGGCCACACCCGGAAATCACGTGGGGCCCACCCGGAAATCACGTGGGCCCCACCCGGAAATCACGTGGGCCCCACCCGGAAATCACGTGGGCCCCACCCGGAAATCACGTGGGCCCCACCCGGAAAACACGTGGGCCCCACGGGGAAATCACGTGGGCCCCACCCGGAAATCACGTGGGCCCCACCCGGAAATCACGTGGGCCCCACCCGGAAATCACGTGGGCCCCACCCGGAAATCACGTGGGCCCCACCCGGAAATCACGTGGGCCCCACCCGGAAATCACGTGGGCCCCACCCGGAAATCACGTGGGCCCCACCCGGAAATCACGTGGGCCCCACGGGGAAATCACGTGGGCCCCACCCGGAAATCACGTGGGCCCCACCCGGAAATCACGTGGGCCCCACCCGGAAATCACGTGGGCCCCACCCGGAAATCACGTGGGCCCCACGGGGAAATCACGTGGGCCCCACGGGGAAATCACGTGGGCCCCACCCGGAAATCACGTGGGCCCCACCCGGAAATCACGTGGGCCCCACCCGGAAATCACGTGGGCCCCACCCGGAAATCACGTGGGCCCCACCCGGAAATCACGTGGGCCCCACCCGGAAATCACGTGGAACCCACCCGGAAATCACGTGGGCCCCACCCGGAAATCACGTGGGCCCCACCCGGAAATCACGTGGGCCCCACCCGGAAATCACGTGGGCCCCACCCGGAAATCACGTGGGCCCCACGGGGAAATCACGTGGGCCCCACCCGGAAATCACGTGGGCCCCACCCGGAAATCACGTGGGCCCCACCCGGAAATCACGTGGGCCCCACCCGGAAATCACGTGGGCCACACCCGGAAATCACGTGGGGCCCACCCGGAAATCACGTGGGCCCCACGGGGAAATCACGTGGGCCCCACCCGGAAATCACGTGGGCCCCACCCGGAAATCACGTGGGCCCCACCCGGAAAACACGTGGGCCCCACGGGGAAATCATGTGGGCCCCACCCGGAAATCACGTGGGCCCCACCCGGAAATCACGTGGGCCCCACCCGGAAATCACGTGGGCCCCACCCGGAAATCACGTGGGCCCCACCCGGAAATCACGTGGGCCCCACCCGGTAATCACGTGGGGCCCACCCGGAAATCACGTGGGCCCCACGGGGAAATCACGTGGGCCCCACCCGGAAATCACGTGGGCCCCAGGGGGAAATCACGTGGGCCCAACGGGGAAATCACGTGGGCCCCACGGGGAAATCACGTGGGCCCCACCCTGAAATCACGTGGGCCCCACCCGGAAATCACGTGGGCCCCACGGGGAAATCACGTGGGCCCCACGGGGAAATCACGTGGGCCCCACCCGGAAATCACGTGGGCCCCACCCGGAAATCACGTGGGCCCCACGGGGAAATTACGTGGGCCCCACGGGGAAATCACGTGGTCCCCACCCGGAAATCACGTGGGCCCCAGCCGGAAATCACGTGGGCCCCACGGGGAAATCACTTGGGCCCCACCCGGAAATCACGTGGGCCCCACCCGGAAATCACGTGGGCCCCACCCGGAAATCACGTGGGGCCCACCCGGAAATCACGTGGGCCCCACCCGGAAATCACGTGGGCCCCACCCGGAAATCACGTGGGCCCCACACGGAAATCACGTGGGGCCCACCCGGAAATCACGTGGGCCCCACCCGGAAATCACGTGGGCCCCACCCGGAAATCACGTGGGCCCCACCCGGAAATCACGTGGGCCCCACCCGGAAATCACGTGGGCCCCACCCGGAAATCACGTGGGCCCCACGGGGAAATCACGTGGGCCCCACGGGGAAATCACGTGGGCCCCACGCGGAAATCACGTGGGCCCCACCCGGAAATCACGTGGGCCCCACCCGGAAAGCACGTGGGCCCCACCCGGAAATCACGTGGGCCCCCCCGGAAATCACGTGGGCCCCACCCGGAAATCACGTGGGGCCAACCCGGAAATCACGTGGGCCCCACCCGGAAATCACGTGGGCCCCACCCGTAAATCACGTGGGCCCCACCCGGAAATCACGTGGGCCCCACCCGGAAATCACGTGGGCCCCACGGGGAAATCACGTTGGCCCCACGGGGAAATCACGTGGGCCCCACCCGGAAATCACGTGGGCCCCACCCGGAAATCACGTGGGCCCCACCCGGAAATCACGTGGGCCCCACGGGGAAATCACGTGGGCCCCACCCGGAAATCACGTGGGCCCCACCCGGAAATCACGTGGACCCCACCCGGAAATCACGTGGGCCCCACCCGGAAATCACGTGGGCCCCACCCGGAAATCACGTGGGCCCCACGGGGAAATCACGTGGGCCCCACCCGGAAATCACGTGGGCCCCACCCGGAAATCACGTGGGCCCCACCCGGAAATCACGTGGGCCCCAACCGGAAATCACGTGGGCCCCACCCGGAAATCACGTGGGCCCCACCCGGAAATCACGTGGGCCCCACCCGGAAATCACGTGGGCCCCACGGGGAAATCACGTGGGCCTCACGGGGAAATCACGTGGGCCCCACCCGGAAATCACGTGGGCCCCACGGGGAAATCACGTGGGCCCCACCCGGAAATCACGTGGGCCCCACCCGGAAATCACGTGGGCCCCACCCGGAAATCACGTGGGCCCCACCCGGAAATCACGTGGGCCCCACCCGGAAATCACGTGGGCCCCACCCGGAAATCACGTGGGCCCCACTCGGAAATCACGTGGGCCCCACCCGGAAATCACGTGGGCCCCACCGGGAAATCACGTGGGCCCCACGGGGAAATCACGTGGGCCCCACCCGGAAATCACGTGGGCCCCACCCGGAAATCACGTGGGCCCCACCCGGAAATCACGTGGGCCCCACCCGGAAATCACGTGGGCCCCACCCGGAAATCACGTGGGGCCAACCCGGAAATCACGTGGGCCCCACCCGGAAATCACATGGGCCCCACCCGGAAATCACGTGGGCCCCACCCGGAAATCACGTGGGCCCCACCCGGAAATCACGTGGGCCCCACCCGGAAATCACGTTGGCCCCACGGGGAAATCACGTGGGCCCCACCAGGAAATCACGTGGGCCCCACCCGGAAATCACGTGGGCCCCACCCGGAAATCACGAGGGCCCCACCCGGAAATCACGTGGGCCCCACCCGGAAATCACGTGGGCCCCACCCGGAAATCACGTGGGCCCCACCCGGAAATCACGTGGGCCCCACCCGAAAATCACGTGGGCCCCACCCGGAAATCACGTGGGCCCCACCCGGAAATCACGTGGGCCCCACCCGGAAATCACGTGGAACCCACCCGGAAATCACGTGGGCCACACCCGGAAATCACGTGGGCCCCACCCGGAAATCACGTGGGCCCCACGGGGAAATCACGTGGGCCCCACCCGGAAATCACGTGGGCCCCACCCGGAAATCACGTGGGCCCCACCCGGAAAACACGTGGGCCCCACGGGGAAATCATGTGGGCCCCACCCGGAAATCACGTGGGCCCCACCCGGAAATCCCGTGGGCCCCACCCGGAAATCACGTGGGCCCCACCCGGAAATCACGTGGGCCCCACCCGGAAATCACGTGGGCCCCACCCGGAAATCACGTGGGCCCCACCCGGTAATCACGTGGGGCCCACCCGGAAATCACGTGGGCCCCACGGGGAAATCACGTGGGCCCCACCCGGAAATCACGTGGGCCCCAGGGGGAAATCACGTGGGCCCAACGGGGAAATCACGTGGGCCCCACGGGGAAATCACGTGGGCCCCACCCTGAAATCACGTGGGCCCCACCCGGAAATCACGTGGGCCCCACGGGGAAATCACGTGGGCCCCACGGGGAAATCACGTGGGCCCCACCCGGAAATCACGTGGGCCCCACCCGGAAATCACGTGGGCCCCACGGGGAAATTACGTGGGCCCCACGGGGAAATCACGTGGTCCCCACCCGGAAATCACGTGGGCCCCAGCCGGAAATCACGTGGGCCCCACGGGGAAATCACGTGGGCCCCACCCGGAAATCACGTGGGCCCCACCCGGAAATCACGTGGGCCCCACCCGGAAATCACGTGGGCCCCACCCGGAAATCACGTGGGCCCCACCCGGAAATCACGTGGGCCCCACCCGGAAATCACGTGGGCCCCACCCGGAAATCACGTGGGCCCCACCCGGAAATCACGTGGGCCCCACCCGGAAATCACGTGGGCCCCACCCGGTAATCACGTGGGGCCCACCCGGAAATCACGTGGGCCCCACGGGGAAATCACGTGGGCCCCACCCGGAAATCACGTGGGCCCCAGGGGGAAATCACGTGGGCCCAACGGGGAAATCACGTGGGCCCCACGGGGAAATCACGTGGGCCCCACCCTGAAATCACGTGGGCCCCACCCGGAAATCACGTGGGCCCCACGGGGAAATCACGTGGGCCCCACGGGGAAATCACGTGGGCCCCACCCGGAAATCACGTGGGCCCCACCCGGAAATCACGTGGGCCCCACGGGGAAATTACGTGGGCCCCACGGGGAAATCACGTGGTCCCCACCCGGAAATCACGTGGGCCCCACACGGAAATCACGTGGGGCCCACCCGGAAATCACGTGGGCCCCACCCGGAAATCACGTGGGCCCCACCCGGAAATCACGTGGGCCCCACCCGGAAATCACGTGGGCCCCACCCGGAAATCACGTGGGCCCCACCCGGAAATCACGTGGGCCCCACGGGGAAATCACGTGGGCCCCACGGGGAAATCACGTGGGCCCCACGCGGAAATCACGTGGGCCCCACCCGGAAATCACGTGGGCCCCACCCCCAAATCACGTGGGCACCACCCGGAAATCACGTGGTCCCCACCCGGAAATCACGTGGGCCCCACCCGGAAATCACGTGGGGCCAACCCGGAAATCACGTGGGCCCCACCCGGAAATCACGTGGGCCCCACCCGTAAATCACGTGGGCCCCACCCGGAAATCACGTGGGCCCCACCCGGAAATCACGTGGGCCCCACGGGGAAATCACGTTGGCCCCACGGGGAAATCACCTGGGCCCCACCCGGAAATCACGTGGGCCCCACCCGGAAATCACGTGGGCCCCACCCGGAAATCACGTGGGCCCCACGGGGAAATCACGTGGGCCCCACCCGGAAATCACGTGGGCCCCACCCGGAAATCACGTGGGCCCCACCCGGAAATCACGTGGGCCCCACCCGGAAATCACGTGGGCCCCACCCGGAAATCACGTGGGCCCCACGGGGAAATCACGTGGGCCCCACCCGGAAATCACGTGGGCCCCACCCGGAAATCACGTGGGCCCCACCCGGAAATCACGTGGGCCCCACCCGGAAATCACGTGGGCCCCACCCGGAAATCAAGTGGGCCCCACCCGGAAATCACGTGGGCCCCACCCGGAAATCCCGTGGGACCCACCCGGAAATCACGTGGGCCCCACCAGGAAATCACGTGGGCCCCACCCGGAAATCACGTGGGCCACAGCCGGAAATCACGTGGGCCCCACCCGGAAATCACGTGGGCCCCACCCGGAAATCACGTGGGCCCCACCCGGAAATCACGTGGGCCCCACCCGGAAATCACGTGGGCCCCACGGGGAAATCACGTGGGCCTCACGGGGAAATCACGTGGGCCCCACCCGGAAATCACGTGGGCCCCACGGGGAAATCCCATGGGCCCCACCCGGAAATCACGTGGGCCCCACGGGGAAATCACGTGGGCCCCACCCGGAAATCACGTGGGCCCCACGGGGAAATCACGTGGGCCCCACCCGGAAATCACGTGGGCCCCACGGGGAAATCACGTGGGCCCCACCCGGAAATCACGTGGGCCCCACCCGGAAATCACGTGGGCCCCACCCGGAAATCACGTGGGCCCCACCCGGAAATCACGTGGGCCCCACGGGAAATCACGTGGGCCCCACGGGGAAATCACGTGGGCCCCACCCGGAAATCACGTGGGCCCCACCCGGAAATCACGTGGGCCCCACCCGGAAATCACGTGGGCCCCACCCGGAAATCACGTGGGCCCCACCCGGAAATCACGTGGGCCCCACCCGGAAATCACGTGGGCCCCACCCGGAAATCACGTGGGCCCCACCCGGAAATCACGTGGGCCCCACCCGGAAATCACGTGGAACCCACCCGGAAATCACGTGGGCCCCACCCGGAAATCACGTGGGCCCCACCCGGAAATCACGTGGGCCCCACCCGGAAATCACGTGGGCCCCACGGGGAAATCACGTGGGCCCCACCCGGAAATCACGTGGGCCCCACCCGGAAATCACGTGGGCCCCACCCGGAAATCACGTGGGCCCCACCCGGAAATCACGTGGGCCACACCCGGAAATCACGTGGGGCCCACCCGGAAATCACGTGGGCCCCACGGGGAAATCACGTGGGCCCCAATCGGAAATCACGTGGGCCCCACCCGGAAATCACGTGGGCCCCACCCGGAAAACACGTGGGCCCCACGGGGAAATCATGTGGGCCCCACCCGGAAATCACGTGGGCCCCACCCGGAAATCACGTGGGCCCCACCCGGAAATCACGTGGGCCCCACCCGGAAATCACGTGGGCCCCACCCGGAAATCATGTGGGCCCCACCCGGAAATCACGTGGGCCCCACCCGGTAATCACGTGGGGCCCACCCGGAAATCACGTGGGCCCCACGGGGAAATCACGTGGGCCCCACCCGGAAATCACGTGGGCCCCACCCGGAAATCACGTGGGCCCCACCCGGAAATCACGTGGGCCCCACGGGGAAATCACGTGGGCCCCACCCGGAAATCACGTGGGCCCCACCCGGAAATCACGTGGGCCCCACGGGGAAATTACGTGGGCCCCACCCGGAAATCACGTGGGCCCCACCCGGAAATCACGTGGGCCCCACACGGAAATCACGTGGGGCCCACCCGGAAATCACGTGGGCCCCACCCGGAAATCACGTGGGCCCCACGGGGAAATCACGTGGGCCTCACGGGGAAATCACGTGGGCCCCACCCGGAAATCACGTGGGCCCCACGGGGAAATCACGTGGGCCCCACCCGGAAATCACGTGGGCCCCACCCGGAAATCACGTGGGCCCCACGGGGAAATTACGTGGGCCCCACGGGGAAATCACGTGGTCCCCACCCGGAAATCACGTGGGCCCCAGCCGGAAATCACGTGGGCCCCACGGGGAAATCACGTGGGCCCCACCCGGAAATCACGTGGGCCCCACCCGGAAATCACGTGGGCCAAACCCGGAAATCACGTGGGGCCCACCCGGAAATCACGTGGGCCCCACCCGGAAATCACGTGGGCCCCACCCGGAAATCACGTGGGCCCCACACGGAAATCACGTGGGGCCCACCCGGAAATCACGTGGGCCCCACCCGGAAATCACGTGGGCCCCACCCGGAAATCACGTGGGCCCCACCCGGAAATCACGTGGGCCCCACCCAGAAATCACGTGGGCCCCACGGGGAAATCACGTGGGCCCCACGGGGAAATCACGTGGGCCCCACGCGGAAATCACGTGGGCCCCACCCGGAAATCACGTGGGCCCCACCCGGAAAGCACGTGGGCCCCACCCGGAAATCACGTGGGCCCCCCCGGAAATCACGTGGGCCCCACCCGGAAATCACGTGGGGCCAACCCGGAAATCACGTGGGCCCCACCCGGAAATCACGTGGGCCCCACCCGTAAATCACGTGGGCCCCACCCGGAAATCACGTGGGCCCCACCCGGAAATCACGTGGGCCCCACGGGGAAATCACGTTGGCCCCACGGGGAAATCACGTGGGCCCCACCCGGAAATCACGTGGGCCCCACCCGGAAATCACGTGGGCCCCACCCGGAAATCACGTGGGCCCCACGGGGAAATCACGTGGGCCCCACCCGGAAATCACGTGGGCCCCACCCGGAAATCACGTGGGCCCCACCCGGAAATCACGTGGGCCCCACCCGGAAATCACGTGGGCCCCACCCGGAAATCACGCGGGCCCCACGGGGAAATCACGTGGGCCCCACCCGGAAATCACGTGGGCCCCACCCGGAAATCACGTGGGCCCCACCCGGAAATCACGTGGGCCCCAACCGGAAATCACGTGGGCCCCACCCGGAAATCACGTGGGCCCCACCCGGAAATCACGTGGGCCCCACCCGGAAATCACGTGGGCCCCACGGGGAAATCACGTGGGCCTCACGGGGAAATCACGTGGGCCCCACCCGGAAATCACGTGGGCCCCACGGGGAAATCACGTGGGCCCCACCCGGAAATCACGTGGGCCCCACCCGGAAATCACGTGGGCCCCACCCGGAAATCACGTGGGCCCCACCCGGAAATCACGTGGGCCCCACCCGGAAATCACGTGGGCCCCACCCGGAAATCACGTGGGCCCCACTCGGAAATCACGTGGGCCCCACCCGGAAATCACGTGGGCCCCACCGGGAAATCACGTGGGCCCCACGGGGAAATCACGTGGGCCCCACCCGGAAATCACGTGGGCCCCATCCGGAAATCACGTGGGCCCCACCCGGAAATCACGTGGGCCCCACCCGGAAATCACGTGGGCCCCACCCGGAAATCACGTGGGGCCAACCCGGAAATCACGTGGGCCCCACCCGGAAATCACGTGGGCCCCACCCGGAAATCACGTGGGCCCCACCCGGAAATCACGTGGGCCCCACCCGGAAATCACGTGGGCCCCACGGGGAAATCACCTTGGCCCCACGGGGAAATCACGTGGGCCCCACCCGGAAATCACGTGGGCCCCACCCGGAAATCACGTGGGCCCCACGGGGAAATCACGTGGGCCCCACCCGGAAATCACGTGGGCCCCACCCGGAAATCACGTGGGCCCCACCCGGAAAACACGTGGGCCCCACGGGGAAATCATGTGGGCCCCACCCGGAAATCACGTGGGCCCCACCCGGAAATCCCGTGGGCCCCACCCGGATATCACGTGGGCCCCACCCGGAAATCACGTGGGCCCCACCCGGAAATCACGTGGGCCCCACCCGGAAATCACGTGGGCCCCACCCGGTAATCACGTGGGGCCCACCCGGAAATCACGTGGGCCCCACGGGGAAATCACGTGGGCCCCACCCGGAAATCACGTGGGCCCCAGGGGGAAATCACGTGGGCCCAACGGGGAAATCACGTGGGCCCCATGGGGAAATCACGTGGGCCCCACCCTGAAATCACGTGGGCCCCACCCGGAAATCACGTGGGCCCCACGGGGAAATCACGTGGGCCCCACGGGGAAATCACGTGGGCCCCACCCGGAAATCACGTGGGCCCCACCCGGAAATCACGTGGGCCCCACGGGGAAATTACGTGGGCCCCACGGGGAAATCACGTGGTCCCCACCCGGAAATCACGTGGGCCCCAGCCGGAAATCACGTGGGCCCCACGGGGAAATCACGTGGGCCCCACCCGGAAATCACGTGGGCCCCACCCGGAAATCACGTGGGCCCCACCCGGAAATCACGTGGGCCCCACCCGGAAATCACGTGGGCCCCACCCGGAAATCACGTGGGGCCCACCCGGAAATCACGTGGGCCCCACCCGGAAATCACGTGGGCCCCACCCGGAAATCACGTGGGCCCCACACGGAAATCACGTGGGGCCCACCCGGAAATCACGTGGGCCCCACCCGGAAATCACGTGGGCCCCAGGGGGAAATCACGTGGGCCCAACGGGGAAATCACGTGGGCCCCACCCGGAAATCACGTGGGCCCCACCCGGAAATCACGTGGGCCCCACGGGGAAATCACGTGGGCCCCACGGGGAAATCACGTGGGCCCCACGCGGAAATCACGTGGGCCCCACCCGGAAATCACGTGGGCCCCACCCGGAAATCACGTGGGCCCCACCCGGAAATCACGTGGGCCCCACCCGGAAATCACGTGGGCCCCACCCGGAAATCACGTGGGGCCAACCCGGAAATCACGTGGGCCCCACCCGGAAATCACGTGGGCCCCACCCGGAAATCACGTGGGCCCCACCCGGAAATCACGTGGGCCCCACCCGGAAATCACGTGGGCCCCACCCGGAAATCACGTGGGCCCCACGGGGAAATCACGTGGGCCCCACGGGGAAATCACGTGGGCCCCACGGGGAAATCACGTGGGCCCCACCCGGAAATCACGTGGGCCCCACCCGGAAATCACGTGGGCCCCACCCGGAAATCACGTGGGCCCCACCCGGAAATCACGTGGGCCCCACCCGGAAATCACGTGGGCCCCACCCGAAAATCACGTGGGCCCCACCCGGAAATCACGTGGGCCCCACCCGGAAATCACGTGGGCCCCACCCGGAAATCACGTGGAACCCACCCGGAAATCACGTGGGCCCCACCCGGAAATCACGTGGGCCCCACCCGGAAATCACGTGGGCCCCACCCGGAAATCACGTGGGCCCCACCCGGAAATCACGTGGGCCCCACCCGGAAATCACGTGGGCCCCACCCGGAAGTCACGTGGGCCACACCCGGAAATCACGTGGGGCCCACCCGGAAATCACGTGGGCCCCACGGGGAAATCACGTGGGCCCCACCCGGAAATCACGTGGGCCCCACCCGGAAATCACGTGGGCCCCACCCGGAAAACACGTGGGCCCCACGGGGAAATCATGTGGGCCCCACCCGGAAATCACGTGGGCCCCACCCGGAAATCACGTGGGCCCCACCCGGAAATCACGTGGGCCCCACCCGGAAATCACGTGGGCCCCACCCGGACCTCACGTGGGCCCCACCCGGAAATCACGTGGGCCCCACCCGGTAATCACGTGGGGCCCACCCGGAAATCACGTGGGCCCCACGGGGAAATCACGTGGGCCCCACCCGGAAATCACGTGGGCCCCAGGGGGAAATCACGTGGGCCCAACGGGGAAATCACGTGGGCCCCACGGGGAAATCACGTGGGCCCCACCCTGAAATCACGTGGGCCCCACCCGGAAATCACGTGGGCCCCACGGGGAAATCACGTGGGCCCCACGGGGAAATCACGTGGGCCCCACCCGGAAATCACGTGGGCCCCACCCGGAAATCACGTGGGCCCCACGGGGAAATTACGTGGGCCCCACGGGGAAATCACGTGGGCCCCACGGGGAAATCACGTGGGCCCCACCCGGAAATCACGTGGGCCCCAGGGGGAAATCACGTGGGCCCAACGGGGAAATCACGTGGGCCCCACGGGGAAATCACGTGGGCCCCACCCTGAAATCACGTGGGCCCCACCCGGAAATCACGTGGGCCCCACGGGGAAATCACGTGGGCCCCACGGGGAAATCACGTGGGCCCCACCCGGAAATCACGTGGGCCCCACCCGGAAATCACGTGGGCCCCACGGGGAAATCACGTGGGCCCCACGGGGAAATCACGTGGGCCCCACGGGGAAATCACGTGGGCCCCACGCGGAAATCACGTGGGCCCCACCCGGAAATCACGTGGGCCCCACCCGGAAATCACGTGGGCCCCACCCGGAAATCACGTGGGCCCCACCCGGAAATCACGTGGGCCCCACCCGGAAATCACGTGGGGCCAACCCGGAAATCACGTGGGCCCCACCCGGAAATCACGTGGGCCCCACCCGTAAATCACGTGGGCCCCACCCGGAAATCACGTGGGCCCCACCCGGAAATCACGTGGGCCCCACGGGGAAATCACGTTGGCCCCACGGGGAAATCACCTGGGCCCCACCCGGAAATCACGTGGGCCCCACCCGGAAATCACGTGGGCCCCACCCGGAAATCACGTGGGCCCCACGGGGAAATCACGTGGGCCCCACCCGGAAATCACGTGGGCCCCACCCGGAAATCACGTGGGCCCCACCCGGAAATCACGTGGGCCCCACCCGGAAATCACGTGGGCCCAACCCGGAAATCACGTGGGCCCCACGCGGAAATCACGTGGGCCCCACCCGGAAATCACGTGGGCCCCACCCGGAAATCCCGTGGGCCCCACCCGGAAATCACGTGGGCCCCACCCGGAAATCACGTGGGCCCCACCCGGAAATCAAGTGGGCCCCACCCGGAAATCACGTGGGCCCCACCCGGAAATCCCGTGGGACCCACCCGGAAATCACGTGGGCCCCACCCGGAAATCACGTGGGCCCCACCCGGAAATCACGGGGGCCCCACCCGGAAATCACGTGGGCCACAGCCGGAAATCACGTGGGCCCCACCCGGAAATCACGTGGGCCCCACCCGGAAATCACGTGGGCCCCACCCGGAAATCACGTGGGCCCCACCCGGAAATCACGTGGGCCCCACGGGGAAATCACGTGGGCCTCACGGGGAAATCACGTGGGCCCCACCCGGAAATCACGTGGGCCCCACGGGGAAATCCCATGGGCCCCACCCGGAAATCACGTGGGCCCCACGGGGAAATCACGTGGGCCCCACCCGGAAATCACGTGGGCCCCACGGGGAAATCACGTGGGCCCCACCCGGAAATCACGTGGGCCCCACGGGGAAATCACGTGGGCCCCACCCGGAAATCACGTGGGCCCCACCCGGAAATCACGTGGGCCCCACCCGGAAATCACGTGGGCCCCACCCGGAAATCACGTGGGCCCCACCCGGAAATCACGTGGGCCCCACCCGAAAATCACGTGGGCCCCACCCGGAAATCACGTGGGCCCCACCCGGAAATCACGTGGGCCCCACCCGGAAATCACGTGGAACCCACCCGGAAATCACGTGGGCCCCACCCGGAAATCACGTGGGCCCCACCCGGAAATCACGTGGGCCCCACCCGGAAATCACGTGGGCCCCACGGGGAAATCACGTGGGCCCCACCCGGAAATCACGTGGGCCCCACCCGGAAATCACGTGGGCCCCACCCGGAAATCACGTGGGCCCCACGGGGAAATCACGTTGGCCCCACGGGGAAATCACCTGGGCCCCACCCGGAAATCACGTGGGCCCCACCCGGAAATCACGTGGGCCCCACCCGGAAATCACGTGGGCCCCACGGGGAAATCACGTGGGCCCCACCCGGAAATCACGTGGGCCCCACCCGGAAATCACGTGGGCCCCACCCGGAAATCACGTGGGCCCCACCCGGAAATCACGTGGGCCCCACCCGGAAATCACGTGGGCCCCACGCGGAAATCACGTGGGCCCCACCCGGAAATCACGTGGGCCCCACCCGGAAATCACGTGGGCCCCACCCGGAAATCACGTGGGCCCCACCCGGAAATCACGTGGGCCCCACCCGGAAATCAAGTGGGGCCCACCCGGAAATCACGTGGGCCCCACCCGGAAATCCCGGGGGACCCACCCGGAAATCACGTGGGCCCCACCCGGAAATCACGTGGGCCCCACCCGGAAATCACGTGGGCCCCACCCGGAAATCACGTGGGCCACAGCCGGAAATCACGTGGGCCCCACCCGGAAATCACGTGGGCCCCACCCGGAAATCACGTGGGCCCCACCCGGAAATCACGTGGGCCCCACCCGGAAATCACGTGGGCCCCACGGGGAAATCACGTGGGCCTCACGGGGAAATCACGTGGGCCCCACCCGGAAATCACGTGGGCCCCACGGGGAAATCCCATGGGCCCCACCCGGAAATCACGTGGGCCCCACGGGGAAATCACGTGGGCCCCACCCGGAAATCACGTGGGCCCCACGGGGAAATCACGTGGGCCCCACCCGGAAATCACGTGGGCCCCACGGGGAAATCACGTGGGCCCCACGGGGAAATCACGTGGGCCCCACCCGGAAATCACGTGGGCCCCACCCGGAAATCACGTGGGCCCCACCCGGAAATCACGTGGGCCCCACCCGGAAATCACGTGGGCCCCACCCGGAAATCACGTGGGCCCCACCCGAAAATCACGTGGGCCCCACCCGGAAATCACGTGGGCCCCACCCGGAAATCACGTGGGCCCCACCCGGAAATCACGTGGAACCCACCCGGAAATCACGTGGGCCCCACCCGGAAATCACGTGGGCCCCACCCGGAAATCACGTGGGCCCCACCCGGAAATCACGTGGGCCCCACGGGGAAATCACGTGGGCCCCACCCGGAAATCACGTGGGCCCCACCCGGAAATCACGTGGGCCCCACCCGGAAATCACGTGGGCCCCACCCGGAAATCACGTGGGCCACACCCGGAAATCACGTGGGCCCACCCGGAAATCACGTGGGCCCCACGGGGAAATCACGTGGGCCCCAATCGGAAATCACGTGGGCCCCACCCGGAAATCACGTGGGCCCCACCCGGAAAACACGTGGGCCCCACCCGAAAATCACGTGGGCCCCACCCGGAAATCACGTGGGCCCCACCCGGAAATCACGTGGGCCCCACCCGGAAATCACGTGGAACCCACCCGGAAATCACGTGGGCCCCACCCGGAAATCACGTGGGCCCCACCCGGAAATCACGTGGGCCCCACCCGGAAATCACGTGGGCCCCACGGGGAAATCACGTGGGCCCCACCCGGAAATCACGTGGGCCCCACGGGGAAATCACGTGGGCCCCACCCGGAAATCACGTGGGCCCCACCCGGAAATCACGTGGGCCCCACCCGGAAATCACGTGGGCCCCACCCGGAAATCACGTGGGCCCCACCCGGAAATCACGTGGGCCCCAGCCGGAAATCACGTGGGCCCCACGGGGAAATCACGTGGGCCCCACCCGGAAATCACGTTGGCCCCACCCGGAAATCACGTGGGCCCCACCCGGAAATCACGTGGGCCCCACCCGGAAATCACGTGGGCCCCACCCGGAAATCACGTGGGGCCCACCCGGAAATCACGTGGGCCCCACCCGGAAATCACGTGGGCCCCACACGGAAATCACGTGGGGCCCACCCGGAAATCACGTGGGCCCCACCCGGAAATCACGTGGGCCCCACCCGGAAATCACGTGGGCCCCACCCGGAAATCACGTGGGCCCCACCCGGAAATCACGTGGGCCCCACCCGGAAATCACGTGGGCCCCACGGGGAAATCACGTGGGCCCCACGGGGAAATCACGTGGGCCCCACCCGGAAATCACGTGGGCCCCACCCGGAAATCACGTGGGCCCCACCCGGAAATCACGTGGGCCCCACCCGGAAATCACGTGGGCCCCACCCGGAAATCACGTGGGCCCCACCCGGAAATCACGTGGGCCCCACCCGGAAATCACGTGGGCCCCACCCGGAAATCACGTGGGCCCCACCCGGAAATCACGTGGGCCCCAGCCGGAAATCACGTGGGCCCCACGGGGAAATCACGTGGGCCCCACGGGGAAATCACGTGGGCCCCACCCGGAAATCACGTGGGCCCCACCCGGAAATCACGTGGGCCCCACCCGGAAATCACGTGGGCCCCACCCGGAAATCACGTGGGCCCCACCCGGAAATCACGTGGGCCCCACACGGAAATCACGTGGGGCCCACCCGGAAATCACGTGGGCCCCACCCGGAAATCACGTGGGCCCCACCCGGAAATCACGTGGGCCCCACCCGGAAATCACGTGGGCCCCACCCGGAAATCACGTGGGCCCCACCCGGAAATCACGTGGGCCCCACGGGGAAATCACGTGGGCCCCACGGGGAAATCACGTGGGCCCCACCCGGAAATCACGTGGGCCCCACCCGGAAATCACGTGGGCCCCACCCGGAAATCACGTGGGCCCCACCCGGAAATCACGTGGGCCCCACCCGGAAATCACGTGGGCCCCACCCGGAAATCACGTGGGCCCCACCCGGAAATCACGTGGGCCCCACCCGGTAATCACGTGGGGCCCACCCGGAAATCACGTGGGCCCCACGGGGAAATCACGTGGGCCCCACCCGGAAATCACGTGGGCCCCACCCGGAAATCACGTGGGCCCCACGGGGGAATCACGTGGGCCCAACGGGGAAATCACGTGGGCCCCACGGGGAAATCACGTGGGCCCCACCCTGAAATCACGTGGGCCCCACCCGGAAATCACGTGGGCCCCACGGGGAAATCACGTGGGCCCCACGGGGAAATCACGTGGGCCCCACCCGGAAATCACGTGGGCCCCACCCGGAAATCACGTGGGCCCCACGGGGAAATTACGTGGGCCCCACGGGGAAATCACGTGGTCCCCACCCGGAAATCACGTGGGCCCCAGCCGGAAATCACGTGGGCCCCACGGGGAAATCACGTGGGCCCCACCCGGAAATCACGTGGGCCCCACCCGGAAATCACGTGGGCCCCACCCGGAAATCACGTGGGCCCCACCCGGAAATCACGTGGGCCCCACCCGGAAATCACGTGGGGCCCACCCGGAAATCACGTGGGCCCCACCCGGAAATCACGTGGGCCCCACCCGGAAATCACGTGGGCCCCATCCGGAAATCACGTGGGCCCCACGGGGAAATCACGTGGGCCCCACGGGGAAATCACGTGGGCCCCACGGGGAAATCACGTGGGCCCCACCCGGAAATCACGTGGGCCCCACCCGGAAATCACGTGGGCCCCACCCGGAAATCACGTGGGCCCCACCCGGAAATCACGTGGGCCCCACCCGGAAATCACGTGGGCCCCACACGGAAATCACGTGGGGCCCACCCGGAAATCACGTGGGCCCCACCCGGAAATCACGTGGGCCCCACCCGGAAATCACGTGGGCCCCACCCGGAAATCACGTGGGCCCCACCCGGAAATCACGTGGGCCCCACCCGGAAATCACGTGGGCCCCACCCGGAAATCACGTGGGCCCCACCCGGAAATCACGTGGGCCCCAGCCGGAAATCACGTGGGCCCCACGGGGAAATCACGTGGGCCCCACGGGGAAATCACGTGGGCCCCACCCGGAAATCACGTGGGCCCCACCCGGAAATCACGTGGGCCCCACCCGGAAATCACGTGGGCCCCACCCGGAAATCACGTGGGCCCCACCCGGAAATCACGTGGGCCCCACCCGGAAATCACGTGGGCCCCACCCGGAAATCACGTGGGCCCCACACGGAAATCACGTGGGGCCCAACCGGAAATCACGTGGGCCCCACCCGGAAATCACGTGGGCCCCACCCGGAAATCACGTGGGCCCCACCCGGAAATCAAGTGGGCCCCATGGGGAAATCACGTGGGCCCCATGGGGAAATCACGTGGGCCCCACCCGGAAATCACGTGGGGCCCACCCGGAAATCACGTGGGCCCCACGGGGAAATCACGTGGGCCCCACGGGGAAATCACGTGGGCACCACCCGGAAATCACGTGGGCCCCAGCCGGAAATCACGTGGGCCCCACCCGGAAATCACGTGGGCCCCACCCGGAAATCACGTGGGCCCCACGGGGAAATCACGTGGGCCCCACCCGGAAATCACGTGGGCCCCACCCGGAAATCACGTGGGCCCCACCCGGAAATCACGTGGGCCCCACCCGGAAATCACGTGGGCCCCACCCGGAAATCACGTGGGCCCCACCCGGAAATCACGTGGGCCCCACCCGGAAATCACGTGGGCCCCAGCCGGAAATCACGTGGGCCCCACCCGGAAATCACGTGGGCCCCACCCGGAAATCACGTGGGCCCCACCCGGAAATCACGTGGGCCCCACCCGGAAATCACGTGGGCCCCACCGGGAAATCACGTGGGACCCACCCGGAAATCACGTGGGCCCCACCCGGAAATCACGTGGGCCCCACCCGGAAATCACGTGGGCCCCACCCGGAAATCACGTGGGCCCCAGCCGGAAATCACGTGGGCCCCACCCGGAAATCACGTGGGCCCCACCCGGAAATCACGTGGGCCCCACCCGGAAATCACGTGGGGCCCACCCGGAAATCACGTGGGCCCCACCCGGAAATCACGTGGGCCCCACCCGGAAATCACGTGGGCCCCACCCGGAAAACACGTGGGCCACATCCGGAAATCACGTGGGCCCCACCCGGAAATCACGTGGGCCCCACCCGGAAATCACGTGGGCCCCACCCGGAAATCACGTGGGCCCCACCCGGAAATCACGTGGGCCCCACGGGGAAATCACGTGGGCCCCACCTGGAAATCACGTGGACCCCACCCGGAAATCACGTGGGCCCCAGCCGGAAATCACGTGGGCCCCATGGGGAAATCACGTGGGCCCCACGGGGAAATCACGTGGGCCCCACCCGGAAATCACGTGGGCCCCACCCGGAAATCACTTGGGCCCCACCCGGAAATCACGTGGGCCCCACCCGGAAATCACGTGGGCCCCACCCGGAAATCACGTGGGCCCCACCCGGAAATCACGTGGGCCCCACCCGGAAATCACGTGGGCCCCACCCGGAAATCACGTGGGCCCCACCCGGAAATCACGTGGGCCCCACCCGGAAATCACGTGGGCCCCACCCGGAAATCACGTGGGCCCCTCGGGGAAATCACGTGGGCCCCACCCGGAAATCACGTGGGCCCCACCCGGAAATCACGTGGGCCCCACCCGGAAATCACGTGGGCCCCACCCGGAAATCACGTGGGCCCCACCCGGAAATCACGTGGGCCCCACCCGGAAATCACGTGGGCCCCACCCGGAAATCACGTGGGCCCCACCCGGAAATCACGTGGGCCCCACCCGGAAATCACGTGGGCCCCACCCGGAAATCACGTGGGCCCCACCCGGAAATCACGTGGGCCCCACGGGGAAATCACGTGGGCCCCACCCGGAAATCACGTGGACCCCACCCGGAAATCACGTGGGCCACAGCCGGAAATCACGTGGGCCCCAACCGGAAATCACGTGGGCCCCACCCGGAAATCACGTGGGCCCCACCCGGAAATCACGTGGGCCCCACCCGGAAATCACGTGGGCCCCACGGGGAAATCACGTGGGCCCCACCCGGAAATCACGTGGGCCCCACCCGGAAATCACGTGGGCCACACCCGGAAATCACGTGGGGCCCACCCGGAAATCACGTGGGCCCCAAGGGGAATTCACGTGGGCCCCACCCAGAAATCACGTGGGCCCCACCCGGAAATCACGTGGGCCCCACCCGGTAATCACGTGGGGCCCACCCGGAAATCACGTGGGCCCCACGGGGAAATCACGTGGGCCCCACCCGGAAATCACGTGGGCCCCACCCGGAAATCACGTGGGCCCCACGGGGAAATCACGTGGGCCCAACGGGGAAATCACGTGGGCCCCACGGGGAAATCACGTGGGCCCCACCCTGAAATCACGTGGGCCCCACCCGGAAATCACGTGGGACCCACAGGGAAATCACGTGGGCCCCACGGGGAAATCACGTGGGCCCCACCCGGAAATCACGTGGGCCCCACCCGGAAATCACGTGGGCCCCACGGGGAAATCACGTGGGCCCCACGGGGAAATCACGTGGTCCCCACCCGGAAATCACGTGGGCCCCAGCCGGAAATCACGTGGGCCCCACGAGGAAATCACGTGGGCCCCACCCGGAAATCACGTGGGCCCCACCCGGAAATCACGTGGGCCCCACCCGGAAATCACGTGGGCCCCACCCGGAAATCACGTGGGCCCCACCCGGAAATCACGTGGGCCCCACGCGGAAATCACGTGGGCCCCACCCGGAAATCACGTGGGCCCCACCCGGAAATCACGTGGGCCCCACCCGGAAATCACGTGGGCCCCACGGGGAAATCACGTGGGCCCCACCCGGAAATCACGTGGGCCCCACCCGGAAATCACGTGGGCCCCACCCGGAAATCACGTGGGCCCCACCCGGAAATCACGTGGGCCCCACGGGGAAATCACGTGGGCCCCACGGGGAAATCACGTGGGCCCCACCCGGAAATCACGTGGGCCCCACCCGGAAATCACGTGGGCCCCACCCGGAAATCACGTGGGCCCCACCCGGAAATCACGTGGGCCCCACCCGGAAATCACGTGGGCCCCACCCGGAAATCACGTGGGCCCCACCCGGAAATCACGTGGGCCCCACCCGGAAATCACGTGGGCCCCACCCGGAAATCACGTGGGCCCCACCCGGAAATCACGTGGGCCCCACCCGGAAATCACGTGGGCCCCACCCGGAAATCACGTGGGCCCCACCCGGAAATCACGTGGGCCCCACCCGGAAATCACGTGGGCCCCACCCGGAAATCACGTGGGCCCCACCCGGAAATCACGTGGGCCCCACCCGGAAATCACGTGGGCCCCACCCGGATATCACGTGGGCCCCACCCGGAAATCACGTGGGCCCCACCCGGAAATCACGTGGGGCCCAACCGGAAATCACGTGGGCCCCACCCGGAAATCACGTGGGCCCCACCCGGAAATCACGTGGGCCCCACCCGGAAATCACGTGGGCCCCATGGGGAAATCACGTGGGCCCCACGGGGAAATCACGTGGGCCCCACCCGGAAATCACGTGGGGCCCACCCGGAAATCACGTGGGCCCCACGGGGAAATCACGTGGGCCCCACCCGGAAATCACGTGGGCCCCACACGGAAATCACGTGGGGCCCACCAGGAAATCACGTGGGCCACACCCGGAAATCATGTGGGCCCCACCCGGAAATCACGTGGGCCCCACCGGGAAATCACGTGGGCCCCACCCGGAAATCACGTGGGCCCCACCCGGAAATCACGTGGGCCCCACGGGGAAATCACGTGGGCCCCACGGGGAAATCACGTGGGCCCCACCCGGAAATCACGTGGGCCCCACCCGGAAATCACGTGGGCCCCACCCGGAAATCACGTGGGCCCCACCCGGAAATCACGTGGGCCCCACGGGGAAATCACGTGGGCCCCACCCGGAAAACACGTGGGCCCCACCCGGAAATCACGTGGGCCCCACGGGGAAATCACGTGGGCCCCACCCGGAAATCACGTGGGCCCCACCCGGAAATCACGTGGGCCCCACCCGGAAATCACGTGGGCCCCAGCCGGAAATCACGTGGGCCCCACCCGGAAATCACGTGGGCCCCACCCCGAAATCACGTGGGCCCCACCCGGAAATCACGTGGGCCCCACCCGGAAATCACGTGGGGCCCACCCGGAAATCACGTGGGCCCCACCCGGAAATCACGTGGGCCCCACCCGGAAATCACGTGGGCCCCACCCGGAAAACACGTGGGCCACATCCGGAAATCACGTGGGCCCCACCCGGAAATCACGTGGGCCCCACCCGGAAATCACGTGGGCCCCACCCGGAAATCACGTGGGCCCCACCCGGAAATCACGTGGGCCCCACGGGGAAATCACGTGGGCCCCACCTGGAAATCACGTGGACCCCACCCGGAAATCACGTGGGCCCCAGCCGGAAATCACGTGGGCCCCATGGGGAAATCACGTGGGCCCCACGGGGAAATCACGTGGGCCCCACCCGAAAATCACGTGGGCCCCACCCGGAAATCACGTGGGCCCCACCCGGAAATCACGTGGGCCCCACCCGGAAATCACGTGGGCCCCACCCGGAAATCACGTGGGCCCCACCCGGAAATCACGTGGGCCCCACCCGGAAATCACGTGGGCCCCTCGGGGAAATCACGTGGGCCCCACCCGGAAATCACGTGGGCCCCACCCGGAAATCACGTGGGCCCCACCCGGAAATCACGTGGGCCCCACCCGGAAATCACGTGGGCCCCACCCGGAAATCACGTGGGCCCCACCCGGAAATCACGTGGGCCCCACCCGGAAATCACGTGGGCCCCACCCGGAAATCACGTGGGCCCCACGGGGAAATCACGTGGGCCCCACCCGGAAATCACGTGGGCCCCACCCGGAAATCACGTGGGCCCCACCCGGAAATCACGTGGGCCCCACCCGGAAATCACGTGGGCCCCACGGGGAAATCACGTGGGCCCCACCCGGAAATCACGTGGGCCCCACCCGGAAATCACGTGGGCCACAGCCGGAAATCACGTGGGCCCCACCCGGAAATCACGTGGGCCCCACCCGAAAATCACGTGGGCCCCACCCGGAAATCACGTGGGCCCCACCCGGAAATCACGTGGGCCCCACCCGGAAATCACGTGGGCCCCATGGGGAATTCACGTGGGCCCCACCCGGAAATCACGTGGGCCCCACCCGGAAATCACGTGGGCCCCACCCGGAAATCACGTGGGCCCCACCCGGAAATCACGTGGGCCCCACGGGGAAATCACGTGGGCCCCACCCGGAAATCACGTGGACCCCACCCGGAAATCACGTGGGCCACAGCCGGAAATCACGTGGGCCCCAACCGGAAATCACGTGGGCCCCACCCGGAAATCACGTGGGCCCCACCCGGAAATCACGTGGGCCCCACCCGGAAATCACGTGGGCCCCACGGGGAAATCACGTGGGCCTCACGGGGAAATCACGTGGGCCCCACCCGGAAATCACGTGGGCCCCACGGGGAAATCACGTGGGCCCCACCCGGAAATCACGTGGGCCCCACCCGGAAATCACGTGGGCCCCACCCGGAAATCACGTGGGCCCCACCCGGAAATCACGTGGGCCCCACCCGGAAATCACGTGGGCCCCACCCGGAAATCACGTGGGCCCCACCCGGAAATCACGTGGGCCCCACCCGGAAATCACGTGGGCCCCACGGGGAAATCACGTGGGCCCCACCCGGAAATCACGTGGGCCCCACCCGGAAATCACGTGGGCCCCACCCGGAAATCACGTGGGCCCCACCCGGAAATCACGTGGGCCCCACCCGGAAATCACGTGGGGCCAACCCGGAAATCACGTGGGCCCCACCCGGAAATCACATGGGCCCCACCCGGAAATCACGTGGGCCGCACCCGGAAATCACGTGGGCCCCACCCGGAAATCACGTGGGCCCCACGGGGAAATCACGTTGGCCCCACGGGGAAATCACGTGGGCCCCACCCGGAAATCACGTGGGCCCCACCCGGAAATCACGTGGGCCCCACCCGGAAATCACGTGGGCCCCACGGGGAAATCACGTGGGCCCCACCCGGAAATCACGTGGGCCCCACCCGGAAATCACGTGGGCCCCACCCGGAAATCACGTGGGCCCCACCCGGAAATCACGTGGGCCCCACCCGGAAATCACGTGGGCCCCACGGGGAAATCACGTGGGCCCCACCCGGAAATCACGTGGGCCCCACCCGGAAATCACGTGGGCCCCACCCGGAAATCACGTGGGCCCCACCCGGAAATCACGTGGGCCCCACCCGGAAATCACGTGGGGCCCACCCGGAAATCACGTGGGCCCCACCCGGAAATCACGTGGGCCCCACCCGGAAATCACGTGGGGCCCACCCGGAAATCACGTGGGCCCCACCCGGAAATCACGTGGGCCCCACCCGGAAATCACGTGGGCCCCACCCGGAAATCACGTGGGGCCCACCCGGAAATCACGTGGGCCCCACCCGGAAATCACGTGGGCCCCACCCGGAAATCACGTGGGGCCCACCCGGAAATCACGTGGGCCCCACCCGGAAATCACGTGGGCCCCACCCGGAAATCACGTGGGCCCCACCCGGAAATCACGTGGGGCCCACCCGGAAATCACGTGGGCCCCACCCGGAAATCACGTGGGCCCCACCCGGAAATCACGTGGGCCCCACCCGGAAATCACGTGGGCCCCACCCGGAAATCACGTGGGCCCCACCCGGAAATCACGTGGGCCCCACCCGGAAATCACGTGGGCCCCACCCGGAAATCACGTGGGCCCCACCCGGAAATCACGTGGGCCCCACGGGGAAATCTCGTGGGCCCCACCCGGAAATCACGTGGGCCCCACCCGGAAATCACGTGGGCCCCACCCGGAAATCACGTGGGCCCCACGGGGAAATCACGTGGGGCCCACCCGGAAATCACGTGGGCCCCACCCGGAAATCACGTGGGCCCCACCCGGAAATCACGTGGGCCCCAGCCGGAAATCACGTGGGCCCCAGCCGGAAATCACGTGGGCCCCACGGGGAAATCACGTGGGCCCCACGGGGAAATCACGTGGGCCCCACGGGGAAATCACGTGGGCCCCACCCGGAAATCACGTGGGCCCCACGGGGAAATCACGTGGGCCCCACGGGGAAATCACCTGGGCCCAACGGGGAAATCACGTGGGCCCCACGGGGAAATCACGTGGGCCCCACCCTGAAATCACGTGGGCCCCACCCGGAAATCACGTGGGCCCCACGGGGAAATCACGTGGGCCCCACGGGGAAATCACGTGGGCCCCACCCGGAAATCACGTGGGCCCCACCCGGAAATCACGTGGGCCCCACGGGGAAATCACGTGGGCCCCACGGGGAAATCACGTGGTCACCACCCGGAAATCACGTGGGCCCCAGCCGGAAATCAAGTGGGCCCCACGGGGAAATCACGTGGGCCCCACGGGGAAATCACGTGGGCCCCACCCGGAAATCACGTGGGCCCCACCCGGAAATCACGTGGGCCCCACCCGGAAATCACGTGGGCCCCACCCGGAAATCACGTGGGGCCCACCCGGAAATCACGTGGGCCCCACCCGGAAATCACGTGGGCCCCACCCGGAAATCACGTGGGCCCCACACGGAAATCACGTGGGGCCCACCCGGAAATCACGTGGGCCCCACCCGGAAATCACGTGGGCCCCACCCGGAAATCACGTGGGCCCCACCCGGAAATCACGTGGGCCCCACCCGGAAATCACGTGGGCCCCACGGGGAAATCACGTGGGCCCCACGGGGAAATCACGTGGGCCCCACGCGGAAATCACGTGGGCCCCACCTGGAAATCACGTGGGCCCCACGGGGAAATCACGTGGGCCCCACCCGGAAATCACGTGGGCCCCACCCGGAAATCACGTGGGCCCCACCCGGAAATCATGTGGGCCCCACGGGGAAATCACGTGGGCCCCACCCGGAAATCACGTGGGCCCCACCCGGAAATCACGTGGGCCCCACCCGGAAATCACGTGGGGCCAACCCGGAAATCACGTGGGCCCCACCCGGAAATCACATGGGCCCCACCCGGAAATCACGTGGGCCCCACCCGGAAATCACGTGGGCCCCACCCGGAAATCACGTGGGCCCCACCCGGAAATCACGTGGGCCCCACCCGGAAATCACGTGGGCCCCACGGGGAAATCACATGGGCCCCACCCGGAAATCACGTGGGCCCCACCCGGAAATCACGTGGGCCCCACGGGGAAATCACGTGGGCCCCACGGGGAAATCACGTGGGCCCCACCCGGAAATCACGTGGGCCCCACGGGGAAATCACGTGGGCCCCACCCGGAAATCACGTGGGCCCCACCCGGAAATCACGTGGGCCCCACGGGGAAATCACGTGGGCCCCACCCGGAAATCACGTGGACCCCACCCGGAAATCACGTGGGCCACAGCCGGAAATCACGTGGGCCCCAACCGGAAATCACGTGGGCCCCACCCGGAAATCAAGTGGGCCCCACCCGGAAATCACGTGGGCCCCACCCGGAAATCACGTGGGCCCCACGGGGAAATCACGTGGGCCCCACGGGGAAATCACGTGGGCCCCACCCGGAAATCACGTGGGCCCCACCCGGAAATCACGTGGGCCCCACGGGGAAATCACGTGGGCCCCACGGGGAAATCACGTGGGCCCCACCCGGAAATCACGTGGGCCCCACCCGGAAATCACGTGGGCCCCACCCGGAAATCACGTGGGCCCCACCCGGAAATCACGTGGGCCCCACCCGGAAATCACGTGGGCCCCACCCGGAAATCACGTGGGCCCCACGGGGAAATCACGTGGGCCCCACCCGGAAATCACGTGGGCCCCACCCGGAAATCACGTGGGCCCCACCCGGAAATCACGTGGGCCCCACCCGGAAATCACGTGGGCCCCACGGGGAAATCACGTGGGCCCCACCCGGAAATCACGTGGACCCCACCCGGAAATCACGTGGGCCACAGCCGGAAATCACGTGGGCCCCAACCGGAAATCACGTGGGCCCCACCCGGAAATCACGTGGGCCCCACCCGGAAATCACGTGGGCCCCACCCGGAAATCACGTGGGCCCCACGGGGAAATCACGTGGGCCTCACGGGGAAATCACGTGGGCCCCACCCGGAAATCACGTGGGCCCCACGGGGAAATCACGTGGGCCCCACCCGGAAATCACGTGGGCCCCACCCGGAAATCACGTGGGCCCCACCCGGAAATCACGTGGGCCCCACCCGGAAATCACGTGGGCCCCACCCGGAAATCACGTGGGCCCCACCCGGAAATCACGTGGGCCCCACCCGGAAATCACGTGGGCCCCACCCGGAAATCACGTGGGCCCCACCGGGAAATCACGTGGGCCCCACGGGGAAATCACGTGGGCCCCACCCGGAAATCACGTGGGCCCCACCCGGAAATCACGTGGGCCCCACCCGGAAATCACGTGGGCCCCACCCGGAAATCACGTGGGCCCCACCCGGAAATCACGTGGGGCCAACCCGGAAATCACGTGGGCCCCACCCGGAAATCACATGGGCCCCACCCGGAAATCACGTGGGCCCCACCCGGAAATCACGTGGGCCCCACCCGGAAATCACGTGGGCCCCACGGGGAAATCACGTTGGCCCCACGGGGAAATCACGTGGGCCCCACCCGGAAATCACGTGGGCCCCACCCGGAAATCACGTGGGCCCCACCCGGAAATCACGTGGGCCCCACGGGGAAATCACGTGGGCCCCACCCGGAAATCACGTGGGCCCCACCCGGAAATCACGTGGGCCCCACCCGGAAATCACGTGGGCCCCACGGGGAAATCACGTGGGCCCCACGGGGAAATCACGTGGGCCCCACCCGGAAATCACGTGGGCCCCACGGGGAAATCACGTGGGCCCCACCCGGAAATCACGTGGGCCCCACCCGGAAATCACGTGGGCCCCACGGGGAAATCACGTGGGCCCCAACCGGAAATCACGTGGGCCCCACCCGGAAATCAAGTGGGCCCCACCCGGAAATCACGTGGGCCCCACCCGGAAATCACGTGGGCCCCACGGGGAAATCACGTGGGCCCCACGGGGAAATCACGTGGGCCCCACCCGGAAATCACGTGGGCCCCACGGGGAAATCACGTGGGCCCCACCCGGAAATCACGTGGGCCCCACCTGGAAATCACGTGGGCCCCACCCGGAAATCACGTGGGCCCCACCCGGAAATCACGTGGGGCCAACCCGGAAATCACGTGGGCCCCACCCGGAAATCACATGGGCCCCACCCGGAAATCACGTGGGCCCCACCCGGAAATCACGTGGGCCCCACCCGGAAATCACGTGGGCCCCACGGGGAAATCACGTTGGCCCCACGGGGAAATCACGTGGGCCCCACCCGGAAATCACGTGGGCCCCACCCGGAAATCACGTGGGCCCCACCCGGAAATCACGTGGGCCCCACGGGGAAATCACGTGGGCCCCACCCGGAAATCACGTGGGCCCCACCCGGAAATCACGTGGGCCCCACCCGGAAATCACGTGGGCCCCACCCGGAAATCACGTGGGCCCCACCCGGAAATCACGTGGGCCCCACGGGGAAATCACGTGGGCCCCACCCGGAAATCACGTGGGCCCCACCCGGAAATCACGTGGGCCCCACCCGGAAATCACGTGGGCCCCACCCGGAAATCACGTGGGCCCCACCCGGAAATCACGTGGGCCCCACGGGGAAATCACGTGGGCCCCACGGGGAAATCACGTGGGCCCCACCCGGAAATCACGTGGGCCCCACCCGGAAATCACGTGGGCCCCACCCGGAAATCACGTGGGCCCCACCCGGAAATCACGTGGGCCCCACCCGGAAATCACGTGGGCCCCACCCGGAAATCACGTGGGCCCCACCCGGAAATCACGTGGGCCCCACCCGGAAATCACGTGGGCCCCACCCGGAAATCACGTGGAACCCACCCGGAAATCACGTGGGCCCCACCCGGAAATCACGTGGGCCCCACCCGGAAATCACGTGGGCCCCACCCGGAAATCACGTGGGCCCCACGGGGAAATCACGTGGGCCCCACCCGGAAATCACGTGGGCCCCACCCGGAAATCACGTGGGCCCCACCCGGAAATCACGTGGGCCCCACCCGGAAATCACGTGGGCCACACCCGGAAATCACGTGGGGCCCACCCGGAAATCACGTGGGCCCCACGGGGAAATCACGTGGGCCCCACCCGGAAATCACGTGGGCCCCACCCGGAAATCACGTGGGCCCCACCCGGAAAACACGTGGGCCCCACGGGGAAATCATGTGGGCCCCACCCGGAAATCACGTGGGCCCCACCCGGAAATCACGTGGGCCCCACCCGGAAATCACGTGGGCCCCACCCGGAAATCACGTGGGCCCCACCCGGAAATCACGTGGGCCCCACCCGGAAATCACGTGGGCCCCACCCGGTAATCACGTGGGGCCCACCCGGAAATCACGTGGGCCCCACGGGGAAATCACGTGGGCCCCACCCGGAAATCACGTGGGCCCCAGGGGGAAATCACGTGGGCCCAACGGGGAAATCACGTGGGCCCCACGGGGAAATCACGTGGGCCCCACCCTGAAATCACGTGGGCCCCACCCGGAAATCACGTGGGCCCCACGGGGAAATCACGTGGGCCCCACGGGGAAATCACGTGGGCCCCACCCGGAAATCACGTGGGCCCCACCCGGAAATCACGTGGGCCCCACGGGGATATTACGTGGGCCCCACGGGGAAATCACGTGGTCCCCACCCGGAAATCACGTGGGCCCCAGCCGGAAATCACGTGGGCCCCACGGGGAAATCACGTGGGCCCCACCCGGAAATCACGTGGGCCCCACCCGGAAATCACGTGGGCCCCACCCGGAAATCACGTGGGCCCCACCCGGAAATCACGTGGGCCCCACCCGGAAATCACGTGGGGCCCACCCGGAAATCACGTGGGCCCCACCCGGAAATCACGTGGGCCCCACCCGGAAATCACGTGGGCCCCACACGGAAATCACGTGGGCCCCACCCGGAAATCACGTGGGCCCCACCCGGAAATCACGTGGGCCCCAGCCGGAAATCACGTGGGCCCCACGGGGAAATCACGTGGGCCCCACGGGGAAATCACGTGGGCCCCACGGGGAAATCACGTGGGCCCCACCCGGAAATCACGTGGGCCCCACCTGGAAATCACGTGGGCCCCACGGGGAAATCACGTGGGCCCCACCCGGAAATCACGTGGGCCCCACCCGGAAATCACGTGGGGCCCACCCGGAAATCACGTGGGCCCCACCCGGAAATCACGTGGGCCCCACCCGGAAATCACGTGGGGCCCACCCGGAAATCACGTGGGCCCCACCCGGAAATCACGTGGGCCCCACCCGGAAATCACGTGGGCCCCACCCGGAAATCACGTGGGGCCCACCCGGAAATCACGTGGGCCCCACCCGGAAATCACGTGGGCCCCACCCGGAAATCACGTGGGGCCCACCCGGAAATCACGTGGGCCCCACCCGGAAATCACGTGGGCCCCACCCGGAAATCACGTGGGCCCCACCCGGAAATCACGTGGGGCCCACCCGGAAATCACGTGGGCCCCACCCGGAAATCACGTGGGCCCCACGGGGAAATCACGTGGGGCCCACCCGGAAATCACGTGGGCCCCACCCGGAAATCACGTGGGCCCCACCCGGAAATCACGTGGGCCCCAGCCGGAAATCACGTGGGCCCCAGCCGGAAATCACGTGGGCCCCACGGGGAAATCACGTGGGCCCCACGGGGAAATCACGTGGGCCCCACGGGGAAATCACGTGGGCCCCACCCGGAAATCACGTGGGCCCCACGGGGAAATCACGTGGGCCCCACGGGGAAATTACGTGGGCCCAACGGGGAAATCACGTGGGCCCCACGGGGAAATCACGTGGGCCCCACCCTGAAATCACGTGGGCCCCACCCGGAAATCACGTGGGCCCCACGGGGAAATCACGTGGGCCCCACGGGGAAATCACGTGGGCCCCACCCGGAAATCACGTGGGCCCCACCCGGAAATCACGTGGGCCCCACGGGGAAATCACGTGGGCCCCACGGGGAAATCACGTGGTCTCCACCCGGAAATCACGTGGGCCCCAGCCGGAAATCAAGTGGGCCCCACGGGGAAATCACGTGGGCCCCACGGGGAAATCACGTGGGCCCCACCCGGAAATCACGTGGGCCCCACCCGGAAATCACGTGGGCCCCACCCGGAAATCACGTGGGCCCCACCCGGAAATCACGTGGGGCCCACCCGGAAATCACGTGGGCCCCACCCGGAAATCACGTGGGCCCCACCCGGAAATCACGTGGGCCCCACACGGAAATCACGTGGGGCCCACCCGGAAATCACGTGGGCCCCACCCGGAAATCACGTGGGCCCCACCCGGAAATCACGTGGGCCCCACCCGGAAATCACGTGGGCCCCACCCGGAAATCACGTGGGCCCCACGGGGAAATCACGTGGGCCCCACGGGGAAATCACGTGGGCCCCACGCGGAAATCACGTGGGCCCCACCTGGAAATCACGTGGGCCCCACGGGGAAATCACGAGGGCCCCACCCGGAAATCACGTGGGCCCCACCCGGAAATCACGTGGGCCCCACCAGGAAATCATGTGGGCCCCACGGGGAAATCACGTGGGCCCCACCCGGAAATCACGTGGGGCCAACCCGGAAATCACGTGGGCCCCACCCGGAAATCACATGGGCCCCACCCGGAAATCACGTGGGCCCCACCCGGAAATCACGTGGGCCCCACCCGGAAATCACGTGGGCCCCACCCGGAAATCACGTGGGCCCCACCCGGAAATCACGTGGGCCCCACGGGGAAATCACGTGGGCCCCACCCGGAAATCACGTGGGCCCCACCCGGAAATCACGTGGGCCCCACGGGGAAATCACGTGGGCCCCACGGGGAAATCACGTGGGCCCCACCCGGAAATCACGTGGGCCCCACGGGGAAATCACGTGGGCCCCACCCGGAAATCACGTGGGCCCCACCCGGAAATCACGTGGGCCCCACGGGGAAATCACGTGGGCCCCACCCGGAAATCACGTGGACCCCACCCGGAAATCACGTGGGCCACAGCCGGAAATCACGTGGGCCCCAACCGGAAATCACGTGGGCCCCACCCGGAAATCAAGTGGGCCCCACCCGGAAATCACGTGGGCCCCACCCGGAAATCACGAGGGCCCCACGGGGAAATCACGTGGGCCCCACGGGGAAATCACGTGGGCCCCACCCGGAAATCACGTGGGCCCCACGGGGAAATCACGTGGGCCCCACCCGGAAATCACGTGGGCCCCACCCGGAAATCACGTGGGCCCCACCCGGAAATCACGTGGGCCCCACCCGGAAATCACGTGGGGCCAACCCGGAAATCACGTGGGCCCCACCCGGAAATCACATGGGCCCCACCCGGAAATCACGTGGGCCCCACCCGGAAATCACGTGGGCCCCACCCGGAAATCACGTGGGCCCCACGGGGAAATCACGTTGGCCCCACGGGGAAATCACGTGGGCCCCACCCGGAAATCACGTGGGCCCCACCCGGAAATCACGTGGGCCCCACCCGGAAATCACGTGGGCCCCACGGGGAAATCACGTGGGCCCCACCCGGAAATCACGTGGGCCCCACCCGGAAATCACGTGGGCCCCACCCGGAAATCACGTGGGCCCCACCCGGAAATCACGTGGGCCCCACCCGGAAATCACGTGGGCCCCACGGGGAAATCACGTGGGCCCCACCCGGAAATCACGTGGGCCCCACCCGGAAATCACGTGGGCCCCACCCGGAAATCACGTGGGCCCCACCCGGAAATCACGTGGGCCCCACCCGGAAATCACGTGGGCCCCACGGGGAAATCACGTGGGCCCCACGGGGAAATCACGTGGGCCCCACCCGGAAATCACGTGGGCCCCACCCGGAAATCACGTGGGCCCCACCCGGAAATCACGTGGGCCCCACCCGGAAATCACGTGGGCCCCACCCGGAAATCACGTGGGCCCCACCCGGAAATCACGTGGGCCCCACCCGGAAATCACGTGGGCCCCACCCGGAAATCACGTGGGCCCCACCCGGAAATCACGTGGAACCCACCCGGAAATCACGTGGGCCCCACCCGGAAATCACGTGGGCCCCACCCGGAAATCACGTGGGCCCCACCCGGAAATCACGTGGGCCCCACGGGGAAATCACGTGGGCCCCACCCGGAAATCACGTGGGCCCCACCCGGAAATCACGTGGGCCCCACCCGGAAATCACGTGGGCCCCACCCGGAAATCACGTGGGCCACACCCGGAAATCACGTGGGGCCCACCCGGAAATCACGTGGGCCCCACGGGGAAATCACGTGGGCCCCACCCGGAAATCACGTGGGCCCCACCCGGAAATCACGTGGGCCCCACCCGGAAAACACGTGGGCCCCACGGGGAAATCATGTGGGCCCCACCCGGAAATCACGTGGGCCCCACCCGGAAATCACGTGGGCCCCACCCGGAAATCACGTGGGCCCCACCCGGAAATCACGTGGGCCCCACCCGGAAATCACGTGGGCCCCACCCGGAAATCACGTGGGCCCCACCCGGTAATCACGTGGGGCCCACCCGGAAATCACGTGGGCCCCACGGGGAAATCACGTGGGCCCCACCCGGAAATCACGTGGGCCCCAGGGGGAAATCACGTGGGCCCAACGGGGAAATCACGTGGGCCCCACGGGGAAATCACGTGGGCCCCACCCTGAAATCACGTGGGCCCCACCCGGAAATCACGTGGGCCCCACGGGGAAATCACGTGGGCCCCACGGGGAAATCACGTGGGCCCCACCCGGAAATCACGTGGGCCCCACCCGGAAATCACGTGGGCCCCACGGGGAAATTACGTGGGCCCCACGGGGAAATCACGTGGTCCCCACCCGGAAATCACGTGGGCCCCAGCCGGAAATCACGTGGGCCCCACGGGGAAATCACGTGGGCCCCACCCGGAAATCACGTGGGCCCCACCCGGAAATCACGTGGGCCCCACCCGGAAATCACGTGGGCCCCACCCGGAAATCACGTGGGCCCCACCCGGAAATCACGTGGGGCCCACCCGGAAATCACGTGGGCCCCACCCGGAAATCACGTGGGCCCCACCCGGAAATCACGTGGGCCCCACACGGAAATCACGTGGGCCCCACCCGGAAATCACGTGGGCCCCACCCGGAAATCACGTGGGCCCCAGCCGGAAATCACGTGGGCCCCACGGGGAAATCACGTGGGCCCCACGGGGAAATCACGTGGGCCCCACGGGGAAATCACGTGGGCCCCACCCGGAAATCACGTGGGCCCCACCTGGAAATCACGTGGGCCCCACGGGGAAATCACGTGGGCCCCACCCGGAAATCACGTGGGCCCCACCCGGAAATCACGTGGGGCCCACCCGGAAATCACGTGGGCCCCACCCGGAAATCACGTGGGCCCCACCCGGAAATCACGTGGGCCCCACCCGGAAATCACGTGGGCCCCACCCGGAAATCACGTGGGGCCCACCCGGAAATCACGTGGGCCCCACCCGGAAATCACGTGGGCCCCACCCGGAAATCACGTGGGCCCCACCCGGAAATCACGTGGGCCCCACCCGGAAATCACGTGGGCCCCACCCGGAAATCACGTGGGCCCCACCCGGAAATCACGTGGGCCCCACCCGGAAATCACGTGGGCCCCACCCGGAAATCACGTGGGCCCCACCCGGAAATCACGTGGGCCCCACCCGGAAATCACGTGGGCCCCACACGGAAATCACGTGGGGCCCAACCGGAAATCACGTGGGCCCCACCCGGAAATCACGTGGGCCCCACCCGGAAATCACGTGGGCCCCACCCGGAAATCACGTGGGCCCCATGGGGAAATCACGTGGGCCCCACGGGGAAATCACGTGGGCCCCACCCGGAAATCACGTGGGGCCCACCCGGAAATCACGTGGGCCCCACGGGGAAATCACGTGGGCCCCACCCGGAAATCACGTGGGCCCCACACGGAAATCACGTGGGGCCCACCAGGAAATCACGTGGGCCCCACCCGGAAATCACGTGGGCCCCACCCGGAAATCACGTGGGCCCCACCGGGAAATCACGTGGGCCCCACCCGGAAATCACGTGGGCCCCACCCGGAAATCACGTGGGCCCCACGGGGAAATCACGTGGGCCCCACGGGGAAATCACGTGGGCCCCACCCGGAAATCACGTGGGCCCCACCCGGAAATCACGTGGGCCCCACCCGGAAATCACGTGGGCCCCACCCGGAAATCACGTGGGCCCCACGGGGAAATCACGTGGGCCCCACCCGGAAATCACGTGGGCCCCACCCGGAAATCACGTGGGCCCCACGGGGAAATCACGTGGGCCCCACCCGGAAATCACGTGGGCCCCACCCGGAAATCACGTGGGCCCCACCCGGAAATCACGTGGGCCCCACCCGGAAATCACGTGGGCCCCAGCCGGAAATCACGTGGGCCCCACCCGGAAATCACGTGGGCCCCACCCCGAAATCACGTGGGCCCCACCCGGAAATCACGTGGGCCCCACCCGGAAATCACGTGGGGCCCACCCGGAAATCACGTGGGCCCCACCCGGAAATCACGTGGGCCCCACCCGGAAATCACGTGGGCCCCACCCGGAAAACACGTGGGCCACATCCGGAAATCACGTGGGCCCCACCCGGAAATCACGTGGGCCCCACCCGGAAATCACGTGGGCCCCACCCGGAAATCACGTGGGCCCCACCCGGAAATCACGTGGGCCCCACGGGGAAATCACGTGGGCCCCACCTGGAAATCACGTGGACCCCACCCGGAAATCACGTGGGCCCCAGCCGGAAATCACGTGGGCCCCATGGGGAAATCACGTGGGCCCCACGGGGAAATCACGTGGGCCCCACCCGGAAATCACGTGGGCCCCACCCGGAAATCACGTGGGCCCCACCCGGAAATCACGTGGGCCCCACCCGGAAATCACGTGGGCCCCACCCGGAAATCACGTGGGCCCCACCCGGAAATCACGTGGGCCCCACCCGGAAATCACGTGGGCCCCTCGGGGAAATCACGTGGGCCCCACCCGGAAATCACGTGGGCCCCACCCGGAAATCACGTGGGCCCCACCCGGAAATCACGTGGGCCCCACCCGGAAATCACGTGGGCCCCATGGGGAAATCACGTGGGCCCCACGGGGAAATCACGTGGGCCCCACGGGGAAATCACGTGGGCCCCACCCGGAAATCACGTGGGCCCCACCCGGAAATCACGTGGGCCCCACCCGGAAATCACGTGGGCCCCACCCGGAAATCACGTGGGCCCCACCCGGAAATCACGTGGGCCCCACCCGAAAATCACGTGGGCCCCACCCGGAAATCACGTGGGCCCCACCCGGAAATCACGTGGGCCCCACCCGGAAATCACGTGGAACCCACCCGGAAATCACGTGGGCCCCACCCGGAAATCACGTGGGCCCCACCCGGAAATCACGTGGGCCCCACCCGGAAATCACGTGGGCCCCACGGGGAAATCACGTGGGCCCCACCCGGAAATCACGTGGGCCCCACCCGGAAATCACGTGGGCCCCACCCGGAAATCACGTGGGCCCCACCCGGAAATCACGTGGGCCACACCCGGAAATCACGTGGGGCCCACCCGGAAATCACGTGGGCCCCACGGGGAAATCACGTGGGCCCCACCCGGAAATCACGTGGGCCCCACCCGGAAATCACGTGGGCCCCACCCGGAAAACACGTGGGCCCCACGGGGAAATCATGTGGGCCCCACCCGGAAATCACGTGGGCCCCACCCGGAAATCACGTGGGCCCCACCCGGAAATCACGTGGGCCCCACCCGGAAATCACGTGGGCCCCACCCGGAAATCATGTGGGCCCCACCCGGAAATCACGTGGGCCCCACCCGGTAATCACGTGGGGCCCACCCGGAAATCACGTGGGCCCCACGGGGAAATCACGTGGGCCCCACCCGGAAATCACGTGGGCCCCACCCGGAAATTACGTGGGCCCCACGGGGAAATCACGTGGGCCCAACGGGGAAATCACGTGGGCCCCACGGGGAAATCACGTGGGCCCCACCCTGAAATCACGTGGGCCCCACCCGGAAATCACGTGGGCCCCACGGGGAAATCACGTGGGCCCCACGGGGAAATCACGTGGGCCCCACCCGGAAATCACGTGGGCCCCACCCGGAAATCACGTGGGCCCCACGGGGAAATCACGTGGGCCCCACGGGGAAATCACGTGGGCCCCACCCGGAAATCACGTGGGCCCCACCCGGAAATCACGTGGGCCCCACCCGGAAATCACGTGGGCCCCACCCGGAAATCACGTGGGCCCCACCCGGAAATCACGTGGGCCCCACCCGGAAATCACGTGGGCCCCACGGGGAAATCACGTGGGCCCCACCCGGAAATCACGTGGGCCCCACCCGGAAATCACGTGGGCCCCACCCGGAAATCACGTGGGCCCCACCCGGAAATCACGTGGGCCCCACGGGGAAATCACGTGGGCCCCACCCGGAAATCACGTGGACCCCACCCGGAAATCACGTGGGCCACAGCCGGAAATCACGTGGGCCCCAACCGGAAATCACGTGGGCCCCACCCGGAAATCACGTGGGCCCCACCCGGAAATCACGTGGGCCCCACCCGGAAATCACGTGGGCCCCACGGGGAAATCACGTGGGCCTCACGGGGAAATCACGTGGGCCCCACCCGGAAATCACGTGGGCCCCACGGGGAAATCACGTGGGCCCCACCCGGAAATCACGTGGGCCCCACCCGGAAATCACGTGGGCCCCACCCGGAAATCACGTGGGCCCCACCCGGAAATCACGTGGGCCCCACCCGGAAATCACGTGGGCCCCACCCGGAAATCACGTGGGCCCCACCCGGAAATCACGTGGGCCCCACCCGGAAATCACGTGGGCCCCACCGGGAAATCACGTGGGCCCCACGGGGAAATCACGTGGGCCCCACCCGGAAATCACGTGGGCCCCACCCGGAAATCACGTGGGCCCCACCCGGAAATCACGTGGGCCCCACCCGGAAATCACGTGGGCCCCACCCGGAAATCACGTGGGGCCAACCCGGAAATCACGTGGGCCCCACCCGGAAATCACATGGGCCCCACCCGGAAATCACGTGGGCCCCACCCGGAAATCACGTGGGCCCCACCCGGAAATCACGTGGGCCCCACGGGGAAATCACGTTGGCCCCACGGGGAAATCACGTGGGCCCCACCCGGAAATCACGTGGGCCCCACCCGGAAATCACGTGGGCCCCACCCGGAAATCACGTGGGCCCCACGGGGAAATCACGTGGGCCCCACCCGGAAATCACGTGGGCCCCACCCGGAAATCACGTGGGCCCCACCCGGAAATCACGTGGGCCCCACCCGGAAATCACGTGGGCCCCACCCGGAAATCACGTGGGCCCCACGGGGAAATCACGTGGGCCCCACCCGGAAATCACGTGGGCCCCACCCGGAAATCACGTGGGCCCCACCCGGAAATCACGTGGGCCCCACCCGGAAATCACGTGGGCCCCACGGGGAAATCACGTGGGCCCCACGGGGAAATCACGTGGGCCCCACCCGGAAATCACGTGGGCCCCACCCGGAAATCACGTGGGCCCCACCCGGAAATCACGTGGGCCCCACCCGGAAATCACGTGGGCCCCACCCGGAAATCACGTGGGCCCCACCCGGAAATCACGTGGGCCCCACCCGGAAATCACGTGGGCCCCACCCGGAATTCACGTGGGCCCCACCCGGAAATCACGTGGAACCCACCCGGAAATCACGTGGGCCCCACCCGGAAATCACGTGGGCCCCACCCGGAAATCACGTGGGCCCCACCCGGAAATCACGTGGGCCCCACCCGGAAATCACGTGGGCCCCACCCGGAAATCACGTGGGCCCCACCCGGAAATCACGTGGGCCCCACCCGGAAATCACGTGGGCCCCACCCGGAAATCACGTGGGCCACACCCGGAAATCACGTGGGGCACACCCGGAAATCACGTGGGCCCCACCCGGAAATCACGTGGGCCCCACCCGGAAATCACGTGGGCCCCACCCGGAAATCACGTGGGCCCCACCCGGAAAACACGTGGGCCCCACGGGGAAATCATGTGGGCCCCACCCGGAAATCACGTGGGCCCCACCCGGAAATCACGTGGGCCCCACCCGGAAATCACGTGGGCCCCACCCGGAAATCACATGGGCCCCACCCGGAAATCACGTGGGCCCCACCCGGAAATCACGTGGGCCCCACCCGGAAATCACGTGGGCCCCACCCGGAAATCACGTGGGCCCCACGGGGAAATCACGTGGGCCCCACCCGGAAATCACGTGGGCCCCACCCGGAAATCACGTGGGCCCCACCCGGAAATCACGTGGGCCCCACCCGGAAATCACGTGGGCCCCACGGGGAAATCACGTGGGCCCCACGGGGAAATCACGTGGGCCCCACCCGGAAATCACGTGGGCCCCACGGGGAAATCACGTGGGCCCCACCCGGAAATCACGTGGGCCCCACCCGGAAATCACGTGGGCCCCACCCGGAAATCACGTGGGCCCCACCCGGAAATCACGTGGGCCCCACCCGGAAATCACGTGGAACCCACCCGGAAATCACGTGGGCCCCACCCGGAAATCACGTGGGCCCCACCCGGAAATCACGTGGGCCCCACCCGGAAATCACGTGGGCCCCACGGGGAAATCACGTGGGCCCCACCCGGAAATCACGTGGGCCCCACCCGGAAATCACGTGGGCCCCACCCGGAAATCACGTGGGCCCCACCCGGAAATCACGTGGGCCACACCCGGAAATCACGTGGGGCCCACCCGGAAATCACGTGGGCCCCACGGGGAAATCACGTGGGCCCCACCCGGAAATCACGTGGGCCCCACCCGGAAATCACGTGGGCCCCACCCGGAAAACACGTGGGCCCCACGGGGAAATCATGTGGGCCCCACCCGGAAATCACGTGGGCCCCACCCGGAAATCACGTGGGCCCCACCCGGAAATCACGTGGGCCCCACCCGGAAATCACGTGGGCCCCACCCGGAAATCACGTGGGCCCCACCCGGAAATCACGTGGGCCCCACCCGGTAATCACGTGGGCCCCACCCGGAAATCACGTGGGCCCCACGGGGAAATCACGTGGGCTCCACCCGGAAATCACGTGGGCCCCAGGGGGAAATCACGTGGGCCCAACGGGGAAATCACGTGGGCCCCACGGGGAAATCACGTGGGCCCCACCCTGAAATCACGTGGGCCCCACCCGGAAATCACGTGGGCCCCACGGGGAAATCACGTGGGCCCCACGGGGAAATCACGTGGGCCCCACCCGGAAATCACGTGGGCCCCACCCGGAAATCACGTGGGCCCCACGGGGAAATTACGTGGGCCCCACGGGGAAATCACGTGGTCCCCACCCGGAAATCACGTGGGCCCCAGCCGGAAATCACGTGGGCCCCACGGGGAAATCACGTGGGCCCCACCCGGAAATCACGTGGGCCCCACCCGGAAATCACGTGGGCCCCACCCGGAAATCACGTGGGGCCCACCCGGAAATCACGTGGGCCCCACCCGGAAATCACGTGGGCCCCACCCGGAAATCACGTGGGCCCCACACGGAAATCACGTGGGGCCCACCCGGAAATCACGTGGGCCCCACCCGGAAATCACGTGGGCCCCACCCGGAAATCACGTGGGCCCCACCCGGAAATCACGTGGGCCCCACCCGGAAATCACGTGGGCCCCACCCGGAAATCACGTGGGCCCCACGGGGAAATCACGTGGGCCCCACGGGGAAATCACGTGGGCCCCACGCGGAAATCACGTGGGCCCCACCCGGAAATCACGTGGGCCCCACCCGGAAATCACGTGGGCCCCACCCGGAAATCACGTGGGCCCCCCCGGAAATCACGTGGGCCCCACCCGGAAATCACGTGGGGCCAACCCGGAAATCACGTGGGCCCCACCCGGAAATCACGTGGGCCCCACCCGGAAATCACGTGGGCCCCACGGGGAAATCACGTGGGCCCCACCCGGAAATCACGTGGGCCCCACCCGGAAATCACGTGGGCCCCACCCGGAAATCACGTGGGCCCCACCCGGAAATCACGTGGGCCCCACCCGGAAATCACGTGGGCCCCACGGGGAAATCACGTGGGCCCCACCCGGAAATCACGTGGGCCCAACCCGGAAATCACGTGGGCCCCACCCGGAAATCACGTGGGCCCCAACCGGAAATCACGTGGGCCCCACCCGGAAATCACGTGGGCCCCACCCGGAAATCACGTGGGCCCCACCCGGAAATCACGTGGGCCCCACGGGGAAATCACGTGGGCCTCACGGGGAAATCACGTGGGCCCCACCCGGAAATCACGTGGGCCCCACGGGGAAATCACGTGGGCCCCACCCGGAAATCACGTGGGCCCCACCCGGAAATCACGTGGGCCCCACCCGGAAATCACGTGGGCCCCACCCGGAAATCACGTGGGCCCCACCCGGAAATCACGTGGGCCCCACCCGGAAATCACGTGGGCCCCACTCGGAAATCACGTGGGCCCCACCCGGAAATCACGTGGGCCCCACCGGGAAATCACGTGGGCCCCACGGGGAAATCACGTGGGCCCCACCCGGAAATCACGTGGGCCCCACCCGGAAATCACGTGGGCCCCACCCGGAAATCACGTGGGCCCCACCCGGAAATCACGTGGGCCCCACCCGGAAATCACGTGGGGCCAACCCGGAAATCACGTGGGCCCCACCCGGAAATCACGTGGGCCCCACCCGGAAATCACGTGGGCCCCACCCGGAAATCACGTGGGCCCCACCCGGAAATCACGTGGGCCCCACGGGGAAATCACGTTGGCCCCACGGGGAAATCACGTGGGCCCCACCCGGAAATCACGTGGGCCCCACCCGGAAATCACGTGGGCCCCACCCGGAAATCACGTGGGCCCCACGGGGAAATCACGTGGGCCCCACCCGGAAATCACGTGGGCCCCACCCGGAAATCACGTGGGCCCCACCCGGAAATCACGTGGGCCCCACCCGGAAATCACGTGGGCCCCACCCGAAAATCACGTGGGCCCCACCCGGAAATCACGTGGGCCCCACCCGGAAATCACGTGGGCCCCACCCGGAAATCACGTGGAACCCACCCGGAAATCACGTGGGCCACACCCGGAAATCACGTGGGCCCCACCCGGAAATCACGTGGGCCCCACGGGGAAATCACGTGGGCCCCACCCGGAAATCACGTGGGCCCCACCCGGAAATCACGTGGGCCCCACCCGGAAAACACGTGGGCCCCACGGGGAAATCATGTGGGCCCCACCCGGAAATCACGTGGGCCCCACCCGGAAATCCCCTGGGCCCCACCCGGAAATCACCTGGGCCCCACCCGGAAATCACGTGGGCCCCACCCGGAAATCACGCGGGCCCCACCCGGAAATCACGTGGGCCCCACCCGGTAATCACGTGGGGCCCACCCGGAAATCACGTGGGCCCCACGGGGAAATCACGTGGGCCCCACCCGGAAATCACGTGGGCCCCAGGGGGAAATCACGTGGGCCCAACGGGGAAATCACGTGGGCCCCACGGGGAAATCACGTGGGCCCCACCCTGAAATCACGTGGGCCCCACCCGGAAATCACGTGGGCCCCACGGGGAAATCACGTGGGCCCCACGGGGAAATCTCGTGGGCCCCACCCGGAAATCACGTGGGCCCCACCCGGAAATCACGTGGGCCCCACGGGGAAATTACGTGGGCCCCACGGGGAAATCACGTGGTCCCCACCCGGAAATCACGTGGGCCTCAGCCGGAAATCACGTGGGCCCCACGGGGAAATCACGGGGGCCCCACCCGGAAATCACGTGGGCCCCACCCGGACATCACGTGGGCCCCACCCGGAAATCACGTGGGCCCCACCCGGAAATCACGTGGGGCCCACCCGGAAATCACGTGGGCCCCACCCGGAAATCACGTGGGCCCCACCCGGAAATCACGTGGGCCCCACACGGAAATCACGTGGGGCCCACCCGGAAATCACGTGGGCCCCACCCGGAAATCACGTGGGCCCCACCCGGAAATCACGTGGGCCCCACCCGGAAATCACGTGGGCCCCACCCGGAAATCACGTGGGCCCCACCCGGAAATCACGTGGGCCCCACCCGGTAATCACGTGGGGCCCACCCGGAAATCACGTGGGCCCCACGGGGAAATCACGTGGGCCCCACCCGGAAATCACGTGGGCCCCAGGGGGAAATCACGTGGGCCCAACGGGGAAATCACGTGGGCCCCACGGGGAAATCACGTGGGCCCCACCCTGAAATCACGTGGGCCCCACCCGGAAATCACGTGGGCCCCACGGGGAAATCACGTGGGCCCCACGGGGAAATCACGTGGTCCCCACCCGGAAATCACGTGGGCCCCACACGGAAATCACGTGGGGCCCACCCGGAAATCACGTGGGCCCCACCCGGAAATCACGTGGGCCCCACCCGGAAATCACGTGGGCCCCACCCGGAAATCACGTGGGCCCCACCCGGAAATCACGTGGGCCCCACCCGGAAATCACGTGGGCCCCACGGGGAAATCACGTGGGCCCCACGGGGAAATCACGTGGGCCCCACCCGGAAATCACGTGGGCCCCACCCGGAAATCACGTGGGCCCCACCCGGAAATCACGTGGGCCCCACCCGGAAATCACGTGGGCCCCACCCGGAAATCACGTGGGGCCAACCCGGAAATCACGTGGGCCCCACCCGGAAATCACGTGGGCCCCACCCGTAAATCACGTGGGCCCCACCCGGAAATCACGTGGGCCCCACCCGGAAATCACGGGGGCCCCACGGGGAAATCACGTTGGCCCCACGGGGAAATCACGTGGGCCCCACCCGGAAATCACGTGGGCCCCACCCGGAAATCACGTGGGCCCCACCCGGAAATCACGTGGGCCCCACGGGGAAATCACGTGGGCCCCACCCGGAAATCACGTGGGCCCCACCCGGAAATCACGTGGGCCCCACCCGGAAATCACGTGGGCCCCACCCGGAAATCACGTGGGCCCCACCCGGAAATCACGTGGGCCCCACGGGGAAATCACGTGGGCCCCACCCGGAAATCACGTGGGCCCCACCCGGAAATCACGTGGGCCCCACCCGGAAATCACGTGGGCCCCACCCGGAAATCACGTGGGCCCCACCCGGAAATCAAGTGGGGCCCACCCGGAAATCACGTGGGCCCCACCCGGAAATCCCGTGGGACCCACCCGGAAATCACGTGGGCCCCACCCGGAAATCACGTGGGCCCCACCCGGAAATCACGTGGGCCCCACCCGGAAATCACGTGGGCCACAGCCGGAAATCACGTGGGCCCCACCCGGAAATCACGTGGGCCCCACCCGGAAATCACGTGGGCCCCACCCGGAAATCACGTGGGCCCCACCCGGAAATCACGTGGGCCCCACGGGGAAATCACGTGGGCCTCACGGGGAAATCACGTGGGCCCCACCCGGAAATCACGTGGGCCCCACGGGGAAATCCCATGGGCCCCACCCGGAAATCACGTGGGCCCCACGGGGAAATCACGTGGGCCCCACCCGGAAATCACGTGGGCCCCACGGGGAAATCACGTGGGCCCCACCCGGAAATCACGTGGGCCCCACGGGGAAATCACGTGGGCCCCACCCGGAAATCACGTGGGCCCCACCCGGAAATCACGTGGGCCCCACCCGGAAATCACGTGGGCCCCACGGGGAAATCACGTGGGCCCCACGGGGAAATCACGTGGGCCCCACGGGGAAATCACGTGGGCCCCACCCGGAAATCACGTGGGCCCCACCCGGAAATCACGTGGGCCCCACCCGGAAATCACGTGGGCCCCACCCGGAAATCACGTGGGCCCCACCCGGAAATCACGTGGGCCCCACCCGGAAATCACGTGGGCCCCACCCGGAAATCACGTGGGCCCCACCCGGAAATCACGTGGAACCCACCCGGAAATCACGTGGGCCCCACCCGGAAATCACGTGGGCCCCACCCGGAAATCACGTGGGCCCCACCCGGAAATCACGTGGGCCCCACGGGGAAATCACGTGGGCCCCACCCGGAAATCACGTGGGCCCCACCCGGAAATCACGTGGGCCCCACCCGGAAATCACGTGGGCCCCACCCGGAAATCACGTGGGCCACACCCGGAAATCACGTGGGGCCCACCCGGAAATCACGTGGGCCCCACGGGGAAATCACGTGGGCCCCACCCGGAAATCACGTGGGCCCCACCCGGAAATCACGTGGGCCTCACCCGGAAAACACGTGGGCCCCACGGGGAAATCATGTGGGCCCCACCCGGAAATCACGTGGGCCCCACCCGGAAATCACGTGGGCCCCACCCGGAAATCACGTGGGCCCCACCCGGAAATCACGTGGGCCCCACCCGGAAATCATGTGGGCCCCACCCGGAAATCACGTGGGCCCCACCCGGTAATCACGTGGGGCCCACCCGGAAATCACGTGGGCCCCACGGGGAAATCACGTGGGCCCCACCCGGAAATCACGTGGGCCCCACCCGGAAATTACGTGGGCCCCACGGGGAAATCACGTGGGCCCAACGGGGAAATCACGTGGGCCCCACGGGGAAATCACGTGGGCCCCACCCTGAAATCACGTGGGCCCCACCCGGAAATCACGTGGGCCCCACGGGGAAATCACGTGGGCCCCACGGGGAAATCACGTGGGCCCCACCCGGAAATCACGTGGGCCCCACCCGGAAATCACGTGGGCCCCACGGGGAAATTACGTGGGCCCCACGGGGAAATCACGTGGGCCCCACCCGGAAATCACGTGGGCCCCACCCGGAAATCACGTGGGCCCCACCCGGAAATCACGTGGGCCCCCAAGGGAAATCACGTGGGCCCCACCCGGAAATCACGTGGGCCCCACCCGGAAATCACGTGGGCCCCACCCGGAAATCACGTGGGCCCCACGGGGAAATCACGTGGGACCCACCCGGAAATCACGTGGGCCCCACCCGGAAATCACGTGGGCCCCACCCAGAAATCACGTGGGCGCAACCCGGAAATCACGTGGGCCCCACCCGGAAAACACGTGGGCCCCCAGGGGAAATCACGTGGGCCCCACGTTGAAATCACGTGGGCCCCACCCGGAAATCACGTGGTCCCCACCCGGAAATCACGTGGGCCCCACGGGGAAATCACGTGGGCCCCACCCGGAAATCACGTGGGCCCCACCCGGAAATCACGTGGGCCCCACCCGGAAATCACGTGGGCCCCACCCGGAAATCACGTGGGCCCCACCCGGAAATCACGAAACCACCTGCCTCAACTCGAGAAAATCCAGGAGGTTCTGCCTCCAGGCGAGATGAGGCCCATTTCCGCTGAGGCTTCTCGAGGCTAATCACACCTAACCTCTGGAACTTCCAAAAGGTCCTTCACACCCCTGCTGCAACTCAAGAAGTTCCCTGACATCCCCGTCTCCACTCTAGAGGAAGCAAGCGGTTCCCGCCCACATCCAGAAGAGCCCCGTTTCCGCCTCGAAGCTTGAGATGAGGGATCCTTTCCCTGCTTGGTCTGGAAAGAATTGCCGGTGTTCCCGTCGCATCTCAAGAGGAGGCGCTCTCCACAGGAAAGGCGAGAGGAACTCCAGGGTCGTGTCACCATTCCCAGAGTTCCCCTGATGTCTCAGTCCATTCCAGAGGAACCTGTTTTCCCTGCACTGCCTCGACTTTCAGGATGAGGATCGACTACCACCACGGTCGCACGTGGGACAGCCCTGTGGGAAAGCCTTGTGGGAAAGCCTCCTGGAAAAGCCTCGAGGGAAAGCCACAGATCCCTTGATCCAGGCGATGGGAAGCGTCACACTGCTGCTACCGCTCTGGAGTAAAGCGCACGTGCATGCCCCCATTGGAGACGAGTACTTACTCCTCTGGGGAGACTCCAGAAGTACCCCAAGATCCATGTCAGCACTGGAGAGGAATTCTCAAGTTTCCGGCCCCGACTCCACACAATTCTTAGGCCTCGACATCGACGGGAGAGGAATCCCGAGAGGCCCCCGATCAACTGGCATGGGGACTGGCCTTTCGTGAGGCCACCAGAGTGGGTCCCTGAAGTACCCGTCGTAAGTCCAGAGCACCTGCCACAATTCGAGACAATCCAGGATGTTTTGCCCTCCAGGCGAGATGATGCCCATTTCCGCTGAGGCTTCTCGAGGTTAATCACACCTACTCTCTGGAACTTCCAAAAGGTCCTTCAACCATTGCTGCGACTCAGGAAGTTCCCTGACATACCCGTCTCCACTACAGAGGAAGCACGAGGGTCCCGCCCACATCCAGAGGAGCCCCGTTTCCGCCTCGTACCTCGAGATGAGAGATCCTTTCCCTGCTTGGTCGGGAAAGAATTCCTGGCATTCCCGTCGCATCTCAAGAGGAGGTCCTCTCCACAGGAAAGGCGAGAGGAACTCCAGGGTCGTGCCACCATTCGGAGAGTCCCCCAGATGTCTCAATCCATTCCAGAGGAACCTGTTTTCCCTGCACTGCCTCGACTTTCACGCTGAGGATCGACTCCCACCACGGTGGCACGTGGGACAGCCCTGTGGGAAAGCCTCGTGGGAAAGCCTTATGGGAAATCCTCGAGGGAAAGCCACAGATCCCATGATCGACGAGAAGGGAAGTGTGACACTGCTGCTACAGCTCGGGAGGAAAGCCCACGTGAATGCTCCCTCTCGAGACGAGGACTCACTACCCTGAGGAGACTCCAGAAGTACCCCAAGATCCATGTCAGCACTGGAGAGGAATCCTCAGGTTCCGGCCCCGACTCCACACAAGGTCTTGGGCCCCGGCATCGACGAGAGAGGAATACCGAGAGGCCCGCGAGCAACTCGCATGGAGACTGGCCTTTCCTGAGGCCACCAGAGCGAGTCCCTGAGGTCCCCGTCGTAAGTCGAGAGCACCTGCCGCAACTCGAGAAAATCCAGGAGGTTTTGCCCTCCAGGCGAGATGAGGCCCATTTCCGCTGAGGCTTCTCAAGGCTAATCACATCTAAACTCTGGAACTTCCAAAAGGTCCTTCACACCTTTGCTGCAACTCAAGAAGTTCCCGGACATCCCCGTCTCCACTCTAGAGGAAGCACGAGGGTCCCGCCCACATCCAGAGGAGCCCCGTTTCGCCTCATAGCTGGAGATGAGGGATCCTTTTGCTACTTGGTCCGGAAAGAATTCTGTGAGTCCCCGTCGCATCTCAAGGGGAGGCGCTCTCCACAGGAAAGGCGAGAGGAACTCCAGGGTCGTGCCACCATTCCCAGAGTACCCCAGATGTCTCAGTCCATTACAGAGGAACCTGTTTTCCCTGCACTGCCTCGACTTTCACGCCGAGGATCGTCTCCCACCACGGTGGCACGTGGGACAGCCCTGTGGAAAGCCTCGAGGGAAAGCCACAGTTCCCTTGATGCACGTGACGGGAATCGTGACACTGCTGCTACCGCTCTGCAGGGAAGCGCACGTGCATGCCTCCTTTCGAGATGAGGACTTACTCCCCTGGGGAGACTCCAGAAGCACCCCATGATCCATGTCAGCACTTTAGAGGAATCCTCAGGTTCCGGCCACTACTCCACACAAGGTCTTAGGCCCGGCATCGACGGGAAAGGAATCCCGAGAGGCTCCCGAGTAACTCGCATGGGGACTGGCCAGTCCTAAGGCGATAAGAGCAGGTCCCTTTCGTCACCGTGGTAAGACGAGAGCACCTGCTGCATCTCGAGAAAATCCAGGAGGTTCTGCCCTCCAGGCTAGATGAGGCCCATTTCCGCTGAGGCGTTGAGGTTAATCACATCTAACCTCTAGAAAGTCCAAAGGGTCCTTCACACCCTTTCTGCAACTCAAGAAGTTCCCCGACATACCCGTCTCCACTCGAGAGGAAGCAAGAGGGCCCCGCCCACATCCAGAGGAGCCCCGTTTCCGCCTCGTAGCTCGTGATGAGGGATCCTTTGGCTGCTTGTTCGGGAAAGAATTCTGGGCATTCCTGTCGCATCTCAAGAGGAGGTGCTCTCCACAGAAAAGGCGAGAACTCCAGCGTCGTGCCACCATTCCCAGAGACCCCCAGATGTCTCAGTCCATTCCAGAGGAACCTGTTTTCCTGCACTGCCTCGACTTTCACGCCAAGGCTCGACTCCCACCACGGTGGCACGTGGGACAGCCCTGTGGGAAAGCCTCGTTGCAAAACCTCGGGGGAAAGCCTCGAGGGAAAGCCACAGATCCCTTGATCCATGCGACGGGTGCATGACATTGCTGCTACCGCTCTGGTGGAAAGCGAACGTGCATGCCCCCATTCGAGACGAGGACTTACTCCCCTGGGGAGACTCCAGAAGTACCCTAAGATCCATGTCAGCACTGGAGAGGAATCCTCAGGTTCCGACCCCGACTCCACACAAGGTCTTAGGACCCGGCATCGAAGGGAGAGGACCACGAGAGGCCCCCGAGCAACTCGCATGGGGACTGTCCTTTCCTGAGGCCACCAGAGCGGGTCCCTTAGGTCACCGTCCTAAGACGAAAGGACCTGCGGCAACTCGAGAAAATCCAGGAGGTTTTGCCCTTCAGGCTAGATGAGGCCCATTTCCGCTGAGGCCTCACGAGGCTAATCACACCTAACCTCTGGAACTTCCAAAGGTCCTTCACACCCTTGCTGCAACTCAAGAAGTTCCCCGACATACCCGCCCTAACCCTAAAGGAAGCACGAGGGTCCCGCTCACATCCAGAGGAGCCCCGTTTCCGCCTCGTAGCTCGAGATGAGGGATCCTTTCTCTGCTTGGTCTGGAAAGAATTCCCGTGTCCAATCTCAAAAGGAGGAGCTCTCCACAGGAAAGGCGAGAGGAACTCCAGGGTCTTGTCACCATTCCCAGAGTCCCCCAGATGTCTCAGTCCATTCCAGAGGAACCTGTGTTCCCTGCACTGCCTCGACTTTCATGCCAAGGATCGACTCCCACCAAGGCGGCACGTGGGACAGCCCTGTGGGAAAGCCTCGTGGGAAAGCCTCGTGGGAAAGCCTAGACAGAAAGGCGCAGATCCCTTGATCGACGCTATGGGAAGCGTGACACTGCTGCACCCGCTTTGGAGGAAAGCGAAAGTGCATGCCCCCTCTTGAGAAGAGGACTTACTGCCCTGGGGAGGCTCCAGAAGTAGCCCAAGTTCCATGTCAGCACTGGAGAGGAATCCTCATGTTCCGGGCTCTACTCCACAGAAGGTCTTAGTCCCCGGCATCAAAGGGAGAGGAATCCCAGGAGACCCCCGAGCAACTCGAATGGGGACTGAGCAGTCCTGAGGCCACCAGAGCGGGCCCTATCGTCACCGTCGTAAGATGACAGCATCTGCCGGAACTCGAGAAAATCCAGGATATTTTGCCCTCCAGGCTAGATGAGGACCATTTCCGATGAGGCGTCTCGAGGCTAATCACATCTAACATCTGGAACTTCCAAAGGGTGCTTCACAACCTTGCTGCAACTCAAGAAGTTCCCCGACAACCCGTCTCCATTCTAGAGGAAGCACGAGGGTCACGCCCACATCCAGAGGAGCCCAGTTTTCACCTCTTAGCTCGAGATGAGGGATCCTTTCGCTGCTTGGTCGGGAAAGAATTCTGGGCATTCCTGGCGCATCTCAAGAGGAGGCGCTCTCCAGAGGAAAGGCGAGAGGAACTCCAGGGTCTTGTCTCCATTCCCAGAGTCCCACATATCTTTCAGTCCATTCCAGAGGAACCTGTTTTCCCTTCACTGCCTCAACTTTCATGCCGAGGATCGACTCCCACCACGGTGGCACGTGGGACAGCCCTGTGGGAAAGCCTCGAGGGAAAGCCACAGATCCCTTGATTGACGCGACGGGAAGCGTGACACTGCTGCTACGGCACTGGAGGAAAGCGCACGTGCATGCCCCCATTCGAGATGAGGACTTACTCCCATGGGGAGACTGCAGAAATAACCCAAGATCCATGTCAGCACTGCAGAGGAATCCTCAGGTTCTGGCCCCGACTCCACACAAGGACTTAGGCCCCGGCATCGAAGGGAGAGGAACCCCGAGAGGCGCCCGAGCAACTCGCATGGGGACTGGCCTTTCCTGAGGCCACCAGAGTGGGTCACTTAGGTCACCGTCGTAAGACGAAAGTACCTGCGGCAACACGAGAAAATCCAGGAGGTTTTGCCCTTCAGGCTAGATGAGGCCCATTTCCGCTGAGGCGTCACGAGGCTAATCACACTTAACCTGTGGAACTTCCAAAGGTCCTTCACACCCTTGCTGCAACTCAAGAAGTTCCCCGACATACCCGGCCTAACTCTCAAGGAAGCACGACGGTCCCGCCCACATCCAGAGGAGCCCCGTTTCCGCCTCGTAGCTCGAGATGAGGGATTCTTTCTCTGCTTGGTCTGGAAAGAATTCCCGGCGTACCTGTCGAATCTCAAAAGGAGGCACTCTCCACAGGAAAGGCGAGAGGAACTCCAGGGTCTTGTCACCATTCCCAGAGACCCCAGATGTCTCAGTCCATTCCAGAGGAACCTGTGTTACCTGCACTGCCTCGACTTTCATGCCGAGGATCGACTCCCACCAAGGTGGCACGTGGGACAGCCCTGTGGGAAAGCCTCGTGGGAAAGCCTCGTGGGAAAGCCTGGAGGGAAAGCCACAGATCCCTTGATCCACGCGCCGGGAAGCGCGACACTGCTGCTACCGCTCTGGAGGAAACCGCAGGTGCATGCCCCCATTCGAGACGAGGACTTACTCCCCTGAGGAGACTCCAGAAGTACCCCAAGAACCAAGTCAGCACTGGAGAGGAATCCTCAGGTTCCCGCCCCGACTCCACACAATGTCTTAGGCCCTGGCATCGAAGGGAGAAGAATCCCAGAGGCCCGCGAGCAACTCACTGGGGGACTGGCCAGTCCCGAGGCCACCAGAGCGGGTCCCTGAGGTCCCTGTCTTAAGTCGAGAGCACCTGCCACAACTCGAGAAAATCCAGGAGGTTTTGCCCTCCAGGCGAGATGAGGCCCATTTCCACTGAGGCTTCACGAGGCTAATCACACCTAACCTCTGGAACTTCCAAAAGGTCCTTCACACCCTTGCTGCAGCTCAAGAAGTTCCCCGACATACCCGTCTCCACTCGAGAGGAAGCACGAGGGTCCCGCCCACATCCAGAGGAGCCCCGTTTCCGCCTCTTAGCTGGAGATGAGGGATCCTTTCGCTGCTTTGTCGGGAAAGAATTCTGGACGTTCCCGTCACATCTCAAGAGGAGGCGTTCTCCACAGGAAGGCGAGAGGAACTCAAGGGTCGTGCCACCATCCCAGAGTCCCCCAGGTGTCTCAGTCCATTCCAGAGGAACCTGTTTTCCCTGACTTCCTCGACTATCATGGCGAGGATCGACTCCCACCACGATGGCACCTGGGACAGCCCTGTGGGAAAGCCTCGTGGGAAAGCATCGAGGGAAAGCCACAGATCTCTTGATCCACGCGATGGGAAGCGTGACACTGCTGCTACCGCTCTGGAGGAAAGCGCTCGTGCATGCCCCCATTCAAGATGAGGACTGACTCCCCTGGGGAGACTCCAGAAGTACCCCAAGATCCATGTCAGCACTGGAGAGGAATCCTCAGGTTCTGGGCCCGACTCCACAAAAGGTCTTAGGCCCAGGCATTGACGAGAAAGGAATCCAGGAGGCCCATGAGCATCGATTGGGGACTGGCCAAACCTGAGGCCACCAGAGCGGGTCCCTAAGGTAACCGTCGTAAGACGGGAGAACCTGCTGCAACTCGAGAAAATCCAGGAGGTTCTCCCCTCCAGGCTTGATGAGGCCCATTTCTGATGAGGCATCTCTAGGCTAATCACATCTAACCTCTGGAACTTCCAAAGGGTGCTTCACAACCTTGCTGCAACTCAAGAAGTTCCCTGACATACCCGGCTCCACTCTAGAGGAAGCACGAGTGTCCTGCAAACATCCAGAGGAGCCCCGTTTCCGCCTCGTAGCTCGAGATGAGGGATCCTTTCGCTGCTTGGTCGGGAAAGAATTCCCGGCGTTCCCGTCCCATCTCAACAGGAGGCCCTCTCCACAGGAAAGGCGAGAGGAACTCCAGTGTCGTGCCACCAATCCAAGAGTCCCCCAGAATTCTCAGTCCATTCCAGAGGAACCTGTTTTCCCTGCACTGCGTCGACTTTCACGCCGAGGATCGAATCACACCACGGTGGCAAGAGGGACAGCCCTGTGGGAAAGCCTCGTGGGAAAGCCTCGTGGGAAAGCCTCGAGGGAAAGCCACAGATCCCTTGATCCAGGCGATGGGAAGCGTGACACTACTGCTACAGCTCTGGAGGAAAGCGCACGTGCATGCCCCCATTCGAGACGAGGAGTTACTCCCCTGGGGAGACTCCAGAAGTACCCAAGAACCATGTGAGCACTGGAGAGGAATCCTCAGGTTCCGGACCTGACACCACTCAAGGTCAAAGGCCCCGTCATCAAAGGGAGAGGAATCCCGAGAGGCCCCCGAGCAACTCGCATGTGGACTGGCCTTTCCTGAGGCCACCAGAGCGGGTCCCTGAGGTCCCCGTTGTAAATCGAGAGCACCTGCCGCAACTCGAGAAAATCAAGGAGGTTTTAACCTCCCGGCGAGATGAGACCCATTTCCGCTGAGGCTTCTCAAAGCTAATCACACCTAACCTCTGGAACTTCCAAAAGGTCCTTCACACCCTTACTGCTACTCAAGAAGTTGCCTGACATACCCGTCTCCACTCTAGAGGAAGCACGAGGGTCCCGGGCATATGCAGAGGAGCCCCGTTTCCGCCTCGTAGCTCGAGATGAGGGACATTTCGCCTCTTTGTCGGGAAAGAGTTCCCGGCATTCCCCTCTCACCTCAAGAGGAGGCGCTCTCCACAGGAAAGGCGAGAGGAACTCCAGGGTCGTGCTACCATTCCAAGAGTCCCCCAGATGTCTCAGTCCATACCAGAGGAACCTGTTTTCCCTGCAATGAGTCGACTTTCACGCCGAGGATTGACTCCCACCACGGGGGCACGTGGGACAGCCCTGTGGGAAAGCGTCGTGCAAAAGCCTCGAGGGAAAGCCAAAGATCCCTTGATCCAGGCGTTGGGAAGCGTGACACAGCTGCTACCGCTCTGGAGGAAAGAGCACGTGCATGCCCCCATCCGAGACGAGGACTTACTCCCCTGGGGAGACTCGAGAAGTACCCCAAGATCCATGTCAGCACTGGAGAGGAATCCTCAGGTTCTGGCCCGGCCTCCACACAAGGTTTAAGGCCCTGGCATCGAAGGGAGAGGAATCCCAAAAGGCCCGCAAGCAACTCGCATGGGGACTGGCCTTTCCTGAGGCCACCAGAGCGGGTCCCATAGGTCACCATCGTAAGTGGAGAGCACCTGCCGCAACTCGTGAAAATCCAGGAGGTTCTCCCCTCCAGGCTAGATGAGGCCCATTTCCACTGAGGATTCTCGAGGCTAATCACACCTAACCTCTGGAACTTATTAAAGGTCCTTCAAAGCCCTGCTGCAACTCAAGAAGTTTCCCGACATACTCGTCTCCACTCGAGAGGAAGCACGAGGGTCCCGCCCACATCCAGAGGAGCCCCGTTTCCGCCTCGTAGCTCGAGATGAGGGATCCCTTCCCTGCTTGTTAGGGAAAAAATTCCCTGCGTTCCCGTCGCATCTCAAGAGGAGGCATTCTCCACAGGAAAGGCGAGAGGAATTCCAGGGTCCTGCCTCCATTCCAAGAGTCCCCCAGATGTCTCAGTCCATTCCAGAGGAACCTGTTTTCCCTGCACTGCATCGACTTCCACGCCGAGGATCGACGCACAGCACGGTGGCACGTGGGAAAGCGCTGTGGGTAAGACTCATGGAAAGCCTCGTGGGAAAGAGTCTAGGGAAAGCCACAGATCCCTTGATCCACCCTACAGGAAGCGTGACACTGTTGCTACAACTCGGGAGGAAAGCGCACGTGCATGCCCCCTCTCGAGACGAGGACTGACTCCCTGGGGGAGACTCCCGAAGTACCCCAAGACCAATGTCAGCACTGGAGAGGAATCCTCAGGTTCCGGCCATGACTACCAACAATGTCTTGGGCCCCAGCATGGACGGGAGAGGCATCCCGAGAGGCCCCCTACTAATTCGCATGGGGACTGGATTTCCTGAGGCCACCAGAGCGGGTCCCTAAGGTCCCCATCGTAAGTCGAGAGCACCTGCCGCAACTCGAGAAAATCCAGGAGGTTTTGCCCTCCAGGCGAGATGAGGCCCATTTCCGCTGAGGCTTCTCCAGGCTAATCACACCGAACCTCTGGAACTTCCAAAAGGACCTTCACACAGTTGCGGCAACACAAGAAGTTCCCCAACTACCCATCTCCACTCTAGAGGAAACACGATGGTCCCGCCCACATCGAGAGGAGCCCCGTTGCCGCATCGTAGTTCCCGATGAGGGATCCTTTCCCTGCTTGGTTGGGAAAGAATTCTGGGCGTTACAGTCGCATCTCAATAGGAGGCGCTCTCCATAGGAAAGGCGAGAGGAACTCCAGGGTCGTTCCACCATTCCCAGAGTCTTCTAGATGTCCCAGTACAGTCCAGAGGAAACTGTTTTCGACTCACACCACGGTGGCACGTGGGACGGCCCTGAGGGATAGCCTTGTGGGAAAGCCTCGTGGGAAAGCCTCATGGGAAATCCTCAGGGGAAAGACAAAGATCCCATGATCGACGCGACGGGAAGGGTGACACTGCTGCTACCGCTCTGGAGGAAAGCGCACGTGCATGCCTCCATTCGAGACGCGGACTTAGTCCCCTGGGGAGACTCCAGAAGTACCCCAAGATCCATGTCAGCACTGGAGAGGAATCCTCACGTTCCGGCCCCGACTCCACACAAGGTCTTAGGCCCCGGCATCGAAGTGAGAGGAATCCCGAGAGGCCTCCTAGTAACTCGCATGGGGACTGGCCTTTCCTGAGGCCACCAGAGGGGGTCCCTGAGGTCCCCGTCCTAAGTGGAGAGAACCTGCCAGAACTAGAGAAAATCCAGGAGGTTTTGACCTCCAGGCGAGATGAGGCCCAATTCCGCTGAGGCTTCTCGAGGCTAATCACACCAAACCTCTGGAACTTCCAAAAGGTCCTTCACACCCTTACTGCAACTCAAAAAGTTCCCCGACATACCCGTTCCTCTTCCCATTCTGCCATAATTGTGATGACATCTGCATATCTAAGTTTATTGCTATTTCTTCCGGGAATCTTGATTCCAGCTCACGTATCTTCCATCCCAGCATTTTTCATGATGTAGTCTGCATATAAGTTAATAAAACAGGGTGACAATATACAGCCTTGACATACTCCTTTTCCTTTTTGGAACCAGTCTGTTGTTCCATGTCCTGCTCTAACCTTCATACAGATTTCTCAAGAGGCAGGTTAGGTGGTCTAGTATTCCCTTCTCTTTCAGAATTGTGGCTAAAACAGCAGTATAAGGACCTTTCCGATGTCAGGCCAAGGAATTGTGTTTCCAGTCATTGAGCCACACCTGATCACTGAGCACAAATTCATGAATCTGTTCCTCAAGGGGGAATGATATTTTTTTTTACACAAACTTAGTTACCTGATTTATTACCTTACCTAATTGTTCCAGCTGCTGTGAAATCCCACCTGCTTACTTGTGGCAAATCTGCTAACACCTGCCTCATTGTGGGGTGGGGGGTTCTCCCATCGAAAATTTCATAAGGACAACAACTATGGGAACGTGCAGTTACCCGTAATATGAGTAAGTCTGCCAGAAGCAAGCCCATCCATGTACAGTCAGTCTCTATGATCCATTTTGAAAGAGTCTCTTGAAGAGTTTGGTTGTTTCTTTCCACCATTCCAGAACACAGGGGCCTATATGCTGTATGTAATTTCCACTGATATTTAGAGCTTCACATACCTGTTAATTAACGCGGCTACAAAGACAGGGCCATTGTCGGATTCTATACTGGTTGGAAACCCAAGTCTGTGAATTATTTCTCAAATCAGCGAGCTACTTCATTTTCTTTTTCAGATCAGGTAGTGAAGGCCTCTGCCCAACCAGAGAAGGTACCTACTATTCTAGTAAGTAATGATAACAGGTGACTGCCTTTGCTTCCCTGAAGGGACACTCGCTTTCCCTGCATCCTGAGAACTCCACGTCTCAGCCAGTTGGAAAAGCGCTTCTTGGAGGTCATTATTCAGGGGCAATTTCCCCTGGAGCCCAGGGCCATAGGGAGCGGCTCCACACTCCCAGGGAAAGGCAGAGCCACAGCCACACATCTGTCCCATCCCCTTTGCTCTGTAGGAGAGCTCTAGTGAGCCTAGGTCTGTCAGGAAAGTTCTTGGCTCCTATGGGGACACATTCTATGTGTGAAACTGCATACAGGACCGAGGGGCCACAGGGCGCCTGTTTCTCTCGGGGCCGGAGGGGTGGGGGGCCTGAAGCAGTGCGGCCCAGCAACAGCTTCCACATCCATCCAATTGCTCTTTTCTTACCTCTGATAGAACTAGCTTTGTTCCAGCCTTTGGCAATTTGGAGGCAAGCGGGCCCCACTTCCTCCCCAAGGAGGCATGGGACCTACTTTGAGTGGAAAGGCCCCTCACGGAGCTGAACCCAGGAAGGCACCCAGTCATGTCTGACACATTGCTGCATCCTGCTTCTTCATGAGCAATACCGCGGTGCTGCCTCTGGAATATCGGTCCTCTGAGCAGACCTGGAGGTCTCCCCTTGAAGAAGCTAACCAGTTTCTTCCAAATACAGGCTTGCAAACACACACTGGGTGGCTGCCTCTTCTTCCCTGAAGGACGATCACTTTCCCCGCATCCTGTGAACTCTGCATCCCAGCCTGCTGGAAAAGCGCTTCTTGGAGGTCATTTTTCAGGGACAATTTTCCCTGGAGCCCGGGGCTGTAGGCAGGGCCCCATGCTCGCTGGGAAAGGCAGAGTCACATCCACAGTCTGTTCTATCCCTTTTGCCCTGTAGGAGAGCTCTAGTGAGCCTAGGTCTGTCAGGAAAATTCTTGGCTCCTATGGGGACACACCCTGTGTGTTAACCTGCATATCGGACCTAGGGGCCACAGGGCGCCCGTTCCTCTCGGGGGGGACCCTGAAGTGGTGCGGCCCAACAACAGCCTGAACATGCATCCAATTGTTCTTTTCTTCCTTCTGATAGAGCTAGCTTTGCTTCTCACTTTGGCATTTCGGATGCCAGGGGCAGCCCCACCGCTGTTGTCCTGGGGTCTATTGGAGGTTCCAGCTCTATTGGACCCCAGCATGGCACCCGACCCCCTCAGACACACTCCCGCAGCCTCCTTCCCCATGGGCAGGACTGTTCTGACCTAGGAATGTGTTCCCAAGGCTCAGAAAATGCAGGGAGACACACGGCCCTGACTCTGGAACTGAGGCCGTTGGAGCAGGCCTGGAGGTCTGACGTCTGAGACGCAAACACTTGCTGCAAGATACAGGTGTGAAAACACACTCTCTGGGGCTGCCTTTCCTTCCTCCAAGGAAGATAGCTTTTCCAGTCTCCTCCGTGCTGAGTCATACAAGGCTGGAAAGGTCTGGCTTAGAGGGCATTTCTCAGCGGCAATGGCCCCTGAGGCCCTGCACCCAGGGAGGGATCCTACCCTCCCAGGGGAAGTCAAAGCAACCTCCAAACAGCTGTTCTATCATGTTTCCTCTGCAGGAGGGAGCTAGTGAGCCCAGGTCTGTCTGGAACGTTCTTGGATCCTGCGGGGAAATCATCCTGGGAGCCCACCTGGATACCAGTCGTAGGGGCTAACATTTGCATTTTTCTTCCTTGGAGCCCTAACGCAGTACAGCCTAGCAACTGCTTGAAAATCCATCCTGTTGCTGTTTTCTTCCCTCTGACAGAGCGAGCTTTGCTCCCCACTTTGGGATTTCAGAAGCAAGGTGGTGGCCTGCAACTCCTTGCCTGGGGTCCATTGGAGGTGCAAGGTGCCCTCGACCAGGTGACCCCAGCATGGCACCTGGCCCCCTCAGACACACTCCCGCAGCCTGCTTCCCCATGGGCAGGACTGCTCTCACCTAGGAATGTGTTTGCGAGGCCAGGAAACTGCAGGGAGACACAAGGCCCTGATTCTGGAATGGAGTCTGTTGGAGCAGGCCTGCAGGTCTTATGTCTAACAAGCCAAACACTTGCTGCAAGATACAGGCCTGAAAACACACTCTTGGGCTGCCTTTCCTTCCTCCAAGGAAGAGAGTTTTCTCAGCCTCCTGTGGGCTGAGAGTCACACAGGGCTGAAAAGCACTTACTGGGAGATGAGTTTTCATTGGCCATGGCCCCTGAGGCCCTGTGCTCAGGGAGGGCTCCCTCCCTCCCAGGGAAAGTCAAAGGAAGCTCCAAACGGCTGTTCAATCATGTTTCTGAGAGAGTCATTGCCAAGGCAGGTTTATAAGAAGTTCAAGGGTCCCCAAGGAGAGAGGGGTCTAGAATTCTCAAGGAGGAAGAAAGGACACACTTTTTTTTCCCTCTACATTCCTTAGGATTATATAACAATCATGCATCCTTCTTGAGGACGGTCTCTGGAAAAACCTTCTGGCTAATCCTGTTATCTTAAAATGTAAATTATGGGAGTAGGTCTAGTGAGTCTTTACAACCTCCACACATTCTTTTGTTCATTGTAATAACTTATTGGAGAGTATATAACTCCATTACTAACGCTAGCAAGGGGGTACGCTTTCTGCCCCTTGTGATGTCTCTGTCAGAAGCTTTCTCTATCTCCTTTCTACTTGAATAAAACTCGATTGCACAAAAGCTCTGAGCAATCAAGCCTCATCTTGGGCCCTGGATTGAATTCTTCTCCTCCATGAGCCAAGAATCCCAGCATCTTTTCGTGGTTCAGCAACAATATTTCATTTCCTCTGCAGGAGAGAGCTAGTGAGCTTAGGTCTGTCTGGAACATTCTTGGATCCTGTGGGGAAAATATCCTGTGCACACATCTGGATACTGGGCCTAGAGGCCAAAATTCGCATTTCTTTCCCGCGGAGCCCTCACGTGGTGTGACTTAGCAACCGCTTGAAAATCCATCCCATTGCCGTTTTCCTCCTTCTGACAGAGCTAGCTTTGTTCCCTGCTTTGGGATATCTCAACCGAGGGGCCGGTCCATAGCTACTCGCCTGGGGCCCATTGGATGTGCAAGGTGCCCTCGACTAGGTGACCCTAGCATGGCACTCAGCCCGCTCAGACACACTCCCGAGGCTTCTTTCTCACGGGAAGCACTGCTCCAACCTAGGAATGTGTCTGCAATGCTTGGAAAGTGCAGTGAGACACACAGCCCTGACTCTGGAATTGAGGCCCTCAGAGCAAGCCTGCAGCTCTGATGTCTGAGAAGCAAAACACTTGCTGCAAAGAGAGGCCTGAAAACACACTCTCTGTGGATGACTTTCCTTCTTCTAAGGAAGACAGTTTTCCCAGTCTCCTGCTTCCTGCATGTCACACAGCTGGAATGCGCTTGCTTGGATGTCGTGATTCAGTGGCAATGACCCCTGAGGCCCTTTGCCCAGGGAGGGCTCCCACACTCATAGGCAAATCAAAGCAACTTCCAAGTGAGTCAGCTCTTCACATCAAGTGGCCAAAGTATTGGAGTTTCAGGTTCAGTATTAGTCCTTCCAATGGATATTCAGACCTGATTTCCTTTAGGATGGAGTGGGTGCGTCTCCTTGTAGTCTAAGCGACCTACAAGCATCTTCTCCAACACCACAGTTCAAAAGCATCAAATTTTCAGCTGTCACTTTCTTTATAGTACATCTTTCATATCCATCCATGACATATGGAAAAACCATAGCCTTGACCGGATGGATCTTTGTTGGCAAAGCAACGTCTCGGCTTTTTAATATGCTGTCTAGTTTGGTCATCACTTTTCTTCCAAGTCATAAATATGTTTTAAGTTCATGGAGGCAGCCATCACCTGCAGTGATTTCCAAGCCCCAAAAATAGTCTGCTGCTGTTTCCAATGTTTTCCCATCTATTTGCCATGAAGTGATGAGACTGGATGCAATGATTTTAGTTTTCTGAATGCTGAGCTTTAAGCTAACTTTTTCACTCTCCTCTTTCACTTTCATCAGGAGACTCTTTAGCTCTTCTTCACTTTCTGCCATAAGGGTGGTGTCATCTGAATATCTGAGATTATTGATATTTCTCCCAGCAACCTTGATTCCAGCGTGTGCTTCCTCCAGCCCAGTGTTTCTCATGCTGTACTCTGCATATAAGTTAAATAAGCAGGGTGACAATATACAGCCTTGACATGTTCCTTTTCCTATTTAGAACCAGTCTGTTGTTCCATGTCCAGTTCGAACTGTTTCTTCCTGACCTGCATACAGGTTTCTCAAGAGACAGGTCAGGTGGTCTGGTATTCCCATCTCTTTCAGAATTTTTCCCAGTTTCTTGTGATCCACACAGTCAAAGGCTTTGGCATTGTCAATAAAGCAGAAATAGATTTTTTTTTTCTGGAACTCTCTTGCTTTTTCAATGAGCCAGTGGATGTTGGCAATTTGATCTCTGGTTTCTCTGCATTTTTTAAATCCCTCTTGAACATCTGGAAGTTCACAGTTCATGTGAACTTGGAGAATTTTGAACATTACTTTACTAGTGTGTGAGATGAGTGCAATTGTGCAGCTGCTTGAATATTCTTTGTCATTGCCTTTCTTTGGGATTGGAATGAAAACTGACCTAATGACTAGATGTTTTCAATTGCATATGCTGAAAGAACTGGCTGTGCAGTTCTGAAGAAAAAAAAATCATTTTAACCCATTTTCTCTGAAGTGCAAGGCATATCATGGCCATCCCTGAATCATAAAGTCACCTTTTCTTTATGTAGTCATAGTTTCATGCCTAAATTATAGGCCAACTCGTGCTCAACTTGACTCTGATGTCAGGGGCAGATCAACTGATAAAAAGCTTGGATTGTCCCTCTGGAGGAAAGTGAGATCTTGGTCCCACGAGAAGAATCTGAAGGGTTAAGGGAACTTGCAAGAGTGGGGAAAGCTTAGTCCATCCTACATGTACCAAAATCTTAAATAAGGCTTATTTACTTTACCGAAGTAAAAAAAAAAAAAAACAGATGATGAAAACAATTATAAATCAATGAAAGGTAGAGAAACTCATAGTCTGTGATCAAAAATTGCATTCTAAGAAAACTTTGTTCTCTTAACCTAGAGAGGAGACTAAATTGCATCTGGTACCAGCTTACCAGAAGACAAGCAAACAAACAAACAAATTATCAGTAAGCTTAAAAAAAGTATTTTCCATATATCTTGAAGTAGCAGTATTTCTGCAAAGGCATCAGTGTGAAACCATAGAGGACATGGTTAAAACCTGATGAAATAGAAATTGACAATGTCATCTGGTCACTGCTGCGACTTGAAATGCTTTAATATGATAACTAGAATTATAACTGACAGCATTTGACCAGGACATATCAGATTTTCACGGATGTCACATAATTTCTAGGATATCTATATTAGGAACTGAAGGAATCTTTGAACCTAGGAAAGAAAACAACAGTCTCAAAGGCCCTTGCTGAGTCATCTATCAGCAAGGAATGTCTTTGCAAGGATCGCAAAGTGAAGGGAAAATACACCGACCTGCCTCTGCAACTTCGGTCCTCTGAGCAGATCTGGAGGTCTCCCTTTGTATAAGCTAACCTGTTCCTTCCAAATAGAGGTTTGCAACACAAAACAAGTGGCCGCCTATTCTTCCCCGAAGGAGGCTCTCTTTCCCCACATCCTGCGAACTCCCTTTCCCAGCCTCCTGGAAAAGTGCTTCTTGCAGTTCCTTTCAGAAAATCCTATGGACAGAGAAGCCTGGTAGGCTGCAGTCCATGGGGTCGCTGAGGGTCGGACACGACTGAGCGACTGCACTTTCATTTTCACTTTCATGCATTGGAGAAGGCAATGGCAACCCACTTACTGTTCTTGCCTGGAGAATCCCAGGGACGGGGGAGCCTAGTGGGCTACCGTCTATGGCGTCGCACAGAGTCGAACACGACTGAAGCAACTTAGCAGCAGCAGCAGCAGCAGCAGCAGCAGCAGCAGCAGTTCCTTTCTTAGGGGCAGTTATCCCTGAGATTGGGACCTGGAAAGGCAGAGCCACCTCCACACACACATCTTTTCTGTCCCCTTTCCTCTGGAGGAGAGCTCTAGTGAGCCTAGGTCTGTCAGGAAAATTCTTGGCTTTGACGGGATCACACCCAGTGTGTGAACCTGCATACCCGACCTAGGGGCCACAGGGCACCTGTTTTGCTCGAGTGGGTCCTGGAGGGGTGCAGCATAGCAAGAGCTTAAAAATCCATCCAATTTGTCTTTCTTTTACCTCGGAGAGAACGAGTTTGCTCCACCTCCACCCTTTGGCAGTGTGGAGGGAAGAGGGCACAACCCTCTCCCAAAGGGGACATAGGGCCTACCAGGAGAGAAAGGCCCCTTGAGGAGCTGAGCCCAGGTAGGCAGCCAGTGATGTCAAGCACACTCCCGCTGCTTGCTTCTTCATGGGCACTCCGACAATCTGCTAGGAATGTCTTGGCAAGGATCTCAAAGGGAAGGGGAGATACATGGCCCTGTCTCTGGAACTTCAGTCCTCTGAGCAGATCTGGAGGTCTTGAGTTGTATAAGCAAACCTGTTCCTTCCAAATAGAGGCTTGCAAACACACCCCCGGTGGTTGCCTCTTCTTCCCCGAAGAAGTCTTTCTTTCCCCACATGCTGCGAACTCCCTGTCCCAACCTCCAAGATTAGCACTTCTTGCCATTCCTTTCTTAGAGGCAGTTATCCCTGAGCTTGGGGCTGTAGGGAGTAGCCCCACACTCATAGGGAAAGGCAAAGACTCCTCCATACATCTCCTCTATCCCCTTTGCTCTGGAGGAGAGCTTTAGTGAGCCTAGGTCTTTCAGGAAAATTGTTGGCTTGGACAGGATCTCACCCTGTTTGTGAACCTGCATACCCAACCGGGGGCCACAGAGCACCTGTTTCAGTAAAGTGGGCCCTGAAAGGGTGCAGCCTAGCAAGAGCTTGAAAATCCATTCAGTTGCTGTTTTTGTACCTCTGACAGAGCGAGCTTTGCTCCACCCTTTGGCAGTGTGAGAAAAGAGGCATGACACCCTCCCCAAGGGGACAAGTGGACTACTTCAAGAGGAAAGGCCCCTTGTGGAGTTGAGGCACACAGTCGTGTCAAACACACTCCCACTGCTTGCTTCTTCATGGGCACTCCCGCTATCAGCTAGGAATGTCTTTGCAGTGATCACAAAGGGAAGGGGAGATACACGGCCCTGCCTCTGGACCTCCGCTGCTCTGAGCAAATCTGGTCTCCCCTTGTTGGTCAAGTTCAAGTTCAAGGTCAAGGTCAAGTTCAAGGTCAAAGTCAAGTCCAAGGTCAAGGTCAAAGTCAAGGTCAAGGTCAAGTTTAAGTTTAAGGGCAAGGACAATGTAAGGGCAAGGACAAGGTAAGGCCAAGGACAAGGCCTAGGGAAGGCCAAGCCCAAGGCCAAGGGCAAGGGCAAGGGCAACGCCAAGGGTAAGGCCAAGGCCCAGGCCAGGGCCAAGGCCAAGGCCGACAAAGCGAAGCCCAAACCCCGTAACGCCTGACAGAAGGCAGAAGGCACTAGGCCCCTGTGCAGAGGAAGCCACTGAAGGCGGCAAGGCCACAGAGCTCCCCGATTCCGTTCCCACAGGAAGATGTAAGGATAAAGGGCCTCATCCCAGCACAGCACCCGCTCCCACCGGACCCCGCCCCCCGCAGACTCGTGGAAAAGCCTCGTGGGAAATCCTCAAGGGAAAGCCACTGATCCCATGATCGACGCGACCGGAAGCGTGACACTGCTGCTACAGCTCGAGAGGAAAGCGCACATGCATGCCACCTCTCGAGATGAGTACTGACTCCCCTGGGGAGAGTCCAGAAGTACCCCAAGTTCCATGTCAGCACTGGAGAGGAATCCTCAGGTTCCGGCCCCGACTCCACACAAGGTCTTTGGCCCTGGCATCGAAGGGAGAGGAATCCCAAAAGGCCCGCGAGCAACTCGCATGGGGACTGGCCAGTCCTGAGGACACCAGAGCGAGTCCCATAGGTCACCGTCATAAGACGAGAGCACCTGCCCCAACTCGAAAAAATCCAGGAGGTTCTCCACTCCAGGCTAGATGAGGCCGTTTTCCGCTGAGGCATCTCACTGATAATGACATCTAACCTCTGGAACTTCCAACAGGTACTTCACACCCTTGCTGTAACTGAATAAGAATCACGTGGGCCCCACGGGGAAATCACGTGGGCCCCACCCGGAAATCACGTGGGGCCCACCCGGAAATCACGTGGGGCCCACCCGGAAATCACGTGTGCCCCACCCGGAAATCACGTGGGGCCCACCCGGAAATCACGTGGGCCCCACCCGGAAATCACGTGGGCCCCACCCGGAAATCACGTGGGCCCCACCCGGAAATCACGTGGGCCCCACCCGGAAATCACGTGGGCCCCACCCGGAAATCACGTGGGCCCCACCCGGAAATCACGTGGGCCCCACCCGGAAATCACGTGGGCCCCACCCGGAAATCACGTGGGCCCCACGGGGAAATCACGTGGGCCCCACCCGGAAATCACGTGGGCCCCACCCGGAAATCACGTGGGCCCCACGGGGAAATCACGTGGGCCCAACGGGGAAATCACGTGGGCCCCACGGGGAAATCACGTGGGCCCCACCCTGAAATCACGTGGGCCCCACCCGGAAATCACGTGGGCCCCACGGGGAAATCACGTGGGCCCCACGGGGAAATCACGTGGGCCCCACCCGGAAATCACGTGGGCCCCACCCGGAAATCACGTGGGCCCCACGGGGAAATTACGTGGGCCCCACGGGGAAATCACGTGGTCCCCACCCGGAAATCACGTGGGCCCCAGCCGGAAATCACGTGGGCCCCACGGGGAAATCACGTGGGCCCCACCCGGAAATCACGTGGGCCCCAGCCGGAAATCACGTGGGCCCCACCCGGAAATCACGTGGGCCCCACCCGGAAATCACGTGGGCCCCACCCGGAAATCACGTGGGGCCCACCCGGAAATCACGTGGGCCCCACCCGGAAATCACGTGGGCCCCACCCGGAAATCACGTGGGCCCCACCCGGAAATCACGTGGGCCCCACCCGGAAATCACGTGGGGCCCACCCGGAAATCACGTGGGCCCCACCCGGAAATCACGTGGGCCCCACCCGGAAATCACGTGGGCCCCCCACGGAAATCACGTGGGGCCCACCCGGAAAACACGTGGGCCCCACCCGGAAATCACGTGGGCCCCACCCGGAAATCACGTGGGCCCCACCCGGAAATCACGTGGGCCCCACCCGGAAATCACGTGGGCCCCACCCGGAAATCACGTGGGCCCCACGGGGAAATCACGTGGGCCCCACGGGGAAATCACGTGGGCCCCACGCGGAAATCACGTGGGCCCCACCCGGAAATCACGTGGGCCCCACCCGGAAATCACGTGGGCCCCACCCGGAAATCACGTGGGCCCCACCCGGAAATCACGTGGGCCCCACCCGGAAATCACGTGGGGCCAACCCGGAAATCACGTGGGCCCCACCCGGAAATCACGTGGGACCCACCCGGAAATCACGTGGGCCCCACCCGGAAATCACGTGGGCCCCACCCGGAAATCACGTGGGCCCCACCCGGAAATCACGTGGGCCCCACGGGGAAATCACGTGGGCCCCACGGGGAAATCACGTGGGCCCCACCCGGAAATCACGTGCGCCCCACCCGGAAATCACGTGGGCCCCACGGGGAAATCACGTGGGCCACACCCGGAAATCACGTGGGCCCCACCCGGAAATCACGTGGGCCCCACCCGGAAATCACGTGGGCCCCACCCGGAAATCACGTGGGCCCCACCCGGAAATCACGTGGGCCCCACGGGGAAATCACGTGGGCCCCACCCGGAAATCACGTGGGCCCCACCCGGAAATCACGTGGGCCCCACCCGGAAATCACGTGGGCCCCACCCGGAAATCACGTGGGCCCCACCCGGAAATCAAGTGGGGCCCACCCGGAAATCACGTGGGCCCCACCCGGAAATCCCGTGGGACCCACCCGGAAATCACGTGGGCCCCACCCGGAAATCACGTGGGCCACACCCGGAAATCACGTGGGCCCCACCCGGAAATCACGTGGGCCACAGCCGGAAATCACGTGGGCCCCACCCGGAAATCACGTGGGCCCCACCCGGAAATCACGTGGGCCCCACCCGGAAATCACGTGGGCCCCACCCGGAAATCACGTGGGCCCCACGGGGAAATCACGTGGGCCTCACGGGGAAATCACGTGGGCCCCACCCGGAAATCACGTGGGCCCCACGGGGAAATCCCATGGGCCCCACCCGGAAATCACGTGGGCCCCACGGGGAAATCACGTGGGCCCCACCCGGAAATCACGTGGGCCCCACGGGGAAATCACGTGGGCCCCACCCGGAAATCACGTGGGCCCCACGGGGAAATCACGTGGGCCCCACCCGGAAATCACGTGGGCCCCACCCGGAAATCACGTGGGCCCCACCCGGAAATCACGTGGGCCCCACCCGGAAATCACGTGGGCCCCACGGGGAAATCACGTGGGCCCCACGGGGAAATCACGTGGGCCCCACCCGGAAATCACGTGGGCCCCACCCGGAAATCACGTGGGCCCCACCCGGAAATCACGTGGGCCCCACCCGGAAATCACGTGGGCCCCACCCGGAAATCACGTGGGCCCCACCCGAAAATCACGTGGGCCCCACCCGGAAATCACGTGGGCCCCACCCGGAAATCACGTGGGCCCCACCCGGAAATCACGTGGAACCCACCCGGAAATCACGTGGGCCCCACCCGGAAATCACGTGGGCCCCACCCGGAAATCACGTGGGCCCCACCCGGAAATCACGTGGGCCCCACGGGGAAATCACGTGGGCCCCACCCGGAAATCACGTGGGCCCCACCCGGAAATCACGTGGGCCCCACCCGGAAATCACGTGGGCCCCACCCGGAAATCACGTGGGCCACACCCGGAAATCACGTGGGGCCCACCCGGAAATCACGTGGGCCCCACGGGGAAATCACGTGGGCCCCACCCGGAAATCACGTGGGCCCCACCCGGAAATCACGTGGGCCTCACCCGGAAAACACGTGGGCCCCACGGGGAAATCATGTGGGCCCCACCCGGAAATCACGTGGGCCCCACCCGGAAATCACGTGGGCCCCACCCGGAAATCACGTGGGCCCCACCCGGAAATCACGTGGGCCCCACCCGGAAATCATGTGGGCCCCACCCGCAAATCACGTGGGCCCCACCCGGTAATCACGTGGGGCCCACCCGGAAATCACGTGGGCCCCACGGGGAAATCACGTGGGCCCCACCCGGAAATCACGTGGGCCCCACCCGGAAATTACGTGGGCCCCACGGGGAAATCACGTGGGCCCAACGGGGAAATCACGTGGGCCCCACGGGGAAATCACGTGGGCCCCACCCTGAAATCACGTGGGCCCCACCCGGAAATCACGTGGGCCCCACGGGGAAATCACGTGGGCCCCACGGGGAAATCACGTGGGCCCCACCCGGAAATCACGTGGGCCCCACCCGGAAATCACGTGGGCCCCACGGGGAAATTACGTGGGCCCCACGGGGAAATCACGTGGGCCCCACCCGGAAATCACGTGGGCCCCACCCGGAAATCACGTGGGCCCCACCCGGAAATCACGTGGGCCCCACCCGGAAATCACGTGGGCCCCACCCGGAAATCACGTGGGCCCCACCCGGAAATCACGTGGGCCCCACCCGGAAATCACGTGGGCCCCACGGGGAAATCACGTGGGCCCCACCCGGAAATCACGTGGGCCCCACCCGGAAATCACGTGGGCCCCACCCGGAAATCACGTGGGCCCCACCCGGAAATCACGTGGGCCCCACGGGGAAATCACGTGGGCCCCACCCGGAAATCACGTGGACCCCACCCGGAAATCACGTGGGCCACAGCCGGAAATCACGTGGGCCCCAACCGGAAATCACGTGGGCCCCACCCGGAAATCACGTGGGCCCCACCCGGAAATCACGTGGGCTCCACCCGGAAATCACGTGGGCCCCACGGGGAAATCACGTGGGCCTCACGGGGAAATCACGTGGGCCCCACCCGGAAATCACGTGGGCCCCACGGGGAAATCACGTGGGCCCCACCCGGAAATCACGTGGGCCCCACCCGGAAATCACGTGGGCCCCACCCGGAAATCACGTGGGCCCCACCCGGAAATCACGTGGGCCCCACCCGGAAATCACGTGGGCCCCACCCGGAAATCACGTGGGCCCCACCCGGAAATCACGTGGGCCCCACCCGGAAATCACGTGGGCCCCACCGGGAAATCACGTGGGCCCCACGGGGAAATCACGTGGGCCCCACCCGGAAATCACGTGGGCCCCACCCGGAAATCACGTGGGCCCCACCCGGAAATCACGTGGGCCCCACCCGGAAATCACGTGGGCCCCACCCGGAAATCACGTGGGGCCAACCCGGAAATCACGTGGGCCCCACCCGGAAATCACGTGGGCCCCACCCGGAAATCACGTGGGCCCCACCCGGAAATCACGTGGGCCCCACCCGGAAATCACGTGGGCCCCACGGGGAAATCACGTTGGCCCCACGGGGAAATCACGTGGGCCCCACCCGGAAATCACGTGGGCCCCACCCGGAAATCACGTGGGCCCCACCCGGAAATCACGTGGGCCCCACGGGGAAATCAGGTGGGCCCCACCCGGAAATCACGTGGGCCCCACCCGGAAATCACGTGGGCCCCACGGGGAAATCACGTGGGCCCCACCCGGAAATCACGTGGGCCCCACCCGGAAATCACGTGGGCCCCACCCGGAAATCACGTGGGCCCCACCCGGAAATCACGTGGGCCCCAGCCGGAAATCACGTGGGCCCCACCCGGAAATCACGTGGGCCCCACCCCGAAATCACGTGGGCCCCACCCGGAAATCACGTGGGCCCCACCCGGAAATCACGTGGGCCCCACCCGGAAATCACGTGGGCCCCACGGGGAAATCACGTGGGCCCCACCTGGAAATCACGTGGACCCCACCCGGAAATCACGTGGGCCCCAGCCGGAAATCACGTGGGCCCCATTGGGAAATCACGTGGGCCCCACGGGGAAATCACGTGGGCCCCACCCGGAAATCACGTGGGCCCCACCCGGAAATCACGTGGGCCCCACCCGGAAATCACGTGGGCCCCACCCGGAAATCACGTGGGCCCCACCCGGAAATCACGTGGGCCCCACCCGGAAATCACGTGGGCCCCACCCGGAAATCACGTGGGCCCCTCGGGGAAATCACGTGGGCCCCACCCGGAAATCACGTGGGCCCCACCCGGAAATCACGTGGGCCCCACCCGGAAATCACGTGGGCCCCACCCGGAAATCACGTGGGCCCCACCCGGAAATCACGTGGGCCCCACCCGGAAATCACGTGGGCCCCACCCGGAAATCACGTGGGCCCCACCCGCAAATCACGTGGGCCCCACGGGGAAATCACGTGGGCCCCACCCGGAAATCACGTGGGCCCCACCCGGAAATGACGTGGGCCCCACCCGGAAATCACGTGGGCCCCACCCGGAAATCACGTGGGCCCCACGGGGAAATCACGTGGGCCCCACCCGGAAATCACGTGGGCCCCACCCGGAAATCACGTGGGCCACAGCCGGAAATCACGTGGGCCCCACCCGGAAATCACGTGGGCCCCACCCGAAAATCACGTGGGCCCCACCCGGAAATCACGTGGGCCCCACCCGGAAATCACGTGGGCCCCACCCGGAAATCACGTGGGCCCATGGGGAATTCACGTGGGCCCCACCCGGAAATCACGTGGGCCCCACCCGGAAATCACGTGGGCCCCACCCGGAAATCACGTGGGCCCCACCCGGAAATCACGTGGGCCCCACGGGGAAATCACGTGGGCCCCACCCGGAAATCACGTGGACCCCACCCGGAAATCACGTGGGCCACAGCCGGAAATCACGTGGGCCCCAACCGGAAATCACGTGGGCCCCACCCGGAAATCACGTGGGCCCCACCCGGAAATCACGTGGGCCCCACGGGGAAATCACGTGGGCCTCACGGGGAAATCACGTGGGCCCCACCCGGAAATCACGTGGGCCCCACGGGGAAATCACGTGGGCCCCACCCGGAAATCACGTGGGCCCCAGCCGGAAATCACGTGGGCCCCACCCGGAAATCACGTGGGCCCCACCCCGAAATCACGTGGGCCCCACCCGGAAATCACGTGGGCCCCACCCGGAAATCACGTGGGGCCCACCCGGAAATCACGTGGGCCCCACCCGGAAATCACGTGGGCCCCACCCGGAAATCACGTGGGCCCCACCCGGAAATCACGTGGGCCCCACCCGGAAATCACGTGGGCCCCTCGGGGAAATCACGTGGGCCCCACCCGGAAATCACGTGGGCCCCACCCGGAAATCACGTGGGCCCCACCCGGAAATCACGTGGGCCCCACCCGGAAATCACGTGGGCCCCACCCGGAAATCACGTGGGCCCCACCCGGAAATCACGTGGGCCCCACCCGGAAATCACGTGGGCCCCACCCGGAAATCACGTGGGCCCCACCCGGAAATCACGTGGGCCCCACGGGGAAATCACGTGGGCCCCACCCGGAAATCACGTGGGCCCCACCCGGAAATCACGTGGGCCCCACCCGGAAATCACGTGGGCCCCACCCGGAAATCACGTGGGCCCCACGGGGAAATCACGTGGGCCCCACCCGGAAATCACGTGGACCCCACCCGGAAATCACGTGGGCCACAGCCGGAAATCACGTGGGCCCCAACCGGAAATCACGTGGGCCCCACCCGGAAATCAAGTGGGCCCCACCCGGAAATCACGTGGGCCCCACCCGGAAATCACGTGGGCCCCACGGGGAAATCACGTGGGCCTCACGGGGAAATCACGTGGGCCCCACCCGGAAATCACGTGGGCCCCACGGGGAAATCACGTGGGCCCCACCCGGAAATCACGTGGGCCCCACCCGGAAATCACGTGGGCCCCACCCGGAAATCACGTGGGCCCCATCCGGAAATCACGTGGGCCCCACCCGGAAATCACGTGGGCCCCACCCGGAAATCACGTGGGCCCCACCCGGAAATCACGTGGGCCCCACCCGGAAATCACGTGGGCCCCACCCGGAAATCACGTGGGCCCCACGGGGAAATCACGTGGGCCCCACCCGGAAATCACGTGGGCCCCACCCGGAAATCACGTGGGCCCCACCTGGAAATCACGTGGGCCCCACCCGGAAATCACGTGGGCCCCACCCGGAAATCACGTGGGGCCAACCCGGAAATCACGTGGGCCCCACCCGGAAATCACATGGGCCCCACCCGGAAATCACGTGGGCCCCACCCGGAAATCACGTGGGCCCCACCCGGAAATCACGTGGGCCCCACGGGGAAATCACGTTGGCCCCACGGGGAAATCACGTGGGCCCCACCCGGAAATCACGTGGGCCCCACCCGGAAATCACGTGGGCCCCACCCGGAAATCACGTGGGCCCCACGGGGAAATCACGTGGGCCCCACCCGGAAATCACGTGGGCCCCACCCGGAAATCACGTGGGCCCCACCCGGAAATCACGTGGGCCCCACCCGGAAATCACGTGGGCCCCACCCGGAAATCACGTGGGCCCCACGGGGAAATCACGTGGGCCCCACCCGGAAATCACGTGGGCCCCACCCGGAAATCACGTGGGCCCCACCCGGAAATCACGTGGGCCCCACCCGGAAATCACGTGGGCCCCACCCGGAAATCACGTGGGCCCCACGGGGAAATCACGTGGGCCCCACGGGGAAATCACGTGGGCCCCACCCGGAAATCACGTGGGCCCCACCCGGAAATCACGTGGGCCCCACCCGGAAATCACGTGGGCCCCACCCGGTAATCACGTGGGGCCCACCCGGAAATCACGTGGGCCCCACGGGGAAATCACGTGGGCCCCACCCGGAAATCACGTGGAACCCACCCGGAAATCACGTGGGCCCCACCCGGAAATCACGTGGGCCCCACCCGGAAATCACGTGGGCCCCACCCGGAAATCACGTGGGCCCCACGGGGAAATCACGTGGGCCCCACCCGGAAATCACGTGGGCCCCACCCGGAAATCACGTGGGCCCCACCCGGAAATCACGTGGGCCCCACCCGGAAATCACGTGGGCCACACCCGGAAATCACGTGGGGCCCACCCGGAAATCACGTGGGCCCCACGGGGAAATCACGTGGGCCCCACCCGGAAATCACGTGGGCCCCACCCGGAAATCACGTGGGCCCCACCCGGAAAACACGTGGGCCCCACGGGGAAATCATGTGGGCCCCACCCGGAAATCACGTGGGCCCCACCCGGAAATCACGTGGGCCCCACCCGGAAATCACGTGGGCCCCACCCGGAAATCACGTGGGCCCCACCCGGAAATCACGTGGGCCCCACCCGGAAATCACGTGGGCCCCACCCGGTAATCACGTGGGGCCCACCCGGAAATCACGTGGGCCCCACGGGGAAATCACGTGGGCCCCACCCGGAAATCACGTGGGCCCCAGGGGGAAATCACGTGGGCCCAACGGGGAAATCACGTGGGCCCCACGGGGAAATCACGTGGGCCCCACCCTGAAATCACTTGGCCCCACCCGGAAATCACGTGGGCCCCACGGGGAAATCACGTGGGCCCCACGGGGAAATCACGTGGGCCCCACCCGGAAATCACGTGGGCCCCACCCGGAAATCACGTGGGCCCCACGGGGAAATTACGTGGGCCCCACGGGGAAATCACGTGGTCCCCACCCGGAAATCACGTGGGCCCCAGCCGGAAATCACGTGGGCCCCACGGGGAAATCACGTGGGCCCCACCCGGAAATCACGTGGGCCCCACCCGGAAATCACGTGGGCCCCACCCGGAAATCACGTGGGCCCCACCCGGAAATCACGTGGGCCCCACCCGGAAATCACGTGGGGCCCACCCGGAAATCACGTGGGCCCCACCCGGAAATCACGTGGGCCCCACCCGGAAATCACGTGGGCCCCACACGGAAATCACGTGGGCCCCACCCGGAAATCACGTGGGCCCCACCCGGAAATCACGTGGGCCCCAGCCGGAAATCACGTGGGCCCCACGGGGAAATCACGTGGGCCCCACGGGGAAATCACGTGGGCCCCACGGGGAAATCACGTGGGCCCCACCCGGAAATCACGTGGGCCCCACCTGGAAATCACGTGGGCCCCACGGGGAAATCACGTGGGCCCCACCCGGAAATCACGTGGGCCCCACCCGGAAATCACGTGGGGCCCACCCGGAAATCACGTGGGCCCCACCCGGAAATCACGTGGGCCCACCCGGAAATCACGTGGGCCCCACCCGGAAATCACGTGGGCCCCACCCGGAAATCACGTGGGGCCCACCCGGAAATCACGTGGGCCCCACCCGGAAATCACGTGGGCCCCACCCGGAAATCACGTGGGCCCCACCCGGAAATCACGTGGGCCCCACCCGGAAATCACGTGGGCCCCACCCGGAAATCACGTGGGCCCCACCCGGAAATCACGTGGGCCCCACCCGGAAATCACGTGGGCCCCACCCGGAAATCACGTGGGCCCCACCCGGAAATCACGTGGGCCCCACCCGGAAATCACGTGGGCCCCACCCGGAAATCACGTGGGCCCCACACGGAAATCACGTGGGGCCCAACCGGAAATCACGTGGGCCCCACCCGGAAATCACGTGGGCCCCACCCGGAAATCACGTGGGCCCCACCCGGAAATCACGTGGGCCCCATGGGGAAATCACGTGGGCCCCACGGGGAAATCACGTGGGCCCCACCCGGAAATCACGTGGGGCCCACCCGGAAATCACGTGGGCCCCACGGGGAAATCACGTGGGCCCCACCCGGAAATCACGTGGGCCCCACACGGAAATCACGTGGGGCCCACCAGGAAATCACGTGGGCCCCACCCGGAAATCACGTGGGCCCCACCCGGAAATCACGTGGGCCCCACCGGGAAATCACGTGGGCCCCACCCGGAAATCACGTGGGCCCCACCCGGAAATCACGTGGGCCCCACCCGGAAATCACGTGGGCCCCACCCGGAAATCACGTGGGCCCCACCCGGAAATCACGTGGGCCCCACCCGGAAATCACGTGGGCCCCACGGGGAAATCACGTGGGCCCCACCCGGAAATCACGTGGGCCCCACCCGGAAATCACGTGGGCCCCACGGGGAAATCACGTGGGCCCCACCCGGAAATCACGTGGGCCCCACCCGGAAATCACGTGGGCCCCACCCGGAAATCACGTGGGCCCCACCCGGAAATCACGTGGGCCCCAGCCGGAAATCACGTGGGCCCCACCCGGAAATCACGTGGGCCCCACCCCGAAATCACGTGGGCCCCACCCGGAAATCACGTGGGCCCCACCCGGAAATCACGTGGGGCCCACCCGGAAATCACGTGGGCCCCACCCGGAAATCACGTGGGCCCCACCCGGAAATCACGTGGGCCCCACCCGGAAAACACGTGGGCCACATCCGGAAATCACGTGGGCCCCACCCGGAAATCACGTGGGCCCCACCCGGAAATCACGTGGGCCCCACCCGGAAATCACGTGGGCCCCACCCGGAAATCACGTGGGCCCCACGGGGAAATCACGTGGGCCCCACCTGGAAATCACGTGGACCCCACCCGGAAATCACGTGGGCCCCAGCCGGAAATCACGTGGGCCCCATGGGGAAATCACGTGGGCCCCACGGGGAAATCACGTGGGCCCCACCCGGAAATCACGTGGGCCCCACCCGGAAATCACGTGGGCCCCACCCGGAAATCACGTGGGCCCCACCCGGAAATCACGTGGGCCCCACCCGGAAATCACGTGGGCCCCACCCGGAAATCACGTGGGCCCCACCCGGAAATCACGTGGGCCCCTCGGGGAAATCACGTGGGCCCCACCCGGAAATCACGTGGGCCCCACCCGGAAATCACGTGGGCCCCACCCGGAAATCACGTGGGCCCCACCCGGAAATCACGTGGGCCCCATGGGGAAATCACGTGGGCCCCAAGGGGAAATCACGTGGGCCCCACCCGGAAATCACGTGGGCCCCACCCGGAAATCACGTGGGCCCCACCCGGAAATCACGTGGGCCCCACCCGGAAATCACGTGGGCCCCACCCGGAAATCACGTGGGCCCCACCCGGAAATCACGTGGGCCCCACCCGGAAATCACGTGGGCCCCACCCGGAAATCACGTGGGCCCCACCCGGAAATCACGTGGGCCCCACCCGGATATCACGTGGAACCCACCCGGAAATCACGTGGGCCCCACCCGGAAATCACGTGGGCCCCACCCGGAAATCACGTGGGCCCCACCCGGAAATCACGTGGGCCCCACCCGGAAATCACGTGGGCCCCACCCGGAAATCACGTGGGCCCCACGGGGAAATCACGTGGGCCCCACCCGGAAATCACGTGGGCCCCACCCGGAAATCACGTGGGCCCCACCCGGAAATCACGTGGGCCCCACCCGGAAATCACGTGGGCCACACCCGGAAATCACGTGGGGCCCACCCGGAAATCACGTGGGCCCCACGGGGAAATCACGTGGGCCCCACCCGGAAATCACGTGGGCCCCACCCGGAAATCACGTGGGCCCCACCCGGAAAACACGTGGGCCCCACGGGGAAATCATGTGGGCCCCACCCGGAAATCACGTGGGCCCCACCCGGAAATCACGTGGGCCCCACCCGGAAATCACGTGGGCCCCACCCGGAAATCACGTGGGCCCCACCCGGAAATCATGTGGGCCCCACCCGGAAATCACGTGGGCCCCACCCGGTAATCACGTGGGGCCCACCCGGAAATCACGTGGGCCCCACCCGGAAATCACGTGGGCCCCACCCGGAAATCACGTGGGCCCCACCCGGAAATTACGTGGGCCCCACGGGGAAATCACGTGGGCCCAACGGGGAAATCACGTGGGCCCCACGGGGAAATCACGTGGGCCCCACCCTGAAATCACGTGGGCCCCACCCGGAAATCACGTGGGCCCCACGGGGAAATCACGTGGGCCCCACGGGGAAATCACGTGGGCCCCACCCGGAAATCACGTGGGCCCCACCCGGAAATCACGTGGGCCCCACGGGGAAATCACGTGGGCCCCACGGGGAAATCACGTGGGCCCCACCCGGAAATCACGTGGGCCCCACCCGGAAATCACGTGGGCCCCACCCGGAAATCACGTGGGCCCCACCCGGAAATCACGTGGGCCCCACCCGGAAATCACGTGGGCCCCACCCGGAAATCACGTGGGCCCCACGGGGAAATCACGTGGGCCCCACCCGGAAATCACGTGGGCCCCACCCGGAAATCACGTGGGCCCCACCCGGAAATCACGTGGGCCCCACCCGGAAATCACGTGGGCCCCACGGGGAAATCACGTGGGCCCCACCCGGAAATCACGTGGACCCCACCCGGAAATCACGTGGGCCACAGCCGGAAATCACGTGGGCCCCAACCGGAAATCACGTGGGCCCCACCCGGAAATCACGTGGGCCCCACCCGGAAATCACGTGGGCCCCACCCGGAAATCACGTGGGCCCCACGGGGAAATCACGTGGGCCTCACGGGGAAATCACGTGGGCCCCACCCGGAAATCACGTGGGCCCCACGGGGAAATCACGTGGGCCCCACCCGGAAATCACGTGGGCCCCACCCGGAAATCACGTGGGCCCCACCCGGAAATCACGTGGGCCCCACCCGGAAATCACGTGGGCCCCACCCGGAAATCACGTGGGCCCCACCCGGAAATCACGTGGGCCCCACCCGGAAATCACGTGGGCCCCACCCGGAAATCACGTGGGCCCCACCGGGAAATCACGTGGGCCCCACGGGGAAATCACGTGGGCCCCACCCGGAAATCACGTGGGCCCCACCCGGAAATCACGTGGGCCCCACCCGGAAATCACGTGGGCCCCACCCGGAAATCACGTGGGCCCCACCCGGAAATCACGTGGGGCCAACCCGGAAATCACGTGGGCCCCACCCGGAAATCACATGGGCCCCACCCGGAAATCACGTGGGCCCCACCCGGAAATCACGTGGGCCCCACCCGGAAATCACGTGGGCCCCACGGGGAAATCACGTTGGCCCCACGGGGAAATCACGTGGGCCCCACCCGGAAATCACGTGGGCCCCACCTGGAAATCACGTGGGCCCCACCCGGAAATCACGTGGGCCCCACGGGGAAATCACGTGGGCCCCACCCGGAAATCACGTGGGCCCCACCCGGAAATCACGTGGGCCCCACCCGGAAATCACGTGGGCCCCACCCGGAAATCACGTGGGCCCCACCCGGAAATCACGTGGGCCCCACGGGGAAATCACGTGGGCCCCACCCGGAAATCACGTGGGCCCCACCCGGAAATCACGTGGGCCCCACCCGGAAATCACGTGGGCCCCACCCGGAAATCACGTGGGCCCCACGGGGAAATCACGTGGGCCCCACGGGGAAATCACGTGGGCCCCACCCGGAAATCACGTGGGCCCCACCCGGAAATCACGTGGGCCCCACCCGGAAATCACGTGGGCCCCACCCGGAAATCACGTGGGCCCCACCCGGAAATCACGTGGGCCCCACCCGGAAATCACGTGGGCCCCACCCGGAAATCACGTGGGCCCCACCCGGAAATCACGTGGAACCCACCCGGAAATCACGTGGGCCCCACCCGGAAATCACGTGGGCCCCACCCGGAAATCACGTGGGCCCCACCCGGAAATCACGTGGGCCCCACCCGGAAATCACGTGGGCCCCACCCGGAAATCACGTGGGCCCCACCCGGAAATCACGTGGGCCCCACCCGGAAATCACGTGGGCCCCACCCGGAAATCACGTGGGCCACACCCGGAAATCACGTGGGGCCCACCCGGAAATCACGTGGGCCCCACCCGGAAATCACGTGGGCCCCACCCGGAAATCACGTGGGCCCCACCCGGAAATCACGTGGGCCCCACCCGGAAAACACGTGGGCCCCACGGGGAAATCATGTGGGCCCCACCCGGAAATCACGTGGGCCCCACCCGGAAATCACGTGGGCCCCACCCGGAAATCACGTGGGCCCCACCCGGAAATCACGTGGGCCCCACCCGGAAATCACGTGGGCCCCACCCGGAAATCACGTGGGCCCCACCCGGAAATCACGTGGGCCCCACCCGGAAATCACGTGGGCCCCACGGGGAAATCACGTGGGCCCCACCCGGAAATCACGTGGGCCCCACCCGGAAATCACGTGGGCCCCACCCGGAAATCACGTGGGCCCCACCCGGAAATCACGTGGGCCCCACGGGGAAATCACGTGGGCCCCACGGGGAAATCACGTGGGCCCCACCCGGAAATCACGTGGGCCCCACCCGGAAATCACGTGGGCCCCACCCGGAAATCACGTGGGCCCCACCCGGAAATCACGTGGGCCCCACCCGGAAATCACGTGGGCCCCACCCGGAAATCACGTGGGCCCCACCCGGAAATCACGTGGAACCCACCCGGAAATCACGTGGGCCCCACCCGGAAATCACGTGGGCCCCACCCGGAAATCACGTGGGCCCCACCCGGAAATCACGTGGGCCCCACGGGGAAATCACGTGGGCCCCACCCGGAAATCACGTGGGCCCCACCCGGAAATCACGTGGGCCCCACCCGGAAATCACGTGGGCCCCACCCGGAAATCACGTGGGCCACACCCGGAAATCACGTGGGGCCCACCCGGAAATCACGTGGGCCCCACGGGGAAATCACGTGGGCCCCACCCGGAAATCACGTGGGCCCCACCCGGAAATCACGTGGGCCCCACCCGGAAAACACGTGGGCCCCACGGGGAAATCATGTGGGCCCCACCCGGAAATCACGTGGGCCCCACCCGGAAATCACGTGGGCCCCACCCGGAAATCACGTGGGCCCCACCCGGAAATCACGTGGGCCCCACCCGGAAATCACGTGGGCCCCACCCGGAAATCACGTGGGCCCCACCCGGTAATCACGTGGGGCCCACCCGGAAATCACGTGGGCCCCACGGGGAAATCACGTGGGCCCCACCCGGAAATCACGTGGGCCCCAGGGGGAAATCACGTGGGCCCAACGGGGAAATCACGTGGGCCCCACGGGGAAATCACGTGGGCCCCACCCTGAAATCACGTGGGCCCCACCCGGAAATCACGTGGGCCCCACGGGGAAATCACGTGGGCCCCACGGGGAAATCACGTGGGCCCCACCCGGAAATCACGTGGGCCCCACCCGGAAATCACGTGGGCCCCACGGGGAAATTACGTGGGCCCCACGGGGAAATCACGTGGTCCCCACCCGGAAATCACGTGGGCCCCAGCCGGAAATCACGTGGGCCCCACGGGGAAATCACGTGGGCCCCACCCGGAAATCACGTGGGCCCCACCCGGAAATCACGTGGGCCCCACCCGGAAATCACGTGGGGCCCACCCGGAAATCACGTGGGCCCCACCCGGAAATCACGTGGGCCCCACCCGGAAATCACGTGGGCCCCACACGGAAATCACGTGGGGCCCACCCGGAAATCACGTGGGCCCCACCCGGAAATCACGTGGGCCCCACCCGGAAATCACGTGGGCCCCACCCGGAAATCACGTGGGCCCCACCCGGAAATCACGTGGGCCCCACCCGGAAATCACGTGGGCCCCACGGGGAAATCACGTGGGCCCCACGGGGAAATCACGTGGGCCCCACGCGGAAATCACGTGGGCCCCACCCGGAAATCACGTGGGCCCCACCCGGAAATCACGTGGGCCCCACCCGGAAATCACGTGGGCCCCCCCGGAAATCACGTGGGCCCCACCCGGAAATCACGTGGGGCCAACCCGGAAATCACGTGGGCCCCACCCGGAAATCACGTGGGCCCCACCCGTAAATCACGTGGGCCCCACCCGGAAATCACGTGGGCCCCACCCGGAAATCACGTGGGCCCCACGGGGAAATCACGTTGGCCCCACGGGGAAATCACGTGGGCCCCACCCGGAAATCACGTGGGCCCCACCCGGAAATCACGTGGGCCCCACCCGGAAATCACGTGGGCCCCACGGGGAAATCACGTGGGCCCCACCCGGAAATCACGTGGGCCCCACCCGGAAATCACGTGGACCCCACCCGGAAATCACGTGGGCCCCACCCGGAAATCACGTGGGCCCCACCCGGAAATCACGTGGGCCCCACGGGGAAATCACGTGGGCCCCACCCGGAAATCACGTGGGCCCCACCCGGAAATCACGTGGGCCCCACCCGGAAATCACGTGGGCCCCAACCGGAAATCACGTGGGCCCCACCCGGAAATCACGTGGGCCCCACCCGGAAATCACGTGGGCCCCACCCGGAAATCACGTGGGCCCCACGGGGAAATCACGTGGGCCTCACGGGGAAATCACGTGGGCCCCACCCGGAAATCACGTGGGCCCCACGGGGAAATCACGTGGGCCCCACCCGGAAATCACGTGGGCCCCACCCGGAAATCACGTGGGCCCCACCCGGAAATCACGTGGGCCCCACCCGGAAATCACGTGGGCCCCACCCGGAAATCACGTGGGCCCCACCCGGAAATCACGTGGGCCCCACTCGGAAATCACGTGGGCCCCACCCGGAAATCACGTGGGCCCCACCGGGAAATCACGTGGGCCCCACGGGGAAATCACGTGGGCCCCACCCGGAAATCACGTGGGCCCCACCCGGAAATCACGTGGGCCCCACCCGGAAATCACGTGGGCCCCACCCGGAAATCACGTGGGCCCCACCCGGAAATCACGTGGGGCCAACCCGGAAATCACGTGGGCCCCACCCGGAAATCACATGGGCCCCACCCGGAAATCACGTGGGCCCCACCCGGAAATCACGTGGGCCCCACCCGGAAATCACGTGGGCCCCACGGGGAAATCACGTTGGCCCCACGGGGAAATCACGTGGGCCCCACCCGGAAATCACGTGGGCCCCACCCGGAAATCACGTGGGCCCCACCCGGAAATCACGTGGGCCCCACGGGGAAATCACGTGGGCCCCACCCGGAAATCACGTGGGCCCCACCCGGAAATCACGTGGGCCCCACCCGGAAATCACGTGGGCCCCACCCGGAAATCACGTGGGCCCCACCCGAAAATCACGTGGGCCCCACCCGGAAATCACGTGGGCCCCACCCGGAAATCACGTGGGCCCCACCCGGAAATCACGTGGAACCCACCCGGAAATCACGTGGGCCACACCCGGAAATCACGTGGGCCCCACCCGGAAATCACGTGGGCCCCACGGGGAAATCACGTGGGCCCCACCCGGAAATCACGTGGGCCCCACCCGGAAATCACGTGGGCCCCACCCGGAAAACACGTGGGCCCCACGGGGAAATCATGTGGGCCCCACCCGGAAATCACGTGGGCCCCACCCGGAAATCCCGTGGGCCCCACCCGGAAATCACGTGGGCCCCACCCGGAAATCACGTGGGCCCCACCCGGAAATCACGTGGGCCCCACCCGGAAATCACGTGGGCCCCACCCGGTAATCACGTGGGGCCCACCCGGAAATCACGTGGGCCCCACGGGGAAATCACGTGGGCCCCACCCGGAAATCACGTGGGCCCCAGGGGGAAATCACGTGGGCCCAACGGGGAAATCACGTGGGCCCCACGGGGAAATCACGTGGGCCCCACCCTGAAATCACGTGGGCCCCACCCGGAAATCACGTGGGCCCCACGGGGAAATCACGTGGGCCCCACGGGGAAATCACGTGGGCCCCACCCGGAAATCACGTGGGCCCCACCCGGAAATCACGTGGGCCCCACGGGGAAATTACGTGGGCCCCACGGGGAAATCACGTGGTCCCCACCCGGAAATCACGTGGGCCCCAGCCGGAAATCACGTGGGCCCCACGGGGAAATCACGTGGGCCCCACCCGGAAATCACGTGGGCCCCACCCGGAAATCACGTGGGCCCCACCCGGAAATCACGTGGGCCCCACCCGGAAATCACGTGGGGCCCACCCGGAAATCACGTGGGCCCCACCCGGAAATCACGTGGGCCCCACACGGAAATCACGTGGGCCCCACACGGAAATCACGTGGGGCCCACCCGGAAATCACGTGGGCCCCACCCGGAAATCACGTGGGCCCCACCCGGAAATCACGTGGGCCCCACCCGGAAATCACGTGGGCCCCACCCGGAAATCACGTGGGCCCCACCCGGAAATCACGTGGGGCCAACCCGGAAATCACGTGGGCCCCACCCGGAAATCACGTGGGCCCCACCCGGAAATCACGTGGGCCCCACCCGGAAATCACGTGGGCCCCACCCGGAAATCACGTGGGCCCCACCCGGAAATCACGTGGGCCCCACCCGGAAATCACGTGGGCCCCACCCGGAAATCACGTGGGGCCCACCCGGAAATCACGTGGGCCCCACCCGGAAATCACGTGGGCCCCACACGGAAATCACGTGGGCCCCACACGGAAATCACGTGGGGCCCACCCGGAAATCACGTGGGCCCCACCCGGAAATCACGTGGGCCCCACCCGGAAATCACGTGGGCCCCACCCGGAAATCACGTGGGCCCCACCCGGAAATCACGTGGGCCCCACCCGGAAATCACGTGGGCCCCACGGGGAAATCACGTGGGCCCCACGGGGAAATCACGTGGGCCCCACCCGGAAATCACGTGGGCCCCACCCGGAAATCACGTGGGCCCCACCCGGAAATCACGTGGGCCCCACCCGGAAATCACGTGGGCCCCACCCGGAAATCACGTGGGCCCCACCCGGAAATCACGTGGGCCCCACCCGGAAAACACGTGGGCCCCACGGGGAAATCATGTGGGCCCCACCCGGAAATCACGTGGGCCCCACCCGGAAATCACGTGGGCCCCACCCGGAAATCACGTGGGCCCCACCCGGAAATCACGTGGGCCCCACCCGGAAATCACGTGGGCCCCACCCGGAAATCACGTGGGCCCCACCCGGAAATCACGTGGGCCCCACCCGGAAATCACGTGGGCCCCACGGGGAAATCACGTGGGGCCCCACCCGGAAATCACGTGGGCCCCACCCGGAAATCACGTGGGCCCCACCCGGAAATCACGTGGGCCCCACCCGGAAATCACGTGGGCCCCACGGGGAAATCACGTGGGCCCCACGGGGAAATCACGTGGGCCCCACCCGGAAATCACGTGGGCCCCACCCGGAAATCACGTGGGCCCCAGGGGGAAATCACGTGGGCCCAACGGGGAAATCACGTGGGCCCCACGGGGAAATCACGTGGGCCCCACCCTGAAATCACGTGGGCCCCACCCGGAAATCACGTGGGCCCCACGGGGAAATCACGTGGGCCCCACGGGGAAATCACGTGGGCCCCACCCGGAAATCACGTGGGCCCCACCCGGAAATCACGTGGGCCCCACGGGGAAATTACGTGGGCCCCACGGGGAAATCACGTGGTCCCCACCCGGAAATCACGTGGGCCCCAGCCGGAAATCACGTGGGCCCCACGGGGAAATCACGTGGGCCCCACCCGGAAATCACGTGGGCCCCACCCGGAAATCACGTGGGCCCCACCCGGAAATCACGTGGGCCCCACCCGGAAATCACGTGGGGCCCACCCGGAAATCACGTGGGCCCCACCCGGAAATCACGTGGGCCCCACACGGAAATCACGTGGGCCCCACACGGAAATCACGTGGGGCCCACCCGGAAATCACGTGGGCCCCACCCGGAAATCACGTGGGCCCCACCCGGAAATCACGTGGGCCCCACCCGGAAATCACGTGGGCCCCACCCGGAAATCACGTGGGCCCCACGGGGAAATCACGTGGGGCCAACCCGGAAATCACGTGGGCCCCACCCGGAAATCACGTGGGCCCCACCCGGAAATCACGTGGGCCCCACCCGGAAATCACGTGGGCCCCACCCGGAAATCACGTGGGCCCCACCCGGAAATCACGTGGGCCCCACCCGGAAATCACGTGGGCCCCACCCGGAAATCACGTGGGGCCCACCCGGAAATCACGTGGGCCCCACCCGGAAATCACGTGGGCCCCACACGGAAATCACGTGGGCCCCACCCGGAAATCACGTGGGGCCCACCCGGAAATCACGTGGGCCCCACCCGGAAATCACGTGGGCCCCACCCGGAAATCACGTGGGCCCCACCCGGAAATCACGTGGGCCCCACCCGGAAATCACGTGGGCCCCACCCGGAAATCACGTGGGCCCCACGGGGAAATCACGTGGGCCCCACGGGGAAATCACGTGGGCCCCACCCGGAAATCACGTGGGCCCCACCCGGAAATCACGTGGGCCCCACCCGGAAATCACGTGGGCCCCACCCGGAAATCACGTGGGCCCCACCCGGAAATCACGTGGGCCCCACGGGGAAATCACGTGGGCCCCACGGGGAAATCACGTGGGCCCCACCCGGAAATCACGTGGGCCCCACCCGGAAATCACGTGGGCCCCACCCGGAAATCACGTGGGCCCCACCCGGAAATCACGTGGGCCCCACCCGGAAATCACGTGGGCCCCACCCGGAAATCACGTGGGCCCCACCCGGAAAACACGTGGGCCCCACGGGGAAATCATGTGGGCCCCACCCGGAAATCACGTGGGCCCCACCCGGAAATCACGTGGGCCCCACCCGGAAATCACGTGGGCCCCACCCGGAAATCACGTGGGCCCCACCCGGAAATCACGTGGGCCCCACCCGGAAATCACGTGGGCCCCACCCGGAAATCACGTGGGCCCCACCCGGAAATCACGTGGGCCCCACCCGGAAATCACGTGGGCCCCACGGGAAATCACGTGGGCCCCACGGGGAAATCACGTGGGCCCCACCCGGAAATCACGTGGGCCCCACCCGGAAATCACGTGGGCCCCACCCGGAAATCACGTGGGCCCCACCCGGAAATCACGTGGGCCCCACCCGGAAATCACGTGGGCCCCACCCGAAAATCACGTGGGCCCCACCCGGAAATCACGTGGGCCCCACCCGGAAATCACGTGGGCCCCACCCGGAAATCACGTGGAACCCACCCGGAAATCACGTGGGCCCCACCCGGAAATCACGTGGGCCCCACCCGGAAATCACGTGGGCCCCACCCGGAAATCACGTGGGCCCCACGGGGAAATCACGTGGGCCCCACCCGGAAATCACGTGGGCCCCACCCGGAAATCACGTGGGCCCCACCCGGAAATCACGTGGGCCCCACCCGGAAATCACGTGGGCCACACCCGGAAATCACGTGGGGCCCACCCGGAAATCACGTGGGCCCCACGGGGAAATCACGTGGGCCCCAATCGGAAATCACGTGGGCCCCACCCGGAAATCACGTGGGCCCCACCCGGAAAACACGTGGGCCCCACGGGGAAATCATGTGGGCCCCACCCGGAAATCACGTGGGCCCCACCCGGAAATCACGTGGGCCCCACCCGGAAATCACGTGGGCCCCACCCGGAAATCACGTGGGCCCCACCCGGAAATCATGTGGGCCCCACCCGGAAATCACGTGGGCCCCACCCGGTAATCACGTGGGGCCCACCCGGAAATCACGTGGGCCCCACGGGGAAATCACGTGGGCCCCACCCGGAAATCACGTGGGCCCCACCCGGAAATTACGTGGGCCCCACGGGGAAATCACGTGGGCCCAACGGGGAAATCACGTGGGCCCCACGGGGAAATCACGTGGGCCCCACCCTGAAATCACGTGGGCCCCACCCGGAAATCACGTGGGCCCCACGGGGAAATCACGTGGGCCCCACGGGGAAATCACGTGGGCCCCACCCGGAAATCACGTGGGCCCCACCCGGAAATCACGTGGGCCCCACGGGGAAATTACGTGGGCCCCACGGGGAAATCACGTGGTCCCCACCCGGAAATCACGTGGGCCCCAGCCGGAAATCACGTGGGCCCCACGGGGAAATCACGTGGGCCCCACCCGGAAATCACGTTGGCCCCACCCGGAAATCACGTGGGCCCCACCCGGAAATCACGTGGGCCCCACGGGGAAATCACGTGGGCCCCACCCGGAAATCACGTGGGCCCCACCCGGAAATCACGTGGGCCCCACGGGGAAATTACGTGGGCCCCACCCGGAAATCACGTGGGCCCCACCCGGAAATCACGTGGGCCCCACACGGAAATCACGTGGGGCCCACCCGGAAATCACGTGGGCCCCACCCGGAAATCACGTGGGCCCCACGGGGAAATCACGTGGGCCTCACGGGGAAATCACGTGGGCCCCACCCGGAAATCACGTGGGCCCCACGGGGAAATCACGTGGGCCCCACCCGGAAATCACGTGGGCCCCACCCGGAAATCACGTGGGCCCCACGGGGAAATTACGTGGGCCCCACGGGGAAATCACGTGGTCCCCACCCGGAAATCACGTGGGCCCCAGCCGGAAATCACGTGGGCCCCACGGGGAAATCACGTGGGCCCCACCCGGAAATCACGTGGGCCCCACCCGGAAATCACGTGGGCCAAACCCGGAAATCACGTGGGGCCCACCCGGAAATCACGTGGGCCCCACCCGGAAATCACGTGGGCCCCACCCGGAAATCACGTGGGCCCCACACGGAAATCACGTGGGGCCCACCCGGAAATCACGTGGGCCCCACCCGGAAATCACGTGGGCCCCACCCGGAAATCACGTGGGCCCCACCCGGAAATCACGTGGGCCCCACCCGGAAATCACGTGGGCCCCACCCGGAAATCACGTGGGCCCCACGGGGAAATCACGTGGGCCCCACGGGGAAATCACGTGGGCCCCACGCGGAAATCACGTGGGCCCCACCCGGAAATCACGTGGGCCCCACCCGGAAATCACGTGGGCCCCACCCGGAAATCACGTGGGCCCCCCCGGAAATCACGTGGGCCCCACCCGGAAATCACGTGGGGCCAACCCGGAAATCACGTGGGCCCCACCCGGAAATCACGTGGGCCCCACCCGTAAATCACGTGGGCCCCACCCGGAAATCACGTGGGCCCCACCCGGAAATCACGTGGGCCCCACGGGGAAATCACGTTGGCCCCACGGGGAAATCACGTGGGCCCCACCCGGAAATCACGTGGGCCCCACCCGGAAATCACGTGGGCCCCACCCGGAAATCACGTGGGCCCCACCCGGAAATCACGTGGGCCCCACCCGGAAATCACGTGGGCCCCACCCGGAAATCACGTGGGCCCCACCCGGAAATCACGTGGGCCCCACCCGGAAATCACGTGGGCCCCACCCGGAAATCACGTGGGCCCCACGGGGAAATCACGTGGGCCCCACCCGGAAATCACGTGGGCCCCACCCGGAAATCACGTGGGCCCCACCCGGAAATCACGTGGGCCCCAACCGGAAATCACGTGGGCCCCACCCGGAAATCACGTGGGCCCCACCCGGAAATCACGTGGGCCCCACCCGGAAATCACGTGGGCCCCACGGGGAAATCACGTGGGCCTCACGGGGAAATCACGTGGGCCCCACCCGGAAATCACGTGGGCCCCACGGGGAAATCACGTGGGCCCCACCCGGAAATCACGTGGGCCCCACCCGGAAATCACGTGGGCCCCACCCGGAAATCACGTGGGCCCCACCCGGAAATCACGTGGGCCCCACCCGGAAATCACGTGGGCCCCACCCGGAAATCACGTGGGCCCCACTCGGAAATCACGTGGGCCCCACCCGGAAATCACGTGGGCCCCACCGGGAAATCACGTGGGCCCCACGGGGAAATCACGTGGGCCCCACCCGGAAATCACGTGGGCCCCACCCGGAAATCACGTGGGCCCCACCCGGAAATCACGTGGGCCCCACCCGGAAATCACGTGGGCCCCACCCGGAAATCACGTGGGGCCAACCCGGAAATCACGTGGGCCCCACCCGGAAATCACGTGGGCCCCACCCGGAAATCACGTGGGCCCCACCCGGAAATCACGTGGGCCCCACCCGGAAATCACGTGGGCCCCACGGGGAAATCACGTTGGCCCCACGGGGAAATCACGTGGGCCCCACCCGGAAATCACGTGGGCCCCACCCGGAAATCACGTGGGCCCCACGGGGAAATCACGTGGGCCCCACCCGGAAATCACGTGGGCCCCACCCGGAAATCACGTGGGCCCCACCCGGAAAACACGTGGGCCCCACGGGGAAATCATGTGGGCCCCACCCGGAAATCACGTGGGCCCCACCCGGAAATCCCGTGGGCCCCACCCGGATATCACGTGGGCCCCACCCGGAAATCACGTGGGCACCACCCGGAAATCACGTGGGCCCCACCCGGAAATCACGTGGGCCCCACCCGGTAATCACGTGGGGCCCACCCGGAAATCACGTGGGCCCCACGGGGAAATCACGTGGGCCCCACCCGGAAATCACGTGGGCCCCAGGGGGAAATCACGTGGGCCCAACGGGGAAATCACGTGGGCCCCATGGGGAAATCACGTGGGCCCCACCCTGAAATCACGTGGGCCCCACCCGGAAATCACGTGGGCCCCACGGGGAAATCACGTGGGCCCCACGGGGAAATCACGTGGGCCCCACCCGGAAATCACGTGGGCCCCACCCGGAAATCACGTGGGCCCCACGGGGAAATTACGTGGGCCCCACGGGGAAATCACGTGGTCCCCACCCGGAAATCACGTGGGCCCCAGCCGGAAATCACGTGGGCCCCACGGGGAAATCACGTGGGCCCCACCCGGAAATCACGTGGGCCCCACCCGGAAATCACGTGGGCCCCAGCCGGAAATCACGTGGGCCCCAGCCGGAAATCACGTGGGCCCCACGGGGAAATCACGTGGGCCCCACCCGGAAATCACGTGGGCCCCACCCGGAAATCACGTGGGCCCCACGGGGAAATCACGTGGGCCTCACGGGGAAATCACGTGGGCCCCACCCGGAAATCACGTGGGCCCCACGGGGAAATCACGTGGGCCCCACCCGGAAATCACGTGGGCCCCACCCGGAAATCACGTGGGCCCCACCCGGAAATCACGTGGGCCCCACCCGGAAATCACGTGGGCCCCACCCGGAAATCACGTGGGCCCCACCCGGAAATCACGTGGGCCCCACTCGGAAATCACGTGGGCCCCACCCGGAAATCACGTGGGCCCCACCGGGAAATCACGTGGGCCCCACGGGGAAATCACGTGGGCCCCACCCGGAAATCACGTGGGCCCCACCCGGAAATCACGTGGGCCCCACCCGGAAATCACGTGGGCCCCACCCGGAAATCACGTGGGCCCCACCCGGAAATCACGTGGGGCCAACCCGGAAATCACGTGGGCCCCACCCGGAAATCACGTGGGCCCCACCCGGAAATCACGTGGGCCCCACCCGGAAATCACGTGGGCCCCACCCGGAAATCACGTGGGCCCCACGGGGAAATCACGTTGGCCCCACGGGGAAATCACGTGGGCCCCACCCGGAAATCACGTGGGCCCCACCCGGAAATCACGTGGGCCCCACGGGGAAATCACGTGGGCCCCACCCGGAAATCACGTGGGCCCCACCCGGAAATCACGTGGGCCCCACCCGGAAAACACGTGGGCCCCACGGGGAAATCATGTGGGCCCCACCCGGAAATCACGTGGGCCCCACCCGGAAATCCCGTGGGCCCCACCCGGATATCACGTGGGCCCCACCCGGAAATCACGTGGGCACCACCCGGAAATCACGTGGGCCCCACCCGGAAATCACGTGGGCCCCACCCGGAAATCACGTGGGCCCCACGGGGAAATCACGTGGGCCCCACCCGGAAATCACGTGGGCCCCACCCGGAAATCACGTGGGCCCCACCCGGAAATCACGTGGGCCCCACCCGGAAATCACGTGGGCCCCACCCGGAAATCAAGTGGGGCCCACCCGGAAATCACGTGGGCCCCACCCGGAAATCCCGTGGGACCCACCCGGAAATCACGTGGGCCCCACCCGGAAATCACGTGGGCCCCACCCGGAAATCACGTGGGCCCCACCCGGAAATCACGTGGGCCACAGCCGGAAATCACGTGGGCCCCACCCGGAAATCACGTGGGCCCCACCCGGAAATCACGTGGGCCCCACCCGGAAATCACGTGGGCCCCACCCGGAAATCACGTGGGCCCCACGGGGAAATCACGTGGGCCTCACGGGGAAATCACGTGGGCCCCACCCGGAAATCACGTGGGCCCCACGGGGAAATCCCATGGGCCCCACCCGGAAATCACGTGGGCCCCACGGGGAAATCACGTGGGCCCCACCCGGAAATCACGTGGGCCCCACGGGGAAATCACGTGGGCCCCACCCGGAAATCACGTGGGCCCCACGGGGAAATCACGTGGGCCCCACCCGGAAATCACGTGGGCCCCACCCGGAAATCACGTGGGCCCCACCCGGAAATCACGTGGGCCCCACCCGGAAATCACGTGGGCCCCACGGGAAATCACGTGGGCCCCACGGGGAAATCACGTGGGCCCCACCCGGAAATCACGTGGGCCCCACCCGGAAATCACGTGGGCCCCACCCGGAAATCACGTGGGCCCCACCCGGAAATCACGTGGGCCCCACCCGGAAATCACGTGGGCCCCACCCGAAAATCACGTGGGCCCCACCCGGAAATCACGTGGGCCCCACCCGGAAATCACGTGGGCCCCACCCGGAAATCACGTGGAACCCACCCGGAAATCACGTGGGCCCCACCCGGAAATCACGTGGGCCCCACCCGGAAATCACGTGGGCCCCACCCGGAAATCACGTGGGCCCCACGGGGAAATCACGTGGGCCCCACCCGGAAATCACGTGGGCCCCACCCGGAAATCACGTGGGCCCCACCCGGAAATCACGTGGGCCCCACCCGGAAATCACGTGGGCCACACCCGGAAATCACGTGGGGCCCACCCGGAAATCACGTGGGCCCCACGGGGAAATCACGTGGGCCCCAATCGGAAATCACGTGGGCACCACCCGGAAATCACGTGGGCCCCACCCGGAAAACACGTGGGCCCCACGGGGAAATCATGTGGGCCCCACCCGGAAATCACGTGGGCCCCACCCGGAAATCACGTGGGCCCCACCCGGAAATCACGTGGGCCCCACCCGGAAATCACGTGGGCCCCACCCGGACATCATGTGGGCCCCACCCGGAAATCACGTGGGCCCCACCCGGTAATCACGTGGGGCCCACCCGGAAATCACGTGGGCCCCACGGGGAAATCACGTGGGCCCCACCCGGAAATCACGTGGGCCCCACCCGGAAATTACGTGGGCCCCACGGGGAAATCACGTGGGCCCAACGGGGAAATCACGTGGGCCCCACGGGGAAATCACGTGGGCCCCACCCTGAAATCACGTGGGCCCCACCCGGAAATCACGTGGGCCCCACGGGGAAATCACGTGGGCCCCACGGGGAAATCACGTGGGCCCCACCCGGAAATCACGTGGGCCCCACCCGGAAATCACGTGGGCCCCACGGGGAAATTACGTGGGCCCCACGGGGAAATCACGTGGTCCCCACCCGGAAATCACGTGGGCCCCAGCCGGAAATCACGTGGGCCCCACGGGGAAATCACGTGGGCCCCACCCGGAAATCACGTTGGCCCCACCCGGAAATCACGTGGGCCCCACCCGGAAATCACGTGGGCCCCACGGGGAAATCACGTGGGCCCCACCCGGAAATCACGTGGGCCCCACCCGGAAATCACGTGGGCCCCACGGGGAAATTACGTGGGCCCCACCCGGAAATCACGTGGGCCCCACCCGGAAATCACGTGGGCCCCACACGGAAATCACGTGGGGCCCACCCGGAAATCACGTGGGCCCCACCCGGAAATCACGTGGGCCCCACGGGGAAATCACGTGGGCCTCACGGGGAAATCACGTGGGCCCCACCCGGAAATCACGTGGGCCCCACGGGGAAATCACGTGGGCCCCACCCGGAAATCACGTGGGCCCCACCCGGAAATCACGTGGGCCCCACGGGGAAATTACGTGGGCCCCACGGGGAAATCACGTGGTCCCCACCCGGAAATCACGTGGGCCCCAGCCGGAAATCACGTGGGCCCCACGGGGAAATCACGTGGGCCCCACCCGGAAATCACGTGGGCCCCACCCGGAAATCACGTGGGCCAAACCCGGAAATCACGTGGGGCCCACCCGGAAATCACGTGGGCCCCACCCGGAAATCACGTGGGCCCCACCCGGAAATCACGTGGGCCCCACACGGAAATCACGTGGGGCCCACCCGGAAATCACGTGGGCCCCACCCGGAAATCACGTGGGCCCCACCCGGAAATCACGTGGGCCCCACCCGGAAATCACGTGGGCCCCACCCGGAAATCACGTGGGCCCCACCCGGAAATCACGTGGGCCCCACGGGGAAATCACGTGGGCCCCACGGGGAAATCACGTGGGCCCCACGCGGAAATCACGTGGGCCCCACCCGGAAATCACGTGGGCCCCACCCGGAAATCACGTGGGCCCCACCCGGAAATCACGTGGGCCCCCCCGGAAATCACGTGGGCCCCACCCGGAAATCACGTGGGGCCAACCCGGAAATCACGTGGGCCCCACCCGGAAATCACGTGGGCCCCACCCGTAAATCACGTGGGCCCCACCCGGAAATCACGTGGGCCCCACCCGGAAATCACGTGGGCCCCACCCGGAAATCACGTGGGCCCCACCCGGAAATCACGTGGGCCCCACCCGGAAATCACGTGGGCCCCACCCGGAAATCACGTGGGCCCCACCCGGAAATCACGTGGGCCCCACTCGGAAATCACGTGGGCCCCACCCGGAAATCACGTGGGCCCCACCGGGAAATCACGTGGGCCCCACGGGGAAATCACGTGGGCCCCACCCGGAAATCACGTGGGCCCCACCCGGAAATCACGTGGGCCCCACCCGGAAATCACGTGGGCCCCACCCGGAAATCACGTGGGCCCCACCCGGAAATCACGTGGGGCCAACCCGGAAATCACGTGGGCCCCACCCGGAAATCACGTGGGCCCCACCCGGAAATCACGTGGGCCCCACCCGGAAATCACGTGGGCCCCACCCGGAAATCACGTGGGCCCCACGGGGAAATCACGTTGGCCCCACGGGGAAATCACGTGGGCCCCACCCGGAAATCACGTGGGCCCCACCCGGAAATCACGTGGGCCCCACGGGGAAATCACGTGGGCCCCACCCGGAAATCACGTGGGCCCCACCCGGAAATCACGTGGGCCCCACCCGGAAAACACGTGGGCCCCACGGGGAAATCATGTGGGCCCCACCCGGAAATCACGTGGGCCCCACCCGGAAATCCCGTGGGCCCCACCCGGATATCACGTGGGCCCCACCCGGAAATCACGTGGGCACCACCCGGAAATCACGTGGGCCCCACCCGGAAATCACGTGGGCCCCACCCGGTAATCACGTGGGGCCCACCCGGAAATCACGTGGGCCCCACGGGGAAATCACGTGGGCCCCACCCGGAAATCACGTGGGCCCCAGGGGGAAATCACGTGGGCCCCACGGGGAAATCACGTGGGCCCCATGGGGAAATCACGTGGGCCCCACCCTGAAATCACGTGGGCCCCACCCGGAAATCACGTGGGCCCCACGGGGAAATCACGTGGGCCCCACGGGGAAATCACGTGGGCCCCACCCGGAAATCACGTGGGCCCCACCCGGAAATCACGTGGGCCCCACGGGGAAATTACGTGGGCCCCACGGGGAAATCACGTGGTCCCCACCCGGAAATCACGTGGGCCCCAGCCGGAAATCACGTGGGCCCCACGGGGAAATCACGTGGGCCCCACCCGGAAATCACGTGGGCCCCACCCGGAAATCACGTGGGCCCCACCCGGAAATCACGTGGGCCCCACCCGGAAATCACGTGGGCCCCACCCGGAAATCACGTGGGGCCCACCCGGAAATCACGTGGGCCCCACCCGGAAATCACGTGGGCCCCACCCGGAAATCACGTGGGCCCCACACGGAAATCACGTGGGGCCCACCCGGAAATCACGTGGGCCCCACCCGGAAATCACGTGGGCCCCAGGGGGAAATCACGTGGGCCCAACGGGGAAATCACGTGGGCCCCACCCGGAAATCACGTGGGCCCCACCCGGTAATCACGTGGGCCCCACCCGGAAATCACGTGGGCCCCACGCGGAAATCACGTGGGCCCCACGCGGAAATCACGTGGGCCCCAGGGGGAAATCACGTGGGCCCAACGGGGAAATCACGTGGGCCCCACGGGGAAATCACGTGGGCCCCACCCTGAAATCACGTGGGCCCCACGGGGAAATCACGTGGGCCCCACGGGGAAATCACGTGGGCCCCACCCGGAAATCACGTGGGCCCCACCCGGAAATCACGTGGGCCCCACCCGGAAATCACGTGGGCCCCACCCGGTAATCACGTGGGGCCCACCCGGAAATCACGTGGGCCCCACGGGGAAATCACGTGGGCCCCACCCGGAAATCACGTGGAACCCACCCGGAAATCACGTGGGCCCCACCCGGAAATCACGTGGGCCCCACCCGGAAATCACGTGGGCCCCACCCGGAAATCACGTGGGCCCCACGGGGAAATCACGTGGGCCCCACCCGGAAATCACGTGGGCCCCACCCGGAAATCACGTGGGCCCCACCCGGAAATCACGTGGGCCCCACCCGGAAATCACGTGGGCCACACCCGGAAATCACGTGGGGCCCACCCGGGAATCACGTGGGCCCCACGGGGAAATCACGTGGGCCCCACCCGGAAATCACGTGGGCCCCACCCGGAAATCACGTGGGCCCCACCCGGAAAACACGTGGGCCCCACGGGGAAATCATGTGGGCCCCACCCGGAAATCACGTGGGCCCCACCCGGAAATCACGTGGGCCCCACCCGGAAATCACGTGGGCCCCACCCGGAAATCACGTGGGCCCCACCCGGAAATCACGTGGGCCCCACCCGGAAATCACGTGGGCCCCACCCGGTAATCACGTGGGGCCCACCCGGAAATCACGTGGGCCCCACGGGGAAATCACGTGGGCCCCACCCGGAAATCACGTGGGCCCCAGGGGGAAATCACGTGGGCCCAACGGGGACATCACGTGGGCCCCACGGGGAAATCACGTGGGCCCCACCCTGAAATCACGTGGGCCCCACCCGGAAATCACGTGGGCCCCACGGGGAAATCACGTGGGCCCCACGGGGAAATCACGTGGGCCCCACCCGGAAATCACGTGGGCCCCACCCGGAAATCACGTGGGCCCCACGGGGAAATTACGTGGGCCCCACGGGGAAATCACGTGGTCCCCACCCGGAAATCACGTGGGCCCCAGCCGGAAATCACGTGGGCCCCACGGGGAAATCACGTGGGCCCCACCCGGAAATCACGTGGGCCCCACCCGGAAATCACGTGGGCCCCACCCGGAAATCACGTGGGCCCCACCCGGAAATCACGTGGGCCCCACCCGGAAATCACGTGGGGCCCACCCGGAAATCACGTGGGCCCCACCCGGAAATCACGTGGGCCCCACCCGGAAATCACGTGGGCCCCACACGGAAATCACGTGGGCCCCACCCGGAAATCACGTGGGCCCCACCCGGAAATCACGTGGGCCCCAGCCGGAAATCACGTGGGCCCCACGGGGAAATCACGTGGGCCCCACGGGGAAATCACGTGGGCCCCACGGGGAAATCACGTGGGCCCCACCCGGAAATCACGTGGGCCCCACCTGGAAATCACGTGGGCCCCACGGGGAAATCACGTGGGCCCCACCCGGAAATCACGTGGGCCCCACCCGGAAATCACGTGGGGCCCACCCGGAAATCACGTGGGCCCCACCCGGAAATCACGTGGGCCCCACCCGGAAATCACGTGGGCCCCACCCGGAAATCACGTGGGCCCCACCCGGAAATCACGTGGGGCCCACCCGGAAATCACGTGGGCCCCACCCGGAAATCACGTGGGCCCCACCCGGAAATCACGTGGGCCCCACCCGGAAATCACGTGGGCCCCACCCGGAAATCACGTGGGCCCCACCCGGAAATCACGTGGGCCCCACCCGGAAATCACGTGGGCCCCACCCGGAAATCACGTGGGCCCCACCCGGAAATCACGTGGGCCCCACCCGGAAATCACGTGGGCCCCACCCGGAAATCACGTGGGCCCCACACGGAAATCACGTGGGGCCCAACCGGAAATCACGTGGGCCCCACCCGGAAATCACGTGGGCCCCACCCGGAAATCACGTGGGCCCCACCCGGAAATCACGTGGGCCCCATGGGGAAATCACGTGGGCCCCACGGGGAAATCACGTGGGCCCCACCCGGAAATCACGTGGGGCCCACCCGGAAATCACGTGGGCCCCACGGGGAAATCACGTGGGCCCCACCCGGAAATCACGTGGGCCCCACACGGAAATCACGTGGGGCCCACCAGGAAATCACGTGGGCCCCACCCGGAAATCACGTGGGCCCCACCCGGAAATCACGTGGGCCCCACCGGGAAATCACGTGGGCCCCACCCGGAAATCACGTGGGCCCCACCCGGAAATCACGTGGGCCCCACCCGGAAATCACGTGGGCCCCACCCGGAAATCACGTGGGCCCCACCCGGAAATCACGTGGGCCCCACCCGGAAATCACGTGGGCCCCACGGGGAAATCACGTGGGCCCCACCCGGAAATCACGTGGGCCCCACCCGGAAATCACGTGGGCCCCACGGGGAAATCACGTGGGCCCCACCCGGAAATCACGTGGGCCCCACCCGGAAATCACGTGGGCCCCACCCGGAAATCACGTGGGCCCCACCCGGAAATCACGTGGGCCCCAGCCGGAAATCACGTGGGCCCCACCCGGAAATCACGTGGGCCCCACCCCGAAATCACGTGGGCCCCACCCGGAAATCACGTGGGCCCCACCCGGAAATCACGTGGGGCCCACCCGGAAATCACGTGGGCCCCACCCGGAAATCACGTGGGCCCCACCCGGAAATCACGTGGGCCCCACCCGGAAAACACGTGGGCCACATCCGGAAATCACGTGGGCCCCACCCGGAAATCACGTGGGCCCCACCCGGAAATCACGTGGGCCCCACCCGGAAATCACGTGGGCCCCACCCGGAAATCACGTGGGCCCCACGGGGAAATCACGTGGGCCCCACCTGGAAATCACGTGGACCCCACCCGGAAATCACGTGGGCCCCAGCCGGAAATCACGTGGGCCCCATGGGGAAATCACGTGGGCCCCACGGGGAAATCACGTGGGCCCCACCCGGAAATCACGTGGGCCCCACCCGGAAATCACGTGGGCCCCACCCGGAAATCACGTGGGCCCCACCCGGAAATCACGTGGGCCCCACCCGGAAATCACGTGGGCCCCACCCGGAAATCACGTGGGCCCCACCCGGAAATCACGTGGGCCCCTCGGGGAAATCACGTGGGCCCCACCCGGAAATCACGTGGGCCCCACCCGGAAATCACGTGGGCCCCACCCGGAAATCACGTGGGCCCCACCCGGAAATCACGTGGGCCCCATGGGGAAATCACGTGGGCCCCAAGGGGAAATCACGTGGGCCCCACCCGGAAATCACGTGGGCCCCACCCGGAAATCACGTGGGCCCCACCCGGAAATCACGTGGGCCCCACCCGGAAATCACGTGGGCCCCACCCGGAAATCACGTGGGCCCCACCCGGAAATCACGTGGGCCCCACCCGGAAATCACGTGGGCCCCACCCGGAAATCACGTGGGCCCCACCCGGATATCACGTGGAACCCACCCGGAAATCACGTGGGCCCCACCCGGAAATCACGTGGGCCCCACCCGGAAATCACGTGGGCCCCACCCGGAAATCACGTGGGCCCCACCCGGAAATCACGTGGGCCCCACCCGGAAATCACGTGGGCCCCACGGGGAAATCACGTGGGCCCCACCCGGAAATCACGTGGGCCCCACCCGGAAATCACGTGGGCCCCACCCGGAAATCACGTGGGCCCCACCCGGAAATCACGTGGGCCACACCCGGAAATCACGTGGGGCCCACCCGGAAATCACGTGGGCCCCACGGGGAAATCACGTGGGCCCCACCCGGAAATCACGTGGGCCCCACCCGGAAATCACGTGGGCCCCACCCGGAAAACACGTGGGCCCCACGGGGAAATCATGTGGGCCCCACCCGGAAATCACGTGGGCCCCACCCGGAAATCACGTGGGCCCCACCCGGAAATCACGTGGGCCCCACCCGGAAATCACGTGGGCCCCACCCGGAAATCATGTGGGCCCCACCCGGAAATCACGTGGGCCCCACCCGGTAATCACGTGGGGCCCACCCGGAAATCACGTGGGCCCCACGGGGAAATCACGTGGGCCCCACCCGGAAATCACGTGGGCCCCACCCGGAAATTACGTGGGCCCCACGGGGAAATCACGTGGGCCCAACGGGGAAATCACGTGGGCCCCACGGGGAAATCACGTGGGCCCCACCCTGAAATCACGTGGGCCCCACCCGGAAATCACGTGGGCCCCACGGGGAAATCACGTGGGCCCCACGGGGAAATCACGTGGGCCCCACCCGGAAATCACGTGGGCCCCACCCGGAAATCACGTGGGCCCCACGGGGAAATCACGTGGGCCCCACGGGGAAATCACGTGGGCCCCACCCGGAAATCACGTGGGCCCCACCCGGAAATCACGTGGGCCCTACCCGGAAATCACGTGGGCCCCACCCGGAAATCACGTGGGCCCCACCCGGAAATCACGTGGGCCCCACCCGGAAATCACGTGGGCCCCACGGGGAAATCACGTGGGCCCCACCCGGAAATCACGTGGGCCCCACCCGGAAATCACGTGGGCCCCACCCGGAAATCACGTGGGCCCCACCCGGAAATCACGTGGGCCCCACGGGGAAATCACGTGGGCCCCACCCGGAAATCACGTGGACCCCACCCGGAAATCACGTGGGCCACAGCCGGAAATCACGTGGGCCCCAACCGGAAATCACGTGGGCCCCACCCGGAAATCACGTGGGCCCCACCCGGAAATCACGTGGGCCCCACCCGGAAATCACGTGGGCCCCACGGGGAAATCACGTGGGCCTCACGGTGAAATCACGTGGGCCCCACCCGGAAATCACGTGGGCCCCACGGGGAAATCACGTGGGCCCCACCCGGAAATCACGTGGGCCCCACCCGGAAATCACGTGGGCCCCACCCGGAAATCACGTGGGCCCCACCCGGAAATCACGTGGGCCCCACCCGGAAATCACGTGGGCCCCACCCGGAAATCACGTGGGCCCCACCCGGAAATCACGTGGGCCCCACCCGGAAATCACGTGGGCCCCACCGGGAAATCACGTGGGCCCCACGGGGAAATCACGTGGGCCCCACCCGGAAATCACGTGGGCCCCACCCGGAAATCACGTGGGCCCCACCCGGAAATCACGTGGGCCCCACCCGGAAATCACGTGGGCCCCACCCGGAAATCACGTGGGGCCAACCCGGAAATCACGTGGGCCCCACCCGGAAATCACATGGGCCCCACCCGGAAATCACGTGGGCCCCACCCGGAAATCACGTGGGCCCCACCCGGAAATCACGTGGGCCCCACGGGGAAATCACGTTGGCCCCACGGGGAAATCACGTGGGCCCCACCCGGAAATCACGTGGGCCCCACCCGGAAATCACGTGGGCCCCACCCGGAAATCACGTGGGCCCCACGGGGAAATCACGTGGGCCCCACCCGGAAATCACGTGGGCCCCACCCGGAAATCACGTGGGCCCCACCCGGAAATCACGTGGGCCCCACCCGGAAATCACGTGGGCCCCACCCGGAAATCACGTGGGCCCCACGGGGAAATCACGTGGGCCCCACCCGGAAATCACGTGGGCCCCACCCGGAAATCACGTGGGCCCCACCCGGAAATCACGTGGGCCCCACCCGGAAATCACGTGGGCCCCACGGGGAAATCACGTGGGCCCCACGGGGAAATCACGTGGGCCCCACCCGGAAATCACGTGGGCCCCACCCGGAAATCACGTGGGCCCCACCCGGAAATCACGTGGGCCCCACCCGGAAATCACGTGGGCCCCACCCGGAAATCACGTGGGCCCCACCCGGAAATCACGTGGGCCCCACCCGGAAATCACGTGGGCCCCACCCGGAAATCACGTGGAACCCACCCGGAAATCACGTGGGCCCCACCCGGAAATCACGTGGGCCCCACCCGGAAATCACGTGGGCCCCACCCGGAAATCACGTGGGCCCCACCCGGAAATCACGTGGGCCCCACCCGGAAATCACGTGGGCCCCACCCGGAAATCACGTGGGCCCCACCCGGAAATCACGTGGGCCCCACCCGGAAATCACGTGGGCCACACCCGGAAATCACGTGGGGCCCACCCGGAAATCACGTGGGCCCCACCCGGAAATCACGTGGGCCCCACCCGGAAATCACGTGGGCCCCACCCGGAAATCACGTGGGCCCCACCCGGAAAACACGTGGGCCCCACGGGGAAATCACGTGGGCCCCACCCGGAAATCACGTGGGCCCCACCCGGAAATCACGTGGGCCCCACCCGGAAATCACGTGGGCCCCACCCGGAAATCACGTGGGCCCCACCCGGAAATCACGTGGGCCCCACCCGGAAATCACGTGGGCCCCACCCGGAAATCACGTGGGCCCCACCCGGAAATCACGTGGGCCCCACGGGGAAATCACGTGGGCCCCACCCGGAAATCACGTGGGCCCCACCCGGAAATCACGTGGGCCCCACCCGGAAATCACGTGGGCCCCACCCGGAAATCACGTGGGCCCCACGGGGAAATCACGTGGGCCCCACGGGGAAATCACGTGGGCCCCACCCGGAAATCACGTGGGCCCCACCCGGAAATCACGTGGGCCCCACCCGGAAATCACGTGGGCCCCACCCGGAAATCACGTGGGCCCCACCCGGAAATCACGTGGGCCCCACCCGGAAATCACGTGGAACCCACCCGGAAATCACGTGGGCCCCACCCGGAAATCACGTGGGCCCCACCCGGAAATCACGTGGGCCCCACCCGGAAATCACGTGGGCCCCACCCGGAAATCACGTGGGCCCCACGGGGAAATCACGTGGGCCCCACCCGGAAATCACGTGGGCCCCACCCGGAAATCACGTGGGCCCCACCCGGAAATCACGTGGGCCCCACCCGGAAATCACGTGGGCCACACCCGGAAATCACGTGGGGCCCACCCGGAAATCACGTGGGCCCCACGGGGAAATCACGTGGGCCCCACCCGGAAATCACGTGGGCCCCACCCGGAAATCACGTGGGCCCCACCCGGAAAACACGTGGGCCCCACGGGGAAATCATGTGGGCCCCACCCGGAAATCACGTGGGCCCCACCCGGAAATCACGTGGGCCCCACCCGGAAATCACGTGGGCCCCACCCGGAAATCACGTGGGCCCCACCCGGAAATCACGTGGGCCCCACCCGGTAATCACGTGGGGCCCACCCGGAAATCACGTGGGCCCCACGGGGAAATCACGTGGGCCCCACCCGGAAATCACGTGGGCCCCAGGGGGAAATCACGTGGGCCCAACGGGGAAATCACGTGGGCCCCACGGGGAAATCACGTGGGCCCCACCCTGAAATCACGTGGGCCCCACCCGGAAATCACGTGGGCCCCACGGGGAAATCACGTGGGCCCCACGGGGAAATCACGTGGGCCCCACCCGGAAATCACGTGGGCCCCACCCGGAAATCACGTGGGCCCCACGGGGAAATTACGTGGGCCCCACGGGGAAATCACGTGGTCCCCACCCGGAAATCACGTGGGCCCCAGCCGGAAATCACGTGGGCCCCACGGGGAAATCACGTGGGCCCCACCCGGAAATCACGTGGGCCCCAACCGGAAATCACGTGGGCCCCACCCGGAAATCACGTGGGGCCCACCCGGAAATCACGTGGGCCCCACCCGGAAATCACGTGGGCCCCACCCGGAAATCACGTGGGCCCCACACGGAAATCACGTGGGGCCCACCCGGAAATCACGTGGGCCCCACCCGGAAATCACGTGGGCCCCACCCGGAAATCACGTGGGCCCCACCCGGAAATCACGTGGGCCCCACCCGGAAATCACGTGGGCCCCACCCGGAAATCACGTGGGCCCCACGGGGAAATCACGTGGGCCCCACGGGGAAATCACGTGGGCCCCACGCGGAAATCACGTGGGCCCCACCCGGAAATCACGTGGGCCCCACCCGGAAATCACGTGGGCCCCACCCGGAAATCACGTGGGCCCCCCCGGAAATCACGTGGGCCCCACCCGGAAATCACGTGGGGCCAACCCGGAAATCACGTGGGCCCCACCCGGAAATCACGTGGGCCCCACCCGTAAATCACGTGGGCCCCACCCGGAAATCACGTGGGCCCCACCCGGAAATCACGTGGGCCCCACGGGGAAATCACGTTGGCCCCACGGGGAAATCACGTGGGCCCCACCCGGAAATCACGTGGGCCCCACCCGGAAATCACGTGGGCCCCACCCGGAAATCACGTGGGCCCCACGGGGAAATCACGTGGGCCCCACCCGGAAATCACGTGGGCCCCACCCGGAAATCACGTGGACCCCACCCGGAAATCACGTGGGCCCCACCCGGAAATCACGTGGGCCCCACCCGGAAATCACGTGGGCCCCACGGGGAAATCACGTGGGCCCCACCCGGAAATCACGTGGGCCCCACCCGGAAATCACGTGGGCCCCACCCGGAAATCACGTGGGCCCCAACCGGAAATCACGTGGGCCCCACCCGGAAATCACGTGGGCCCCACCCGGAAATCACGTGGGCCCCACCCGGAAATCACGTGGGCCCCACGGGGAAATCACGTGGGCCTCACGGGGAAATCACGTGGGCCCCACCCGGAAATCACGTGGGCCCCACGGGGAAATCACGTGGGCCCCACCCGGAAATCACGTGGGCCCCACCCGGAAATCACGTGGGCCCCACCCGGAAATCACGTGGGCCCCACCCGGAAATCACGTGGGCCCCACCCGGAAATCACGTGGGCCCCACCCGGAAATCACGTGGGCCCCACTCGGAAATCACGTGGGCCCCACCCGGAAATCACGTGGGCCCCACCGGGAAATCACGTGGGCCCCACGGGGAAATCACGTGGGCCCCACCCGGAAATCACGTGGGCCCCACCCGGAAATCACGTGGGCCCCACCCGGAAATCACGTGGGCCCCACCCGGAAATCACGTGGGCCCCACCCGGAAATCACGTGGGGCCAACCCGGAAATCACGTGGGCCCCACCCGGAAATCACATGGGCCCCACCCGGAAATCACGTGGGCCCCACCCGGAAATCACGTGGGCCCCACCCGGAAATCACGTGGGCCCCACGGGGAAATCACGTTGGCCCCACGGGGAAATCACGTGGGCCCCACCCGGAAATCACGTGGGCCCCACCCGGAAATCACGTGGGCCCCACCCGGAAATCACGTGGGCCCCACGGGGAAATCACGTGGGCCCCACCCGGAAATCACGTGGGCCCCACCCGGAAATCACGTGGGCCCCACCCGGAAATCACGTGGGCCCCACCCGGAAATCACGTGGGCCCCACCCGAAAATCACGTGGGCCCCACCCGGAAATCACGTGGGCCCCACCCGGAAATCACGTGGGCCCCACCCGGAAATCACGTGGAACCCACCCGGAAATCACGTGGGCCACACCCGGAAATCACGTGGGCCCCACCCGGAAATCACGTGGGCCCCACGGGGAAATCACGTGGGCCCCACCCGGAAATCACGTGGGCCCCACCCGGAAATCACGTGGGCCCCACCCGGAAAACACGTGGGCCCCACGGGGAAATCATGTGGGCCCCACCCGGAAATCACGTGGGCCCCACCCGGAAATCCCGTGGGCCCCACCCGGAAATCACGTGGGCCCCACCCGGAAATCACGTGGGCCCCACCCGGAAATCACGTGGGCCCCACCCGGAAATCACGTGGGCCCCACCCGGTAATCACGTGGGGCCCACCCGGAAATCACGTGGGCCCCACGGGGAAATCACGTGGGCCCCACCCGGAAATCACGTGGGCCCCAGGGGGAAATCACGTGGGCCCAACGGGGAAATCACGTGGGCCCCACGGGGAAATCACGTGGTCCCCACCCGGAAATCACGTGGGCCCCAGCCGGAAATCACGTGGGCCCCACGGGGAAATCTCGGGGGCCCCACCCGGAAATCACGTGGGCCCCACCCGGAAATCACGTGGGCCCCACCCGGAAATCACGTGGGCCCCACCCGGAAATCACGTGGGCCCCACCCGGAAATCACGTGGGCCCCACCCGGAAATCACGTGGGCCCCACACGGAAATCACGTGGGGCCCACCCGGAAATCACGTGGGCCCCACCCGGAAATCACGTGGGCCCCACCCGGAAATCACGTGGGCCCCACCCGGAAATCACGTGGGCCCCACCCGGAAATCACGTGGGCCCCACCCGGAAATCACGTGGGCCCCACGGGGAAATCACGTGGGCCCCACGGGGAAATCACGTGGGCCCCACGCGGAAATCACGTGGGCCCCACCCGGAAATCACGTGGGCCCCACCCGGAAATCACGTGGGCCCCACCCGAAAATCACGTGGGCCCCACCCGGAAATCACGTGGGCCCCACCCGGAAATCACGTGGGGCCAACCCGGAAATCACGTGGGCCCCACCCGGAAATCACGTGGGCCCCACCCGGAAATCACGTGGGCCCCACCCGGAAATCACGTGGGCCCCACCCGGAAATCACGTGGGCCCCACCCGGAAATCACGTGGGCCCCACGGGGAAATCACGTGGGCCCCACGGGGAAATCACGTGGGCCCCACGGGGAAATCACGTGGGCCCCACCCGGAAATCACGTGGGCCCCACCCGGAAATCACGTGGGCCCCACCCGGAAATCACGTGGGCCCCACCCGGAAATCACGTGGGCCCCACCCGGAAATCACGTGGGCCCCACCCGAAAATCACGTGGGCCCCACCCGGAAATCACGTGGGCCCCACCCGGAAATCACGTGGGCCCCACCCGGAAATCACGTGGAACCCACCCGGAAATCACGTGGGCCCCACCCGGAAATCACGTGGGCCCCACCCGGAAATCACGTGGGCCCCACCCGGAAATCACGTGGGCCCCACCCGGAAATCACGTGGGCCCCACCCGGAAATCACGTGGGCCCCACCCGGAAGTCACGTGGGCCACACCCGGAAATCACGTGGGGCCCACCCGGAAATCACGTGGGCCCCACGGGGAAATCACGTGGGCCCCACCCGGAAATCACGTGGGCCCCACCCGGAAATCACGTGGGCCCCACCCGGAAAACACGTGGGCCGCACGGGGAAATCATGTGGGCCCCACCCGGAAATCACGTGGGCCCCACCCGGAAATCACGTGGGCCCCACCCGGAAATCACGTGGGCCCCACCCGGAAATCACGTGGGCCCCACCCGGCAATCACGTGGGCCCCACCCGGAAATCACGTGGGCCCCACCCGGTAATCACGTGGGGCCCACCCGGAAATCACGTGGGCCCCACGGGGAAATCACGTGGGCCCCACCCGGAAATCACGTGGGCCCCAGGGGGAAATCACGTGGGCCCAACGGGGAAATCACGTGGGCCCCACGGGGAAATCACGTGGGCCCCACCCTGAAATCACGTGGGCCCCACCCGGAAATCACGTGGGCCCCACGGGGAAATCACGTGGGCCCCACGGGGAAATCACGTGGGCCCCACCCGGAAATCACGTGGGCCCCACCCGGAAATCACGTGGGCCCCACGGGGAAATTACGTGGGCCCCACGGGGAAATCACGTGGTCCCCACCCGGAAATCACGTGGGCCCCACACGGAAATCACGTGGGGCCCACCCGGAAATCACGTGGGCCCCACCCGGAAATCACGTGGGCCCCACCCGGAAATCACGTGGGCCCCACCCGGAAATCACGTGGGCCCCACCCGGAAATCACGTGGGCCCCACCCGGAAATCACGTGGGCCCCACGGGGAAATCACGTGGGCCCCACGGGGAAATCACGTGGGCCCCACGCGGAAATCACGTGGGCCCCACCCGGAAATCACGTGGGCCCCACCCGGAAATCACGTGGGCCCCACCCGGAAATCACGTGGGCCCCACCCGGAAATCACGTGGGCCCCACCCGGAAATCACGTGGGGCCAACCCGGAAATCACGTGGGCCCCACCCGGAAATCACGTGGGCCCCACCCGTAAATCACGTGGGCCCCACCCGGAAATCACGTGGGCCCCACCCGGAAATCACGTGGGCCCCACGGGGAAATCACGTTGGCCCCACGGGGAAATCACCTGGGCCCCACCCGGAAATCACGTGGGCCCCACCCGGAAATCACGTGGGCCCCACCCGGAAATCACGTGGGCCCCACGGGGAAATCACGTGGGCCCCACCCGGAAATCACGTGGGCCCCACCCGGAAATCACGTGGGCCCCACCCGGAAATCACGTGGGCCCCACCCGGAAATCACGTGGGCCCCACCCGGAAATCACGTGGGCCCCACGGGGAAATCACGTGGGCCCCACCCGGAAATCACGTGGGCCCCACCCGGAAATCACGTGGGCCCCACCCGGAAATCACGTGGGCCCCACCCGGAAATCACGTGGGCCCCACCCGGAAATCAAGTGGGGCCCACCCGGAAATCACGTGGGCCCCACCCGGAAATCCCGTGGGACCCACCCGGAAATCACGTGGGCCCCACCCGGAAATCACGTGGGCCCCACCAGGAAATCACGTGGGCCCCACCAGGAAATCACGTGGGCCACAGCCGGAAATCACGTGGGCCCCACCCGGAAATCACGTGGGCCCCACCCGGAAATCACGTGGGCCCCACCCGGAAATCACGTGGGCCCCACCCGGAAATCACGTGGGCCCCACGGGGAAATCACGTGGGCCTCACGGGGAAATCACGTGGGCCCCACCCGGAAATCACGTGGGCCCCACGGGGAAATCCCATGGGCCCCACCCGGAAATCACGTGGGCCCCACGGGGAAATCACGTGGGCCCCACCCGGAAATCACGTGGGCCCCACGGGGAAATCACGTGGGCCCCACCCGGAAATCACGTGGGCCCCACGGGGAAATCACGTGGGCCCCACCCGGAAATCACGTGGGCCCCACCCGGAAATCACGTGGGCCCCACCCGGAAATCACGTGGGCCCCACCCGGAAATCACGTGGGCCCCACGGGAAATCACGTGGGCCCCACGGGGAAATCACGTGGGCCCCACCCGGAAATCACGTGGGCCCCACCCGGAAATCACGTGGGCCCCACGGGGAAATCACGTGGGCCCCACCCGGAAATCACGTGGGCCCCACCCGGAAATCACGTGGGCCCCACCCGAAAATCACGTGGGCCCCACCCGGAAATCACGTGGGCCCCACCCGGAAATCACGTGGGCCCCACCCGGAAATCACGTGGAACCCACCCGGAAATCACGTGGGCCCCACCCGGAAATCACGTGGGCCCCACCCGGAAATCACGTGGGCCCCACCCGGAAATCACGTGGGCCCCACGGGGAAATCACGTGGGCCCCACCCGGAAATCACGTGGGCCCCACCCGGAAATCACGTGGGCCCCACCCGGAAATCACGTGGGCCCCACCCGGAAATCACGTGGGCCACACCCGGAAATCACGTGGGGCCCACCCGGAAATCACGTGGGCCCCACGGGGAAATCACGTGGGCCCCAATCGGAAATCACGTGGGCCCCACCCGGAAATCACGTGGGCCCCACCCGGAAAACACGTGGGCCCCACGGGGAAATCATGTGGGCCCCACCCGGAAATCACGTGGGCCCCACCCGGAAATCACGTGGGCCCCACCCGGAAATCACGTGGGCCCCACCCGGAAATCATGTGGGCCCCACCCGGAAATCATGTGGGCCCCACCCGGAAATCACGTGGGCCCCACCCGGTAATCACGTGGGGCCCACCCGGAAATCACGTGGGCCCCACGGGGAAATCACGTGGGCCCCACCCGGAAATCACGTGGGCCCCACCCGGAAATCACGTGGGCCCCACGGGGAACTCACGTGGGCCCAACGGGGCCATCACGTGGGCCCCACGGGGAAATCACGTGGGCCCCACCCTGAAATCACGTGGGCCCCACCCGGAAATCACGTGGGCCCCACGGGGAAATCACGTGGGCCCCACGGGGAAATCACGTGGGCCCCACCCGGAAATCACGTGGGCCCCACCCGGAAATCACGTGGGCCCCACGGGGAAATTACGTGGGCCCCACGGGGAAATCACGTGGTCCCCACCCGGAAATCACGTGGGCCCCAGCCGGAAATCACGTGGGCCCCACGGGGAAATCACGTGGGCCCCACCCGGAAATCACGTTGGCCCCACCCGGAAATCACGTGGGCCCCACCCGGAAATCACGTGGGCCCCACGGGGAAATCACGTGGGCCCCACCCGGAAATCACGTGGGCCCCACCCGGAAATCACGTGGGCCCCACGGGGAAATTACGTGGGCCCCACCCGGAAATCACGTGGGCCCCACCCGGAAATCACGTGGGCCCCACACGGAAATCACGTGGGGCCCACCCGGAAATCACGTGGGCCCCACCCGGAAATCACGTGGGCCCCACGGGGAAATCACGTGGGCCTCACGGGGAAATCACGTGGGCCCCACCCGGAAATCACGTGGGCCCCACGTGGAAATCACGTGGGCCCCACTCGGAAATCACGTGGGCCCCACCCGGAAATCACGTGGGCCCCACGGGGAAATTACGTGGGCCCCACGGGGAAATCACGTGGTCCCCACCCGGAAATCACGTGGGCCCCAGCCGGAAATCACGTGGGCCCCACGGGGAAATCACGTGGGCCCCACCCGGAAATCACGTGGGCCCCACCCGGAAATCACGTGGGCCAAACCCGGAAATCACGTGGGGCCCACCCGGAAATCACGTGGGCCCCACCCGGAAATCACGTGGGCCCCACCCGGAAATCACGTGGGCCCCACACGGAAATCACGTGGGGCCCACCCGGAAATCACGTGGGCCCCACCCGGAAATCACGTGGGCCCCACCCGGAAATCACGTGGGCCCCACCCGGAAATCACGTGGGCCCCACCCGGAAATCACGTGGGCCCCACCCGGAAATCACGTGGGCCCCACGGGGAAATCACGTGGGCCCCACGGGGAAATCACGTGGGCCCCACGCGGAAATCACGTGGGCCCCACCCGGAAATCACGTGGGCCCCACCCGGAAATCACGTGGGCCCCACCCGGAAATCACGTGGGCCCCCCCGGAAATCACGTGGGCCCCACCCGGAAATCACGTGGGGCCAACCCGGAAATCACGTGGGCCCCACCCGGAAATCACGTGGGCCCCACCCGTAAATCACGTGGGCCCCACCCGGAAATCACGTGGGCCCCACCCGGAAATCACGTGGGCCCCACGGGGAAATCACGTTGGCCCCACGGGGAAATCACGTGGGCCCCACCCGGAAATCACGTGGGCCCCACCCGGAAATCACGTGGGCCCCACCCGGAAATCACGTGGGCCCCACGGGGAAATCACGTGGGCCCCACCCGGAAATCACGTGGGCCCCACCCGGAAATCACGTGGGCCCCACCCGGAAATCACGTGGGCCCCACCCGGAAATCACGTGGGCCCCACCCGGAAATCACGTGGGCCCCACGGGGAAATCACGTGGGCCCCACCCGGAAATCACGTGGGCCCCACCCGGAAATCACGTGGGCCCCACCCGGAAATCACGTGGGCCCCAACCGGAAATCACGTGGGCCCCACCCGGAAATCACGTGGGCCCCACCCGGAAATCACGTGGGCCCCACCCGGAAATCACGTGGGCCCCACGGGGAAATCACGTGGGCCTCACGGGGAAATCACGTGGGCCCCACCCGGAAATCACGTGGGCCCCACGGGGAAATCACGTGGGCCCCACCCGGAAATCACGTGGGCCCCACCCGGAAATCACGTGGGCCCCACCCGGAAATCACGTGGGCCCCACCCGGAAATCACGTGGGCCCCACCCGGAAATCACGTGGGCCCCACCCGGAAATCACGTGGGCCCCACTCGGAAATCACGTGGGCCCCACCCGGAAATCACGTGGGCCCCACCGGGAAATCACGTGGGCCCCACGGGGAAATCACGTGGGCCCCACCCGGAAATCACGTGGGCCCCACCCGGAAATCACGTGGGCCCCACCCGGAAATCACGTGGGCCCCACCCGGAAATCACGTGGGCCCCACCCGGAAATCACGTGGGGCCAACCCGGAAATCACGTGGGCCCCACCCGGAAATCACGTGGGCCCCACCCGGAAATCACGTGGGCCCCACCCGGAAATCACGTGGGCCCCACCCGGAAATCACGTGGGCCCCACGGGGAAATCACGTTGGCCCCACGGGGAAATCACGTGGGCCCCACCCGGAAATCACGTGGGCCCCACCCGGAAATCACGTGGGCCCCACGGGGAAATCACGTGGGCCCCACCCGGAAATCACGTGGGCCCCACCCGGAAATCACGTGGGCCCCACCCGGAAAACACGTGGGCCCCACGGGGAAATCATGTGGGCCCCACCCGGAAATCACGTGGGCCCCACCCGGAAATCCCGTGGGCCCCACCCGGATATCACGTGGGCCCCACCCGGAAATCACGTGGGCCCCACCCGGAAATCACGTGGGCCCCACCCGGAAATCACGTGGGCCCCACCCGGTAATCACGTGGGGCCCACCCGGAAATCACGTGGGCCCCACGGGGAAATCACGTGGGCCCCACCCGGAAATCACGTGGGCCCCAGGGGGAAATCACGTGGGCCCAACGGGGAAATCACGTGGGCCCCATGGGGAAATCACGTGGGCCCCACCCTGAAATCACGTGGGCCCCACCCGGAAATCACGTGGGCCCCACGGGGAAATCACGTGGGCCCCACGGGGAAATCACGTGGGCCCCACCCGGAAATCACGTGGGCCCCACCCGGAAATCACGTGGGCCCCACGGGGAAATTACGTGGGCCCCACGGGGAAATCACGTGGTCCCCACCCGGAAATCACGTGGGCCCCAGCCGGAAATCACGTGGGCCCCACGGGGAAATCACGTGGGCCCCACCCGGAAATCACGTGGGCCCCACCCGGAAATCACGTGGGCCCCACCCGGAAATCACGTGGGCCCCACCCGGAAATCACGTGGGCCCCACCCGGAAATCACGTGGGGCCCACCCGGAAATCACGTGGGCCCCACCCGGAAATCACGTGGGCCCCACCCGGAAATCACGTGGGCCCCACACGGAAATCACGTGGGGCCCACCCGGAAATCACGTGGGCCCCACCCGGAAATCACGTGGGCCCCAGGGGGAAATCACGTGGGCCCAACGGGGAAATCACGTGGGCCCCACCCGGAAATCACGTGGGCCCCACCCGGAAATCACGTGGGCCCCACGGGGAAATCACGTGGGCCCCACGGGGAAATCACGTGGGCCCCACGCGGAAATCACGTGGGCCCCACCCGGAAATCACGTGGGCCCCACCCGGAAATCACGTGGGCCCCACCCGGAAATCACGTGGGCCCCACCCGGAAATCACGTGGGCCCCACCCGGAAATCACGTGGGGCCAACCCGGAAATCACGTGGGCCCCACCCGGAAATCACGTGGGCCCCACCCGGAAATCACGTGGGCCCCACCCGGAAATCACGTGGGCCCCACCCGGAAATCACGTGGGCCCCACCCGGAAATCACGTGGGCCCCACGGGGAAATCACGTGGGCCCCACGGGGAAATCACGTGGGCCCCACGGGGAAATCACGTGGGCCCCACCCGGAAATCACGTGGGCCCCACCCGGAAATCACGTGGGCCCCACCCGGAAATCACGTGGGCCCCACCCGGAAATCACGTGGGCCCCACCCGGAAATCACGTGGGCCCCACCCGAAAATCACGTGGGCCCCACCCGGAAATCACGTGGGCCCCACCCGGAAATCACGTGGGCCCCACCCGGAAATCACGTGGAACCCACCCGGAAATCACGTGGGCCCCACCCGGAAATCACGTGGGCCCCACCCGGAAATCACGTGGGCCCCACCCGGAAATCACGTGGGCCCCACCCGGAAATCACGTGGGCCCCACCCGGAAATCACGTGGGCCCCACCCGGAAGTCACGTGGGCCACACCCGGAAATCACGTGGGGCCCACCCGGAAATCACGTGGGCCCCACGGGGAAATCACGTGGGCCCCACCCGGAAATCACGTGGGCCCCACCCGGAAATCACGTGGGCCCCACCCGGAAAACACGTGGGCCCCACGGGGAAATCATGTGGGCCCCACCCGGAAATCACGTGGGCCCCACCCGGAAATCACGTGGGCCCCACCCGGAAATCACGTGGGCCCCACCCGGAAATCACGTGGGCCCCACCCGGAAATCACGTGGGCCCCACCCGGAAATCACGTGGGCCCCACCCGGTAATCACGTGGGGCCCACCCGGAAATCACGTGGGCCCCACGGGGAAATCACGTGGGCCCCACCCGGAAATCACGTGGGCCCCAGGGGGAAATCACGTGGGCCCAACGGGGAAATCACTTGGGCCCCACGGGGAAATCACGTGGGCCCCACCCTGAAATCACGTGGGCCCCACCCGGAAATCACGTGGGCCCCACGGGGAAATCACGTGGGCCCCACGGGGAAATCACGTGGGCCCCACCCGGAAATCACGTGGGCCCCACCCGGAAATCACGTGGGCCCCACGGGGAAATTACGTGGGCCCCACGGGGAAATCACGTGGGCCCCACGGGGAAATCACGTGGGCCCCACCCGGAAATCACGTGGGCCCCAGGGGGAAATCACGTGGGCCCAACGGGGAAATCACGTGGGCCCCACGGGGAAATCACGTGGGCCCCACCCTGAAATCACGTGGGCCCCACCCGGAAATCACGTGGGCCCCACGGGGAAATCACGTGGGCCCCACGGGGAAATCACGTGGGCCCCACCCGGAAATCACGTGGGCCCCACCCGGAAATCACGTGGGCCCCACGGGGAAATCACGTGGGCCCCACGGGGAAATCACGTGGGCCCCACGGGGAAATCACGTGGGCCCCACGCGGAAATCACGTGGGCCCCACCCGGAAATCACGTGGGCCCCACCCGGAACTCACGTGGGCCCCACCCGGAAATCACGTGGGCCCCACCCGGAAATCACGTGGGCCCCACCCGGAAATCACGTGGGCCCAACGGGGAAATCACGTGGGCCCCACCCGGAAATCACGTGGGCCCCACCCGTAAATCACGTGGGCCCCACCCGGAAATCACGTGGGCCCCACCCGGAAATCACGTGGGCCCCACGGGGAAATCACGTTGGCCCCACGGGGAAATCACCTGGGCCCCACCCGGAAATCACGTGGGCCCCACCCGGAAATCACGTGGGCCCCACCCGGAAATCACGTGGGCCCCACGGGGAAATCACGTGGGCCCCACCCGGAAATCACGTGGGCCCCACCCGGAAATCACGTGGGCCCCACCCGGAAATCACGTGGGCCCCACCCGGAAATCACGTGGGCCCCACCCGGAAATCACGTGGGCCCCACGCGGAAATCACGTGGGCCCCACCCGGAAATCACGTGGGCCCCACCCGGAAATCACGTGGGCCCCACCCGGAAATCACGTGGGCCCCACCCGGAAATCACGTGGGCCCCACCCGGAAATCAAGTGGGGCCCACCCGGAAATCACGTGGGCCCCACCCGGAAATCCCGTGGGACCCACCCGGAAATCACGTGGGCCCCACCCGGAAATCACGTGGGCCCCACCCGGAAATCACGTGGGCCCCACCCGGAAATCACGTGGGCCACAGCCGGAAATCACGTGGGCCCCACCCGGAAATCACGTGGGCCCCACCCGGAAATCACGTGGGCCCCACCCGGAAATCACGTGGGCCCCACCCGGAAATCACGTGGGCCCCACGGGGAAATCACGTGGGCCTCACGGGGAAATCACGTGGGCCCCACCCGGAAATCACGTGGGCCCCACGGGGAAATCCCATGGGCCCCACCCGGAAATCACGTGGGCCCCACGGGGAAATCACGTGGGCCCCACCCGGAAATCACGTGGGCCCCACGGGGAAATCACGTGGGCCCCACCCGGAAATCACGTGGGCCCCACGGGGAAATCACGTGGGCCCCACCCGGAAATCACGTGGGCCCCACCCGGAAATCACGTGGGCCCCACCCGGAAATCACGTGGGCCCCACCCGGAAATCACGTGGGCCCCACCCGGAAATCACGTGGGCCCCACCCGGAAATCACGTGGGCCCCACCCGGAAATCACGTGGGCCCCACCCGGAAATCACGTGGGCCCCACCCGGAAATCACGTGGAACCCACCCGGAAATCACGTGGGCCCCACCCGGAAATCACGTGGGCCCCACCCGGAAATCACGTGGGCCCCACCCGGAAATCACGTGGGCCCCACGGGGAAATCACGTGGGCCCCACCCGGAAATCACGTGGGCCCCACCCGGAAATCACGTGGGCCCCACCCGGAAATCACGTGGGCCCCACGGGGAAATCACGTTGGCCCCACGGGGAAATCACCTGGGCCCCACCCGGAAATCACGTGGGCCCCACCCGGAAATCACGTGGGCCCCACCCGGAAATCACGTGGGCCCCACGGGGAAATCACGTGGGCCCCACCCGGAAATCACGTGGGCCCCACCCGGAAATCACGTGGGCCCCACCCGGAAATCACGTGGGCCCCACCCGGAAATCACGTGGGCCCCACCCGGAAATCACGTGGGCCCCACGCGGAAATCACGTGGGCCCCACCCGGAAATCACGTGGGCCCCACCCGGAAATCACGTGGGCCCCACCCGGAAATCACGTGGGCCCCACCCGGAAATCACGTGGGCCCCACCCGGAAATCAAGTGGGGCCCACCCGGAAATCACGTGGGCCCCACCCGGAAATCCCGTGGGACCCACCCGGAAATCACGTGGGCCCCACCCGGAACTCACGGGGGCCCCACCCGGAAATCACGTGGGCCCCACCCGGAAATCACGTGGGCCACAGCCGGAAATCACGTGGGCCCCACCCGGAAATCACGTGGGCCCCACCCGGAAATCACGTGGGCCCCACCCGGAAATCACGTGGGCCCCACCCGGAAATCACGTGGGCCCCACGGGGAAATCACGTGGGCCTCACGGGGAAATCACGTGGGCCCCACCCGGAAATCACGTGGGCCCCACGGGGAAATCCCATGGGCCCCACCCGGAAATCACGTGGGCCCCACGGGGAAATCACGTGGGCCCCACCCGGAAATCACGTGGGCCCCACGGGGAAATCACGTGGGCCCCACCCGGAAATCACGTGGGCCCCACGGGGAAATCACGTGGGCCCCACGGGGAAATCACGTGGGCCCCACCCGGAAATCACGTGGGCCCCACCCGGAAATCACGTGGGCCCCACCCGGAAATCACGTGGGCCCCACCCGGAAATCACGTGGGCCCCACCCGGAAATCACGTGAGCCCCACCCGAAAATCACGTGGGCCCCACCCGGAAATCACGTGGGCCCCACCCGGAAATCACGTGGGCCCCACCCGGAAATCACGTGGAACCCACCCGGAAATCACGTGGGCCCCACCCGGAAATCACGTGGGCCCCACCCGGAAATCACGTGGGCCCCACCCGGAAATCACGTGGGCCCCACGGGGAAATCACGTGGGCCCCACCCGGAAATCACGTGGGCCCCACCCGGAAATCACGTGGGCCCCACCCGGAAATCACGTGGGCCCCACCCGGAAATCACGTGGGCCACACCCGGAAATCACGTGGGGCCCACCCGGAAATCACGTGGGCCCCACGGGGAAATCACGTGGGCCCCAATCGGAAATCACGTGGGCCCCACCCGGAAATCACGTGGGCCCCACCCGGAAAACACGTGGGCCCCACCCGAAAATCACGTGGGCCCCACCCGGAAATCACGTGGGCCCCACCCGGAAATCACGTGGGCCCCACCCGGAAATCACGTGGAACCCACCCGGAAATCACGTGGGCCCCACCCGGAAATCACGTGGGCCCCACCCGGAAATCACGTGGGCCCCACCCGGAAATCACGTGGGCCCCACGGGGAAATCACGTGGGCCCCACCCGGAAATCACGTGGGCCCCACCCGGAAATCACGTGGGCCCCACCCGGAAATCACGTGGGCCCCACCCGGAAATCACGTGGGCCACACCCGGAAATCACGTGGGGCCCACCCGGAAATCACGTGGGCCCCACCCGGAAATCACATGGGCCCCACCCGGAAATCACGTGGGCCCCACGGGGAAATCACGTGGGCCCCACGGGGAAATCACGTGGGCCCCACCCGGAAATCACGTGGGCCCCACCCGGAAATCACGTGGGCCCCACCCGGAAATCACGTGGGCCCCACCCGGAAATCACGTGGGCCCCACCCGGAAATCACGTGGGCCCCAGCCGGAAATCACGTGGGCCCCACGGGGAAATCACGTGGGCCCCACCCGGAAATCACGTTGGCCCCACCCGGAAATCACGTGGGCCCCACCCGGAAATCACGTGGGCCCCACCCGGAAATCACGTGGGCCCCACCCGGAAATCACGTGGGGCCCACCCGGAAATCACGTGGGCCCCACCCGGAAATCACGTGGGCCCCACACGGAAATCACGTGGGGCCCACCCGGAAATCACGTGGGCCCCACCCGGAAATCACGTGGGCCCCACCCGGAAATCACGTGGGCCCCACCCGGAAATCACGTGGGCCCCACCCGGAAATCACGTGGGCCCCACGGGGAAATCACGTGGGCCCCACGGGGAAATCACGTGGGCCCCACCCGGAAATCACGTGGGCCCCACCCGGAAATCACGTGGGCCCCACCCGGAAATCACGTGGGCCCCACCCGGAAATCACGTGGGCCCCACCCGGAAATCACGTGGGCCCCACCCGGAAATCACGTGGGCCCCACCCGGAAATCACGTGGGCCCCACCCGGAAATCACGTGGGCCCCAGCCGGAAATCACGTGGGCCCCACGGGGAAATCACGTGGGCCCCACGGGGAAATCACGTGGGCCCCACCCGGAAATCACGTGGGCCCCACCCGGAAATCACGTGGGCCCCACCCGGAAATCACGTGGGCCCCACCCGGAAATCACGTGGGCCCCACCCGGAAATCACGTGGGCCCCACACGGAAATCACGTGGGGCCCACCCGGAAATCACGTGGGCCCCACCCGGAAATCACGTGGGCCCCACCCGGAAATCACGTGGGCCCCACCCGGAAATCACGTGGGCCCCACCCGGAAATCACGTGGGCCCCACCCGGAAATCACGTGGGCCCCACCCGGAAATCACGTGGGCCCCACGGGGAAATCACGTGGGCCCCACGGGGAAATCACGTGGGCCCCACCCGGAAATCACGTGGGCCCCACCCGGAAATCACGTGGGCCCCACCCGGAAATCACGTGGGCCCCACCCGGAAATCACGTGGGCCCCACCCGGAAATCACGTGGGCCCCACCCGGAAATCACGTGGGCCCCACCCGGAAATCACGTGGGCCCCACCCGGTAATCACGTGGGGCCCACCCGGAAATCACGTGGGCCCCACGGGGAAATCACGTGGGCCCCACCCGGAAATCACGTGGGCCCCACCCGGAAATCACGTGGGCCCCACGGGGGAATCACGTGGGCCCAACGGGGAAATCACGTGGGCCCCACGGGGAAATCACGTGGGCCCCACCCTGAAATCACGTGGGCCCCACCCGGAAATCACGTGGGCCCCACGGGGAAATCACGTGGGCCCCACGGGGAAATCACGTGGGCCCCACCCGGAAATCACGTGGGCCCCACCCGGAAATCACGTGGGCCCCACGGGGAAATTACGTGGGCCCCACGGGGAAATCACGTGGTCCCCACCCGGAAATCACGTGGGCCCCAGCCGGAAATCACGTGGGCCCCACGGGGAAATCACGTGGGCCCCACCCGGAAATCACGTGGGCCCCACCCGGAAATCACGTGGGCCCCACCCGGAAATCACGTGGGCCCCACCCGGAAATCACGTGGGCCCCACCCGGAAATCACGTGGGGCCCACCCGGAAATCACGTGGGCCCCACCCGGAAATCACGTGGGCCCCACCCGGAAATCACGTGGGCCCCATCCGGAAATCACGTGGGCCCCACGGGGAAATCACGTGGGCCCCACGGGGAAATCACGTGGGCCCCACGGGGAAATCACGTGGGCCCCACCCGGAAATCACGTGGGCCCCACCCGGAAATCACGTGGGCCCCACCCGGAAATCACGTGGGCCCCACCCGGAAATCACGTGGGCCCCACCCGGAAATCACGTGGGCCCCACACGGAAATCACGTGGGGCCCACCCGGAAATCACGTGGGCCCCACCCGGAAATCACGTGGGCCCCACCCGGAAATCACGTGGGCCCCACCCGGAAATCACGTGGGCCCCACCCGGAAATCACGTGGGCCCCACCCGGAAATCACGTGGGCCCCACCCGGAAATCACGTGGGCCCCACCCGGAAATCACGTGGGCCCCAGCCGGAAATCACGTGGGCCCCACGGGGAAATCACGTGGGCCCCACGGGGAAATCACGTGGGCCCCACCCGGAAATCACGTGGGCCCCACCCGGAAATCACGTGGGCCCCACCCGGAAATCACGTGGGCCCCACCCGGAAATCACGTGGGCCCCACCCGGAAATCACGTGGGCCCCACCCGGAAATCACGTGGGCCCCACCCGGAAATCACGTGGGCCCCACACGGAAATCACGTGGGGCCCAACCGGAAATCACGTGGGCCCCACCCGGAAATCACGTGGGCCCCACCCGGAAATCACGTGGGCCCCACCCGGAAATCACGTGGGCCCCATGGGGAAATCACGTGGGCCCCATGGGGAAATCACGTGGGCCCCACCCGGAAATCACGTGGGGCCCACCCGGAAATCACGTGGGCCCCACGGGGAAATCACGTGGGCCCCACGGGGAAATCACGTGGGCACCACCCGGAAATCACGTGGGCCCCAGCCGGAAATCACGTGGGCCCCACCCGGAAATCACGTGGGCCCCACCCGGAAATCACGTGGGCCCCACGGGGAAATCACGTGGGCCCCACCCGGAAATCACGTGGGCCCCACCCGGAAATCACGTGGGCCCCACCCGGAAATCACGTGGGCCCCACCCGGAAATCACGTGGGCCCCACCCGGAAATCACGTGGGCCCCACCCGGAAATCACGTGGGCCCCACCCGGAAATCACGTGGGCCCCAGCCGGAAATCACGTGGGCCCCACCCGGAAATCACGTGGGCCCCACCCGGAAATCACGTGGGCCCCACCCGGAAATCACGTGGGCCCCACCCGGAAATCACGTGGGCCCCACCGGGAAATCACGTGGGACCCACCCGGAAATCACGTGGGCCCCACCCGGAAATCACGTGGGCCCCACCCGGAAATCACGTGGGCCCCACCCGGAAATCACGTGGGCCCCAGCCGGAAATCACGTGGGCCCCACCCGGAAATCACGTGGGCCCCACCCGGAAATCACGTGGGCCCCACCCGGAAATCACGTGGGGCCCACCCGGAAATCACGTGGGCCCCACCCGGAAATCACGTGGGCCCCACCCGGAAATCACGTGGGCCCCACCCGGAAAACACGTGGGCCACATCCGGAAATCACGTGGGCCCCACCCGGAAATCACGTGGGCCCCACCCGGAAATCACGTGGGCCCCACCCGGAAATCACGTGGGCCCCACCCGGAAATCACGTGGGCCCCACGGGGAAATCACGTGGGCCCCACCTGGAAATCACGTGGACCCCACCCGGAAATCACGTGGGCCCCAGCCGGAAATCACGTGGGCCCCATGGGGAAATCACGTGGGCCCCACGGGGAAATCACGTGGGCCCCACCCGGAAATCACGTGGGCCCCACCCGGAAATCACGTGGGCCCCACCCGGAAATCACGTGGGCCCCACCCGGAAATCACGTGGGCCCCACCCGGAAATCACGTGGGCCCCACCCGGAAATCACGTGGGCCCCACCCGGAAATCACGTGGGCCCCACCCGGAAATCACGTGGGCCCCACCCGGAAATCACGTGGGCCCCACCCGGAAATCACGTGGGCCCCACCCGGAAATCACGTGGGCCCCTCGGGGAAATCACGTGGGCCCCACCCGGAAATCACGTGGGCCCCACCCGGAAATCACGTGGGCCCCACCCGGAAATCACGTGGGCCCCACCCGGAAATCACGTGGGCCCCACCCGGAAATCACGTGGGCCCCACCCGGAAATCACGTGGGCCCCACCCGGAAATCACGTGGGCCCCACCCGGAAATCACGTGGGCCCCACCCGGAAATCACGTGGGCCCCACCCGGAAATCACGTGGGCCCCACCCGGAAATCACGTGGGCCCCACGGGGAAATCACGTGGGCCCCACCCGGAAATCACGTGGACCCCACCCGGAAATCACGTGGGCCACAGCCGGAAATCACGTGGGCCCCAACCGGAAATCACGTGGGCCCCACCCGGAAATCACGTGGGCCCCACCCGGAAATCACGTGGGCCCCACCCGGAAATCACGTGGGCCCCACGGGGAAATCACGTGGGCCCCACCCGGAAATCACGTGGGCCCCACCCGGAAATCACGTGGGCCACACCCGGAAATCACGTGGGGCCCACCCGGAAATCACGTGGGCCCCAAGGGGAATTCACGTGGGCCCCACCCAGAAATCACGTGGGCCCCACCCGGAAATCACGTGGGCCCCACCCGGTAATCACGTGGGGCCCACCCGGAAATCACGTGGGCCCCACGGGGAAATCACGTGGGCCCCACCCGGAAATCACGTGGGCCCCACCCGGAAATCACGTGGGCCCCACGGGGAAATCACGTGGGCCCAACGGGGAAATCACGTGGGCCCCACGGGGAAATCACGTGGGCCCCACCCTGAAATCACGTGGGCCCCACCCGGAAATCACGTGGGACCCACGGGGAAATCACGTGGGCCCCACGGGGAAATCACGTGGGCCCCACCCGGAAATCACGTGGGCCCCACCCGGAAATCACGTGGGCCCCACGGGGAAATCACGTGGGCCCCACGGGGAAATCACGTGGTCCCCACCCGGAAATCACGTGGGCCCCAGCCGGAAATCACGTGGGCCCCACGAGGAAATCACGTGGGCCCCACCCGGAAATCACGTGGGCCCCACCCGGAAATCACGTGGGCCCCACCCGGAAATCACGTGGGCCCCACCCGGAAATCACGTGGGCCCCACCCGGAAATCACGTGGGCCCCACGCGGAAATCACGTGGGCCCCACCCGGAAATCACGTGGGCCCCACCCGGAAATCACGTGGGCCCCACCCGGAAATCACGTGGGCCCCACGGGGAAATCACGTGGGCCCCACCCGGAAATCACGTGGGCCCCACCCGGAAATCACGTGGGCCCCACCCGGAAATCACGTGGGCCCCACCCGGAAATCACGTGGGCCCCACGGGGAAATCACGTGGGCCCCACGGGGAAATCACGTGGGCCCCACCCGGAAATCACGTGGGCCCCACCCGGAAATCACGTGGGCCCCACCCGGAAATCACGTGGGCCCCACCCGGAAATCACGTGGGCCCCACCCGGAAATCACGTGGGCCCCACCCGGAAATCACGTGGGCCCCACCCGGAAATCACGTGGGCCCCACCCGGAAATCACGTGGGCCCCACCCGGAAATCACGTGGGCCCCACCCGGAAATCACGTGGGCCCCACCCGGAAATCACGTGGGCCCCACCCGGAAATCACGTGGGCCCCACCCGGAAATCACGTGGGCCCCACCCGGAAATCACGTGGGCCCCACCCGGAAATCACGTGGGCCCCACCCGGAAATCACGTGGGCTCCACCCGGATATCACGTGGGCCCCACCCGGAAATCACGTGGGCCCCACACGGAAATCACGTGGGGCCCAACCGGAAATCACGTGGGCCCCACCCGGAAATCACGTGGGCCCCACCCGGAAATCACGTGGGCCCCACCCGGAAATCACGTGGGCCCCATGGGGAAATCACGTGGGCCCCACGGGGAAATCACGTGGGCCCCACCCGGAAATCACGTGGGGCCCACCCGGAAATCACGTGGGCCCCACGGGGAAATCACGTGGGCCCCACCCGGAAATCACGTGGGCCCCACACGGAAATCACGTGGGGCCCACCAGGAAATCACGTGGGCCACACCCGGAAATCATGTGGGCCCCACCCGGAAATCACGTGGGCCCCACCGGGAAATCACGTGGGCCCCACCCGGAAATCACGTGGGCCCCACCCGGAAATCACGTGGGCCCCACGGGGAAATCACGTGGGCCCCACGGGGAAATCACGTGGGCCCCACCCGGAAATCACGTGGGCCCCACCCGGAAATCACGTGGGCCCCACCCGGAAATCACGTGGGCCCCACCCGGAAATCACGTGGGCCCCACGGGGAAATCACGTGGGCCCCACCCGGAAAACACGTGGGCCCCACCCGGAAATCACGTGGGCCCCACGGGGAAATCACGTGGGCCCCACCCGGAAATCACGTGGGCCCCACCCGGAAATCACGTGGGCCCCACCCGGAAATCACGTGGGCCCCACCCGGAAATCACGTGGGCCCCAGCCGGAAATCACGTGGGCCCCACCCGGAAATCACGTGGGCCCCACCCCGAAATCACGTGGGCCCCACCCGGAAATCACGTGGGCCCCACCCGGAAATCACGTGGGGCCCACCCGGAAATCACGTGGGCCCCACCCGGAAATCACGTGGGCCCCACCCGGAAATCACGTGGGCCCCACCCGGAAAACACGTGGGCCACATCCGGAAATCACGTGGGCCCCACCCGGAAATCACGTGGGCCCCACCCGGAAATCACGTGGGCCCCACCCGGAAATCACGTGGGCCCCACCCGGAAATCACGTGGGCCCCACGGGGAAATCACGTGGGCCCCACCTGGAAATCACGTGGACCCCACCCGGAAATCACGTGGGCCCCAGCCGGAAATCACGTGGGCCCCATGGGGAAATCACGTGGGCCCCACGGGGAAATCACGTGGGCCCCACCCGGAAATCACGTGGGCCCCACCCGGAAATCACGTGGGCCCCACCCGGAAATCACGTGGGCCCCACCCGGAAATCACGTGGGCCCCACCCGGAAATCACGTGGGCCCCACCCGGAAATCACGTGGGCCCCTCGGGGAAATCACGTGGGCCCCACCCGGAAATCACGTGGGCCCCACCCGGAAATCACGTGGGCCCCACCCGGAAATCACGTGGGCCCCACCCGGAAATCACGTGGGCCCCACCCGGAAATCACGTGGGCCCCACCCGGAAATCACGTGGGCCCCACCCGGAAATCACGTGGGCCCCACGGGGAAATCACGTGGGCCCCACCCGGAAATCACGTGGGCCCCACCCGGAAATCACGTGGGCCCCACCCGGAAATCACGTGGGCCCCACCCGGAAATCACGTGGGCCCCACGGGGAAATCACGTGGGCCCCACCCGGAAATCACGTGGGCCCCACCCGGAAATCACGTGGGCCACAGCCGGAAATCACGTGGGCCCCACCCGGAAATCACGTGGGCCCCACCCGAAAATCACGTGGGCCCCACCCGGAAATCACGTGGGCCCCACCCGGAAATCACGTGGGCCCCACCCGGAAATCACGTGGGCCCCATGGGGAATTCACGTGGGCCCCACCCGGAAATCACGTGGGCCCCACCCGGAAATCACGTGGGCCCCACCCGGAAATCACGTGGGCCCCACCCGGAAATCACGTGGGCCCCACGGGGAAATCACGTGGGCCCCACCCGGAAATCACGTGGACCCCACCCGGAAATCACGTGGGCCACAGCCGGAAATCACGTGGGCCCCAACCGGAAATCACGTGGGCCCCACCCGGAAATCACGTGGGCCCCACCCGGAAATCACGTGGGCCCCACCCGGAAATCACGTGGGCCCCACGGGGAAATCACGTGGGCCTCACGGGGAAATCACGTGGGCCCCACCCGGAAATCACGTGGGCCCCACGGGGAAATCACGTGGGCCCCACCCGGAAATCACGTGGGCCCCACCCGGAAATCACGTGGGCCCCACCCGGAAATCACGTGGGCCCCACCCGGAAATCACGTGGGCCCCACCCGGAAATCACGTGGGCCCCACCCGGAAATCACGTGGGCCCCACCCGGAAATCACGTGGGCCCCACCCGGAAATCACGTGGGCCCCACGGGGAAATCACGTGGGCCCCACCCGGAAATCACGTGGGCCCCACCCGGAAATCACGTGGGCCCCACCCGGAAATCACGTGGGCCCCACCCGGAAATCACGTGGGCCCCACCCGGAAATCACGTGGGGCCAACCCGGAAATCACGTGGGCCCCACCCGGAAATCACATGGGCCCCACCCGGAAATCACGTGGGCCGCACCCGGAAATCACGTGGGCCCCACCCGGAAATCACGTGGGCCCCACGGGGAAATCACGTTGGCCCCACGGGGAAATCACGTGGGCCCCACCCGGAAATCACGTGGGCCCCACCCGGAAATCACGTGGGCCCCACCCGGAAATCACGTGGGCCCCACGGGGAAATCACGTGGGCCCCACCCGGAAATCACGTGGGCCCCACCCGGAAATCACGTGGGCCCCACCCGGAAATCACGTGGGCCCCACCCGGAAATCACGTGGGCCCCACCCGGAAATCACGTGGGCCCCACGGGGAAATCACGTGGGCCCCACCCGGAAATCACGTGGGCCCCACCCGGAAATCACGTGGGCCCCACCCGGAAATCACGTGGGCCCCACCCGGAAATCACGTGGGCCCCACCCGGAAATCACGTGGGGCCCACCAGGAAATCACGTGGGCCCCACCCGGAAATCACGTGGGCCCCACCCGGAAATCACGTGGGGCCCACCCGGAAATCACGTGGGCCCCACCCGGAAATCACGTGGGCCCCACCCGGAAATCACGTGGGCCCCACCCGGAAATCACGTGGGGCCCACCCGGAAATCACGTGGGCCCCACCCGGAAATCACGTGGGCCCCACCCGGAAATCACGTGGGGCCCACCCGGAAATCACGTGGGCCCCACCCGGAAATCACGTGGGCCCCACCCGGAAATCACGTGGGCCCCACCCGGAAATCACGTGGGGCCCACCCGGAAATCACGTGGGCCCCACCCGGAAATCACGTGGGCCCCACCCGGAAATCACGTGGGCCCCACCCGGAAATCACGTGGGCCCCACCCGGAAATCACGTGGGCCCCACCCGGAAATCACGTGGGCCCCACCCGGAAATCACGTGGGCCCCACCCGGAAATCACGTGGGCCCCACCCGGAAATCACGTGGGCCCCACGGGGAAATCTCGTGGGCCCCACCCGGAAATCACGTGGGCCCCACCCGGAAATCACGTGGGCCCCACCCGGAAATCACGTGGGCCCCACGGGGAAATCACGTGGGGCCCACCCGGAAATCACGTGGGCCCCACCCGGAAATCACGTGGGCCCCACCCGGAAATCACGTGGGCCCCAGCCGGAAATCACGTGGGCCCCAGCCGGAAATCACGTGGGCCCCACGGGGAAATCACGTGGGCCCCACGGGGAAATCACGTGGGCCCCACGGGGAAATCACGTGGGCCCCACCCGGAAATCACGTGGGCCCCACGGGGAAATCACGTGGGCCCCACGGGGAAATCACCTGGGCCCAACGGGGAAATCACGTGGGCCCCACGGGGAAATCACGTGGGCCCCACCCTGAAATCACGTGGGCCCCACCCGGAAATCACGTGGGCCCCACGGGGAAATCACGTGGGCCCCACGGGGAAATCACGTGGGCCCCACCCGGAAATCACGTGGGCCCCACCCGGAAATCACGTGGGCCCCACGGGGAAATCACGTGGGCCCCACGGGGAAATCACGTGGTCACCACCCGGAAATCACGTGGGCCCCAGCCGGAAATCAAGTGGGCCCCACGGGGAAATCACGTGGGCCCCACGGGGAAATCACGTGGGCCCCACCCGGAAATCACGTGGGCCCCACCCGGAAATCACGTGGGCCCCACCCGGAAATCACGTGGGCCCCACCCGGAAATCACGTGGGGCCCACCCGGAAATCACGTGGGCCCCACCCGGAAATCACGTGGGCCCCACCCGGAAATCACGTGGGCCCCACACGGAAATCACGTGGGGCCCACCCGGAAATCACGTGGGCCCCACCCGGAAATCACGTGGGCCCCACCCGGAAATCACGTGGGCCCCACCCGGAAATCACGTGGGCCCCACCCGGAAATCACGTGGGCCCCACGGGGAAATCACGTGGGCCCCACGGGGAAATCACGTGGGCCCCACGCGGAAATCACGTGGGCCCCACCTGGAAATCACGTGGGCCCCACGGGGAAATCACGTGGGCCCCACCCGGAAATCACGTGGGCCCCACCCGGAAATCACGTGGGCCCCACCAGGAAATCATGTGGGCCCCACGGGGAAATCACGTGGGCCCCACCCGGAAATCACGTGGGCCCCACCCGGAAATCACGTGGGCCCCACCCGGAAATCACGTGGGGCCAACCCGGAAATCACGTGGGCCCCACCCGGAAATCACATGGGCCCCACCCGGAAATCACGTGGGCCCCACCCGGAAATCACGTGGGCCCCACCCGGAAATCACGTGGGCCCCACCCGGAAATCACGTGGGCCCCACCCGGAAATCACGTGGGCCCCACGGGGAAATCACATGGGCCCCACCCGGAAATCACGTGGGCCCCACCCGGAAATCACGTGGGCCCCACGGGGAAATCACGTGGGCCCCACGGGGAAATCACGTGGGCCCCACCCGGAAATCACGTGGGCCCCACGGGGAAATCACGTGGGCCCCACCCGGAAATCACGTGGGCCCCACCCGGAAATCACGTGGGCCCCACGGGGAAATCACGTGGGCCCCACCCGGAAATCACGTGGACCCCACCCGGAAATCACGTGGGCCACAGCCGGAAATCACGTGGGCCCCAACCGGAAATCACGTGGGCCCCACCCGGAAATCAAGTGGGCCCCACCCGGAAATCACGTGGGCCCCACCCGGAAATCACGTGGGCCCCACGGGGAAATCACGTGGGCCCCACGGGGAAATCACGTGGGCCCCACCCGGAAATCACGTGGGCCCCACCCGGAAATCACGTGGGCCCCACGGGGAAATCACGTGGGCCCCACGGGGAAATCACGTGGGCCCCACCCGGAAATCACGTGGGCCCCACCCGGAAATCACGTGGGCCCCACCCGGAAATCACGTGGGCCCCACCCGGAAATCACGTGGGCCCCACCCGGAAATCACGTGGGCCCCACCCGGAAATCACGTGGGCCCCACGGGGAAATCACGTGGGCCCCACCCGGAAATCACGTGGGCCCCACCCGGAAATCACGTGGGCCCCACCCGGAAATCACGTGGGCCCCACCCGGAAATCACGTGGGCCCCACGGGGAAATCACGTGGGCCCCACCCGGAAATCACGTGGACCCCACCCGGAAATCACGTGGGCCACAGCCGGAAATCACGTGGGCCCCAACCGGAAATCACGTGGGCCCCACCCGGAAATCACGTGGGCCCCACCCGGAAATCACGTGGGCCCCACCCGGAAATCACGTGGGCCCCACGGGGAAATCACGTGGGCCTCACGGGGAAATCACGTGGGCCCCACCCGGAAATCACGTGGGCCCCACGGGGAAATCACGTGGGCCCCACCCGGAAATCACGTGGGCCCCACCCGGAAATCACGTGGGCCCCACCCGGAAATCACGTGGGCCCCACCCGGAAATCACGTGGGCCCCACCCGGAAATCACGTGGGCCCCACCCGGAAATCACGTGGGCCCCACCCGGAAATCACGTGGGCCCCACCCGGAAATCACGTGGGCCCCACCGGGAAATCACGTGGGCCCCACGGGGAAATCACGTGGGCCCCACCCGGAAATCACGTGGGCCCCACCCGGAAATCACGTGGGCCCCACCCGGAAATCACGTGGGCCCCACCCGGAAATCACGTGGGCCCCACCCGGAAATCACGTGGGGCCAACCCGGAAATCACGTGGGCCCCACCCGGAAATCACATGGGCCCCACCCGGAAATCACGTGGGCCCCACCCGGAAATCACGTGGGCCCCACCCGGAAATCACGTGGGCCCCACGGGGAAATCACGTTGGCCCCACGGGGAAATCACGTGGGCCCCACCCGGAAATCACGTGGGCCCCACCCGGAAATCACGTGGGCCCCACCCGGAAATCACGTGGGCCCCACGGGGAAATCACGTGGGCCCCACCCGGAAATCACGTGGGCCCCACCCGGAAATCACGTGGGCCCCACCCGGAAATCACGTGGGCCCCACGGGGAAATCACGTGGGCCCCACGGGGAAATCACGTGGGCCCCACCCGGAAATCACGTGGGCCCCACGGGGAAATCACGTGGGCCCCACCCGGAAATCACGTGGGCCCCACCCGGAAATCACGTGGGCCCCACGGGGAAATCACGTGGGCCCCACCCGGAAATCACGTGGACCCCACCCGGAAATCACGTGGGCCACAGCCGGAAATCACGTGGGCCCCAACCGGAAATCACGTGGGCCCCACCCGGAAATCAAGTGGGCCCCACCCGGAAATCACGTGGGCCCCACCCGGAAATCACGTGGGCCCCACGGGGAAATCACGTGGGCCCCACGGGGAAATCACGTGGGCCCCACCCGGAAATCACGTGGGCCCCACGGGGAAATCACGTGGGCCCCACCCGGAAATCACGTGGGCCCCACCTGGAAATCACGTGGGCCCCACCCGGAAATCACGTGGGCCCCACCCGGAAATCACGTGGGGCCAACCCGGAAATCACGTGGGCCCCACCCGGAAATCACATGGGCCCCACCCGGAAATCACGTGGGCCCCACCCGGAAATCACGTGGGCCCCACCCGGAAATCACGTGGGCCCCACGGGGAAATCACGTTGGCCCCACGGGGAAATCACGTGGGCCCCACCCGGAAATCACGTGGGCCCCACCCGGAAATCACGTGGGCCCCACCCGGAAATCACGTGGGCCCCACGGGGAAATCACGTGGGCCCCACCCGGAAATCACGTGGGCCCCACCCGGAAATCACGTGGGCCCCACCCGGAAATCACGTGGGCCCCACCCGGAAATCACGTGGGCCCCACCCGGAAATCACGTGGGCCCCACGGGGAAATCACGTGGGCCCCACCCGGAAATCACGTGGGCCCCACCCGGAAATCACGTGGGCCCCACCCGGAAATCACGTGGGCCCCACCCGGAAATCACGTGGGCCCCACCCGGAAATCACGTGGGCCCCACGGGGAAATCACGTGGGCCCCACGGGGAAATCACGTGGGCCCCACCCGGAAATCACGTGGGCCCCACCCGGAAATCACGTGGGCCCCACCCGGAAATCACGTGGGCCCCACCCGGAAATCACGTGGGCCCCACCCGGAAATCACGTGGGCCCCACCCGGAAATCACGTGGGCCCCACCCGGAAATCACGTGGGCCCCACCCGGAAATCACGTGGGCCCCACCCGGAAATCACGTGGAACCCACCCGGAAATCACGTGGGCCCCACCCGGAAATCACGTGGGCCCCACCCGGAAATCACGTGGGCCCCACCCGGAAATCACGTGGGCCCCACGGGGAAATCACGTGGGCCCCACCCGGAAATCACGTGGGCCCCACCCGGAAATCACGTGGGCCCCACCCGGAAATCACGTGGGCCCCACCCGGAAATCACGTGGGCCACACCCGGAAATCACGTGGGGCCCACCCGGAAATCACGTGGGCCCCACGGGGAAATCACGTGGGCCCCACCCGGAAATCACGTGGGCCCCACCCGGAAATCACGTGGGCCCCACCCGGAAAACACGTGGGCCCCACGGGGAAATCATGTGGGCCCCACCCGGAAATCACGTGGGCCCCACCCGGAAATCACGTGGGCCCCACCCGGAAATCACGTGGGCCCCACCCGGAAATCACGTGGGCCCCACCCGGAAATCACGTGGGCCCCACCCGGAAATCACGTGGGCCCCACCCGGTAATCACGTGGGGCCCACCCGGAAATCACGTGGGCCCCACGGGGAAATCACGTGGGCCCCACCCGGAAATCACGTGGGCCCCAGGGGGAAATCACGTGGGCCCAACGGGGAAATCACGTGGGCCCCACGGGGAAATCACGTGGGCCCCACCCTGAAATCACGTGGGCCCCACCCGGAAATCACGTGGGCCCCACGGGGAAATCACGTGGGCCCCACGGGGAAATCACGTGGGCCCCACCCGGAAATCACGTGGGCCCCACCCGGAAATCACGTGGGCCCCACGGGGATATTACGTGGGCCCCACGGGGAAATCACGTGGTCCCCACCCGGAAATCACGTGGGCCCCAGCCGGAAATCACGTGGGCCCCACGGGGAAATCACGTGGGCCCCACCCGGAAATCACGTGGGCCCCACCCGGAAATCACGTGGGCCCCACCCGGAAATCACGTGGGCCCCACCCGGAAATCACGTGGGCCCCACCCGGAAATCACGTGGGGCCCACCCGGAAATCACGTGGGCCCCACCCGGAAATCACGTGGGCCCCACCCGGAAATCACGTGGGCCCCACACGGAAATCACGTGGGCCCCACCCGGAAATCACGTGGGCCCCACCCGGAAATCACGTGGGCCCCAGCCGGAAATCACGTGGGCCCCACGGGGAAATCACGTGGGCCCCACGGGGAAATCACGTGGGCCCCACGGGGAAATCACGTGGGCCCCACCCGGAAATCACGTGGGCCCCACCTGGAAATCACGTGGGCCCCACGGGGAAATCACGTGGGCCCCACCCGGAAATCACGTGGGCCCCACCCGGAAATCACGTGGGGCCCACCCGGAAATCACGTGGGCCCCACCCGGAAATCACGTGGGCCCCACCCGGAAATCACGTGGGGCCCACCCGGAAATCACGTGGGCCCCACCCGGAAATCACGTGGGCCCCACCCGGAAATCACGTGGGCCCCACCCGGAAATCACGTGGGGCCCACCCGGAAATCACGTGGGCCCCACCCGGAAATCACGTGGGCCCCACCCGGAAATCACGTGGGGCCCACCCGGAAATCACGTGGGCCCCACCCGGAAATCACGTGGGCCCCACCCGGAAATCACGTGGGCCCCACCCGGAAATCACGTGGGGCCCACCCGGAAATCACGTGGGCCCCACCCGGAAATCACGTGGGCCCCACCCGGAAATCACGTGGGCCCCACCCGGAAATCACGTGGGCCCCACCCGGAAATCACGTGGGACCCACCCGGAAATCACGTGGGCCCCACCCGGAAATCACGTGGGCCCCACGGGGAAATCACGTGGGCCCCACCCGGAAATCACGTGGGCCCCACGGGGAAATCTCGTGGGCATCACCCGGAAATCACGTGGGCCCCACCCGGAAATCACGTGGGCCCCACCCGGAAATCACGTGGGCCCCACGGGGAAATCACGTGGGGCCCACCAGGAAATCACGTGGGCCCCACCCGGAAATCACGTGGGCCCCACCCGGAAATCACGTGGGCCCCAGCCGGAAATCACGTGGGCCCCAGCCGGAAATCACGTGGGCCCCACGGGGAAATCACGTGGGCCCCACGGGGAAATCACGTGGGCCCCACGGGGAAATCACGTGGGCCCCACCCGGAAATCACGTGGGCCCCACGGGGAAATCACGTGGGCCCCACGGGGAAATCACGTGGGCCCAACGGGGAAATCACGTGGGCCCCACGGGGAAATCACGTGGGCCCCACCCTGAAATCACGTGGGCCCCACCCGGAAATCACGTGGGCCCCACGGGGAAATCACGTGGGCCCCACGGGGAAATCACGTGGGCCCCACCCGGAAATCACGTGGGCCCCACCCGGAAATCACGTGGGCCCCACGGGGAAATCACGTGGGCCCCACGGGGAAATCACGTGGTCTCCACCCGGAAATCACGTGGGCCCCAGCCGGAAATCAAGTGGGCCCCACGGGGAAATCACGTGGGCCCCACGGGGAAATCACGTGGGCCCCACCCGGAAATCACGTGGGCCCCACCCGGAAATCACGTGGGCCCCACCCGGAAATCACGTGGGCCCCACCCGGAAATCACGTGGGGCCCACCCGGAAATCACGTGGGCCCCACCCGGAAATCACGTGGGCCCCACCCGGAAATCACGTGGGCCCCACACGGAAATCACGTGGGGCCCACCCGGAAATCACGTGGGCCCCACCCGGAAATCACGTGGGCCCCACCCGGAAATCACGTGGGCCCCACCCGGAAATCACGTGGGCCCCACCCGGAAATCACGTGGGCCCCACGGGGAAATCACGTGGGCCCCACGGGGAAATCACGTGGGCCCCACGCGGAAATCACGTGGGCCCCACCTGGAAATCACGTGGGCCCCACGGGGAAATCACGTGGGCCCCACCCGGAAATCACGTGGGCCCCACCCGGAAATCACGTGGGCCCCACCAGGAAATCATGTGGGCCCCACGGGGAAATCACGTGGGCCCCACCCGGAAATCACGTGGGGCCAACCCGGAAATCACGTGGGCCCCACCCGGAAATCACATGGGCCCCACCCGGAAATCACGTGGGCCCCACCCGGAAATCACGTGGGCCCCACCCGGAAATCACGTGGGCCCCACCCGGAAATCACGTGGGCCCCACCCGGAAATCACGTGGGCCCCACGGGGAAATCACGTGGGCCCCACCCGGAAATCACGTGGGCCCCACCCGGAAATCACGTGGGCCCCACGGGGAAATCACGTGGGCCCCACGGGGAAATCACGTGGGCCCCACCCGGAAATCACGTGGGCCCCACGGGGAAATCACGTGGGCCCCACCCGGAAATCACGTGGGCCCCACCCGGAAATCACGTGGGCCCCACGGGGAAATCACGTGGGCCCCACCCGGAAATCACGTGGACCCCACCCGGAAATCACGTGGGCCACAGCCGGAAATCACGTGGGCCCCAACCGGAAATCACGTGGGCCCCACCCGGAAATCAAGTGGGCCCCACCCGGAAATCACGTGGGCCCCACCCGGAAATCACGAGGGCCCCACGGGGAAATCACGTGGGCCCCACGGGGAAATCACGTGGGCCCCACCCGGAAATCACGTGGGCCCCACGGGGAAATCACGTGGGCCCCACCCGGAAATCACGTGGGCCCCACCTGGAAATCACGTGGGCCCCACCCGGAAATCACGTGGGCCCCACCCGGAAATCACGTGGGGCCAACCCGGAAATCACGTGGGCCCCACCCGGAAATCACATGGGCCCCACCCGGAAATCACGTGGGCCCCACCCGGAAATCACGTGGGCCCCACCCGGAAATCACGTGGGCCCCACGGGGAAATCACGTTGGCCCCACGGGGAAATCACGTGGGCCCCACCCGGAAATCACGTGGGCCCCACCCGGAAATAACGTGGGCCCCACCCGGAAATCACGTGGGCCCCACGGGGAAATCACGTGGGCCCCACCCGGAAATCACGTGGGCCCCACCCGGAAATCACGTGGGCCCCACCCGGAAATCACGTGGGCCCCACCCGGAAATCACGTGGGCCCCACCCGGAAATCACGTGGGCCCCACGGGGAAATCACGTGGGCCCCACCCGGAAATCACGTGGGCCCCACCCGGAAATCACGTGGGCCCCACCCGGAAATCACGTGGGCCCCACCCGGAAATCACGTGGGCCCCACCCGGAAATCACGTGGGCCCCACGGGGAAATCACGTGGGCCCCACGGGGAAATCACGTGGGCCCCACCCGGAAATCACGTGGGCCCCACCCGGAAATCACGTGGGCCCCACCCGGAAATCACGTGGGCCCCACCCGGAAATCACGTGGGCCCCACCCGGAAATCACGTGGGCCCCACCCGGAAATCACGTGGGCCCCACCCGGAAATCACGTGGGCCCCACCCGGAAATCACGTGGGCCCCACCCGGAAATCACGTGGAACCCACCCGGAAATCACGTGGGCCCCACCCGGAAATCACGTGGGCCCCACCCGGAAATCACGTGGGCCCCACCCGGAAATCACGTGGGCCCCACGGGGAAATCACGTGGGCCCCACCCGGAAATCACGTGGGCCCCACCCGGAAATCACGTGGGCCCCACCCGGAAATCACGTGGGCCCCACCCGGAAATCACGTGGGCCACACCCGGAAATCACGTGGGGCCCACCCGGAAATCACGTGGGCCCCACGGGGAAATCACGTGGGCCCCACCCGGAAATCACGTGGGCCCCACCCGGAAATCACGTGGGCCCCACCCGGAAAACACGTGGGCCCCACGGGGAAATCATGTGGGCCCCACCCGGAAATCACGTGGGCCCCACCCGGAAATCACGTGGGCCCCACCCGGAAATCACGTGGGCCCCACCCGGAAATCACGTGGGCCCCACCCGGAAATCACGTGGGCCCCACCCGGAAATCACGTGGGCCCCACCCGGTAATCACGTGGGGCCCACCCGGAAATCACGTGGGCCCCACGGGGAAATCACGTGGGCCCCACCCGGAAATCACGTGGGCCCCAGGGGGAAATCACGTGGGCCCAACGGGGAAATCACGTGGGCCCCACGGGGAAATCACGTGGGCCCCACCCTGAAATCACGTGGGCCCCACCCGGAAATCACGTGGGCCCCACGGGGAAATCACGTGGGCCCCACGGGGAAATCACGTGGGCCCCACCCGGAAATCACGTGGGCCCCACCCGGAAATCACGTGGGCCCCACGGGGAAATTACGTGGGCCCCACGGGGAAATCACGTGGTCCCCACCCGGAAATCACGTGGGCCCCAGCCGGAAATCACGTGGGCCCCACGGGGAAATCACGTGGGCCCCACCCGGAAATCACGTGGGCCCCACCCGGAAATCACGTGGGCCCCACCCGGAAATCACGTGGGCCCCACCCGGAAATCACGTGGGCCCCACCCGGAAATCACGTGGGGCCCACCCGGAAATCACGTGGGCCCCACCCGGAAATCACGTGGGCCCCACCCGGAAATCACGTGGGCCCCACACGGAAATCACGTGGGCCCCACCCGGAAATCACGTGGGCCCCACCCGGAAATCACGTGGGCCCCAGCCGGAAATCACGTGGGCCCCACGGGGAAATCACGTGGGCCCCACGGGGAAATCACGTGGGCCCCACGGGGAAATCACGTGGGCCCCACCCGGAAATCACGTGGGCCCCACCTGGAAATCACGTGGGCCCCACGGGGAAATCACGTGGGCCCCACCCGGAAATCACGTGGGCCCCACCCGGAAATCACGTGGGGCCCACCCGGAAATCACGTGGGCCCCACCCGGAAATCACGTGGGCCCCACCCGGAAATCACGTGGGCCCCACCCGGAAATCACGTGGGCCCCACCCGGAAATCACGTGGGGCCCACCCGGAAATCACGTGGGCCCCACCCGGAAATCACGTGGGCCCCACCCGGAAATCACGTGGGCCCCACCCGGAAATCACGTGGGCCCCACCCGGAAATCACGTGGGCCCCACCCGGAAATCACGTGGGCCCCACCCGGAAATCACGTGGGCCCCACCCGGAAATCACGTGGGCCCCACCCGGAAATCACGTGGGCCCCACCCGGAAATCACGTGGGCCCCACCCGGAAATCACGTGGGCCCCACCCGGAAATCACGTGGGCCCCACACGGAAATCACGTGGGGCCCAACCGGAAATCACGTGGGCCCCACCCGGAAATCACGTGGGCCCCACCCGGAAATCACGTGGGCCCCACCCGGAAATCACGTGGGCCCCATGGGGAAATCACGTGGGCCCCACGGGGAAATCACGTGGGCCCCACCCGGAAATCACGTGGGGCCCACCCGGAAATCACGTGGGCCCCACGGGGAAATCACGTGGGCCCCACCCGGAAATCACGTGGGCCCCACACGGAAATCACGTGGGGCCCACCAGGAAATCACGTGGGCCCCACCCGGAAATCACGTGGGCCCCACCCGGAAATCACGTGGGCCCCACCGGGAAATCACGTGGGCCCCACCCGGAAATCACGTGGGCCCCACCCGGAAATCACGTGGGCCCCACGGGGAAATCACGTGGGCCCCACGGGGAAATCACGTGGGCCCCACCCGGAAATCACGTGGGCCCCACCCGGAAATCACGTGGGCCCCACCCGGAAATCACGTGGGCCCCACCCGGAAATCACGTGGGCCCCACGGGGAAATCACGTGGGCCCCACCCGGAAATCACGTGGGCCCCACCCGGAAATCACGTGGGCCCCACGGGGAAATCACGTGGGCCCCACCCGGAAATCACGTGGGCCCCACCCGGAAATCACGTGGGCCCCACCCGGAAATCACGTGGGCCCCACCCGGAAATCACGTGGGCCCCAGCCGGAAATCACGTGGGCCCCACCCGGAAATCACGTGGGCCCCACCCCGAAATCACGTGGGCCCCACCCGGAAATCACGTGGGCCCCACCCGGAAATCACGTGGGGCCCACCCGGAAATCACGTGGGCCCCACCCGGAAATCACGTGGGCCCCACCCGGAAATCACGTGGGCCCCACCCGGAAAACACGTGGGCCACATCCGGAAATCACGTGGGCCCCACCCGGAAATCACGTGGGCCCCACCCGGAAATCACGTGGGCCCCACCCGGAAATCACGTGGGCCCCACCCGGAAATCACGTGGGCCCCACGGGGAAATCACGTGGGCCCCACCTGGAAATCACGTGGACCCCACCCGGAAATCACGTGGGCCCCAGCCGGAAATCACGTGGGCCCCATGGGGAAATCACGTGGGCCCCACGGGGAAATCACGTGGGCCCCACCCGGAAATCACGTGGGCCCCACCCGGAAATCACGTGGGCCCCACCCGGAAATCACGTGGGCCCCACCCGGAAATCACGTGGGCCCCACCCGGAAATCACGTGGGCCCCACCCGGAAATCACGTGGGCCCCACCCGGAAATCACGTGGGCCCCTCGGGGAAATCACGTGGGCCCCACCCGGAAATCACGTGGGCCCCACCCGGAAATCACGTGGGCCCCACCCGGAAATCACGTGGGCCCCACCCGGAAATCACGTGGGCCCCACGGGGAAATCACGTGGGCCCCACGGGGAAATCACGTGGGCCCCACGGGGAAATCACGTGGGCCCCACCCGGAAATCACGTGGGCCCCACCCGGAAATCACGTGGGCCCCACCCGGAAATCACGTGGGCCCCACCCGGAAATCACGTGGGCCCCACCCGGAAATCACGTGGGCCCCACCCGAAAATCACGTGGGCCCCACCCGGAAATCACGTGGGCCCCACCCGGAAATCACGTGGGCCCCACCCGGAAATCACGTGGAACCCACCCGGAAATCACGTGGGCCCCACCCGGAAATCACGTGGGCCCCACCCGGAAATCACGTGGGCCCCACCCGGAAATCACGTGGGCCCCACGGGGAAATCACGTGGGCCCCACCCGGAAATCACGTGGGCCCCACCCGGAAATCACGTGGGCCCCACCCGGAAATCACGTGGGCCCCACCCGGAAATCACGTGGGCCACACCCGGAAATCACGTGGGGCCCACCCGGAAATCACGTGGGCCCCACGGGGAAATCACGTGGGCCCCACCCGGAAATCACGTGGGCCCCACCCGGAAATCACGTGGGCCCCACCCGGAAAACACGTGGGCCCCACGGGGAAATCATGTGGGCCCCACCCGGAAATCACGTGGGCCCCACCCGGAAATCACGTGGGCCCCACCCGGAAATCACGTGGGCCCCACCCGGAAATCACGTGGGCCCCACCCGGAAATCATGTGGGCCCCACCCGGAAATCACGTGGGCCCCACCCGGTAATCACGTGGGGCCCACCCGGAAATCACGTGGGCCCCACGGGGAAATCACGTGGGCCCCACCCGGAAATCACGTGGGCCCCACCCGGAAATTACGTGGGCCCCACGGGGAAATCACGTGGGCCCCACGGGGAAATCACGTGGGCCCCACGGGGAAATCACGTGGGCCCCACCCTGAAATCACGTGGGCCCCACCCGGAAATCACGTGGGCCCCACGGGGAAATCACGTGGGCCCCACGGGGAAATCACGTGGGCCCCACCCGGAAATCACGTGGGCCCCACCCGGAAATCACGTGGGCCCCACGGGGAAATCACGTGGGCCCCACGGGGAAATCACGTGGGCCCCACCCGGAAATCACGTGGGCCCCACCCGGAAATCACGTGGGCCCCACCCGGAAATCACGTGGGCCCCACCCGGAAATCACGTGGGCCCCACCCGGAAATCACGTGGGCCCCACCCGGAAATCACGTGGGCCCCACGGGGAAATCACGTGGGCCCCACCCGGAAATCACGTGGGCCCCACCCGGAAATCACGTGGGCCCCACCCGGAAATCACGTGGGCCCCACCCGGAAATCACGTGGGCCCCACGGGGAAATCACGTGGGCCCCACCCGGAAATCACGTGGACCCCACCCGGAAATCACGTGGGCCACAGCCGGAAATCACGTGGGCCCCAACCGGAAATCACGTGGGCCCCACCCGGAAATCACGTGGGCCCCACCCGGAAATCACGTGGGCCCCACCCGGAAATCACGTGGGCCCCACGGGGAAATCACGTGGGCCTCACGGGGAAATCACGTGGGCCCCACCTGGAAATCACGTGGGCCCCACGGGGAAATCACGTGGGCCCCACCCGGAAATCACGTGGGCCCCACCCGGAAATCACGTGGGCCCCACCCGGAAATCACGTGGGCCCCACCCGGAAATCACGTGGGCCCCACCCGGAAATCACGTGGGCCCCACCCGGAAATCACGTGGGCCCCACCCGGAAATCACGTGGGCCCCACCCGGAAATCACGTGGGCCCCACCGGGAAATCACGTGGGCCCCACGGGGAAATCACGTGGGCCCCACCCGGAAATCACGTGGGCCCCACCCGGAAATCACGTGGGCCCCACCCGGAAATCACGTGGGCCCCACCCGGAAATCACGTGGGCCCCACCCGGAAATCACGTGGGGCCAACCCGGAAATCACGTGGGCCCCACCCGGAAATCACATGGGCCCCACCCGGAAATCACGTGGGCCCCACCCGGAAATCACGTGGGCCCCACCCGGAAATCACGTGGGCCCCACGGGGAAATCACGTTGGCCCCACGGGGAAATCACGTGGGCCCCACCCGGAAATCACGTGGGCCCCACCCGGAAATCACGTGGGCCCCACCCGGAAATCACGTGGGCCCCACGGGGAAATCACGTGGGCCCCACCCGGAAATCACGTGGGCCCCACCCGGAAATCACGTGGGCCCCACCCGGAAATCACGTGGGCCCCACCCGGAAATCACGTGGGCCCCACCCGGAAATCACGTGGGCCCCACGGGGAAATCACGTGGGCCCCACCCGGAAATCACGTGGGCCCCACCCGGAAATCACGTGGGCCCCACCCGGAAATCACGTGGGCCCCACCCGGAAATCACGTGGGCCCCACGGGGAAATCACGTGGGCCCCACGGGGAAATCACGTGGGCCCCACCCGGAAATCACGTGGGCCCCACCCGGAAATCACGTGGGCCCCACCCGGAAATCACGTCGGCCCCACCCGGAAATCACGTGGGCCCCACCCGGAAATCACGTGGGCCCCACCCGGAAATCACGTGGGCCCCACCCGGAAATCACGTGGGCCCCACCCGGAATTCACGTGGGCCCCACCCGGAAATCACGTGGAACCCACCCGGAAATCACGTGGGCCCCACCCGGAAATCACGTGGGCCCCACCCGGAAATCACGTGGGCCCCACCCGGAAATCACGTGGGCCCCACCCGGAAATCACGTGGGCCCCACCCGGAAATCACGTGGGCCCCACCCGGAAATCACGTGGGCCCCACCCGGAAATCACGTGGGCCCCACCCGGAAATCACGTGGGCCACACCCGGAAATCACGTGGGGCACACCCGGAAATCACGTGGGTCCCACCCGGAAATCACGTGGGCCCCACCCGGAAATCACGTGGGCCCCACCCGGAAATCACGTGGGCCCCACCCGGAAAACACGTGGGCCCCACGGGGAAATCATGTGGGCCCCACCCGGAAATCACGTGGGCCCCACCCGGAAATCACGTGGGCCCCACCCGGAAATCACGTGGGCCCCACCCGGAAATCACATGGGCCCCACCCGGAAATCACGTGGGCCCCACCCGGAAATCACGTGGGCCCCACCCGGAAATCACGTGGGCCCCACCCGGAAATCACGTGGGCCCCACGGGGAAATCACGTGGGCCCCACCCGGAAATCACGTGGGCCCCACCCGGAAATCACGTGGGCCCCACCCGGAAATCACGTGGGCCCCACCCGGAAATCACGTGGGCCCCACGGGGAAATCACGTGGGCCCCACGGGGAAATCACGTGGGCCCCACCCGGAAATCACGTGGGCCCCACCCGGAAATCACGTGGGCCCCACCCGGAAATCACGTGGGCCCCACCCGGATATCACGTGGGCCCCACCCGGAAATCACGTGGGCCCCACCCGGAAATCACGTGGGCCCCACCCGGAAATCACGTGGAACCCACCCGGAAATCACGTGGGCCCCACCCGGAAATCACGTGGGCCCCACCCGGAAATCACGTGGGCCCCACCCGGAAATCACGTGGGCCCCACGGGGAAATCACGTGGGCCCCACCCGGAAATCACGTGGGCCCCACCCGGAAATCACGTGGGCCCCACCCGGAAATCACGTGGGCCCCACCCGGAAATCACGTGGGCCACACCCGGAAATCACGTGGGGCCCACCCGGAAATCACGTGGGCCCCACGGGGAAATCACGTGGGCCCCACCCGGAAATCACGTGGGCCCCACCCGGAAATCACGTGGGCCCCACCCGGAAAACACGTGGGCCCCACGGGGAAATCATGTGGGCCCCACCCGGAAATCACGTGGGCCCCACCCGGAAATCACGTGGGCCCCACCCGGAAATCACGTGGGCCCCACCCGGAAATCACGTGGGCCCCACCCGGAAATCACGTGGGCCCCACCCGGTAATCACGTGGGGCCCACCCGGAAATCACGTGGGCCCCACGGGGAAATCACGTGGGCCCCACCCGGAAATCACGTGGGCCCCAGGGGGAAATCACGTGGGCCCAACGGGGAAATCACGTGGGCCCCACGGGGAAATCACGTGGGCCCCACCCTGAAATCACGTGGGCCCCACCCGGAAATCACGTGGGCCCCACGGGGAAATCACGTGGGCCCCACGGGGAAATCACGTGGGCCCCACCCGGAAATCACGTGGGCCCCACCCGGAAATCACGTGGGCCCCACGGGGAAATTACGTGGGCCCCACGGGGAAATCACGTGGTCCCCACCCGGAAATCACGTGGGCCCCAGCCGGAAATCACGTGGGCCCCACGGGGAAATCACGTGGGCCCCACCCGGAAATCACGTGGGCCCCACCCGGAAATCACGTGGGCCCCACCCGGAAATCACGTGGGGCCCACCCGGAAATCACGTGGGCCCCACCCGGAAATCACGTGGGCCCCACCCGGAAATCACGTGGGCCCCACACGGAAATCACGTGGGGCCCACCCGGAAATCACGTGGGCCCCACCCGGAAATCACGTGGGCCCCACCCGGAAATCACGTGGGCCCCACCCGGAAATCACGTGGGCCCCACCCGGAAATCACGTGGGCCCCACCCGGAAATCACGTGGGCCCCACGGGGAAATCACGTGGGCCCCACGGGGAAATCACGTGGGCCCCACGCGGAAATCACGTGGGCCCCACCCGGAAATCACGTGGGCCCCACCCGGAAATCACGTGGGCCCCACCCGGAAATCACGTGGGCCCCCCCGGAAATCACGTGGGCCCCACCCGGAAATCACGTGGGCCCAACCCGGAAATCACGTGGGCCCCACCCGGAAATCACGTGGGCCCCACCCGTAAATCACGTGGGCCCCACCCGGAAATCACGTGGGCCCCACCCGGAAATCACGTGGGCCCCACGGGGAAATCACGTTGGCCCCACGGGGAAATCACGTGGGCCCCACCCGGAAATCACGTGGGCCCCACCCGGAAATCACGTGGGCCCCACCCGGAAATCACGTGGGCCCCACGGGGAAATCACGTGGGCCCCACCCGGAAATCACGTGGGCCCCACCCGGAAATCACGTGGGCCCCACCCGGAAATCACGTGGGCCCCACCCGGAAATCACGTGGGCCCCACCCGGAAATCACGTGGGCCCCACGGGGAAATCACGTGGGCCCCACCCGGAAATCACGTGGGCCCCACCCGGAAATCACGTGGGCCCCACCCGGAAATCACGTGGGCCCCAACCGGAAATCACGTGGGCCCCACCCGGAAATCACGTGGGCCCCACCCGGAAATCACGTGGGCCCCACCCGGAAATCACGTGGGCCCCACGGGGAAATCACGTGGGCCTCACGGGGAAATCACGTGGGCCCCACCCGGAAATCACGTGGGCCCCACGGGGAAATCACGTGGGCCCCACCCGGAAATCACGTGGGCCCCACCCGGAAATCACGTGGGCCCCACCCGGAAATCACGTGGGCCCCACCCGGAAATCACGTGGGCCCCACCCGGAAATCACGTGGGCCCCACCCGGAAATCACGTGGGCCCCACTCGGAAATCACGTGGGCCCCACCCGGAAATCACGTGGGCCCCACCGGGAAATCACGTGGGCCCCACGGGGAAATCACGTGGGCCCCACCCGGAAATCACGTGGGCCCCACCCGGAAATCACGTGGGCCCCACCCGGAAATCACGTGGGCCCCACCCGGAAATCACGTGGGCCCCACCCGGAAATCACGTGGGGCCAACCCGGAAATCACGTGGGCCCCACCCGGAAATCACGTGGGCCCCACCCGGAAATCACGTGGGCCCCACCCGGAAATCACGTGGGCCCCACCCGGAAATCACGTGGGCCCCACGGGGAAATCACGTTGGCCCCACGGGGAAATCACGTGGGCCCCACCCGGAAATCACGTGGGCCCCACCCGGAAATCACGTGGGCCCCACCCGGAAATCACGTGGGCCCCACGGGGAAATCACGTGGGCCCCACCCGGAAATCACGTGGGCCCCACCCGGAAATCACGTGGGCCCCACCCGGAAATCACGTGGGCCCCACCCGGAAATCACGTGGGCCCCACCCGAAAATCACGTGGGCCCCACCCGGAAATCACGTGGGCCCCACCCGGAAATCACGTGGGCCCCACCCGGAAATCACGTGGAACCCACCCGGAAATCACGTGGGCCACACCCGGAAATCACGTGGGCCCCACCCGGAAATCACGTGGGCCCCACGGGGAAATCACGTGGGCCCCACCCGGAAATCACGTGGGCCCCACCCGGAAATCACGTGGGCCCCACCCGGAAAACACGTGGGCCCCACGGGGAAATCATGTGGGCCCCACCCGGAAATCACGTGGGCCCCACCCGGAAATCCCGTGGGCCCCACCCGGAAATCACGTGGGCCCCACCCGGAAATCACGTGGGCCCCACCCGGAAATCACGTGGGCCCCACCCGGAAATCACGTGGGCCCCACCCGGTAATCACGTGGGGCCCACCCGGAAATCACGTGGGCCCCACGGGGAAATCACGTGGGCCCCACCCGGAAATCACGTGGGCCCCAGGGGGAAATCACGTGGGCCCAACGGGGAAATCACGTGGGCCCCACGGGGAAATCACGTGGGCCCCACCCTGAAATCACGTGGGCCCCACCCGGAAATCACGTGGGCCCCACGGGGAAATCACGTGGGCCCCACGGGGAAATCACGTGGGCCCCACCCGGAAATCACGTGGGCCCCACCCGGAAATCACGTGGGCCCCACGGGGAAATTACGTGGGCCCCACGGGGAAATCACGTGGTCCCCACCCGGAAATCACGTGGGCCTCAGCCGGAAATCACGTGGGCCCCACGGGGAAATCACGTGGGCCCCACCCGGAAATCACGTGGGCCCCACCCGGAAATCACGTGGGCCCCACCCGGAAATCACGTGGGCCCCACCCGGAAATCACGTGGGGCCCACCCGGAAATCACGTGGGCCCCACCCGGAAATCACGTGGGCCCCACCCGGAAATCACGTGGGCCCCACACGGAAATCACGTGGGGCCCACCCGGAAATCACGTGGGCCCCACCCGGAAATCACGTGGGCCCCACCCGGAAATCACGTGGGCCCCACCCGGAAATCACGTGGGCCCCACCCGGAAATCACGTGGGCCCCACCCGGAAATCACGTGGGCCCCACGGGGAAATCACGTGGGCCCCACGGGGAAATCACGTGGGCCCCACGCGGAAATCACGTGGGCCCCACCCGGAAATCACGTGGGCCCCACCCGGAAATCACGTGGGCCCCACCCGGAAATCACGTGGGCCCCACCCGGAAATCACGTGGGCCCCACCCGGAAATCACGTGGGGCCAACCCGGAAATCACGTGGGCCCCACCCGGAAATCACGTGGGCCCCACCCGGAAATCACGTGGGCCCCACCCGGAAATCACGTGGGCCCCACCCGGAAATCACGTGGGCCCCACCCGGAAATCACGTGGGCCCGACGGGGAAATCACGTGGGCCCCACGGGGAAATCACGTGGGCCCCACGGGGAAATCACGTGGGCCCCACGGGGAAATCACGTGGGCCCCACCCGGAAATCACGTGGGCCCCACCCGGAAATCACGTGGGCCCCACCCGGAAATCACGTGGGCCCCACCCGGAAATCACGTGGGCCCCACCCGAAAATCACGTGGGCCCCACCCGGAAATCACGTGGGCCCCACCCGGAAATCACGTGGGCCCCACCCGGAAATCACGTGGAACCCACCCGGAAATCACGTGGGCCCCACCCGGAAATCACGTGGGCCCCACCCGGAAATCACGTGGGCCCCACCCGGAAATCACGTGGGCCCCACCCGGAAATCACGTGGGCCCCACCCGGAAATCACGTGGGCCCCACCCGGAAGTCACGTGGGCCACACCCGGAAATCACGTGGGGCCCACCCGGAAATCACGTGGGCCCCACGGGGAAATCACGTGGGCCCCACCCGGAAATCACGTGGGCCCCACCCGGAAATCACGTGGGCCCCACCCGGAAAACACGTGGGCCCCACGGGGAAATCATGTGGGCCCCACCCGGAAATCACGTGGGCCCCACCCGGAAATCACGTGGGCCCCACCCGGAAATCACGTGGGCCCCACCCGGAAATCACGTGGGCCCCACCCGGAAATCACGTGGGCCCCACCCGGAAATCACGTGGGCCCCACCCGGTAATCACGTGGGGCCCACCCGGAAATCACGTGGGCCCCACGGGGAAATCACGTGGGCCCCACCCGGAAATCACGTGGGCCCCAGGGGGAAATCACGTGGGCCCAACGGGGAAATCACGTGGGCCCCACGGGGAAATCACGTGGGCCCCACCCTGAAATCACGTGGGCCCCACCCGGAAATCACGTGGGCCCCACGGGGAAATCACGTGGGCCCCACGGGGAAATCACGTGGGCCCCACCCGGAAATCACGTGGGCCCCACCCGGAAATCACGTGGGCCCCACGGGGAAATTACGTGGGCCCCACGGGGAAATCACGTGGTCCCCACCCGGAAATCACGTGGGCCCCACACGGAAATCACGTGGGGCCCACCCGGAAATCACGTGGGCCCCACCCGGAAATCACGTGGGCCCCACCCGGAAATCACGTGGGCCCCACCCGGAAATCACGTGGGCCCCACCCGGAAATCACGTGGGCCCCACGGGGAAATCACGTGGGCCCCACGGGGAAATCACGTGGGCCCCACGCGGAAATCACGTGGGCCCCACCCGGAAATCACGTGGGCCCCACCCGGAAATCACGTGGGCCCCACCCGGAAATCACGTGGGCCCCACCCGGAAATCACGTGGGCCCCACCCGGAAATCACGTGGGGCCAACCCGGAAATCACGTGGGCCCCACCCGGAAATCACGTGGGCCCCACCCGTAAATCACGTGGGCCCCACCCGGAAATCACGTGGGCCCCACCCGGAAATCACGTGGGCCCCACGGGGAAATCACGTTGGCCCCACGGGGAAATCACCTGGGCCCCACCCGGAAATCACGTGGGCCCCACCCGGAAATCACGTGGGCCCCACCCGGAAATCACGTGGGCCCCATGGGGAAATCACGTGGGCCCCACCCGGAAATCACGTGGGCCCCACCCGGAAATCACGTGGGCCCCACCCGGAAATCACGTGGGCCCCACCCGGAAATCACGTGGGCCCCACCCGGAAATCACGTGGGCCCCACGGGGAAATCACGTGGGCCCCACCCGGAAATCACGTGGGCCCCACCCGGAAATCACGTGGGCCCCACCCGGAAATCACGTGGGCCCCACCCGGAAATCACGTGGGCCCCACCCGGAAATCAAGTGGGCCCCACCCGGAAATCACGTGGGCCCCACCCGGAAATCCCGTGGGACCCACCCGGAAATCACGTGGGCCCCACCCGGAAATCACGTGGGCCCCACCAGGAAATCACGTGGGCCCCACCCGGAAATCACGTGGGCCACAGCCGGAAATCACGTGGGCCCCACCCGGAAAGCACGTGGGCCCCACCCGGAAATCACGTGGGCCCCACCCGGAAATCACGTGGGCCCCACCCGGAAATCACGTGGGCCCCACGGGGAAATCACGTGGGCCTCACGGGGAAATCACGTGGGCCCCACCCGGAAATCACGTGGGCCCCACGGGGAAATCCCATGGGCCCCACCCGGAAATCACGTGGGCCCCACGGGGAAATCACGTGGGCCCCACCCGGAAATCACGTGGGCCCCACGGGGAAATCACGTGGGCCCCACCCGGAAATCACGTGGGCCCCACGGGGAAATCACGTGGGCCCCACCCGGAAATCACGTGGGCCCCACCCGGAAATCACGTGGGCCCCACCCGGAAATCACGTGGGCCCCACCCGGAAATCACGTGGGCCCCACGGGAAATCACGTGGGCCCCACGGGGAAATCACGTGGGCCCCACGGGGAAATCACGTGGGCCCCACCCGGAAATCACGTGGGCCCCACCCGGAAATCACGTGGGCCCCACCCGGAAATCACGTGGGCCCCACCCGGAAATCACGTGGGCCCCACCCGAAAATCACGTGGGCCCCACCCGGAAATCACGTGGGCCCCACCCGGAAATCACGTGGGCCCCACCCGGAAATCACGTGGAACCCACCCGGAAATCACGTGGGCCCCACCCGGAAATCACGTGGGCCCCACCCGGAAATCACGTGGGCCCCACCCGGAAATCACGTGGGCCCCACGGGGAAATCACGTGGGCCCCACCCGGAAATCACGTGGGCCCCACCCGGAAATCACGTGGGCCCCACCCGGAAATCACGTGGGCCCCACCCGGAAATCACGTGGGCCACACCCGGAAATCACGTGGGGCCCACCCGGAAATCACGTGGGCCCCACGGGGAAATCACGTGGGCCCCAATCGGAAATCACGTGGGCCCCACCCGGAAATCACGTGGGCCCCACCCGGAAAACACGTGGGCCCCACGGGGAAATCATGTGGGCCCCACCCGGAAATCACGTGGGCCCCACCCGGAAATCACGTGGGCCCCACCCGGAAATCACGTGGGCCCCACCCGGAAATCACGTGGGCCCCACCCGGAAATCATGTGGGCCCCACCCGGAAATCACGTGGGCCCCACCCGGTAATCACGTGGGGCCCACCCGGAAATCACGTGGGCCCCACGGGGAAATCACGTGGGCCCCACCCGGAAATCACGTGGGCCCCACCCGGAAATTACGTGGGCCCCACGGGGACATCACGTGGGCCCAACGGGGAAATCACGTGGGCCCCACGGGGAAATCACGTGGGCCCCACCCTGAAATCACGTGGGCCCCACCCGGAAATCACGTGGGCCCCACGGGGAAATCACGTGGGCCCCACGGGGAAATCACGTGGGCCCCACCCGGAAATCACGTGGGCCCCACCCGGAAATCACGTGGGCCCCACGGGGAAATTACGTGGGCCCCACGGGGAAATCACGTGGTCCCCACCCGGAAATCACGTGGGCCCCAGCCGGAAATCACGTGGGCCCCACGGGGAAATCACGTGGGCCCCACCCGGAAATCACGTTGGCCCCACCCGGAAATCACGTGGGCCCCACCCGGAAATCACGTGGGCCCCACGGGGAAATCACGTGGGCCCCACCCGGAAATCACGTGGGCCCCACCCGGAAATCACGTGGGCCCCACGGGGAAATTACGTGGGCCCCACCCGGAAATCACGTGGGCCCCACCCGGAAATCACGTGGGCCCCACACGGAAATCACGTGGGGCCCACCCGGAAATCACGTGGGCCCCACCCGGAAATCACGTGGGCCCCACGGGGAAATCACGTGGGCCTCACGGGGAAATCACGTGGGCCCCACCCGGAAATCACGTGGGCCCCACGGGGAAATCACGTGGGCCCCACCCGGAAATCACGTGGGCCCCACCCGGAAATCACGTGGGCCCCACGGGGAAATTACGTGGGCCCCACGGGGAAATCACGTGGTCCCCACCCGGAAATCACGTGGGCCCCAGCCGGAAATCACGTGGGCCCCACGGGGAAATCACGTGGGCCCCACCCGGAAATCACGTGGGCCCCACCCGGAAATCACGTGGGCCAAACCCGGAAATCACGTGGGGCCCACCCGGAAATCACGTGGGCCCCACCCGGAAATCACGTGGGCCCCACCCGGAAATCACGTGGGCCCCACACGGAAATCACGTGGGGCCCACCCGGAAATCACGTGGGCCCCACCCGGAAATCACGTGGGCCCCACCCGGAAATCACGTGGGCCCCACCCGGAAATCACGTGGGCCCCACCCGGAAATCACGTGGGCCCCACCCGGAAATCACGTGGGCCCCACGGGGAAATCACGTGGGCCCCACGGGGAAATCACGTGGGCCCCACGCGGAAATCACGTGGGCCCCACCCGGAAATCACGTGGGCCCCACCCGGAAATCACGTGGGCCCCACCCGGAACTCACGTGGGCCCCCCACGGAAATCACGTGGGCCCCACCCGGAAATCACGTGGGGCCAACCCGGAAATCACGTGGGCCCCACCCGGAAATCACGTGGGCCCCACCCGTAAATCACGTGGGCCCCACCCGGAAATCACGTGGGCCCCACCCGGAAATCACGTGGGCCCCACGGGGAAATCACGTTGGCCCCACGGGGAAATCACGTGGGCCCCACCCGGAAATCACGTGGGCCCCACCCGGAAATCACGTGGGCCCCACCCGGAAATCACGTGGGCCCCACGGGGAAATCACGTGGGCCCCACCCGGAAATCACGTGGGCCCCACCCGGAAATCACGTGGGCCCCACCCGGAAATCACGTGGGCCCCACCCGGAAATCACGTGGGCCCCACCCGGAAATCACGTGGGCCCCACGGGGAAATCACGTGGGCCCCACCCGGAAATCACGTGGGCCCCACCCGGAAATCACGTGGGCCCCACCCGGAAATCACGTGGGCCCCAACCGGAAATCACGTGGGCCCCACCCGGAAATCACGTGGGCCCCACCCGGAAATCACGTGGGCCCCACCCGGAAATCACGTGGGCCCCACGGGGAAATCACGTGGGCCTCACGGGGAAATCACGTGGGCCCCACCCGGAAATCACGTGGGCCCCACGGGGAAATCACGTGGGCCCCACCCGGAAATCACGTGGGCCCCACCCGGAAATCACGTGGGCCCCACCCGGAAATCACGTGGGCCCCACCCGGAAATCACGTGGGCCCCACCCGGAAATCACGTGGGCCCCACCCGGAAATCACGTGGGCCCCACTCGGAAATCACGTGGGCCCCACCCGGAAATCACGTGGGCCCCACCGGGAAATCACGTGGGCCCCACGGGGAAATCACGTGGGCCCCACCCGGAAATCACGTGGGCCCCACCCGGAAATCACGTGGGCCCCACCCGGAAATCACGTGGGCCCCACCCGGAAATCACGTGGGCCCCACCCGGAAATCACGTGGGGCCAACCCGGAAATCACGTGGGCCCCACCCGGAAATCACGTGGGCCCCACCCGGAAATCACGTGGGCCCCACCCGGAAATCACGTGGGCCCCACGGGGAAATCACGTTGACCCCACGGGGAAATCACGTGGGCCCCACCCGGAAATCACGTGGGCCCCACCCGGAAATCACGTGGGCCCCACGGGGAAATCACGTGGGCCCCACCCGGAAATCACGTGGGCCCCACCCGGAAATCACGTGGGCCCCACCCGGAAAACACGTGGGCCCCACGGGGAAATCATGTGGGCCCCACCCGGAAATCACGTGGGCCCCACCCGGAAATCCCGTGGGCCCCACCCGGAAATCACGTGGGCCCCACCCGGAAATCACGTGGGCCCCACCCGGAAATCACGTGGGCCCCACCCGGAAATCACGTGGGCCCCACCCGGTAATCACGTGGGGCCCACCCGGAAATCACGTGGGCCCCACGGGGAAATCACGTGGGCCCCACCCGGAAATCACGTGGGCCCCAGGGGGAAATCACGTGGGCCCAACGGGGAAATCACGTGGGCCCCATGGGGAAATCACGTGGGCCCCACCCTGAAATCACGTGGGCCCCACCCGGAAATCACGTGGGCCCCACGGGGAAATCACGTGGGCCCCACGGGGAAATCACGTGGGCCCCACCCGGAAATCACGTGGGCCCCACCCGGAAATCACGTGGGCCCCACGGGGAAATTACGTGGGCCCCACGGGGAAATCACGTGGTCCCCACCCGGAAATCACGTGGGCCCCAGCCGGAAATCACGTGGGCCCCACGGGGAAATCACGTGGGCCCCACCCGGAAATCACGTGGGCCCCACCCGGAAATCACGTGGGCCCCACCCGGAAATCACGTGGGCCCCACCCGGAAATCACGTGGGCCCCACCCGGAAATCACGTGGGGCCCACCCGGAAATCACGTGGGCCCCACCCGGAAATCACGTGGGCCCCACCCGGAAATCACGTGGGCCCCACACGGAAATCACGTGGGGCCCACCCGGAAATCACGTGGGCCCCACCCGGAAATCACGTGGGCCCCAGGGGGAAATCACGTGGGCCCAACGGGGAAATCACGTGGGCCCCACCCGGAAATCACGTGGGCCCCACCCGGAAATCACGTGGGCCCCACGGGGAAATCACGTGGGCCCCACGGGGAAATCACGTGGGCCCCACGCGGAAATCACGTGGGCCCCACCCGGAAATCACGTGGGCCCCACCCGGAAATCACGTGGGCCCCACCCGGAAATCACGTGGGCCCCACCCGGAAATCACGTGGGCCCCACCCGGAAATCACGTGGGGCCAACCCGGAAATCACGTGGGCCCCACCCGGAAATCACGTGGGCCCCACCCGGAAATCACGTGGGCCCCACCCGGAAATCACGTGGGCCCCACCCGGAAATCACGTGGGCCCCACCTGGAAATCACGTGGGCCCCACGGGGAAATCACGTGGGCCCCACGGGGAAATCACGTGGGCCCCACGGGGAAATCACGTGGGCCCCACCCGGAAATCACGTGGGCCCCACCCGGAAATCACGTGGGCCCCACCCGGAAATCACGTGGGCCCCACCCGGAAATCACGTGGGCCCCACCCGGAAATCACGTGGGCCCCACCCGGAAATCACGTGGGCCCCACCCGGAAATCACGTGGGCCCCACCCGGAAATCACGTGGGCCCCACCCGGAAATCACGTGGGCCCCACCCGGAAGTCACGTGGGCCACACCCGGAAATCACGTGGGGCCCACCCGGAAATCACGTGGGCCCCACGGGGAAATCACGTGGGCCCCACCCGGAAATCACGTGGGCCCCACCCGGAAATCACGTGGGCCCCACCCGGAAAACACGTGGGCCCCACGGGGAAATCATGTGGGCCCCACCCGGAAATCACGTGGGCCCCACCCGGAAATCACGTGGGCCCCACCCGGAAATCACGTGGGCCCCACCCGGAAATCACGTGGGCCCCACCCGGAAATCACGTGGGCCCCACCCGGAAATCACGTGGGCCCCACCCGGTAATCACGTGGGGCCCACCCGGAAATCACGTGGGCCCCACGGGGAAATCACGTGGGCCCCACCCGGAAATCACGTGGGCCCCAGGGGGAAATCACGTGGGCCCAACGGGGAAATCACGTGGGCCCCACGGGGAAATCACGTGGGCCCCACCCTGAAATCACGTGGGCCCCACCCGGAAATCACGTGGGCCCCACGGGGAAATCACGTGGGCCCCACGGGGAAATCACGTGGGCCCCACCCGGAAATCACGTGGGCCCCACCCGGAAATCACGTGGGCCCCACGGGGAAATCACGTGGGCCCCACGGGGAAATCACGTGGTCCCCACCCGGAAATCACGTGGGCCCCACACGGAAATCACGTGGGGCCCACCCGGAAATCACGTGGGCCCCACCCGGAAATCACGTGGGCCCCACCCGGAAATCACGTGGGCCCCACCCGGAAATCACGTGGGCCCCACCCGGAAATCACGTGGGCCCCACCCGGAAATCACGTGGGCCCCACGGGGAAATCACGTGGGCCCCACGGGGAAATCACGTGGGCCCCACGCGGAAATCACGTGGGCCCCACCCGGAAATCACGTGGGCCCCACCCGGAAATCACGTGGGCCCCACCCGCAAATCACGTGGGCCCCACCCGGAAATCACGTGGGCCCCACCCGGAAATCACGTGGGGCCAACCCGGAAATCACGTGGGCCCCACCCGGAAATCACGTGGGCCCCACCCGTAAATCACGTGGGCCCCACCCGGAAATCACGTGGGCCCCACCCGGAAATCACGTGGGCCCCACGGGGAAATCACGTTGGCCCCACGGGGAAATCACCTGGGCCCCACCCGGAAATCACGTGGGCCCCACCCGGAAATCACGTGGGCCCCACCCGGAAATCACGTGGGCCCCACGGGGAAATCACGTGGGCCCCACCCGGAAATCACGTGGGCCCCACCCGGAAATCACGTGGGCCCCACCCGGAAATCACGTGGGCCCCACCCGGAAATCACGTGGGCCCCACCCGGAAATCACGTGGGCCCCACGCGGAAATCACGTGGGCCCCACCCGGAAATCACGTGGGCCCCACCCGGAAATCACGTGGGCCCCACCCGGAAATCACGTGGGCCCCACCCGGAAATCACGTGGGCCCCACCCGGAAATCAAGTGGGGCCCATCCGGAAATCACGTGGGCCCCACCCGGAAATCCCGTGGGACCCACCCGGAAATCACGTGGGCCCCACCCGGAAATCACGTGGGCCCCACCCGGAAATCACGTGGGCCCCACCCGGAAATCACGTGGGCCACAGCCGGAAATCACGTGGGCCCCACCCGGAAATCACGTGGGCCCCACCCGGAAATCACGTGGGCCCCACCCGGAAATCACGTGGGCCCCACCCGGAAATCACGTGGGCCCCACGGGGAAATCACGTGGGCCTCACGGGGAAATCACGTGGGCCCCACCCGGAAATCACGTGGGCCCCACGGGGAAATCCCATGGGCCCCACCCGGAAATCACGTGGGCCCCACGGGGAAATCACGTGGGCCCCACCCGGAAATCACGTGGGCCCCACGGGGAAATCACGTGGGCCCCACCCGGAAATCACGTGGGCCCCACGGGGAAATCACGTGGGCCCCACCCGGAAATCACGTGGGCCCCACCCGGAAATCACGTGGGCCCCACCCGGAAATCACGTGGGCCCCACCCGGAAATCACGTGGGCCCCACGGGGAAATCACGTGGGCCCCACGGGGAAATCACGTGGGCCCCACCCGGAAATCACGTGGGCCCCACCCGGAAATCACGTGGGCCCCACCCGGAAATCACGTGGGCCCCACCCGGAAATCACGTGGGCCCCACCCGGAAATCACGTGGGCCCCACCCGAAAATCACGTGGGCCCCACCCGGAAATCACGTGGGCCCCACCCGGAAATCACGTGGGCCCCACCCGGAAATCACGTGGAACCCACCCGGAAATCACGTGGGCCCCACCCGGAAATCACGTGGGCCCCACCCGGAAATCACGTGGGCCCCACCCGGAAATCACGTGGGCCCCACGGGGAAATCACGTGGGCCCCACCCGGAAATCACGTGGGCCCCACCCGGAAATCACGTGGGCCCCACCCGGAAATCACGTGGGCCCCACCCGGAAATCACGTGGGCCACACCCGGAAATCACGTGGGGCCCACCCGGAAATCACGTGGGCCCCACGGGGAAATCACGTGGGCCCCAATCGGAAATCACGTGGGCCCCACCCGGAAATCACGTGGGCCCCACCCGGAAAACACGTGGGCCCCACGGGGAAATCACGTGGGCCCCACCCGGAAATCACGTGGGCCCCACCCGGAAATCACGTGGGCCCCACCCGGAAATCACGTGGGCCCCACCCGGAAATCACGTGGGCCCCACCCGGAAATCATGTGGGCCCCACCCGGAAATCACGTGGGCCCCACCCGGTAATCACGTGGGGCCCACCCGGAAATCACGTGGGCCCCACGGGGAAATCACGTGGGCCCCACCCGGAAATCACGTGGGCCCCACCCGGAAATTACGTGGGCCCCACGGGGAAATCACGTGGGCCCAACGGGGAAATCACGTGGGCCCCACGGGGAAATCACGTGGGCCCCACCCTGAAATCACGTGGGCCCCACCCGGAAATCACGTGGGCCCCACGGGGAAATCACGTGGGCCCCACGGGGAAATCACGTGGGCCCCACCCGGAAATCACGTGGGCCCCACCCGGAAATCACGTGGGCCCCACCCGGAAATCACGTGGGCCCCACCCGGAAATCACGTGGGCCCCACCCGGAAATCACGTGGGCCCCAGCCGGAAATCACGTGGGCCCCACGGGGAAATCACGTGGGCCCCACCCGGAAATCACGTTGGCCCCACCCGGAAATCACGTGGGACCCACCCGGAAATCACGTGGGCCCCACCCGGAAATCACGTGGGCCCCACCCGGAAATCACGTGGGGCCCACCCGGAAATCACGTGGGCCCCACCCGGAAATCACGTGGGCCCCACCCGGAAATCACGTGGGCCCCACACGGAAATCACGTGGGGCCCACCCGGAAATCACGTGGGCCCCACCCGGAAATCACGTGGGCCCCACCCGGAAATCACGTGGGCCCCACCCGGAAATCACGTGGGCCCCACCCGGAAATCACGTGGGCCCCACCCGGAAATCACGTGGGCCCCACGGGGAAATCACGTGGGCCCCACGGGGAAATCACGTGGGCCCCACCCGGAAATCACGTGGGCCCCACCCGGAAATCACGTGGGCCCCACCCGGAAATCACGTGGGCCCCACCCGGAAATCACGTGGGCCCCACCCGGAAATCACGTGGGCCCCACCCGGAAATCACGTGGGCCCCACCCGGAAATCACGTGGGCCCCACCCGGAAATCACGTGGGCCCCAGCCGGAAATCACGTGGGCCCCAGCCGGAAATCACGTGGGCCCCACGGGGAAATCACGTGGGCCCCACGGGGAAATCACGTGGGCCCCACCCGGAAATCACGTGGGCCCCACCCGGAAATCACGTGGGCCCCACCCGGAAATCACGTGGGCCCCACCCGGAAATCACGTGGGCCCCACCCGGAAATCACGTGGGCCCCACACGGAAATCACGTGGGGCCCACCCGGAAATCACGTGGGCCCCACCCGGAAATCACGTGGGCCCCACCCGGAAATCACGTGGGCCCCACCCGGAAATCACGTGGGCCCCACCCGGAAATCACGTGGGCCCCACCCGGAAATCACGTGGGCCCCACCCGGAAATCACGTGGGCCCCACGGGGAAATCACGTGGGCCCCACGGGGAAATCACGTGGGCCCCACCCGGAAATCACGTGGGCCCCACCCGGAAATCACGTGGGCCCCACCCGGAAATCACGTGGGCCCCACCCGGAAATCACGTGGGCCCCACCCGGAAATCACGTGGGCCCCACCCGGAAATCACGTGGGCCCCACCCGGAAATCACGTGGGGCCCAACCGGAAATCACGTGGGCCCCACCCGGAAATCACGTGGGCCCCACCCGGAAATCACGTGGGCCCCATGGGGAAATCACGTGGGCCCCATGGGGAAATCACGTGGGCCCCACCCGGAAATCACGTGGGGCCCACCCGGATATCACGTGGGCCCCACCCGGAAATCACGTGGGCCCCACCCGGAAATCACGTGGGCCACACCCGGAAATCACGTGGGCCCCACCCGGAAATCACGTGGGCCCCACCCGGAAATCACGTGGGCCACACCCGGAAATCACGTGGGGCCCACCCGGAAATCACGTGGGCCCCACGGGGAAATCACGTGGGCCCCACCCGGAAATCACGTGGGCCCCACCCGGAAATCACGTGGGCCCCACCCGGAAAACACGTGGGCCCCACGGGGAAATCATGTGGGCCCCACCCGGAAATCACGTGGGCCCCACCCGGAAATCACGTGGGCCCCACCCGGAAATCACGTGGGCCCCACCCGGAAATCACGTGGGCCCCACGGGGAAATCACGTGGGCCCCACCCGGAAATCACGTGGGCCCCACCCGGAAATCACGTGGGCCCCACGGGGAAATCACGTGGGCCCCACGGGGAAATCACGTGGGCCCCACCCTGAAATCACGTGGGCCCCACCCGGAAATCACGTGGGCCCCACGGGGAAATCACGTGGGCCCCACGGGGAAATCACGTGGGCCCCACCCGGAAATCACGTGGGCCCCACCCGGAAATCACGTGGGCCCCACGGGGAAATTACGTGGGCCCCACGGGGAAATCACGTGGTCCCCACCCGGAAATCACGTGGGCCCCAGCCGGAAATCACGTGGGCCCCACGGGGAAATCACGTGGGCCCCACCCGGAAATCACGTGGGCCCCACCCGGAAATCACGTGGGCCCCACCCGGAAATCACGTGGGCCCCACCCGGAAATCACGTGGGCCCCACCCGGAAATCACGTGGGGCCCACCCGGAAATCACGTGGGCCCCACCCGGAAATCACGTGGGCCCCACCCGGAAATCACGCGGGCCCCATCCGGAAATCACGTGGGCCCCACGGGGAAATCACGTGGGCCCCACGGGGAAATCACGTGGGCCCCACCCGGAAATCACGTGGGCCCCACCCGGAAATCACGTGGGCCCCACCCGGAAATCACGTGGGCCCCACCCGGAAATCACGTGGGCCCCACCCGGAAATCACGTGGGCCCCACCCGGAAATCACGTGGGCCCCACACGGAAATCACGTGGGGCCCACCCGGAAATCACGTGGGCCCCACCCGGAAATCACGTGGGCCCCACCCGGAAATCACGTGGGCCCCACCCGGAAATCACGTGGGCCCCACCCGGAAATCACGTGGGCCCCACCCGGAAATCACGTGGGCCCCACCCGGAAATCACGTGGGCCCCACCCGGAAATCACGTGGGCCCCAGCCGGAAATCACGTGGGCCCCACGGGGAAATCACGTGGGCCCCACGGGGAAATCACGTGGGCCCCACCCGGAAATCACGTGGGCCCCACCCGGAAATCACGTGGGCCCCACCCGGAAATCACGTGGGCCCCACCCGGAAATCACGTGGGCCCCACCCGGAAATCACGTGGGCCCCACCCGGAAATCACGTGGGCCCCACCCGGAAATCACGTGGGCCCCACCCGGAAATCACGTGGGCCCCACACGGAAATCACGTGGGGCCCAACCGGAAATCACGTGGGCCCCACCCGGAAATCACGTGGGCCCCACCCGGAAATCACGTGGGCCCCACCCGGAAATCACGTGGGCCCCATGGGGAAATCACGTGGGCCCCATGGGGAAATCACGTGGGCCCCACCCGGAAATCACGTGGGGCCCACCCGGAAATCACGTGGGCCCCACGGGGAAATCACGTGGGCCCCACGGGGAAATCACGTGGGCACCACCCGGAAATCACGTGGGCCCCAGCCGGAAATCACGTGGGCCCCACCCGGAAATCACGTGGGCCCCACCCGGAAATCACGTGGGCCCCACGGGGAAATCACGTGGGCCCCACCCGGAAATCACGTGGGCCCCACCCGGAAATCACGTGGGCCCCACCCGGAAATCACGTGGGCCCCACCCGGAAATCACGTGGGCCCCACCCGGAAATCACGTGGGCCCCACCCGGAAATCACGTGGGCCCCACCCGGAAATCACGTGGGCCCCAGCCGGAAATCACGTGGGCCCCACCCGGAAATCACGTGGGCCCCACCCGGAAATCACGTGGGCCCCACCCGGAAATCACGTGGGCCCCACCCGGAAATCACGTGGGCCCCACCGGGAAATCACGTGGGACCCACCCGGAAATCACGTGGGCCCCACCCGGAAATCACGTGGGCCCCACCCGGAAATCACGTGGGCCCCACCCGGAAATCACGTGGGCCCCAGCCGGAAATCACGTGGGCCCCACCCGGAAATCACGTGGGCCCCACCCGGAAATCACGTGGGCCCCACCCGGAAATCACGTGGGGCCCACCCGGAAATCACGTGGGCCCCACCCGGAAATCACGTGGGCCCCACCCGGAAATCACGTGGGCCCCACCCGGAAAACACGTGGGCCACATCCGGAAATCACGTGGGCCCCACCCGGAAATCACGTGGGCCCCACCCGGAAATCACGTGGGCCCCACCCGGAAATCACGTGGGCCCCACCCGGAAATCACGTGGGCCCCACGGGGAAATCACGTGGGCCCCACCTGGAAATCACGTGGACCCCACCCGGAAATCACGTGGGCCCCAGCCGGAAATCACGTGGGCCCCATGGGGAAATCACGTGGGCCCCACGGGGAAATCACGTGGGCCCCACCCGGAAATCACGTGGGCCCCACCCGGAAATCACGTGGGCCCCACCCGGAAATCACGTGGGCCCCACCCGGAAATCACGTGGGCCCCACCCGGAAATCACGTGGGCCCCACCCGGAAATCACGTGGGCCCCACCCGGAAATCACGTGGGCCCCACCCGGAAATCACGTGGGCCCCACCCGGAAATCACGTGGGCCCCTCGGGGAAATCACGTGGGCCCCACCCGGAAATCACGTGGGCCCCACCCGGAAATCACGTGGGCCCCACCCGGAAATCACGTGGGCCCCACCCGGAAATCACGTGGGCCCCACCCGGAAATCACGTGGGCCCCACGGGGAAATCACGTGGGCCCCACCCGGAAATCACGTGGGCCCCACCCGGAAATCACGTGGGCCCCACCCGGAAATCACGTGGGCCCCACCCGGAAATCACGTGGGCCCCACCCGGAAATCACGTGGGCCCCACCCGGAAATCACGTGGGCCCCACCCGGAAATCACGTGGGCCCCACGGGGAAATCACGTGGGCCCCACCCGGAAATCACGTGGACCCCACCCGGAAATCACGTGGGCCACAGCCGGAAATCACGTGGGCCCCAACCGGAAATCACGTGGGCCCCACCCGGAAATCACGTGGGCCCCACCCGGAAATCACGTGGGCCCCACCCGGAAATCACGTGGGCCCCACGGGGAAATCACGTGGGCCCCACCCGGAAATCACGTGGGCCCCACCCGGAAATCACGTGGGCCACACCCGGAAATCACGTGGGGCCCACCCGGAAATCACGTGGGCCCCAAGGGGAAATCACGTGGGCCCCACCCAGAAATCACGTGGGCCCCACCCGGAAATCACGTGGGCCCCACCCGGTAATCACGTGGGGCCCACCCGGAAATCACGTGGGCCCCACGGGGAAATCACGTGGGCCCCACCCGGAAATCACGTGGGCCCCACCCGGAAATCACGTGGGCCCCACGGGGAAATCACGTGGGCCCAACGGGGAAATCACGTGGGCCCCACGGGGAAATCACGTGGGCCCCACCCTGAAATCACGTGGGCCCCACCCGGAAATCACGTGGGCCCCACGGGGAAATCACGTGGGCCCCACGGGGAAATCACGTGGGCCCCACCCGGAAATCACGTGGGCCCCACCCGGAAATCACGTGGGCCCCACGGGGAAATCACGTGGGCCCCACGGGGAAATCACGTGGTCCCCACCCGGAAATCACGTGGGCCCCAGCCGGAAATCACGTGGGCCCCACGAGGAAATCACGTGGGCCCCACCCGGAAATCACGTGGGCCCCACCCGGAAATCACGTGGGCCCCACCCGGAAATCACGTGGGCCCCACCCGGAAATCACGTGGGCCCCACCCGGAAATCACGTGGGCCCCACGCGGAAATCACGTGGGCCCCACCCGGAAATCACGTGGGCCCCACCCGGAAATCACGTGGGCCCCACCCGGAAATCACGTGGGCCCCACCCGGAAATCACGTGGGCCCCACCCGGAAATCACGTGGGCCCCACCCGGAAATCACGTGGGCCCCACCCGGAAATCACGTGGGCCCCAGCCGGAAATCACGTGGGCCCCACGGGGAAATCACGTGGGCCCCACGGGGAAATCACGTGGGCCCCACCCGGAAATCACGTGGGCCCCACCCGGAAATCACGTGGGCCCCACCTGGAAATCACGTGGGCCCCACGGGGAAATCACGTGGGCCCCACCCGGAAATCACGTGGGCCCCACCCGGAAATCACGTGGGGCCCACCCGGAAATCACGTGGGCCCCACCCGGAAATCACGTGGGCCCCACCCGGAAATCACGTGGGCCCCACCCGGAAATCACGTGGGCCCCACCCGGAAATCACGTGGGCCCCACCCGGAAATCACGTGGGCCCCACCCGGAAATCACGTGGGCCCCACCCGGAAATCACGTGGGCCCCACCCGGAAATCACGTGGGCCCCACCCGGAAATCACGTGGGCCCCACCCGGAAATCACGTGGGCCCCACCCGGAAATCACGTGGGCCCCACCCGGAAATCACGTGGGCCCCACCCGGAAATCACGTGGGCCCCACCCGGAAATCACGTGGGCCCCACACGGAAATCACGTGGGGCCCAACCGGAAATCACGTGGGCCCCACCCGGAAATCACGTGGGCCCCACCCGGAAATCACGTGGGCCCCACCCGGAAATCACGTGGGCCCCATGGGGAAATCACGTGGGCCCCACGGGGAAATCACGTGGGCCCCACCCGGAAATCACGTGGGGCCCACCCGGAAATCACGTGGGCCCCACGGGGAAATCACGTGGGCCCCACCTGGAAATCACGTGGGCCCCACACGGAAATCACGTGGGGCCCACCAGGAAATCACGTGGGCCCCACCCGGAAATCATGTGGGCCCCACCCGGAAATCACGTGGGCCCCACCGGGAAATCACGTGGGCCCCACCCGGAAATCACGTGGGCCCCACCCGGAAATCACGTGGGCCCCACGGGGAAATCACGTGGGCCCCACGGGGAAATCACGTGGGCCCCACCCGGAAATCACGTGGGCCCCACCCGGAAATCACGTGGGCCCCACCCGGAAATCACGTGGGCCCCACCCGGAAATCACGTGGGCCCCACGGGGAAATCACGTGGGCCCCACCCGGAAAACACGTGGGCCCCACCCGGAAATCACGTGGGCCCCACGGGGAAATCACGTGGGCCCCACCCGGAAATCACGTGGGCCCCACCCGGAAATCACGTGGGCCCCACCCGGAAATCACGTGGGCCCCACCCGGAAATCACGTGGGCCCCAGCCGGAAATCACGTGGGCCCCACCCGGAAATCACGTGGGCCCCACCCCGAAATCACGTGGGCCCCACCCGGAAATCACGTGGGCCCCACCCGGAAATCACGTGGGGCCCACCCGGAAATCACGTGGGCCCCACCCGGAAATCACGTGGGCCCCACCCGGAAATCACGTGGGCCCCACCCGGAAAACACGTGGGCCACATCCGGAAATCACGTGGGCCCCACCCGGAAATCACGTGGGCCCCACCCGGAAATCACGTGGGCCCCACCCGGAAATCACGTGGGCCCCACCCGGAAATCACGTGGGCCCCACGGGGAAATCACGTGGGCCCCACCTGGAAATCACGTGGACCCCACCCGGAAATCACGTGGGCCCCAGCCGGAAATCACGTGGGCCCCATGGGGAAATCACGTGGGCCCCACGGGGAAATCACGTGGGCCCCACCCGGAAATCACGTGGGCCCCACCCGGAAATCACGTGGGCCCCACCCGGAAATCACGTGGGCCCCACCCGGAAATCACGTGGGCCCCACCCGGAAATCACGTGGGCCCCACCCGGAAATCACGTGGGCCCCACCCGGAAATCACGTGGGCCCCTCGGGGAAATCACGTGGGCCCCACCCGGAAATCACGTGGGCCCCACCCGGAAATCACGTGGGCCCCACCCGGAAATCACGTGGGCCCCACCCGGAAATCACGTGGGCCCCACCCGGAAATCACGTGGGCCCCACCCGGAAATCACGTGGGCCCCACCCGGAAATCACGTGGGCCCCACCCGGAAATCACGTGGGCCCCACGGGGAAATCACGTGGGCCCCACCCGGAAATCACGTGGGCCCCACCCGGAAATCACGTGGGCCCCACCCGGAAATCACGTGGGCCCCACCCGGAAATCACGTGGGCCCCACGGGGAAATCACGTGGGCCCCACCCGGAAATCACGTGGGCCCCACCCGGAAATCACGTGGGCCACAGCCGGAAATCACGTGGGCCCCACCCGGAAATCACGTGGGCCCCACCCGAAAATCACGTGGGCCCCACCCGGAAATCACGTGGGCCCCACCCGGAAATCACGTGGGCCCCACCCGGAAATCACGTGGGCCCCATGGGGAATTCACGTGGGCCCCACCCGGAAATCACGTGGGCCCCACCCGGAAATCACGTGGGCCCCACCCGGAAATCACGTGGGCCCCACCCGGAAATCACGTGGGCCCCACGGGGAAATCACGTGGGCCCCACCCGGAAATCACGTGGACCCCACCCGGAAATCACGTGGGCCACAGCCGGAAATCACGTGGGCCCCAACCGGAAATCACGTGGGCCCCACCCGGAAATCACGTGGGCCCCACCCGGAAATCACGTGGGCCCCACCCGGAAATCACGTGGGCCCCACGGGGAAATCAGGTGGGCCTCACGGGGAAATCACGTGGGCCCCACCCGGAAATCACGTGGGCCCCACGGGGAAATCACGTGGGCCCCACCCGGAAATCACGTGGGCCCCACCCGGAAATCACGTGGGCCCCACCCGGAAATCACGTGGGCCCCACCCGGAAATCACGTGGGCCCCACCCGGAAATCACGTGGGCCCCACCCGGAAATCACGTGGGCCCCACCCGGAAATCACGTGGGCCCCACCCGGAAATCACGTGGGCCCCACGGGGAAATCACGTGGGCCCCACCCGGAAATCACGTGGGCCCCACCCGGAAATCACGTGGGCCCCACCCGGAAATCACGTGGGCCCCACCCGGAAATCACGTGGGCCCCACCCGGAAATCACGTGGGGCCAACCCGGAAATCACGTGGGCCCCACCCGGAAATCACATGGGCCCCACCCGGAAATCACGTGGGCCGCACCCGGAAATCACGTGGGCCCCACCCGGCAATCACGTGGGCCCCACGGGGACATCACGTGGGCCCCACGGGGAAATCACGTGGGCCCCACCCGGAAATCACGTGGGCCCCACCCGGCAATCACGTGGGCCCCACCCGGAAATCACGTGGGCCCCACGGGGAAATCACGTGGGCCCCACCCGGAAATCACGTGGGCCCCACCCGGAAATCACGTGGGCCCCACCCGGAAATCACGTGGGCCCCACCCGGAAATCACGTGGGCCCCACCCGGAAATCACGTGGGCCCCACGGGGAAATCACGTGGGCCCCACCCGGAAATCACGTGGGCCCCACCCGGAAATCACGTGGGCCCCACCCGGAAATCACGTGGGCCCCACCCGGAAATCACGTGGGCCCCACCCGGAAATCACGTGGGGCCCACCCGGAAATCACGTGGGCCCCACCCGGAAATCACGTGGGCCCCACCCGGAAATCACGTGGGGCCCACCCGGAAATCACGTGGGCCCCACCCGGAAATCACGTGGGCCCCACCCGGAAATCACGTGGGCCCCACCCGGAAATCACGTGGGGCCCACCCGGAAATCACGTGGGCCCCACCCGGAAATCACGTGGGCCCCACCCGGAAATCACGTGGGGCCCACCCGGAAATCACGTGGGCCCCACCCGGAAATCACGTGGGCCCCACCCGGAAATCACGTGGGCCCCACCCGGAAATCACGTGGGGCCCACCCGGAAATCACGTGGGCCCCACCCGGAAATCACGTGGGCCCCACCCGGAAATCACGTGGGCCCCACCCGGAAATCACGTGGGCCCCACCCGGAAATCACGTGGGCCCCACCCGGAAATCACGTGGGCCCCACCCGGAAATCACGTGGGCCCCACCCGGAAATCACGTGGGCCCCACCCGGAAATCACGTGGGCCCCACGGGGAAATCTCGTGGGCCCCACCCGGAAATCACGTGGGCCCCACCCGGAAATCACGTGGGCCCCACCCGGAAATCACGTGGGCCCCACGGGGAAATCACGTGGGGCCCACCCGGAAATCACGTGGGCCCCACCCGGAAATCACGTGGGCCCCACCCGGAAATCACGTGGGCCCCAGCCGGAAATCACGTGGGCCCCAGCCGGAAATCACGTGGGCCCCACGGGGAAATCACGTGGGCCCCACGGGGAAATCACGTGGGCCCCACGGGGAAATCACGTGGGCCCCACCCGGAAATCACGTGGGCCCCACGGGGAAATCACGTGGGCCCCACGGGGAAATCACGTGGGCCCAACGGGGAAATCACGTGGGCCCCACGGGGAAATCACGTGGGCCCCACCCTGAAATCACGTGGGCCCCACCCGGAAATCACGTGGGCCCCACGGGGAAATCACGTGGGCCCCACGGGGAAATCACGTGGGCCCCACCCGGAAATCACGTGGGCCCCACCCGGAAATCACGTGGGCCCCACGGGGAAATCACGTGGGCCCCACGGGGAAATCACGTGGTCACCACCCGGAAATCACGTGGGCCCCAGCCGGAAATCAAGTGGGCCCCACGGGGAAATCACTTGGGCCCCACGGGGAAATCACGTGGGCCCCACCCGGAAATCACGTGGGCCCCACCCGGAAATCACGTGGGCCCCACCCGGAAATCACGTGGGCCCCACCCGGAAATCACGTGGGGCCCACCCGGAAATCACTTGGGCCCCACCCGGAAATCACGTGGGCCCCACCCGGAAATCACGTGGGCCCCACACGGAAATCACGTGGGGCCCACCCGGAAATCACGTGGGCCCCACCCGGAAATCACGTGGGCCCCACCCGGAAATCACGTGGGCCCCACCCGGAAATCACGTGGGCCCCACCCGGAAATCACGTGGGCCCCACGGGGAAATCACGTGGGCCCCACGGGGAAATCACGTGGGCCCCACGCGGAAATCACGTGGGCCCCACCTGGAAATCACGTGGGCCCCACGGGGAAATCACGTGGGCCCCACCCGGAAATCACGTGGGCCCCACCCGGAAATCACGTGGGCCCCACCAGGAAATCATGTGGGCCCCACGGGGAAATCACGTGGGCCCCACCCGGAAATCACGTGGGCCCCACCCGGAAATCACGTGGGCCCCACCCGGAAATCACGTGGGGCCAACCCGGAAATCACGTGGGCCCCACCCGGAAATCACATGGGCCCCACCCGGAAATCACGTGGGCCCCACCCGGAAATCACGTGGGCCCCACCCGGAAATCACGTGGGCCCCACGGGGAAATCACGTTGGCCCCACGGGGAAATCACGTGGGCCCCACCCGGAAATCACGTGGGCCCCACCCGGAAATCACGTGGGCCCCACCCGGAAATCACGTGGGCCCCACGGGGAAATCACGTGGGCCCCACCCGGAAATCACGTGGGCCCCACCCGGAAATCACGTGGGCCCCACCCGGAAATCACGTGGGCCCCACCCGGAAATCACGTGGGCCCCACCCGGAAATCACGTGGGCCCCACCCGGAAATCACGTGGGCCCCACCCGGAAATCACGTGGGCCCCACACGGAAATCACGTGGGCCCCACCCGGAAATCACGTGGGCCCCACCCGGAAATCACGTGGGGCCCACCCGGAAATCACGTGGGCCCCACCCGGAAATCACGTGGGCCCCACCCGGAAATCACGTGGGGCCCACCCGGAAATCACGTGGGCCCCACCCGGAAATCACGTGGGCCCCACCCGGAAATCACGTGGGCCCCACCCGGAAATCACGTGGGGCCCACCCGGAAATCACGTGGGCCCCACCCGGAAATCACGTGGGCCCCACCCGGAAATCACGTGGGCCCCACCCGGAAATCACGTGGGCCCCACCCGGAAATCACGTGGGCCCCACCCGGAAATCACGTGGGCCCCACCCGGAAATCACGTGGGCCCCACCCGGAAATCACGTGGGACCCACGGGGAAATCTCGTGGGGCCCACCCGGAAATCACGTGGGCCCCACCCGGAAATCACGTGGGCCCCACCCGGAAATCACGTGGGCCCCAGCCGGAAATCACGTGGGCCCCAGCCGGAAATCACGTGGGCCCCACGGGGAAATCACGTGGGCCCCACGGGGAAATCACGTGGGCCCCACGGGGAAATCACGTGGGCCCCACCCGGAAATCACGTGGGCCCCACCCGGAAATCACGTGGGCCCCACGGGGAAATCACGTGGGCCCAACGGGGAAATCACGTGGGCCCCACGGGGAAATCACGTGGGCCCCACCCTGAAATCACGTGGGCCCCACCCGGAAATCACGTGGGCCCCACGGGGAAATCACGTGGGCCCTACGGGGAAATCACGTGGGCCCCACCCGGAAATCACGTGGGCCCCACCCGGAAATCACGTGGGCCCCACGGGGAAATCACGTGGGCCCCACGGGGAAATCACGTGGTCCCCACCCGGAAATCACGTGGGCCCCAGCCGGAAATCACGTGGGCCCCACGGGGAAATCACGTGGGCCCCACCCGGAAATCACGTGGGCCCCACCCGGAAATCACGTGGGCCCCACCCGGAAATCACGTGGGCCCCACCCGGAAATCACGTGGGCCCCACCCGGAAATCACGTGGGGCCCACCCGGAAATCACGTGGGCCCCACCCGGAAATCACGTGGGCCCCACCCGGAAATCACGTGGGCCCCACACGGAAATCACGTGGGGCCCACCCGGAAATCACGTGGGCCCCACCCGGAAATCACGTGGGCCCCACCCGGAAATCACGTGGGCCCCACCCGGAAATCACGTGGGGCCCACCCGGAAATCACGTGGGCCCCACCCGGAAATCACGTGGGCCCCACCCGGAAATCACGTGGGCCCCACCCGGAAATCACGTGGGCCCCACGGGGAAATCACGTGGGCCCCACGGGGAAATCACGTGGGCCCCACGCGGAAATCACGTGGGCCCCACCCGGAAATCACGTGGGCCCCACCCGGAAATCACGTGGGCCCCACGGGGAAATCATGTGGGCCCCACCCGGAAATCACGTGGGCCCCACGCGGAAATCACGTGGGCCCCACCCGGAAATCACGTGGGCCCCACCCGGAAATCACGTGGGCCCCACGGGGAAATCACGTGGGCCCTACGGGGAAATCACGTGGGCCCCACCCGGAAATCACGTGGGCCCCACCCGGAAATCACGTGGGCCCCACGGGGAAATCACGTGGGCCCCACGGGGAAATCACGTGGTCCCCACCCGGAAATCACGTGGGCCCCAGCCGGAAATCACGTGGGCCCCACGGGGAAATCACGTGGGCCCCACCCGGAAATCACGTGGGCCCCACCCGGAAATCACGTGGGCCCCACCCGGAAATCACGTGGGCCCCACCCGGAAATCACGTGGGCCCCACCCGGAAATCACGTGGGGCCCACCCGGAAATCACGTGGGCCCCACCCGGAAATCACGTGGGCCCCACCCGGAAATCACGTGGGCCCCACCCGGAAATCACGTGGGCCCCACGGGGAAATCACGTGGGCCCCACGGGGAAATCACGTGGGCCCCACGCGGAAATCACGTGGGCCCCACCCGGAAATCACGTGGGCCCCACCCGGAAAACACGTGGGCCCCACGGGGAAATCATGTGGGCCCCACCCGGAAATCACGTGGGCCCCACCCGGAAATCACGTGGGCCCCACCCGGAAATCACGTGGGCCCCACCCGGAAATCACGTGGGCCCCACCCGGAAATCATGTGGGCCCCACCCGGAAATCACGTGGGCCCCACCCGGTAATCACGTGGGGCCCACCCGGAAATCACGTGGGCCCCACGGGGAAATCACGTGGGCCCCACCCGGAAATCACGTGGGCCCCACCCGGAAATTACGTGGGCCCCACGGGGAAATCACGTGGGCCCCACGGGGAAATCACGTGGGCCCCACGGGGAAATCACGTGGGCCCCACCCTGAAATCACGTGGGCCCCACCCGGAAATCACGTGGGCCCCACGGGGAAATCACGTGGGCCCCACGGGGAAATCACGTGGGCCCCACCCGGAAATCACGTGGGCCCCACCCGGAAATCACGTGGGCCCCACGGGGAAATTACGTGGGCCCCACGGGGAAATCACGTGGTCCCCACCCGGAAATCACGTGGGCCCCAGCCGGAAATCACGTGGGCCCCACCCGGAAATCACGTGGGCCCCACCCGGAAATCACGTTGGCCCCACCCGGAAATCACGTGGGCCCCACCCGGAAATCACGTGGGCCCCACGGGGAAATCACGTGGGCCCCACCCGGAAATCACGTGGGCCCCACCCGGAAATCACGTGGGCCCCACGGGGAAATTACGTGGGCCCCACCCGGAAATCACGTGGGCCCCACCCGGAAATCACGTGGGCCCCACACGGAAATCACGTGGGGCCCACCCGGAAATCACGTGGGCCCCACCCGGAAATCACGTGGGCCCCACGGGGAAATCACGTGGGCCTCACGGGGAAATCACGTGGGCCCCACCCGGAAATCACGTGGGCCCCACGGGGAAATCACGTGGGCCCCACCCGGAAATCACGTGGGCCCCACCCGGAAATCACGTGGGCCCCACTGGGAAATTACGTGGGCCCCACGGGGAAATCACGTGGTCCCCACCCGGAAATCACGTGGGCCCCAGCCGGAAATCACGTGGGCCCCACGGGGAAATCACGTGGGCCCCACCCGGAAATCACGTGGGCCCCACCCGGAAATCACGTGGGCCAAACCCGGAAATCACGTGGGGCCCACCCGGAAATCACGTGGGCCCCACCCGGAAATCACGTGGGCCCCACCCGGAAATCACGTGGGCCCCACACGGAAATCACGTGGGGCCCACCCGGAAATCACGTGGGCCCCACCCGGAAATCACGTGGGCCCCACCCGGAAATCACGTGGGCCCCACCCGGAAATCACGTGGGCCCCACCCGGAAATCACGTGGGCCCCACCCGGAAATCACGTGGGCCCCACGGGGAAATCACGTGGGCCCCACGGGGAAATCACGTGGGCCCCACGCGGAAATCACGTGGGCCCCACCCGGAAATCACGTGGGCCCCACCCGGAAATCACGTGGGCCCCACCCGGAAATCACGTGGGCCCCCCCGGAAATCACGTGGGCCCCACCCGGAAATCACGTGGGGCCAACCCGGAAATCACGTGGGCCCCACCCGGAAATCACGTGGGCCCCACCCGTAAATCACGTGGGCCCCACCCGGAAATCACGTGGGCCCCACCCGGAAATCACGTGGGCCCCACGGGGAAATCACGTGGGCCCCACGGGGAAATCACGTGGGCCCCACCCGGAAATCACGTGGGCCCCACCCGGAAATCACGTGGGCCCCACCCGGAAATCACGTGGGCCCCACCCGGAAATCACGTGGGCCCCACCCGGAAATCACGTGGGCCCCACCCGGAAATCACGTGGGCCCCACCCGGAAATCACGTGGGCCCCACCCGGAAATCACGTGGGCCCCACCCGGAAATCACGTGGGCCCCACGGGGAAATCACGTGGGCCCCACCCGGAAATCACGTGGGCCCCACCCGGAAATCACGTGGGCCCCACCCGGAAATCACGTGGGCCCCAACCGGAAATCACGTGGGCCCCACCCGGAAATCACGTGGGCCCCACCCGGAAATCACGTGGGCCCCACCCGGAAATCACGTGGGCCCCACGGGGAAATCACGTGGGCCTCACGGGGAAATCACGTGGGCCCCACCCGGAAATCACGTGGGCCCCACGGGGAAATCACGTGGGCCCCACCCGGAAATCACGTGGGCCCCACCCGGAAATCACGTGGGCCCCACCCGGAAATCACGTGGGCCCCACCCGGAAATCACGTGGGCCCCACCCGGAAATCACGTGGGCCCCACCCGGAAATCACGTGGGCCCCACTCGGAAATCACGTGGGCCCCACCCGGAAATCACGTGGGCCCCACCGGGAAATCACGTGGGCCCCACGGGGAAATCACGTGGGCCCCACCCGGAAATCACGTGGGCCCCACCCGGAAATCACGTGGGCCCCACCCGGAAATCACGTGGGCCCCACCCGGAAATCACGTGGGCCCCACCCGGAAATCACGTGGGGCCAACCCGGAAATCACGTGGGCCCCACCCGGAAATCACGTGGGCCCCACCCGGAAATCACGTGGGCCCCACCCGGAAATCACGTGGGCCCCACGGGGAAATCACGTTGGCCCCACGGGGAAATCACGTGGGCCCCACCCGGAAATCACGTGGGCCCCACCCGGAAATCACGTGGGCCCCACGGGGAAATCACGTGGGCCCCACCCGGAAATCACGTGGGCCCCACCCGGAAATCACGTGGGCCCCACCCGGAAAACACGTGGGCCCCACGGGGAAATCATGTGGGCCCCACCCGGAAATCACGTGGGCCCCACCCGGAAATCCCGTGGGCCCCACCCGGAAATCACGTGGGCCCCACCCGGAAATCACGTGGGCCCCACCCGGAAATCACGTGGGCCCCACCCGGAAATCACGTGGGCCCCACCCGGTAATCACGTGGGGCCCACCCGGAAATCACGTGGGCCCCACGGGGAAATCACGTGGGCCCCACCCGGAAATCACGTGGGCCCCAGGGGGAAATCACGTGGGCCCAACGGGGAAATCACGTGGGCCCCATGGGGAAATCACGTGGGCCCCACCCTGAAATCACGTGGGCCCCACCCGGAAATCACGTGGGCCCCACGGGGAAATCACGTGGGCCCCACGGGGAAATCACGTGGGCCCCACCCGGAAATCACGTGGGCCCCACCCGGAAATCACGTGGGCCCCACGGGGAAATTACGTGGGCCCCACGGGGAAATCACGTGGTCCCCACCCGGAAATCACGTGGGCCCCAGCCGGAAATCACGTGGGCCCCACGGGGAAATCACGTGGGCCCCACCCGGAAATCACGTGGGCCCCACCCGGAAATCACGTGGGCCCCACCCGGAAATCACGTGGGCCCCACCCGGAAATCACGTGGGCCCCACCCGGAAATCACGTGGGGCCCACCCGGAAATCACGTGGGCCCCACCCGGAAATCACGTGGGCCCCACCCGGAAATCACGTGGGCCCCACACGGAAATCACGTGGGGCCCACCCGGAAAACACGTGGGCCCCACCCGGAAATCACGTGGGCCCCAGGGGGAAATCACGTGGGCCCAACGGGGAAATCACGTGGGCCCCACCCGGAAATCACGTGGGCCCCACCCGGAAATCACGTGGGCCCCACGGGGAAATCACGTGGGCCCCACGGGGAAATCACGTGGGCCCCACGCGGAAATCACGTGGGCCCCACCCGGAAATCACGTGGGCCCCACCCGGAAATCACGTGGGCCCCACCCGGAAATCACGTGGGCCCCACCCGGAAATCACGTGGGCCCCACCCGGAAATCACGTGGGGCCAACCCGGAAATCACGTGGGCCCCACCCGGAAATCACGTGGGCCCCACCCGGAAATCACGTGGGCCCCACCCGGAAATCACGTGGGCCCCACCCGGAAATCACGTGGGCCCCACCTGGAAATCACGTGGGCCCCACGGGGAAATCACGTGGGCCCCACGGGGAAATCACGTGGGCCCCACGGGGAAATCACGTGGGCCCCACCCGGAAATCACGTGGGCCCCACCCGGAAATCACGTGGGCCCCACCCGGAAATCACGTGGGCCCCACCCGGAAATCACGTGGGCCCCACCCGGAAATCACGTGGGCCCCACCCGGAAATCACGTGGGCCCCACCCGGAAATCACGTGGGCCCCACCCGGAAATCACGTGGGCCCCACCCGGAAATCACGTGGGCCCCACCCGGAAATCACGTGGGCCCCACCCGGAAATCACGTGGGCCCCACCCGGAAATCACGTGGGCCCCACCCGGAAGTCACGTGGGCCACACCCGGAAATCACGTGGGGCCCACCCGGAAATCACGTGGGCCCCACGGGGAAATCACGTGGGCCCCACCCGGAAATCACGTGGGCCCCACCCGGAAATCACGTGGGCCCCACCCGGAAAACACGTGGGCCCCACGGGGAAATCATGTGGGCCCCACCCGGAAATCACGTGGGCCCCACCCGGAAATCACGTGGGCCCCACCCGGAAATCACGTGGGCCCCACCCGGAAATCACGTGGGCCCCACCCGGAAATCACGTGGGCCCCACCCGGAAATCACGTGGGCCCCACCCGGTAATCACGTGGGGCCCACCCGGAAATCACGTGGGCCCCACGGGGAAATCACGTGGGCCCCACCCGGAAATCACGTGGGCCCCAGGGGGAAATCACGTGGGCCCAACGGGGAAATCACGTGGGCCCCACGGGGAAATCACGTGGGCCCCACCCTGAAATCACGTGGGCCCCACCCGGAAATCACGTGGGCCCCACGGGGAAATCACGTGGGCCCCACGGGGAAATCACGTGGGCCCCACCCGGAAATCACGTGGGCCCCACCCGGAAATCACGTGGGCCCCACGGGGAAATCACGTGGGCCCCACGGGGAAATCACGTGGTCCCCACCCGGAAATCACGTGGGCCCCACACGGAAATCACGTGGGGCCCACCCGGAAATCACGTGGGCCCCACCCGGAAATCACGTGGGCCCCACCCGGAAATCACGTGGGCCCCACCCGGAAATCACGTGGGCCCCACCCGGAAATCACGTGGGCCCCACCCGGAAATCACGTGGGCCCCACGGGGAAATCACGTGGGCCCCACGGGGAAATCACGTGGGCCCCACGCGGAAATCACGTGGGCCCCACCCGGAAATCACGTGGGCCCCACCCGGAAATCACGTGGGCCCCACCCGGAAATCACGTGGGCCCCACCCGGAAATCACGTGGGCCCCACCCGGAAATCACGTGGGGCCAACCCGGAAATCACGTGGGCCCCACCCGGAAATCACGTGGGCCCCACCCGTAAATCACGTGGGCCCCACCCGGAAATCACGTGGGCCCCACCCGGAAATCACGTGGGCCCCACGGGGAAATCACGTTGGCCCCACGGGGAAATCACCTGGGCCCCACCCGGAAATCACGTGGGCCCCACCCGGAAATCACGTGGGCCCCACCCGGAAATCACGTGGGCCCCACGGGGAAATCACGTGGGCCCCACCCGGAAATCACGTGGGCCCCACCCGGAAATCACGTGGGCCCCACCCGGAAATCACGTGGGCCCCACCCGGAAATCACGTGGGCCCCACCCGGAAATCACGTGGGCCCCACGCGGAAATCACGTGGGCCCCACCCGGAAATCACGTGGGCCCCACCCGGAAATCACGTGGGCCCCACCCGGAAATCACGTGGGCCCCACCCGGAAATCACGTGGGCCCCACCCGGAAATCAAGTGGGGCCCACCCGGAAATCACGTGGGCCCCACCCGGAAATCCCGTGGGACCCACCCGGAAATCACGTGGGCCCCACCCGGAAATCACGTGGGCCCCACCCGGAAATCACGTGGGCCCCACCCGGAAATCACGTGGGCCACAGCCGGAAATCACGTGGGCCCCACCCGGAAATCACGTGGGCCCCACCCGGAAATCACGTGGGCCCCACCCGGAAATCACGTGGGCCCCACCCGGAAATCACGTGGGCCCCACGGGGAAATCACGTGGGCCTCACGGGGAAATCACGTGGGCCCCACCCGGAAATCACGTGGGCCCCACGGGGAAATCCCATGGGCCCCACCCGGAAATCACGTGGGCCCCACGGGGAAATCACGTGGGCCCCACCCGGAAATCACGTGGGCCCCACGGGGAAATCACGTGGGCCCCACCCGGAAATCACGTGGGCCCCACGGGGAAATCACGTGGGCCCCACCCGGAAATCACGTGGGCCCCACCCGGAAATCACGTGGGCCCCACCCGGAAATCACGTGGGCCCCACCCGGAAATCACGTGGGCCCCACGGGGAAATCACGTGGGCCCCACGGGGAAATCACGTGGGCCCCACCCGGAAATCACGTGGGCCCCACCCGGAAATCACGTGGGCCCCACCCGGAAATCACGTGGGCCCCACCCGGAAATCACGTGGGCCCCACCCGGAAATCACGTGGGCCCCACCCGAAAATCACGTGGGCCCCACCCGGAAATCACGTGGGCCCCACCCGGAAATCACGTGGGCCCCACCCGGAAATCACGTGGAACCCACCCGGAAATCACGTGGGCCCCACCCGGAAATCACGTGGGCCCCACCCGGAAATCACGTGGGCCCCACCCGGAAATCACGTGGGCCCCACGGGGAAATCACGTGGGCCCCACCCGGAAATCACGTGGGCCCCACCCGGAAATCACGTGGGCCCCACCCGGAAATCACGTGGGCCCCACCCGGAAATCACGTGGGCCACACCCGGAAATCACGTGGGGCCCACCCGGAAATCACGTGGGCCCCACGGGGAAATCACGTGGGCCCCAATCGGAAATCACGTGGGCCCCACCCGGAAATCACGTGGGCCCCACCCGGAAAACACGTGGGCCCCACGGGGAAATCACGTGGGCCCCACCCGGAAATCACGTGGGCCCCACCCGGAAATCACGTGGGCCCCACCCGGAAATCACGTGGGCCCCACCCGGAAATCACGTGGGCCCCACCCGGAAATCATGTGGGCCCCACCCGGAAATCACGTGGGCCCCACCCGGTAATCACGTGGGGCCCACCCGGAAATCACGTGGGCCCCACGGGGAAATCACGTGGGCCCCACCCGGAAATCACGTGGGCCCCACCCGGAAATTACGTGGGCCCCACGGGGAAATCACGTGGGCCCAACGGGGAAATCACGTGGGCCCCACGGGGAAATCACGTGGGCCCCACCCTGAAATCACGTGGGCCCCACCCGGAAATCACGTGGGCCCCACGGGGAAATCACGTGGGCCCCACGGGGAAATCACGTGGGCCCCACCCGGAAATCACGTGGGCCCCACCCGGAAATCACGTGGGCCCCACCCGGAAATCACGTGGGCCCCACCCGGAAATCACGTGGGCCCCACCCGGAAATCACGTGGGCCCCAGCCGGAAATCACGTGGGCCCCACGGGGAAATCACGTGGGCCCCACCCGGAAATCACGTTGGCCCCACCCGGAAATCACGTGGGCCCCACCCGGAAATCACGTGGGCCCCACCCGGAAATCACGTGGGCCCCACCCGGAAATCACGTGGGGCCCACCCGGAAATCACGTGGGCCCCACCCGGAAATCACGTGGGCCCCACCCGGAAATCACGTGGGCCCCACACGGAAATCACGTGGGGCCCACCCGGAAATCACGTGGGCCCCACCCGGAAATCACGTGGGCCCCACCCGGAAATCACGTGGGCCCCACCCGGAAATCACGTGGGCCCCACCCGGAAATCACGTGGGCCCCACCCGGAAATCACGTGGGCCCCACGGGGAAATCACGTGGGCCCCACGGGGAAATCACGTGGGCCCCACCCGGAAATCACGTGGGCCCCACCCGGAAATCACGTGGGCCCCACCCGGAAATCACGTGGGCCCCACCCGGAAATCACGTGGGCCCCACCCGGAAATCACGTGGGCCCCACCCGGAAATCACGTGGGCCCCACCCGGAAATCACGTGGGCCCCACCCGGAAATCACGTGGGCCCCACCCGGAAATCACGTGGGCCCCAGCCGGAAATCACGTGGGCCCCACGGGGAAATCACGTGGGCCCCACGGGGAAATCACGTGGGCCCCACGGGGAAATCACGTGGGCCCCACCCGGAAATCACGTGGGCCCCACCCGGAAATCACGTGGGCCCCACCCGGAAATCACGTGGGCCCCACCCGGAAATCACGTGGGCCCCACCCGGAAATCACGTGGGCCCCACACGGAAATCACGTGGGGCCCACCCGGAAATCACGTGGGCCCCACCCGGAAATCACGTGGGCCCCACCCGGAAATCACGTGGGCCCCACCCGGAAATCACGTGGGCCCCACCCGGAAATCACGTGGGCCCCACCCGGAAATCACGTGGGCCCCACCCGGAAATCACGTGGGCCCCACGGGGAAATCACGTGGGCCCCACGGGGAAATCACGTGGGCCCCACCCGGAAATCACGTGGGCCCCACCCGGAAATCACGTGGGCCCCACCCGGAAATCACGTGGGCCCCACCCGGAAATCACGTGGGCCCCACCCGGAAATCACGTGGGCCCCACCCGGAAATCACGTGGGCCCCACCCGGAAATCACGTGGGCCCCACACGGAAATCACGTGGGGCCCAACCGGAAATCACGTGGGCCCCACCCGGAAATCACGTGGGCCCCACCCGGAAATCACGTGGGCCCCATGGGGAAATCACGTGGGCCCCATGGGGAAATCACGTGGGCCCCACCCGGAAATCACGTGGGGCCCACGGGGAAATCACGTGGGCCCCACCCGGAAATCACGTGGGCCCCACCCGGAAATCACGTGGGCCCCACCCGGAAATCACGTGGGCCCCACACGGAAATCACGTGGGGCCCAACCGGAAATCACGTGGGCCCCACCCGGAAATCACGTGGGCCCCACCCGGAAATCACGTGGGCCCCATGGGGAAATCACGTGGGCCCCACGGGGAAATCACGTGGGCCCCACGGGGAAATCACGTGGGCCCCACCCGGAAATCACGTGGGCCCCACGGGGAAATCACGTGGGCCCCACCCGGAAATCACGTGGGCCCCACCCGGAAATCACGTGGGCCCCACCCGGAAAACACGTGGGCCCCACGGGGAAATCATGTGGGCCCCACCCGGAAATCACGTGGGCCCCACCCGGAAATCACGTGGGCCCCACCCGGAAATCACGTGGGCCCCACCCGGAAATCACGTGGGCCCCACCCGGAAATCACGTGGGCCCCACCCGGAAATCACGTGGGCCCCACCCGGTAATCACGTGGGGCCCACCCGGAAATCACGTGGGCCCCACGGGGAAATCACGTGGGCCCCACCCGGAAATCTCGTGGGCCCCACCCGGAAATCACGTGGGCCCCACGGGGAAATCACGTGGGCCCCACGGGGAAATCACGTGGGCCCCACCCTGAAATCACGTGGGCCCCACCCGGAAATCACGTGGGCCCCACGGGGAAATCACGTGGGCCCCACGGGGAAATCACGTGGGCCCCACCCGGAAATCACGTGGGCCCCACCCGGAAATCACGTGGGCCCCACGGGGAAATTACGTGGGCCCCACGGGGAAATCACGTGGTCCCCACCCGGAAATCACGTGGGCCCCAGCCGGAAATCACGTGGGCCCCACGGGGAAATCACGTGGGCCCCACCCGGAAATCACGTGGGCCCCACCCGGAAATCACGTGGGCCCCACCCGGAAATCACGTGGGCCCCACCCGGAAATCACGTGGGCCCCACCCGGAAATCACGTGGGGCCCACCCGGAAATCACGTGGGCCCCACCCGGAAATCACGCGGGCCCCACCCGGAAATCACGCGGGCCCCATCCGGAAATCACGTGGGCCCCACGGGGAAATCACGTGGGCCCCACGGGGAAATCACGTGGGCCCCACCCGGAAATCACGTGGGCCCCACCCGGAAATCACGTGGGCCCCACCCGGAAATCACGTGGGCCCCACCCGGAAATCACGTGGGCCCCACCCGGAAATCACGTGGGCCCCACCCGGAAATCACGTGGGCCCCACACGGAAATCACGTGGGGCCCACCCGGAAATCACGTGGGCCCCACCCGGAAATCACGTGGGCCCCACCCGGAAATCACGTGGGCCCCACCCGGAAATCACGTGGGCCCCACCCGGAAATCACGTGGGCCCCACCCGGAAATCACGTGGGCCCCACCCGGAAATCACGTGGGCCCCACCCGGAAATCACGTGGGCCCCAGCCGGAAATCACGTGGGCCCCACGGGGAAATCACGTGGGCCCCACCCGGAAATCACGTGGGCCCCACCCGGAAATCACGTGGGCCCCACCCGGAAATCACGTGGGCCCCACCCGGAAATCACGTGGGCCCCACCCGGAAATCACGTGGGCCCCACCCGGAAATCACGTGGGCCCCACCCGGAAATCACGTGGGCCCCACCCGGAAATCACGTGGGCCCCACACGGAAATCACGTGGGGCCCAACCGGAAATCACGTGGGCCCCACCCGGAAATCACGTGGGCCCCACCCGGAAATCACGTGGGCCCCACCCGGAAATCACGTGGGCCCCATGGGGAAATCACGTGGGCCCCATGGGGAAATCACGTGGGAACCACCCGGAAATCACGTGGGGCCCACCCGGAAATCACGTGGGCCCCACGGGGAAATCACGTGGGCCCCACGGGGAAATCACGTGGGCACCACCCGGAAATCACGTGGGCCCCAGCCGGAAATCACGTGGGCCCCACCCGGAAATCACGTGGGCCCCACCCGGAAATCACGTGGGCCCCACGGGGAAATCACGTGGGCCCCACCCGGAAATCACGTGGGCCCCACCCGGAAATCACGTGGGCCCCACCCGGAAATCACGTGGGCCCCACCCGGAAATCACGTGGGCCCCACCCGGAAATCACGTGGGCCCCACCCGGAAATCACGTGGGCCCCACCCGGAAATCACGTGGGCCCCAGCCGGAAATCACGTGGGCCCCACCCGGAAATCACGTGGGCCCCACCCGGAAATCACGTGGGCCCCACCCGGAAATCACGTGGGCCCCACCCGGAAATCACGTGGGCCCCACCGGGAAATCACGTGGGACCCACCCGGAAATCACGTGGGCCCCACCCGGAAATCACGTGGGCCCCACCCGGAAATCACGTGGGCCCCACCCGGAAATCACGTGGGCCCCAGCCGGAAATCACGTGGGCCCCACCCGGAAATCACGTGGGCCCCACCCGGAAATCACGTGGGCCCCACCCGGAAATCACGTGGGGCCCACCCGGAAATCACGTGGGCCCCACCCGGAAATCACGTGGGCCCCACCCGGAAATCACGTGGGCCCCACCCGGAAAACACGTGGGCCACATCCGGAAATCACGTGGGCCCCACCCGGAAATCACGTGGGCCCCACCCGGAAATCACGTGGGCCCCACCCGGAAATCACGTGGGCCCCACCCGGAAATCACGTGGGCCCCACGGGGAAATCACGTGGGCCCCACCTGGAAATCACGTGGACCCCACCCGGAAATCACGTGGGCCCCAGCCGGAAATCACGTGGGCCCCATGGGGAAATCACGTGGGCCCCACGGGGAAATCACGTGGGCCCCACCCGGAAATCACGTGGGCCCCACCCGGAAATCACGTGGGCCCCACCCGGAAATCACGTGGGCCCCACCCGGAAATCACGTGGGCCCCACCCGGAAATCACGTGGGCCCCACCCGGAAATCACGTGGGCCCCACCCGGAAATCACGTGGGCCCCACCCGGAAATCACGTGGGCCCCACCCGGAAATCACGTGGGCCCCTCGGGGAAATCACGTGGGCCCCACCCGGAAATCACGTGGGCCCCACCCGGAAATCACGTGGGCCCCACCCGGAAATCACGTGGGCCCCACCCGGAAATCACGTGGGCCCCACCCGGAAATCACGTGGGCCCCACCCGGAAATCACGTGGGCCCCACCCGGAAATCACGTGGGCCCCACCCGGAAATCACGTGGGCCCCACCCGGAAATCACGTGGGCCCCACCCGGAAATCACGTGGGCCCCACCCGGAAATCACGTGGGCCCCACCCGGAAATCACGTGGGCCCCACCCGGAAATCACGTGGGCCCCACGGGGAAATCACGTGGGCCCCACCCGGAAATCACGTGGACCCCACCCGGAAATCACGTGGGCCACAGCCGGAAATCACGTGGGCCCCAACCGGAAATCACGTGGGCCCCACCCGGAAATCACGTGGGCCCCACCCGGAAATCACGTGGGCCCCACCCGGAAATCACGTGGGCCCCACGGGGAAATCACGTGGGCCCCACCCGGAAATCACGTGGGCCCCACCCGGAAATCACGTGGGCCACACCCGGAAATCACGTGGGGCCCACCCGGAAATCACGTGGGCCCCAAGGGGAAATCACGTGGGCCCCACCCAGAAATCACGTGGGCCCCACCCGGAAATCACGTGGGCCCCACCCGGTAATCACGTGGGGCCCACCCGGAAATCACGTGGGCCCCATGGGGAAATCACGTGGGCCCCACCCGGAAATCACGTGGGCCCCACCCGGAAATCACGTGGGCCCCACGGGGAAATCACGTGGGCCCAACGGGGAAATCACGTGGGCCCCACGGGGAAATCACGTGGGCCCCACCCTGAAATCACGTGGGCCCCACCCGGAAATCACGTGGGCCCCACGGGGAAATCACGTGGGCCCCACGGGGAAATCACGTGGGCCCCACCCGGAAATCACGTGGGCCCCACCCGGAAATCACGTGGGCCCCACGGGGAAATCACGTGGGCCCCACGGGGAAATCACGTGGTCCCCACCCGGAAATCACGTGGGCCCCAGCCGGAAATCACGTGGGCCCCACGAGGAAATCACGTGGGCCCCACCCGGAAATCACGTGGGCCCCACCCGGAAATCACGTGGGCCCCACCCGGAAATCACGTGGGCCCCACCCGGAAATCACGTGGGCCCCACCCGGAAATCACGTGGGCCCCACGCGGAAATCACGTGGGCCCCACCCGGAAATCACGTGGGCCCCACCCGGAAATCACGTGGGCCCCAGCCGGAAATCACGTGGGCCCCACGGGGAAATCACGTGGGCCCCACGGGGAAATCACGTGGGCCCCACCCGGAAATCACGTGGGCCCCACCCGGAAATCACGTGGGCCCCACCTGGAAATCACGTGGGCCCCACGGGGAAATCACGTGGGCCCCACCCGGAAATCACGTGGGCCCCACCCGGAAATCACGTGGGGCCCACCCGGAAATCACGTGGGCCCCACCCGGAAATCACGTGGGCCCCACCCGGAAATCACGTGGGCCCCACCCGGAAATCACGTGGGCCCCACCCGGAAATCACGTGGGCCCCACCCGGAAATCACGTGGGCCCCACCCGGAAATCACGTGGGCCCCACCCGGAAATCACGTGGGCCCCACCCGGAAATCACGTGGGCCCCACCCGGAAATCACGTGGGCCCCACCCGGAAATCACGTGGGCCCCACCCGGAAATCACGTGGGCCCCACCCGGAAATCACGTGGGCCCCACCCGGAAATCACGTGGGCCCCACCCGGAAATCACGTGGGCCCCACCCGGAAATCACGTGGGCCCCACACGGAAATCACGTGGGGCCCAACCGGAAATCACGTGGGCCCCACCCGGAAATCACGTGGGCCCCACCCGGAAATCACGTGGGCCCCACCCGGAAATCACGTGGGCCCCATGGGGAAATCACGTGGGCCCCACGGGGAAATCACGTGGGCCCCACCCGGAAATCACGTGGGGCCCACCCGGAAATCACGTGGGCCCCACGGGGAAATCACGTGGGCCCCACCCGGAAATCACGTGGGCCCCACACGGAAATCACGTGGGGCCCACCAGGAAATCACGTGGGCCCCACCCGGAAATCATGTGGGCCCCACCCGGAAATCACGTGGGCCCCACCGGGAAATCACGTGGGCCCCACCCGGAAATCACGTGGGCCCCACCCGGAAATCACGTGGGCCCCACGGGGAAATCACGTGGGCCCCACGGGGAAATCACGTGGGCCCCACCCGGAAATCACGTGGGCCCCACCCGGAAATCACGTGGGCCCCACCCGGAAATCACGTGGGCCCCACCCGGAAATCACGTGGGCCCCACGGGGAAATCACGTGGGCCCCACCCGGAAAACACGTGGGCCCCACCCGGAAATCACGTGGGCCCCACGGGGAAATCACGTGGGCCCCACCCGGAAATCACGTGGGCCCCACCCGGAAATCACGTGGGCCCCACCCGGAAATCACGTGGGCCCCACCCGGAAATCACGTGGGCCCCAGCCGGAAATCACGTGGGCCCCACCCGGAAATCACGTGGGCCCCACCCCGAAATCACGTGGGCCCCACCCGGAAATCACGTGGGCCCCACCCGGAAATCACGTGGGGCCCACCCGGAAATCACGTGGGCCCCACCCGGAAATCACGTGGGCCCCACCCGGAAATCACGTGGGCCCCACCCGGAAAACACGTGGGCCACATCCGGAAATCACGTGGGCCCCACCCGGAAATCACGTGGGCCCCACCCGGAAATCACGTGGGCCCCACCCGGAAATCACGTGGGCCCCACCCGGAAATCACGTGGGCCCCACGGGGAAATCACGTGGGCCCCACCTGGAAATCACGTGGACCCCACCCGGAAATCACGTGGGCCCCAGCCGGAAATCACGTGGGCCCCATGGGGAAATCACGTGGGCCCCACGGGGAAATCACGTGGGCCCCACCCGGAAATCACGTGGGCCCCACCCGGAAATCACGTGGGCCCCACCCGGAAATCACGTGGGCCCCACCCGGAAATCACGTGGGCCCCACCCGGAAATCACGTGGGCCCCACCCGGAAATCACGTGGGCCCCACCCGGAAATCACGTGGGCCCCTCGGGGAAATCACGTGGGCCCCACCCGGAAATCACGTGGGCCCCACCCGGAAATCACGTGGGCCCCACCCGGAAATCACGTGGGCCCCACCCGGAAATCACGTGGGCCCCACCCGGAAATCACGTGGGCCCCACCCGGAAATCACGTGGGCCCCACCCGGAAATCACGTGGGCCCCACCCGGAAATCACGTGGGCCCCACGGGGAAATCACGTGGGCCCCACCCGGAAATCACGTGGGCCCCACCCGGAAATCACGTGGGCCCCACCCGGAAATCACGTGGGCCCCACCCGGAAATCACGTGGGCCCCACGGGGAAATCACGTGGGCCCCACCCGGAAATCACGTGGGCCCCACCCGGAAATCACGTGGGCCACAGCCGGAAATCACGTGGGCCCCACCCGGAAATCACGTGGGCCCCACCCGAAAATCACGTGGGCCCCACCCGGAAATCACGTGGGCCCCACCCGGAAATCACGTGGGCCCCACCCGGAAATCACGTGGGCCCCATGGGGAATTCACGTGGGCCCCACCCGGAAATCACGTGGGCCCCACCCGGAAATCACGTGGGCCCCACCCGGAAATCACGTGGGCCCCACCCGGAAATCACGTGGGCCCCACGGGGAAATCACGTGGGCCCCACCCGGAAATCACGTGGACCCCACCCGGAAATCACGTGGGCCACAGCCGGAAATCACGTGGGCCCCAACCGGAAATCACGTGGGCCCCACCCGGAAATCACGTGGGCCCCACCCGGAAATCACGTGGGCCCCACCCGGAAATCACGTGGGCCCCACGGGGAAATCACGTGGGCCTCACGGGGAAATCACGTGGGCCCCACCCGGAAATCACGTGGGCCCCACGGGGAAATCACGTGGGCCCCACCCGGAAATCACGTGGGCCCCACCCGGAAATCACGTGGGCCCCACCCGGAAATCACGTGGGCCCCACCCGGAAATCACGTGGGCCCCACCCGGAAATCACGTGGGCCCCACCCGGAAATCACGTGGGCCCCACCCGGAAATCACGTGGGCCCCACGGGGAAATCACGTGGGCCCCACCCGGAAATCACGTGGGCCCCACCCGGAAATCACGTGGGCCCCACCCGGAAATCACGTGGGCCCCACCCGGAAATCACGTGGGCCCCACCCGGAAATCACGTGGGGCCAACCCGGAAATCACGTGGGCCCCACCCGGAAATCACATGGGCCCCACCCGGAAATCACGTGGGCCGCACCCGGAAATCACGTGGGCCCCACCCGGAAATCACGTGGGCCCCACGGGGAAATCACGTTGGCCCCACGGGGAAATCACGTGGGCCCCACCCGGAAATCACGTGGGCCCCACCCGGAAATCACGTGGGCCCCACCCGGAAATCACGTGGGCCCCACGGGGAAATCACGTGGGCCCCACCCGGAAATCACGTGGGCCCCACCCGGAAATCACGTGGGCCCCACCCGGAAATCACGTGGGCCCCACCCGGAAATCACGTGGGCCCCACGGGGAAATCACGTGGGCCCCACGGGGAAATCACGTGGGCCCCACGGGGAAATCACGTGGGCCCCACCCGGAAATCACGTGGGCCCCACGGGGAAATCACGTGGGCCCCACGGGGAAATCACGTGGGCCCAACGGGGAAATCACGTGGGCCCCACGGGGAAATCACGTGGGCCCCACCGTGAAATCACGTGGGCCCCACCCGGAAATCACGTGGGCCCCACGGGGAAATCACGTGGGCCCCACGGGGAAATCACGTGGGCCCCACCCGGAAATCACGTGGGCCCCACCCGGAAATCACGTGGGCCCCACGGGGAAATCACGTGGGCCCCACGGGGAAATCACGTGGTCACCACCCGGAAATCACGTGGGCCCCAGCCGGAAATCAAGTGGGCCCCACGGGGAAATCACGTGGGCCCCACGGGGAAATCACGTGGGCCCCACCCGGAAATCACGTGGGCCCCACCCGGAAATCACGTGGGCCCCACCCGGAAATCACGTGGGCCCCACCCGGAAATCACGTGGGGCCCACCCGGAAATCACGTGGGCCCCACCCGGAAATCACGTGGGCCCCACCCGGAAATCACGTGGGCCCCACACGGAAATCACGTGGGGCCCACCCGGAAATCACGTGGGCCCCACCCGGAAATCACGTGGGCCCCACCCGGAAATCACGTGGGCCCCACCCGGAAATCACGTGGGCCCCACCCGGAAATCACGTGGGCCCCACGGGGAAATCACGTGGGCCCCACGGGGAAATCACGTGGGCCCCACGCGGAAATCACGTGGGCCCCACCTGGAAATCACGTGGGCCCCACGGGGAAATCACGTGGGCCCCACCCGGAAATCACGTGGGCCCCACCCGGAAATCACGTGGGCCCCACCAGGAAATCATGTGGGCCCCACGGGGAAATCACGTGGGCCCCACCCGGAAATCACGTGGGCCCCACCCGGAAATCACGTGGGCCCCACCCGGAAATCACGTGGGGCCAACCCGGAAATCACGTGGGCCCCACCCGGAAATCACATGGGCCCCACCCGGAAATCACGTGGGCCCCACCCGGAAATCACGTGGGCCCCACCCGGAAATCACGTGGGCCCCACGGGGAAATCACGTTGGCCCCACGGGGAAATCACGTGGGCCCCACCCGGAAATCACGTGGGCCCCACCCGGAAATCACGTGGGCCCCACCCGGAAATCACGTGGGCCCCACGGGGAAATCACGTGGGCCCCACCCGGAAATCACGTGGGCCCCACCCGGAAATCACGTGGGCCCCACCCGGAAATCACGTGGGCCCCACCCGGAAATCACGTGGGCCCCACCCGGAAATCACGTGGGCCCCACCCGGAAATCACGTGGGCCCCACCCGGAAATCACGTGGGCCCCACACGGAAATCACGTGGGCCCCACCCGGAAATCACGTGGGCCCCACCCGGAAATCACGTGGGGCCCACCCGGAAATCACGTGGGCCCCACCCGGAAATCACGTGGGCCCCACCCGGAAATCACGTGGGGCCCACCCGGAAATCACGTGGGCCCCACCCGGAAATCACGTGGGCCCCACCCGGAAATCACGTGGGCCCCACCCGGAAATCACGTGGGGCCCACCCGGAAATCACGTGGGCCCCACCCGGAAATCACGTGGGCCCCACCCAGAAATCACGTGGGCCCCACCCGGAAATCACGTGGGCCCCACCCGGAAATCACGTGGGCCCCACCCGGAAATCACGTGGGCCCCACCCGGAAATCACGTGGGCCCCACCCGGAAATCACGTGGGACCCACGGGGAAATCACGTGGGGCCCACCCGGAAATCACGTGGGCCCCACCCGGAAATCACGTGGGCCCCACCCGGAAATCACGTGGGCCCCAGCCGGAAATCACGTGGGCCCCAGCCGGAAATCACGTGGGCCCCACGGGGAAATCACGTGGGCCCCACGGGGAAATCACGTGGGCCCCACGGGGAAATCACGTGGGCCCCACCCGGAAATCACGTGGGCCCCACCCGGAAATCACGTGGGCCCCACGGGGAAATCACGTGGGCCCAACGGGGAAATCACGTGGGCCCCACGGGGAAATCACGTGGGCCCCACCCTGAAATCACGTGGGCCCCACCCGGAAATCACGTGGGCCCCACGGGGAAATCACGTGGGCCCTACGGGGAAATCACGTGGGCCCCACCCGGAAATCACGTGGGCCCCACCCGGAAATCACGTGGGCCCCACGGGGAAATCACGTGGGCCCCACGGGGAAATCACGTGGTCCCCACCCGGAAATCACGTGGGCCCCAGCCGGAAATCACGTGGGCCCCACGGGGAAATCACGTGGGCCCCACCCGGAAATCACGTGGGCCCCACCCGGAAATCACGTGGGCCCCACCCGGAAATCACGTGGGCCCCACCCGGAAATCACGTGGGCCCCACCCGGAAATCACGTGGGGCCCACCCGGAAATCACGTGGGCCCCACCCGGAAATCACGTGGGCCCCACCCGGAAATCACGTGGGCCCCACACGGAAATCACGTGGGGCCCACCCGGAAATCACGTGGGCCCCACCCGGAAATCACGTGGGCCCCACCCGGAAATCACGTGGGCCCCACCCGGAAATCACGTGGGCCCCACCCGGAAATCACGTGGGCCCCACGGGGAAATCACGTGGGCCCCACGGGGAAATCACGTGGGCCCCACGCGGAAATCACGTGGGCCCCACCTGGAAATCACGTGGGCCCCACCCGGAAATCACGTGGGCCCCACCCGGAAATCACGTGGGACCCAACCGGAAATCACGTGGGCCCCACCCGGAAATCACGTGGGCCCCACCCGGAAATCACGTGGGCCCCACCCGGAAATCACGTGGGCCCCACCCGGAAATCACGTGGGCCCCAGCCGGAAATCACGTGGGCCCCACGGGGAAATCACGTGGGCCCCACGGGGAAATCACGGGGGCCCCACCCGGAAATCACGTGGGCCCCACCCGGAAATCACGTGGGCCCCACCCGGAAATCACGTGGGCCCCACCCGGAAATCACGTGGGCCCCACCCGGAAATCACGTGGGCCCCACCCGGAAATCACGTGGGCCCCACACGGAAATCACGTGGGGCCCAACCGGAAATCACGTGGGCCCCACCCGGAAATCACGTGGGCCCCACCCGGAAATCACGTGGGCCCCACCCGGAAATCACGTGGGCCCCATGGGGAAATCACGTGGGCCCCACGGGGAAATCACGTGGGCCCCACCCGGAAATCACGTGGGGCCCACCCGGAAATCACGTGGGCCCCACGGGGAAATCACGTGGGCCCCACGGGGAAATCACGTGGGCACCACCCGGAAATCACGTGGGCCCCAGCCGGAAATCACGTGGGCCCCACCCGGAAATCACGTGGGCCCCACCCAGAAATCACGTGGGCCCCACCCGGAAATCACGTGGGCCCCACACGGAAATCACGTGGGGCCCACCCGGAAATCACGTGGGCCCCACCCGGAAATCACGTGGGCCCCACCCGGAAATCACGTGGGCCCCACCGGGAAATCACGTGGGCCCCACCCGGAAATCACGTGGGCCCCACCCGGAAATCACGTGGGCCCCACGGGGAAATCACGTGGGCCCCACGGGGAAATCACGTGGGCCCCACCCGGAAATCACGTGGGCCCCACCCGGAAATCACGTGGGCCCCACCCGGAAATCACGTGGGCCCCACCCGGAAATCACGTGGGCCCCACGGGTAAATCACGTGGGCCCCACCCGGAAATCACGTGGGCCCCACCCGGAAATCACGTGGGCCCCACCCGGAAATCACGTGGGCCCCACCCGGAAATCACGTGGGCCCCACCCGGAAATCACGTGGGCCCCACCCGGAAATCACGTGGGCCCCAGCCGGAAATCACGTGGGCCCCACCCGGAAATCACGTGGGCCCCACCCGGAAATCACGTGGGCCCCCCCCGGAAATCACGTGGGCCCCACCCGGAAATCACGTGGGGCAAACCCGGAAATCACGTGGGCCCCACCCGGAAATCACGTGGGCCCCACCCGGAAATCACGTGGGCCCCACCCGGAAAACACGTGGGCCACATCCGGAAATCACGTGGGCCCCACCCGGAAATCACGTGGGCCCCACCCGGAAATCACGTGGGCCCCACCCGGAAATCACGTGGGCCCCACGGGGAAATCACGTGGGCCCCACCTGGAAATCACGTGGACCCCACCCGGGAATCACGTGGGCCCCAGCCGGAAATCACGTGGGCCCCTTGGGGAAATCACGTGGGCCCCACGGGGAAATCACGTGGGCCCCACCCGGAAATCACGTGGGCCCCACCCGGAAATCACGTGGGCCCCACCCGGAAATCACGTGGGCCCCAGCCGGAAATCACGTGGGCCCCACCCGGAAATCACGTGGGCCCCACCCGGAAATCACGTGGGCCCCACCCGGAAATCACGTGGGCCCCACCCGGAAATCACGTGGGGCAAACCCGGAAATCACGTGGGCCCCACCCGGAAATCACGTGGGCCCCACCCGGAAATCACGTGGGCCCCACCCGGAAATCACGTGGGCCCCACCCGGAAATCACGTGGGCCCCACCCGGAAATCACGTGGGCCCCAGCCGGAAATCACGTGGGCCCCACCCGGAAATCACGTGGGCCCCACCCGGAAATCACGTGGGCCCCACCCGGAAATCACGTGGGCCCCACCCGGAAATCACGTGGGGCAAACCCGGAAATCACGTGGGCCCCACCCGGAAATCACGTGGGCCCCACCCGGAAATCACGTGGGCCCCACCCGGAAAACACGTGGGCCACATCCGGAAATCACGTGGGCCCCACCCGGAAATCACGTGGGCCCCACCCGGAAATCACGTGGGCCCCACCCGGAAATCACGTGGGCCCCACGGGGAAATCACGTGGGCCCCACCTGGAAATCACGTGGACCCCACCCGGGAATCACGTGGGCCCCAGCCGGAAATCACGTGGGCCCCTTGGGGAAATCACGTGGGCCCCACGGGGAAATCACGTGGGCCCCACCCGGAAATCACGTGGGCCCCACCCGGAAATCACGTGGGCCCCAACCGGAAATCACGTGGGCCCCACCCGGAAATCACGTGGGCCCCACCCGGAAATCACGTGGGCCCCACCCGGAAATCACGTGGGCCCCACCCGGAAATCACGTGGGCCCCTCGGGGAAATCACGTGGGCCCCACCCGGAAATCACGTGGGCCCCACCCGGAAATCACGTGGGCCCCACCCGGAAATCACGTGGGCCCCACCCGGAAATCACGTGGGCCCCTCGGGGAAATCACGTGGGCCCCACCCGGAAATCACGTGGGCCCCACGGGGAAATCACGTGGGCCCCACCCGGAAATCACGTGGGCCCCACCCGGAAATCACGTGGGCCCCACCCGGAAATCACGTGGGCCCCACCCGGAAATCACGTGGGCCCCACCCGGAAATCACGTGGGCCCCACCCGGAAATCACGTGGGCCCCACGGGGAAATCACGTGGGCCTCACGGGGAAATCACGTGGGCCCCACCCGGAAATCACGTGGGCCCCACGGGGAAATCACGTGGGCCCCACCCGGAAATCACGTGGGCACCACCCGGAAATCACGTGGGCCCCACCCGGAAATCACGTGGGCCCCACCCGGAAATCACGTGGGCCCCACGGGGAAATCACGTGGGCCTCACGGGGAAATCACGTGGGCCCCACCCGGAAATCACGTGGGCCCCACGGGGAAATCACGTGGGCCCCACCCGGAAATCACGTGGGCCCCACCCGGAAATCACGTGGGCCCCACCCGGAAATCACGTGGGCCCCACCCGGAAATCACGTGGGCCCCACCCGGAAATCACGTGGGCCCCACCCGGAAATCACGTGGGCCCCACCCGGAAATCACGTGGGCCCCACCCGGAAATCACGTGGGCCCCACCGGGAAATCACGTGGGCCCCACGGGGAAATCACGTGGGCCCCACCCGGAAATCACGTGGGCCCCACCCGGAAATCACGTGGGCCCCACCCGGAAATCACGTGGGCCCCACCCGGAAATCACGTGGGCCCCACGGGGAAATCACGTGGGGCCCACCCGGAAATCACGTGGGCCCCACCCGGAAATCACGTGGGCCCCACCCGGAAATCACGTGGGCCCCAGCCGGAAATCACGTGGGCCCCAGCCGGAAATCACGTGGGCCCCACGGGGAAATCACGTGGGCCCCACGGGGAAATCACGTGGGCCCCACGGGGAAATCACGTGGGCCCCACCCGGAAATCACGTGGGCCCCACCCGGAAATCACGTGGGCCCCACGGGGAAATCACGTGGGCCCAACGGGGAAATCACGTGGGCCACACGGGGAAATCACGTGGGCCCCACCCTGAAATCACGTGGGCCCCACCCGGAAATCACGTGGGCCCCACGGGGAAATCACGTGGGCCCCACGGGGAAATCACGTGGGCCCCACCCGGAAATCACGTGGGCCCCACCCGGAAATCACGTGGGCCCCACGGGGAAATCACGTGGGCCCCACGGGGAAATCACGTGGTCCCCACCCGGAAATCACGTGGGCCCCAGCCGGAAATCACGTGGGCCCCACGGGGAAATCACGTGGGCCCCACCCGGAAATCACGTGGGCCCCACCCGGAAATCACGTGGGCCCCACCCGGAAATCACGTGGGCCCCACCCGGAAATCACGTGGGCCCCACCCGGAAATCACGTGGGCCCCACCTCGAAATCACGTGGGCCCCACCCGGAAATCACGTGGGGCCCACCCGGAAATCACGTGGGCCCCAAGGGGAAATCACGTGGGCCCCACCCGGAAATCACGTGGGCCCCACCCGGAAATCACGTGAGCCCCACCCGGAAATCACGTGGGCCCCACCCGGAAATCACGTGGGCCCCACCCGGAAATCACGTGGGCCCCCAAGGGAAATCACGTGGGCCCCCAAGGGAAATCACGTGGGCCCCACCCGGAAATCACGTGGGCCCCACCCGGAAATCACGTGGGCCCCACGGGGAAATCACGTGGGACCCACCCGGAAATCACGTGGGCCCCACCCGGAAATCACGTGGGCCCCACCCAGAAATCACGTGGGCGCAACCCGGAAATCACGTGGGCCCCACCCGGAAAACACGTGGGCCCCACCCGGAAATCACGTGGGCCCCACGTTGAAATCACGTGGACCCCACCCGGAAATCACGTGGTCCCCACCCGGAAATCACGTGGGCCCCACGGGGAAATCACGTGGGCCCCACCCGGAAATCACGTGGGCCCCACCCGGAAATCACGTGGGCCCCACCCGGAAATCACGTGGGCCCCACCCGGAAATCACGTGGGGCCCACCCGGAAATCACGTGGGCCCCACGGGGAAATCACGTGGGCCCCACCCGGAAATCACGTGGGCCCCACCCGGAAATCACGTGGGCCCCACCCGGAAATCACGTGGGCCCCACCCGGAAATCACGTGGGCCCCACCCGGAAATCACGTGGGCCCCCAAGGGAAATCACGTGGGCCCCCAAGGGAAATCACGTGGGCCCCACCCGGAAATCACGTGGGCCCCACCCGGAAATCACGTGGGCCCCACGGGGAAATCACGTGGGACCCACCCGGAAATCACGTGGGCCCCACCCGGAAATCACGTGGGCCCCACCCAGAAATCACGTGGGCGCAACCCGGAAATCACGTGGGCCCCACCCGGAAAACACGTGGGCCCCCAGGGGAAATCACGTGGGCCCCACGTTGAAATCACGTGGGCCCCACCCGGAAATCACGTGGTCCCCACCCGGAAATCACGTGGGCCCCACGGGGAAATCACGTGGGCCCCACCCGGAAATCACGTGGGCCCCACCCGGAAATCACGTGGGCCCCACCCGGAAATCACGTGGGCCCCACCCGGAAATCACGTGGGCCCCACCCGGAAATCACGAAACCACCTGCCTCAACTCGAGAAAATCCAGGAGGTTCTGCCTCCAGGCGAAATGAGGCCCATTTCCGCTGAGGCTTCTCGAGGCTAATCACACCTAACCTCTGGAACTTCCAAAAGGTCCTTCACACCCCTGCTGCAACTCAAGAAGTTCCCTGACATCCCCGTCTCCACTCTAGAGGAAGCAAGCGGTTCCCGCCCACATCCAGAAGAGCCCCGTTTCCGCCTCGAAGCTTGAGATGAGGGATCCTTTCCCTGCTTGGTCTGGAAAGAATTGCCGGTGTTCCCGTCGCATCTCAAGAGGAGGCGCTCTCCACAGGAAAGGCGAGAGGAACTCCAGGGTCGTGTCACCATTCCCAGAGTTCCCCTGATGTCTCAGTCCATTCCAGAGGAACCTGTTTTCCCTGCACTGCCTCGACTTTCAGGATGAGGATCGACTACCACCACGGTCGCACGTGGGACAGCCCTGTGGGAAAGCCTTGTGGGAAAGCCTCCTGGAAAAGCCTCGAGGGAAAGCCACAGATCCCTTGATCCAGGCGATGGGAAGCGTCACACTGCTGCTACCGCTCTGGAGTAAAGCGCACGTGCATGCCCCCATTGGAGACGAGTACTTACTCCTCTGGGGAGACTCCAGAAGTACCCCAAGATCCATGTCAGCACTGGAGAGGAATTCTCAAGTTTCCGGCCCCGACTCCACACAATTCTTAGGCCTCGACATCGACGGGAGAGGAATCCCGAGAGGCCCCCGATCAACTGGCATGGGGACTGGCCTTTCGTGAGGCCACCAGAGTGGGTCCCTGAAGTACCCGTCGTAAGTCCAGAGCACCTGCCACAATTCGAGACAATCCAGGATGTTTTGCCCTCCAGGCGAGATGATGCCCATTTCCGCTGAGGCTTCTCGAGGTTAATCACACCTACTCTCTGGAACTTCCAAAAGGTCCTTCAACCATTGCTGCGACTCAGGAAGTTCCCTGACATACCCGTCTCCACTACAGAGGAAGCACGAGGGTCCCGCCCACATCCAGAGGAGCCCCGTTTCCGCCTCGTACCTCGAGATGAGAGATCCTTTCCCTGCTTGGTCGGGAAAGAATTCCTGGCATTCCCGTCGCATCTCAAGAGGAGGTCCTCTCCACAGGAAAGGCGAGAGGAACTCCAGGGTCGTGCCACCATTCGGAGAGTCCCCCAGATGTCTCAATCCATTCCAGAGGAACCTGTTTTCCCTGCACTGCCTCGACTTTCACGCTGAGGATCGACTCCCACCACGGTGGCACGTGGGACAGCCCTGTGGGAAAGCCTCGTGGGAAAGCCTTATGGGAAATCCTCGAGGGAAAGCCACAGATCCCATGATCGACGAGAAGGGAAGTGTGACACTGCTGCTACAGCTCGGGAGGAAAGCCCACGTGAATGCTCCCTCTCGAGACGAGGACTCACTACCCTGAGGAGACTCCAGAAGTACCCCAAGATCCATGTCAGCACTGGAGAGGAATCCTCAGGTTCCGGCCCCGACTCCACACAAGGTCTTGGGCCCCGGCATCGACGAGAGAGGAATACCGAGAGGCCCGCGAGCAACTCGCATGGAGACTGGCCTTTCCTGAGGCCACCAGAGCGAGTCCCTGAGGTCCCCGTCGTAAGTCGAGAGCACCTGCCGCAACTCGAGAAAATCCAGGAGGTTTTGCCCTCCAGGCGAGATGAGGCCCATTTCCGCTGAGGCTTCTCAAGGCTAATCACATCTAAACTCTGGAACTTCCAAAAGGTCCTTCACACCTTTGCTGCAACTCAAGAAGTTCCCGGACATCCCCGTCTCCACTCTAGAGGAAGCACGAGGGTCCCGCCCACATCCAGAGGAGCCCCGTTTCGCCTCATAGCTGGAGATGAGGGATCCTTTTGCTACTTGGTCCGGAAAGAATTCTGTGAGTCCCCGTCGCATCTCAAGGGGAGGCGCTCTCCACAGGAAAGGCGAGAGGAACTCCAGGGTCGTGCCACCATTCCCAGAGTACCCCAGATGTCTCAGTCCATTACAGAGGAACCTGTTTTCCCTGCACTGCCTCGACTTTCACGCCGAGGATCGTCTCCCACCACGGTGGCACGTGGGACAGCCCTGTGGAAAGCCTCGAGGGAAAGCCACAGTTCCCTTGATGCACGTGACGGGAATCGTGACACTGCTGCTACCGCTCTGCAGGGAAGCGCACGTGCATGCCTCCTTTCGAGATGAGGACTTACTCCCCTGGGGAGACTCCAGAAGCACCCCATGATCCATGTCAGCACTTTAGAGGAATCCTCAGGTTCCGGCCACTACTCCACACAAGGTCTTAGGCCCGGCATCGACGGGAAAGGAATCCCGAGAGGCTCCCGAGTAACTCGCATGGGGACTGGCCAGTCCTAAGGCGATAAGAGCAGGTCCCTTTCGTCACCGTGGTAAGACGAGAGCACCTGCTGCATCTCGAGAAAATCCAGGAGGTTCTGCCCTCCAGGCTAGATGAGGCCCATTTCCGCTGAGGCGTTGAGGTTAATCACATCTAACCTCTAGAAAGTCCAAAGGGTCCTTCACACCCTTTCTGCAACTCAAGAAGTTCCCCGACATACCCGTCTCCACTCGAGAGGAAGCAAGAGGGCCCCGCCCACATCCAGAGGAGCCCCGTTTCCGCCTCGTAGCTCGTGATGAGGGATCCTTTGGCTGCTTGTTCGGGAAAGAATTCTGGGCATTCCTGTCGCATCTCAAGAGGAGGTGCTCTCCACAGAAAAGGCGAGAACTCCAGCGTCGTGCCACCATTCCCAGAGACCCCCAGATGTCTCAGTCCATTCCAGAGGAACCTGTTTTCCTGCACTGCCTCGACTTTCACGCCAAGGCTCGACTCCCACCACGGTGGCACGTGGGACAGCCCTGTGGGAAAGCCTCGTTGCAAAACCTCGGGGGAAAGCCTCGAGGGAAAGCCACAGATCCCTTGATCCATGCGACGGGTGCATGACATTGCTGCTACCGCTCTGGTGGAAAGCGAACGTGCATGCCCCCATTCGAGACGAGGACTTACTCCCCTGGGGAGACTCCAGAAGTACCCTAAGATCCATGTCAGCACTGGAGAGGAATCCTCAGGTTCTGGCCCCGACTCCACACAAGGTCTTAGGACCCGGCATCGAAGGGAGAGGACCACGAGAGGCCCCCGAGCAACTCGCATGGGGACTGTCCTTTCCTGAGGCCACCAGAGCGGGTCCCTTAGGTCACCGTCCTAAGACGAAAGGACCTGCGGCAACTCGAGAAAATCCAGGAGGTTTTGCCCTTCAGGCTAGATGAGGCCCATTTCCGCTGAGGCCTCACGAGGCTAATCACACCTAACCTCTGGAACTTCCAAAGGTCCTTCACACCCTTGCTGCAACTCAAGAAGTTCCCCGACATACCCGCCCTAACCCTAAAGGAAGCACGAGGGTCCCGCTCACATCCAGAGGAGCCCCGTTTCCGCCTCGTAGCTCGAGATGAGGGATCCTTTCTCTGCTTGGTCTGGAAAGAATTCCCGTGTCCAATCTCAAAAGGAGGAGCTCTCCACAGGAAAGGCGAGAGGAACTCCAGGGTCTTGTCACCATTCCCAGAGTCCCCCAGATGTCTCAGTCCATTCCAGAGGAACCTGTGTTCCCTGCACTGCCTCGACTTTCATGCCAAGGATCGACTCCCACCAAGGCGGCACGTGGGACAGCCCTGTGGGAAAGCCTCGTGGGAAAGCCTCGTGGGAAAGCCTAGACAGAAAGGCGCAGATCCCTTGATCGACGCTATGGGAAGCGTGACACTGCTGCACCCGCTTTGGAGGAAAGCGAAAGTGCATGCCCCCTCTTGAGAAGAGGACTTACTGCCCTGGGGAGGCTCCAGAAGTAGCCCAAGTTCCATGTCAGCACTGGAGAGGAATCCTCATGTTCCGGGCTCTACTCCACAGAAGGTCTTAGTCCCCGGCATCAAAGGGAGAGGAATCCCAGGAGACCCCCGAGCAACTCGAATGGGGACTGAGCAGTCCTGAGGCCACCAGAGCGGGCCCTATCGTCACCGTCGTAAGATGACAGCATCTGCCGGAACTCGAGAAAATCCAGGATATTTTGCCCTCCAGGCTAGATGAGGACCATTTCCGATGAGGCGTCTCGAGGCTAATCACATCTAACATCTGGAACTTCCAAAGGGTGCTTCACAACCTTGCTGCAACTCAAGAAGTTCCCCGACAACCCGTCTCCATTCTAGAGGAAGCACGAGGGTCACGCCCACATCCAGAGGAGCCCAGTTTTCACCTCTTAGCTCGAGATGAGGGATCCTTTCGCTGCTTGGTCGGGAAAGAATTCTGGGCATTCCTGGCGCATCTCAAGAGGAGGCGCTCTCCAGAGGAAAGGCGAGAGGAACTCCAGGGTCTTGTCTCCATTCCCAGAGTCCCACATATCTTTCAGTCCATTCCAGAGGAACCTGTTTTCCCTTCACTGCCTCAACTTTCATGCCGAGGATCGACTCCCACCACGGTGGCACGTGGGACAGCCCTGTGGGAAAGCCTCGAGGGAAAGCCACAGATCCCTTGATTGACGCGACGGGAAGCGTGACACTGCTGCTACGGCACTGGAGGAAAGCGCACGTGCATGCCCCCATTCGAGATGAGGACTTACTCCCATGGGGAGACTGCAGAAATAACCCAAGATCCATGTCAGCACTGCAGAGGAATCCTCAGGTTCTGGCCCCGACTCCACACAAGGACTTAGGCCCCGGCATCGAAGGGAGAGGAACCCCGAGAGGCGCCCGAGCAACTCGCATGGGGACTGGCCTTTCCTGAGGCCACCAGAGTGGGTCACTTAGGTCACCGTCGTAAGACGAAAGTACCTGCGGCAACACGAGAAAATCCAGGAGGTTTTGCCCTTCAGGCTAGATGAGGCCCATTTCCGCTGAGGCGTCACGAGGCTAATCACACTTAACCTGTGGAACTTCCAAAGGTCCTTCACACCCTTGCTGCAACTCAAGAAGTTCCCCGACATACCCGGCCTAACTCTCAAGGAAGCACGACGGTCCCGCCCACATCCAGAGGAGCCCCGTTTCCGCCTCGTAGCTCGAGATGAGGGATTCTTTCTCTGCTTGGTCTGGAAAGAATTCCCGGCGTACCTGTCGAATCTCAAAAGGAGGCACTCTCCACAGGAAAGGCGACAGGAACTCCAGGGTCTTGTCACCATTCCCAGAGACCCCAGATGTCTCAGTCCATTCCAGAGGAACCTGTGTTACCTGCACTGCCTCGACTTTCATGCCGAGGATCGACTCCCACCAAGGTGGCACGTGGGACAGCCCTGTGGGAAAGCCTCGTGGGAAAGCCTCGTGGGAAAGCCTGGAGGGAAAGCCACAGATCCCTTGATCCACGCGCCGGGAAGCGCGACACTGCTGCTACCGCTCTGGAGGAAACCGCAGGTGCATGCCCCCATTCGAGACGAGGACTTACTCCCCTGAGGAGACTCCAGAAGTACCCCAAGAACCAAGTCAGCACTGGAGAGGAATCCTCAGGTTCCCGCCCCGACTCCACACAATGTCTTAGGCCCTGGCATCGAAGGGAGAAGAATCCCAGAGGCCCGCGAGCAACTCACTGGGGGACTGGCCAGTCCCGAGGCCACCAGAGCGGGTCCCTGAGGTCCCTGTCTTAAGTCGAGAGCACCTGCCACAACTCGAGAAAATCCAGGAGGTTTTGCCCTCCAGGCGAGATGAGGCCCATTTCCACTGAGGCTTCACGAGGCTAATCACACCTAACCTCTGGAACTTCCAAAAGGTCCTTCACACCCTTGCTGCAGCTCAAGAAGTTCCCCGACATACCCGTCTCCACTCGAGAGGAAGCACGAGGGTCCCGCCCACATCCAGAGGAGCCCCGTTTCCGCCTCTTAGCTGGAGATGAGGGATCCTTTCGCTGCTTTGTCGGGAAAGAATTCTGGACGTTCCCGTCACATCTCAAGAGGAGGCGTTCTCCACAGGAAGGCGAGAGGAACTCAAGGGTCGTGCCACCATCCCAGAGTCCCCCAGGTGTCTCAGTCCATTCCAGAGGAACCTGTTTTCCCTGACTTCCTCGACTATCATGGCGAGGATCGACTCCCACCACGATGGCACCTGGGACAGCCCTGTGGGAAAGCCTCGTGGGAAAGCATCGAGGGAAAGCCACAGATCTCTTGATCCACGCGATGGGAAGCGTGACACTGCTGCTACCGCTCTGGAGGAAAGCGCTCGTGCATGCCCCCATTCAAGATGAGGACTGACTCCCCTGGGGAGACTCCAGAAGTACCCCAAGATCCATGTCAGCACTGGAGAGGAATCCTCAGGTTCTGGGCCCGACTCCACAAAAGGTCTTAGGCCCAGGCATTGACGAGAAAGGAATCCAGGAGGCCCATGAGCATCGATTGGGGACTGGCCAAACCTGAGGCCACCAGAGCGGGTCCCTAAGGTAACCGTCGTAAGACGGGAGAACCTGCTGCAACTCGAGAAAATCCAGGAGGTTCTCCCCTCCAGGCTTGATGAGGCCCATTTCTGATGAGGCATCTCTAGGCTAATCACATCTAACCTCTGGAACTTCCAAAGGGTGCTTCACAACCTTGCTGCAACTCAAGAAGTTCCCTGACATACCCGGCTCCACTCTAGAGGAAGCACGAGTGTCCTGCAAACATCCAGAGGAGCCCCGTTTCCGCCTCGTAGCTCGAGATGAGGGATCCTTTCGCTGCTTGGTCGGGAAAGAATTCCCGGCGTTCCCGTCCCATCTCAACAGGAGGCCCTCTCCACAGGAAAGGCGAGAGGAACTCCAGTGTCGTGCCACCAATCCAAGAGTCCCCCAGAATTCTCAGTCCATTCCAGAGGAACCTGTTTTCCCTGCACTGCGTCGACTTTCACGCCGAGGATCGAATCACACCACGGTGGCAAGAGGGACAGCCCTGTGGGAAAGCCTCGTGGGAAAGCCTCGTGGGAAAGCCTCGAGGGAAAGCCACAGATCCCTTGATCCAGGCGATGGGAAGCGTGACACTACTGCTACAGCTCTGGAGGAAAGCGCACGTGCATGCCCCCATTCGAGACGAGGAGTTACTCCCCTGGGGAGACTCCAGAAGTACCCAAGAACCATGTGAGCACTGGAGAGGAATCCTCAGGTTCCGGACCTGACACCACTCAAGGTCAAAGGCCCCGTCATCAAAGGGAGAGGAATCCCGAGAGGCCCCCGAGCAACTCGCATGTGGACTGGCCTTTCCTGAGGCCACCAGAGCGGGTCCCTGAGGTCCCCGTTGTAAATCGAGAGCACCTGCCGCAACTCGAGAAAATCAAGGAGGTTTTAACCTCCCGGCGAGATGAGACCCATTTCCGCTGAGGCTTCTCAAAGCTAATCACACCTAACCTCTGGAACTTCCAAAAGGTCCTTCACACCCTTACTGCTACTCAAGAAGTTGCCTGACATACCCGTCTCCACTCTAGAGGAAGCACGAGGGTCCCGGGCATATGCAGAGGAGCCCCGTTTCCGCCTCGTAGCTCGAGATGAGGGACATTTCGCCTCTTTGTCGGGAAAGAGTTCCCGGCATTCCCCTCTCACCTCAAGAGGAGGCGCTCTCCACAGGAAAGGCGAGAGGAACTCCAGGGTCGTGCTACCATTCCAAGAGTCCCCCAGATGTCTCAGTCCATACCAGAGGAACCTGTTTTCCCTGCAATGAGTCGACTTTCACGCCGAGGATTGACTCCCACCACGGGGGCACGTGGGACAGCCCTGTGGGAAAGCGTCGTGCAAAAGCCTCGAGGGAAAGCCAAAGATCCCTTGATCCAGGCGTTGGGAAGCGTGACACAGCTGCTACCGCTCTGGAGGAAAGAGCACGTGCATGCCCCCATCCGAGACGAGGACTTACTCCCCTGGGGAGACTCGAGAAGTACCCCAAGATCCATGTCAGCACTGGAGAGGAATCCTCAGGTTCTGGCCCGGCCTCCACACAAGGTTTAAGGCCCTGGCATCGAAGGGAGAGGAATCCCAAAAGGCCCGCAAGCAACTCGCATGGGGACTGGCCTTTCCTGAGGCCACCAGAGCGGGTCCCATAGGTCACCATCGTAAGTGGAGAGCACCTGCCGCAACTCGTGAAAATCCAGGAGGTTCTCCCCTCCAGGCTAGATGAGGCCCATTTCCACTGAGGATTCTCGAGGCTAATCACACCTAACCTCTGGAACTTATTAAAGGTCCTTCAAAGCCCTGCTGCAACTCAAGAAGTTTCCCGACATACTCGTCTCCACTCGAGAGGAAGCACGAGGGTCCCGCCCACATCCAGAGGAGCCCCGTTTCCGCCTCGTAGCTCGAGATGAGGGATCCCTTCCCTGCTTGTTAGGGAAAAAATTCCCTGCGTTCCCGTCGCATCTCAAGAGGAGGCATTCTCCACAGGAAAGGCGAGAGGAATTCCAGGGTCCTGCCTCCATTCCAAGAGTCCCCCAGATGTCTCAGTCCATTCCAGAGGAACCTGTTTTCCCTGCACTGCATCGACTTCCACGCCGAGGATCGACGCACAGCACGGTGGCACGTGGGAAAGCGCTGTGGGTAAGACTCATGGAAAGCCTCGTGGGAAAGAGTCTAGGGAAAGCCACAGATCCCTTGATCCACCCTACAGGAAGCGTGACACTGTTGCTACAACTCGGGAGGAAAGCGCACGTGCATGCCCCCTCTCGAGACGAGGACTGACTCCCTGGGGGAGACTCCCGAAGTACCCCAAGACCAATGTCAGCACTGGAGAGGAATCCTCAGGTTCCGGCCATGACTACCAACAATGTCTTGGGCCCCAGCATGGACGGGAGAGGCATCCCGAGAGGCCCCCTACTAATTCGCATGGGGACTGGATTTCCTGAGGCCACCAGAGCGGGTCCCTAAGGTCCCCATCGTAAGTCGAGAGCACCTGCCGCAACTCGAGAAAATCCAGGAGGTTTTGCCCTCCAGGCGAGATGAGGCCCATTTCCGCTGAGGCTTCTCCAGGCTAATCACACCGAACCTCTGGAACTTCCAAAAGGACCTTCACACAGTTGCGGCAACACAAGAAGTTCCCCAACTACCCATCTCCACTCTAGAGGAAACACGATGGTCCCGCCCACATCGAGAGGAGCCCCGTTGCCGCATCGTAGTTCCCGATGAGGGATCCTTTCCCTGCTTGGTTGGGAAAGAATTCTGGGCGTTACAGTCGCATCTCAATAGGAGGCGCTCTCCATAGGAAAGGCGAGAGGAACTCCAGGGTCGTTCCACCATTCCCAGAGTCTTCTAGATGTCCCAGTACAGTCCAGAGGAAACTGTTTTCGACTCACACCACGGTGGCACGTGGGACGGCCCTGAGGGATAGCCTTGTGGGAAAGCCTCGTGGGAAAGCCTCATGGGAAATCCTCAGGGGAAAGACAAAGATCCCATGATCGACGCGACGGGAAGGGTGACACTGCTGCTACCGCTCTGGAGGAAAGCGCACGTGCATGCCTCCATTCGAGACGCGGACTTAGTCCCCTGGGGAGACTCCAGAAGTACCCCAAGATCCATGTCAGCACTGGAGAGGAATCCTCACGTTCCGGCCCCGACTCCACACAAGGTCTTAGGCCCCGGCATCGAAGTGAGAGGAATCCCGAGAGGCCTCCTAGTAACTCGCATGGGGACTGGCCTTTCCTGAGGCCACCAGAGGGGGTCCCTGAGGTCCCCGTCCTAAGTGGAGAGAACCTGCCAGAACTAGAGAAAATCCAGGAGGTTTTGACCTCCAGGCGAGATGAGGCCCAATTCCGCTGAGGCTTCTCGAGGCTAATCACACCAAACCTCTGGAACTTCCAAAAGGTCCTTCACACCCTTACTGCAACTCAAAAAGTTCCCCGACATACCCGTTCCTCTTCCCATTCTGCCATAATTGTGATGACATCTGCATATCTAAGTTTATTGCTATTTCTTCCGGGAATCTTGATTCCAGCTCACGTATCTTCCATCCCAGCATTTTTCATGATGTAGTCTGCATATAAGTTAATAAAACAGGGTGACAATATACAGCCTTGACATACTCCTTTTCCTTTTTGGAACCAGTCTGTTGTTCCATGTCCTGCTCTAACCTTCATACAGATTTCTCAAGAGGCAGGTTAGGTGGTCTAGTATTCCCTTCTCTTTCAGAATTGTGGCTAAAACAGCAGTATAAGGACCTTTCCGATGTCAGGCCAAGGAATTGTGTTTCCAGTCATTGAGCCACACCTGATCACTGAGCACAAATTCATGAATCTGTTCCTCAAGGGGGAATGATATTTTTTTTTACACAAACTTAGTTACCTGATTTATTACCTTACCTAATTGTTCCAGCTGCTGTGAAATCCCACCTGCTTACTTGTGGCAAATCTGCTAACACCTGCCTCATTGTGGGGTGGGGGGTTCTCCCATCGAAAATTTCATAAGGACAACAACTATGGGAACGTGCAGTTACCCGTAATATGAGTAAGTCTGCCAGAAGCAAGCCCATCCATGTACAGTCAGTCTCTATGATCCATTTTGAAAGAGTCTCTTGAAGAGTTTGGTTGTTTCTTTCCACCATTCCAGAACACAGGGGCCTATATGCTGTATGTAATTTCCACTGATATTTAGAGCTTCACATACCTGTTAATTAACGCGGCTACAAAGACAGGGCCATTGTCGGATTCTATACTGGTTGGAAACCCAAGTCTGTGAATTATTTCTCAAATCAGCGAGCTACTTCATTTTCTTTTTCAGATCAGGTAGTGAAGGCCTCTGCCCAACCAGAGAAGGTACCTACTATTCTAGTAAGTAATGATAACAGGTGACTGCCTTTGCTTCCCTGAAGGGACACTCGCTTTCCCTGCATCCTGAGAACTCCACGTCTCAGCCAGTTGGAAAAGCGCTTCTTGGAGGTCATTATTCAGGGGCAATTTCCCCTGGAGCCCAGGGCCATAGGGAGCGGCTCCACACTCCCAGGGAAAGGCAGAGCCACAGCCACACATCTGTCCCATCCCCTTTGCTCTGTAGGAGAGCTCTAGTGAGCCTAGGTCTGTCAGGAAAGTTCTTGGCTCCTATGGGGACACATTCTATGTGTGAAACTGCATACAGGACCGAGGGGCCACAGGGCGCCTGTTTCTCTCGGGGCCGGAGGGGTGGGGGGCCTGAAGCAGTGCGGCCCAGCAACAGCTTCCACATCCATCCAATTGCTCTTTTCTTACCTCTGATAGAACTAGCTTTGTTCCAGCCTTTGGCAATTTGGAGGCAAGCGGGCCCCACTTCCTCCCCAAGGAGGCATGGGACCTACTTTGAGTGGAAAGGCCCCTCACGGAGCTGAACCCAGGAAGGCACCCAGTCATGTCTGACACATTGCTGCATCCTGCTTCTTCATGAGCAATACCGCGGTGCTGCCTCTGGAATATCGGTCCTCTGAGCAGACCTGGAGGTCTCCCCTTGAAGAAGCTAACCAGTTTCTTCCAAATACAGGCTTGCAAACACACACTGGGTGGCTGCCTCTTCTTCCCTGAAGGACGATCACTTTCCCCGCATCCTGTGAACTCTGCATCCCAGCCTGCTGGAAAAGCGCTTCTTGGAGGTCATTTTTCAGGGACAATTTTCCCTGGAGCCCGGGGCTGTAGGCAGGGCCCCATGCTCGCTGGGAAAGGCAGAGTCACATCCACAGTCTGTTCTATCCCTTTTGCCCTGTAGGAGAGCTCTAGTGAGCCTAGGTCTGTCAGGAAAATTCTTGGCTCCTATGGGGACACACCCTGTGTGTTAACCTGCATATCGGACCTAGGGGCCACAGGGCGCCCGTTCCTCTCGGGGGGGACCCTGAAGTGGTGCGGCCCAACAACAGCCTGAACATGCATCCAATTGTTCTTTTCTTCCTTCTGATAGAGCTAGCTTTGCTTCTCACTTTGGCATTTCGGATGCCAGGGGCAGCCCCACCGCTGTTGTCCTGGGGTCTATTGGAGGTTCCAGCTCTATTGGACCCCAGCATGGCACCCGACCCCCTCAGACACACTCCCGCAGCCTCCTTCCCCATGGGCAGGACTGTTCTGACCTAGGAATGTGTTCCCAAGGCTCAGAAAATGCAGGGAGACACACGGCCCTGACTCTGGAACTGAGGCCGTTGGAGCAGGCCTGGAGGTCTGACGTCTGAGACGCAAACACTTGCTGCAAGATACAGGTGTGAAAACACACTCTCTGGGGCTGCCTTTCCTTCCTCCAAGGAAGATAGCTTTTCCAGTCTCCTCCGTGCTGAGTCATACAAGGCTGGAAAGGTCTGGCTTAGAGGGCATTTCTCAGCGGCAATGGCCCCTGAGGCCCTGCACCCAGGGAGGGATCCTACCCTCCCAGGGGAAGTCAAAGCAACCTCCAAACAGCTGTTCTATCATGTTTCCTCTGCAGGAGGGAGCTAGTGAGCCCAGGTCTGTCTGGAACGTTCTTGGATCCTGCGGGGAAATCATCCTGGGAGCCCACCTGGATACCAGTCGTAGGGGCTAACATTTGCATTTTTCTTCCTTGGAGCCCTAACGCAGTACAGCCTAGCAACTGCTTGAAAATCCATCCTGTTGCTGTTTTCTTCCCTCTGACAGAGCGAGCTTTGCTCCCCACTTTGGGATTTCAGAAGCAAGGTGGTGGCCTGCAACTCCTTGCCTGGGGTCCATTGGAGGTGCAAGGTGCCCTCGACCAGGTGACCCCAGCATGGCACCTGGCCCCCTCAGACACACTCCCGCAGCCTGCTTCCCCATGGGCAGGACTGCTCTCACCTAGGAATGTGTTTGCGAGGCCAGGAAACTGCAGGGAGACACAAGGCCCTGATTCTGGAATGGAGTCTGTTGGAGCAGGCCTGCAGGTCTTATGTCTAACAAGCCAAACACTTGCTGCAAGATACAGGCCTGAAAACACACTCTTGGGCTGCCTTTCCTTCCTCCAAGGAAGAGAGTTTTCTCAGCCTCCTGTGGGCTGAGAGTCACACAGGGCTGAAAAGCACTTACTGGGAGATGAGTTTTCATTGGCCATGGCCCCTGAGGCCCTGTGCTCAGGGAGGGCTCCCTCCCTCCCAGGGAAAGTCAAAGGAAGCTCCAAACGGCTGTTCAATCATGTTTCTGAGAGAGTCATTGCCAAGGCAGGTTTATAAGAAGTTCAAGGGTCCCCAAGGAGAGAGGGGTCTAGAATTCTCAAGGAGGAAGAAAGGACACACTTTTTTTTCCCTCTACATTCCTTAGGATTATATAACAATCATGCATCCTTCTTGAGGACGGTCTCTGGAAAAACCTTCTGGCTAATCCTGTTATCTTAAAATGTAAATTATGGGAGTAGGTCTAGTGAGTCTTTACAACCTCCACACATTCTTTTGTTCATTGTAATAACTTATTGGAGAGTATATAACTCCATTACTAACGCTAGCAAGGGGGTACGCTTTCTGCCCCTTGTGATGTCTCTGTCAGAAGCTTTCTCTATCTCCTTTCTACTTGAATAAAACTCGATTGCACAAAAGCTCTGAGCAATCAAGCCTCATCTTGGGCCCTGGATTGAATTCTTCTCCTCCATGAGCCAAGAATCCCAGCATCTTTTCGTGGTTCAGCAACAATATTTCATTTCCTCTGCAGGAGAGAGCTAGTGAGCTTAGGTCTGTCTGGAACATTCTTGGATCCTGTGGGGAAAATATCCTGTGCACACATCTGGATACTGGGCCTAGAGGCCAAAATTCGCATTTCTTTCCCGCGGAGCCCTCACGTGGTGTGACTTAGCAACCGCTTGAAAATCCATCCCATTGCCGTTTTCCTCCTTCTGACAGAGCTAGCTTTGTTCCCTGCTTTGGGATATCTCAACCGAGGGGCCGGTCCATAGCTACTCGCCTGGGGCCCATTGGATGTGCAAGGTGCCCTCGACTAGGTGACCCTAGCATGGCACTCAGCCCGCTCAGACACACTCCCGAGGCTTCTTTCTCACGGGAAGCACTGCTCCAACCTAGGAATGTGTCTGCAATGCTTGGAAAGTGCAGTGAGACACACAGCCCTGACTCTGGAATTGAGGCCCTCAGAGCAAGCCTGCAGCTCTGATGTCTGAGAAGCAAAACACTTGCTGCAAAGAGAGGCCTGAAAACACACTCTCTGTGGATGACTTTCCTTCTTCTAAGGAAGACAGTTTTCCCAGTCTCCTGCTTCCTGCATGTCACACAGCTGGAATGCGCTTGCTTGGATGTCGTGATTCAGTGGCAATGACCCCTGAGGCCCTTTGCCCAGGGAGGGCTCCCACACTCATAGGCAAATCAAAGCAACTTCCAAGTGAGTCAGCTCTTCACATCAAGTGGCCAAAGTATTGGAGTTTCAGGTTCAGTATTAGTCCTTCCAATGGATATTCAGACCTGATTTCCTTTAGGATGGAGTGGGTGCGTCTCCTTGTAGTCTAAGCGACCTACAAGCATCTTCTCCAACACCACAGTTCAAAAGCATCAAATTTTCAGCTGTCACTTTCTTTATAGTACATCTTTCATATCCATCCATGACATATGGAAAAACCATAGCCTTGACCGGATGGATCTTTGTTGGCAAAGCAACGTCTCGGCTTTTTAATATGCTGTCTAGTTTGGTCATCACTTTTCTTCCAAGTCATAAATATGTTTTAAGTTCATGGAGGCAGCCATCACCTGCAGTGATTTCCAAGCCCCAAAAATAGTCTGCTGCTGTTTCCAATGTTTTCCCATCTATTTGCCATGAAGTGATGAGACTGGATGCAATGATTTTAGTTTTCTGAATGCTGAGCTTTAAGCTAACTTTTTCACTCTCCTCTTTCACTTTCATCAGGAGACTCTTTAGCTCTTCTTCACTTTCTGCCATAAGGGTGGTGTCATCTGAATATCTGAGATTATTGATATTTCTCCCAGCAACCTTGATTCCAGCGTGTGCTTCCTCCAGCCCAGTGTTTCTCATGCTGTACTCTGCATATAAGTTAAATAAGCAGGGTGACAATATACAGCCTTGACATGTTCCTTTTCCTATTTAGAACCAGTCTGTTGTTCCATGTCCAGTTCGAACTGTTTCTTCCTGACCTGCATACAGGTTTCTCAAGAGACAGGTCAGGTGGTCTGGTATTCCCATCTCTTTCAGAATTTTTCCCAGTTTCTTGTGATCCACACAGTCAAAGGCTTTGGCATTGTCAATAAAGCAGAAATAGATTTTTTTTTTCTGGAACTCTCTTGCTTTTTCAATGAGCCAGTGGATGTTGGCAATTTGATCTCTGGTTTCTCTGCATTTTTTAAATCCCTCTTGAACATCTGGAAGTTCACAGTTCATGTGAACTTGGAGAATTTTGAACATTACTTTACTAGTGTGTGAGATGAGTGCAATTGTGCAGCTGCTTGAATATTCTTTGTCATTGCCTTTCTTTGGGATTGGAATGAAAACTGACCTAATGACTAGATGTTTTCAATTGCATATGCTGAAAGAACTGGCTGTGCAGTTCTGAAGAAAAAAAAATCATTTTAACCCATTTTCTCTGAAGTGCAAGGCATATCATGGCCATCCCTGAATCATAAAGTCACCTTTTCTTTATGTAGTCATAGTTTCATGCCTAAATTATAGGCCAACTCGTGCTCAACTTGACTCTGATGTCAGGGGCAGATCAACTGATAAAAAGCTTGGATTGTCCCTCTGGAGGAAAGTGAGATCTTGGTCCCACGAGAAGAATCTGAAGGGTTAAGGGAACTTGCAAGAGTGGGGAAAGCTTAGTCCATCCTACATGTACCAAAATCTTAAATAAGGCTTATTTACTTTACCGAAGTAAAAAAAAAAAAAAACAGATGATGAAAACAATTATAAATCAATGAAAGGTAGAGAAACTCATAGTCTGTGATCAAAAATTGCATTCTAAGAAAACTTTGTTCTCTTAACCTAGAGAGGAGACTAAATTGCATCTGGTACCAGCTTACCAGAAGACAAGCAAACAAACAAACAAATTATCAGTAAGCTTAAAAAAAGTATTTTCCATATATCTTGAAGTAGCAGTATTTCTGCAAAGGCATCAGTGTGAAACCATAGAGGACATGGTTAAAACCTGATGAAATAGAAATTGACAATGTCATCTGGTCACTGCTGCGACTTGAAATGCTTTAATATGATAACTAGAATTATAACTGACAGCATTTGACCAGGACATATCAGATTTTCACGGATGTCACATAATTTCTAGGATATCTATATTAGGAACTGAAGGAATCTTTGAACCTAGGAAAGAAAACAACAGTCTCAAAGGCCCTTGCTGAGTCATCTATCAGCAAGGAATGTCTTTGCAAGGATCGCAAAGTGAAGGGAAAATACACCGACCTGCCTCTGCAACTTCGGTCCTCTGAGCAGATCTGGAGGTCTCCCTTTGTATAAGCTAACCTGTTCCTTCCAAATAGAGGTTTGCAACACAAAACAAGTGGCCGCCTATTCTTCCCCGAAGGAGGCTCTCTTTCCCCACATCCTGCGAACTCCCTTTCCCAGCCTCCTGGAAAAGTGCTTCTTGCAGTTCCTTTCAGAAAATCCTATGGACAGAGAAGCCTGGTAGGCTGCAGTCCATGGGGTCGCTGAGGGTCGGACACGACTGAGCGACTGCACTTTCATTTTCACTTTCATGCATTGGAGAAGGCAATGGCAACCCACTTACTGTTCTTGCCTGGAGAATCCCAGGGACGGGGGAGCCTAGTGGGCTACCGTCTATGGCGTCGCACAGAGTCGAACACGACTGAAGCAACTTAGCAGCAGCAGCAGCAGCAGCAGCAGCAGCAGCAGCAGTTCCTTTCTTAGGGGCAGTTATCCCTGAGATTGGGACCTGGAAAGGCAGAGCCACCTCCACACACACATCTTTTCTGTCCCCTTTCCTCTGGAGGAGAGCTCTAGTGAGCCTAGGTCTGTCAGGAAAATTCTTGGCTTTGACGGGATCACACCCAGTGTGTGAACCTGCATACCCGACCTAGGGGCCACAGGGCACCTGTTTTGCTCGAGTGGGTCCTGGAGGGGTGCAGCATAGCAAGAGCTTAAAAATCCATCCAATTTGTCTTTCTTTTACCTCGGAGAGAACGAGTTTGCTCCACCTCCACCCTTTGGCAGTGTGGAGGGAAGAGGGCACAACCCTCTCCCAAAGGGGACATAGGGCCTACCAGGAGAGAAAGGCCCCTTGAGGAGCTGAGCCCAGGTAGGCAGCCAGTGATGTCAAGCACACTCCCGCTGCTTGCTTCTTCATGGGCACTCCGACAATCTGCTAGGAATGTCTTGGCAAGGATCTCAAAGGGAAGGGGAGATACATGGCCCTGTCTCTGGAACTTCAGTCCTCTGAGCAGATCTGGAGGTCTTGAGTTGTATAAGCAAACCTGTTCCTTCCAAATAGAGGCTTGCAAACACACCCCCGGTGGTTGCCTCTTCTTCCCCGAAGAAGTCTTTCTTTCCCCACATGCTGCGAACTCCCTGTCCCAACCTCCAAGATTAGCACTTCTTGCCATTCCTTTCTTAGAGGCAGTTATCCCTGAGCTTGGGGCTGTAGGGAGTAGCCCCACACTCATAGGGAAAGGCAAAGACTCCTCCATACATCTCCTCTATCCCCTTTGCTCTGGAGGAGAGCTTTAGTGAGCCTAGGTCTTTCAGGAAAATTGTTGGCTTGGACAGGATCTCACCCTGTTTGTGAACCTGCATACCCAACCGGGGGCCACAGAGCACCTGTTTCAGTAAAGTGGGCCCTGAAAGGGTGCAGCCTAGCAAGAGCTTGAAAATCCATTCAGTTGCTGTTTTTGTACCTCTGACAGAGCGAGCTTTGCTCCACCCTTTGGCAGTGTGAGAAAAGAGGCATGACACCCTCCCCAAGGGGACAAGTGGACTACTTCAAGAGGAAAGGCCCCTTGTGGAGTTGAGGCACACAGTCGTGTCAAACACACTCCCACTGCTTGCTTCTTCATGGGCACTCCCGCTATCAGCTAGGAATGTCTTTGCAGTGATCACAAAGGGAAGGGGAGATACACGGCCCTGCCTCTGGACCTCCGCTGCTCTGAGCAAATCTGGTCTCCCCTTGTTGGTCAAGTTCAAGTTCAAGGTCAAGGTCAAGTTCAAGGTCAAAGTCAAGTCCAAGGTCAAGGTCAAAGTCAAGGTCAAGGTCAAGTTTAAGTTTAAGGGCAAGGACAATGTAAGGGCAAGGACAAGGTAAGGCCAAGGACAAGGCCTAGGGAAGGCCAAGCCCAAGGCCAAGGGCAAGGGCAAGGGCAACGCCAAGGGTAAGGCCAAGGCCCAGGCCAGGGCCAAGGCCAAGGCCGACAAAGCGAAGCCCAAACCCCGTAACGCCTGACAGAAGGCAGAAGGCACTAGGCCCCTGTGCAGAGGAAGCCACTGAAGGCGGCAAGGCCACAGAGCTCCCCGATTCCGTTCCCACAGGAAGATGTAAGGATAAAGGGCCTCATCCCAGCACAGCACCCGCTCCCACCGGACCCCGCCCCCCGCAGACTCGTGGAAAAGCCTCGTGGGAAATCCTCAAGGGAAAGCCACTGATCCCATGATCGACGCGACCGGAAGCGTGACACTGCTGCTACAGCTCGAGAGGAAAGCGCACATGCATGCCACCTCTCGAGACGAGTACTGACTCCCCTGGGGAGAGTCCAGAAGTACCCCAAGTTCCATGTCAGCACTGGAGAGGAATCCTCAGGTTCCGGCCCCGACTCCACACAAGGTCTTTGGCCCTGGCATCGAAGGGAGAGGAATCCCAAAAGGCCCGCGAGCAACTCGCATGGGGACTGGCCAGTCCTGAGGACACCAGAGCGAGTCCCATAGGTCACCGTCATAAGACGAGAGCACCTGCCCCAACTCGAAAAAATCCAGGAGGTTCTCCACTCCAGGCTAGATGAGGCCGTTTTCCGCTGAGGCATCTCACTGATAATGACATCTAACCTCTGGAACTTCCAACAGGTACTTCACACCCTTGCTGTAACTGAATAAGAATCACGTGGGCCCCACGGGGAAATCACGTGGGCCCCACCCGGAAATCACGTGGGGCCCACCCGGAAATCACGTGGGGCCCACCCGGAAATCACGTGGGCCCCACCCGGAAATCACGTGGGGCCCACCCGGAAATCACGTGGGCCCCACCCGGAAATCACGTGGGCCCCACCCGGAAATCACGTGGGCCCCACCCGGAAATCACGTGGGCCCCACCCGGAAATCACGTGGGCCCCACCCGGAAATCACGTGGGCCCCACCCGGAAATCACGTGGGCCCCACCCGGAAATCACGTGGGCCCCACCCGGAAATCACGTGGGCCCCACGGGGAAATCACGTGGGCCCCACCCGGAAATCACGTGGGCCCCACCCGGAAATCACGTGGGCCCCACGGGGAAATCACGTGGGCCCAACGGGGAAATCACGTGGGCCCCACGGGGAAATCACGTGGGCCCCACCCTGAAATCACGTGGGCCCCACCCGGAAATCACGTGGGCCCCACGGGGAAATCACGTGGGCCCCACGGGGAAATCACGTGGGCCCCACCCGGAAATCACGTGGGCCCCACCCGGAAATCACGTGGGCCCCACGGGGAAATTACGTGGGCCCCACGGGGAAATCACGTGGTCCCCACCCGGAAATCACGTGGGCCCCAGCCGGAAATCACGTGGGCCCCACGGGGAAATCACGTGGGCCCCACCCGGAAATCACGTGGGCCCCAGCCGGAAATCACGTGGGCCCCACCCGGAAATCACGTGGGCCCCACCCGGAAATCACGTGGGCCCCACCCGGAAATCACGTGGGGCCCACCCGGAAATCACGTGGGCCCCACCCGGAAATCACGTGGGCCCCACCCGGAAATCACGTGGGCCCCACCCGGAAATCACGTGGGCCCCACCCGGAAATCACGTGGGGCCCACCCGGAAATCACGTGGGCCCCACCCGGAAATCACGTGGGCCCCACCCGGAAATCACGTGGGCCCCCCACGGAAATCACGTGGGGCCCACCCGGAAAACACGTGGGCCCCACCCGGAAATCACGTGGGCCCCACCCGGAAATCACGTGGGCCCCACCCGGAAATCACGTGGGCCCCACCCGGAAATCACGTGGGCCCCACCCGGAAATCACGTGGGCCCCACCCGGAAATCACGTGGGCCCCACGGGGAAATCACGTGGGCCCCACCCGGAAATCACGTGGGCCCCACCCGGAAATCACGTGGGCCCCACCCGGAAATCACGTGGGCCCCACCCGGAAATCACGTGGGCCCCACCCGGAAATCACGTGGGCCCCACCCGGAAATCACGTGGGCCCCACCCGGAAATCACGTGGGCCCCAGCCGGAAATCACGTGGGCCCCACCCGGAAATCACGTGGGCCCCACCCGGAAATCACGTGGGCCCCACCCGGAAATCACGTGGGCCCCACCCGGAAATCACGTGGGCCCCACCGGGAAATCACGTGGGACCCACCCGGAAATCACGTGGGCCCCACCCGGAAATCACGTGGGCCCCACCCGGAAATCACGTGGGCCCCACCCGGAAATCACGTGGGCCCCAGCCGGAAATCACGTGGGCCCCACCCGGAAATCACGTGGGCCCCACCCGGAAATCACGTGGGCCCCACCCGGAAATCACGTGGGGCCCACCCGGAAATCACGTGGGCCCCACCCGGAAATCACGTGGGCCCCACCCGGAAATCACGTGGGCCCCACCCGGAAAACACGTGGGCCACATCCGGAAATCACGTGGGCCCCACCCGGAAATCACGTGGGCCCCACCCGGAAATCACGTGGGCCCCACCCGGAAATCACGTGGGCCCCACCCGGAAATCACGTGGGCCCCACGGGGAAATCACGTGGGCCCCACCTGGAAATCACGTGGACCCCACCCGGAAATCACGTGGGCCCCAGCCGGAAATCACGTGGGCCCCATGGGGAAATCACGTGGGCCCCACGGGGAAATCACGTGGGCCCCACCCGGAAATCACGTGGGCCCCACCCGGAAATCACGTGGGCCCCACCCGGAAATCACGTGGGCCCCACCCGGAAATCACGTGGGCCCCACCCGGAAATCACGTGGGCCCCACCCGGAAATCACGTGGGCCCCACCCGGAAATCACGTGGGCCCCACCCGGAAATCACGTGGGCCCCACCCGGAAATCACGTGGGCCCCTCGGGGAAATCACGTGGGCCCCACCCGGAAATCACGTGGGCCCCACCCGGAAATCACGTGGGCCCCACCCGGAAATCACGTGGGCCCCACCCGGAAATCACGTGGGCCCCACCCGGAAATCACGTGGGCCCCACGGGGAAATCACGTGGGCCCCACCCGGAAATCACGTGGGCCCCACCCGGAAATCACGTGGGCCCCACCCGGAAATCACGTGGGCCCCACCCGGAAATCACGTGGGCCCCACCCGGAAATCACGTGGGCCCCACCCGGAAATCACGTGGGCCCCACCCGGAAATCACGTGGGCCCCACGGGGAAATCACGTGGGCCCCACCCGGAAATCACGTGGACCCCACCCGGAAATCACGTGGGCCACAGCCGGAAATCACGTGGGCCCCAACCGGAAATCACGTGGGCCCCACCCGGAAATCACGTGGGCCCCACCCGGAAATCACGTGGGCCCCACCCGGAAATCACGTGGGCCCCACGGGGAAATCACGTGGGCCCCACCCGGAAATCACGTGGGCCCCACCCGGAAATCACGTGGGCCACACCCGGAAATCACGTGGGGCCCACCCGGAAATCACGTGGGCCCCAAGGGGAAATCACGTGGGCCCCACCCAGAAATCACGTGGGCCCCACCCGGAAATCACGTGGGCCCCACCCGGTAATCACGTGGGGCCCACCCGGAAATCACGTGGGCCCCACGGGGAAATCACGTGGGCCCCACCCGGAAATCACGTGGGCCCCACCCGGAAATCACGTGGGCCCCACGGGGAAATCACGTGGGCCCAACGGGGAAATCACGTGGGCCCCACGGGGAAATCACGTGGGCCCCACCCGGAAATCACGTGGGCCCCACCCGGAAATCACGTGGGCCCCACGGGGAAATCACGTGGGCCCCACGGGGAAATCACGTGGGCCCCACCCGGAAATCACGTGGGCCCCACCCGGAAATCACGTGGGCCCCAGCCGGAAATCACGTGGGCCCCACGGGGAAATCACGTGGGCCCCACGGGGAAATCACGTGGGCCCCACCCGGAAATCACGTGGGCCCCACCCGGAAATCACGTGGGCCCCAGCCGGAAATCACGTGGGCCCCACGGGGAAATCACGTGGGCCCCACGGGGAAATCACGTGGGCCCCACCCGGAAATCACGTGGGCCCCACCCGGAAATCACGTGGGCCCCACCTGGAAATCACGTGGGCCCCACGGGGAAATCACGTGGGCCCCACCCGGAAATCACGTGGGCCCCACCCGGAAATCACGTGGGGCCCACCCGGAAATCACGTGGGCCCCACCCGGAAATCACGTGGGCCCCACCCGGAAATCACGTGGGCCCCACCCGGAAATCACGTGGGCCCCACCCGGAAATCACGTGGGCCCCACCCGGAAATCACGTGGGCCCCACCCGGAAATCACGTGGGCCCCACCCGGAAATCACGTGGGCCCCACCCGGAAATCACGTGGGCCCCACCCGGAAATCACGTGGGCCCCACCCGGAAATCACGTGGGCCCCACCCGGAAATCACGTGGGCCCCACCCGGAAATCACGTGGGCCCCACCCGGAAATCACGTGGGCCCCACCCGGAAATCACGTGGGCCCCACACGGAAATCACGTGGGGCCCAACCGGAAATCACGTGGGCCCCACCCGGAAATCACGTGGGCCCCACCCGGAAATCACGTGGGCCCCACCCGGAAATCACGTGGGCCCCATGGGGAAATCACGTGGGCCCCACGGGGAAATCACGTGGGCCCCACCCGGAAATCACGTGGGGCCCACCCGGAAATCACGTGGGCCCCACGGGGAAATCACGTGGGCCCCACCTGGAAATCACGTGGGCCCCACACGGAAATCACGTGGGGCCCACCAGGAAATCACGTGGGCCCCACCCGGAAATCATGTGGGCCCCACCCGGAAATCACGTGGGCCCCACCGGGAAATCACGTGGGCCCCACCCGGAAATCACGTGGGCCCCACCCGGAAATCACGTGGGCCCCACGGGGAAATCACGTGGGCCCCACGGGGAAATCACGTGGGCCCCACCCGGAAATCACGTGGGCCCCACCCGGAAATCACGTGGGCCCCACCCGGAAATCACGTGGGCCCCACCCGGAAATCACGTGGGCCCCACGGGGAAATCACGTGGGCCCCACCCGGAAAACACGTGGGCCCCACCCGGAAATCACGTGGGCCCCACGGGGAAATCACGTGGGCCCCACCCGGAAATCACGTGGGCCCCACCCGGAAATCACGTGGGCCCCACCCGGAAATCACGTGGGCCCCACCCGGAAATCACGTGGGCCCCAGCCGGAAATCACGTGGGCCCCACCCGGAAATCACGTGGGCCCCACCCCGAAATCACGTGGGCCCCACCCGGAAATCACGTGGGCCCCACCCGGAAATCACGTGGGGCCCACCCGGAAATCACGTGGGCCCCACCCGGAAATCACGTGGGCCCCACCCGGAAATCACGTGGGCCCCACCCGGAAAACACGTGGGCCACATCCGGAAATCACGTGGGCCCCACCCGGAAATCACGTGGGCCCCACCCGGAAATCACGTGGGCCCCACCCGGAAATCACGTGGGCCCCACCCGGAAATCACGTGGGCCCCACGGGGAAATCACGTGGGCCCCACCTGGAAATCACGTGGACCCCACCCGGAAATCACGTGGGCCCCAGCCGGAAATCACGTGGGCCCCATGGGGAAATCACGTGGGCCCCACGGGGAAATCACGTGGGCCCCACCCGGAAATCACGTGGGCCCCACCCGGAAATCACGTGGGCCCCACCCGGAAATCACGTGGGCCCCACCCGGAAATCACGTGGGCCCCACCCGGAAATCACGTGGGCCCCACCCGGAAATCACGTGGGCCCCACCCGGAAATCACGTGGGCCCCTCGGGGAAATCACGTGGGCCCCACCCGGAAATCACGTGGGCCCCACCCGGAAATCACGTGGGCCCCACCCGGAAATCACGTGGGCCCCACCCGGAAATCACGTGGGCCCCACCCGGAAATCACGTGGGCCCCACCCGGAAATCACGTGGGCCCCACCCGGAAATCACGTGGGCCCCACCCGGAAATCACGTGGGCCCCACGGGGAAATCACGTGGGCCCCACCCGGAAATCACGTGGGCCCCACCCGGAAATCACGTGGGCCCCACCCGGAAATCACGTGGGCCCCACCCGGAAATCACGTGGGCCCCACGGGGAAATCACGTGGGCCCCACCCGGAAATCACGTGGGCCCCACCCGGAAATCACGTGGGCCACAGCCGGAAATCACGTGGGCCCCACCCGGAAATCACGTGGGCCCCACCCGAAAATCACGTGGGCCCCACCCGGAAATCACGTGGGCCCCACCCGGAAATCACGTGGGCCCCACCCGGAAATCACGTGGGCCCCATGGGGAATTCACGTGGGCCCCACCCGGAAATCACGTGGGCCCCACCCGGAAATCACGTGGGCCCCACCCGGAAATCACGTGGGCCCCACCCGGAAATCACGTGGGCCCCACGGGGAAATCACGTGGGCCCCACCCGGAAATCACGTGGACCCCACCCGGAAATCACGTGGGCCACAGCCGGAAATCACGTGGGCCCCAACCGGAAATCACGTGGGCCCCACCCGGAAATCACGTGGGCCCCACCCGGAAATCACGTGGGCCCCACCCGGAAATCACGTGGGCCCCACGGGGAAATCAGGTGGGCCTCACGGGGAAATCACGTGGGCCCCACCCGGAAATCACGTGGGCCCCACGGGGAAATCACGTGGGCCCCACCCGGAAATCACGTGGGCCCCACCCGGAAATCACGTGGGCCCCACCCGGAAATCACGTGGGCCCCACCCGGAAATCACGTGGGCCCCACCCGGAAATCACGTGGGCCCCACCCGGAAATCACGTGGGCCCCACCCGGAAATCACGTGGGCCCCACCCGGAAATCACGTGGGCCCCACGGGGAAATCACGTGGGCCCCACCCGGAAATCACGTGGGCCCCACCCGGAAATCACGTGGGCCCCACCCGGAAATCACGTGGGCCCCACCCGGAAATCACGTGGGCCCCACCCGGAAATCACGTGGGGCCAACCCGGAAATCACGTGGGCCCCACCCGGAAATCACATGGGCCCCACCCGGAAATCACGTGGGCCGCACCCGGAAATCACGTGGGCCCCACCCGGAAATCACGTGGGCCCCACGGGGAAATCACGTTGGCCCCACGGGGAAATCACGTGGGCCCCACCCGGAAATCACGTGGGCCCCACCCGGAAATCACGTGGGCCCCACCCGGAAATCACGTGGGCCCCACGGGGAAATCACGTGGGCCCCACCCGGAAATCACGTGGGCCCCACCCGGAAATCACGTGGGCCCCACCCGGAAATCACGTGGGCCCCACCCGGAAATCACGTGGGCCCCACCCGGAAATCACGTGGGCCCCACGGGGAAATCACGTGGGCCCCACCCGGAAATCACGTGGGCCCCACCCGGAAATCACGTGGGCCCCACCCGGAAATCACGTGGGCCCCACCCGGAAATCACGTGGGCCCCACCCGGAAATCACGTGGGGCCCACCCGGAAATCACGTGGGCCCCACCCGGAAATCACGTGGGCCCCACCCGGAAATCACGTGGGGCCCACCCGGAAATCACGTGGGCCCCACCCGGAAATCACGTGGGCCCCACCCGGAAATCACGTGGGCCCCACCCGGAAATCACGTGGGGCCCACCCGGAAATCACGTGGGCCCCACCCGGAAATCACGTGGGCCCCACCCGGAAATCACGTGGGGCCCACCCGGAAATCACGTGGGCCCCACCCGGAAATCACGTGGGCCCCACCCGGAAATCACGTGGGCCCCACCCGGAAATCACGTGGGGCCCACCCGGAAATCACGTGGGCCCCACCCGGAAATCACGTGGGCCCCACCCGGAAATCACGTGGGCCCCACCCGGAAATCACGTGGGCCCCACCCGGAAATCACGTGGGCCCCACCCGGAAATCACGTGGGCCCCACCCGGAAATCACGTGGGCCCCACCCGGAAATCACGTGGGCCCCACCCGGAAATCACGTGGGCCCCACGGGGAAATCTCGTGGGCCCCACCCGGAAATCACGTGGGCCCCACCCGGAAATCACGTGGGCCCCACCCGGAAATCACGTGGGCCCCACGGGGAAATCACGTGGGGCCCACCCGGAAATCACGTGGGCCCCACCCGGAAATCACGTGGGCCCCACCCGGAAATCACGTGGGCCCCAGCCGGAAATCACGTGGGCCCCAGCCGGAAATCACGTGGGCCCCACGGGGAAATCACGTGGGCCCCACGGGGAAATCACGTGGGCCCCACGGGGAAATCACGTGGGCCCCACCCGGAAATCACGTGGGCCCCACGGGGAAATCACGTGGGCCCCACGGGGAAATCACGTGGGCCCAACGGGGAAATCACGTGGGCCCCACGGGGAAATCACGTGGGCCCCACCCTGAAATCACGTGGGCCCCACCCGGAAATCACGTGGGCCCCACGGGGAAATCACGTGGGCCCCACGGGGAAATCACGTGGGCCCCACCCGGAAATCACGTGGGCCCCACCCGGAAATCACGTGGGCCCCACGGGGAAATCACGTGGGCCCCACGGGGAAATCACGTGGTCACCACCCGGAAATCACGTGGGCCCCAGCCGGAAATCAAGTGGGCCCCACGGGGAAATCACTTGGGCCCCACGGGGAAATCACGTGGGCCCCACCCGGAAATCACGTGGGCCCCACCCGGAAATCACGTGGGCCCCACCCGGAAATCACGTGGGCCCCACCCGGAAATCACGTGGGGCCCACCCGGAAATCACTTGGGCCCCACCCGGAAATCACGTGGGCCCCACCCGGAAATCACGTGGGCCCCACACGGAAATCACGTGGGGCCCACCCGGAAATCACGTGGGCCCCACCCGGAAATCACGTGGGCCCCACCCGGAAATCACGTGGGCCCCACCCGGAAATCACGTGGGCCCCACCCGGAAATCACGTGGGCCCCACGGGGAAATCACGTGGGCCCCACGGGGAAATCAAGTGGGCCCCACGCGGAAATCACGTGGGCCCCACCTGGAAATAACGTGGGCCCCACGGGGAAATCACGTGGGCCCCACCCGGAAATCACGTGGGCCCCAACCGGAAATCACGTGGGCCCCACCAGGAAATCATGTGGGCCCCACGGGGAAATCACGTGGGCCCCACCCGGAAATCACGTGGGCCCCACCCGGAAATCACGTGGGCCCCACCCGGAAATCACGTGGGGCCAACCCGGAAATCACGTGGGCCCCACCCGGAAATCACATGGGCCCCACCCGGAAATCACGTGGGCCCCACCCGGAAATCACGTGGGCCCCACCCGGAAATCACGTGGGCCCCACGGGGAAATCACGTTGGCCCCACGGGGAAATCACGTGGGCCCCACCCGGAAATCACGTGGGCCCCACCCGGAAATCACGTGGGCCCCACCCGGAAATCACGTGGGCCCCACGGGGAAATCACGTGGGCCCCACCCGGAAATCACGTGGGCCCCACCCGGAAATCACGTGGGCCCCACCCGGAAATCACGTGGGCCCCACCCGGAAATCACGTGGGCCCCACCCGGAAATCACGTGGGCCCCACCCGGAAATCACGTGGGCCCCACCCGGAAATCACGTGGGCCCCACACGGAAATCACGTGGGCCCCACCCGGAAATCACGTGGGCCCCACCCGGAAATCACGTGGGGCCCACCCGGAAATCACGTGGGCCCCACCCGGAAATCACGTGGGCCCCACCCGGAAATCACGTGGGGCCCACCCGGAAATCACGTGGGCCCCACCCGGAAATCACGTGGGCCCCACCCGGAAATCACGTGGGCCCCACCCGGAAATCACGTGGGGCCCACCCGGAAATCACGTGGGCCCCACCCGGAAATCACGTGGGCCCCACCCGGAAATCACGTGGGCCCCACCCGGAAATCACGTGGGCCCCACCCGGAAATCACGTGGGCCCCACCCGGAAATCACGTGGGCCCCACCCGGAAATCACGTGGGCCCCACCCGGAAATCACGTGGGACCCACGGGGAAATCTCGTGGGGCCCACCCGGAAATCACGTGGGCCCCACCCGGAAATCACGTGGGCCCCACCCGGAAATCACGTGGGCCCCAGCCGGAAATCACGTGGGCCCCAGCCGGAAATCACGTGGGCCCCACGGGGAAATCACGTGGGCCCCACGGGGAAATCACGTGGGCCCCACGGGGAAATCACGTGGGCCCCACCCGGAAATCACGTGGGCCCCACCCGGAAATCACGTGGGCCCCACGGGGAAATCACGTGGGCCCAACGGGGAAATCACGTGGGCCCCACGGGGAAATCACGTGGGCCCCACCCTGAAATCACGTGGGCCCCACCCGGAAATCACGTGGGCCCCACGGGGAAATCACGTGGGCCCTACGGGGAAATCACGTGGGCCCCACCCGGAAATCACGTGGGCCCCACCCGGAAATCACGTGGGCCCCACGGGGAAATCACGTGGGCCCCACGGGGAAATCACGTGGTCCCCACCCGGAAATCACGTGGGCCCCAGCCGGAAATCACGTGGGCCCCACGGGGAAATCACGTGGGCCCCACCCGGAAATCACGTGGGCCCCACCCGGAAATCACGTGGGCCCCACCCGGAAATCACGTGGGCCCCACCCGGAAATCACGTGGGCCCCACCCGGAAATCACGTGGGGCCCACCCGGAAATCACGTGGGCCCCACCCGGAAATCACGTGGGCCCCACCCGGAAATCACGTGGGCCCCACACGGAAATCACGTGGGGCCCACCCGGAAATCACGTGGGCCCCACCCGGAAATCACGTGGGCCCCACCCGGAAATCACGTGGGCCCCACCCGGAAATCACGTGGGGCCCACCCGGAAATCACGTGGGCCCCACCCGGAAATCACGTGGGCCCCACCCGGAAATCACGTGGGCCCCACCCGGAAATCACGTGGGCCCCACGGGGAAATCACGTGGGCCCCACGGGGAAATCACGTGGGCCCCACGCGGAAATCACGTGGGCCCCACCCGGAAATCACGTGGGCCCCACCCGGAAATCACGTGGGCCCCACGGGGAAATCATGTGGGCCCCACCCGGAAATCACGTGGGCCCCACGCGGAAATCACGTGGGCCCGACCCGGAAATCACGTGGGCCCCACCCGGAAATCACGTGGGCCCCACGGGGAAATCACGTGGGCCCTACGGGGAAATCACGTGGGCCCCACCCGGAAATCACGTGGGCCCCACCCGGAAATCACGTGGGCCCCACGGGGAAATCACGTGGGCCCCACGGGGAAATCACGTGGTCCCCACCCGGAAATCACGTGGGCCCCAGCCGGAAATCACGTGGGCCCCACGGGGAAATCACGTGGGCCCCACCCGGAAATCACGTGGGCCCCACCCGGAAATCACGTGGGCCCCACCCGGAAATCACGTGGGCCCCACCCGGAAATCACGTGGGCCCCACCCGGAAATCACGTGGGGCCCACCCGGAAATCACGTGGGCCCCACCCGGAAATCACGTGGGCCCCACCCGGAAATCACGTGGGCCCCACCCGGAAATCACGTGGGCCCCACGGGGAAATCACGTGGGCCCCACGGGGAAATCACGTGGGCCCCACGCGGAAATCACGTGGGCCCCACCCGGAAATCACGTGGGCCCCACCCGGAAAACACGTGGGCCCCACGGGGAAATCATGTGGGCCCCACCCGGAAATCACGTGGGCCCCACCCGGAAATCACGTGGGCCCCACCCGGAAATCACGTGGGCCCCACCCGGAAATCACGTGGGCCCCACCCGGAAATCACGTGGGCCCCCCCCGGAAATCACGTGGGCCCCACCCGGTAATCACGTGGGGCCCACCCGGAAATCACGTGGGCCCCACGGGGAAATCACGTGGGCCCCACCCGGAAATCACGTGGGCCCCACCCGGAAATTACGTGGGCCCCACGGGGAAATCACGTGGGCCCAACGGGGAAATCACGTGGGCCCCACGGGGAAATCACGTGGGCCCCACCCTGAAATCACGTGGGCCCCACCCGGAAATCACGTGGGCCCCACGGGGAAATCACGTGGGCCCCACGGGGAAATCACGTGGGCCCCACCCGGAAATCACGTGGGCCCCACCCGGAAATCACGTGGGCCCCACGGGGAAATTACGTGGGCCCCACGGGGAAATCACGTGGTCCCCACCCGGAAATCACGTGGGCCCCAGCCGGAAATCACGTGGGCCCCACCCGGAAATCACGTGGGCCCCACCCGGAAATCACGTTGGCCCCACCCGGAAATCACGTGGGCCCCACCCGGAAATCACGTGGGCCCCACGGGGAAATCACGTGGGCCCCACCCGGAAATCACGTGGGCCCCACCCGGAAATCACGTGGGCCCCACGGGGAAATTACGTGGGCCCCACCCGGAAATCACGTGGGCCCCACCCGGAAATCACGTGGGCCCCACACGGAAATCACGTGGGGCCCACCCGGAAATCACGTGGGCCCCACCCGGAAATCACGTGGGCCCCACGGGGAAATCACGTGGGCCTCACGGGGAAATCACGTGGGCCCCACCCGGAAATCACGTGGGCCCCACGGGGAAATCACGTGGGCCCCACCCGGAAATCACGTGGGCCCCACCCGGAAATCACGTGGGCCCCACTGGGAAATTACGTGGGCCCCACGGGGAAATCACGTGGTCCCCACCCGGAAATCACGTGGGCCCCAGCCGGAAATCACGTGGGCCCCACGGGGAAATCACGTGGGCCCCACCCGGAAATCACGTGGGCCCCACCCGGAAATCACGTGGGCCAAACCCGGAAATCACGTGGGGCCCACCCGGAAATCACGTGGGCCCCACCCGGAAATCACGTGGGCCCCACCCGGAAATCACGTGGGCCCCACACGGAAATCACGTGGGGCCCACCCGGAAATCACGTGGGCCCCACCCGGAAATCACGTGGGCCCCACCCGGAAATCACGTGGGCCCCACCCGGAAATCACGTGGGCCCCACCCGGAAATCACGTGGGCCCCACCCGGAAATCACGTGGGCCCCACGGGGAAATCACGTGGGCCCCACGGGGAAATCACGTGGGCCCCACGCGGAAATCACGTGGGCCCCACCCGGAAATCACGTGGGCCCCACCCGGAAATCACGTGGGCCCCACCCGGAAATCACGTGGGCCCCCCCGGAAATCACGTGGGCCCCACCCGGAAATCACGTGGGGCCAACCCGGAAATCACGTGGGCCCCACCCGGAAATCACGTGGGCCCCACCCGTAAATCACGTGGGCCCCACCCGGAAATCACGTGGGCCCCACCCGGAAATCACGTGGGCCCCACGGGGAAATCACGTGGGCCCCACGGGGAAATCACGTGGGCCCCACCCGGAAATCACGTGGGCCCCACCCGGAAATCACGTGGGCCCCACCCGGAAATCACGTGGGCCCCACCCGGAAATCACGTGGGCCCCACCCGGAAATCACGTGGGCCCCACCCGGAAATCACGTGGGCCCCACCCGGAAATCACGTGGGCCCCACCCGGAAATCACGTGGGCCCCACCCGGAAATCACGTGGGCCCCACGGGGAAATCACGTGGGCCCCACCCGGAAATCACGTGGGCCCCACCCGGAAATCACGTGGGCCCCACCCGGAAATCACGTGGGCCCCAACCGGAAATCACGTGGGCCCCACCCGGAAATCACGTGGGCCCCACCCGGAAATCACGTGGGCCCCACCCGGAAATCACGTGGGCCCCACGGGGAAATCACGTGGGCCTCACGGGGAAATCACGTGGGCCCCACCCGGAAATCACGTGGGCCCCACGGGGAAATCACGTGGGCCCCACCCGGAAATCACGTGGGCCCCACCCGGAAATCACGTGGGCCCCACCCGGAAATCACGTGGGCCCCACCCGGAAATCACGTGGGCCCCACCCGGAAATCACGTGGGCCCCACCCGGAAATCACGTGGGCCCCACTCGGAAATCACGTGGGCCCCACCCGGAAATCACGTGGGCCCCACCGGGAAATCACGTGGGCCCCACGGGGAAATCACGTGGGCCCCACCCGGAAATCACGTGGGCCCCACCCGGAAATCACGTGGGCCCCACCCGGAAATCACGTGGGCCCCACCCGGAAATCACGTGGGCCCCACCCGGAAATCACGTGGGGCCAACCCGGAAATCACGTGGGCCCCACCCGGAAATCACGTGGGCCCCACCCGGAAATCACGTGGGCCCCACCCGGAAATCACGTGGGCCCCACGGGGAAATCACGTTGGCCCCACGGGGAAATCACGTGGGCCCCACCCGGAAATCACGTGGGCCCCACCCGGAAATCACGTGGGCCCCACGGGGAAATCACGTGGGCCCCACCCGGAAATCACGTGGGCCCCACCCGGAAATCACGTGGGCCCCACCCGGAAAACACGTGGGCCCCACGGGGAAATCATGTGGGCCCCACCCGGAAATCACGTGGGCCCCACCCGGAAATCCCGTGGGCCCCACCCGGAAATCACGTGGGCCCCACCCGGAAATCACGTGGGCCCCACCCGGAAATCACGTGGGCCCCACCCGGAAATCACGTGGGCCCCACCCGGTAATCACGTGGGGCCCACCCGGAAATCACGTGGGCCCCACGGGGAAATCACGTGGGCCCCACCCGGAAATCACGTGGGCCCCAGGGGGAAATCACGTGGGCCCAACGGGGAAATCACGTGGGCCCCATGGGGAAATCACGTGGGCCCCACCCTGAAATCACGTGGGCCCCACCCGGAAATCACGTGGGCCCCACGGGGAAATCACGTGGGCCCCACGGGGAAATCACGTGGGCCCCACCCGGAAATCACGTGGGCCCCACCCGGAAATCACGTGGGCCCCACGGGGAAATTACGTGGGCCCCACGGGGAAATCACGTGGTCCCCACCCGGAAATCACGTGGGCCCCAGCCGGAAATCACGTGGGCCCCACGGGGAAATCACGTGGGCCCCACCCGGAAATCACGTGGGCCCCACCCGGAAATCACGTGGGCCCCACCCGGAAATCACGTGGGCCCCACCCGGAAATCACGTGGGCCCCACCCGGAAATCACGTGGGGCCCACCCGGAAATCACGTGGGCCCCACCCGGAAATCACGTGGGCCCCACCCGGAAATCACGTGGGCCCCACACGGAAATCACGTGGGGCCCACCCGGAAAACACGTGGGCCCCACCCGGAAATCACGTGGGCCCCAGGGGGAAATCACGTGGGCCCAACGGGGAAATCACGTGGGCCCCACCCGGAAATCACGTGGGCCCCACCCGGAAATCACGTGGGCCCCACGGGGAAATCACGTGGGCCCCACGGGGAAATCACGTGGGCCCCACGCGGAAATCACGTGGGCCCCACCCGGAAATCACGTGGGCCCCACCCGGAAATCACGTGGGCCCCACCCGGAAATCACGTGGGCCCCACCCGGAAATCACGTGGGCCCCACCCGGAAATCACGTGGGGCCAACCCGGAAATCACGTGGGCCCCACCCGGAAATCACGTGGGCCCCACCCGGAAATCACGTGGGCCCCACCCGGAAATCACGTGGGCCCCACCCGGAAATCACGTGGGCCCCACCTGGAAATCACGTGGGCCCCACGGGGAAATCACGTGGGCCCCACGGGGAAATCACGTGGGCCCCACGGGGAAATCACGTGGGCCCCACCCGGAAATCACGTGGGCCCCACCCGGAAATCACGTGGGCCCCACCCGGAAATCACGTGGGCCCCACCCGGAAATCACGTGGGCCCCACCCGGAAATCACGTGGGCCCCACCCGGAAATCACGTGGGCCCCACCCGGAAATCACGTGGGCCCCACCCGGAAATCACGTGGGCCCCACCCGGAAATCACGTGGGCCCCACCCGGAAATCACGTGGGCCCCACCCGGAAATCACGTGGGCCCCACCCGGAAATCACGTGGGCCCCACCCGGAAGTCACGTGGGCCACACCCGGAAATCACGTGGGGCCCACCCGGAAATCACGTGGGCCCCACGGGGAAATCACGTGGGCCCCACCCGGAAATCACGTGGGCCCCACCCGGAAATCACGTGGGCCCCACCCGGAAAACACGTGGGCCCCACGGGGAAATCATGTGGGCCCCACCCGGAAATCACGTGGGCCCCACCCGGAAATCACGTGGGCCCCACCCGGAAATCACGTGGGCCCCACCCGGAAATCACGTGGGCCCCACCCGGAAATCACGTGGGCCCCACCCGGAAATCACGTGGGCCCCACCCGGTAATCACGTGGGGCCCACCCGGAAATCACGTGGGCCCCACGGGGAAATCACGTGGGCCCCACCCGGAAATCACGTGGGCCCCAGGGGGAAATCACGTGGGCCCAACGGGGAAATCACGTGGGCCCCACGGGGAAATCACGTGGGCCCCACCCTGAAATCACGTGGGCCCCACCCGGAAATCACGTGGGCCCCACGGGGAAATCACGTGGGCCCCACGGGGAAATCACGTGGGCCCCACCCGGAAATCACGTGGGCCCCACCCGGAAATCACGTGGGCCCCACGGGGAAATCACGTGGGCCCCACGGGGAAATCACGTGGTCCCCACCCGGAAATCACGTGGGCCCCACACGGAAATCACGTGGGGCCCACCCGGAAATCACGTGGGCCCCACCCGGAAATCACGTGGGCCCCACCCGGAAATCACGTGGGCCCCACCCGGAAATCACGTGGGCCCCACCCGGAAATCACGTGGGCCCCACCCGGAAATCACGTGGGCCCCACGGGGAAATCACGTGGGCCCCACGGGGAAATCACGTGGGCCCCACGCGGAAATCACGTGGGCCCCACCCGGAAATCACGTGGGCCCCACCCGGAAATCACGTGGGCCCCACCCGGAAATCACGTGGGCCCCACCCGGAAATCACGTGGGCCCCACCCGGAAATCACGTGGGGCCAACCCGGAAATCACGTGGGCCCCACCCGGAAATCACGTGGGCCCCACCCGTAAATCACGTGGGCCCCACCCGGAAATCACGTGGGCCCCACCCGGAAATCACGTGGGCCCCACGGGGAAATCACGTTGGCCCCACGGGGAAATCACCTGGGCCCCACCCGGAAATCACGTGGGCCCCACCCGGAAATCACGTGGGCCCCACCCGGAAATCACGTGGGCCCCACGGGGAAATCACGTGGGCCCCACCCGGAAATCACGTGGGCCCCACCCGGAAATCACGTGGGCCCCACCCGGAAATCACGTGGGCCCCACCCGGAAATCACGTGGGCCCCACCCGGAAATCACGTGGGCCCCACGCGGAAATCACGTGGGCCCCACCCGGAAATCACGTGGGCCCCACCCGGAAATCACGTGGGCCCCACCCGGAAATCACGTGGGCCCCACCCGGAAATCACGTGGGCCCCACCCGGAAATCAAGTGGGGCCCACCCGGAAATCACGTGGGCCCCACCCGGAAATCCCGTGGGACCCACCCGGAAATCACGTGGGCCCCACCCGGAAATCACGTGGGCCCCACCCGGAAATCACGTGGGCCCCACCCGGAAATCACGTGGGCCACAGCCGGAAATCACGTGGGCCCCACCCGGAAATCACGTGGGCCCCACCCGGAAATCACGTGGGCCCCACCCGGAAATCACGTGGGCCCCACCCGGAAATCACGTGGGCCCCACGGGGAAATCACGTGGGCCTCACGGGGAAATCACGTGGGCCCCACCCGGAAATCACGTGGGCCCCACGGGGAAATCCCATGGGCCCCACCCGGAAATCACGTGGGCCCCACGGGGAAATCACGTGGGCCCCACCCGGAAATCACGTGGGCCCCACGGGGAAATCACGTGGGCCCCACCCGGAAATCACGTGGGCCCCACGGGGAAATCACGTGGGCCCCACCCGGAAATCACGTGGGCCCCACCCGGAAATCACGTGGGCCCCACCCGGAAATCACGTGGGCCCCACCCGGAAATCACGTGGGCCCCACGGGGAAATCACGTGGGCCCCACGGGGAAATCACGTGGGCCCCACCCGGAAATCACGTGGGCCCCACCCGGAAATCACGTGGGCCCCACCCGGAAATCACGTGGGCCCCACCCGGAAATCACGTGGGCCCCACCCGGAAATCACGTGGGCCCCACCCGAAAATCACGTGGGCCCCACCCGGAAATCACGTGGGCCCCACCCGGAAATCACGTGGGCCCCACCCGGAAATCACGTGGAACCCACCCGGAAATCACGTGGGCCCCACCCGGAAATCACGTGGGCCCCACCCGGAAATCACGTGGGCCCCACCCGGAAATCACGTGGGCCCCACGGGGAAATCACGTGGGCCCCACCCGGAAATCACGTGGGCCCCACCCGGAAATCACGTGGGCCCCACCCGGAAATCACGTGGGCCCCACCCGGAAATCACGTGGGCCACACCCGGAAATCACGTGGGGCCCACCCGGAAATCACGTGGGCCCCACGGGGAAATCACGTGGGCCCCAATCGGAAATCACGTGGGCCCCACCCGGAAATCACGTGGGCCCCACCCGGAAAACACGTGGGCCCCACGGGGAAATCACGTGGGCCCCACCCGGAAATCACGTGGGCCCCACCCGGAAATCACGTGGGCCCCACCCGGAAATCACGTGGGCCCCACCCGGAAATCACGTGGGCCCCACCCGGACCTCATGTGGGCCCCACCCGGAAATCACGTGGGCCCCACCCGGTAATCACGTGGGGCCCACCCGGAAATCACGTGGGCCCCACGGGGAAATCACGTGGGCCCCACCCGGAAATCACGTGGGCCCCACCCGGAAATTACGTGGGCCCCACGGGGAAATCACGTGGGCCCAACGGGGAAATCACGTGGGCCCCACGGGGAAATCACGTGGGCCCCACCCTGAAATCACGTGGGCCCCACCCGGAAATCACGTGGGCCCCACGGGGAAATCACGTGGGCCCCACGGGGAAATCACGTGGGCCCCACCCGGAAATCACGTGGGCCCCACCCGGAAATCACGTGGGCCCCACCCGGAAATCACGTGGGCCCCACCCGGAAATCACGTGGGCCCCACCCGGAAATCACGTGGGCCCCAGCCGGAAATCACGTGGGCCCCACGGGGAAATCACGTGGGCCCCACCCGGAAATCACGTTGGCCCCACCCGGAAATCACGTGGGCCCCACCCGGAAATCACGTGGGCCCCACCCGGAAATCACGTGGGCCCCACCCGGAAATCACGTGGGGCCCACCCGGAAATCACGTGGGCCCCACCCGGAAATCACGTGGGCCCCACCCGGAAATCACGTGGGCCCCACACGGAAATCACGTGGGGCCCACCCGGAAATCACGTGGGCCCCACCCGGAAATCACGTGGGCCCCACCCGGAAATCACGTGGGCCCCACCCGGAAATCACGTGGGCCCCACCCGGAAATCACGTGGGCCCCACCCGGAAATCACGTGGGCCCCACGGGGAAATCACGTGGGCCCCACGGGGAAATCACGTGGGCCCCACCCGGAAATCACGTGGGCCCCACCCGGAAATCACGTGGGCCCCACCCGGAAATCACGTGGGCCCCACCCGGAAATCACGTGGGCCCCACCCGGAAATCACGTGGGCCCCACCCGGAAATCACGTGGGCCCCACCCGGAAATCACGTGGGCCCCACCCGGAAATCACGTGGGCCCCACCCGGAAATCACGTGGGCCCCAGCCGGAAATCACGTGGGCCCCACGGGGAAATCACGTGGGCCCCACGGGGAAATCACGTGGGCCCCACGGGGAAATCACGTGGGCCCCACCCGGAAATCACGTGGGCCCCACCCGGAAATCACGTGGGCCCCACCCGGAAATCACGTGGGCCCCACCCGGAAATCACGTGGGCCCCACCCGGAAATCACGTGGGCCCCACACGGAAATCACGTGGGGCCCACCCGGAAATCACGTGGGCCCCACCCGGAAATCACGTGGGCCCCACCCGGAAATCACGTGGGCCCCACCCGGAAATCACGTGGGCCCCACCCGGAAATCACGTGGGCCCCACCCGGAAATCACGTGGGCCCCACCCGGAAATCACGTGGGCCCCACGGGGAAATCACGTGGGCCCCACGGGGAAATCACGTGGGCCCCACCCGGAAATCACGTGGGCCCCACCCGGAAATCACGTGGGCCCCACCCGGAAATCACGTGGGCCCCACCCGGAAATCACGTGGGCCCCACCCGGAAATCACGTGGGCCCCACCCGGAAATCACGTGGGCCCCACCCGGAAATCACGTGGGCCCCACACGGAAATCACGTGGGGCCCAACCGGAAATCACGTGGGCCCCACCCGGAAATCACGTGGGCCCCACCCGGAAATCACGTGGGCCCCATGGGGAAATCACGTGGGCCCCATGGGGAAATCACGTGGGCCCCACCCGGAAATCACGTGGGGCCCACGGGGAAATCACGTGGGCCCCACCCGGAAATCACGTGGGCCCCACCCGGAAATCACGTGGGCCCCACCCGGAAATCACGTGGGCCCCACACGGAAATCACGTGGGGCCCAACCGGAAATCACGTGGGCCCCACCCGGAAATCACGTGGGCCCCACCCGGAAATCACGTGGGCCCCATGGGGAAATCACGTGGGCCCCACGGGGAAATCACGTGGGCCCCACGGGGAAATCACGTGGGCCCCACCCGGAAATCACGTGGGCCCCACGGGGAAATCACGTGGGCCCCACCCGGAAATCACGTGGGCCCCACCCGGAAATCACGTGGGCCCCACCCGGAAAACACGTGGGCCCCACGGGGAAATCATGTGGGCCCCACCCGGAAATCACGTGGGCCCCACCCGGAAATCACGTGGGCCCCACCCGGAAATCACGTGGGCCCCACCCGGAAATCCCGTGGGCCCCACCCGGACATCACGTGGGCCCCACCCGGAAATCACGTGGGCCCCACCCGGTAATCACGTGGGGCCCACCCGGAAATCACGTGGGCCCCACGGGGAAATCACGTGGGCCCCACCCGGAAATCTCGTGGGCCCCACCCGGAAATCACGTGGGCCCCACGGGGAAATCACGTGGTCCCCACGGGGAAATCACGTGGGCCCCACCCTGAAATCACGTGGGCCCCACCCGGAAATCACGTGGGCCCCACGGGGAAATCACGTGGGCCCCACGGGGAAATCACGTGGGCCCCACCCGGAAATCACGTGGGCCCCACCCGGAAATCACGTGGGCCCCACGGGGAAATTACGTGGGCCCCACGGGGAAATCACGTGGTCCCCACCCGGAAATCACGTGGGCCCCAGCCGGAAATCACGTGGGCCCCACGGGGAAATCACGTGGGCCCCACCCGGAAATCACGTGGGCCCCACCCGGAAATCACGTGGGCCCCACCCGGAAATCACGTGGGCCCCACCCGGAAATCACGTGGGCCCCACCCGGAAATCACGTGGGGCCCACCCGGAAATCACGTGGGCCCCACCCGGAAATCACGCGGGCCCCACCCGGAAATCACGCGGGCCCCATCCGGAAATCACGTGGGCCCCACGGGGAAATCACGTGGGCCCCACGGGGAAATCACGTGGGCCCCACCCGGAAATCACGTGGGCCCCACCCGGAAATCACGTGGGCCCCACCCGGAAATCACGTGGGCCCCACCCGGAAATCACGTGGGCCCCACCCGGAAATCACGTGGGCCCCACCCGGAAATCACGTGGGCCCCACACGGAAATCACGTGGGGCCCACCCGGAAATCACGTGGGCCCCACCCGGAAATCACGTGGGCCCCACCCGGAAATCACGTGGGCCCCACCCGGAAATCACGTGGGCCCCACCCGGAAATCACGTGGGCCCCACCCGGAAATCACGTGGGCCCCACCCGGAAATCACGTGGGCCCCACCCGGAAATCACGTGGGCCCCAGCCGGAAATCACGTGGGCCCCACGGGGAAATCACGTGGGCCCCACCCGGAAATCACGTGGGCCCCACCCGGAAATCACGTGGGCCCCACCCGGAAATCACGTGGGCCCCACCCGGAAATCACGTGGGCCCCACCCGGAAATCACGTGGGCCCCACCCGGAAATCACGTGGGCCCCACCCGGAAATCACGTGGGCCCCACACGGAAATCACGTGGGGCCCAACCGGAAATCACGTGGGCCCCACCCGGAAATCACGTGGGCCCCACCCGGAAATCACGTGGGCCCCACCCGGAAATCACGTGGGCCCCATGGGGAAATCACGTGGGCCCCATGGGGAAATCACGTGGGCCCCACCCGGAAATCACGTGGGGCCCACCCGGAAATCACGTGGGCCCCACGGGGAAATCACGTGGGCCCCACGGGGAAATCACGTGGGCACCACCCGGAAATCACGTGGGCCCCAGCCGGAAATCACGTGGGCCCCACCCGGAAATCACGTGGGCCCCACCCGGAAATCACGTGGGCCCCACGGGGAAATCACGTGGGCCCCACCCGGAAATCACGTGGGCCCCACCCGGAAATCACGTGGGCCCCACCCGGAAATCACGTGGGCCCCACCCGGAAATCACGTGGGCCCCACCCGGAAATCACGTGGGCCCCACCCGGAAATCACGTGGGCCCCACCCGGAAATCACGTGGGCCCCAGCCGGAAATCACGTGGGCCCCACCCGGAAATCACGTGGGCCCCACCCGGAAATCACGTGGGCCCCACCCGGAAATCACGTGGGCCCCACCCGGAAATCACGTGGGCCCCACCGGGAAATCACGTGGGACCCACCCGGAAATCACGTGGGCCCCACCCGGAAATCACGTGGGCCCCACCCGGAAATCACGTGGGCCCCACCCGGAAATCACGTGGGCCCCAGCCGGAAATCACGTGGGCCCCACCCGGAAATCACGTGGGCCCCACCCGGAAATCACGTGGGCCCCACCCGGAAATCACGTGGGGCCCACCCGGAAATCACGTGGGCCCCACCCGGAAATCACGTGGGCCCCACCCGGAAATCACGTGGGCCCCACCCGGAAAACACGTGGGCCACATCCGGAAATCACGTGGGCCCCACCCGGAAATCACGTGGGCCCCACCCGGAAATCACGTGGGCCCCACCCGGAAATCACGTGGGCCCCACCCGGAAATCACGTGGGCCCCACGGGGAAATCACGTGGGCCCCACCTGGAAATCACGTGGACCCCACCCGGAAATCACGTGGGCCCCAGCCGGAAATCACGTGGGCCCCATGGGGAAATCACGTGGGCCCCACGGGGAAATCACGTGGGCCCCACCCGGAAATCACGTGGGCCCCACCCGGAAATCACGTGGGCCCCACCCGGAAATCACGTGGGCCCCACCCGGAAATCACGTGGGCCCCACCCGGAAATCACGTGGGCCCCACCCGGAAATCACGTGGGCCCCACCCGGAAATCACGTGGGCCCCACCCGGAAATCACGTGGGCCCCACCCGGAAATCACGTGGGCCCCTCGGGGAAATCACGTGGGCCCCACCCGGAAATCACGTGGGCCCCACCCGGAAATCACGTGGGCCCCACCCGGAAATCACGTGGGCCCCACCCGGAAATCACGTGGGCCCCACCCGGAAATCACGTGGGCCCCACCCGGAAATCACGTGGGCCCCACCCGGAAATCACGTGGGCCCCACCCGGAAATCACGTGGGCCCCACCCGGAAATCACGTGGGCCCCACCCGGAAATCACGTGGGCCCCACCCGGAAATCACGTGGGCCCCACCCGGAAATCACGTGGGCCCCACCCGGAAATCACGTGGGCCCCACGGGGAAATCACGTGGGCCCCACCCGGAAATCACGTGGACCCCACCCGGAAATCACGTGGGCCACAGCCGGAAATCACGTGGGCCCCAACCGGAAATCACGTGGGCCCCACCCGGAAATCACGTGGGCCCCACCCGGAAATCACGTGGGCCCCACCCGGAAATCACGTGGGCCCCACGGGGAAATCACGTGGGCCCCACCCGGAAATCACGTGGGCCCCACCCGGAAATCACGTGGGCCACACCCGGAAATCACGTGGGGCCCACCCGGAAATCACGTGGGCCCCAAGGGGAAATCACGTGGGCCCCACCCAGAAATCACGTGGGCCCCACCCGGAAATCACGTGGGCCCCACCCGGTAATCACGTGGGGCCCACCCGGAAATCACGTGGGCCCCATGGGGAAATCACGTGGGCCCCACCCGGAAATCACGTGGGCCCCACCCGGAAATCACGTGGGCCCCACGGGGAAATCACGTGGGCCCAACGGGGAAATCACGTGGGCCCCACGGGGAAATCACGTGGGCCCCACCCTGAAATCACGTGGGCCCCACCCGGAAATCACGTGGGCCCCACGGGGAAATCACGTGGGCCCCACGGGGAAATCACGTGGGCCCCACCCGGAAATCACGTGGGCCCCACCCGGAAATCACGTGGGCCCCACGGGGAAATCACGTGGGCCCCACGGGGAAATCACGTGGTCCCCACCCGGAAATCACGTGGGCCCCAGCCGGAAATCACGTGGGCCCCACGAGGAAATCACGTGGGCCCCACCCGGAAATCACGTGGGCCCCACCCGGAAATCACGTGGGCCCCACCCGGAAATCACGTGGGCCCCACCCGGAAATCACGTGGGCCCCACCCGGAAATCACGTGGGCCCCACGCGGAAATCACGTGGGCCCCACCCGGAAATCACGTGGGCCCCACCCGGAAATCACGTGGGCCCCAGCCGGAAATCACGTGGGCCCCACGGGGAAATCACGTGGGCCCCACGGGGAAATCACGTGGGCCCCACCCGGAAATCACGTGGGCCCCACCCGGAAATCACGTGGGCCCCACCTGGAAATCACGTGGGCCCCACGGGGAAATCACGTGGGCCCCACCCGGAAATCACGTGGGCCCCACCCGGAAATCACGTGGGGCCCACCCGGAAATCACGTGGGCCCCACCCGGAAATCACGTGGGCCCCACCCGGAAATCACGTGGGCCCCACCCGGAAATCACGTGGGCCCCACCCGGAAATCACGTGGGCCCCACCCGGAAATCACGTGGGCCCCACCCGGAAATCACGTGGGCCCCACCCGGAAATCACGTGGGCCCCACCCGGAAATCACGTGGGCCCCACCCGGAAATCACGTGGGCCCCACCCGGAAATCACGTGGGCCCCACCCGGAAATCACGTGGGCCCCACCCGGAAATCACGTGGGCCCCACCCGGAAATCACGTGGGCCCCACCCGGAAATCACGTGGGCCCCACCCGGAAATCACGTGGGCCCCACACGGAAATCACGTGGGGCCCAACCGGAAATCACGTGGGCCCCACCCGGAAATCACGTGGGCCCCACCCGGAAATCACGTGGGCCCCACCCGGAAATCACGTGGGCCCCATGGGGAAATCACGTGGGCCCCACGGGGAAATCACGTGGGCCCCACCCGGAAATCACGTGGGGCCCACCCGGAAATCACGTGGGCCCCACGGGGAAATCACGTGGGCCCCACCCGGAAATCACGTGGGCCCCACACGGAAATCACGTGGGGCCCACCAGGAAATCACGTGGGCCCCACCCGGAAATCATGTGGGCCCCACCCGGAAATCACGTGGGCCCCACCGGGAAATCACGTGGGCCCCACCCGGAAATCACGTGGGCCCCACCCGGAAATCACGTGGGCCCCACGGGGAAATCACGTGGGCCCCACGGGGAAATCACGTGGGCCCCACCCGGAAATCACGTGGGCCCCACCCGGAAATCACGTGGGCCCCACCCGGAAATCACGTGGGCCCCACCCGGAAATCACGTGGGCCCCACGGGGAAATCACGTGGGCCCCACCCGGAAAACACGTGGGCCCCACCCGGAAATCACGTGGGCCCCACGGGGAAATCACGTGGGCCCCACCCGGAAATCACGTGGGCCCCACCCGGAAATCACGTGGGCCCCACCCGGAAATCACGTGGGCCCCACCCGGAAATCACGTGGGCCCCAGCCGGAAATCACGTGGGCCCCACCCGGAAATCACGTGGGCCCCACCCCGAAATCACGTGGGCCCCACCCGGAAATCACGTGGGCCCCACCCGGAAATCACGTGGGGCCCACCCGGAAATCACGTGGGCCCCACCCGGAAATCACGTGGGCCCCACCCGGAAATCACGTGGGCCCCACCCGGAAAACACGTGGGCCACATCCGGAAATCACGTGGGCCCCACCCGGAAATCACGTGGGCCCCACCCGGAAATCACGTGGGCCCCACCCGGAAATCACGTGGGCCCCACCCGGAAATCACGTGGGCCCCACGGGGAAATCACGTGGGCCCCACCTGGAAATCACGTGGACCCCACCCGGAAATCACGTGGGCCCCAGCCGGAAATCACGTGGGCCCCATGGGGAAATCACGTGGGCCCCACGGGGAAATCACGTGGGCCCCACCCGGAAATCACGTGGGCCCCACCCGGAAATCACGTGGGCCCCACCCGGAAATCACGTGGGCCCCACCCGGAAATCACGTGGGCCCCACCCGGAAATCACGTGGGCCCCACCCGGAAATCACGTGGGCCCCACCCGGAAATCACGTGGGCCCCTCGGGGAAATCACGTGGGCCCCACCCGGAAATCACGTGGGCCCCACCCGGAAATCACGTGGGCCCCACCCGGAAATCACGTGGGCCCCACCCGGAAATCACGTGGGCCCCACCCGGAAATCACGTGGGCCCCACCCGGAAATCACGTGGGCCCCACCCGGAAATCACGTGGGCCCCACCCGGAAATCACGTGGGCCCCACGGGGAAATCACGTGGGCCCCACCCGGAAATCACGTGGGCCCCACCCGGAAATCACGTGGGCCCCACCCGGAAATCACGTGGGCCCCACCCGGAAATCACGTGGGCCCCACGGGGAAATCACGTGGGCCCCACCCGGAAATCACGTGGGCCCCACCCGGAAATCACGTGGGCCACAGCCGGAAATCACGTGGGCCCCACCCGGAAATCACGTGGGCCCCACCCGAAAATCACGTGGGCCCCACCCGGAAATCACGTGGGCCCCACCCGGAAATCACGTGGGCCCCACCCGGAAATCACGTGGGCCCCATGGGGAATTCACGTGGGCCCCACCCGGAAATCACGTGGGCCCCACCCGGAAATCACGTGGGCCCCACCCGGAAATCACGTGGGCCCCACCCGGAAATCACGTGGGCCCCACGGGGAAATCACGTGGGCCCCACCCGGAAATCACGTGGACCCCACCCGGAAATCACGTGGGCCACAGCCGGAAATCACGTGGGCCCCAACCGGAAATCACGTGGGCCCCACCCGGAAATCACGTGGGCCCCACCCGGAAATCACGTGGGCCCCACCCGGAAATCACGTGGGCCCCACGGGGAAATCACGTGGGCCTCACGGGGAAATCACGTGGGCCCCACCCGGAAATCACGTGGGCCCCACGGGGAAATCACGTGGGCCCCACCCGGAAATCACGTGGGCCCCACCCGGAAATCACGTGGGCCCCACCCGGAAATCACGTGGGCCCCACCCGGAAATCACGTGGGCCCCACCCGGAAATCACGTGGGCCCCACCCGGAAATCACGTGGGCCCCACCCGGAAATCACGTGGGCCCCACGGGGAAATCACGTGGGCCCCACCCGGAAATCACGTGGGCCCCACCCGGAAATCACGTGGGCCCCACCCGGAAATCACGTGGGCCCCACCCGGAAATCACGTGGGCCCCACCCGGAAATCACGTGGGGCCAACCCGGAAATCACGTGGGCCCCACCCGGAAATCACATGGGCCCCACCCGGAAATCACGTGGGCCGCACCCGGAAATCACGTGGGCCCCACCCGGAAATCACGTGGGCCCCACGGGGAAATCACGTTGGCCCCACGGGGAAATCACGTGGGCCCCACCCGGAAATCACGTGGGCCCCACCCGGAAATCACGTGGGCCCCACCCGGAAATCACGTGGGCCCCACGGGGAAATCACGTGGGCCCCACCCGGAAATCACGTGGGCCCCACCCGGAAATCACGTGGGCCCCACCCGGAAATCACGTGGGCCCCACCCGGAAATCACGTGGGCCCCACGGGGAAATCACGTGGGCCCCACGGGGAAATCACGTGGGCCCCACGGGGAAATCACGTGGGCCCCACCCGGAAATCACGTGGGCCCCACGGGGAAATCACGTGGGCCCCACGGGGAAATCACGTGGGCCCAACGGGGAAATCACGTGGGCCCCACGGGGAAATCACGTGGGCCCCACCGTGAAATCACGTGGGCCCCACCCGGAAATCACGTGGGCCCCACGGGGAAATCACGTGGGCCCCACGGGGAAATCACGTGGGCCCCACCCGGAAATCACGTGGGCCCCACCCGGAAATCACGTGGGCCCCACGGGGAAATCACGTGGGCCCCACGGGGAAATCACGTGGTCACCACCCGGAAATCACGTGGGCCCCAGCCGGAAATCAAGTGGGCCCCACGGGGAAATCACGTGGGCCCCACGGGGAAATCACGTGGGCCCCACCCGGAAATCACGTGGGCCCCACCCGGAAATCACGTGGGCCCCACCCGGAAATCACGTGGGCCCCACCCGGAAATCACGTGGGGCCCACCCGGAAATCACGTGGGCCCCACCCGGAAATCACGTGGGCCCCACCCGGAAATCACGTGGGCCCCACACGGAAATCACGTGGGGCCCACCCGGAAATCACGTGGGCCCCACCCGGAAATCACGTGGGCCCCACCCGGAAATCACGTGGGCCCCACCCGGAAATCACGTGGGCCCCACCCGGAAATCACGTGGGCCCCACGGGGAAATCACGTGGGCCCCACGGGGAAATCACGTGGGCCCCACGCGGAAATCACGTGGGCCCCACCTGGAAATCACGTGGGCCCCACGGGGAAATCACGTGGGCCCCACCCGGAAATCACGTGGGCCCCACCCGGAAATCACGTGGGCCCCACCAGGAAATCATGTGGGCCCCACGGGGAAATCACGTGGGCCCCACCCGGAAATCACGTGGGCCCCACCCGGAAATCACGTGGGCCCCACCCGGAAATCACGTGGGGCCAACCCGGAAATCACGTGGGCCCCACCCGGAAATCACATGGGCCCCACCCGGAAATCACGTGGGCCCCACCCGGAAATCACGTGGGCCCCACCCGGAAATCACGTGGGCCCCACGGGGAAATCACGTTGGCCCCACGGGGAAATCACGTGGGCCCCACCCGGAAATCACGTGGGCCCCACCCGGAAATCACGTGGGCCCCACCCGGAAATCACGTGGGCCCCACGGGGAAATCACGTGGGCCCCACCCGGAAATCACGTGGGCCCCACCCGGAAATCACGTGGGCCCCACCCGGAAATCACGTGGGCCCCACCCGGAAATCACGTGGGCCCCACCCGGAAATCACGTGGGCCCCACCCGGAAATCACGTGGGCCCCACCCGGAAATCACGTGGGCCCCACACGGAAATCACGTGGGCCCCACCCGGAAATCACGTGGGCCCCACCCGGAAATCACGTGGGGCCCACCCGGAAATCACGTGGGCCCCACCCGGAAATCACGTGGGCCCCACCCGGAAATCACGTGGGGCCCACCCGGAAATCACGTGGGCCCCACCCGGAAATCACGTGGGCCCCACCCGGAAATCACGTGGGCCCCACCCGGAAATCACGTGGGGCCCACCCGGAAATCACGTGGGCCCCACCCGGAAATCACGTGGGCCCCACCCAGAAATCACGTGGGCCCCACCCGGAAATCACGTGGGCCCCACCCGGAAATCACGTGGGCCCCACCCGGAAATCACGTGGGCCCCACCCGGAAATCACGTGGGCCCCACCCGGAAATCACGTGGGACCCACGGGGAAATCACGTGGGGCCCACCCGGAAATCACGTGGGCCCCACCCGGAAATCACGTGGGCCCCACCCGGAAATCACGTGGGCCCCAGCCGGAAATCACGTGGGCCCCAGCCGGAAATCACGTGGGCCCCACGGGGAAATCACGTGGGCCCCACGGGGAAATCACGTGGGCCCCACGGGGAAATCACGTGGGCCCCACCCGGAAATCACGTGGGCCCCACCCGGAAATCACGTGGGCCCCACGGGGAAATCACGTGGGCCCAACGGGGAAATCACGTGGGCCCCACGGGGAAATCACGTGGGCCCCACCCTGAAATCACGTGGGCCCCACCCGGAAATCACGTGGGCCCCACGGGGAAATCACGTGGGCCCTACGGGGAAATCACGTGGGCCCCACCCGGAAATCACGTGGGCCCCACCCGGAAATCACGTGGGCCCCACGGGGAAATCACGTGGGCCCCACGGGGAAATCACGTGGTCCCCACCCGGAAATCACGTGGGCCCCAGCCGGAAATCACGTGGGCCCCACGGGGAAATCACGTGGGCCCCACCCGGAAATCACGTGGGCCCCACCCGGAAATCACGTGGGCCCCACCCGGAAATCACGTGGGCCCCACCCGGAAATCACGTGGGCCCCACCCGGAAATCACGTGGGGCCCACCCGGAAATCACGTGGGCCCCACCCGGAAATCACGTGGGCCCCACCCGGAAATCACGTGGGCCCCACACGGAAATCACGTGGGGCCCACCCGGAAATCACGTGGGCCCCACCCGGAAATCACGTGGGCCCCACCCGGAAATCACGTGGGCCCCACCCGGAAATCACGTGGGCCCCACCCGGAAATCACGTGGGCCCCACGGGGAAATCACGTGGGCCCCACGGGGAAATCACGTGGGCCCCACGCGGAAATCACGTGGGCCCCACCTGGAAATCACGTGGGCCCCACCCGGAAATCACGTGGGCCCCACCCGGAAATCACGTGGGACCCAACCGGAAATCACGTGGGCCCCACCCGGAAATCACGTGGGCCCCACCCGGAAATCACGTGGGCCCCACCCGGAAATCACGTGGGCCCCACCCGGAAATCACGTGGGCCCCAGCCGGAAATCACGTGGGCCCCACGGGGAAATCACGTGGGCCCCACGGGGAAATCACGGGGGCCCCACCCGGAAATCACGTGGGCCCCACCCGGAAATCACGTGGGCCCCACCCGGAAATCACGTGGGCCCCACCCGGAAATCACGTGGGCCCCACCCGGAAATCACGTGGGCCCCACCCGGAAATCACGTGGGCCCCACACGGAAATCACGTGGGGCCCAACCGGAAATCACGTGGGCCCCACCCGGAAATCACGTGGGCCCCACCCGGAAATCACGTGGGCCCCACCCGGAAATCACGTGGGCCCCATGGGGAAATCACGTGGGCCCCACGGGGAAATCACGTGGGCCCCACCCGGAAATCACGTGGGGCCCACCCGGAAATCACGTGGGCCCCACGGGGAAATCACGTGGGCCCCACGGGGAAATCACGTGGGCACCACCCGGAAATCACGTGGGCCCCAGCCGGAAATCACGTGGGCCCCACCCGGAAATCACGTGGGCCCCACCCAGAAATCACGTGGGCCCCACCCGGAAATCACGTGGGCCCCACACGGAAATCACGTGGGGCCCACCCGGAAATCACGTGGGCCCCACCCGGAAATCACGTGGGCCCCACCCGGAAATCACGTGGGCCCCACCGGGAAATCACGTGGGCCCCACCCGGAAATCACGTGGGCCCCACCCGGAAATCACGTGGGCCCCACGGGGAAATCACGTGGGCCCCACGGGGAAATCACGTGGGCCCCACCCGGAAATCACGTGGGCCCCACCCGGAAATCACGTGGGCCCCACCCGGAAATCACGTGGGCCCCACCCGGAAATCACGTGGGCCCCACGGGTAAATCACGTGGGCCCCACCCGGAAATCACGTGGGCCCCACCCGGAAATCACGTGGGCCCCACCCGGAAATCACGTGGGCCCCACCCGGAAATCACGTGGGCCCCACCCGGAAATCACGTGGGCCCCACCCGGAAATCACGTGGGCCCCAGCCGGAAATCACGTGGGCCCCACCCGGAAATCACGTGGGCCCCACCCGGAAATCACGTGGGCCCCACCCGGAAATCACGTGGGCCCCACCCGGAAATCACGTGGGGCAAACCCGGAAATCACGTGGGCCCCACCCGGAAATCACGTGGGCCCCACCCGGAAATCACGTGGGCCCCACCCGGAAAACACGTGGGCCACATCCGGAAATCACGTGGGCCCCACCCGGAAATCACGTGGGCCCCACCCGGAAATCACGTGGGCCCCACCCGGAAATCACGTGGGCCCCACGGGGAAATCACGTGGGCCCCACCTGGAAATCACGTGGACCCCACCCGGGAATCACGTGGGCCCCAGCCGGAAATCACGTGGGCCCCTTGGGGAAATCACGTGGGCCCCACGGGGAAATCACGTGGGCCCCACCCGGAAATCACGTGGGCCCCACCCGGAAATCACGTGGGCCCCACCCGGAAATCACGTGGGCCCCAGCCGGAAATCACGTGGGCCCCACCCGGAAATCACGTGGGCCCCACCCGGAAATCACGTGGGCCCCACCCGGAAATCACGTGGGCCCCACCCGGAAATCACGTGGGGCAAACCCGGAAATCACGTGGGCCCCACCCGGAAATCACGTGGGCCCCACCCGGAAATCACGTGGGCCCCACCCGGAAATCACGTGGGCCCCACCCGGAAATCACGTGGGCCCCACCCGGAAATCACGTGGGCCCCAGCCGGAAATCACGTGGGCCCCACCCGGAAATCACGTGGGCCCCACCCGGAAATCACGTGGGCCCCACCCGGAAATCACGTGGGCCCCACCCGGAAATCACGTGGGGCAAACCCGGAAATCACGTGGGCCCCACCCGGAAATCACGTGGGCCCCACCCGGAAATCACGTGGGCCCCACCCGGAAAACACGTGGGCCACATCCGGAAATCACGTGGGCCCCACCCGGAAATCACGTGGGCCCCACCCGGAAATCACGTGGGCCCCACCCGGAAATCACGTGGGCCCCACGGGGAAATCACGTGGGCCCCACCTGGAAATCACGTGGACCCCACCCGGGAATCACGTGGGCCCCAGCCGGAAATCACGTGGGCCCCTTGGGGAAATCACGTGGGCCCCACGGGGAAATCACGTGGGCCCCACCCGGAAATCACGTGGGCCCCACCCGGAAATCACGTGGGCCCCAACCGGAAATCACGTGGGCCCCACCCGGAAATCACGTGGGCCCCACCCGGAAATCACGTGGGCCCCACCCGGAAATCACGTGGGCCCCACCCGGAAATCACGTGGGCCCCTCGGGGAAATCACGTGGGCCCCACCCGGAAATCACGTGGGCCCCACCCGGAAATCACGTGGGCCCCACCCGGAAATCACGTGGGCCCCACCCGGAAATCACGTGGGCCCCTCGGGGAAATCACGTGGGCCCCACCCGGAAATCACGTGGGCCCCACGGGGAAATCACGTGGGCCCCACCCGGAAATCACGTGGGCCCCACCCGGAAATCACGTGGGCCCCACCCGGAAATCACGTGGGCCCCACCCGGAAATCACGTGGGCCCCACCCGGAAATCACGTGGGCCCCACCCGGAAATCACGTGGGCCCCACGGGGAAATCACGTGGGCCTCACGGGGAAATCACGTGGGCCCCACCCGGAAATCACGTGGGCCCCACGGGGAAATCACGTGGGCCCCACCCGGAAATCACGTGGGCACCACCCGGAAATCACGTGGGCCCCACCCGGAAATCACGTGGGCCCCACCCGGAAATCACGTGGGCCCCACGGGGAAATCACGTGGGCCTCACGGGGAAATCACGTGGGCCCCACCCGGAAATCACGTGGGCCCCACGGGGAAATCACGTGGGCCCCACCCGGAAATCACGTGGGCCCCACCCGGAAATCACGTGGGCCCCACCCGGAAATCACGTGGGCCCCACCCGGAAATCACGTGGGCCCCACCCGGAAATCACGTGGGCCCCACCCGGAAATCACGTGGGCCCCACCCGGAAATCACGTGGGCCCCACCCGGAAATCACGTGGGCCCCACCGGGAAATCACGTGGGCCCCACGGGGAAATCACGTGGGCCCCACCCGGAAATCACGTGGGCCCCACCCGGAAATCACGTGGGCCCCACCCGGAAATCACGTGGGCCCCACCCGGAAATCACGTGGGCCCCACGGGGAAATCACGTGGGGCCCACCCGGAAATCACGTGGGCCCCACCCGGAAATCACGTGGGCCCCACCCGGAAATCACGTGGGCCCCAGCCGGAAATCACGTGGGCCCCAGCCGGAAATCACGTGGGCCCCACGGGGAAATCACGTGGGCCCCACGGGGAAATCACGTGGGCCCCACGGGGAAATCACGTGGGCCCCACCCGGAAATCACGTGGGCCCCACCCGGAAATCACGTGGGCCCCACGGGGAAATCACGTGGGCCCAACGGGGAAATCACGTGGGCCACACGGGGAAATCACGTGGGCCCCACCCTGAAATCACGTGGGCCCCACCCGGAAATCACGTGGGCCCCACGGGGAAATCACGTGGGCCCCACGGGGAAATCACGTGGGCCCCACCCGGAAATCACGTGGGCCCCACCCGGAAATCACGTGGGCCCCACGGGGAAATCACGTGGGCCCCACGGGGAAATCACGTGGTCCCCACCCGGAAATCACGTGGGCCCCAGCCGGAAATCACGTGGGCCCCACGGGGAAATCACGTGGGCCCCACCCGGAAATCACGTGGGCCCCACCCGGAAATCACGTGGGCCCCACCCGGAAATCACGTGGGCCCCACCCGGAAATCACGTGGGCCCCACCCGGAAATCACGTGGGCCCCACCTCGAAATCACGTGGGCCCCACCCGGAAATCACGTGGGGCCCACCCGGAAATCACGTGGGCCCCAAGGGGAAATCACGTGGGCCCCACCCGGAAATCACGTGGGCCCCACCCGGAAATCACGTGAGCCCCACCCGGAAATCACGTGGGCCCCACCCGGAAATCACGTGGGCCCCACCCGGAAATCACGTGGGCCCCCAAGGGAAATCACGTGGGCCCCCAAGGGAAATCACGTGGGCCCCACCCGGAAATCACGTGGGCCCCACCCGGAAATCACGTGGGCCCCACGGGGAAATCACGTGGGACCCACCCGGAAATCACGTGGGCCCCACCCGGAAATCACGTGGGCCCCACCCAGAAATCACGTGGGCGCAACCCGGAAATCACGTGGGCCCCACCCGGAAAACACGTGGGCCCCACCCGGAAATCACGTGGGCCCCACGTTGAAATCACGTGGACCCCACCCGGAAATCACGTGGTCCCCACCCGGAAATCACGTGGGCCCCACGGGGAAATCACGTGGGCCCCACCCGGAAATCACGTGGGCCCCACCCGGAAATCACGTGGGCCCCACCCGGAAATCACGTGGGCCCCACCCGGAAATCACGTGGGGCCCACCCGGAAATCACGTGGGCCCCACGGGGAAATCACGTGGGCCCCACCCGGAAATCACGTGGGCCCCACCCGGAAATCACGTGGGCCCCACCCGGAAATCACGTGGGCCCCACCCGGAAATCACGTGGGCCCCACCCGGAAATCACGTGGGCCCCCAAGGGAAATCACGTGGGCCCCCAAGGGAAATCACGTGGGCCCCACCCGGAAATCACGTGGGCCCCACCCGGAAATCACGTGGGCCCCACGGGGAAATCACGTGGGACCCACCCGGAAATCACGTGGGCCCCACCCGGAAATCACGTGGGCCCCACCCAGAAATCACGTGGGCGCAACCCGGAAATCACGTGGGCCCCACCCGGAAAACACGTGGGCCCCCAGGGGAAATCACGTGGGCCCCACGTTGAAATCACGTGGGCCCCACCCGGAAATCACGTGGTCCCCACCCGGAAATCACGTGGGCCCCACGGGGAAATCACGTGGGCCCCACCCGGAAATCACGTGGGCCCCACCCGGAAATCACGTGGGCCCCACCCGGAAATCACGTGGGCCCCACCCGGAAATCACGTGGGCCCCACCCGGAAATCACGAAACCACCTGCCTCAACTCGAGAAAATCCAGGAGGTTCTGCCTCCAGGCGAAATGAGGCCCATTTCCGCTGAGGCTTCTCGAGGCTAATCACACCTAACCTCTGGAACTTCCAAAAGGTCCTTCACACCCCTGCTGCAACTCAAGAAGTTCCCTGACATCCCCGTCTCCACTCTAGAGGAAGCAAGCGGTTCCCGCCCACATCCAGAAGAGCCCCGTTTCCGCCTCGAAGCTTGAGATGAGGGATCCTTTCCCTGCTTGGTCTGGAAAGAATTGCCGGTGTTCCCGTCGCATCTCAAGAGGAGGCGCTCTCCACAGGAAAGGCGAGAGGAACTCCAGGGTCGTGTCACCATTCCCAGAGTTCCCCTGATGTCTCAGTCCATTCCAGAGGAACCTGTTTTCCCTGCACTGCCTCGACTTTCAGGATGAGGATCGACTACCACCACGGTCGCACGTGGGACAGCCCTGTGGGAAAGCCTTGTGGGAAAGCCTCCTGGAAAAGCCTCGAGGGAAAGCCACAGATCCCTTGATCCAGGCGATGGGAAGCGTCACACTGCTGCTACCGCTCTGGAGTAAAGCGCACGTGCATGCCCCCATTGGAGACGAGTACTTACTCCTCTGGGGAGACTCCAGAAGTACCCCAAGATCCATGTCAGCACTGGAGAGGAATTCTCAAGTTTCCGGCCCCGACTCCACACAATTCTTAGGCCTCGACATCGACGGGAGAGGAATCCCGAGAGGCCCCCGATCAACTGGCATGGGGACTGGCCTTTCGTGAGGCCACCAGAGTGGGTCCCTGAAGTACCCGTCGTAAGTCCAGAGCACCTGCCACAATTCGAGACAATCCAGGATGTTTTGCCCTCCAGGCGAGATGATGCCCATTTCCGCTGAGGCTTCTCGAGGTTAATCACACCTACTCTCTGGAACTTCCAAAAGGTCCTTCAACCATTGCTGCGACTCAGGAAGTTCCCTGACATACCCGTCTCCACTACAGAGGAAGCACGAGGGTCCCGCCCACATCCAGAGGAGCCCCGTTTCCGCCTCGTACCTCGAGATGAGAGATCCTTTCCCTGCTTGGTCGGGAAAGAATTCCTGGCATTCCCGTCGCATCTCAAGAGGAGGTCCTCTCCACAGGAAAGGCGAGAGGAACTCCAGGGTCGTGCCACCATTCGGAGAGTCCCCCAGATGTCTCAATCCATTCCAGAGGAACCTGTTTTCCCTGCACTGCCTCGACTTTCACGCTGAGGATCGACTCCCACCACGGTGGCACGTGGGACAGCCCTGTGGGAAAGCCTCGTGGGAAAGCCTTATGGGAAATCCTCGAGGGAAAGCCACAGATCCCATGATCGACGAGAAGGGAAGTGTGACACTGCTGCTACAGCTCGGGAGGAAAGCCCACGTGAATGCTCCCTCTCGAGACGAGGACTCACTACCCTGAGGAGACTCCAGAAGTACCCCAAGATCCATGTCAGCACTGGAGAGGAATCCTCAGGTTCCGGCCCCGACTCCACACAAGGTCTTGGGCCCCGGCATCGACGAGAGAGGAATACCGAGAGGCCCGCGAGCAACTCGCATGGAGACTGGCCTTTCCTGAGGCCACCAGAGCGAGTCCCTGAGGTCCCCGTCGTAAGTCGAGAGCACCTGCCGCAACTCGAGAAAATCCAGGAGGTTTTGCCCTCCAGGCGAGATGAGGCCCATTTCCGCTGAGGCTTCTCAAGGCTAATCACATCTAAACTCTGGAACTTCCAAAAGGTCCTTCACACCTTTGCTGCAACTCAAGAAGTTCCCGGACATCCCCGTCTCCACTCTAGAGGAAGCACGAGGGTCCCGCCCACATCCAGAGGAGCCCCGTTTCGCCTCATAGCTGGAGATGAGGGATCCTTTTGCTACTTGGTCCGGAAAGAATTCTGTGAGTCCCCGTCGCATCTCAAGGGGAGGCGCTCTCCACAGGAAAGGCGAGAGGAACTCCAGGGTCGTGCCACCATTCCCAGAGTACCCCAGATGTCTCAGTCCATTACAGAGGAACCTGTTTTCCCTGCACTGCCTCGACTTTCACGCCGAGGATCGTCTCCCACCACGGTGGCACGTGGGACAGCCCTGTGGAAAGCCTCGAGGGAAAGCCACAGTTCCCTTGATGCACGTGACGGGAATCGTGACACTGCTGCTACCGCTCTGCAGGGAAGCGCACGTGCATGCCTCCTTTCGAGATGAGGACTTACTCCCCTGGGGAGACTCCAGAAGCACCCCATGATCCATGTCAGCACTTTAGAGGAATCCTCAGGTTCCGGCCACTACTCCACACAAGGTCTTAGGCCCGGCATCGACGGGAAAGGAATCCCGAGAGGCTCCCGAGTAACTCGCATGGGGACTGGCCAGTCCTAAGGCGATAAGAGCAGGTCCCTTTCGTCACCGTGGTAAGACGAGAGCACCTGCTGCATCTCGAGAAAATCCAGGAGGTTCTGCCCTCCAGGCTAGATGAGGCCCATTTCCGCTGAGGCGTTGAGGTTAATCACATCTAACCTCTAGAAAGTCCAAAGGGTCCTTCACACCCTTTCTGCAACTCAAGAAGTTCCCCGACATACCCGTCTCCACTCGAGAGGAAGCAAGAGGGCCCCGCCCACATCCAGAGGAGCCCCGTTTCCGCCTCGTAGCTCGTGATGAGGGATCCTTTGGCTGCTTGTTCGGGAAAGAATTCTGGGCATTCCTGTCGCATCTCAAGAGGAGGTGCTCTCCACAGAAAAGGCGAGAACTCCAGCGTCGTGCCACCATTCCCAGAGACCCCCAGATGTCTCAGTCCATTCCAGAGGAACCTGTTTTCCTGCACTGCCTCGACTTTCACGCCAAGGCTCGACTCCCACCACGGTGGCACGTGGGACAGCCCTGTGGGAAAGCCTCGTTGCAAAACCTCGGGGGAAAGCCTCGAGGGAAAGCCACAGATCCCTTGATCCATGCGACGGGTGCATGACATTGCTGCTACCGCTCTGGTGGAAAGCGAACGTGCATGCCCCCATTCGAGACGAGGACTTACTCCCCTGGGGAGACTCCAGAAGTACCCTAAGATCCATGTCAGCACTGGAGAGGAATCCTCAGGTTCTGGCCCCGACTCCACACAAGGTCTTAGGACCCGGCATCGAAGGGAGAGGACCACGAGAGGCCCCCGAGCAACTCGCATGGGGACTGTCCTTTCCTGAGGCCACCAGAGCGGGTCCCTTAGGTCACCGTCCTAAGACGAAAGGACCTGCGGCAACTCGAGAAAATCCAGGAGGTTTTGCCCTTCAGGCTAGATGAGGCCCATTTCCGCTGAGGCCTCACGAGGCTAATCACACCTAACCTCTGGAACTTCCAAAGGTCCTTCACACCCTTGCTGCAACTCAAGAAGTTCCCCGACATACCCGCCCTAACCCTAAAGGAAGCACGAGGGTCCCGCTCACATCCAGAGGAGCCCCGTTTCCGCCTCGTAGCTCGAGATGAGGGATCCTTTCTCTGCTTGGTCTGGAAAGAATTCCCGTGTCCAATCTCAAAAGGAGGAGCTCTCCACAGGAAAGGCGAGAGGAACTCCAGGGTCTTGTCACCATTCCCAGAGTCCCCCAGATGTCTCAGTCCATTCCAGAGGAACCTGTGTTCCCTGCACTGCCTCGACTTTCATGCCAAGGATCGACTCCCACCAAGGCGGCACGTGGGACAGCCCTGTGGGAAAGCCTCGTGGGAAAGCCTCGTGGGAAAGCCTAGACAGAAAGGCGCAGATCCCTTGATCGACGCTATGGGAAGCGTGACACTGCTGCACCCGCTTTGGAGGAAAGCGAAAGTGCATGCCCCCTCTTGAGAAGAGGACTTACTGCCCTGGGGAGGCTCCAGAAGTAGCCCAAGTTCCATGTCAGCACTGGAGAGGAATCCTCATGTTCCGGGCTCTACTCCACAGAAGGTCTTAGTCCCCGGCATCAAAGGGAGAGGAATCCCAGGAGACCCCCGAGCAACTCGAATGGGGACTGAGCAGTCCTGAGGCCACCAGAGCGGGCCCTATCGTCACCGTCGTAAGATGACAGCATCTGCCGGAACTCGAGAAAATCCAGGATATTTTGCCCTCCAGGCTAGATGAGGACCATTTCCGATGAGGCGTCTCGAGGCTAATCACATCTAACATCTGGAACTTCCAAAGGGTGCTTCACAACCTTGCTGCAACTCAAGAAGTTCCCCGACAACCCGTCTCCATTCTAGAGGAAGCACGAGGGTCACGCCCACATCCAGAGGAGCCCAGTTTTCACCTCTTAGCTCGAGATGAGGGATCCTTTCGCTGCTTGGTCGGGAAAGAATTCTGGGCATTCCTGGCGCATCTCAAGAGGAGGCGCTCTCCAGAGGAAAGGCGAGAGGAACTCCAGGGTCTTGTCTCCATTCCCAGAGTCCCACATATCTTTCAGTCCATTCCAGAGGAACCTGTTTTCCCTTCACTGCCTCAACTTTCATGCCGAGGATCGACTCCCACCACGGTGGCACGTGGGACAGCCCTGTGGGAAAGCCTCGAGGGAAAGCCACAGATCCCTTGATTGACGCGACGGGAAGCGTGACACTGCTGCTACGGCACTGGAGGAAAGCGCACGTGCATGCCCCCATTCGAGATGAGGACTTACTCCCATGGGGAGACTGCAGAAATAACCCAAGATCCATGTCAGCACTGCAGAGGAATCCTCAGGTTCTGGCCCCGACTCCACACAAGGACTTAGGCCCCGGCATCGAAGGGAGAGGAACCCCGAGAGGCGCCCGAGCAACTCGCATGGGGACTGGCCTTTCCTGAGGCCACCAGAGTGGGTCACTTAGGTCACCGTCGTAAGACGAAAGTACCTGCGGCAACACGAGAAAATCCAGGAGGTTTTGCCCTTCAGGCTAGATGAGGCCCATTTCCGCTGAGGCGTCACGAGGCTAATCACACTTAACCTGTGGAACTTCCAAAGGTCCTTCACACCCTTGCTGCAACTCAAGAAGTTCCCCGACATACCCGGCCTAACTCTCAAGGAAGCACGACGGTCCCGCCCACATCCAGAGGAGCCCCGTTTCCGCCTCGTAGCTCGAGATGAGGGATTCTTTCTCTGCTTGGTCTGGAAAGAATTCCCGGCGTACCTGTCGAATCTCAAAAGGAGGCACTCTCCACAGGAAAGGCGACAGGAACTCCAGGGTCTTGTCACCATTCCCAGAGACCCCAGATGTCTCAGTCCATTCCAGAGGAACCTGTGTTACCTGCACTGCCTCGACTTTCATGCCGAGGATCGACTCCCACCAAGGTGGCACGTGGGACAGCCCTGTGGGAAAGCCTCGTGGGAAAGCCTCGTGGGAAAGCCTGGAGGGAAAGCCACAGATCCCTTGATCCACGCGCCGGGAAGCGCGACACTGCTGCTACCGCTCTGGAGGAAACCGCAGGTGCATGCCCCCATTCGAGACGAGGACTTACTCCCCTGAGGAGACTCCAGAAGTACCCCAAGAACCAAGTCAGCACTGGAGAGGAATCCTCAGGTTCCCGCCCCGACTCCACACAATGTCTTAGGCCCTGGCATCGAAGGGAGAAGAATCCCAGAGGCCCGCGAGCAACTCACTGGGGGACTGGCCAGTCCCGAGGCCACCAGAGCGGGTCCCTGAGGTCCCTGTCTTAAGTCGAGAGCACCTGCCACAACTCGAGAAAATCCAGGAGGTTTTGCCCTCCAGGCGAGATGAGGCCCATTTCCACTGAGGCTTCACGAGGCTAATCACACCTAACCTCTGGAACTTCCAAAAGGTCCTTCACACCCTTGCTGCAGCTCAAGAAGTTCCCCGACATACCCGTCTCCACTCGAGAGGAAGCACGAGGGTCCCGCCCACATCCAGAGGAGCCCCGTTTCCGCCTCTTAGCTGGAGATGAGGGATCCTTTCGCTGCTTTGTCGGGAAAGAATTCTGGACGTTCCCGTCACATCTCAAGAGGAGGCGTTCTCCACAGGAAGGCGAGAGGAACTCAAGGGTCGTGCCACCATCCCAGAGTCCCCCAGGTGTCTCAGTCCATTCCAGAGGAACCTGTTTTCCCTGACTTCCTCGACTATCATGGCGAGGATCGACTCCCACCACGATGGCACCTGGGACAGCCCTGTGGGAAAGCCTCGTGGGAAAGCATCGAGGGAAAGCCACAGATCTCTTGATCCACGCGATGGGAAGCGTGACACTGCTGCTACCGCTCTGGAGGAAAGCGCTCGTGCATGCCCCCATTCAAGATGAGGACTGACTCCCCTGGGGAGACTCCAGAAGTACCCCAAGATCCATGTCAGCACTGGAGAGGAATCCTCAGGTTCTGGGCCCGACTCCACAAAAGGTCTTAGGCCCAGGCATTGACGAGAAAGGAATCCAGGAGGCCCATGAGCATCGATTGGGGACTGGCCAAACCTGAGGCCACCAGAGCGGGTCCCTAAGGTAACCGTCGTAAGACGGGAGAACCTGCTGCAACTCGAGAAAATCCAGGAGGTTCTCCCCTCCAGGCTTGATGAGGCCCATTTCTGATGAGGCATCTCTAGGCTAATCACATCTAACCTCTGGAACTTCCAAAGGGTGCTTCACAACCTTGCTGCAACTCAAGAAGTTCCCTGACATACCCGGCTCCACTCTAGAGGAAGCACGAGTGTCCTGCAAACATCCAGAGGAGCCCCGTTTCCGCCTCGTAGCTCGAGATGAGGGATCCTTTCGCTGCTTGGTCGGGAAAGAATTCCCGGCGTTCCCGTCCCATCTCAACAGGAGGCCCTCTCCACAGGAAAGGCGAGAGGAACTCCAGTGTCGTGCCACCAATCCAAGAGTCCCCCAGAATTCTCAGTCCATTCCAGAGGAACCTGTTTTCCCTGCACTGCGTCGACTTTCACGCCGAGGATCGAATCACACCACGGTGGCAAGAGGGACAGCCCTGTGGGAAAGCCTCGTGGGAAAGCCTCGTGGGAAAGCCTCGAGGGAAAGCCACAGATCCCTTGATCCAGGCGATGGGAAGCGTGACACTACTGCTACAGCTCTGGAGGAAAGCGCACGTGCATGCCCCCATTCGAGACGAGGAGTTACTCCCCTGGGGAGACTCCAGAAGTACCCAAGAACCATGTGAGCACTGGAGAGGAATCCTCAGGTTCCGGACCTGACACCACTCAAGGTCAAAGGCCCCGTCATCAAAGGGAGAGGAATCCCGAGAGGCCCCCGAGCAACTCGCATGTGGACTGGCCTTTCCTGAGGCCACCAGAGCGGGTCCCTGAGGTCCCCGTTGTAAATCGAGAGCACCTGCCGCAACTCGAGAAAATCAAGGAGGTTTTAACCTCCCGGCGAGATGAGACCCATTTCCGCTGAGGCTTCTCAAAGCTAATCACACCTAACCTCTGGAACTTCCAAAAGGTCCTTCACACCCTTACTGCTACTCAAGAAGTTGCCTGACATACCCGTCTCCACTCTAGAGGAAGCACGAGGGTCCCGGGCATATGCAGAGGAGCCCCGTTTCCGCCTCGTAGCTCGAGATGAGGGACATTTCGCCTCTTTGTCGGGAAAGAGTTCCCGGCATTCCCCTCTCACCTCAAGAGGAGGCGCTCTCCACAGGAAAGGCGAGAGGAACTCCAGGGTCGTGCTACCATTCCAAGAGTCCCCCAGATGTCTCAGTCCATACCAGAGGAACCTGTTTTCCCTGCAATGAGTCGACTTTCACGCCGAGGATTGACTCCCACCACGGGGGCACGTGGGACAGCCCTGTGGGAAAGCGTCGTGCAAAAGCCTCGAGGGAAAGCCAAAGATCCCTTGATCCAGGCGTTGGGAAGCGTGACACAGCTGCTACCGCTCTGGAGGAAAGAGCACGTGCATGCCCCCATCCGAGACGAGGACTTACTCCCCTGGGGAGACTCGAGAAGTACCCCAAGATCCATGTCAGCACTGGAGAGGAATCCTCAGGTTCTGGCCCGGCCTCCACACAAGGTTTAAGGCCCTGGCATCGAAGGGAGAGGAATCCCAAAAGGCCCGCAAGCAACTCGCATGGGGACTGGCCTTTCCTGAGGCCACCAGAGCGGGTCCCATAGGTCACCATCGTAAGTGGAGAGCACCTGCCGCAACTCGTGAAAATCCAGGAGGTTCTCCCCTCCAGGCTAGATGAGGCCCATTTCCACTGAGGATTCTCGAGGCTAATCACACCTAACCTCTGGAACTTATTAAAGGTCCTTCAAAGCCCTGCTGCAACTCAAGAAGTTTCCCGACATACTCGTCTCCACTCGAGAGGAAGCACGAGGGTCCCGCCCACATCCAGAGGAGCCCCGTTTCCGCCTCGTAGCTCGAGATGAGGGATCCCTTCCCTGCTTGTTAGGGAAAAAATTCCCTGCGTTCCCGTCGCATCTCAAGAGGAGGCATTCTCCACAGGAAAGGCGAGAGGAATTCCAGGGTCCTGCCTCCATTCCAAGAGTCCCCCAGATGTCTCAGTCCATTCCAGAGGAACCTGTTTTCCCTGCACTGCATCGACTTCCACGCCGAGGATCGACGCACAGCACGGTGGCACGTGGGAAAGCGCTGTGGGTAAGACTCATGGAAAGCCTCGTGGGAAAGAGTCTAGGGAAAGCCACAGATCCCTTGATCCACCCTACAGGAAGCGTGACACTGTTGCTACAACTCGGGAGGAAAGCGCACGTGCATGCCCCCTCTCGAGACGAGGACTGACTCCCTGGGGGAGACTCCCGAAGTACCCCAAGACCAATGTCAGCACTGGAGAGGAATCCTCAGGTTCCGGCCATGACTACCAACAATGTCTTGGGCCCCAGCATGGACGGGAGAGGCATCCCGAGAGGCCCCCTACTAATTCGCATGGGGACTGGATTTCCTGAGGCCACCAGAGCGGGTCCCTAAGGTCCCCATCGTAAGTCGAGAGCACCTGCCGCAACTCGAGAAAATCCAGGAGGTTTTGCCCTCCAGGCGAGATGAGGCCCATTTCCGCTGAGGCTTCTCCAGGCTAATCACACCGAACCTCTGGAACTTCCAAAAGGACCTTCACACAGTTGCGGCAACACAAGAAGTTCCCCAACTACCCATCTCCACTCTAGAGGAAACACGATGGTCCCGCCCACATCGAGAGGAGCCCCGTTGCCGCATCGTAGTTCCCGATGAGGGATCCTTTCCCTGCTTGGTTGGGAAAGAATTCTGGGCGTTACAGTCGCATCTCAATAGGAGGCGCTCTCCATAGGAAAGGCGAGAGGAACTCCAGGGTCGTTCCACCATTCCCAGAGTCTTCTAGATGTCCCAGTACAGTCCAGAGGAAACTGTTTTCGACTCACACCACGGTGGCACGTGGGACGGCCCTGAGGGATAGCCTTGTGGGAAAGCCTCGTGGGAAAGCCTCATGGGAAATCCTCAGGGGAAAGACAAAGATCCCATGATCGACGCGACGGGAAGGGTGACACTGCTGCTACCGCTCTGGAGGAAAGCGCACGTGCATGCCTCCATTCGAGACGCGGACTTAGTCCCCTGGGGAGACTCCAGAAGTACCCCAAGATCCATGTCAGCACTGGAGAGGAATCCTCACGTTCCGGCCCCGACTCCACACAAGGTCTTAGGCCCCGGCATCGAAGTGAGAGGAATCCCGAGAGGCCTCCTAGTAACTCGCATGGGGACTGGCCTTTCCTGAGGCCACCAGAGGGGGTCCCTGAGGTCCCCGTCCTAAGTGGAGAGAACCTGCCAGAACTAGAGAAAATCCAGGAGGTTTTGACCTCCAGGCGAGATGAGGCCCAATTCCGCTGAGGCTTCTCGAGGCTAATCACACCAAACCTCTGGAACTTCCAAAAGGTCCTTCACACCCTTACTGCAACTCAAAAAGTTCCCCGACATACCCGTTCCTCTTCCCATTCTGCCATAATTGTGATGACATCTGCATATCTAAGTTTATTGCTATTTCTTCCGGGAATCTTGATTCCAGCTCACGTATCTTCCATCCCAGCATTTTTCATGATGTAGTCTGCATATAAGTTAATAAAACAGGGTGACAATATACAGCCTTGACATACTCCTTTTCCTTTTTGGAACCAGTCTGTTGTTCCATGTCCTGCTCTAACCTTCATACAGATTTCTCAAGAGGCAGGTTAGGTGGTCTAGTATTCCCTTCTCTTTCAGAATTGTGGCTAAAACAGCAGTATAAGGACCTTTCCGATGTCAGGCCAAGGAATTGTGTTTCCAGTCATTGAGCCACACCTGATCACTGAGCACAAATTCATGAATCTGTTCCTCAAGGGGGAATGATATTTTTTTTTACACAAACTTAGTTACCTGATTTATTACCTTACCTAATTGTTCCAGCTGCTGTGAAATCCCACCTGCTTACTTGTGGCAAATCTGCTAACACCTGCCTCATTGTGGGGTGGGGGGTTCTCCCATCGAAAATTTCATAAGGACAACAACTATGGGAACGTGCAGTTACCCGTAATATGAGTAAGTCTGCCAGAAGCAAGCCCATCCATGTACAGTCAGTCTCTATGATCCATTTTGAAAGAGTCTCTTGAAGAGTTTGGTTGTTTCTTTCCACCATTCCAGAACACAGGGGCCTATATGCTGTATGTAATTTCCACTGATATTTAGAGCTTCACATACCTGTTAATTAACGCGGCTACAAAGACAGGGCCATTGTCGGATTCTATACTGGTTGGAAACCCAAGTCTGTGAATTATTTCTCAAATCAGCGAGCTACTTCATTTTCTTTTTCAGATCAGGTAGTGAAGGCCTCTGCCCAACCAGAGAAGGTACCTACTATTCTAGTAAGTAATGATAACAGGTGACTGCCTTTGCTTCCCTGAAGGGACACTCGCTTTCCCTGCATCCTGAGAACTCCACGTCTCAGCCAGTTGGAAAAGCGCTTCTTGGAGGTCATTATTCAGGGGCAATTTCCCCTGGAGCCCAGGGCCATAGGGAGCGGCTCCACACTCCCAGGGAAAGGCAGAGCCACAGCCACACATCTGTCCCATCCCCTTTGCTCTGTAGGAGAGCTCTAGTGAGCCTAGGTCTGTCAGGAAAGTTCTTGGCTCCTATGGGGACACATTCTATGTGTGAAACTGCATACAGGACCGAGGGGCCACAGGGCGCCTGTTTCTCTCGGGGCCGGAGGGGTGGGGGGCCTGAAGCAGTGCGGCCCAGCAACAGCTTCCACATCCATCCAATTGCTCTTTTCTTACCTCTGATAGAACTAGCTTTGTTCCAGCCTTTGGCAATTTGGAGGCAAGCGGGCCCCACTTCCTCCCCAAGGAGGCATGGGACCTACTTTGAGTGGAAAGGCCCCTCACGGAGCTGAACCCAGGAAGGCACCCAGTCATGTCTGACACATTGCTGCATCCTGCTTCTTCATGAGCAATACCGCGGTGCTGCCTCTGGAATATCGGTCCTCTGAGCAGACCTGGAGGTCTCCCCTTGAAGAAGCTAACCAGTTTCTTCCAAATACAGGCTTGCAAACACACACTGGGTGGCTGCCTCTTCTTCCCTGAAGGACGATCACTTTCCCCGCATCCTGTGAACTCTGCATCCCAGCCTGCTGGAAAAGCGCTTCTTGGAGGTCATTTTTCAGGGACAATTTTCCCTGGAGCCCGGGGCTGTAGGCAGGGCCCCATGCTCGCTGGGAAAGGCAGAGTCACATCCACAGTCTGTTCTATCCCTTTTGCCCTGTAGGAGAGCTCTAGTGAGCCTAGGTCTGTCAGGAAAATTCTTGGCTCCTATGGGGACACACCCTGTGTGTTAACCTGCATATCGGACCTAGGGGCCACAGGGCGCCCGTTCCTCTCGGGGGGGACCCTGAAGTGGTGCGGCCCAACAACAGCCTGAACATGCATCCAATTGTTCTTTTCTTCCTTCTGATAGAGCTAGCTTTGCTTCTCACTTTGGCATTTCGGATGCCAGGGGCAGCCCCACCGCTGTTGTCCTGGGGTCTATTGGAGGTTCCAGCTCTATTGGACCCCAGCATGGCACCCGACCCCCTCAGACACACTCCCGCAGCCTCCTTCCCCATGGGCAGGACTGTTCTGACCTAGGAATGTGTTCCCAAGGCTCAGAAAATGCAGGGAGACACACGGCCCTGACTCTGGAACTGAGGCCGTTGGAGCAGGCCTGGAGGTCTGACGTCTGAGACGCAAACACTTGCTGCAAGATACAGGTGTGAAAACACACTCTCTGGGGCTGCCTTTCCTTCCTCCAAGGAAGATAGCTTTTCCAGTCTCCTCCGTGCTGAGTCATACAAGGCTGGAAAGGTCTGGCTTAGAGGGCATTTCTCAGCGGCAATGGCCCCTGAGGCCCTGCACCCAGGGAGGGATCCTACCCTCCCAGGGGAAGTCAAAGCAACCTCCAAACAGCTGTTCTATCATGTTTCCTCTGCAGGAGGGAGCTAGTGAGCCCAGGTCTGTCTGGAACGTTCTTGGATCCTGCGGGGAAATCATCCTGGGAGCCCACCTGGATACCAGTCGTAGGGGCTAACATTTGCATTTTTCTTCCTTGGAGCCCTAACGCAGTACAGCCTAGCAACTGCTTGAAAATCCATCCTGTTGCTGTTTTCTTCCCTCTGACAGAGCGAGCTTTGCTCCCCACTTTGGGATTTCAGAAGCAAGGTGGTGGCCTGCAACTCCTTGCCTGGGGTCCATTGGAGGTGCAAGGTGCCCTCGACCAGGTGACCCCAGCATGGCACCTGGCCCCCTCAGACACACTCCCGCAGCCTGCTTCCCCATGGGCAGGACTGCTCTCACCTAGGAATGTGTTTGCGAGGCCAGGAAACTGCAGGGAGACACAAGGCCCTGATTCTGGAATGGAGTCTGTTGGAGCAGGCCTGCAGGTCTTATGTCTAACAAGCCAAACACTTGCTGCAAGATACAGGCCTGAAAACACACTCTTGGGCTGCCTTTCCTTCCTCCAAGGAAGAGAGTTTTCTCAGCCTCCTGTGGGCTGAGAGTCACACAGGGCTGAAAAGCACTTACTGGGAGATGAGTTTTCATTGGCCATGGCCCCTGAGGCCCTGTGCTCAGGGAGGGCTCCCTCCCTCCCAGGGAAAGTCAAAGGAAGCTCCAAACGGCTGTTCAATCATGTTTCTGAGAGAGTCATTGCCAAGGCAGGTTTATAAGAAGTTCAAGGGTCCCCAAGGAGAGAGGGGTCTAGAATTCTCAAGGAGGAAGAAAGGACACACTTTTTTTTCCCTCTACATTCCTTAGGATTATATAACAATCATGCATCCTTCTTGAGGACGGTCTCTGGAAAAACCTTCTGGCTAATCCTGTTATCTTAAAATGTAAATTATGGGAGTAGGTCTAGTGAGTCTTTACAACCTCCACACATTCTTTTGTTCATTGTAATAACTTATTGGAGAGTATATAACTCCATTACTAACGCTAGCAAGGGGGTACGCTTTCTGCCCCTTGTGATGTCTCTGTCAGAAGCTTTCTCTATCTCCTTTCTACTTGAATAAAACTCGATTGCACAAAAGCTCTGAGCAATCAAGCCTCATCTTGGGCCCTGGATTGAATTCTTCTCCTCCATGAGCCAAGAATCCCAGCATCTTTTCGTGGTTCAGCAACAATATTTCATTTCCTCTGCAGGAGAGAGCTAGTGAGCTTAGGTCTGTCTGGAACATTCTTGGATCCTGTGGGGAAAATATCCTGTGCACACATCTGGATACTGGGCCTAGAGGCCAAAATTCGCATTTCTTTCCCGCGGAGCCCTCACGTGGTGTGACTTAGCAACCGCTTGAAAATCCATCCCATTGCCGTTTTCCTCCTTCTGACAGAGCTAGCTTTGTTCCCTGCTTTGGGATATCTCAACCGAGGGGCCGGTCCATAGCTACTCGCCTGGGGCCCATTGGATGTGCAAGGTGCCCTCGACTAGGTGACCCTAGCATGGCACTCAGCCCGCTCAGACACACTCCCGAGGCTTCTTTCTCACGGGAAGCACTGCTCCAACCTAGGAATGTGTCTGCAATGCTTGGAAAGTGCAGTGAGACACACAGCCCTGACTCTGGAATTGAGGCCCTCAGAGCAAGCCTGCAGCTCTGATGTCTGAGAAGCAAAACACTTGCTGCAAAGAGAGGCCTGAAAACACACTCTCTGTGGATGACTTTCCTTCTTCTAAGGAAGACAGTTTTCCCAGTCTCCTGCTTCCTGCATGTCACACAGCTGGAATGCGCTTGCTTGGATGTCGTGATTCAGTGGCAATGACCCCTGAGGCCCTTTGCCCAGGGAGGGCTCCCACACTCATAGGCAAATCAAAGCAACTTCCAAGTGAGTCAGCTCTTCACATCAAGTGGCCAAAGTATTGGAGTTTCAGGTTCAGTATTAGTCCTTCCAATGGATATTCAGACCTGATTTCCTTTAGGATGGAGTGGGTGCGTCTCCTTGTAGTCTAAGCGACCTACAAGCATCTTCTCCAACACCACAGTTCAAAAGCATCAAATTTTCAGCTGTCACTTTCTTTATAGTACATCTTTCATATCCATCCATGACATATGGAAAAACCATAGCCTTGACCGGATGGATCTTTGTTGGCAAAGCAACGTCTCGGCTTTTTAATATGCTGTCTAGTTTGGTCATCACTTTTCTTCCAAGTCATAAATATGTTTTAAGTTCATGGAGGCAGCCATCACCTGCAGTGATTTCCAAGCCCCAAAAATAGTCTGCTGCTGTTTCCAATGTTTTCCCATCTATTTGCCATGAAGTGATGAGACTGGATGCAATGATTTTAGTTTTCTGAATGCTGAGCTTTAAGCTAACTTTTTCACTCTCCTCTTTCACTTTCATCAGGAGACTCTTTAGCTCTTCTTCACTTTCTGCCATAAGGGTGGTGTCATCTGAATATCTGAGATTATTGATATTTCTCCCAGCAACCTTGATTCCAGCGTGTGCTTCCTCCAGCCCAGTGTTTCTCATGCTGTACTCTGCATATAAGTTAAATAAGCAGGGTGACAATATACAGCCTTGACATGTTCCTTTTCCTATTTAGAACCAGTCTGTTGTTCCATGTCCAGTTCGAACTGTTTCTTCCTGACCTGCATACAGGTTTCTCAAGAGACAGGTCAGGTGGTCTGGTATTCCCATCTCTTTCAGAATTTTTCCCAGTTTCTTGTGATCCACACAGTCAAAGGCTTTGGCATTGTCAATAAAGCAGAAATAGATTTTTTTTTTCTGGAACTCTCTTGCTTTTTCAATGAGCCAGTGGATGTTGGCAATTTGATCTCTGGTTTCTCTGCATTTTTTAAATCCCTCTTGAACATCTGGAAGTTCACAGTTCATGTGAACTTGGAGAATTTTGAACATTACTTTACTAGTGTGTGAGATGAGTGCAATTGTGCAGCTGCTTGAATATTCTTTGTCATTGCCTTTCTTTGGGATTGGAATGAAAACTGACCTAATGACTAGATGTTTTCAATTGCATATGCTGAAAGAACTGGCTGTGCAGTTCTGAAGAAAAAAAAATCATTTTAACCCATTTTCTCTGAAGTGCAAGGCATATCATGGCCATCCCTGAATCATAAAGTCACCTTTTCTTTATGTAGTCATAGTTTCATGCCTAAATTATAGGCCAACTCGTGCTCAACTTGACTCTGATGTCAGGGGCAGATCAACTGATAAAAAGCTTGGATTGTCCCTCTGGAGGAAAGTGAGATCTTGGTCCCACGAGAAGAATCTGAAGGGTTAAGGGAACTTGCAAGAGTGGGGAAAGCTTAGTCCATCCTACATGTACCAAAATCTTAAATAAGGCTTATTTACTTTACCGAAGTAAAAAAAAAAAAAAACAGATGATGAAAACAATTATAAATCAATGAAAGGTAGAGAAACTCATAGTCTGTGATCAAAAATTGCATTCTAAGAAAACTTTGTTCTCTTAACCTAGAGAGGAGACTAAATTGCATCTGGTACCAGCTTACCAGAAGACAAGCAAACAAACAAACAAATTATCAGTAAGCTTAAAAAAAGTATTTTCCATATATCTTGAAGTAGCAGTATTTCTGCAAAGGCATCAGTGTGAAACCATAGAGGACATGGTTAAAACCTGATGAAATAGAAATTGACAATGTCATCTGGTCACTGCTGCGACTTGAAATGCTTTAATATGATAACTAGAATTATAACTGACAGCATTTGACCAGGACATATCAGATTTTCACGGATGTCACATAATTTCTAGGATATCTATATTAGGAACTGAAGGAATCTTTGAACCTAGGAAAGAAAACAACAGTCTCAAAGGCCCTTGCTGAGTCATCTATCAGCAAGGAATGTCTTTGCAAGGATCGCAAAGTGAAGGGAAAATACACCGACCTGCCTCTGCAACTTCGGTCCTCTGAGCAGATCTGGAGGTCTCCCTTTGTATAAGCTAACCTGTTCCTTCCAAATAGAGGTTTGCAACACAAAACAAGTGGCCGCCTATTCTTCCCCGAAGGAGGCTCTCTTTCCCCACATCCTGCGAACTCCCTTTCCCAGCCTCCTGGAAAAGTGCTTCTTGCAGTTCCTTTCAGAAAATCCTATGGACAGAGAAGCCTGGTAGGCTGCAGTCCATGGGGTCGCTGAGGGTCGGACACGACTGAGCGACTGCACTTTCATTTTCACTTTCATGCATTGGAGAAGGCAATGGCAACCCACTTACTGTTCTTGCCTGGAGAATCCCAGGGACGGGGGAGCCTAGTGGGCTACCGTCTATGGCGTCGCACAGAGTCGAACACGACTGAAGCAACTTAGCAGCAGCAGCAGCAGCAGCAGCAGCAGCAGCAGCAGTTCCTTTCTTAGGGGCAGTTATCCCTGAGATTGGGACCTGGAAAGGCAGAGCCACCTCCACACACACATCTTTTCTGTCCCCTTTCCTCTGGAGGAGAGCTCTAGTGAGCCTAGGTCTGTCAGGAAAATTCTTGGCTTTGACGGGATCACACCCAGTGTGTGAACCTGCATACCCGACCTAGGGGCCACAGGGCACCTGTTTTGCTCGAGTGGGTCCTGGAGGGGTGCAGCATAGCAAGAGCTTAAAAATCCATCCAATTTGTCTTTCTTTTACCTCGGAGAGAACGAGTTTGCTCCACCTCCACCCTTTGGCAGTGTGGAGGGAAGAGGGCACAACCCTCTCCCAAAGGGGACATAGGGCCTACCAGGAGAGAAAGGCCCCTTGAGGAGCTGAGCCCAGGTAGGCAGCCAGTGATGTCAAGCACACTCCCGCTGCTTGCTTCTTCATGGGCACTCCGACAATCTGCTAGGAATGTCTTGGCAAGGATCTCAAAGGGAAGGGGAGATACATGGCCCTGTCTCTGGAACTTCAGTCCTCTGAGCAGATCTGGAGGTCTTGAGTTGTATAAGCAAACCTGTTCCTTCCAAATAGAGGCTTGCAAACACACCCCCGGTGGTTGCCTCTTCTTCCCCGAAGAAGTCTTTCTTTCCCCACATGCTGCGAACTCCCTGTCCCAACCTCCAAGATTAGCACTTCTTGCCATTCCTTTCTTAGAGGCAGTTATCCCTGAGCTTGGGGCTGTAGGGAGTAGCCCCACACTCATAGGGAAAGGCAAAGACTCCTCCATACATCTCCTCTATCCCCTTTGCTCTGGAGGAGAGCTTTAGTGAGCCTAGGTCTTTCAGGAAAATTGTTGGCTTGGACAGGATCTCACCCTGTTTGTGAACCTGCATACCCAACCGGGGGCCACAGAGCACCTGTTTCAGTAAAGTGGGCCCTGAAAGGGTGCAGCCTAGCAAGAGCTTGAAAATCCATTCAGTTGCTGTTTTTGTACCTCTGACAGAGCGAGCTTTGCTCCACCCTTTGGCAGTGTGAGAAAAGAGGCATGACACCCTCCCCAAGGGGACAAGTGGACTACTTCAAGAGGAAAGGCCCCTTGTGGAGTTGAGGCACACAGTCGTGTCAAACACACTCCCACTGCTTGCTTCTTCATGGGCACTCCCGCTATCAGCTAGGAATGTCTTTGCAGTGATCACAAAGGGAAGGGGAGATACACGGCCCTGCCTCTGGACCTCCGCTGCTCTGAGCAAATCTGGTCTCCCCTTGTTGGTCAAGTTCAAGTTCAAGGTCAAGGTCAAGTTCAAGGTCAAAGTCAAGTCCAAGGTCAAGGTCAAAGTCAAGGTCAAGGTCAAGTTTAAGTTTAAGGGCAAGGACAATGTAAGGGCAAGGACAAGGTAAGGCCAAGGACAAGGCCTAGGGAAGGCCAAGCCCAAGGCCAAGGGCAAGGGCAAGGGCAACGCCAAGGGTAAGGCCAAGGCCCAGGCCAGGGCCAAGGCCAAGGCCGACAAAGCGAAGCCCAAACCCCGTAACGCCTGACAGAAGGCAGAAGGCACTAGGCCCCTGTGCAGAGGAAGCCACTGAAGGCGGCAAGGCCACAGAGCTCCCCGATTCCGTTCCCACAGGAAGATGTAAGGATAAAGGGCCTCATCCCAGCACAGCACCCGCTCCCACCGGACCCCGCCCCCCGCAGACTCGTGGAAAAGCCTCGTGGGAAATCCTCAAGGGAAAGCCACTGATCCCATGATCGACGCGACCGGAAGCGTGACACTGCTGCTACAGCTCGAGAGGAAAGCGCACATGCATGCCACCTCTCGAGACGAGTACTGACTCCCCTGGGGAGAGTCCAGAAGTACCCCAAGTTCCATGTCAGCACTGGAGAGGAATCCTCAGGTTCCGGCCCCGACTCCACACAAGGTCTTTGGCCCTGGCATCGAAGGGAGAGGAATCCCAAAAGGCCCGCGAGCAACTCGCATGGGGACTGGCCAGTCCTGAGGACACCAGAGCGAGTCCCATAGGTCACCGTCATAAGACGAGAGCACCTGCCCCAACTCGAAAAAATCCAGGAGGTTCTCCACTCCAGGCTAGATGAGGCCGTTTTCCGCTGAGGCATCTCACTGATAATGACATCTAACCTCTGGAACTTCCAACAGGTACTTCACACCCTTGCTGTAACTGAATAAGAATCACGTGGGCCCCACGGGGAAATCACGTGGGCCCCACCCGGAAATCACGTGGGGCCCACCCGGAAATCACGTGGGGCCCACCCGGAAATCACGTGGGCCCCACCCGGAAATCACGTGGGGCCCACCCGGAAATCACGTGGGCCCCACCCGGAAATCACGTGGGCCCCACCCGGAAATCACGTGGGCCCCACCCGGAAATCACGTGGGCCCCACCCGGAAATCACGTGGGCCCCACCCGGAAATCACGTGGGCCCCACCCGGAAATCACGTGGGCCCCACCCGGAAATCACGTGGGCCCCACCCGGAAATCACGTGGGCCCCACGGGGAAATCACGTGGGCCCCACCCGGAAATCACGTGGGCCCCACCCGGAAATCACGTGGGCCCCACGGGGAAATCACGTGGGCCCAACGGGGAAATCACGTGGGCCCCACGGGGAAATCACGTGGGCCCCACCCTGAAATCACGTGGGCCCCACCCGGAAATCACGTGGGCCCCACGGGGAAATCACGTGGGCCCCACGGGGAAATCACGTGGGCCCCACCCGGAAATCACGTGGGCCCCACCCGGAAATCACGTGGGCCCCACGGGGAAATTACGTGGGCCCCACGGGGAAATCACGTGGTCCCCACCCGGAAATCACGTGGGCCCCAGCCGGAAATCACGTGGGCCCCACGGGGAAATCACGTGGGCCCCACCCGGAAATCACGTGGGCCCCAGCCGGAAATCACGTGGGCCCCACCCGGAAATCACGTGGGCCCCACCCGGAAATCACGTGGGCCCCACCCGGAAATCACGTGGGGCCCACCCGGAAATCACGTGGGCCCCACCCGGAAATCACGTGGGCCCCACCCGGAAATCACGTGGGCCCCACCCGGAAATCACGTGGGCCCCACCCGGAAATCACGTGGGGCCCACCCGGAAATCACGTGGGCCCCACCCGGAAATCACGTGGGCCCCACCCGGAAATCACGTGGGCCCCCCACGGAAATCACGTGGGGCCCACCCGGAAAACACGTGGGCCCCACCCGGAAATCACGTGGGCCCCACCCGGAAATCACGTGGGCCCCACCCGGAAATCACGTGGGCCCCACCCGGAAATCACGTGGGCCCCACCCGGAAATCACGTGGGCCCCACGGGGAAATCACGTGGGCCCCACGGGGAAATCACGTGGGCCCCACGCGGAAATCACGTGGGCCCCACCCGGAAATCACGTGGGCCCCACCCGGAAATCACGTGGGCCCCACCCGGAAATCACGTGGGCCCCACCCGGAAATCACGTGGGGCCAACCCGGAAATCACGTGGGCCCCACCCGGAAATCACGTGGGACCCACCCGGAAATCACGTGGGCCCCACCCGGAAATCACGTGGGCCCCACCCGGAAATCACGTGGGCCCCACCCGGAAATCACGTGGGCCCCACGGGGAAATCACGTGGGCCCCACGGGGAAATCACGTGGGCCCCACCCGGAAATCACGTGCGCCCCACCCGGAAATCACGTGGGCCCCACCCGGAAATCACGTGGGCCCCACCCGGAAATCACGTGGGCCCCACCCGGAAATCACGTGGGCCCCACCCGAAAATCACGTGGGCCCCACCCGGAAATCACGTGGGCCCCACCCGGAAATCACGTGGGCCCCACCCGGAAATCACGTGGAACCCACCCGGAAATCACGTGGGCCCCACCCGGAAATCACGTGGGCCCCACCCGGAAATCACGTGGGCCCCACCCGGAAATCACGTGGGCCCCACCCGGAAATCACGTGGGCCCCACCCGGAAATCACGTGGGCCCCACCCGGAAATCACGTGGGCCCCACCCGGAAATCACGTGGGCCCCACGGGGAAATCACGTGGGCCCCACGGGGAAATCACGTGGGCCCCACCCGGAAATCACGTGGGCCCCACCCGGAAATCACGTGGGCCCCACCCGGAAAACACGTGGGCCCCACGGGGAAATCATGTGGGCCCCACCCGGAAATCACGTGGGCCCCACCCGGAAATCACGTGGGCCCCACCCGGAAATCACGTGGGCCCCACCCGGAAATCACGTGGGCCCCACCCGGAAATCACGTGGGCCCTACCCGGAAATCACGTGGGCCCCACCCGGTAATCACGTGGGGCCCACCCGGAAATCACGTGGGCCCCACGGGGAAATCACGTGGGCCCCACCCGGAAATCACGTGGGCCCCAGGGGGAAATCACGTGGGCCCAACGGGGATATCACGTGGGCCCCACGGGGAAATCACGTGGGCCCCACCCTGAAATCACGTGGGCCCCACCCGGAAATCACGTGGGCCCCACGGGGAAATCACGTGGGCCCCACGGGGAAATCACGTGGTCCCCACCCGGAAATCACGTGGGCCCCACACGGAAATCACGTGGGGCCCACCCGGAAATCACGTGGGCCCCACCCGGAAATCACGTGGGCCCCACCCGGAAATCACGTGGGCCCCACCCGGAAATCACGTGGGCCCCACCCGGAAATCACGTGGGCCCCACCCGGAAATCACGTGGGCCCCACGGGGAAATCACGTGGGCCCCACGGGGAAATCACGTGGGCCCCACGCGGAAATCACGTGGGCCCCACCCGGAAATCACGTGGGCCCCACCCGGAAATCACGTGGGCCCCACCCGGAAATCACGTGGGCCCCACCCGGAAATCACGTGGGCCCCACCCGGAAATCACGTGGGCCCAACCCGGAAATCACGTGGGCCCCACGGGGAAATCACGTGGGCCCCACCCGTAAATCACGTGGGCCCCACCCGGAAATCACGTGGGCCCCACCCGGAAATCACGTGGGCCCCACGGGGAACTCACGTGGGCCCCACGGGGAAATCACGTGGGCCCCACCCGGAAATCACGTGGGCCCCACCCGGAAATCACGTGGGCCCCACCCGGAAATCACGTGGGCCCCACGGGGAAATCACGTGGGCCACACCCGGAAATCACGTGGGCCCCACCCGGAAATCACGTGGGCCCCACCCGGAAATCACGTGGGCCCCACCCGGAAATCACGTGGGCCCCACCCGGAAATCACGTGGGCCCCACGGGGAAATCACGTGGGCCCCACCCGGAAATCACGTGGGCCCCACCCGGAAATCACGTGGGCCCCACCCGGAAATCACGTGGGCCCCACCCGGAAATCACGTGGGCCCCACCCGGAAATCAAGTGGGGCCCACCCGGAAATCACGTGGGCCCCACCCGGAAATCCCGTGGGACCCACCCGGAAATCACGTGGGCCCCACCCGGAAATCACGTGGGCCCCACCCGGAAATCACGTGGGCCCCACCCGGAAATCACGTGGGCCACAGCCGGAAATCACGTGGGCCCCACCCGGAAATCACGTGGGCCCCACCCGGAAATCACGTGGGCCCCACCCGGAAATCACGTGGGCCCCACCCGGAAATCACGTGGGCCCCACGGGGAAATCACGTGGGCCTCACGGGGAAATCACGTGGGCCCCACCCGGAAATCACGTGGGCCCCACGGGGAAATCCCATGGGCCCCACCCGGAAATCACGTGGGCCCCACGGGGAAATCACGTGGGCCCCACCCGGAAATCACGTGGGCCCCACGGGGAAATCACGTGGGCCCCACCCGGAAATCACGTGGGCCCCACGGGGAAATCACGTGGGCCCCACCCGGAAATCACGTGGGCCCCACCCGGAAATCACGTGGGCCCCACCCGGAAATCACGTGGGCCCCACCCGGAAATCACGTGGGCCCCACGGGGAAATCACGTGGGCCCCACCCGGAAATCACGTGGGCCCCACCCGGAAATCACGTGGGCCCCACCCGGAAATCACGTGGGCCCCACCCGGAAATCACGTGGGCCCCACCCGGAAATCACGTGGGCCCCACCCGAAAATCACGTGGGCCCCACCCGGAAATCACGTGGGCCCCACCCGGAAATCACGTGGGCCCCACCCGGAAATCACGTGGAACCCACCCGGAAATCACGTGGGCCCCACCCGGAAATCACGTGGGCCCCACCCGGAAATCACGTGGGCCCCACCCGGAAATCACGTGGGCCCCACGGGGAAATCACGTGGGCCCCACCCGGAAATCACGTGGGCCCCACCCGGAAATCACGTGGGCCCCACCCGGAAATCACGTGGGCCCCACCCGGAAATCACGTGGGCCACACCCGGAAATCACGTGGGGCCCACCCGGAAATCACGTGGGCCCCACGGGGAAATCACGTGGGCCCCACCCGGAAATCACGTGGGCCCCACCCGGAAATCACGTGGGCCTCACCCGGAAAACACGTGGGCCCCACGGGGAAATCATGTGGGCCCCACCCGGAAATCACGTGGGCCCCACCCGGAAATCACGTGGGCCCCACCCGGAAATCACGTGGGCCCCACCCGGAAATCACGTGGGCCCCACCCGGAAATCATGGGGGCCCCACCCGGAAATCACGTGGGCCCCACCCGGTAATCACGTGGGGCCCACCCGGAAATCACGTGGGCCCCACGGGGAAATCACGTGGGCCCCACCCGGAAATCACGTGGGCCCCACCCGGAAATTACGTGGGCCCCACGGGGAAATCACGTGGGCCCAACGGGGAAATCAGGTGGGCCCCACGGGGAAATCACGTGGGCCCCACCCTGAAATCACGTGGGCCCCACCCGGAAATCACGTGGGCCCCACGGGGAAATCACGTGGGCCCCACGGGGAAATCACGTGGGCCCCACCCGGAAATCACGTGGGCCCCACCCGGAAATCACGTGGGCCCCACGGGGAAATTACGTGGGCCCCACGGGGAAATCACGTGGGCCCCACCCGGAAATCACGTGGGCCCCACCCGGAAATCACGTGGGCCCCACCCGGAAATCACGTGGGCCCCACCCGGAAATCACGTGGGCCCCACCCGGAAATCACGTGGGCCCCACCCGGAAATCACGTGGGCCCCACCCGGAAATCACGTGGGCCCCACGGGGAAATCACGTGGGCCCCACCCGGAAATCACGTGGGCCCCACCCGGAAATCACGTGGGCCCCACCCGGAAATCACGTGGGCCCCACCCGGAAATCACGTGGGCCCCACGGGGAAATCACGTGGGCCCCACCCGGAAATCACGTGGACCCCACCCGGAAATCACGTGGGCCACAGCCGGAAATCACGTGGGCCCCAACCGGAAATCACGTGGGCCCCACCCGGAAATCACGTGGGCCCCACCCGGAAATCACGTGGGCTCCACCCGGAAATCACGTGGGCCCCACGGGGAAATCACGTGGGCCTCACGGGGAAATCACGTGGGCCCCACCCGGAAATCACGTGGGCCCCACGGGGAAATCACGTGGGCCCCACCCGGAAATCACGTGGGCCCCACCCGGAAATCACGTGGGCCCCACCCGGAAATCACGTGGGCCCCACCCGGAAATCACGTGGGCCCCACCCGGAAATCACGTGGGCCCCACCCGGAAATCACGTGGGCCCCACCCGGAAATCACGTGGGCCCCACCCGGAAATCACGTGGGCCCCACCGGGAAATCACGTGGGCCCCACGGGGAAATCACGTGGGCCCCACCCGGAAATCACGTGGGCCCCACCCGGAAATCACGTGGGCCCCACCCGGAAATCACGTGGGCCCCACCCGGAAATCACGTGGGCCCCACCCGGAAATCACGTGGGGCCAACCCGGAAATCACGTGGGCCCCACCCGGAAATCACATGGGCCCCACCCGGAAATCACGTGGGCCCCACCCGGAAATCACGTGGGCCCCACCCGGAAATCACGTGGGCCCCACGGGGAAATCACGTTGGCCCCACGGGGAAATCACGTGGGCCCCACCCGGAAATCACGTGGGCCCCACCCGGAAATCACGTGGGCCCCACCCGGAAATCACGTGGGCCCCACGGGGAAATCACGTGGGCCCCACCCGGAAATCACGTGGGCCCCACCCGGAAATCACGTGGGCCCCACCCGGAAATCACGTGGGCCCCACCCGGAAATCACGTGGGCCCCACCCGGAAATCACGTGGGCCCCACGGGGAAATCACGTGGGCCCCACCCGGAAATCACGTGGGCCCCACCCGGAAATCACGTGGGCCCCACCCGGAAATCACGTGGGCCCCACCCGGAAATCACGTGGGCCCCACCCGGAAATCACGTGGGCCCCACGGGGAAATCACGTGGGCCCCACGGGGAAATCACGTGGGCCCCACCCGGAAATCACGTGGGCCCCACCCGGAAATCACGTGGGCCCCACCCGGAAATCACGTGGGCCCCACCCGGAAATCACGTGGGCCCCACCCGGAAATCACGTGGGCCCCACCCGGAAATCACGTGGGCCCCACCCGGAAATCACGTGGGCCCCACCCGGAAATCACGTGGGCCCCACCCGGAAATCACGTGGAACCCACCCGGAAATCACGTGGGCCCCACCCGGAAATCACGTGGGCCCCACCCGGAAATCACGTGGGCCCCACCCGGAAATCACGTGGGCCCCACGGGGAAATCACGTGGGCCCCACCCGGAAATCACGTGGGCCCCACCCGGAAATCACGTGGGCCCCACCCGGAAATCACGTGGGCCCCAGGGGGAAATCACGTGGGCCCAACGGGGAAATCACGTGGGCCCCACGGGGAAATCACGTGGGCCCCACCCTGAAATCACGTGGGCCCCACCCGGAAATCACGTGGGCCCCACGGGGAAATCACGTGGGCCCCACGGGGAAATCACGTGGGGCCCACCCGGAAATCACGTGGGCCCCACCCGGAAATCACGTGGGCCCCACCCGGAAATCACGTGGGCCCCACCGGGAAATCACGTGGGCCCCACCCGGAAATCACGTGGGCCCCACCCGGAAATCACGTGGGCCCCACCCGGAAATCACGTGGGCCTCACCCGGAAATCACGTGGGCCCCACCCGGAAATCACGTGGGCCCCACCCGGAAATCACGTGGGCCCCACCCGGAAATCACGTGGGCCCCACGGGGAAATCACGTGGGCCCCACCCGGAAAACACGTGGGCCCCACGGGGAAATCATGTGGGCCCCACCCGGAAATCACGTGGGCCCCACCCGGAAAACACGTGGGCCCCACGGGGAAATCATGTGGGCCCCACCCGGAAATCACGTGGGCCCCACCCGGAAATCACGTGGGCCCCACCCGGAAATCACGTGGGCCCCACCCGGAAATCACGTGGGCCCCACCCGGAAATCACGTGGGCCCCACCCGGAAATCACGTGGGCCCCACCCGGAAATCACGTGGGCCCCACCCGGAAATCACGTGGGCCCCACCCGGAAATCACGTGGGCCCCACGGGGAAATCACGTGGGCCCCACCCGGAAATCACGTGGGCCCCACCCGGAAATCACGTGGGCCCCACCCGGAAATCACGTGGGCCCCACCCGGAAATCACGTGGGCCCCACCCGGAAATCACGTGGGCCCCACGGGGAAATCACGTGGGCCCCACGGGGAAATCACGTGGGCCCCACCCGGAAATCACGTGGGCCCCACCCGGAAATCACGTGGGCCCCACCCGGAAATCACGTGGGCCCCACCCGGAAATCACGTGGGCCCCACCCGGAAATCACGTGGGCCCCACCCGGAAATCACGTGGGCCCCACCCGGAAATCACGTGGAACCCACCCGGAAATCACGTGGGCCCCACCCGGAAATCACGTGGGCCCCACCCGGAAATCACGTGGGCCCCACCCGGAAATCACGTGGGCCCCACGGGGAAATCACGTGGGCCCCACCCGGAAATCACGTGGGCCCCACCCGGAAATCACGTGGGCCCCACCCGGAAATCACGTGGGCCCCACCCGGAAATCACGTGGGCCACACCCGGAAATCACGTGGGGCCCACCCGGAAATCACGTGGGCCCCACGGGGAAATCACGTGGGCCCCACCCGGAAATCACGTGGGCCCCACCCGGAAATCACGTGGGCCCCACCCGGAAAACACGTGGGCCCCACGGGGAAATCATGTGGGCCCCACGGGGAAATCACGAGGGCCCCACCCGGAAATCACTTGGGCCCCACGGGGAAATCACGTGGGCCCCACCCGGAAATCACGTGGGCCCCACCCGGACATCACGTGGGCCCCACCCGGAAATCACGTGGGCCCCACCCGGTAATCACGTGGGGCCCACCCGGAAATCACGTGGGCCCCACGGGGAAATCACGTGGGCCCCACCCGGAAATCACGTGGGCCCCAGGGGGAAATCACGTGGGCCCAACGGGGAAATCACGTGGGCCCCACGGGGAAATCACGTGGGCCCCACCCTGAAATCACGTGGGCCCCACCCGGAAATCACGTGGGCCCCACGGGGAAATCACGTGGGCCCCACGGGGAAATCACGTGGGGCCCACCCGGAAATCACGTGGGCCCCACCCGGAAATCACGTGGGCCCCACCCGGAAATCACGTGGGCCCCACCGGGAAATCACGTGGGCCCCACCCGGAAATCACGTGGGCCCCACCCGGAAATCACGTGGGCCCCACGGGGAAATCACGTGGGCCCCACCGGGAAATCACGTGGGCCCCACCGGGAAATCACGTGGGCCCCACCCGGAAATCACGTGGGCCCCACGGTGAAATCACGTGGGCCCCACGGGGAAATCACGTGGGCCCCACCCGGAAATCACGTGGGCCCCACCCGGAAATCACGTGGGCCCCACCCGGAAATCACGTGGGCCCCACCCGGAAATCACGTGGGCCCCACCCGGAAATCACGTGGGCCCCACCCGGAAATCACGTGGGCCCCACCCGGAAATCACGTGGGCCCCACCCGGAAATCACGTGGGCCCCAGCCGGAAATCACGTGGGCCCCACCCGGAAATCACGTGGGCCCCACCCGGAAATCACGTGGGCGCCACCCGGAAATCACGTGGGCCCCACCCGGAAATCACGTGGGGCCCACGGGGAAATCACGTGGGCCCCACCCGGAAATCACGTGGGCCCCACCAGGAAATCACGTGGGCCCCACCCGGAAAACACGTGGGCCACATCCGGAAATCACGTGGGCCCCACCCGGAAATCACGTGGGCCCCACCCGGAAATCACGTGGGCCCCACCCGGAAATCACGTGGGCCCCACCCGGAAATCACGTGGGCCCCACGGGGAAATCACGTGGGCCCCACCTGGAAATCACGTGGACCCCACCCGGAAATCACGTGGGCCCCATGGGGAAATCACGTGGGCCCCACGGGGAAATCACGTGGGCCCCACGGGGAAATCACGTGGGCCCCACCCGGAAATCACGTGGGCCCCACCCGGAAATCACGTGGGCCCCACCCGGAAATCACGTGGGCCCCACCCGGAAATCACGTGGGCCCCACGGGGAAATCACGTGGGCCCCACGGGGAAATCACGTGGGCCCCACCCGGAATTCACGTGGGCCCCACCCGGAAATCACGTGGGCCCCACCCGGAAATCACGTGGGCCCCACCCGGAAATCACGTGGGCCCCACCCGGAAATCACGTGGGCCCCTCGGGGAAATCACGTGGGCCCCACCCGGAAATCACGTGGGCCCCACCCGGAAATCACGTGGGCCCCACCCGGAAATCACGTGGGCCCCACCCGGAAATCACGTGGGCCCCACCCGGAAATCACGTGGGCCCCACCCGGAAATCACGTGGGCCCCACCCGGAAATCACGTGGGCCCCACCCGGAAATCACGTGGGCCCCACGGGGAAATCACGTGGGCCCCACCCGGAAATCACGTGGGCCCCACCCGGAAATCACGTGGGCCCCACCCGGAAATCACGTGGGCCCCACCCGGAAATCACGTGGGCCCCACGGGGAAATCACGTGGGCCCCACCCGGAAATCACGTGGACCCCACCCGGAAATCACGTGGGCCACAGCCGGAAATCACGTGGGCCCCAACCGGAAATCACGTGGGCCCCACCCGGAAATCACGTGGGCCCCACCCGGAAATCACGTGGGCCCCACCCGGAAATCACGTGGGCCCCACGGGGAAATCACGTGGGCCTCACGGGGAAATCACGTGGGCCCCACCCGGAAATCACGTGGGCCCCACGGGGAAATCACGTGGGCCCCACCCGGAAATCACGTGGGCCCCACCCGGAAATCACGTGGGCCCCACCCGGAAATCACGTGGGCCCCACTCGGAAATCACGTGGGCCCCACCCGGAAATCACGTGGGCCCCACCCGGAAATCACGTGGGCCCCACCGGGAAATCACGTGGGCCCCACCCGGAAATCACGTGGACCCCACCCGGAAATCACGTGGGCCCCACCCGGAAATCACGTGGGCCCCACCCGGAAATCACGTGGGCCCCACCCGGAAATCACGTGGGCCCCACCCGGAAATCACGTGGGCCCCACCCGGAAATCACGTGGGCCCCACCCGGAAATCACGAGGGCCCCACCCGGAAATCACGTGGGCCCCACCGGGAAATCACGTGGGCCACACCTGGAAATCACGTGGACCCCACCCGGAAATCACGTGGGCCCCACCCGGAAATCACGTGGGCCCCACCCGGAAATCACGTGGGCCCCACCCGGAAATCACGTGGGCCCCACGGGGAAATCACGTGGGCCCCACCCGGAAATCACGTGGGCCCCACCCGGAAATCACGTGGGCCCCACCCGGAAATCACGTGGGCCCCACCCGGAAATCACGTGGGCCACACCCGGAAATCACGTGGGGCCCACCCGGAAATCACGTGGGCCCCACGGGGAAATCACGTGGGCCCCACCCGGAAATCACGTGGGCCCCACCCGGAAATCACGTGGGCCCCACCCGGTAATCACGTGGGGCCCACCCGGAAATCACGTGGGCCCCACGGGGAAATCACGTGGGCCCCACCCGGAAATCACGTGGGCCCCACCCGGAAATCACGTGGGCCCCACGGGGAAATCACGTGGGCCCCACGGGGAAATCACGTGGGCCCCACCCGGAAATCACGTGGGCCCCACCTGGAAATCACGTGGGCCCCACGGGGAAATCACGTGGGCCCCACCCGGAAATCACGTGGGCCCCACCCGGAAATCACGTGGGGCCCACCCGGAAATCACGTGGGCCCCACCCGGAAATCACGTGGGCCCCACCCGGAAATCACGTGGGCCCCACCCGGAAATCACGTGGGCCCCACCCGGAAATCACGTGGGGCCCACCCGGAAATCACGTGGGCCCCACCCGGAAATCACGTGGGCCCCACCCGGAAATCACGTGGGCCCCACCCGGAAATCACGTGGGCCCCACCCGGAAATCACGTGGGCCCCACCCGGAAATCACGTGGGCCCCACCCGGAAATCACGTGGGCCCCACCCGGAAATCACGTGGGCCCCACCCGGAAATCACGTGGGCCCCACCCGGAAATCACGTGGGCCCCACCCGGAAATCACGTGGGCCCCACACGGAAATCACGTGGGGCCCAACCGGAAATCACGTGGGCCCCACCCGGAAATCACGTGGGCCCCACCCGGAAATCACGTGGGCCCCACCCGGAAATCACGTGGGCCCCATGGGGAAATCACGTGGGCCCCACGGGGAAATCACGTGGGCCCCACCCGGAAATCACGTGGGGCCCACCCGGAAATCACGTGGGCCCCACGGGGAAATCACGTGGGCCCCACCCGGAAATCACGTGGGCCCCACACGGAAATCACGTGGGCCCCACCCGGAAATCACGTGGGCCCCACCGGGAAATCACGTGGGCCCCACCCGGAAATCACGTGGGCCCCACCCGGAAATCACGTGGGCCCCACGGGGAAATCACGTGGGCCCCACGGGGAAATCACGTGGGCCCCACCCGGAAATCACGTGGGCCCCACCCGGAAATCACGTGGGCCCCACCCGGAAATCACGTGGGCCCCACCCGGAAATCACGTGGGCCCCACGGGGAAATCACGTGGGCCCCACCCGGAAATCACGTGGGCCCCACCCGGAAATCACGTGGGCCCCACGGGGAAATCACGTGGGCCCCACCCGGAAATCACGTGGGCCCCACCCGGAAATCACGTGGGCCCCACCCGGAAATCACGTGGGCCCCACGGGGAAATCACGTGGGCCCCACGGGGAAATCACGTGGGCCCCACCCGGAAATCACGTGGGCCCCACCCGGAAATCACGTGGGCCCCACCCGGAAATCACGTGGGCCCCACCCGGAAATCACGTGGGCCCCACGGGGAAATCACGTGGGCCCCACCCGGAAATCACGTGGGCCCCACCCGGAAATCACGTGGGCCCCACGGGGAAATCACGTGGGCCCCACCCGGAAATCACGTGGGCCCCACCCGGAAATCACGTGGGCCCCACCCGGAAATCACGTGGGCCCCACCCGGAAATCACGTGGGCCCCAGCCGGAAATCACGTGGGCCCCACCCGGAAATCACGTGGGCCCCACCCCGAAATCACGTGGGCCCCACCCGGAAATCACGTGGGCCCCACCCGGAAATCACGTGGGCCCCACCCGGAAATCACGTGGGCCCCACGGGGAAATCACGTGGGCCCCACCTGGAAATCACGTGGACCCCACCCGGAAATCACGTGGGCCCCAGCCGGAAATCACGTGGGCCCCATGGGGAAATCACGTGGGCCCCACGGGGAAATCACGTGGGCCCCACCCTGAAATCACGTGGGCCCCACCCGGAAATCACGTGGGCCCCACCCGGAAATCACGTGGGCCCCACCCGGAAATCACGTGGGCCCCACCCGGAAATCACGTGGGCCCCACCCGGAAATCACGTGGGCCCCTCGGGGAAATCACGTGGGCCCCACCCGGAAATCACGTGGGCCCCACCCGGAAATCACGTGGGCCCCACCCGGAAATCACGTGGGCCCCACCCGGAAATCACGTGGGCCCCACCCGGAAATCACGTGGGCCCCACCCGGAAATCACGTGGGCCCCACCCGGAAATCACGTGGGCCCCACCCGCAAATCACGTGGGCCCCACGGGGAAATCACGTGGGCCCCACCCGGAAATCACGTGGGCCCCACCCGGAAATGACGTGGGCCCCACCCGGAAATCACGTGGGCCCCACCCGGAAATCACGTGGGCCCCACGGGGAAATCACGTGGGCCCCACCCGGAAATCACGTGGGCCCCACCCGGAAATCACGTGGGCCACAGCCGGAAATCACGTGGGCCCCACCCGGAAATCACGTGGGCCCCACCCGAAAATCACGTGGGCCCCACCCGGAAATCACGTGGGCCCCACCCGGAAATCACGTGGGCCCCACCCGGAAATCACGTGGGCCCATGGGGAATTCACGTGGGCCCCACCCGGAAATCACGTGGGCCCCACCCGGAAATCACGTGGGCCCTACCCGGAAATCACGTGGGCCCCACCCGGAAATCACGTGGGCCCCACGGGGAAATCACGTGGGCCCCACCCGGAAATCACGTGGACCCCACCCGGAAATCACGTGGGCCACAGCCGGAAATCACGTGGGCCCCAACCGGAAATCACGTGGGCCCCACCCGGAAATCACGTGGGCCCCACCCGGAAATCACGTGGGCCCCACGGGGAAATCACGTGGGCCTCACGGGGAAATCACGTGGGCCCCACCCGGAAATCACGTGGGCCCCACGGGGAAATCACGTGGGCCCCACCCGGAAATCACGTGGGCCCCAGCCGGAAATCACGTGGGCCCCACCCGGAAATCACGTGGGCCCCACCCCGAAATCACGTGGGCCCCACCCGGAAATCACGTGGGCCCCACCCGGAAATCACGTGGGGCCCACCCGGAAATCACGTGGGCCCCACCCGGAAATCACGTGGGCCCCACCCGGAAATCACGTGGGCCCCACCCGGAAATCACGTGGGCCCCACCCGGAAATCACGTGGGCCCCTCGGGGAAATCACGTGGGCCCCACCCGGAAATCACGTGGGCCCCACCCGGAAATCACGTGGGCCCCACCCGGAAATCACGTGGGCCCCACCCGGAAATCACGTGGGCCCCACCCGGAAATCACGTGGGCCCCACCCGGAAATCACGTGGGCCCCACCCGGAAATCACGTGGGCCCCACCCGGAAATCACGTGGGCCCCACCCGGAAATCACGTGGGCCCCACGGGGAAATCACGTGGGCCCCACCCGGAAATCACGTGGGCCCCACCCGGAAATCACGTGGGCCCCACCCGGAAATCACGTGGGCCCCACCCGGAAATCACGTGGGCCCCACGGGGAAATCACGTGGGCCCCACCCGGAAATCACGTGGACCCCACCCGGAAATCACGTGGGCCACAGCCGGAAATCACGTGGGCCCCAACCGGAAATCACGTGGGCCCCACCCGGAAATCAAGTGGGCCCCACCCGGAAATCACGTGGGCCCCACCCGGAAATCACGTGGGCCCCACGGGGAAATCACGTGGGCCTCACGGGGAAATCACGTGGGCCCCACCCGGAAATCACGTGGGCCCCACGGGGAAATCACGTGGGCCCCACCCGGAAATCACGTGGGCCCCACCCGGAAATCACGTGGGCCCCACCCGGAAATCACGTGGGCCCCATCCGGAAATCACGTGGGCCCCACCCGGAAATCACGTGGGCCCCACCCGGAAATCACGTGGGCCCCACCCGGAAATCACGTGGGCCCCACCCGGAAATCACGTGGGCCCCACCCGGAAATCACGTGGGCCCCACGGGGAAATCACGTGGGCCCCACCCGGAAATCACGTGGGCCCCACCCGGAAATCACGTGGGCCCCACCTGGAAATCACGTGGGCCCCACCCGGAAATCACGTGGGCCCCACCCGGAAATCACGTGGGGCCAACCCGGAAATCACGTGGGCCCCACCCGGAAATCACATGGGCCCCACCCGGAAATCACGTGGGCCCCACCCGGAAATCACGTGGGCCCCACCCGGAAATCACGTGGGCCCCACGGGGAAATCACGTTGGCCCCACGGGGAAATCACGTGGGCCCCACCCGGAAATCACGTGGGCCCCACCCGGAAATCACGTGGGCCCCACCCGGAAATCACGTGGGCCCCACGGGGAAATCACGTGGGCCCCACCCGGAAATCACGTGGGCCCCACCCGGAAATCACGTGGGCCCCACCCGGAAATCACGTGGGCCCCACCCGGAAATCACGTGGGCCCCACCCGGAAATCACGTGGGCCCCACGGGGAAATCACGTGGGCCCCACCCGGAAATCACGTGGGCCCCACCCGGAAATCACGTGGGCCCCACCCGGAAATCACGTGGGCCCCACCCGGAAATCACGTGGGCCCCACCCGGAAATCACGTGGGCCCCACGGGGAAATCACGTGGGCCCCACGGGGAAATCACGTGGGCCCCACCCGGAAATCACGTGGGCCCCACCCGGAAATCACGTGGGCCCCACCCGGAAATCACGTGGGCCCCACCCGGTAATCACGTGGGGCCCACCCGGAAATCACGTGGGCCCCACGGGGAAATCACGTGGGCCCCACCCGGAAATCACGTGGAACCCACCCGGAAATCACGTGGGCCCCACCCGGAAATCACGTGGGCCCCACCCGGAAATCACGTGGGCCCCACCCGGAAATCACGTGGGCCCCACGGGGAAATCACGTGGGCCCCACCCGGAAATCACGTGGGCCCCACCCGGAAATCACGTGGGCCCCACCCGGAAATCACGTGGGCCCCACCCGGAAATCACGTGGGCCACACCCGGAAATCACGTGGGGCCCACCCGGAAATCACGTGGGCCCCACGGGGAAATCACGTGGGCCCCACCCGGAAATCACGTGGGCCCCACCCGGAAATCACGTGGGCCCCACCCGGAAAACACGTGGGCCCCACGGGGAAATCATGTGGGCCCCACCCGGAAATCACGTGGGCCCCACCCGGAAATCACGTGGGCCCCACCCGGAAATCACGTGGGCCCCACCCGGAAATCACGTGGGCCCCACCCGGAAATCACGTGGGCCCCACCCGGAAATCACGTGGGCCCCACCCGGTAATCACGTGGGGCCCACCCGGAAATCACGTGGGCCCCACGGGGAAATCACGTGGGCCCCACCCGGAAATCACGTGGGCCCCAGGGGGAAATCACGTGGGCCCAACGGGGAAATCACGTGGGCCCCACGGGGAAATCACGTGGGCCCCACCCTGAAATCACGTGGGCCCCACCCGGAAATCACGTGGGCCCCACGGGGAAATCACGTGGGCCCCACGGGGAAATCACGTGGGCCCCACCCAGAAATCACGTGGGCCCCACCCGGAAATCACGTGGGCCCCACGGGGAAATTACGTGGGCCCCACGGGGAAATCACGTGGTCCCCACCCGGAAATCACGTGGGCCCCAGCCGGAAATCACGTGGGCCCCACGGGGAAATCACGTGGGCCCCACCCGGAAATCACGTGGGCCCCACCCGGAAATCACGTGGGCCCCACCCGGAAATCACGTGGGCCCCACCCGGAAATCACGTGGGCCCCACCCGGAAATCACGTGGGGCCCACCCGGAAATCACGTGGGCCCCACCCGGAAATCACGTGGGCCCCACCCGGAAATCACGTGGGCCCCACACGGAAATCACGTGGGCCCCACCCGGAAATCACGTGGGCCCCACCCGGAAATCACGTCGGCCCCAGCCGGAAATCACGTGGGCCCCACGGGGAAATCACGTGGGCCCCACGGGGAAATCACGTGGGCCCCACGGGGAAATCACGTGGGCCCCACCCGGAAATCACGTGGGCCCCACCTGGAAATCACGTGGGCTCCACGGGGAAATCACGTGGGCCCCACCCGGAAATCACGTGGGCCCCACCCGGAAATCACGTGGGGCCCACCCGGAAATCACGTGGGCCCCACCCGGAAATCACGTGGGCCCCACCCGGAAATCACGTGGGCCCCACCCGGAAATCACGTGGGCCCCACCCGGAAATCACGTGGGGCCCACCCGGAAATCACGTGGGCCCCACCCGGAAATCACGTGGGCCCCACCCGGAAATCACGTGGGCCCCACCCGGAAATCACGTGGGCCCCACCCGGAAATCAAGTGGGCCCCACCCGGAAATCACGTGGGCCCCACCCGGAAATCACGTGGGCCCCACCCGGAAATCACGTGGGCCCCACCCGGAAATCACGTGGGCCCCACCCGGAAATCACGTGGGCCCCACCCGGAAATCACGTGGGCCCCACACGGAAATCACGTGGGGCCCAACCGGAAATCACGTGGGCCCCACCCGGAAATCACGTGGGCCCCACCCGGAAATCACGTGGGCCCCACCCGGAAATCACGTGGGCCCCATGGGGAAATCACGTGGGCCCCACGGGGAAATCACGTGGGCCCCACCCGGAAATCACGTGGGGCCCACCCGGAAATCACGTGGGCCCCACGGGGAAATCACGTGGGCCCCACCCGGAAATCACGTGGGCCCCACACGGAAATCACGTGGGGCCCACCAGGAAATCACGTGGGCCCCACCCGGAAATCACGTGGGCCCCACCCGGAAATCACGTGGGCCCCACCGGGAAATCACGTGGGCCCCACCCGGAAATCACGTGGGCCCCACCCGGAAATCACGTGGGCCCCACCCGGAAATCACGTGGGCCCCACCCGGAAATCACGTGGGCCCCACCCGGAAATCACGTGGGCCCCACCCGGAAATCACGTGGGCCCCACGGGGAAATCACGTGGGCCCCACCCGGAAATCACGTGGGCCCCACCCGGAAATCACGTGGGCCCCACGGGGAAATCACGTGGGCCCCACCCGGAAATCACGTGGGCCCCACCCGGAAATCACGTGGGCCCCACCCGGAAATCACGTGGGCCCCACCCGGAAATCACGTGGGCCCCAGCCGGAAATCACGTGGGCCCCACCCGGAAATCACGTGGGCCCCACCCCGAAATCACGTGGGCCCCACCCGGAAATCACGTGGGCCCCACCCGGAAATCACGTGGGGCCCACCCGGAAATCACGTGGGCCCCACCCGGAAATCACGTGGGCCCCACCCGGAAATCACGTGGGCCCCACCCGGAAAACACGTGGGCCACATCCGGAAATCACGTGGGCCCCACCCGGAAATCACGTGGGCCCCACCCGGAAATCACGTGGGCCCCACCCGGAAATCACGTGGGCCCCACCCGGAAATCACGTGGGCCCCACGGGGAAATCACGTGGGCCCCACCTGGAAATCACGTGGACCCCACCCGGAAATCACGTGGGCCCCAGCCGGAAATCACGTGGGCCCCATGGGGAAATCACGTGGGCCCCACGGGGAAATCACGTGGGCCCCACCCGGAAATCACGTGGGCCCCACCCGGAAATCACGTGGGCCCCACCCGGAAATCACGTGGGCCCCACCCGGAAATCACGTGGGCCCCACCCGGAAATCACGTGGGCCCCACCCGGAAATCACGTGGGCCCCACCCGGAAATCACGTGGGCCCCTCGGGGAAATCACGTGGGCCCCACCCGGAAATCACGTGGGCCCCACCCGGAAATCACGTGGGCCCCACCCGGAAATCACGTGGGCCCCACCCGGAAATCACGTGGGCCCCATGGGGAAATCACGTGGGCCCCAAGGGGAAATCACGTGGGCCCCACCCGGAAATCACGTGGGCCCCACCCGGAAATCACGTGGGCCCCACCCGGAAATCACGTGGGCCCCACCCGGAAATCACGTGGGCCCCACCCGGAAATCACGTGGGCCCCACCCGGAAATCACGTGGGCCCCACCCGGAAATCACGTGGGCCCCACCCGGAAATCACGTGGGCCCCACCCGGAAATCACGTGGGCCCCACCCGGAAATCACGTGGAACCCACCCGGAAATCACGTGGGCCCCACCCGGAAATCACGTGGGCCCCACCCGGAAATCACGTGGGCCCCACCCGGAAATCACGTGGGCCCCACCCGGAAATCACGTGGGCCCCACGGGGAAATCACGTGGGCCCCACCCGGAAATCACGTGGGCCCCACCCGGAAATCACGTGGGCCCCACCCGGAAATCACGTGGGCCCCACCCGGAAATCACGTGGGCCACACCCGGAAATCACGTGGGGCCCACCCGGAAATCACGTGGGCCCCACGGGGAAATCACGTGGGCCCCACCGGGAAATCACGTGGGCCCCACCCGGAAATCACGTGGGCCCCACCCGGAAAACACGTGGGCCCCACGGGGAAATCATGTGGGCCCCACCCGGAAATCACGTGGGCCCCACCCGGAAATCACGTGGGCCCCACCCGGAAATCACGTGGGCCCCACCCGGAAATCATGTGGGCCCCACCCGGAAATCACGTGGGCCCCACCCGGTAATCACGTGGGGCCCACCCGGAAATCACGTGGGCCCCACGGGGAAATCACGTGGGCCCCACCCGGAAATCACGTGGGCCCCACCCGGAAATTACGTGGGCCCCACGGGGAAATCACGTGGGCCCAACGGGGAAATCACGTGGGCCCCACGGGGAAATCACGTGGGCCCCACCCTGAAATCACGTGGGCCCCACCCGGAAATCACGTGGGCCCCACGGGGAAATCACGTGGGCCCCACGGGGAAATCACGTGGGCCCCACCCGGAAATCACGTGGGCCCCACCCGGAAATCACGTGGGCCCCACGGGGAAATCACGTGGGCCCCACGGGGAAATCACGTGGGCCCCACCCGGAAATCACGTGGGCCCCACCCGGAAATCACGTGGGCCCCACCCGGAAATCACGTGGGCCCCACCCGGAAATCACGTGGGCCCCACCCGGAAATCACGTGGGCCCCACCCGGAAATCACGTGGGCCCCACGGGGAAATCACGTGGGCCCCACCCGGAAATCACGTGGGCCCCACCCGGAAATCACGTGGGCCCCACCCGGAAATCACGTGGGCCCCACCCGGAAATCACGTGGGCCCCACGGGGAAATCACGTGGGCCCCACCCGGAAATCACGTGGACCCCACCCGGAAATCACGTGGGCCACAGCCGGAAATCACGTGGGCCCCAACCGGAAATCACGTGGGCCCCACCCGGAAATCACGTGGGCCCCACCCGGAAATCACGTGGGCCCCACCCGGAAATCACGTGGGCCCCACGGGGAAATCACGTGGGCCTCACGGGGAAATCACGTGGGCCCCACCCGGAAATCACGTGGGCCCCACGGGGAAATCACGTGGGCCCCACCCGGAAATCACGTGGGCCCCACCCGGAAATCACGTGGGCCCCACCCGGAAATCACGTGGGCCCCACCCGGAAATCACGTGGGCCCCACCCGGAAATCACGTGGGCCCCACCCGGAAATCACGTGGGCCCCACCCGGAAATCACGTGGGCCCCACCCGGAAATCACGTGGGCCCCACCGGGAAATCACGTGGGCCCCACGGGGAAATCACGTGGGCCCCACCCGGAAATCACGTGGGCCCCACCCGGAAATCACGTGGGCCCCACGGGGAAATCACGTGGGCCCCACCCGGAAATCACGTGGGCCCCACCCGGAAATCACGTGGGGCCAACCCGGAAATCACGTGGGCCCCACCCGGAAATCACGTGGGCCCCACCCGGAAATCACGTGGGCCCCACCCGGAAATCACGTGGGCCCCACCCGGAAATCACGTGGGCCCCACGGGGAAATCACGTTGGCCCCACGGGGAAATCACGTGGGCCCCACCCGGAAATCACGTGGGCCCCACCCGGAAATCACGTGGGCCCCACCCGGAAATCACGTGGGCCCCACGGGGAAATCACGTGGGCCCCACCCGGAAATCACGTGGGCCCCACCCGGAAATCACGTGGGCCCCACCCGGAAATCACGTGGGCCCCACCCGGAAATCACGTGGGCCCCACCCGGAAATCACGTGGGCCCCACCCGGAAATCACGTGGGCCCCACCCGGAAATCACGTGGGCCCCACCCGGAAATCACGTGGGCCCCACCCGGAAATCACGTGGGCCCCACGGGGAAATCACGTGGGCCCCACGGGGAAATCACGTGGGCCCCACCCGGAAATCACGTGGGCCCCACCCGGAAATCACGTGGGCCCCACCCGGAAATCACGTGGGCCCCACCCGGAAATCACGTGGGCCCCACCCGGAAATCACGTGGGCCCCACCCGGAAATCACGTGGGCCCCACCCGGAAATCACGTGGGCCCCACCCGGAAATCACGTGGAACCCACCCGGAAATCACGTGGGCCCCACCCGGAAATCACGTGGGCCCCACCCGGAAATCACGTGGGCCCCACCCGGAAATCACGTGGGCCCCACCCGGAAATCACGTGGGCCCCACCCGGAAATCACGTGGGCCCCACCCGGAAATCACGTGGGCCCCACCCGGAAATCACGTGGGCCCCACCCGGAAATCACGTGGGCCACACCCGGAAATCACGTGGGGCCCACCCGGAAATCACGTGGGCCCCACCCGGAAATCACGTGGGCCCCACCCGGAAATCACGTGGGCCCCACCCGGAAATCACGTGGGCCCCACCCGGAAAACACGTGGGCCCCACGGGGAAATCACGTGGGCCCCACCCGGAAATCACGTGGGCCCCACCCGGAAATCACGTGGGCCCCACCCGGAAATCACGTGGGCCCCACCCGGAAATCACGTGGGCCCCACCCGGAAATCACGTGGAACCCACCCGGAAATCACGTGGGCCCCACCCGGAAATCACGTGGGCCCCACCCGGAAATCACGTGGGCCCCACCCGGAAATCACGTGGGCCCCACGGGGAAATCACGTGGGCCCCACCCGGAAATCACGTGGGCCCCACCCGGAAATCACGTGGGCCCCACCCGGAAATCACGTGGGCCCCACCCGGAAATCACGTGGGCCCCACCCGGAAATCACGTGGGCCACACCCGGAAATCACGTGGGGCCCACCCGGAAATCACGTGGGCCCCACGGGGAAATCACGTGGGCCCCACCCGGAAATCACGTGGGCCCCACCCGGAAATCACGTGGGCCCCACCCGGAAAACACGTGGGCCCCACGGGGAAATCATGTGGGCCCCACCCGGAAATCACGTGGGCCCCACCCGGAAATCACGTGGGCCCCACCCGGAACTCACGGGGGCCCCACCCGGAAATCACGTGGGCCCCACCCGGAAATCACGTGGGCCCCACCCGGAATTCACGTGGGCCCCACCCGGTAATCACGTGGGCCCCACCCGGAAATCACGTGGGCCCCACGGGGAAATCACGTGGGCCCCACCCGGAAATCACGTGGGCCCCAGGGGGAAATCACGTGGGCCCAACGGGGAAATCTCGTGGGCCCCACGGGGAAAGCACGTGGGCCCCACCCTGAAATCACGTGGGCCCCACCCGGAAATCACGTGGGCCCCACGGGGAAATCACGTGGGCCCCACGGGGAAATCACGTGGGCCCCACCCGGAAATCACGTGGGCCCCACCCGGAAATCACGTGGGCCCCACGGGGAAATTACGTGGGCCCCACGGGGAAATCACGTGGTCCCCACCCGGAAATCACGTGGGCCCCAGCCGGAAATCACGTGGGCCCCACGGGGAAATCACGTGGGCCCCACCCGGAAATCACGTGGGCCCCACCCGGAAATCACGTGGGCCCCACCCGGAAATCACGTGGGGCCCACCCGGAAATCACGTGGGCCCCACCCGGAAATCACGTGGGCCCCACCCGGAAATCACGTGGGCCCCACACGGAAATCACGTGGGGCCCACCCGGAAATCACGTGGGCCCCACCCGGAAATCACGTGGGCCCCACCCGGAAATCACGTGGGCCCCACCCGGAAATCACGTGGGCCCCACCCGGAAATCACGTGGGCCCCACCCGGAAATCACGTGGGCCCCACGGGGAAATCACGTGGGCCCCACGGGGAAATCACGTGGGCCCCACGCGGAAATCACGTGGGCCCCACCCGGAAATCACGTGGGCCCCACCCGGAAATCACGTGGGCCCCACCCGGAAATCACGTGGGCCCCCCCGGAAATCACGTGGGCCCCACCCGGAAATCACGTGGGGCCAACCCGGAAATCACGTGGGCCCCACCCGGAAATCACGTGGGCCCCACCCGTAAATCACGTGGGCCCCACCCGGAAATCACGTGGGCCCCACCCGGAAATCACGTGGGCCCCACGGGGAAATCACGTTGGCCCCACGGGGAAATCACGTGGGCCCCACCCGGAAATCACGTGGGCCCCACCCGGAAATCACGTGGGACCCACCCGGAAATCACGTGGGCCCCACGGGGAAATCACGTGGGCCCCACCCGGAAATCACGTGGGCCCCACCCGGAAATCACGTGGACCCCACCCGGAAATCACGTGGGCCCCACCCGGAAATCACGTGGGCCCCACCCGGAAATCACGTGGGCCCCACGGGGAAATCACGTGGGCCCCACCCGGAAATCACGTGGGCCCCACCCGGAAATCACGTGGGCCCCACCCGGAAATCACGTGGGCCCCAACCGGAAATCACGTGGGCCCCACCCGGAAATCACGTGGGCCCCACCCGGAAATCACGTGGGCCCCACCCGGAAATCACGTGGGCCCCACGGGGAAATCACGTGGGCCTCACGGGGAAATCACGTGGGCCCCACCCGGAAATCACGTGGGCCCCACGGGGAAATCACGTGGGCCCCACCCGGAAATCACGTGGGCCCCACCCGGAAATCACGTGGGCCCCACCCGGAAATCACGTGGGCCCCACCCGGAAATCACGTGGGCCCCACCCGGAAATCACGTGGGCCCCACCCGGAAATCACGTGGGCCCCACCCGGAAATCACGTGGGCCCCACCCGGAAATCACGTGGGCCCCACCGGGAAATCACGTGGGCCCCACGGGGAAATCACGTGGGCCCCACCCGGAAATCACGTGGGCCCCACCCGGAAATCACGTGGGCCCCACCCGGAAATCACGTGGGCCCCACCCGGAAATCACGTGGGCCCCACCCGGAAATCACGTGGGGCCAACCCGGAAATCACGTGGGCCCCACCCGGAAATCACATGGGCCCCACCCGGAAATCACGTGGGCCCCACCCGGAAATCACGTGGGCCCCACCCGGAAATCACGTGGGCCCCACGGGGAAATCACGTTGGCCCCACGGGGAAATCACGTGGGCCCCACCCGGAAATCACGTGGGCCCCACCCGGAAATCACGTGGGCCCCACCCGGAAATCACGTGGGCCCCACGGGGAAATCACGTGGGCCCCACCCGGAAATCACGTGGGCCCCACCCGGAAATCACGTGGGCCCCACCCGGAAATCACGTGGGCCCCACCCGGAAATCACGTGGGCCCCACCCGAAAATCACGTGGGCCCCACCCGGAAATCACGTGGGCCCCACCCGGAAATCACGTGGGCCCCACCCGGAAATCACGTGGAACCCACCCGGAAATCACGTGGGCCACACCCGGAAATCACGTGGGCCCCACCCGGAAATCACGTGGGCCCCACGGGGAAATCACGTGGGCCCCACCCGGAAATCACGTGGGCCCCACCCGGAAATCACGTGGGCCCCACCCGGAAAACACGTGGGCCCCACGGGGAAATCATGTGGGCCCCACCCGGAAATCACGTGGGCCCCACCCGGAAATCCCGTGGGCCCCACCCGGAAATCACGTGGGCCCCACCCGGAAATCACGTGGGCCCCACCCGGAAATCACGTGGGCCCCACCCGGTAATCACGTGGGCCCCACCCGGTAATCACGTGGGGCCCACCCGGAAATCACGTGGGCCCCACGGGGAAATCACGTGGGCCCCACCCGGAAATCACGTGGGCCCCAGGGGGAAATCACGTGGGCCCAACGGGGAAATCACGTGGGCCCCACGGGGAAATCACGTGGGCCCCACCCTGAAATCACGTGGGCCCCACCCGGAAATCACGTGGGCCCCACGGGGAAATCACGTGGGCCCCACGGGGAAATCACGTGGGCCCCACCCGGAAATCACGTGGGCCCCACCCGGAAATCACGTGGGCCCCACGGGGAAATTACGTGGGCCCCACGGGGAAATCACGTGGTCCCCACCCGGAAATCACGTGGGCCCCAGCCGGAAATCACGTGGGCCCCACGGGGAAATCACGTGGGCCCCACCCGGAAATCACGTGGGCCCCACCCGGAAATCACGTGGGCCCCACCCGGAAATCACGTGGGCCCCACCCGGAAATCACGTGGGGCCCACCCGGAAATCACGTGGGCCCCACCCGGAAATCACGTGGGCCCCACCCGGAAATCACGTGGGCCCCACACGGAAATCACGTGGGGCCCACCCGGAAATCACGTGGGCCCCACCCGGAAATCACGTGGGCCCCACCCGGAAATCACGTGGGCCCCACCCGGAAATCACGTGGGCCCCACCCGGAAATCACGTGGGCCCCACCCGGAAATCACGTGGGCCCCACGGGGAAATCACGTGGGCCCCACGGGGAAATCACGTGGGCCCCACCCGGAAATCACGTGGGCCCCACCCGGAAATCACGTGGGCCCCACCCGGAAATCACGTGGGCCCCACCCGGAAATCACGTGGGCCCCACCCGGAAATCACGTGGGCCCAACCCGGAAATCACGTGGGGCCAACCCGGAAATCACGTGGGCCCCACCCGGAAATCACGTGGGCCCCACCCGGAAATCACGTGGGCCCCACCCGGAAATCACGTGGGCCCCACCCGGAAATCACGTGGGCCCCACCCGGAAATCACGTGGGCCCCACGGGGAAATCACGTGGGCCCCACGGGGAAATCACGTGGGCCCCACCCGGAAATCACGTGGGCCCCACCCGGAAATCACGTGGGCCCCACCCGGAAATCACGTGGGCCCCACCCGGAAATCACGTGGGCCCCACCCGGAAATCACGTGGGCCCCACCCGAAAATCACGTGGGCCCCACCCGGAAATCACGTGGGCCCCACCCGGAAATCACGTGGGCCCCACCCGGAAATCACGTGGAACCCACCCGGAAATCACGTGGGCCCCACCCGGAAATCACGTGGGCCCCACCCGGAAATCACGTGGGCCCCACCCGGAAATCACGTGGGCCCCAGCCGGAAATCACGTGGGCCCCACCCGGAAATCACGTGGGCCCCACCCGGAAGTCACGTGGGCCACACCCGGAAATCACGTGGGGCCCACCCGGAAATCACGTGGGCCCCACGGGGAAATCACGTGGGCCCCACCCGGAAATCACGTGGGCCCCACCCGGAAATCACGTGGGCCCCACCCGGAAAACACGTGGGCCCCACGGGGAAATCATGTGGGCCCCACCCGGAAATCACGTGGGCCCCACCCGGAAATCACGTGGGCCCCACCCGGAAATCACGTGGGCCCCACCCGGAAATCACGTGGGCCCCACCCGGAAATCACGTGGGCCCCACCCGGAAATCACGTGGGCCCCACCCGGTAATCACGTGGGGCCCACCCGGAAATCACGTGGGCCCCACGGGGAAATCACGTGGGCCCCACCCGGAAATCACGTGGGCCCCAGGGGGAAATCACGTGGGCCCAACGGGGAAATCACGTGGGCCCCACGGGGAAATCACGTGGGCCCCACCCTGAAATCACGTGGGCCCCACCCGGAAATCACGTGGGCCCCACGGGGAAATCACGTGGGCCCCACGGGGAAATCACGTGGGCCCCACCCGGAAATCACGTGGGCCCCACCCGGAAATCACGTGGGCCCCACGGGGAAATTACGTGGGCCCCACGGGGAAATCACGTGGTCCCCACCCGGAAATCACGTGGGCCCCACACGGAAATCACGTGGGGCCCACCCGGAAATCACGTGGGCCCCACCCGGAAATCACGTGGGCCCCACCCGGAAATCACGTGGGCCCCACCCGGAAATCACGTGGGCCCCACCCGGAAATCACGTGGGCCCCACCCGGAAATCACGTGGGCCCCACGGGGAAATCACGTGGGCCCCACGGGGAAATCACGTGGGCCCCACGCGGAAATCACGTGGGCCCCACCCGGAAATCACGTGGGCCCCACCCGGAAATCACGTGGGCCCCACCCGGAAATCACGTGGGCCCCACCCGGAAATCACGTGGGCCCCACCCGGAAATCACGTGGGGCCAACCCGGAAATCACGTGGGCCCCACCCGGAAATCACGTGGGCCCCACCCGTAAATCACGTGGGCCCCACCCGGAAATCACGTGGGCCCCACCCGGAAATCACGTGGGCCCCACGGGGAAATCACGTTGGCCCCAAGGGGAAATCACCTGGGCCCCACCCGGAAATCACGTGGGCCCCACCCGGAAATCACGTGGGCCCCACCCGGAAATCACGTGGGCACCACGGGGAAATCACGTGGGCCCCACCCGGAAATCACGTGGGCCCCACCCGGAAATCACGTGGGCCCCACCCGGAAATCACGTGGGCCCCACCCGGAAATCACGTGGGCCCCACCCGGAAATCACGTGGGCCCCACGGGGAAATCACGTGGGCCCCACCCGGAAATCACGTGGGCCCCACCCGGAAATCACGTGGGCCCCACCCGGAAATCACGTGGGCCCCACCCGGAAATCACGTGGGCCCCACCCGGAAATCAAGTGGGGCCCACCCGGAAATCACGTGGGCCCCACCCGGAAATCCCGTGGGACCCACCCGGAAATCACGTGGGCCCCACCCGGAAATCACGTGGGCCCCACCAGGAAATCACGTGGGCCCCACCCGGAAATCACGTGGGCCACAGCCGGAAATCACGTGGGCCCCACCCGGAAATCACGTGGGCCCCACCCGGAAATCACGTGGGCCCCACCCGGAAATCACGTGGGCCCCACCCGGAAATCACGTGGGCCCCACGGGGAAATCACGTGGGCCTCACGGGGAAATCACGTGGGCCCCACCCGGAAATCACGTGGGCCCCACGGGGAAATCCCATGGGCCCCACCCGGAAATCACGTGGGCCCCACGGGGAAATCACGTGGGCCCCACCCGGAAATCACGTGGGCCCCACGGGGAAATCACGTGGGCCCCACCCGGAAATCACGTGGGCCCCACGGGGAAATCACGTGGGCCCCACCCGGAAATCACGTGGGCCCCACCCGGAAATCACGTGGGCCCCACCCGGAAATCACGTGGGCCCCACCCGGAAATCACGTGGGCCCCACGGGAAATCACGTGGGCCCCACGGGGAAATCACGTGGGCCCCACCCGGAAATCACGTGGGCCCCACCCGGAAATCACGTGGGCCCCACCCGGAAATCACGTGGGCCCCACCCGGAAATCACGTGGGCCCCACCCGGAAATCACGTGGGCCCCACCCGAAAATCACGTGGGCCCCACCCGGAAATCACGTGGGCCCCACCCGGAAATCACGTGGGCCCCACCCGGAAATCACGTGGAACCCACCCGGAAATCACGTGGGCCCCACCCGGAAATCACGTGGGCCCCACCCGGAAATCACGTGGGCCCCACCCGGAAATCACGTGGGCCCCACGGGGAAATCACGTGGGCCCCACCCGGAAATCACGTGGGCCCCACCCGGAAATCACGTGGGCCCCACCCGGAAATCACGTGGGCCCCACCCGGAAATCACGTGGGCCACACCCGGAAATCACGTGGGGCCCACCCGGAAATCACGTGGGCCCCACGGGGAAATCACGTGGGCCCCAATCGGAAATCACGTGGGCCCCACCCGGAAATCACGTGGGCCCCACCCGGAAAACACGTGGGCCCCACGGGGAAATCATGTGGGCCCCACCCGGAAATCACGTGGGCCCCACCCGGAAATCACGTGGGCCCCACCCGGAAATCACGTGGGCCCCACCCGGAAATCACGTGGGCCCCACCCTGAAATCATGTGGGCCCCACCCGGAAATCACGTGGGCCCCACCCGGTAATCACGTGGGGCCCACCCGGAAATCACGTGGGCCCCACGGGGAAATCACGTGGGCCCCACCCGGAAATCACGTGGGCCCCACCCGGAAATTACGTGGGCCCCACGGGGAAATCACGTGGGCCCAACGGGGAAATCACGTGGGCCCCACGGGGAAATCACGTGGGCCCCACCCTGAAATCACGTGGGCCCCACCCGGAAATCACGTGGGCCCCACGGGGAAATCACGTGGGCCCCACGGGGAAATCACGTGGGCCCCACCCGGAAATCACGTGGGCCCCACCCGGAAATCACGTGGGCCCCACGGGGAAATTACGTGGGCCCCACGGGGAAATCACGTGGTCCCCACCCGGAAATCACGTGGGCCCCAGCCGGAAATCACGTGGGCCCCACGGGGAAATCACGTGGGCCCCACCCGGAAATCACGTTGGCCCCACCCGGAAATCACGTGGGCCCCACCCGGAAATCACGTGGGCCCCACGGGGAAATCACGTGGGCCCCACCCGGAAATCACGTGGGCCCCACCCGGAAATCACGTGGGCCCCACGGGGAAATTACGTGGGCCCCACCCGGAAATCACGTGGGCCCCACCCGGAAATCACGTGGGCCCCACACGGAAATCACGTGGGGCCCACCCGGAAATCACGTGGGCCCCACCCGGAAATCACGTGGGCCCCACGGGGAAATCACGTGGGCCTCACGGGGAAATCACGTGGGCCCCACCCGGAAATCACGTGGGCCCCACGGGGAAATCACGTGGGCCCCACCCGGAAATCACGTGGGCCCCACCCGGAAATCACGTGGGCCCCACGGGGAAATTACGTGGGCCCCACGGGGAAATCACGTGGTCCCCACCCGGAAATCACGTGGGCCCCAGCCGGAAATCACGTGGGCCCCACGGGGAAATCACGTGGGCCCCACCCGGAAATCACGTGGGCCCCACCCGGAAATCACGTGGGCCAAACCCGGAAATCACGTGGGGCCCACCCGGAAATCACGTGGGCCCCACCCGGAAATCACGTGGGCCCCACCCGGAAATCACGTGGGCCCCACACGGAAATCACGTGGGGCCCACCCGGAAATCACGTGGGCCCCACCCGGAAATCACGTGGGCCCCACCCGGAAATCACGTGGGCCCCACCCGGAAATCACGTGGGCCCCACCCGGAAATCACGTGGGCCCCACCCGGAAATCACGTGGGCCCCACGGGGAAATCACGTGGGCCCCACGGGGAAATCACGTGGGCCCCACGCGGAAATCACGTGGGCCCCACCCGGAAATCACGTGGGCCCCACCCGGAAATCACGTGGGCCCCACCCGGAAATCACGTGGGCCCCCCCGGAAATCACGTGGGCCCCACCCGGAAATCACGTGGGGCCAACCCGGAAATCACGTGGGCCCCACCCGGAAATCACGTGGGCCCCACCCGTAAATCACGTGGGCCCCACCCGGAAATCACGTGGGCCCCACCCGGAAATCACGTGGGCCCCACGGGGAAATCACGTTGGCCCCACGGGGAAATCACGTGGGCCCCACCCGGAAATCACGTGGGCCCCACCCGGAAATCACGTGGGCCCCACCCGGAAATCACGTGGGCCCCACGGGGAAATCACGTGGGCCCCACCCGGAAATCACGTGGGCCCCACCCGGAAATCACGTGGGCCCCACCCGGAAATCACGTGGGCCCCACCCGGAAATCACGTGGGCCCCACCCGGAAATCACGTGGGCCCCACGGGGAAATCACGTGGGCCCCACCCGGAAATCACGTGGGCCCCACCCGGAAATCACGTGGGCCCCACCCGGAAATCACGTGGGCCCCAACCGGAAATCACGTGGGCCCCACCCGGAAATCACGTGGGCCCCACCCGGAAATCACGTGGGCCCCACCCGGAAATCACGTGGGCCCCACGGGGAAATCACGTGGGCCTCACGGGGAAATCACGTGGGCCCCACCCGGAAATCACGTGGGCCCCACGGGGAAATCACGTGGGCCCCACCCGGAAATCACGTGGGCCCCACCCGGAAATCACGTGGGCCCCACCCGGAAATCACGTGGGCCCCACCCGGAAATCACGTGGGCCCCACCCGGAAATCACGTGGGCCCCACCCGGAAATCACGTGGGCCCCACTCGGAAATCACGTGGGCCCCACCCGGAAATCACGTGGGCCCCACCGGGAAATCACGTGGGCCCCACGGGGAAATCACGTGGGCCCCACCCGGAAATCACGTGGGCCCCACCCGGAAATCACGTGGGCCCCACCCGGAAATCACGTGGGCCCCACCCGGAAATCACGTGGGCCCCACCCGGAAATCACGTGGGGCCAACCCGGAAATCACGTGGGCCCCACCCGGAAATCACGTGGGCCCCACCCGGAAATCACGTGGGCCCCACCCGGAAATCACGTGGGCCCCACGGGGAAATCACGTTGGCCCCACGGGGAAATCACGTGGGCCCCACCCGGAAATCACGTGGGCCCCACCCGGAAATCACGTGGGCCCCACGGGGAAATCACGTGGGCCCCACCCGGAAATCACGTGGGCCCCACCCGGAAATCACGTGGGCCCCACCCGGAAAACACGTGGGCCCCACGGGGAAATCATGTGGGCCCCACCCGGAAATCACGTGGGCCCCACCCGGAAATCCCGTGGGCCCCACCCGGATATCACGTGGGCCCCACCCGGAAATCACGTGGGCCCCACCCGGAAATCACGTGGGCCCCACCCGGAAATCACGTGGGCCCCACCCGGTAATCACGTGGGGCCCACCCGGAAATCACGTGGGCCCCACGGGGAAATCACGTGGGCCCCACCCGGAAATCACGTGGGCCCCAGGGGGAAATCACGTGGGCCCAACGGGGAAATCACGTGGGCCCCATGGGGAAATCACGTGGGCCCCACCCTGAAATCACGTGGGCCCCACCCGGAAATCACGTGGGCCCCACGGGGAAATCACGTGGGCCCCACGGGGAAATCACGTGGGCCCCACCCGGAAATCACGTGGGCCCCACCCGGAAATCACGTGGGCCCCACGGGGAAATTACGTGGGCCCCACGGGGAAATCACGTGGTCCCCACCCGGAAATCACGTGGGCCCCAGCCGGAAATCACGTGGGCCCCACGGGGAAATCACGTGGGCCCCACCCGGAAATCACGTGGGCCCCACCCGGAAATCACGTGGGCCCCACCCGGAAATCACGTGGGCCCCACCCGGAAATCACGTGGGCCCCACCCGGAAATCACGTGGGGCCCACCCGGAAATCACGTGGGCCCCACCCGGAAATCACGTGGGCCCCACCCGGAAATCACGTGGGCCCCACACGGAAATCACGTGGGGCCCACCCGGAAATCACGTGGGCCCCACCCGGAAATCACGTGGGCCCCAGGGGGAAATCACGTGGGCCCAACGGGGAAATCACGTGGGCCCCACCCGGAAATCACGTGGGCCCCACCCGGAAATCACGTGGGCCCCACGGGGAAATCACGTGGGCCCCACGGGGAAATCACGTGGGCCCCACGCGGAAATCACGTGGGCCCCACCCGGAAATCACGTGGGCCCCACCCGGAAATCACGTGGGCCCCACCCGGAAATCACGTGGGCCCCACCCGGAAATCACGTGGGCCCCACCCGGAAATCACGTGGGGCCAACCCGGAAATCACGTGGGCCCCACCCGGAAATCACGTGGGCCCCACCCGGAAATCACGTGGGCCCCACCCGGAAATCACGTGGGCCCCACCCGGAAATCACGTGGGCCCCACCCGGAAATCACGTGGGCCCCACGGGGAAATCACGTGGGCCCCACGGGGAAATCACGTGGGCCCCACGGGGAAATCACGTGGGCCCCACCCGGAAATCACGTGGGCCCCACCCGGAAATCACGTGGGCCCCACCCGGAAATCACGTGGGCCCCACCCGGAAATCACGTGGGCCCCACCCGGAAATCACGTGGGCCCCACCCGAAAATCACGTGGGCCCCACCCGGAAATCACGTGGGCCCCACCCGGAAATCACGTGGGCCCCACCCGGAAATCACGTGGAACCCACCCGGAAATCACGTGGGCCCCACCCGGAAATCACGTGGGCCCCACCCGGAAATCACGTGGGCCCCACCCGGAAATCACGTGGGCCCCACCCGGAAATCACGTGGGCCCCACCCGGAAATCACGTGGGCCCCACCCGGAAGTCACGTGGGCCACACCCGGAAATCACGTGGGGCCCACCCGGAAATCACGTGGGCCCCACGGGGAAATCACGTGGGCCCCACCCGGAAATCACGTGGGCCCCACCCGGAAATCACGTGGGCCCCACCCGGAAAACACGTGGGCCCCACGGGGAAATCATGTGGGCCCCACCCGGAAATCACGTGGGCCCCACCCGGAAATCACGTGGGCCCCACCCGGAAATCACGTGGGCCCCACCCGGAAATCACGTGGGCCCCACCCGGAAATCACGTGGGCCCCACCCGGAAATCACGTGGGCCCCACCCGGTAATCACGTGGGGCCCACCCGGAAATCACGTGGGCCCCACGGGGAAATCACGTGGGCCCCACCCGGAAATCACGTGGGCCCCAGGGGGAAATCACGTGGGCCCAACGGGGAAATCACGAGGGCCCCACGGGGAAATCACGTGGGCCCCACCCTGAAATCACGTGGGCCCCACCCGGAAATCACGTGGGCCCCACGGGGAAATCACGTGGGCCCCACGGGGAAATCACGTGGGCCCCACCCGGAAATCACGTGGGCCCCACCCGGAAATCACGTGGGCCCCACGGGGAAATTACGTGGGCCCCACGGGGAAATCACGTGGGCCCCACGGGGAAATCACGTGGGCCCCACCCGGAAATCACGTGGGCCCCAGGGGGAAATCACGTGGGCCCAACGGGGAAATCACGTGGGCCCCACGGGGAAATCACGTGGGCCCCACCCTGAAATCACGTGGGCCCCACCCGGAAATCACGTGGGCCCCACGGGGAAATCACGTGGGCCCCACGGGGAAATCACGTGGGCCCCACCCGGAAATCACGTGGGCCCCACCCGGAAATCACGTGGGCCCCACGGGGAAATCACGTGGGCCCCACGGGGAAATCACGTGGGCCCCACGGGGAAATCACGTGGGCCCCACGCGGAAATCACGTGGGCCCCACCCGGAAATCACGTGGGCCCCACCCGGAAATCACGTGGGCCCCACCCGGAAATCACGTGGGCCCCACCCGGAAATCACGTGGGCCCCACCCGGAAATCACGTGGGGCCAACCCGGAAATCACGTGGGCCCCACCCGGAAATCACGTGGGCCCCACCCGTAAATCACGTGGGCCCCACCCGGAAATCACGTGGGCCCCACCCGGAAATCACGTGGGCCCCACGGGGAAATCACGTTGGCCCCACGGGGAAATCACCTGGGCCCCACCCGGAAATCACGTGGGCCCCACCCGGAAATCACGTGGGCCCCACCCGGAAATCACGTGGGCCCCACGGGGAAATCACGTGGGCCCCACCCGGAAATCACGTGGGCCCCACCCGGAAATCACGTGGGCCCCACCCGGAAATCACGTGGGCCCCACCCGGAAATCACGTGGGCCCCACCCGGAAATCACGTGGGCCCCACGCGGAAATCACGTGGGCCCCACCCGGAAATCACGTGGGCCCCACCCGGAAATCACGTGGGCCCCACCCGGAAATCACGTGGGCCCCACCCGGAAATCACGTGGGCCCCACCCGGAAATCAAGTGGGGCCCACCCGGAAATCACGTGGGCCCCACCCGGAAATCCCGTGGGACCCACCCGGAAATCACGTGGGCCCCACCCGGAAATCACGTGGGCCCCACCCGGAAATCACGTGGGCCCCACCCGGAAATCACGTGGGCCACAGCCGGAAATCACGTGGGCCCCACCCGGAAATCACGTGGGCCCCACCCGGAAATCACGTGGGCCCCACCCGGAAATCACGTGGGCCCCACCCGGAAATCACGTGGGCCCCACGGGGAAATCACGTGGGCCTCACGGGGAAATCACGTGGGCCCCACCCGGAAATCACGTGGGCCCCACGGGGAAATCCCATGGGCCCCACCCGGAAATCACGTGGGCCCCACGGGGAAATCACGTGGGCCCCACCCGGAAATCACGTGGGCCCCACGGGGAAATCACGTGGGCCCCACCCGGAAATCACGTGGGCCCCACGGGGAAATCACGTGGGCCCCACCCGGAAATCACGTGGGCCCCACCCGGAAATCACGTGGGCCCCACCCGGAAATCACGTGGGCCCCACCCGGAAATCACGTGGGCCCCACCCGGAAATCACGTGGGCCCCACCCGAAAATCACGTGGGCCCCACCCGGAAATCACGTGGGCCCCACCCGGAAATCACGTGGGCCCCACCCGGAAATCACGTGGAACCCACCCGGAAATCACGTGGGCCCCACCCGGAAATCACGTGGGCCCCACCCGGAAATCACGTGGGCCCCACCCGGAAATCACGTGGGCCCCACGGGGAAATCACGTGGGCCCCACCCGGAAATCACGTGGGCCCCACCCGGAAATCACGTGGGCCCCACCCGGAAATCACGTGGGCCCCACGGGGAAATCACGTTGGCCCCACGGGGAAATCACCTGGGCCCCACCCGGAAATCACGTGGGCCCCACCCGGAAATCACGTGGGCCCCACCCGGAAATCACGTGGGCCCCACGGGGAAATCACGTGGGCCCCACCCGGAAATCACGTGGGCCCCACCCGGAAATCACGTGGGCCCCACCCGGAAATCACGTGGGCCCCACCCGGAAATCACGTGGGCCCCACCCGGAAATCACGTGGGCCCCACGCGGAAATCACGTGGGCCCCACCCGGAAATCACGTGGGCCCCACCCGGAAATCACGTGGGCCCCACCCGGAAATCACGTGGGCCCCACCCGGAAATCACGTGGGCCCCACCCGGAAATCAAGTGGGGCCCACCCGGAAATCACGTGGGCCCCACCCGGAAATCCCGTGGGACCCACCCGGAAATCACGTGGGCCCCACCCGGAAATCACGTGGGCCCCACCCGGAAATCACGTGGGCCCCACCCGGAAATCACGTGGGCCACAGCCGGAAATCACGTGGGCCCCACCCGGAAATCACGTGGGCCACAGCCGGAAATCACGTGGGCCCCACCCGGAAATCACGTGGGCCCCACCCGGAAATCACGTGGGCCCCACCCGGAAATCACGTGGGCCCCACCCGGAAATCACGTGGGCCCCACGGGGAAATCACGTGGGCCTCACGGGGAAATCACGTGGGCCCCACCCGGAAATCACGTGGGCCCCACGGGGAAATCCCATGGGCCCCACCCGGAAATCACGTGGGCCCCACGGGGAAATCACGTGGGCCCCACCCGGAAATCACGTGGGCCCCACGGGGAAATCACGTGGGCCCCACCCGGAAATCACGTGGGCCCCACCCGGAAATCACGTGGGCCCCACTCGGAAATCACGTGGGCCCCACCCGGAAATCACGTGGGCCCCACCGGGAAATCACGTGGGCCCCACGGGGAAATCACGTGGGCCCCACCCGGAAATCACGTGGGCCCCACCCGGAAATCACGTGGGCCCCACCCGGAAATCACGTGGGCCCCACCCGGAAATCACGTGGGCCCCACCCGGAAATCACGTGGGGCCAACCCGGAAATCACGTGGGCCCCACCCGGAAATCACGTGGGCCCCACCCGGAAATCACGTGGGCCCCACCCGGAAATCACGTGGGCCCCACGGGGAAATCACGTTGGCCCCACGGGGAAATCACGTGGGCCCCACCCGGAAATCACGTGGGCCCCACCCGGAAATCACGTGGGCCCCACGGGGAAATCACGTGGGCCCCACCCGGAAATCACGTGGGCCCCACCCGGAAATCACGTGGGCCCCACCCGGAAAACACGTGGGCCCCACGGGGAAATCATGTGGGCCCCACCCGGAAATCACGTGGGCCCCACCCGGAAATCCCGTGGGCCCCACCCGGATATCACGTGGGCCCCACCCGGAAATCACGTGGGCCCCACCCGGAAATCACGTGGGCCCCACCCGGAAATCACGTGGGCCCCACCCGGTAATCACGTGGGGCCCACCCGGAAATCACGTGGGCCCCACGGGGAAATCACGTGGGCCCCACCCGGAAATCACGTGGGCCCCAGGGGGAAATCCCGTGGGCCCAACGGGGAAATCACGTGGGCCCCCTGGGGAAATCACGTGGGCCCCACCCTGAAATCACGTGGGCCCCACCCGGAAATCACGTGGGCCCCACGGGGAAATCACGTGGGCCCCACGGGGAAATCACGTGGGCCCCACCCGGAAATCACGTGGGCCCCACCCGGAAATCACGTGGGCCCCACGGGGAAATTACGTGGGCCCCACGGGGAAATCACGTGGTCCCCACCCGGAAATCACGTGGGCCCCAGCCGGAAATCACGTGGGCCCCACGGGGAAATCACGTGGGCCCCACCCGGAAATCACGTGGGCCCCACCCGGAAATCACGTGGGCCCCACCCGGAAATCACGTGGGCCCCACCCGGAAATCACGTGGGCCCCACCCGGAAATCACGTGGGGCCCACCCGGAAATCACGTGGGCCCCACCCGGAAATCACGTGGGCCCCACCCGGAAATCACGTGGGCCCCACACGGAAATCACGTGGGGCCCACCCGGAAATCACGTGGGCCCCACCCGGAAATCACGTGGGCCCCAGGGGGAAATCACGTGGGCCCAACGGGGAAATCACGTGGGCCCCACCCGGAAATCACGTGGGCCCCACCCGGAAATCACGTGGGCCCCACGGGGAAATCACGTGGGCCCCACGGGGAAATCACGTGGGCCCCACGCGGAAATCACGTGGGCCCCACCCGGAAATCACGTGGGCCCCACCCGGAAATCACGTGGGCCCCACCCGGAAATCACGTGGGCCCCACCCGGAAATCACGTGGGCCCCACCCGGAAATCACGTGGGGCCAACCCGGAAATCACGTGGGCCCCACCCGGAAATCACGTGGGCCCCACCCGGAAATCACGTGGGCCCCACCCGGAAATCACGTGGGCCCCACCCGGAAATCACGTGGGCCCCACCCGGAAATCACGTGGGCCCCACGGGGAAATCACGTGGGCCCCACGGGGAAATCACGTGGGCCCCACGGGGAAATCACGTGGGCCCCACCCGGAAATCACGTGGGCCCCACCCGGAAATCACGTGGGCCCCACCCGGAAATCACGTGGGCCCCACCCGGAAATCACGTGGGCCCCACCCGGAAATCACGTGGGCCCCACCCGAAAATCACGTGGGCCCCACCCGGAAATCACGTGGGCCCCACCCGGAAATCACGTGGGCCCCACCCGGAAATCACGTGGAACCCACCCGGAAATCACGTGGGCCCCACCCGGAAATCACGTGGGCCCCACCCGGAAATCACGTGGGCCCCACCCGGAAATCACGTGGGCCCCACCCGGAAATCACGTGGGCCCCACCCGGAAATCACGTGGGCCCCACCCGGAAGTCACGTGGGCCACACCCGGAAATCACGTGGGGCCCACCCGGAAATCACGTGGGCCCCACGGGGAAATCACGTGGGCCCCACCCGGAAATCACGTGGGCCCCACCCGGAAATCACGTGGGCCCCACCCGGAAAACACGTGGGCCCCACGGGGAAATCATGTGGGCCCCACCCGGAAATCACGTGGGCCCCACCCGGAAATCACGTGGGCCCCACCCGGAAATCACGTGGGCCCCACCCGGAAATCACGTGGGCCCCACCCGGAAATCACGTGGGCCCCACCCGGAAATCACGTGGGCCCCACCCGGTAATCACGTGGGGCCCACCCGGAAATCACGTGGGCCCCACGGGGAAATCACGTGGGCCCCACCCGGAAATCACGTGGGCCCCAGGGGGAAATCACGTGGGCCCAACGGGGAAATCACGTGGGCCCCACGGGGAAATCACGTGGGCCCCACCCTGAAATCACGTGGGCCCCACCCGGAAATCACGTGGGCCCCACGGGGAAATCACGTGGGCCCCACGGGGAAATCACGTGGGCCCCACCCGGAAATCACGTGGGCCCCACCCGGAAATCACGTGGGCCCCACGGGGAAATTACGTGGGCCCCACGGGGAAATCACGTGGGCCCCACGGGGAAATCACGTGGGCCCCACCCGGAAATCACGTGGGCCCCAGGGGGAAATCACGTGGGCCCAACGGGGAAATCACGTGGGCCCCACGGGGAAATCACGTGGGCCCCACCCTGAAATCACGTGGGCCCCACCCGGAAATCACGTGGGCCCCACGGGGAAATCACGTGGGCCCCACGGGGAAATCACGTGGGCCCCACCCGGAAATCACGTGGGCCCCACCCGGAAATCACGTGGGCCCCACGGGGAAATCACGTGGGCCCCACGGGGAAATCACGTGGGCCCCACGGGGAAATCACGTGGGCCCCACGCGGAAATCACGTGGGCCCCACCCGGAAATCACGTGGGCCCCACCCGGAACTCACGTGGGCCCCACCCGGAAATCACGTGGGCCCCACCCGGAAATCACGTGGGCCCCACCCGGAAATCACGTGGGGCCAACCCGGAAATCACGTGGGCCCCACCCGGAAATCACGTGGGCCCCACCCGTAAATCACGTGGGCCCCACCCGGAAATCACGTGGGCCCCACCCGGAAATCACGTGGGCCCCACGGGGAAATCACGTTGGCCCCACGGGGAAATCACCTGGGCCCCACCCGGAAATCACGTGGGCCCCACCCGGAAATCACGTGGGCCCCACCCGGAAATCACGTGGGCCCCACGGGGAAATCACGTGGGCCCCACCCGGAAATCACGTGGGCCCCACCCGGAAATCACGTGGGCCCCACCCGGAAATCACGTGGGCCCCACCCGGAAATCACGTGGGCCCCACCCGGAAATCACGTGGGCCCCACGCGGAAATCACGTGGGCCCCACCCGGAAATCACGTGGGCCCCACCCGGAAATCACGTGGGCCCCACCCGGAAATCACGTGGGCCCCACCCGGAAATCACGTGGGCCCCACCCGGAAATCAAGTGGGGCCCACCCGGAAATCACGTGGGCCCCACCCGGAAATCCCGTGGGACCCACCCGGAAATCACGTGGGCCCCACCCGGAAATCACGTGGGCCCCACCCGGAAATCACGTGGGCCCCACCCGGAAATCACGTGGGCCACAGCCGGAAATCACGTGGGCCCCACCCGGAAATCACGTGGGCCCCACCCGGAAATCACGTGGGCCCCACCCGGAAATCACGTGGGCCCCACCCGGAAATCACGTGGGCCCCACGGGGAAATCACGTGGGCCTCACGGGGAAATCACGTGGGCCCCACCCGGAAATCACGTGGGCCCCACGGGGAAATCCCATGGGCCCCACCCGGAAATCACGTGGGCCCCACGGGGAAATCACGTGGGCCCCACCCGGAAATCACGTGGGCCCCACGGGGAAATCACGTGGGCCCCACCCGGAAATCACGTGGGCCCCACGGGGAAATCACGTGGGCCCCACCCGGAAATCACGTGGGCCCCACCCGGAAATCACGTGGGCCCCACCCGGAAATCACGTGGGCCCCACCCGGAAATCACGTGGGCCCCACCCGGAAATCACGTGGGCCCCACCCGAAAATCACGTGGGCCCCACCCGGAAATCACGTGGGCCCCACCCGGAAATCACGTGGGCCCCACCCGGAAATCACGTGGAACCCACCCGGAAATCACGTGGGCCCCACCCGGAAATCACGTGGGCCCCACCCGGAAATCACGTGGGCCCCACCCGGAAATCACGTGGGCCCCACGGGGAAATCACGTGGGCCCCACCCGGAAATCACGTGGGCCCCACCCGGAAATCACGTGGGCCCCACCCGGAAATCACGTGGGCCCCACGGGGAAATCACGTTGGCCCCACGGGGAAATCACCTGGGCCCCACCCGGAAATCACGTGGGCCCCACCCGGAAATCACGTGGGCCCCACCCGGAAATCACGTGGGCCCCACGGGGAAATCACGTGGGCCCCACCCGGAAATCACGTGGGCCCCACCCGGAAATCACGTGGGCCCCACCCGGAAATCACGTGGGCCCCACCCGGAAATCACGTGGGCCCCACCCGGAAATCACGTGGGCCCCACGCGGAAATCACGTGGGCCCCACCCGGAAATCACGTGGGCCCCACCCGGAAATCACGTGGGCCCCACCCGGAAATCACGTGGGCCCCACCCGGAAATCACGTGGGCCCCACCCGGAAATCAAGTGGGGCCCACCCGGAAATCACGTGGGCCCCACCCGGAAATCCCGTGGGACCCACCCGGAAATCACGTGGGCCCCACCCGGAAATCACGTGGGCCCCACCCGGAAATCACGTGGGCCCCACCCGGAAATCACGTGGGCCACAGCCGGAAATCACGTGGGCCCCACCCGGAAATCACGTGGGCCACAGCCGGAAATCACGTGGGCCCCACCCGGAAATCACGTGGGCCCCACCCGGAAATCACGTGGGCCACACCCGGAAATCACGTGGGCCCCACCCGGAAATCACGTGGGCCCCACGGGGAAATCACGTGGGCCTCACGGGGAAATCACGTGGGCCCCACCCGGAAATCACGTGGGCCCCACGGGGAAATCCCATGGGCCCCACCCGGAAATCACGTGGGCCCCACGGGGAAATCACGTGGGCCCCACCCGGAAATCACGTGGGCCCCACGGGGAAATCACGTGGGCCCCACCCGGAAATCACGTGGGCCCCACCCGGAAATCACGTGGGCCCCACCCGGAAATCACGTGGGCCCCACCCGGAAATCACGTGGGCCCCACCCGGAAATCACGTGGGCCCCACCCGGAAATCACGTGGGCCACAGCCGGAAATCACGTGGGCCCCACCCGGAAATCACGTGGGCCCCACCCGGAAATCACGTGGGCCCCACCCGGAAATCACGTGGGCCCCACCCGGAAATCACGTGGGCCCCACGGGGAAATCACGTGGGCCTCACGGGGAAATCACGTGGGCCCCACCCGGAAATCACGTGGGCCCCACGGGGAAATCCCATGGGCCCCACCCGGAAATCACGTGGGCCCCACGGGGAAATCACGTGGGCCCCACCCGGAAATCACGTGGGCCCCACGGGGAAATCACGTGGGCCCCACCCGGAAATCACGTGGGCCCCACGGGGAAATCACGTGGGCCCCACCCGGAAATCACGTGGGCCCCACCCGGAAATCACGTGGGCCCCACCCGGAAATCACGTGGGCCCCACCCGGAAATCACGTGGGCCCCACCCGGAAATCACGTGGGCCCCACCCGAAAATCACGTGGGCCCCACCCGGAAATCACGTGGGCCCCACCCGGAAATCACGTGGGCCCCACCCGGAAATCACGTGGAACCCACCCGGAAATCACGTGGGCCCCACCCGGAAATCACGTGGGCCCCACCCGGAAATCACGTGGGCCCCACCCGGAAATCACGTGGGCCCCACGGGGAAATCACGTGGGCCCCACCCGGAAATCACGTGGGCCCCACCCGGAAATCACGTGGGCCCCACCCGGAAATCACGTGGGCCCCACGGGGAAATCACGTTGGCCCCACGGGGAAATCACCTGGGCCCCACCCGGAAATCACGTGGGCCCCACCCGGAAATCACGTGGGCCCCACCCGGAAATCACGTGGGCCCCACGGGGAAATCACGTGGGCCCCACCCGGAAATCACGTGGGCCCCACCCGGAAATCACGTGGGCCCCACCCGGAAATCACGTGGGCCCCACCCGGAAATCACGTGGGCCCCACCCGGAAATCACGTGGGCCCCACGCGGAAATCACGTGGGCCCCACCCGGAAATCACGTGGGCCCCACCCGGAAATCACGGGGGCCCCACCCGGAAATCACGTGGGCCCCACCCGGAAATCACGTGGGCCCCACCCGGAAATCAAGTGGGGCCCACCCGGAAATCACGTGGGCCCCACCCGGAAATCCCGTGGGACCCACCCGGAAATCACGTGGGCCCCACCCGGAAATCACGTGGGCCCCAGCCGGCAATCACGTGGGCCCCACCCGGCAATCACGTGGGCCACAGCCGGAAATCACGTGGGCCCCACCCGGAAATCACGTGGGCCCCACCCGGAAATCACGTGGGCCCCACCCGGAAATCACGTGGGCCCCACCCGGAAATCACGTGGGCCCCACGGGGAAATCACGTGGGCCTCACGGGGAAATCACGTGGGCCCCACCCGGAAATCACGTGGGCCCCACGGGGAAATCCCATGGGCCCCACCCGGAAATCACGTGGGCCCCACGGGGAAATCACGTGGGCCCCACCCGGAAATCACGTGGGCCCCACGGGGAAATCACGTGGGCCCCACCCGGAAATCACGTGGGCCCCACGGGGAAATCACGTGGGCCCCACGGGGAAATCACGTGGGCCCCACCCGGAAATCACGTGGGCCCCACCCGGAAATCACGTGGGCCCCACCCGGAAATCACGTGGGCCCCACCCGGAAATCACGTGGGCCCCACCCGGAAATCACGTGGGCCCCACCCGAAAATCACGTGGGCCCCACCCGGAAATCACGTGGGCCCCACCCGGAAATCACGTGGGCCCCACCCGGAAATCACGTGGAACCCACCCGGAAATCACGTGGGCCCCACCCGGAAATCACGTGGGCCCCACCCGGAAATCACGTGGGCCCCACCCGGAAATCACGTGGGCCCCACGGGGAAATCACGTGGGCCCCACCCGGAAATCACGTGGGCCCCACCCGGAAATCACGTGGGCCCCACCCGGAAATCACGTGGGCCCCACCCGGAAATCACGTGGGCCCCACCCGGAAATCACGTGGGGCCCACCCGGAAATCACGTGGGCCCCACGGGGAAATCACGTGGGCCCCAATCGGAAATCACGTGGGCCCCACCCGGAAATCACGTGGGCCCCACCCGGAAAACACGTGGGCCCCACCCGAAAATCACGTGGGCCCCACCCGGAAATCACGTGGGCCCCACCCGGAAATCACGTGGGCCCCACCCGGAAATCACGTGGAACCCACCCGGAAATCACGTGGGCCCCACCCGGAAATCACGTGGGCCCCACCCGGAAATCACGTGGGCCCCACCCGGAAATCACGTGGGCCCCACGGGGAAATCACGTGGGCCCCACCCGGAAATCACGTGGGCCCCACCCGGAAATCACGTGGGCCCCACCCGGAAATCACGTGGGCCCCACCCGGAAATCACGTGGGCCACACCCGGAAATCACGTGGGGCCCACCCGGAAATCACGTGGGCCCCACCCGGAAATCACATGGGCCCCACCCGGAAATCACGTGGGCCCCACGGGGAAATCACGTGGGCCCCACGGGGAAATCACGTGGGCCCCACCCGGAAATCACGTGGGCCCCACCCGGAAATCACGTGGGCCCCACCCGGAAATCACGTGGGCCCCACCCGGAAATCACGTGGGCCCCACCCGGAAATCACGTGGGCCCCAGCCGGAAATCACGTGGGCCCCACGGGGAAATCACGTGGGCCCCACCCGGAAATCACGTTGGCCCCACCCGGAAATCACGTGGGCCCCACCCGGAAATCACGTGGGCCCCACCCGGAAATCACGTGGGCCCCACCCGGAAATCACGTGGGGCCCACCCGGAAATCACGTGGGCCCCACCCGGAAATCACGTGGGCCCCACACGGAAATCACGTGGGGCCCACCCGGAAATCACGTGGGCCCCACCCGGAAATCACGTGGGCCCCACCCGGAAATCACGTGGGCCCCACCCGGAAATCACGTGGGCCCCACCCGGAAATCACGTGGGCCCCACCCGGAAATCACGTGGGCCCCACGGGGAAATCACGTGGGCCCCACCCGGAAATCACGTGGGCCCCACCCGGAAATCACGTGGGCCCCACCCGGAAATCACGTGGGCCCCACCCGGAAATCACGTGGGCCCCACCCGGAAATCACGTGGGCCCCACCCGGAAATCACGTGGGCCCCACCCGGAAATCACGTGGGCCCCACCCGGAAATCACGTGGGCCCCACCCGGAAATCACGTGGGCCCCACCCGGAAATCACGTGGGCCCCAGCCGGAAATCACGTGGGCCCCACGGGGAAATCACGTGGGCCCCACGGGGAAATCACGTGGGCCCCACGGGGAAATCACGTGGGCCCCACCCGGAAATCACGTGGGCCCCACCCGGAAATCACGTGGGCCCCACCCGGAAATCACGTGGGCCCCACCCGGAAATCACGTGGGCCCCACCCGGAAATCACGTGGGCCCCACACGGAAATCACGTGGGGCCCACCCGGAAATCACGTGGGCCCCACCCGGAAATCACGTGGGCCCCACCCGGAAATCACGTGGGCCCCACCCGGAAATCACGTGGGCCCCACCCGGAAATCACGTGGGCCCCACCCGGAAATCACGTGGGCCCCACCCGGAAATCACGTGGGCCCCACGGGGAAATCACGTGGGCCCCACGGGGAAATCACGTGGGCCCCACCCGGAAATCACGTGGGCCCCACCCGGAAATCACGTGGGCCCCACCCGGAAATCACGTGGGCCCCACCCGGAAATCACGTGGGCCCCACCCGGAAATCACGTGGGCCCCACCCGGAAATCACGTGGGCCCCACCCGGAAATCACGTGGGCCCCACCCGGTAATCACGTGGGGCCCACCCGGAAATCACGTGGGCCCCACGGGGAAATCACGTGGGCCCCACCCGGAAATCACGTGGGCCCCACCCGGAAATCACGTGGGCCCCACGGGGGAATCACGTGGGCCCAACGGGGAAATCACGTGGGCCCCACGGGGAAATCACGTGGGCCCCACCCTGAAATCACGTGGGCCCCACCCGGAAATCACGTGGGCCCCACGGGGAAATCACGTGGGCCCCACGGGGAAATCACGTGGGCCCCACCCGGAAATCACGTGGGCCCCACCCGGAAATCACGTGGGCCCCACGGGGAAATTACGTGGGCCCCACGGGGAAATCACGTGGTCCCCACCCGGAAATCACGTGGGCCCCAGCCGGAAATCACGTGGGCCCCACGGGGAAATCACGTGGGCCCCACCCGGAAATCACGTGGGCCCCACCCGGAAATCACGTGGGCCCCACCCGGAAATCACGTGGGCCCCACCCGGAAATCACGTGGGCCCCACCCGGAAATCACGTGGGCCCCATGGGGAAATCACGTGGGCCCCATGGGGAAATCACGAGGGCCCCACCCGGAAATCACGTGGGGCCCACCCGGAAATCACGTGGGCCCCACGGGGAAATCACGTGGGCCCCACGGGGAAATCACGTGGGCACCACCCGGAAATCACGTGGGCCCCAGCCGGAAATCACGTGGGCCCCACCCGGAAATCACGTGGGCCCCACCCGGAAATCACGTGGGCCCCACGGGGAAATCACGTGGGCCCCACCCGGAAATCACGTGGGCCCCACCCGGAAATCACGTGGGCCCCACCCGGAAATCACGTGGGCCCCACCCGGAAATCACGTGGGCCCCACCCGGAAATCACGTGGGCCCCACCCGGAAATCACGTGGGCCCCACCCGGAAATCACGTGGGCCCCAGCCGGAAATCACGTGGGCCCCACCCGGAAATCACGTGGGCCCCAACCGGAAATCACGTGGGCCCCACCCGGAAATCACGTGGGCCCCACCCGGAAATCACGTGGGCCCCACCGGGAAATCACGTGGGACCCACCCGGAAATCACGTGGGCCCCACCCGGAAATCACGTGGGCCCCACCCGGAAATCACGTGGGCCCCACCCGGAAATCACGTGGGCCCCAGCCGGAAATCACGTGGGCCCCACCCGGAAATCACGTGGGCCCCACCCGGAAATCACGTGGGCCCCACCCGGAAATCACGTGGGGCCCACCCGGAAATCACGTGGGCCCCACCCGGAAATCACGTGGGCCCCACCCGGAAATCACGTGGGCCCCACCCGGAAAACACGTGGGCCACATCCGGAAATCACGTGGGCCCCACCCGGAAATCACGTGGGCCCCACCCGGAAATCACGTGGGCCCCACCCGGAAATCACGTGGGCCCCACCCGGAAATCACGTGGGCCCCACGGGGAAATCACGTGGGCCCCACCTGGAAATCACGTGGACCCCACCCGGAAATCACGTGGGCCCCAGCCGGAAATCACGTGGGCCCCATGGGGAAATCACGTGGGCCCCACGGGGAAATCACGTGGGCCCCACCCGGAAATCACGTGGGCCCCACCCGGAAATCACGTGGGCCCCACCCGGAAATCACGTGGGCCCCACCCGGAAATCACGTGGGCCCCATCCGGAAATCACGTGGGCCCCACCCGGAAATCACGTGGGCCCCACCCGGAAATCACGTGGGCCCCACCCGGAAATCACGTGGGCCCCACCCGGAAATCACGTGGGCCCCACCCGGAAATCACGTGGGCCCCACCCGGAAATCACGTGGGCCCCTCGGGGAAATCACGTGGGCCCCACCCGGAAATCACGTGGGCCCCACCCGGAAATCACGTGGGCCCCACCCGGAAATCACGTGGGCCCCACCCGGAAATCACGTGGGCCCCACCCGGAAATCACGTGGGCCCCACCCGGAAATCACGTGGGCCCCACCCGGAAATCACGTGGGCCCCACCCGGAAATCACGTGGGCCCCACCCGGAAATCACGTGGGCCCCACCCGGAAATCACGTGGGCCCCACCCGGAAATCACGTGGGCCCCACGGGGAAATCACGTGGGCCCCACCCGGAAATCACGTGGACCCCACCCGGAAATCACGTGGGCCACAGCCGGAAATCACGTGGGCCCCAACCGGAAATCACGTGGGCCCCACCCGGAAATCACGTGGGCCCCACCCGGAAATCACGTGGGCCCCACCCGGAAATCACGTGGGCCCCACGGGGAAATCACGTGGGCCCCACCCGGAAATCACGTGGGCCCCACCCGGAAATCACGTGGGCCACACCCGGAAATCACGTGGGGCCCACCCGGAAATCACGTGGGCCCCAAGGGGAATTCACGTGGGCCCCACCCAGAAATCACGTGGGCCCCACCCGGAAATCACGTGGGCCCCACCCGGTAATCACGTGGGGCCCACCCGGAAATCACGTGGGCCCCACGGGGAAATCACGTGGGCCCCACCCGGAAATCACGTGGGCCCCACCCGGAAATCACGTGGGCCCCACGGGGAAATCACGTGGGCCCAACGGGGAAATCACGTGGGCCCCACGGGGAAATCACGTGGGCCCCACCCTGAAATCACGTGGGCCCCACCCGGAAATCACGTGGGACCCACGGGGAAATCACGTGGGCCCCACGGGGAAATCACGTGGGCCCCACCCGGAAATCACGTGGGCCCCACCCGGAAATCACGTGGGCCCCACGGGGAAATCACGTGGGCCCCACGGGGAAATCACGTGGTCCCCACCCGGAAATCACGTGGGCCCCAGCCGGAAATCACGTGGGCCCCACGAGGAAATCACGTGGGCCCCACCCGGAAATCACGTGGGCCCCACCCGGAAATCACGTGGGCCCCACCCGGAAATCACGTGGGCCCCACCCGGAAATCACGTGGGCCCCACCCGGAAATCACGTGGGCCCCACGCGGAAATCACGTGGGCCCCACCCGGAAATCACGTGGGCCCCACCCGGAAATCACGTGGGCCCCACCCGGAAATCACGTGGGCCCCACGGGGAAATCACGTGGGCCCCACCCGGAAATCACGTGGGCCCCACCCGGAAATCACGTGGGCCCCACCCGGAAATCACGTGGGCCCCACCCGGAAATCACGTGGGCCCCACGGGGAAATCACGTGGGCCCCACGGGGAAATCACGTGGGCCCCACCCGGAAATCACGTGGGCCCCACCCGGAAATCACGTGGGCCCCACCTGGAAATCACGTGGGCCCCACGGGGAAATCACGTGGGCCCCACCCGGAAATCACGTGGGCCCCACCCGGAAATCACGTGGGGCCCACCCGGAAATCACGTGGGCCCCACCCGGAAATCACGTGGGCCCCACCCGGAAATCACGTGGGCCCCACCCGGAAATCACGTGGGCCCCACCCGGAAATCACGTGGGCCCCACCCGGAAATCACGTGGGCCCCACCCGGAAATCACGTGGGCCCCACCCGGAAATCACGTGGGCCCCACCCGGAAATCACGTGGGCCCCACCCGGAAATCACGTGGGCCCCACCCGGAAATCACGTGGGCCCCACCCGGAAATCACGTGGGCCCCACCCGGAAATCACGTGGGCCCCACCCGGATATCACGTGGGCCCCACCCGGAAATCACGTGGGCCCCACACGGAAATCACGTGGGGCCCAACCGGAAATCACGTGGGCCCCACCCGGAAATCACGTGGGCCCCACCCGGAAATCACGTGGGCCCCACCCGGAAATCACGTGGGCCCCATGGGGAAATCACGTGGGCCCCACGGGGAAATCACGTGGGCCCCACCCGGAAATCACGTGGGGCCCACCCGGAAATCACGTGGGCCCCACGGGGAAATCACGTGGGCCCCACCCGGAAATCACGTGGGCCCCACACGGAAATCACGTGGGGCCCACCAGGAAATCACGTGGGCCACACCCGGAAATCATGTGGGCCCCACCCGGAAATCACGTGGGCCCCACCGGGAAATCACGTGGGCCCCACCCGGAAATCACGTGGGCCCCACCCGGAAATCACGTGGGCCCCACGGGGAAATCACGTGGGCCCCACGGGGAAATCACGTGGGCCCCACCCGGAAATCACGTGGGCCCCACCCGGAAATCACGTGGGCCCCACCCGGAAATCACGTGGGCCCCACCCGGAAATCACGTGGGCCCCACGGGGAAATCACGTGGGCCCCACCCGGAAAACACGTGGGCCCCACCCGGAAATCACGTGGGCCCCACGGGGAAATCACGTGGGCCCCACCCGGAAATCACGTGGGCCCCACCCGGAAATCACGTGGGCCCCACCCGGAAATCACGTGGGCCCCACCCGGAAATCACGTGGGCCCCAGCCGGAAATCACGTGGGCCCCACCCGGAAATCACGTGGGCCCCACCCCGAAATCACGTGGGCCCCACCCGGAAATCACGTGGGCCCCACCCGGAAATCACGTGGGGCCCACCCGGAAATCACGTGGGCCCCACCCGGAAATCACGTGGGCCCCACCCGGAAATCACGTGGGCCCCACCCGGAAAACACGTGGGCCACATCCGGAAATCACGTGGGCCCCACCCGGAAATCACGTGGGCCCCACCCGGAAATCACGTGGGCCCCACCCGGAAATCACGTGGGCCCCACCCGGAAATCACGTGGGCCCCACCCGGAAATCACGTGGGCCCCATGGGGAATTCACGTGGGCCCCACCCGGAAATCACGTGGGCCCCACCCGGAAATCACGTGGGCCCCACCCGGAAATCACGTGGGCCCCACCCGGAAATCACGTGGGCCCCACGGGGAAATCACGTGGGCCCCACCCGGAAATCACGTGGACCCCACCCGGAAATCACGTGGGCCACAGCCGGAAATCACGTGGGCCCCAACCGGAAATCACGTGGGCCCCACCCGGAAATCACGTGGGCCCCACCCGGAAATCACGTGGGCCCCACCCGGAAATCACGTGGGCCCCACGGGGAAATCACGTGGGCCTCACGGGGAAATCACGTGGGCCCCACCCGGAAATCACGTGGGCCCCACGGGGAAATCACGTGGGCCCCACCCGGAAATCACGTGGGCCCCACCCGGAAATCACGTGGGCCCCACCCGGAAATCACGTGGGCCCCACCCGGAAATCACGTGGGCCCCACCCGGAAATCACGTGGGCCCCACCCGGAAATCACGTGGGCCCCACCCGGAAATCACGTGGGCCCCACCCGGAAATCACGTGGGCCCCACCCGGAAATCACGTGGGCCCCACCCGGAAATCACGTGGGCCCCACCCGGAAATCACGTGGGCCCCACCCGGAAATCACGTGGGCCCCACCCGGAAATCACGTGGGGCCAACCCGGAAATCACGTGGGCCCCACCCGGAAATCACATGGGCCCCACCCGGAAATCACGTGGGCCGCACCCGGAAATCACGTGGGCCCCACCCGGAAATCACGTGGGCCCCACGGGGAAATCACGTTGGCCCCACGGGGAAATCACGTGGGCCCCACCCGGAAATCACGTGGGCCCCACCCGGAAATCACGTGGGCCCCACCCGGAAATCACGTGGGCCCCACGGGGAAATCACGTGGGCCCCACCCGGAAATCACGTGGGCCCCACCCGGAAATCACGTGGGCCCCACCCGGAAATCACGTGGGCCCCACCCGGAAATCACGTGGGCCCCACGGGGAAATCACGTGGGCCCCACCCGGAAATCACGTGGGCCCCACCCGGAAATCACGTGGGCCCCACCCGGAAATCACGTGGGCCCCACCCGGAAATCACGTGGGCCCCACCCGGAAATCACGTGGGGCCCACCCGGAAATCACGTGGGCCCCACCCGGAAATCACGTGGGCCCCACCCGGAAATCACGTGGGGCCCACCCGGAAATCACGTGGGCCCCACCCGGAAATCACGTGGGCCCCAGCCGGAAATCACGTGGGCCCCACCCGGAAATCACGTGGGGCCCACCCGGAAATCACGTGGGCCCCACCCGGAAATCACGTGGGCCCCACCCGGAAATCACGTGGGGCCCACCCGGAAATCACGTGGGCCCCACCCGGAAATCACGTGGGCCCCACCCGGAAATCACGTGGGCCCCACCCGGAAATCACGTGGGGCCCACCCGGAAATCACGTGGGCCCCACCCGGAAATCACGTGGGCCCCACCCGGAAATCACGTGGGCCCCACCCGGAAATCACGTGGGCCCCACCCGGAAATCACGTGGGCCCCACCCGGAAATCACGTGGGCCCCACCCGGAAATCACGTGGGCCCCACCCGGAAATCACGTGGGCCCCACCCGGAAATCACGTGGGCCCCACGGGGAAATCTCGTGGGCCCCACCCGGAAATCACGTGGGCCCCACCCGGAAATCACGTGGGCCCCACCCGGAAATCACGTGGGCCCCACGGGGAAATCACGTGGGGCCCACCCGGAAATCACGTGGGCCCCACCCGGAAATCACGTGGGCCCCACCCGGAAATCACGTGGGCCCCAGCCGGAAATCACGTGGGCCCCAGCCGGAAATCACGTGGGCCCCACGGGGAAATCACGTGGGCCCCACGGGGAAATCACGTGGGCCCCACGGGGAAATCACGTGGGCCCCACCCGGAAATCACGTGGGCCCCACGGGGAAATCACGTGGGCCCCACGGGGAAATCACCTGGGCCCAACGGGGAAATCACGTGGGCCCCACGGGGAAATCACGTGGGCCCCACCCTGAAATCACGTGGGCCCCACCCGGAAATCACGTGGGCCCCACGGGGAAATCACGTGGGCCCCACGGGGAAATCACGTGGGCCCCACCCGGAAATCACGTGGGCCCCACCCGGAAATCACGTGGGCCCCACGGGGAAATCACGTGGGCCCCACGGGGAAATCACGTGGTCACCACCCGGAAATCACGTGGGCCCCAGCCGGAAATCAAGTGGGCCCCACGGGGAAATCACGTGGGCCCCACGGGGAAATCACGTGGGCCCCACCCGGAAATCACGTGGGCCCCACCCGGAAATCACGTGGGCCCCACCCGGAAATCACGTGGGCCCCACCCGGAAATCACGTGGGGCCCACCCGGAAATCACGTGGGCCCCACCCGGAAATCACGTGGGCCCCACCCGGAAATCACGTGGGCCCCACACGGAAATCACGTGGGGCCCACCCGGAAATCACGTGGGCCCCACCCGGAAATCACGTGGGCCCCACCCGGAAATCACGTGGGCCCCACCCGGAAATCACGTGGGCCCCACCCGGAAATCACGTGGGCCCCACGGGGAAATCACGTGGGCCCCACGGGGAAATCACGTGGGCCCCACGCGGAAATCACGTGGGCCCCACCTGGAAATCACGTGGGCCCCACGGGGAAATCACGTGGGCCCCACCCGGAAATCACGTGGGCCCCACCCGGAAGTCACGTGGGCCCCACCAGGAAATCACGTGGGCCCCACGGGGAAATCACGTGGGCCCCACCCGGAAATCACGTGGGCCCCACCCGGAAATCACGTGGGCCCCACCCGGAAATCACGTGGGGCCAACCCGGAAATCACGTGGGCCCCACCCGGAAATCACATGGGCCCCACCCGGAAATCACGTGGGCCCCACCCGGAAATCACGTGGGCCCCACCCGGAAATCACGTGGGCCCCACCCGGAAATCACGTGGGCCCCACCCGGAAATCACGTGGGCCCCACGGGGAAATCACGTGGGCCCCACCCGGAAATCACGTGGGCCCCACCCGGAAATCACGTGGGCCCCACGGGGAAATCACGTGGGCCCCACGGGGAAATCACGTGGGCCCCACCCGGAAATCACGTGGGCCCCACGGGGAAATCACGTGGGCCCCACCCGGAAATCACGTGGGCCCCACCCGGAAATCACGTGGGCCCCACGGGGAAATCACGTGGGCCCCACCCGGAAATCACGTGGACCCCACCCGGAAATCACGTGGGCCACAGCCGGAAATCACGTGGGCCCCAACCGGAAATCACGTGGGCCCCACCCGGAAATCAAGTGGGCCCCACCCGGAAATCACGTGGGCCCCACCCGGAAATCACGTGGGCCCCACGGGGAAATCACGTGGGCCCCACGGGGAAATCACGTGGGCCCCACCCGGAAATCACGTGGGCCCCACGGGGAAATCACGTGGGCCCCACCCGGAAATCACGTGGGCCCCACCTGGAAATCACGTGGGCCCCACCCGGAAATCACGTGGGCCCCACCCGGAAATCACGTGGGGCCAACCCGGAAATCACGTGGGCCCCACCCGGAAATCACATGGGCCCCACCCGGAAATCACGTGGGCCCCACCCGGAAATCACGTGGGCCCCACCCGGAAATCACGTGGGCCCCACGGGGAAATCACGTGGGCCCCACGGGGAAATCACGTGGGCCCCACCCGGAAATCACGTGGGCCCCACCCGGAAATCACGTGGGCCCCACCCGGAAATCACGTGGGCCCCACGGGGAAATCACGTGGGCCCCACCCGGAAATCACGTGGGCCCCACCCGGAAATCACGTGGGCCCCACCCGGAAATCACGTGGGCCCCACCCGGAAATCACGTGGGCCCCACCCGGAAATCACGTGGGCCCCACGGGGAAATCACGTGGGCCCCACCCGGAAATCACGTGGGCCCCACCCGGAAATCACGTGGGCCCCACCCGGAAATCACGTGGGCCCCACCCGGAAATCACGTGGGCCCCACCCGGAAATCACGTGGGCCCCACGGGGAAATCACGTGGGCCCCACGGGGAAATCACGTGGGCCCCACCCGGAAATCACGTGGGCCCCACCCGGAAATCACGTGGGCCCCACCCGGAAATCACGTGGGCCCCACCCGGAAATCACGTGGGCCCCACCCGGAAATCACGTGGGCCCCACCCGGAAATCACGTGGGCCCCACCCGGAAATCACGTGGGCCCCACCCGGAAATCACGTGGGCCCCACCCGGAAATCACGTGGAACCCACCCGGAAATCACGTGGGCCCCACCCGGAAATCACGTGGGCCCCACCCGGAAATCACGTGGGCCCCACGGGGAAATCACGTGGGCCCCACGGGGAAATCACGTGGGCCCCACCCGGAAATCACGTGGGCCCCACCCGGAAATCACGTGGGCCCCACCCGGAAATCACGTGGGCCCCACCCGGAAATCACGTGGGCCACACCCGGAAATCACGTGGGGCCCACCCGGAAATCACGTGGGCCCCACGGGGAAATCACGTGGGCCCCACCCGGAAATCACGTGGGCCCCACCCGGAAATCACGTGGGCCCCACCCGGAAAACACGTGGGCCCCACGGGGAAATCATGTGGGCCCCACCCGGAAATCACGTGGGCCCCACCCGGAAATCACGTGGGCCCCACCCGGAAATCACGTGGGCCCCACCCGGAAATCACGTGGGCCCCACCCGGAAATCACGTGGGCCCCACCCGGAAATCACGTGGGCCCCACCCGGTAATCACGTGGGGCCCACCCGGAAATCACGTGGGCCCCACGGGGAAATCACGTGGGCCCCACCCGGAAATCACGTGGGCCCCACCCGGAAATCACGTGGGCCCCACGGGGAAATCACGTGGGCCCCACGGGGAAATCACGTGGGCCCCACCCGGAAATCACGTGGGCCCCACGGGGAAATCACGTGGGCCCCACCCGGAAATCACGTGGGCCCCACCCGGAAATCACGTGGGCCCCACGGGGAAATCACGTGGGCCCCACCCGGAAATCACGTGGACCCCACCCGGAAATCACGTGGGCCACAGCCGGAAATCACGTGGGCCCCAACCGGAAATCACGTGGGCCCCACCCGGAAATCAAGTGGGCCCCACCCGGAAATCACGTGGGCCCCACCCGGAAATCACGTGGGCCCCACGGGGAAATCACGTGGGCCCCACGGGGAAATCACGTGGGCCCCACCCGGAAATCACGTGGGCCCCACGGGGAAATCACGTGGGCCCCACCCGGAAATCACGTGGGCCCCACCTGGAAATCACGTGGGCCCCACCCGGAAATCACGTGGGCCCCACCCGGAAATCACGTGGGGCCAACCCGGAAATCACGTGGGCCCCACCCGGAAATCACATGGGCCCCACCCGGAAATCACGTGGGCCCCACCCGGAAATCACGTGGGCCCCACCCGGAAATCACGTGGGCCCCACGGGGAAATCACGTGGGCCCCACGGGGAAATCACGTGGGCCCCACCCGGAAATCACGTGGGCCCCACCCGGAAATCACGTGGGCCCCACCCGGAAATCACGTGGGCCCCACGGGGAAATCACGTGGGCCCCACCCGGAAATCACGTGGGCCCCACCCGGAAATCACGTGGGCCCCACCCGGAAATCACGTGGGCCCCACCCGGAAATCACGTGGGCCCCACCCGGAAATCACGTGGGCCCCACGGGGAAATCACGTGGGCCCCACCCGGAAATCACGTGGGCCCCACCCGGAAATCACGTGGGCCCCACCCGGAAATCACGTGGGCCCCACCCGGAAATCACGTGGGCCCCACCCGGAAATCACGTGGGCCCCACGGGGAAATCACGTGGGCCCCACGGGGAAATCACGTGGGCCCCACCCGGAAATCACGTGGGCCCCACCCGGAAATCACGTGGGCCCCACCCGGAAATCACGTGGGCCCCACCCGGAAATCACGTGGGCCCCACCCGGAAATCACGTGGGCCCCACCCGGAAATCACGTGGGCCCCACGGGGAAATCACGTGGGCCCCACCCGGAAATCACGTGGGCCCCACCCGGAAATCACGTGGGCCCCACCCGGAAATCACGTGGGCCCCACCCGGAAATCACGTGGGCCACACCCGGAAATCACGTGGGGCCCACCCGGAAATCACGTGGGCCCCACGGGGAAATCACGTGGGCCCCACCCGGAAATCACGTGGGCCCCACCCGGAAATCACGTGGGCCCCACCCGGAAAACACGTGGGCCCCACGGGGAAATCATGTGGGCCCCACCCGGAAATCACGTGGGCCCCACCCGGAAATCACGTGGGCCCCACCCGGAAATCACGTGGGCCCCACCCGGAAATCACGTGGGCCCCACCCGGAAATCACGTGGGCCCCACCCGGAAATCACGTGGGCCCCACCCGGTAATCACGTGGGGCCCACCCGGAAATCACGTGGGCCCCACGGGGAAATCACGTGGGCCCCACCCGGAAATCACGTGGGCCCCAGGGGGAAATCACGTGGGCCCAACGGGGAAATCACGTGGGCCCCACGGGGAAATCACGTGGGCCCCACCCTGAAATCACGTGGGCCCCACCCGGAAATCACGTGGGCCCCACGGGGAAATCACGTGGGCCCCACGGGGAAATCACGTGGGCCCCACCCGGAAATCACGTGGGCCCCACCCGGAAATCACGTGGGCCCCACGGGGATATTACGTGGGCCCCACGGGGAAATCACGTGGTCCCCACCCGGAAATCACGTGGGCTCCAGCCGGAAATCACGTGGGCCCCACGGGGAAATCACGTGGGCCCCACCCGGAAATCACGTGGGCCCCACCCGGAAATCACGTGGGCCCCACCCGGAAATCACGTGGGCCCCACCCGGAAATCACGTGGGCCCCACCCGGAAATCACGTGGGGCCCACCCGGAAATCACGTGGGCCCCACCCGGAAATCACGTGGGCCCCACCCGGAAATCACGTGGGCCCCACACGGAAATCACGTGGGCCCCACCCGGAAATCACGTGGGCCCCACCCGGAAATCACGTGGGCCCCAGCCGGAAATCACGTGGGCCCCACGGGGAAATCACGTGGGCCCCACGGGGAAATCACGTGGGCCCCACGGGGAAATCACGTGGGCCCCACCCGGAAATCACGTGGGCCCCACCCGGAAATCACGTGGGCCCCACGGGGAAATCACGTGGGCCCCACCCGGAAATCACGTGGGCCCCACCCGGAAATCACGTGGGGCCCACCCGGAAATCACGTGGGCCCCACCCGGAAATCACGTGGGCCCCACCCGGAAATCACGTGGGGCCCACCCGGAAATCACGTGGGCCCCACCCGGAAATCACGTGGGCCCCACCCGGAAATCACGTGGGCCCCACCCGGAAATCACGTGGGGCCCACCCGGAAATCACGTGGGCCCCACCCGGAAATCACGTGGGCCCCACCCGGAAATCACGTGGGGCCCACCCGGAAATCACGTGGGCCCCACCCGGAAATCACGTGGGCCCCACCCGGAAATCACGTGGGCCCCACCCGGAAATCACGTGGGGCCCACCCGGAAATCACGTGGGCCCCACCCGGAAATCACGTGGGCCCCACCCGGAAATCACGTGGGCCCCACCCGGAAATCACGTGGGCCCCACCCGGAAATCACGTGGGCCCCACCCGGAAATCACGTGGGCCCCACCCGGAAATCACGTGGGCCCCACCCGGAAATCACGTGGGCCCCACCCGGAAATCACGTGGGCCCCACGGGGAAATCTCGTGGGCCCCACCCGGAAATCACGTGGGCCCCACCCGGAAATCACGTGGGCCCCACCCGGAAATCACGTGGGCCCCACGGGGAAATCACGTGGGGCCCACCCGGAAATCACGTGGGCCCCACCCGGAAATCACGTGGGCCCCACCCGGAAATCACGTGGGCCCCAGCCGGAAATCACGTGGGCCCCAGCCGGAAATCACGTGGGCCCCACGGGGAAATCACGTGGGCCCCACGGGGAAATCACGTGGGCCCCACGGGGAAATCACGTGGGCCCCACCCGGAAATCACGTGGGCCCCACGGGGAAATCACGTGGGCCCCACGGGGAAATCACGTGGGCCCAACGGGGAAATCACGTGGGCCCCACGGGGAAATCACGTGGGCCCCACCCTGAAATCACGTGGGCCCCACCCGGAAATCACGTGGGCCCCACGGGGAAATCACGTGGGCCCCACGGGGAAATCACGTGGGCCCCACCCGGAAATCACGTGGGCCCCACCCGGAAATCACGTGGGCCCCACGGGGAAATCACGTGGGCCCCACGGGGAAATCACGTGGTCTCCACCCGGAAATCACGTGGGCCCCAGCCGGAAATCAAGTGGGCCCCACGGGGAAATCACGTGGGCCCCACGGGGAAATCACGTGGGCCCCACCCGGAAATCACGTGGGCCCCACCCGGAAATCACGTGGGCCCCACCCGGAAATCACGTGGGCCCCACCCGGAAATCACGTGGGGCCCACCCGGAAATCACGTGGGCCCCACCCGGAAATCACGTGGGCCCCACCCGGAAATCACGTGGGCCCCACACGGAAATCACGTGGGGCCCACCCGGAAATCACGTGGGCCCCACCCGGAAATCACGTGGGCCCCACCCGGAAATCACGTGGGCCCCACCCGGAAATCACGTGGGCCCCACCCGGAAATCACGTGGGCCCCACGGGGAAATCACGTGGGCCCCACGGGGAAATCACGTGGGCCCCACGCGGAAATCACGTGGGCCCCACCTGGAAATCACGTGGGCCCCACGGGGAAATCACGTGGGCCCCACCCGGAAATCACGTGGGCCCCACCCGGAAATCACGTGGGCCCCACCAGGAAATCATGTGGGCCCCACGGGGAAATCACGTGGGCCCCACCCGGAAATCACGTGGGCCCCACCCGGAAATCACGTGGGCCCCACCCGGAAATCACGTGGGGCCAACCCGGAAATCACGTGGGCCCCACCCGGAAATCACATGGGCCCCACCCGGAAATCACGTGGGCCCCACCCGGAAATCACGTGGGCCCCACCCGGAAATCACGTGGGCCCCACCCGGAAATCACGTGGGCCCCACCCGGAAATCACGTGGGCCCCACGGGGAAATCACGTGGGCCCCACCCGGAAATCACGTGGGCCCCACCCGGAAATCACGTGGGCCCCACGGGGAAATCACGTGGGCCCCACGGGGAAATCACGTGGGCCCCACCCGGAAATCACGTGGGCCCCACGGGGAAATCACGTGGGCCCCACCCGGAAATCACGTGGGCCCCACCCGGAAATCACGTGGGCCCCACGGGGAAATCACGTGGGCCCCACCCGGAAATCACGTGGACCCCACCCGGAAATCACGTGGGCCACAGCCGGAAATCACGTGGGCCCCAACCGGAAATCACGTGGGCCCCACCCGGAAATCAAGTGGGCCCCACCCGGAAATCACGTGGGCCCCACCCGGAAATCACGAGGGCCCCACGGGGAAATCACGTGGGCCCCACGGGGAAATCACGTGGGCCCCACCCGGAAATCACGTGGGCCCCACGGGGAAATCACGTGGGCCCCACCCGGAAATCACGTGGGCCCCACCTGGAAATCACGTGGGCCCCACCCGGAAATCACGTGGGCCCCACCCGGAAATCACGTGGGGCCAACCCGGAAATCACGTGGGCCCCACCCGGAAATCACATGGGCCCCACCCGGAAATCACGTGGGCCCCACCCGGAAATCACGTGGGCCCCACCCGGAAATCACGTGGGCCCCACGGGGAAATCACGTTGGCCCCACGGGGAAATCACGTGGGCCCCACCCGGAAATCACGTGGGCCCCACCCGGAAATCACGTGGGCCCCACCCGGAAATCACGTGGGCCCCACGGGGAAATCAGGTGGGCCCCACCCGGAAATCACGTGGGCCCCACCCGGAAATCACGTGGGCCCCACCCGGAAATCACGTGGGCCCCACCCGGAAATCACGTGGGCCCCACCCGGAAATCACGTGGGCCCCACGGGGAAATCACGTGGGCCCCACCCGGAAATCACGTGGGCCCCACCCGGAAATCACGTGGGCCCCACCCGGAAATCACGTGGGCCCCACCCGGAAATCACGTGGGCCCCACCCGGAAATCACGTGGGCCCCACGGGGAAATCACGTGGGCCCCACGGGGAAATCACGTGGGCCCCACCCGGAAATCACGTGGGCCCCACCCGGAAATCACGTGGGCCCCACCCGGAAATCACGTGGGCCCCACCCGGAAATCACGTGGGCCCCACCCGGAAATCACGTGGGCCCCACCCGGAAATCACGTGGGCCCCACCCGGAAATCACGTGGGCCCCACCCGGAAATCACGTGGGCCCCACCCGGAAATCACGTGGAACCCACCCGGAAATCACGTGGGCCCCACCCGGAAATCACGTGGGCCCCACCCGGAAATCACGTGGGCCCCACCCGGAAATCACGTGGGCCCCACGGGGAAATCACGTGGGCCCCACCCGGAAATCACGTGGGCCCCACCCGGAAATCACGTGGGCCCCACCCGGAAATCACGTGGGCCCCACCCGGAAATCACGTGGGCCACACCCGGAAATCACGTGGGGCCCACCCGGAAATCACGTGGGCCCCACGGGGAAATCACGTGGGCCCCACCCGGAAATCACGTGGGCCCCACCCGGAAATCACGTGGGCCCCACCCGGAAAACACGTGGGCCCCACGGGGAAATCATGTGGGCCCCACCCGGAAATCACGTGGGCCCCACCCGGAAATCACGTGGGCCCCACCCGGAAATCACGTGGGCCCCACCCGGAAATCACGTGGGCCCCACCCGGAAATCACGTGGGCCCCACCCGGAAATCACGTGGGCCCCACCCGGTAATCACGTGGGGCCCACCCGGAAATCACGTGGGCCCCACGGGGAAATCACGTGGGCCCCACCCGGAAATCACGTGGGCCCCAGGGGGAAATCACGTGGGCCCAACGGGGAAATCACGTGGGCCCCACGGGGAAATCACGTGGGCCCCACCCTGAAATCACGTGGGCCCCACCCGGAAATCACGTGGGCCCCACGGGGAAATCACGTGGGCCCCACGGGGAAATCACGTGGGCCCCACCCGGAAATCACGTGGGCCCCACCCGGAAATCACGTGGGCCCCACGGGGAAATTACGTGGGCCCCACGGGGAAATCACGTGGTCCCCACCCGGAAATCACGTGGGCCCCAGCCGGAAATCACGTGGGCCCCACGGGGAAATCACGTGGGCCCCACCCGGAAATCACGTGGGCCCCACCCGGAAATCACGTGGGCCCCACCCGGAAATCACGTGGGCCCCACCCGGAAATCACGTGGGCCCCACCCGGAAATCACGTGGGGCCCACCCGGAAATCACGTGGGCCCCACCCGGAAATCACGTGGGCCCCACCCGGAAATCACGTGGGCCCCACACGGAAATCACGTGGGCCCCACCCGGAAATCACGTGGGCCCCACCCGGAAATCACGTGGGCCCCAGCCGGAAATCACGTGGGCCCCACGGGGAAATCACGTGGGCCCCACGGGGAAATCACGTGGGCCCCACGGGGAAATCACGTGGGCCCCACCCGGAAATCACGTGGGCCCCACCTGGAAATCACGTGGGCCCCACGGGGAAATCACGTGGGCCCCACCCGGAAATCACGTGGGCCCCACCCGGAAATCACGTGGGGCCCACCCGGAAATCACGTGGGCCCCACCCGGAAATCACGTGGGCCCCACCCGGAAATCACGTGGGCCCCACCCGGAAATCACGTGGGCCCCACCCGGAAATCACGTGGGGCCCACCCGGAAATCACGTGGGCCCCACCCGGAAATCACGTGGGCCCCACCCGGAAATCACGTGGGCCCCACCCGGAAATCACGTGGGCCCCACCCGGAAATCACGTGGGCCCCACCCGGAAATCACGTGGGCCCCACCCGGAAATCACGTGGGCCCCACCCGGAAATCACGTGGGCCCCACCCGGAAATCACGTGGGCCCCACCCGGAAATCACGTGGGCCCCACCCGGAAATCACGTGGGCCCCACCCGGAAATCACGTGGGCCCCACACGGAAATCACGTGGGGCCCAACCGGAAATCACGTGGGCCCCACCCGGAAATCACGTGGGCCCCACCCGGAAATCACGTGGGCCCCACCCGGAAATCACGTGGGCCCCATGGGGAAATCACGTGGGCCCCACGGGGAAATCACGTGGGCCCCACCCGGAAATCACGTGGGGCCCACCCGGAAATCACGTGGGCCCCACGGGGAAATCACGTGGGCCCCACCCGGAAATCACGTGGGCCCCACACGGAAATCACGTGGGGCCCACCAGGAAATCACGTGGGCCCCACCCGGAAATCACGTGGGCCCCACCCGGAAATCACGTGGGCCCCACCGGGAAATCACGTGGGCCCCACCCGGAAATCACGTGGGCCCCACCCGGAAATCACGTGGGCCCCACGGGGAAATCACGTGGGCCCCACGGGGAAATCACGTGGGCCCCACCCGGAAATCACCTGGGCCCCACCCGGAAATCACGTGGGCCCCACCCGGAAATCACGTGGGCCCCACCCGGAAATCACGTGGGCCCCACGGGGAAATCACGTGGGCCCCACCCGGAAATCACGTGGGCCCCACCCGGAAATCACGTGGGCCCCACGGGGAAATCACGTGGGCCCCACCCGGAAATCACGTGGGCCCCACCCGGAAATCACGTGGGCCCCACCCGGAAATCACGTGGGCCCCACCCGGAAATCACGTGGGCCCCAGCCGGAAATCACGTGGGCCCCACCCGGAAATCACGTGGGCCCCACCCCGAAATCACGTGGGCCCCACCCGGAAATCACGTGGGCCCCACCCGGAAATCACGTGGGGCCCACCCGGAAATCACGTGGGCCCCACCCGGAAATCACGTGGGCCCCACCCGGAAATCACGTGGGCCCCACCCGGAAAACACGTGGGCCACATCCGGAAATCACGTGGGCCCCACCCGGAAATCACGTGGGCCCCACCCGGAAATCACGTGGGCCCCACCCGGAAATCACGTGGGCCCCACCCGGAAATCACGTGGGCCCCACGGGGAAATCACGTGGGCCCCACCTGGAAATCACGTGGACCCCACCCGGAAATCACGTGGGCCCCAGCCGGAAATCACGTGGGCCCCATGGGGAAATCACGTGGGCCCCACGGGGAAATCACGTGGGCCCCACCCGGAAATCACGTGGGCCCCACCCGGAAATCACGTGGGCCCCACCCGGAAATCACGTGGGCCCCACCCGGAAATCACGTGGGCCCCACCCGGAAATCACGTGGGCCCCACCCGGAAATCACGTGGGCCCCACCCGGAAATCACGTGGGCCCCTCGGGGAAATCACGTGGGCCCCACCCGGAAATCACGTGGGCCCCACCCGGAAATCACGTGGGCCCCACCCGGAAATCACGTGGGCCCCACCCGGAAATCACGTGGGCCCCATGGGGAAATCACGTGGGCCCCACCCGGAAATCACGTGGGCCCCACCCGGAAATCACGTGGGCCCCACCCGGAAATCACGTGGGCCCCACCCGGAAATCACGTGGGCCCCACCCGGAAATCACGTGGGCCCCACCCGGAAATCACGTGGGCCCCACGGGGAAATCTCGTGGGCCCCACCCGGAAATCACGTGGGCCCCACCCGGAAATCACGTGGGCCCCACCCGGAAATCACGTGGGCCCCACGGGGAAATCACGTGGGGCCCACCCGGAAATCACGTGGGCCCCACCCGGAAATCACGTGGGCCCCACCCGGAAATCACGTGGGCCCCAGCCGGAAATCACGTGGGCCCCAGCCGGAAATCACGTGGGCCCCACGGGGAAATCACGTGGGCCCCACGGGGAAATCACGTGGGCCCCACGGGGAAATCACGTGGGCCCCACCCGGAAATCACGTGGGCCCCACGGGGAAATCACGTGGGCCCCACGGGGAAATCACGTGGGCCCAACGGGGAAATCACGTGGGCCCCACGGGGAAATCACGTGGGCCCCACCCTGAAATCACGTGGGCCCCACCCGGAAATCACGTGGGCCCCACGGGGAAATCACGTGGGCCCCACGGGGAAATCACGTGGGCCCCACCCGGAAATCACGTGGGCCCCACCCGGAAATCACGTGGGCCCCACGTGGAAATCACGTGGGCCCCACGGGGAAATCACGTGGTCTCCACCCGGAAATCACGTGGGCCCCAGCCGGAAATCAAGTGGGCCCCACGGGGAAATCACGTGGGCCCCACGGGGAAATCACGTGGGCCCCACCCGGAAATCACGTGGGCCCCACCTGGAAATCACGTGGGCCCCACCCGGAAATCACGTGGGCCCCACCCGGAAATCACGTGGGGCCCACCCGGAAATCACGTGGGCCCCACCCGGAAATCACGTGGGCCCCACCCGGAAATCACGTGGGCCCCACACGGAAATCACGTGGGGCCCACCCGGAAATCACGTGGGCCCCACCCGGAAATCACGTGGGCCCCACCCGGAAATCACGTGGGCCCCACCCGGAAATCACGTGGGCCCCACCCGGAAATCACGTGGGCCCCACGGGGAAATCACGTGGGCCCCACGGGGAAATCACGTGGGCCCCACGCGGAAATCACGTGGGCCCCACCTGGAAATCACGTGGGCCCCACGGGGAAATCACGTGGGCCCCACCCGGAAATCACGTGGGCCCCACCCGGAAATCACGTGGGCCCCACCAGGAAATCATGTGGGCCCCACGGGGAAATCACGTGGGCCCCACCCGGAAATCACGTGGGCCCCACCCGGAAATCACGTGGGCCCCACCCGGAAATCACGTGGGGCCAACCCGGAAATCACGTGGGCCCCACCCGGAAATCACATGGGCCCCACCCGGAAATCACGTGGGCCCCACCCGGAAATCACGTGGGCCCCACCCGGAAATCACGTGGGCCCCACCCGGAAATCACGTGGGCCCCACCCGGAAATCACGTGGGCCCCACGGGGAAATCACGTGGGCCCCACCCGGAAATCACGTGGGCCCCACCCGGAAATCACGTGGGCCCCACGGGGAAATCACGTGGGCCCCACGGGGAAATCACGTGGGCCCCACCCGGAAATCACGTGGGCCCCACGGGGAAATCACGTGGGCCCCACCCGGAAATCACGTGGGCCCCACCCGGAAATCACGTGGGCCCCACGGGGAAATCACGTGGGCCCCACCCGGAAATCACGTGGACCCCACCCGGAAATCACGTGGGCCACAGCCGGAAATCACGTGGGCCCCAACCGGAAATCACGTGGGCCCCACCCGGAAATCAAGTGGGCCCCACCCGGAAATCACGTGGGCCCCACCCGGAAATCACGAGGGCCCCACGGGGAAATCACGTGGGCCCCACGGGGAAATCACGTGGGCCCCACCCGGAAATCACGTGGGCCCCACGGGGAAATCACGTGGGCCCCACCCGGAAATCACGTGGGCCCCACCTGGAAATCACGTGGGCCCCACCCGGAAATCACGTGGGCCCCACCCGGAAATCACGTGGGGCCAACCCGGAAATCACGTGGGCCCCACCCGGAAATCACATGGGCCCCACCCGGAAATCACGTGGGCCCCACCCGGAAATCACGTGGGCCCCACCCGGAAATCACGTGGGCCCCACGGGGAAATCACGTTGGCCCCACGGGGAAATCACGTGGGCCCCACCCGGAAATCACGTGGGCCCCACCCGGAAATCACGTGGGCCCCACCCGGAAATCACGTGGGCCCCACGGGGAAATCACGTGGGCCCCACCCGGAAATCACGTGGGCCCCACCCGGAAATCACGTGGGCCCCACCCGGAAATCACGTGGGCCCCACCCGGAAATCACGTGGGCCCCACCCGGAAATCACGTGGGCCCCACGGGGAAATCACGTGGGCCCCACCCGGAAATCACGTGGGCCCCACCCGGAAATCACGTGGGCCCCACCCGGAAATCACGTGGGCCCCACCCGGAAATCACGTGGGCCCCACGGGGAAATCACGTGGGCCCCACGGGGAAATCACGTGGGCCCCACCCGGAAATCACGTGGGCCCCACCCGGAAATCACGTGGGCCCCACCCGGAAATCACGTGGGCCCCACCCGGAAATCACGTGGGCCCCACCCGGAAATCACGTGGGCCCCACCCGGAAATCACGTGGGCCCCACCCGGAAATCACGTGGGCCCCACCCGGAAATCACGTGGGCCCCACCCGGAAATCACGTGGAACCCACCCGGAAATCACGTGGGCCCCACCCGGAAATCACGTGGGCCCCACCCGGAAATCACGTGGGCCCCACCCGGAAATCACGTGGGCCCCACGGGGAAATCACGTGGGCCCCACCCGGAAATCACGTGGGCCCCACCCGGAAATCACGTGGGCCCCACCCGGAAATCACGTGGGCCCCACCCGGAAATCACGTGGGCCACACCCGGAAATCACGTGGGGCCCACCCGGAAATCACGTGGGCCCCACGGGGAAATCACGTGGGCCCCACCCGGAAATCACGTGGGCCCCACCCGGAAATCACGTGGGCCCCACCCGGAAAACACGTGGGCCCCACGGGGAAATCATGTGGGCCCCACCCGGAAATCACGTGGGCCCCACCCGGAAATCACGTGGGCCCCACCCGGAAATCACGTGGGCCCCACCCGGAAATCACGTGGGCCCCACCCGGAAATCACGTGGGCCCCACCCGGAAATCACGTGGGCCCCACCCGGTAATCACGTGGGGCCCACCCGGAAATCACGTGGGCCCCACGGGGAAATCACGTGGGCCCCACCCGGAAATCACGTGGGCCCCAGGGGGAAATCACGTGGGCCCAACGGGGAAATCACGTGGGCCCCACGGGGAAATCACGTGGGCCCCACCCTGAAATCACGTGGGCCCCACCCGGAAATCACGTGGGCCCCACGGGGAAATCACGTGGGCCCCACGGGGAAATCACGTGGGCCCCACCCGGAAATCACGTGGGCCCCACCCGGAAATCACGTGGGCCCCACGGGGAAATTACGTGGGCCCCACGGGGAAATCACGTGGTCCCCACCCGGAAATCACGTGGGCCCCAGCCGGAAATCACGTGGGCCCCACGGGGAAATCACGTGGGCCCCACCCGGAAATCACGTGGGCCCCACCCGGAAATCACGTGGGCCCCACCCGGAAATCACGTGGGCCCCACCCGGAAATCACGTGGGGCCCACCCGGAAATCACGTGGGCCCCACCCGGAAATCACGTGGGCCCCACCCGGAAATCACGTGGGCCCCACACGGAAATCACGTGGGCCCCACCCGGAAATCACGTGGGCCCCACCCGGAAATCACGTGGGCCCCAGCCGGAAATCACGTGGGCCCCACGGGGAAATCACGTGGGCCCCACGGGGAAATCACGTGGGCCCCACGGGGAAATCACGTGGGCCCCACCCGGAAATCACGTGGGCCCCACCTGGAAATCACGTGGGCCCCACGGGGAAATCACGTGGGCCCCACCCGGAAATCACGTGGGCCCCACCCGGAAATCACGTGGGGCCCACCCGGAAATCACGTGGGCCCCACCCGGAAATCACGTGGGCCCCACCCGGAAATCACGTGGGGCCCACCCGGAAATCACGTGGGCCCCACCCGGAAATCACGTGGGCCCCACCCGGAAATCACGTGGGCCCCACCCGGAAATCACGTGGGGCCCACCCGGAAATCACGTGGGCCCCACCCGGAAATCACGTGGGCCCCACCCGGAAATCACGTGGGGCCCACCCGGAAATCACGTGGGCCCCACCCGGAAATCACGTGGGCCCCACCCGGAAATCACGTGGGCCCCACCCGGAAATCACGTGGGGCCCACCCGGAAATCACGTGGGCCCCACCCGGAAATCACGTGGGCCCCACCCGGAAATCACGTGGGCCCCACCCGGAAATCACGTGGGCCCCACCCGGAAATCACGTGGGCCCCACCCGGAAATCACGTGGGCCCCACCCGGAAATCACGTGGGCCCCACCCGGAAATCACGTGGGCCCCACCCGGAAATCACGTGGGCCCCACGGGGAAATCTCGTGGGCCCCACCCGGAAATCACGTGGGCCCCACCCGGAAATCACGTGGGCCCCACCCGGAAATCACGTGGGCCCCACGGGGAAATCACGTGGGGCCCACCCGGAAATCACGTGGGCCCCACCCGGAAATCACGTGGGCCCCACCCGGAAATCACGTGGGCCCCAGCCGGAAATCACGTGGGCCCCAGCCGGAAATCACGTGGGCCCCACGGGGAAATCACGTGGGCCCCACGGGGAAATCACGTGGGCCCCACGGGGAAATCACGTGGGCCCCACCCGGAAATCACGTGGGCCCCACGGGGAAATCACGTGGGCCCCACGGGGAAATCACGTGGGCCCAACGGGGAAATCACGTGGGCCCCACGGGGAAATCACGTGGGCCCCACCCTGAAATCACGTGGGCCCCACCCGGAAATCACGTGGGCCCCACGGGGAAATCACGTGGGCCCCACGGGGAAATCACGTGGGCCCCACCCGGAAATCACGTGGGCCCCACCCGGAAATCACGTGGGCCCCACGGGGAAATCACGTGGGCCCCACGGGGAAATCACGTGGTCTCCACCCGGAAATCACGTGGGCCCCAGCCGGAAATCAAGTGGGCCCCACGGGGAAATCACGTGGGCCCCACGGGGAAATCACGTGGGCCCCACCCGGAAATCACGTGGGCCCCACCCGGAAATCACGTGGGCCCCACCCGGAAATCACGTGGGCCCCACCCGGAAATCACGTGGGGCCCACCCGGAAATCACGTGGGCCCCACCCGGAAATCACGTGGGCCCCACCCGGAAATCACGTGGGCCCCACACGGAAATCACGTGGGGCCCACCCGGAAATCACGTGGGCCCCACCCGGAAATCACGTGGGCCCCACCCGGAAATCACGTGGGCCCCACCCGGAAATCACGTGGGCCCCACCCGGAAATCACGTGGGCCCCACGGGGAAATCACGTGGGCCCCACGGGGAAATCACGTGGGCCCCACGCGGAAATCACGTGGGCCCCACCTGGAAATCACGTGGGCCCCACGGGGAAATCACGTGGGCCCCACCCGGAAATCACGTGGGCCCCACCCGGAAATCACGTGGGCCCCACCAGGAAATCATGTGGGCCCCACGGGGAAATCACGTGGGCCCCACCCGGAAATCACGTGGGCCCCACCCGGAAATCACGTGGGCCCCACCCGGAAATCACGTGGGGCCAACCCGGAAATCACGTGGGCCCCACCCGGAAATCACATGGGCCCCACCCGGAAATCACGTGGGCCCCACCCGGAAATCACGTGGGCCCCACCCGGAAATCACGTGGGCCCCACCCGGAAATCACGTGGGCCCCACCCGGAAATCACGTGGGCCCCACGGGGAAATCACGTGGGCCCCACCCGGAAATCACGTGGGCCCCACCCGGAAATCACGTGGGCCCCACGGGGAAATCACGTGGGCCCCACGGGGAAATCACGTGGGCCCCACCCGGAAATCACGTGGGCCCCACGGGGACATCACGTGGGCCCCACCAGGAAATCACGTGGGCCCCACCAGGAAATCACGTGGGCCCCACGCGGAAATCACGTGGGCCCCACCCGGAAATCACGTGGACCCCACCCGGAAATCACGTGGGCCACAGCCGGAAATCACGTGGGCCCCAACCGGAAATCACGTGGGCCCCACCCGGAAATCAAGTGGGCCCCACCCGGAAATCACGTGGGCCCCACCCGGAAATCACGAGGGCCCCACGGGGAAATCACGTGGGCCCCACGGGGAAATCACGTGGGCCCCACCCGGAAATCACGTGGGCCCCACGGGGAAATCACGTGGGCCCCACCCGGAAATCACGTGGGCCCCACCTGGAAATCACGTGGGCCCCACCCGGAAATCACGTGGGCCCCACCCGGAAATCACGTGGGGCCAACCCGGAAATCACGTGGGCCCCACCCGGAAATCACATGGGCCCCACCCGGAAATCACGTGGGCCCCACCCGGAAATCACGTGGGCCCCACCCGGAAATCACGTGGGCCCCACGGGGAAATCACGTTGGCCCCACGGGGAAATCACGTGGGCCCCACCCGGAAATCACGTGGGCCCCACCCGGAAATCACGTGGGCCACACCCGGAAATCACGTGGGCCCCACGGGGAAATCACGTGGGCCCCACCCGGAAATCACGTGGGCCCCACCCGGAAATCACGTGGGCCCCACCCGGAAATCACGTGGGCCCCACCCGGAAATCACGTGGGCCCCACCCGGAAATCACGTGGGCCCCACGGGGAAATCACGTGGGCCCCACCCGGAAATCACGTGGGCCCCACCCGGAAATCACGTGGGCCCCAGCCGGAAATCACGTGGGCCCCACCCGGAAATCACGTGGGCCCCACCCGGAAATCACGTGGGCCCCACGGGGAAATCACGTGGGCCCCACCCGGAAATCACGTGGGCCCCACCCGGAAATCACGTGGGCCCCACCCGGAAATCACGTGGGCCCCACCCGGAAATCACGTGGGCCCCACCCGGAAATCACGTGGGCCCCACCCGGAAATCACGTGGGCCCCACCCGGAAATCACGTGGGCCCCACCCGGAAATCACGTGGGCCCCACCCGGAAATCACGTGGGCCCCACCCGGAAATCACGTGGAACCCACCCGGAAATCACGTGGGCCCCACCCGGAAATCACGTGGGCCCCACCCGGAAATCACGTGGGCCCCACCCGGAAATCACGTGGGCCCCACGGGGAAATCACGTGGGCCCCACCCGGAAATCACGTGGGCCCCACCCGGAAATCACGTGGGCCCCACCCGGAAATCACGTGGGCCCCACCCGGAAATCACGTGGGCCACACCCGGAAATCACGTGGGGCCCACCCGGAAATCACGTGGGCCCCACGGGGAAATCACGTGGGCCCCACCCGGAAATCACGTGGGCCCCACCCGGAAATCACGTGGGCCCCACCCGGAAAGCACGTGGGCCCCACGGGGAAATCATGTGGGCCCCACCCGGAAATCACGTGGGCCCCACCCGGAAATCACGTGGGCCCCACCCGGAAATCACGTGGGCCCCACCCGGAAATCACGTGGGCCCCACCCGGAAATCACGTGGGCCCCACCCGGAAATCACGTGGGCCCCACCCGGTAATCACGTGGGGCCCACCCGGAAATCACGTGGGCCCCACGGGGAAATCACGTGGGCCCCACCCGGAAATCACGTGGGCCCCAGGGGGAAATCACGTGGGCCCAACGGGGAAATCACGGGGGCCCCACGGGGAAATCACGTGGGCCCCACCCTGAAATCACGTGGGCCCCACCCGGAAATCACGTGGGCCCCACGGGGAAATCACGTGGGCCCCACGGGGAAATCACGTGGGCCCCACCCGGAAATCACGTGGGCCCCACCCGGAAATCACGTGGGCCCCACGGGGAAATTACGTGGGCCCCACGGGGAAATCACGTGGTCCCCACCCGGAAATCACGTGGGCCCCAGCCGGAAATCACGTGGGCCCCACGGGGAAATCACGTGGGCCCCACCCGGAAATCACGTGGGCCCCACCCGGAAATCACGTGGGCCCCACCCGGAAATCACGTGGGCCCCACCCGGAAATCACGTGGGCCCCACCCGGAAATCACGTGGGGCCCACCCGGAAATCACGTGGGCCCCACCCGGAAATCACGTGGGCCCCACCCGGAAATCACGTGGGCCCCACACGGAAATCACGTGGGCCCCACCCGGAAATCACGTGGGCCCCACCCGGAAATCACGTGGGCCCCAGCCGGAAATCACGTGGGCCCCACGGGGAAATCACGTGGGCCCCACGGGGAAATCACGTGGGCCCCACGGGGAAATCACGTGGGCCCCACCCGGAAATCACGTGGGCCCCACCTGGAAATCACGTGGGCCCCACGGGGAAATCACGTGGGCCCCACCCGGAAATCACGTGGGCCCCACCCGGAAATCACGTGGGGCCCACCCGGAAATCACGTGGGCCCCACCCGGAAATCACGTGGGCCCCACCCGGAAATCACGTGGGCCCCACCCGGAAATCACGTGGGCCCCACCCGGAAATCACGTGGGGCCCACCCGGAAATCACGTGGGCCCCACCCGGAAATCACGTGGGCCCCACCCGGAAATCACGTGGGCCCCACCCGGAAATCACGTGGGCCCCACCCGGAAATCACGTGGGCCCCACCCGGAAATCACGTGGGCCCCACCCGGAAATCACGTGGGCCCCACCCGGAAATCACGTGGGCCCCACCCGGAAATCACGTGGGCCCCACCCGGAAATCACGTGGGCCCCACCCGGAAATCACGTGGGCCCCACCCGGAAATCACGTGGGCCCCACACGGAAATCACGTGGGGCCCAACCGGAAATCACGTGGGCCCCACCCGGAAATCACGTGGGCCGCACCCGGAAATCACGTGGGCCCCACCCGGAAATCACGTGGGCCCCATGGGGAAATCACGTGGGCCCCACGGGGAAATCACGTGGGCCCCACCCGGAAATCACGTGGGGCCCACCCGGAAATCACGTGGGCCCCACGGGGAAATCACGTGGGCCCCACCCGGAAATCACGTGGGCCCCACACGGAAATCACGTGGGGCCCACCAGGAAATCACGTGGGCCCCACCCGGAAATCACGTGGGCCCCACCCGGAAATCACGTGGGCCCCACCGGGAAATCACGTGGGCCCCACCCGGAAATCACGTGGGCCCCACCCGGAAATCACGTGGGCCCCACGGGGAAATCACGTGGGCCCCACGGGGAAATCACGTGGGCCCCACCCGGAAATCACGTGGGGCCCACCCGGAAATCACGTGGGCCCCACCCGGAAATCACGTGGGCCCCACCCGGAAATCACGTGGGCCCCACCCGGAAAACACGTGGGCCACATCCGGAAATCACGTGGGCCCCACCCGGAAATCACGTGGGCCCCACCCGGAAATCACGTGGGCCCCACCCGGAAATCACGTGGGCCCCACCCGGAAATCACGTGGGCCCCACGGGGAAATCACGTGGGCCCCACCTGGAAATCACGTGGACCCCACCCGGAAATCACGTGGGCCCCAGCCGGAAATCACGTGGGCCCCATGGGGAAATCACGTGGGCCCCACGGGGAAATCACGTGGGCCCCACCCGGAAATCACGTGGGCCCCACCCGGAAATCACGTGGGCCCCACCCGGAAATCACGTGGGCCCCACCCGGAAATCACGTGGGCCCCACCCGGAAATCACGTGGGCCCCACCCGGAAATCACGTGGGCCCCACCCGGAAATCACGTGGGCCCCTCGGGGAAATCACGTGGGCCCCACCCGGAAATCACGTGGGCCCCACCCGGAAATCACGTGGGCCCCACCCGGAAATCACGTGGGCCCCACCCGGAAATCACGTGGGCCCCATGGGGAAATCACGTGGGCCCCACGGGGAAATCACGTGGGCCCCACGGGGAAATCACGTGGGCCCCACCCGGAAATCACGTGGGCCCCACCCGGAAATCACGTGGGCCCCACCCGGAAATCACGTGGGCCCCACCCGGAAATCACGTGGGCCCCACCCGGAAATCACGTGGGCCCCACCCGAAAATCACGTGGGCCCCACCCGGAAATCACGTGGGCCCCACCCGGAAATCACGTGGGCCCCACCCGGAAATCACGTGGAACCCACCCGGAAATCACGTGGGCCCCACCCGGAAATCACGTGGGCCCCACCCGGAAATCACGTGGGCCCCACCCGGAAATCACGTGGGCCCCACGGGGAAATCACGTGGGCCCCACCCGGAAATCACGTGGGCCCCACCCGGAAATCACGTGGGCCCCACCCGGAAATCACGTGGGCCCCACCCGGAAATCACGTGGGCCACACCCGGAAATCACGTGGGGCCCACCCGGAAATCACGTGGGCCCCACGGGGAAATCACGTGGGCCCCACCCGGAAATCACGTGGGCCCCACCCGGAAATCACGTGGGCCCCACCCGGAAAACACGTGGGCCCCACGGGGAAATCATGTGGGCCCCACCCGGAAATCACGTGGGCCCCACCCGGAAATCACGTGGGCCCCACCCGGAAATCACGTGGGCCCCACCCGGAAATCACGTGGGCCCCACCCGGAAATCATGTGGGCCCCACCCGGAAATCACGTGGGCCCCACCCGGTAATCACGTGGGGCCCACCCGGAAATCACGTGGGCCCCACGGGGAAATCACGTGGGCCCCACCCGGAAATCACGTGGGCCCCACCCGGAAATTACGTGGGCCCCACGGGGAAATCACGTGGGCCCAACGGGGAAATCACGTGGGCCCCACGGGGAAATCACGTGGGCCCCACCCTGAAATCACGTGGGCCCCACCCGGAAATCACGTGGGCCCCACGGGGAAATCACGTGGGCCCCACGGGGAAATCACGTGGGCCCCACCCGGAAATCACGTGGGCCCCACCCGGAAATCACGTGGGCCCCACGGGGAAATCACGTGGGCCCCACGGGGAAATCACGTGGGCCCCACCCGGAAATCACGTGGGCCCCACCCGGAAATCACGTGGGCCCCACCCGGAAATCACGTGGGCCCCACCCGGAAATCACGTGGGCCCCACCCGGAAATCACGTGGGCCCCACCCGGAAATCACGTGGGCCCCACGGGGAAATCACGTGGGCCCCACCCGGAAATCACGTGGGCCCCACCCGGAAATCACGTGGGCCCCACCCGGAAATCACGTGGGCCCCACCCGGAAATCACGTGGGCCCCACGGGGAAATCACGTGGGCCCCACCCGGAAATCACGTGGACCCCACCCGGAAATCACGTGGGCCACAGCCGGAAATCACGTGGGCCCCAACCGGAAATCACGTGGGCCCCACCCGGAAATCACGTGGGCCCCACCCGGAAATCACGTGGGCCCCACCCGGAAATCACGTGGGCCCCACGGGGAAATCACGTGGGCCTCACGGGGAAATCACGTGGGCCCCACCCGGAAATCACGTGGGCCCCACGGGGAAATCACGTGGGCCCCACCCGGAAATCACGTGGGCCCCACCCGGAAATCACGTGGGCCCCACCCGGAAATCACGTGGGCCCCACCCGGAAATCACGTGGGCCCCACCCGGAAATCACGTGGGCCCCACCCGGAAATCACGTGGGCCCCACCCGGAAATCACGTGGGCCCCACCCGGAAATCACGTGGGCCCCACCGGGAAATCACGTGGGCCCCACGGGGAAATCACGTGGGCCCCACCCGGAAATCACGTGGGCCCCACCCGGAAATCACGTGGGCCCCACCCGGAAATCACGTGGGCCCCACCAGGAAATCACGTGGGGCCAACCCGGAAATCACGTGGGGCCAACCCGGAAATCACGTGGGCCCCACCCGGAAATCACATGGGCCCCACCCGGAAATCACGTGGGCCCCACCCGGAAATCACGTGGGCCCCACCCGGAAATCACGTGGGCCCCACGGGGAAATCACGTTGGCCCCACGGGGAAATCACGTGGGCCCCACCCGGAAATCACGTGGGCCCCACCCGGAAATCACGTGGGCCCCACCCGGAAATCACGTGGGCCCCACGGGGAAATCACGTGGGCCCCACCCGGAAATCACGTGGGCCCCACCCGGAAATCACGTGGGCCCCACCCGGAAATCACGTGGGCCCCACCCGGAAATCACGTGGGCCCCACCCGGAAATCACGTGGGCCCCACGGGGAAATCACGTGGGCCCCACCCGGAAATCACGTGGGCCCCACCCGGAAATCACGTGGGCCCCACCCGGAAATCACGTGGGCCCCACCCGGAAATCACCTGGGCCCCACGGGGAAATCACGTGGGCCCCACGGGGAAATCACGTGGGCCCCACCCGGAAATCACGTGGGCCCCACCCGGAAATCACGTGGGCCCCACCCGGAAATCACGTGGGCCCCACCCGGAAATCACGTGGGCCCCACCCGGAAATCACGTGGGCCCCACCCGGAAATCACGTGGGCCCCACCCGGAAATCACGTGGGCCCCACCCGGAATTCACGTGGGCCCCACCCGGAAATCACGTGGAACCCACCCGGAAATCACGTGGGCCCCACCCGGAAATCACGTGGGCCCCACCCGGAAATCACGTGGGCCCCACCCGGAAATCACGTGGGCCCCACCCGGAAATCACGTGGGCCCCACCCGGAAATCACGTGGGCCCCACCCGGAAATCACGTGGGCCCCACCCGGAAATCACGTGGGCCCCACCCGGAAATCACGTGGGCCCCACCCGGAAATCACGTGGGGCCCACCCGGAAATCACGTGGGCCCCACCCGGAAATCACGTGGGCCCCACCCGGAAATCACGTGGGCCCCACCCGGAAATCACGTGGGCCCCACCCGGAAAACACGTGGGCCCCACGGGGAAATCACGTGGGCCCCACCCGGAAATCACGTGGGCCCCACCCGGAAATCACGTGGGCCCCACCCGGAAATCACGTGGGCCCCACCCGGAAATCACGTGGGCCCCACCCGGAAATCACGTGGGCCCCACCCGGAAATCACGTGGGCCCCACCCGGAAATCACGTGGGCCCCACCCGGAAATCACGTGGGCCCCACGGGGAAATCACGTGGGCCCCACCCGGAAATCACGTGGGCCCCACCCGGAAATCACGTGGGCCCCACCCGGAAATCACGTGGGCCCCACCCGGAAATCACGTGGGCCCCACGGGGAAATCACGTGGGCCCCACGGGGAAATCACGTGGGCCCCACCCGGAAATCACGTGGGCCCCACCCGGAAATCACGTGGGCCCCACCCGGAAATCACGTGGGCCCCACCCGGAAATCACGTGGGCCCCACCCGGAAATCACGTGGGCCCCACCCGGAAATCACGTGGGCCCCACCCGGAAATCACGTGGAACCCACCCGGAAATCACGTGGGCCCCACCCGGAAATCACGTGGGCCCCACCCGGAAATCACGTGGGCCCCACCCGGAAATCACGTGGGCCCCACGGGGAAATCACGTGGGCCCCACCCGGAAATCACGTGGGCCCCACCCGGAAATCACGTGGGCCCCACCCGGAAATCACGTGGGCCCCACCCGGAAATCACGTGGGCCACACCCGGAAATCACGTGGGGCCCACCCGGAAATCACGTGGGCCCCACGGGGAAATCACGTGGGCCCCACCCGGAAATCACGTGGGCCCCACCCGGAAAACACGTGGGCCCCACGGGGAAATCATGTGGGCCCCACCCGGAAATCACGTGGGCCCCACCCGGAAATCACGTGGGCCCCACCCGGAAATCACGTGGGCCCCACCCGGAAATCACGTGGGCCCCACCCGGAAATCACGTGGGCCCCACCCGGAAATCACGTGGGCCCCACCCGGTAATCACGTGGGGCCCACCCGGAAATCACGTGGGCCCCACGGGGAAATCACGTGGGCCCCACCCGGAAATCACGTGGGCCCCAGGGGGAAATCACGTGGGCCCAACGGGGAAATCACGTGGGCCCCACGGGGAAATCACGTGGGCCCCACCCTGAAATCACGTGGGCCCCACCCGGAAATCACGTGGGCCCCACGGGGAAATCACGTGGGCCCCACGGGGAAATCACGTGGGCCCCACCCGGAAATCACGTGGGCCCCACCCGGAAATCACGTGGGCCCCACCCGGAAATCACGTGGGGCCCACCCGGAAATCACGTGGGCCCCACCCGGAAATCACGTGGGCCCCACCCGGAAATCACGTGGGCCCCACCCGGAAAACACGTGGGCCACATCCGGAAATCACGTGGGCCCCACCCGGAAATCACGTGGGCCCCACCCGGAAATCACGTGGGCCCCACCCGGAAATCACGTGGGCCCCACCCGGAAATCACGTGGGCCCCACGGGGAAATCACGTGGGCCCCACCTGGAAATCACGTGGACCCCACCCGGAAATCACGTGGGCCCCAGCCGGAAATCACGTGGGCCCCATGGGGAAATCACGTGGGCCCCACGGGGAAATCACGTGGGCCCCACCCGGAAATCACGTGGGCCCCACCCGGAAATCACGTGGGCCCCACCCGGAAATCACGTGGGCCCCACCCGGAAATCACGTGGGCCCCACCCGGAAATCACGTGGGCCCCACCCGGAAATCACGTGGGCCCCACCCGGAAATCACGTGGGCCCCTCGGGGAAATCACGTGGGCCCCACCCGGAAATCACGTGGGCCCCACCCGGAAATCACGTGGGCCCCACCCGGAAATCACGTGGGCCCCACCCGGAAATCACGTGGGCCCCATGGGGAAATCACGTGGGCCCCACGGGGAAATCACGTGGGCCCCACGGGGAAATCACGTGGGCCCCACCCGGAAATCACGTGGGCCCCACCCGGAAATCACGTGGGCCCCACCCGGAAAACACGTGGGCCCCACGGGGAAATCATGTGGGCCCCACCCGGAAATCACGTGGGCCCCACCCGGAAATCACGTGGGCCCCACCCGGAAATCACGTGGGCCCCACCCGGAAATCACGTGGGCCCCACCCGGAAATCACGTGGGCCCCACCCGGAAATCACGTGGGCCCCACCCGGTAATCACGTGGGGCCCACCCGGAAATCACGTGGGCCCCACGGGGAAATCACGTGGGCCCCACCCGGAAATCACGTGGGCCCCAGGGGGAAATCACGTGGGCCCAACGGGGAAATCACGTGGGCCCCACGGGGAAATCACGTGGGCCCCACCCTGAAATCACGTGGGCCCCACCCGGAAATCACGTGGGCCCCACGGGGAAATCACGTGGGCCCCACGGGGAAATCACGTGGGCCCCACCCGGAAATCACGTGGGCCCCACCCGGAAATCACGTGGGCCCCACGGGGATATTACGTGGGCCCCACGGGGAAATCACGTGGTCCCCACCCGGAAATCACGTGGGCTCCAGCCGGAAATCACGTGGGCCCCACGGGGAAATCACGTGGGCCCCACCCGGAAATCACGTGGGCCCCACCCGGAAATCACGTGGGCCCCACCCGGAAATCACGTGGGCCCCACCCGGAAATCACGTGGGCCCCACCCGGAAATCACGTGGGGCCCACCCGGAAATCACGTGGGCCCCACCCGGAAATCACGTGGGCCCCACCCGGAAATCACGTGGGCCCCACACGGAAATCACGTGGGCCCCACCCGGAAATCACGTGGGCCCCACCCGGAAATCACGTGGGCCCCAGCCGGAAATCACGTGGGCCCCACGGGGAAATCACGTGGGCCCCACGGGGAAATCACGTGGGCCCCACGGGGAAATCACGTGGGCCCCACCCGGAAATCACTTGGGCCCCACCTGGAAATCACGTGGGCCCCACGGGGAAATCACGTGGGCCCCACCCGGAAATCACGTGGGCCCCACCCGGAAATCACGTGGGGCCCACCCGGAAATCACGTGGGCCCCACCCGGAAATCACGTGGGCCCCACCCGGAAATCACGTGGGGCCCACCCGGAAATCACGTGGGCCCCACCCGGAAATCACGTGGGCCCCACCCGGAAATCACGTGGGCCCCACCCGGAAATCACGTGGGGCCCACCCGGAAATCACGTGGGCCCCACCCGGAAATCACGTGGGCCCCACCCGGAAATCACGTGGGGCCCACCCGGAAATCACGTGGGCCCCACCCGGAAATCACGTGGGCCCCACCCGGAAATCACGTGGGCCCCACCCGGAAATCACGTGGGGCCCACCCGGAAATCACGTGGGCCCCACCCGGAAATCACGTGGGCCCCACCCGGAAATCACGTGGGCCCCACCCGGAAATCACGTGGGCCCCACCCGGAAATCACGTGGGCCCCACCCGGAAATCACGTGGGCCCCACCCGGAAATCACGTGGGCCCCACCCGGAAATCACGTGGGCCCCACCCGGAAATCACGTGGGCCCCACGGGGAAATCTCGTGGGCCCCACCCGGAAATCACGTGGGCCCCACCCGGAAATCACGTGGGCCCCACCCGGAAATCACGTGGGCCCCACGGGGAAATCACGTGGGGCCCACCCGGAAATCACGTGGGCCCCACCCGGAAATCACGTGGGCCCCACCCGGAAATCACGTGGGCCCCAGCCGGAAATCACGTGGGCCCCAGCCGGAAATCACGTGGGCCCCACGGGGAAATCACGTGGGCCCCACGGGGAAATCACGTGGGCCCCACGGGGAAATCACGTGGGCCCCACCCGGAAATCACGTGGGCCCCACGGGGAAATCACGTGGGCCCCACGGGGAAATCACGTGGGCCCAACGGGGAAATCACGTGGGCCCCACGGGGAAATCACGTGGGCCCCACCCTGAAATCACGTGGGCCCCACCCGGAAATCACGTGGGCCCCACGGGGAAATCACGTGGGCCCCACGGGGAAATCACGTGGGCCCCACCCGGAAATCACGTGGGCCCCACCCGGAAATCACGTGGGCCCCACGGGGAAATCACGTGGGCCCCACGGGGAAATCACGTGGTCTCCACCCGGAAATCACGTGGGCCCCAGCCGGAAATCAAGTGGGCCCCACGGGGAAATCACGTGGGCCCCACGGGGAAATCACGTGGGCCCCACCCGGAAATCACGTGGGCCCCACCTGGAAATCACGTGGGCCCCACCCGGAAATCACGTGGGCCCCACCCGGAAATCACGTGGGGCCCACCCGGAAATCACGTGGGCCCCACCCGGAAATCACGTGGGCCCCACCCGGAAATCACGTGGGCCCCACACGGAAATCACGTGGGGCCCACCCGGAAATCACGTGGGCCCCACCCGGAAATCACGTGGGCCCCACCCGGAAATCACGTGGGCCCCACCCGGAAATCACGTGGGCCCCACCCGGAAATCACGTGGGCCCCACGGGGAAATCACGTGGGCCCCACGGGGAAATCACGTGGGCCCCACGCGGAAATCACGTGGGCCCCACCTGGAAATCACGTGGGCCCCACGGGGAAATCACGTGGGCCCCACCCGGAAATCACGTGGGCCCCACCCGGAAATCACGTGGGCCCCACCAGGAAATCATGTGGGCCCCACGGGGAAATCACGTGGGCCCCACCCGGAAATCACGTGGGCCCCACCCGGAAATCACGTGGGCCCCACCCGGAAATCACGTGGGGCCAACCCGGAAATCACGTGGGCCCCACCCGGAAATCACATGGGCCCCACCCGGAAATCACGTGGGCCCCACCCGGAAATCACGTGGGCCCCACCCGGAAATCACGTGGGCCCCACCCGGAAATCACGTGGGCCCCACCCGGAAATCACGTGGGCCCCACGGGGAAATCACGTGGGCCCCACCCGGAAATCACGTGGGCCCCACCCGGAAATCACGTGGGCCCCACGGGGAAATCACGTGGGCCCCACGGGGAAATCACGTGGGCCCCACCCGGAAATCACGTGGGCCCCACGGGGAAATCACGTGGGCCCCACCCGGAAATCACGTGGGCCCCACCCGGAAATCACGTGGGCCCCACGGGGAAATCACGTGGGCCCCACCCGGAAATCACGTGGACCCCACCCGGAAATCACGTGGGCCACAGCCGGAAATCACGTGGGCCCCAACCGGAAATCACGTGGGCCCCACCCGGAAATCAAGTGGGCCCCACCCGGAAATCACGTGGGCCCCACCCGGAAATCACGAGGGCCCCACGGGGAAATCACGTGGGCCCCACGGGGAAATCACGTGGGCCCCACCCGGAAATCACGTGGGCCCCACGGGGAAATCACGTGGGCCCCACCCGGAAATCACGTGGGCCCCACCTGGAAATCACGTGGGCCCCACCCGGAAATCACGTGGGCCCCACCCGGAAATCACGTGGGGCCAACCCGGAAATCACGTGGGCCCCACCCGGAAATCACATGGGCCCCACCCGGAAATCACGTGGGCACCACCCGGAAATCACGTGGGCCCCACCCGGAAATCACGTGGGCCCCACGGGGAAATCACGTTGGCCCCACGGGGAAATCACGTGGGCCCCACCCGGAAATCACGTGGGCCCCACCCGGAAATCACGTGGGCCCCACCCGGAAATCACGTGGGCCCCACGGGGAAATCACGTGGGCCCCACCCGGAAATCACGTGGGCCCCACCCGGAAATCACGTGGGCCCCACCCGGAAATCACGTGGGCCCCACCCGGAAATCACGTGGGCCCCACCCGGAAATCACGTGGGCCCCACGGGGAAATCACGTGGGCCCCACCCGGAAATCACGTGGGCCCCACCCGGAAATCACGTGGGCCCCACCCGGAAATCACGTGGGCCCCACCCGGAAATCACGTGGGCCCCACCCGGAAATCACGTGGGCCCCACGGGGAAATCACGTGGGCCCCACGGGGAAATCACGTGGGCCCCACCCGGAAATCACGTGGGCCCCACCCGGAAATCACGTGGGCCCCACCCGGAAATCACGTGGGCCCCACCCGGAAATCACGTGGGCCCCACCCGGAAATCACGTGGGCCCCACCCGGAAATCACGTGGGCCCCACCCGGAAATCACGTGGGCCCCACCCGGAAATCACGTGGGCCCCACCCGGAAATCACGTGGAACCCACCCGGAAATCACGTGGGCCCCACCCGGAAATCACGTGGGCCCCACCCGGAAATCACGTGGGCCCCACCCGGAAATCACGTGGGCCCCACGGGGAAATCACGTGGGCCCCACCCGGAAATCACGTGGGCCCCACCCGGAAATCACGTGGGCCCCACCCGGAAATCACGTGGGCCCCACCCGGAAATCACGTGGGCCACACCCGGAAATCACGTGGGGCCCACCCGGAAATCACGTGGGCCCCACGGGGAAATCACGTGGGCCCCACCCGGAAATCACGTGGGCCCCACCCGGAAATCACGTGGGCCCCACCCGGAAAACACGTGGGCCCCACGGGGAAATCATGTGGGCCCCACCCGGAAATCACGTGGGCCCCACCCGGAAATCACGTGGGCCCCACCCGGAAATCACGTGGGCCCCACCCGGAAATCACGTGGGCCCCACCCGGAAATCACGTGGGCCCCACCCGGAAATCACGTGGGCCCCACCCGGTAATCACGTGGGGCCCACCCGGAAATCACGTGGGCCCCACGGGGAAATCACGTGGGCCCCACCCGGAAATCACGTGGGCCCCAGGGGGAAATCACGTGGGCCCAACGGGGAAATCACGTGGGCCCCACGGGGAAATCACGTGGGCCCCACCCTGAAATCACGTGGGCCCCACCCGGAAATCACGTGGGCCCCACGGGGAAATCACGTGGGCCCCACGGGGAAATCACGTGGGCCCCACCCGGAAATCACGTGGGCCCCACCCGGAAATCACGTGGGCCCCACGGGGAAATTACGTGGGCCCCACGGGGAAATCACGTGGTCCCCACCCGGAAATCACGTGGGCCCCAGCCGGAAATCACGTGGGCCCCACGGGGAAATCACGTGGGCCCCACCCGGAAATCACGTGGGCCCCACCCGGAAATCACGTGGGCCCCACCCGGAAATCACGTGGGCCCCACCCGGAAATCACGTGGGGCCCACCCGGAAATCACGTGGGCCCCACCCGGAAATCACGTGGGCCCCACCCGGAAATCACGTGGGCCCCACACGGAAATCACGTGGGCCCCACCCGGAAATCACGTGGGCCCCACCCGGAAATCACGTGGGCCCCAGCCTGAAATCACGTGGGCCCCACGGGGAAATCACGTGGGCCCCACGGGGAAATCACGTGGGCCCCACGGGGAAATCACGTGGGCCCCACCCGGAAATCACGTGGGCCCCACCTGGAAATCACGTGGGCCCCACGGGGAAATCACGTGGGCCCCACCCGGAAATCACGTGGGCCCCACCCGGAAATCACGTGGGGCCCACCCGGAAATCACGTGGGCCCCACCCGGAAATCACGTGGGCCCCACCCGGAAATCACGTGGGGCCCACCCGGAAATCACGTGGGCCCCACCCGGAAATCACGTGGGCCCCACCCGGAAATCACGTGGGCCCCACCCGGAAATCACGTGGGGCCCACCCGGAAATCACGTGGGCCCCACCCGGAAATCACGTGGGCCCCACCCGGAAATCACGTGGGGCCCACCCGGAAATCACGTGGGCCCCACCCGGAAATCACGTGGGCCCCACCCGGAAATCACGTGGGCCCCACCCGGAAATCACGTGGGGCCCACCCGGAAATCACGTGGGCCCCACCCGGAAATCACGTGGGCCCCACCCGGAAATCACGTGGGCCCCACCCGGAAATCACGTGGGCCCCACCCGGAAATCACGTGGGCCCCACCCGGAAATCACGTGGGCCCCACCCGGAAATCACGTGGGCCCCACCCGGAAATCACGTGGGCCCCACCCGGAAATCACGTGGGCCCCACGGGGAAATCTCGTGGGCCCCACCCGGAAATCACGTGGGCCCCACCCGGAAATCACGTGGGCCCCACGGGGAAATCACGTGGGGCCCACCCGGAAATCACGTGGGCCCCACCCGGAAATCACGTGGGCCCCACCCGGAAATCACGTGGGCCCCAGCCGGAAATCACGTGGGCCCCAGCCGGAAATCACGTGGGCCCCACGGGGAAATCACGTGGGCCCCACGGGGAAATCACGTGGGCCCCACGGGGAAATCACGTGGGCCCCACCCGGAAATCACGTGGGCCCCACGGGGAAATCACGTGGGCCCCACGGGGAAATCACGTGGGCCCAACGGGGAAATCACGTGGGCCCCACGGGGAAATCACGTGGGCCCCACCCTGAAATCACGTGGGCCCCACCCGGAAATCACGTGGGCCCCACGGGGAAATCACGTGGGCCCCACGGGGAAATCACGTGGGCCCCACCCGGAAATCACGTGGGCCCCACCCGGAAATCACGTGGGCCCCACGGGGAAATCACGTGGGCCCCACGGGGAAATCACGTGGTCTCCACCCGGAAATCACGTGGGCCCCAGCCGGAAATCAAGTGGGCCCCACGGGGAAATCACGTGGGCCCCACGGGGAAATCACGTGGGCCCCACCCGGAAATCACGTGGGCCCCACCCGGAAATCACGTGGGCCCCACCCGGAAATCACGTGGGCCCCACCCGGAAATCACGTGGGGCCCACCCGGAAATCACGTGGGCCCCACCCGGAAATCACGTGGGCCCCACCCGGAAATCACGTGGGCCCCACACGGAAATCACGTGGGGCCCACCCGGAAATCACGTGGGCCCCACCCGGAAATCACGTGGGCCCCACCCGGAAATCACGTGGGCCCCACCCGGAAATCACGTGGGCCCCACCCGGAAATCACGTGGGCCCCACGGGGAAATCACGTGGGCCCCACGGGGAAATCACGTGGGCCCCACGCGGAAATCACGTGGGCCCCACCTGGAAATCACGTGGGCCCCACGGGGAAATCACGTGGGCCCCACCCGGAAATCACGTGGGCCCCACCCGGAAATCACGTGGGCCCCACCAGGAAATCATGTGGGCCCCACGGGGAAATCACGTGGGCCCCACCCGGAAATCACGTGGGCCCCACCCGGAAATCACGTGGGCCCCACCCGGAAATCACGTGGGGCCAACCCGGAAATCACGTGGGCCCCACCCGGAAATCACATGGGCCCCACCCGGAAATCACGTGGGCCCCACCCGGAAATCACGTGGGCCCCACCCGGAAATCACGTGGGCCCCACCCGGAAATCACGTGGGCCCCACCCGGAAATCACGTGGGCCCCACGGGGAAATCACGTGGGCCCCACCCGGAAATCACGTGGGCCCCACCCGGAAATCACGTGGGCCCCACGGGGAAATCACGTGGGCCCCACGGGGAAATCACGTGGGCCCCACCCGGAAATCACGTGGGCCCCACCCGGACATCACGTGGGCCCCACCCGGAAATCACGTGGGCCCCACCCGCAAATCACGTGGGCCCCACGGGGAAATCACGTGGGCCCCACACGGAAATCACGTGGACCCCACCCGGAAATCACGTGGGCCACAGCCGGAAATCACGTGGGCCCCAACCGGAAATCACGTGGGCCCCACCCGGAAATCAAGTGGGCCCCACCCGGAAATCACGTGGGCCCCACCCGGAAATCACGAGGGCCCCACGGGGAAATCACGTGGGCCCCACGGGGAAATCACGTGGGCCCCACCCGGAAATCACGTGGGCCCCACGGGGAAATCACGTGGGCCCCACCCGGAAATCACGTGGGCCCCACCTGGAAATCACGTGGGCCCCACCCGGAAATCACGTGGGCCCCACCCGGAAATCACGTGGGGCCAACCCGGAAATCACGTGGGCCCCACCCGGAAATCACATGGGCCCCACCCGGAAATCACGTGGGCCCCACCCGGAAATCACGTGGGCCCCACCCGGAAATCACGTGGGCCCCACGGGGAAATCACGTTGGCCCCACGGGGAAATCACGTGGGCCCCACCCGGAAATCACGTGGGCCCCACCCGGAAATCACGTGGGCCCCACCCGGAAATCACGTGGGCCCCACGGGGAAATCACGTGGGCCCCACCCGGAAATCACGTGGGCCCCACCCGGAAATCACGTGGGCCCCACCCGGAAATCACGTGGGCCCCACCCGGAAATCACGTGGGCCCCACCCGGAAATCACGTGGGCCCCACGGGGAAATCACGTGGGCCCCACCCGGAAATCACGTGGGCCCCACCCGGAAATCACGTGGGCCCCACCCGGAAATCACGTGGGCCCCACCCGGAAATCACGTGGGCCCCACCCGGAAATCACGTGGGCCCCACGGGGAAATCACGTGGGCCCCACGGGGAAATCACGTGGGCCCCACCCGGAAATCACGTGGGCCCCACCCGGAAATCACGTGGGCCCCACCCGGAAATCACGTGGGCCCCACCCGGAAATCACGTGGGCCCCACCCGGAAATCACGTGGGCCCCACCCGGAAATCACGTGGGCCCCACCCGGAAATCACGTGGGCCCCACCCGGAAATCACGTGGGCCCCACCCGGAAATCACGTGGAACCCACCCGGAAATCACGTGGGCCCCACCCGGAAATCACGTGGGCCCCACCCGGAAATCACGTGGGCCCCACCCGGAAATCACGTGGGCCCCACGGGGAAATCACGTGGGCCCCACCCGGAAATCACGTGGGCCCCACCCGGAAATCACGTGGGCCCCACCCGGAAATCACGTGGGCCCCACCCGGAAATCACGTGGGCCACACCCGGAAATCACGTGGGGCCCACCCGGAAATCACGTGGGCCCCACGGGGAAATCACGTGGGCCCCACCCGGAAATCACGTGGGCCCCACCCGGAAATCACGTGGGCCCCACCCGGAAAACACGTGGGCCCCACGGGGAAATCATGTGGGCCCCACCCGGAAATCACGTGGGCCCCACCCGGAAATCACGTGGGCCCCACCCGGAAATCACGTGGGCCCCACCCGGAAATCACGTGGGCCCCACCCGGAAATCACGTGGGCCCCACCCGGAAATCACGTGGGCCCCACCCGGTAATCACGTGGGGCCCACCCGGAAATCACGTGGGCCCCACGGGGAAATCACGTGGGCCCCACCCGGAAATCACGTGGGCCCCAGGGGGAAATCACGTGGGCCCAACGGGGAAATCACGTGGGCCCCACGGGGAAATCACGTGGGCCCCACCCTGAAATCACGTGGGCCCCACCCGGAAATCACGTGGGCCCCACGGGGAAATCACGTGGGCCCCACGGGGAAATCACGTGGGCCCCACCCGGAAATCACGTGGGCCCCACCCGGAAATCACGTGGGCCCCACGGGGAAATTACGTGGGCCCCACGGGGAAATCACGTGGTCCCCACCCGGAAATCACGTGGGCCCCAGCCGGAAATCACGTGGGCCCCACGGGGAAATCACGTGGGCCCCACCCGGAAATCACGTGGGCCCCACCCGGAAATCACGTGGGCCCCACCCGGAAATCACGTGGGCCCCACCCGGAAATCACGTGGGCCCCACCCGGAAATCACGTGGGGCCCACCCGGAAATCACGTGGGCCCCACCCGGAAATCACGTGGGCCCCACCCGGAAATCACGTGGGCCCCACACGGAAATCACGTGGGCCCCACCCGGAAATCACGTGGGCCCCACCCGGAAATCACGTGGGCCCCACCCGGAAATCACGTGGGCCCCACCCGGAAATCACGTGGGCCCCACCCGGAAATCACGTGGGGCCCACCCGGAAATCACGTGGGCCCCACCCGGAAATCACGTGGGCCCCACCCGGAAATCACGTGGGCCCCACCCGGAAATCACGTGGGCCCCACCCGGAAATCACGTGGGCCCCATGGGGAAATCACGTGGGCCCCACGGGGAAATCACGTGGGCCCCACCCGGAAATCACGTGGGGCCCACCCGGAAATCACGTGGGCCCCACGGGGAAATCACGTGGGCCCCACGGGGAAATCACGTGGGCCCCACGGGGAAATCACGTGGGCCCCACCCGGAAATCACGTGGGCCCCACCTGGAAATCACGTGGGCCCCACGGGGAAATCACGTGGGCCCCACCCGGAAATCACGTGGGCCCCACCCGGAAATCACGTGGGGCCCACCCGGAAATCACGTGGGCCCCACCCGGAAATCACGTGGGCCCCACCCGGAAATCACGTGGGCCCCACCCGGAAATCACGTGGGCCCCACCCGGAAATCACGTGGGGCCCACCCGGAAATCACGTGGGCCCCACCCGGAAATCACGTGGGCCCCACCCGGAAATCACGTGGGCCCCACCCGGAAATCACGTGGGCCCCACCCGGAAATCACGTGGGCCCCACCCGGAAATCACGTGGGCCCCACCCGGAAATCACGTGGGCCCCACCCGGAAATCACGTGGGCCCCACCCGGAAATCACGTGGGCCCCACCCGGAAATCACGTGGGCCCCACCCGGAAATCACGTGGGCCCCACCCGGAAATCACGTGGGCCCCACACGGAAATCACGTGGGGCCCAACCGGAAATCACGTGGGCCCCACCCGGAAATCACGTGGGCCCCACCCGGAAATCACGTGGGCCCCACCCGGAAATCACGTGGGCCCCATGGGGAAATCACGTGGGCCCCACGGGGAAATCACGTGGGCCCCACCCGGAAATCACGTGGGGCCCACCCGGAAATCACGTGGGCCCCACGGGGAAATCACGTGGGCCCCACCCGGAAATCACGTGGGCCCCACACGGAAATCACGTGGGGCCCACCAGGAAATCACGTGGGCCCCACCCGGAAATCACGTGGGCCCCACCCGGAAATCACGTGGGCCCCACCGGGAAATCACGTGGGCCCCACCCGGAAATCACGTGGGCCCCACCCGGAAATCACGTGGGCCCCACGGGGAAATCACGTGGGCCCCACGGGGAAATCACGTGGGCCCCACCCGGAAATCACGTGGGGCCCACCCGGAAATCACGTGGGCCCCACCCGGAAATCACGTGGGCCCCACCCGGAAATCACGTGGGCCCCACCCGGAAAACACGTGGGCCACATCCGGAAATCACGTGGGCCCCACCCGGAAATCACGTGGGCCCCACCCGGAAATCACGTGGGCCCCACCCGGAAATCACGTGGGCCCCACCCGGAAATCACGTGGGCCCCACGGGGAAATCACGTGGGCCCCACCTGGAAATCACGTGGACCCCACCCGGAAATCACGTGGGCCCCAGCCGGAAATCACGTGGGCCCCATGGGGAAATCACGTGGGCCCCACGGGGAAATCACGTGGGCCCCACCCGGAAATCACGTGGGCCCCACCCGGAAATCACGTGGGCCCCACCCGGAAATCACGTGGGCCCCACCCGGAAATCACGTGGGCCCCACCCGGAAATCACGTGGGCCCCACCCGGAAATCACGTGGGCCCCACCCGGAAATCACGTGGGCCCCTCGGGGAAATCACGTGGGCCCCACCCGGAAATCACGTGGGCCCCACCCGGAAATCACGTGGGCCCCACCCGGAAATCACGTGGGCCCCACCCGGAAATCACGTGGGCCCCATGGGGAAATCACGTGGGCCCCACGGGGAAATCACGTGGGCCCCACGGGGAAATCACGTGGGCCCCACCCGGAAATCACGTGGGCCCCACCCGGAAATCACGTGGGCCCCACCCGGAAATCACGTGGGCCCCACCCGGAAATCACGTGGGCCCCACCCGGAAATCACGTGGGCCCCACCCGAAAATCACGTGGGCCCCACCCGGAAATCACGTGGGCCCCACCCGGAAATCACGTGGGCCCCACCCGGAAATCACGTGGAACCCACCCGGAAATCACGTGGGCCCCACCCGGAAATCACGTGGGCCCCACCCGGAAATCACGTGGGCCCCACCCGGAAATCACGTGGGCCCCACGGGGAAATCACGTGGGCCCCACCCGGAAATCACGTGGGCCCCACCCGGAAATCACGTGGGCCCCACCCGGAAATCACGTGGGCCCCACCCGGAAATCACGTGGGCCACACCCGGAAATCACGTGGGGCCCACCCGGAAATCACGTGGGCCCCACGGGGAAATCACGTGGGCCCCACCCGGAAATCACGTGGGCCCCACCCGGAAATCACGTGGGCCCCACCCGGAAAACACGTGGGCCCCACGGGGAAATCATGTGGGCCCCACCCGGAAATCACGTGGGCCCCACCCGGAAATCACGTGGGCCCCACCCGGAAATCACGTGGGCCCCACCCGGAAATCACGTGGGCCCCACCCGGAAAGCACGTGGGCCCCACCCGTAAATCACGTGGGCCCCACCCGGTAATCACGTGGGGCCCACCCGGAAATCACGTGGGCCCCACGGGGAAATCACGTGGGCCCCACCCGGAAATCACGTGGGCCCCACCCGGAAATTACGTGGGCCCCACGGGGACATCACGTGGGCCCAACGGGGAAATCACGTGGGCCCCACGGGGAAATCACGTGGGCCCCACCCTGAACTCACGTGGGCCCCACCCGGAAATCACGTGGGCCCCACGGGGAAATCACGTGGGCCCCACCCGGAAATCACGTGGGCCCCACCCGGAAATCACGTGGGCCCCACGGGGAAATCACGTGGGCCCCACGGGGAAATCACGTGGGCCCCACCCGGAAATCACGTGGGCCCCACCCGGAAATCACGTGGGCCCCACCCGGAAATCACGTGGGCCCCACCCGGAAATCACGTGGGCCCCACCCGGAAATCACGTGGGCCCCACCCGGAAATCACGTGGGCCCCACGGGGAAATCACGTGGGCCCCACCCGGAAATCACGTGGGCCCCACCCGGAAATCACGTGGGCCCCACCCGGAAATCACGTGGGCCCCACCCGGAAATCACGTGGGCCCCACGGGGAAATCACGTGGGCCCCACCCGGAAATCACGTGGACCCCACCCGGAAATCACGTGGGCCACAGCCGGAAATCACGTGGGCCCCAACCGGAAATCACGTGGGCCCCACCCGGAAATCACGTGGGCCCCACCCGGAAATCACGTGGGCCCCACCCGGAAATCACGTGGGCCCCACGGGGAAATCACGTGGGCCTCACGGGGAAATCACGTGGGCCCCACCCGGAAATCACGTGGGCCCCACGGGGAAATCACGTGGGCCCCACCCGGAAATCACGTGGGCCCCACCCGGAAATCACGTGGGCCCCACCCGGAAATCACGTGGGCCCCACCCGGAAATCACGTGGGCCCCACCCGGAAATCACGTGGGCCCCACCCGGAAATCACGTGGGCCCCACCCGGAAATCACGTGGGCCCCACCCGGAAATCACGTGGGCCCCACCGGGAAATCACGTGGGCCCCACGGGGAAATCACGTGGGCCCCACCCGGAAATCACGTGGGCCCCACCCGGAAATCACGTGGGCCCCACCCGGAAATCACGTGGGCCCCACCAGGAAATCACGTGGGGCCAACCCGGAAATCACGTGGGGCCAACCCGGAAATCACGTGGGCCCCACCCGGAAATCACATGGGCCCCACCCGGAAATCACGTGGGCCCCACCCGGAAATCACGTGGGCCCCACCCGGAAATCACGTGGGCCCCACGGGGAAATCACGTTGGCCCCACGGGGAAATCACGTGGGCCCCACCCGGAAATCACGTGGGCCCCACCCGGAAATCACGTGGGCCCCACCCGGAAATCACGTGGGCCCCACGGGGAAATCACGTGGGCCCCACCCGGAAATCACGTGGGCCCCACCCGGAAATCACGTGGGCCCCACCCGGAAATCACGTGGGCCCCACCCGGAAATCACGTGGGCCCCACCCGGAAATCACGTGGGCCCCACGGGGAAATCACGTGGGCCCCACCCGGAAATCACGTGGGCCCCACCCGGAAATCACGTGGGCCCCACCCGGAAATCACGTGGGCCCCACCCGGAAATCACGTGGGCCCCACGGGGAAATCACGTGGGCCCCACGGGGAAATCACGTGGGCCCCACCCGGAAATCACGTGGGCCCCACCCGGAAATCACGTGGGCCCCACCCGGAAATCACGTGGGCCCCACCCGGAAATCACGTGGGCCCCACCCGGAAATCACGTGGGCCCCACCCGGAAATCACGTGGGCCCCACCCGGAAATCACGTGGGCCCCACCCGGAATTCACGTGGGCCCCACCCGGAAATCACGTGGAACCCACCCGGAAATCACGTGGGCCCCACCCGGAAATCACGTGGGCCCCACCCGGAAATCACGTGGGCCCCACCCGGAAATCACGTGGGCCCCACCCGGAAATCACGTGGGCCCCACCCGGAAATCACGTGGGCCCCACCCGGAAATCACGTGGGCCCCACCCGGAAATCACGTGGGCCCCACCCGGAAATCACGTGGGCCCCACCCGGAAATCACGTGGGGCCCACCCGGAAATCACGTGGGCCCCACCCGGAAATCACGTGGGCCCCACCCGGAAATCACGTGGGCCCCACCCGGAAATCACGTGGGCCCCACCCGGAAAACACGTGGGCCCCACGGGGAAATCACGTGGGCCCCACCCGGAAATCACGTGGGCCCCACCCGGAAATCACGTGGGCCCCACCCGGAAATCACGTGGGCCCCACCCGGAAATCACGTGGGCCCCACCCGGAAATCACGTGGGCCCCACCCGGAAATCACGTGGGCCCCACCCGGAAATCACGTGGGCCCCACCCGGAAATCACGTGGGCCCCACGGGGAAATCACGTGGGCCCCACCCGGAAATCACGTGGGCCCCACCCGGAAATCACGTGGGCCCCACCCGGAAATCACGTGGGCCCCACCCGGAAATCACGTGGGCCCCACGGGGAAATCACGTGGGCCCCACGGGGAAATCACGTGGGCCCCACCCGGAAATCACGTGGGCCCCACCCGGAAATCACGTGGGCCCCACCCGGAAATCACGTGGGCCCCACCCGGAAATCACGTGGGCCCCACCCGGAAATCACGTGGGCCCCACCCGGAAATCACGTGGAACCCACCCGGAAATCACGTGGGCCCCACCCGGAAATCACGTGGGCCCCACCCGGAAATCACGTGGGCCCCACCCGGAAATCACGTGGGCCCCACGGGGAAATCACGTGGGCCCCACCCGGAAATCACGTGGGCCCCACCCGGAAATCACGTGGGCCCCACCCGGAAATCACGTGGGCCCCACCCGGAAATCACGTGGGCCACACCCGGAAATCACGTGGGGCCCACCCGGAAATCACGTGGGCCCCACGGGGAAATCACGTGGGCCCCACCCGGAAATCACGTGGGCCCCACCCGGAAAACACGTGGGCCCCACGGGGAAATCATGTGGGCCCCACCCGGAAATCACGTGGGCCCCACCCGGAAATCACGTGGGCCCCACCCGGAAATCACGTGGGCCCCACCCGGAAATCACGTGGGCCCCACCCGGAAATCACGTGGGCCCCACCCGGAAATCACGTGGGCCCCACCCGGTAATCACGTGGGGCCCACCCGGAAATCACGTGGGCCCCACGGGGAAATCACGTGGGCCCCACCCGGAAATCACGTGGGCCCCAGGGGGAAATCACGTGGGCCCAACGGGGAAATCACGTGGGCCCCACGGGGAAATCACGTGGGCCCCACCCTGAAATCACGTGGGCCCCACCCGGAAATCACGTGGGCCCCACGGGGAAATCACGTGGGCCCCACGGGGAAATCACGTGGGCCCCACCCGGAAATCACGTGGGCCCCACCCGGAAATCACGTGGGCCCCACGGGGAAATTACGTGGGCCCCACGGGGAAATCACGTGGTCCCCACCCGGAAATCACGTGGGCCCCAGCCGGAAATCACGTGGGCCCCACGGGGAAATCACGTGGGCCCCACCCGGAAATCACGTGGGCCCCACCCGGAAATCACGTGGGCCCCACCCGGAAATCACGTGGGGCCCACCCGGAAATCACGTGGGCCCCACCCGGAAATCACGTGGGCCCCACCCGGAAATCACGTGGGCCCCACACGGAAATCACGTGGGGCCCACCCGGAAATCACGTGGGCCCCACCCGGAAATCCCGTGGGCCCCACCCGGAAAGCACGTGGGCCCCCCCGGAAATCACGTGGGCCCCACCCGGAAATCACGTGGGGCCAACCCGGAAATCACGTGGGCCCCACCCGGAAATCACGTGGGCCCCACCCGTAAATCACGTGGGCCCCACCCGGAAATCACGTGGGCCCCACCCGGTCATCACGTGGGCCCCAAGGGGAAATCACGTTGGCCCCACGGGGAAATCACGTGGGCCCCACCCGGAAATCACGTGGGCCCCACCCGGAAATCACGTGGGCCCCACCCGGAAATCACGTGGGCCCCACGGGGAAATCACGTGGGCCCCACCCGGAAATCACGTGGGCCCCACCCGGAAATCACGTGGGCCCCACCCGGAAATCACGTGGGCCCCACCCGGAAATCACGTGGGCCCCACCCGGAAATCACGTGGGCCCCACGGGGAAATCACGTGGGCCCCACCCGGAAATCACGTGGGCCCCACCCGGAAATCACGTGGGCCCCACCCGGAAATCACGTGGGCCCCAACCGGAAATCACGTGGGCCCCACCCGGAAATCACGTGGGCCCCACCCGGAAATCACGTGGGCCCCACCCGGAAATCACGTGGGCCCCACGGGGAAATCACGTGGGCCTCACGGGGAAATCACGTGGGCCCCACCCGGAAATCACGTGGGCCCCACGGGGAAATCACGTGGGCCCCACCCGGAAATCACGTGGGCCCCACCCGGAAATCACGTGGGCCCCACCCGGAAATCACGTGGGCCCCACCCGGAAATCACGTGGGCCCCACCCGGAAATCACGTGGGCCCCACCCGGAAATCACGTGGGCCCCACTCGGAAATCACGTGGGCCCCACCCGGAAATCACGTGGGCCCCACCGGGAAATCACGTGGAACCCACCCGGAAATCACGTGGGCCCCACCCGGAAATCACGTGGGCCCCACCCGGAAATCACGTGGGCCCCACCCGGAAATCACGTGGGCCCCACCCGGAAATCACGTGGGCCCCACCCGGAAATCACGTGGGGCCAACCCGGAAATCACGTGGGCCCCACCCGGAAATCACATGGGCCCCACCCGGAAATCACGTGGGCCCCACCCGGAAATCACGTGGGCCCCACCCGGAAATCACGTGGGCCCCACGGGGAAATCACGTTGGCCCCACGGGGAAATCACGTGGGCCCCACCCGGAAATCACGTGGGCCCCACCCGGAAATCACGTGGGCCCCACCCGGAAATCACGTGGGCCCCACGGGGAAATCACGTGGGCCCCACCCGGAAATCACGTGGGCCCCACCCGGAAATCACGTGGGCCCCACCCGGAAATCACGTGGGCCCCACCCGGAAATCACGTGGGCCCCACCCGAAAATCACGTGGGCCCCACCCGGAAATCACGTGGGCCCCACCCGGAAATCACGTGGGCCCCACCCGGAAATCACGTGGAACCCACCCGGAAATCACGTGGGCCACACCCGGAAATCACGTGGGCCCCACCCGGAAATCACGTGGGCCCCACGGGGAAATCACGTGGGCCCCACCCGGAAATCACGTGGGCCCCACCCGGAAATCACGTGGGCCCCACCCGGAAAACACGTGGGCCCCACGGGGAAATCATGTGGGCCCCACCCGGAAATCACGTGGGCCCCACCCGGAAATCCCGTGGGCCCCACCCGGAAATCACGTGGGCCCCACCCGGAAATCACGTGGGCCCCCGCCGGAAATCACGTGGGCCCCACCCGGAAATCACGTGGGCCCCACCCGGTAATCACGTGGGGCCCACCCGGAAATCACGTGGGCCCCACGGGGAAATCACGTGGGCCCCACCCGGAAATCACGTGGGCCCCAGGGGGAAATCACGTGGGCCCAACGGGGAAATCACGTGGGCGCCACGGGGAAATCACGTGGGCCCCACCCTGAAATCACGTGGGCCCCACCCGGAAATCACGTGGGCCCCACGGGGAAATCACGTGGGCCCCACGGGGAACTCACGTGGGCCCCACCCGGAAATCACGTGGGCCCCACCCGGAAATCACGTGGGCCCCACGGGGAAATTACGTGGGCCCCACGGGGAAATCACGTGGTCCCCACCCGGAAATCACGTGGGCCTCAGCCGGAAATCACGTGGGCCCCACGGGGAAATCACGTGGGCCCCACCCGGAAATCACGTGGGCCCCACCCGGAAATCACGTGGGCCCCACCCGGAAATCACGTGGGCCCCACCCGGAAATCACGTGGGGCCCACCCGGAAATCACGTGGGCCCCACCCGGAAATCACGTGGGCCCCACACGGAAATCACGTGGGCCCCACACGGAAATCACGTGGGGCCCACCCGGAAATCACGTGGGCCCCACCCGGAAATCACGTGGGCCCCACCCGGAAATCACGTGGGCCCCACCCGGAAATCACGTGGGCCCCACCCGGAAATCACGTGGGCCCCACCCGGAAATCACGTGGGCCCCACGGGGAAATCACGTGGGCCCCACGGGGAAATCACGTGGGCCCCACGCGGAAATCACGTGGGCCCCACCCGGAAATCACGTGGGCCCCACCCGGAAATCACGTGGGCCCCACCCGGAAATCACGTGGGCCCCACCCGGAAATCACGTGGGCCCCACCCGGAAATCACGTGGGGCCAACCCGGAAATCACGTGGGCCCCACCCGGAAATCACGTGGGCCCCACCCGGAAATCACGTGGGCCCCACCCGGAAATCACGTGGGCCCCACCCGGAAATCACGTGGGCCCCACCCGGAAATCACGTGGGCCCGACGGGGAAATCACGTGGGCCCCACGGGGAAATCACGTGGGCCCCACGGGGAAATCACGTGGGCCCCACCCGGAAATCACGTGGGCCCCACCCGGAAATCACGTGGGCCCCACCCGGAAATCACGTGGGCCCCACCCGGAAATCACGTGGGCCCCACCCGGAAATCACGTGGGCCCCACCCGGAAATCACGTGGGCCCCACCCGGAAATCACGTGGGCCCCACCCGGAAATCACGTGGGCCCCACCCGGAAATCACGTGGGCCCCACCCGGAAATCACGTGGGCCCCACCCGGAAATCACGTGGGCCCCACCCGGAAGTCACGTGGGCCCCACCCGGAAGTCACGTGGGCCCCACCCGGAAGTCACGTGGGCCACACCCGGAAATCACGTGGGGCCCACCCGGAAATCACGTGGGCCCCACCCGGAAATCACGTGGGCCCCACCCGGAAATCACGTGGGCCCCACCCGGAAATCACGTGGGCCCCACCCGGAAAACACGTGGGCCCCACGGGGAAATCATGTGGGCCCCACCCGGAAATCACGTGGGCCCCACCCGGAAATCACGTGGGCCCCACCCGGAAATCACGTGGGCCCCACCCGGAAATCACGTGGGCCCCACCCGGAAATCACGTGGGCCCCACCCGGAAATCACGTGGGCCCCACCCGGTAATCACGTGGGGCCCACCCGGAAATCACGTGGGCCCCACGGGGAAATCACGTGGGCCCCACCCGGAAATCACGTGGGCCCCAGGGGGAAATCACGTGGGCCCAACGGGGAAATCACGTGGGCCCCACGGGGAAATCACGTGGGCCCCACCCTGAAATCACGTGGGCCCCACCCGGAAATCACGTGGGCCCCACGGGGAAATCACGTGGGCCCCACGGGGAAATCACGTGGGCCCCACCCGGAAATCACGTGGGCCCCACCCGGAAATCACGTGGGCCCCACGGGGAAATTACGTGGGCCCCACGGGGAAATCACGTGGTCCCCACCCGGAAATCACGTGGGCCCCACACGGAAATCACGTGGGGCCCACCCGGAAATCACGTGGGCCCCACCCGGAAATCACGTGGGCCCCACCCGGAAATCACGTGGGCCCCACCCGGAAATCACGTGGGCCCCACCCGGAAATCACGTGGGCCCCACGGGGAAATCACGTGGGCCCCACGGGGAAATCACGTGGGCCCCACGCGGAAATCACGTGGGCCCCACCCGGAAATCACGTGGGCCCCACCCGGAAATCACGTGGGCCCCACCCGGAAATCACGTGGGCCCCACCCGGAAATCACGTGGGCCCCACCCGGAAATCACGTGGGGCCAACCCGGAAATCACGTGGGCCCCACCCGGAAATCACGTGGGCCCCACCCGGAAATCACGTGGGCCCCACCCGGAAATCACGTGGGCCCCACCCGGAAATCACGTGGGCCCCACGGGGAAATCACGTTGGCCCCACGGGGAAATCACCTGGGCCCCACCCGGAAATCACGTGGGCCCCACCCGGAAATCACGTGGGCCCCACCCGGAAATCACGTGGGCCCCACCCGGAAATCACGTGGGCCCCACCCGGAAATCACGTGGGCCCCACCCGGAAATCACGTGGGCCCCACCCGGAAATCACGTGGGCCCCACCCGGAAATCACGTGGGCCCCACCCGGAAATCACGTGGGCCCCACCCGGAAATCACGTGGGCCCCACCCGGAAATCACGTGGGCCCCACCCGGAAATCACGTGGGCCCCACCCGGAAATCACGTGGGCCCCACCCGGAAATCACGTGGGCCCCACCCGGAAATCACGTGGGCCCCACGGGGAAATCACGTGGGCCCCACCCGGAAATCACGTGGGCCCCACGGGGAAATCACGTGGGCCCCACCCGGAAATCACGTGGGCCCCACCCGGAAATTACGTGGGCCCCACGGGGAAATCACGTGGGCCCAACGGGGAAATCACGTGGGCCCCACGGGGAAATCACGTGGGCCCCACCCTGAAATCACGTGGGCCCCACCCGGAAATCACGTGGGCCCCACGGGGAAATCACGTGGGCCCCACGGGGAAATCACGTGGGCCCCACCCGGAAATCACGTGGGCCCCACCCGGAAATCACGTGGGCCCCACGGGGAAATTACGTGGGCCCCACGGGGAAATCACGTGGTCCCCACCCGGAAATCACGTGGGCCCCAGCCGGAAATCACGTGGGCCCCACGGGGAAATCACGTGGGCCCCACCCGGAAATCACGTTGGCCCCACCCGGAAATCACGTGGGCCCCACCCGGAAATCACGTGGGCCCCACGGGGAAATCACGTGGGCCCCACCCGGAAATCACGTGGGCCCCACCCGGAAATCACGTGGGCCCCACGGGGAAATTACGTGGGCCCCACCCGGAAATCACGTGGGCCCCACCCGGAAATCACGTGGGCCCCACACGGAAATCACGTGGGGCCCACCCGGAAATCACGTGGGCCCCACCCGGAAATCACGTGGGCCCCACGGGGAAATCACGTGGGCCTCACGGGGAAATCACGTGGGCCCCACCCGGAAATCACGTGGACCCCACGGGGAAATCACGTGGGCCCCACCCGGAAATCACGTGGGCCCCACCCGGAAATCACGTGGGCCCCACGGGGAAATTACGTGGGCCCCACGGGGAAATCACGTGGTCCCCACCCGGAAATCACGTGGGCCCCAGCCGGAAATCACGTGGGCCCCACGGGGAAATCACGTGGGCCCCACCCGGAAATCACGTGGGCCCCACCCGGAAATCACGTGGGCCAAACCCGGAAATCACGTGGGGCCCACCCGGAAATCACGTGGGCCCCACCCGGAAATCACGTGGGCCCCACCCGGAAATCACGTGGGCCCCACACGGAAATCACGTGGGGCCCACCCGGAAATCACGTGGGCCCCACCCGGAAATCACGTGGGCCCCACCCGGAAATCACGTGGGCCCCACCCGGAAATCACGTGGGCCCCACCCGGAAATCACGTGGGCCCCACCCGGAAATCACGTGGGCCCCACGGGGAAATCACGTGGGCCCCACGGGGAAATCACGTGGGCCCCACGCGGAAATCACGTGGGCCCCACCCGGAAATCACGTGGGCCCCACCCGTAACTCACGGGGGCCCCACCCGGAAATCACGTGGGCCCCCCCGGAAATCACGTGGGCCCCACCCGGAAATCACGTGGGGCCAACCCGGAAATCACGTGGGCCCCACCCGGAAATCACGTGGGCCCCACCCGTAAATCACGTGGGCCCCACCCGGAAATCACGTGGGCCCCACCCGGAAATCACGTGGGCCCCACGGGGAAATCACGTTGGCCCCACGGGGAAATCACGTGGGCCCCACCCGGAAATCACGTGGGCCCCACCCGGAAATCACGTGGGCCCCACCCGGAAATCACGTGGGCCCCACGGGGAAATCACGTGGGCCCCACCCGGAAATCACGTGGGCCCCACCCGGAAATCACGTGGGCCCCACCCGGAAATCACGTGGGCCCCACCCGGAAATCACGTGGGCCCCACCCGGAAATCACGTGGGCCCCACGGGGAAATCACGTGGGCCCCACCCGGAAATCACGTGGGCCCCACCCGGAAATCACGTGGGCCCCACCCGGAAATCACGTGGGCCCCAACCGGAAATCACGTGGGCCCCACCCGGAAATCACGTGGGCCCCACCCGGAAATCACGTGGGCCCCACCCGGAAATCACGTGGGCCCCACGGGGAAATCACGTGGGCCTCACGGGGAAATCACGTGGGCCCCACCCGGAAATCACGTGGGCCCCACGGGGAAATCACGTGGGCCCCACCCGGAAATCACGTGGGCCCCACCCGGAAATCACGTGGGCCCCACCCGGAAATCACGTGGGCCCCACCCGGAAATCACGTGGGCCCCACCCGGAAATCACGTGGGCCCCACCCGGAAATCACGTGGGCCCCACTCGGAAATCACGTGGGCCCCACCCGGAAATCACGTGGGCCCCACCGGGAAATCACGTGGGCCCCACGGGGAAATCACGTGGGCCCCACCCGGAAATCACGTGGGCCCCACCCGGAAATCACGTGGGCCCCACCCGGAAATCACGTGGGCCCCACCCGGAAATCACGTGGGCCCCACCCGGAAATCACGTGGGGCCAACCCGGAAATCACGTGGGCCCCACCCGGAAATCACGTGGGCCCCACCCGGAAATCACGTGGGCCCCACCCGGAAATCACGTGGGCCCCACGGGGAAATCACGTTGGCCCCACGGGGAAATCACGTGGGCCCCACCCGGAAATCACGTGGGCCCCACCCGGAAATCACGTGGGCCCCACGGGGAAATCACGTGGGCCCCACCCGGAAATCACGTGGGCCCCACCCGGAAATCACGTGGGCCCCACCCGGAAAACACGTGGGCCCCACGGGGAAATCATGTGGGCCCCACCCGGAAATCACGTGGGCCCCACCCGGAAATCCCGTGGGCCCCACCCGGAAATCACGTGGGCCCCACCCGGACATCACGTGGGCCCCACCCGGACATCACGTGGGCCCCACCCGGAAATCACGTGGGCCCCACCCGGTAATCACGTGGGGCCCACCCGGAAATCACGTGGGCCCCACGGGGAAATCACGTGGGCCCCACCCGGAAATCACGTGGGCCCCAGGGGGAAATCACGTGGGCCCAACGGGGAAATCACGTGGGCCCCCTGGGGAAATCACGTGGGCCCCACCCTGAAATCACGTGGGCCCCACCCGGAAATCACGTGGGCCCCACGGGGAAATCACGTGGGCCCCACGGGGAAATCACGTGGGCCCCACCCGGAAATCACGTGGGCCCCACCCGGAAATCACGTGGGCCCCACGGGGAAATTACGTGGGCCCCACGGGGAAATCACGTGGTCCCCACCCGGAAATCACGTGGGCCCCAGCCGGAAATCACGTGGGCCCCACGGGGAAATCACGTGGGCCCCACCCGGAAATCACGTGGGCCCCACCCGGAAATCACGTGGGCCCCACCCGGAAATCACGTGGGCCCCACCCGGAAATCACGTGGGCCCCACCCGGAAATCACGTGGGGCCCACCCGGAAATCACGTGGGCCCCACCCGGAAATCACGTGGGCCCCACCCGGAAATCACGTGGGCCCCACACGGAAATCACGTGGGGCCCACCCGGAAATCACGTGGGCCCCACCCGGAAATCACGTGGGCCCCAGGGGGAAATCACGTGGGCCCAACGGGGAAATCACGTGGGCCCCACCCGGAAATCACGTGGGCCCCACCCGGAAATCACGTGGGCCCCACGGGGAAATCACGTGGGCCCCACGGGGAAATCACGTGGGCCCCACGCGGAAATCACGTGGGCCCCACCCGGAAATCACGTGGGCCCCACCCGGAAATCACGTGGGCCCCACCCGGAAATCACGTGGGCCCCACCCGGAAATCACGTGGGCCCCACCCGGAAATCACGTGGGGCCAACCCGGAAATCACGTGGGCCCCACCCGGAAATCACGTGGGCCCCACCCGGAAATCACGTGGGCCCCACCCGGAAATCACGTGGGCCCCACCCGGAAATCACGTGGGCCCCACCTGGAAATCACGTGGGCCCCACGGGGAAATCACGTGGGCCCCACGGGGAAATCACGTGGGCCCCACGGGGAAATCACGTGAGCCCCACCCGGAAATCACGTGGGCCCCACCCGGAAATCACGTGGGCCCCACCCGGAAATCACGTGGGCCCCACCCGGAAATCACGTGGGCCCCACCCGGAAATCACGTGGGCCCCACCCGGAAATCACGTGGGCCCCACCCGGAAATCACGTGGGCCCCACCCGGAAATCACGTGGGCCCCACCCGGAAATCACGTGGGCCCCACCCGGAAATCACGTGGGCCCCACCCGGAAATCACGTGGGCCCCACCCGGAAGTCACGTGGGCCACACCCGGAAATCACGTGGGGCCCACCCGGAAATCACGTGGGCCCCACGGGGAAATCACGTGGGCCCCACCCGGAAATCACGTGGGCCCCACCCGGAAATCACGTGGGCCCACCCGGAAAACACGTGGGCCCCACGGGGAAATCATGTGGGCCCCACCCGGAAATCACGTGGGCCCCACCCGGAAATCACGTGGGCCCCACCCGGAAATCACGTGGGCCCCACCCGGAAATCACGTGGGCCCCACCCGGAAATCACGTGGGCCCCACCCGGAAAACACGTGGGCCCCACCCGGTAATCACGTGGGGCCCACCCGGAAATCACGTGGGCCCCACGGGGAAATCACGTGGGCCCCACCCGGAAATCTCGTGGGCCCCAGGGGGAAATCACGTGGGCCCAACGGGGACCTCACGTGGGCCCCACGGGGAAATCACGTGGGCCCCACCCTGAAATCACGTGGGCCCCACCCGGAAATCACGTGGGCCCCACGGGGAAATCACGTGGGCCCCACGGGGAAATCACGTGGGCCCCACCCGGAAATCACGTGGGCCCCACCCGGAAATCACGTGGGCCCCACGGGGAAATCACGTGGGCCCCACGGGGAAATCACGTGGTCCCCACCCGGAAATCACGTGGGCCCCACACGGAAATCACGTGGGGCCCACCCGGAAATCACGTGGGCCCCACCCGGAAATCACGTGGGCCCCACCCGGAAATCACGTGGGCCCCACCCGGAAATCACGTGGGCCCCACCCGGAAATCACGTGGGCCCCACCCGGAAATCACGTGGGCCCCACGGGGAAATCACGTGGGCCCCACGGGGAAATCACGTGGGCCCCACGCGGAAATCACGTGGGCCCCACCCGGAAATCACGTGGGCCCCACCCGGAAATCACGTGGGCCCCACCCGGAAATCACGTGGGCCCCACCCGGAAATCACGTGGGCCCCACCCGGAAATCACGTGGGCCCCACCCGGAAATCACGTGGGCCCAACCCGGAAATCACGTGGGCCCCACCCGGAAATCACGTGGGCCCCACCCGTAAATCACGTGGGCCCCACCCGGAAATCACGTGGGCCCCACCCGGAAATCACGTGGGCCCCACGCGGAAATCACGTTGGCCCCACGGGGAAATCACCTGGGCCCCACCCGGAAATCACGTGGGCCCCACCCGGAAATCACGTGGGCCCCACCCGGAAATCACGTGGGCCCCACGGGGAAATCACGTGGGCCCCACCCGGAAATCACGTGGGCCCCACCCGGAAATCACGTGGGCCCCACCCGGAAATCACGTGGGCCCCACCCGGAAATCACGTGGGCCCCACCCGGAAATCACGTGGGCCCCACGGGGAAATCACGTGGGCCCCACCCGGAAATCACGTGGGCCCCACCCGGAAATCACGTGGGCCCCACCCGGAAATCACGTGGGCCCCAACCGGAAATCACGTGGGCCCCACCCGGAAATCACGTGGGCCCCACCCGGAAATCACGTGGGCCCCACCCGGAAATCACGTGGGCCCCACGGGGAAATCACGTGGGCCTCACGGGGAAATCACGTGGGCCCCACCCGGAAATCACGTGGGCCCCACGGGGAAATCACGTGGGCCCCACCCGGAAATCACGTGGGCCCCACCCGGAAATCACGTGGGCCCCACCCGGAAATCACGTGGGCCCCACCCGGAAATCACGTGGGCCCCACCCGGAAATCACGTGGGCCCCACCCGGAAATCACGTGGGCCCCACTCGGAAATCACGTGGGCCCCACCCGGAAATCACGTGGGCCCCACCGGGAAATCACGTGGGCCCCACGGGGAAATCACGTGGGCCCCACCCGGAAATCACGTGGGCCCCACCCGGAAATCACGTGGGCCCCACCCGGAAATCACGTGGGCCCCACCCGGAAATCACGTGGGCCCCACCCGGAAATCACGTGGGGCCAACCCGGAAATCACGTGGGCCCCACCCGGAAATCACGTGGGCCCCACCCGGAAATCACGTGGGCCCCACCCGGAAATCACGTGGGCCCCACGGGGAAATCACGTTGGCCCCACGGGGAAATCACGTGGGCCCCACCCGGAAATCACGTGGGCCCCACCCGGAAATCACGTGGGCCCCACGGGGAAATCACGTGGGCCCCACCCGGAAATCACGTGGGCCCCACCCGGAAATCACGTGGGCCCCACCCGGAAAACACGTGGGCCCCACGGGGAAATCATGTGGGCCCCACCCGGAAATCACGTGGGCCCCACCCGGAAATCCCGTGGGCCCCACCCGGAAATCACGTGGGCCCCACCCGGAAATCACGTGGGCCCCACCAGGAAATCACGTGGGCCCCACCCGGAAATCACGTGGGCCCCACCCGGTAATCACGTGGGCCCCACCCGGAAATCACGTGGGCCCCACGGGGAAATCACGTGGGCCCCACCCGGAAATCACGTGGGCCCCAGGGGGAAATCACGTGGGCCCAACGGGGAAATCACGTGGGCCCCATGGGGAAATCACGTGGGCCCCACCCTGAAATCACGTGGGCCCCACCCGGAAATCACGTGGGCCCCACGGGGAAATCACGTGGGCCCCACGGGGAAATCACGTGGGCCCCACCCGGAAATCACGTGGGCCCCACCCGGAAATCACGTGGGCCCCACGGGGAAATTACGTGGGCCCCACGGGGAAATCACGTGGTCCCCAGCCGGAAATCACGTGGGCCCCACGGGGAAATCACGTGGGCCCCACCCGGAAATCACGTGGGCCCCACCCGGAAATCACGTGGGCCCCACCCGGAAATCACGTGGGCCCCACCCGGAAATCACGTGGGCCCCACCCGGAAATCACGTGGGGCCCACCCGGAAATCACGTGGGCCCCACCCGGAAATCACGTGGGCCCCACCCGGAAATCACGTGGGCCCCACACGGAAATCACGTGGGGCCCACCCGGAAATCACGTGGGCCCCACCCGGAAATCACGTGGGCCCCAGGGGGAAATCACGTGGGCCCAACGGGGAAATCACGTGGGCCCCACCCGGAAATCACGTGGGCCCCACCCGGAAATCACGTGGGCCCCACGGGGAAATCACGTGGGCCCCACGGGGAAATCACGTGGGCCCCACGCGGAAATCACGTGGGCCCCACCCGGAAATCACGTGGGCCCCACCCGGAAATCACGTGGGCCCCACCCGGAAATCACGTGGGCCCCACCCGGAAATCACGTGGGCCCCACCCGGAAATCACGTGGGGCCAACCCGGAAATCACGTGGGCCCCACCCGGAAATCACGTGGGCCCCACCCGGAAATCACGTGGGCCCCACCCGGAAATCACGTGGGCCCCACCCGGAAATCACGTGGGCCCCACCCGGAAATCACGTGGGCCCCACGGGGAAATCACGTGGGCCCCACGGGGAAATCACGTGGGCCCCACGGGGAAATCACGTGAGCCCCACCCGGAAATCACGTGGGCCCCACCCGGAAATCACGTGGGCCCCACCCGGAAATCACGTGGGCCCCACCCGGAAATCACGTGGGCCCCACCCGGAAATCACGTGGGCCCCACCCGGAAATCACGTGGGCCCCACCCGGAAATCACGTGGGCCCCACCCGGAAATCACGTGGGCCCCACCCGGAAATCACGTGGGCCCCACCCGGAAATCACGTGGGCCCCACCCGGAAGTCACGTGGGCCCCACCCGGAAGTCACGTGGGCCACACCCGGAAATCACGTGGGGCCCACCCGGAAATCACGTGGGCCCCACGGGGAAATCACGTGGGCCCCACCCGGAAATCACGTGGGCCCCACCCGGAAATCACGTGGGCCCACCCGGAAAACACGTGGGCCCCACGGGGAAATCATGTGGGCCCCACCCGGAAATCACGTGGGCCCCACCCGGAAATCACGTGGGCCCCACCCGGAAATCACGTGGGCCCCACCCGGAAATCACGTGGGCCCCACCCGGAAATCACGTGGGCCCCACCCGGAAATCACGTGGGCCCCACCCGGTAATCACGTGGGGCCCACCCGGAAATCACGTGGGCCCCACGGGGAAATCACGTGGGCCCCACCCGGAAATCACGTGGGCCCCAGGGGGAAATCACGTGGGCCCAACGGGGAAATCACGTGGGCCCCACGGGGAAATCACGTGGGCCCCACCCTGAAATCACGTGGGCCCCACCCGGAAATCACGTGGGCCCCACGGGGAAATCACGTGGGGCCCACGGGGAAATCACGTGGGCCCCACCCGGAAATCACGTGGGCCCCACCCGGAAATCACGTGGGCCCCACGGGGAAATCACGTGGGCCCCACGGGGAAATCACGTGGTCCCCACCCGGAAATCACGTGGGCCCCACACGGAAATCACGTGGGGCCCACCCGGAAATCACGTGGGCCCCACCCGGAAATCACGTGGGCCCCACCCGGAAATCACGTGGGCCCCACCCGGAAATCACGTGGGCCCCACCCGGAAATCACGTGGGCCCCACCCGGAAATCACGTGGGCCCCACGGGGAAATCACGTGGGCCCCACGGGGAAATCACGTGGGCCCCACGCGGAAATCACGTGGGCCCCACCCGGAAATCACGTGGGCCCCACCCGGAAATCACGTGGGCCCCACCCGGAAATCACGTGGGCCCCACCCGGAAATCACGTGGGCCCCACCCGGAAATCACGTGGGGCCAACCCGGAAATCACGTGGGCCCCACCCGGAAATCACGTGGGCCCCACCCGTAAATCACGTGGGCCCCACCCGGAAATCACGTGGGCCCCACCCGCAAATCACGTGGGCCCCACCGGGAAATCACGTTGGCCCCACGGGGAAATCACCTGGGCCCCACCCGGAAATCACGTGGGCCCCACCCGGAAATCACGTGGGCCCCACCCGGAAATCACGTGGGCCCCACGGGGAAATCACGTGGGCCCCACCCGGAAATCACGTGGGCCCCACCCGGAAATCACGTGGGCCCCACCCGGAAATCACGTGGGCCCCACCCGGAAATCACGTGGGCCCCACCCGGAAATCACGTGGGCCCCACGCGGAAATCACGTGGGCCCCACCCGGAAATCACGTGGGCCCCACCCGGAAATCACGTGGGCCCCACCCGGAAATCACGTGGGCCCCACCCGGAAATCACGTGGGCCCCACCCGGAAATCAAGTGGGGCCCACCCGGAAATCACGTGGGCCCCACCCGGAAATCCCGTGGGACCCACCCGGAAATCACGTGGGCCCCACCCGGAAATCACGTGGGCCCCACCCGGAAATCACGTGGGCCCCACCCGGAAATCACGTGGGCCACAGCCGGAAATCACGTGGGCCCCACCCGGAAATCACGTGGGCCCCACCCGGAAATCACGTGGGCCCCACCCGGAAATCACGTGGGCCCCACCCGGAAATCACGTGGGCCCCACGGGGAAATCACGTGGGCCTCACGGGGAAATCACGTGGGCCCCACCCGGAAATCACGTGGGCCCCACGGGGAAATCCCATGGGCCCCACCCGGAAATCACGTGGGCCCCACGGGGAAATCACGTGGGCCCCACCCGGAAATCACGTGGGCCCCACGGGGAAATCACGTGGGCCCCACCCGGAAATCACGTGGGCCCCACGGGGAAATCACGTGGGCCCCACCCGGAAATCACGTGGGCCCCACCCGGAAATCACTTGGGCCCCACCCGGAAATCACGTGGGCCCCACCCGGAAATCACGTGGGCCCCACGGGGAAATCACGTGGGCCCCACGGGGAAATCACGTGGGCCCCACCCGGAAATCACGTGGGCCCCACCCGGAAATCACGTGGGCCCCACCCGGAAATCACGTGGGCCCCACCCGGAAATCACGTGGGCCCCACCCGGAAATCACGTGGGCCCCACCCGAAAATCACGTGGGCCCCACCCGGAAATCACGTGGGCCCCACCCGGAAATCACGTGGGCCCCACCCGGAAATCACGTGGAACCCACCCGGAAATCACGTGGGCCCCACCCGGAAATCACGTGGGCCCCACCCGGAAATCACGTGGGCCCCACCCGGAAATCACGTGGGCCCCACGGGGAAATCACGTGGGCCCCACCCGGAAATCACGTGGGCCCCACCCGGAAATCACGTGGGCCCCACCCGGAAATCACGTGGGCCCCACCCGGAAATCACGTGGGCCACACCCGGAAATCACGTGGGGCCCACCCGGAAATCACGTGGGCCCCACGGGGAAATCACGTGGGCCCCAATCGGAAATCACGTGGGCCCCACCCGGAAATCACGTGGGCCCCACCCGGAAAACACGTGGGCCCCACGGGGAAATCACGTGGGCCCCACCCGGAAATCACGTGGGCCCCACCCGGAAATCACGTGGGCCCCACCCGGAAATCACGTGGGCCCCACCCGGAAATCACGTGGGCCCCACCCGGAAATCATGTGGGCCCCACCCGGAAATCACGTGGGCCCCACCCGGTAATCACGTGGGGCCCACCCGGAAATCACGTGGGCCCCACGGGGAAATCACGTGGGCCCCACCCGGAAATCACGTGGGCCCCACCCGGAAATTACGTGGGCCCCACGGGGAAATCACGTGGGCCCAACGGGGAAATCACGTGGGCCCCACGGGGAAATCACGTGGGCCCCACCCTGAAATCACGTGGGCCCCACCCGGAAATCACGTGGGCCCCACGGGGAAATCACGTGGGCCCCACGGGGAAATCACGTGGGCCCCACCCGGAAATCACGTGGGCCCCACCCGGAAATCACGTGGGCCCCACCCGGAAATCACGTGGGCCCCACCCGGAAATCACGTGGGCCCCACCCGGAAATCACGTGGGCCCCAGCCGGAAATCACGTGGGCCCCACGGGGAAATCACGTGGGCCCCACCCGGAAATCACGTTGGCCCCACCCGGAAATCACGTGGGACCCACCCGGAAATCACGTGGGCCCCACCCGGAAATCACGTGGGCCCCACCCGGAAATCACGTGGGGCCCACCCGGAAATCACGTGGGCCCCACCCGGAAATCACGTGGGCCCCACCCGGAAATCACGTGGGCCCCACACGGAAATCACGTGGGGCCCACCCGGAAATCACGTGGGCCCCACCCGGAAATCACGTGGGCCCCACCCGGAAATCACGTGGGCCCCACCCGGAAATCACGTGGGCCCCACCCGGAAATCACGTGGGCCCCACCCGGAAATCACGTGGGCCCCACGGGGAAATCACGTGGGCCCCACGGGGAAATCACGTGGGCCCCACCCGGAAATCACGTGGGCCCCACCCGGAAATCACGTGGGCCCCACCCGGAAATCACGTGGGCCCCACCCGGAAATCACGTGGGCCCCACCCGGAAATCACGTGGGCCCCACCCGGAAATCACGTGGGCCCCACCCGGAAATCACGTGGGCCCCACCCGGAAATCACGTGGGCCCCACCCGGAAATCACGTGGGCCCCAGCCGGAAATCACGTGGGCCCCACGGGGAAATCACGTGGGCCCCACGGGGAAATCACGTGGGCCCCACGGGGAAATCACGTGGGCCCCACCCGGAAATCACGTGGGCCCCACCCGGAAATCACGTGGGCCCCACCCGGAAATCACGTGGGCCCCACCCGGAAATCACGTGGGCCCCACCCGGAAATCACGTGGGCCCCACACGGAAATCACGTGGGGCCCACCCGGAAATCACGTGGGCCCCACCCGGAAATCACGTGGGCCCCACCCGGAAATCACGTGGGCCCCACCCGGAAATCACGTGGGCCCCACCCGGAAATCACGTGGGCCCCACCCGGAAATCACGTGGGCCCCACCCGGAAATCACGTGGGCCCCACGGGGAAATCACGTGGGCCCCACGGGGAAATCACGTGGGCCCCACCCGGAAATCACGTGGGCCCCACCCGGAAATCACGTGGGCCCCACCCGGAAATCACGTGGGCCCCACCCGGAAATCACGTGGGCCCCACCCGGAAATCACGTGGGCCCCACCCGGAAATCACGTGGGCCCCACCCGGAAATCACGTGGGCCCCACACGGAAATCACGTGGGGCCCAACCGGAAATCACGTGGGCCCCACCCGGAAATCACGTGGGCCCCACCCGGAAATCACGTGGGCCCCATGGGGAAATCACGTGGGCCCCATGGGGAAATCACGTGGGCCCCACCCGGAAATCACGTGGGGCCCACCCGGATATCACGTGGGCCCCACCCGGAAATCACGTGGGCCCCACCCGGAAATCACGTGGGCCACACCCGGAAATCACGTGGGCCCCACCCGGAAATCACGTGGGCCCCACCCGGAAATCACGTGGGCCACACCCGGAAATCACGTGGGGCCCACCCGGAAATCACGTGGGCCCCACGGGGAAATCACGTGGGCCCCACCCGGAAATCACGTGGGCCCCACCCGGAAATCACGTGGGCCCCACCCGGAAAACACGTGGGCCCCACGGGGAAATCATGTGGGCCCCACCCGGAAATCACGTGGGCCCCACCCGGAAATCACGTGGGCCCCACCCGGAAATCACGTGGGCCCCACCCGGAAATCACGTGGGCCCCACCCGGAAATCACGTGGGCCCCACCCGGAAATCACGTGGGCCCCACCCGGTAATCACGTGGGGCCCACCCGGAAATCACGTGGGCCCCACGGGGAAATCACGTGGGCCCCACCCGGAAATCACGTGGGCCCCACCCGGAAATCACGTGGGCCCCACGGGGAAATCACGTGGGCCCCACGGGGAAATCACGTGGGCCCCACCCTGAAATCACGTGGGCCCCACCCGGAAATCACGTGGGCCCCACGGGGAAATCACGTGGGCCCCACGGGGAAATCACGTGGGCCCCACCCGGAAATCACGTGGGCCCCACCCGGAAATCACGTGGGCCCCACGGGGAAATTACGTGGGCCCCACGGGGAAATCACGTGGTCCCCACCCGGAAATCACGTGGGCCCCACGGGGAAATCACGTGGGCCCAACGGGGAAATCACGTGGGCCCCACGGGGAAATCACGTGGGCCCCACCCTGAAATCACGTGGGCCCCACCCGGAAATCACGTGGGCCCCACGGGGAAATCACGTGGGCCCCACGGGGAAATCACGTGGGCCCCACCCGGAAATCACGTGGGCCCCACCCGGAAATCACGTGGGCCCCACGGGGAAATCACGTGGGCCCCACGGGGAAATCACGTGGTCCCCACCCGGAAATCACGTGGGCCCCAGCCGGAAATCACGTGGGCCCCACGAGGAAATCACGTGGGCCCCACCCGGAAATCACGTGGGCCCCACCCGGAAATCACGTGGGCCCCACCCGGAAATCACGTGGGCCCCACCCGGAAATCACGTGGGCCCCACCCGGAAATCACGTGGGCCCCACGCGGAAATCACGTGGGCCCCACCCGGAAATCACGTGGGCCCCACCCGGAAATCACGTGGGCCCCACCCGGAAATCACGTGGGCCCCACCCGGAAATCACGTGGGCCCCACCCGGAAATCACGTGGGCCCCACCCGGAAATCACGTGGGCCCCACCCGGAAATCACGTGGGCCCCAGCCGGAAATCACGTGGGCCCCACGGGGAAATCACGTGGGCCCCACCCGGAAATCACGTGGGCCCCACCCGGAAATCACGTGGGCCCCACCCGGAAATCACGTGGGCCCCACCCGGAAATCACGTGGGCCCCACCCGGAAATCACGTGGGCCCCACCCGGAAATCACGTGGGCCCCACCCGGAAATCACGTGGGCCCCACCCGGAAATCACGTGGGCCCCACACGGAAATCACGTGGGGCCCAACCGGAAATCACGTGGGCCCCACCCGGAAATCACGTGGGCCCCACCCGGAAATCACGTGGGCCCCACCCGGAAATCACGTGGGCCCCATGGGGAAATCACGTGGGCCCCATGGGGAAATCACGTGGGCCCCACCCGGAAATCACGTGGGGCCCACCCGGAAATCACGTGGGCCCCACGGGGAAATCACGTGGGCCCCACGGGGAAATCACGTGGGCACCACCCGGAAATCACGTGGGCCCCAGCCGGAAATCACGTGGGCCCCACCCGGAAATCACGTGGGCCCCACCCGGAAATCACGTGGGCCCCACGGGGAAATCACGTGGGCCCCACCCGGAAATCACGTGGGCCCCACCCGGAAATCACGTGGGCCCCACCCGGAAATCACGTGGGCCCCACCCGGAAATCACGTGGGCCCCACCCGGAAATCACGTGGGCCCCACCCGGAAATCACGTGGGCCCCACCCGGAAATCACGTGGGCCCCAGCCGGAAATCACGTGGGCCCCACCCGGAAATCACGTGGGCCCCACCCGGAAATCACGTGGGCCGCACCCGGAAATCACGTGGGCCCCACCCGGAAATCACGTGGGCCCCACCGGGAAATCACGTGGGACCCACCCGGAAATCACGTGGGCCCCACCCGGAAATCACGTGGGCCCCACCCGGAAATCACGTGGGCCCCACCCGGAAATCACGTGGGCCCCAGCCGGAAATCACGTGGGCCCCACCCGGAAATCACGTGGGCCCCACCCGGAAATCACGTGGGCCCCACCCGGAAATCACGTGGGGCCCACCCGGAAATCACGTGGGCCCCACGGGGAAATCACGTGGGCACCACCCGGAAATCACGTGGGCCCCAGCCGGAAATCACGTGGGCCCCACCCGGAAATCACGTGGGCCCCACCCGGAAATCACGTGGGCCCCACGGGGAAATCACGTGGGCCCCACCCGGAAATCACGTGGGCCCCACCCGGAAATCACGTGGGCCCCACCCGGAAATCACGTGGGCCCCACCCGGAAATCACGTGGGCCCCACCCGGAAATCACGTGGGCCCCACCCGGAAATCACGTGGGCCCCACCCGGAAATCACGTGGGCCCCAGCCGGAAATCACGTGGGCCCCACCCGGAAATCACGTGGGCCCCACCCGGAAATCACGTGGGCCCCACCCGGAAATCACGTGGGCCCCACCCGGAAATCACGTGGGCCCCACCGGGAAATCACGTGGGACCCACCCGGAAATCACGTGGGCCCCACCCGGAAATCACGTGGGCCACACCCGGAAATCACGTGGGGCCCACCCGGAAATCACGTGGGCCCCACGGGGAAATCACGTGGGCCCCACCCGGAAATCACGTGGGCCCCACCCGGAAATCACGTGGGCCCCACCCGGAAAACACGTGGGCCCCACGGGGAAATCATGTGGGCCCCACCCGGAAATCACGTGGGCCCCACCCGGAAATCACGTGGGCCCCACCCGGAAATCACGTGGGCCCCACCCGGAAATCACGTGGGCCCCACCCGGAAATCACGTGGGCCCCACCCGGAAATCACGTGGGCCCCACCCGGTAATCACGTGGGGCCCACCCGGAAATCACGTGGGCCCCACGGGGAAATCACGTGGGCCCCACCCGGAAATCACGTGGGCCCCACCCGGAAATCACGTGGGCCCCACGGGGAAATCACGTGGGCCCCACGGGGAAATCACGTGGGCCCCACCCTGAAATCACGTGGGCCCCACCCGGAAATCACGTGGGCCCCACGGGGAAATCACGTGGGCCCCACGGGGAAATCACGTGGGCCCCACCCGGAAATCACGTGGGCCCCACCCGGAAATCACGTGGGCCCCACGGGGAAATTACGTGGGCCCCACGGGGAAATCACGTGGTCCCCACCCGGAAATCACGTGGGCCCCACGGGGAAATCACGTGGGCCCAACGGGGAAATCACGTGGGCCCCGCGGGGAAATCACGTGGGCCCCACCCTGAAATCACGTGGGCCCCACCCGGAAATCACGTGGGCCCCACGGGGAAATCACGTGGGCCCCACGGGGAAATCACGTGGGCCCCACCCGGAAATCACGTGGGCCCCACCCGGAAATCACGTGGGCCCCACGGGGAAATCACGTGGGCCCCACGGGGAAATCACGTGGTCCCCACCCGGAAATCACGTGGGCCCCAGCCGGAAATCACGTGGGCCCCACGAGGAAATCACGTGGGCCCCACCCGGAAATCACGTGGGCCCCACCCGGAAATCACGTGGGCCCCACCCGGAAATCACGTGGGCCCCACCCGGAAATCACGTGGGCCCCACCCGGAAATCACGTGGGCCCCACGCGGAAATCACGTGGGCCCCACCCGGAAATCACGTGGGCCCCACCCGGAAATCACGTGGGCCCCACCCGGAAATCACGTGGGCCCCACCCGGAAATCACGTGGGCCCCACCCGGAAATCACGTGGGCCCCACCCGGAAATCACGTGGGCCCCACCCGGAAATCACGTGGGCCCCAGCCGGAAATCACGTGGGCCCCACGGGGAAATCACGTGGGCCCCACCCGGAAATCACGTGGGCCCCACCCGGAAATCACGTGGGCCCCACCCGGAAATCACGTGGGCCCCACCCGGAAATCACGTGGGCCCCACCCGGAAATCACGTGGGCCCCACCCGGAAATCACGTGGGCCCCACCCGGAAATCACGTGGGCCCCACCCGGAAATCACGTGGGCCCCACACGGAAATCACGTGGGGCCCAACCGGAAATCACGTGGGCCCCACCCGGAAATCACGTGGGCCCCACCCGGAAATCACGTGGGCCCCACCCGGAAATCACGTGGGCCCCATGGGGAAATCACGTGGGCCCCATGGGGAAATCACGTGGGCCCCACCCGGAAATCACGTGGGGCCCACCCGGAAATCACGTGGGCCCCACGGGGAAATCACGTGGGCCCCACGGGGAAATCACGTGGGCACCACCCGGAAATCACGTGGGCCCCAGCCGGAAATCACGTGGGCCCCACCCGGAAATCACGTGGGCCCCACCCGGAAATCACGTGGGCCCCACGGGGAAATCACGTGGGCCCCACCCGGAAATCACGTGGGCCCCACCCGGAAATCACGTGGGCCCCACCCGGAAATCACGTGGGCCCCACCCGGAAATCACGTGGGCCCCACCCGGAAATCACGTGGGCCCCACCCGGAAATCACGTGGGCCCCACCCGGAAATCACGTGGGCCCCAGCCGGAAATCACGTGGGCCCCACCCGGAAATCACGTGGGCCCCACCCGGAAATCACGTGGGCCCCACCCGGAAATCACGTGGGCCCCACCCGGAAATCACGTGGGCCCCACCGGGAAATCACGTGGGACCCACCCGGAAATCACGTGGGCCCCACCCGGAAATCACGTGGGCCCCACCCGGAAATCACGTGGGCCCCACCCGGAAATCACGTGGGCCCCAGCCGGAAATCACGTGGGCCCCACCCGGAAATCACGTGGGCCCCACCCGGAAATCACGTGGGCCCCACCCGGAAATCACGTGGGGCCCACCCGGAAATCACGTGGGCCCCACCCGGAAATCACGTGGGCCCCACCCGGAAATCACGTGGGCCCCACCCGGAAAACACGTGGGCCACATCCGGAAATCACGTGGGCCCCACCCGGAAATCACGTGGGCCCCACCCGGAAATCACGTGGGCCCCACCCGGAAATCACGTGGGCCCCACCCGGAAATCACGTGGGCCCCACGGGGAAATCACGTGGGCCCCACCCGGAAATCACGTGGACCCCACCCGGAAATCACGTGGGCCCCAGCCGGAAATCACGTGGGCCCCATGGGGAAATCACGTGGGCCCCACGGGGAAATCACGTGGGCCCCACCCGGAAATCACGTGGGCCCCACCCGGAAATCACGTGGGCCCCACCCGGAAATCACGTGGGCCCCACCCGGAAATCACGTGGGCCCCACCCGGAAATCACGTGGGCCCCACCCGGAAATCACGTGGGCCCCACCCGGAAATCACGTGGGCCCCACCCGGAAATCACGTGGGCCCCACCCGGAAATCACGTGGGCCCCACCCGGAAATCACGTGGGCCCCTCGGGGAAATCACGTGGGCCCCACCCGGAAATCACGTGGGCCCCACCCGGAAATCACGTGGGCCCCACCCGGAAATCACGTGGGCCCCACCCGGAAATCACGTGGGCCCCACCCGGAAATCACGTGGGCCCCACCCGGAAATCACGTGGGCCCCACCCGGAAATCACGTGGGCCCCACCCGGAAATCACGTGGGCCCCACCCGGAAATCACGTGGGCCCCACCCGGAAATCACGTGGGCCCCACCCGGAAATCACGTGGGCCCCACCCGGAAATCACGTGGGCCCCACCCGGAAATCACGTGGGCCCCACGGGGAAATCACGTGGGCCCCACCCGGAAATCACGTGGACCCCACCCGGAAATCACGTGGGCCACAGCCGGAAATCACGTGGGCCCCAACCGGAAATCACGTGGGCCCCACCCGGAAATCACGTGGGCCCCACCCGGAAATCACGTGGGCCCCACCCGGAAATCACGTGGGCCCCACGGGGAAATCACGTGGGCCCCACCCGGAAATCACGTGGGCCCCACCCGGAAATCACGTGGGCCACACCCGGAAATCACGTGGGGCCCACCCGGAAATCACGTGGGCCCCAAGGGGAAATCACGTGGGCCCCACCCAGAAATCACGTGGGCCCCACCCGGAAATCACGTGGGCCCCACCCGGTAATCACGTGGGGCCCACCCGGAAATCACGTGGGCCCCACGGGGAAATCACGTGGGCCCCACCCGGAAATCACGTGGGCCCCACCCGGAAATCACGTGGGCCCCACGGGGAAATCACGTGGGCCCAACGGGGAAATCACGTGGGCCCCACGGGGAAATCACGTGGGCCCCACCCTGAAATCACGTGGGCCCCACCCGGAAATCACGTGGGCCCCACGGGGAAATCACGTGGGCCCCACGGGGAAATCACGTGGGCCCCACCCGGAAATCACGTGGGCCCCACCCGGAAATCACGTGGGCCCCACGGGGAAATCACGTGGGCCCCACGGGGAAATCACGTGGTCCCCACCCGGAAATCACGTGGGCCCCAGCCGGAAATCACGTGGGCCCCACGAGGAAATCACGTGGGCCCCACCCGGAAATCACGTGGGCCCCACCCGGAAATCACGTGGGCCCCACCCGGAAATCACGTGGGCCCCACCCGGAAATCACGTGGGCCCCACCCGGAAATCACGTGGGCCCCACCCGGAAATCACGTGGGCCCCACCCGGAAATCACGTGGGCCCCACCCGGAAATCACGTGGGCCCCACCCGGAAATCACGTGGGCCCCACCCGGAAATCACGTGGGCCCCACCCGGAAATCACGTGGGCCCCACCCGGAAATCACGTGGGCCCCACCCGGAAATCACGTGGGCCCCAGCCGGAAATCACGTGGGCCCCACGGGGAAATCACGTGGGCCCCACGGGGAAATCACGTGGGCCCCACCCGGAAATCACGTGGGCCCCACCCGGAAATCACGTGGGCCCCACCTGGAAATCACGTGGGCCCCACGGGGAAATCACGTGGGCCCCACCCGGAAATCACGTGGGCCCCACCCGGAAATCACGTGGGGCCCACCCGGAAATCACGTGGGCCCCACCCGGAAATCACGTGGGCCCCACCCGGAAATCACGTGGGCCCCACCCTGAAATCACGTGGGCCCCACCCGGAAATCACGTGGGCCCCACCCGGAAATCACGTGGGCCCCACCCGGAAATCACGTGGGCCCCACCCGGAAATCACGTGGGCCCCACCCGGAAATCACGTGGGCCCCACCCGGAAATCACGTGGGCCCCACCCGGAAATCACGTGGGCCCCACCCGGAAATCACGTGGGCCCCACCCGGAAATCACGTGGGCCCCACACGGAAATCACGTGGGGCCCAACCGGAAATCACGTGGGCCCCACCCGGAAATCACGTGGGCCCCACCCGGAAATCACGTGGGCCCCACCCGGAAATCACGTGGGCCCCATGGGGAAATCACGTGGGCCCCACGGGGAAATCACGTGGGCCCCACCCGGAAATCACGTGGGGCCCACCCGGAAATCACGTGGGCCCCACGGGGAAATCACGTGGGCCCCACCCGGAAATCACGTGGGCCCCACACGGAAATCACGTGGGGCCCACCAGGAAATCACGTGGGCCCCACCCGGAAATCATGTGGGCCCCACCCGGAAATCACGTGGGCCCCACCGGGAAATCACGTGGGCCCCACCCGGAAATCACGTGGGCCCCACCCGGAAATCACGTGGGCCCCACGGGGAAATCACGTGGGCCCCACGGGGAAATCACGTGGGCCCCACCCGGAAATCACGTGGGCCCCACCCGGAAATCACGTGGGCCCCACCCGGAAATCACGTGGGCCCCACCCGGAAATCACGTGGGCCCCACGGGGAAATCACGTGGGCCCCACCCGGAAAACACGTGGGCCCCACCCGGAAATCACGTGGGCCCCACGGGGAAATCACGTGGGCCCCACCCGGAAATCACGTGGGACCCACCCGGAAATCACGTGGGCCCCACCCGGAAATCACGTGGGCCCCACCCGGAAATCACGTGGGCCCCAGCCGGAAATCACGTGGGCCCGACCCGGAAATCACGTGGGCCCCACCCCGAAATCACGTGGGCCCCACCCGGAAATCACGTGGGCCCCACCCGGAAATCACGTGGGGCCCACCCGGAAATCACGTGGGCCCCACCCGGAAATCACGTGGGCCCCACCCGGAAATCACGTGGGCCCCACCCGGAAAACACGTGGGCCACATCCGGAAATCACGTGGGCCCCACCCGGAAATCACGTGGGCCCCACCCGGAAATCACGTGGGCCCCACCCGGAAATCACGTGGGCCCCACCCGGAAATCACGTGGGCCCCACGGGGAAATCACGTGGGCCCCACCTGGAAATCACGTGGACCCCACCCGGAAATCACGTGGGCCCCAGCCGGAAATCACGTGGGCCCCATGGGGAAATCACGTGGGCCCCACGGGGAAATCACGTGGGCCCCACCCGGAAATCACGTGGGCCCCACCCGGAAATCACGTGGGCCCCACCCGGAAATCACGTGGGCCCCACCCGGAAATCACGTGGGCCCCACCCGGAAATCACGTGGGCCCCACCCGGAAATCACGTGGGCCCCACCCGGAAATCACGTGGGCCCCTCGGGGAAATCACGTGGGCCCCACCCGGAAATCACGTGGGCCCCACCCGGAAATCACGTGGGCCCCACCCGGAAATCACGTGGGCCCCACCCGGAAATCACGTGGGCCCCACCCGGAAATCACGTGGGCCCCACCCGGAAATCACGTGTGCCCCACCCGGAAATCACGTGGGCCCCACCCGGAAATCACGTGGGCCCCACGGGGAAATCACGTGGGCCCCACCCGGAAATCACGTGGGCCCCACCCGGAAATCACGTGGGCCCCACCCGGAAATCACGTGGGCCCCACCCGGAAATCACGTGGGCCCCACGGGGAAATCACGTGGGCCCCACCCGGAAATCACGTGGGCCCCACCCGGAAATCACGTGGGCCACAGCCGGAAATCACGTGGGCCCCACCCGGAAATCACGTGGGCCCCACCCGAAAATCACGTGGGCCCCACCCGGAAATCACGTGGGCCCCACCCGGAAATCACGTGGGCCCCACCCGGAAATCACGTGGGCCCCATGGGGAATTCACGTGGGCCCCACCCGGAAATCACGTGGGCCCCACCCGGAAATCACGTGGGCCCCACCCGGAAATCACGTGGGCCCCACCCGGAAATCACGTGGGCCCCACGGGGAAATCACGTGGGCCCCACCCGGAAATCACGTGGACCCCACCCGGAAATCACGTGGGCCACAGCCGGAAATCACGTGGGCCCCAACCGGAAATCACGTGGGCCCCACCCGGAAATCACGTGGGCCCCACCCGGAAATCACGTGGGCCCCACCCGGAAATCACGTGGGCCCCACGGGGAAATCACGTGGGCCTCACGGGGAAATCACGTGGGCCCCACCCGGAAATCACGTGGGCCCCACGGGGAAATCACGTGGGCCCCACCCGGAAATCACGTGGGCCCCACCCGGAAATCACGTGGGCCCCACCCGGAAATCACGTGGGCCCCACCCGGAAATCACGTGGGCCCCACCCGGAAATCACGTGGGCCCCACCCGGAAATCACGTGGGCCCCACCCGGAAATCACGTGGGCCCCACCCGGAAATCACGTGGGCCCCACGGGGAAATCACGTGGGCCCCACCCGGAAATCACGTGGGCCCCACCCGGAAATCACGTGGGCCCCACCCGGAAATCACGTGGGCCCCACCCGGAAATCACGTGGGCCCCACCCGGAAATCACGTGGGGCCAACCCGGAAATCACGTGGGCCCCACCCGGAAATCACATGGGCCCCACCCGGAAATCACGTGGGCCGCACCCGGAAATCACGTGGGCCCCACCCGGAAATCACGTGGGCCCCACGGGGAAATCACGTTGGCCCCACGGGGAAATCACGTGGGCCCCACCCGGAAATCACGTGGGCCCCACCCGGAAATCACGTGGGCCCCACCCGGAAATCACGTGGGCCCCACGGGGAAATCACGTGGGCCCCACCCGGAAATCACGTGGGCCCCACCCGGAAATCACGTGGGCCCCACCCGGAAATCACGTGGGCCCCACCCGGAAATCACGTGGGCCCCACCCGGAAATCACGTGGGCCCCACGGGGAAATCACGTGGGCCCCACCCGGAAATCACGTGGGCCCCACCCGGAAATCACGTGGGCCCCACCCGGAAATCACGTGGGCCCCACCCGGAAATCACGTGGGCCCCACCCGGAAATCACGTGGGGCCCACCCGGAAATCACGTGGGCCCCACCCGGAAATCACGTGGGCCCCACCCGGAAATCACGTGGGGCCCACCCGGAAATCACGTGGGCCCCACCCGGAAATCACGTGGGCCCCACCCGGAAATCACGTGGGCCCCACCCGGAAATCACGTGGGGCCCACCCGGAAATCACGTGGGCCCCACCCGGAAATCACGTGGGCCCCACCCGGAAATCACGTGGGGCCCACCCGGAAATCACGTGGGCCCCACCCGGAAATCACGTGGGCCCCACCCGGAAATCACGTGGGCCCCACCCGGAAATCACGTGGGGCCCACCCGGAAATCACGTGGGCCCCACCCGGAAATCACGTGGGCCCCACCCGGAAATCACGTGGGCCCCACCCGGAAATCACGTGGGCCCCACCCGGAAATCACGTGGGCCCCACCCGGAAATCACGTGGGCCCCACCCGGAAATCACGTGGGCCCCACCCGGAAATCACGTGGGCCCCACCCGGAAATCACGTGGGCCCCACGGGGAAATCTCGTGGGCCCCACCCGGAAATCACGTGGGCCCCACCCGGAAATCACGTGGGCCCCACCCGGAAATCACGTGGGCCCCACGGGGAAATCACGTGGGGCCCACCCGGAAATCACGTGGGCCCCACCCGGAAATCACGTGGGCCCCACCCGGAAATCACGTGGGCCCCAGCCGGAAATCACGTGGGCCCCAGCCGGAAATCACGTGGGCCCCACGGGGAAATCACGTGGGCCCCACGGGGAAATCACGTGGGCCCCACGGGGAAATCACGTGGGCCCCACCCGGAAATCACGTGGGCCCCACGGGGAAATCACGTGGGCCCCACGGGGAAATCACGTGGGCCCAACGGGGAAATCACGTGGGCCCCACGGGGAAATCACGTGGGCCCCACCCTGAAATCACGTGGGCCCCACCCGGAAATCACGTGGGCCCCACGGGGAAATCACGTGGGCCCCACGGGGAAATCACGTGGGCCCCACCCGGAAATCACGTGGGCCCCACCCGGAAATCACGTGGGCCCCACGGGGAAATCACGTGGGCCCCACGGGGAAATCACGTGGTCACCACCCGGAAATCACGTGGGCCCCAGCCGGAAATCAAGTGGGCCCCACGGGGAAATCACGTGGGCCCCACGGGGAAATCACGTGGGCCCCACCCGGAAATCACGTGGGCCCCACCCGGAAATCACGTGGGCCCCACCCGGAAATCACGTGGGCCCCACCCGGAAATCACGTGGGGCCCACCCGGAAATCACGTGGGCCCCACCCGGAAATCACGTGGGCCCCACCCGGAAATCACGTGGGCCCCACACGGAAATCACGTGGGGCCCACCCGGAAATCACGTGGGCCCCACCCGGAAATCACGTGGGCCCCACCCGGAAATCACGTGGGCCCCACCCGGAAATCACGTGGGCCCCACCCGGAAATCACGTGGGCCCCACGGGGAAATCACGTGGGCCCCACGGGGAAATCACGTGGGCCCCACGCGGAAATCACGTGGGCCCCACCTGGAAATCACGTGGGCCCCACGGGGAAATCACGTGGGCCCCACCCGGAAATCACGTGGGCCCCACCCGGAAATCACGTGGGCCCCACCAGGAAATCATGTGGGCCCCACGGGGAAATCACGTGGGCCCCACCCGGAAATCACGTGGGCCCCACCCGGAAATCACGTGGGCCCCACCCGGAAATCACGTGGGGCCAACCCGGAAATCACGTGGGCCCCACCCGGAAATCACATGGGCCCCACCCGGAAATCACGTGGGCCCCACCCGGAAATCACGTGGGCCCCACCCGGAAATCACGTGGGCCCCACGGGGAAATCACGTTGGCCCCACGGGGAAATCACGTGGGCCCCACCCGGAAATCACGTGGGCCCCACCCGGAAATCACGTGGGCCCCACCCGGAAATCACGTGGGCCCCACGGGGAAATCACGTGGGCCCCACCCGGAAATCACGTGGGCCCCACCCGGAAATCACGTGGGCCCCACCCGGAAATCACGTGGGCCCCACCCGGAAATCACGTGGGCCCCACCCGGAAATCACGTGGGCCCCACCCGGAAATCACGTGGGCCCCACCCGGAAATCACGTGGGCCCCACACGGAAATCACGTGGGCCCCACCCGGAAATCACGTGGGCCCCACCCGGAAATCACGTGGGGCCCACCCGGAAATCACGTGGGCCCCACCCGGAAATCACGTGGGCCCCACCCGGAAATCACGTGGGGCCCACCCGGAAATCACGTGGGCCCCACCCGGAAATCACGTGGGCCCCACCCGGAAATCACGTGGGCCCCACCCGGAAATCACGTGGGGCCCACCCGGAAATCACGTGGGCCCCACCCGGAAATCACGTGGGCCCCACCCAGAAATCACGTGGGCCCCACCCGGAAATCACGTGGGCCCCACCCGGAAATCACGTGGGCCCCACCCGGAAATCACGTGGGCCCCACCCGGAAATCACGTGGGCCCCACCCGGAAATCACGTGGGACCCACGGGGAAATCACGTGGGGCCCACCCGGAAATCACGTGGGCCCCACCCGGAAATCACGTGGGCCCCACCCGGAAATCACGTGGGCCCCAGCCGGAAATCACGTGGGCCCCAGCCGGAAAACACGTGGGCCCCACGGGGAAATCACGTGGGCCCCACGGGGAAATCACGTGGGCCCCACGGGGAAATCACGTGGGCCCCACCCGGAAATCACGTGGGCCCCACCCGGAAATCACGTGGGCCCCACGGGGAAATCACGTGGGCCCAACGGGGAAATCACGTGGGCCCCACGGGGAAATCACGTGGGCCCCACCCTGAAATCACGTGGGCCCCACCCGGAAATCACGTGGGCCCCACGGGGAAATCACGTGGGCCCTACGGGGAAATCACGTGGGCCCCACCCGGAAATCACGTGGGCCCCACCCGGAAATCACGTGGGCCCCACGGGGAAATCACGTGGGCCCCACGGGGAAATCACGTGGTCCCCACCCGGAAATCACGTGGGCCCCAGCCGGAAATCACGTGGGCCCCACGGGGAAATCACGTGGGCCCCACCCGGAAATCACGTGGGCCCCACCCGGAAATCACGTGGGCCCCACCCGGAAATCACGTGGGCCCCACCCGGAAATCACGTGGGCCCCACCCGGAAATCACGTGGGGCCCACCCGGAAATCACGTGGGCCCCACCCGGAAATCACGTGGGCCCCACCCGGAAATCACGTGGGCCCCACACGGAAATCACGTGGGGCCCACCCGGAAATCACGTGGGCCCCACCCGGAAATCACGTGGGGCCCACCCGGAAATCACGTGGGCCCCACCCGGAAATCACGTGGGGCCCACCCGGAAATCACGTGGGCCCCACCCGGAAATCACGTGGGCCCCACCCGGAAATCACGTGGGCCCCACCCGGAAATCACGTGGGCCCCACGGGGAAATCACGTGGGCCCCACGGGGAAATCACGTGGGCCCCACGCGGAAATCACGTGGGCCCCACCCGGAAATCACGTGGGCCCCACCCGGAAATCACGTGGGCCCCACGGGGAAATCATGTGGGCCCCACCCGGAAATCACGTGGGCCCCACGCGGAAATCACGTGGGCCCCACCCGGAAATCACGTGGGCCCCACCCGGAAATCACGTGGGCCCCACGGGGAAATCACGTGGGCCCTACGGGGAAATCACGTGGGCCCCACCCGGAAATCACGTGGGCCCCACCCGGAAATCACGTGGGCCCCACGGGGAAATCACGTGGGCCCCACGGGGAAATCACGTGGTCCCCACCCGGAAATCACGTGGGCCCCAGCCGGAAATCACGTGGGCCCCACGGGGAAATCACGTGGGCCCCACCCGGAAATCACGTGGGCCCCACCCGGAAATCACGTGGGCCCCACCCGGAAATCACGTGGGCCCCACCCGGAAATCACGTGGGCCCCACCCGGAAATCACGTGGGGCCCACCCGGAAATCACGTGGGCCCCACCCGGAAATCACGTGGGCCCCACCCGGAAATCACGTGGGCCCCACCCGGAAATCACGTGGGCCCCACGGGGAAATCACGTGGGCCCCACGGGGAAATCACGTGGGCCCCACGCGGAAATCACGTGGGCCCCACCCGGAAATCACGTGGGCCCCACCCGGAAAACACGTGGGCCCCACGGGGAAATCATGTGGGCCCCACCCGGAAATCACGTGGGCCCCACCCGGAAATCACGTGGGCCCCACCCGGAAATCACGTGGGCCCCACCCGGAAATCACGTGGGCCCCACCCGGAAATCATGTGGGCCCCACCCGGAAATCACGTGGGCCCCACCCGGTAATCACGTGGGGCCCACCCGGAAATCACGTGGGCCCCACGGGGAAATCACGTGGGCCCCACCCGGAAATCACGTGGGCCCCACCCGGAAATTACGTGGGCCCCACGGGGAAATCACGTGGGCCCAACGGGGAAATCACGTGGGCCCCACGGGGAAATCACGTGGGCCCCACCCTGAAATCACGTGGGCCCCACCCGGAAATCACGTGGGCCCCACGGGGAAATCACGTGGGCCCCACGGGGAAATCACGTGGGCCCCACCCGGAAATCACGTGGGCCCCACCCGGAAATCACGTGGGCCCCACGGGGAAATTACGTGGGCCCCACGGGGAAATCACGTGGTCCCCACCCGGAAATCACGTGGGCCCCAGCCGGAAATCACGTGGGCCCCACCCGGAAATCACGTGGGCCCCACCCGGAAATCACGTTGGCCCCACCCGGAAATCACGTGGGCCCCACCCGGAAATCACGTGGGCCCCACGGGGAAATCACGTGGGCCCCACCCGGAAATCACGTGGGCCCCACCCGGAAATCACGTGGGCCCCACGGGGAAATTACGTGGGCCCCACCCGGAAATCACGTGGGCCCCACCCGGAAATCACGTGGGCCCCACACGGAAATCACGTGGGGCCCACCCGGAAATCACGTGGGCCCCACCCGGAAATCACGTGGGCCCCACGGGGAAATCACGTGGGCCTCACGGGGAAATCACGTGGGCCCCACCCGGAAATCACGTGGGCCCCACGGGGAAATCACGTGGGCCCCACCCGGAAATCACGTGGGCCCCACCCGGAAATCACGTGGGCCCCACGGGGAAATTACGTGGGCCCCACGGGGAAATCACGTGGTCCCCACCCGGAAATCACGTGGGCCCCAGCCGGAAATCACGTGGGCCCCACGGGGAAATCACGTGGGCCCCACCCGGAAATCACGTGGGCCCCACCCGGAAATCACGTGGGCCAAACCCGGAAATCACGTGGGGCCCACCCGGAAATCACGTGGGCCCCACCCGGAAATCACGTGGGCCCCACCCGGAAATCACGTGGGCCCCACACGGAAATCACGTGGGGCCCACCCGGAAATCACGTGGGCCCCACCCGGAAATCACGTGGGCCCCACCCGGAAATCACGTGGGCCCCACCCGGAAATCACGTGGGCCCCACCCGGAAATCACGTGGGCCCCACCCGGAAATCACGTGGGCCCCACGGGGAAATCACGTGGGCCCCACGGGGAAATCACGTGGGCCCCACGCGGAAATCACGTGGGCCCCACCCGGAAATCACGTGGGCCCCACCCGGAAATCACGTGGGCCCCACCCGGAAATCACGTGGGCCCCCCCGGAAATCACGTGGGCCCCACCCGGAAATCACGTGGGGCCAACCCGGAAATCACGTGGGCCCCACCCGGAAATCACGTGGGCCCCACCCGTAAATCACGTGGGCCCCACCCGGAAATCACGTGGGCCCCACCCGGAAATCACGTGGGCCCCACGGGGAAATCACGTTGGCCCCACGGGGAAATCACGTGGGCCCCACCCGGAAATCACGTGGGCCCCACCCGGAAATCACGTGGGCCCCACCCGGAAATCACGTGGGCCCCACGGGGAAATCACGTGGGCCCCACCCGGAAATCACGTGGGCCCCACCCGGAAATCACGTGGGCCCCACCCGGAAATCACGTGGGCCCCACCCGGAAATCACGTGGGCCCCACCCGGAAATCACGTGGGCCCCACGGGGAAATCACGTGGGCCCCACCCGGAAATCACGTGGGCCCCACCCGGAAATCACGTGGGCCCCACCCGGAAATCACGTGGGCCCCAACCGGAAATCACGTGGGCCCCACCCGGAAATCACGTGGGCCCCACCCGGAAATCACGTGGGCCCCACCCGGAAATCACGTGGGCCCCACGGGGAAATCACGTGGGCCTCACGGGGAAATCACGTGGGCCCCACCCGGAAATCACGTGGGCCCCACGGGGAAATCACGTGGGCCCCACCCGGAAATCACGTGGGCCCCACCCGGAAATCACGTGGGCCCCACCCGGAAATCACGTGGGCCCCACCCGGAAATCACGTGGGCCCCACCCGGAAATCACGTGGGCCCCACCCGGAAATCACGTGGGCCCCACTCGGAAATCACGTGGGCCCCACCCGGAAATCACGTGGGCCCCACCGGGAAATCACGTGGGCCCCACGGGGAAATCACGTGGGCCCCACCCGGAAATCACGTGGGCCCCACCCGGAAATCACGTGGGCCCCACCCGGAAATCACGTGGGCCCCACCCGGAAATCACGTGGGCCCCACCCGGAAATCACGTGGGGCCAACCCGGAAATCACGTGGGCCCCACCCGGAAATCACGTGGGCCCCACCCGGAAATCACGTGGGCCCCACCCGGAAATCACGTGGGCCCCACGGGGAAATCACGTTGGCCCCACGGGGAAATCACGTGGGCCCCACCCGGAAATCACGTGGGCCCCACCCGGAAATCACGTGGGCCCCACGGGGAAATCACGTGGGCCCCACCCGGAAATCACGTGGGCCCCACCCGGAAATCACGTGGGCCCCACCCGGAAAACACGTGGGCCCCACGGGGAAATCATGTGGGCCCCACCCGGAAATCACGTGGGCCCCACCCGGAAATCCCGTGGGCCCCACCCGGAAATCACGTGGGCCCCACCCGGAAATCACGTGGGCCCCACCCGGAAATCACGTGGGCCCCACCCGGAAATCACGTGGGCCCCACCCGGTAATCACGTGGGGCCCACCCGGAAATCACGTGGGCCCCACGGGGAAATCACGTGGGCCCCACCCGGAAATCACGTGGGCCCCAGGGGGAAATCACGTGGGCCCAACGGGGAAATCACGTGGGCCCCATGGGGAAATCACGTGGGCCCCACCCTGAAATCACGTGGGCCCCACCCGGAAATCACGTGGGCCCCACGGGGAAATCACGTGGGCCCCACGGGGAAATCACGTGGGCCCCACCCGGAAATCACGTGGGCCCCACCCGGAAATCACGTGGGCCCCACGGGGAAATTACGTGGGCCCCACGGGGAAATCACGTGGTCCCCACCCGGAAATCACGTGGGCCCCAGCCGGAAATCACGTGGGCCCCACGGGGAAATCACGTGGGCCCCACCCGGAAATCACGTGGGCCCCACCCGGAAATCACGTGGGCCCCACCCGGAAATCACGTGGGCCCCACCCGGAAATCACGTGGGCCCCACCCGGAAATCACGTGGGCCCCACCCGGAAATCACGTGGGCCCCACCCGGAAATCACGTGGGCCCCACCCGGAAATCACGTGGGCCCCCAAGGGAAATCACGTGGGCCCCCAAGGGAAATCACGTGGGCCCCACCCGGAAATCACGTGGGCCCCACCCGGAAATCACGTGGGCCCCACGGGGAAATCACGTGGGACCCACCCGGAAATCACGTGGGCCCCACCCGGAAATCACGTGGGCCCCACCCAGAAATCACGTGGGCGCAACCCGGAAATCACGTGGGCCCCACCCGGAAAACACGTGGGCCCCCAGGGGAAATCACGTGGGCCCCACGTTGAAATCACGTGGGCCCCACCCGGAAATCACGTGGTCCCCACCCGGAAATCACGTGGGCCCCACGGGGAAATCACGTGGGCCCCACCCGGAAATCACGTGGGCCCCACCCGGAAATCACGTGGGCCCCACCCGGAAATCACGTGGGCCCCACCCGGAAATCACGTGGGCCCCACCCGGAAATCACGAAACCACCTGCCTCAACTCGAGAAAATCCAGGAGGTTCTGCCTCCAGGCGAGATGAGGCCCATTTCCGCTGAGGCTTCTCGAGGCTAATCACACCTAACCTCTGGAACTTCCAAAAGGTCCTTCACACCCCTGCTGCAACTCAAGAAGTTCCCTGACATCCCCGTCTCCACTCTAGAGGAAGCAAGCGGTTCCCGCCCACATCCAGAAGAGCCCCGTTTCCGCCTCGAAGCTTGAGATGAGGGATCCTTTCCCTGCTTGGTCTGGAAAGAATTGCCGGTGTTCCCGTCGCATCTCAAGAGGAGGCGCTCTCCACAGGAAAGGCGAGAGGAACTCCAGGGTCGTGTCACCATTCCCAGAGTTCCCCTGATGTCTCAGTCCATTCCAGAGGAACCTGTTTTCCCTGCACTGCCTCGACTTTCAGGATGAGGATCGACTACCACCACGGTCGCACGTGGGACAGCCCTGTGGGAAAGCCTTGTGGGAAAGCCTCCTGGAAAAGCCTCGAGGGAAAGCCACAGATCCCTTGATCCAGGCGATGGGAAGCGTCACACTGCTGCTACCGCTCTGGAGTAAAGCGCACGTGCATGCCCCCATTGGAGACGAGTACTTACTCCTCTGGGGAGACTCCAGAAGTACCCCAAGATCCATGTCAGCACTGGAGAGGAATTCTCAAGTTTCCGGCCCCGACTCCACACAATTCTTAGGCCTCGACATCGACGGGAGAGGAATCCCGAGAGGCCCCCGATCAACTGGCATGGGGACTGGCCTTTCGTGAGGCCACCAGAGTGGGTCCCTGAAGTACCCGTCGTAAGTCCAGAGCACCTGCCACAATTCGAGACAATCCAGGATGTTTTGCCCTCCAGGCGAGATGATGCCCATTTCCGCTGAGGCTTCTCGAGGTTAATCACACCTACTCTCTGGAACTTCCAAAAGGTCCTTCAACCATTGCTGCGACTCAGGAAGTTCCCTGACATACCCGTCTCCACTACAGAGGAAGCACGAGGGTCCCGCCCACATCCAGAGGAGCCCCGTTTCCGCCTCGTACCTCGAGATGAGAGATCCTTTCCCTGCTTGGTCGGGAAAGAATTCCTGGCATTCCCGTCGCATCTCAAGAGGAGGTCCTCTCCACAGGAAAGGCGAGAGGAACTCCAGGGTCGTGCCACCATTCGGAGAGTCCCCCAGATGTCTCAATCCATTCCAGAGGAACCTGTTTTCCCTGCACTGCCTCGACTTTCACGCTGAGGATCGACTCCCACCACGGTGGCACGTGGGACAGCCCTGTGGGAAAGCCTCGTGGGAAAGCCTTATGGGAAATCCTCGAGGGAAAGCCACAGATCCCATGATCGACGAGAAGGGAAGTGTGACACTGCTGCTACAGCTCGGGAGGAAAGCCCACGTGAATGCTCCCTCTCGAGACGAGGACTCACTACCCTGAGGAGACTCCAGAAGTACCCCAAGATCCATGTCAGCACTGGAGAGGAATCCTCAGGTTCCGGCCCCGACTCCACACAAGGTCTTGGGCCCCGGCATCGACGAGAGAGGAATACCGAGAGGCCCGCGAGCAACTCGCATGGAGACTGGCCTTTCCTGAGGCCACCAGAGCGAGTCCCTGAGGTCCCCGTCGTAAGTCGAGAGCACCTGCCGCAACTCGAGAAAATCCAGGAGGTTTTGCCCTCCAGGCGAGATGAGGCCCATTTCCGCTGAGGCTTCTCAAGGCTAATCACATCTAAACTCTGGAACTTCCAAAAGGTCCTTCACACCTTTGCTGCAACTCAAGAAGTTCCCGGACATCCCCGTCTCCACTCTAGAGGAAGCACGAGGGTCCCGCCCACATCCAGAGGAGCCCCGTTTCGCCTCATAGCTGGAGATGAGGGATCCTTTTGCTACTTGGTCCGGAAAGAATTCTGTGAGTCCCCGTCGCATCTCAAGGGGAGGCGCTCTCCACAGGAAAGGCGAGAGGAACTCCAGGGTCGTGCCACCATTCCCAGAGTACCCCAGATGTCTCAGTCCATTACAGAGGAACCTGTTTTCCCTGCACTGCCTCGACTTTCACGCCGAGGATCGTCTCCCACCACGGTGGCACGTGGGACAGCCCTGTGGAAAGCCTCGAGGGAAAGCCACAGTTCCCTTGATGCACGTGACGGGAATCGTGACACTGCTGCTACCGCTCTGCAGGGAAGCGCACGTGCATGCCTCCTTTCGAGATGAGGACTTACTCCCCTGGGGAGACTCCAGAAGCACCCCATGATCCATGTCAGCACTTTAGAGGAATCCTCAGGTTCCGGCCACTACTCCACACAAGGTCTTAGGCCCGGCATCGACGGGAAAGGAATCCCGAGAGGCTCCCGAGTAACTCGCATGGGGACTGGCCAGTCCTAAGGCGATAAGAGCAGGTCCCTTTCGTCACCGTGGTAAGACGAGAGCACCTGCTGCATCTCGAGAAAATCCAGGAGGTTCTGCCCTCCAGGCTAGATGAGGCCCATTTCCGCTGAGGCGTTGAGGTTAATCACATCTAACCTCTAGAAAGTCCAAAGGGTCCTTCACACCCTTTCTGCAACTCAAGAAGTTCCCCGACATACCCGTCTCCACTCGAGAGGAAGCAAGAGGGCCCCGCCCACATCCAGAGGAGCCCCGTTTCCGCCTCGTAGCTCGTGATGAGGGATCCTTTGGCTGCTTGTTCGGGAAAGAATTCTGGGCATTCCTGTCGCATCTCAAGAGGAGGTGCTCTCCACAGAAAAGGCGAGAACTCCAGCGTCGTGCCACCATTCCCAGAGACCCCCAGATGTCTCAGTCCATTCCAGAGGAACCTGTTTTCCTGCACTGCCTCGACTTTCACGCCAAGGCTCGACTCCCACCACGGTGGCACGTGGGACAGCCCTGTGGGAAAGCCTCGTTGCAAAACCTCGGGGGAAAGCCTCGAGGGAAAGCCACAGATCCCTTGATCCATGCGACGGGTGCATGACATTGCTGCTACCGCTCTGGTGGAAAGCGAACGTGCATGCCCCCATTCGAGACGAGGACTTACTCCCCTGGGGAGACTCCAGAAGTACCCTAAGATCCATGTCAGCACTGGAGAGGAATCCTCAGGTTCTGGCCCCGACTCCACACAAGGTCTTAGGACCCGGCATCGAAGGGAGAGGACCACGAGAGGCCCCCGAGCAACTCGCATGGGGACTGTCCTTTCCTGAGGCCACCAGAGCGGGTCCCTTAGGTCACCGTCCTAAGACGAAAGGACCTGCGGCAACTCGAGAAAATCCAGGAGGTTTTGCCCTTCAGGCTAGATGAGGCCCATTTCCGCTGAGGCCTCACGAGGCTAATCACACCTAACCTCTGGAACTTCCAAAGGTCCTTCACACCCTTGCTGCAACTCAAGAAGTTCCCCGACATACCCGCCCTAACCCTAAAGGAAGCACGAGGGTCCCGCTCACATCCAGAGGAGCCCCGTTTCCGCCTCGTAGCTCGAGATGAGGGATCCTTTCTCTGCTTGGTCTGGAAAGAATTCCCGTGTCCAATCTCAAAAGGAGGAGCTCTCCACAGGAAAGGCGAGAGGAACTCCAGGGTCTTGTCACCATTCCCAGAGTCCCCCAGATGTCTCAGTCCATTCCAGAGGAACCTGTGTTCCCTGCACTGCCTCGACTTTCATGCCAAGGATCGACTCCCACCAAGGCGGCACGTGGGACAGCCCTGTGGGAAAGCCTCGTGGGAAAGCCTCGTGGGAAAGCCTAGACAGAAAGGCGCAGATCCCTTGATCGACGCTATGGGAAGCGTGACACTGCTGCACCCGCTTTGGAGGAAAGCGAAAGTGCATGCCCCCTCTTGAGAAGAGGACTTACTGCCCTGGGGAGGCTCCAGAAGTAGCCCAAGTTCCATGTCAGCACTGGAGAGGAATCCTCATGTTCCGGGCTCTACTCCACAGAAGGTCTTAGTCCCCGGCATCAAAGGGAGAGGAATCCCAGGAGACCCCCGAGCAACTCGAATGGGGACTGAGCAGTCCTGAGGCCACCAGAGCGGGCCCTATCGTCACCGTCGTAAGATGACAGCATCTGCCGGAACTCGAGAAAATCCAGGATATTTTGCCCTCCAGGCTAGATGAGGACCATTTCCGATGAGGCGTCTCGAGGCTAATCACATCTAACATCTGGAACTTCCAAAGGGTGCTTCACAACCTTGCTGCAACTCAAGAAGTTCCCCGACAACCCGTCTCCATTCTAGAGGAAGCACGAGGGTCACGCCCACATCCAGAGGAGCCCAGTTTTCACCTCTTAGCTCGAGATGAGGGATCCTTTCGCTGCTTGGTCGGGAAAGAATTCTGGGCATTCCTGGCGCATCTCAAGAGGAGGCGCTCTCCAGAGGAAAGGCGAGAGGAACTCCAGGGTCTTGTCTCCATTCCCAGAGTCCCACATATCTTTCAGTCCATTCCAGAGGAACCTGTTTTCCCTTCACTGCCTCAACTTTCATGCCGAGGATCGACTCCCACCACGGTGGCACGTGGGACAGCCCTGTGGGAAAGCCTCGAGGGAAAGCCACAGATCCCTTGATTGACGCGACGGGAAGCGTGACACTGCTGCTACGGCACTGGAGGAAAGCGCACGTGCATGCCCCCATTCGAGATGAGGACTTACTCCCATGGGGAGACTGCAGAAATAACCCAAGATCCATGTCAGCACTGCAGAGGAATCCTCAGGTTCTGGCCCCGACTCCACACAAGGACTTAGGCCCCGGCATCGAAGGGAGAGGAACCCCGAGAGGCGCCCGAGCAACTCGCATGGGGACTGGCCTTTCCTGAGGCCACCAGAGTGGGTCACTTAGGTCACCGTCGTAAGACGAAAGTACCTGCGGCAACACGAGAAAATCCAGGAGGTTTTGCCCTTCAGGCTAGATGAGGCCCATTTCCGCTGAGGCGTCACGAGGCTAATCACACTTAACCTGTGGAACTTCCAAAGGTCCTTCACACCCTTGCTGCAACTCAAGAAGTTCCCCGACATACCCGGCCTAACTCTCAAGGAAGCACGACGGTCCCGCCCACATCCAGAGGAGCCCCGTTTCCGCCTCGTAGCTCGAGATGAGGGATTCTTTCTCTGCTTGGTCTGGAAAGAATTCCCGGCGTACCTGTCGAATCTCAAAAGGAGGCACTCTCCACAGGAAAGGCGACAGGAACTCCAGGGTCTTGTCACCATTCCCAGAGACCCCAGATGTCTCAGTCCATTCCAGAGGAACCTGTGTTACCTGCACTGCCTCGACTTTCATGCCGAGGATCGACTCCCACCAAGGTGGCACGTGGGACAGCCCTGTGGGAAAGCCTCGTGGGAAAGCCTCGTGGGAAAGCCTGGAGGGAAAGCCACAGATCCCTTGATCCACGCGCCGGGAAGCGCGACACTGCTGCTACCGCTCTGGAGGAAACCGCAGGTGCATGCCCCCATTCGAGACGAGGACTTACTCCCCTGAGGAGACTCCAGAAGTACCCCAAGAACCAAGTCAGCACTGGAGAGGAATCCTCAGGTTCCCGCCCCGACTCCACACAATGTCTTAGGCCCTGGCATCGAAGGGAGAAGAATCCCAGAGGCCCGCGAGCAACTCACTGGGGGACTGGCCAGTCCCGAGGCCACCAGAGCGGGTCCCTGAGGTCCCTGTCTTAAGTCGAGAGCACCTGCCACAACTCGAGAAAATCCAGGAGGTTTTGCCCTCCAGGCGAGATGAGGCCCATTTCCACTGAGGCTTCACGAGGCTAATCACACCTAACCTCTGGATCTTCCAAAAGGTCCTTCACACCCTTGCTGCAGCTCAAGAAGTTCCCCGACATACCCGTCTCCACTCGAGAGGAAGCACGAGGGTCCCGCCCACATCCAGAGGAGCCCCGTTTCCGCCTCTTAGCTGGAGATGAGGGATCCTTTCGCTGCTTTGTCGGGAAAGAATTCTGGACGTTCCCGTCACATCTCAAGAGGAGGCGTTCTCCACAGGAAGGCGAGAGGAACTCAAGGGTCGTGCCACCATCCCAGAGTCCCCCAGGTGTCTCAGTCCATTCCAGAGGAACCTGTTTTCCCTGACTTCCTCGACTATCATGGCGAGGATCGACTCCCACCACGATGGCACCTGGGACAGCCCTGTGGGAAAGCCTCGTGGGAAAGCATCGAGGGAAAGCCACAGATCTCTTGATCCACGCGATGGGAAGCGTGACACTGCTGCTACCGCTCTGGAGGAAAGCGCTCGTGCATGCCCCCATTCAAGATGAGGACTGACTCCCCTGGGGAGACTCCAGAAGTACCCCAAGATCCATGTCAGCACTGGAGAGGAATCCTCAGGTTCTGGGCCCGACTCCACAAAAGGTCTTAGGCCCAGGCATTGACGAGAAAGGAATCCAGGAGGCCCATGAGCATCGATTGGGGACTGGCCAAACCTGAGGCCACCAGAGCGGGTCCCTAAGGTAACCGTCGTAAGACGGGAGAACCTGCTGCAACTCGAGAAAATCCAGGAGGTTCTCCCCTCCAGGCTTGATGAGGCCCATTTCTGATGAGGCATCTCTAGGCTAATCACATCTAACCTCTGGAACTTCCAAAGGGTGCTTCACAACCTTGCTGCAACTCAAGAAGTTCCCTGACATACCCGGCTCCACTCTAGAGGAAGCACGAGTGTCCTGCAAACATCCAGAGGAGCCCCGTTTCCGCCTCGTAGCTCGAGATGAGGGATCCTTTCGCTGCTTGGTCGGGAAAGAATTCCCGGCGTTCCCGTCCCATCTCAACAGGAGGCCCTCTCCACAGGAAAGGCGAGAGGAACTCCAGTGTCGTGCCACCAATCCAAGAGTCCCCCAGAATTCTCAGTCCATTCCAGAGGAACCTGTTTTCCCTGCACTGCGTCGACTTTCACGCCGAGGATCGAATCACACCACGGTGGCAAGAGGGACAGCCCTGTGGGAAAGCCTCGTGGGAAAGCCTCGTGGGAAAGCCTCGAGGGAAAGCCACAGATCCCTTGATCCAGGCGATGGGAAGCGTGACACTACTGCTACAGCTCTGGAGGAAAGCGCACGTGCATGCCCCCATTCGAGACGAGGAGTTACTCCCCTGGGGAGACTCCAGAAGTACCCAAGAACCATGTGAGCACTGGAGAGGAATCCTCAGGTTCCGGACCTGACACCACTCAAGGTCAAAGGCCCCGTCATCAAAGGGAGAGGAATCCCGAGAGGCCCCCGAGCAACTCGCATGTGGACTGGCCTTTCCTGAGGCCACCAGAGCGGGTCCCTGAGGTCCCCGTTGTAAATCGAGAGCACCTGCCGCAACTCGAGAAAATCAAGGAGGTTTTAACCTCCCGGCGAGATGAGACCCATTTCCGCTGAGGCTTCTCAAAGCTAATCACACCTAACCTCTGGAACTTCCAAAAGGTCCTTCACACCCTTACTGCTACTCAAGAAGTTGCCTGACATACCCGTCTCCACTCTAGAGGAAGCACGAGGGTCCCGGGCATATGCAGAGGAGCCCCGTTTCCGCCTCGTAGCTCGAGATGAGGGACATTTCGCCTCTTTGTCGGGAAAGAGTTCCCGGCATTCCCCTCTCACCTCAAGAGGAGGCGCTCTCCACAGGAAAGGCGAGAGGAACTCCAGGGTCGTGCTACCATTCCAAGAGTCCCCCAGATGTCTCAGTCCATACCAGAGGAACCTGTTTTCCCTGCAATGAGTCGACTTTCACGCCGAGGATTGACTCCCACCACGGGGGCACGTGGGACAGCCCTGTGGGAAAGCGTCGTGCAAAAGCCTCGAGGGAAAGCCAAAGATCCCTTGATCCAGGCGTTGGGAAGCGTGACACAGCTGCTACCGCTCTGGAGGAAAGAGCACGTGCATGCCCCCATCCGAGACGAGGACTTACTCCCCTGGGGAGACTCGAGAAGTACCCCAAGATCCATGTCAGCACTGGAGAGGAATCCTCAGGTTCTGGCCCGGCCTCCACACAAGGTTTAAGGCCCTGGCATCGAAGGGAGAGGAATCCCAAAAGGCCCGCAAGCAACTCGCATGGGGACTGGCCTTTCCTGAGGCCACCAGAGCGGGTCCCATAGGTCACCATCGTAAGTGGAGAGCACCTGCCGCAACTCGTGAAAATCCAGGAGGTTCTCCCCTCCAGGCTAGATGAGGCCCATTTCCACTGAGGATTCTCGAGGCTAATCACACCTAACCTCTGGAACTTATTAAAGGTCCTTCAAAGCCCTGCTGCAACTCAAGAAGTTTCCCGACATACTCGTCTCCACTCGAGAGGAAGCACGAGGGTCCCGCCCACATCCAGAGGAGCCCCGTTTCCGCCTCGTAGCTCGAGATGAGGGATCCCTTCCCTGCTTGTTAGGGAAAAAATTCCCTGCGTTCCCGTCGCATCTCAAGAGGAGGCATTCTCCACAGGAAAGGCGAGAGGAATTCCAGGGTCCTGCCTCCATTCCAAGAGTCCCCCAGATGTCTCAGTCCATTCCAGAGGAACCTGTTTTCCCTGCACTGCATCGACTTCCACGCCGAGGATCGACGCACAGCACGGTGGCACGTGGGAAAGCGCTGTGGGTAAGACTCATGGAAAGCCTCGTGGGAAAGAGTCTAGGGAAAGCCACAGATCCCTTGATCCACCCTACAGGAAGCGTGACACTGTTGCTACAACTCGGGAGGAAAGCGCACGTGCATGCCCCCTCTCGAGACGAGGACTGACTCCCTGGGGGAGACTCCCGAAGTACCCCAAGACCAATGTCAGCACTGGAGAGGAATCCTCAGGTTCCGGCCATGACTACCAACAATGTCTTGGGCCCCAGCATGGACGGGAGAGGCATCCCGAGAGGCCCCCTACTAATTCGCATGGGGACTGGATTTCCTGAGGCCACCAGAGCGGGTCCCTAAGGTCCCCATCGTAAGTCGAGAGCACCTGCCGCAACTCGAGAAAATCCAGGAGGTTTTGCCCTCCAGGCGAGATGAGGCCCATTTCCGCTGAGGCTTCTCCAGGCTAATCACACCGAACCTCTGGAACTTCCAAAAGGACCTTCACACAGTTGCGGCAACACAAGAAGTTCCCCAACTACCCATCTCCACTCTAGAGGAAACACGATGGTCCCGCCCACATCGAGAGGAGCCCCGTTGCCGCATCGTAGTTCCCGATGAGGGATCCTTTCCCTGCTTGGTTGGGAAAGAATTCTGGGCGTTACAGTCGCATCTCAATAGGAGGCGCTCTCCATAGGAAAGGCGAGAGGAACTCCAGGGTCGTTCCACCATTCCCAGAGTCTTCTAGATGTCCCAGTACAGTCCAGAGGAAACTGTTTTCGACTCACACCACGGTGGCACGTGGGACGGCCCTGAGGGATAGCCTTGTGGGAAAGCCTCGTGGGAAAGCCTCATGGGAAATCCTCAGGGGAAAGACAAAGATCCCATGATCGACGCGACGGGAAGGGTGACACTGCTGCTACCGCTCTGGAGGAAAGCGCACGTGCATGCCTCCATTCGAGACGCGGACTTAGTCCCCTGGGGAGACTCCAGAAGTACCCCAAGATCCATGTCAGCACTGGAGAGGAATCCTCACGTTCCGGCCCCGACTCCACACAAGGTCTTAGGCCCCGGCATCGAAGTGAGAGGAATCCCGAGAGGCCTCCTAGTAACTCGCATGGGGACTGGCCTTTCCTGAGGCCACCAGAGGGGGTCCCTGAGGTCCCCGTCCTAAGTGGAGAGAACCTGCCAGAACTAGAGAAAATCCAGGAGGTTTTGACCTCCAGGCGAGATGAGGCCCAATTCCGCTGAGGCTTCTCGAGGCTAATCACACCAAACCTCTGGAACTTCCAAAAGGTCCTTCACACCCTTACTGCAACTCAAAAAGTTCCCCGACATACCCGTTCCTCTTCCCATTCTGCCATAATTGTGATGACATCTGCATATCTAAGTTTATTGCTATTTCTTCCGGGAATCTTGATTCCAGCTCACGTATCTTCCATCCCAGCATTTTTCATGATGTAGTCTGCATATAAGTTAATAAAACAGGGTGACAATATACAGCCTTGACATACTCCTTTTCCTTTTTGGAACCAGTCTGTTGTTCCATGTCCTGCTCTAACCTTCATACAGATTTCTCAAGAGGCAGGTTAGGTGGTCTAGTATTCCCTTCTCTTTCAGAATTGTGGCTAAAACAGCAGTATAAGGACCTTTCCGATGTCAGGCCAAGGAATTGTGTTTCCAGTCATTGAGCCACACCTGATCACTGAGCACAAATTCATGAATCTGTTCCTCAAGGGGGAATGATATTTTTTTTTACACAAACTTAGTTACCTGATTTATTACCTTACCTAATTGTTCCAGCTGCTGTGAAATCCCACCTGCTTACTTGTGGCAAATCTGCTAACACCTGCCTCATTGTGGGGTGGGGGGTTCTCCCATCGAAAATTTCATAAGGACAACAACTATGGGAACGTGCAGTTACCCGTAATATGAGTAAGTCTGCCAGAAGCAAGCCCATCCATGTACAGTCAGTCTCTATGATCCATTTTGAAAGAGTCTCTTGAAGAGTTTGGTTGTTTCTTTCCACCATTCCAGAACACAGGGGCCTATATGCTGTATGTAATTTCCACTGATATTTAGAGCTTCACATACCTGTTAATTAACGCGGCTACAAAGACAGGGCCATTGTCGGATTCTATACTGGTTGGAAACCCAAGTCTGTGAATTATTTCTCAAATCAGCGAGCTACTTCATTTTCTTTTTCAGATCAGGTAGTGAAGGCCTCTGCCCAACCAGAGAAGGTACCTACTATTCTAGTAAGTAATGATAACAGGTGACTGCCTTTGCTTCCCTGAAGGGACACTCGCTTTCCCTGCATCCTGAGAACTCCACGTCTCAGCCAGTTGGAAAAGCGCTTCTTGGAGGTCATTATTCAGGGGCAATTTCCCCTGGAGCCCAGGGCCATAGGGAGCGGCTCCACACTCCCAGGGAAAGGCAGAGCCACAGCCACACATCTGTCCCATCCCCTTTGCTCTGTAGGAGAGCTCTAGTGAGCCTAGGTCTGTCAGGAAAGTTCTTGGCTCCTATGGGGACACATTCTATGTGTGAAACTGCATACAGGACCGAGGGGCCACAGGGCGCCTGTTTCTCTCGGGGCCGGAGGGGTGGGGGGCCTGAAGCAGTGCGGCCCAGCAACAGCTTCCACATCCATCCAATTGCTCTTTTCTTACCTCTGATAGAACTAGCTTTGTTCCAGCCTTTGGCAATTTGGAGGCAAGCGGGCCCCACTTCCTCCCCAAGGAGGCATGGGACCTACTTTGAGTGGAAAGGCCCCTCACGGAGCTGAACCCAGGAAGGCACCCAGTCATGTCTGACACATTGCTGCATCCTGCTTCTTCATGAGCAATACCGCGGTGCTGCCTCTGGAATATCGGTCCTCTGAGCAGACCTGGAGGTCTCCCCTTGAAGAAGCTAACCAGTTTCTTCCAAATACAGGCTTGCAAACACACACTGGGTGGCTGCCTCTTCTTCCCTGAAGGACGATCACTTTCCCCGCATCCTGTGAACTCTGCATCCCAGCCTGCTGGAAAAGCGCTTCTTGGAGGTCATTTTTCAGGGACAATTTTCCCTGGAGCCCGGGGCTGTAGGCAGGGCCCCATGCTCGCTGGGAAAGGCAGAGTCACATCCACAGTCTGTTCTATCCCTTTTGCCCTGTAGGAGAGCTCTAGTGAGCCTAGGTCTGTCAGGAAAATTCTTGGCTCCTATGGGGACACACCCTGTGTGTTAACCTGCATATCGGACCTAGGGGCCACAGGGCGCCCGTTCCTCTCGGGGGGGACCCTGAAGTGGTGCGGCCCAACAACAGCCTGAACATGCATCCAATTGTTCTTTTCTTCCTTCTGATAGAGCTAGCTTTGCTTCTCACTTTGGCATTTCGGATGCCAGGGGCAGCCCCACCGCTGTTGTCCTGGGGTCTATTGGAGGTTCCAGCTCTATTGGACCCCAGCATGGCACCCGACCCCCTCAGACACACTCCCGCAGCCTCCTTCCCCATGGGCAGGACTGTTCTGACCTAGGAATGTGTTCCCAAGGCTCAGAAAATGCAGGGAGACACACGGCCCTGACTCTGGAACTGAGGCCGTTGGAGCAGGCCTGGAGGTCTGACGTCTGAGACGCAAACACTTGCTGCAAGATACAGGTGTGAAAACACACTCTCTGGGGCTGCCTTTCCTTCCTCCAAGGAAGATAGCTTTTCCAGTCTCCTCCGTGCTGAGTCATACAAGGCTGGAAAGGTCTGGCTTAGAGGGCATTTCTCAGCGGCAATGGCCCCTGAGGCCCTGCACCCAGGGAGGGATCCTACCCTCCCAGGGGAAGTCAAAGCAACCTCCAAACAGCTGTTCTATCATGTTTCCTCTGCAGGAGGGAGCTAGTGAGCCCAGGTCTGTCTGGAACGTTCTTGGATCCTGCGGGGAAATCATCCTGGGAGCCCACCTGGATACCAGTCGTAGGGGCTAACATTTGCATTTTTCTTCCTTGGAGCCCTAACGCAGTACAGCCTAGCAACTGCTTGAAAATCCATCCTGTTGCTGTTTTCTTCCCTCTGACAGAGCGAGCTTTGCTCCCCACTTTGGGATTTCAGAAGCAAGGTGGTGGCCTGCAACTCCTTGCCTGGGGTCCATTGGAGGTGCAAGGTGCCCTCGACCAGGTGACCCCAGCATGGCACCTGGCCCCCTCAGACACACTCCCGCAGCCTGCTTCCCCATGGGCAGGACTGCTCTCACCTAGGAATGTGTTTGCGAGGCCAGGAAACTGCAGGGAGACACAAGGCCCTGATTCTGGAATGGAGTCTGTTGGAGCAGGCCTGCAGGTCTTATGTCTAACAAGCCAAACACTTGCTGCAAGATACAGGCCTGAAAACACACTCTTGGGCTGCCTTTCCTTCCTCCAAGGAAGAGAGTTTTCTCAGCCTCCTGTGGGCTGAGAGTCACACAGGGCTGAAAAGCACTTACTGGGAGATGAGTTTTCATTGGCCATGGCCCCTGAGGCCCTGTGCTCAGGGAGGGCTCCCTCCCTCCCAGGGAAAGTCAAAGGAAGCTCCAAACGGCTGTTCAATCATGTTTCTGAGAGAGTCATTGCCAAGGCAGGTTTATAAGAAGTTCAAGGGTCCCCAAGGAGAGAGGGGTCTAGAATTCTCAAGGAGGAAGAAAGGACACACTTTTTTTTCCCTCTACATTCCTTAGGATTATATAACAATCATGCATCCTTCTTGAGGACGGTCTCTGGAAAAACCTTCTGGCTAATCCTGTTATCTTAAAATGTAAATTATGGGAGTAGGTCTAGTGAGTCTTTACAACCTCCACACATTCTTTTGTTCATTGTAATAACTTATTGGAGAGTATATAACTCCATTACTAACGCTAGCAAGGGGGTACGCTTTCTGCCCCTTGTGATGTCTCTGTCAGAAGCTTTCTCTATCTCCTTTCTACTTGAATAAAACTCGATTGCACAAAAGCTCTGAGCAATCAAGCCTCATCTTGGGCCCTGGATTGAATTCTTCTCCTCCATGAGCCAAGAATCCCAGCATCTTTTCGTGGTTCAGCAACAATATTTCATTTCCTCTGCAGGAGAGAGCTAGTGAGCTTAGGTCTGTCTGGAACATTCTTGGATCCTGTGGGGAAAATATCCTGTGCACACATCTGGATACTGGGCCTAGAGGCCAAAATTCGCATTTCTTTCCCGCGGAGCCCTCACGTGGTGTGACTTAGCAACCGCTTGAAAATCCATCCCATTGCCGTTTTCCTCCTTCTGACAGAGCTAGCTTTGTTCCCTGCTTTGGGATATCTCAACCGAGGGGCCGGTCCATAGCTACTCGCCTGGGGCCCATTGGATGTGCAAGGTGCCCTCGACTAGGTGACCCTAGCATGGCACTCAGCCCGCTCAGACACACTCCCGAGGCTTCTTTCTCACGGGAAGCACTGCTCCAACCTAGGAATGTGTCTGCAATGCTTGGAAAGTGCAGTGAGACACACAGCCCTGACTCTGGAATTGAGGCCCTCAGAGCAAGCCTGCAGCTCTGATGTCTGAGAAGCAAAACACTTGCTGCAAAGAGAGGCCTGAAAACACACTCTCTGTGGATGACTTTCCTTCTTCTAAGGAAGACAGTTTTCCCAGTCTCCTGCTTCCTGCATGTCACACAGCTGGAATGCGCTTGCTTGGATGTCGTGATTCAGTGGCAATGACCCCTGAGGCCCTTTGCCCAGGGAGGGCTCCCACACTCATAGGCAAATCAAAGCAACTTCCAAGTGAGTCAGCTCTTCACATCAAGTGGCCAAAGTATTGGAGTTTCAGGTTCAGTATTAGTCCTTCCAATGGATATTCAGACCTGATTTCCTTTAGGATGGAGTGGGTGCGTCTCCTTGTAGTCTAAGCGACCTACAAGCATCTTCTCCAACACCACAGTTCAAAAGCATCAAATTTTCAGCTGTCACTTTCTTTATAGTACATCTTTCATATCCATCCATGACATATGGAAAAACCATAGCCTTGACCGGATGGATCTTTGTTGGCAAAGCAACGTCTCGGCTTTTTAATATGCTGTCTAGTTTGGTCATCACTTTTCTTCCAAGTCATAAATATGTTTTAAGTTCATGGAGGCAGCCATCACCTGCAGTGATTTCCAAGCCCCAAAAATAGTCTGCTGCTGTTTCCAATGTTTTCCCATCTATTTGCCATGAAGTGATGAGACTGGATGCAATGATTTTAGTTTTCTGAATGCTGAGCTTTAAGCTAACTTTTTCACTCTCCTCTTTCACTTTCATCAGGAGACTCTTTAGCTCTTCTTCACTTTCTGCCATAAGGGTGGTGTCATCTGAATATCTGAGATTATTGATATTTCTCCCAGCAACCTTGATTCCAGCGTGTGCTTCCTCCAGCCCAGTGTTTCTCATGCTGTACTCTGCATATAAGTTAAATAAGCAGGGTGACAATATACAGCCTTGACATGTTCCTTTTCCTATTTAGAACCAGTCTGTTGTTCCATGTCCAGTTCGAACTGTTTCTTCCTGACCTGCATACAGGTTTCTCAAGAGACAGGTCAGGTGGTCTGGTATTCCCATCTCTTTCAGAATTTTTCCCAGTTTCTTGTGATCCACACAGTCAAAGGCTTTGGCATTGTCAATAAAGCAGAAATAGATTTTTTTTTTCTGGAACTCTCTTGCTTTTTCAATGAGCCAGTGGATGTTGGCAATTTGATCTCTGGTTTCTCTGCATTTTTTAAATCCCTCTTGAACATCTGGAAGTTCACAGTTCATGTGAACTTGGAGAATTTTGAACATTACTTTACTAGTGTGTGAGATGAGTGCAATTGTGCAGCTGCTTGAATATTCTTTGTCATTGCCTTTCTTTGGGATTGGAATGAAAACTGACCTAATGACTAGATGTTTTCAATTGCATATGCTGAAAGAACTGGCTGTGCAGTTCTGAAGAAAAAAAAATCATTTTAACCCATTTTCTCTGAAGTGCAAGGCATATCATGGCCATCCCTGAATCATAAAGTCACCTTTTCTTTATGTAGTCATAGTTTCATGCCTAAATTATAGGCCAACTCGTGCTCAACTTGACTCTGATGTCAGGGGCAGATCAACTGATAAAAAGCTTGGATTGTCCCTCTGGAGGAAAGTGAGATCTTGGTCCCACGAGAAGAATCTGAAGGGTTAAGGGAACTTGCAAGAGTGGGGAAAGCTTAGTCCATCCTACATGTACCAAAATCTTAAATAAGGCTTATTTACTTTACCGAAGTAAAAAAAAAAAAAAACAGATGATGAAAACAATTATAAATCAATGAAAGGTAGAGAAACTCATAGTCTGTGATCAAAAATTGCATTCTAAGAAAACTTTGTTCTCTTAACCTAGAGAGGAGACTAAATTGCATCTGGTACCAGCTTACCAGAAGACAAGCAAACAAACAAACAAATTATCAGTAAGCTTAAAAAAAGTATTTTCCATATATCTTGAAGTAGCAGTATTTCTGCAAAGGCATCAGTGTGAAACCATAGAGGACATGGTTAAAACCTGATGAAATAGAAATTGACAATGTCATCTGGTCACTGCTGCGACTTGAAATGCTTTAATATGATAACTAGAATTATAACTGACAGCATTTGACCAGGACATATCAGATTTTCACGGATGTCACATAATTTCTAGGATATCTATATTAGGAACTGAAGGAATCTTTGAACCTAGGAAAGAAAACAACAGTCTCAAAGGCCCTTGCTGAGTCATCTATCAGCAAGGAATGTCTTTGCAAGGATCGCAAAGTGAAGGGAAAATACACCGACCTGCCTCTGCAACTTCGGTCCTCTGAGCAGATCTGGAGGTCTCCCTTTGTATAAGCTAACCTGTTCCTTCCAAATAGAGGTTTGCAACACAAAACAAGTGGCCGCCTATTCTTCCCCGAAGGAGGCTCTCTTTCCCCACATCCTGCGAACTCCCTTTCCCAGCCTCCTGGAAAAGTGCTTCTTGCAGTTCCTTTCAGAAAATCCTATGGACAGAGAAGCCTGGTAGGCTGCAGTCCATGGGGTCGCTGAGGGTCGGACACGACTGAGCGACTGCACTTTCATTTTCACTTTCATGCATTGGAGAAGGCAATGGCAACCCACTTACTGTTCTTGCCTGGAGAATCCCAGGGACGGGGGAGCCTAGTGGGCTACCGTCTATGGCGTCGCACAGAGTCGAACACGACTGAAGCAACTTAGCAGCAGCAGCAGCAGCAGCAGCAGCAGCAGCAGCAGTTCCTTTCTTAGGGGCAGTTATCCCTGAGATTGGGACCTGGAAAGGCAGAGCCACCTCCACACACACATCTTTTCTGTCCCCTTTCCTCTGGAGGAGAGCTCTAGTGAGCCTAGGTCTGTCAGGAAAATTCTTGGCTTTGACGGGATCACACCCAGTGTGTGAACCTGCATACCCGACCTAGGGGCCACAGGGCACCTGTTTTGCTCGAGTGGGTCCTGGAGGGGTGCAGCATAGCAAGAGCTTAAAAATCCATCCAATTTGTCTTTCTTTTACCTCGGAGAGAACGAGTTTGCTCCACCTCCACCCTTTGGCAGTGTGGAGGGAAGAGGGCACAACCCTCTCCCAAAGGGGACATAGGGCCTACCAGGAGAGAAAGGCCCCTTGAGGAGCTGAGCCCAGGTAGGCAGCCAGTGATGTCAAGCACACTCCCGCTGCTTGCTTCTTCATGGGCACTCCGACAATCTGCTAGGAATGTCTTGGCAAGGATCTCAAAGGGAAGGGGAGATACATGGCCCTGTCTCTGGAACTTCAGTCCTCTGAGCAGATCTGGAGGTCTTGAGTTGTATAAGCAAACCTGTTCCTTCCAAATAGAGGCTTGCAAACACACCCCCGGTGGTTGCCTCTTCTTCCCCGAAGAAGTCTTTCTTTCCCCACATGCTGCGAACTCCCTGTCCCAACCTCCAAGATTAGCACTTCTTGCCATTCCTTTCTTAGAGGCAGTTATCCCTGAGCTTGGGGCTGTAGGGAGTAGCCCCACACTCATAGGGAAAGGCAAAGACTCCTCCATACATCTCCTCTATCCCCTTTGCTCTGGAGGAGAGCTTTAGTGAGCCTAGGTCTTTCAGGAAAATTGTTGGCTTGGACAGGATCTCACCCTGTTTGTGAACCTGCATACCCAACCGGGGGCCACAGAGCACCTGTTTCAGTAAAGTGGGCCCTGAAAGGGTGCAGCCTAGCAAGAGCTTGAAAATCCATTCAGTTGCTGTTTTTGTACCTCTGACAGAGCGAGCTTTGCTCCACCCTTTGGCAGTGTGAGAAAAGAGGCATGACACCCTCCCCAAGGGGACAAGTGGACTACTTCAAGAGGAAAGGCCCCTTGTGGAGTTGAGGCACACAGTCGTGTCAAACACACTCCCACTGCTTGCTTCTTCATGGGCACTCCCGCTATCAGCTAGGAATGTCTTTGCAGTGATCACAAAGGGAAGGGGAGATACACGGCCCTGCCTCTGGACCTCCGCTGCTCTGAGCAAATCTGGTCTCCCCTTGTTGGTCAAGTTCAAGTTCAAGGTCAAGGTCAAGTTCAAGGTCAAAGTCAAGTCCAAGGTCAAGGTCAAAGTCAAGGTCAAGGTCAAGTTTAAGTTTAAGGGCAAGGACAATGTAAGGGCAAGGACAAGGTAAGGCCAAGGACAAGGCCTAGGGAAGGCCAAGCCCAAGGCCAAGGGCAAGGGCAAGGGCAACGCCAAGGGTAAGGCCAAGGCCCAGGCCAGGGCCAAGGCCAAGGCCGACAAAGCGAAGCCCAAACCCCGTAACGCCTGACAGAAGGCAGAAGGCACTAGGCCCCTGTGCAGAGGAAGCCACTGAAGGCGGCAAGGCCACAGAGCTCCCCGATTCCGTTCCCACAGGAAGATGTAAGGATAAAGGGCCTCATCCCAGCACAGCACCCGCTCCCACCGGACCCCGCCCCCCGCAGACTCGTGGAAAAGCCTCGTGGGAAATCCTCAAGGGAAAGCCACTGATCCCATGATCGACGCGACCGGAAGCGTGACACTGCTGCTACAGCTCGAGAGGAAAGCGCACATGCATGCCACCTCTCGAGACGAGTACTGACTCCCCTGGGGAGAGTCCAGAAGTACCCCAAGTTCCATGTCAGCACTGGAGAGGAATCCTCAGGTTCCGGCCCCGACTCCACACAAGGTCTTTGGCCCTGGCATCGAAGGGAGAGGAATCCCAAAAGGCCCGCGAGCAACTCGCATGGGGACTGGCCAGTCCTGAGGACACCAGAGCGAGTCCCATAGGTCACCGTCATAAGACGAGAGCACCTGCCCCAACTCGAAAAAATCCAGGAGGTTCTCCACTCCAGGCTAGATGAGGCCGTTTTCCGCTGAGGCATCTCACTGATAATGACATCTAACCTCTGGAACTTCCAACAGGTACTTCACACCCTTGCTGTAACTGAATAAGAATCACGTGGGCCCCACGGGGAAATCACGTGGGCCCCACCCGGAAATCACGTGGGGCCCACCCGGAAATCACGTGGGGCCCACCCGGAAATCACGTGGGCCCCACCCGGAAATCACGTGGGGCCCACCCGGAAATCACGTGGGCCCCACCCGGAAATCACGTGGGCCCCACCCGGAAATCACGTGGGCCCCACCCGGAAATCACGTGGGCCCCACCCGGAAATCACGTGGGCCCCACCCGGAAATCACGTGGGCCCCACCCGGAAATCACGTGGGCCCCACCCGGAAATCACGTGGGCCCCACCCGGAAATCACGTGGGCCCCACGGGGAAATCACGTGGGCCCCACCCGGAAATCACGTGGGCCCCACCCGGAAATCACGTGGGCCCCACGGGGAAATCACGTGGGCCCAACGGGGAAATCACGTGGGCCCCACGGGGAAATCACGTGGGCCCCACCCTGAAATCACGTGGGCCCCACCCGGAAATCACGTGGGCCCCACGGGGAAATCACGTGGGCCCCACGGGGAAATCACGTGGGCCCCACCCGGAAATCACGTGGGCCCCACCCGGAAATCACGTGGGCCCCACGGGGAAATTACGTGGGCCCCACGGGGAAATCACGTGGTCCCCACCCGGAAATCACGTGGGCCCCAGCCGGAAATCACGTGGGCCCCACGGGGAAATCACGTGGGCCCCACCCGGAAATCACGTGGGCCCCAGCCGGAAATCACGTGGGCCCCACCCGGAAATCACGTGGGCCCCACCCGGAAATCACGTGGGCCCCACCCGGAAATCACGTGGGGCCCACCCGGAAATCACGTGGGCCCCACCCGGAAATCACGTGGGCCCCACCCGGAAATCACGTGGGCCCCACCCGGAAATCACGTGGGCCCCACCCGGAAATCACGTGGGGCCCACCCGGAAATCACGTGGGCCCCACCCGGAAATCACGTGGGCCCCACCCGGAAATCACGTGGGCCCCCCACGGAAATCACGTGGGGCCCACCCGGAAAACACGTGGGCCCCACCCGGAAATCACGTGGGCCCCACCCGGAAATCACGTGGGTCCCACCCGGAAATCACGTGGGCCCCACCCGGAAATCACGTGGGCCCCACCCGGAAATCACGTGGGCCCCACGGGGAAATCACGTGGGCCCCACGGGGAAATCACGTGGGCCCCACGCGGAAATCACGTGGGCCCCACCCGGAAATCACGTGGGCCCCACCCGGAAATCACGTGGGCCCCACCCGGAAATCACGTGGGCCCCACCCGGAAATCACGTGGGCCCCACCCGGAAATCACGTGGGGCCAACCCGGAAATCACGTGGGCCCCACCCGGAAATCACGTGGGACCCACCCGGAAATCACGTGGGCCCCACCCGGAAATCACGTGGGCCCCACCCGGAAATCACGTGGGCCCCACCCGGAAATCACGTGGGCCCCACGGGGAAATCACGTGGGCCCCACGGGGAAATCACGTGGGCCCCACCCGGAAATCACGTGCGCCCCACCCGGAAATCACGTGGGCCCCACCCGGAAATCACGTGGGCCCCACCCGGAAATCACGTGGGCCCCACCCGGAAATCACGTGGGCCCCACCCGAAAATCACGTGGGCCCCACCCGGAAATCACGTGGGCCCCACCCGGAAATCACGTGGGCCCCACCCGGAAATCACGTGGAACCCACCCGGAAATCACGTGGGCCCCACCCGGAAATCACGTGGGCCCCACCCGGAAATCACGTGGGCCCCACCCGGAAATCACGTGGGCCCCACCCGGAAATCACGTGGGCCCCACCCGGAAATCACGTGGGCCCCACCCGGAAATCACGTGGGCCCCACCCGGAAATCACGTGGGCCCCACGGGGAAATCACGTGGGCCCCACGGGGAAATCACGTGGGCCCCACCCGGAAATCACGTGGGCCCCACCCGGAAATCACGTGGGCCCCACCCGGAAAACACGTGGGCCCCACGGGGAAATCATGTGGGCCCCACCCGGAAATCACGTGGGCCCCACCCGGAAATCACGTGGGCCCCACCCGGAAATCACGTGGGCCCCACCCGGAAATCACGTGGGCCCCACCCGGAAATCACGTGGGCCCTACCCGGAAATCACGTGGGCCCCACCCGGTAATCACGTGGGGCCCACCCGGAAATCACGTGGGCCCCACGGGGAAATCACGTGGGCCCCACCCGGAAATCACGTGGGCCCCAGGGGGAAATCACGTGGGCCCAACGGGGACATCACGTGGGCCCCACGGGGAAATCACGTGGGCCCCACCCTGAAATCACGTGGGCCCCACCCGGAAATCACGTGGGCCCCACGGGGAAATCACGTGGGCCCCACGGGGAAATCACGTGGTCCCCACCCGGAAATCACGTGGGCCCCACACGGAAATCACGTGGGGCCCACCCGGAAATCACGTGGGCCCCACCCGGAAATCACGTGGGCCCCACCCGGAAATCACGTGGGCCCCACCCGGAAATCACGTGGGCCCCACCCGGAAATCACGTGGGCCCCACCCGGAAATCACGTGGGCCCCACGGGGAAATCACGTGGGCCCCACGGGGAAATCACGTGGGCCCCACGCGGAAATCACGTGGGCCCCACCCGGAAATCACGTGGGCCCCACCCGGAAATCACGTGGTCCCCACCCGGAAATCACGTGGGCCCCACCCGGAAATCACGTGGGCCCCACCCGGAAATCACGTGGGGCCAACCCGGAAATCACGTGGGCCCCACCCGGAAATCACGTGGGCCCCACCCGTAAATCACGTGGGCCCCACCCGGAAATCACGTGGGCCCCACCCGGAAATCACGTGGGCCCCACGGGGAAATCACGTTGGCCCCACGGGGAAATCACGTGGGCCCCACCCGGAAATCACGTGGGCCCCACCCGGAAATCACGTGGGCCCCACCCGGAAATCACGTGGGCCCCACGGGGAAATCACGTGGGCCACACCCGGAAATCACGTGGGCCCCACCCGGAAATCACGTGGGCCCCACCCGGAAATCACGTGGGCCCCACCCGGAAATCACGTGGGCCCCACCCGGAAATCACGTGGGCCCCACGGGGAAATCACGTGGGCCCCACCCGGAAATCACGTGGGCCCCACCCGGAAATCACGTGGGCCCCACCCGGAAATCACGTGGGCCCCACCCGGAAATCACGTGGGCCCCACCCGGAAATCAAGTGGGGCCCACCCGGAAATCACGTGGGCCCCACCCGGAAATCCCGTGGGACCCACCCGGAAATCACGTGGGCCCCACCCGGAAATCACGTGGGCCCCACCCGGAAATCACGTGGGCCCCACCCGGAAATCACGTGGGCCACAGCCGGAAATCACGTGGGCCCCACCCGGAAATCACGTGGGCCCCACCCGGAAATCACGTGGGCCCCACCCGGAAATCACGTGGGCCCCACCCGGAAATCACGTGGGCCCCACGGGGAAATCACGTGGGCCTCACGGGGAAATCACGTGGGCCCCACCCGGAAATCACGTGGGCCCCACGGGGAAATCCCATGGGCCCCACCCGGAAATCACGTGGGCCCCACGGGGAAATCACGTGGGCCCCACCCGGAAATCACGTGGGCCCCACGGGGAAATCACGTGGGCCCCACCCGGAAATCACGTGGGCCCCACGGGGAAATCACGTGGGCCCCACCCGGAAATCACGTGGGCCCCACCCGGAAATCACGTGGGCCCCACCCGGAAATCACGTGGGCCCCACCCGGAAATCACGTGGGCCCCACGGGGAAATCACGTGGGCCCCACGGGGAAATCACGTGGGCCCCACCCGGAAATCACGTGGGCCCCACCCGGAAATCACGTGGGCCCCACCCGGAAATCACGTGGGCCCCACCCGGAAATCACGTGGGCCCCACCCGGAAATCACGTGGGCCCCACCCGAAAATCACGTGGGCCCCACCCGGAAATCACGTGGGCCCCACACGGAAATCACGTGGGCCCCACCCGGAAATCACGTGGAACCCACCCGGAAATCACGTGGGCCCCACCCGGAAATCACGTGGGCCCCACCCGGAAATCACGTGGGCCCCACCCGGAAATCACGTGGGCCCCACGGGGAAATCACGTGGGCCCCACCCGGAAATCACGTGGGCCCCACCCGGAAATCACGTGGGCCCCACCCGGAAATCACGTGGGCCCCACCCGGAAATCACGTGGGCCACACCCGGAAATCACGTGGGGCCCACCCGGAAATCACGTGGGCCCCACGGGGAAATCACGTGGGCCCCACCCGGAAATCACGTGGGCCCCACCCGGAAATCACGTGGGCCTCACCCGGAAAACACGTGGGCCCCACGGGGAAATCATGTGGGCCCCACCCGGAAATCACGTGGGCCCCACCCGGAAATCACGTGGGCCCCACCCGGAAATCACGTGGGCCCCACCCGGAAATCACGTGGGCCCCACCCGGACATCATGTGGGCCCCACCCGGAAATCACGTGGGCCCCACCCGGTAATCACGTGGGGCCCACCCGGAAATCACGTGGGCCCCACGGGGAAATCACGTGGGCCCCACCCGGAAATCACGTGGGCCCCACCCGGAAATTACGTGGGCCCCACGGGGAAATCACGTGGGCCCAACGGGGAAATCACGTGGGCCCCACGGGGAAATCACGTGGGCCCCACCCTGAAATCACGTGGGCCCCACCCGGAAATCACGTGGGCCCCACGGGGAAATCACGTGGGCCCCACGGGGAAATCACGTGGGCCCCACCCGGAAATCACGTGGGCCCCACCCGGAAATCACGTGGGCCCCACGGGGAAATTACGTGGGCCCCACGGGGAAATCACGTGGGCCCCACCCGGAAATCACGTGGGCCCCACCCGGAAATCACGTGGGCCCCACCCGGAAATCACGTGGGCCCCACCCGGAAATCACGTGGGCCCCACCCGGAAATCACGTGGGCCCCACCCGGAAATCACGTGGGCCCCACCCGGAAATCACGTGGGCCCCACGGGGAAATCACGTGGGCCCCACCCGGAAATCACGTGGGCCCCACCCGGAAATCACGTGGGCCCCACCCGGAAATCACGTGGGCCCCACCCGGAAATCACGTGGGCCCCACGGGGAAATCACGTGGGCCCCACCCGGAAATCACGTGGACCCCACCCGGAAATCACGTGGGCCACAGCCGGAAATCACGTGGGCCCCAACCGGAAATCACGTGGGCCCCACCCGGAAATCACGTGGGCCCCACCCGGAAATCACGTGGGCTCCACCCGGAAATCACGTGGGCCCCACGGGGAAATCACGTGGGCCTCACGGGGAAATCACGTGGGCCCCACCCGGAAATCACGTGGGCCCCACGGGGAAATCACGTGGGCCCCACCCGGAAATCACGTGGGCCCCACCCGGAAATCACGTGGGCCCCACCCGGAAATCACGTGGGCCCCACCCGGAAATCACGTGGGCCCCACCCGGAAATCACGTGGGCCCCACCCGGAAATCACGTGGGCCCCACCCGGAAATCACGTGGGCCCCACCCGGAAATCACGTGGGCCCCACCGGGAAATCACGTGGGCCCCACGGGGAAATCACGTGGGCCCCACCCGGAAATCACGTGGGCCCCACCCGGAAATCACGTGGGCCCCACCCGGAAATCACGTGGGCCCCACCCGGAAATCACGTGGGCCCCACCCGGAAATCACGTGGGGCCAACCCGGAAATCACGTGGGCCCCACCCGGAAATCACATGGGCCCCACCCGGAAATCACGTGGGCCCCACCCGGAAATCACGTGGGCCCCACCCGGAAATCACGTGGGCCCCACGGGGAAATCACGTTGGCCCCACGGGGAAATCACGTGGGCCCCACCCGGAAATCACGTGGGCCCCACCCGGAAATCACGTGGGCCCCACCCGGAAATCACGTGGGCCCCACGGGGAAATCACGTGGGCCCCACCCGGAAATCACGTGGGCCCCACCCGGAAATCACGTGGGCCCCACCCGGAAATCACGTGGGCCCCACCCGGAAATCACGTGGGCCCCACCCGGAAATCACGTGGGCCCCACGGGGAAATCACGTGGGCCCCACCCGGAAATCACGTGGGCCCCACCCGGAAATCACGTGGGCCCCACCCGGAAATCACGTGGGCCCCACCCGGAAATCACGTGGGCCCCACCCGGAAATCACGTGGGCCCCACGGGGAAATCACGTGGGCCCCACGGGGAAATCACGTGGGCCCCACCCGGAAATCACGTGGGCCCCACCCGGAAATCACGTGGGCCCCACCCGGAAATCACGTGGGCCCCACCCGGAAATCACGTGGGCCCCACCCGGAAATCACGTGGGCCCCACCCGGAAATCACGTGGGCCCCACCCGGAAATCACGTGGGCCCCACCCGGAAATCACGTGGGCCCCACCCGGAAATCACGTGGAACCCACCCGGAAATCACGTGGGCCCCACCCGGAAATCACGTGGGCCCCACCCGGAAATCACGTGGGCCCCACCCGGAAATCACGTGGGCCCCACGGGGAAATCACGTGGGCCCCACCCGGAAATCACGTGGGCCCCACCCGGAAATCACGTGGGCCCCACCCGGAAATCACGTGGGCCCCAGGGGGAAATCACGTGGGCCCAACGGGGAAATCACGTGGGCCCCACGGGGAAATCACGTGGGCCCCACCCTGAAATCACGTGGGCCCCACCCGGAAATCACGTGGGCCCCACGGGGAAATCACGTGGGCCCCACGGGGAAATCACGTGGGGCCCACCCGGAAATCACGTGGGCCCCACCCGGAAATCACGTGGGCCCCACCCGGAAATCACGTGGGCCCCACCGGGAAATCACGTGGGCCCCACCCGGAAATCACGTGGGCCCCACCCGGAAATCACGTGGGCCCCACCCGGAAATCACGTGGGCCCCACCCGGAAATCACGTGGGCCCCACCCGGAAATCACGTGGGCCCCACCCGGAAATCACGTGGGCCCCACCCGGAAATCACGTGGGCCCCACGGGGAAATCACGTGGGCCCCACCCGGAAAACACGTGGGCCCCACGGGGAAATCATGTGGGCCCCACCCGGAAATCACGTGGGCCCCACCCGGAAAACACGTGGGCCCCACGGGGAAATCATGTGGGCCCCACCCGGAAATCACGTGGGCCCCACCCGGAAATCACGTGGGCCCCACCCGGAAATCACGTGGGCCCCACCCGGAAATCACGTGGGCCCCACCCGGAAATCACGTGGGCCCCACCCGGAAATCACGTGGGCCCCACCCGGAAATCACGTGGGCCCCACCCGGAAATCACGTGGGCCCCACCCGGAAATCACGTGGGCCCCACGGGGAAATCACGTGGGCCCCACCCGGAAATCACGTGGGCCCCACCCGGAAATCACGTGGGCCCCACCCGGAAATCACGTGGGCCCCACCCGGAAATCACGTGGGCCCCACCCGGAAATCACGTGGGCCCCACGGGGAAATCACGTGGGCCCCACGGGGAAATCACGTGGGCCCCACCCGGAAATCACGTGGGCCCCACCCGGAAATCACGTGGGCCCCACCCGGAAATCACGTGGGCCCCACCCGGAAATCACGTGGGCCCCACCCGGAAATCACGTGGGCCCCACCCGGAAATCACGTGGGCCCCACCCGGAAATCACGTGGAACCCACCCGGAAATCACGTGGGCCCCACCCGGAAATCACGTGGGCCCCACCCGGAAATCACGTGGGCCCCACCCGGAAATCACGTGGGCCCCACGGGGAAATCACGTGGGCCCCACCCGGAAATCACGTGGGCCCCACCCGGAAATCACGTGGGCCCCACCCGGAAATCACGTGGGCCCCACCCGGAAATCACGTGGGCCACACCCGGAAATCACGTGGGGCCCACCCGGAAATCACGTGGGCCCCACGGGGAAATCACGTGGGCCCCACCCGGAAATCACGTGGGCCCCACCCGGAAATCACGTGGGCCCCACCCGGAAAACACGTGGGCCCCACGGGGAAATCATGTGGGCCCCACCCGGAAATCACGTGGGCCCCACCCGGAAATCACGTGGGCCCCACCCGGAAATCACGTGGGCCCCACCCGGAAATCACGTGGGCCCCACCCGGAAATCACGTGGGCCCCACCCGGAAATCACGTGGGCCCCACCCGGTAATCACGTGGGGCCCACCCGGAAATCACGTGGGCCCCACGGGGAAATCACGTGGGCCCCACCCGGAAATCACGTGGGCCCCAGGGGGAAATCACGTGGGCCCAACGGGGAAATCACGTGGGCCCCACGGGGAAATCACGTGGGCCCCACCCTGAAATCACGTGGGCCCCACCCGGAAATCACGTGGGCCCCACGGGGAAATCACGTGGGCCCCACGGGGAAATCACGTGGGGCCCACCCGGAAATCACGTGGGCCCCACCCGGAAATCACGTGGGCCCCACCCGGAAATCACGTGGGGCCCACCCGGAAATCACGTGGGCCCCACCCGGAAATCACGTGGGCCCCACCCGGAAATCACGTGGGCCCCACCCGGAAATCACGTGGGCCCCACCCGGAAATCACGTGGGCCCCACCCGGAAATCACGTGGGCCCCACCCGGAAATCACGTGGGCCCCACCCGGAAATCACGTGGGCCCCACCCGGAAATCACGTGGGCCCCACCCGGAAATCACGTGGGCCCCACCCGGAAATCACGTGGGCCCCACCCGGAAATCACGTGGGCCCCACACGGAAATCACGTGGGGCCCAACCGGAAATCACGTGGGCCCCACCCGGAAATCACGTGGGCCCCACCCGGAAATCACGTGGGCCCCACCCGGAAATCACGTGGGCCCCATGGGGAAATCACGTGGGCCCCACGGGGAAATCACGTGGGCCCCACCCGGAAATCACGTGGGGCCCACCCGGAAATCACGTGGGCCCCACGGGGAAATCACGTGGGCCCCACCCGGAAATCACGTGGGCCCCACACGGAAATCACGTGGGGCCCACCAGGAAATCACGTGGGCCCCACCCGGAAATCACGTGGGCCCCACCCGGAAATCACGTGGGCCCCACCGGGAAATCACGTGGGCCCCACCCGGAAATCACGTGGGCCCCACCCGGAAATCACGTGGGCCCCACCCGGAAATCACGTGGGCCCCACCCGGAAATCACGTGGGCCCCACCCGGAAATCACGTGGGCCCCACCCGGAAATCACGTGGGCCCCACGGGGAAATCACGTGGGCCCCACCCGGAAATCACGTGGGCCCCACCCGGAAATCACGTGGGCCCCACGGGGAAATCACGTGGGCCCCACCCGGAAATCACGTGGGCCCCACCCGGAAATCACGTGGGCCCCACCCGGAAATCACGTGGGCCCCACCCGGAAATCACGTGGGCCCCAGCCGGAAATCACGTGGGCCCCACCCGGAAATCACGTGGGCCCCACCCCGAAATCACGTGGGCCCCACCCGGAAATCACGTGGGCCCCACCCGGAAATCACGTGGGGCCCACCCGGAAATCACGTGGGCCCCACCCGGAAATCACGTGGGCCCCACCCGGAAATCACGTGGGCCCCACCCGGAAAACACGTGGGCCACATCCGGAAATCACGTGGGCCCCACCCGGAAATCACGTGGGCCCCACCCGGAAATCACGTGGGCCCCACCCGGAAATCACGTGGGCCCCACCCGGAAATCACGTGGGCCCCACGGGGAAATCACGTGGGCCCCACCTGGAAATCACGTGGACCCCACCCGGAAATCACGTGGGCCCCAGCCGGAAATCACGTGGGCCCCATGGGGAAATCACGTGGGCCCCACGGGGAAATCACGTGGGCCCCACCCGGAAATCACGTGGGCCCCACCCGGAAATCACGTGGGCCCCACCCGGAAATCACGTGGGCCCCACCCGGAAATCACGTGGGCCCCACCCGGAAATCACGTGGGCCCCACCCGGAAATCACGTGGGCCCCACCCGGAAATCACGTGGGCCCCTCGGGGAAATCACGTGGGCCCCACCCGGAAATCACGTGGGCCCCACCCGGAAATCACGTGGGCCCCACCCGGAAATCACGTGGGCCCCACCCGGAAATCACGTGGGCCCCATGGGGAAATCACGTGGGCCCCAAGGGGAAATCACGTGGGCCCCACCCGGAAATCACGTGGGCCCCACCCGGAAATCACGTGGGCCCCACCCGGAAATCACGTGGGCCCCACCCGGAAATCACGTGGGCCCCACCCGGAAATCACGTGGGCCCCACCCGGAAATCACGTGGGCCCCACCCGGAAATCACGTGGGCCCCACCCGGAAATCACGTGGGCCCCACCCGGAAATCACGTGGGCCCCACCCGGAAATCACGTGGAACCCACCCGGAAATCACGTGGGCCCCACCCGGAAATCACGTGGGCCCCACCCGGAAATCACGTGGGCCCCACCCGGAAATCACGTGGGCCCCACCCGGAAATCACGTGGGCCCCACGGGGAAATCACGTGGGCCCCACCCGGAAATCACGTGGGCCCCACCCGGAAATCACGTGGGCCCCACCCGGAAATCACGTGGGCCCCACCCGGAAATCACGTGGGCCACACCCGGAAATCACGTGGGGCCCACCCGGAAATCACGTGGGCCCCACGGGGAAATCACGTGGGCCCCACCGGGAAATCACGTGGGCCCCACCCGGAAATCACGTGGGCCCCACCCGGAAAACACGTGGGCCCCACGGGGAAATCATGTGGGCCCCACCCGGAAATCACGTGGGCCCCACCCGGAAATCACGTGGGCCCCACCCGGAAATCACGTGGGCCCCACCCGGAAATCACGTGGGCCCCACCCGGAAATCATGTGGGCCCCACCCGGAAATCACGTGGGCCCCACCCGGTAATCACGTGGGGCCCACCCGGAAATCACGTGGGCCCCACGGGGAAATCACGTGGGCCCCACCCGGAAATCACGTGGGCCCCACCCGGAAATTACGTGGGCCCCACGGGGAAATCACGTGGGCCCCACGGGGAAATCACGTGGGCCCCACGGGGAAATCACGTGGGCCCCACCCTGAAATCACGTGGGCCCCACCCGGAAATCACGTGGGCCCCACGGGGAAATCACGTGGGCCCCACGGGGAAATCACGTGGGCCCCACCCGGAAATCACGTGGGCCCCACCCGGAAATCACGTGGGCCCCACGGGGAAATCACGTGGGCCCCACGGGGAAATCACGTGGGCCCCACCCGGAAATCACGTGGGCCCCACCCGGAAATCACGTGGGCCCCACCCGGAAATCACGTGGGCCCCACCCGGAAATCACGTGGGCCCCACCCGGAAATCACGTGGGCCCCACCCGGAAATCACGTGGGCCCCACGGGGAAATCACGTGGGCCCCACCCGGAAATCACGTGGGCCCCACCCGGAAATCACGTGGGCCCCACCCGGAAATCACGTGGGCCCCACCCGGAAATCACGTGGGCCCCACGGGGAAATCACGTGGGCCCCACCCGGAAATCACGTGGACCCCACCCGGAAATCACGTGGGCCACAGCCGGAAATCACGTGGGCCCCACCCGGAAATCATGTGGGCCCCACCCGGAAATCACGTGGGCCCCACCCGGAAATCATGTGGGCCCCACCCGGAAATCACGTGGGCCCCACCCGGTAATCACGTGGGGCCCACCCGGAAATCACGTGGGCCCCACGGGGAAATCACGTGGGCCCCACCCGGAAATCACGTGGGCCCCACCCGGAAATTACGTGGGCCCCACGGGGAAATCACGTGGGCCCAACGGGGAAATCACGTGGGCCCCACGGGGAAATCACGTGGGCCCCACCCTGAAATCACGTGGGCCCCACCCGGAAATCACGTGGGCCCCACGGGGAAATCACGTGGGCCCCACGGGGAAATCACGTGGGCCCCACCCGGAAATCACGTGGGCCCCACCCGGAAATCACGTGGGCCCCACGGGGAAATCACGTGGGCCCCACGGGGAAATCACGTGGGCCCCACCCGGAAATCACGTGGGCCCCACCCGGAAATCACGTGGGCCCCACCCGGAAATCACGTGGGCCCCACCCGGAAATCACGTGGGCCCCACCCGGAAATCACGTGGGCCCCACCCGGAAATCACGTGGGCCCCACGGGGAAATCACGTGGGCCCCACCCGGAAATCACGTGGGCCCCACCCGGAAATCACGTGGGCCCCACCCGGAAATCACGTGGGCCCCACCCGGAAATCACGTGGGCCCCACGGGGAAATCACGTGGGCCCCACCCGGAAATCACGTGGACCCCACCCGGAAATCACGTGGGCCACAGCCGGAAATCACGTGGGCCCCAACCGGAAATCACGTGGGCCCCACCCGGAAATCACGTGGGCCCCACCCGGAAATCACGTGGGCCCCACCCGGAAATCACGTGGGCCCCACGGGGAAATCACGTGGGCCTCACGGGGAAATCACGTGGGCCCCACCCGGAAATCACGTGGGCCCCACGGGGAAATCACGTGGGCCCCACCCGGAAATCACGTGGGCCCCACCCGGAAATCACGTGGGCCCCACCCGGAAATCACGTGGGCCCCACCCGGAAATCACGTGGGCCCCACCCGGAAATCACGTGGGCCCCACCCGGAAATCACGTGGGCCCCACCCGGAAATCACGTGGGCCCCACCCGGAAATCACGTGGGCCCCACCCGGAAATCACGTGGGCCCCACGGGGAAATCACGTGGGCCCCACCCGGAAATCACGTGGGCCCCACCCGGAAATCACGTGGGCCCCACCCGGAAATCACGTGGGCCCCACCCGGAAATCACGTGGGCCCCACGGGGAAATCACGTGGGCCCCACCCGGAAATCACGTGGACCCCACCCGGAAATCACGTGGGCCACAGCCGGAAATCACGTGGGCCCCAACCGGAAATCACGTGGGCCCCACCCGGAAATCACGTGGGCCCCACCCGGAAATCACGTGGGCCCCACCCGGAAATCACGTGGGCCCCACGGGGAAATCACGTGGGCCTCACGGGGAAATCACGTGGGCCCCACCCGGAAATCACGTGGGCCCCACGGGGAAATCACGTGGGCCCCACCCGGAAATCACGTGGGCCCCACCCGGAAATCACGTGGGCCCCACCCGGAAATCACGTGGGCCCCACCCGGAAATCACGTGGGCCCCACCCGGAAATCACGTGGGCCCCACCCGGAAATCACGTGGGCCCCACCCGGAAATCACGTGGGCCCCACCCGGAAATCACGTGGGCCCCACCGGGAAATCACGTGGGCCCCACGGGGAAATCACGTGGGCCCCACCCGGAAATCACGTGGGCCCCACCCGGAAATCACGTGGGCCCCACGGGGAAATCACGTGGGCCCCACCCGGAAATCACGTGGGCCCCACCCGGAAATCACGTGGGGCCAACCCGGAAATCACGTGGGCCCCACCCGGAAATCACATGGGCCCCACCCGGAAATCACGTGGGCCCCACCCGGAAATCACGTGGGCCCCACCCGGAAATCACGTGGGCCCCACGGGGAAATCACGTTGGCCCCACGGGGAAATCACGTGGGCCCCACCCGGAAATCACGTGGGCCCCACCCGGAAATCACGTGGGCCCCACCCGGAAATCACGTGGGCCCCACGGGGAAATCACGTGGGCCCCACCCGGAAATCACGTGGGCCCCACCCGGAAATCACGTGGGCCCCACCCGGAAATCACGTGGGCCCCACCCGGAAATCACGTGGGCCCCACGGGGAAATCACGTGGGCCCCACCCGGAAATCACGTGGGCCCCACCCGGAAATCACGTGGGCCCCACCCGGAAATCACGTGGGCCCCACCCGGAAATCACGTGGGCCCCACGGGGAAATCACGTGGGCCCCACGGGGAAATCACGTGGGCCCCACCCGGAAATCACGTGGGCCCCACCCGGAAATCACGTGGGCCCCACCCGGAAATCACGTGGGCCCCACCCGGAAATCACGTGGGCCCCACCCGGAAATCACGTGGGCCCCACCCGGAAATCACGTGGGCCCCACCCGGAAATCACGTGGGCCCCACCCGGAAATCACGTGGAACCCACCCGGAAATCACGTGGGCCCCACCCGGAAATCACGTGGGCCCCACCCGGAAATCACGTGGGCCCCACCCGGAAATCACGTGGGCCCCACCCGGAAATCACGTGGGCCCCACCCGGAAATCACGTGGGCCCCACCCGGAAATCACGTGGGCCCCACCCGGAAATCACGTGGGCCCCACCCGGAAATCACGTGGGCCACACCCGGAAATCACGTGGGGCCCACCCGGAAATCACGTGGGCCCCACCCGGAAATCACGTGGGCCCCACCCGGAAATCACGTGGGCCCCACCCGGAAATCACGTGGGCCCCACCCGGAAAACACGTGGGCCCCACGGGGAAATCATGTGGGCCCCACCCGGAAATCACGTGGGCCCCACCCGGAAATCACGTGGGCCCCACCCGGAAATCACGTGGGCCCCACCCGGAAATCACGTGGGCCCCACCCGGAAATCACGTGGGCCCCACCCGGAAATCACGTGGGCCCCACCCGGAAATCACGTGGGCCCCACCCGGAAATCACGTGGGCCCCACGGGGAAATCACGTGGGCCCCACCCGGAAATCACGTGGGCCCCACCCGGAAATCACGTGGGCCCCACCCGGAAATCACGTGGGCCCCACCCGGAAATCACGTGGGCCCCACGGGGAAATCACGTGGGCCCCACGGGGAAATCACGTGGGCCCCACCCGGAAATCACGTGGGCCCCACCCGGAAATCACGTGGGCCCCACCCGGAAATCACGTGGGCCCCACCCGGAAATCACGTGGGCCCCACCCGGAAATCACGTGGGCCCCACCCGGAAATCACGTGGGCCCCACCCGGAAATCACGTGGAACCCACCCGGAAATCACGTGGGCCCCACCCGGAAATCACGTGGGCCCCACCCGGAAATCACGTGGGCCCCACCCGGAAATCACGTGGGCCCCACGGGGAAATCACGTGGGCCCCACCCGGAAATCACGTGGGCCCCACCCGGAAATCACGTGGGCCCCACCCGGAAATCACGTGGGCCCCACCCGGAAATCACGTGGGCCCCACCCGGAAATCACGTGGGCCACACCCGGAAATCACGTGGGGCCCACCCGGAAATCACGTGGGCCCCACGGGGAAATCACGTGGGCCCCACCCGGAAATCACGTGGGCCCCACCCGGAAATCACGTGGGCCCCACCCGGAAAACACGTGGGCCCCACGGGGAAATCATGTGGGCCCCACCCGGAAATCACGTGGGCCCCACCCGGAAATCACGTGGGCCCCACCCGGAAATCACGTGGGCCCCACCCGGAAATCACGTGGGCCCCACCCGGAAATCACGTGGGCCCCACCCGGAAATCACGTGGGCCCCACCCGGTAATCACGTGGGGCCCACCCGGAAATCACGTGGGCCCCACGGGGAAATCACGTGGGCCCCACCCGGAAATCACGTGGGCCCCAGGGGGAAATCACGTGGGCCCAACGGGGAAATCACGTGGGCCCCACGGGGAAATCACGTGGGCCCCACCCTGAAATCACGTGGGCCCCACCCGGAAATCACGTGGGCCCCACGGGGAAATCACGTGGGCCCCACGGGGAAATCACGTGGGCCCCACCCGGAAATCACGTGGGCCCCACCCGGAAATCACGTGGGCCCCACGGGGAAATTACGTGGGCCCCACGGGGAAATCACGTGGTCCCCACCCGGAAATCACGTGGGCCCCAGCCGGAAATCACGTGGGCCCCACGGGGAAATCACGTGGGCCCCACCCGGAAATCACGTGGGCCCCACCCGGAAATCACGTGGGCCCCACCCGGAAATCACGTGGGGCCCACCCGGAAATCACGTGGGCCCCACCCGGAAATCACGTGGGCCCCACCCGGAAATCACGTGGGCCCCACACGGAAATCACGTGGGGCCCACCCGGAAATCACGTGGGCCCCACCCGGAAATCACGTGGGCCCCACCCGGAAATCACGTGGGCCCCACCCGGAAATCACGTGGGCCCCACCCGGAAATCACGTGGGCCCCACCCGGAAATCACGTGGGCCCCACGGGGAAATCACGTGGGCCCCACGGGGAAATCACGTGGGCCCCACGCGGAAATCACGTGGGCCCCACCCGGAAATCACGTGGGCCCCACCCGGAAATCACGTGGGCCCCACCCGGAAATCACGTGGGCCCCCCCGGAAATCACGTGGGCCCCACCCGGAAATCACGTGGGGCCAACCCGGAAATCACGTGGGCCCCACCCGGAAATCACGTGGGCCCCACCCGTAAATCACGTGGGCCCCACCCGGAAATCACGTGGGCCCCACCCGGAAATCACGTGGGCCCCACGGGGAAATCACGTTGGCCCCACGGGGAAATCACGTGGGCCCCACCCGGAAATCACGTGGGCCCCACCCGGAAATCACGTGGGACCCACCCGGAAATCACGTGGGCCCCACGGGGAAATCACGTGGGCCCCACCCGGAAATCACGTGGGCCCCACCCGGAAATCACGTGGACCCCACCCGGAAATCACGTGGGCCCCACCCGGAAATCACGTGGGCCCCACCCGGAAATCACGTGGGCCCCACGGGGAAATCACGTGGGCCCCACCCGGAAATCACGTGGGCCCCACCCGGAAATCACGTGGGCCCCACCCGGAAATCACGTGGGCCCCACCCGGAAATCACGTGGGCCCCACCCGGAAATCACGTGGGCCCCACCCGGAAATCACGTGGGCCCCACCCGGAAATCACGTGGGCCCCACGGGGAAATCACGTGGGCCCCACGGGGAAATCACGTGGGCCCCACCCGGAAATCACGTGGGCCCCACGGGGAAATCACGTGGGCCCCACCCGGAAATCACGTGGGCCCCACCCGGAAATCACGTGGGCCCCACCCGGAAATCACGTGGGCCCCACCCGGAAATCACGTGGGCCCCACCCGGAAATCACGTGGGCCCCACCCGGAAATCACGTGGGCCCCACTCGGAAATCACGTGGGCCCCACCCGGAAATCACGTGGGCCCCACCGGGAAATCACGTGGGCCCCACGGGGAAATCACGTGGGCCCCACCCGGAAATCACGTGGGCCCCACCCGGAAATCACGTGGGCCCCACCCGGAAATCACGTGGGCCCCACCCGGAAATCACGTGGGCCCCACCCGGAAATCACGTGGGGCCAACCCGGAAATCACGTGGGCCCCACCCGGAAATCACATGGGCCCCACCCGGAAATCACGTGGGCCCCACCCGGAAATCACGTGGGCCCCACCCGGAAATCACGTGGGCCCCACGGGGAAATCACGTTGGCCCCACGGGGAAATCACGTGGGCCCCACCCGGAAATCACGTGGGCCCCACCCGGAAATCACGTGGGCCCCACCCGGAAATCACGTGGGCCCCACGGGGAAATCACGTGGGCCCCACCCGGAAATCACGTGGGCCCCACCCGGAAATCACGTGGGCCCCACCCGGAAATCACGTGGTCCCCACCCGGAAATCACGTGGGCCCCACCCGAAAATCACGTGGGCCCCACCCGGAAATCACGTGGGCCCCACCCGGAAATCACGTGGGCCCCACCCGGAAATCACGTGGAACCCACCCGGAAATCACGTGGGCCACACCCGGAAATCACGTGGGCCCCACCCGGAAATCACGTGGGCCCCACGGGGAAATCACGTGGGCCCCACCCGGAAATCACGTGGGCCCCACCCGGAAATCACGTGGGCCCCACCCGGAAAACACGTGGGCCCCACGGGGAAATCATGTGGGCCCCACCCGGAAAGCACGTGGGCCCCACCCGGAAATCCCGTGGGCCCCACCCGGAAATCACGTGGGCCCCACCCGGAAATCACGTGGGCCCCACCCGGAAATCCCGTGGGCCCCACCCGGAAATCACGTGGGCCCCACCCGGTAATCACGTGGGGCCCACCCGGAAATCACGTGGGCCCCACGGGGAAATCACGTGGGCCCCACCCGGAAATCACGTGGGCCCCAGGGGGAAATCACGTGGGCCCAACGGGGAAATCACGTGGGCCCCACGGGGAAATCACGTGGGCCCCACCCTGAAATCACGTGGGCCCCACCCGGAAATCACGTGGGCCCCACGGGGAAATCACGTGGGCCCCACGGGGAAATCACGTGGGCCCCACCCGGAAATCACGTGGGCCCCACCCGGAAATCACGTGGGCCCCACGGGGAAATTACGTGGGCCCCACGGGGAAATCACGTGGTCCCCACCCGGAAATCACGTGGGCCCCAGCCGGAAATCACGTGGGCCCCACGGGGAAATCACGTGGGCCCCACCCGGAAATCACGTGGGCCCCACCCGGAAATCACGTGGGCCCCACCCGGAAATCACGTGGGCCCCACCCGGAAATCACGTGGGGCCCACCCGGAAATCACGTGGGCCCCACCCGGAAATCACGTGGGCCCCACCCGGAAATCACGTGGGCCCCACACGGAAATCACGTGGGGCCCACCCGGAAATCACGTGGGCCCCACCCGGAAATCACGTGGGCCCCACCCGGAAATCACGTGGGCCCCACCCGGAAATCACGTGGGCCCCACCCGGAAATCACGTGGGCCCCACCCGGAAATCACGTGGGCCCCACGGGGAAATCACGTGGGCCCCACGGGGAAATCACGTGGGCCCCACGCGGAAATCACGTGGGCCCCACCCGGAAATCACGTGGGCCCCACCCGGAAATCACGTGGGCCCCACCCGGAAATCACGTGGGCCCCACCCGGAAATCACGTGGGCCCCACCCGGAAATCACGTGGGGCCAACCCGGAAATCACGTGGGCCCCACCCGGAAATCACGTGGGCCCCACCCGGAAATCACGTGGGCCCCACCCGGAAATCACGTGGGCCCCACCCGGAAATCACGTGGGCCCCACCCGGAAATCACGTGGGCCCCACGGGGAAATCACGTGGGCCCCACGGGGAAATCACGTGGGCCCCACGGGGAAATCACGTGGGCCCCACCCGGAAATCACGTGGGCCCCACCCGGAAATCACGTGGGCCCCACCCGGAAATCACGTGGGCCCCACCCGGAAATCACGTGGGCCCCACCCGGAAATCACGTGGGCCCCACCCGAAAATCACGTGGGCCCCACCCGGAAATCACGTGGGCCCCACCCGGAAATCACGTGGGCCCCACCCGGAAATCACGTGGAACCCACCCGGAAATCACGTGGGCCCCACCCGGAAATCACGTGGGCCCCACCCGGAAATCACGTGGGCCCCACCCGGAAATCACGTGGGCCCCACCCGGAAATCACGTGGGCCCCACCCGGAAATCACGTGGGCCCCACCCGGAAGTCACGTGGGCCACACCCGGAAATCACGTGGGGCCCACCCGGAAATCACGTGGGCCCCACGGGGAAATCACGTGGGCCCCACCCGGAAATCACGTGGGCCCCACCCGGAAATCACGTGGGCCCCACCCGGAAAACACGTGGGCCCCACGGGGAAATCATGTGGGCCCCACCCGGAAATCACGTGGGCCCCACCCGGAAATCACGTGGGCCCCACCCGGAAATCACGTGGGCCCCACCCGGAAATCACGTGGGCCCCACCCGGAAATCACGTGGGCCCCACCCGGAAATCACGTGGGCCCCACCCGGTAATCACGTGGGGCCCACCCGGAAATCACGTGGGCCCCACGGGGAAATCACGTGGGCCCCACCCGGAAATCACGTGGGCCCCAGGGGGAAATCACGTGGGCCCAACGGGGAAATCACGTGGGCCCCACGGGGAAATCACGTGGGCCCCACCCTGAAATCACGTGGGCCCCACCCGGAAATCACGTGGGCCCCACGGGGAAATCACGTGGGCCCCACGGGGAAATCACGTGGGCCCCACCCGGAAATCACGTGGGCCCCACCCGGAAATCACGTGGGCCCCACGGGGAAATTACGTGGGCCCCACGGGGAAATCACGTGGTCCCCACCCGGAAATCACGTGGGCCCCACACGGAAATCACGTGGGGCCCACCCGGAAATCACGTGGGCCCCACCCGGAAATCACGTGGGCCCCACCCGGAAATCACGTGGGCCCCACCCGGAAATCACGTGGGCCCCACCCGGAAATCACGTGGGCCCCACCCGGAAATCACGTGGGCCCCACGGGGAAATCACGTGGGCCCCACGCGGAAATCACGTGGGCCCCACCCGGAAATCACGTGGGCCCCACCCGGAAATCACGTGGGCCCCACCCGGAAATCACGTGGGCCCCACCCGGAAATCACGTGGGCCCCACCCGGAAATCACGTGGGGCCAACCCGGAAATCACGTGGGCCCCACCCGGAAATCACGTGGGCCCCACCCGTAAATCACGTGGGCCCCACCCGGAAATCACGTGGGCCCCACCCGGAAATCACGTGGGCCCCACGGGGAAATCACGTTGGCCCCACGGGGAAATCACCTGGGCCCCACCCGGAAATCACGTGGGCCCCACCCGGAAATCACGTGGGCCCCACCCGGAAATCACGTGGGCCCCACGGGGAAATCACGTGGGCCCCACCCGGAAATCACGTGGGCCCCACCCGGAAATCACGTGGGCCCCACCCGGAAATCACGTGGGCCCCACCCGGAAATCACGTGGGCCCCACCCGGAAATCACGTGGGCCCCACGGGGAAATCACGTGGGCCCCACCCGGAAATCACGTGGGCCCCACCCGGAAATCACGTGGGCCCCACCCGGAAATCACGTGGGCCCCACCCGGAAATCACGTGGGCCCCACCCGGAAATCAAGTGGGGCCCACCCGGAAATCACGTGGGCCCCACCCGGAAATCCCGTGGGACCCACCCGGAAATCACGTGGGCCCCACCCGGAAATCACGTGGGCCCCACCAGGAAATCACGTGGGCCCCACCCGGAAATCACGTGGGCCACAGCCGGAAATCACGTGGGCCCCACCCGGAAATCACGTGGGCCCCACCCGGAAATCACGTGGGCCCCACCCGGAAATCACGTGGGCCCCACCCGGAAATCACGTGGGCCCCACGGGGAAATCACGTGGGCCTCACGGGGAAATCACGTGGGCCCCACCCGGAAATCACGTGGGCCCCACGGGGAAATCCCATGGGCCCCACCCGGAAATCACGTGGGCCCCACGGGGAAATCACGTGGGCCCCACCCGGAAATCACGTGGGCCCCACGGGGAAATCACGTGGGCCCCACCCGGAAATCACGTGGGCCCCACGGGGAAATCACGTGGGCCCCACCCGGAAATCACGTGGGCCCCACCCGGAAATCACGTGGGCCCCACCCGGAAATCACGTGGGCCCCACCCGGAAATCACGTGGGCCCCACGGGAAATCACGTGGGCCCCACGGGGAAATCACGTGGGCCCCACCCGGAAATCACGTGGGCCCCACCCGGAAATCACGTGGGCCCCACCCGGAAATCACGTGGGCCCCACCCGGAAATCACGTGGGCCCCACCCGGAAATCACGTGGGCCCCACCCGAAAATCACGTGGGCCCCACCCGGAAATCACGTGGGCCCCACCCGGAAATCACGTGGGCCCCACCCGGAAATCACGTGGAACCCACCCGGAAATCACGTGGGCCCCACCCGGAAATCACGTGGGCCCCACCCGGAAATCACGTGGGCCCCACCCGGAAATCACGTGGGCCCCACGGGGAAATCACGTGGGCCCCACCCGGAAATCACGTGGGCCCCACCCGGAAATCATGTGGGCCCCACCCGGAAATCACGTGGGCCCCACCCGGAAATCACGTGGGCCACACCCGGAAATCACGTGGGGCCCACCCGGAAATCACGTGGGCCCCACGGGGAAATCACGTGGGCCCCAATCGGAAATCACGTGGGCCCCACCCGGAAATCACGTGGGCCCCACCCGGAAAACACGTGGGCCCCACGGGGAAATCATGTGGGCCCCACCCGGAAATCACGTGGGCCCCACCCGGAAATCACGTGGGCCCCACCCGGAAATCACGTGGGCCCCACCCGGAAATCACGTGGGCCCCACCCGGAAATCATGTGGGCCCCACCCGGAAATCACGTGGGCCCCACCCGGTAATCACGTGGGGCCCACCCGGAAATCACGTGGGCCCCACGGGGAAATCACGTGGGCCCCACCCGGAAATCACGTGGGCCCCACCCGGAAATTACGTGGGCCCCACGGGGAAATCACGTGGGCCCAACGGGGAAATCACGTGGGCCCCACGGGGAAATCACGTGGGCCCCACCCTGAAATCACGTGGGCCCCACCCGGAAATCACGTGGGCCCCACGGGGAAATCACGTGGGCCCCACGGGGAAATCACGTGGGCCCCACCCGGAAATCACGTGGGCCCCACCCGGAAATCACGTGGGCCCCACGGGGAAATTACGTGGGCCCCACGGGGAAATCACGTGGTCCCCACCCGGAAATCACGTGGGCCCCAGCCGGAAATCACGTGGGCCCCACGGGGAAATCACGTGGGCCCCACCCGGAAATCACGTTGGCCCCACCCGGAAATCACGTGGGCCCCACCCGGAAATCACGTGGGCCCCACGGGGAAATCACGTGGGCCCCACCCGGAAATCACGTGGGCCCCACCCGGAAATCACGTGGGCCCCACGGGGAAATTACGTGGGCCCCACCCGGAAATCACGTGGGCCCCACCCGGAAATCACGTGGGCCCCACACGGAAATCACGTGGGGCCCACCCGGAAATCACGTGGGCCCCACCCGGAAATCACGTGGGCCCCACGGGGAAATCACGTGGGCCTCACGGGGAAATCACGTGGGCCCCACCCGGAAATCACGTGGGCCCCACGGGGAAATCACGTGGGCCCCACCCGGAAATCACGTGGGCCCCACCCGGAAATCACGTGGGCCCCACGGGGAAATTACGTGGGCCCCACGGGGAAATCACGTGGTCCCCACCCGGAAATCACGTGGGCCCCAGCCGGAAATCACGTGGGCCCCACGGGGAAATCACGTGGGCCCCACCCGGAAATCACGTGGGCCCCACCCGGAAATCACGTGGGCCAAACCCGGAAATCACGTGGGGCCCACCCGGAAATCACGTGGGCCCCACCCGGAAATCACGTGGGCCCCACCCGGAAATCACGTGGGCCCCACACGGAAATCACGTGGGGCCCACCCGGAAATCACGTGGGCCCCACCCGGAAATCACGTGGGCCCCACCCGGAAATCACGTGGGCCCCACCCGGAAGTCACGTGGGCCCCACCCGGAAATCACGTGGGCCCCACCCGGAAATCACGTGGGCCCCACGGGGAAATCACGTGGGCCCCACGGGGAAATCACGTGGGCCCCACGCGGAAATCACGTGGGCCCCACCCGGAAATCACGTGGGCCCCACCCGGAAATCACGTGGGCCCCACCCGGAAATCACGTGGGCCCCCCCGGAAATCACGTGGGCCCCACCCGGAAATCACGTGGGGCCAACCCGGAAATCACGTGGGCCCCACCCGGAAATCACGTGGGCCCCACCCGTAAATCACGTGGGCCCCACCCGGAAATCACGTGGGCCCCACCCGGAAATCACGTGGGCCCCACGGGGAAATCACGTTGGCCCCACGGGGAAATCACGTGGGCCCCACCCGGAAATCACGTGGGCCCCACCCGGAAATCACGTGGGCCCCACCCGGAAATCACGTGGGCCCCACGGGGAAATCACGTGGGCCCCACCCGGAAATCACGTGGGCCCCACCCGGAAATCACGTGGGCCCCACCCGGAAATCACGTGGGCCCCACCCGGAAATCACGTGGGCCCCACCCGGAAATCACGTGGGCCCCACGGGGAAATCACGTGGGCCCCACCCGGAAATCACGTGGGCCCCACCCGGAAATCACGTGGGCCCCACCCGGAAATCACGTGGGCCCCAACCGGAAATCACGTGGGCCCCACCCGGAAATCACGTGGGCCCCACCCGGAAATCACGTGGGCCCCACCCGGAAATCACGTGGGCCCCACGGGGAAATCACGTGGGCCTCACGGGGAAATCACGTGGGCCCCACCCGGAAATCACGTGGGCCCCACGGGGAAATCACGTGGGCCCCACCCGGAAATCACGTGGGCCCCACCCGGAAATCACGTGGGCCCCACCCGGAAATCACGTGGGCCCCACCCGGAAATCACGTGGGCCCCACCCGGAAATCACGTGGGCCCCACCCGGAAATCACGTGGGCCCCACTCGGAAATCACGTGGGCCCCACCCGGAAAACACGTGGGCCCCACCGGGAAATCACGTGGGCCCCACGGGGAAATCACGTGGGCCCCACCCGGAAATCACGTGGGCCCCACCCGGAAATCACGTGGGCCCCACCCGGAAATCACGTGGGCCCCACCCGGAAATCACGTGGGCCCCACCCGGAAATCACGTGGGGCCAACCCGGAAATCACGTGGGCCCCACCCGGAAATCACGTGGGCCCCACCCGGAAATCACGTGGGCCCCACCCGGAAATCACGTGGGCCCCACGGGGAAATCACGTTGGCCCCACGGGGAAATCACGTGGGCCCCACCCGGAAATCACGTGGGCCCCACCCGGAAATCACGTGGGCCCCACGGGGAAATCACGTGGGCCCCACCCGGAAATCACGTGGGCCCCACCCGGAAATCACGTGGGCCCCACCCGGAAAACACGTGGGCCCCACGGGGAAATCATGTGGGCCCCACCCGGAAATCACGTGGGCCCCACCCGGAAATCCCGTGGGCCCCACCCGGATATCACGTGGGCCCCACCCGGAAATCACGTGGGCCCCACCCGGAAATCACGTGGGCCCCACCCGGAAATCACGTGGGCCCCACCCGGTAATCACGTGGGGCCCACCCGGAAATCACGTGGGCCCCACGGGGAAATCACGTGGGCCCCACCCGGAAATCACGTGGGCCCCAGGGGGAAATCACGTGGGCCCAACGGGGAAATCACGTGGGCCCCATGGGGAAATCACGTGGGCCCCACCCTGAAATCACGTGGGCCCCACCCGGAAATCACGTGGGCCCCACGGGGAAATCACGTGGGCCCCACGGGGAAATCACGTGGGCCCCACCCGGAAATCACGTGGGCCCCACCCGGAAATCACGTGGGCCCCACGGGGAAATTACGTGGGCCCCACGGGGAAATCACGTGGTCCCCACCCGGAAATCACGTGGGCCCCAGCCGGAAATCACGTGGGCCCCACGGGGAAATCACGTGGGCCCCACCCGGGAATCACGTGGGCCCCACCCGGAAATCACGTGGGCCCCACCCGGAAATCACGTGGGCCCCACCCGGAAATCACGTGGGCCCCACCCGGAAATCACGTGGGGCCCACCCGGAAATCACGTGGGCCCCACCCGGAAATCACGTGGGCCCCACCCGGAAATCACGTGGGCCCCACACGGAAATCACGTGGGGCCCACCCGGAAATCACGTGGGCCCCACCCGGAAATCACGTGGGCCCCAGGGGGAAATCACGTGGGCCCAACGGGGAAATCACGTGGGCCCCACCCGGAAATCACGTGGGCCCCACCCGGAAATCACGTGGGCCCCACGGGGAAATCACGTGGGCCCCACGGGGAAATCACGTGGGCCCCACGCGGAAATCACGTGGGCCCCACCCGGAAATCACGTGGGCCCCACCCGGAAATCACGTGGGCCCCACCCGGAAATCACGTGGGCCCCACCCGGAAATCACGTGGGCCCCACACGGAAATCACGTGGGGCCCACCCGGAAATCACGTGGGCCCCACCCGGAAATCACGTGGGCCCCACCCGGAAATCACGTGGGCCCCACCCGGAAGTCACGTGGGCCCCACCCGGAAATCACGTGGGCCCCACCCGGAAATCACGTGGGCCCCACGGGGAAATCACGTGGGCCCCACGGGGAAATCACGTGGGCCCCACGCGGAAATCACGTGGGCCCCACCCGGAAATCACGTGGGCCCCACCCGGAAATCACGTGGGCCCCACCCGGAAATCACGTGGGCCCCCCCGGAAATCACGTGGGCCCCACCCGGAAATCACGTGGGGCCAACCCGGAAATCACGTGGGCCCCACCCGGAAATCACGTGGGCCCCACCCGTAAATCACGTGGGCCCCACCCGGAAATCACGTGGGCCCCACCCGGAAATCACGTGGGCCCCACGGGGAAATCACGTTGGCCCCACGGGGAAATCACGTGGGCCCCACCCGGAAATCACGTGGGCCCCACCCGGAAATCACGTGGGCCCCACCCGGAAATCACGTGGGCCCCACGGGGAAATCACGTGGGCCCCACCCGGAAATCACGTGGGCCCCACCCGGAAATCACGTGGGCCCCACCCGGAAATCACGTGGGCCCCACCCGGAAATCACGTGGGCCCCACCCGGAAATCACGTGGGCCCCACGGGGAAATCACGTGGGCCCCACCCGGAAATCACGTGGGCCCCACCCGGAAATCACGTGGGCCCCACCCGGAAATCACGTGGGCCCCAACCGGAAATCACGTGGGCCCCACCCGGAAATCACGTGGGCCCCACCCGGAAATCACGTGGGCCCCACCCGGAAATCACGTGGGCCCCACGGGGAAATCACGTGGGCCTCACGGGGAAATCACGTGGGCCCCACCCGGAAATCACGTGGGCCCCACGGGGAAATCACGTGGGCCCCACCCGGAAATCACGTGGGCCCCACCCGGAAATCACGTGGGCCCCACCCGGAAATCACGTGGGCCCCACCCGGAAATCACGTGGGCCCCACCCGGAAATCACGTGGGCCCCACCCGGAAATCACGTGGGCCCCACTCGGAAATCACGTGGGCCCCACCCGGAAAACACGTGGGCCCCACCGGGAAATCACGTGGGCCCCACGGGGAAATCACGTGGGCCCCACCCGGAAATCACGTGGGCCCCACCCGGAAATCACGTGGGCCCCACCCGGAAATCACGTGGGCCCCACCCGGAAATCACGTGGGCCCCACCCGGAAATCACGTGGGGCCAACCCGGAAATCACGTGGGCCCCACCCGGAAATCACGTGGGCCCCACCCGGAAATCACGTGGGCCCCACCCGGAAATCACGTGGGCCCCACGGGGAAATCACGTTGGCCCCACGGGGAAATCACGTGGGCCCCACCCGGAAATCACGTGGGCCCCACCCGGAAATCACGTGGGCCCCACGGGGAAATCACGTGGGCCCCACCCGGAAATCACGTGGGCCCCACCCGGAAATCACGTGGGCCCCACCCGGAAAACACGTGGGCCCCACGGGGAAATCATGTGGGCCCCACCCGGAAATCACGTGGGCCCCACCCGGAAATCCCGTGGGCCCCACCCGGATATCACGTGGGCCCCACCCGGAAATCACGTGGGCCCCACCCGGAAATCACGTGGGCCCCACCCGGAAATCACGTGGGCCCCACCCGGTAATCACGTGGGGCCCACCCGGAAATCACGTGGGCCCCACGGGGAAATCACGTGGGCCCCACCCGGAAATCACGTGGGCCCCAGGGGGAAATCACGTGGGCCCAACGGGGAAATCACGTGGGCCCCATGGGGAAATCACGTGGGCCCCACCCTGAAATCACGTGGGCCCCACCCGGAAATCACGTGGGCCCCACGGGGAAATCACGTGGGCCCCACGGGGAAATCACGTGGGCCCCACCCGGAAATCACGTGGGCCCCACCCGGAAATCACGTGGGCCCCACGGGGAAATTACGTGGGCCCCACGGGGAAATCACGTGGTCCCCACCCGGAAATCACGTGGGCCCCAGCCGGAAATCACGTGGGCCCCACGGGGAAATCACGTGGGCCCCACCCGGAAATCACGTGGGCCCCACCCGGAAATCACGTGGGCCCCACCCGGAAATCACGTGGGCCCCACCCGGAAATCACGTGGGCCCCACCCGGAAATCACGTGGGGCCCACCCGGAAATCACGTGGGCCCCACCCGGAAATCACGTGGGCCCCACCCGGAAATCACGTGGGCCCCACACGGAAATCACGTGGGGCCCACCCGGAAATCACGTGGGCCCCACCCGGAAATCACGTGGGCCCCAGGGGGAAATCACGTGGGCCCAACGGGGAAATCACGTGGGCCCCACCCGGAAATCACGTGGGCCCCACCCGGAAATCACGTGGGCCCCACGGGGAAATCACGTGGGCCCCACGGGGAAATCACGTGGGCCCCACGCGGAAATCACGTGGGCCCCACCCGGAAATCACGTGGGCCCCACCCGGAAATCACGTGGGCCCCACCCGGAAATCACGTGGGCCCCACCCGGAAATCACGTGGGCCCCACCCGGAAATCACGTGGGGCCAACCCGGAAATCACGTGGGCCCCACCCGGAAATCACGTGGGCCCCACCCGGAAATCACGTGGGCCCCACCCGGAAATCACGTGGGCCCCACCCGGAAATCACGTGGGCCCCACCCGGAAATCACGTGGGCCCCACGGGGAAATCACGTGGGCCCCACGGGGAAATCACGTGGGCCCCACGGGGAAATCACGTGGGCCCCACCCGGAAATCACGTGGGCCCCACCCGGAAATCACGTGGGCCCCACCCGGAAATCACGTGGGCCCCACCCGGAAATCACGTGGGCCCCACCCGGAAATCACGTGGGCCCCACCCGAAAATCACGTGGGCCCCACCCGGAAATCACGTGGGCCCCACCCGGAAATCACGTGGGCCCCACCCGGAAATCACGTGGAACCCACCCGGAAATCACGTGGGCCCCACCCGGAAATCACGTGGGCCCCACCCGGAAATCACGTGGGCCCCACCCGGAAATCACGTGGGCCCCACCCGGAAATCACGTGGGCCCCACCCGGAAATCACGTGGGCCCCACCCGGAAGTCACGTGGGCCACACCCGGAAATCACGTGGGGCCCACCCGGAAATCACGTGGGCCCCACCCGGAAATCACGTGGGCCCCACCCGGAAATCACGTGGGCCCCACCCGGAAATCACGTGGGCCCCACCCGGAAAACACGTGGGCCCCACGGGGAAATCATGTGGGCCCCACCCGGAAATCACGTGGGCCCCACCCGGAAATCACGTGGGCCCCACCCGGAAATCACGTGGGCCCCACCCGGAAATCACGTGGGCCCCACCCGGAAATCACGTGGGCCCCACCCGGAAATCACGTGGGCCCCACCCGGTAATCACGTGGGGCCCACCCGGAAATCACGTGGGCCCCACGGGGAAATCACGTGGGCCCCACCCGGAAATCACGTGGGCCCCAGGGGGAAATCACGTGGGCCCAACGGGGAAATCACGTGGGCCCCACGGGGAAATCACGTGGGCCCCACCCTGAAATCACGTGGGCCCCACCCGGAAATCACGTGGGCCCCACGGGGAAATCACGTGGGCCCCACGGGGAAATCACGTGGGCCCCACCCGGAAATCACGTGGGCCCCACCCGGAAATCACGTGGGCCCCACGGGGAAATTACGTGGGCCCCACGGGGAAATCACGTGGGCCCCACGGGGAAATCACGTGGGCCCCACCCGGAAATCACGTGGGCCCCAGGGGGAAATCACGTGGGCCCAACGGGGAAATCACGTGGGCCCCACGGGGAAATCACGTGGGCCCCACCCTGAAATCACGTGGGCCCCACCCGGAAATCACGTGGGCCCCACGGGGAAATCACGTGGGCCCCACGGGGAAATCACGTGGGCCCCACCCGGAAATCACGTGGGCCCCACCCGGAAATCACGTGGGCCCCACGGGGAAATTACGTGGGCCCCACGGGGAAATCACGTGGGCCCCACGGGGAAATCACGTGGGCCCCACGCGGAAATCACGTGGGCCCCACCCGGAAATCACGTGGGCCCCACCCGGAAATCACGTGGGCCCCACCCGGAAATCACGTGGGCCCCACCCGGAAATCACGTGGGCCCCACCCGGAAATCACGTGGGGCCAACCCGGAAATCACGTGGGCCCCACCCGGAAATCACGTGGGCCCCACCCGTAAATCACGTGGGCCCCACCCGGAAATCACGTGGGCCCCACCCGGAAATCACGTGGGCCCCACGGGGAAATCACGTTGGCCCCACGGGGAAATCACCTGGGCCCCACCCGGAAATCACGTGGGCCCCACCCGGAAATCACGTGGGCCCCACCCGGAAATCACGTGGGCCCCACGGGGAAATCACGTGGGCCCCACCCGGAAATCACGTGGGCCCCACCCGGAAATCACGTGGGCCCCACCCGGAAATCACGTGGGCCCCACCCGGAAATCACGTGGGCCCCACCCGGAAATCACGTGGGCCCCACGCGGAAATCACGTGGGCCCCACCCGGAAATCACGTGGGCCCCACCCGGAAATCACGTGGGCCCCACCCGGAAATCACGTGGGCCCCACCCGGAAATCACGTGGGCCCCACCCGGAAATCAAGTGGGGCCCACCCGGAAATCACGTGGGCCCCACCCGGAAATCCAGTGGGACCCACCCGGAAATCACGTGGGCCCCACCCGGAAATCACGTGGGCCCCACCCGGAAATCACGTGGGCCCCACCCGGAAATCACGTGGGCCACAGCCGGAAATCACGTGGGCCCCACCCGGAAATCACGTGGGCCCCACCCGGAAATCACGTGGGCCCCACCCGGAAATCACGTGGGCCCCACCCGGAAATCACGTGGGCCCCACGGGGAAATCACGTGGGCCTCACGGGGAAATCACGTGGGCCCCACCCGGAAATCACGTGGGCCCCACGGGGAAATCCCATGGGCCCCACCCGGAAATCACGTGGGCCCCACGGGGAAATCACGTGGGCCCCACCCGGAAATCACGTGGGCCCCACGGGGAAATCACGTGGGCCCCACCCGGAAATCACGTGGGCCCCACGGGGAAATCACGTGGGCCCCACCCGGAAATCACGTGGGCCCCACCCGGAAATCACGTGGGCCCCACCCGGAAATCACGTGGGCCCCACCCGGAAATCACGTGGGCCCCACCCGGAAATCACGTGGGCCCCACCCGAAAATCACGTGGGCCCCACCCGGAAATCACGTGGGCCCCACCCGGAAATCACGTGGGCCCCACCCGGAAATCACGTGGAACCCACCCGGAAATCACGTGGGCCCCACCCGGAAATCACGTGGGCCCCACCCGGAAATCACGTGGGCCCCACCCGGAAATCACGTGGGCCCCACGGGGAAATCACGTGGGCCCCACCCGGAAATCACGTGGGCCCCACCCGGAAATCACGTGGGCCCCACCCGGAAATCACGTGGGCCCCACGGGGAAATCACGTTGGCCCCACGGGGAAATCACCTGGGCCCCACCCGGAAATCACGTGGGCCCCACCCGGAAATCACGTGGGCCCCACCCGGAAATCACGTGGGCCCCACGGGGAAATCACGTGGGCCCCACCCGGAAATCACGTGGGCCCCACCCGGAAATCACGTGGGCCCCACCCGGAAATCACGTGGGCCCCACCCGGAAATCACGTGGGCCCCACCCGGAAATCACGTGGGCCCCACGCGGAAATCACGTGGGCCCCACCCGGAAATCACGTGGGCCCCACCCGGAAATCACGTGGGCCCCACCCGGAAATCACGTGGGCCCCACCCGGAAATCACGTGGGCCCCACCCGGAAATCAAGTGGGGCCCACCCGGAAATCACGTGGGCCCCACCCGGAAATCCCGTGGGACCCACCCGGAAATCACGTGGGCCCCACCCGGAAATCACGTGGGCCCCACCCGGAAATCACGTGGGCCCCACCCGGAAATCACGTGGGCCACAGCCGGAAATCACGTGGGCCCCACCCGGAAATCACGTGGGCCACAGCCGGAAATCACGTGGGCCCCACCCGGAAATCACGTGGGCCCCACCCGGAAATCACGTGGGCCCCACCCGGAAATCACGTGGGCCCCACCCGGAAATCACGTGGGCCCCACGGGGAAATCACGTGGGCCTCACGGGGAAATCACGTGGGCCCCACCCGGAAATCACGTGGGCCCCACGGGGAAATCCCATGGGCCCCACCCGGAAATCACGTGGGCCCCACGGGGAAATCACGTGGGCCCCACCCGGAAATCACGTGGGCCCCACGGGGAAATCACGTGGGCCCCACCCGGAAATCACGTGGGCCCCACCCGGAAATCACGTGGGCCCCACCCGGAAATCACGTGGGCCCCACCCGGAAATCACGTGGGCCCCACCCGGAAATCACGTGGGCCCCACCCGGAAATCACGTGGGCCACAGCCGGAAATCACGTGGGCCCCACCCGGAAATCACGTGGGCCCCACCCGGAAATCACGTGGGCCCCACCCGGAAATCACGTGGGCCCCACCCGGAAATCACGTGGGCCCCACGGGGAAATCACGTGGGCCTCACGGGGAAATCACGTGGGCCCCACCCGGAAATCACGTGGGCCCCACGGGGAAATCCCATGGGCCCCACCCGGAAATCACGTGGGCCCCACGGGGAAATCACGTGGGCCCCACCCGGAAATCACGTGGGCCCCACGGGGAAATCACGTGGGCCCCACCCGGAAATCACGTGGGCCCCACGGGGAAATCACGTGGGCCCCACCCGGAAATCACGTGGGCCCCACCCGGAAATCACGTGGGCCCCACCCGGAAATCACGTGGGCCCCACCCGGAAATCACGTGGGCCCCACCCGGAAATCACGTGGGCCCCACCCGAAAATCACGTGGGCCCCACCCGGAAATCACGTGGGCCCCACCCGGAAATCACGTGGGCCCCACCCGGAAATCACGTGGAACCCACCCGGAAATCACGTGGGACCCACCCGGAAATCACGTGGGCCCCACCCGGAAATCACGTGGGCCCCACCCGGAAATCACGTGGGCCCCACGGGGAAATCACGTGGGCCCCACCCGGAAATCACGTGGGCCCCACCCGGAAATCACGTGGGCCCCACCCGGAAATCACGTGGGCCCCACGGGGAAATCACGTTGGCCCCACGGGGAAATCACCTGGGCCCCACCCGGAAATCACGTGGGCCCCACCCGGAAATCACGTGGGCCCCACCCGGAAATCACGTGGGCCCCACGGGGAAATCACGTGGGCCCCACCCGGAAATCACGTGGGCCCCACCCGGAAATCACGTGGGCCCCACCCGGAAATCACGTGGGCCCCACCCGGAAATCACGTGGGCCCCACCCGGAAATCACGTGGGCCCCACGCGGAAATCACGTGGGCCCCACCCGGAAATCACGTGGGCCCCACCCGGAAATCACGTGGGCCCCACCCGGAAATCACGTGGGCCCCACCCGGAAATCACGTGGGCCCCACCCGGAAATCAAGTGGGGCCCACCCGGAAATCACGTGGGCCCCACCCGGAAATCCCGTGGGCCCCACCCGGAAATCACGTGGGCCCCACGCGGTAATCACGTGGGCCCCACCCGGAAATCACGTGGGCCCCACCCGGAAATCACGTGGGCCACACCCGGAAATCACGTGGGCCCCACCCGGAAATCACGTGGGCCCCACCCGGAAATCACGTGGGCCCCACCCGGAAATCACGTGGGCCCCACCCGGAAATCACGTGGGCCCCACGGGGAAATCACGTGGGCCTCACGGGGAAATCACGTGGGCCCCACCCGGAAATCACGTGGGCCCCACGGGGAAATCCCATGGGCCCCACCCGGAAATCACGTGGGCCCCACGGGGAAATCACGTGGGCCCCACCCGGAAATCACGTGGGCCCCACGGGGAAATCACGTGGGCCCCACCCGGAAATCACGTGGGCCCCACGGGGAAATCACGTGGGCCCCACGGGGAAATCACGTGGGCCCCACCCGGAAATCACGTGGGCCCCACCCGGAAATCACGTGGGCCCCACCCGGAAATCACGTGGGCCCCACCCGGAAATCACGTGGGCCCCACCCGAAAATCACGTGGGCCCCACCCGGAAATCACGTGGGCCCCACCCGGAAATCACGTGGGCCCCACCCGGAAATCACGTGGAACCCACCCGGAAATCACGTGGGCCCCACCCGGAAATCACGTGGGCCCCACCCGGAAATCACGTGGGCCCCACCCGGAAATCACGTGGGCCCCACGGGGAAATCACGTGGGCCCCACCCGGAAATCACGTGGGCCCCACCCGGAAATCACGTGGGCCCCACCCGGAAATCACGTGGGCCCCACCCGGAAATCACGTGGGCCACACCCGGAAATCACGTGGGGCCCACCCGGAAATCACGTGGGCCCCACGGGGAAATCACGTGGGCCCCAATCGGAAATCACGTGGGCCCCACCCGGAAATCACGTGGGCCCCACCCGGAAAACACGTGGGCCCCACCCGAAAATCACGTGGGCCCCACCCGGAAATCACGTGGGCCCCACCCGGAAATCACGTGGGCCCCACCCGGAAATCACGTGGAACCCACCCGGAAATCACGTGGGCCCCACCCGGAAATCACGTGGGCCCCACCCGGAAATCACGTGGGCCCCACCCGGAAATCACGTGGGCCCCACGGGGAAATCACGTGGGCCCCACCCGGAAATCACGTGGGCCCCACCCGGAAATCACGTGGGCCCCACCCGGAAATCACGTGGGCCCCACCCGGAAATCACGTGGGCCACACCCGGAAATCACGTGGGGCCCACCCGGAAATCACGTGGGCCCCACCCGGAAATCACATGGGCCCCACCCGGAAATCACGTGGGCCCCACGGGGAAATCACGTGGGCCCCACGGGGAAATCACGTGGGCCCCACCCGGAAATCACGTGGGCCCCACCCGGAAATCACGTGGGCCCCACCCGGAAATCACGTGGGCCCCACCCGGAAATCACGTGGGCCCCACCCGGAAATCACGTGGGCCCCAGCCGGAAATCACGTGGGCCCCACGGGGAAATCACGTGGGCCCCACCCGGAAATCACGTTGGCCCCACCCGGAAATCACGTGGGCCCCACCCGGAAATCACGTGGGCCCCACCCGGAAATCACGTGGGCCCCACCCGGAAATCACGTGGGGCCCACCCGGAAATCACGTGGGCCCCACCCGGAAATCACGTGGGCCCCACACGGAAATCACGTGGGGCCCACCCGGAAATCACGTGGGCCCCACCCGGAAATCACGTGGGCCCCACCCGGAAATCACGTGGGCCCCACCCGGAAATCACGTGGGCCCCACCCGGAAATCACGTGGGCCCCACCCGGAAATCACGTGGGCCCCACGGGGAAATCACGTGGGCCCCACGGGGAAATCACGTGGGCCCCACCCGGAAATCACGTGGGCCCCACCCGGAAATCACGTGGGCCCCACCCGGAAATCACGTGGGCCCCACCCGGAAATCACGTGGGCCCCACCCGGAAATCACGTGGGCCCCACCCGGAAATCACGTGGGCCCCACCCGGAAATCACGTGGGCCCCACCCGGAAATCACGTGGGCCCCACCCGGAAATCACGTGGGCCCCAGCCGGAAATCACGTGGGCCCCACGGGGAAATCACGTGGGCCCCACGGGGAAATCACGTGGGCCCCACGGGGAAATCACGTGGGCCCCACCCGGAAATCACGTGGGCCCCACCCGGAAATCACGTGGGCCCCACCCGGAAATCACGTGGGCCCCACCCGGAAATCACGTGGGCCCCACCCGGAAATCACGTGGGCCCCACACGGAAATCACGTGGGGCCCACCCGGAAATCACGTGGGCCCCACCCGGAAATCACGTGGGCCCCACCCGGAAATCACGTGGGCCCCACCCGGAAATCACGTGGGCCCCACCCGGAAATCACGTGGGCCCCACCCGGAAATCACGTGGGCCCCACCCGGAAATCACGTGGGCCCCACGGGGAAATCACGTGGGCCCCACGGGGAAATCACGTGGGCCCCACCCGGAAATCACGTGGGCCCCACCCGGAAATCACGTGGGCCCCACCCGGAAATCACGTGGGCCCCACCCGGAAATCACGTGGGCCCCACCCGGAAATCACGTGGGCCCCACCCGGAAATCACGTGGGCCCCACCCGGAAATCACGTGGGCCCCACCCGGTAATCACGTGGGGCCCACCCGGAAATCACGTGGGCCCCACGGGGAAATCACGTGGGCCCCACCCGGAAATCACGTGGGCCCCACCCGGAAATCACGTGGGCCCCACGGGGGAATCACGTGGGCCCAACGGGGAAATCACGTGGGCCCCACGGGGAAATCACGTGGGCCCCACCCTGAAATCACGTGGGCCCCACCCGGAAATCACGTGGGCCCCACGGGGAAATCACGTGGGCCCCACGGGGAAATCACGTGGGCCCCACCCGGAAATCACGTGGGCCCCACCCGGAAATCACGTGGGCCCCACGGGGAAATTACGTGGGCCCCACGGGGAAATCACGTGGTCCCCACCCGGAAATCACGTGGGCCCCAGCCGGAAATCACGTGGGCCCCACGGGGAAATCACGTGGGCCCCACCCGGAAATCACGTGGGCCCCACCCGGAAATCACGTGGGCCCCACCCGGAAATCACGTGGGCCCCACCCGGAAATCACGTGGGCCCCACCCGGAAATCACGTGGGGCCCACCCGGAAATCACGTGGGCCCCACCCGGAAATCACGTGGGCCCCACCCGGAAATCACGTGGGCCCCATCCGGAAATCACGTGGGCCCCACGGGGAAATCACGTGGGCCCCACGGGGAAATCACGTGGGCCCCACGGGGAAATCACGTGGGCCCCACCCGGAAATCACGTGGGCCCCACCCGGAAATCACGTGGGCCCCACCCGGAAATCACGTGGGCCCCACCCGGAAATCACGTGGGCCCCACCCGGAAATCACGTGGGCCCCACACGGAAATCACGTGGGGTCCACCCGGAAATCACGTGGGCCCCACCCGGAAATCACGTGGGCCCCACCCGGAAATCACGTGGGCCCCACCCGGAAATCACGTGGGCCCCACCCGGAAATCACGTGGGCCCCACCCGGAAATCACGTGGGCCCCACCCGGAAATCACGTGGGCCCCACCCGGAAATCACGTGGGCCCCAGCCGGAAATCACGTGGGCCCCACGGGGAAATCACGTGGGCCCCACGGGGAAATCACGTGGGCCCCACCCGGAAATCACGTGGGCCCCACCCGGAAATCACGTGGGCCCCACCCGGAAATCACGTGGGCCCCACCCGGAAATCACGTGGGCCCCACCCGGAAATCACGTGGGCCCCACCCGGAAATCACGTGGGCCCCACCCGGAAATCACGTGGGCCCCACACGGAAATCACGTGGGGCCCAACCGGAAATCACGTGGGCCCCACCCGGAAATCACGTGGGCCCCACCCGGAAATCACGTGGGCCCCACCCGGAAATCACGTGGGCCCCATGGGGAAATCACGTGGGCCCCATGGGGAAATCACGAGGGCCCCACCCGGAAATCACGTGGGGCCCACCCGGAAATCACGTGGGCCCCACGGGGAAATCACGTGGGCCCCACGGGGAAATCACGTGGGCACCACCCGGAAATCACGTGGGCCCCAGCCGGAAATCACGTGGGCCCCACCCGGAAATCACGTGGGCCCCACCCGGAAATCACGTGGGCCCCACGGGGAAATCACGTGGGCCCCACCCGGAAATCACGTGGGCCCCACCCGGAAATCACGTGGGCCCCACCCGGAAATCACGTGGGCCCCACCCGGAAATCACGTGGGCCCCACCCGGAAATCACGTGGGCCCCACCCGGAAATCACGTGGGCCCCACCCGGAAATCACGTGGGCCCCAGCCGGAAATCACGTGGGCCCCACCCGGAAATCACGTGGGCCCCAACCGGAAATCACGTGGGCCCCACCCGGAAATCACGTGGGCCCCACCCGGAAATCACGTGGGCCCCACCGGGAAATCACGTGGGACCCACCCGGAAATCACGTGGGCCCCACCCGGAAATCACGTGGGCCCCACCCGGAAATCACGTGGGCCCCACCCGGAAATCACGTGGGCCCCAGCCGGAAATCACGTGGGCCCCACCCGGAAATCACGTGGGCCCCACCCGGAAATCACGTGGGCCCCACCCGGAAATCACGTGGGGCCCACCCGGAAATCACGTGGGCCCCACCCGGAAATCACGTGGGCCCCACCCGGAAATCACGTGGGCCCCACCCGGAAAACACGTGGGCCACATCCGGAAATCACGTGGGCCCCACCCGGAAATCACGTGGGCCCCACCCGGAAATCACGTGGGCCCCACCCGGAAATCACGTGGGCCCCACCCGGAAATCACGTGGGCCCCACGGGGAAATCACGTGGGCCCCACCTGGAAATCACGTGGACCCCACCCGGAAATCACGTGGGCCCCAGCCGGAAATCACGTGGGCCCCATGGGGAAATCACGTGGGCCCCACGGGGAAATCACGTGGGCCCCACCCGGAAATCACGTGGGCCCCACCCGGAAATCACGTGGGCCCCACCCGGAAATCACGTGGGCCCCACCCGGAAATCACGTGGGCCCCACCCGGAAATCACGTGGGCCCCACCCGGAAATCACGTGGGCCCCACCCGGAAATCACGTGGGCCCCACCCGGAAATCACGTGGGCCCCACCCGGAAATCACGTGGGCCCCACCCGGAAATCACGTGGGCCCCACCCGGAAATCACGTGGGCCCCTCGGGGAAATCACGTGGGCCCCACCCGGAAATCACGTGGGCCCCACCCGGAAATCACGTGGGCCCCACCCGGAAATCACGTGGGCCCCACCCGGAAATCACGTGGGCCCCACCCGGAAATCACGTGGGCCCCACCCGGAAATCACGTGGGCCCCACCCGGAAATCACGTGGGCCCCACCCGGAAATCACGTGGGCCCCACCCGGAAATCACGTGGGCCCCACCCGGAAATCACGTGGGCCCCACCCGGAAATCACGTGGGCCCCACGGGGAAATCACGTGGGCCCCACCCGGAAATCACGTGGACCCCACCCGGAAATCACGTGGGCCACAGCCGGAAATCACGTGGGCCCCAACCGGAAATCACGTGGGCCCCACCCGGAAATCACGTGGGCCCCACCCGGAAATCACGTGGGCCCCACCCGGAAATCACGTGGGCCCCACGGGGAAATCACGTGGGCCCCACCCGGAAATCACGTGGGCCCCACCCGGAAATCACGTGGGCCACACCCGGAAATCACGTGGGGCCCACCCGGAAATCACGTGGGCCCCAAGGGGAATTCACGTGGGCCCCACCCAGAAATCACGTGGGCCCCACCCGGAAATCACGTGGGCCCCACCCGGTAATCACGTGGGGCCCACCCGGAAATCACGTGGGCCCCACGGGGAAATCACGTGGGCCCCACCCGGAAATCACGTGGGCCCCACCCGGAAATCACGTGGGCCCCACGGGGAAATCACGTGGGCCCAACGGGGAAATCACGTGGGCCCCACGGGGAAATCACGTGGGCCCCACCCTGAAATCACGTGGGCCCCACCCGGAAATCACGTGGGACCCACGGGGAAATCACGTGGGCCCCACGGGGAAATCACGTGGGCCCCACCCGGAAATCACGTGGGCCCCACCCGGAAATCACGTGGGCCCCACGGGGAAATCACGTGGGCCCCACGGGGAAATCACGTGGTCCCCACCCGGAAATCACGTGGGCCCCAGCCGGAAATCACGTGGGCCCCACGAGGAAATCACGTGGGCCCCACCCGGAAATCACGTGGGCCCCACCCGGAAATCACGTGGGCCCCACCCGGAAATCACGTGGGCCCCACCCGGAAATCACGTGGGCCCCACCCGGAAATCACGTGGGCCCCACGCGGAAATCACGTGGGCCCCACCCGGAAATCACGTGGGCCCCACCCGGAAATCACGTGGGCCCCACCCGGAAATCACGTGGGCCCCACGGGGAAATCACGTGGGCCCCACCCGGAAATCACGTGGGCCCCACCCGGAAATCACGTGGGCCCCACCCGGAAATCACGTGGGCCCCACCCGGAAATCACGTGGGCCCCACGGGGAAATCACGTGGGCCCCACGGGGAAATCACGTGGGCCCCACCCGGAAATCACGTGGGCCCCACCCGGAAATCACGTGGGCCCCACCTGGAAATCACGTGGGCCCCACGGGGAAATCACGTGGGCCCCACCCGGAAATCACGTGGGCCCCACCCGGAAATCACGTGGGGCCCACCCGGAAATCACGTGGGCCCCACCCGGAAATCACGTGGGCCCCACCCGGAAATCACGTGGGCCCCACCCGGAAATCACGTGGGCCCCACCCGGAAATCACGTGGGCCCCACCCGGAAATCACGTGGGCCCCACCCGGAAATCACGTGGGCCCCACCCGGAAATCACGTGGGCCCCACCCGGAAATCACGTGGGCCCCACCCGGAAATCACGTGGGCCCCACCCGGAAATCACGTGGGCCCCACCCGGAAATCACGTGGGCCCCAACCGGAAATCACGTGGGCCCCACCCGGATATCACGTGGGCCCCACCCGGAAATCACGTGGGCCCCACACGGAAATCACGTGGGGCCCAACCGGAAATCACGTGGGCCCCACCCGGAAATCACGTGGGCCCCACCCGGAAATCACGTGGGCCCCACCCGGAAATCACGTGGGCCCCATGGGGAAATCACGTGGGCCCCACGGGGAAATCACGTGGGCCCCACCCGGAAATCACGTGGGGCCCACCCGGAAATCACGTGGGCCCCACGGGGAAATCACGTGGGCCCCACCCGGAAATCACGTGGGCCCCACACGGAAATCACGTGGGGCCCACCAGGAAATCACGTGGGCCACACCCGGAAATCATGTGGGCCCCACCCGGAAATCACGTGGGCCCCACCGGGAAATCACGTGGGCCCCACCCGGAAATCACGTGGGCCCCACCCGGAAATCACGTGGGCCCCACGGGGAAATCACGTGGGCCCCACGGGGAAATCACGTGGGCCCCACCCGGAAATCACGTGGGCCCCACCCGGAAATCACGTGGGCCCCACCCGGAAATCACGTGGGCCCCACCCGGAAATCACGTGGGCCCCACGGGGAAATCACGTGGGCCCCACCCGGAAAACACGTGGGCCCCACCCGGAAATCACGTGGGCCCCACGGGGAAATCACGTGGCCCCACCCGGAAATCACGTGGGCCCCACCCGGAAATCACGTGGGCCCCACCCGGAAATCACGTGGGCCCCACCCGGAAATCACGTGGGCCCCAGCCGGAAATCACGTGGGCCCCACCCGGAAATCACGTGGGCCCCACCCCGAAATCACGTGGGCCCCACCCGGAAATCACGTGGGCCCCACCCGGAAATCACGTGGGGCCCACCCGGAAATCACGTGGGCCCCACCCGGAAATCACGTGGGCCCCACCCGGAAATCACGTGGGCCCCACCCGGAAAACACGTGGGCCACATCCGGAAATCACGTGGGCCCCACCCGGAAATCACGTGGGCCCCACCCGGAAATCACGTGGGCCCCACCCGGAAATCACGTGGGCCCCACCCGGAAATCACGTGGGCCCCACGGGGAAATCACGTGGGCCCCACCTGGAAATCACGTGGACCCCACCCGGAAATCACGTGGGCCCCAGCCGGAAATCACGTGGGCCCCATGGGGAAATCACGTGGGCCCCACGGGGAAATCACGTGGGCCCCACCCGGAAATCACGTGGGCCCCACCCGGAAATCACGTGGGCCCCACCCGGAAATCACGTGGGCCCCACCCGGAAATCACGTGGGCCCCACCCGGAAATCACGTGGGCCCCACCCGGAAATCACGTGGGCCCCACCCGGAAATCACGTGGGCCCCTCGGGGAAATCACGTGGGCCCCACCCGGAAATCACGTGGGCCCCACCCGGAAATCACGTGGGCCCCACCCGGAAATCACGTGGGCCCCACCCGGAAATCACGTGGGCCCCACCCGGAAATCACGTGGGCCCCACCCGGAAATCACGTGGGCCCCACCCGGAAATCACGTGGGCCCCACCCGGAAATCACGTGGGCCCCACGGGGAAATCACGTGGGCCCCACCCGGAAATCACGTGGGCCCCACCCGGAAATCACGTGGGCCCCACCCGGAAATCACGTGGGCCCCACCCGGAAATCACGTGGGCCCCACGGGGAAATCACGTGGGCCCCACCCGGAAATCACGTGGGCCCCACCCGGAAATCACGTGGGCCACAGCCGGAAATCACGTGGGCCCCACCCGGAAATCACGTGGGCCCCACCCGAAAATCACGTGGGCCCCACCCGGAAATCACGTGGGCCCCACCCGGAAATCACGTGGGCCCCACCCGGAAATCACGTGGGCCCCATGGGGAATTCACGTGGGCCCCACCCGGAAATCACGTGGGCCCCACCCGGAAATCACGTGGGCCCCACCCGGAAATCACGTGGGCCCCACCCGGAAATCACGTGGGCCCCACGGGGAAATCACGTGGGCCCCACCCGGAAATCACGTGGACCCCACCCGGAAATCACGTGGGCCACAGCCGGAAATCACGTGGGCCCCAACCGGAAATCACGTGGGCCCCACCCGGAAATCACGTGGGCCCCACCCGGAAATCACGTGGGCCCCACCCGGAAATCACGTGGGCCCCACGGGGAAATCACGTGGGCCTCACGGGGAAATCACGTGGGCCCCACCCGGAAATCACGTGGGCCCCACGGGGAAATCACGTGGGCCCCACCCGGAAATCACGTGGGCCCCACCCGGAAATCACGTGGGCCCCACCCGGAAATCACGTGGGCCCCACCCGGAAATCACGTGGGCCCCACCCGGAAATCACGTGGGCCCCACCCGGAAATCACGTGGGGCCCACCCGGAAATCACGTGGGCCCCACCCGGAAATCACGTGGGCCCCACCCGGAAATCACGTGGGCCCCACACGGAAATCACGTGGGCCCCACCCGGAAATCACGTGGGCCCCACCCGGAAATCACGTGGGCCCCAGCCGGAAATCACGTGGGCCCCACGGGGAAATCACGTGGGCCCCACGGGGAAATCACGTGGGCCCCACGGGGAAATCACGTGGGCCCCACCCGGAAATCACGTGGGCCCCACCCGGAAATCACGTGGGCTCCACGGGGAAATCACGTGGGCCCCACCCGGAAATCACGTGGGCCCCACCCGGAAATCACGTGGGCCCCATGGGGAAATCACGTGGGCCCCACGGGGAAATCACGTGGGCCCCACCCGGAAATCACGTGGGCCCCACCCGGAAATCACGTGGGCCCCACCCGGAAATCACGTGGGCCCCACCCGGAAATCACGTGGGCCCCACCCGGAAATCACGTGGGCCCCACCCGGAAATCACGTGGGCCCCACCCGGAAATCACGTGGGCCCCTCGGGGAAATCACGTGGGCCCCACCCGGAAATCACGTGGGCCCCACCCGGAAATCACGTGGGCCCCACCCGGAAATCACGTGGGCCCCACCCGGAAATCACGTGGGCCCCACCCGGAAATCACGTGGGCCCCACCCGGAAATCACGTGGGCCCCACCCGGAAATCACGTGGGCCCCACCCGGAAATCACGTGGGCCCCACGGGGAAATCACGTGGGCCCCACCCGGAAATCACGTGGGCCCCACCCGGAAATCACGTGGGCCCCACCCGGAAATCACGTGGGCCCCACCCGGAAATCACGTGGGCCCCACGGGGAAATCACGTGGGCCCCACCCGGAAATCACGTGGGCCCCACCCGGAAATCACGTGGGCCACAGCCGGAAATCACGTGGGCCCCACCCGGAAATCACGTGGGCCCCACCCGAAAATCACGTGGGCCCCACCCGGAAATCACGTGGGCCCCACCCGGAAATCACGTGGGCCCCACCCGGAAATCACGTGGGCCCCATGGGGAATTCACGTGGGCCCCACCCGGAAATCACGTGGGCCCCACCCGGAAATCACGTGGGCCCCACCCGGAAATCACGTGGGCCCCACCCGGAAATCACGTGGGCCCAACGGGGAAATCACGTGGGCCCCACCCGGAAATCACGTGGACCCCACCCGGAAATCACGTGGGCCACAGCCGGAAATCACGTGGGCCCCAACCTGAAATCACGTGGGCCCCACCCGGAAATCACGTGGGCCCCACCCGGAAATCACGTGGGCCCCACCCGGAAATCACGTGGGCCCCACGGGGAAATCACGTGGGCCTCACGGGGAAATCACGTGGGCCCCACCCGGAAATCACGTGGGCCCCACGGGGAAATCACGTGGGCCCCACCCGGAAATCACGTGGGCCCCACCCGGAAATCACGTGGGCCCCACCCGGAAATCACGTGGGCCCCACCTGGAAATCACGTGGGCCCCACCCGGAAATCACGTGGGCCCCACCCGGAAATCACGTGGGGCCAACCCGGAAATCACGTGGGCCCCACCCGGAAATCACATGGGCCCCACCCGGAAATCACGTGGGCCCCACCCGGAAATCACGTGGGCCCCACCCGGAAATCACGTGGGCCCCACGGGGAAATCACGTGGGCCCCACGGGGAAATCACGTGGGCCCCACCCGGAAATCACGTGGGCCCCACCCGGAAATCACGTGGGCCCCACCCGGAAATCACGTGGGCCCCACGGGGAAATCACGTGGGCCCCACCCGGAAATCACGTGGGCCCCACCCGGAAATCACGTGGGCCCCACCCGGAAATCACGTGGGCCCCACCCGGAAATCACGTGGGCCCCACCCGGAAATCACGTGGGCCCCACGGGGAAATCACGTGGGCCCCACCCGGAAATCACGTGGGCCCCACCCGGAAATCACGTGGGCCCCACCCGGAAATCACGTGGGCCCCACCCGGAAATCACGTGGGCCCCACCCGGAAATCACGTGGGCCCCACGGGGAAATCACGTGGGCCCCACGGGGAAATCACGTGGGCCCCACCCGGAAATCACGTGGGCCCCACCCGGAAATCACGTGGGCCCCACCCGGAAATCACGTGGGCCCCACCCGGAAATCACGTGGGCCCCACCCGGAAATCACGTGGGCCCCACCCGGAAATCACGTGGGCCCCACCCGGAAATCACGTGGGCCCCACCCGGAAATCACGTGGGCCCCACCCGGAAATCACGTGGAACCCACCCGGAAATCACGTGGGCCCCACCCGGAAATCACGTGGGCCCCACCCGGAAATCACGTGGGCCCCACGGGGAAATCACGTGGGCCCCACGGGGAAATCACGTGGGCCCCACCCGGAAATCACGTGGGCCCCACCCGGAAATCACGTGGGCCCCACCCGGAAATCACGTGGGCCCCACCCGGAAATCACGTGGGCCACACCCGGAAATCACGTGGGGCCCACCCGGAAATCACGTGGGCCCCACGGGGAAATCACGTGGGCCCCACCCGGAAATCACGTGGGCCCCACCCGGAAATCACGTGGGCCCCACCCGGAAAACACGTGGGCCCCACGGGGAAATCATGTGGGCCCCACCCGGAAATCACGTGGGCCCCACCCGGAAATCACGTGGGCCCCACCCGGAAATCACGTGGGCCCCACCCGGAAATCACGTGGGCCCCACCCGGAAATCACGTGGGCCCCACCCGGAAATCACGTGGGCCCCACCCGGTAATCACGTGGGGCCCACCCGGAAATCACGTGGGCCCCACGGGGAAATCACGTGGGCCCCACCCGGAAATCACGTGGGCCCCACCCGGAAATCACGTGGGCCCCACGGGGAAATCATGTGGGCCCCACGGGGAAATCACGTGGGCCCCACCCGGAAATCACGTGGGCCCCACGGGGAAATCACGTGGGCCCCACCCGGAAATCACGTGGGCCCCACCCGGAAATCACGTGGGCCCCACGGGGAAATCACGTGGGCCCCACCCGGAAATCACGTGGACCCCACCCGGAAATCACGTGGGCCACAGCCGGAAATCACGTGGGCCCCAACCGGAAATCACGTGGGCCCCACCCGGAAATCAAGTGGGCCCCACCCGGAAATCACGTGGGCCCCACCCGGAAATCACGTGGGCCCCACGGGGAAATCACGTGGGCCCCACGGGGAAATCACGTGGGCCCCACCCGGAAATCACGTGGGCCCCACGGGGAAATCACGTGGGCCCCACCCGGAAATCACGTGGGCCCCACCTGGAAATCACGTGGGCCCCACCCGGAAATCACGTGGGCCCCACCCGGAAATCACGTGGGGCCAACCCGGAAATCACGTGGGCCCCACCCGGAAATCACATGGGCCCCACCCGGAAATCACGTGGGCCCCACCCGGAAATCACGTGGGCCCCACCCGGAAATCACGTGGGCCCCACGGGGAAATCACGTGGGCCCCACGGGGAAATCACGTGGGCCCCACCCGGAAATCACGTGGGCCCCACCCGGAAATCACGTGGGCCCCACCCGGAAATCACGTGGGCCCCACGGGGAAATCACGTGGGCCCCACCCGGAAATCACGTGGGCCCCACCCGGAAATCACGTGGGCCCCACCCGGAAATCACGTGGGCCCCACCCGGAAATCACGTGGGCCCCACCCGGAAATCACGTGGGCCCCACGGGGAAATCACGTGGGCCCCACCCGGAAATCACGTGGGCCCCACCCGGAAATCACGTGGGCCCCACCCGGAAATCACGTGGGCCCCACCCGGAAATCACGTGGGCCCCACGGGGAAATCACGTGGGCCCCACGGGGAAATCACGTGGGCCCCACCCGGAAATCACGTGGGCCCCACCCGGAAATCACGTGGGCCCCACCCGGAAATCACGTGGGCCCCACCCGGAAATCACGTGGGCCCCACCCGGAAATCACGTGGGCCCCACCCGGAAATCACGTGGGCCCCACCCGGAAATCACGTGGGCCCCACCCGGAAATCACGTGGGCCCCACCCGGAAATCACGTGGAACCCACCCGGAAATCACGTGGGCCCCACCCGGAAATCACGTGGGCCCCACCCGGAAATCACGTGGGCCCCACGGGGAAATCACGTGGGCCCCACCCGGAAATCACGTGGGCCCCACCCGGAAATCACGTGGGCCCCACCCGGAAATCACGTGGGCCCCACCCGGAAATCACGTGGGCCCCACCCGGAAATCACGTGGGCCACACCCGGAAATCACGTGGGGCCCACCCGGAAATCACGTGGGCCCCACGGGGAAATCACGTGGGCCCCACCCGGAAATCACGTGGGCCCCACCCGGAAATCACGTGGGCCCCACCCGGAAAACACGTGGGCCCCACGGGGAAATCATGTGGGCCCCACCCGGAAATCACGTGGGCCCCACCCGGAAATCACGTGGGCCCCACCCGGAAATCACGTGGGCCCCACCCGGAAATCACGTGGGCCCCACCCGGAAATCACGTGGGCCCCACCCGGAAATCACGTGGGCCCCACCCGGTAATCACGTGGGGCCCACCCGGAAATCACGTGGGCCCCACGGGGAAATCACGTGGGCCCCACCCGGAAATCACGTGGGCCCCAGGGGGAAATCACGTGGGCCCACCGGGGAAATCACGTGGGCCCCACGGGGAAATCACGTGGGCCCCACCCTGAAATCACGTGGGCCCCACCCGGAAATCACGTGGGCCCCACGGGGAAATCACGTGGGCCCCACGGGGAAATCACGTGGGCCCCACCCGGAAATCACGTGGGCCCCACCCGGAAATCACGTGGGCCCCACGGGGATATTACGTGGGCCCCACGGGGAAATCACGTGGTCCCCACCCGGAAATCACGTGGGCTCCAGCCGGAAATCACGTGGGCCCCACGGGGAAATCACGTGGGCCCCACCCGGAAATCACGTGGGCCCCACCCGGAAATCACGTGGGCCCCACCCGGAAATCACGTGGGCCCCACCCGGAAATCACGTGGGCCCCACCCGGAAATCACGTGGGGCCCACCCGGAAATCACGTGGGCCCCACCCGGAAATCACGTGGGCCCCACCCGGAAATCACGTGGGCCCCACACGGAAATCACGTGGGCCCCACCCGGAAATCACGTGGGCCCCACCCGGAAATCACGTGGGCCCCAGCCGGAAATCACGTGGGCCCCACGGGGAAATCACGTGGGCCCCACGGGGAAATCACGTGGGCCCCACGGGGAAATCACGTGGGCCCCACCCGGAAATCACGTGGGCCCCACCTGGAAATCACGTGGGCCCCACGGGGAAATCACGTGGGCCCCACCCGGAAATCACGTGGGCCCCACCCGGAAATCACGTGGGGCCCACCCGGAAATCACGTGGGCCCCACCCGGAAATCACGTGGGCCCCACCCGGAAATCACGTGGGGCCCACCCGGAAATCACGTGGGCCCCACCCGGAAATCACGTGGGCCCCACCCGGAAATCACGTGGGCCCCACCCGGAAATCACGTGGGGCCCACCCGGAAATCACGTGGGCCCCACCCGGAAATCACGTGGGCCCCACCCGGAAATCACGTGGGGCCCACCCGGAAATCACGTGGGCCCCACCCGGAAATCACGTGGGCCCCACCCGGAAATCACGTGGGCCCCACCCGGAAATCACGTGGGGCCCACCCGGAAATCACGTGGGCCCCACCCGGAAATCACGTGGGCCCCACCCGGAAATCACGTGGGCCCCACCCGGAAATCACGTGGGCCCCACCCGGAAATCACGTGGGCCCCACCCGGAAATCACGTGGGCCCCACCCGGAAATCACGTGGGCCCCACCCGGAAATCACGTGGGCCCCACCCGGAAATCACGTGGGCCCCACGGGGAAATCTCGTGGGCCCCACCCGGAAATCACGTGGGCCCCACCCGGAAATCACGTGGGCCCCACCCGGAAATCACGTGGGCCCCACGGGGAAATCACGTGGGGCCCACCCGGAAATCACGTGGGCCCCACCCGGAAATCACGTGGGCCCCACCCGGAAATCACGTGGGCCCCAGCCGGAAATCACGTGGGCCCCAGCCGGAAATCACGTGGGCCCCACGGGGAAATCACGTGGGCCCCACGGGGAAATCACGTGGGCCCCACGGGGAAATCACGTGGGCCCCACCCGGAAATCACGTGGGCCCCACCCGGAAATCACGTGGGCCCCACGGGGAAATCACGTGGGCCCAACGGGGAAATCACGTGGGCCCCACGGGGAAATCACGTGGGCCCCACCCTGAAATCACGTGGGCCCCACCCGGAAATCACGTGGGCCCCACGGGGAAATCACGTGGGCCCCACGGGGAAATCACGTGGGCCCCACCCGGAAATCACGTGGGCCCCACCCGGAAATCACGTGGGCCCCACGGGGAAATCACGTGGGCCCCACGGGGAAATCACGTGGTCTCCACCCGGAAATCACGTGGGCCCCAGCCGGAAATCAAGAGGGCCCCACGGGGAAATCACGTGGGCCCCACGGGGAAATCACGTGGGCCCCACCCGGAAATCACGTGGGCCCCACCCGGAAATCACGTGGGCCCCACCCGGAAATCACGTGGGCCCCACCCGGAAATCACGTGGGGCCCACCCGGAAATCACGTGGGCCCCACCCGGAAATCACGTGGGCCCCACCCGGAAATCACGTGGGCCCCACACGGAAATCACGTGGGGCCCACCCGGAAATCACGTGGGCCCCACCCGGAAATCACGTGGGCCCCACCCGGAAATCACGTGGGCCCCACCCGGAAATCACGTGGGCCCCACCCGGAAATCACGTGGGCCCCACGGGGAAATCACGTGGGCCCCACGGGGAAATCACGTGGGCCCCACGCGGAAATCACGTGGGCCCCACCTGGAAATCACGTGGGCCCCACGGGGAAATCACGTGGGCCCCACCCGGAAATCACGTGGGCCCCACCCGGAAATCACGTGGGCCCCACCAGGAAATCATGTGGGCCCCACGGGGAAATCACGTGGGCCCCACCCGGAAATCACGTGGGCCCCACCCGGAAATCACGTGGGCCCCACCCGGAAATCACGTGGGGCCAACCCGGAAATCACGTGGGCCCCACCCGGAAATCACATGGGCCCCACCCGGAAATCACGTGGGCCCCACCCGGAAATCACGTGGGCCCCACCCGGAAATCACGTGGGCCCCACCCGGAAATCACGTGGGCCCCACCCGGAAATCACGTGGGCCCCACGGGGAAATCACGTGGGCCCCACCCGGAAATCACGTGGGCCCCACCCGGAAATCACGTGGGCCCCACGGGGAAATCACGTGGGCCCCACGGGGAAATCACGTGGGCCCCACCCGGAAATCACGTGGGCCCCACGGGGAAATCACGTGGGCCCCACCCGGAAATCACGTGGGCCCCACCCGGAAATCACGTGGGCCCCACGGGGAAATCACGTGGGCCCCACCCGGAAATCACGTGGACCCCACCCGGAAATCACGTGGGCCACAGCCGGAAATCACGTGGGCCCCAACCGGAAATCACGTGGGCCCCACCCGGAAATCAAGTGGGCCCCACCCGGAAATCACGTGGGCCCCACCCGGAAATCACGTGGGCCCCACGGGGAAATCACGTGGGCCCCACGGGGAAATCACGTGGGCCCCACCCGGAAATCACGTGGGCCCCACGGGGAAATCACGTGGGCCCCACCCGGAAATCACGTGGGCCCCACCTGGAAATCACGTGGGCCCCACCCGGAAATCACGTGGGCCCCACCCGGAAATCACGTGGGGCCAACCCGGAAATCACGTGGGCCCCACCCGGAAATCACATGGGCCCCACCCGGAAATCACGTGGGCCCCACCCGGAAATCACGTGGGCCCCACCCGGAAATCACGTGGGCCCCACGGGGAAATCACGTGGGCCCCACGGGGAAATCACGTGGGCCCCACCCGGAAATCACGTGGGCCCCACCCGGAAATCACGTGGGCCCCACCCGGAAATCACGTGGGCCCCACGGGGAAATCACGTGGGCCCCACCCGGAAATCACGTGGGCCCCACCCGGAAATCACGTGGGCCCCACCCGGAAATCACGTGGGCCCCACCCGGAAATCACGTGGGCCCCACCCGGAAATCACGTGGGCCCCACGGGGAAATCACGTGGGCCCCACCCGGAAATCACGTGGGCCCCACCCGGAAATCACGTGGGCCCCACCCGGAAATCACGTGGGCCCCACCCGGAAATCACGTGGGCCCCACCCGGAAATCACGTGGGCCCCACGGGGAAATCACGTGGGCCCCACGGGGAAATCACGTGGGCCCCACCCGGAAATCACGTGGGCCCCACCCGGAAATCACGTGGGCCCCACCCGGAAATCACGTGGGCCCCACCCGGAAATCACGTGGGCCCCACCCGGAAATCACGTGGGCCCCACCCGGAAATCACGTGGGCCCCACCCGGAAATCACGTGGGCCCCACCCGGAAATCACGTGGGCCCCACCCGGAAATCACGTGGAACCCACCCGGAAATCACGTGGGCCCCACCCGGAAATCACGTGGGCCCCACCCGGAAATCACGTGGGCCCCACGGGGAAATCACGTGGGCCCCACGGGGAAATCACGTGGGCCCCACCCGGAAATCACGTGGGCCCCACCCGGAAATCACGTGGGCCCCACCCGGAAATCACGTGGGCCCCACCCGGAAATCACGTGGGCCACACCCGGAAATCACGTGGGGCCCACCCGGAAATCACGTGGGCCCCACGGGGAAATCACGTGGGCCCCACCCGGAAATCACGTGGGCCCCACCCGGAAATCACGTGGGCCCCACCCGGAAAACACGTGGGCCCCACGGGGAAATCATGTGGGCCCCACCCGGAAATCACGTGGGCCCCACCCGGAAATCACGTGGGCCCCACCCGGAAATCACGTGGGCCCCACCCGGAAATCACGTGGGCCCCACCCGGAAATCACGTGGGCCCCACCCGGAAATCACGTGGGCCCCACCCGGTAATCACGTGGGGCCCACCCGGAAATCACGTGGGCCCCACGGGGAAATCACGTGGGCCCCACCCGGAAATCACGTGGGCCCCACCCGGAAATCACGTGGGCCCCACGGGGAAATCACGTGGGCCCCACGGGGAAATCACGTGGGCCCCACCCGGAAATCACGTGGGCCCCACGGGGAAATCACGTGGGCCCCACCCGGAAATCACGTGGGCCCCACCCGGAAATCACGTGGGCCCCACGGGGAAATCACGTGGGCCCCACCCGGAAATCACGTGGACCCCACCCGGAAATCACGTGGGCCACAGCCGGAAATCACGTGGGCCCCAACCGGAAATCACGTGGGCCCCACCCGGAAATCAAGTGGGCCCCACCCGGAAATCACGTGGGCCCCACCCGGAAATCACGTGGGCCCCACGGGGAAATCACGTGGGCCCCACGGGGAAATCACGTGGGCCCCACCCGGAAATCACGTGGGCCCCACGGGGAAATCACGTGGGCCCCACCCGGAAATCACGTGGGCCCCACCTGGAAATCACGTGGGCCCCACCCGGAAATCACGTGGGCCCCACCCGGAAATCACGTGGGGCCAACCCGGAAATCACGTGGGCCCCACCCGGAAATCACATGGGCCCCACCCGGAAATCACGTGGGCCCCACCCGGAAATCACGTGGGCCCCACCCGGAAATCACGTGGGCCCCACGGGGAAATCACGTGGGCCCCACGGGGAAATCACGTGGGCCCCACCCGGAAATCACGTGGGCCCCACCCGGAAATCACGTGGGCCCCACCCGGAAATCACGTGGGCCCCACGGGGAAATCACGTGGGCCCCACCCGGAAATCACGTGGGCCCCACCCGGAAATCACGTGGGCCCCACCCGGAAATCACGTGGGCCCCACCCGGAAATCACGTGGGCCCCACCCGGAAATCACGTGGGCCCCACGGGGAAATCACGTGGGCCCCACCCGGAAATCACGTGGGCCCCACCCGGAAATCACGTGGGCCCCACCCGGAAATCACGTGGGCCCCACCCGGAAATCACGTGGGCCCCACCCGGAAATCACGTGGGCCCCACGGGGAAATCACGTGGGCCCCACGGGGAAATCACGTGGGCCCCACCCGGAAATCACGTGGGCCCCACCCGGAAATCACGTGGGCCCCACCCGGAAATCACGTGGGCCCCACCCGGAAATCACGTGGGCCCCACCCGGAAATCACGTGGGCCCCACCCGGAAATCACGTGGGCCCCACCCGGAAATCACGTGGGCCCCACCCGGAAATCACGTGGGCCCCACCCGGAAATCACGTGGAACCCACCCGGAAATCACGTGGGCCCCACCCGGAAATCACGTGGGCCCCACCCGGAAATCACGTGGGCCCCACGGGGAAATCACGTGGGCCCCACGGGGAAATCACGTGGGCCCCACCCGGAAATCACGTGGGCCCCACCCGGAAATCACGTGGGCCCCACCCGGAAATCACGTGGGCCCCACCCGGAAATCACGTGGGCCACACCCGGAAATCACGTGGGGCCCACCCGGAAATCACGTGGGCCCCACGGGGAAATCACGTGGGCCCCACCCGGAAATCACGTGGGCCCCACCCGGAAATCACGTGGGCCCCACCCGGAAAACACGTGGGCCCCACGGGGAAATCATGTGGGCCCCACCCGGAAATCACGTGGGCCCCACCCGGAAATCACGTGGGCCCCACCCGGAAATCACGTGGGCCCCACCCGGAAATCACGTGGGCCCCACCCGGAAATCACGTGGGCCCCACCCGGAAATCACGTGGGCCCCACCCGGTAATCACGTGGGGCCCACCCGGAAATCACGTGGGCCCCACGGGGAAATCACGTGGGCCCCACCCGGAAATCACGTGGGCCCCAGGGGGAAATCACGTGGGCCCAACGGGGAAATCACGTGGGCCCCACGGGGAAATCACGTGGGCCCCACCCTGAAATCACGTGGGCCCCACCCGGAAATCACGTGGGCCCCACGGGGAAATCACGTGGGCCCCACGGGGAAATCACGTGGGCCCCACCCGGAAATCACGTGGGCCCCACCCGGAAATCACGTGGGCCCCACGGGGATATTACGTGGGCCCCACGGGGAAATCACGTGGTCCCCACCCGGAAATCACGTGGGCTCCAGCCGGAAATCACGTGGGCCCCACGGGGAAATCACGTGGGCCCCACCCGGAAATCACGTGGGCCCCACCCGGAAATCACGTGGGCCCCACCCGGAAATCACGTGGGCCCCACCCGGAAATCACGTGGGCCCCACCCGGAAATCACGTGGGGCCCACCCGGAAATCACGTGGGCCCCACCCGGAAATCACGTGGGCCCCACCCGGAAATCACGTGGGCCCCACACGGAAATCACGTGGGCCCCACCCGGAAATCACGTGGGCCCCACCCGGAAATCACGTGGGCCCCAGCCGGAAATCACGTGGGCCCCACGGGGAAATCACGTGGGCCCCACGGGGAAATCACGTGGGCCCCACGGGGAAATCACGTGGGCCCCACCCGGAAATCACGTGGGCCCCACCTGGAAATCACGTGGGCCCCACGGGGAAATCACGTGGGCCCCACCCGGAAATCACGTGGGCCCCACCCGGAAATCACGTGGGGCCCACCCGGAAATCACGTGGGCCCCACCCGGAAATCACGTGGGCCCCACCCGGAAATCACGTGGGGCCCACCCGGAAATCACGTGGGCCCCACCCGGAAATCACGTGGGCCCCACCCGGAAATCACGTGGGCCCCACCCGGAAATCACGTGGGGCCCACCCGGAAATCACGTGGGCCCCACCCGGAAATCACGTGGGCCCCACCCGGAAATCACGTGGGGCCCACCCGGAAATCACGTGGGCCCCACCCGGAAATCACGTGGGCCCCACCCGGAAATCACGTGGGCCCCACCCGGAAATCACGTGGGGCCCACCCGGAAATCACGTGGGCCCCACCCGGAAATCACGTGGGCCCCACCCGGAAATCACGTGGGCCCCACCCGGAAATCACGTGGGCCCCACCCGGAAATCACGTGGGCCCCACCCGGAAATCACGTGGGCCCCACCCGGAAATCACGTGGGCCCCACCCGGAAATCACGTGGGCCCCACCCGGAAATCACGTGGGCCCCACGGGGAAATCTCGTGGGCCCCACCCGGAAATCACGTGGGCCCCACCCGGAAATCACGTGGGCCCCACCCGGAAATCACGTGGGCCCCACGGGGAAATCACGTGGGGCCCACCCGGAAATCACGTGGGCCCCACCCGGAAATCACGTGGGCCCCACCCGGAAATCACGTGGGCCCCAGCCGGAAATCACGTGGGCCCCAGCCGGAAATCACGTGGGCCCCACGGGGAAATCACGTGGGCCCCACGGGGAAATCACGTGGGCCCCACGGGGAAATCACGTGGGCCCCACCCGGAAATCACGTGGGCCCCACGGGGAAATCACGTGGGCCCCACGGGGAAATCACGTGGGCCCAACGGGGAAATCACGTGGGCCCCACGGGGAAATCACGTGGGCCCCACCCTGAAATCACGTGGGCCCCACCCGGAAATCACGTGGGCCCCACGGGGAAATCACGTGGGCCCCACGGGGAAATCACGTGGGCCCCACCCGGAAATCACGTGGGCCCCACCCGGAAATCACGTGGGCCCCACGGGGAAATCACGTGGGCCCCACGGGGAAATCACGTGGTCTCCACCCGGAAATCACGTGGGCCCCAGCCGGAAATCAAGTGGGCCCCACGGGGAAATCACGTGGGCCCCACGGGGAAATCACGTGGGCCCCACCCGGAAATCACGTGGGCCCCACCCGGAAATCACGTGGGCCCCACCCGGAAATCACGTGGGCCCCACCCGGAAATCACGTGGGGCCCACCCGGAAATCACGTGGGCCCCACCCGGAAATCACGTGGGCCCCACCCGGAAATCACGTGGGCCCCACACGGAAATCACGTGGGGCCCACCCGGAAATCACGTGGGCCCCACCCGGAAATCACGTGGGCCCCACCCGGAAATCACGTGGGCCCCACCCGGAAATCACGTGGGCCCCACCCGGAAATCACGTGGGCCCCACGGGGAAATCACGTGGGCCCCACGGGGAAATCACGTGGGCCCCACGCGGAAATCACGTGGGCCCCACCTGGAAATCACGTGGGCCCCACGGGGAAATCACGTGGGCCCCACCCGGAAATCACGTGGGCCCCACCCGGAAATCACGTGGGCCCCACCAGGAAATCATGTGGGCCCCACGGGGAAATCACGTGGGCCCCACCCGGAAATCACGTGGGCCCCACCCGGAAATCACGTGGGCCCCACCCGGAAATCACGTGGGGCCAACCCGGAAATCACGTGGGCCCCACCCGGAAATCACATGGGCCCCACCCGGAAATCACGTGGGCCCCACCCGGAAATCACGTGGGCCCCACCCGGAAATCACGTGGGCCCCACCCGGAAATCACGTGGGCCCCACCCGGAAATCACGTGGGCCCCACGGGGAAATCACGTGGGCCCCACCCGGAAATCACGTGGGCCCCACCCGGAAATCACGTGGGCCCCACGGGGAAATCACGTGGGCCCCACGGGGAAATCACGTGGGCCCCACCCGGAAATCACGTGGGCCCCACGGGGAAATCACGTGGGCCCCACCCGGAAATCACGTGGGCCCCACCCGGAAATCACGTGGGCCCCACGGGGAAATCACGTGGGCCCCACCCGGAAATCACGTGGACCCCACCCGGAAATCACGTGGGCCACAGCCGGAAATCACGTGGGCCCCAACCGGAAATCACGTGGGCCCCACCCGGAAATCAAGTGGGCCCCACCCGGAAATCACGTGGGCCCCACCCGGAAATCACGAGGGCCCCACGGGGAAATCACGTGGGCCCCACGGGGAAATCACGTGGGCCCCACCCGGAAATCACGTGGGCCCCACGGGGAAATCACGTGGGCCCCACCCGGAAATCACGTGGGCCCCACCTGGAAATCACGTGGGCCCCACCCGGAAATCACGTGGGCCCCACCCGGAAATCACGTGGGGCCAACCCGGAAATCACGTGGGCCCCACCCGGAAATCACATGGGCCCCACCCGGAAATCACGTGGGCCCCACCCGGAAATCACGTGGGCCCCACCCGGAAATCACGTGGGCCCCACGGGGAAATCACGTTGGCCCCACGGGGAAATCACGTGGGCCCCACCCGGAAATCACGTGGGCCCCACCCGGAAATCACGTGGGCCCCACCCGGAAATCACGTGGGCCCCACGGGGAAATCACGTGGGCCCCACCCGGAAATCACGTGGGCCCCACCCGGAAATCACGTGGGCCCCACCCGGAAATCACGTGGGCCCCACCCGGAAATCACGTGGGCCCCACCCGGAAATCACGTGGGCCCCACGGGGAAATCACGTGGGCCCCACCCGGAAATCACGTGGGCCCCACCCGGAAATCACGTGGGCCCCACCCGGAAATCACGTGGGCCCCACCCGGAAATCACGTGGGCCCCACCCGGAAATCACGTGGGCCCCACCCGGAAATCACGTGGGCCCCACGGGGAAATCACGTGGGCCCCACCCGGAAATCACGTGGGCCCCACCCGGAAATCACGTGGGCCCCACCCGGAAATCACGTGGGCCCCACCCGGAAATCACGTGGGCCCCACCCGGAAATCACGTGGGCCCCACCCGGAAATCACGTGGGCCCCACCCGGAAATCACGTGGGCCCCACCCGGAAATCACGTGGGCCCCACCCGGAAATCACGTGGGCCCCACCCGGAAATCACGTGGGCCCCACCCGGAAATCACGTGGGCCCCACCCGGAAATCACGTGGGCCCCACCCGGAAATCACGTGGGCCCCACGGGGAAATCACGTGGGCCCCACCCGGAAATCACGTGGGCCCCACCCGGAAATCACGTGGGCCCCACCCGGAAATCACGTGGGCCCCACCCGGAAATCACGTGGGCCACACCCGGAAATCACGTGGGGCCCACCCGGAAATCACGTGGGCCCCACGGGGAAATCACGTGGGCCCCACCCGGAAATCACGTGGGCCCCACCCGGAAATCACGTGGGCCCCACCCGGAAAACACGTGGGCCCCACGGGGAAATCATGTGGGCCCCACCCGGAAATCACGTGGGCCCCACCCGGAAATCACGTGGGCCCCACCCGGAAATCACGTGGGCCCCACCCGGAAATCACGTGGGCCCCACCCGGAAATCACGTGGGCCCCACCCGGAAATCACGTGGGCCCCACCCGGTAATCACGTGGGGCCCACCCGGAAATCACGTGGGCCCCACGGGGAAATCACGTGGGCCCCACCCGGAAATCACGTGGGCCCCAGGGGGAAATCACGTGGGCCCAACGGGGAAATCACGTGGGCCCCACGGGGAAATCACGTGGGCCCCACCCTGAAATCACGTGGGCCCCACCCGGAAATCACGTGGGCCCCACGGGGAAATCACGTGGGCCCCACGGGGAAATCACGTGGGCCCCACCCGGAAATCACGTGGGCCCCACCCGGAAATCACGTGGGCCCCACGGGGAAATTACGTGGGCCCCACGGGGAAATCACGTGGTCCCCACCCGGAAATCACGTGGGCCCCAGCCGGAAATCACGTGGGCCCCACGGGGAAATCACGTGGGCCCCACCCGGAAATCACGTGGGCCCCACCCGGAAATCACGTGGGCCCCACCCGGAAATCACGTGGGCCCCACCCGGAAATCACGTGGGCCCCACCCGGAAATCACGTGGGGCCCACCCGGAAATCACGTGGGCCCCACCCGGAAATCACGTGGGCCCCACCCGGAAATCACGTGGGCCCCACACGGAAATCACGTGGGCCCCACCCGGAAATCACGTGGGCCCCACCCGGAAATCACGTGGGCCCCAGCCGGAAATCACGTGGGCCCCACGGGGAAATCACGTGGGCCCCACGGGGAAATCACGTGGGCCCCACGGGGAAATCACGTGGGCCCCACCCGGAAATCACGTGGGCCCCACCTGGAAATCACGTGGGCCCCACGGGGAAATCACGTGGGCCCCACCCGGAAATCACGTGGGCCCCACCCGGAAATCACGTGGGGCCCACCCGGAAATCACGTGGGCCCCACCCGGAAATCACGTGGGCCCCACCCGGAAATCACGTGGGCCCCACCCGGAAATCACGAGGGCCCCACCCGGAAATCACGTGGGGCCCACCCGGAAATCACGTGGGCCCCACCCGGAAATCACGTGGGCCCCACCCGGAAATCACGTGGGCCCCACCCGGAAATCACGTGGGCCCCACCCGGAAATCACGTGGGCCCCACCCGGAAATCACGTGGGCCCCACCCGGAAATCACGTGGGCCCCACCCGGAAATCACGTGGGCCCCACCCGGAAATCACGTGGGCCCCACCCGGAAATCACGTGGGCCCCACCCGGAAATCACGTGGGCCCCACACGGAAATCACGTGGGGCCCAACCGGAAATCACGTGGGCCCCACCCGGAAATCACGTGGGCCCCACCCGGAAATCACGTGGGCCCCACCCGGAAATCACGTGGGCCCCATGGGGAAATCACGTGGGCCCCACGGGGAAATCACGTGGGCCCCACCCGGAAATCACGTGGGGCCCACCCGGAAATCACGTGGGCCCCACGGGGAAATCACGTGGGCCCCACCCGGAAATCACGTGGGCCCCACACGGAAATCACGTGGGGCCCACCAGGAAATCACGTGGGCCCCACCCGGAAATCACGTGGGCCCCACCCGGAAATCACGTGGGCCCCACCGGGAAATCACGTGGGCCCCACCCGGAAATCACGTGGGCCCCACCCGGAAATCACGTGGGCCCCACGGGGAAATCACGTGGGCCCCACGGGGAAATCACGTGGGCCCCACCCGGAAATCACGTGGGCCCCACCCGGAAATCACGTGGGCCCCACCCGGAAATCACGTGGGCCCCACCCGGAAATCACGTGGGCCCCACGGGGAAATCACGTGGGCCCCACCCGGAAATCACGTGGGCCCCACCCGGAAATCACGTGGGCCCCACGGGGAAATCACGTGGGCCCCACCCGGAAATCACGTGGGCCCCACCCGGAAATCACGTGGGCCCCACCCGGAAATCACGTGGGCCCCACCCGGAAATCACGTGGGCCCCAGCCGGAAATCACGTGGGCCCCACCCGGAAATCACGTGGGCCCCACCCCGAAATCACGTGGGCCCCACCCGGAAATCACGTGGGCCCCACCCGGAAATCACGTGGGGCCCACCCGGAAATCACGTGGGCCCCACCCGGAAATCACGTGGGCCCCACCCGGAAATCACGTGGGCCCCACCCGGAAAACACGTGGGCCACATCCGGAAATCACGTGGGCCCCACCCGGAAATCACGTGGGCCCCACCCGGAAATCACGTGGGCCCCACCCGGAAATCACGTGGGCCCCACCCGGAAATCACGTGGGCCCCACGGGGAAATCACGTGGGCCCCACCTGGAAATCACGTGGACCCCACCCGGAAATCACGTGGGCCCCAGCCGGAAATCACGTGGGCCCCATGGGGAAATCACGTGGGCCCCACGGGGAAATCACGTGGGCCCCACCCGGAAATCACGTGGGCCCCACCCGGAAATCACGTGGGCCCCACCCGGAAATCACGTGGGCCCCACCCGGAAATCACGTGGGCCCCACCCGGAAATCACGTGGGCCCCACCCGGAAATCACGTGGGCCCCACCCGGAAATCACGTGGGCCCCTCGGGGAAATCACGTGGGCCCCACCCGGAAATCACGTGGGCCCCACCCGGAAATCACGTGGGCCCCACCCGGAAATCACGTGGGCCCCACCCGGAAATCACGTGGGCCCCATGGGGAAATCACGTGGGCCCCACGGGGAAATCACGTGGGCCCCACGGGGAAATCACGTGGGCCCCACCCGGAAATCACGTGGACCCCACCCGGAAATCACGTGGGCCCCACCCGGAAATCACGTGGGCCCCACCCGGAAATCACGTGGGCCCCACCCGGAAATCACGTGGGCCCCACCCGAAAATCACGTGGGCCCCACCCGGAAATCACGTGGGCCCCACCCGGAAATCACGTGGGCCCCACCCGGAAATCACGTGGAACCCACCCGGAAATCACGTGGGCCCCACCCGGAAATCACGTGGGCCCCACCCGGAAATCACGTGGGCCCCACCCGGAAATCACGTGGGCCCCACGGGGAAATCACGTGGGCCCCACCCGGAAATCACGTGGGCCCCACCCGGAAATCACGTGGGCCCCACCCGGAAATCACGTGGGCCCCACCCGGAAATCACGTGGGCCACACCCGGAAATCACGTGGGGCCCACCCGGAAATCACGTGGGCCCCACGGGGAAATCACGTGGGCCCCACCCGGAAATCACGTGGGCCCCACCCGGAAATCACGTGGGCCCCACCCGGAAAACACGTGGGCCCCACGGGGAAATCATGTGGGCCCCACCCGGAAATCACGTGGGCCCCACCCGGAAATCACGTGGGCCCCACCCGGAAATCACGTGGGCCCCACCCGGAAATCACGTGGGCCCCACCCGGAAATCATGTGGGCCCCACCCGGAAATCACGTGGGCCCCACCCGGTAATCACGTGGGGCCCACCCGGAAATCACGTGGGCCCCACGGGGAAATCACGTGGGCCCCACCCGGAAATCACGTGGGCCCCACCCGGAAATTACGTGGGCCCCACGGGGAAATCACGTGGGCCCAACGGGGAAATCACGTGGGCCCCACGGGGAAATCACGTGGGCCCCACCCTGAAATCACGTGGGCCCCACCCGGAAATCACGTGGGCCCCACGGGGAAATCACGTGGGCCCCACGGGGAAATCACGTGGGCCCCACCCGGAAATCACGTGGGCCCCACCCGGAAATCACGTGGGCCCCACGGGGAAATCACGTGGGCCCCACGGGGAAATCACGTGGGCCCCACCCGGAAATCACGTGGGCCCCACCCGGAAATCACGTGGGCCCCACCCGGAAATCACGTGGGCCCCACCCGGAAATCACGTGGGCCCCACCCGGAAATCACGTGGGCCCCACCCGGAAATCACGTGGGCCCCACGGGGAAATCACGTGGGCCCCACCCGGAAATCACGTGGGCCCCACCCGGAAATCACGTGGGCCCCACCCGGAAATCACGTGGGCCCCACCCGGAAATCACGTGGGCCCCACGGGGAAATCACGTGGGCCCCACCCGGAAATCACGTGGACCCCACCCGGAAATCACGTGGGCCACAGCCGGAAATCACGTGGGCCCCAACCGGAAATCACGTGGGCCCCACCCGGAAATCACGTGGGCCCCACCCGGAAATCACGTGGGCCCCACCCGGAAATCACGTGGGCCCCACGGGGAAATCACGTGGGCCTCACGGGGAAATCACGTGGGCCCCACCCGGAAATCACGTGGGCCCCACGGGGAAATCACGTGGGCCCCACCCGGAAATCACGTGGGCCCCACCCGGAAATCACGTGGGCCCCACCCGGAAATCACGTGGGCCCCACCCGGAAATCACGTGGGCCCCACCCGGAAATCACGTGGGCCCCACCCGGAAATCACGTGGGCCCCACCCGGAAATCACGTGGGCCCCACCCGGAAATCACGTGGGCCCCACCGGGAAATCACGTGGGCCCCACGGGGAAATCACGTGGGCCCCACCCGGAAATCACGTGGGCCCCACCCGGAAATCACGTGGGCCCCACCCGGAAATCACGTGGGCCCCACCAGGAAATCACGTGGGCCCCACCCGGAAATCACGTGGGGCCAACCCGGAAATCACGTGGGCCCCACCCGGAAATCACATGGGCCCCACCCGGAAATCACGTGGGCCCCACCCGGAAATCACGTGGGCCCCACCCGGAAATCACGTGGGCCCCACGGGGAAATCACGTTGGCCCCACGGGGAAATCACGTGGGCCCCACCCGGAAATCACGTGGGCCCCACCCGGAAATCACGTGGGCCCCACCCGGAAATCACGTGGGCCCCACGGGGAAATCACGTGGGCCCCACCCGGAAATCACGTGGGCCCCACCCGGAAATCACGTGGGCCCCACCCGGAAATCACGTGGGCCCCACCCGGAAATCACGTGGGCCCCACCCGGAAATCACGTGGGCCCCACGGGGAAATCACGTGGGCCCCACCCGGAAATCACGTGGGCCCCACCCGGAAATCACCCGTGGGCCCCACCCGGAAATCACGTGGGCCCCACCCGGAAATCACGTGGGCCCCACGGGGAAATCACGTGGGCCCCACGGGGAAATCACGTGGGCCCCACCCGGAAATCACGTGGGCCCCACCCGGAAATCACGTGGGCCCCACCCGGAAATCACGTGGGCCCCACCCGGAAATCACGTGGGCCCCACCCGGAAATCACGTGGGCCCCACCCGGAAATCACGTGGGCCCCACCCGGAAATCACGTGGAACCCACCCGGAAATCACGTGGGCCCCACCCGGAAATCACGTGGGCCCCACCCGGAAATCACGTGGGCCCCACCCGGAAATCACGTGGGCCCCACGGGGAAATCACGTGGGCCCCACCCGGAAATCACGTGGGCCCCACCCGGAAATCACGTGGGCCCCACCCGGAAATCACGTGGGCCCCACCCGGAAATCACGTGGGCCACACCCGGAAATCACGTGGGGCCCACCCGGAAATCACGTGGGCCCCACGGGGAAATCACGTGGGCCCCACCCGGAAATCACGTGGGCCCCACCCGGAAAACACGTGGGCCCCACGGGGAAATCATGTGGGCCCCACCCGGAAATCACGTGGGCCCCACCCGGAAATCACGTGGGCCCCACCCGGAAATCACGTGGGCCCCACCCGGAAATCACGTGGGCCCCACCCGGAAATCACGTGGGCCCCACCCGGAAATCACGTGGGCCCCACCCGGTAATCACGTGGGGCCCACCCGGAAATCACGTGGGCCCCACGGGGAAATCACGTGGGCCCCACCCGGAAATCACGTGGGCCCCAGGGGGAAATCACGTGGGCCCAACGGGGAAATCACGTGGGCCCCACGGGGAAATCACGTGGGCCCCACCCTGAAATCACGTGGGCCCCACCCGGAAATCACGTGGGCCCCACGGGGAAATCACGTGGGCCCCACGGGGAAATCACGTGGGCCCCACCCGGAAATCACGTGGGCCCCACCCGGAAATCACGTGGGCCCCACGGGGAAATTACGTGGGCCCCACGGGGAAATCACGTGGTCCCCACCCGGAAATCACGTGGGCCCCAGCCGGAAATCACGTGGGCCCCACGGGGAAATCACGTGGGCCCCACCCGGAAATCACGTGGGCCCCACCCGGAAATCACGTGGGCCCCACCCGGAAATCACGTGGGGCCCACCCGGAAATCACGTGGGCCCCACCCGGAAATCACGTGGGCCCCACCCGGAAATCACGTGGGCCCCACACGGAAATCACGTGGGGCCCACCCGGAAATCACGTGGGCCCCACCCGGAAATCACGTGGGCCCCACCCGGAAATCACGTGGGCCCCACCCGGAAATCACGTGGGCCCCACCCGGAAATCACGTGGGCCCCACCCGGAAATCACGTGGGCCCCACGGGGAAATCACGTGGGCCCCACGGGGAAATCACGTGGGCCCCACGCGGAAATCACGTGGGCCCCACCCGGAAATCACGTGGGCCCCACCCGGAAATCACGTGGGCCCCACCCGGAAATCACGTGGGCCCCCCCGGAAATCACGTGGGCCCCACCCGGAAATCACGTGGGGCCAACCCGGAAATCACGTGGGCCCCACCCGGAAATCACGTGGGCCCCACCCGTAAATCACGTGGGCCCCCCCCGGAAATCACGTGGGCCCCACCGCGGAAATCACGTGGGCCCCACGGGGAAATCACGTTGGCCCCACGGGGAAATCACGTGGGCCCCACCCGGAAATCACGTGGGCCCCACCCGGAAATCACGTGGGCCCCACCCGGAAATCACGTGGGCCCCACGGGGAAATCACGTGGGCCCCACCCGGAAATCACGTGGGCCCCACCCGGAAATCACGTGGGCCCCACCCGGAAATCACGTGGGCCCCACCCGGAAATCACGTGGGCCCCACCCGGAAATCACGTGGGCCCCACGGGGAAATCACGTGGGCCCCACCCGGAAATCACGTGGGCCCCACCCGGAAATCACGTGGGCCCCACCCGGAAATCACGTGGGCCCCAACCGGAAATCACGTGGGCCCCACCCGGAAATCACGTGGGCCCCACCCGGAAATCACGTGGGCCCCACCCGGAAATCACGTGGGCCCCACGGGGAAATCACGTGGGCCTCACGGGGAAATCACGTGGGCCCCACCCGGAAATCACGTGGGCCCCACGGGGAAATCACGTGGGCCCCACCCGGAAATCACGTGGGCCCCACCCGGAAATCACGTGGGCCCCACCCGGAAATCACGTGGGCCCCACCCGGAAATCACGTGGGCCCCACCCGGAAATCACGTGGGCCCCACCCGGAAATCACGTGGGCCCCACTCGGAAATCACGTGGGCCCCACCCGGAAATCACGTGGGCCCCACCGGGAAATCACGTGGGCCCCACGGGGAAATCACGTGGGCCCCACCCGGAAATCACGTGGGCCCCACCCGGAAATCACGTGGGCCCCACCCGGAAATCACGTGGGCCCCACCCGGAAATCACGTGGGCCCCACCCGGAAATCACGTGGGGCCAACCCGGAAATCACGTGGGCCCCACCCGGAAATCACGTGGGCCCCACCCGGAAATCACGTGGGCCCCACCCGGAAATCACGTGGGCCCCACCCGGAAATCACGTGGGCCCCACGGGGAAATCACGTTGGCCCCACGGGGAAATCACGTGGGCCCCACCCGGAAATCACGTGGGCCCCACCCGGAAATCACGTGGGCCCCACCCGGAAATCACGTGGGCCCCACGGGGAAATCACGTGGGCCCCACCCGGAAATCACGTGGGCCCCACCCGGAAATCACGTGGGCCCCACCCGGAAATCACGTGGGCCCCACCCGGAAATCACGTGGGCCCCACCCGAAAATCACGTGGGCCCCACCCGGAAATCACGTGGGCCCCACCCGGAAATCACGTGGGCCCCACCCGGAAATCACGTGGAACCCACCCGGAAATCACGTGGGCCACACCCGGAAATCACGTGGGCCCCACCCGGAAATCACGTGGGCCCCACGGGGAAATCACGTGGGCCCCACCCGGAAATCACGTGGGCCCCACCCGGAAATCACGTGGGCCCCACCCGGAAAACACGTGGGCCCCACGGGGAAATCATGTGGGCCCCACCCGGAAATCACGTGGGCCCCACCCGGAAATCCCGTGGGCCCCACCCGGAAATCACGTGGGCCCCACCCGGAAATCACGTGGGCCCCACCCGGAAATCACGTGGGCCCCACCCGGAAATCACGTGGGCCCCACCCGGTAATCACGTGGGGCCCACCCGGAAATCACGTGGGCCCCACGGGGAAATCACGTGGGCCCCACCCGGAAATCACGTGGGCCCCAGGGGGAAATCACGTGGGCCCAACGGGGAAATCACGTGGGCCCCACGGGGAAATCACGTGGGCCCCACCCTGAAATCACGTGGGCCCCACCCGGAAATCACGTGGGCCCCACGGGGAAATCACGTGGGCCCCACGGGGAAATCACGTGGGCCCCACCCGGAAATCACGTGGGCCCCACCCGGAAATCACGTGGGCCCCACGGGGAAATTACGTGGGCCCCACGGGGAAATCACGTGGTCCCCACCCGGAAATCACGTGGGCCTCAGCCGGAAATCACGTGGGCCCCACGGGGAAATCACGTGGGCCCCACCCGGAAATCACGTGGGCCCCACCCGGAAATCACGTGGGCCCCACCCGGAAATCACGTGGGCCCCACCCGGAAATCACGTGGGGCCCACCCGGAAATCACGTGGGCCCCACCCGGAAATCACGTGGGCCCCACCCGGAAATCACGTGGGCCCCACACGGAAATCACGTGGGGCCCACCCGGAAATCACGTGGGCCCCACCCGGAAATCACGTGGGCCCCACCCGGAAATCACGTGGGCCCCACCCGGAAATCACGTGGGCCCCACCCGGAAATCACGTGGGCCCCACCCGGAAATCACGTGGGCCCCACGGGGAAATCACGTGGGCCCCACGGGGAAATCACGTGGGCCCCACGCGGAAATCACGTGGGCCCCACCCGGAAATCACGTGGGCCCCACCCGGAAATCACGTGGGCCCCACCCGGAAATCACGTGGGCCCCACCCGGAAATCACGTGGGCCCCACCCGGAAATCACGTGGGCCCCACCCGGAAATCACGTGGGCCCCACCCGGAAATCACGTGGGCCCCACCCGGAAATCACGTGGGCCCCACCCGGAAATCACGTGGGCCCCACCCGGAAATCACGTGGGCCCCACCCGGAAATCACGTGGGCCCGACGGGGAAATCACGTGGGCCCCACGGGGAAATCACGTGGGCCCCACGGGGAAATCACGTGGGCCCCACCCGGAAATCACGTGGGCCCCACCCGGAAATCACGTGGGCCCCACCCGGAAATCACGTGGGCCCCACCCGGAAATCACGTGGGCCCCACCCGGAAATCACGTGGGCCCCACCCGAAAATCACGTGGGCCCCACCCGGAAATCACGTGGGCCCCACCCGGAAATCACGTGGGCCCCACCCGGAAATCACGTGGAACCCACCCGGAAATCACGTGGGCCCCACCCGGAAATCACGTGGGCCCCACCCGGAAATCACGTGGGCCCCACCCGGAAATCACGTGGGCCCCACCCGGAAATCACGTGGGCCCCACCCGGAAATCACGTGGGCCCCACCCGGAAGTCACGTGGGCCACACCCGGAAATCACGTGGGGCCCACCCGGAAATCACGTGGGCCCCACGGGGAAATCACGTGGGCCCCACCCGGAAATCACGTGGGCCCCACCCGGAAATCACGTGGGCCCCACCCGGAAATCACGTGGGCCCCACCCGGAAAACACGTGGGCCCCACGGGGAAATCATGTGGGCCCCACCCGGAAATCACGTGGGCCCCACCCGGAAATCACGTGGGCCCCACCCGGAAATCACGTGGGCCCCACCCGGAAATCACGTGGGCCCCACCCGGAAATCACGTGGGCCCCACCCGGAAATCACGTGGGCCCCACCCGGTAATCACGTGGGGCCCACCCGGAAATCACGTGGGCCCCACGGGGAAATCACGTGGGCCCCACCCGGAAATCACGTGGGCCCCAGGGGGAAATCACGTGGGCCCAACGGGGAAATCACGTGGGCCCCACGGGGAAATCACGTGGGCCCCACCCTGAAATCACGTGGGCCCCACCCGGAAATCACGTGGGCCCCACGGGGAAATCACGTGGGCCCCACGGGGAAATCACGTGGGCCCCACCCGGAAATCACGTGGGCCCCACCCGGAAATCACGTGGGCCCCACGGGGAAATTACGTGGGCCCCACGGGGAAATCACGTGGTCCCCACCCGGAAATCACGTGGGCCCCACACGGAAATCACGTGGGGCCCACCCGGAAATCACGTGGGCCCCACCCGGAAATCACGTGGGCCCCACCCGGAAATCACGTGGGCCCCACCCGGAAATCACGTGGGCCCCACCCGGAAATCACGTGGGCCCCACGGGGAAATCACGTGGGCCCCACGGGGAAATCACGTGGGCCCCACGCGGAAATCACGTGGGCCCCACCCGGAAATCACGTGGGCCCCACCCGGAAATCACGTGGGCCCCACCCGGAAATCACGTGGGCCCCACCCGGAAATCACGTGGGCCCCACCCGGAAATCACGTGGGCCCAACCCGGAAATCACGTGGGCCCCACCCGGAAATCACGTGGGCCCCACCCGTAAATCACGTGGGCCCCACCCGGAAATCACGTGGGCCCCGCCCGGAAATCACGTGGGGCCCACGGGGAAATCACGTTGGCCCCACGGGGAAATCACCTGGGCCCCACCCGGAAATCACGTGGGCCCCACCCGGAAATCACGTGGGCCCCACCCGGAAATCACGTGGGCCCCACGGGGAAATCACGTGGGCCCCACCCGGAAATCACGTGGGCCCCACCCGGAAATCACGTGGGCCCCACCCGGAAATCACGTGGGCCCCACCCGGAAATCACGTGGGCCCCACCCGGAAATCACGTGGGCCCCACGGGGAAATCACGTGGGCCCCACCCGGAAATCACGTGGGCCCCACCCGGAAATCACGTGGGCCCCACCCGGAAATCACGTGGGCCCCACCCGGAAATCACGTGGGCCCCACCCGGAAATCACGTGGGCCCCACGGGGAAATCACGTGGGCCCCACCCGGAAATCACGTGGGCCCCACGGGGAAATCACGTGGGCCCCACCCGGAAATCACGTGGGCCCCACCCGGAAATTACGTGGGCCCCACGGGGAAATCACGTGGGCCCAACGGGGAAATCACGTGGGCCCCACGGGGAAATCACGTGGGCCCCACCCTGAAATCACGTGGGCCCCACCCGGAAATCACGTGGGCCCCACGGGGAAATCACGTGGGCCCCACGGGGAAATCACGTGGGCCCCACCCGGAAATCACGTGGGCCCCACCCGGAAATCACGTGGGCCCCACGGGGAAATTACGTGGGCCCCACGGGGAAATCACGTGGTCCCCACCCGGAAATCACGTGGGCCCCAGCCGGAAATCACGTGGGCCCCACGGGGAAATCACGTGGGCCCCACCCGGAAATCACGTTGGCCCCACCCGGAAATCACGTGGGCCCCACCCGGAAATCACGTGGGCCCCACGGGGAAATCACGTGGGCCCCACCCGGAAATCACGTGGGCCCCACCCGGAAATCACGTGGGCCCCACGGGGAAATTACGTGGGCCCCACCCGGAAATCACGTGGGCCCCACCCGGAAATCACGTGGGCCCCACACGGAAATCACGTGGGGCCCACCCGGAAATCACGTGGGCCCCACCCGGAAATCACGTGGGCCCCACGGGGAAATCACGTGGGCCTCACGGGGAAATCACGTGGGCCCCACCCGGAAATCACGTGGACCCCACGGGGAAATCACGTGGGCCCCACCCGGAAATCACGTGGGCCCCACCCGGAAATCACGTGGGCCCCACGGGGAAATTACGTGGGCCCCACGGGGAAATCACGTGGTCCCCACCCGGAAATCACGTGGGCCCCAGCCGGAAATCACGTGGGCCCCACGGGGAAATCACGTGGGCCCCACCCGGAAATCACGTGGGCCCCACCCGGAAATCACGTGGGCCAAACCCGGAAATCACGTGGGGCCCACCCGGAAATCACGTGGGCCCCACCCGGAAATCACGTGGGCCCCACCCGGAAATCACGTGGGCCCCACACGGAAATCACGTGGGGCCCACCCGGAAATCACGTGGGCCCCACCCGGAAATCACGTGGGCCCCACCCGGAAATCACGTGGGCCCCACCCGGAAATCACGTGGGCCCCACCCGGAAATCACGTGGGCCCCACCCGGAAATCACGTGGGCCCCACGGGGAAATCACGTGGGCCCCACGGGGAAATCACGTGGGCCCCACGCGGAAATCACGTGGGCCCCACCCGGAAATCACGTGGGCCCCACCCGGAAATCACGTGGGCCCCACCCGGAAATCACGTGGGCCCCCCCGGAAATCACGTGGGCCCCACCCGGAAATCACGTGGGGCCAACCCGGAAATCACGTGGGCCCCACCCGGAAATCACGTGGGCCCCACCCGTAAATCACGTGGGCCCCACCCGGAAATCACGTGGGCCCCACCCGGAAATCACGTGGGCCCCACGGGGAAATCACGTTGGCCCCACGGGGAAATCACGTGGGCCCCACCCGGAAATCACGTGGGCCCCACCCGGAAATCACGTGGGCCCCACCCGGAAATCACGTGGGCCCCACGGGGAAATCACGTGGGCCCCACCCGGAAATCACGTGGGCCCCACCCGGAAATCACGTGGGCCCCACCCGGAAATCACGTGGGCCCCACCCGGAAATCACGTGGGCCCCACCCGGAAATCACGTGGGCCCCACGGGGAAATCACGTGGGCCCCACCCGGAAATCACGTGGGCCCCACCCGGAAATCACGTGGGCCCCACCCGGAAATCACGTGGGCCCCAACCGGAAATCACGTGGGCCCCACCCGGAAATCACGTGGGCCCCACCCGGAAATCACGTGGGCCCCACCCGGAAATCACGTGGGCCCCACGGGGAAATCACGTGGGCCTCACGGGGAAATCACGTGGGCCCCACCCGGAAATCACGTGGGCCCCACGGGGAAATCACGTGGGCCCCACCCGGAAATCACGTGGGCCCCACCCGGAAATCACGTGGGCCCCACCCGGAAATCACGTGGGCCCCACCCGGAAATCACGTGGGCCCCACCCGGAAATCACGTGGGCCCCACCCGGAAATCACGTGGGCCCCACTCGGAAATCACGTGGGCCCCACCCGGAAATCACGTGGGCCCCACCGGGAAATCACGTGGGCCCCACGGGGAAATCACGTGGGCCCCACCCGGAAATCACGTGGGCCCCACCCGGAAATCACGTGGGCCCCACCCGGAAATCACGTGGGCCCCACCCGGAAATCACGTGGGCCCCACCCGGAAATCACGTGGGGCCAACCCGGAAATCACGTGGGCCCCACCCGGAAATCACGTGGGCCCCACCCGGAAATCACGTGGGCCCCACCCGGAAATCACGTGGGCCCCACGGGGAAATCACGTTGGCCCCACGGGGAAATCACGTGGGCCCCACCCGGAAATCACGTGGGCCCCACCCGGAAATCACGTGGGCCCCACGGGGAAATCACGTGGGCCCCACCCGGAAATCACGTGGGCCCCACCCGGAAATCACGTGGGCCCCACCCGGAAAACACGTGGGCCCCACGGGGAAATCATGTGGGCCCCACCCGGAAATCACGTGGGCCCCACCCGGAAATCCCGTGGGCCCCACCCGGAAATCACGTGGGCCCCACCCGGAAATCACGTGGGCCCCACCCGGAAATCACGTGGGCCCCACCCGGAAATCACGTGGGCCCCACCCGGTAATCACGTGGGGCCCACCCGGAAATCACGTGGGCCCCACGGGGAAATCACGTGGGCCCCACCCGGAAATCACGTGGGCCCCAGGGGGAAATCACGTGGGCCCAACGGGGAAATCACGTGGGCCCCATGGGGAAATCACGTGGGCCCCACCCTGAAATCACGTGGGCCCCACCCGGAAATCACGTGGGCCCCACGGGGAAATCACGTGGGCCCCACGGGGAAATCACGTGGGCCCCACCCGGAAATCACGTGGGCCCCACCCGGAAATCACGTGGGCCCCACGGGGAAATTACGTGGGCCCCACGGGGAAATCACGTGGTCCCCACCCGGAAATCACGTGGGCCCCAGCCGGAAATCACGTGGGCCCCACGGGGAAATCACGTGGGCCCCACCCGGAAATCACGTGGGCCCCACCCGGAAATCACGTGGGCCCCACCCGGAAATCACGTGGGCCCCACCCGGAAATCACGTGGGCCCCACCCGGAAATCACGTGGGGCCCACCCGGAAATCACGTGGGCCCCACCCGGAAATCACGTGGGCCCCACCCGGAAATCACGTGGGCCCCACACGGAAATCACGTGGGGCCCACCCGGAAATCACGTGGGCCCCACCCGGAAATCACGTGGGCCCCAGGGGGAAATCACGTGGGCCCAACGGGGAAATCACGTGGGCCCCACCCGGAAATCACGTGGGCCCCACCCGGAAATCACGTGGGCCCCACGGGGAAATCACGTGGGCCCCACGGGGAAATCACGTGGGCCCCACGCGGAAATCACGTGGGCCCCACCCGGAAATCACGTGGGCCCCACCCGGAAATCACGTGGGCCCCACCCGGAAATCACGTGGGCCCCACCCGGAAATCACGTGGGCCCCACCCGGAAATCACGTGGGCCCCACCCGGAAATCACGTGGGCCCCACCCGGAAATCACGTGGGCCCCACCCGGAAATCACGTGGGCCCCACCCGGAAATCACGTGGGCCCCACCTGGAAATCACGTGGGCCCCACGGGGAAATCACGTGGGCCCCACGGGGAAATCACGTGGGCCCCACGGGGAAATCACGTGAGCCCCACCCGGAAATCACGTGGGCCCCACCCGGAAATCACGTGGGCCCCACCCGGAAATCACGTGGGCCCCACCCGGAAATCACGTGGGCCCCACCCGGAAATCACGTGGGCCCCACCCGGAAATCACGTGGGCCCCACCCGGAAATCACGTGGGCCCCACCCGGAAATCACGTGGGCCCCACCCGGAAATCACGTGGGCCCCACCCGGAAATCACGTGGGCCCCACCCGGAAATCACGTGGGCCCCACCCGGAAGTCACGTGGGCCACACCCGGAAATCACGTGGGGCCCACCCGGAAATCACGTGGGCCCCACGGGGAAATCACGTGGGCCCCACCCGGAAATCACGTGGGCCCCACCCGGAAATCACGTGGGCCCACCCGGAAAACACGTGGGCCCCACGGGGAAATCATGTGGGCCCCACCCGGAAATCACGTGGGCCCCACCCGGAAATCACGTGGGCCCCACCCGGAAATCACGTGGGCCCCACCCGGAAATCACGTGGGCCCCACCCGGAAATCACGTGGGCCCCACCCGGAAAACACGTGGGCCCCACCCGGTAATCACGTGGGGCCCACCCGGAAATCACGTGGGCCCCACGGGGAAATCACGTGGGCCCCACCCGGAAATCACGTGGGCCCCAGGGGGAAATCACGTGGGCCCAACGGGGAAATCACGTGGGCCCCACGGGGAAATCACGTGGGCCCCACCCTGAAATCACGTGGGCCCCACCCGGAAATCACGTGGGCCCCACGGGGAAATCACGTGGGCCCCACGGGGAAATCACGTGGGCCCCACCCGGAAATCACGTGGGCCCCACCCGGAAATCACGTGGGCCCCACGGGGAAATCACGTGGGCCCCACGGGGAAATCACGTGGTCCCCACCCGGAAATCACGTGGGCCCCACACGGAAATCACGTGGGGCCCACCCGGAAATCACGTGGGCCCCACCCGGAAATCACGTGGGCCCCACCCGGAAATCACGTGGGCCCCACCCGGAAATCACGTGGGCCCCACCCGGAAATCACGTGGGCCCCACCCGGAAATCACGTGGGCCCCACGGGGAAATCACGTGGGCCCCACGGGGAAATCACGTGGGCCCCACGCGGAAATCACGTGGGCCCCACCCGGAAATCACGTGGGCCCCACCCGGAAATCACGTGGGCCCCACCCGGAAATCACGTGGGCCCCACCCGGAAATCACGTGGGCCCCACCCGGAAATCACGTGGGCCCCACCCGGAAATCACGTGGGGCCAACCCGGAAATCACGTGGGCCCCACCCGGAAATCACGTGGGCCCCACCCGTAAATCACGTGGGCCCCACCCGGAAATCACGTGGGCCCCACCCGGAAATCACGTGGGCCCCACGGGGAAATCACGTTGGCCCCACGGGGAAATCACGTGGGCCCCACCCGGAAATCACGTGGGCCCCACCCGGAAATCACGTGGGCCCCACCCGGAAATCACGTGGGCCCCACGGGGAAATCACGTGGGCCCCACCCGGAAATCACGTGGGCCCCACCCGGAAATCACGTGGGCCCCACCCGGAAATCACGTGGGCCCCACCCGGAAATCACGTGGGCCCCACCCGGAAATCACGTGGGCCCCACGGGGAAATCACGTGGGCCCCACCCGGAAATCACGTGGGCCCCACCCGGAAATCACGTGGGCCCCACCCGGAAATCACGTGGGCCCCAACCGGAAATCACGTGGGCCCCACCCGGAAATCACGTGGGCCCCACCCGGAAATCACGTGGGCCCCACCCGGAAATCACGTGGGCCCCACGGGGAAATCACGTGGGCCTCACGGGGAAATCACGTGGGCCCCACCCGGAAATCACGTGGGCCCCACGGGGAAATCACGTGGGCCCCACCCGGAAATCACGTGGGCCCCACCCGGAAATCACGTGGGCCCCACCCGGAAATCACGTGGGCCCCACCCGGAAATCACGTGGGCCCCACCCGGAAATCACGTGGGCCCCACCCGGAAATCACGTGGGCCCCACTCGGAAATCACGTGGGCCCCACCCGGAAATCACGTGGGCCCCACCGGGAAATCACGTGGGCCCCACGGGGAAATCACGTGGGCCCCACCCGGAAATCACGTGGGCCCCACCCGGAAATCACGTGGGCCCCACCCGGAAATCACGTGGGCCCCACCCGGAAATCACGTGGGCCCCACCCGGAAATCACGTGGGGCCAACCCGGAAATCACGTGGGCCCCACCCGGAAATCACGTGGGCCCCACCCGGAAATCACGTGGGCCCCACCCGGAAATCACGTGGGCCCCACGGGGAAATCACGTTGGCCCCACGGGGAAATCACGTGGGCCCCACCCGGAAATCACGTGGGCCCCACCCGGAAATCACGTGGGCCCCACGGGGAAATCACGTGGGCCCCACCCGGAAATCACGTGGGCCCCACCCGGAAATCACGTGGGCCCCACCCGGAAATACACGTGGGCCCCACGGGGAAATCACGTGGGCCCCACCCGGAAATCACGTGGGCCCCACCCGGAAATCCCGTGGGCCCCACCCGGAAATCACGTGGGCCCCACCCGGAAATCACGTGGGCCCCACCAGGAAATCACGTGGGCCCCACCCGGAAATCACGTGGGCCCCACCCGGTAATCACGTGGGGCCCACCCGGAAATCACGTGGGCCCCACGGGGAAATCACGTGGGCCCCACCCGGAAATCACGTGGGCCCCAGGGGGAAATCACGTGGGCCCAACGGGGAAATCACGTGGGCCCCATGGGGAAATCACGTGGGCCCCACCCTGAAATCACGTGGGCCCCACCCGGAAATCACGTGGGCCCCACGGGGAAATCACGTGGGCCCCACGGGGAAATCACGTGGGCCCCACCCTGAAATCACGTGGGCCCCACCCGGAAATCACGTGGGCCCCACGGGGAAATCACGTGGGCCCAACGGGGAAATCACGTGGGCCCCACCCTGAAATCACGTGGGCCCCACCCGGAAATCACGTGGGCCCCACGGGGAAATCACGTGGGCCCCACGGGGAAATCACGTGGGCCCCACCCGGAAATCACGTGGGCCCCACCCGGAAATCACGTGGGCCCCACGGGGAAATTACGTGGGCCCCACGGGGAAATCACGTGGTCCCCACCCGGAAATCACGTGGGCCCCACCCGGAAATCACGTGGGCCCCACCCGGAAATCACGTGGGCCCCACGGGGAAATCACGTGGGCCCCACGGGGAAATCACGTGGGCCCCACGCGGAAATCACGTGGGCCCCACCCGGAAATCACGTGGGCCCCACCCGGAAATCACGTGGGCCCCACCCGGAAATCACGTGGGCCCCACCCGGAAATCACGTGGGCCCCACCCGGAAATCACGTGGGGCCAACCCGGAAATCACGTGGGCCCCACCCGGAAATCACGTGGGCCCCACCCGTAAATCACGTGGGCCCCACCCGGAAATCACGTGGGCCCCACCCGGAAATCACGTGGGCCCCACGGGGAAATCACGTTGGCCCCACGGGGAAATCACCTGGGCCCCACCCGGAAATCACGTGGGCCCCACCCGGAAATCACGTGGGCCCCACCCGGAAATCACGTGGGCCCCACGGGGAAATCACGTGGGCCCCACCCGGAAATCACGTGGGCCCCACCCGGAAATCACGTGGGCCCCACCCGGAAATCACGTGGGCCCCACCCGGAAATCACGTGGGCCCCACCCGGAAATCACGTGGGCCCCACGGGGAAATCACGTGGGCCCCACCCGGAAATCACGTGGGCCCCACCCGGAAATCACGTGGGCCCCACCCGGAAATCACGTGGGCCCCACCCGGAAATCACGTGGGCCCCACCCGGAAATCACGTGGGCCCCACGGGGAAATCACGTGGGCCCCACCCGGAAATCACGTGGGCCCCACGGGGAAATCACGTGGGCCCCACCCGGAAATCACGTGGGCCCCACCCGGAAATTACGTGGGCCCCACGGGGAAATCACGTGGGCCCAACGGGGAAATCACGTGGGCCCCACGGGGAAATCACGTGGGCCCCACCCTGAAATCACGTGGGCCCCACCCGGAAATCACGTGGGCCCCACGGGGAAATCACGTGGGCCCCACGGGGAAATCACGTGGGCCCCACCCGGAAATCACGTGGGCCCCACCCGGAAATCACGTGGGCCCCACGGGGAAATTACGTGGGCCCCACGGGGAAATCACGTGGTCCCCACCCGGAAATCACGTGGGCCCCAGCCGGAAATCACGTGGGCCCCACGGGGAAATCACGTGGGCCCCACCCGGAAATCACGTTGGCCCCACCCGGAAATCACGTGGGCCCCACCCGGAAATCACGTGGGCCCCACGGGGAAATCACGTGGGCCCCACCCGGAAATCACGTGGGCCCCACCCGGAAATCACGTGGGCCCCACGGGGAAATTACGTGGGCCCCACCCGGAAATCACGTGGGCCCCACCCGGAAATCACGTGGGCCCCACACGGAAATCACGTGGGGCCCACCCGGAAATCACGTGGGCCCCACCCGGAAATCACGTGGGCCCCACGGGGAAATCACGTGGGCCTTACGGGGAAATCACGTGGGCCCCACCCGGAAATCACGTGGACCCCACGGGGAAATCACGTGGGCCCCACCCGGAAATCACGTGGGCCCCACCCGGAAATCACGTGGGCCCCACGGGGAAATTACGTGGGCCCCACGGGGAAATCACGTGGTCCCCACCCGGAAATCACGTGGGCCCCAGCCGGAAATCACGTGGGCCCCACGGGGAAATCACGTGGGCCCCACCCGGAAATCACGTGGGCCCCACCCGGAAATCACGTGGGCCAAACCCGGAAATCACGTGGGGCCCACCCGGAAATCACGTGGGCCCCACCCGGAAATCACGTGGGCCCCACCCGGAAATCACGTGGGCCCCACACGGAAATCACGTGGGGCCCACCCGGAAATCACGTGGGCCCCACCCGGAAATCACGTGGGCCCCACCCGGAAATCACGTGGGCCCCACCCGGAAATCACGTGGGCCCCACCCGGAAATCACGTGGGCCCCACCCGGAAATCACGTGGGCCCCACGGGGAAATCACGTGGGCCCCACGGGGAAATCACGTGGGCCCCACGCGGAAATCACGTGGGCCCCACCCGGAAATCACGTGGGCCCCACCCGGAAATCACGTGGGCCCCACCCGGAAATCACGTGGGCCCCCCCGGAAATCACGTGGGCCCCACCCGGAAATCACGTGGGGCCAACCCGGAAATCACGTGGGCCCCACCCGGAAATCACGTGGGCCCCACCCGTAAATCACGTGGGCCCCACCCGGAAATCACGTGGGCCCCACCCGGAAATCACGTGGGCCCCACGGGGAAATCACGTTGGCCCCACGGGGAAATCACGTGGGCCCCACCCGGAAATCACGTGGGCCCCACCCGGAAATCACGTGGGCCCCACCCGGAAATCACGTGGGCCCCACGGGGAAATCACGTGGGCCCCACCCGGAAATCACGTGGGCCCCACCCGGAAATCACGTGGGCCCCACCCGGAAATCACGTGGGCCCCACCCGGAAATCACGTGGGCCCCACGGGGAAATCACGTGGGCCCCACGGGGAAATCACGTGGGCCCCACCCGGAAATCACGTGGGCCCCACCCGGAAATCACGTGGGCCCCACCCGGAAATCACGTGGGCCCCAACCGGAAATCACGTGGGCCCCACCCGGAAATCACGTGGGCCCCACCCGGAAATCACGTGGGCCCCACCCGGAAATCACGTGGGCCCCACGGGGAAATCACGTGGGCCTCACGGGGAAATCACGTGGGCCCCACCCGGAAATCACGTGGGCCCCACGGGGAAATCACGTGGGCCCCACCCGGAAATCACGTGGGCCCCACCCGGAAATCACGTGGGCCCCACCCGGAAATCACGTGGGCCCCACCCGGAAATCACGTGGGCCCCACCCGGAAATCACGTGGGCCCCACCCGGAAATCACGTGGGCCCCACTCGGAAATCACGTGGGCCCCACCCGGAAATCACGTGGGCCCCACCGGGAAATCACGTGGGCCCCACGGGGAAATCACGTGGGCCCCACCCGGAAATCACGTGGGCCCCACCCGGAAATCACGTGGGCCCCACCCGGAAATCACGTGGGCCCCACCCGGAAATCACGTGGGCCCCACCCGGAAATCACGTGGGGCCAACCCGGAAATCACGTGGGCCCCACCCGGAAATCACGTGGGCCCCACCCGGAAATCACGTGGGCCCCACCCGGAAATCACGTGGGCCCCACGGGGAAATCACGTTGGCCCCACGGGGAAATCACGTGGGCCCCACCCGGAAATCACGTGGGCCCCACCCGGAAATCACGTGGGCCCCACGGGGAAATCACGTGGGCCCCACCCGGAAATCACGTGGGCCCCACCCGGAAATCACGTGGGCCCCACCCGGAAAACACGTGGGCCCCACGGGGAAATCATGTGGGCCCCACCCGGAAATCACGTGGGCCCCACCCGGAAATCCCGTGGGCCCCACCCGGAAATCACGTGGGCCCCACCCGGAAATCACGTGGGCCCCACCCGGAAATCACGTGGGCCCCACCCGGAAATCACGTGGGCCCCACCCGGTAATCACGTGGGGCCCACCCGGAAATCACGTGGGCCCCACGGGGAAATCACGTGGGCCCCACCCGGAAATCACGTGGGCCCCAGGGGGAAATCACGTGGGCCCAACGGGGAAATCACGTGGGCCCCATGGGGAAATCACGTGGGCCCCACCCTGAAATCACGTGGGCCCCACCCGGAAATCACGTGGGCCCCACGGGGAAATCACGTGGGCCCCACGGGGAAATCACGTGGGCCCCACCCGGAAATCACGTGGGCCCCACCCGGAAATCACGTGGGCCCCACGGGGAAATTACGTGGGCCCCACGGGGAAATCACGTGGTCCCCACCCGGAAATCACGTGGGCCCCAGCCGGAAATCACGTGGGCCCCACGGGGAAATCACGTGGGCCCCACCCGGAAATCACGTGGGCCCCACCCGGAAATCACGTGGGCCCCACCCGGAAATCACGTGGGCCCCACCCGGAAATCACGTGGGCCCCACCCGGAAATCACGTGGGGCCCACCCGGAAATCACGTGGGCCCCACCCGGAAATCACGTGGGCCCCACCCGGAAATCACGTGGGCCCCACACGGAAATCACGTGGGGCCCACCCGGAAATCACGTGGGCCCCACCCGGAAATCACGTGGGCCCCAGGGGGAAATCACGTGGGCCCAACGGGGAAATCACGTGGGCCCCACCCGGAAATCACGTGGGCCCCACCCGGAAATCACGTGGGCCCCACGGGGAAATCACGTGGGCCCCACGGGGAAATCACGTGGGCCCCACGCGGAAATCACGTGGGCCCCACCCGGAAATCACGTGGGCCCCACCCGGAAATCACGTGGGCCCCACCCGGAAATCACGTGGGCCCCACCCGGAAATCACGTGGGCCCCACCCGGAAATCACGTGGGGCCAACCCGGAAATCACGTGGGCCCCACCCGGAAATCACGTGGGCCCCACCCGGAAATCACGTGGGCCCCACCCGGAAATCACGTGGGCCCCACCCGGAAATCACGTGGGCCCCACCTGGAAATCACGTGGGCCCCACGGGGAAATCACGTGGGCCCCACGGGGAAATCACGTGGGCCCCACGGGGAAATCACGTGAGCCCCACCCGGAAATCACGTGGGCCCCACCCGGAAATCACGTGGGCCCCACCCGGAAATCACGTGGGCCCCACCCGGAAATCACGTGGGCCCCACCCGGAAATCACGTGGGCCCCACCCGGAAATCACGTGGGCCCCACCCGGAAATCACGTGGGCCCCACCCGGAAATCACGTGGGCCCCACCCGGAAATCACGTGGGCCCCACCCGGAAATCACGTGGGCCCCACCCGGAAATCACGTGGGCCCCACCCGGAAGTCACGTGGGGCACACCCGGAAATCACGTGGGGCCCACCCGGAAATCACGTGGGCCCCACGGGGAAATCACGTGGGCCCCACCCGGAAATCACGTGGGCCCCACCCGGAAATCACGTGGGCCCACCCGGAAAACACGTGGGCCCACGGGGAAATCATGTGGGCCCCACCCGGAAATCACGTGGGCCCCACCCGGAAATCACGTGGGCCCCACCCGGAAATCACGTGGGCCCCACCCGGAAATCACGTGGGCCCCACCCGGAAATCACGTGGGCCCCACCCGGAAATCACGTGGGCCCCACCCGGTAATCACGTGGGGCCCACCCGGAAATCACGTGGGCCCCACGGGGAAATCACGTGGGCCCCACCCGGAAATCACGTGGGCCCCAGGGGGAAATCACGTGGGCCCAACGGGGAAACCACGTGGGCCCCACGGGGAAATCACGTGGGCCCCACCCTGAAATCACGTGGGCCCCACCCGGAAATCACGTGGGCCCCACGGGGAAATCACGTGGGCCCCACGGGGAAATCACGTGGGCCCCACCCGGAAATCACGTGGGCCCCACCCGGAAATCACGTGGGCCCCACGGGGAAATCACGTGGGCCCCACGGGGAAATCACGTGGTCCCCACCCGGAAATCACGTGGGCCCCACACGGAAATCACGTGGGGCCCACCCGGAAATCACGTGGGCCCCACCCGGAAATCACGTGGGCCCCACCCGGAAATCACGTGGGCCCCACCCGGAAATCACGTGGGCCCCACCCGGAAATCACGTGGGCCCCACCCGGAAATCACGTGGGCCCCACGGGGAAATCACGTGGGCCCCACGGGGAAATCACGTGGGCCCCACGCGGAAATCACGTGGGCCCCACCCGGAAATCACGTGGGCCCCACCCGGAAATCACGTGGGCCCCACCCGGAAATCACGGGGGCCCCACCCGGACATCACGTGGGCCCCACCCGGAAATCACGTGGGCCCCACCCGGAAATCACGTGGGCCCAACCCGGAAATCACGTGGGACCCACCCGGAAATCACGTGGGCCCCACCCGTAAATCACGTGGGCCCCACGGGGAAATCACGTGGGCCCCACCCGGAAATCACGTGGGCCCCACGGGGAAATCACGTTGGCCCCACGGGGAAATCACGTGGGCCCCACCCGGAAATCACGTGGGCCCCACCCGGAAATCACGTGGGCCCCACCCGGAAATCACGTGGGCCCCACGGGGAAATCACGTGGGCCCCACCCGGAAATCACGTGGGCCCCACCCGGAAATCACGTGGGCCCCACCCGGAAATCACGTGGGCCCCACCCGGAAATCACGTGGGCCCCACCCGGAAATCACGTGGGCCCCACGGGGAAATCACGTGGGCCCCACCCGGAAATCACGTGGGCCCCACCCGGAAATCACGTGGGCCCCACCCGGAAATCACGTGGGCCCCAACCGGAAATCACGTGGGCCCCACCCGGAAATCACGTGGGCCCCACCCGGAAATCACGTGGGCCCCACCCGGAAATCACGTGGGCCCCACGGGGAAATCACGTGGGCCTCACGGGGAAATCACGTGGGCCCCACCCGGAAATCACGTGGGCCCCACGGGGAAATCACGTGGGCCCCACCCGGAAATCACGTGGGCCCCACCCGGAAATCACGTGGGCCCCACCCGGAAATCACGTGGGCCCCACCCGGAAATCACGTGGGCCCCACCCGGAAATCACGTGGGCCCCACCCGGAAATCACGTGGGCCCCACTCGGAAATCACGTGGGCCCCACCCGGAAATCACGTGGGCCCCACCGGGAAATCACGTGGGCCCCACGGGGAAATCACGTGGGCCCCACCCGGAAATCACGTGGGCCCCACCCGGAAATCACGTGGGCCCCACCCGGAAATCACGTGGGCCCCACCCGGAAATCACGTGGGCCCCACCCGGAAATCACGTGGGGCCAACCCGGAAATCACGTGGGCCCCACCCGGAAATCACGTGGGCCCCACCCGGAAATCACGTGGGCCCCACCCGGAAATCACGTGGGCCCCACGGGGAAATCACGTTGGCCCCACGGGGAAATCACGTGGGCCCCACCCGGAAATCACGTGGGCCCCACCCGGAAATCACGTGGGCCCCACGGGGAAATCACGTGGGCCCCACCCGGAAATCACGTGGGCCCCACCCGGAAATCACGTGGGCCCCACCCGGAAAACACGTGGGCCCCACGGGGAAATCATGTGGGCCCCACCCGGAAATCACGTGGGCCCCACCCGGAAATCCCGTGGGCCCCACCCGGAAATCACGTGGGCCCCACCCGGAAATCACGTGGGCCCCACCAGGAAATCACGTGGGCCCCACCCGGAAATCACGTGGGCCCCACCCGGTAATCACGTGGGCCCCACCCGGAAATCACGTGGGCCCCACGGGGAAATCACGTGGGCCCCACCCGGAAATCACGTGGGCCCCAGGGGGAAATCACGTGGGCCCAACGGGGAAATCACGTGGGCCCCATGGGGAAATCACGTGGGCCCCACCCTGAAATCACGTGGGCCCCACCCGGAAATCACGTGGGCCCCACGGGGAAATCACGTGGGCCCCACGGGGAAATCACGTGGGCCCCACCCGGAAATCACGTGGGCCCCACCCGGAAATCACGTGGGCCCCACGGGGAAATTACGTGGGCCCCTCGGGGAAATCACGTGGTCCCCACCCGGAAATCACGTGGGCCCCAGCCGGAAATCACGTGGGCCCCACGGGGAAATCACGTGGGCCCCACCCGGAAATCACGTGGGCCCCACCCGGAAATCACGTGGGCCCCACCCGGAAATCACGTGGGCCCCACCCGGAAATCACGTGGGCCCCACCCGGAAATCACGTGGGGCCCACCCGGAAATCACGTGGGCCCCACCCGGAAATCACGTGGGCCCCACCCGGAAATCACGTGGGCCCCACACGGAAATCACGTGGGGCCCACCCGGAAATCACGTGGGCCCCACCCGGAAATCACGTGGGCCCCAGGGGGAAATCACGTGGGCCCAACGGGGAAATCACGTGGGCCCCACCCGGAAATCACGTGGGCCCCACCCGGAAATCACGTGGGCCCCACGGGGAAATCACGTGGGCCCCACGGGGAAATCACGTGGGCCCCACGCGGAAATCACGTGGGCCCCACCCGGAAATCACGTGGGCCCCACCCGGAAATCACGTGGGCCCCACCCGGAAATCACGTGGGCCCCACCCGGAAATCACGTGGGCCCCACCCGGAAATCACGTGGGGCCAACCCGGAAATCACGTGGGCCCCACCCGGAAATCACGTGGGCCCCACCCGGAAATCACGTGGGCCCCACCCGGAAATCACGTGGGGCCAACCCGGAAATCACGTGGGCCCCACCCGGAAATCACGTGGGCCCCACCCGGAAATCACGTGGGCCCCACCCGGAAATCACGTGGGCCCCACCCGGAAATCACGTGGGCCCCACCTGGAAATCACGTGGGCCCCACGGGGAAATCACGTGGGCCCCACGGGGAAATCACGTGGGCCCCACGGGGAAATCACGTGAGCCCCACCCGGAAATCACGTGGGCCCCACCCGGAAATCACGTGGGCCCCACCCGGAAATCACGTGGGCCCCACCCGGAAATCACGTGGGCCCCACCCGGAAATCACGTGGGCCCCACCCGGAAATCACGTGGGCCCCACCCGGAAATCACGTGGGCCCCACCCGGAAATCACGTGGGCCCCACCCGGAAATCACGTGGGCCCCACCCGGAAATCACGTGGGCCCCACCCGGAAATCACGTGGGCCCCACCCGGAAGTCACGTGGGCCACACCCGGAAATCACGTGGGGCCCACGGGGAAATCACGTGGGCCCCACCCTGAAATCACGTGGGCCCCACCCGGAAATCACGTGGGCCCCACGGGGAAATCACGTGGGCCCCACGGGGAAATCACGTGGGCCCCACCCGGAAATCACGTGGGCCCCACCCGGAAATCACGTGGGCCCCACGGGGAAATCACGTGGGCCCCACGGGGAAATCACGTGGTCCCCACCCGGAAATCACGTGGGCCCCACACGGAAATCACGTGGGGCCCACCCGGAAATCACGTGGGCCCCACCCGGAAATCACGTGGGCCCCACCCGGAAATCACGTGGGCCCCACCCGGAAATCACGTGGGCCCCACCCGGAAATCACGTGGGCCCCACCCGGAAATCACGTGGGCCCCACGGGGAAATCACGTGGGCCCCACGGGGAAATCACGTGGGCCCCACGCGGAAATCACGTGGGCCCCACCCGGAAATCACGTGGGCCCCACCCGCAAATCACGTGGGCCCCACCCGGAAATCACGTGGGCCCCACCCGGAAATCACGTGGGCCCCACCCGGAAATCACGTGGGGCCAACCCGGAAATCACGTGGGCCCCACCCGGAAATCACGTGGGCCCCACCCGTAAATCACGTGGGCCCCACCCGGAAATCACGTGGGCCCCACCCGGAAATCACGTGGGCCCCACGGGGAAATCACGTTGGCCCCACGGGGAAATCACCTGGGCCCCACCCGGAAATCACGTGGGCCCCACCCGGAAATCACGTGGGCCCCACCCGGAAATCACGTGGGCCCCACGGGGAAATCACGTGGGCCCCACCCGGAAATCACGTGGGCCCCACCCGGAAATCACGTGGGCCCCACCCGGAAATCACGTGGGCCCCACCCGGAAATCACGTGGGCCCCACCCGGAAATCACGTGGGCCCCACGCGGAAATCACGTGGGCCCCACCCGGAAATCACGTGGGCCCCACCCGGAAATCACGTGGGCCCCACCCGGAAATCACGTGGGCCCCACCCGGAAATCACGTGGGCCCCACCCGGAAATCAAGTGGGGCCCACCCGGAAATCACGTGGGCCCCACCCGGAAATCCCGTGGGACCCACCCGGAAATCACGTGGGCCCCACCCGGAAATCACGTGGGCCCCACCCGGAAATCACGTGGGCCCCACCCGGAAATCACGTGGGCCACAGCCGGAAATCACGTGGGCCCCACCCGGAAATCACGTGGGCCCCACCCGGAAATCACGTGGGCCCCACCCGGAAATCACGTGGGCCCCACCCGGAAATCACGTGGGCCCCACGGGGAAATCACGTGGGCCTCACGGGGAAATCACGTGGGCCCCACCCGGAAATCACGTGGGCCCCACGGGGAAATCCCATGGGCCCCACCCGGAAATCACGTGGGCCCCACGGGGAAATCACGTGGGCCCCACCCGGAAATCACGTGGGCCCCACGGGGAAATCACGTGGGCCCCACCCGGAAATCACGTGGGCCCCACGGGGAAATCACGTGGGCCCCACCCGGAAATCACGTGGGCCCCACCCGGAAATCACGTGGGCCCCACCCGGAAATCACGTGGGCCCCACCCGGAAATCACGTGGGCCCCACGGGGAAATCACGTGGGCCCCACGGGGAAATCACGTGGGCCCCACCCGGAAATCACGTGGGCCCCACCCGGAAATCACGTGGGCCCCACCCGGAAATCACGTGGGCCCCACCCGGAAATCACGTGGGCCCCACCCGGAAATCACGTGGGCCCCACCCGAAAATCACGTGGGCCCCACCCGGAAATCACGTGGGCCCCACCCGGAAATCACGTGGGCCCCACCCGGAAATCACGTGGAACCCACCCGGAAATCACGTGGGCCCCACCCGGAAATCACGTGGGCCCCACCCGGAAATCACGTGGGCCCCACCCGGAAATCACGTGGGCCCCACGGGGAAATCACGTGGGCCCCACCCGGAAATCACGTGGGCCCCACCCGGAAATCACGTGGGCCCCACCCGGAAATCACGTGGGCCCCACCCGGAAATCACGTGGGCCACACCCGGAAATCACGTGGGGCCCACCCGGAAATCACGTGGGCCCCACGGGGAAATCACGTGGGCCCCAATCGGAAATCACGTGGGCCCCACCCGGAAATCACGTGGGCCCCACCCGGAAAACACGTGGGCCCCACGGGGAAATCACGTGGGCCCCACCCGGAAATCACGTGGGCCCCACCCGGAAATCACGTGGGCCCCACCCGGAAATCACGTGGGCCCCACCCGGAAATCACGTGGGCCCCACCCGGAAATCATGTGGGCCCCACCCGGAAATCACGTGGGCCCCACCCGGTAATCACGTGGGGCCCACCCGGAAATCACGTGGGCCCCACGGGGAAATCACGTGGGCCCCACCCGGAAATCACGTGGGCCCCACCCGGAAATTACGTGGGCCCCACGGGGAAATCACGTGGGCCCAACGGGGAAATCACGTGGGCCCCACGGGGAAATCACGTGGGCCCCACCCTGAAATCACGTGGGCCCCACCCGGAAATCACGTGGGCCCCACGGGGAAATCACGTGGGCCCCACGGGGAAATCACGTGGGCCCCACCCGGAAATCACGTGGGCCCCACCCGGAAATCACGTGGGCCCCACCCGGAAATCACGTGGGCCCCACCCGGAAATCACGTGGGCCCCACCCGGAAATCACGTGGGCCCCAGCCGGAAATCACGTGGGCCCCACGGGGAAATCACGTGGGCCCCACCCGGAAATCACGTTGGCCCCACCCGGAAATCACGTGGGACCCACCCGGAAATCACGTGGGCCCCACCCGGAAATCACGTGGGCCCCACCCGGAAATCACGTGGGGCCCACCCGGAAATCACGTGGGCCCCACCCGGAAATCACGTGGGCCCCACCCGGAAATCACGTGGGCCCCACACGGAAATCACGTGGGGCCCACCCGGAAATCACGTGGGCCCCACCCGGAAATCACGTGGGCCCCACCCGGAAATCACGTGGGCCCCACCCGGAAATCACGTGGGCCCCACCCGGAAATCACGTGGGCCCCACCCGGAAATCACGTGGGCCCCACGGGGAAATCACGTGGGCCCCACGGGGAAATCACGTGGGCCCCACCCGGAAATCACGTGGGCCCCACCCGGAAATCACGTGGGCCCCACCCGGAAATCACGTGGGCCCCACCCGGAAATCACGTGGGCCCCACCCGGAAATCACGTGGGCCCCACCCGGAAATCACGTGGGCCCCACCCGGAAATCACGTGGGCCCCACCCGGAAATCACGTGGGCCCCACCCGGAAATCACGTGGGCCCCAGCCGGAAATCACGTGGGCCCCACGGGGAAATCACGTGGGCCCCACGGGGAAATCACGTGGGCCCCACGGGGAAATCACGTGGGCCCCACCCGGAAATCACGTGGGCCCCACCCGGAAATCACGTGGGCCCCACCCGGAAATCACGTGGGCCCCACCCGGAAATCACGTGGGCCCCACCCGGAAATCACGTGGGCCCCACACGGAAATCACGTGGGGCCCACCCGGAAATCACGTGGGCCCCACCCGGAAATCACGTGGGCCCCACCCGGAAATCACGTGGGCCCCACCCGGAAATCACGTGGGCCCCACCCGGAAATCACGTGGGCCCCACCCGGAAATCACGTGGGCCCCACCCGGAAATCACGTGGGCCCCACGGGGAAATCACGTGGGCCCCACGGGGAAATCACGTGGGCCCCACCCGGAAATCACGTGGGCCCCACCCGGAAATCACGTGGGCCCCACCCGGAAATCACGTGGGCCCCACCCGGAAATCACGTGGGCCCCACCCGGAAATCACGTGGGCCCCACCCGGAAATCACGTGGGCCCCACCCGGAAATCACGTGGGCCCCACACGGAAATCACGTGGGGCCCAACCGGAAATCACGTGGGCCCCACCCGGAAATCACGTGGGCCCCACCCGGAAATCACGTGGGCCCCATGGGGAAATCACGTGGGCCCCATGGGGAAATCACGTGGGCCCCACCCGGAAATCACGTGGGGCCCACCCGGATATCACGTGGGCCCCACCCGGAAATCACGTGGGCCCCACCCGGAAATCACGTGGGCCACACCCGGAAATCACGTGGGCCCCACCCGGAAATCACGTGGGCCCCACCCGGAAATCACGTGGGCCACACCCGGAAATCACGTGGGGCCCACCCGGAAATCACGTGGGCCCCACGGGGAAATCACGTGGGCCCCACCCGGAAATCACGTGGGCCCCACCCGGAAATCACGTGGGCCCCACCCGGAAAACACGTGGGCCCCACGGGGAAATCATGTGGGCCCCACCCGGAAATCACGTGGGCCCCACCCGGAAATCACGTGGGCCCCACCCGGAAATCACGTGGGCCCCACCCGGAAATCACGTGGGCCCCACCCGGAAATCACGTGGGCCCCACCCGGAAATCACGTGGGCCCCACCCGGTAATCACGTGGGGCCCACCCGGAAATCACGTGGGCCCCACGGGGAAATCACGTGGGCCCCACCCGGAAATCACGTGGGCCCCACCCGGAAATCACGTGGGCCCCACGGGGAAATCACGTGGGCCCCACGGGGAAATCACGTGGGCCCCACCCTGAAATCACGTGGGCCCCACCCGGAAATCACGTGGGCCCCACGGGGAAATCACGTGGGCCCCACGGGGAAATCACGTGGGCCCCACCCGGAAATCACGTGGGCCCCACCCGGAAATCACGTGGGCCCCACGGGGAAATTACGTGGGCCCCACGGGGAAATCACGTGGTCCCCACCCGGAAATCACGTGGGCCCCAGCCGGAAATCACGTGGGCCCCACGGGGAAATCACGTGGGCCCCACCCGGAAATCACGTGGGCCCCACCCGGAAATCACGTGGGCCCCACCCGGAAATCACGTGGGCCCCACCCGGAAATCACGTGGGCCCCACCCGGAAATCACGTGGGGCCCACCCGGAAATCACGTGGGCCCCACCCGGAAATCACGTGGGCCCCACCCGGAAATCACGCGGGCCCCATCCGGAAATCACGTGGGCCCCACGGGGAAATCACGTGGGCCCCACGGGGAAATCACGTGGGCCCCACCCGGAAATCACGTGGGCCCCACCCGGAAATCACGTGGGCCCCACCCGGAAATCACGTGGGCCCCACCCGGAAATCACGTGGGCCCCACCCGGAAATCACGTGGGCCCCACCCGGAAATCACGTGGGCCCCACACGGAAATCACGTGGGGCCCACCCGGAAATCACGTGGGCCCCACCCGGAAATCACGTGGGCCCCACCCGGAAATCACGTGGGCCCCACCCGGAAATCACGTGGGCCCCACCCGGAAATCACGTGGGCCCCACCCGGAAATCACGTGGGCCCCACCCGGAAATCACGTGGGCCCCACCCGGAAATCACGTGGGCCCCAGCCGGAAATCACGTGGGCCCCACGGGGAAATCACGTGGGCCCCACCCGGAAATCACGTGGGCCCCACCCGGAAATCACGTGGGCCCCACCCGGAAATCACGTGGGCCCCACCCGGAAATCACGTGGGCCCCACCCGGAAATCACGTGGGCCCCACCCGGAAATCACGTGGGCCCCACCCGGAAATCACGTGGGCCCCACCCGGAAATCACGTGGGCCCCACACGGAAATCACGTGGGGCCCAACCGGAAATCACGTGGGCCCCACCCGGAAATCACGTGGGCCCCACCCGGAAATCACGTGGGCCCCACCCGGAAATCACGTGGGCCCCATGGGGAAATCACGTGGGCCCCATGGGGAAATCACGTGGGCCCCACCCGGAAATCACGTGGGGCCCACCCGGAAATCACGTGGGCCCCACGGGGAAATCACGTGGGCCCCACGGGGAAATCACGTGGGCACCACCCGGAAATCACGTGGGCCCCAGCCGGAAATCACGTGGGCCCCACCCGGAAATCACGTGGGCCCCACCCGGAAATCACGTGGGCCCCACGGGGAAATCACGTGGGCCCCACCCGGAAATCACGTGGGCCCCACCCGGAAATCACGTGGGCCCCACCCGGAAATCACGTGGGCCCCACCCGGAAATCACGTGGGCCCCACCCGGAAATCACGTGGGCCCCACCCGGAAATCACGTGGGCCCCACCCGGAAATCACGTGGGCCCCAGCCGGAAATCACGTGGGCCCCACCCGGAAATCACGTGGGCCCCACCCGGAAATCACGTGGGCCCCACCCGGAAATCACGTGGGCCCCACCCGGAAATCACGTGGGCCCCACCCGGAAATCACGTGGGCCCCACCCGGAAATCACGTGGGCCCCACCCGGAAATCACGTGGGCCCCACCCGGAAATCACGTGGGCCCCAGCCGGAAATCACGTGGGCCCCACCCGGAAATCACGTGGGCCCCACCCGGAAATCACGTGGGCCCCACCCGGAAATCACGTGGGGCCCACCCGGAAATCACGTGGGCCCCACCCGGAAATCACGTGGGCCCCACCCGGAAATCACGTGGGCCCCAGCCGGAAATCACGTGGGCCCCACCCGGAAATCACGTGGGCCCCACCCGGAAATCACGTGGGCCCCACCCGGAAATCACGTGGGCCCCACCCGGAAATCACGTGGGCCCCACCCGGAAAACACGTGGGCCACATCCGGAAATCACGTGGGCCCCACCCGGAAATCACGTGGGCCCCACCCGGAAATCACGTGGGCCCCACCCGGAAATCACGTGGGCCCCACCCGGAAATCACGTGGGCCCCACGGGGAAATCACGTGGGCCCCACCCGGAAATCACGTGGACCCCACCCGGAAATCACGTGGGCCCCAGCCGGAAATCACGTGGGCCCCATGGGGAAATCACGTGGGCCCCACGGGGAAATCACGTGGGCCCCACCCGGAAATCACGTGGGCCCCACCCGGAAATCACGTGGGCCCCACCCGGAAATCACGTGGGCCCCACCCGGAAATCACGTGGGCCCCACCCGGAAATCACGTGGGCCCCACCCGGAAATCACGTGGGCCCCACCCGGAAATCACGTGGGCCCCACCCGGAAATCACGTGGGCCCCACCCGGAAATCACGTGGGCCCCACCCGGAAATCACGTGGGCCCCTCGGGGAAATCACGTGGGCCCCACCCGGAAATCACGTGGGCCCCACCCGGAAATCACGTGGGCCCCACCCGGAAATCACGTGGGCCCCACCCGGAAATCACGTGGGCCCCACCCGGAAATCACGTGGGCCCCACCCGGAAATCACGTGGGCCCCACCCGGAAATCACGTGGGCCCCACCCGGAAATCACGTGGGCCCCACCCGGAAATCACGTGGGCCCCACCCGGAAATCACGTGGGCCCCACCCGGAAATCACGTGGGCCCCACCCGGAAATCACGTGGGCCCCACCCGGAAATCACGTGGGCCCCACGGGGAAATCACGTGGGCCCCACCCGGAAATCACGTGGACCCCACCCGGAAATCACGTGGGCCACAGCCGGAAATCACGTGGGCCCCAACCGGAAATCACGTGGGCCCCACCCGGAAATCACGTGGGCCCCACCCGGAAATCACGTGGGCCCCACCCGGAAATCACGTGGGCCCCACGGGGAAATCACGTGGGCCCCACCCGGAAATCACGTGGGCCCCACCCGGAAATCACGTGGGCCACACCCGGAAATCACGTGGGGCCCACCCGGAAATCACGTGGGCCCCAAGGGGAAATCACGTGGGCCCCACCCAGAAATCACGTGGGCCCCACCCGGAAATCACGTGGGCCCCACCCGGTAATCACGTGGGGCCCACCCGGAAATCACGTGGGCCCCACGGGGAAATCACGTGGGCCCCACCCGGAAATCACGTGGGCCCCACCCGGAAATCACGTGGGCCCCACGGGGAAATCACGTGGGCCCAACGGGGAAATCACGTGGGCCCCACGGGGAAATCACGTGGGCCCCACCCTGAAATCACGTGGGCCCCACCCGGAAATCACGTGGGCCCCACGGGGAAATCACGTGGGCCCCACGGGGAAATCACGTGGGCCCCACCCGGAAATCACGTGGGCCCCACCCGGAAATCACGTGGGCCCCACGGGGAAATCACGTGGGCCCCACGGGGAAATCACGTGGTCCCCACCCGGAAATCACGTGGGCCCCAGCCGGAAATCACGTGGGCCCCACGAGGAAATCACGTGGGCCCCACCCGGAAATCACGTGGGCCCCACCCGGAAATCACGTGGGCCCCACCCGGAAATCACGTGGGCCCCACCCGGAAATCACGTGGGCCCCACCCGGAAATCACGTGGGCCCCACGCGGAAATCACGTGGGCCCCACCCGGAAATCACGTGGGCCCCACCCGGAAATCACGTGGGCCCCACCCGGAAATCACGTGGGCCCCACCCGGAAATCACGTGGGCCCCACCCGGAAATCACGTGGGCCCCACCCGGAAATCACGTGGGCCCCACCCAGAAATCACGTGGGCCCCAGCCGGAAATCACGTGGGCCCCACGGGGAAATCACGTGGGCCCCACGGGGAAATCACGTGGGCCCCACCCGGAAATCACGTGGGCCCCACCCGGAAATCACGTGGGCCCCACCTGGAAATCACGTGGGCCCCACGGGGAAATCACGTGGGCCCCACCCGGAAATCACGTGGGGCCCACCCGGAAATCACGTGGGCCCCACGGGGAAATCACGTGGGCCCCACCCGGAAATCACGTGGGCCCCACACGGAAATCACGTGGGGCCCACCAGGAAATCACGTGGGCCCCACCCGGAAATCATGTGGGCCCCACCCGGAAATCACGTGGGCCCCACCGGGAAATCACGTGGGCCCCACCCGGAAATCACGTGGGCCCCACCCGGAAATCACGTGGGCCCCACGGGGAAATCACGTGGGCCCCACGGGGAAATCACGTGGGCCCCACCCGGAAATCACGTGGGCCCCACCCGGAAATCACGTGGGCCCCACCCGGAAATCACGTGGGCCCCACCCGGAAATCACGTGGGCCCCACGGGGAAATCACGTGGGCCCCACCCGGAAAACACGTGGGCCCCACCCGGAAATCACGTGGGCCCCACGGGGAAATCACGTGGGCCCCACCCGGAAATCACGTGGGACCCACCCGGAAATCACGTGGGCCCCACCCGGAAATCACGTGGGCCCCACCCGGAAATCACGTGGGCCCCAGCCGGAAATCACGTGGGCCCCACCCGGAAATCACGTGGGCCCCACCCCGAAATCACGTGGGCCCCACCCGGAAATCACGTGGGCCCCACCCGGAAATCACGTGGGGCCCACCCGGAAATCACGTGGGCCCCACCCGGAAATCACGTGGGCCCCACCCGGAAATCACGTGGGCCCCACCCGGAAAACACGTGGGCCACATCCGGAAATCACGTGGGTCCCACCCGGAAATCACGTGGGCCCCACCCGGAAATCACGTGGGCCCCACCCGGAAATCACGTGGGCCCCACCCGGAAATCACGTGGGCCCCACGGGGAAATCACGTGGGCCCCACCTGGAAATCACGTGGACCCCACCCGGAAATCACGTGGGCCCCAGCCGGAAATCACGTGGGCCCCATGGGGAAATCACGTGGGCCCCACGGGGAAATCACGTGGGCCCCACCCGGAAATCACGTGGGCCCCACCCGGAAATCACGTGGGCCCCACCCGGAAATCACGTGGGCCCCACCCGGAAATCACGTGGGCCCCACCCGGAAATCACGTGGGCCCCACCCGGAAATCACGTGGGCCCCACCCGGAAATCACGTGGGCCCCTCGGGGAAATCACGTGGGCCCCACCCGGAAATCACGTGGGCCCCACCCGGAAATCACGTGGGCCCCACCCGGAAATCACGTGGGCCCCACCCGGAAATCACGTGGGCCCCACCCGGAAATCACGTGGGCCCCACCCGGAAATCACGTGTGCCCCACCCGGAAATCACGTGGGCCCCACCCGGAAATCACGTGGGCCCCACGGGGAAATCACGTGGGCCCCACCCGGAAATCACGTGGGCCCCACCCGGAAATCACGTGGGCCCCACCCGGAAATCACGTGGGCCCCACCCGGAAATCACGTGGGCCCCACGGGGAAATCACGTGGGCCCCACCCGGAAATCACGTGGGCCCCACCCGGAAATCACGTGGGCCACAGCCGGAAATCACGTGGGCCCCACCCGGAAATCACGTGGGCCCCACCCGAAAATCACGTGGGCCCCACCCGGAAATCACGTGGGCCCCACCCGGAAATCACGTGGGCCCCACCCGGAAATCACGTGGGCCCCATGGGGAATTCACGTGGGCCCCACCCGGAAATCACGTGGGCCCCACCCGGAAATCACGTGGGCCCCACCCGGAAATCACGTGGGCCCCACCCGGAAATCACGTGGGCCCCACGGGGAAATCACGTGGGCCCCACCCGTAAATCACGTGGACCCCACCCGGAAATCACGTGGGCCACAGCCGGAAATCACGTGGGCCCCAACCGGAAATCACGTGGGCCCCACCCGGAAATCACGTGGGCCCCACCCGGAAATCACGTGGGCCCCACCCGGAAATCACGTGGGCCCCACGGGGAAATCACGTGGGCCTCACGGGGAAATCACGTGGGCCCCACCCGGAAATCACGTGGGCCCCACGGGGAAATCACGTGGGCCCCACCCGGAAATCACGTGGGCCCCACCCGGAAATCACGTGGGCCCCACCCGGAAATCACGTGGGCCCCACCCGGAAATCACGTGGGCCCCACCCGGAAATCACGGGGGCCCCACCCGGAAATCACGTGGGCCCCACCCGGAAATCACGTGGGCCCCACCCGGAAATCACGTGGGCCCCACGGGGAAATCACGTGGGCCCCACCCGGAAATCACGTGGGCCCCACCCGGAAATCACGTGGGCCCCACCCGGAAATCACGTGGGCCCCACCCGGAAATCACGTGGGCCCCACCCGTAAATCACGTGGGGCCAACCCGGAAATCACGTGGGCCCCACCCGGAAATCACATGGGCCCCACCCGGAAATCACGTGGGCCGCACCCGGAAATCACGTGGGCCCCACCCGGAAATCACGTGGGCCCCACGGGGAAATCACGTTGGCCCCACGGGGAAATCACGTGGGCCCCACCCGGAAATCACGTGGGCCCCACCCGGAAATCACGTGGGCCCCACCCGGAAATCACGTGGGCCCCACGGGGAAATCACGTGGGCCCCACCCGGAAATCACGTGGGCCCCACCCGGAAATCACGTGGGCCCCACCCGGAAATCACGTGGGCCCCACCCGGAAATCACGTGGGCCCCACCCGGAAATCACGTGGGCCCCACGGGGAAATCACGTGGGCCCCACCCGGAAATCACGTGGGCCCCACCCGGAAATCACGTGGGCCCCACCCGGAAATCACGTGGGCCCCACCCGGAAATCACGTGGGCCCCACCCGGAAATCACGTGGGGCCCACCCGGAAATCACGTGGGCCCCACCCGGAAATCACGTGGGCCCCACCCGGAAATCACGTGGGGCCCACCCGGAAATCACGTGGGCCCCACCCGGAAATCACGTGGGCCCCACCCGGAAATCACGTGGGCCCCACCCGGAAATCACGTGGGGCCCACCCGGAAATCACGTGGGCCCCACCCGGAAATCACGTGGGCCCCACCCGGAAATCACGTGGGGCCCACCCGGAAATCACGTGGGCCCCACCCGGAAATCACGTGGGCCCCACCCGGAAATCACGTGGGCCCCACCCGGAAATCACGTGGGGCCCACCCGGAAATCACGTGGGCCCCACCCGGAAATCACGTGGGCCCCACCCGGAAATCACGTGGGCCCCACCCGGAAATCACGTGGGCCCCACCCGGAAATCACGTGGGCCCCACCCGGAAATCACGTGGGCCCCACCCGGAAATCACGTGGGCCCCACCCGGAAATCACGTGGGCCCCACCCGGAAATCACGTGGGCCCCACCCGGAAATCACGTGGGCCCCACCCGGAAATCACGTGGGCCCCACCCGGAAATCACGTGGGCCCCACGGGGAAATCACGTGGGGCCCACCCGGAAATCACGTGGGCCCCACCCGGAAATCACGTGGGCCCCACCCGGAAATCACGTGGGCCCCAGCCGGAAATCACGTGGGCCCCAGCCGGAAATCACGTGGGCCCCACGGGGAAATCACGTGGGCCCCACGGGGAAATCACGTGGGCCCCACGGGGAAATCACGTGGGCCCCACCCGGAAATCACGTGGGCCCCACGGGGAAATCACGTGGGCCCCACGGGGAAATCACGTGGGCCCAACGGGGAAATCACGTGGGCCCCACGGGGAAATCACGTGGGCCCCACCCTGAAATCACGTGGGCCCCACCCGGAAATCACGTGGGCCCCACGGGGAAATCACGTGGGCCCCACGGGGAAATCACGTGGGCCCCACCCGGAAATCACGTGGGCCCCACCCGGAAATCACGTGGGCCCCACGGGGAAATCACGTGGGCCCCACGGGGAAATCACGTGGTCACCACCCGGAAATCACGTGGGCCCCAGCCGGAAATCAAGTGGGCCCCACGGGGAAATCACGTGGGCCCCACGGGGAAATCACGTGGGCCCCACCCGGAAATCACGTGGGCCCCACCCGGAAATCACGTGGGCCCCACCCGGAAATCACGTGGGCCCCACCCGGAAATCACGTGGGGCCCACCCGGAAATCACGTGGGCCCCACCCGGAAATCACGTGGGCCCCACCCGGAAATCACGTGGGCCCCACACGGAAATCACGTGGGGCCCACCCGGAAATCACGTGGGCCCCACCCGGAAATCACGTGGGCCCCACCCGGAAATCACGTGGGCCCCACCCGGAAATCACGTGGGCCCCACCCGGAAATCACGTGGGCCCCACGGGGAAATCACGAGGGCCCCACGGGGAACTCACGTGGGCCCCACGCGGAAATCACGTGGGCCCCACCTGGAAATCACGTGGGCCCCACGGGGAAATCACGTGGGCCCCACCCGGAAATCACGTGGGCCCCACCCGGAAATCACGTGGGCCCCACCAGGAAATCATGTGGGCCCCACGGGGAAATCACGTGGGCCCCACCCGGAAATCACGTGGGCCCCACCCGGAAATCACGTGGGCCCCACCCGGAAATCACGTGGGGCCAACCCGGAAATCACGTGGGCCCCACCCGGAAATCACATGGGCCCCACCCGGAAATCACGTGGGCCCCACCCGGAAATCACGTGGGCCCCACCCGGAAATCACGTGGGCCCCACGGGGAAATCACGTTGGCCCCACGGGGAAATCACGTGGGCCCCACCCGGAAATCACGTGGGCCCCACCCGGAAATCACGTGGGCCCCACCCGGAAATCACGTGGGCCCCACGGGGAAATCACGTGGGCCCCACCCGGAAATCACGTGGGCCCCACCCGGAAATCACGTGGGCCCCACCCGGAAATCACGTGGGCCCCACCCGGAAATCACGTGGGCCCCACCCGGAAATCACGTGGGCCCCACCCGGAAATCACGTGGGCCCCACCCGGAAATCACGTGGGCCCCACACGGAAATCACGTGGGCCCCACCCGGAAATCACGTGGGCCCCACCCGGAAATCACGTGGGGCCCACCCGGAAATCACGTGGGCCCCACCCGGAAATCACGTGGGCCCCACCCGGAAATCACGTGGGGCCCACCCGGAAATCACGTGGGCCCCACCCGGAAATCACGTGGGCCCCACCCGGAAATCACGTGGGCCCCACCCGGAAATCACGTGGGGCCCACCCGGAAATCACGTGGGCCCCACCCGGAAATCACGTGGGCCCCACCCAGAAATCACGTGGGCCCCACCCGGAAATCACGTGGGCCCCACCCGGAAATCACGTGGGCCCCACCCGGAAATCACGTGGGCCCCACCCGGAAATCACGTGGGCCCCACCCGGAAATCACGTGGGACCCACGGGGAAATCACGTGGGGCCCACCCGGAAATCACGTGGGCCCCACCCGGAAATCACGTGGGCCCCACCCGGAAATCACGTGGGCCCCAGCCGGAAATCACGTGGGCCCCAGCCGGAAAACACGTGGGCCCCACGGGGAAATCACGTGGGCCCCACGGGGAAATCACGTGGGCCCCACGGGGAAATCACGTGGGCCCCACCCGGAAATCACGTGGGCCCCACCCGGAAATCACGTGGGCCCCACGGGGAAATCACGTGGGCCCAACGGGGAAATCACGTGGGCCCCACGGGGAAATCACGTGGGCCCCACCCTGAAATCACGTGGGCCCCACCCGGAAATCACGTGGGCCCCACGGGGAAATCACGTGGGCCCTACGGGGAAATCACGTGGGCCCCACCCGGAAATCACGTGGGCCCCACCCGGAAATCACGTGGGCCCCACGGGGAAATCACGTGGGCCCCACGGGGAAATCACGTGGTCCCCACCCGGAAATCACGTGGGCCCCAGCCGGAAATCACGTGGGCCCCACGGGGAAATCACGTGGGCCCCACCCGGAAATCACGTGGGCCCCACCCGGAAATCACGTGGGCCCCACCCGGAAATCACGTGGGCCCCACCCGGAAATCACGTGGGCCCCACCCGGAAATCACGTGGGGCCCACCCGGAAATCACGTGGGCCCCACCCGGAAATCACGTGGGCCCCACCCGGAAATCACGTGGGCCCCACACGGAAATCACGTGGGGCCCACCCGGAAATCACGTGGGCCCCACCCGGAAATCACGTGGGGCCCACCCGGAAATCACGTGGGCCCCACCCGGAAATCACGTGGGGCCCACCCGGAAATCACGTGGGCCCCACCCGGAAATCACGTGGGCCCCACCCGGAAATCACGTGGGCCCCACCCGGAAATCACGTGGGCCCCACGGGGAAATCACGTGGGCCCCACGGGGAAATCACGTGGGCCCCACGCGGAAATCACGTGGGCCCCACCCGGAAATCACGTGGGCCCCACCCGGAAATCACGTGGGCCCCACGGGGAAATCATGTGGGCCCCACCCGGAAATCACGTGGGCCCCACGCGGAAATCACGTGGGCCCCACCCGGAAATCACGTGGGCCCCACCCGGAAATCACGTGGGCCCCACGGGGAAATCACGTGGGCCCTACGGGGAAATCACGTGGGCCCCACCCGGAAATCACGTGGGCCCCACCCGGAAATCACGTGGGCCCCACGGGGAAATCACGTGGGCCCCACGGGGAAATCACGTGGTCCCCACCCGGAAATCACGTGGGCCCCAGCCGGAAATCACGTGGGCCCCACGGGGAAATCACGTGGGCCCCACCCGGAAATCACGTGGGCCCCACCCGGAAATCACGTGGGCCCCACCCGGAAATCACGTGGGCCCCACCCGGAAATCACGTGGGCCCCACCCGGAAATCACGTGGGGCCCACCCGGAAATCACGTGGGCCCCACCCGGAAATCACGTGGGCCCCACCCGGAAATCACGTGGGCCCCACCCGGAAATCACGTGGGCCCCACGGGGAAATCACGTGGGCCCCACGGGGAAATCACGTGGGCCCCACGCGGAAATCACGTGGGCCCCACCCGGAAATCACGTGGGCCCCACCCGGAAAACACGTGGGCCCCACGGGGAAATCATGTGGGCCCCACCCGGAAATCACGTGGGCCCCACCCGGAAATCACGTGGGCCCCACCCGGAAATCACGTGGGCCCCACCCGGAAATCACGTGGGCCCCACCCGGAAATCATGTGGGCCCCACCCGGAAATCACGTGGGCCCCACCCGGTAATCACGTGGGGCCCACCCGGAAATCACGTGGGCCCCACGGGGAAATCACGTGGGCCCCACCCGGAAATCACGTGGGCCCCACCCGGAAATTACGTGGGCCCCACGGGGAAATCACGTGGGCCCAACGGGGAAATCACGTGGGCCCCACGGGGAAATCACGTGGGCCCCACCCTGAAATCACGTGGGCCCCACCCGGAAATCACGTGGGCCCCACGGGGAAATCACGTGGGCCCCACGGGGAAATCACGTGGGCCCCACCCGGAAATCACGTGGGCCCCACCCGGAAATCACGTGGGCCCCACGGGGAAATTACGTGGGCCCCACGGGGAAATCACGTGGTCCCCACCCGGAAATCACGTGGGCCCCAGCCGGAAATCACGTGGGCCCCACCCGGAAATCACGTGGGCCCCACCCGGAAATCACGTTGGCCCCACCCGGAAATCACGTGGGCCCCACCCGGAAATCACGTGGGCCCCACGGGGAAATCACGTGGGCCCCACCCGGAAATCACGTGGGCCCCACCCGGAAATCACGTGGGCCCCACGGGGAAATTACGTGGGCCCCACCCGGAAATCACGTGGGCCCCACCCGGAAATCACGTGGGCCCCACACGGAAATCACGTGGGGCCCACCCGGAAATCACGTGGGCCCCACCCGGAAATCACGTGGGCCCCACGGGGAAATCACGTGGGCCTCACGGGGAAATCACGTGGGCCCCACCCGGAAATCACGTGGGCCCCACGGGGAAATCACGTGGGCCCCACCCGGAAATCACGTGGGCCCCACCCGGAAATCACGTGGGCCCCACGGGGAAATTACGTGGGCCCCACGGGGAAATCACGTGGTCCCCACCCGGAAATCACGTGGGCCCCAGCCGGAAATCACGTGGGCCCCACGGGGAAATCACGTGGGCCCCACCCGGAAATCACGTGGGCCCCACCCGGAAATCACGTGGGCCAAACCCGGAAATCACGTGGGGCCCACCCGGAAATCACGTGGGCCCCACCCGGAAATCACGTGGGCCCCACCCGGAAATCACGTGGGCCCCACACGGAAATCACGTGGGGCCCACCCGGAAATCACGTGGGCCCCACCCGGAAATCACGTGGGCCCCACCCGGAAATCACGTGGGCCCCACCCGGAAATCACGTGGGCCCCACCCGGAAATCACGTGGGCCCCACCCGGAAATCACGTGGGCCCCACGGGGAAATCACGTGGGCCCCACGGGGAAATCACGTGGGCCCCACGCGGAAATCACGTGGGCCCCACCCGGAAATCACGTGGGCCCCACCCGGAAATCACGTGGGCCCCACCCGGAAATCACGTGGGCCCCCCCGGAAATCACGTGGGCCCCACCCGGAAATCACGTGGGGCCAACCCGGAAATCACGTGGGCCCCACCCGGAAATCACGTGGGCCCCACCCGTAAATCACGTGGGCCCCACCCGGAAATCACGTGGGCCCCACCCGGAAATCACGTGGGCCCCACGGGGAAATCACGTTGGCCCCACGGGGAAATCACGTGGGCCCCACCCGGAAATCACGTGGGCCCCACCCGGAAATCACGTGGGCCCCACCCGGAAATCACGTGGGCCCCACGGGGAAATCACGTGGGCCCCACCCGGAAATCACGTGGGCCCCACCCGGAAATCACGTGGGCCCCACCCGGAAATCACGTGGGCCCCACCCGGAAATCACGTGGGCCCCACCCGGAAATCACGTGGGCCCCACGGGGAAATCACGTGGGCCCCACCCGGAAATCACGTGGGCCCCACCCGGAAATCACGTGGGCCCCACCCGGAAATCACGTGGGCCCCAACCGGAAATCACGTGGGCCCCACCCGGAAATCACGTGGGCCCCACCCGGAAATCACGTGGGCCCCACCCGGAAATCACGTGGGCCCCACGGGGAAATCACGTGGGCCTCACGGGGAAATCACGTGGGCCCCACCCGGAAATCACGTGGGCCCCACGGGGAAATCACGTGGGCCCCACCCGGAAATCACGTGGGCCCCACCCGGAAATCACGTGGGCCCCACCCGGAAATCACGTGGGCCCCACCCGGAAATCACGTGGGCCCCACCCGGAAATCACGTGGGCCCCACCCGGAAATCACGTGGGCCCCACTCGGAAATCACGTGGGCCCCACCCGGAAATCACGTGGGCCCCACCGGGAAATCACGTGGGCCCCACGGGGAAATCACGTGGGCCCCACCCGGAAATCACGTGGGCCCCACCCGGAAATCACGTGGGCCCCACCCGGAAATCACGTGGGCCCCACCCGGAAATCACGTGGGCCCCACCCGGAAATCACGTGGGGCCAACCCGGAAATCACGTGGGCCCCACCCGGAAATCACGTGGGCCCCACCCGGAAATCACGTGGGCCCCACCCGGAAATCACGTGGGCCCCACGGGGAAATCACGTTGGCCCCACGGGGAAATCACGTGGGCCCCACCCGGAAATCACGTGGGCCCCACCCGGAAATCACGTGGGCCCCACGGGGAAATCACGTGGGCCCCACCCGGAAATCACGTGGGCCCCACCCGGAAATCACGTGGGCCCCACCCGGAAAACACGTGGGCCCCACGGGGAAATCATGTGGGCCCCACCCGGAAATCACGTGGGCCCCACCCGGAAATCCCGTGGGCCCCACCCGGAAATCACGTGGGCCCCACCCGGAAATCACGTGGGCCCCACCCGGAAATCACGTGTGCCCCACCCGGAAATCACGTGGGCCCCACCCGGTAATCACGTGGGGCCCACCCGGAAATCACGTGGGCCCCACGGGGAAATCACGTGGGCCCCACCCGGAAATCACGTGGGCCCCAGGGGGAAATCACGTGGGCCCAACGGGGAAATCACGTGGGCCCCATGGGGAAATCACGTGGGCCCCACCCTGAAATCACGTGGGCCCCACCCGGAAATCACGTGGGCCCCACGGGGAAATCACGTGGGCCCCACGGGGAAATCACGTGGGCCCCACCCGGAAATCACGTGGGCCCCACCCGGAAATCACGTGGGCCCCACGGGGAAATTACGTGGGCCCCACGGGGAAATCACGTGGTCCCCACCCGGAAATCACGTGGGCCCCAGCCGGAAATCACGTGGGCCCCACGGGGAAATCACGTGGGCCCCACCCGGAAATCACGTGGGCCCCACCCGGAAATCACGTGGGCCCCACCCGGAAATCACGTGGGCCCCACCCGGAAATCACGTGGGCCCCACCCGGAAATCACGTGGGGCCCACCCGGAAATCACGTGGGCCCCACCCGGAAATCACGTGGGCCCCACCCGGAAATCACGTGGGCCCCACACGGAAATCACGTGGGGCCCACCCGGAAATCACGTGGGCCCCACCCGGAAATCACGTGGGCCCCAGGGGGAAATCACGTGGGCCCCACGGGGAAATCACGTGGGCCCCACGCGGAAATCACGTGGGCCCCACCCGGAAATCACGTGGGCCCCACGGGGAAATCACGTGGGCCCCACGGGGAAATCACGTGGGCCCCACGCGGAAATCACGTGGGCCCCACCCGGAAATCACGTGGGCCCCACCCGGAAATCACGTGGGCCCCACCCGGAAATCACGTGGGCCCCACCCGGAAATCACGTGGGCCCCACCCGGAAATCACGTGGGGCCAACCCGGAAATCACGTGGGCCCCACCCGGAAATCACGTGGGCCCCACCCGGAAATCACGTGGGCCCCACCCGGAAATCACGTGGGCCCCACCCGGAAATCACGTGGGCCCCACCTGGAAATCACGTGGGCCCCACGGGGAAATCACGTGGGCCCCACGGGGAAATCACGTGGGCCCCACGGGGAAATCACGTGGGCCCCACCCGGAAATCACGTGGGCCCCACCCGGAAATCACGTGGGCCCCACCCGGAAATCACGTGGGCCCCACCCGGAAATCACGTGGGCCCCACCCGGAAATCACGTGGGCCCCACCCGGAAATCACGTGGGCCCCACCCGGAAATCACGTGGGCCCCACCCGGAAATCACGTGGGCCCCACCCGGAAATCACGTGGGCCCCACCCGGAAATCACGTGGGCCCCACCCGGAAATCACGTGGGCCCCACCCGGAAATCACGTGGGCCCCACCCGGAAGTCACGTGGGCCACACCCGGAAATCACGTGGGGCCCACCCGGAAATCACGTGGGCCCCACGGGGAAATCACGTGGGCCCCACCCGGAAATCACGTGGGCCCCACCCGGAAATCACGTGGGCCCCACCCGGAAAACACGTGGGCCCCACGGGGAAATCATGTGGGCCCCACCCGGAAATCACGTGGGCCCCACCCGGAAATCACGTGGGCCCCACCCGGAAATCACGTGGGCCCCACCCGGAAATCACGTGGGCCCCACCCGGAAATCACGTGGGCCCCACCCGGAAATCACGTGGGCCCCACCCGGTAATCACGTGGGGCCCACCCGGAAATCACGTGGGCCCCACGGGGAAATCACGTGGGCCCCACCCGGAAATCACGTGGGCCCCAGGGGGAAATCACGTGGGCCCAACGGGGAAATCACGTGGGCCCCACGGGGAAATCACGTGGGCCCCACCCTGAAATCACGTGGGCCCCACCCGGAAATCACGTGGGCCCCACGGGGAAATCACGTGGGCCCCACGGGGAAATCACGTGGGCCCCACCCGGAAATCACGTGGGCCCCACCCGGAAATCACGTGGGCCCCACGGGGAAATCACGTGGGCCCCACGGGGAAATCACGTGGTCCCCACCCGGAAATCACGTGGGCCCCACACGGAAATCACGTGGGGCCCACCCGGAAATCACGTGGGCCCCACCCGGAAATCACGTGGGCCCCACCCGGAAATCACGTGGGCCCCACCCGGAAATCACGTGGGCCCCACCCGGAAATCACGTGGGCCCCACCCGGAAATCACGTGGGCCCCACGGGGAAATCACGTGGGCCCCACGGGGAAATCACGTGGGCCCCACGCGGAAATCACGTGGGCCCCACCCGGAAATCACGTGGGCCCCACCCGGAAATCACGTGGGCCCCCCGCGGAAATCCCCTGGGCCCCACCCGGAAATCACGTGGGCCCCACCCGGAAATCACGTGGGCCCAACCCGGAAATCACGTGGGCCCCACCCGGAAATCACGTGGGCCCCACCCGTAAATCACGTGGGCCCCACCCGGAAATCACGTGGGCCCCACCCGGAAATCACGTGGGCCCCACGGGGAAATCACGTTGGCCCCACGGGGAAATCACCTGGGCCCCACCCGGAAATCACGTGGGCCCCACCCGGAAATCACGTGGGCCCCACCCGGAAATCACGTGGGCCCCACGGGGAAATCACGTGGGCCCCACCCGGAAATCACGTGGGCCCCACCCGGAAATCACGTGGGCCCCACCCGGAAATCACGTGGGCCCCACCCGGAAATCACGTGGGCCCCACCCGGAAATCACGTGGGCCCCACGCGGAAATCACGTGGGCCCCACCCGGAAAACACGTGGGCCCCACGCGGAAATCACGTGGGCCCCACGGGGAAATCACGTGGGCCCCACCCGGAAATCACGTGGGCCCCACCCGGAAATCAAGTGGGGCCCACCCGGAAATCACGTGGGCCCCACCCGGAAATCCCGTGGGACCCACCCGGAAATCACGTGGGCCCCACCCGGAAATCACGTGGGCCCCACCCGGAAATCCCGTGGGCCCCACCCGGAAATCACGTGGGCCACACCCGGAAATCACGTGGGCCACACCCGGAAATCACGTGGGCCCCACCCGGAAATCACGTGGGCCCCACCCGGAAATCACGTGGGCCCCACCCGGAAATCACGTGGGCCCCACGGGGAAATCACGTGGGCCTCACGGGGAAATCACGTGGGCCCCACCCGGAAATCACGTGGGCCCCACGGGGAAATCCCATGGGCCCCACCCGGAAATCACGTGGGCCCCACGGGGAAATCACGTGGGCCCCACCCGGAAATCACGTGGGCCCCACGGGGAAATCACGTGGGCCCCACCCGGAAATCACGTGGGCCCCACGGGGAAATCACGTGGGCCCCACCCGGAAATCACGTGGGCCCCACCCGGAAATCACGTGGGCCCCACCCGGAAATCACGTGGGCCCCACCCGGAAATCACGTGGGCCCCACGGGGAAATCACGTGGGCCCCACGGGGAAATCACGTGGGCCCCACCCGGAAATCACGTGGGCCCCACCCGGAAATCACGTGGGCCCCACCCGGAAATCACGTGGGCCCCACCCGGAAATCACGTGGGCCCCACCCGAAAATCACGTGGGCCCCACCCGGAAATCACGTGGGCCCCACCCGGAAATCACGTGGGCCCCACCCGGAAATCACGTGGAACCCACCCGGAAATCACGTGGGCCCCACCCGGAAATCACGTGGGCCCCACCCGGAAATCACGTGGGCCCCACCCGGAAATCACGTGGGCCCCACGGGGAAATCACGTGGGCCCCACCCGGAAATCACGTGGGCCCCACCCGGAAATCACGTGGGCCCCACCCGGAAATCACGTGGGCCCCACCCGGAAATCACGTGGGCCACACCCGGAAATCACGTGGGGCCCACCCGGAAATCACGTGGGCCCCACGGGGAAATCACGTGGGCCCCAATCGGAAATCACGTGGGCCCCACCCGGAAATCACGTGGGCCCCACCCGGAAAACACGTGGGCCCCACGGGGAAATCACGTGGGCCCCACCCGGAAATCACGTGGGCCCCACCCGGAAATCACGTGGGCCCCACCCGGAAATCACGTGGGCCCCACCCGGAAATCACGTGGGCCCCACCCGGAAATCATGTGGGCCCCACCCGGAAATCACGTGGGCCCCACCCGGTAATCACGTGGGGCCCACCCGGAAATCACGTGGGCCCCACGGGGAAATCACGTGGGCCCCACCCGGAAATCACGTGGGCCCCACCCGGAAATTACGTGGGCCCCACGGGGAAATCACGTGGGCCCAACGGGGAAATCACGTGGGCCCCACGGGGAAATCACGTGGGCCCCACCCTGAAATCACGTGGGCCCCACCCGGAAATCACGTGGGCCCCACGGGGAAATCACGTGGGCCCCACGGGGAAATCACGTGGGCCCCACCCGGAAATCACGTGGGCCCCACCCGGAAATCACGTGGGCCCCACCCGGAAATCACGTGGGCCCCACCCGGAAATCACGTGGGCCCCACCCGGAAATCACGTGGGCCCCAGCCGGAAATCACGTGGGCCCTACGGGGAAATCACGTGGGCCCCACCCGGAAATCACGTTGGCCCCACCCGGAAATCACGTGGGCCCCACCCGGAAATCACGTGGGCCCCACCCGGAAATCACGTGGGCCCCACCCGGAAATCACGTGGGGCCCACCCGGAAATCACGTGGGCCCCACCCGGAAATCACGTGGGCCCCACCCGGAAATCACGTGGGCCCCACACGGAAATCACGTGGGGCCCACCCGGAAATCACGTGGGCCCAACCCGGAAATCACGTGGGCCCCACCCGGAAATCACGTGGGCCCCACCCGGAAATCACGTGGGCCCCACCCGGAAATCACGTGGGCCCCACCCGGAAATCACGTGGGCCCCACGGGGAAATCACGTGGGCCCCACGGGGAAATCACGTGGGCCCCACCCGGAAATCACGTGGGCCCCACCCGGAAATCACGTGGGCCCCACCCGGAAATCACGTGGGCCCCACCCGGAAATCACGTGGGCCCCACCCGGAAATCACGTGGGCCCCACCCGGAAATCACGTGGGCCCCACCCGGAAATCACGTGGGCCCCACCCGGAAATCACGTGGGCCCCACCCGGAAATCACGTGGGCCCCAGCCGGAAATCACGTGGGCCCCACGGGGAAATCACGTGGGCCCCACGGGGAAATCACGTGGGCCCCACGGGGAAATCACGTGGGCCCCACCCGGAAATCACGTGGGCCCCACCCGGAAATCACGTGGGCCCCACCCGGAAATCACGTGGGCCCCACCCGGAAATCACGTGGGCCCCACCCGGAAATCACGTGGGCCCCACACGGAAATCACGTGGCGCCCACCCGGAAATCACGTGGGCCCCACCCGGAAATCACGTGGGCCCCACCCGGAAATCACGTGGGCCCCACCCGGAAATCACGTGGGCCCCACCCGGAAATCACGTGGGCCCCACCCGGAAATCACGTGGGCCCCACCCGGAAATCACGTGGGCCCCACGGGGAAATCACGTGGGCCCCACGGGGAAATCACGTGGGCCCCACCCGGAAATCACGTGGGCCCCACCCGGAAATCACGTGGGCCCCACCCGGAAATCACGTGGGCCCCACCCGGAAATCACGTGGGCCCCACCCGGAAATCACGTGGGCCCCACCCGGAAATCACGTGGGCCCCACCCGGAAATCACGTGGGCCCCACACGGAAATCACGTGGGGCCCAACCGGAAATCACGTGGGCCCCACCCGGAAATCACGTGGGCCCCACCCGGAAATCACGTGGGCCCCATGGGGAAATCACGTGGGCCCCATGGGGAAATCACGTGGGCCCCACCCGGAAATCACGTGGGGCCCACCCGGATATCACGTGGGCCCCACCCGGAAATCACGTGGGCCCCACCCGGAAATCACGTGGGCCACACCCGGAAATCACGTGGGCCCCACCCGGAAATCACGTGGGCCCCACCCGGAAATCACGTGGGCCACACCCGGAAATCACGTGGGGCCCACCCGGAAATCACGTGGGCCCCACGGGGAAATCACGTGGGCCCCACCCGGAAATCACGTGGGCCCCACCCGGAAATCACGTGGGCCCCACCCGGAAAACACGTGGGCCCCACGGGGAAATCATGTGGGCCCCACCCGGAAATCACGTGGGCCCCACCCGGAAATCACGTGGGCCCCACCCGGAAATCACGTGGGCCCCACCCGGAAATCACGTGGGCCCCACCCGGAAATCACGTGGGCCCCACCCGGAAATCACGTGGGCCCCACCCGGTAATCACGTGGGGCCCACCCGGAAATCACGTGGGCCCCACGGGGAAATCACGTGGGCCCCACCCGGAAATCACGTGGGCCCCACCCGGAAATCACGTGGGCCCCACGGGGAAATCACGTGGGCCCCACGGGGAAATCACGTGGGCCCCACCCTGAAATCACGTGGGCCCCACCCGGAAATCACGTGGGCCCCACGGGGAAATCACGTGGGCCCCACGGGGAAATCACGTGGGCCCCACCCGGAAATCACGTGGGCCCCACCCGGAAATCACGTGGGCCCCACGGGGAAATTACGTGGGCCCCACGGGGAAATCACGTGGTCCCCACCCGGAAATCACGTGGGCCCCAGCCGGAAATCACGTGGGCCCCACGGGGAAATCACGTGGGCCCCACCCGGAAATCACGTGGGCCCCACCCGGAAATCACGTGGGCCCCACCCGGAAATCACGTGGGCCCCACCCGGAAATCACGTGGGCCCCACCCGGAAATCACGTGGGGCCCACCCGGAAATCACGTGGGCCCCACCCGGAAATCACGTGGGCCCCACCCGGAAATCACGCGGGCCCCATCCGGAAATCACGTGGGCCCCACGGGGAAATCACGTGGGCCCCACGGGGAAATCACGTGGGCCCCACCCGGAAATCACGTGGGCCCCACCCGGAAATCACGTGGGCCCCACCCGGAAATCACGTGGGCCCCACCCGGAAATCACGTGGGCCCCACCCGGAAATCACGTGGGCCCCACCCGGAAATCACGTGGGCCCCACACGGAAATCACGTGGGGCCCACCCGGAAATCACGTGGGCCCCACCCGGAAATCACGTGGGCCCCACCCGGAAATCACGTGGGCCCCACCCGGAAATCACGTGGGCCCCACCCGGAAATCACGTGGGCCCCACCCGGAAATCACGTGGGCCCCACCCGGAAATCACGTGGGCCCCACCCGGAAATCACGTGGGCCCCACCCGGAAATCACGTGGGCCCCACCCGGAAGTCACGTGGGCCACACCCGGAAATCACGTGGGGCCCACCCGGAAATCACGTGGGCCCCACGGGGAAATCACGTGGGCCCCACCCGGAAATCACGTGGGCCCCACCCGGAAATCACGTGGGCCCCACCCGGAAAACACGTGGGCCCCACGGGGAAATCATGTGGGCCCCACCCGGAAATCACGTGGGCCCCACCCGGAAATCACGTGGGCCCCACCCGGAAATCACGTGGGCCCCACCCGGAAATCACGTGGGCCCCACCCGGAAATCACGTGGGCCCCACCCGGAAATCACGTGGGCCCCACCCGGTAATCACGTGGGGCCCACCCGGAAATCACGTGGGCCCCACGGGGAAATCACGTGGGCCCCACCCGGAAATCACGTGGGCCCCAGGGGGAAATCACGTGGGCCCCACGGGGAAATCACGTGGGCCCCACGGGGAAATCACGTGGGCCCCACCCTGAAATCACGTGGGCCCCACCCGGAAATCACGTGGGCCCCACGGGGAAATCACGTGGGCCCCACGGGGAAATCACGTGGGCCCCACCCGGAAATCACGTGGGCCCCACCCGGAAATCACGTGGGCCCCACGGGGAAATCACGTGGGCCCCACGGGGAAATCACGTGGTCCCCACCCGGAAATCACGTGGGCCCCACACGGAAATCACGTGGGGCCCACCCGGAAATCACGTGGGCCCCACCCGGAAATCACGTGGGCCCCACCCGGAAATCACGTGGGCCCCACCCGGAAATCACGTGGGCCCCACCCGGAAATCACGTGGGCCCCACCCGGAAATCACGTGGGCCCCACGGGGAAATCACGTGGGCCCCACGGGGAAATCACGTGGGCCCCACGCGGAAATCACGTGGGCCCCACCCGGAAATCACGTGGGCCCCACCCGGAAATCACGTGGGCCCCAACAGGAAATCACGTGGGCCCCACCCGGAAATCACGTGGGCCCCACCCTGAAATCACGTGGGGCCAACCCGGAAATCACGTGGGCCCCACCCGGAAATCACGTGGGCCCCACCCGTAAATCACGTGGGCCCCACCCGGAAATCACGTGGGCCCCACCCGGAAATCACGTGGGCCCCACGGGGAAATCACGTTGGCCCCACGGGGAAATCACCTGGGCCCCACCCGGAAATCACGTGGGCCCCACCCGGAAATCACGTGGGCCCCACCCGGAAATCACGTGGGCCCCACGGGGAAATCACGTGGGCCCCACCCGGAAATCACGTGGGCCCCACCCGGAAATCACGTGGGCCCCACCCGGAAATCACGTGGGCCCCACCCGGAAATCACGTGGGCCCCACCCGGAAATCACGTGGGCCCCACGCGGAAATCACGTGGGCCCCACGCGGAAATCACGTGGGCCCCCCCCGGAAATCACGTGGGCCCCACCCGCAAATCACGTGGGCCCCACCCGGAAATCACGTGGGCCCCACCCGGAAATCAAGTGGGGCCCACCCGGAAATCACGTGGGCCCCACCCGGAAATCCCGTGGGACCCACCCGGACATCACGTGGGCCCCACCCGGACGTCACGTGGGCCCCACCCGGAAATCTCGTGGGCCCCACCCGGAAATCACGTGGGCCACAGCCGGAAATCACGTGGGCCCCACCCGGAAATCACGTGGGCCCCACCCGGAAATCACGTGGGCCCCACCCGGAAATCACGTGGGCCCCACCCGGAAATCACGTGGGCCCCACGGGGAAATCACGTGGGCCTCACGGGGAAATCACGTGGGCCCCACCCGGAAATCACGTGGGCCCCACGGGGAAATCCCATGGGCCCCACCCGGAAATCACGTGGGCCCCACGGGGAAATCACGTGGGCCCCACCCGGAAATCACGTGGGCCCCACGGGGAAATCACGTGGGCCCCACCCGGAAATCACGTGGGCCCCACGGGGAAATCACGTGGGCCCCACCCGGAAATCACGTGGGCCCCACCCGGAAATCACGTGGGCCCCACCCGGAAATCACGTGGGCCCCACCCGGAAATCACGTGGGCCCCACGGGGAAATCACGTGGGCCCCACGGGGAAATCACGTGGGCCCCACCCGGAAATCACGTGGGCCCCACCCGGAAATCACGTGGGCCCCACCCGGAAATCACGTGGGCCCCACCCGGAAATCACGTGGGCCCCACCCGAAAATCACGTGGGCCCCACCCGGAAATCACGTGGGCCCCACCCGGAAATCACGTGGGCCCCACCCGGAAATCACGTGGAACCCACCCGGAAATCACGTGGGCCCCACCCGGAAATCACGTGGGCCCCACCCGGAAATCACGTGGGCCCCACCCGGAAATCACGTGGGCCCCACGGGGAAATCACGTGGGCCCCACCCGGAAATCACGTGGGCCCCACCCGGAAATCACGTGGGCCCCACCCGGAAATCACGTGGGCCCCACCCGGAAATCACGTGGGCCACACCCGGAAATCACGTGGGGCCCACCCGGAAATCACGTGGGCCCCACGGGGAAATCACGTGGGCCCCAATCGGAAATCACGTGGGCCCCACCCGGAAATCACGTGGGCCCCACCCGGAAAACACGTGGGCCCCACGGGGAAATCACGTGGGCCCCACCCGGAAATCACGTGGGCCCCACCCGGAAATCACGTGGGCCCCACCCGGAAATCACGTGGGCCCCACCCGGAAATCACGTGGGCCCCACCCGGAAATCATGTGGGCCCCACCCGGAAATCACGTGGGCCCCACCCGGTAATCACGTGGGGCCCACCCGGAAATCACGTGGGCCCCACGGGGAAATCACGTGGGCCCCACCCGGAAATCACGTGGGCCCCACCCGGAAATTACGTGGGCCCCACGGGGAAATCACGTGGGCCCAACGGGGAAATCACGTGGGCCCCACGGGGAAATCACGTGGGCCCCACCCTGAAATCACGTGGGCCCCACCCGGAAATCACGTGGGCCCCACGGGGAAATCACGTGGGCCCCACGGGGAAATCACGTGGGCCCCACCCGGAAATCACGTGGGCCCCACCCGGAAATCACGTGGGCCCCACCCGGAAATCACGTGGGCCCCACCCGGAAATCACGTGGGCCCCACCCGGAAATCACGTGGGCCCCAGCCGGAAATCACGTGGGCCCCACGGGGAAATCACGTGGGCCCCACCCGGAAATCACGTTGGCCCCACCCGGAAATCACGTGGGCCCCACCCGGAAATCACGTGGGCCCCACCCGGAAATCACGTGGGCCCCACCCGGAAATCACGTGGGGCCCACCCGGAAATCACATGGGCCCCACCCGGAAATCACGTGGGCCCCACCCGGAAATCACGTGGGCCCCACACGGAAATCACGTGGGGCCCACCCGGAAATCACGTGGGCCCCACCCGGAAATCACGTGGGCCCCACCCGGAAATCACGTGGGCCCCACCCGGAAATCACGTGGGCCCCACCCGGAAATCACGTGGGCCCCACCCGGAAATCACGTGGGCCCCACGGGGAAATCACGTGGGCCCCACGGGGAAATCACGTGGGCCCCACCCGGAAATCACGTGGGCCCCACCCGGAAATCACGTGGGCCCCACCCGGAAATCACGTGGGCCCCACCCGGAAATCACGTGGGCCCCACCCGGAAATCACGTGGGCCCCACCCGGAAATCACGTGGGCCCCACCCGGAAATCACGTGGGCCCCACCCGGAAATCACGTGGGCCCCACCCGGAAATCACGTGGGCCCCAGCCGGAAATCACGTGGGCCCCACGGGGAAATCACGTGGGCCCCACGGGGAAATCACGTGGGCCCCACGGGGAAATCACGTGGGCCCCACCCGGAAATCACGTGGGCCCCACCCGGAAATCACGTGGGCCCCACCCGGAAATCACGTGGGCCCCACCCGGAAATCACGTGGGCCCCACCCGGAAATCACGTGGGCCCCACACGGAAATCACGTGGGGCCCACCCGGAAATCACGTGGGCCCCACCCGGAAATCACGTGGGCCCCACCCGGAAATCACGTGGGCCCCACCCGGAAATCACGTGGGCCCCACCCGGAAATCACGTGGGCCCCACCCGGAAATCACGTGGGCCCCACCCGGAAATCACGTGGGCCCCACGGGGAAATCACGTGGGCCCCACGGGGAAATCACGTGGGCCCCACCCGGAAATCACGTGGGCCCCACCCGGAAATCACGTGGGCCCCACCCGGAAATCACGTGGGCCCCACCCGGAAATCACGTGGGCCCCACCCGGAAATCACGTGGGCCCCACCCGGAAATCACGTGGGCCCCACCCGGAAATCACGTGGGCCCCACACGGAAATCACGTGGGGCCCAACCGGAAATCACGTGGGCCCCACCCGGAAATCACGTGGGCCCCACCCGGAAATCACGTGGGCCCCATGGGGAAATCACGTGGGCCCCATGGGGAAATCACGTGGGCCCCACCCGGAAATCACGTGGGGCCCACCCGGATATCACGTGGGCCCCACCCGGAAATCACGTGGGCCCCACCCGGAAATCACGTGGGCCACACCCGGAAATCACGTGGGCCCCACCCGGAAATCACGTGGGCCCCACCCGGAAATCACGTGGGCCACACCCGGAAATCACGTGGGGCCCACCCGGAAATCACGTGGGCCCCACGGGGAAATCACGTGGGCCCCACCCGGAAATCACGTGGGCCCCACCCGGAAATCACGTGGGCCCCACCCGGAAAACACGTGGGCCCCACGGGGAAATCATGTGGGCCCCACCCGGAAATCACGTGGGCCCCACCCGGAAATCACGTGGGCCCCACCCGGAAATCACGTGGGCCCCACCCGGAAATCACGTGGGCCCCACCCGGAAATCACGTGGGCCCCACCCGGAAATCACGTGGGCCCCACCCGGTAATCACGTGGGGCCCACCCGGAAATCACGTGGGCCCCACGGGGAAATCACGTGGGCCCCACCCGGAAATCACGTGGGCCCCACCCGGAAATCACGTGGGCCCCACGGGGAAATCACGTGGGCCCCACGGGGAAATCACGTGGGCCCCACCCTGAAATCACGTGGGCCCCACCCGGAAATCACGTGGGCCCCACGGGGAAATCACGTGGGCCCCACGGGGAAATCACGTGGGCCCCACCCGGAAATCACGTGGGCCCCACCCGGAAATCACGTGGGCCCCACGGGGAAATTACGTGGGCCCCACGGGGAAATCACGTGGTCCCCACCCGGAAATCACGTGGGCCCCAGCCGGAAATCACGTGGGCCCCACGGGGAAATCACGTGGGCCCCACCCGGAAATCACGTGGGCCCCACCCGGAAATCACGTGGGCCCCACCCGGAAATCACGTGGGCCCCACCCGGAAATCACGTGGGCCCCACCCGGAAATCACGTGGGGCCCACCCGGAAATCACGTGGGCCCCACCCGGAAATCACGCGGGCCCCACCCGGAAATCACGCGGGCCCCATCCGGAAATCACGTGGGCCCCACGGGGAAATCACGTGGGCCCCACGGGGAAATCACGTGGGCCCCACCCGGAAATCACGTGGGCCCCACCCGGAAATCACGTGGGCCCCACCCGGAAATCACGTGGGCCCCACCCGGAAATCACGTGGGCCCCACCCGGAAATCACGTGGGCCCCACCCGGAAATCACGTGGGCCCCACACGGAAATCACGTGGGGCCCACCCGGAAATCACGTGGGCCCCACCCGGAAATCACGTGGGCCCCACCCGGAAATCACGTGGGCCCCACCCGGAAATCACGTGGGCCCCACCCGGAAATCACGTGGGCCCCACCCGGAAATCACGTGGGCCCCACCCGGAAATCACGTGGGCCCCACCCGGAAATCACGTGGGCCCCAGCCGGAAATCACGTGGGCCCCACGGGGAAATCACGTGGGCCCCACCCGGAAATCACGTGGGCCCCACCCGGAAATCACGTGGGCACCACCCGGAAATCACGTGGGCCCCACCCGGAAATCACGTGGGCCCCACCCGGAAATCACGTGGGCCCCACCCGGAAATCACGTGGGCCCCACCCGGAAATCACGTGGGCCCCACCCGGAAATCACGTGGGCCCCACACGGAAATCACGTGGGGCCCAACCGGAAATCACGTGGGCCCCACCCGGAAATCACGTGGGCCCCACCCGGAAATCACGTGGGCCCCACCCGGAAATCACGTGGGCCCCATGGGGAAATCACGTGGGCCCCATGGGGAAATCACGTGGGCCCCACCCGGAAATCACGTGGGGCCCACCCGGAAATCACGTGGGCCCCACGGGGAAATCACGTGGGCCCCACGGGGAAATCACGTGGGCACCACCCGGAAATCACGTGGGCCCCAGCCGGAAATCACGTGGGCCCCACCCGGAAATCACGTGGGCCCCACCCGGAAATCACGTGGGCCCCACGGGGAAATCACGTGGGCCCCACCCGGAAATCACGTGGGCCCCACCCGGAAATCACGTGGGCCCCACCCGGAAATCACGTGGGCCCCACCCGGAAATCACGTGGGCCCCACCCGGAAATCACGTGGGCCCCACCCGGAAATCACGTGGGCCCCACCCGGAAATCACGTGGGCCCCAGCCGGAAATCACGTGGGCCCCACCCGGAAATCACGTGGGCCCCACCCGGAAATCACGTGGGCCCCACCCGGAAATCACGTGGGCCCCACCCGGAAATCACGTGGGCCCCACCGGGAAATCACGTGGGACCCACCCGGAAATCACGTGGGCCCCACCCGGAAATCACGTGGGCCCCACCCGGAAATCACGTGGGCCCCACCCGGAAATCACGTGGGCCCCAGCCGGAAATCACGTGGGCCCCACCCGGAAATCACGTGGGCCCCACCCGGAAATCACGTGGGCCCCACCCGGAAATCACGTGGGGCCCACCCGGAAATCACGTGGGCCCCACCCGGAAATCACGTGGGCCCCACCCGGAAATCACGTGGGCCCCACCCGGAAAACACGTGGGCCACATCCGGAAATCACGTGGGCCCCACCCGGAAATCACGTGGGCCCCACCCGGAAATCACGTGGGCCCCACCCGGAAATCACGTGGGCCCCACCCGGAAATCACGTGGGCCCCACGGGGAAATCACGTGGGCCCCACCTGGAAATCACGTGGACCCCACCCGGAAATCACGTGGGCCCCAGCCGGAAATCACGTGGGCCCCATGGGGAAATCACGTGGGCCCCACGGGGAAATCACGTGGGCCCCACGGGGAAATCACGTGGGCCCCACCCGGAAATCACGTGGGCCCCACCCGGAAATCACGTGGGCCCCACCCGGAAATCACGTGGGCCCCACCCGGAAATCACGTGGGCCCCACCCGGAAATCACGTGGGCCCCACCCGGAAATCACGTGGGCCCCACCCGGAAATCACGTGGGCCCCACCCGGAAATCACGTGGGCCCCACCCGGAAATCACGTGGGCCCCTCGGGGAAATCACGTGGGCCCCACCCGGAAATCACGTGGGCCCCACCCGGAAATCACGTGGGCCCCACCCGGAAATCACGTGGGCCCCACCCGGAAATCACGTGGGCCCCACCCGGAAATCACGTGGGCCCCACCCGGAAATCACGTGGGCCCCACCCGGAAATCACGTGGGCCCCACCCGGAAATCACGTGGGCCCCACCCGGAAATCACGTGGGCCCCACCCGGAAATCACGTGGGCCCCACCCGGAAATCACGTGGGCCCCACCCGGAAATCACGTGGGCCCCACCCGGAAATCACGTGGGCCCCACGGGGAAATCACGTGGGCCCCACCCGGAAATCACGTGGACCCCACCCGGAAATCACGTGGGCCACAGCCGGAAATCACGTGGGCCCCAACCGGAAATCACGTGGGCCCCACCCGGAAATCACGTGGGCCCCACCCGGAAATCACGTGGGCCCCACCCGGAAATCACGTGGGCCCCACGGGGAAATCACGTGGGCCCCACCCGGAAATCACGTGGGCCCCACCCGGAAATCACGTGGGCCACACCCGGAAATCACGTGGGGCCCACCCGGAAATCACGTGGGCCCCAAGGGGAAATCACGTGGGCCCCACCCAGAAATCACGTGGGCCCCACCCGGAAATCACGTGGGCCCCACCCGGTAATCACGTGGGGCCCACCCGGAAATCACGTGGGCCCCACGGGGAAATCACGTGGGCCCCACCCGGAAATCACGTGGGCCCCACCCGGAAATCACGTGGGCCCCACGGGGAAATCACGTGGGCCCAACGGGGAAATCACGTGGGCCCCACGGGGAAATCACGTGGGCCCCACCCTGAAATCACGTGGGCCCCACCCGGAAATCACGTGGGCCCCACGGGGAAATCACGTGGGCCCCACGGGGAAATCACGTGGGCCCCACCCGGAAATCACGTGGGCCCCACCCGGAAATCACGTGGGCCCCACGGGGAAATCACGTGGGCCCCACGGGGAAATCACGTGGTCCCCACCCGGAAATCACGTGGGCCCCAGCCGGAAATCACGTGGGCCCCACGAGGAAATCACGTGGGCCCCACCCGGAAATCACGTGGGCCCCACCCGGAAATCACGTGGGCCCCACCCGGAAATCACGTGGGCCCCACCCGGAAATCACGTGGGCCCCACCCGGAAATCACGTGGGCCCCACCCGGAAATCACGTGGGCCCCACCCGGAAATCACGTGGGCCCCACCCGGAAATCACGTGGGCCCCACCCGGAAATCACGTGGGCCCCACCCGGAAATCACGTGGGCCCCACCCGGAAATCACGTGGGCCCCAGCCGGAAATCACGTGGGCCCCACGGGGAAATCACGTGGGCCCCACGGGGAAATCACGTGGGCCCCACCCGGAAATCACGTGGGCCCCACCCGGAAATCACGTGGGCCCCACCCGGAAATCACGTGGGCCCCACGGGGAAATCACGTGGGCCCCACCCGGAAATCACGTGGGCCCCACCCGGAAATCACGTGGGGCCCACCCGGAAATCACGTGGGCCCCACCCGGAAATCACGTGGGCCCCACCCGGAAATCACGTGGGCCCCACCCGGAAATCACGTGGGCCCCACCCGGAAATCACGTGGGCCCCACCCGGAAATCACGTGGGCCCCACCCGGAAATCACGTGGGCCCCACCCGGAAATCACGTGGGCCCCACCCGGAAATCACGTGGGCCCCACCCGGAAATCACGTGGGCCCCACCCGGAAATCACGTGGGCCCCACCCGGAAATCACGTGGGCCCCACCCGGAAATCACGTGGGCCCCACCCGGAAATCACGTGGGCCCCACCCGGAAATCACGTGGGCCCCACCCGGAAATCACGTGGGCCCCACCCGGAAATCACGTGGGCCCCACCCGGAAATCACGTGGGCCCCACCCGGAAATCACGTGGGCCCCACCCGGAAATCACGTGGGCCCCACACGGAAATCACGTGGGGCCCAACCGGAAATCACGTGGGCCCCACCCGGAAATCACGTGGGCCCCACCCGGAAATCACGTGGGCCCCACCCGGAAATCACGTGGGCCCCATGGGGAAATCACGTGGGCCCCACGGGGAAATCACGTGGGCCCCACCCGGAAATCACGTGGGGCCCACCCGGAAATCACGTGGGCCCCACGGGGAAATCACGTGGGCCCCACCCGGAAATCACGTGGGCCCCACACGGAAATCACGTGGGGCCCACCAGGAAATCACGTGGGCCCCACCCGGAAATCATGTGGGCCCCACCCGGAAATCACGTGGGCCCCACCGGGAAATCACGTGGGCCCCACCCGGAAATCACGTGGGCCCCACCCGGAAATCACGTGGGCCCCACGGGGAAATCACGTGGGCCCCACGGGGAAATCACGTGGGCCCCACCCGGAAATCACGTGGGCCCCACCCGGAAATCACGTGGGCCCCACCCGGAAATCACGTGGGCCCCACCCGGAAATCACGTGGGCCCCACGGGGAAATCACGTGGGCCCCACCCGGAAAACACGTGGGCCCCACCCGGAAATCACGTGGGCCCCACGGGGAAATCACGTGGGCCCCACCCGGAAATCACGTGGGCCCCACCCGGAAATCACGTGGGCCCCACCCGGAAATCACGTGGGCCCCACCCGGAAATCACGTGGGCCCCAGCCGGAAATCACGTGGGCCCCACCCGGAAATCACGTGGGCCCCACCCCGAAATCACGTGGGCCCCACCCGGAAATCACGTGGGCCCCACCCGGAAATCACGTGGGGCCCACCCGGAAATCACGTGGGCCCCACCCGGAAATCACGTGGGCCCCACCCGGAAATCACGTGGGCCCCACCCGGAAAACACGTGGGCCACATCCGGAAATCACGTGGGCCCCACCCGGAAATCACGTGGGCCCCACCCGGAAATCACGTGGGCCCCACCCGGAAATCACGTGGGCCCCACCCGGAAATCACGTGGGCCCCACGGGGAAATCACGTGGGCCCCACCTGGAAATCACGTGGACCCCACCCGGAAATCACGTGGGCCCCAGCCGGAAATCACGTGGGCCCCATGGGGAAATCACGTGGGCCCCACGGGGAAATCACGTGGGCCCCACCCGGAAATCACGTGGGCCCCACCCGGAAATCACGTGGGCCCCACCCGGAAATCACGTGGGCCCCACCCGGAAATCACGTGGGCCCCACCCGGAAATCACGTGGGCCCCACCCGGAAATCACGTGGGCCCCTCGGGGAAATCACGTGGGCCCCACCCGGAAATCACGTGGGCCCCACCCGGAAATCACGTGGGCCCCACCCGGAAATCACGTGGGCCCCACCCGGAAATCACGTGGGCCCCACCCGGAAATCACGTGGGCCCCACCCGGAAATCACGTGGGCCCCACCCGGAAATCACGTGGGCCCCACCCGGAAATCACGTGGGCCCCACGGGGAAATCACGTGGGCCCCACCCGGAAATCACGTGGGCCCCACCCGGAAATCACGTGGGCCCCACCCGGAAATCACGTGGGCCCCACCCGGAAATCACGTGGGCCCCACGGGGAAATCACGTGGGCCCCACCCGGAAATCACGTGGGCCCCACCCGGAAATCACGTGGGCCACAGCCGGAAATCACGTGGGCCCCACCCGGAAATCACGTGGGCCCCACCCGAAAATCACGTGGGCCCCACCCGGAAATCACGTGGGCCCCACCCGGAAATCACGTGGGCCCCACCCGGAAATCACGTGGGCCCCATGGGGAATTCACGTGGGCCCCACCCGGAAATCACGTGGGCCCCACCCGGAAATCACGTGGGCCCCACCCGGAAATCACGTGGGCCCCACCCGGAAATCACGTGGGCCCCACGGGGAAATCACGTGGGCCCCACCCGGAAATCACGTGGACCCCACCCGGAAATCACGTGGGCCACAGCCGGAAATCACGTGGGCCCCAACCGGAAATCACGTGGGCCCCACCCGGAAATCACGTGGGCCCCACCCGGAAATCACGTGGGCCCCACCCGGAAATCACGTGGGCCCCACGGGGAAATCACGTGGGCCTCACGGGGAAATCACGTGGGCCCCACCCGGAAATCACGTGGGCCCCACGGGGAAATCACGTGGGCCCCACCCGGAAATCACGTGGGCCCCACCCGGAAATCACGTGGGCCCCACCCGGAAATCACGTGGGCCCCACCCGGAAATCACGTGGGCCCCACCCGGAAATCACGTGGGCCCCACCCGGAAATCACGTGGGCCCCACCCGGAAATCACGTGGGCCCCACCCGGAAATCACGTGGGCCCCACGGGGAAATCACGTGGGCCCCACCCGGAAATCACGTGGGCCCCACCCGGAAATCACGTGGGCCCCACCCGGAAATCACGTGGGCCCCACCCGGAAATCACGTGGGCCCCACCCGGAAATCACGTGGGGCCAACCCGGAAATCACGTGGGCCCCACCCGGAAATCACATGGGCCCCACCCGGAAATCACGTGGGCCGCACCCGGAAATCACGTGGGCCCCACCCGGAAATCACGTGGGCCCCACGGGGAAATCACGTTGGCCCCACGGGGAAATCACGTGGGCCCCACCCGGAAATCACGTGGGCCCCACCCGGAAATCACGTGGGCCCCACCCGGAAATCACGTGGGCCCCACGGGGAAATCACGTGGGCCCCACCCGGAAATCACGTGGGCCCCACCCGGAAATCACGTGGGCCCCACCCGGAAATCACGTGGGCCCCACCCGGAAATCACGTGGGCCCCACCCGGAAATCACGTGGGCCCCACGGGGAAATCACGTGGGCCCCACCCGGAAATCACGTGGGCCCCACCCGGAAATCACGTGGGCCCCACCCGGAAATCACGTGGGCCCCACCCGGAAATCACGTGGGCCCCACCCGGAAATCACGTGGGGCCCACCCGGAAATCACGTGGGCCCCACCCGGAAATCACGTGGGCCCCACCCGGAAATCACGTGGGGCCCACCCGGAAATCACGTGGGCCCCACCCGGAAATCACGTGGGCCCCACCCGGAAATCACGTGGGCCCCACCCGGAAATCACGTGGGGCCCACCCGGAAATCACGTGGGCCCCACCCGGAAATCACGTGGGCCCCACCCGGAAATCACGTGGGGCCCACCCGGAAATCACGTGGGCCCCACCCGGAAATCACGTGGGCCCCACCCGGAAATCACGTGGGCCCCACCCGGAAATCACGTGGGGCCCACCCGGAAATCACGTGGGCCCCACCCGGAAATCACGTGGGCCCCACCCGGAAATCACGTGGGCCCCACCCGGAAATCACGTGGGCCCCACCCGGAAATCACGTGGGCCCCACCCGGAAATCACGTGGGCCCCACCCGGAAATCACGTGGGCCCCACCCGGAAATCACGTGGGCCCCACCCGGAAATCACGTGGGCCCCACGGGGAAATCTCGTGGGCCCCACCCGGAAATCACGTGGGCCCCACCCGGAAATCACGTGGGCCCCACCCGGAAATCACGTGGGCCCCACGGGGAAATCACGTGGGGCCCACCCGGAAATCACGTGGGCCCCACCCGGAAATCACGTGGGCCCCACCCGGAAATCACGTGGGCCCCAGCCGGAAATCACGTGGGCCCCAGCCGGAAATCACGTGGGCCCCACGGGGAAATCACGTGGGCCCCACGGGGAAATCACGTGGGCCCCACGGGGAAATCACGTGGGCCCCACCCGGAAATCACGTGGGCCCCACGGGGAAATCACGTGGGCCCCACGGGGAAATCACGTGGGCCCAACGGGGAAATCACGTGGGCCCCACGGGGAAATCACGTGGGCCCCACCCTGAAATCACGTGGGCCCCACCCGGAAATCACGTGGGCCCCACGGGGAAATCACGTGGGCCCCACGGGGAAATCACGTGGGCCCCACCCGGAAATCACGTGGGCCCCACCCGGAAATCACGTGGGCCCCACGGGGAAATCACGTGGGCCCCACGGGGAAATCACGTGGTCACCACCCGGAAATCACGTGGGCCCCAGCCGGAAATCAAGTGGGCCCCACGGGGAAATCACGTGGGCCCCACGGGGAAATCACGTGGGCCCCACCCGGAAATCACGTGGGCCCCACCCGGAAATCACGTGGGCCCCACCCGGAAATCACGTGGGCCCCACCCGGAAATCACGTGGGGCCCACCCGGAAATCACGTGGGCCCCACCCGGAAATCACGTGGGCCCCACCCGGAAATCACGTGGGCCCCACCCGGAAATCACGTGGGCCCCACCCGGAAATCACGTGGGCCCCACCCGGAAATCACGTGGGCCCCACCCGGAAATCACGTGGGCCCCACCCGGAAATCACGTGGGACCCACGGGGAAATCACGTGGGGCCCACCCGGAAATCACGTGGGCCCCACCCGGAAATCACGTGGGCCCCACCCGGAAATCACGTGGGCCCCAGCCGGAAATCACGTGGGCCCCAGCCGGAAATCACGTGGGCCCCACGGGGAAATCACGTGGGCCCCACGGGGAAATCACGTGGGCCCCACGGGGAAATCACGTGGGCCCCACCCGGAAATCACGTGGGCCCCACCCGGAAATCACGTGGGCCCCACGGGGAAATCACGTGGGCCCAACGGGGAAATCACGTGGGCCCCACGGGGAAATCACGTGGGCCCCACCCTGAAATCACGTGGGCCCCACCCGGAAATCACGTGGGCCCCACGGGGAAATCACGTGGGCCCTACGGGGAAATCACGTGGGCCCCACCCGGAAATCACGTGGGCCCCACCCGGAAATCACGTGGGCCCCACGGGGAAATCACGTGGGCCCCACGGGGAAATCACGTGGTCCCCACCCGGAAATCACGTGGGCCCCAGCCGGAAATCACGTGGGCCCCACGGGGAAATCACGTGGGCCCCACCCGGAAATCACGTGGGCCCCACCCGGAAATCACGTGGGCCCCACCCGGAAATCACGTGGGCCCCACCCGGAAATCACGTGGGCCCCACCCGGAAATCACGTGGGGCCCACCCGGAAATCACGTGGGCCCCACCCGGAAATCACGTGGGCCCCACCCGGAAATCACGTGGGCCCCACACGGAAATCACGTGGGGCCCACCCGGAAATCACGTGGGCCCCACCCGGAAATCACGTGGGCCCCACCCGGAAATCACGTGGGCCCCACCCGGAAATCACGTGGGCCCCACCCGGAAATCACGTGGGCCCCACGGGGAAATCACGTGGGCCCCACGGGGAAATCACGTGGGCCCCACGCGGAAATCACGTGGGCCCCACCTGGAAATCACGTGGGCCCCACCCGGAAATCACGTGGGCCCCACCCGGAAATCACGTGGGACCCAACCGGAAATCACGTGGGCCCCACCCGGAAATCACGTGGGCCCCACCCGGAAATCACGTGGGCCCCACCCGGAAATCACGTGGGCCCCACCCGGAAATCACGTGGGCCCCAGCCGGAAATCACGTGGGCCCCACGGGGAAATCACGTGGGCCCCACGGGGAAATCACGGGGGCCCCACCCGGAAATCACGTGGGCCCCACCCGGAAATCACGTGGGCCCCACCCGGAAATCACGTGGGCCCCACCCGGAAATCACGTGGGCCCCACCCGGAAATCACGTGGGCCCCACCCGGAAATCACGTGGGCCCCACACGGAAATCACGTGGGGCCCAACCGGAAATCACGTGGGCCCCACCCGGAAATCACGTGGGCCCCACCCGGAAATCACGTGGGCCCCACCCGGAAATCACGTGGGCCCCATGGGGAAATCACGTGGGCCCCACGGGGAAATCACGTGGGCCCCACCCGGAAATCACGTGGGGCCCACCCGGAAATCACGTGGGCCCCACGGGGAAATCACGTGGGCCCCACGGGGAAATCACGTGGGCACCACCCGGAAATCACGTGGGCCCCAGCCGGAAATCACGTGGGCCCCACCCGGAAATCACGTGGGCCCCACCCAGAAATCACGTGGGCCCCACCCGGAAATCACGTGGGCCCCACACGGAAATCACGTGGGGCCCACCCGGAAATCACGTGGGCCCCACCCGGAAATCACGTGGGCCCCACCCGGAAATCACGTGGGCCCCACCGGGAAATCACGTGGGCCCCACCCGGAAATCACGTGGGCCCCACCCGGAAATCACGTGGGCCCCACCCGGAAATCACGTGGGCCCCAGCCGGAAATCACGTGGGCCCCACCCGGAAATCACGTGGGCCCCACCCGGAAATCACGTGGGCCCCACCCGGAAATCACGTGGGCCCCACCCGGAAATCACGTGGGGCAAACCCGGAAATCACGTGGGCCCCACCCGGAAATCACGTGGGCCCCACCCGGAAATCACGTGGGCCCCACCCGGAAAACACGTGGGCCACATCCGGAAATCACGTGGGCCCCACCCGGAAATCACGTGGGCCCCACCCGGAAATCACGTGGGCCCCACCCGGAAATCACGTGGGCCCCACGGGGAAATCACGTGGGCCCCACCTGGAAATCACGTGGACCCCACCCGGGAATCACGTGGGCCCCAGCCGGAAATCACGTGGGCCCCTTGGGGAAATCACGTGGGCCCCACGGGGAAATCACGTGGGCCCCACCCGGAAATCACGTGGGCCCCACCCGGAAATCACGTGGGCCCCAACCGGAAATCACGTGGGCCCCACCCGGAAATCACGTGGGCCCCACCCGGAAATCACGTGGGCCCCACCCGGAAATCACGTGGGCCCCACCCGGAAATCACGTGGGCCCCTCGGGGAAATCACGTGGGCCCCACCCGGAAATCACGTGGGCCCCACCCGGAAATCACGTGGGCCCCACCCGGAAATCACGTGGGCCCCACCCGGAAATCACGTGGGCCCCTCGGGGAAATCACGTGGGCCCCACCCGGAAATCACGTGGGCCCCACGGGGAAATCACGTGGGCCCCACCCGGAAATCACGTGGGCCCCACCCGGAAATCACGTGGGCCCCACCCGGAAATCACGTGGGCCCCACCCGGAAATCACGTGGGCCCCACCCGGAAATCACGTGGGCCCCACCCGGAAATCACGTGGGCCCCACGGGGAAATCACGTGGGCCTCACGGGGAAATCACGTGGGCCCCACCCGGAAATCACGTGGGCCCCACGGGGAAATCACGTGGGCCCCACCCGGAAATCACGTGGGCACCACCCGGAAATCACGTGGGCCCCACCCGGAAATCACGTGGGCCCCACCCGGAAATCACGTGGGCCCCACGGGGAAATCACGTGGGCCTCACGGGGAAATCACGTGGGCCCCACCCGGAAATCACGTGGGCCCCACGGGGAAATCACGTGGGCCCCACCCGGAAATCACGTGGGCCCCACCCGGAAATCACGTGGGCCCCACCCGGAAATCACGTGGGCCCCACCCGGAAATCACGTGGGCCCCACCCGGAAATCACGTGGGCCCCACCCGGAAATCACGTGGGCCCCACCCGGAAATCACGTGGGCCCCACCCGGAAATCACGTGGGCCCCACCGGGAAATCACGTGGGCCCCACGGGGAAATCACGTGGGCCCCACCCGGAAATCACGTGGGCCCCACCCGGAAATCACGTGGGCCCCACCCGGAAATCACGTGGGCCCCACCCGGAAATCACGTGGGCCCCACGGGGAAATCACGTGGGGCCCACCCGGAAATCACGTGGGCCCCACCCGGAAATCACGTGGGCCCCACCCGGAAATCACGTGGGCCCCAGCCGGAAATCACGTGGGCCCCAGCCGGAAATCACGTGGGCCCCACGGGGAAATCACGTGGGCCCCACGGGGAAATCACGTGGGCCCCACGGGGAAATCACGTGGGCCCCACCCGGAAATCACGTGGGCCCCACCCGGAAATCACGTGGGCCCCACGGGGAAATCACGTGGGCCCAACGGGGAAATCACGTGGGCCACACGGGGAAATCACGTGGGCCCCACCCTGAAATCACGTGGGCCCCACCCGGAAATCACGTGGGCCCCACGGGGAAATCACGTGGGCCCCACGGGGAAATCACGTGGGCCCCACCCGGAAATCACGTGGGCCCCACCCGGAAATCACGTGGGCCCCACGGGGAAATCACGTGGGCCCCACGGGGAAATCACGTGGTCCCCACCCGGAAATCACGTGGGCCCCAGCCGGAAATCACGTGGGCCCCACGGGGAAATCACGTGGGCCCCACCCGGAAATCACGTGGGCCCCACCCGGAAATCACGTGGGCCCCACCCGGAAATCACGTGGGCCCCACCCGGAAATCACGTGGGCCCCACCCGGAAATCACGTGGGCCCCACCTCGAAATCACGTGGGCCCCACCCGGAAATCACGTGGGCCCCACGGGGAAATCACGTGGGCCCCACGGGGAAATCACGTGGGCCCCACCCGGAAATCACGTGGGCCCCACCCGGAAATCACGTGGGCCCCAACCGGAAATCACGTGGGCCCCACCCGGAAATCACGTGGGCCCCACCCGGAAATCACGTGGGCCCCCAAGGGAAATCACGTGGGCCCCCAAGGGAAATCACGTGGGCCCCACCCGGAAATCACGTGGGCCCCACCCGGAAATCACGTGGGCCCCACGGGGAAATCACGTGGGACCCACCCGGAAATCACGTGGGCCCCACCCGGAAATCACGTGGGCCCCACCCAGAAATCACGTGGGCGCAACCCGGAAATCACGTGGGCCCCACCCGGAAAACACGTGGGCCCCACCCGGAAATCACGTGGGCCCCACGTTGAAATCACGTGGACCCCACCCGGAAATCACGTGGTCCCCACCCGGAAATCACGTGGGCCCCACGGGGAAATCACGTGGGCCCCACCCGGAAATCACGTGGGCCCCACCCGGAAATCACGTGGGCCCCACCCGGAAATCACGTGGGCCCCACCCGGAAATCACGTGGGGCCCACCCGGAAATCACGTGGGCCCCACGGGGAAATCACGTGGGCCCCACCCGGAAATCACGTGGGCCCCACCCGGAAATCACGTGGGCCCCACCCGGAAATCACGTGGGCCCCACCCGGAAATCACGTGGGCCCCACCCGGAAATCACGTGGGCCCCCAAGGGAAATCACGTGGGCCCCCAAGGGAAATCACGTGGGCCCCACCCGGAAATCACGTGGGCCCCACCCGGAAATCACGTGGGCCCCACGGGGAAATCACGTGGGACCCACCCGGAAATCACGTGGGCCCCACCCGGAAATCACGTGGGCCCCACCCAGAAATCACGTGGGCGCAACCCGGAAATCACGTGGGCCCCACCCGGAAAACACGTGGGCCCCCAGGGGAAATCACGTGGGCCCCACGTTGAAATCACGTGGGCCCCACCCGGAAATCACGTGGTCCCCACCCGGAAATCACGTGGGCCCCACGGGGAAATCACGTGGGCCCCACCCGGAAATCACGTGGGCCCCACCCGGAAATCACGTGGGCCCCACCCGGAAATCACGTGGGCCCCACCCGGAAATCACGAAACCACCTGCCTCAACTCGAGAAAATCCAGGAGGTTCTGCCTCCAGGCGAGATGAGGCCCATTTCCGCTGAGGCTTCTCGAGGCTAATCACACCTAACCTCTGGAACTTCCAAAAGGTCCTTCACACCCCTGCTGCAACTCAAGAAGTTCCCTGACATCCCCGTCTCCACTCTAGAGGAAGCAAGCGGTTCCCGCCCACATCCAGAAGAGCCCCGTTTCCGCCTCGAAGCTTGAGATGAGGGATCCTTTCCCTGCTTGGTCTGGAAAGAATTGCCGGTGTTCCCGTCGCATCTCAAGAGGAGGCGCTCTCCACAGGAAAGGCGAGAGGAACTCCAGGGTCGTGTCACCATTCCCAGAGTTCCCCTGATGTCTCAGTCCATTCCAGAGGAACCTGTTTTCCCTGCACTGCCTCGACTTTCAGGATGAGGATCGACTACCACCACGGTCGCACGTGGGACAGCCCTGTGGGAAAGCCTTGTGGGAAAGCCTCCTGGAAAAGCCTCGAGGGAAAGCCACAGATCCCTTGATCCAGGCGATGGGAAGCGTCACACTGCTGCTACCGCTCTGGAGTAAAGCGCACGTGCATGCCCCCATTGGAGACGAGTACTTACTCCTCTGGGGAGACTCCAGAAGTACCCCAAGATCCATGTCAGCACTGGAGAGGAATTCTCAAGTTTCCGGCCCCGACTCCACACAATTCTTAGGCCTCGACATCGACGGGAGAGGAATCCCGAGAGGCCCCCGATCAACTGGCATGGGGACTGGCCTTTCGTGAGGCCACCAGAGTGGGTCCCTGAAGTACCCGTCGTAAGTCCAGAGCACCTGCCACAATTCGAGACAATCCAGGATGTTTTGCCCTCCAGGCGAGATGATGCCCATTTCCGCTGAGGCTTCTCGAGGTTAATCACACCTACTCTCTGGAACTTCCAAAAGGTCCTTCAACCATTGCTGCGACTCAGGAAGTTCCCTGACATACCCGTCTCCACTACAGAGGAAGCACGAGGGTCCCGCCCACATCCAGAGGAGCCCCGTTTCCGCCTCGTACCTCGAGATGAGAGATCCTTTCCCTGCTTGGTCGGGAAAGAATTCCTGGCATTCCCGTCGCATCTCAAGAGGAGGTCCTCTCCACAGGAAAGGCGAGAGGAACTCCAGGGTCGTGCCACCATTCGGAGAGTCCCCCAGATGTCTCAATCCATTCCAGAGGAACCTGTTTTCCCTGCACTGCCTCGACTTTCACGCTGAGGATCGACTCCCACCACGGTGGCACGTGGGACAGCCCTGTGGGAAAGCCTCGTGGGAAAGCCTTATGGGAAATCCTCGAGGGAAAGCCACAGATCCCATGATCGACGAGAAGGGAAGTGTGACACTGCTGCTACAGCTCGGGAGGAAAGCCCACGTGAATGCTCCCTCTCGAGACGAGGACTCACTACCCTGAGGAGACTCCAGAAGTACCCCAAGATCCATGTCAGCACTGGAGAGGAATCCTCAGGTTCCGGCCCCGACTCCACACAAGGTCTTGGGCCCCGGCATCGACGAGAGAGGAATACCGAGAGGCCCGCGAGCAACTCGCATGGAGACTGGCCTTTCCTGAGGCCACCAGAGCGGGTCCCTGAGGTCCCCGTCGTAAGTCGAGAGCACCTGCCGCAACTCGAGAAAATCCAGGAGGTTTTGCCCTCCAGGCGAGATGAGGCCCATTTCCGCTGAGGCTTCTCAAGGCTAATCACATCTAAACTCTGGAACTTCCAAAAGGTCCTTCACACCTTTGCTGCAACTCAAGAAGTTCCCGGACATCCCCGTCTCCACTCTAGAGGAAGCACGAGGGTCCCGCCCACATCCAGAGGAGCCCCGTTTCGCCTCATAGCTGGAGATGAGGGATCCTTTTGCTACTTGGTCCGGAAAGAATTCTGTGAGTCCCCGTCGCATCTCAAGGGGAGGCGCTCTCCACAGGAAAGGCGAGAGGAACTCCAGGGTCGTGCCACCATTCCCAGAGTACCCCAGATGTCTCAGTCCATTACAGAGGAACCTGTTTTCCCTGCACTGCCTCGACTTTCACGCCGAGGATCGTCTCCCACCACGGTGGCACGTGGGACAGCCCTGTGGAAAGCCTCGAGGGAAAGCCACAGTTCCCTTGATGCACGTGACGGGAATCGTGACACTGCTGCTACCGCTCTGCAGGGAAGCGCACGTGCATGCCTCCTTTCGAGATGAGGACTTACTCCCCTGGGGAGACTCCAGAAGCACCCCATGATCCATGTCAGCACTTTAGAGGAATCCTCAGGTTCCGGCCACTACTCCACACAAGGTCTTAGGCCCGGCATCGACGGGAAAGGAATCCCGAGAGGCTCCCGAGTAACTCGCATGGGGACTGGCCAGTCCTAAGGCGATAAGAGCAGGTCCCTTTCGTCACCGTGGTAAGACGAGAGCACCTGCTGCATCTCGAGAAAATCCAGGAGGTTCTGCCCTCCAGGCTAGATGAGGCCCATTTCCGCTGAGGCGTTGAGGTTAATCACATCTAACCTCTAGAAAGTCCAAAGGGTCCTTCACACCCTTTCTGCAACTCAAGAAGTTCCCCGACATACCCGTCTCCACTCGAGAGGAAGCAAGAGGGCCCCGCCCACATCCAGAGGAGCCCCGTTTCCGCCTCGTAGCTCGTGATGAGGGATCCTTTGGCTGCTTGTTCGGGAAAGAATTCTGGGCATTCCTGTCGCATCTCAAGAGGAGGTGCTCTCCACAGAAAAGGCGAGAACTCCAGCGTCGTGCCACCATTCCCAGAGACCCCCAGATGTCTCAGTCCATTCCAGAGGAACCTGTTTTCCTGCACTGCCTCGACTTTCACGCCAAGGCTCGACTCCCACCACGGTGGCACGTGGGACAGCCCTGTGGGAAAGCCTCGTTGCAAAACCTCGGGGGAAAGCCTCGAGGGAAAGCCACAGATCCCTTGATCCATGCGACGGGTGCATGACATTGCTGCTACCGCTCTGGTGGAAAGCGAACGTGCATGCCCCCATTCGAGACGAGGACTTACTCCCCTGGGGAGACTCCAGAAGTACCCTAAGATCCATGTCAGCACTGGAGAGGAATCCTCAGGTTCTGGCCCCGACTCCACACAAGGTCTTAGGACCCGGCATCGAAGGGAGAGGACCACGAGAGGCCCCCGAGCAACTCGCATGGGGACTGTCCTTTCCTGAGGCCACCAGAGCGGGTCCCTTAGGTCACCGTCCTAAGACGAAAGGACCTGCGGCAACTCGAGAAAATCCAGGAGGTTTTGCCCTTCAGGCTAGATGAGGCCCATTTCCGCTGAGGCCTCACGAGGCTAATCACACCTAACCTCTGGAACTTCCAAAGGTCCTTCACACCCTTGCTGCAACTCAAGAAGTTCCCCGACATACCCGCCCTAACCCTAAAGGAAGCACGAGGGTCCCGCTCACATCCAGAGGAGCCCCGTTTCCGCCTCGTAGCTCGAGATGAGGGATCCTTTCTCTGCTTGGTCTGGAAAGAATTCCCGTGTCCAATCTCAAAAGGAGGAGCTCTCCACAGGAAAGGCGAGAGGAACTCCAGGGTCTTGTCACCATTCCCAGAGTCCCCCAGATGTCTCAGTCCATTCCAGAGGAACCTGTGTTCCCTGCACTGCCTCGACTTTCATGCCAAGGATCGACTCCCACCAAGGCGGCACGTGGGACAGCCCTGTGGGAAAGCCTCGTGGGAAAGCCTCGTGGGAAAGCCTAGACAGAAAGGCGCAGATCCCTTGATCGACGCTATGGGAAGCGTGACACTGCTGCACCCGCTTTGGAGGAAAGCGAAAGTGCATGCCCCCTCTTGAGAAGAGGACTTACTGCCCTGGGGAGGCTCCAGAAGTAGCCCAAGTTCCATGTCAGCACTGGAGAGGAATCCTCATGTTCCGGGCTCTACTCCACAGAAGGTCTTAGTCCCCGGCATCAAAGGGAGAGGAATCCCAGGAGACCCCCGAGCAACTCGAATGGGGACTGAGCAGTCCTGAGGCCACCAGAGCGGGCCCTATCGTCACCGTCGTAAGATGACAGCATCTGCCGGAACTCGAGAAAATCCAGGATATTTTGCCCTCCAGGCTAGATGAGGACCATTTCCGATGAGGCGTCTCGAGGCTAATCACATCTAACATCTGGAACTTCCAAAGGGTGCTTCACAACCTTGCTGCAACTCAAGAAGTTCCCCGACAACCCGTCTCCATTCTAGAGGAAGCACGAGGGTCACGCCCACATCCAGAGGAGCCCAGTTTTCACCTCTTAGCTCGAGATGAGGGATCCTTTCGCTGCTTGGTCGGGAAAGAATTCTGGGCATTCCTGGCGCATCTCAAGAGGAGGCGCTCTCCAGAGGAAAGGCGAGAGGAACTCCAGGGTCTTGTCTCCATTCCCAGAGTCCCACATATCTTTCAGTCCATTCCAGAGGAACCTGTTTTCCCTTCACTGCCTCAACTTTCATGCCGAGGATCGACTCCCACCACGGTGGCACGTGGGACAGCCCTGTGGGAAAGCCTCGAGGGAAAGCCACAGATCCCTTGATTGACGCGACGGGAAGCGTGACACTGCTGCTACGGCACTGGAGGAAAGCGCACGTGCATGCCCCCATTCGAGATGAGGACTTACTCCCATGGGGAGACTGCAGAAATAACCCAAGATCCATGTCAGCACTGCAGAGGAATCCTCAGGTTCTGGCCCCGACTCCACACAAGGACTTAGGCCCCGGCATCGAAGGGAGAGGAACCCCGAGAGGCGCCCGAGCAACTCGCATGGGGACTGGCCTTTCCTGAGGCCACCAGAGTGGGTCACTTAGGTCACCGTCGTAAGACGAAAGTACCTGCGGCAACACGAGAAAATCCAGGAGGTTTTGCCCTTCAGGCTAGATGAGGCCCATTTCCGCTGAGGCGTCACGAGGCTAATCACACTTAACCTGTGGAACTTCCAAAGGTCCTTCACACCCTTGCTGCAACTCAAGAAGTTCCCCGACATACCCGGCCTAACTCTCAAGGAAGCACGACGGTCCCGCCCACATCCAGAGGAGCCCCGTTTCCGCCTCGTAGCTCGAGATGAGGGATTCTTTCTCTGCTTGGTCTGGAAAGAATTCCCGGCGTACCTGTCGAATCTCAAAAGGAGGCACTCTCCACAGGAAAGGCGACAGGAACTCCAGGGTCTTGTCACCATTCCCAGAGACCCCAGATGTCTCAGTCCATTCCAGAGGAACCTGTGTTACCTGCACTGCCTCGACTTTCATGCCGAGGATCGACTCCCACCAAGGTGGCACGTGGGACAGCCCTGTGGGAAAGCCTCGTGGGAAAGCCTCGTGGGAAAGCCTGGAGGGAAAGCCACAGATCCCTTGATCCACGCGCCGGGAAGCGCGACACTGCTGCTACCGCTCTGGAGGAAACCGCAGGTGCATGCCCCCATTCGAGACGAGGACTTACTCCCCTGAGGAGACTCCAGAAGTACCCCAAGAACCAAGTCAGCACTGGAGAGGAATCCTCAGGTTCCCGCCCCGACTCCACACAATGTCTTAGGCCCTGGCATCGAAGGGAGAAGAATCCCAGAGGCCCGCGAGCAACTCACTGGGGGACTGGCCAGTCCCGAGGCCACCAGAGCGGGTCCCTGAGGTCCCTGTCTTAAGTCGAGAGCACCTGCCACAACTCGAGAAAATCCAGGAGGTTTTGCCCTCCAGGCGAGATGAGGCCCATTTCCACTGAGGCTTCACGAGGCTAATCACACCTAACCTCTGGAACTTCCAAAAGGTCCTTCACACCCTTGCTGCAGCTCAAGAAGTTCCCCGACATACCCGTCTCCACTCGAGAGGAAGCACGAGGGTCCCGCCCACATCCAGAGGAGCCCCGTTTCCGCCTCTTAGCTGGAGATGAGGGATCCTTTCGCTGCTTTGTCGGGAAAGAATTCTGGACGTTCCCGTCACATCTCAAGAGGAGGCGTTCTCCACAGGAAGGCGAGAGGAACTCAAGGGTCGTGCCACCATCCCAGAGTCCCCCAGGTGTCTCAGTCCATTCCAGAGGAACCTGTTTTCCCTGACTTCCTCGACTATCATGGCGAGGATCGACTCCCACCACGATGGCACCTGGGACAGCCCTGTGGGAAAGCCTCGTGGGAAAGCATCGAGGGAAAGCCACAGATCTCTTGATCCACGCGATGGGAAGCGTGACACTGCTGCTACCGCTCTGGAGGAAAGCGCTCGTGCATGCCCCCATTCAAGATGAGGACTGACTCCCCTGGGGAGACTCCAGAAGTACCCCAAGATCCATGTCAGCACTGGAGAGGAATCCTCAGGTTCTGGGCCCGACTCCACAAAAGGTCTTAGGCCCAGGCATTGACGAGAAAGGAATCCAGGAGGCCCATGAGCATCGATTGGGGACTGGCCAAACCTGAGGCCACCAGAGCGGGTCCCTAAGGTAACCGTCGTAAGACGGGAGAACCTGCTGCAACTCGAGAAAATCCAGGAGGTTCTCCCCTCCAGGCTTGATGAGGCCCATTTCTGATGAGGCATCTCTAGGCTAATCACATCTAACCTCTGGAACTTCCAAAGGGTGCTTCACAACCTTGCTGCAACTCAAGAAGTTCCCTGACATACCCGGCTCCACTCTAGAGGAAGCACGAGTGTCCTGCAAACATCCAGAGGAGCCCCGTTTCCGCCTCGTAGCTCGAGATGAGGGATCCTTTCGCTGCTTGGTCGGGAAAGAATTCCCGGCGTTCCCGTCCCATCTCAACAGGAGGCCCTCTCCACAGGAAAGGCGAGAGGAACTCCAGTGTCGTGCCACCAATCCAAGAGTCCCCCAGAATTCTCAGTCCATTCCAGAGGAACCTGTTTTCCCTGCACTGCGTCGACTTTCACGCCGAGGATCGAATCACAGCCCTGTGGGAAAGCCTCGTGGGAAAGCCTCGTGGGAAAGCCTCGAGGGAAAGCCACAGATCCCTTGATCCAGGCGATGGGAAGCGTGACACTACTGCTACAGCTCTGGAGGAAAGCGCACGTGCATGCCCCCATTCGAGACGAGGAGTTACTCCCCTGGGGAGACTCCAGAAGTACCCAAGAACCATGTGAGCACTGGAGAGGAATCCTCAGGTTCCGGACCTGACACCACTCAAGGTCAAAGGCCCCGTCATCAAAGGGAGAGGAATCCCGAGAGGCCCCCGAGCAACTCGCATGTGGACTGGCCTTTCCTGAGGCCACCAGAGCGGGTCCCTGAGGTCCCCGTTGTAAATCGAGAGCACCTGCCGCAACTCGAGAAAATCAAGGAGGTTTTAACCTCCCGGCGAGATGAGACCCATTTCCGCTGAGGCTTCTCAAAGCTAATCACACCTAACCTCTGGAACTTCCAAAAGGTCCTTCACACCCTTACTGCTACTCAAGAAGTTGCCTGACATACCCGTCTCCACTCTAGAGGAAGCACGAGGGTCCCGGGCATATGCAGAGGAGCCCCGTTTCCGCCTCGTAGCTCGAGATGAGGGACATTTCGCCTCTTTGTCGGGAAAGAGTTCCCGGCATTCCCCTCTCACCTCAAGAGGAGGCGCTCTCCACAGGAAAGGCGAGAGGAACTCCAGGGTCGTGCTACCATTCCAAGAGTCCCCCAGATGTCTCAGTCCATACCAGAGGAACCTGTTTTCCCTGCAATGAGTCGACTTTCACGCCGAGGATTGACTCCCACCACGGGGGCACGTGGGACAGCCCTGTGGGAAAGCGTCGTGCAAAAGCCTCGAGGGAAAGCCAAAGATCCCTTGATCCAGGCGTTGGGAAGCGTGACACAGCTGCTACCGCTCTGGAGGAAAGAGCACGTGCATGCCCCCATCCGAGACGAGGACTTACTCCCCTGGGGAGACTCGAGAAGTACCCCAAGATCCATGTCAGCACTGGAGAGGAATCCTCAGGTTCTGGCCCGGCCTCCACACAAGGTTTAAGGCCCTGGCATCGAAGGGAGAGGAATCCCAAAAGGCCCGCAAGCAACTCGCATGGGGACTGGCCTTTCCTGAGGCCACCAGAGCGGGTCCCATAGGTCACCATCGTAAGTGGAGAGCACCTGCCGCAACTCGTGAAAATCCAGGAGGTTCTCCCCTCCAGGCTAGATGAGGCCCATTTCCACTGAGGATTCTCGAGGCTAATCACACCTAACCTCTGGAACTTATTAAAGGTCCTTCAAAGCCCTGCTGCAACTCAAGAAGTTTCCCGACATACTCGTCTCCACTCGAGAGGAAGCACGAGGGTCCCGCCCACATCCAGAGGAGCCCCGTTTCCGCCTCGTAGCTCGAGATGAGGGATCCCTTCCCTGCTTGTTAGGGAAAAAATTCCCTGCGTTCCCGTCGCATCTCAAGAGGAGGCATTCTCCACAGGAAAGGCGAGAGGAATTCCAGGGTCCTGCCTCCATTCCAAGAGTCCCCCAGATGTCTCAGTCCATTCCAGAGGAACCTGTTTTCCCTGCACTGCATCGACTTCCACGCCGAGGATCGACGCACAGCACGGTGGCACGTGGGAAAGCGCTGTGGGTAAGACTCATGGAAAGCCTCGTGGGAAAGAGTCTAGGGAAAGCCACAGATCCCTTGATCCACCCTACAGGAAGCGTGACACTGTTGCTACAACTCGGGAGGAAAGCGCACGTGCATGCCCCCTCTCGAGACGAGGACTGACTCCCTGGGGGAGACTCCCGAAGTACCCCAAGACCAATGTCAGCACTGGAGAGGAATCCTCAGGTTCCGGCCATGACTACCAACAATGTCTTGGGCCCCAGCATGGACGGGAGAGGCATCCCGAGAGGCCCCCTACTAATTCGCATGGGGACTGGATTTCCTGAGGCCACCAGAGCGGGTCCCTAAGGTCCCCATCGTAAGTCGAGAGCACCTGCCGCAACTCGAGAAAATCCAGGAGGTTTTGCCCTCCAGGCGAGATGAGGCCCATTTCCGCTGAGGCTTCTCCAGGCTAATCACACCGAACCTCTGGAACTTCCAAAAGGACCTTCACACAGTTGCGGCAACACAAGAAGTTCCCCAACTACCCATCTCCACTCTAGAGGAAACACGATGGTCCCGCCCACATCGAGAGGAGCCCCGTTGCCGCATCGTAGTTCCCGATGAGGGATCCTTTCCCTGCTTGGTTGGGAAAGAATTCTGGGCGTTACAGTCGCATCTCAATAGGAGGCGCTCTCCATAGGAAAGGCGAGAGGAACTCCAGGGTCGTTCCACCATTCCCAGAGTCTTCTAGATGTCCCAGTACAGTCCAGAGGAAACTGTTTTCGACTCACACCACGGTGGCACGTGGGACGGCCCTGAGGGATAGCCTTGTGGGAAAGCCTCGTGGGAAAGCCTCATGGGAAATCCTCAGGGGAAAGACAAAGATCCCATGATCGACGCGACGGGAAGGGTGACACTGCTGCTACCGCTCTGGAGGAAAGCGCACGTGCATGCCTCCATTCGAGACGCGGACTTAGTCCCCTGGGGAGACTCCAGAAGTACCCCAAGATCCATGTCAGCACTGGAGAGGAATCCTCACGTTCCGGCCCCGACTCCACACAAGGTCTTAGGCCCCGGCATCGAAGTGAGAGGAATCCCGAGAGGCCTCCTAGTAACTCGCATGGGGACTGGCCTTTCCTGAGGCCCCACGTGGGCCCCACCCGGAAATCACGTGGGCCCCACGGGGAAATCACGTGGGCCCCACCCGGAAATCACGTGGGCCCCACCCGGAAATCACGTGGGCCCCACGGGGAAATCACGTGGGCCCCACGGGGAAATCACGTGGGCCCCACGGGGAAATCACGTGGGCCCCACCCGGAAATCACGTGGGCCCCACCCGGAAATCACGTGGGCCCCACCCGGAAATCACGTGGGCCCCACCCGGAAATCACGTGGGCCCCACCCGGAAATCACGTGGGCCCCACACGGAAATCACGTGGGGCCCACCCGGAAATCACGTGGGCCCCACCCGGAAATCACGTGGGCCCCACCCGGAAATCACGTGGGCCCCACCCGGAAATCACGTGGGCCCCACCCGGAAATCACGTGGGCCCCACCCGGAAATCACGTGGGCCCCACGGGGAAATCACGTGGGCCCCACGGGGAAATCACGTGGGCCCCACCCGGAAATCACGTGGGCCCCACCCGGAAATCACGTGGGCCCCACCCGGAAATCACGTGGGCCCCACCCGGAAATCACGTGGGCCCCACCCGGAAATCACGTGGGCCCCACCCGGAAATCACGTGGGCCCCACCCGGAAATCACGTGGGCCCCACCCGGTAATCACGTGGGGCCCACCCGGAAATCACGTGGGCCCCACGGGGAAATCACGTGGGCCCCACCCGGAAATCACGTGGGCCCCACCCGGAAATCACGTGGGCCCCACGGGGAAATCACGTGGGCCCAACGGGGAAATCACGTGGGCCCCACGGGGAAATCACGTGGGCCCCACCCTGAAATCACGTGGGCCCCACCCGGAAATCACGTGGGCCCCACGGGGAAATCACGTGGGCCCCACGGGGAAATCACGTGGGCCCCACCCGGAAATCACGTGGGCCCCACCCGGAAATCACGTGGGCCCCACGGGGAAATTACGTGGGCCCCACGGGGAAATCACGTGGTCCCCACCCGGAAATCACGTGGGCCCCAGCCGGAAATCACGTGGGCCCCACGGGGAAATCACGTGGGCCCCACCCGGAAATCACGTGGGCCCCACCCGGAAATCACGTGGGCCCCACCCGGAAATCACGTGGGCCCCACCCGGAAATCACGTGGGCCCCACCCGGAAATCACGTGGGGCCCACCCGGAAATCACGTGGGCCCCACCCGGAAATCACGTGGGCCCCACCCGGAAATCACGTGGGCCCCATCCGGAAATCACGTGGGCCCCACGGGGAAATCACGTGGGCCCCACGGGGAAATCACGTGGGCCCCACGGGGAAATCACGTGGGCCCCACCCGGAAATCACGTGGGCCCCACCCGGAAATCACGTGGGCCCCACCCGGAAATCACGTGGGCCCCACCCGGAAATCACGTGGGCCCCACCCGGAAATCACGTGGGCCCCACACGGAAATCACGTGGGGCCCACCCGGAAATCACGTGGGCCCCACCCGGAAATCACGTGGGCCCCACCCGGAAATCACGTGGGCCCCACCCGGAAATCACGTGGGCCCCACCCGGAAATCACGTGGGCCCCACCCGGAAATCACGTGGGCCCCACCCGGAAATCACGTGGGCCCCACCCGGAAATCACGTGGGCCCCAGCCGGAAATCACGTGGGCCCCACGGGGAAATCACGTGGGCCCCACGGGGAAATCACGTGGGCCCCACCCGGAAATCACGTGGGCCCCACCCGGAAATCACGTGGGCCCCACCCGGAAATCACGTGGGCCCCACCCGGAAATCACGTGGGGCCCAACCGGAAATCACGTGGGCCCCACCCGGAAATCACGTGGGCCCCACCCGGAAATCACGTGGGCCCCACCCGGAAATCACGTGGGCCCCATGGGGAAATCACGTGGGCCCCACGGGGAAATCACGTGGGCCCCACCCGGAAATCACGTGGGGCCCACCCGGAAATCACGTGGGCCCCACGGGGAAATCACGTGGGCCCCACCCGGAAATCACGTGGGCCCCACACGGAAATCACGTGGGGCCCACCAGGAAATCACGTGGGCCACACCCGGAAATCATGTGGGCCCCACCCGGAAATCACGTGGGCCCCACCGGGAAATCACGTGGGCCCCACCCGGAAATCACGTGGGCCCCACCCGGAAATCACGTGGGCCCCACGGGGAAATCACGTGGGCCCCACGGGGAAATCACGTGGGCCCCACCCGGAAATCACGTGGGCCCCACCCGGAAATCACGTGGGCCCCACCCGGAAATCACGTGGGCCCCACCCGGAAATCACGTGGGCCCCACGGGGAAATCACGTGGGCCCCACCCGGAAAACACGTGGGCCCCACCCGGAAATCACGTGGGCCCCACGGGGAAATCACGTGGGCCCCACCCGGAAATCACGTGGGCCCCACCCGGAAATCACGTGGGCCCCACCCGGAAATCACGTGGGCCCCACCCGGAAATCACGTGGGCCCCAGCCGGAAATCACGTGGGCCCCACCCGGAAATCACGTGGGCCCCACCCCGAAATCACGTGGGCCCCACCCGGAAATCACGTGGGCCCCACCCGGAAATCACGTGGGGCCCACCCGGAAATCACGTGGGCCCCACCCGGAAATCACGTGGGCCCCACCCGGAAATCACGTGGGCCCCACCCGGAAAACACGTGGGCCACATCCGGAAATCACGTGGGCCCCACCCGGAAATCACGTGGGCCCCACCCGGAAATCACGTGGGCCCCACCCGGAAATCACGTGGGCCCCACCCGGAAATCACGTGGGCCCCACGGGGAAATCACGTGGGCCCCACCTGGAAATCACGTGGACCCCACCCGGAAATCACGTGGGCCCCAGCCGGAAATCACGTGGGCCCCATGGGGAAATCACGTGGGCCCCACGGGGAAATCACGTGGGCCCCACCCGGAAATCACGTGGGCCCCACCCGGAAATCACGTGGGCCCCACCCGGAAATCACGTGGGCCCCACCCGGAAATCACGTGGGCCCCACCCGGAAATCACGTGGGCCCCACCCGGAAATCACGTGGGCCCCACCCGGAAATCACGTGGGCCCCTCGGGGAAATCACGTGGGCCCCACCCGGAAATCACGTGGGCCCCACCCGGAAATCACGTGGGCCCCACCCGGAAATCACGTGGGCCCCACCCGGAAATCACGTGGGCCCCACCCGGAAATCACGTGGGCCCCACCCGGAAATCACGTGGGCCCCACCCGGAAATCACGTGGGCCCCACCCGGAAATCACGTGGGCCCCACGGGGAAATCACGTGGGCCCCACCCGGAAATCACGTGGGCCCCACCCGGAAATCACGTGGGCCCCACCCGGAAATCACGTGGGCCCCACCCGGAAATCACGTGGGCCCCACGGGGAAATCACGTGGGCCCCACCCGGAAATCACGTGGGCCCCACCCGGAAATCACGTGGGCCACAGCCGGAAATCACGTGGACCCCACCCGGAAATCACGTGGGCCCCACCCGCAAATCACGTGGGCCCCACCCGGAAATCACGTGGGCCCCACCCGGAACTCACGTGGGCCCCACCCGGAAATCACGTGGGCCCCACCCGGAAATCACGTGGGCCCCACCCGGAAATCACGTGGGCCCCACCCGGAAATCACGTGGGCCCCACCCGGAAATCACGTGGGCCCCACCCGGAAATCACGTGGGCCCCACGGGGAAATCACGTGGGCCCCACCCGGAAATCACGTGGACCCCACCCGGAAATCACGTGGGCCACAGCCGGAAATCACGTGGGCCCCAACCGGAAATCACGTGGGCCCCACCCGGAAATCACGTGGGCCCCACCCGGAAATCACGTGGGCCCCACCCGGAAATCACGTGGGCCCCACGGGGAAATCACGTGGGCCTCACGGGGAAATCACGTGGGCCCCACCCGGAAATCACGTGGGCCCCACGGGGAAATCACGTGGGCCCCACCCGGAAATCACGTGGGCCCCACCCGGAAATCACGTGGGCCCCACCCGGAAATCACGTGGGCCCCACCCGGAAATCACGTGGGCCCCACCCGGAAATCACGTGGGCCCCACCCGGAAATCACGTGGGCCCCACCCGGAAATCACGTGGGCCCCACCCGGAAATCACGTGGGCCCCACGGGGAAATCACGTGGGCCCCACCCGGAAATCACGTGGGCCCCACCCGGAAATCACGTGGGCCCCACCCGGAAATCACGTGGGCCCCACCCGGAAATCACGTGGGCCCCACCCGGAAATCACGTGGGGCCAACCCGGAAATCACGTGGGCCCCACCCGGAAATCACGTGGGCCCCACCCGGAAATCACGTGGGCCGCACCCGGAAATCACGTGGGCCCCACCCGGAAATCACGTGGGCCCCACGGGGAAATCACGTTGGCCCCACGGGGAAATCACGTGGGCCCCACCCGGAAATCACGTGGGCCCCACCCGGAAATCACGTGGGCCCCACCCGGAAATCACGTGGGCCCCACCCGGAAATCACGTGGGCCCCACGGGGAAATCACGTGGGCCCCACCCGGAAATCACGTGGGCCCCACCCGGAAATCACGTGGGCCCCACCCGGAAATCACGTGGGCCCCACCCGGAAATCACGTGGGCCCCACCCGGAAATCACGTGGGCCCCACGGGGAAATCACGTGGGCCCCACCCGGAAATCACGTGGGCCCCACCCGGAAATCACGTGGGCCCCACCCGGAAATCACGTGGGCCCCACCCGGAAATCACGTGGGCCCCACCCGGAAATCACGTGGGGCCCACCCGGAAATCACGTGGGCCCCACCCGGAAATCACGTGGGCCCCACCCGGAAATCACGTGGGGCCCACCCGGAAATCACGTGGGCCCCACCCGGAAATCACGTGGGCCCCACCCGGAAATCACGTGGGCCCCACCCGGAAATCACGTGGGGCCCACCCGGAAATCACGTGGGCCCCACCCGGAAATCACGTGGGCCCCACCCGGAAATCACGTGGGGCCCACCCGGAAATCACGTGGGCCCCACCCGGAAATCACGTGGGCCCCACCCGGAAATCACGTGGGCCCCACCGGGAAATCACGTGGGGCCCACCCGGAAATCACGTGGGCCCCACCCGGAAATCACGTGGGCCCCACCCGGAAATCACGTGGGCCCCACCCGGAAATCACGTGGGCCCCACCCGGAAATCACGTGGGCCCCACCCGGAAATCACGTGGGCCCCACCCGGAAATCACGTGGGCCCCACCCGGAAATCACGTGGGCCCCACCCGGAAATCACGTGGGCCCCACGGGGAAATCTCGTGGGCCCCACCCGGAAATCACGTGGGCCCCACCCGGAAATCACGTGGGCCCCACCCGGAAATCACGTGGGCCCCACGGGGAAATCACGTGGGGCCCACCCGGAAATCACGTGGGCCCCACCCGGAAATCACGTGGGCCCCACCCGGAAATCACATGGGCCCCAGCCGGAAATCACGTGGGCCCCAGCCGGAAATCACGTGGGCCCCACGGGGAAATCACGTGGGCCCCACGGGGAAATCACGTGGGCCCCACGGGGAAATCACGTGGGCCCCACCCGGAAATCACGTGGGCCCCACGGGGAAATCACGTGGGCCCCACGGGGAAATTACGTGGGCCCAACGGGGAAATCACGTGGGCCCCACGGGGAAATCACGTGGGCCCCACCCGGAAATCACGTGGGCCCCACCCGGAAATCACGTGGGCCCCACGGGGAAATCACGTGGGCCCCACGGGGAAATCACGTGGGCCCCACCCGGAAATCACGTGGGCCCCACCCGGAAATCACGTGGGCCCCACGGGGAAATCACGTGGGCCCCACGGGGAAATCACGTGGTCACCACCCGGAAATCACGTGGGCCCCAGCCGGAAATCAAGTGGGCCCCACGGGGAAATCACGTGGGCCCCACGGGGAAATCACGTGGGCCCCACCCGGAAATCACGTGGGCCCCACCCGGAAATCACGTGGGCCCCACCCGGAAATCACGTGGGCCCCACCCGGAAATCACGTGGGGCCCACCCGGAAATCACGTGGGCCCCACCCGGAAATCACGTGGGCCCCACCCGGAAATCACGTGGGCCCCACACGGAAATCACGTGGGGCCCACCCGGAAATCACGTGGGCCCCACCCGGAAATCACGTGGGCCCCACCCGGAAATCACGTGGGCCCCACCCGGAAATCACGTGGGCCCCACCCGGAAATCACGTGGGCCCCACGGGGAAATCACGTGGGCCCCACGGGGAAATCACGTGGGCCCCACGCGGAAATCACGTGGGCCCCACCTGGAAATCACGTGGGCCCCACGGGGAAATCACGTGGGCCCCACCCGGAAATCACGTGGGCCCCACGGGGAAATCACGTGGGCCCCACGGGGAAATCACGTGGGCCCCACCCGGAAATCACGTGGGCCCCACCCGGAAATCACGTGGGCCCCACCCGGAAATCACGTGGGCCCCACCCGGAAATCACGTGGGCCCCACGGGGAAATCACGTGGGCCCCACCCGGAAAACACGTGGGCCCCACCCGGAAATCACGTGGGCCCCACGGGGAAATCACGTGGGCCCCACCCGGAAATCACGTGGGCCCCACCCGGAAATCACGTGGGCCCCACCCGGAAATCACGTGGGCCCCACCCGGAAATCACGTGGGCCCCAGCCGGAAATCACGTGGGCCCCACCCGGAAATCACGTGGGCCCCACCCCGAAATCACGTGGGCCCCACCCGGAAATCACGTGGGCCCCACCCGGAAATCACGTGGGGCCCACCCGGAAATCACGTGGGCCCCACCCGGAAATCACGTGGGCCCCACCCGGAAATCACGTGGGCCCCACCCGGAAAACACGTGGGCCACATCCGGAAATCACGTGGGCCCCACCCGGAAATCACGTGGGCCCCACCCGGAAATCACGTGGGCCCCACCCGGAAATCACGTGGGCCCCACCCGGAAATCACGTGGGCCCCACGGGGAAATCACGTGGGCCCCACCTGGAAATCACGTGGACCCCACCCGGAAATCACGTGGGCCCCAGCCGGAAATCACGTGGGCCCCATGGGGAAATCACGTGGGCCCCACGGGGAAATCACGTGGGCCCCACCCGGAAATCACGTGGGCCCCACCCGGAAATCACGTGGGCCCCACCCGGAAATCACGTGGGCCCCACCCGGAAATCACGTGGGCCCCACCCGGAAATCACGTGGGCCCCACCCGGAAATCACGTGGGCCCCACCCGGAAATCACGTGGGCCCCTCGGGGAAATCACGTGGGCCCCACCCGGAAATCACGTGGGCCCCACCCGGAAATCACGTGGGCCCCACCCGGAAATCACGTGGGCCCCACCCGGAAATCACGTGGGCCCCACCCGGAAATCACGTGGGCCCCACCCGGAAATCACGTGGGCCCCACCCGGAAATCACGTGGGCCCCACCCGGAAATCACGTGGGCCCCACGGGGAAATCACGTGGGCCCCACCCGGAAATCACGTGGGCCCCACCCGGAAATCACGTGGGCCCCACCCGGAAATCACGTGGGCCCCACCCGGAAATCACGTGGGCCCCACGGGGAAATCACGTGGGCCCCACCCGGAAATCACGTGGGCCCCACCCGGAAATCACGTGGGCCACAGCCGGAAATCACGTGGACCCCACCCGGAAATCACGTGGGCCCCACCCGAAAATCACGTGGGCCCCACCCGGAAATCACGTGGGCCCCACCCGGAAATCACGTGGGCCCCACCCGGAAATCACGTGGGCCCCACCCGGAAATCACGTGGGCCCCACCCGGAAATCACGTGGGCCCCACCCGGAAATCACGTGGGCCCCACCCGGAAATCACGTGGGCCCCACCCGGAAATCACGTGGGCCCCACGGGGAAATCACGTGGGCCCCACCCGGAAATCACGTGGACCCCACCCGGAAATCACGTGGGCCACAGCCGGAAATCACGTGGGCCCCAACCGGAAATCACGTGGGCCCCACCCGGAAATCACGTGGGCCCCACCCGGAAATCACGTGGGCCCCACCCGGAAATCACGTGGGCCCCACGGGGAAATCACGTGGGCCTCACGGGGAAATCACGTGGGCCCCACCCGGAAATCACGTGGGCCCCACGGGGAAATCACGTGGGCCCCACCCGGAAATCACGTGGGCCCCACCCGGAAATCACGTGGGCCCCACCCGGAAATCACGTGGGCCCCACCCGGAAATCACGTGGGCCCCACCCGGAAATCACGTGGGCCCCACCCGGAAATCACGTGGGCCCCACCCGGAAATCACGTGGGCCCCACGGGGAAATCACGTGGGCCCCACCCGGAAATCACGTGGGCCCCACCCGGAAATCACGTGGGCCCCACCCGGAAATCACGTGGGCCCCACCCGGAAATCACGTGGGCCCCACCCGGAAATCACGTGGGGCCAACCCGGAAATCACGTGGGCCCCACCCGGAAATCACATGGGCCCCACCCGGAAATCACGTGGGCCGCACCCGGAAATCACGTGGGCCCCACCCGGAAATCACGTGGGCCCCACGGGGAAATCACGTTGGCCCCACGGGGAAATCACGTGGGCCCCACCCGGAAATCACGTGGGCCCCACCCGGAAATCACGTGGGCCCCACCCGGAAATCACGTGGGCCCCACGGGGAAATCACGTGGGCCCCACCCGGAAATCACGTGGGCCCCACCCGGAAATCACGTGGGCCCCACCCGGAAATCACGTGGGCCCCACCCGGAAATCACGTGGGCCCCACCCGGAAATCACGTGGGCCCCACGGGGAAATCACGTGGGCCCCACCCGGAAATCACGTGGGCCCCACCCGGAAATCACGTGGGCCCCACCCGGAAATCACGTGGGCCCCACCCGGAAATCACGTGGGCCCCACCCGGAAATCACGTGGGGCCCACCCGGAAATCACGTGGGCCCCACCCGGAAATCACGTGGGGCCCACCCGGAAATCACGTGGGCCCCACCCGGAAATCACGTGGGCCCCACCCGGAAATCACGTGGGCCCCACCCGGAAATCACGTGGGGCCCACCCGGAAATCACGTGGGCCCCACCCGGAAATCACGTGGGCCCCACCCGGAAATCACGTGGGGCCCACCCGGAAATCACGTGGGCCCCACCCGGAAATCACGTGGGCCCCACCCGGAAATCACGTGGGCCCCACCCGGAAATCACGTGGGGCCCACCCGGAAATCACGTGGGCCCCACCCGGAAATCACGTGGGCCCCACCCGGAAATCACGTGGGCCCCACCCGGAAATCACGTGGGCCCCACCCGGAAATCACGTGGGCCCCACCCGGAAATCACGTGGGCCCCACCCGGAAATCACGTGGGCCCCACCCGGAAATCACGTGGGCCCCACCCGGAAATCACGTGGGCCCCACGGGGAAATCTCGTGGGCCCCACCCGGAAATCACGTGGGCCCCACCCGGAAATCACGTGGGCCCCACCCGGAAATCACGTGGGCCCCACGGGGAAATCACGTGGGGCCCACCCGGAAATCACGTGGGCCCCACCCGGAAATCACGTGGGCCCCACCCGGAAATCACGTGGGCCCCAGCCGGAAATCACGTGGGCCCCAGCCGGAAATCACGTGGGCCCCACGGGGAAATCACGTGGGCCCCACGGGGAAATCACGTGTGCCCCACGGGGAAATCACGTGGGCCCCACCCGGAAATCACGTGGGCCCCACGGGGAAATCACGTGGGCCCCACGGGGAAATTACGTGGGCCCAACGGGGAAATCACGTGGGCCCCACGGGGAAATCACGTGGGCCCCACCCTGAAATCACGTGGGCCCCACCCGGAAATCACGTGGGCCCCACGGGGAAATCACGTGGGCCCCACGGGGAAATCACGTGGGCCCCACCCGGAAATCACGTGGGCCCCACCCGGAAATCACGTGGGCCCCACGGGGAAATCACGTGGGCCCCACGGGGAAATCACGTGGTCACCACCCGGAAATCACGTGGGCCCCAGCCGGAAATCAAGTGGGCCCCACGGGGAAATCACGTGGGCCCCACGGGGAAATCACGTGGGCCCCACCCGGAAATCACGTGGGCCCCACCCGGAAATCACGTGGGCCCCACCCGGAAATCACGTGGGCCCCACCCGGAAATCACGTGGGGCCCACCCGGAAATCACGTGGGCCCCACCCGGAAATCACGTGGGCCCCACCCGGAAATCACGTGGGCCCCACACGGAAATCACGTGGGGCCCACCCGGAAATCACGTGGGCCCCACCCGGAAATCACGTGGGCCCCACCCGGAAATCACGTGGGCCCCACCCGGAAATCACGTGGGCCCCACCCGGAAATCACGTGGGCCCCACGGGGAAATCACGTGGGCCCCACGGGGAAATCACGTGGGCCCCACGCGGAAATCACGTGGGCCCCACCTGGAAATCACGTGGGCCCCACGGGGAAATCACGTGGGCCCCACCCGGAAATCACGTGGGCCCCACCCGGAAATCACGTGGGCCCCACCAGGAAATCATGTGGGCCCCACGGGGAAATCACGTGGGCCCCACCCGGAAATCACGTGGGCCCCACCCGGAAATCACGTGGGCCCCACCCGGAAATCACGTGGGGCCAACCCGGAAATCACGTGGGCCCCACCCGGAAATCACATGGGCCCCACCCGGAAATCACGTGGGCCCCACCCGGAAATCACGTGGGCCCCACCCGGAAATCACGTGGGCCCCACCCGGAAATCACGTGGGCCCCACCCGGAAATCACGTGGGCCCCACGGGGAAATCACGTGGGCCCCACCCGGAAATCACGTGGGCCCCACCCGGAAATCACGTGGGCCCCACGGGGAAATCACGTGGGCCCCACGGGGAAATCACGTGGGCCCCACCCGGAAATCACGTGGGCCCCACGGGGAAATCACGTGGGCCCCACCCGGAAATCACGTGGGCCCCACCCGGAAATCACGTGGGCCCCACGGGGAAATCACGTGGGCCCCACCCGGAAATCACGTGGACCCCACCCGGAAATCACGTGGGCCACAGCCGGAAATCACGTGGGCCCCAACCGGAAATCACGTGGGCCCCACCCGGAAATCAAGTGGGCCCCACCCGGAAATCACGTGGGCCCCACCCGGAAATCACGTGGGCCCCACGGGGAAATCACGTGGGCCCCACGGGGAAATCACGTGGGCCCCACCCGGAAATCACGTGGGCCCCACGGGGAAATCACGTGGGCCCCACCCGGAAATCACGTGGGCCCCACCTGGAAATCACGTGGGCCCCACCCGGAAATCACGTGGGCCCCACCCGGAAATCACGTGGGGCCAACCCGGAAATCACGTGGGCCCCACCCGGAAATCACATGGGCCCCACCCGGAAATCACGTGGGCCCCACCCGGAAATCACGTGGGCCCCACCCGGAAATCACGTGGGCCCCACGGGGAAATCACGTTGGCCCCACGGGGAAATCACGTGGGCCCCACCCGGAAATCACGTGGGCCCCACCCGGAAATCACGTGGGCCCCACCCGGAAATCACGTGGGCCCCACGGGGAAATCACGTGGGCCCCACCCGGAAATCACGTGGGCCCCACCCGGAAATCACGTGGGCCCCACCCGGAAATCACGTGGGCCCCACCCGGAAATCACGTGGGCCCCACCCGGAAATCACGTGGGCCCCACGGGGAAATCACGTGGGCCCCACCCGGAAATCACGTGGGCCCCACCCGGAAATCACGTGGGCCCCACCCGGAAATCACGTGGGCCCCACCCGGAAATCACGTGGGCCCCACCCGGAAATCACGTGGGCCCCACGGGGAAATCACGTGGGCCCCACGGGGAAATCACGTGGGCCCCACCCGGAAATCACGTGGGCCCCACCCGGAAATCACGTGGGCCCCACCCGGAAATCACGTGGGCCCCACCCGGAAATCACGTGGGCCCCACCCGGAAATCACGTGGGCCCCACCCGGAAATCACGTGGGCCCCACCCGGAAATCACGTGGGCCCCACCCGGAAATCACGTGGGCCCCACCCGGAAATCACGTGGAACCCACCCGGAAATCACGTGGGCCCCACCCGGAAATCACGTGGGCCCCACCCGGAAATCACGTGGGCCCCACCCGGAAATCACGTGGGCCCCACGGGGAAATCACGTGGGCCCCACCCGGAAATCACGTGGGCCCCACCCGGAAATCACGTGGGCCCCACCCGGAAATCACGTGGGCCCCACCCGGAAATCACGTGGGCCACACCCGGAAATCACGTGGGGCCCACCCGGAAATCACGTGGGCCCCACGGGGAAATCACGTGGGCCCCACCCGGAAATCACGTGGGCCCCACCCGGAAATCACGTGGGCCCCACCCGGAAAACACGTGGGCCCCACGGGGAAATCATGTGGGCCCCACCCGGAAATCACGTGGGCCCCACCCGGAAATCACGTGGGCCCCACCCGGAAATCACGTGGGCCCCACCCGGAAATCACGTGGGCCCCACCCGGAAATCACGTGGGCCCCACCCGGTAATCACGTGGGGCCCACCCGGAAATCACGTGGGCCCCACGGGGAAATCACGTGGGCCCCACCCGGAAATCACGTGGGCCCCAGGGGGAAATCACGTGGGCCCAACGGGGAAATCACGTGGGCCCCACGGGGAAATCACGTGGGCCCCACCCTGAAATCACGTGGGCCCCACCCGGAAATCACGTGGGCCCCACGGGGAAATCACGTGGGCCCCACGGGGAAATCACGTGGGCCCCACCCGGAAATCACGTGGGCCCCACCCGGAAATCACGTGGGCCCCAGCCGGAAATCACGTGGGCCCCACGGGGAAATCACGTGGTCCCCACCCGGAAATCACGTGGGCCCCAGCCGGAAATCACGTGGGCCCCACGGGGAAATCACGTGGGCCCCACCCGGAAATCACGTGGGCCCCACCCGGAAATCACGTGGGACCCACCCGGAAATCACGTGGGCCCCACCCGGAAATCACGTGGGCCCCACCCGGAAATCACGTGGGGCCCACCCGGAAATCACGTGGGCCCCACCCGGAAATCACGTGGGCCCCACCCGGAAATCACGTGGGCCCCACACGGAAATCACGTGGGCCCCACCCGGAAATCACGTGGGCCCCACCCGGAAATCACGTGGGCCCCAGCCGGAAATCACGTGGGCCCCACGGGGAAATCACGTGGGCCCCACGGGGAAATCACGTGGGCCCCACGGGGAAATCACGTGGGCCCCACCCGGAAATCACGTGGGCCCCACCTGGAAATCACGTGGGCCCCACGGGGAAATCACGTGGGCCCCACCCGGAAATCACGTGGGCCCCACCCGGAAATCACGTGGGGCCCACCCGGAAATCACGTGGGCCCCACCCGGAAATCACGTGGGCCCCACCCGGAAATCACGTGGGCCCCACCCGGAAATCACGTGGGCCCCACCCGGAAATCACGTGGGGCCCACCCGGAAATCACGTGGGCCCCACCCGGAAATCACGTGGGCCCCACCCGGAAATCACGTGGGCCCCACCCGGAAATCACGTGGGCCCCACCCGGAAATCACGTGGGCCCCACCCGGAAATCACGTGGGCCCCACCCGGAAATCACGTGGGCCCCACCCGGAAATCACGTGGGCCCCACCCGGAAATCACGTGGGCCCCACCCGGAAATCACGTGGGCCCCACCCGGAAATCACGTGGGCCCCACCCGGAAATCACGTGGGCCCCACACGGAAATCACGTGGGGCCCAACCGGAAATCACGTGGGCCCCACCCGGAAATCACGTGGGCCCCACCCGGAAATCACGTGGGCCCCACCCGGAAATCACGTGGGCCCCATGGGGAAATCACGTGGGCCCCACGGGGAAATCACGTGGGCCCCACCCGGAAATCACGTGGGGCCCACCCGGAAATCACGTGGGCCCCACGGGGAAATCACGTGGGCCCCACCCGGAAATCACGTGGGCCCCACACGGAAATCACGTGGGGCCCACCAGGAAATCACGTGGGCCCCACCCGGAAATCACGTGGGCCCCACCCGGAAATCACGTGGGCCCCACCGGGAAATCACGTGGGCCCCACCCGGAAATCACGTGGGCCCCACCCGGAAATCACGTGGGCCCCACGGGGAAATCACGTGGGCCCCACGGGGAAATCACGTGGGCCCCACCCGGAAATCACGTGGGCCCCACCCGGAAATCACGTGGGCCCCACCCGGAAATCACGTGGGCCCCACCCGGAAATCACGTGGGCCCCACGGGGAAATCACGTGGGCCCCACCCGGAAATCACGTGGGCCCCACCCGGAAATCACGTGGGCCCCACGGGGAAATCACGTGGGCCCCACCCGGAAATCACGTGGGCCCCACCCGGAAATCACGTGGGCCCCACCCGGAAATCACGTGGGCCCCACCCGGAAATCACGTGGGCCCCAGCCGGAAATCACGTGGGCCCCACCCGGAAATCACGTGGGCCCCACCCCGAAATCACGTGGGCCCCACCCGGAAATCACGTGGGCCCCACCCGGAAATCACGTGGGGCCCACCCGGAAATCACGTGGGCCCCACCCGGAAATCACGTGGGCCCCACCCGGAAATCACGTGGGCCCCACCCGGAAAACACGTGGGCCACATCCGGAAATCACGTGGGCCCCACCCGGAAATCACGTGGGCCCCACCCGGAAATCACGTGGGCCCCACCCGGAAATCACGTGGGCCCCACCCGGAAATCACGTGGGCCCCACGGGGAAATCACGTGGGCCCCACCTGGAAATCACGTGGACCCCACCCGGAAATCACGTGGGCCCCAGCCGGAAATCACGTGGGCCCCATGGGGAAATCACGTGGGCCCCACGGGGAAATCACGTGGGCCCCACCCGGAAATCACGTGGGCCCCACCCGGAAATCACGTGGGCCCCACCCGGAAATCACGTGGGCCCCACCCGGAAATCACGTGGGCCCCACCCGGAAATCACGTGGGCCCCACCCGGAAATCACGTGGGCCCCACCCGGAAATCACGTGGGCCCCTCGGGGAAATCACGTGGGCCCCACCCGGAAATCACGTGGGCCCCACCCGGAAATCACGTGGGCCCCACCCGGAAATCACGTGGGCCCCACCCGGAAATCACGTGGGCCCCATGGGGAAATCACGTGGGCCCCACGGGGAAATCACGTGGGCCCCACCCGGAAATCACGTGGGCCCCACCCGGAAATCACGTGGGCCCCACCCGGAAATCACGTGGGCCCCACCCGGAAATCACGTGGGCCCCACCCGGAAATCACGTGGGCCCCACCCGGAAATCACGTGGGCCCCACCCGAAAATCACGTGGGCCCCACCCGGAAATCACGTGGGCCCCACCCGGAAATCACGTGGGCCCCACCCGGAAATCACGTGGAACCCACCCGGAAATCACGTGGGCCCCACCCGGAAATCACGTGGGCCCCACCCGGAAATCACGTGGGCCCCACCCGGAAATCACGTGGGCCCCACGGGGAAATCACGTGGGCCCCACCCGGAAATCACGTGGGCCCCACCCGGAAATCACGTGGGCCCCACCCGGAAATCACGTGGGCCCCACCCGGAAATCACGTGGGCCACACCCGGAAATCACGTGGGGCCCACCCGGAAATCACGTGGGCCCCACGGGGAAATCACGTGGGCCCCACCCGGAAATCACGTGGGCCCCACCCGGAAATCACGTGGGCCCCACCCGGAAAACACGTGGGCCCCACGGGGAAATCATGTGGGCCCCACCCGGAAATCACGTGGGCCCCACCCGGAAATCACGTGGGCCCCACCCGGAAATCACGTGGGCCCCACCCGGAAATCACGTGGGCCCCACCCGGAAATCATGTGGGCCCCACCCGGAAATCACGTGGGCCCCACCCGGTAATCACGTGGGGCCCACCCGGAAATCACGTGGGCCCCACGGGGAAATCACGTGGGCCCCACCCGGAAATCACGTGGGCCCCACCCGGAAATTACGTGGGCCCCACGGGGAAATCACGTGGGCCCAACGGGGAAATCACGTGGGCCCCACGGGGAAATCACGTGGGCCCCACCCTGAAATCACGTGGGCCCCACCCGGAAATCACGTGGGTCCCACGGGGAAATCACGTGGGCCCCACGGGGAAATCACGTGGGCCCCACCCGGAAATCACGTGGGCCCCACCCGGAAATCACGTGGGCCCCACGGGGAAATCACGTGGGCCCCACGGGGAAATCACGTGGGCCCCACCCGGAAATCACGTGGGCCCCACCCGGAAATCACGTGGGCCCCACCCGGAAATCACGTGGGCCCCACCCGGAAATCACGTGGGCCCCACCCGGAAATCACGTGGGCCCCACCCGGAAATCACGTGGGCCCCACGGGGAAATCACGTGGGCCCCACCCGGAAATCACGTGGGCCCCACCCGGAAATCACGTGGGCCCCACCCGGAAATCACGTGGGCCCCACCCGGAAATCACGTGGGCCCCACGGGGAAATCACGTGGGCCCCACCCGGAAATCACGTGGACCCCACCCGGAAATCACGTGGGCCACAGCCGGAAATCACGTGGGCCCCAACCGGAAATCACGTGGGCCCCACCCGGAAATCACGTGGGCCCCACCCGGAAATCACGTGGGCCCCACCCGGAAATCACGTGGGCCCCACGGGGAAATCACGTGGGCCTCACGGGGAAATCACGTGGGCCCCACCCGGAAATCACGTGGGCCCCACGGGGAAATCACGTGGGCCCCACCCGGAAATCACGTGGGCCCCACCCGGAAATCACGTGGGCCCCACCCGGAAATCACGTGGGCCCCACCCGGAAATCACGTGGGCCCCACCCGGAAATCACGTGGGCCCCACCCGGAAATCACGTGGGCCCCACCCGGAAATCACGTGGGCCCCACCCGGAAATCACGTGGGCCCTACCGGGAAATCACGTGGGCCCCACGGGGAAATCACGTGGGCCCCACCCGGAAATCACGTGGGCCCCACCCGGAAATCACGTGGGCCCCACCCGGAAATCACGTGGGCCCCACCCGGAAATCACGTGGGCCCCACCCGGAAATCACGTGGGGCCAACCCGGAAATCACGTGGGCCCCACCCGGAAATCACATGGGCCCCACCCGGAAATCACGTGGGCCCCACCCGGAAATCACGTGGGCCCCACCCGGAAATCACGTGGGCCCCACGGGGAAATCACGTTGGCCCCACGGGGAAATCACGTGGGCCCCACCCGGAAATCACGTGGGCCCCACCCGGAAATCACGTGGGCCCCACCCGGAAATCACGTGGGCCCCACGGGGAAATCACGTGGGCCCCACCCGGAAATCACGTGGGCCCCACCCGGAAATCACGTGGGCCCCACCCGGAAATCACGTGGGCCCCACCCGGAAATCACGTGGGCCCCACCCGGAAATCACGTGGGCCCCACGGGGAAATCACGTGGGCCCCACCCGGAAATCACGTGGGCCCCACCCGGAAATCACGTGGGCCCCACCCGGAAATCACGTGGGCCCCACCCGGAAATCACGTGGGCCCCACGGGGAAATCACGTGGGCCCCACGGGGAAATCACGTGGGCCCCACCCGGAAATCACGTGGGCCCCACCCGGAAATCACGTGGGCCCCACCCGGAAATCACGTGGGCCCCACCCGGAAATCACGTGGGCCCCACCCGGAAATCACGTGGGCCCCACCCGGAAATCACGTGGGCCCCACCCGGAAATCACGTGGGCCCCACCCGGAATTCACGTGGGCCCCACCCGGAAATCACGTGGAACCCACCCGGAAATCACGTGGGCCCCACCCGGAAATCACGTGGGCCCCACCCGGAAATCACGTGGGCCCCACCCGGAAATCACGTGGGCCCCACCCGGAAATCACGTGGGCCCCACCCGGAAATCACGTGGGCCCCACCCGGAAATCACGTGGGCCCCACCCGGAAATCACGTGGGCCCCACCCGGAAATCACGTGGGCCACACCCGGAAATCACGTGGGGCCCACCCGGAAATCACGTGGGCCCCACCCGGAAATCACGTGGGCCCCACCCGGAAATCACGTGGGCCCCACCCGGAAATCACGTGGGCCCCACCCGGAAAACACGTGGGCCCCACGGGGAAATCATGTGGGCCCCACCCGGAAATCACGTGGGCCCCACCCGGAAATCACGTGGGCCCCACCCGGAAATCACGTGGGCCCCACCCGGAAATCACGTGGGCCCCACCCGGAAATCACGTGGGCCCCACCCGGAAATCACGTGGGCCCCACCCGGAAATCACGTGGGCCCCACCCGGAAATCACGTGGGCCCCACGGGGAAATCACGTGGGCCCCACCCGGAAATCACGTGGGCCCCACCCGGAAATCACGTGGGCCCCACCCGGAAATCACGTGGGCCCCACCCGGAAATCACGTGGGCCCCACGGGGAAATCACGTGGGCCCCACGGGGAAATCACGTGGGCCCCACCCGGAAATCACGTGGGCCCCACCCGGAAATCACGTGGGCCCCACCCGGAAATCACGTGGGCCCCACCCGGAAATCACGTGGGCCCCACCCGGAAATCACGTGGGCCCCACCCGGAAATCACGTGGGCCCCACCCGGAAATCACGTGGAACCCACCCGGAAATCACGTGGGCCCCACCCGGAAATCACGTGGGCCCCACCCGGAAATCACGTGGGCCCCACCCGGAAATCACGTGGGCCCCACGGGGAAATCACGTGGGCCCCACCCGGAAATCACGTGGGCCCCACCCGGAAATCACGTGGGCCCCACCCGGAAATCACGTGGGCCACACCCGGAAATCACGTGGGGCCCACCCGGAAATCACGTGGGCCCCACGGGGAAATCACGTGGGCCCCACCCGGAAATCACGTGGGCCCCACCCGGAAATCACGTGGGCCCCACCCGGAAAACACGTGGGCCCCACGGGGAAATCATGTGGGCCCCACCCGGAAATCACGTGGGCCCCACCCGGAAATCACGTGGGCCCCACCCGGAAATCACGTGGGCCCCACCCGGAAATCACGTGGGCCCCACCCGGAAATCACGTGGGCCCCACCCGGAAATCACGTGGGCCCCACCCGGTAATCACGTGGGGCCCACCCGGAAATCACGTGGGCCCCACGGGGAAATCACGTGGGCCCCACCCGGAAATCACGTGGGCCCCAGGGGGAAATCACGTGGGCCCAACGGGGAAATCACGAGGGCCCCACGGGGAAATCACGTGGGCCCCACCCTGAAATCACGTGGGCCCCACCCGGAAATCACGTGGGCCCCACGGGGAAATCACGTGGGCCCCACGGGGAAATCACGTGGGCCCCACCCGGAAATCACGTGGGCCCCACCCGGAAATCACGTGGGCCCCACGGGGAAATTACGTGGGCCCCACGGGGAAATCACGTGGTCCCCACCCGGAAATCACGTGGGCCCCAGCCGGAAATCACGTGGGCCCCACGGGGAAATCACGTGGGCCCCACCCGGAAATCACGTGGGCCCCACCCGGAAATCACGTGGGCCCCACCCGGAAATCACGTGGGGCCCACCCGGAAATCACGTGGGCCCCACCCGGAAATCACGTGGGCCCCACCCGGAAATCACGTGGGCCCCACACGGAAATCACGTGGGGCCCACCCGGAAATCACGTGGGCCCCACCCGGAAATCACGTGGGCCCCACCCGGAAATCACGTGGGCCCCACCCGGAAATCACGTGGGCCCCACCCGGAAATCACGTGGGCCCCACCCGGAAATCACGTGGGCCCCACGGGGAAATCACGTGGGCCCCACGGGGAAATCACGTGGGCCCCACGCGGAAATCACGTGGGCCCCACCCGGAAATCACGTGGGCCCCACCCGGAAATCACGTGGGCCCCACCCGGAAATCACGTGGGCCCCCCCGGAAATCACGTGGGCCCCACCCGGAAATCACGTGGGGCCAACCCGGAAATCACGTGGGCCCCACCCGGAAATCACGTGGGCCCCACCCGTAAATCACGTGGGCCCCACCCGGAAATCACGTGGGCCCCACCCGGAAATCACGTGGGCCCCACGGGGAAATCACGTTGGCCCCACGGGGAAATCACGTGGGCCCCACCCGGAAATCACGTGGGCCCCACCCGGAAATCACGTGGGCCCCACCCGGAAATCACGTGGGCCCCACGGGGAAATCACGTGGGCCCCACCCGGAAATCACGTGGGCCCCACCCGGAAATCACGTGGGCCCCACCCGGAAATCACGTGGGCCCCACCCGGAAATCACGTGGGCCCCACCCGGAAATCACGTGGGCCCCACGGGGAAATCACGTGGGCCCCACCCGGAAATCACGTGGGCCCCACCCGGAAATCACGTGGGCCCCACCCGGAAATCACGTGGGCCCCAACCGGAAATCACGTGGGCCCCACCCGGAAATCACGTGGGCCCCACCCGGAAATCACGTGGGCCCCACCCGGAAATCACGTGGGCCCCACGGGGAAATCACGTGGGCCTCACGGGGAAATCACGTGGGCCCCACCCGGAAATCACGTGGGCCCCACGGGGAAATCACGTGGGCCCCACCCGGAAATCACGTGGGCCCCACCCGGAAATCACGTGGGCCCCACCCGGAAATCACGTGGGCCCCACCCGGAAATCACGTGGGCCCCACCCGGAAATCACGTGGGCCCCACCCGGAAATCACGTGGGCCCCACTCGGAAATCACGTGGGCCCCACCCGGAAATCACGTGGGCCCCACCGGGAAATCACGTGGGCCCCACGGGGAAATCACGTGGGCCCCACCCGGAAATCACGTGGGCCCCACCCGGAAATCACGTGGGCCCCACCCGGAAATCACGTGGGCCCCACCCGGAAATCACGTGGGCCCCACCCGGAAATCACGTGGGGCCAACCCGGAAATCACGTGGGCCCCACCCGGAAATCACATGGGCCCCACCCGGAAATCACGTGGGCCCCACCCGGAAATCACGTGGGCCCCACCCGGAAATCACGTGGACCCCACGGGGAAATCACGTTGGCCCCACGGGGAAATCACGTGGGCCCCACCCGGAAATCACGTGGGCCCCACCCGGAAATCACGTGGGCCCCACCCGGAAATCACGTGGGCCCCACGGGGAAATCACGTGGGCCCCACCCGGAAATCACGTGGGCCCCACCCGGAAATCACGTGGGCCCCACCCGGAAATCACGTGGGCCCCACCCGGAAATCACGTGGGCCCCACCCGAAAATCACGTGGGCCCCACCCGGAAATCACGTGGGCCCCACCCGGAAATCACGTGGGCCCCACCCGGAAATCACGTGGAACCCACCCGGAAATCACGTGGGCCACACCCGGAAATCACGTGGGCCCCACCCGGAAATCACGTGGGCCCCACGGGGAAATCACGTGGGCCCCACCCGGAAATCACGTGGGCCCCACCCGGAAATCACGTGGGCCCCACCCGGAAAACACGTGGGCCCCACGGGGAAATCATGTGGGCCCCACCCGGAAATCACGTGGGCCCCACCCGGAAATCCCGTGGGCCCCACCCGGAAATCACGTGGGCCCCACCCGGAAATCACGTGGGCCCCACCCGGAAATCACGTGGGCCCCACCCGGAAATCACGTGGGCCCCACCCGGTAATCACGTGGGGCCCACCCGGAAATCACGTGGGCCCCACGGGGAAATCACGTGGGCCCCACCCGGAAATCACGTGGGCCCCAGGGGGAAATCACGTGGGCCCAACGGGGAAATCACGTGGGCCCCACGGGGATATCACGTGGGCCCCACCCTGAAATCACGTGGGCCCCACCCGGAAATCACGTGGGCCCCACGGGGAAATCACGTGGGCCCCACGGGGAAATCACGTGGGCCCCACCCGGAAATCACGTGGGCCCCACCCGGAAATCACGTGGGCCCCACGGGGAAATTACGTGGGCCCCACGGGGAAATCACGTGGTCCCCACCCGGAAATCACGTGGGCCCCAGCCGGAAATCACGTGGGCCCCACGGGGAAATCACGTGGGCCCCACCCGGAAATCACGTGGGCCCCACCCGGAAATCACGTGGGCCCCACCCGGAAATCACGTGGGCCCCACCCGGAAATCACGTGGGGCCCACCCGGAAATCACGTGGGCCCCACCCGGAAATCACGTGGGCCCCACCCGGAAATCACGTGGGCCCCACACGGAAATCACGTGGGGCCCACCCGGAAATCACGTGGGCCCCACCCGGAAATCACGTGGGCCCCACCCGGAAATCACGTGGGCCCCACCCGGAAATCACGTGGGCCCCACCCGGAAATCACGTGGGCCCCACCCGGAAATCACGTGGGCCCCACGGGGAAATCACGTGGGCCCCACGGGGAAATCACGTGGGCCCCACGCGGAAATCACGTGGGCCCCACCCGGAAATCACGTGGGCCCCACCCGGAAATCACGTGGGCCCCACCCGGAAATCACGTGGGCCCCACCCGGAAATCACGTGGGCCCCACCCGGAAATCACGTGGGGCCAACCCGGAAATCACGTGGGCCCCACCCGGAAATCACGTGGGCCCCACCCGGAAATCACGTGGGCCCCACCCGGAAATCACGTGGGCCCCACCCGGAAATCACGTGGGCCCCACCCGGAAATCACGTGGGCCCGACGGGGAAATCACGTGGGCCCCACGGGGAAATCACGTGGGCCCCACGGGGAAATCACGTGGGCCCCACCCGGAAATCACGTGGGCCCCACCCGGAAATCACGTGGGCCCCACCCGGAAATCACGTGGGCCCCACCCGGAAATCACGTGGGCCCCACCCGGAAATCACGTGGGCCCCACCCGAAAATCACGTGGGCCCCACCCGGAAATCACGTGGGCCCCACCCGGAAATCACGTGGGCCCCACCCGGAAATCACGTGGAACCCACCCGGAAATCACGTGGGCCCCACCCGGAAATCACGTGGGCCCCACCCGGAAATCACGTGGGCCCCACCCGGAAGTCACGTGGGCCCCACCCGAAAATCACGTGGGCCCCACCCGGAAATCACGTGGGCCCCACCCGGAAATCACGTGGGCCCCACCCGGAAATCACGTGGAACCCACCCGGAAATCACGTGGGCCCCACCCGGAAATCACGTGGGCCCCACCCGGAAATCACGTGGGCCCCACCCGGAAGTCACGTGGGCCACACCCGGAAATCACGTGGGGCCCACCCGGAAATCACGTGGGCCCCACGGGGAAATCACGTGGGCCCCACACGGAAATCACGTGGGCCCCACCCGGAAATCACGTGGGCCCCACCCGGAAAACACGTGGGCCCCACGGGGAAATCATGTGGGCCCCACCCGGAAATCACGTGGGCCCCACCCGGAAATCACGTGGGCCCCACCCGGAAATCACGTGGGCCCCACCCGGAAATCACGTGGGCCCCACCCGGAAATCACGTGGGCCCCACCCGGAAATCACGTGGGCCCCACCCGGTAATCACGTGGGGCCCACCCGGAAATCACGTGGGCCCCACGGGGAAATCACGTGGGCCCCACCCGGAAATCACGTGGGCCCCAGGGGGAAATCACGTGGGCCCAACGGGGAAATCACGTGGGCCCCCCGGGGAAATCACGTGGGCCCCACCCTGAAATCACGTGGTCCCCACCCGGAAATCACGTGGGCCCCACCCGGAAATCACGTGGGCCCCACCCGGAAATCACGTGGGGCCAACCCGGAAATCACGTGGGCCCCACCCGGAAATCACGTGGGCCCCACCCGTAAATCACGTGGGCCCCACCCGGAAATCACGTGGGCCCCACCCGGAAATCACGTGGGCCCCACGGGGAAATCACGTTGGCCCCACGGGGAAATCACCTGGGCCCCACCCGGAAATCACGTGGGCCCCACCCGGAAATCACGTGGGCCCCACCCGGAAATCACGTGGGCCCCACGGGGAAATCACGTGGGCCCCACCCGGAAATCACGTGGGCCCCACCCGGAAATCACGTGGGCCCCACCCGGAAATCACGTGGGCCCCACCCGGAAATCACGTGGGCCCCACCCGGAAATCACGTGGGCCCCACGGGGAAATCACGTGGGCCCCACCCGGAAATCACGTGGGCCCCACCCGGAAATCACGTGGGCCCCACCCGGAAATCACGTGGGCCCCACCCGGAAATCACGTGGGCCCCACCCGGAAATCAAGTGGGGCCCACCCGGAAATCACGTGGGCCCCACCCGGAAATCCCGTGGGACCCACCCGGAAATCACGTGGGCCCCACCCGGAAATCACGTGGGCCCCACCAGGAAATCACGTGGGCCCCACCCGGAAATCACGTGGGCCACAGCCGGAAATCACGTGGGCCCCACCCGGAAATCACGTGGGCCCCACCCGGAAATCACGTGGGCCCCACCCGGAAATCACGTGGGCCCCACCCGGAAATCACGTGGGCCCCACGGGGAAATCACGTGGGCCTCACGGGGAAATCACGTGGGCCCCACCCGGAAATCACGTGGGCCCCACGGGGAAATCCCATGGGCCCCACCCGGAAATCACGTGGGCCCCACGGGGAAATCACGTGGGCCCCACCCGGAAATCACGTGGGCCCCACGGGGAAATCACGTGGGCCCCACCCGGAAATCACGTGGGCCCCACGGGGAAATCACGTGGGCCCCACCCGGAAATCACGTGGGCCCCACCCGGAAATCACGTGGGCCCCACCCGGAAATCACGTGGGCCCCACCCGGAAATCACGTGGGCCCCACGGGAAATCACGTGGGCCCCACGGGGAAATCACGTGGGCCCCACCCGGAAATCACGTGGGCCCCACCCGGAAATCACGTGGGCCCCACCCGGAAATCACGTGGGCCCCACCCGGAAATCACGTGGGCCCCACCCGGAAATCACGTGGGCCCCACCCGAAAATCACGTGGGCCCCACCCGGAAATCACGTGGGCCCCACCCGGAAATCACGTGGGCCCCACCCGGAAATCACGTGGAACCCACCCGGAAATCACGTGGGCCCCACCCGGAAATCACGTGGGCCCCACCCGGAAATCACGTGGGCCCCACCCGGAAATCACGTGGGCCCCACGGGGAAATCACGTGGGCCCCACCCGGAAATCACGTGGGCCCCACCCGGAAATCACGTGGGCCCCACCCGGAAATCACGTGGGCCCCACCCGGAAATCACGTGGGCCACACCCGGAAATCACGTGGGGCCCACCCGGAAATCACGTGGGCCCCACGGGGAAATCACGTGGGCCCCAATCGGAAATCACGTGGGCCCCACCCGGAAATCACGTGGGCCCCACCCGGAAAACACGTGGGCCCCACGGGGAAATCATGTGGGCCCCACCCGGAAATCACGTGGGCCCCACCCGGAAATCACGTGGGCCCCACCCGGAAATCACGTGGGCCCCACCCGGAAATCACGTGGGCCCCACCCGGAAATCATGTGGGCCCCACCCGGAAATCACGTGGGCCCCACCCGGTAATCACGTGGGGCCCACCCGGAAATCACGTGGGCCCCACGGGGAAATCACGTGGGCCCCACCCGGAAATCACGTGGGCCACACCCGGAAATTACGTGGGCCCCACGGGGAAATCACGTGGGCCCAACGGGGAAATCACGTGGGCCCCACGGGGAAATCACGTGGGCCCCACCCTGAAATCACGTGGGCCCCACCCGGAAATCACGTGGGCCCCACGGGGAAATCACGTGGGCCCCACGGGGAAATCACGTGGGCCCCACCCGGAAATCACGTGGGCCCCACCCGGAAATCACGTGGGCCCCACGGGGAAATTACGTGGGCCCCACGGGGAAATCACGTGGTCCCCACCCGGAAATCACGTGGGCCCCAGCCGGAAATCACGTGGGCCCCACGGGGAAATCACGTGGGCCCCACCCGGAAATCACGTTGGCCCCACCCGGAAATCACGTGGGCCCCACCCGGAAATCACGTGGGCCCCACGGGGAAATCACGTGGGCCCCACCCGGAAATCACGTGGGCCCCACCCGGAAATCACGTGGGCCCCACACGGAAATCACGTGGGGCCCACCCGGAAATCACGTGGGCCCCACCCGGAAATCACGTGGGCCCCACACGGAAATCACGTGGGGCCCACCCGGAAATCACGTGGGCCCCACCCGGAAATCACGTGGGCCCCACGGGGAAATCACGTGGGCCTCACGGGGAAATCACGTGGGCCCCACCCGGAAATCACGTGGGCCCCACGGGGAAATCACGTGGGCCCCACCAGGAAATCACGTGGGCCCCACCCGGAAATCACGTGGGCCCCACGGGGAAATTACGTGGGCCCCACGGGGAAATCACGTGGTCCCCACCCGGAAATCACGTGGGCCCCAGCCGGAAATCACGTGGGCCCCACGGGGAAATCACGTGGGCCCCACCCGGAAATCACGTGGGCCCCACCCGGAAATCACGTGGGCCAAACCCGGAAATCACGTGGGGCCCACCCGGAAATCACGTGGGCCCCACCCGGAAATCACGTGGGCCCCACCCGGAAATCACGTGGGCCCCACACGGAAATCACGTGGGGCCCACCCGGAAATCACGTGGGCCCCACCCGGAAATCACGTGGGCCCCACCCGGAAATCACGTGGGCCCCACCCGGAAATCACGTGGGCCCCACCCGGAAATCACGTGGGCCCCCCCGGAAATCACGTGGGCCCCACCCGGAAATCACGTGGGGCCAACCCGGAAATCACGTGGGCCCCACCCGGAAATCACGTGGGCCCCACCCGTAAATCACGTGGGCCCCACCCGGAAATCACGTGGGCCCCACCCGGAAATCACGTGGGCCCCACGGGGAAATCACGTTGGCCCCACGGGGAAATCACGTGGGCCCCACCCGGAAATCACGTGGGCCCCACCCGGAAATCACGTGGGCCCCACCCGGAAATCACGTGGGCCCCACGGGGAAATCACGTGGGCCCCACCCGGAAATCACGTGGGCCCCACCCGGAAATCACGTGGGCTCCACCCGGAAATCACGTGGGCCCCACCCGGAAATCACGTGGGCCCCACCCGGAAATCACGTGGGCCCCACGGGGAAATCACGTGGGCCCCACCCGGAAATCACGTGGGCCCCACCCGGAAATCACGTGGGCCCCACCCGGAAATCACGTGGGCCCCAACCGGAAATCACGTGGGCCCCAACCGGAAATCACGTGGGCCCCACCCGGAAATCACGTGGGCCCCACCCGGAAATCACGTGGGCCCCACGGGGAAATCACGTGGGCCTCACGGGGAAATCACGTGGGCCCCACCCGGAAATCACGTGGGCCCCACGGGGAAATCACGTGGGCCCCACCCGGAAATCACGTGGGCCCCACCCGGAAATCACGTGGGCCCCACCCGGAAATCACGTGGGCCCCACCCGGAAATCACGTGGGCCCCACCCGGAAATCACGTGGGCCCCACCCGGAAATCACGTGGGCCCCACTCGGAAATCACGTGGGCCCCACCCGGAAATCACGTGGGCCCCACCGGGAAATCACGTGGGCCCCACGGGGAAATCACGTGGGCCCCACCCGGAAATCACGTGGGCCCCACCCGGAAATCACGTGGGCCCCACCCGGAAATCACGTGGGCCCCACCAGGAAATCACGTGGGCCCCACCCGGAAATCACGTGGGGCCAACCCGGAAATCACGTGGGCCCCACCCGGAAATCACGTGGGCCCCACCCGGAAATCACGTGGGCCCCACCCGGAAATCACGTGGGCCCCACGGGGAAATCACGTTGGCCCCACGGGGAAATCACGTGGGCCCCACCCGGAAATCACGTGGGCCCCACCCGGAAATCACGTGGGCCCCACGGGGAAATCACGTGGGCCCCACCCGGAAATCACGTGGGCCCCACCCGGAAATCACGTGGGCCCCACCCGGAAAACACGTGGGCCCCACGGGGAAATCATGTGGGCCCAACGGGGAAATCACGTGGGCCCCATGGGGAAATCACGTGGGCCCCACCCTGAAATCACGTGGGCCCCACCCGGAAATCACGTGGGCCCCACGGGGAAATCACGTGGGCCCCACGGGGAAATCACGTGGGCCCCACCCGGAAATCACGTGGGCCCCACCCGGAAATCACGTGGGCCCCACGGGGAAATTACGTGGGCCCCACGGGGAAATCACGTGGTCCCCACCCGGAAATCACGTGGGCCCCAGCCGGAAATCACGTGGGCCCCACGGGGAAATCACGTGGGCCCCACCCGGAAATCACGTGGGCCCCACCCGGAAATCACGTGGGCCCCACCCGGAAATCACGTGGGCCCCACCCGGAAATCACGTGGGCCCCACCCGGAAATCACGTGGGGCCCACCCGGAAATCACGTGGGCCCCACCCGGAAATCACGTGGGCCCCACCCGGAAATCACGTGGGCCCCACACGGAAATCACGTGGGGCCCACCCGGAAATCACGTGGGCCCCACCCGGAAATCACGTGGGCCCCAGGGGGAAATCACGTGGGCCCAACGGGGAAATCACGTGGGCCCCACCCGGAAATCACGTGGGCCCCACCCGGAAATCACGTGGGCCCCACGGGGAAATCACGTGGGCCCCACGGGGAAATCACGTGGGCCCCACGCGGAAATCACGTGGGCCCCACCCGGAAATCACGTGGGCCCCACCCGGAAATCACGTGGGCCCCACCCGGAAATCACGTGGGCCCCACCCGGAAATCACGTGGGCCCCACCCGGAAATCACGTGGGGCCAACCCGGAAATCACGTGGGCCCCACCCGGAAATCACGTGGGCCCCACCCGGAAATCACGTGGGCCCCACCCGGAAATCACGTGGGCCCCACCCGGAAATCACGTGGGCCCCACCCGGAAATCACGTGGGCCCCACGGGGAAATCACGTGGGCCCCACGGGGAAATCACGTGGGCCCCACGGGGAAATCACGTGGGCCCCACCCGGAAATCACGTGGGCCCCACCCGGAAATCACGTGGGCCCCACCCGGAAATCACGTGGGCCCCACCCGGAAATCACGTGGGCCCCACCCGGAAATCACGTGGGCCCCACCCGAAAATCACGTGGGCCCCACCCGGAAATCACGTGGGCCCCACCCGGAAATCACGTGGGCCCCACCCGGAAATCACGTGGGGCCCACCCGGAAATCACGTGGGCCCCACCCGGAAATCACGTGGGCCCCACCCGGAAATCACGTGGGCCCCACCCGGAAATCACGTGGGCCCCACCCGGAAGTCACGTGGGCCACACCCGGAAATCACGTGGGGCCCACCCGGAAATCACGTGGGCCCCACGGGGAAATCACGTGGGCCCCACCCGGAAATCACGTGGGCCCCACCCGGAAATCACGTGGGCCCCACCCGGAAATCACGTGGGCCCCACCCGGAAATCACGTGGGCCCCACCCGGAAATCACGTGGGCCCCACCCGGAAATCACGTGGGCCCCACCCGAAAATCACGTGGGCCCCACCCGGAAATCACGTGGGCCCCACCCGGAAATCACGTGGGCCCCACCCGGAAATCACGTGGGCCCCACCCGGAAATCACGTGGGCCCCACCCGGAAATCACGTGGGCCCCACCCGGAAATCACGTGGGCCCCACCCGGAAATCACGTGGGCCCCACCCGGAAGTCACGTGGGCCACACCCGGAAATCACGTGGGGCCCACCCGGAAATCACGTGGGCCCCACGGGGAAATCACGTGGGCCCCACCCGGAAATCACGTGGGCCCCACCCGGAAATCACGTGGGCCCCACCCGGAAATCACGTGGGCCCCACGGGGAAATCACGTGGGCCCCACGGGGAAATCACGTGGGCCCCACGGGGAAATCACGTGGGCCCCACCCGGAAATCACGTGGGCCCCACCCGGAAATCACGTGGGGCCCACCCGGAAATCACGTGGGCCCCACCCGGAAATCACGTGGGCCCCACCCGGAAATCACGTGGGCCCCACCCGGAAATCACGTGGGCCCCACCCGGAAATCACGTGGGCCCCACGGGGAAATCACGTGGGCCCCACGGGGAAATCACGTGGGCCCCACGGGGAAATCACGTGGGCCCCACCCGGAAATCACGTGGGCCCCACCCGGAAATCACGTGGGCCCCACCCGGAAATCACGTGGGCCCCACCCGGAAATCACGTGGGCCCCACCCGGAAATCACGTGGGCCCCACCCGGAAATCACGTGGGCCCCACCCGGAAATCACGTGGGCCCCACCCGGAAATCACGTGGGCCCCACCCGGAAATCACGTGGGCCCCACCCGGAAATCACGTGGGCCCCACCCGGAAATCACGTGGGCCCCACCCGGAAGTCACGTGGGCCACACCCGGAAATCACGTGGGGCCCACCCGGAAATCACGTGGGCCCCACGGGGAAATCACGTGGGCCCCACCCGGAAATCACGTGGGCCCCACCCGGAAATCACGTGGGCCCCACCCGGAAATCACGTGGGCCCCACGGGGAAATCACGTGGGCCCCACGGGGAAATCACGTGGGCCCCACGGGGAAATCACGTGGGCCCCACCCGGAAATCACGTGGGCCCCACCCGGAAATCACGTGGGGCCCACCCGGAAATCACGTGGGCCCCACCCGGAAATCACGTGGGCCCCACCCGGAAATCACGTGGGCCCCACCCGGAAATCACGTGGGCCCCACCCGGAAATCACGTGGGCCCCACGGGGAAATCACGTGGGCCCCACGGGGAAATCACGTGGGCCCCACGGGGAAATCACGTGGGCCCCACCCGGAAATCACGTGGGCCCCACCCGGAAATCACGTGGGCCCCACCCGGAAATCACGTGGGCCCCACCCGGAAATCACGTGGGCCCCACCCGGAAATCACGTGGGCCCCACCCGAAAATCACGTGGGCCCCACCCGGAAATCACGTGGGCCCCACCCGGAAATCACGTGGGCCCCACCCGGAAATCACGTGGGCCCCACCCGGAAATCACGTGGGCCCCACCCGGAAATCACGTGGGCCCCACGGGGAAATCACGTGGGCCCCACGGGGAAATCACGTGGGCCCCACGGGGAAATCACGTGGGCCCCACCCGGAAATCACGTGGGCCCCACCCGGAAATCACGTGGGGCCCACCCGGAAATCACGTGGGCCCCACCCGGAAATCACGTGGGCCCCACCCGGAAATCACGTGGGCCCCACCCGGAAATCACGTGGGCCCCACCCGGAAATCACGTGGGCCCCACGGGGAAATCACGTGGGCCCCACCCGGAAATCACGTGGGCCCCACCCGGAAGTCACGTGGGCCACACCCGGAAATCACGTGGGGCCCACCCGGAAATCACGTGGGCCCCACGGGGAAATCACGTGGGCCCCACCCGGAAATCACGTGGGCCCCACGGGGAAATCACGTGGGCCCCACCCGGAAATCACGTGGGCCCCACCCGGAAATCACGTGGGCCCCACCCGGAAATCACGTGGGCCCCACCCGGAAATCACGTGGGCCCCACCCGGAAATCACGTGGGCCCCACCCGAAAATCACGTGGGCCCCACCCGGAAATCACGTGGGCCCCACCCGGAAATCACGTGGGCCCCACCCGGAAATCACGTGGGGCCCACCCGGAAATCACGTGGGCCCCACCCGGAAATCACGTGGGCCCCACCCGGAAATCACGTGGGCCCCACCCGGAAATCACGTGGGCCCCACCCGGAAATCACGTGGGCCCCACCCGGAAATCACGTGGGCCCCACCCGGAAATCACGTGGGCCCCACCCGGAAATCACGTGGGCCCCACCCGGAAATCACGTGGGCCCCACCCGGAAGTCACGTGGGCCACACCCGGAAATCACGTGGGGCCCACCCGGAAATCACGTGGGCCCCACGGGGAAATCACGTGGGCCCCACCCGGAAATCACGTGGGCCCCACCCGGAAATCACGTGGGCCCCACCCGGAAAACACGTGGGCCCCACGGGGAAATCATGTGGGCCCCACCCGGAAATCACGTGGGCCCCACCCGGAAATCACGTGGGCCCCACCCGGAAATCACGCGGGCCCCACCCGTATATCACGTGGGCCCCACCCGGAAATCACGTGGGCCCCCCCCGGAAATCACGTGGGCCCCACCCGGTAATCACGTGGGGCCCACCCGGAAATCACGTGGGCCCCACGGGGAAATCACGTGGGCCCCACCCGGAAATCACGTGGGCCCCAGGGGGAAATCACGTGGGCCCAACGGGGAAATCACGTGGGCCCCACGGGGAAATCACGTGGGCCCCACCCTGAAATCACGTGGGCCCCACCCGGAAATCACGTGGGCCCCACGGGGAAATCACGTGGGCCCCACGGGGAAATCACGTGGGCCCCACCCGGAAATCACGTGGGCCCCACCCGGAAATCACGTGGGCCCCACGGGGAAATCACGTGGGCCCCACGGGGAAATCACGTGGTCCCCACCCGGAAATCACGTGGGCCCCACACGGAAATCACGTGGGGCCCACCCGGAAATCACGTGGGCCCCACCCGGAAATCACGTGGGCCCCACCCGGAAATCACGTGGGCCCCACCCGGAAATCACGTGGGCCCCACCCGGAAATCACGTGGGCCCCACGGGGAAATCACGTGGGCCCCACGGGGAAATCACGTGGGCCGCACGCGGAAATCACGTGGGCCCCACCCGGAAATCACGTGGGCCCCACCCGGAAATCACGTGGGCCCCACCCGGAAATCACGTGGGCCCCACCCGGAAATCACGTGGGGCCAACCCGGAAATCACGTGGGCCCCACCCGGAAATCACGTGGGCCCCACCCGTAAATCACGTGGGCCCCACCCGGAAATCACGTGGGCCCCACCCGGAAATCACGTGGGCCCCACGGGGAAATCACGTTGGCCCCACGGGGAAATCACCTGGGCCCCACCCGGAAATCACGTGGGCCCCACCCGGAAATCACGTGGGCCCCACCCGGAAATCACGTGGGCCCCACGGGGAAATCACGTGGGCCCCACCCGGAAATCACGTGGGCCCCACCCGGAAATCACGTGGGCCCCACCCGGAAATCACGTGGGCCCCACCCGGAAATCACGTGGGCCCCACCCGGAAATCACGTGGGCCCCACGCGGAAATCACGTGGGCCCCACCCGGAAATCACGTGGGCCCCACCCGGAAATCACGTGGGCCCCACCCGGAAATCACGTGGGCCCCACCCGGAAATCACGTGGGCCCCACCCGGAAATCAAGTGGGGCCCACCCGGAAATCACGTGGGCCCCACCCGGAAATCCCGTGGGACCCACCCGGAAATCACGTGGGCCCCACCCGGAAATCACGTGGGCCCCACCCGGAAATCACGTGGGCCCCACCCGGAAATCACGTGGGCCACAGCCGGAAATCACGTGGGCCCCACCCGGAAATCACGTGGGCCCCACCCGGAAATCACGTGGGCCCCACCCGGAAATCACGTGGGCCCCACCCGGAAATCACGTGGGCCCCACGGGGAAATCACGTGGGCCTCACGGGGAAATCACGTGGGCCCCACCCGGAAATCACGTGGGCCCCACGGGGAAATCCCATGGGCCCCACCCGGAAATCACGTGGGCCCCACGGGGAAATCACGTGGGCCCCACCCGGAAATCACGTGGGCCCCACGGGGAAATCACGTGGGCCCCACCCGGAAATCACGTGGGCCCCACGGGGAAATCACGTGGGCCCCACCCGGAAATCACGTGGGCCCCACCCGGAAATCACGTGGGCCCCACCCGGAAATCACGTGGGCCCCACCCGGAAATCACGTGGGCCCCACGGGGAAATCACGTGGGCCCCACGGGGAAATCACGTGGGCCCCACCCGGAAATCACGTGGGCCCCACCCGGAAATCACGTGGGCCCCACCCGGAAATCACGTGGGCCCCACCCGGAAATCACGTGGGCCCCACCCGGAAATCACGTGGGCCCCACCCGGAAATCACGTGGGCCCCACCCGGAAATCACGTGGGCCCCACCCGGAAATCACGTGGAACCCACCCGGAAATCACGTGGGCCCCACCCGGAAATCACGTGGGCCCCACCCGGAAATCACGTGGGCCCCACGGGGAAATCACGTGGGACCCACGGGGAAATCACGTGGGCCCCACCCGGAAATCACGTGGGCCCCACCCGGAAATCACGTGGGCCCCACCCGGAAATCACGTGGGCCCCACCCGGAAATCACGTGGGCCACACCCGGAAATCACGTGGGGCCCACCCGGAAATCACGTGGGCCCCACGGGGAAATCACGTGGGCCCCAATCGGAAATCACGTGGGCCCCACCCGGAAATCACGTGGGCCCCACCCGGAAAACACGTGGGCCCCACGGGGAAATCACGTGGGCCCCACCCGGAAATCACGTGGGCCCCACCCGGAAATCACGTGGGCCCCACCCGGAAATCACGTGGGCCCCACCCGGAAATCACGTGGGCCCCACCCGGAAATCATGTGGGCACCACCCGGAAATCACGTGGGCCCCACCCGGTAATCACGTGGGGCCCACCCGGAAATCACGTGGGCCCCACGGGGAAATCACGTGGGCCCCACCCGGAAATCACGTGGGCCCCACCCGGAAATTACGTGGGCCCCACGGGGAAATCACGTGGGCCCAACGGGGAAATCACGTGGGCCCCACGGGGAAATCACGTGGGCCCCACCCTGAAATCACGTGGGCCCCACCCGGAAATCACGTGGGCCCCACGGGTAAATCACGTGGGCCCCACGGGGAAATCACGTGGGCCCCACCCGGAAATCACGTGGGCCCCACCCGGAAATCACGTGGGCCCCACCCGGAAATCACGTGGGCCCCACCCGGAAATCACGTGGGCCCCACCCGGAAATCACGTGGGCCCCAGCCGGAAATCACGTGGGCCCCACGGGGAAATCACGTGGGCCCCACCCGGAAATCACGTTGGCCCCACCCGGAAATCACGTGGGCCCCACCCGGAAATCACGTGGGCCCCACCCGGAAATCACGTGGGCCCCACCCGGAAATCACGTGGGGCCCACCCGGAAATCACGTGGGCCCCACCCGGAAATCACGTGGGCCCCACCCGGAAATCACGTGGGCCCCACACGGAAATCACGTGGGGCCCACCCGGAAATCACGTGGGCCCCACCCGGAAATCACGTGGGCCCCACCCGGAAATCACGTGGGCCCCACCCGGAAATCACGTGGGCCCCACCCGGAAATCACGTGGGCCCCACCCGGAAATCACGTGGGCCCCACGGGGAAATCACGTGGGCCCCACGGGGAAATCACGTGGGCCCCACCCGGAAATCACGTGGGCCCCACCCGGAAATCACGTGGGCCCCACCCGGAAATCACGTGGGCCCCACCCGGAAATCACGTGGGCCCCACCCGGAAATCACGTGGGCCCCACCCGGAAATCACGTGGGCCCCACCCGGAAATCACGTGGGCCCCACCCGGAAATCACGTGGGCCCCACCCGGAAATCACGTGGGCCCCAGCCGGAAATCACGTGGGCCCCACGGGGAAATCACGTGGGCCCCACGGGGAAATCACGTGGGCCCCACGGGGAAATCACGTGGGCCCCACCCGGAAATCACGTGGGCCCCACCCGGAAATCACGTGGGCCCCACCCGGAAATCACGTGGGCCCCACCCGGAAATCACGTGGGCCCCACCCGGAAATCACGTGGGCCCCACACGGAAATCACGTGGGGCCCACCCGGAAATCACGTGGGCCCCACCCGGAAATCACGTGGGCCCCACCCGGAAATCACGTGGGCCCCACCCGGAAATCACGTGGGCCCCACCCGGAAATCACGTGGGCCCCACCCGGAAATCACGTGGGCCCCACCCGGAAATCACGTGGGCCCCACGGGGAAATCACGTGGGCCCCACGGGGAAATCACGTGGGCCCCACCCGGAAATCACGTGGGCCCCACCCGGAAATCACGTGGGCCCCACCCGGAAATCACGTGGGCCCCACCCGGAAATCACGTGGGCCCCACCCGGAAATCACGTGGGCCCCACCCGGAAATCACGTGGGCCCCACCCGGAAATCACGTGGGCCCCACACGGAAATCACGTGGGGCCCAACCGGAAATCACGTGGGCCCCACCCGGAAATCACGTGGGCCCCACCCGGAAATCACGTGGGCCCCATGGGGAAATCACGTGGGCCCCATGGGGAAATCACGTGGGCCCCACCCGGAAATCACGTGGGGCCCACCCGGATATCACGTGGGCCCCACCCGGAAATCACGTGGGCCCCACCCGGAAATCACGTGGGCCACACCCGGAAATCACGTGGGCCCCACCCGGAAATCACGTGGGCCCCACCCGGAAATCACGTGGGCCACACCCGGAAATCACGTGGGGCCCACCCGGAAATCACGTGGGCCCCACGGGGAAATCACGTGGGCCCCACCCGGAAATCACGTGGGCCCCACCCGGAAATCACGTGGGCCCCACCCGGAAAACACGTGGGCCCCACGGGGAAATCATGTGGGCCCCACCCGGAAATCACGTGGGCCCCACCCGGAAATCACGTGGGCCCCACCCGGAAATCACGTGGGCCCCACCCGGAAATCACGTGGGCCCCACCCGGAAATCACGTGGGCCCCACCCGGAAATCACGTGGGCCCCACCCGGTAATCACGTGGGGCCCACCCGGAAATCACGTGGGCCCCACGGGGAAATCACGTGGGCCCCACCCGGAAATCACGTGGGCCCCACCCGGAAATCACGTGGGCCCCACGGGGAAATCACGTGGGCCCCACGGGGAAATCACGTGGGCCCCACCCTGAAATCACGTGGGCCCCACCCGGAAATCACGTGGGCCCCACGGGGAAATCACGTGGGCCCCACGGGGAAATCACGTGGGCCCCACCCGGAAATCACGTGGGCCCCACCCGGAAATCACGTGGGCCCCACGGGGAAATTACGTGGGCCCCACGGGGAAATCACGTGGTCCCCACCCGGAAATCACGTGGGCCCCAGCCGGAAATCACGTGGGCCCCACGGGGAAATCACGTGGGCCCCACCCGGAAATCACGTGGGCCCCACCCGGAAATCACGTGGGCCCCACCCGGAAATCACGTGGGCCCCACCCGGAAATCACGTGGGCCCCACCCGGAAATCACGTGGGGCCCACCCGGAAATCACGTGGGCCCCACCCGGAAATCACGTGGGCCCCACCCGGAAATCACGTGGGCCCCATCCGGAAATCACGTGGGCCCCACGGGGAAATCACGTGGGCCCCACGGGGAAATCACGTGGGCCCCACCCGGAAATCACGTGGGCCCCACCCGGAAATCACGTGGGCCCCACCCGGAAATCACGTGGGCCCCACCCGGAAATCACGTGGGCCCCACCCGGAAATCACGTGGGCCCCACCCGGAAATCACGTGGGCCCCACACGGAAATCACGTGGGGCCCACCCGGAAATCACGTGGGCCCCACCCGGAAATCACGTGGGCCCCACCCGGAAATCACGTGGGCCCCACCCGGAAATCACGTGGGCCCCACCCGGAAATCACGTGGGCCCCACCCGGAAATCACGTGGGCCCCACCCGGAAATCACGTGGGCCCCACCCGGAAATCACGTGGGCCCCAGCCGGAAATCACGTGGGCCCCACGGGGAAATCACGTGGGCCCCACCCGGAAATCACGTGGGCCCCACCCGGAAATCACGTGGGCCCCACCCGGAAATCACGTGGGCCCCACCCGGAAATCACGTGGGCCCCACCCGGAAATCACGTGGGCCCCACCCGGAAATCACGTGGGCCCCACCCGGAAATCACGTGGGCCCCACCCGGAAATCACGTGGGCCCCACCCGGAAATCACGTGGGGCCCAACCGGAAATCACGTGGGCCCCACGGGGAAATCACGTGGGCCCCACCCGGAAATCACGTGGGCCCCACCCGGAAATCACGTGGGCCACACCCGGAAATCACGTGGGGCCCACCCGGAAATCACGTGGGCCCCAAGGGGAAATCACGTGGGCCCCACCCAGAAATCACGTGGGCCCCACCCGGAAATCACGTGGGCCCCACCCGGTAATCACGTGGGGCCCACCCGGAAATCACGTGGGCCCCACGGGGAAATCACGTGGGCCCCACCCGGAAATCACGTGGGCCCCACCCGGAAATCACGTGGGCCCCACGGGGAAATCACGTGGGCCCAACGGGGACATCACGTGGGCCCCACGGGGAAATCACGTGGGCCCCACCCTGAAATCACGTGGGCCCCACCCGGAAATCACGTGGGCCCCACGGGGAAATCACGTGGGCCCCACGGGGAAATCACGTGGGCCCCACCCGGAAATCACGTGGGCCCCACCCGGAAATCACGTGGGCCCCACGGGGAAATCACGTGGGCCCCACGGGGAAATCACGTGGTCCCCACCCGGAAATCACGTGGGCCCCAGCCGGAAATCACGTGGGCCCCACGAGGAAATCACGTGGGCCCCACCCGGAAATCACGTGGGCCCCACCCGGAAATCACGTGGGCCCCACCCGGAAATCACGTGGGCCCCACCCGGAAATCACGTGGGCCCCACCCGGAAATCACGTGGGCCCCACGCGGAAATCACGTGGGCCCCACCCGGACATCACGTGGGCCCCACCCGGAAATCACGTGGGCCCCACCCGGACATCACGTGGGCCCCACCCGGAAATCACGTGGGCCCCCCCCGGAAATCACGTGGGCCCCACCCGGAAATCACGTGGGCCCCACCCGGAAATCACGTGGGCCCCAGCCGGAAATCACGTGGGCCCCACGGGGAAATCACGTGGGCCCCACGGGGAAATCACGTGGGCCCCACCCGGAAATCACGTGGGCCCCACCCGGAAATCACGTGGGCCCCACCTGGAAATCACGTGGGCCCCACGGGGAAATCACGTGGGCCCCACCCGGAAATCACGTGGGCCCCACCCGGAAATCACGTGGGGCCCACCCGGAAATCACGTGGGCCCCACCCGGAAATCACGTGGGCCCCACCCGGAAATCACGTGGGCCCCACCCGGAAATCACGTGGGCCCCACCCGGAAATCACGTGGGCCCCACCCGGAAATCACGTGGGCCCCACCCGGAAATCACGTGGGCCCCACCCGGAAATCACGTGGGCCCCACCCGGAAATCACGTGGGCCCCACCCGGAAATCACGTGGGCCCCACCCGGAAATCACGTGGGCCCCACCCGGAAATCACGTGGGCCCCACCCGGAAATCACGTGGGCCCCACCCGGAAATCACGTGGGCCCCACACGGAAATCACGTGGGGCCCAACCGGAAATCACGTGGGCCCCACCCGGAAATCACGTGGGCCCCACCCGGAAATCACGTGGGCCCCACCCGGAAATCACGTGGGCCCCATGGGGAAATCACGTGGGCCCCACGGGGAAATCACGTGGGCCCCACCCGGAAATCACGTGGGGCCCACCCGGAAATCACGTGGGCCCCACGGGGAAATCACGTGGGCCCCACCCGGAAATCACGTGGGCCCCACACGGAAATCACGTGGGGCCCACCAGGAAATCACGTGGGCCCCACCCGGAAATCATGTGGGCCCCACCCGGAAATCACGTGGGCCCCACCGGGAAATCACGTGGGCCCCACCCGGAAATCACGTGGGCCCCACCCGGAAATCACGTGGGCCCCACGGGGAAATCACGTGGGCCCCACGGGGAAATCACGTGGGCCCCACCCGGAAATCACGTGGGCCCCACCCGGAAATCACGTGGGCCCCACCCGGAAATCACGTGGGCCCCACCCGGAAATCACGTGGGCCCCACGGGGAAATCACGTGGGCCCCACCCGGAAAACACGTGGGCCCCACCCGGAAATCACGTGGGCCCCACGGGGAAATCACGTGGGCCCCACCCGGAAATCACGTGGGCCCCACCCGGAAATCACGTGGGCCCCACCCGGAAATCACGTGGGCCCCACCCGGAAATCACGTGGGCCCCAGCCGGAAATCACGTGGGCCCCACCCGGAAATCACGTGGGCCCCACCCCGAAATCACGTGGGCCCCACCCGGAAATCACGTGGGCCCCACCCGGAAATCACGTGGGGCCCACCCGGAAATCACGTGGGCCCCACCCGGAAATCACGTGGGCCCCACCCGGAAATCACGTGGGCCCCACCCGGAAAACACGTGGGCCACATCCGGAAATCACGTGGGCCCCACCCGGAAATCACGTGGGCCCCACCCGGAAATCACGTGGGCCCCACCCGGAAATCACGTGGGCCCCACCCGGAAATCACGTGGGCCCCACGGGGAAATCACGTGGGCCCCACCTGGAAATCACGTGGACCCCACCCGGAAATCACGTGGGCCCCAGCCGGAAATCACGTGGGCCCCATGGGGAAATCACGTGGGCCCCACTGGGAAATCACGTGGGCCCCACCCGGAAATCAAGTGGGCCCCACCCGGAAATCACGTGGGCCCCACCCGGAAATCACGTGGGCCCCACCCGGAAATCACGTGGGCCCCACCCGGAAATCACGTGGGCCCCACCCGGAAATCACGTGGGCCCCACCCGGAAATCACGTGGGCCCCTCGGGGAAATCACGTGGGCCCCACCCGGAAATCACGTGGGCCCCACCCGGAAATCACGTGGGCCCCACCCGGAAATCACGTGGGCCCCACCCGGAAATCACGTGGGCCCCACCCGGAAATCACGTGGGCCCCACCCGGAAATCACGTGGGCCCCACCCGGAAATCACGTGGGCCCCACCCGGAAATCACGTGGGCCCCACGGGGAAATCACGTGGGCCCCACCCGGAAATCACGTGGGCCCCACCCGGAAATCACGTGGGCCCCACCCGGAAATCACGTGGGCCCCACCCGGAAATCACGTGGGCCCCACGGGGAAATCACGTGGGCCCCACCCGGAAATCACGTGGGCCCCACCCGGAAATCACGTGGGCCACAGCCGGAAATCACGTGGGCCCCACCCGGAAATCACGTGGGCCCCACCCGAAAATCACGTGGGCCCCACCCGGAAATCACGTGGGCCCCACCCGGAAATCACGTGGGCCCCACCCGGAAATCACGTGGGCCCCATGGGGAATTCACGTGGGCCCCACCCGGAAATCACGTGGGCCCCACCCGGAAATCACGTGGGCCCCACCCGGAAATCACGTGGGCCCCACCCGGAAATCACGTGGGCCCCACGGGGAAATCACGTGGGCCCCACCCGGAAATCACGTGGACCCCACCCGGAAATCACGTGGGCCACAGCCGGAAATCACGTGGGCCCCAACCGGAAATCACGTGGGCCCCACCCGGAAATCACGTGGGCCCCACCCGGAAATCACGTGGGCCCCACGGGGAAATCACGTGGGCCTCACGGGGAAATCACGTGGGCCCCACCCGGAAATCACGTGGGCCCCACGGGGAAATCACGTGGGCCCCACCCGGAAATCACGTGGGCCCCACCCGGAAATCACGTGGGCCCCACCCGGAAATCACGTGGGCCCCACCCGGAAATCACGTGGGCCCCACCCGGAAATCACGTGGGCCCCACCCGGAAATCACGTGGGCCCCACCCGGAAATCACGTGGGCCCCACCCGGAAATCACGTGGGCCCCACGGGGAAATCACGTGGGCCCCACCCGGAAATCACGTGGGCCCCACCCGGAAATCACGTGGGCCCCACCCGGAAATCACGTGGGCCCCACCCGGAAATCACGTGGGCCCCACCCGGAAATCACGTGGGGCCAACCCGGAAATCACGTGGGCCCCACCCGGAAATCACATGGGCCCCACCCGGAAATCACGTGGGCCGCACCCGGAAATCACGTGGGCCCCACCCGGAAATCACGTGGGCCCCACGGGGAAATCACGTTGGCCCCACGGGGAAATCACGTGGGCCCCACCCGGAAATCACGTGGGCCCCACCCGGAAATCACGTGGGCCCCACCCGGAAATCACGTGGGCCCCACGGGGAAATCACGTGGGCCCCACCCGGAAATCACGTGGGCCCCACCCGGAAATCACGTGGGCCCCACCCGGAAATCACGTGGGCCCCACCCTGAAATCACGTGGGCCCCACCCGGAAATCACGTGGGCCCCACGGGGAAATCACGTGGGCCCCACCCGGAAATCACGTGGGCCCCACCCGGAAATCACGTGGGCCCCACCCGGAAATCACGTGGGCCCCACCCGGAAATCACGTGGGCCCCACCCGGAAATCACGTGGGGCCCACCCGGAAATCACGTGGGCCCCACCCGGAAATCACGTGGGCCCCACCCGGAAATCACGTGGGGCCCACCCGGAAATCACGTGGAACCCACCCGGAAATCACGTGGGCCCCACCCGGAAATCACGTGGGCCCCACCCGGAAATCACGTGGGGCCCACCCGGAAATCACGTGGGCCCCACCCGGAAATCACGTGGGCCCCACCCGGAAATCACGTGGGGCCCACCCGGAAATCACGTGGGCCCCACCCGGAAATCACGTGGGCCCCACCCGGAAATCACGTGGGCCCCACCCGGAAATCACGTGGGCCCCACCCGGAAATCACGTGGGCCCCACCCGGAAATCACGTGGGCCCCACCCGGAAGTCACGTGGGCCACACCCGGAAATCACGTGGGGCCCACCCGGAAATCACGTGGGCCCCACGGGGAAATCACGTGGGCCCCACCCGGAAATCACGTGGGCCCCACCCGGAAATCACGTGGGCCCCACCCGGAAAACACGTGGGCCCCACGGGGAAATCATGTGGGCCCCACCCGGAAATCACGTGGGCCCCACCCGGAAATCACGTGGGCCCCACCCGGAAATCACGTGGGCCCCACCCGGAAATCACGTGGGCCCCACCCGGAAATCACGTGGGCCCCACCCGGAAATCACGTGGGCCCCACCCGGTAATCACGTGGGGCCCACCCGGAAATCACGTGGGCCCCACGGGGAAATCACGTGGGCCCCACCCGGAAATCACGTGGGCCCCAGGGGGAAATCACGTGGGCCCAACGGGGAAATCACGTGGGCCCCACGGGGCAATCACGTGGGCCCCACCCTGAAATCACGTGGGCCCCACCCGGAAATCACGTGGGCCCCACGGGGAAATCACGTGGGCCCCACGGGGAAATCACGTGGGCCCCACCCGGAAATCACGTGGGCCCCACCCGGAAATCACGTGGGCCCCACGGGGAAATCACGTGGGCCCCACGGGGAAATCACGTGGTCCCCACCCGGAAATCACGTGGGCCCCACACGGAAATCACGTGGGGCCCACCCGGAAATCACGTGGGCCCCACCCGGAAATCACGTGGGCCCCACCCGGAAATCACGTGGGCCCCACCCGGAAATCACGTGGGCCCCACCCGGAAATCACGTGGGCCCCACGGGGAAATCACGTGGGCCCCACGGGGAAATCACGTGGGCCCCACGCGGAAATCACGTGGGCCCCACCCGGAAATCACGTGGGCCCCACCCGGAAATCACGTGGGCCCCACCCGGAAATCACGTGGGCCCCACCCGGAAATCACGTGGGGCCAACCCGGAAATCACGTGGGCCCCACCCGGAAATCACGTGGGCCCCACCCGTAAATCACGTGGGCCCCACCCGGAAATCACGTGGGCCCCACCCGGAAATCACGTGGGCCCCACGGGGAAATCACGTTGGCCCCACGGGGAAATCACCTGGGCCCCACCCGGAAATCACGTGGGCCCCACCCGGAAATCACGTGGGCCCCACCCGGAAATCACGTGGGCCCCACGGGGAAATCACGTGGGCCCCACCCGGAAATCACGTGGGCCCCACCCGGAAATCACGTGGGCCCCACCCGGAAATCACGTGGGCCCCACCCGGAAATCACGTGGGCCCCACCCGGAAATCACGTGGGCCCCACGCGGAAATCACGTGGGCCCCACCCGGAAATCACGTGGGCCCCACCCGGAAATCACGTGGGCCCCACCCGGAAATCACGTGGGCCCCACCCGGAAATCACGTGGGCCCCACCCGGAAATCAAGTGGGGCCCACCCGGAAATCACGTGGGCCCCACCCGGAAATCCCGTGGGACCCACCCGGAAATCACGTGGGCCCCACCCGGAAATCACGTGGGCCCCACCCGGAAATCACGTGGGCCCCACCCGGAAATCACGTGGGCCACAGCCGGAAATCACGTGGGCCCCACCCGGAAATCACGTGGGCCCCACCCGGAAATCACGTGGGCCCCACCCGGAAATCACGTGGGCCCCACCCGGAAATCACGTGGGCCCCACGGGGAAATCACGTGGGCCTCACGGGGAAATCACGTGGGCCCCACCCGGAAATCACGTGGGCCCCACGGGGAAATCCCATGGGCCCCACCCGGAAATCACGTGGGCCCCACGGGGAAATCACGTGGGCCCCACCCGGAAATCACGTGGGCCCCACGGGGAAATCACGTGGGCCCCACCCGGAAATCACGTGGGCCCCACGGGGAAATCACGTGGGCCCCACCCGGAAATCACGTGGGCCCCACCCGGAAATCACGTGGGCCCCACCCGGAAATCACGTGGGCCCCACCCGGAAATCACGTGGGCCCCACGGGGAAATCACGTGGGCCCCACGGGGAAATCACGTGGGCCCCACCCGGAAATCACGTGGGCCCCACCCGGAAATCACGTGGGCCCCACCCGGAAATCACGTGGGCCCCACCCGGAAATCACGTGGGCCCCACCCGGAAATCACGTGGGCCCCACCCGGAAATCACGTGGGCCCCACCCGGAAATCACGTGGGCCCCACCCGGAAATCACGTGGAACCCACCCGGAAATCACGTGGGCCCCACCCGGAAATCACGTGGGCCCCACCCGGAAATCACGTGGGCCCCACGGGGAAATCACGTGGGACCCACGGGGAAATCACGTGGGCCCCACCCGGAAATCACGTGGGCCCCACCCGGAAATCACGTGGGCCCCACCCGGAAATCACGTGGGCCCCACCCGGAAATCACGTGGGCCACACCCGGAAATCACGTGGGGCCCACCCGGAAATCACGTGGGCCCCACGGGGAAATCACGTGGGCCCCAATCGGAAATCACGTGGGCCCCACCCGGAAATCACGTGGGCCCCACCCGGAAAACACGTGGGCCCCACGGGGAAATCACGTGGGCCCCACCCGGAAATCACGTGGGCCCCACCCGGAAATCACGTGGGCCCCACCCGGAAATCACGTGGGCCCCACCCGGAAATCACGTGGGCCCCACCCGGAAATCATGTGGGCACCACCCGGAAATCACGTGGGCCCCACCCGGTAATCACGTGGGGCCCACCCGGAAATCACGTGGGCCCCACGGGGAAATCACGTGGGCCCCACCCGGAAATCACGTGGGCCCCACCCGGAAATTACGTGGGCCCCACGGGGAAATCACGTGGGCCCAACGGGGAAATCACGTGGGCCCCACGGGGAAATCACGTGGGCCCCACCCTGAAATCACGTGGGCCCCACCCGGAAATCACGTGGGCCCCACGGGTAAATCACGTGGGCCCCACGGGGAAATCACGTGGGCCCCACCCGGAAATCACGTGGGCCCCACCCGGAAATCACGTGGGCCCCACCCGGAAATCACGTGGGCCCCACCCGGAAATCACGTGGGCCCCACCCGGAAATCACGTGGGCCCCAGCCGGAAATCACGTGGGCCCCACGGGGAAATCACGTGGGCCCCACCCGGAAATCACGTTGGCCCCACCCGGAAATCACGTGGGCCCCACCCGGAAATCACGTGGGCCCCACCCGGAAATCACGTGGGCCCCACCCGGAAATCACGTGGGGCCCACCCGGAAATCACGTGGGCCCCACCCGGAAATCACGTGGGCCCCACCCGGAAATCACGTGGGCCCCACACGGAAATCACGTGGGGCCCACCCGGAAATCACGTGGGCCCCACCCGGAAATCACGTGGGCCCCACCCGGAAATCACGTGGGCCCCACCCGGAAATCACGTGGGCCCCACCCGGAAATCACGTGGGCCCCACCCGGAAATCACGTGGGCCCCACGGGGAAATCACGTGGGCCCCACGGGGAAATCACGTGGGCCCCACCCGGAAATCACGTGGGCCCCACCCGGAAATCACGTGGGCCCCACCCGGAAATCACGTGGGCCCCACCCGGAAATCACGTGGGCCCCACCCGGAAATCACGTGGGCCCCACCCGGAAATCACGTGGGCCCCACCCGGAAATCACGTGGGCCCCACCCGGAAATCACGTGGGCCCCACCCGGAAATCACGTGGGCCCCAGCCGGAAATCACGTGGGCCCCACGGGGAAATCACGTGGGCCCCACGGGGAAATCACGTGGGCCCCACGGGGAAATCACGTGGGCCCCACCCGGAAATCACGTGGGCCCCACCCGGAAATCACGTGGGCCCCACCCGGAAATCACGTGGGCCCCACCCGGAAATCACGTGGGCCCCACCCGGAAATCACGTGGGCCCCACACGGAAATCACGTGGGGCCCACCCGGAAATCACGTGGGCCCCACCCGGAAATCACGTGGGCCCCACCCGGAAATCACGTGGGCCCCACCCGGAAATCACGTGGGCCCCACCCGGAAATCACGTGGGCCCCACCCGGAAATCACGTGGGCCCCACCCGGAAATCACGTGGGCCCCACGGGGAAATCACGTGGGCCCCACGGGGAAATCACGTGGGCCCCACCCGGAAATCACGTGGGCCCCACCCGGAAATCACGTGGGCCCCACCCGGAAATCACGTGGGCCCCACCCGGAAATCACGTGGGCCCCACCCGGAAATCACGTGGGCCCCACCCGGAAATCACGTGGGCCCCACCCGGAAATCACGTGGGCCCCACACGGAAATCACGTGGGGCCCAACCGGAAATCACGTGGGCCCCACCCGGAAATCACGTGGGCCCCACCCGGAAATCACGTGGGCCCCATGGGGAAATCACGTGGGCCCCATGGGGAAATCACGTGGGCCCCACCCGGAAATCACGTGGGGCCCACCCGGATATCACGTGGGCCCCACCCGGAAATCACGTGGGCCCCACCCGGAAATCACGTGGGCCACACCCGGAAATCACGTGGGCCCCACCCGGAAATCACGTGGGCCCCACCCGGAAATCACGTGGGCCACACCCGGAAATCACGTGGGGCCCACCCGGAAATCACGTGGGCCCCACGGGGAAATCACGTGGGCCCCACCCGGAAATCACGTGGGCCCCACCCGGAAATCACGTGGGCCCCACCCGGAAAACACGTGGGCCCCACGGGGAAATCATGTGGGCCCCACCCGGAAATCACGTGGGCCCCACCCGGAAATCACGTGGGCCCCACCCGGAAATCACGTGGGCCCCACCCGGAAATCACGTGGGCCCCACCCGGAAATCACGTGGGCCCCACCCGGAAATCACGTGGGCCCCACCCGGTAATCACGTGGGGCCCACCCGGAAATCACGTGGGCCCCACGGGGAAATCACGTGGGCCCCACCCGGAAATCACGTGGGCCCCACCCGGAAATCACGTGGGCCCCACGGGGAAATCACGTGGGCCCCACGGGGAAATCACGTGGGCCCCACCCTGAAATCACGTGGGCCCCACCCGGAAATCACGTGGGCCCCACGGGGAAATCACGTGGGCCCCACGGGGAAATCACGTGGGCCCCACCCGGAAATCACGTGGGCCCCACCCGGAAATCACGTGGGCCCCACGGGGAAATTACGTGGGCCCCACGGGGAAATCACGTGGTCCCCACCCGGAAATCACGTGGGCCCCAGCCGGAAATCACGTGGGCCCCACGGGGAAATCACGTGGGCCCCACCCGGAAATCACGTGGGCCCCACCCGGAAATCACGTGGGCCCCACCCGGAAATCACGTGGGCCCCACCCGGAAATCACGTGGGCCCCACCCGGAAATCACGTGGGGCCCACCCGGAAATCACGTGGGCCCCACCCGGAAATCACGTGGGCCCCACCCGGAAATCACGTGGGCCCCATCCGGAAATCACGTGGGCCCCACGGGGAAATCACGTGGGCCCCACGGGGAAATCACGTGGGCCCCACCCGGAAATCACGTGGGCCCCACCCGGAAATCACGTGGGCCCCACCCGGAAATCACGTGGGCCCCACCCGGAAATCACGTGGGCCCCACCCGGAAATCACGTGGGCCCCACCCGGAAATCACGTGGGCCCCACACGGAAATCACGTGGGGCCCACCCGGAAATCACGTGGGCCCCACCCGGAAATCACGTGGGCCCCACCCGGAAATCACGTGGGCCCCACCCGGAAATCACGTGGGCCCCACCCGGAAATCACGTGGGCCCCACCCGGAAATCACGTGGGCCCCACCCGGAAATCACGTGGGCCCCACCCGGAAATCACGTGGGCCCCAGCCGGAAATCACGTGGGCCCCACGGGGAAATCACGTGGGCCCCACCCGGAAATCACGTGGGCCCCACCCGGAAATCACGTGGGCCCCACCCGGAAATCACGTGGGCCCCACCCGGAAATCACGTGGGCCCCACCCGGAAATCACGTGGGCCCCACCCGGAAATCACGTGGGCCCCACCCGGAAATCACGTGGGCCCCACCCGGAAATCACGTGGGCCCCACACGGAAATCACGTGGGGCCCAACCGGAAATCACGTGGGCCCCACCCGGAAATCACGTGGGCCCCACCCGGAAATCACGTGGGCCCCACCCGGAAATCACGTGGGCCCCATGGGGAAATCACGTGGGCCCCATGGGGAAATCACGTGGGCCCCACCCGGAAATCACGTGGGGCCCACCCGGAAATCACGTGGGCCCCACGGGGAAATCACGTGGGCCCCACGGGGAAATCACGTGGGCACCACCCGGAAATCACGTGGGCCCCAGCCGGAAATCACGTGGGCCCCACCCGGAAATCACGTGGGCCCCACCCGGAAATCACGTGGGCCCCACGGGGAAATCACGTGGGCCCCACCCGGAAATCACGTGGGCCCCACACGGAAATCACGTGGGCCCCACCCGGAAATCACGTGGGCCCCACCCGGAAATCACGTGGGCCCCACCCGGAAATCACGTGGGCCCCACCCGGAAATCACGTGGGCCCCACCCGGAAATCACGTGGGCCCCAGCCGGAAATCACGTGGGCCCCACCCGGAAATCACGTGGGCCCCACCCGGAAATCACGTGGGCCCCACCCGGAAATCACGTGGGCCCCACCCGGAAATCACGTGGGCCCCACCGGGAAATCACGTGGGACCCACCCGGAAATCACGTGGGCCCCACCCGGAAATCACGTGGGCCCCACCCGGAAATCACGTGGGCCCCACCCGGAAATCACGTGGGCCCCAGCCGGAAATCACGTGGGCCCCACCCGGAAATCACGTGGGCCCCACCCGGAAATCACGTGGGCCCCACCCGGAAATCACGTGGGGCCCACCCGGAAATCACGTGGGCCCCACCCGGAAATCACGTGGGCCCCACCCGGAAATCACGTGGGCCCCACCCGGAAAACACGTGGGCCACATCCGGAAATCACGTGGGCCCCACCCGGAAATCACGTGGGCCCCACCCGGAAATCACGTGGGCCCCACCCGGAAATCACGTGGGCCCCACCCGGAAATCACGTGGGCCCCACGGGGAAATCACGTGGGCCCCACCTGGAAATCACGTGGACCCCACCCGGAAATCACGTGGGCCCCAGCCGGAAATCACGTGGGCCCCATGGGGAAATCACGTGGGCCCCACGGGGAAATCACGTGGGCCCCACCCGGAAATCACGTGGGCCCCACCCGGAAATCACGTGGGCCCCACCCGGAAATCACGTGGGCCCCACCCGGAAATCACGTGGGCCCCACCCGGAAATCACGTGGGCCCCACCCGGAAATCACGTGGGCCCCACCCGGAAATCACGTGGGCCCCACCCGGAAATCACGTGGGCCCCACCCGGAAATCACGTGGGCCCCACCCGGAAATCACGTGGGCCCCACCCGGAAATCACGTGGGCCCCTCGGGGAAATCACGTGGGCCCCACCCGGAAATCACGTGGGCCCCACCCGGAAATCACGTGGGCCCCACCCGGAAATCACGTGGGCCCCACCCGGAAATCACGTGGGCCCCACCCGGAAATCACGTGGGCCCCACCCGGAAATCACGTGGGCCCCACCCGGAAATCACGTGAGCCCCACCCGGAAATCACGTGGGCCCCACCCGGAAATCACGTGGGCCCCACCCGGAAATCACGTGGGCCCCACCCGGAAATCACGTGGGCCCCACCCGGAAATCACGTGGGCCCCACGGGGAAATCACGTGGGCCCCACCCGGAAATCACGTGGACCCCACCCGGAAATCACGTGGGCCACAGCCGGAAATCACGTGGGCCCCAACCGGAAATCACGTGGGCCCCACCCGGAAATCACGTGGGCCCCACCCGGAAATCACGTGGGCCCCACCCGGAAATCACGTGGGCCCCACGGGGAAATCACGTGGGCCCCACCCGGAAATCACGTGGGCCCCACCCGGAAATCACGTGGGCCACACCCGGAAATCACGTGGGGCCCACCCGGAAATCACGTGGGCCCCAAGGGGAAATCACGTGGGCCCCACCCAGAAATCACGTGGGCCCCACCCGGAAATCACGTGGGCCCCACCCGGTAATCACGTGGGGCCCACCCGGAAATCACGTGGGCCCCACGGGGAAATCACGTGGGCCCCACCCGGAAATCACGTGGGCCCCACCCGGAAATCACGTGGGCCCCACGGGGAAATCACGTGGGCCCAACGGGGAAATCACGTGGGCCCCACGGGGAAATCACGTGGGCCCCACCCTGAAATCACGTGGGCCCCACCCGGAAATCACGTGGGCCCCACGGGGAAATCACGTGGGCCCCACGGGGAAATCACGTGGGCCCCACCCGGAAATCACGTGGGCCCCACCCGGAAATCACGTGGGCCCCACGGGGAAATCACGTGGGCCCCACGGGGAAATCACGTGGTCCCCACCCGGAAATCACGTGGGCCCCAGCCGGAAATCACGTGGGCCCCACGAGGAAATCACGTGGGCCCCACCCGGAAATCACGTGGGCCCCACCCGGAAATCACGTGGGCCCCACCCGGAAATCACGTGGGCCCCACCCGGAAATCACGTGGGCCCCACCCGGAAATCACGTGGGCCCCACGCGGAAATCACGTGGGCCCCACCCGGACATCACGTGGGCCCCACCCGGAAATCACGTGGGCCCCACCCGGACATCACGTGGGCCCCACCCGGAAATCACGTGGGCCCCACCCGGAAATCACGTGGGCCCCACCCGGAAATCACGTGGGCCCCACCCGGAAATCACGTGGGCCCCAGCCGGAAATCACGTGGGCCCCACGGGGAAATCACGTGGGCCCCACGGGGAAATCACGTGGGCCCCACCCGGAAATCACGTGGGCCCCACCCGGAAATCACGTGGGCCCCACCTGGAAATCACGTGGGCCCCACGGGGAAATCACGTGGGCCCCACCCGGAAATCACGTGGGCCCCACCCGGAAATCACGTGGGGCCCACCCGGAAATCACGTGGGCCCCACCCGGAAATCACGTGGGCCCCACCCGGAAATCACGTGGGCCCCACCCGGAAATCACGTGGGCCCCACCCGGAAATCACGTGGGCCCCACCCGGAAATCACGTGGGCCCCACCCGGAAATCACGTGGGCCCCACCCGGAAATCACGTGGGCCCCACCCGGAAATCACGTGGGCCCCACCCGGAAATCACGTGGGCCCCACCCGGAAATCACGTGGGCCCCACCCGGAAATCACGTGGGCCCCACCCGGAAATCACGTGGGCCCCACCCGGAAATCACGTGGGCCCCACACGGAAATCACGTGGGGCCCAACCGGAAATCACGTGGGCCCCACCCGGAAATCACGTGGGCCCCACCCGGAAATCACGTGGGCCCCACCCGGAAATCACGTGGGCCCCATGGGGAAATCACGTGGGCCCCACGGGGAAATCACGTGGGCCCCACCCGGAAATCACGTGGGGCCCACCCGGAAATCACGTGGGCCCCACGGGGAAATCACGTGGGCCCCACCCGGAAATCACGTGGGCCCCACACGGAAATCACGTGGGGCCCACCAGGAAATCACGTGGGCCCCACCCGGAAATCATGTGGGCCCCACCCGGAAATCACGTGGGCCCCACCGGGAAATCACGTGGGCCCCACCCGGAAATCACGTGGGCCCCACCCGGAAATCACGTGGGCCCCACGGGGAAATCACGTGGGCCCCACGGGGAAATCACGTGGGCCCCACCCGGAAATCACGTGGGCCCCACCCGGAAATCACGTGGGCCCCACCCGGAAATCACGTGGGCCCCACCCGGAAATCACGTGGGCCCCACGGGGAAATCACGTGGGCCCCACCCGGAAAACACGTGGGCCCCACCCGGAAATCACGTGGGCCCCACGGGGAAATCACGTGGGCCCCACCCGGAAATCACGTGGGCCCCACCCGGAAATCACGTGGGCCCCACCCGGAAATCACGTGGGCCCCACCCGGAAATCACGTGGGCCCCAGCCGGAAATCACGTGGGCCCCACCCGGAAATCACGTGGGCCCCACCCCGAAATCACGTGGGCCCCACCCGGAAATCACGTGGGCCCCACCCGGAAATCACGTGGGGCCCACCCGGAAATCACGTGGGCCCCACCCGGAAATCACGTGGGCCCCACCCGGAAATCACGTGGGCCCCACCCGGAAAACACGTGGGCCACATCCGGAAATCACGTGGGCCCCACCCGGAAATCACGTGGGCCCCACCCGGAAATCACGTGGGCCCCACCCGGAAATCACGTGGGCCCCACCCGGAAATCACGTGGGCCCCACGGGGAAATCACGTGGGCCCCACCTGGAAATCACGTGGACCCCACCCGGAAATCACGTGGGCCCCAGCCGGAAATCACGTGGGCCCCATGGGGAAATCACGTGGGCCCCACGGGGAAATCACGTGGGCCCCACCCGGAAATCAAGTGGGCCCCACCCGGAAATCACGTGGGCCCCACCCGGAAATCACGTGGGCCCCACCCGGAAATCACGTGGGCCCCACCCGGAAATCACGTGGGCCCCACCCGGAAATCACGTGGGCCCCACCCGGAAATCACGTGGGCCCCTCGGGGAAATCACGTGGGCCCCACCCGGAAATCACGTGGGCCCCACCCGGAAATCACGTGGGCCCCACCCGGAAATCACGTGGGCCCCACCCGGAAATCACGTGGGCCCCACCCGGAAATCACGTGGGCCCCACCCGGAAATCACGTGGGCCCCACCCGGAAATCACGTGGGCCCCACCCGGAAATCACGTGGGCCCCACGGGGAAATCACGTGGGCCCCACCCGGAAATCACGTGGGCCCCACCCGGAAATCACGTGGGCCCCACCCGGAAATCACGTGGGCCCCACCCGGAAATCACGTGGGCCCCACGGGGAAATCACGTGGGCCCCACCCGGAAATCACGTGGGCCCCACCCGGAAATCACGTGGGCCACAGCCGGAAATCACGTGGGCCCCACCCGGAAATCACGTGGGCCCCACCCGAAAATCACGTGGGCCCCACCCGGAAATCACGTGGGCCCCACCCGGAAATCACGTGGGCCCCACCCGGAAATCACGTGGGCCCCATGGGGAATTCACGTGGGCCCCACCCGGAAATCACGTGGGCCCCACCCGGAAATCACGTGGGCCCCACCCGGAAATCACGTGGGCCCCACCCGGAAATCACGTGGGCCCCACGGGGAAATCACGTGGGCCCCACCCGGAAATCACGTGGACCCCACCCGGAAATCACGTGGGCCACAGCCGGAAATCACGTGGGCCCCAACCGGAAATCACGTGGGCCCCACCCGGAAATCACGTGGGCCCCACCCGGAAATCACGTGGGCCCCACGGGGAAATCACGTGGGCCTCACGGGGAAATCACGTGGGCCCCACCCGGAAATCACGTGGGCCCCACGGGGAAATCACGTGGGCCCCACCCGGAAATCACGTGGGCCCCACCCGGAAATCACGTGGGCCCCACCCGGAAATCACGTGGGCCCCACCCGGAAATCACGTGGGCCCCACCCGGAAATCACGTGGGCCCCACCCGGAAATCACGTGGGCCCCACCCGGAAATCACGTGGGCCCCACCCGGAAATCACGTGGGCCCCACGGGGAAATCACGTGGGCCCCACCCGGAAATCACGTGGGCCCCACCCGGAAATCACGTGGGCCCCACCCGGAAATCACGTGGGCCCCACCCGGAAATCACGTGGGCCCCACCCGGAAATCACGTGGGGCCAACCCGGAAATCACGTGGGCCCCACCCGGAAATCACATGGGCCCCACCCGGAAATCACGTGGGCCGCACCCGGAAATCACGTGGGCCCCACCCGGAAATCACGTGGGCCCCACGGGGAAATCACGTTGGCCCCACGGGGAAATCACGTGGGCCCCACCCGGAAATCACGTGGGCCCCACCCGGAAATCACGTGGGCCCCACCCGGAAATCACGTGGGCCCCACGGGGAAATCACGTGGGCCCCACCCGTAAATCACGTGGGCCCCACCCGGAAATCACGTGGGCCCCACCCGGAAATCACGTGGGCCCCACCCGGAAATCACGTGGGCCCCACCCGGAAATCACGTGGGCCCCACGGGGAAATCACGTGGGCCCCACCCGGAAATCACGTGGGCCCCACCCGGAAATCACGTGGGCCCCACCCGGAAATCACGTGGGCCCCACCCGGAAATCACGTGGGCCCCACCCGGAAATCACGTGGGGCCCACCCGGAAATCACGTGGGCCCCACCCGGAAATCACGTGGGCCCCACCCGGAAATCACGTGGGGCCCACCCGGAAATCACGTGGGCCCCACCCGGAAATCACGTGGGCCCCACCCGGAAATCACGTGGGCCCCACCCGGAAATCACGTGGGGCCCACCCGGAAATCACGTGGGCCCCACCCGGAAATCACGTGGGCCCCACCCGGAAATCACGTGGGGCCCACCCGGAAATCACGTGGGCCCCACCCGGAAATCACGTGGGCCCCACCCGGAAATCACGTGGGCCCCACCCGGAAATCACGTGGGGCCCACCCGGAAATCACGTGTGCCCCACCCGGAAATCACGTGGGCCCCACCCGGAAATCACGTGGGCCCCACCCGGAAATCACGTGGGCCCCACCCGGAAATCACGTGGGCCCCACCCGGAAATCACGTGGGCCCCACCCGGAAATCACGTGGGCCCCACCCGGAAATCACGTGGGCCCCACCCGGAAATCACGTGGGCCCCACGGGGAAATCTCGTGGGCCCCACCCGGAAATCACGTGGGCCCCACCCGGAAATCACGTGGGCCCCACCCGGAAATCACGTGGGCCCCACGGGGAAATCACGTGGGGCCCACCCGGAAATCACGTGGGCCCCACCCGGAAATCACGTGGGCCCCACCCGGAAATCACGTGGGCCCCAGCCGGAAATCACGTGGGCCCCAGCCGGAAATCACGTGGGCCCCACGGGGAAATCACGTGGGCCCCACGGGGAAATCACGTGGGCCCCACGGGGAAATCACGTGGGCCCCACCCGGAAATCACGTGGGCCCCACGGGGAAATCACGTGGGCCCCACGGGGAAATCACGTGGGCCCAACGGGGAAATCACGTGGGCCCCACGGGGAAATCACGTGGGCCCCACCCTGAAATCACGTGGGCCCCACCCGGAAATCACGTGGGCCCCACGGGGAAATCACGTGGGCCCCACGGGGAAATCACGTGGGCCCCACCCGGAAATCACGTGGGCCCCACCCGGAAATCACGTGGGCCCCACGGGGAAATCACGTGGGCCCCACGGGGAAATCACGTGGTCACCACCCGGAAATCACGTGGGCCCCAGCCGGAAATCAAGTGGGCCCCACGGGGAAATCACGTGGGCCCCACGGGGAAATCACGTGGGCCCCACCCGGAAATCACGTGGGCCCCACCCGGAAATCACGTGGGCCCCACCCGGAAATCACGTGGGCCCCACCCGGAAATCACGTGGGGCCCACCCGGAAATCACGTGGGCCCCACCCGGAAATCACGTGGGCCCCACCCGGAAATCACGTGGGCCCCACACGGAAATCACGTGGGGCCCACCCGGAAATCACGTGGGCCCCACCCGGAAATCACGTGGGCCCCACCCGGAAATCACGTGGGCCCCACCCGGAAATCACGTGGGCCCCACCCGGAAATCACGTGGGCCCCACGGGGAAATCACGTGGGCCCCACGGGGAAATCACGTGGGCCCCACGCGGAAATCACGTGGGCCCCACCTGGAAATCACGTGGGCCCCACGGGGAAATCACGTGGGCCCCACCCGGAAATCACGTGGGCCCCACCCGGAAATCACGTGGGCCCCACCAGGAAATCATGTGGGCCCCACGGGGAAATCACGTGGGCCCCACCCGGAAATCACGTGGGCCCCACCCGGAAATCACGTGGGCCCCACCCGGAAATCACGTGGGGCCAACCCGGAAATCACGTGGGCCCCACCCGGAAATCACATGGGCCCCACCCGGAAATCACGTGGGCCCCACCCGGAAATCACGTGGGCCCCACCCGGAAATCACGTGGGCCCCACGGGGAAATCACGTGGGCCCCACGGGGAAATCACGTGGGCCCCACCCGGAAATCCCGTGGGCCCCACCCGGAAATCACGTGGGCCCCACCCGGAAATCACGTGGGCCCCACGGGGAAATCACGTGGGCCCCACCCGGAAATCACGTGGGCCCCACCCGGAAATCACGTGGGCCCCACCCGGAAATCACGTGGGCCCCACCCGGAAATCACGTGGGCCCCACCCGGAAATCACGTGGGCCCCACCCGGAAATCACGTGGGCCCCACCCGGAAATCACGTGGGCCCCACACGGAAATCACGTGGGCCCCACCCGGAAATCACGTGGGCCCCACCCGGAAATCACGTGGGGCCCACCCGGAAATCACGTGGGCCCCACCCGGAAATCACGTGGGCCCCACCCGGAAATCACGTGGGGCCCACCCGGAAATCACGTGGGCCCCACCCGGAAATCACGTGGGCCCCACCCGGAAATCACGTGGGCCCCACCCGGAAATCACGTGGGGCCCACCCGGAAATCACGTGGGCCCCACCCGGAAATCACGTGGGCCCCACCCGGAAATCACGTGGGCCCCACCCGGAAATCACGTGGGCCCCACCCGGAAATCACGTGGGCCCCACCCGGAAATCACGTGGGCCCCACCCGGAAATCACGTGGGCCCCACCCGGAAATCACGTGGGACCCACGGGGAAATCACGTGGGGCCCACCCGGAAATCACGTGGGCCCCACCCGGAAATCACGTGGGCCCCACCCGGAAATCACGTGGGCCCCAGCCGGAAATCACGTGGGCCCCAGCCGGAAATCACGTGGGCCCCACGGGGAAATCACGTGGGCCCCACGGGGAAATCACGTGGGCCCCACGGGGAAATCACGTGGGCCCCACCCGGAAATCACGTGGGCCCCACCCGGAAATCACGTGGGCCCCACGGGGAAATCACGTGGGCCCAACGGGGAAATCACGTGGGCCCCACGGGGAAATCACGTGGGCCCCACCCTGAAATCACGTGGGCCCCACCCGGAAATCACGTGGGCCCCACGGGGAAATCACGTGGGCCCTACGGGGAAATCACGTGGGCCCCACCCGGAAATCACGTGGGCCCCACCCGGAAATCACGTGGGCCCCACGGGGAAATCACGTGGGCCCCACGGGGAAATCACGTGGTCCCCACCCGGAAATCACGTGGGCCCCAGCCGGAAATCACGTGGGCCCCACGGGGAAATCACGTGGGCCCCACCCGGAAATCACGTGGGCCCCACCCGGAAATCACGTGGGCCCCACCCGGAAATCACGTGGGCCCCACCCGGAAATCACGTGGGCCCCACCCGGAAATCACGTGGGGCCCACCCGGAAATCACGTGGGCCCCACCCGGAAATCACGTGGGCCCCACCCGGAAATCACGTGGGCCCCACACGGAAATCACGTGGGGCCCACCCGGAAATCACGTGGGCCCCACCCGGAAATCACGTGGGCCCCACCCGGAAATCACGTGGGCCCCACCCGGAAATCACGTGGGCCCCACCCGGAAATCACGTGGGCCCCACGGGGAAATCACGTGGGCCCCACGGGGAAATCACGTGGGCCCCACGCGGAAATCACGTGGGCCCCACCTGGAAATCACGTGGGCCCCACCCGGAAATCACGTGGGCCCCACCCGGAAATCACGTGGGACCCAACCGGAAATCACGTGGGCCCCACCCGGAAATCACGTGGGCCCCACCCGGAAATCACGTGGGCCCCACCCGGAAATCACGTGGGCCCCACCCGGAAATCACGTGGGCCCCAGCCGGAAATCACGTGGGCCCCACGGGGAAATCACGTGGGCCCCACGGGGAAATCACGGGGGCCCCACCCGGAAATCACGTGGGCCCCACCCGGAAATCACGTGGGCCCCACCCGGAAATCACGTGGGCCCCACCCGGAAATCACGTGGGCCCCACCCGGAAATCACGTGGGCCCCACCCGGAAATCACGTGGGCCCCACACGGAAATCACGTGGGGCCCAACCGGAAATCACGTGGGCCCCACCCGGAAATCACGTGGGCCCCACCCGGAAATCACGTGGGCCCCACCCGGAAATCACGTGGGCCCCATGGGGAAATCACGTGGGCCCCACGGGGAAATCACGTGGGCCCCACCCGGAAATCACGTGGGGCCCACCCGGAAATCACGTGGGCCCCACGGGGAAATCACGTGGGCCCCACGGGGAAATCACGTGGGCACCACCCGGAAATCACGTGGGCCCCAGCCGGAAATCACGTGGGCCCCACCCGGAAATCACGTGGGCCCCACCCAGAAATCACGTGGGCCCCACCCGGAAATCACGTGGGCCCCACACGGAAATCACGTGGGGCCCACCCGGAAATCACGTGGGCCCCACCCGGAAATCACGTGGGCCCCACCCGGAAATCACGTGGGCCCCACCGGGAAATCACGTGGGCCCCACCCGGAAATCACGTGGGCCCCACCCGGAAATCACGTGGGCCCCACGGGGAAATCACGTGGGCCCCACGGGGAAATCACGTGGGCCCCACCCGGAAATCACGTGGGCCCCACCCGGAAATCACGTGGGCCCCACCCGGAAATCACGTGGGCCCCACGGGTAAATCACGTGGGCCCCACCCGGAAATCACGTGGGCCCCACCCGGAAATCACGTGGGCCCCACCCGGAAATCACGTGGGCCCCACCCGGAAATCACGTGGGCCCCACCCGGAAATCACGTGGGCCCCACCCGGAAATCACGTGGGCCCCAGCCGGAAATCACGTGGGCCCCACCCGGAAATCACGTGGGCCCCACCCGGAAATCACGTGGGCCCCACCCGGAAATCACGTGGGCCCCACCCGGAAATCACGTGGGGCAAACCCGGAAATCACGTGGGCCCCACCCGGAAATCACGTGGGCCCCACCCGGAAATCACGTGGGCCCCACCCGGAAAACACGTGGGCCACATCCGGAAATCACGTGGGCCCCACCCGGAAATCACGTGGGCCCCACCCGGAAATCACGTGGGCCCCACCCGGAAATCACGTGGGCCCCACCCGGAAATCACGTGGGCCCCACGGGGAAATCACGTGGGCCCCACCTGGAAATCACGTGGACCCCACCCGGGAATCACGTGGGCCCCAGCCGGAAATCACGTGGGCCCCTTGGGGAAATCACGTGGGCCCCACGGGGAAATCACGTGGGCCCCACCCGGAAATCACGTGGGCCCCACCCGGAAATCACGTGGGCCCCAACCGGAAATCACGTGGGCCCCACCCGGAAATCACGTGGGCCCCACCCGGAAATCACGTGGGCCCCACCCGGAAATCACGTGGGCCCCACCCGGAAATCACGTGGGCCCCTCGGGGAAATCACGTGGGCCCCACCCGGAAATCACGTGGGCCCCACCCGGAAATCACGTGGGCCCCACCCGGAAATCACGTGGGCCCCACCCGGAAATCACGTGGGCCCCTCGGGGAAATCACGTGGGCCCCACCCGGAAATCACGTGGGCCCCACGGGGAAATCACGTGGGCCCCACCCGGAAATCACGTGGGCCCCACCCGGAAATCACGTGGGCCCCACCCGGAAATCACGTGGGCCCCACCCGGAAATCACGTGGGCCCCACCCGGAAATCACGTGGGCCCCACCCGGAAATCACGTGGGCCCCACGGGGAAATCACGTGGGCCTCACGGGGAAATCACGTGGGCCCCACCCGGAAATCACGTGGGCCCCACGGGGAAATCACGTGGGCCCCACCCGGAAATCACGTGGGCACCACCCGGAAATCACGTGGGCCCCACCCGGAAATCACGTGGGCCCCACCCGGAAATCACGTGCGCCCCACGGGGAAATCACGTGGGCCTCACGGGGAAATCACGTGGGCCCCACCCGGAAATCACGTGGGCCCCACGGGGAAATCACGTGGGCCTCACCCGGAAATCACGTGGGCCCCACCCGGAAATCACGTGGGCCCCACCCGGAAATCACGTGGGCCCCACCCGGAAATCACGTGGGCCCCACCCGGAAATCACGTGGGCCCCACCCGGAAATCACGTGGGCCCCACCCGGAAATCACGTGGGCCCCACCCGGAAATCACGTGGGCCCCACCGGGAAATCACGTGGGCCCCACGGGGAAATCACGTGGGCCCCACCCGGAAATCACGTGGGCCCCACCCGGAAATCACGTGGGCCCCACCCGGAAATCACGTGGGCCCCACCCGGAAATCACGTGGGCCCCACGGGGAAATCACGTGGGGCCCACCCGGAAATCACGTGGGCCCCACCCGGAAATCACGTGGGCCCCACCCGGAAATCACGTGGGCCCCAGCCGGAAATCACGTGGGCCCCAGCCGGAAATCACGTGGGCCCCACGGGGAAATCACGTGGGCCCCACGGGGAAATCACGTGGGCCCCACGGGGAAATCACGTGGGCCCCACCCGGAAATCACGTGGGCCCCACCCGGAAATCACGTGGGCCCCACGGGGAAATCACGTGGGCCCAACGGGGAAATCACGTGGGCCACACGGGGAAATCACGTGGGCCCCACCCTGAAATCACGTGGGCCCCACCCGGAAATCACGTGGGCCCCACGGGGAAATCACGTGGGCCCCACGGGGAAATCACGTGGGCCCCACCCGGAAATCACGTGGGCCCCACCCGGAAATCACGTGGGCCCCACGGGGAAATCACGTGGGCCCCACGGGGAAATCACGTGGTCCCCACCCGGAAATCACGTGGGCCCCAGCCGGAAATCACGTGGGCCCCACGGGGAAATCACGTGGGCCCCACCCGGAAATCACGTGGGCCCCACCCGGAAATCACGTGGGCCCCACCCGGAAATCACGTGGGCCCCACCCGGAAATCACGTGGGCCCAACCCGGAAATCACGTGGGCCCCACCTCGAAATCACGTGGGCCCCACCCGGAAATCACGTGGGGCCCACCCGGAAATCACGTGGGCCCCACGGGGAAATCACGTGGGCCCCACCCGGAAATCACGTGGGCCCCACCCGGAAATCACGTGGGCCCCACCCGGAAATCACGTGGGCCCCACCCGGAAATCACGTGGGCCCCACCCGGAAATCACGTGGGCCCCCAAGGGAAATCACGTGGGCCCCCAAGGGAAATCACGTGGGCCCCACCCGGAAATCACGTGGGCCCCACCCGGAAATCACGTGGGCCCCACGGGGAAATCACGTGGGACCCACCCGGAAATCACGTGGGCCCCACCCGGAAATCACGTGGGCCCCACCCAGAAATCACGTGGGCGCAACCCGGAAATCACGTGGGCCCCACCCGGAAAACACGTGGGCCCCACCCGGAAATCACGTGGGCCCCACGTTGAAATCACGTGGACCCCACCCGGAAATCACGTGGTCCCCACCCGGAAATCACGTGGGCCCCACGGGGAAATCACGTGGGCCCCACCCGGAAATCACGTGGGCCCCACCCGGAAATCACGTGGGCCCCACCCGGAAATCACGTGGGCCCCACCCGGAAATCACGTGGGGCCCACCCGGAAATCACGTGGGCCCCACGGGGAAATCACGTGGGCCCCACCCGGAAATCACGTGGGCCCCACCCGGAAATCACGTGGGCCCCACCCGGAAATCACGTGGGCCCCACCCGGAAATCACGTGGGCCCCACCCGGAAATCACGTGGGCCCCCAAGGGAAATCACGTGGGCCCCCAAGGGAAATCACGTGGGCCCCACCCGGAAATCACGTGGGCCCCACCCGGAAATCACGTGGGCCCCACGGGGAAATCACGTGGGACCCACCCGGAAATCACGTGGGCCCCACCCGGAAATCACGTGGGCCCCACCCAGAAATCACGTGGGCGCAACCCGGAAATCACGTGGGCCCCACCCGGAAAACACGTGGGCCCCCAGGGGAAATCACGTGGGCCCCACGTTGAAATCACGTGGGCCCCACCCGGAAATCACGTGGTCCCCACCCGGAAATCACGTGGGCCCCACGGGGAAATCACGTGGGCCCCACCCGGAAATCACGTGGGCCCCACCCGGAAATCACGTGGGCCCCACCCGGAAATCACGTGGGCCCCACCCGGAAATCACGTGGGCCCCACCCGGAAATCACGAAACCACCTGCCTCAACTCGAGAAAATCCAGGAGGTTCTGCCTCCAGGCGAGATGAGGCCCATTTCCGCTGAGGCTTCTCGAGGCTAATCACACCTAACCTCTGGAACTTCCAAAAGGTCCTTCACACCCCTGCTGCAACTCAAGAAGTTCCCTGACATCCCCGTCTCCACTCTAGAGGAAGCAAGCGGTTCCCGCCCACATCCAGAAGAGCCCCGTTTCCGCCTCGAAGCTTGAGATGAGGGATCCTTTCCCTGCTTGGTCTGGAAAGAATTGCCGGTGTTCCCGTCGCATCTCAAGAGGAGGCGCTCTCCACAGGAAAGGCGAGAGGAACTCCAGGGTCGTGTCACCATTCCCAGAGTTCCCCTGATGTCTCAGTCCATTCCAGAGGAACCTGTTTTCCCTGCACTGCCTCGACTTTCAGGATGAGGATCGACTACCACCACGGTCGCACGTGGGACAGCCCTGTGGGAAAGCCTTGTGGGAAAGCCTCCTGGAAAAGCCTCGAGGGAAAGCCACAGATCCCTTGATCCAGGCGATGGGAAGCGTCACACTGCTGCTACCGCTCTGGAGTAAAGCGCACGTGCATGCCCCCATTGGAGACGAGTACTTACTCCTCTGGGGAGACTCCAGAAGTACCCCAAGATCCATGTCAGCACTGGAGAGGAATTCTCAAGTTTCCGGCCCCGACTCCACACAATTCTTAGGCCTCGACATCGACGGGAGAGGAATCCCGAGAGGCCCCCGATCAACTGGCATGGGGACTGGCCTTTCGTGAGGCCACCAGAGTGGGTCCCTGAAGTACCCGTCGTAAGTCCAGAGCACCTGCCACAATTCGAGACAATCCAGGATGTTTTGCCCTCCAGGCGAGATGATGCCCATTTCCGCTGAGGCTTCTCGAGGTTAATCACACCTACTCTCTGGAACTTCCAAAAGGTCCTTCAACCATTGCTGCGACTCAGGAAGTTCCCTGACATACCCGTCTCCACTACAGAGGAAGCACGAGGGTCCCGCCCACATCCAGAGGAGCCCCGTTTCCGCCTCGTACCTCGAGATGAGAGATCCTTTCCCTGCTTGGTCGGGAAAGAATTCCTGGCATTCCCGTCGCATCTCAAGAGGAGGTCCTCTCCACAGGAAAGGCGAGAGGAACTCCAGGGTCGTGCCACCATTCGGAGAGTCCCCCAGATGTCTCAATCCATTCCAGAGGAACCTGTTTTCCCTGCACTGCCTCGACTTTCACGCTGAGGATCGACTCCCACCACGGTGGCACGTGGGACAGCCCTGTGGGAAAGCCTCGTGGGAAAGCCTTATGGGAAATCCTCGAGGGAAAGCCACAGATCCCATGATCGACGAGAAGGGAAGTGTGACACTGCTGCTACAGCTCGGGAGGAAAGCCCACGTGAATGCTCCCTCTCGAGACGAGGACTCACTACCCTGAGGAGACTCCAGAAGTACCCCAAGATCCATGTCAGCACTGGAGAGGAATCCTCAGGTTCCGGCCCCGACTCCACACAAGGTCTTGGGCCCCGGCATCGACGAGAGAGGAATACCGAGAGGCCCGCGAGCAACTCGCATGGAGACTGGCCTTTCCTGAGGCCACCAGAGCGAGTCCCTGAGGTCCCCGTCGTAAGTCGAGAGCACCTGCCGCAACTCGAGAAAATCCAGGAGGTTTTGCCCTCCAGGCGAGATGAGGCCCATTTCCGCTGAGGCTTCTCAAGGCTAATCACATCTAAACTCTGGAACTTCCAAAAGGTCCTTCACACCTTTGCTGCAACTCAAGAAGTTCCCGGACATCCCCGTCTCCACTCTAGAGGAAGCACGAGGGTCCCGCCCACATCCAGAGGAGCCCCGTTTCGCCTCATAGCTGGAGATGAGGGATCCTTTTGCTACTTGGTCCGGAAAGAATTCTGTGAGTCCCCGTCGCATCTCAAGGGGAGGCGCTCTCCACAGGAAAGGCGAGAGGAACTCCAGGGTCGTGCCACCATTCCCAGAGTACCCCAGATGTCTCAGTCCATTACAGAGGAACCTGTTTTCCCTGCACTGCCTCGACTTTCACGCCGAGGATCGTCTCCCACCACGGTGGCACGTGGGACAGCCCTGTGGAAAGCCTCGAGGGAAAGCCACAGTTCCCTTGATGCACGTGACGGGAATCGTGACACTGCTGCTACCGCTCTGCAGGGAAGCGCACGTGCATGCCTCCTTTCGAGATGAGGACTTACTCCCCTGGGGAGACTCCAGAAGCACCCCATGATCCATGTCAGCACTTTAGAGGAATCCTCAGGTTCCGGCCACTACTCCACACAAGGTCTTAGGCCCGGCATCGACGGGAAAGGAATCCCGAGAGGCTCCCGAGTAACTCGCATGGGGACTGGCCAGTCCTAAGGCGATAAGAGCAGGTCCCTTTCGTCACCGTGGTAAGACGAGAGCACCTGCTGCATCTCGAGAAAATCCAGGAGGTTCTGCCCTCCAGGCTAGATGAGGCCCATTTCCGCTGAGGCGTTGAGGTTAATCACATCTAACCTCTAGAAAGTCCAAAGGGTCCTTCACACCCTTTCTGCAACTCAAGAAGTTCCCCGACATACCCGTCTCCACTCGAGAGGAAGCAAGAGGGCCCCGCCCACATCCAGAGGAGCCCCGTTTCCGCCTCGTAGCTCGTGATGAGGGATCCTTTGGCTGCTTGTTCGGGAAAGAATTCTGGGCATTCCTGTCGCATCTCAAGAGGAGGTGCTCTCCACAGAAAAGGCGAGAACTCCAGCGTCGTGCCACCATTCCCAGAGACCCCCAGATGTCTCAGTCCATTCCAGAGGAACCTGTTTTCCTGCACTGCCTCGACTTTCACGCCAAGGCTCGACTCCCACCACGGTGGCACGTGGGACAGCCCTGTGGGAAAGCCTCGTTGCAAAACCTCGGGGGAAAGCCTCGAGGGAAAGCCACAGATCCCTTGATCCATGCGACGGGTGCATGACATTGCTGCTACCGCTCTGGTGGAAAGCGAACGTGCATGCCCCCATTCGAGACGAGGACTTACTCCCCTGGGGAGACTCCAGAAGTACCCTAAGATCCATGTCAGCACTGGAGAGGAATCCTCAGGTTCTGGCCCCGACTCCACACAAGGTCTTAGGACCCGGCATCGAAGGGAGAGGACCACGAGAGGCCCCCGAGCAACTCGCATGGGGACTGTCCTTTCCTGAGGCCACCAGAGCGGGTCCCTTAGGTCACCGTCCTAAGACGAAAGGACCTGCGGCAACTCGAGAAAATCCAGGAGGTTTTGCCCTTCAGGCTAGATGAGGCCCATTTCCGCTGAGGCCTCACGAGGCTAATCACACCTAACCTCTGGAACTTCCAAAGGTCCTTCACACCCTTGCTGCAACTCAAGAAGTTCCCCGACATACCCGCCCTAACCCTAAAGGAAGCACGAGGGTCCCGCTCACATCCAGAGGAGCCCCGTTTCCGCCTCGTAGCTCGAGATGAGGGATCCTTTCTCTGCTTGGTCTGGAAAGAATTCCCGTGTCCAATCTCAAAAGGAGGAGCTCTCCACAGGAAAGGCGAGAGGAACTCCAGGGTCTTGTCACCATTCCCAGAGTCCCCCAGATGTCTCAGTCCATTCCAGAGGAACCTGTGTTCCCTGCACTGCCTCGACTTTCATGCCAAGGATCGACTCCCACCAAGGCGGCACGTGGGACAGCCCTGTGGGAAAGCCTCGTGGGAAAGCCTCGTGGGAAAGCCTAGACAGAAAGGCGCAGATCCCTTGATCGACGCTATGGGAAGCGTGACACTGCTGCACCCGCTTTGGAGGAAAGCGAAAGTGCATGCCCCCTCTTGAGAAGAGGACTTACTGCCCTGGGGAGGCTCCAGAAGTAGCCCAAGTTCCATGTCAGCACTGGAGAGGAATCCTCATGTTCCGGGCTCTACTCCACAGAAGGTCTTAGTCCCCGGCATCAAAGGGAGAGGAATCCCAGGAGACCCCCGAGCAACTCGAATGGGGACTGAGCAGTCCTGAGGCCACCAGAGCGGGCCCTATCGTCACCGTCGTAAGATGACAGCATCTGCCGGAACTCGAGAAAATCCAGGATATTTTGCCCTCCAGGCTAGATGAGGACCATTTCCGATGAGGCGTCTCGAGGCTAATCACATCTAACATCTGGAACTTCCAAAGGGTGCTTCACAACCTTGCTGCAACTCAAGAAGTTCCCCGACAACCCGTCTCCATTCTAGAGGAAGCACGAGGGTCACGCCCACATCCAGAGGAGCCCAGTTTTCACCTCTTAGCTCGAGATGAGGGATCCTTTCGCTGCTTGGTCGGGAAAGAATTCTGGGCATTCCTGGCGCATCTCAAGAGGAGGCGCTCTCCAGAGGAAAGGCGAGAGGAACTCCAGGGTCTTGTCTCCATTCCCAGAGTCCCACATATCTTTCAGTCCATTCCAGAGGAACCTGTTTTCCCTTCACTGCCTCAACTTTCATGCCGAGGATCGACTCCCACCACGGTGGCACGTGGGACAGCCCTGTGGGAAAGCCTCGAGGGAAAGCCACAGATCCCTTGATTGACGCGACGGGAAGCGTGACACTGCTGCTACGGCACTGGAGGAAAGCGCACGTGCATGCCCCCATTCGAGATGAGGACTTACTCCCATGGGGAGACTGCAGAAATAACCCAAGATCCATGTCAGCACTGCAGAGGAATCCTCAGGTTCTGGCCCCGACTCCACACAAGGACTTAGGCCCCGGCATCGAAGGGAGAGGAACCCCGAGAGGCGCCCGAGCAACTCGCATGGGGACTGGCCTTTCCTGAGGCCACCAGAGTGGGTCACTTAGGTCACCGTCGTAAGACGAAAGTACCTGCGGCAACACGAGAAAATCCAGGAGGTTTTGCCCTTCAGGCTAGATGAGGCCCATTTCCGCTGAGGCGTCACGAGGCTAATCACACTTAACCTGTGGAACTTCCAAAGGTCCTTCACACCCTTGCTGCAACTCAAGAAGTTCCCCGACATACCCGGCCTAACTCTCAAGGAAGCACGACGGTCCCGCCCACATCCAGAGGAGCCCCGTTTCCGCCTCGTAGCTCGAGATGAGGGATTCTTTCTCTGCTTGGTCTGGAAAGAATTCCCGGCGTACCTGTCGAATCTCAAAAGGAGGCACTCTCCACAGGAAAGGCGACAGGAACTCCAGGGTCTTGTCACCATTCCCAGAGACCCCAGATGTCTCAGTCCATTCCAGAGGAACCTGTGTTACCTGCACTGCCTCGACTTTCATGCCGAGGATCGACTCCCACCAAGGTGGCACGTGGGACAGCCCTGTGGGAAAGCCTCGTGGGAAAGCCTCGTGGGAAAGCCTGGAGGGAAAGCCACAGATCCCTTGATCCACGCGCCGGGAAGCGCGACACTGCTGCTACCGCTCTGGAGGAAACCGCAGGTGCATGCCCCCATTCGAGACGAGGACTTACTCCCCTGAGGAGACTCCAGAAGTACCCCAAGAACCAAGTCAGCACTGGAGAGGAATCCTCAGGTTCCCGCCCCGACTCCACACAATGTCTTAGGCCCTGGCATCGAAGGGAGAAGAATCCCAGAGGCCCGCGAGCAACTCACTGGGGGACTGGCCAGTCCCGAGGCCACCAGAGCGGGTCCCTGAGGTCCCTGTCTTAAGTCGAGAGCACCTGCCACAACTCGAGAAAATCCAGGAGGTTTTGCCCTCCAGGCGAGATGAGGCCCATTTCCACTGAGGCTTCACGAGGCTAATCACACCTAACCTCTGGAACTTCCAAAAGGTCCTTCACACCCTTGCTGCAGCTCAAGAAGTTCCCCGACATACCCGTCTCCACTCGAGAGGAAGCACGAGGGTCCCGCCCACATCCAGAGGAGCCCCGTTTCCGCCTCTTAGCTGGAGATGAGGGATCCTTTCGCTGCTTTGTCGGGAAAGAATTCTGGACGTTCCCGTCACATCTCAAGAGGAGGCGTTCTCCACAGGAAGGCGAGAGGAACTCAAGGGTCGTGCCACCATCCCAGAGTCCCCCAGGTGTCTCAGTCCATTCCAGAGGAACCTGTTTTCCCTGACTTCCTCGACTATCATGGCGAGGATCGACTCCCACCACGATGGCACCTGGGACAGCCCTGTGGGAAAGCCTCGTGGGAAAGCATCGAGGGAAAGCCACAGATCTCTTGATCCACGCGATGGGAAGCGTGACACTGCTGCTACCGCTCTGGAGGAAAGCGCTCGTGCATGCCCCCATTCAAGATGAGGACTGACTCCCCTGGGGAGACTCCAGAAGTACCCCAAGATCCATGTCAGCACTGGAGAGGAATCCTCAGGTTCTGGGCCCGACTCCACAAAAGGTCTTAGGCCCAGGCATTGACGAGAAAGGAATCCAGGAGGCCCATGAGCATCGATTGGGGACTGGCCAAACCTGAGGCCACCAGAGCGGGTCCCTAAGGTAACCGTCGTAAGACGGGAGAACCTGCTGCAACTCGAGAAAATCCAGGAGGTTCTCCCCTCCAGGCTTGATGAGGCCCATTTCTGATGAGGCATCTCTAGGCTAATCACATCTAACCTCTGGAACTTCCAAAGGGTGCTTCACAACCTTGCTGCAACTCAAGAAGTTCCCTGACATACCCGGCTCCACTCTAGAGGAAGCACGAGTGTCCTGCAAACATCCAGAGGAGCCCCGTTTCCGCCTCGTAGCTCGAGATGAGGGATCCTTTCGCTGCTTGGTCGGGAAAGAATTCCCGGCGTTCCCGTCCCATCTCAACAGGAGGCCCTCTCCACAGGAAAGGCGAGAGGAACTCCAGTGTCGTGCCACCAATCCAAGAGTCCCCCAGAATTCTCAGTCCATTCCAGAGGAACCTGTTTTCCCTGCACTGCGTCGACTTTCACGCCGAGGATCGAATCACAGCCCTGTGGGAAAGCCTCGTGGGAAAGCCTCGTGGGAAAGCCTCGAGGGAAAGCCACAGATCCCTTGATCCAGGCGATGGGAAGCGTGACACTACTGCTACAGCTCTGGAGGAAAGCGCACGTGCATGCCCCCATTCGAGACGAGGAGTTACTCCCCTGGGGAGACTCCAGAAGTACCCAAGAACCATGTGAGCACTGGAGAGGAATCCTCAGGTTCCGGACCTGACACCACTCAAGGTCAAAGGCCCCGTCATCAAAGGGAGAGGAATCCCGAGAGGCCCCCGAGCAACTCGCATGTGGACTGGCCTTTCCTGAGGCCACCAGAGCGGGTCCCTGAGGTCCCCGTTGTAAATCGAGAGCACCTGCCGCAACTCGAGAAAATCAAGGAGGTTTTAACCTCCCGGCGAGATGAGACCCATTTCCGCTGAGGCTTCTCAAAGCTAATCACACCTAACCTCTGGAACTTCCAAAAGGTCCTTCACACCCTTACTGCTACTCAAGAAGTTGCCTGACATACCCGTCTCCACTCTAGAGGAAGCACGAGGGTCCCGGGCATATGCAGAGGAGCCCCGTTTCCGCCTCGTAGCTCGAGATGAGGGACATTTCGCCTCTTTGTCGGGAAAGAGTTCCCGGCATTCCCCTCTCACCTCAAGAGGAGGCGCTCTCCACAGGAAAGGCGAGAGGAACTCCAGGGTCGTGCTACCATTCCAAGAGTCCCCCAGATGTCTCAGTCCATACCAGAGGAACCTGTTTTCCCTGCAATGAGTCGACTTTCACGCCGAGGATTGACTCCCACCACGGGGGCACGTGGGACAGCCCTGTGGGAAAGCGTCGTGCAAAAGCCTCGAGGGAAAGCCAAAGATCCCTTGATCCAGGCGTTGGGAAGCGTGACACAGCTGCTACCGCTCTGGAGGAAAGAGCACGTGCATGCCCCCATCCGAGACGAGGACTTACTCCCCTGGGGAGACTCGAGAAGTACCCCAAGATCCATGTCAGCACTGGAGAGGAATCCTCAGGTTCTGGCCCGGCCTCCACACAAGGTTTAAGGCCCTGGCATCGAAGGGAGAGGAATCCCAAAAGGCCCGCAAGCAACTCGCATGGGGACTGGCCTTTCCTGAGGCCACCAGAGCGGGTCCCATAGGTCACCATCGTAAGTGGAGAGCACCTGCCGCAACTCGTGAAAATCCAGGAGGTTCTCCCCTCCAGGCTAGATGAGGCCCATTTCCACTGAGGATTCTCGAGGCTAATCACACCTAACCTCTGGAACTTATTAAAGGTCCTTCAAAGCCCTGCTGCAACTCAAGAAGTTTCCCGACATACTCGTCTCCACTCGAGAGGAAGCACGAGGGTCCCGCCCACATCCAGAGGAGCCCCGTTTCCGCCTCGTAGCTCGAGATGAGGGATCCCTTCCCTGCTTGTTAGGGAAAAAATTCCCTGCGTTCCCGTCGCATCTCAAGAGGAGGCATTCTCCACAGGAAAGGCGAGAGGAATTCCAGGGTCCTGCCTCCATTCCAAGAGTCCCCCAGATGTCTCAGTCCATTCCAGAGGAACCTGTTTTCCCTGCACTGCATCGACTTCCACGCCGAGGATCGACGCACAGCACGGTGGCACGTGGGAAAGCGCTGTGGGTAAGACTCATGGAAAGCCTCGTGGGAAAGAGTCTAGGGAAAGCCACAGATCCCTTGATCCACCCTACAGGAAGCGTGACACTGTTGCTACAACTCGGGAGGAAAGCGCACGTGCATGCCCCCTCTCGAGACGAGGACTGACTCCCTGGGGGAGACTCCCGAAGTACCCCAAGACCAATGTCAGCACTGGAGAGGAATCCTCAGGTTCCGGCCATGACTACCAACAATGTCTTGGGCCCCAGCATGGACGGGAGAGGCATCCCGAGAGGCCCCCTACTAATTCGCATGGGGACTGGATTTCCTGAGGCCACCAGAGCGGGTCCCTAAGGTCCCCATCGTAAGTCGAGAGCACCTGCCGCAACTCGAGAAAATCCAGGAGGTTTTGCCCTCCAGGCGAGATGAGGCCCATTTCCGCTGAGGCTTCTCCAGGCTAATCACACCGAACCTCTGGAACTTCCAAAAGGACCTTCACACAGTTGCGGCAACACAAGAAGTTCCCCAACTACCCATCTCCACTCTAGAGGAAACACGATGGTCCCGCCCACATCGAGAGGAGCCCCGTTGCCGCATCGTAGTTCCCGATGAGGGATCCTTTCCCTGCTTGGTTGGGAAAGAATTCTGGGCGTTACAGTCGCATCTCAATAGGAGGCGCTCTCCATAGGAAAGGCGAGAGGAACTCCAGGGTCGTTCCACCATTCCCAGAGTCTTCTAGATGTCCCAGTACAGTCCAGAGGAAACTGTTTTCGACTCACACCACGGTGGCACGTGGGACGGCCCTGAGGGATAGCCTTGTGGGAAAGCCTCGTGGGAAAGCCTCATGGGAAACCCTCAGGGGAAAGACAAAGATCCCATGATCGACGCGACGGGAAGGGTGACACTGCTGCTACCGCTCTGGAGGAAAGCGCACGTGCATGCCTCCATTCGAGACGCGGACTTAGTCCCCTGGGGAGACTCCAGAAGTACCCCAAGATCCATGTCAGCACTGGAGAGGAATCCTCACGTTCCGGCCCCGACTCCACACAAGGTCTTAGGCCCCGGCATCGAAGTGAGAGGAATCCCGAGAGGCCTCCTAGTAACTCGCATGGGGACTGGCCTTTCCTGAGGCCCCACGTGGGCCCCACCCGGAAATCACGTGGGCCCCACGGGGAAATCACGTGGGCCCCACCCGGAAATCACGTGGGCCCCACCCGGAAATCACGTGGGCCCCACCCGGAAATCACGTGGGCCCCAACCGGAAATCACGTGGGCCCCACCCGGAAATCACGTGGGCCCCACCCGGAAATCACGTGGGCCCCACCCGGAAATCACGTGGGCCCCACGGGGAAATCACGTGGGCCTCACGGGGAAATCACGTGGGCCCCACCCGGAAATCACGTGGGCCCCACGGGGAAATCACGTGGGCCCCACCCGGAAATCACGTGGGCCCCACCCGGAAATCACGTGGGCCCCACCCGGAAATCACGTGGGCCCCACCCGGAAATCACGTGGGCCCCACCCGGAAATCACGTGGGCCCCACCCGGAAATCACGTGGGCCCCACCCGGAAATCACGTGGGCCCCACCCGGAAATCACGTGGGCCCCACCGGGAAATCACGTGGGCCCCACAGGGAAATCACGTGGGCCCCACCCGGAAATCACGTGGGCCCCACCCGGAAATCACGTGGGCCCCACCCGGAAATCACGTGGGCCCCACCCGGAAATCACGTGGGCCCCACCCGGAAATCACGTGGGGCCAACCCGGAAATCACGTGGGCCCCACCCGGAAATCACATGGGCCCCACCCGGAAATCACGTGGGCCCCACCCGGAAATCACGTGGGCCCCACCCGGAAATCACGTGGGCCCCACGGGGAAATCACGTTGGCCCCACGGGGAAATCACGTGGGCCCCACCCGGAAATCACGTGGGCCCCACCCGGAAATCACGTGGGCCCCACCCGGAAATCACGTGGGCCCCACGGGGAAATCACGTGGGCCCCACCCGGAAATCACGTGGGCCCCACCCGGAAATCACGTGGGCCCCACCCGGAAATCACGTGGGCCCCACCCGGAAATCACGTGGGCCCCACCCGGAAATCACGTGGGCCCCACCCGGAAATCACGTGGGCCCCACCCGGAAATCACGTGGGCCCCACCCGGAAATCACGTGGGCCCCACCCGGAAATCACGTGGGCCCCACCCGGAAATCACGTGGGCCCCACGGGGAAATCACGTGGGCCCCACGGGGAAATCACGTGGGCCCCACGGGGAAATCACGTGGGCCCCACCCGGAAATCACGTGGGCCCCACCCGGAAATCACGTGGGCCCCACCCGGAAATCACGTGGGCCCCACCCGGAAATCACGTGGGCCCCACCCGGAAATCACGTGGGCCCCACCCGGAAATCACGTGGGCCCCACGGGGAAATCACGTGGGCCCCACCCGGAAATCACGTGGGCCCCACCCGGAAATCACGTGGGCCCCACCCGGAAATCACGTGGGCCCCACCCGGAAATCACGTGGGCCCCACGGGGAAATCACGTGGGCCCCACCCGGAAATCACGTGGACCCCACCCGGAAATCACGTGGGCCACAGCCGGAAATCACGTGGGCCCCAACCGGAAATCACGTGGGCCCCACCCGGAAATCACGTGGGCCCCACCCGGAAATCACGTGGGCCCCACCCGGAAATCACGTGGGCCCCACGGGGAAATCACGTGGGCCTCACGGGGAAATCACGTGGGCCCCACCCGGAAATCACGTGGGCCCCACGGGGAAATCACGTGGGCCCCACGGGGAAATCACGTGGGCCCCACCCGGAAATCACGTGGGCCCCACCCGGAAATCACGTGGGCCCCACCCGGAAATCACGTGGGCCCCACCCGGAAATCACGTGGGCCCCACCCGGAAATCACGTGGGCCCCACCCGGAAATCACGTGGGCCCCACCCGGAAATCACGTGGGCCCCACCGGGAAATCACGTGGGCCCCACGGGGAAATCACGTGGGCCCCACCCGGAAATCACGTGGGCCCCACCCGGAAATCACGTGGGCCCCACCCGGAAATCACGTGGGCCCCACCCGGAAATCACGTGGGCCCCACCCGGAAATCACGTGGGGCCAACCCGGAAATCACGTGGGCCCCACCCGGAAATCACATGGGCCCCACCCGGAAATCACGTGGGCCCCACCCGGAAATCACGTGGGCCCCACCCGGAAATCACGTGGGCCCCACGGGGAAATCACGTTGGCCCCACGGGGAAATCACGTGGGCCCCACCCGGAAATCACGTGGGCCCCACCCGGAAATCACGTGGGCCCCACCCGGAAATCACGTGGGCCCCACGGGGAAATCACGTGGGCCCCACCCGGAAATCACGTGGGCCCCACCCGGAAATCACGTGGGCCCCACCCGGAAATCACGTGGGCCCCACCCGGAAATCACGTGGGCCCCACCCGGAAATCACGTGGGCCCCACGGGGAAATCACGTGGGCCCCACCCGGAAATCACGTGGGCCCCACCCGGAAATCACGTGGGCCCCACCCGGAAATCACGTGGGCCCCACCCGGAAATCACGTGGGCCCCACGGGGAAATCACGTGGGCCCCACGGGGAAATCACGTGGGCCCCACCCGGAAATCACGTGGGCCCCACCCGGAAATCACGTGGGCCCCACCCGGAAATCACGTGGGCCCCACCCGGAAATCACGTGGGCCCCACCCGGAAATCACGTGGGCCCCACCCGGAAATCACGTGGGCCCCACCCGGAAATCACGTGGGCCCCACCCGGAAATCACGTGGGCCCCACCCGGAAATCACGTGGAACCCACCCGGAAATCACGTGGGCCCCACCCGGAAATCACGTGGGCCCCACCCGGAAATCACGTGGGCCCCACCCGGAAATCACGTGGGCCCCACCCGGAAATCACGTGGGCCCCACCCGGAAATCACGTGGGCCCCACCCGGAAATCACGTGGGCCCCACCCGGAAATCACGTGGGCCCCACCCGGAAATCACGTGGGCCACACCCGGAAATCACGTGGGGCCCACCCGGAAATCACGTGGGCCCCACCCGGAAATCACGTGGGCCCCACCCGGAAATCACGTGGGCCCCACCCGGAAATCACGTGGGCCCCACCCGGAAAACACGTGGGCCCCACGGGGAAATCATGTGGGCCCCACCCGGAAATCACGTGGGCCCCACCCGGAAATCACGTGGGCCCCACCCGGAAATCACGTGGGCCCCACCCGGAAATCACGTGGGCCCCACCCGGAAATCACGTGGGCCCCACCCGGAAATCACGTGGGCCCCACCCGGAAATCACGTGGGCCCCACCCGGAAATCACGTGGGCCCCACGGGGAAATCACGTGGGCCCCACCCGGAAATCACGTGGGCCCCACCCGGAAATCACGTGGGCCCCACCCGGAAATCACGTGGGCCCCACCCGGAAATCACGTGGGCCCCACGGGGAAATCACGTGGGCCCCACGGGGAAATCACGTGGGCCCCACCCGGAAATCACGTGGGCCCCACCCGGAAATCACGTGGGCCCCACCCGGAAATCACGTGGGCCCCACCCGGAAATCACGTGGGCCCCACCCGGAAATCACGTGGGCCCCACCCGGAAATCACGTGGGCCCCACCCGGAAATCACGTGGAACCCACCCGGAAATCACGTGGGCCCCACCCGGAAATCACGTGGGCCCCACCCGGAAATCACGTGGGCCCCACCCGGAAATCACGTGGGCCCCACGGGGAAATCACGTGGGCCCCACCCGGAAATCACGTGGGCCCCACCCGGAAATCACGTGGGCCCCACCCGGAAATCACGTGGGCCACACCCGGAAATCACGTGGGGCCCACCCGGAAATCACGTGGGCCCCACGGGGAAATCACGTGGGCCCCACCCGGAAATCACGTGGGCCCCACCCGGAAATCACGTGGGCCCCACCCGGAAAACACGTGGGCCCCACGGGGAAATCATGTGGGCCCCACCCGGAAATCACGTGGGCCCCACCCGGAAATCACGTGGGCCCCACCCGGAAATCACGTGGGCCCCACCCGGAAATCACGTGGGCCCCACCCGGAAATCACGTGGGCCCCACCCGGAAATCACGTGGGCCCCACCCGGTAATCACGTGGGGCCCACCCGGAAATCACGTGGGCCCCACGGGGAAATCACGTGGGCCCCACCCGGAAATCACGTGGGCCCCAGGGGGAAATCACGTGGGCCCAACGGGGACATCACGTGGGCCCCACGGGGAAATCACGTGGGCCCCACCCTGAAATCACGTGGGCCCCACCCGGAAATCACGTGGGCCCCACGGGGAAATCACGTGGGCCCCACGGGGAAATCACGTGGGCCCCACCCGGAAATCACGTGGGCCCCACCCGGAAATCACGTGGGCCCCACGGAGAAATTACGTGGGCCCAACGGGGAAATCACGTGGTCCCCACCCGGAAATCACGTGGGCCCCAGCCGGAAATCACGTGGGCCCCACGGGGAAATCACGTGGGCCCCACCCGGAAATCACGTGGGCCCCACCCGGAAATCACGTGGGCCCCACCCGGAAATCACGTGGGGCCCACCCGGAAATCACGTGGGCCCCACCCGGAAATCACGTGGGCCCCACCCGGAAATCACGTGGGCCCCACACGGAAATCACGTGGGGCCCACCCGGAAATCACGTGGGCCCCACCCGGAAATCACGTGGGCCCCACCCGGAAATCACGTGGGCCCCACCCGGAAATCACGTGGGCCCCACCCGGAAATCACGTGGGCCCCACCCGGAAATCACGTGGGCCCCACGGGGAAATCACGTGGGCCCCACGGGGAAATCACGTGGGCCCCACGCGGAAATCACGTGGGCCCCACCCGGAAATCACGTGGGCCCCACCCGGAAATCACGTGGGCCCCACCCGGAAATCACGTGGGCCCCCCCGGAAATCACGTGGGCCCCACCCGGAAATCACGTGGGGCCAACCCGGAAATCACGTGGGCCCCACCCGGAAATCACGTGGGCCCCACCCGTAAATCACGTGGGCCCCACCCGGAAATCACGTGGGCCCCACCCGGAAATCACGTGGGCCCCACGGGGAAATCACGTTGGCCCCACGGGGAAATCACGTGGGCCCCACCCGGAAATCACGTGGGCCCCACCCGGAAATCACGTGGGCCCCACCCGGAAATCACGTGGGCCCCACGGGGAAATCACGTGGGCCCCACCCGGAAATCACGTGGGCCCCACCCGGAAATCACGTGGGCCCCACCCGGAAATCACGTGGGCCCCACCCGGAAATCACGTGGGCCCCACCCGGAAATCACGTGGGCCCCACGGGGAAATCACGTGGGCCCCACCCGGAAATCACGTGGGCCCCACCCGGAAATCACGTGGGCCCCACCCGGAAATCACGTGGGCCCCACCCGGAAATCACGTGGGCCCCACCCGGAAATCACGTGGGCCCCACCCGGAAATCACGTGGGCCCCACTCGGAAATCACGTGGGCCCCACCCGGAAATCACGTGGGCCCCACCGGGAAATCACGTGGGCCCCACGGGGAAATCACGTGGGCCCCACCCGGAAATCACGTGGGCCCCACCCGGAAATCACGTGGGCCCCACCCGGACATCACGTGGGCCCCACCCGGAAATCACGTGGGCCCCACCCGGAAATCACGTGGGGCCAACCCGGAAATCACGTGGGCCCCACCCGGAAATCACATGGGCCCCACCCGGAAATCACGTGGGCCCCACCCGGAAATCACGTGGGCCCCACCCGGAAATCACGTGGGCCCCACGGGGAAATCACGTTGGCCCCACGGGGAAATCACGTGGGCCCCACCCGGAAATCACGTGGGCCCCACCCGGAAATCACGTGGGCCCCACCCGGAAATCACGTGGGCCCCACGGGGAAATCACGTGGGCCCCACCCGGAAATCACGTGGGCCCCACCCGGAAATCACGTGGGCCCCACCCGGAAATCACGTGGGCCCCACCCGGAAATCACGTGGGCCCCACCCGAAAATCACGTGGGCCCCACCCGGAAATCACGTGGGCCCCACCCGGAAATCACGTGGGCCCCACCCGGAAATCACGTGGGCCCCACGGGGAAATCACGTGGGCCCCACCCGGAAATCACGTGGGCCCCACCCGGAAATCACGTGGGCCCCACCCGGAAAACACGTGGGCCCCACGGGGAAATCATGTGGGCCCCACCCGGAAATCACGTGGGCCCCACCCGGAAATCCCGTGGGCCCCACCCGGAAATCACGTGGGCCCCACCCGGAAATCACGTGGGCCCCACCCGGAAATCACGTGGGCCCCACCCGGAAATCACGTGGGCCCCACCCGGTAATCACGTGGGGCCCACCCGGAAATCACGTGGGCCCCACGGGGAAATCACGTGGGCCCCACCCGGAAATCACGTGGGCCCCAGGGGGAAATCACGTGGGCCCAACGGGGAAATCACGTGGGCCCCACGGGGAAATCACGTGGGCCCCACCCTGAAATCACGTGGGCCCCACCCGGAAATCACGTGGGCCCCACGGGGAAATCACGTGGGCCCCACGGGGAAATCACGTGGGCCCCACCCGGAAATCACGTGGGCCCCACCCGGAAATCACGTGGGCCCCACGGGGAAATTACGTGGGCCCCACGGGGAAATCACGTGGTCCCCACCCGGAAATCACGTGGGCCCCAGCCGGAAATCACGTGGGCCCCACGGGGAAATCACGTGGGCCCCACCCGGAAATCACGTGGGCCCCACCCGGAAATCACGTGGGCCCCACCCGGAAATCACGTGGGCCCCACCCGGAAATCACGTGGGCCCCACCCGGAAATCACGTGGGGCCCACCCGGAAATCACGTGGGCCCCACCCGGAAATCACGTGGGCCCCACCCGGAAATCACGTGGGCCCCACACGGAAATCACGTGGGGCCCACCCGGAAATCACGTGGGCCCCACCCGGAAATCACGTGGGCCCCACCCGGAAATCACGTGGGCCCCACCCGGAAATCACGTGGGCCCCACCCGGAAATCACGTGGGCCCCACCCGGAAATCACGTGGGCCCCACGGGGAAATCACGTGGGCCCCACGGGGAAATCACGTGGGCCCCACGCGGAAATCACGTGGGCCCCACCCGGAAATCACGTGGGCCCCACCCGGAAATCACGTGGGCCCCACCCGGAAATCACGTGGGCCCCACCCGGAAATCACGTGGGCCCCACCCGGAAATCACGTGGGGCCAACCCGGAAATCACGTGGGCCCCACCCGGAAATCACGTGGGCCCCACCCGGAAATCACGTGGGCCCCACCCGGAAATCACGTGGGCCCCACCCGGAAATCACGTGGGCCCCACCCGGAAATCACGTGGGCCCCACGGGGAAATCACGTGGGCCCCACGGGGAAATCACGTGGGCCCCACGGGGAAATCACGTGGGCCCCACCCGGAAATCACGTGGGCCCCACCCGGAAATCACGTGGGCCCCACCCGGAAATCACGTGGGCCCCACCCGGAAATCACGTGGGCCCCACCCGGAAATCACGTGGGCCCCACCCGAAAATCACGTGGGCCCCACCCGGAAATCACGTGGGCCCCACCCGGAAATCACGTGGGCCCCACCCGGAAATCACGTGGAACCCACCCGGAAATCACGTGGGCCCCACCCGGAAATCACGTGGGCCCCACCCGGAAATCACGTGGGCCCCACCCGGAAATCACGTGGGCCCCACCCGGAAATCACGTGGGCCCCACCCGGAAATCACGTGGGCCCCACCCGGAAGTCACGTGGGCCACACCCGGAAATCACGTGGGGCCCACCCGGAAATCACGTGGGCCCCACGGGGAAATCACGTGGGCCCCACCCGGAAATCACGTGGGCCCCACCCGGAAATCACGTGGGCCCCACCCGGAAAACACGTGGGCCCCACGGGGAAATCATGTGGGCCCCACCCGGAAATCACGTGGGCCCCACCCGGAAATCACGTGGGCCCCACCCGGAAATCACGTGGGCCCCACCCGGAAATCACGTGGGCCCCACCCGGAAATCACGTGGGCCCCACCCGGAAATCACGTGGGCCCCACCCGGTAATCACGTGGGGCCCACCCGGAAATCACGTGGGCCCCACGGGGAAATCACGTGGGCCCCACCCGGAAATCACGTGGGCCCCAGGGGGAAATCACGTGGGCCCAACGGGGAAATCACGTGGGCCCCACGGGGAAATCACGTGGGCCCCACCCTGAAATCACGTGGGCCCCACCCGGAAATCACGTGGGCCCCACGGGGAAATCACGTGGGCCCCACGGGGAAATCACGTGGGCCCCACCCGGAAATCACGTGGGCCCCACCCGGAAATCACGTGGGCCCCACGGGGAAATTACGTGGGCCCCACGGGGAAATCACGTGGTCCCCACCCGGAAATCACGTGGGCCCCACACGGAAATCACGTGGGGCCCACCCGGAAATCACGTGGGCCCCACCCGGAAATCACGTGGGCCCCACCCGGAAATCACGTGGGCCCCACCCGGAAATCACGTGGGCCCCACCCGGAAATCACGTGGGCCCCACGGGGAAATCACGTGGGCCCCACGGGGAAATCACGTGGGCCCCACGCGGAAATCACGTGGGCCCCACCCGGAAATCACGTGGGCCCCACCCGGAAATCACGTGGGCCCCACCCGGAAATCACGTGGGCCCCACCCGGAAATCACGTGGGCCCCACCCGGAAATCACGTGGGGCCAACCCGGAAATCACGTGGGCCCCACCCGGAAATCACGTGGGCCCCACCCGTAAATCACGTGGGCCCCACCCGGAAATCACGTGGGCCCCACCCGGAAATCACGTGGGCCCCACGGGGAAATCACGTTGGCCCCACGGGGAAATCACCTGGGCCCCACCCGGAAATCACGTGGGCCCCACCCGGAAATCACGTGGGCCCCACCCGGAAATCACGTGGGCCCCACGGGGAAATCACGTGGGCCCCACCCGGAAATCACGTGGGCCCCACCCGGAAATCACGTGGGCCCCACCCGGAAATCACGTGGGCCCCACCCGGAAATCACGTGGGCCCCACCCGGAAATCACGTGGGCCCCACGGGGAAATCACGTGGGCCCCACCCGGAAATCACGTGGGCCCCACCCGGAAATCACGTGGGCCCCACCCGGAAATCACGTGGGCCCCACCCGGAAATCAAGTGGGGCCCACCCGGAAATCACGTGGGCCCCACCCGGAAATCCCGTGGGACCCACCCGGAAATCACGTGGGCCCCACCCGGAAATCACGTGGGCCCCACCAGGAAATCACGTGGGCCCCACCCGGAAATCACGTGGGCCACAGCCGGAAATCACGTGGGCCCCACCCGGAAATCACGTGGGCCCCACCCGGAAATCACGTGGGCCCCACCCGGAAATCACGTGGGCCCCACCCGGAAATCACGTGGGCCCCACGGGGAAATCACGTGGGCCTCACGGGGAAATCACGTGGGCCCCACCCGGAAATCACGTGGGCCCCACGGGGAAATCCCATGGGCCCCACCCGGAAATCACGTGGGCCCCACGGGGAAATCACGTGGGCCCCACCCGGAAATCACGTGGGCCCCACGGGGAAATCACGTGGGCCCCACCCGGAAATCACGTGGGCCCCACGGGGAAATCACGTGGGCCCCACCCGGAAATCACGTGGGCCCCACCCGGAAATCACGTGGGCCCCACCCGGAAATCACGTGGGCCCCACCCGGAAATCACGTGGGCCCCACGGGAAATCACGTGGGCCCCACGGGGAAATCACGTGGGCCCCACCCGGAAATCACGTGGGCCCCACCCGGAAATCACGTGGGCCCCACCCGGAAATCACGTGGGCCCCACCCGGAAATCACGTGGGCCCCACCCGGAAATCACGTGGGCCCCACCCGAAAATCACGTGGGCCCCACCCGGAAATCACGTGGGCCCCACCCGGAAATCACGTGGGCCCCACCCGGAAATCACGTGGAACCCACCCGGAAATCACGTGGGCCCCACCCGGAAATCACGTGGGCCCCACCCGGAAATCACGTGGGCCCCACCCGGAAATCACGTGGGCCCCACGGGGAAATCACGTGGGCCCCACCCGGAAATCACGTGGGCCCCACCCGGAAATCACGTGGGCCCCACCCGGAAATCACGTGGGCCCCACCCGGAAATCACGTGGGCCACACCCGGAAATCACGTGGGGCCCACCCGGAAATCACGTGGGCCCCACGGGGAAATCACGTGGGCCCCAATCGGAAATCACGTGGGCCCCACCCGGAAATCACGTGGGCCCCACCCGGAAAACACGTGGGCCCCACGGGGAAATCATGTGGGCCCCACCCGGAAATCACGTGGGCCCCACCCGGAAATCACGTGGGCCCCACCCGGAAATCACGTGGGCCCCACCCGGAAATCACGTGGGCCCCACCCGGAAATCATGTGGGCCCCACCCGGAAATCACGTGGGCCCCACCCGGTAATCACGTGGGGCCCACCCGGAAATCACGTGGGCCCCACGGGGAAATCACGTGGGCCCCACCCGGAAATCACGTGGGCCCCACCCGGAAATTACGTGGGCCCCACGGGGAAATCACGTGGGCCCAACGGGGAAATCACGTGGGCCCCACGGGGAAATCACGTGGGCCCCACCCTGAAATCACGTGGGCCCCACCCGGAAATCACGTGGGCCCCACGGGGAAATCACGTGGGCCCCACGGGGAAATCACGTGGGCCCCACCCGGAAATCACGTGGGCCCCACCCGGAAATCACGTGGGCCCCACGGGGAAATTACGTGGGCCCCACGGGGAAATCACGTGGTCCCCACCCGGAAATCACGTGGGCCCCAGCCGGAAATCACGTGGGCCCCACGGGGAAATCACGTGGGCCCCACCCGGAAATCACGTTGGCCCCACCCGGAAATCACGTGGGCCCCACCCGGAAATCACGTGGGCCCCACGGGGAAATCACGTGGGCCCCACCCGGAAATCACGTGGGCCCCACCCGGAAATCACGTGGGCCCCACGGGGAAATTACGTGGGCCCCACCCGGAAATCACGTGGGCCCCACCCGGAAATCACGTGGGCCCCACACGGAAATCACGTGGGGCCCACCCGGAAATCACGTGGGCCCCACCCGGAAATCACGTGGGCCCCACGGGGAAATCACGTGGGCCTCACGGGGAAATCACGTGGGCCCCACCCGGAAATCACGTGGGCCCCACGGGGAAATCACGTGGGCCCCACCCGGAAATCACGTGGGCCCCACCCGGAAATCACGTGGGCCCCACGGGGAAATTACGTGGGCCCCACGGGGAAATCACGTGGTCCCCACCCGGAAATCACGTGGGCCCCAGCCGGAAATCACGTGGGCCCCACGGGGAAATCACGTGGGCCCCACCCGGAAATCACGTGGGCCCCACCCGGAAATCACGTGGGCCAAACCCGGAAATCACGTGGGGCCCACCCGGAAATCACGTGGGCCCCACCCGGAAATCACGTGGGCCCCACCCGGAAATCACGTGGGCCCCACACGGAAATCACGTGGGGCCCACCCGGAAATCACGTGGGCCCCACCCGGAAATCACGTGGGCCCCACCCGGAAATCACGTGGGCCCCACCCGGAAATCACGTGGGCCCCACCCGGAAATCACGTGGGCCCCACCCGGAAATCACGTGGGCCCCACGGGGAAATCACGTGGGCCCCACGGGGAAATCACGTGGGCCCCACGCGGAAATCACGTGGGCCCCACCCGGAAATCACGTGGGCCCCACCCGGAAATCACGTGGGCCCCACCCGGAAATCACGTGGGCCCCCCCGGAAATCACGTGGGCCCCACCCGGAAATCACGTGGGGCCAACCCGGAAATCACGTGGGCCCCACCCGGAAATCACGTGGGCCCCACCCGTAAATCACGTGGGCCCCACCCGGAAATCACGTGGGCCCCACCCGGAAATCACGTGGGCCCCACGGGGAAATCACGTTGGCCCCACGGGGAAATCACGTGGGCCCCACCCGGAAATCACGTGGGCCCCACCCGGAAATCACGTGGGCCCCACCCGGAAATCACGTGGGCCCCACGGGGAAATCACGTGGGCCCCACCCGGAAATCACGTGGGCCCCACCCGGAAATCACGTGGGCCCCACCCGGAAATCACGTGGGCCCCACCCGGAAATCACGTGGGCCCCACCCGGAAATCACGTGGGCCCCACGGGGAAATCACGTGGGCCCCACCCGGAAATCACGTGGGCCCCACCCGGAAATCACGTGGGCCCCACCCGGAAATCACGTGGGCCCCAACCGGAAATCACGTGGGCCCCACCCGGAAATCACGTGGGCCCCACCCGGAAATCACGTGGGCCCCACCCGGAAATCACGTGGGCCCCACGGGGAAATCACGTGGGCCTCACGGGGAAATCACGTGGGCCCCACCCGGAAATCACGTGGGCCCCACGGGGAAATCACGTGGGCCCCACCCGGAAATCACGTGGGCCCCACCCGGAAATCACGTGGGCCCCACCCGGAAATCACGTGGGCCCCACCCGGAAATCACGTGGGCCCCACCCGGAAATCACGTGGGCCCCACCCGGAAATCACGTGGGCCCCACTCGGAAATCACGTGGGCCCCACCCGGAAATCACGTGGGCCCCACCGGGAAATCACGTGGGCCCCACGGGGAAATCACGTGGGCCCCACCCGGAAATCACGTGGGCCCCACCCGGAAATCACGTGGGCCCCACCCGGAAATCACGTGGGCCCCACCCGGAAATCACGTGGGCCCCACCCGGAAATCACGTGGGGCCAACCCGGAAATCACGTGGGCCCCACCCGGAAATCACGTGGGCCCCACCCGGAAATCACGTGGGCCCCACCCGGAAATCACGTGGGCCCCACCCGGAAATCACGTGGGCCCCACGGGGAAATCACGTTGGCCCCACGGGGAAATCACGTGGGCCCCACCCGGAAATCACGTGGGCCCCACCCGGAAATCACGTGGGCCCCACGGGGAAATCACGTGGGCCCCACCCGGAAATCACGTGGGCCCCACCCGGAAATCACGTGGGCCCCACCCGGAAAACACGTGGGCCCCACGGGGAAATCATGTGGGCCCCACCCGGAAATCACGTGGGCCCCACCCGGAAATCCCGTGGGCCCCACCCGGAAATCACGTGGGCCCCACCCGGAAATCACGTGGGCCCCACCCGGAAATCACGTGGGCCCCACCCGGAAATCACGTGGGCCCCACCCGGTAATCACGTGGGGCCCACCTGGAAATCACGTGGGCCGCACGGGGAAATCACGTGGGCCCCACCCGGAAATCACGTGGGCCCCAGGGGGAAATCACGTGGGCCCAACGGGGAAATCACGTGGGCCCCATGGGGAAATCACGTGGGCCCCACCCTGAAATCACGTGGGCCCCACCCGGAAATCACGTGGGCCCCACGGGGAAATCACGTGGGCCCCACGGGGAAATCACGTGGGCCCCACCCGGAAATCACGTGGGCCCCACCCGGAAATCACGTGGGCCCCACGGGGAAATTACGTGGGCCCCACGGGGAAATCACGTGGTCCCCACCCGGAAATCACGTGGGCCCCAGCCGGAAATCACGTGGGCCCCACGGGGAAATCACGTGGGCCCCACCCGGAAATCACGTGGGCCCCACCCGGAAATCACGTGGGCCCCACCCGGAAATCACGTGGGCCCCACCCGGAAATCACGTGGGCCCCACCCGGAAATCACGTGGGGCCCACCCGGAAATCACGTGGGCCCCACCCGGAAATCACGTGGGCCCCACCCGGAAATCACGTGGGCCCCACACGGAAATCACGTGGGGCCCACCCGGAAATCACGTGGGCCCCACCCGGAAATCACGTGGGCCCCAGGGGGAAATCACGTGGGCCCAACGGGGAAATCACGTGGGCCCCACCCGGAAATCACGTGGGCCCCACCCGGAAATCACGTGGGCCCCACGGGGAAATCACGTGGGCCCCACGGGGAAATCACGTGGGCCCCACGCGGAAATCACGTGGGCCCCACCCGGAAATCACGTGGGCCCCACCCGGAAATCACGTGGGCCCCACCCGGAAATCACGTGGGCCCCACCCGGAAATCACGTGGGCCCCACCCGGAAATCACGTGGGGCCAACCCGGAAATCACGTGGGCCCCACCCGGAAATCACGTGGGCCCCACCCGGAAATCACGTGGGCCCCACCCGGAAATCACGTGGGCCCCACCCGGAAATCACGTGGGCCCCACCTGGAAATCACGTGGGCCCCACGGGGAAATCACGTGGGCCCCACGGGGAAATCACGTGGGCCCCACGGGGAAATCACGTGGGCCCCACCCGGAAATCACGTGGGCCCCACCCGGAAATCACGTGGGCCCCACCCGGAAATCACGTGGGCCCCACCCGGAAATCACGTGGGCCCCACCCGGAAATCACGTGGGCCCCACCCGAAAATCACGTGGGCCCCACCCGGAAATCACGTGGGCCCCACCCGGAAATCACGTGGGCCCCACCCGGAAATCACGTGGAACCCACCCGGAAATCACGTGGGCCCCACCCGGAAATCACGTGGGCCCCACCCGGAAATCACGTGGGCCCCACCCGGAAATCACGTGGGCCCCACCCGGAAATCACGTGGGCCCCACCCGGAAATCACGTGGGCCCCACCCGGAAGTCACGTGGGCCACACCCGGAAATCACGTGGGGCCCACCCGGAAATCACGTGGGCCCCACGGGGAAATCACGTGGGCCCCACCCGGAAATCACGTGGGCCCCACCCGGAAATCACGTGGGCCCCACCCGGAAAACACGTGGGCCCCACGGGGAAATCATGTGGGCCCCACCCGGAAATCACGTGGGCCCCACCCGGAAATCACGTGGGCCCCACCCGGAAATCACGTGGGCCCCACCCGGAAATCACGTGGGCCCCACCCGGAAATCACGTGGGCCCCACCCGGAAATCACGTGGGCCCCACCCGGTAATCACGTGGGGCCCACCCGGAAATCACGTGGGCCCCACGGGGAAATCACGTGGGCCCCACCCGGAAATCACGTGGGCCCCAGGGGGAAATCACGTGGGCCCAACGGGGAAATCACGTGGGCCCCACGGGGAAATCACGTGGGCCCCACCCTGAAATCACGTGGGCCCCACCCGGAAATCACGTGGGCCCCACGGGGAAATCACGTGGGCCCCACGGGGAAATCACGTGGGCCCCACCCGGAAATCACGTGGGCCCCACCCGGAAATCACGTGGGCCCCACGGGGAAATTACGTGGGCCCCACGGGGAAATCACGTGGTCCCCACCCGGAAATCACGTGGGCCCCACACGGAAATCACGTGGGGCCCACCCGGAAATCACGTGGGCCCCACCCGGAAATCACGTGGGCCCCACCCGGAAATCACGTGGGCCCCACCCGGAAATCACGTGGGCCCCACCCGGAAATCACGTGGGCCCCACCCGGAAATCACGTGGGGCCCACCCGGAAATCACGTGGGCCCCACGGGGAAATCACGTGGGCCCCACGCGGAAATCACGTGGGCCCCACCCGGAAATCACGTGGGCCCCACCCGGAAATCACGTGGGCCCCACCCGGAAATCACGTGGGCCCCACCCGGAAATCACGTGGGCCCCACCCGGAAATCACGTGGGGCCAACCCGGAAATCACGTGGGCCCCACCCGGAAATCACGTGGGCCCCACCCGTAAATCACGTGGGCCCCACCCGGAAATCACGTGGGCCCCACCCGGAAATCACGTGGGCCCCACGGGGAAATCACGTTGGCCCCACGGGGAAATCACCTGGGCCCCACCCGGAAATCACGTGGGCCCCACCCGGAAATCACGTGGGCCCCACCCGGAAATCACGTGGGCCCCACGGGGAAATCACGTGGGCCCCACCCGGAAATCACGTGGGCCCCACCCGGAAATCACGTGGGCCCCACCCGGAAATCACGTGGGCCCCACCCGGAAATCACGTGGGCCCCACCCGGAAATCACGTGGGCCCCACGCGGAAATCACGTGGGCCCCACCCGGAAATCACGTGGGCCCCACCCGGAAATCACGTGGGCCCCACCCGGAAATCACGTGGGCCCCACCCGGAAATCACGTGGGCCCCACCCGGAAATCAAGTGGGGCCCACCCGGAAATCACGTGGGCCCCACCCGGAAATCCCGTGGGACCCACCCGGAAATCACGTGGGCCCCACCCGGAAATCACGTGGGCCCCACCCGGAAATCACGTGGGCCCCACCCGGAAATCACGTGGGCCACAGCCGGAAATCACGTGGGCCCCACCCGGAAATCACGTGGGCCCCACCCGGAAATCACGTGGGCCCCACCCGGAAATCACGTGGGCCCCACCCGGAAATCACGTGGGCCCCACGGGGAAATCACGTGGGCCTCACGGGGAAATCACGTGGGCCCCACCCGGAAATCACGTGGGCCCCACGGGGAAATCCCATGGGCCCCACCCGGAAATCACGTGGGCCCCACGGGGAAATCACGTGGGCCCCACCCGGAAATCACGTGGGCCCCACGGGGAAATCACGTGGGCCCCACCCGGAAATCACGTGGGCCCCACGGGGAAATCACGTGGGCCCCACCCGGAAATCACGTGGGCCCCACCCGGAAATCACGTGGGCCCCACCCGGAAATCACGTGGGCCCCACCCGGAAATCACGTGGGCCCCACGGGGAAATCACGTGGGCCCCACGGGGAAATCACGTGGGCCCCACCCGGAAATCACGTGGGCCCCACCCGGAAATCACGTGGGCCCCACCCGGAAATCACGTGGGCCCCACCCGGAAATCACGTGGGCCCCACCCGGAAATCACGTGGGCCCCACCCGAAAATCACGTGGGCCCCACCCGGAAATCACGTGGGCCCCACCCGGAAATCACGTGGGCCCCACCCGGAAATCACGTGGAACCCACCCGGAAATCACGTGGGCCCCACCCGGAAATCACGTGGGCCCCACCCGGAAATCACGTGGGCCCCACCCGGAAATCACGTGGGCCCCACGGGGAAATCACGTGGGCCCCACCCGGAAATCACGTGGGCCCCACCCGGAAATCACGTGGGCCCCACCCGGAAATCACGTGGGCCCCACCCGGAAATCACGTGGGCCACACCCGGAAATCACGTGGGGCCCACCCGGAAATCACGTGGGCCCCACGGGGAAATCACGTGGGCCCCAATCGGAAATCACGTGGGCCCCACCCGGAAATCACGTGGGCCCCACCCGGAAAACACGTGGGCCCCACGGGGAAATCACGTGGGCCCCACCCGGAAATCACGTGGGCCCCACCCGGAAATCACGTGGGCCCCACCCGGAAATCACGTGGGCCCCACCCGGAAATCACGTGGGCCCCACCCGGAAATCATGTGGGCCCCACCCGGAAATCACGTGGGCCCCACCCGGTAATCACGTGGGGCCCACCCGGAAATCACGTGGGCCCCACGGGGAAATCACGTGGGCCCCACCCGGAAATCACGTGGGCCCCACCCGGAAATTACGTGGGCCCCACGGGGAAATCACGTGGGCCCAACGGGGAAATCACGTGGGCCCCACGGGGAAATCACGTGGGCCCCACCCTGAAATCACGTGGGCCCCACCCGGAAATCACGTGGGCCCCACGGGGAAATCACGTGGGCCCCACGGGGAAATCACGTGGGCCCCACCCGGAAATCACGTGGGCCCCACCCGGAAATCACGTGGGCCCCACCCGGAAATCACGTGGGCCCCACCCGGAAATCACGTGGGCCCCACCCGGAAATCACGTGGGCCCCAGCCGGAAATCACGTGGGCCCCACGGGGAAATCACGTGGGCCCCACCCGGAAATCACGTTGGCCCCACCCGGAAATCACGTGGGCCCCACCCGGAAATCACGTGGGCCCCACCCGGAAATCACGTGGGCCCCACCCGGAAATCACGTGGGGCCCACCCGGAAATCACGTGGGCCCCACCCGGAAATCACGTGGGCCCCACCCGGAAATCACGTGGGCCCCACACGGAAATCACGTGGGGCCCACCCGGAAATCACGTGGGCCCCACCCGGAAATCACGTGGGCCCCACCCGGAAATCACGTGGGCCCCACCCGGAAATCACGTGGGCCCCACCCGGAAATCACGTGGGCCCCACCCGGAAATCACGTGGGCCCCACGGGGAAATCACGTGGGCCCCACGGGGAAATCACGTGGGCCCCACCCGGAAATCACGTGGGCCCCACCCGGAAATCACGTGGGCCCCACCCGGAAATCACGTGGGCCCCACCCGGAAATCACGTGGGCCCCACCCGGAAATCACGTGGGCCCCACCCGGAAATCACGTGGGCCCCACCCGGAAATCACGTGGGCCCCACCCGGAAATCACGTGGGCCCCACCCGGAAATCACGTGGGCCCCAGCCGGAAATCACGTGGGCCCCACGGGGAAATCACGTGGGCCCCACGGGGAAATCACGTGGGCCCCACGGGGAAATCACGTGGGCCCCACCCGGAAATCACGTGGGCCCCACCCGGAAATCACGTGGGCCCCACCCGGAAATCACGTGGGCCCCACCCGGAAATCACGTGGGCCCCACCCGGAAATCACGTGGGCCCCACACGGAAATCACGTGGGGCCCACCCGGAAATCACGTGGGCCCCACCCGGAAATCACGTGGGCCCCACCCGGAAATCACGTGGGCCCCACCCGGAAATCACGTGGGCCCCACCCGGAAATCACGTGGGCCCCACCCGGAAATCACGTGGGCCCCACCCGGAAATCACGTGGGCCCCACGGGGAAATCACGTGGGCCCCACGGGGAAATCACGTGGGCCCCACCCGGAAATCACGTGGGCCCCACCCGGAAATCACGTGGGCCCCACCCGGAAATCACGTGGGCCCCACACGGAAATCACGTGGGGCCCAACCGGAAATCACGTGGGCCCCACCCGGAAATCACGTGGGCCCCACCCGGAAATCACGTGGGCCCCATGGGGAAATCACGTGGGCCCCATGGGGAAATCACGTGGGCCCCACCCGGAAATCACGTGGGGCCCACCCGGATATCACGTGGGCCCCACCCGGAAATCACGTGGGCCCCACCCGGAAATCACGTGGGCCACACCCGGAAATCACGTGGGCCCCACCCGGAAATCACGTGGGCCCCACCCGGAAATCACGTGGGCCACACCCGGAAATCACGTGGGGCCCACCCGGAAATCACGTGGGCCCCACGGGGAAATCACGTGGGCCCCACCCGGAAATCACGTGGGCCCCACCCGGAAATCACGTGGGCCCCACCCGGAAAACACGTGGGCCCCACGGGGAAATCATGTGGGCCCCACCCGGAAATCACGTGGGCCCCACCCGGAAATCACGTGGGCCCCACCCGGAAATCACGTGGGCCCCACCCGGAAATCACGTGGGCCCCACCCGGAAATCACGTGGGCCCCACCCGGAAATCACGTGGGCCCCACCCGGTAATCACGTGGGGCCCACCCGGAAATCACGTGGGCCCCACGGGGAAATCACGTGGGCCCCACCCGGAAATCACGTGGGCCCCACCCGGAAATCACGTGGGCCCCACGGGGAAATCACGTGGGCCCCACGGGGAAATCACGTGGGCCCCACCCTGAAATCACGTGGGCCCCACCCGGAAATCACGTGGGCCCCACGGGGAAATCACGTGGGCCCCACGGGGAAATCACGTGGGCCCCACCCGGAAATCACGTGGGCCCCACCCGGAAATCACGTGGGCCCCACGGGGAAATTACGTGGGCCCCACGGGGAAATCACGTGGTCCCCACCCGGAAATCACGTGGGCCCCAGCCGGAAATCACGTGGGCCCCACGGGGAAATCACGTGGGCCCCACCCGGAAATCACGTGGGCCCCACCCGGAAATCACGTGGGCCCCACCCGGAAATCACGTGGGCCCCACCCGGAAATCACGTGGGCCCCACCCGGAAATCACGTGGGGCCCACCCGGAAATCACGTGGGCCCCACCCGGAAATCACGTGGGCCCCACCCGGAAATCACGTGGGCCCCATCCGGAAATCACGTGGGCCCCACGGGGAAATCACGTGGGCCCCACGGGGAAATCACGTGGGCCCCACCCGGAAATCACGTGGGCCCCACCCGGAAATCACGTGGGCCCCACCCGGAAATCACGTGGGCCCCACCCGGAAATCACGTGGGCCCCACCCGGAAATCACGTGGGCCCCACCCGGAAATCACGTGGGCCCCACACGGAAATCACGTGGGGCCCACCCGGAAATCACGTGGGCCCCACCCGGAAATCACGTGGGCCCCACCCGGAAATCACGTGGGCCCCACCCGGAAATCACGTGGGCCCCACCCGGAAATCACGTGGGCCCCACCCGGAAATCACGTGGGCCCCACCCGGAAATCACGTGGGCCCCACCCGGAAATCACGTGGGCCCCAGCCGGAAATCACGTGGGCCCCACGGGGAAATCACGTGGGCCCCACCCGGAAATCACGTGGGCCCCACCCGGAAATCACGTGGGCCCCACCCGGAAATCACGTGGGCCCCACCCGGAAATCACGTGGGCCCCACCCGGAAATCACGTGGGCCCCACCCGGAAATCACGTGGGCCCCACCCGGAAATCACGTGGGCCCCACCCGGAAATCACGTGGGCCCCACACGGAAATCACGTGGGGCCCAACCGGAAATCACGTGGGCCCCACCCGGAAATCACGTGGGCCCCACCCGGAAATCACGTGGGCCCCACCCGGAAATCACGTGGGCCCCATGGGGAAATCACGTGGGCCCCATGGGGAAATCACGTGGGCCCCACCCGGAAATCACGTGGGGCCCACCCGGAAATCACGTGGGCCCCACGGGGAAATCACGTGGGCCCCACGGGGAAATCACGTGGGCACCACCCGGAAATCACGTGGGCCCCAGCCGGAAATCACGTGGGCCCCACCCGGAAATCACGTGGGCCCCACCCGGAAATCACGTGGGCCCCACGGGGAAATCACGTGGGCCCCACCCGGAAATCACGTGGGCCCCACCCGGAAATCACGTGGGCCCCACCCGGAAATCACGTGGGCCCCACCCGGAAATCACGTGGGCCCCACCCGGAAATCACGTGGGCCCCACCCGGAAATCACGTGGGCCCCACCCGGAAATCACGTGGGCCCCAGCCGGAAATCACGTGGGCCCCAGCCGGAAATCACGTGGGCCCCCCCCGGAAATCACGTGGGCCCCACCCGGAAATCACGTGGGCCCCACCCGGAAATCACGTGGGCCCCACCGGGAAATCACGTGGGACCCACCCGGAAATCACGTGGGCCCCACCCGGAAATCACGTGGGCCCCACCCGGAAATCACGTGGGCCCCACCCGGAAATCACGTGGGCCCCAGCCGGAAATCACGTGGGCCCCACCCGGAAATCACGTGGGCCCCACCCGGAAATCACGTGGGCCCCACCCGGAAATCACGTGGGGCCCACCCGGAAATCACGTGGGCCCCACCCGGAAATCACGTGGGCCCCACCCGGAAATCACGTGGGCCCCACCCGGAAAACACGTGGGCCACATCCGGAAATCACGTGGGCCCCACCCGGAAATCACGTGGGCCCCACCCGGAAATCACGTGGGCCCCACCCGGAAATCACGTGGGCCCCACCCGGAAATCACGTGGGCCCCACGGGGAAATCACGTGGGCCCCACCTGGAAATCACGTGGACCCCACCCGGAAATCACGTGGGCCCCAGCCGGAAATCACGTGGGCCCCATGGGGAAATCACGTGGGCCCCACGGGGAAATCACGTGGGCCCCACCCGGAAATCACGTGGGCCCCACCCGGAAATCACGTGGGCCCCACCCGGAAATCACGTGGGCCCCACCCGGAAATCACGTGGGCCCCACCCGGAAATCACGTGGGCCCCACCCGGAAATCACGTGGGCCCCACCCGGAAATCACGTGGGCCCCACCCGGAAATCACGTGGGCCCCACCCGGAAATCACGTGGGCCCCACCCGGAAATCACGTGGGCCCCACCCGGAAATCACGTGGGCCCCTCGGGGAAATCACGTGGGCCCCACCCGGAAATCACGTGGGCCCCACCCGGAAATCACGTGGGCCCCACCCGGAAATCACGTGGGCCCCACCCGGAAATCACGTGGGCCCCACCCGGAAATCACGTGGGCCCCACCCGGAAATCACGTGGGCCCCACCCGGAAATCACGTGGGCCCCACCCGGAAATCACGTGGGCCCCACCCGGAAATCACGTGGGCCCCACCCGGAAATCACGTGGGCCCCACCCGGAAATCACGTGGGCCCCACCCGGAAATCACGTGGGCCCCACCCGGAAATCACGTGGGCCCCACGGGGAAATCACGTGGGCCCCACCCGGAAATCACGTGGACCCCACCCGGAAATCACGTGGGCCACAGCCGGAAATCACGTGGGCCCCAACCGGAAATCACGTGGGCCCCACCCGGAAATCACGTGGGCCCCACCCGGAAATCACGTGGGCCCCACCCGGAAATCACGTGGGCCCCACGGGGAAATCACGTGGGCCCCACCCGGAAATCACGTGGGCCCCACCCGGAAATCACGTGGGCCACACCCGGAAATCACGTGGGGCCCACCCGGAAATCACGTGGGCCCCAAGGGGAAATCACGTGGGCCCCACCCAGAAATCACGTGGGCCCCACCCGGAAATCACGTGGGCCCCACCCGGTAATCACGTGGGGCCCACCCGGAAATCACGTGGGCCCCACGGGGAAATCACGTGGGCCCCACCCGGAAATCACGTGGGCCCCACCCGGAAATCACGTGGGCCCCACGGGGAAATCACGTGGGCCCAACGGGGAAATCACGTGGGCCCCACGGGGAAATCACGTGGGCCCCACCCTGAAATCACGTGGGCCCCACCCGGAAATCACGTGGGCCCCACGGGGAAATCACGTGGGCCCCACGGGGAAATCACGTGGGCCCCACCCGGAAATCACGTGGGCCCCACCCGGAAATCACGTGGGCCCCACGGGGAAATCACGTGGGCCCCACGGGGAAATCACGTGGTCCCCACCCGGAAATCACGTGGGCCCCAGCCGGAAATCACGTGGGCCCCACGAGGAAATCACGTGGGCCCCACCCGGAAATCACGTGGGCCCCACCCGGAAATCACGTGGGCCCCACCCGGAAATCACGTGGGCCCCACCCGGAAATCACGTGGGCCCCACCCGGAAATCACGTGGGACCCACGCGGAAATCACGTGGGCCCCACCCGGAAATCACGTGGGCCCCACCCGGAAATCACGTGGGCCCCACCCGGAAATCACGTGGGCCCCACCCGGAAATCACGTGGGCCCCACCCGGAAATCACGTGGGCCCCACCCGGAAATCACGTGGGCCCCACCCGGAAATCACGTGGGCCCCAGCCGGAAATCACGTGGGCCCCACGGGGAAATCACGTGGGCCCCACGGGGAAATCACGTGGGCCCCACCCGGAAATCACGTGGGCCCCACCCGGAAATCACGTGGGCCCCACCTGGAAATCACGTGGGCCCCACGGGGAAATCACGTGGGCCCCACCCGGAAATCACGTGGGCCCCACCCGGAAATCACGTGGGGCCCACCCGGAAATCACGTGGGCCCCACCCGGAAATCACGTGGGCCCCACCCGGAAATCACGTGGGCCCCACCCGGAAATCACGTGGGCCCCAGCCGGAAATCACGTGGGCCCCACCCGGAAATCACGTGGGCCCCACCCCGAAATCACGTGGGCCCCACCCGGAAATCACGTGGGCCCCACCCGGAAATCACGTGGGCCCCACCCGGAAATCACGTGGGCCCCACCCGGAAATCACGTGGGCCCCACCCGGAAATCACGTGGGCCCCACCCGGAAATCACGTGGGCCCCACCCGGAAATCACGTGGGCCCCACCCGGAAATCACGTGGGCCCCACCCGGAAATCACGTGGGCCCCACACGGAAATCACGTGGGGCCCAACCGGAAATCACGTGGGCCCCACCCGGAAATCACGTGGGCCCCACCCGGAAATCACGTGGGCCCCACCCGGAAATCACGTGGGCCCCATGGGGAAATCACGTGGGCCCCACGGGGAAATCACGTGGGCCCCACCCGGAAATCACGTGGGGCCCACCCGGAAATCACGTGGGCCCCACGGGGAAATCACGTGGGCCCCACCCGGAAATCACGTGGGCCCCACACGGAAATCACGTGGGGCCCACCAGGAAATCACGTGGGCCCCACCCGGAAATCATGTGGGCCCCACCCGGAAATCACGTGGGCCCCACCGGGAAATCACGTGGGCCCCACCCGGAAATCACGTGGGCCCCACCCGGAAATCACGTGGGCCCCACGGGGAAATCACGTGGGCCCCACGGGGAAATCACGTGGGCCCCACCCGGAAATCACGTGGGCCCCACCCGGAAATCACGTGGGCCCCACCCGGAAATCACGTGGGCCCCACCCGGAAATCACGTGGGCCCCACGGGGAAATCACGTGGGCCCCACCCGGAAAACACGTGGGCCCCACCCGGAAATCACGTGGGCCCCACGGGGAAATCACGTGGGCCCCACCCGGAAATCACGTGGGCCCCACCCGGAAATCACGTGGGCCCCACCCGGAAATCACGTGGGCCCCACCCGGAAATCACGTGGGCCCCAGCCGGAAATCACGTGGGCCCCACCCGGAAATCACGTGGGCCCCACCCCGAAATCACGTGGGCCCCACCCGGAAATCACGTGGGCCCCACCCGGAAATCACGTGGGGCCCACCCGGAAATCACGTGGGCCCCACCCGGAAATCACGTGGGCCCCACCCGGAAATCACGTGGGCCCCACCCGGAAAACACGTGGGCCACATCCGGAAATCACGTGGGCCCCACCCGGAAATCACGTGGGCCCCACCCGGAAATCACGTGGGCCCCACCCGGAAATCACGTGGGCCCCACCCGGAAATCACGTGGGCCCCACGGGGAAATCACGTGGGCCCCACCTGGAAATCACGTGGACCCCACCCGGAAATCACGTGGGCCCCAGCCGGAAATCACGTGGGCCCCATGGGGAAATCACGTGGGCCCCACGGGGAAATCACGTGGGCCCCACCCGGAAATCACGTGGGCCCCACCCGGAAATCACGTGGGCCCCACCCGGAAATCACGTGGGCCCCACCCGGAAATCACGTGGGCCCCACCCGGAAATCACGTGGGCCCCACCCGGAAATCACGTGGGCCCCACCCGGAAATCACGTGGGCCCCTCGGGGAAATCACGTGGGCCCCACCCGGAAATCACGTGGGCCCCACCCGGAAATCACGTGGGCCCCACCCGGAAATCACGTGGGCCCCACCCGGAAATCACGTGGGCCCCACCCGGAAATCACGTGGGCCCCACCCGGAAATCACGTGGGCCCCACCCGGAAATCACGTGGGCCCCACCCGGAAATCACGTGGGCCCCACGGGGAAATCACGTGGGCCCCACCCGGAAATCACGTGGGCCCCACCCGGAAATCACGTGGGCCCCACCCGGAAATCACGTGGGCCCCACCCGGAAATCACGTGGGCCCCACGGGGAAATCACGTGGGCCCCACCCGGAAATCACGTGGGCCCCACCCGGAAATCACGTGGGCCACAGCCGGAAATCACGTGGGCCCCACCCGGAAATCACGTGGGCCCCACCCGAAAATCACGTGGGCCCCACCCGGAAATCACGTGGGCCCCACCCGGAAATCACGTGGGCCCCACCCGGAAATCACGTGGGCCCCATGGGGAATTCACGTGGGCCCCACCCGGAAATCACGTGGGCCCCACCCGGAAATCACGTGGGCCCCACCCGGAAATCACGTGGGCCCCACCCGGAAATCACGTGGGCCCCACGGGGAAATCACGTGGGCCCCACCCGGAAATCACGTGGACCCCACCCGGAAATCACGTGGGCCACAGCCGGAAATCACGTGGGCCCCAACCGGAAATCACGTGGGCCCCACCCGGAAATCACGTGGGCCCCACCCGGAAATCACGTGGGCCCCACCCGGAAATCACGTGGGCCCCACGGGGAAATCACGTGGGCCTCACGGGGAAATCACGTGGGCCCCACCCGGAAATCACGTGGGCCCCACGGGGAAATCACGTGGGCCCCACCCGGAAATCACGTGGGCCCCACCCGGAAATCACGTGGGCCCCACCCGGAAATCACGTGGGCCCCACCCGGAAATCACGTGGGCCCCACCCGGAAATCACGTGGGCCCCACCCGGAAATCACGTGGGCCCCACCCGGAAATCACGTGGGCCCCACCCGGAAATCACGTGGGCCCCACGGGGAAATCACGTGGGCCCCACCCGGAAATCACGTGGGCCCCACCCGGAAATCACGTGGGCCCCACCCGGAAATCACGTGGGCCCCACCCGGAACTCACGTGGGCCCCACCCGGAAATCACGTGGGCCCAACCCGGAAATCACGTGGGCCCCACCCGGAAATCACGTGGGCCCCACCCGGAAATCACGTGGGCCGCACCCGGAAATCACGTGGGCCCCACCCGGAAATCACGTGGGCCCCACGGGGAAATCACGTTGGCCCCACGGGCTAATCACGTGGGCCCCACCCGGAAATCACGTGGGCCCCACCCGGAAATCACGTGGGCCCCACCCGGAAATCACGTGGGCCCCACGGGGAAATCACGTGGGCCCCACCCGGAAATCACGTGGGCCCCACCCGGAAATCACGTGGGCCCCACCCGGAAATCACGTGGGCCCCACCCGGAAATCACGTGGGCCCCACCCGGAAATCACGTGGGCCCCACGGGGAAATCACGTGGGCCCCACCCGGAAATCACGTGGGCCCCACCCGGAAATCACGTGGGCCCCACCCGGAAATCACGTGGGCCCCACCCGGAAATCACGTGGGCCCCACCCGGAAATCACGTGGGGCCCACCCGGAAATCACGTGGGCCCCACCCGGAAATCACGTGGGCCCCACCCGGAAATCACGTGGGGCCCACCCGGAAATCACGTGGGCCCCACCCGGAAATCACGTGGGCCCCACCCGGAAATCACGTGGGCCCCACCCGGAAATCACGTGGGGCCCACCCGGAAATCACGTGGGCCCCACCCGGAAATCACGTGGGCCCCACCCGGAAATCACGTGGGGCCCACCCGGAAATCACGTGGGCCCCACCCGGAAATCACGTGGGCCCCACCCGGAAATCACGTGGGCCCCACCCGGAAATCACGTGGGGCCCACCCGGAAATCACGTGGGCCCCACCCGGAAATCACGTGGGCCCCACCCGGAAATCACGTGGGCCCCACCCGGAAATCACGTGGGCCCCACCCGGAAATCACGTGGGCCCCACCCGGAAATCACGTGGGCCCCACCCGGAAATCACGTGGGCCCCACCCGGAAATCACGTGGGCCCCACCCGGAAATCACGTGGGCCCCACCCGGAAATCACGTGGGCCCCACGGGGAAATCTCGTTGGCCCCACCCGGAAATCACGTGGGCCCCACCCGGAAATCACGTGGGCCCCACCCGGAAATCACGTGGGCCCCACGGGGAAATCACGTGGGGCCCACCCGGAAATCACGTGGGCCCCACCCGGAAATCACGTGGGCCCCACCCGGAAATCACGTGGGCCCCAGCCGGAAATCACGTGGGCCCCAGCCGGAAATCACGTGGGCCCCACGGGGAAATCACGTGGGCCCCACGGGGAAATCACGTGGGCCCCACGGGGAAATCACGTGGGCCCCACCCGGAAATCACGTGGGCCCCACGGGGAAATCACGTGGGCCCCACGGGGAAATCACGTGGGCCCAACGGGGAAATCACGTGGGCCCCACGGGGAAATCACGTGGGCCCCACCCTGAAATCACGTGGGCCCCACCCGGAAATCACGTGGGCCCCACGGGGAAATCACGTGGGCCCCACGGGGAAATCACGTGGGCCCCACCCGGAAATCACGTGGGCCCCACCCGGAAATCACGTGGGCCCCACGGGGAAATCACGTGGGCCCCACGGGGAAATCACGTGGTCACCACCCGGAAATCACGTGGGCCCCAGCCGGAAATCAAGTGGGCCCCACGGGGAAATCACGTGGGCCCCACGGGGAAATCACGTGGGCCCCACCCGGAAATCACGTGGGCCCCACCCGGAAATCACGTGGGCCCCACCCGGAAATCACGTGGGCCCCACCCGGAAATCACGTGGGGCCCACCCGGAAATCACGTGGGCCCCACCCGGAAATCACGTGGGCCCCACCCGGAAATCACGTGGGCCCCACACGGAAATCACGTGGGGCCCACCCGGAAATCACGTGGGCCCCACCCGGAAATCACGTGGGCCCCACCCGGAAATCACGTGGGCCCCACCCGGAAATCACGTGGGCCCCACCCGGAAATCACGTGGGCCCCACGGGGAAATCACGTGGGCCCCACGGGGAAATCACGTGGGCCCCACGCGGAAATCACGTGGGCCCCACCTGGAAATCACGTGGGCCCCACGGGGAAATCACGTGGGCCCCACCCGGAAATCACGTGGGCCCCACCCGGAAATCACGTGGGCCCCACCAGGAAATCATGTGGGCCCCACGGGGAAATCACGTGGGCCCCACCCGGAAATCACGTGGGCCCCACCCGGAAATCACGTGGGCCCCACCCGGAAATCACGTGGGGCCAACCCGGAAATCACGTGGGCCCCACCCGGAAATCACATGGGCCCCACCCGGAAATCACGTGGGCCCCACCCGGAAATCACGTGGGCCCCACCCGGAAATCACGTGGGCCCCACGGGGAAATCACGTTGGCCCCACGGGGAAATCACGTGGGCCCCACCCGGAAATCACGTGGGCCCCACCCGGAAATCACGTGGGCCCCACCCGGAAATCACGTGGGCCCCACGGGGAAATCACGTGGGCCCCACCCGGAAATCACGTGGGCCCCACCCGGAAATCACGTGGGCCCCACCCGGAAATCACGTGGGCCCCACCCGGAAATCACGTGGGCCCCACCCGGAAATCACGTGGGCCCCACCCGGAAATCACGTGGGCCCCACCCGGAAATCACGTGGGCCCCACACGGAAATCACGTGGGCCCCACCCGGAAATCACGTGGGCCCCACCCGGAAATCACGTGGGGCCCACCCGGAAATCACGTGGGCCCCACCCGGAAATCACGTGGGCCCCACCCGGAAATCACGTGGGGCCCACCCGGAAATCACGTGGGCCCCACCCGGAAATCACGTGGGCCCCACCCGGAAATCACGTGGGCCCCACCCGGAAATCACGTGGGGCCCACCCGGAAATCACGTGGGCCCCACCCGGAAATCACGTGGGGCCCACCCGGAAATCACGTGGGCCCCACCCGGAAATCACGTGGGCCCCACCCGGAAATCACGTGGGCCCCACCCGGAAATCACGTGGGCCCCACCCGGAAATCACGTGGGACCCACGGGGAAATCACGTGGGGCCCACCCGGAAATCACGTGGGCCCCACCCGGAAATCACGTGGGCCCCACCCGGAAATCACGTGGGCCCCAGCCGGAAATCACGTGGGCCCCAGCCGGAAATCACGTGGGCCCCACGGGGAAATCACGTGGGCCCCACGGGGAAATCACGTGGGCCCCACGGGGAAATCACGTGGGCCCCACCCGGAAATCACGTGGGCCCCACCCGGAAATCACGTGGGCCCCACGGGGAAATCACGTGGGCCCAACGGGGAAATCACGTGGGCCCCACGGGGAAATCACGTGGGCCCCACCCTGAAATCACGTGGGCCCCACCCGGAAATCACGTGGGCCCCACGGGGAAATCACGTGGGCCCTACGGGGAAATCACGTGGGCCCCACCCGGAAATCACGTGGGCCCCACCCGGAAATCACGTGGGCCCCACGGGGAAATCACGTGGGCCCCACGGGGAAATCACGTGGTCCCCACCCGGAAATCACGTGGGCCCCAGCCGGAAATCACGTGGGCCCCACGGGGAAATCACGTGGGCCCCACCCGGAAATCACGTGGGCCCCACCCGGAAATCACGTGGGCCCCACCCGGAAATCACGTGGGCCCCACCCGGAAATCACGTGGGCCCCACCCGGAAATCACGTGGGGCCCACCGGGAAATCACGTGGGCCCCACCCGGAAATCACGTGGGCCCCACCCGGAAATCACGTGGGCCCCACACGGAAATCACGTGGGGCCCACCCGGAAATCACGTGGGCCCCACCCGGAAATCACGTGGGCCCCACCCGGAAATCACGTGGGCCCCACCCGGAAATCACGTGGGCCCCACCCGGAAATCACGTGGGCCCCACGGGGAAATCACGTGGGCCCCACGGGGAAATCACGTGGGCCCCACGCGGAAATCACGTGGGCCCCACCTGGAAATCACGTGGGCCCCACCCGGAAATCACGTGGGCCCCACCCGGAAATCACGTGGGACCCAACCGGAAATCACGTGGGCCCCACCCGGAAATCACGTGGGCCCCACCCGGAAATCACGTGGGCCCCACCCGGAAATCACGTGGGCCCCACCCGGAAATCACGTGGGCCCCAGCCGGAAATCACGTGGGCCCCACGGGGAAATCACGTGGGCCCCACGGGGAAATCACGGGGGCCCCACCCGGAAATCACGTGGGCCCCACCCGGAAATCACGTGGGCCCCACCCGGAAATCACGTGGGCCCCACCCGGAAATCACGTGGGCCCCACCCGGAAATCACGTGGGCCCCACCCGGAAATCACGTGGGCCCCACACGGAAATCACGTGGGGCCCAACCGGAAATCACGTGGGCCCCACCCGGAAATCACGTGGGCCCCACCCGGAAATCACGTGGGCCCCACCCGGAAATCACGTGGGCCCCATGGGGAAATCACGTGGGCCCCACGGGGAAATCACGTGGGCCCCACCCGGAAATCACGTGGGGCCCACCCGGAAATCACGTGGGCCCCACGGGGAAATCACGTGGGCCCCACGGGGAAATCACGTGGGCACCACCCGGAAATCACGTGGGCCCCAGCCGGAAATCACGTGGGCCCCACCCGGAAATCACGTGGGCCCCACCCAGAAATCACGTGGGCCCCACCCGGAAATCACGTGGGCCCCACACGGAAATCACGTGGGGCCCACCCGGAAATCACGTGGGCCCCACCCGGAAATCACGTGGGCCCCACCCGGAAATCACGTGGGCCCCACCGGGAAATCACGTGGGCCCCACCCGGAAATCACGTGGGCCCCACCCGGAAATCACGTGGGCCCCACGGGGAAATCACGTGGGCCCCACGGGGAAATCACGTGGGCCCCACCCGGAAATCACGTGGGCCCCACCCGGAAATCACGTGGGCCCCACCCGGAAATCACGTGGGCCCCACCCGGAAATCACGTGGGCCCCACGGGTAAATCACGTGGGCCCCACCCGGAAATCACGTGGGCCCCACCCGGAAATCACGTGGGCCCCACCCGGAAATCACGTGGGCCCCACCCGGAAATCACGTGGGCCCCACCCGGAAATCACGTGGGCCCCACCCGGAAATCACGTGGGCCCCAGCCGGAAATCACGTGGGCCCCACCCGGAAATCACGTGGGCCCCCCCCGGAAATCACGTGGGCCCCACCCGGAAATCACGTGGGGCAAACCCGGAAATCACGTGGGCCCCACCCGGAAATCACGTGGGCCCCACCCGGAAATCACGTGGGCCCCACCCGGAAAACACGTGGGCCACATCCGGAAATCACGTGGGCCCCACCCGGAAATCACGTGGGCCCCACCCGGAAATCACGTGGGCCCCACCCGGAAATCACGTGGGCCCCACCCGGAAATCACGTGGGCCCCACGGGGAAATCACGTGGGCCCCACCTGGAAATCACGTGGACCCCACCCGGGAATCACGTGGGCCCCAGCCGGAAATCACGTGGGCCCCTTGGGGAAATCACGTGGGCCCCACGGGGAAATCACGTGGGCCCCACCCGGAAATCACGTGGGCCCCACCCGGAAATCACGTGGGCCCCAACCGGAAATCACGTGGGCCCCACCCGGAAATCACGTGGGCCCCACCCGGAAATCACGTGGGCCCCACCCGGAAATCACGTGGGCCCCACCCGGAAATCACGTGGGCCCCTCGGGGAAATCACGTGGGCCCCACCCGGAAATCACGTGGGCCCCACCCGGAAATCACGTGGGCCCCACCCGGAAATCACGTGGGCCCCACCCGGAAATCACGTGGGCCCCTCGGGGAAATCACGTGGGCCCCACCCGGAAATCACGTGGGCCCCACGGGGAAATCACGTGGGCCCCACCCGGAAATCACGTGGGCCCCACCCGGAAATCACGTGGGCCCCACCCGGAAATCACGTGGGCCCCACCCGGAAATCACGTGGGCCCCACCCGGAAATCACGTGGGCCCCACCCGGAAATCACGTGGGCCCCACGGGGAAATCACGTGGGCCTCACGGGGAAATCACGTGGGCCCCACCCGGAAATCACGTGGGCCCCACGGGGAAATCACGTGGGCCCCACCCGGAAATCACGTGGGCACCACCCGGAAATCACGTGGGCCCCACCCGGAAATCACGTGGGCCCCACCCGGAAATCACGTGGGCCCCACGGGGAAATCACGTGGGCCTCACGGGGAAATCACGTGGGCCCCACCCGGAAATCACGTGGGCCCCACGGGGAAATCACGTGGGCCCCACCCGGAAATCACGTGGGCCCCACCCGGAAATCACGTGGGCCCCACCCGGAAATCACGTGGGCCCCACCCGGAAATCACGTGGGCCCCACCCGGAAATCACGTGGGCCCCACCCGGAAATCACGTGGGCCCCACCCGGAAATCACGTGGGCCCCACCCGGAAATCACGTGGGCCCCACCGGGAAATCACGTGGGCCCCACGGGGAAATCACGTGGGCCCCACCCGGAAATCACGTGGGCCCCACCCGGAAATCACGTGGGCCCCACCCGGAAATCACGTGGGCCCCACCCGGAAATCACGTGGGCCCCACGGGGAAATCACGTGGGGCCCACCCGGAAATCACGTGGGCCCCACCCGGAAATCACGTGGGCCCCACCCGGAAATCACGTGGGCCCCAGCCGGAAATCACGTGGGCCCCAGCCGGAAATCACGTGGGCCCCACGGGGAAATCACGTGGGCCCCACGGGGAAATCACGTGGGCCCCACGGGGAAATCACGTGGGCCCCACCCGGAAATCACGTGGGCCCCACCCGGAAATCACGTGGGCCCCACGGGGAAATCACGTGGGCCCAACGGGGAAATCACGTGGGCCACACGGGGAAATCACGTGGGCCCCACCCTGAAATCACGTGGGCCCCACGGGGAAATCACGTGGGCCCCACGGGGAAATCACGTGGGCCCCACCCGGAAATCACGTGGGCCCCACCCGGAAATCACGTGGGCCCCACGGGGAAATCACGTGGGCCCCACGGGGAAATCACGTGGTCCCCACCCGGAAATCACGTGGGCCCCAGCCGGAAATCACGTGGGCCCCACGGGGAAATCACGTGGGCCCCACCCGGAAATCACGTGGGCCCCACCCGGAAATCACGTGGGCCCCACCCGGAAATCACGTGGGCCCCACCCGGAAATCACGTGGGCCCCACCCGGAAATCACGTGGGCCCCACCTCGAAATCACGTGGGCCCCACCCGGAAATCACGTGGGGCCCACCCGGAAATCACGTGGGCCCCACGGGGAAATCACGTGGGCCCCACCCGGAAATCACGTGGGCCCCACCCGGAAATCACGTGGGCCCCACCCGGAAATCACGTGGGCCCCACCCGGAAATCACGTGGGCCCCACCCGGAAATCACGTGGGCCCCCAAGGGAAATCACGTGGGCCCCCAAGGGAAATCACGTGGGCCCCACCCGGAAATCACGTGGGCCCCACCCGGAAATCACGTGGGCCCCACGGGGAAATCACGTGGGACCCACCCGGAAATCACGTGGGCCCCACCCGGAAATCACGTGGGCCCCACCCAGAAATCACGTGGGCGCAACCCGGAAATCACGTGGGCCCCACCCGGAAAACACGTGGGCCCCACCCGGAAATCACGTGGGCCCCACGTTGAAATCACGTGGACCCCACCCGGAAATCACGTGGTCCCCACCCGGAAATCACGTGGGCCCCACGGGGAAATCACGTGGGCCCCACCCGGAAATCACGTGGGCCCCACCCGGAAATCACGTGGGCCCCACCCGGAAATCACGTGGGCCCCACCCGGAAATCACGTGGGGCCCACCCGGAAATCACGTGGGCCCCACGGGGAAATCACGTGGGCCCCACCCGGAAATCACGTGGGCCCCACCCGGAAATCACGTGGGCCCCACCCGGAAATCACGTGGGCCCCACCCGGAAATCACGTGGGCCCCACCCGGAAATCACGTGGGCCCCCAAGGGAAATCACGTGGGCCCCCAAGGGAAATCACGTGGGCCCCACCCGGAAATCACGTGGGCCCCACCCGGAAATCACGTGGGCCCCACGGGGAAATCACGTGGGACCCACCCGGAAATCACGTGGGCCCCACCCGGAAATCACGTGGGCCCCACCCAGAAATCACGTGGGCGCAACCCGGAAATCACGTGGGCCCCACCCGGAAAACACGTGGGCCCCCAGGGGAAATCACGTGGGCCCCACGTTGAAATCACGTGGGCCCCACCCGGAAATCACGTGGTCCCCACCCGGAAATCACGTGGGCCCCACGGGGAAATCACGTGGGCCCCACCCGGAAATCACGTGGGCCCCACCCGGAAATCACGTGGGCCCCACCCGGAAATCACGTGGGCCCCACCCGGAAATCACGTGGGCCCCACCCGGAAATCACGAAACCACCTGCCTCAACTCGAGAAAATCCAGGAGGTTCTGCCTCCAGGCGAGATGAGGCCCATTTCCGCTGAGGCTTCTCGAGGCTAATCACACCTAACCTCTGGAACTTCCAAAAGGTCCTTCACACCCCTGCTGCAACTCAAGAAGTTCCCTGACATCCCCGTCTCCACTCTAGAGGAAGCAAGCGGTTCCCGCCCACATCCAGAAGAGCCCCGTTTCCGCCTCGAAGCTTGAGATGAGGGATCCTTTCCCTGCTTGGTCTGGAAAGAATTGCCGGTGTTCCCGTCGCATCTCAAGAGGAGGCGCTCTCCACAGGAAAGGCGAGAGGAACTCCAGGGTCGTGTCACCATTCCCAGAGTTCCCCTGATGTCTCAGTCCATTCCAGAGGAACCTGTTTTCCCTGCACTGCCTCGACTTTCAGGATGAGGATCGACTACCACCACGGTCGCACGTGGGACAGCCCTGTGGGAAAGCCTTGTGGGAAAGCCTCCTGGAAAAGCCTCGAGGGAAAGCCACAGATCCCTTGATCCAGGCGATGGGAAGCGTCACACTGCTGCTACCGCTCTGGAGTAAAGCGCACGTGCATGCCCCCATTGGAGACGAGTACTTACTCCTCTGGGGAGACTCCAGAAGTACCCCAAGATCCATGTCAGCACTGGAGAGGAATTCTCAAGTTTCCGGCCCCGACTCCACACAATTCTTAGGCCTCGACATCGACGGGAGAGGAATCCCGAGAGGCCCCCGATCAACTGGCATGGGGACTGGCCTTTCGTGAGGCCACCAGAGTGGGTCCCTGAAGTACCCGTCGTAAGTCCAGAGCACCTGCCACAATTCGAGACAATCCAGGATGTTTTGCCCTCCAGGCGAGATGATGCCCATTTCCGCTGAGGCTTCTCGAGGTTAATCACACCTACTCTCTGGAACTTCCAAAAGGTCCTTCAACCATTGCTGCGACTCAGGAAGTTCCCTGACATACCCGTCTCCACTACAGAGGAAGCACGAGGGTCCCGCCCACATCCAGAGGAGCCCCGTTTCCGCCTCGTACCTCGAGATGAGAGATCCTTTCCCTGCTTGGTCGGGAAAGAATTCCTGGCATTCCCGTCGCATCTCAAGAGGAGGTCCTCTCCACAGGAAAGGCGAGAGGAACTCCAGGGTCGTGCCACCATTCGGAGAGTCCCCCAGATGTCTCAATCCATTCCAGAGGAACCTGTTTTCCCTGCACTGCCTCGACTTTCACGCTGAGGATCGACTCCCACCACGGTGGCACGTGGGACAGCCCTGTGGGAAAGCCTCGTGGGAAAGCCTTATGGGAAATCCTCGAGGGAAAGCCACAGATCCCATGATCGACGAGAAGGGAAGTGTGACACTGCTGCTACAGCTCGGGAGGAAAGCCCACGTGAATGCTCCCTCTCGAGACGAGGACTCACTACCCTGAGGAGACTCCAGAAGTACCCCAAGATCCATGTCAGCACTGGAGAGGAATCCTCAGGTTCCGGCCCCGACTCCACACAAGGTCTTGGGCCCCGGCATCGACGAGAGAGGAATACCGAGAGGCCCGCGAGCAACTCGCATGGAGACTGGCCTTTCCTGAGGCCACCAGAGCGAGTCCCTGAGGTCCCCGTCGTAAGTCGAGAGCACCTGCCGCAACTCGAGAAAATCCAGGAGGTTTTGCCCTCCAGGCGAGATGAGGCCCATTTCCGCTGAGGCTTCTCAAGGCTAATCACATCTAAACTCTGGAACTTCCAAAAGGTCCTTCACACCTTTGCTGCAACTCAAGAAGTTCCCGGACATCCCCGTCTCCACTCTAGAGGAAGCACGAGGGTCCCGCCCACATCCAGAGGAGCCCCGTTTCGCCTCATAGCTGGAGATGAGGGATCCTTTTGCTACTTGGTCCGGAAAGAATTCTGTGAGTCCCCGTCGCATCTCAAGGGGAGGCGCTCTCCACAGGAAAGGCGAGAGGAACTCCAGGGTCGTGCCACCATTCCCAGAGTACCCCAGATGTCTCAGTCCATTACAGAGGAACCTGTTTTCCCTGCACTGCCTCGACTTTCACGCCGAGGATCGTCTCCCACCACGGTGGCACGTGGGACAGCCCTGTGGAAAGCCTCGAGGGAAAGCCACAGTTCCCTTGATGCACGTGACGGGAATCGTGACACTGCTGCTACCGCTCTGCAGGGAAGCGCACGTGCATGCCTCCTTTCGAGATGAGGACTTACTCCCCTGGGGAGACTCCAGAAGCACCCCATGATCCATGTCAGCACTTTAGAGGAATCCTCAGGTTCCGGCCACTACTCCACACAAGGTCTTAGGCCCGGCATCGACGGGAAAGGAATCCCGAGAGGCTCCCGAGTAACTCGCATGGGGACTGGCCAGTCCTAAGGCGATAAGAGCAGGTCCCTTTCGTCACCGTGGTAAGACGAGAGCACCTGCTGCATCTCGAGAAAATCCAGGAGGTTCTGCCCTCCAGGCTAGATGAGGCCCATTTCCGCTGAGGCGTTGAGGTTAATCACATCTAACCTCTAGAAAGTCCAAAGGGTCCTTCACACCCTTTCTGCAACTCAAGAAGTTCCCCGACATACCCGTCTCCACTCGAGAGGAAGCAAGAGGGCCCCGCCCACATCCAGAGGAGCCCCGTTTCCGCCTCGTAGCTCGTGATGAGGGATCCTTTGGCTGCTTGTTCGGGAAAGAATTCTGGGCATTCCTGTCGCATCTCAAGAGGAGGTGCTCTCCACAGAAAAGGCGAGAACTCCAGCGTCGTGCCACCATTCCCAGAGACCCCCAGATGTCTCAGTCCATTCCAGAGGAACCTGTTTTCCTGCACTGCCTCGACTTTCACGCCAAGGCTCGACTCCCACCACGGTGGCACGTGGGACAGCCCTGTGGGAAAGCCTCGTTGCAAAACCTCGGGGGAAAGCCTCGAGGGAAAGCCACAGATCCCTTGATCCATGCGACGGGTGCATGACATTGCTGCTACCGCTCTGGTGGAAAGCGAACGTGCATGCCCCCATTCGAGACGAGGACTTACTCCCCTGGGGAGACTCCAGAAGTACCCTAAGATCCATGTCAGCACTGGAGAGGAATCCTCAGGTTCCGGCCCCGACTCCACACAAGGTCTTAGGACCCGGCATCGAAGGGAGAGGACCACGAGAGGCCCCCGAGCAACTCGCATGGGGACTGTCCTTTCCTGAGGCCACCAGAGCGGGTCCCTTAGGTCACCGTCCTAAGACGAAAGGACCTGCGGCAACTCGAGAAAATCCAGGAGGTTTTGCCCTTCAGGCTAGATGAGGCCCATTTCCGCTGAGGCCTCACGAGGCTAATCACACCTAACCTCTGGAACTTCCAAAGGTCCTTCACACCCTTGCTGCAACTCAAGAAGTTCCCCGACATACCCGCCCTAACCCTAAAGGAAGCACGAGGGTCCCGCTCACATCCAGAGGAGCCCCGTTTCCGCCTCGTAGCTCGAGATGAGGGATCCTTTCTCTGCTTGGTCTGGAAAGAATTCCCGTGTCCAATCTCAAAAGGAGGAGCTCTCCACAGGAAAGGCGAGAGGAACTCCAGGGTCTTGTCACCATTCCCAGAGTCCCCCAGATGTCTCAGTCCATTCCAGAGGAACCTGTGTTCCCTGCACTGCCTCGACTTTCATGCCAAGGATCGACTCCCACCAAGGCGGCACGTGGGACAGCCCTGTGGGAAAGCCTCGTGGGAAAGCCTCGTGGGAAAGCCTAGACAGAAAGGCGCAGATCCCTTGATCGACGCTATGGGAAGCGTGACACTGCTGCACCCGCTTTGGAGGAAAGCGAAAGTGCATGCCCCCTCTTGAGAAGAGGACTTACTGCCCTGGGGAGGCTCCAGAAGTAGCCCAAGTTCCATGTCAGCACTGGAGAGGAATCCTCATGTTCCGGGCTCTACTCCACAGAAGGTCTTAGTCCCCGGCATCAAAGGGAGAGGAATCCCAGGAGACCCCCGAGCAACTCGAATGGGGACTGAGCAGTCCTGAGGCCACCAGAGCGGGCCCTATCGTCACCGTCGTAAGATGACAGCATCTGCCGGAACTCGAGAAAATCCAGGATATTTTGCCCTCCAGGCTAGATGAGGACCATTTCCGATGAGGCGTCTCGAGGCTAATCACATCTAACATCTGGAACTTCCAAAGGGTGCTTCACAACCTTGCTGCAACTCAAGAAGTTCCCCGACAACCCGTCTCCATTCTAGAGGAAGCACGAGGGTCACGCCCACATCCAGAGGAGCCCAGTTTTCACCTCTTAGCTCGAGATGAGGGATCCTTTCGCTGCTTGGTCGGGAAAGAATTCTGGGCATTCCTGGCGCATCTCAAGAGGAGGCGCTCTCCAGAGGAAAGGCGAGAGGAACTCCAGGGTCTTGTCTCCATTCCCAGAGTCCCACATATCTTTCAGTCCATTCCAGAGGAACCTGTTTTCCCTTCACTGCCTCAACTTTCATGCCGAGGATCGACTCCCACCACGGTGGCACGTGGGACAGCCCTGTGGGAAAGCCTCGAGGGAAAGCCACAGATCCCTTGATTGACGCGACGGGAAGCGTGACACTGCTGCTACGGCACTGGAGGAAAGCGCACGTGCATGCCCCCATTCGAGATGAGGACTTACTCCCATGGGGAGACTGCAGAAATAACCCAAGATCCATGTCAGCACTGCAGAGGAATCCTCAGGTTCTGGCCCCGACTCCACACAAGGACTTAGGCCCCGGCATCGAAGGGAGAGGAACCCCGAGAGGCGCCCGAGCAACTCGCATGGGGACTGGCCTTTCCTGAGGCCACCAGAGTGGGTCACTTAGGTCACCGTCGTAAGACGAAAGTACCTGCGGCAACACGAGAAAATCCAGGAGGTTTTGCCCTTCAGGCTAGATGAGGCCCATTTCCGCTGAGGCGTCACGAGGCTAATCACACTTAACCTGTGGAACTTCCAAAGGTCCTTCACACCCTTGCTGCAACTCAAGAAGTTCCCCGACATACCCGGCCTAACTCTCAAGGAAGCACGACGGTCCCGCCCACATCCAGAGGAGCCCCGTTTCCGCCTCGTAGCTCGAGATGAGGGATTCTTTCTCTGCTTGGTCTGGAAAGAATTCCCGGCGTACCTGTCGAATCTCAAAAGGAGGCACTCTCCACAGGAAAGGCGACAGGAACTCCAGGGTCTTGTCACCATTCCCAGAGACCCCAGATGTCTCAGTCCATTCCAGAGGAACCTGTGTTACCTGCACTGCCTCGACTTTCATGCCGAGGATCGACTCCCACCAAGGTGGCACGTGGGACAGCCCTGTGGGAAAGCCTCGTGGGAAAGCCTCGTGGGAAAGCCTGGAGGGAAAGCCACAGATCCCTTGATCCACGCGCCGGGAAGCGCGACACTGCTGCTACCGCTCTGGAGGAAACCGCAGGTGCATGCCCCCATTCGAGACGAGGACTTACTCCCCTGAGGAGACTCCAGAAGTACCCCAAGAACCAAGTCAGCACTGGAGAGGAATCCTCAGGTTCCCGCCCCGACTCCACACAATGTCTTAGGCCCTGGCATCGAAGGGAGAAGAATCCCAGAGGCCCGCGAGCAACTCACTGGGGGACTGGCCAGTCCCGAGGCCACCAGAGCGGGTCCCTGAGGTCCCTGTCTTAAGTCGAGAGCACCTGCCACAACTCGAGAAAATCCAGGAGGTTTTGCCCTCCAGGCGAGATGAGGCCCATTTCCACTGAGGCTTCACGAGGCTAATCACACCTAACCTCTGGAACTTCCAAAAGGTCCTTCACACCCTTGCTGCAGCTCAAGAAGTTCCCCGACATACCCGTCTCCACTCGAGAGGAAGCACGAGGGTCCCGCCCACATCCAGAGGAGCCCCGTTTCCGCCTCTTAGCTGGAGATGAGGGATCCTTTCGCTGCTTTGTCGGGAAAGAATTCTGGACGTTCCCGTCACATCTCAAGAGGAGGCGTTCTCCACAGGAAGGCGAGAGGAACTCAAGGGTCGTGCCACCATCCCAGAGTCCCCCAGGTGTCTCAGTCCATTCCAGAGGAACCTGTTTTCCCTGACTTCCTCGACTATCATGGCGAGGATCGACTCCCACCACGATGGCACCTGGGACAGCCCTGTGGGAAAGCCTCGTGGGAAAGCATCGAGGGAAAGCCACAGATCTCTTGATCCACGCGATGGGAAGCGTGACACTGCTGCTACCGCTCTGGAGGAAAGCGCTCGTGCATGCCCCCATTCAAGATGAGGACTGACTCCCCTGGGGAGACTCCAGAAGTACCCCAAGATCCATGTCAGCACTGGAGAGGAATCCTCAGGTTCTGGGCCCGACTCCACAAAAGGTCTTAGGCCCAGGCATTGACGAGAAAGGAATCCAGGAGGCCCATGAGCATCGATTGGGGACTGGCCAAACCTGAGGCCACCAGAGCGGGTCCCTAAGGTAACCGTCGTAAGACGGGAGAACCTGCTGCAACTCGAGAAAATCCAGGAGGTTCTCCCCTCCAGGCTTGATGAGGCCCATTTCTGATGAGGCATCTCTAGGCTAATCACATCTAACCTCTGGAACTTCCAAAGGGTGCTTCACAACCTTGCTGCAACTCAAGAAGTTCCCTGACATACCCGGCTCCACTCTAGAGGAAGCACGAGTGTCCTGCAAACATCCAGAGGAGCCCCGTTTCCGCCTCGTAGCTCGAGATGAGGGATCCTTTCGCTGCTTGGTCGGGAAAGAATTCCCGGCGTTCCCGTCCCATCTCAACAGGAGGCCCTCTCCACAGGAAAGGCGAGAGGAACTCCAGTGTCGTGCCACCAATCCAAGAGTCCCCCAGAATTCTCAGTCCATTCCAGAGGAACCTGTTTTCCCTGCACTGCGTCGACTTTCACGCCGAGGATCGAATCACAGCCCTGTGGGAAAGCCTCGTGGGAAAGCCTCGTGGGAAAGCCTCGAGGGAAAGCCACAGATCCCTTGATCCAGGCGATGGGAAGCGTGACACTACTGCTACAGCTCTGGAGGAAAGCGCACGTGCATGCCCCCATTCGAGACGAGGAGTTACTCCCCTGGGGAGACTCCAGAAGTACCCAAGAACCATGTGAGCACTGGAGAGGAATCCTCAGGTTCCGGACCTGACACCACTCAAGGTCAAAGGCCCCGTCATCAAAGGGAGAGGAATCCCGAGAGGCCCCCGAGCAACTCGCATGTGGACTGGCCTTTCCTGAGGCCACCAGAGCGGGTCCCTGAGGTCCCCGTTGTAAATCGAGAGCACCTGCCGCAACTCGAGAAAATCAAGGAGGTTTTAACCTCCCGGCGAGATGAGACCCATTTCCGCTGAGGCTTCTCAAAGCTAATCACACCTAACCTCTGGAACTTCCAAAAGGTCCTTCACACCCTTACTGCTACTCAAGAAGTTGCCTGACATACCCGTCTCCACTCTAGAGGAAGCACGAGGGTCCCGGGCATATGCAGAGGAGCCCCGTTTCCGCCTCGTAGCTCGAGATGAGGGACATTTCGCCTCTTTGTCGGGAAAGAGTTCCCGGCATTCCCCTCTCACCTCAAGAGGAGGCGCTCTCCACAGGAAAGGCGAGAGGAACTCCAGGGTCGTGCTACCATTCCAAGAGTCCCCCAGATGTCTCAGTCCATACCAGAGGAACCTGTTTTCCCTGCAATGAGTCGACTTTCACGCCGAGGATTGACTCCCACCACGGGGGCACGTGGGACAGCCCTGTGGGAAAGCGTCGTGCAAAAGCCTCGAGGGAAAGCCAAAGATCCCTTGATCCAGGCGTTGGGAAGCGTGACACAGCTGCTACCGCTCTGGAGGAAAGAGCACGTGCATGCCCCCATCCGAGACGAGGACTTACTCCCCTGGGGAGACTCGAGAAGTACCCCAAGATCCATGTCAGCACTGGAGAGGAATCCTCAGGTTCTGGCCCGGCCTCCACACAAGGTTTAAGGCCCTGGCATCGAAGGGAGAGGAATCCCAAAAGGCCCGCAAGCAACTCGCATGGGGACTGGCCTTTCCTGAGGCCACCAGAGCGGGTCCCATAGGTCACCATCGTAAGTGGAGAGCACCTGCCGCAACTCGTGAAAATCCAGGAGGTTCTCCCCTCCAGGCTAGATGAGGCCCATTTCCACTGAGGATTCTCGAGGCTAATCACACCTAACCTCTGGAACTTATTAAAGGTCCTTCAAAGCCCTGCTGCAACTCAAGAAGTTTCCCGACATACTCGTCTCCACTCGAGAGGAAGCACGAGGGTCCCGCCCACATCCAGAGGAGCCCCGTTTCCGCCTCGTAGCTCGAGATGAGGGATCCCTTCCCTGCTTGTTAGGGAAAAAATTCCCTGCGTTCCCGTCGCATCTCAAGAGGAGGCATTCTCCACAGGAAAGGCGAGAGGAATTCCAGGGTCCTGCCTCCATTCCAAGAGTCCCCCAGATGTCTCAGTCCATTCCAGAGGAACCTGTTTTCCCTGCACTGCATCGACTTCCACGCCGAGGATCGACGCACAGCACGGTGGCACGTGGGAAAGCGCTGTGGGTAAGACTCATGGAAAGCCTCGTGGGAAAGAGTCTAGGGAAAGCCACAGATCCCTTGATCCACCCTACAGGAAGCGTGACACTGTTGCTACAACTCGGGAGGAAAGCGCACGTGCATGCCCCCTCTCGAGACGAGGACTGACTCCCTGGGGGAGACTCCCGAAGTACCCCAAGACCAATGTCAGCACTGGAGAGGAATCCTCAGGTTCCGGCCATGACTACCAACAATGTCTTGGGCCCCAGCATGGACGGGAGAGGCATCCCGAGAGGCCCCCTACTAATTCGCATGGGGACTGGATTTCCTGAGGCCACCAGAGCGGGTCCCTAAGGTCCCCATCGTAAGTCGAGAGCACCTGCCGCAACTCGAGAAAATCCAGGAGGTTTTGCCCTCCAGGCGAGATGAGGCCCATTTCCGCTGAGGCTTCTCCAGGCTAATCACACCGAACCTCTGGAACTTCCAAAAGGACCTTCACACAGTTGCGGCAACACAAGAAGTTCCCCAACTACCCATCTCCACTCTAGAGGAAACACGATGGTCCCGCCCACATCGAGAGGAGCCCCGTTGCCGCATCGTAGTTCCCGATGAGGGATCCTTTCCCTGCTTGGTTGGGAAAGAATTCTGGGCGTTACAGTCGCATCTCAATAGGAGGCGCTCTCCATAGGAAAGGCGAGAGGAACTCCAGGGTCGTTCCACCATTCCCAGAGTCTTCTAGATGTCCCAGTACAGTCCAGAGGAAACTGTTTTCGACTCACACCACGGTGGCACGTGGGACGGCCCTGAGGGATAGCCTTGTGGGAAAGCCTCGTGGGAAAGCCTCATGGGAAATCCTCAGGGGAAAGACAAAGATCCCATGATCGACGCGACGGGAAGGGTGACACTGCTGCTACCGCTCTGGAGGAAAGCGCACGTGCATGCCTCCATTCGAGACGCGGACTTAGTCCCCTGGGGAGACTCCAGAAGTACCCCAAGATCCATGTCAGCACTGGAGAGGAATCCTCACGTTCCGGCCCCGACTCCACACAAGGTCTTAGGCCCCGGCATCGAAGTGAGAGGAATCCCGAGAGGCCTCCTAGTAACTCGCATGGGGACTGGCCTTTCCTGAGGCCCCACGTGGGCCCCACCCGGAAATCACGTGGGCCCCACGGGGAAATCACGTGGGCCCCACCCGGAAATCACGTGGGCCCCACCCGGAAATCACGTGGGCCCCACCCGGAAATCACGTGGGCCCCAACCGGAAATCACGTGGGCCCCACCCGGAAATCACGTGGGCCCCACCCGGAAATCACGTGGGCCCCACCCGGAAATCACGTGGGCCCCACGGGGAAATCACGTGGGCCTCACGGGGAAATCACGTGGGCCCCACCCGGAAATCACGTGGGCCCCACGGGGAAATCACGTGGGCCCCACCCGGAAATCACGTGGGCCCCACCCGGAAATCACGTGGGCCCCACCCGGAAATCACGTGGGCCCCACCCGGAAATCACGTGGGCCCCACCCGGAAATCACGTGGGCCCCACCCGGAAATCACGTGGGCCCCACCCGGAAATCACGTGGGCCCCACCCGGAAATCACGTGGGCCCCACCGGGAAATCACGTGGGCCCCACGGGGAAATCACGTGGGCCCCACCCGGAAATCACGTGGGCCCCACCCGGAAATCACGTGGGCCCCACCCGGAAATCACGTGGGCCCCACCCGGAAATCACGTGGGCCCCACCCGGAAATCACGTGGGGCCAACCCGGAAATCACGTGGGCCCCACCCGGAAATCACATGGGCCCCACCCGGAAATCACGTGGGCCCCACCCGGAAATCACGTGGGCCCCACCCGGAAATCACGTGGGCCCCACGGGGAAATCACGTTGGCCCCACGGGGAAATCACGTGGGCCCCACCCGGAAATCACGTGGGCCCCACCCGGAAATCACGTGGGCCCCACCCGGAAATCACGTGGGCCCCACGGGGAAATCACGTGGGCCCCACCCGGAAATCACGTGGGCCCCACCCGGAAATCACGTGGGCCCCACCCGGAAATCACGTGGGCCCCACCCGGAAATCACGTGGGCCCCACCCGGAAATCACGTGGGCCCCACCCGGAAATCACGTGGGCCCCACCCGGAAATCACGTGGGCCCCACCCGGAAATCACGTGGGCCCCACCCGGAAATCACGTGGGCCCCACGGGGAAATCACGTGGGCCCCACGGGGAAATCACGTGGGCCCCACCCGGAAATCACGTGGGCCCCACCCGGAAATCACGTGGGCCCCACCCGGAAATCACGTGGGCCCCACCCGGAAATCACGTGGGCCCCACCCGAAAATCACGTGGGCCCCACCCGGAAATCACGTGGGCCCCACCCGGAAATCACGTGGGCCCCACCCGGAAATCACGTGGAACCCACCCGGAAATCACGTGGGCCCCACCCGGAAATCACGTGGGCCCCACCCGGAAATCACGTGGGCCCCACCCGGAAATCACGTGGGCCCCACCCGGAAATCACGTGGGCCCCACCCGGAAATCACGTGGGCCACACCCGGAAATCACGTGGGGCCCACCCGGAAATCACGTGGGCCCCACGGGGAAATCACGTGGGCCCCACCCGGAAATCACGTGGGCCCCACCCGGAAATCACGTGGGCCCCACCCGGAAATCACGTGGGCCCCACCCGGAAAACACGTGGGCCCCACGGGGAAATCATGTGGGCCCCACCCGGAAATCACGTGGGCCCCACCCGGAAATCACGTGGGCCCCACCCGGAAATCACGTGGGCCCCACCCGGAAATCACGTGGGCCCCACCCGGAAATCACGTGGGCCCCACCCGGAAATCACGTGGGCCCCACCCGGTAATCACGTGGGGCCCACCCGGAAATCACGTGGGCCCCACGGGGAAATCACGTGGGCCCCACCCGGAAATCACGTGGGCCCCAGGGGGAAATCACGTGGGCCCAACGGGGAAATCACGTGGGCCCCACGGGGAAATCACGTGGGCCCCACCCTGAAATCACGTGAGCCCCACCCGGAAATCACGTGGGCCCCACGGGGAAATCCCGTGGGCCCCACGGGGAAATCACGTGGGCCCCACCCGGAAATCACGTGGGCCCCACCCGGAAATCACGTGGGCCCCACGGGGAAATTACGTGGGCCCCACCGGGAAATCACGTGGTCCCCACCCGGAAATCACGTGGGCCCCAGCCGGAAATCACGTGGGCCCCACGGGGAAATCACGTGGGCCCCACCCGGAAATCACGTGGGCCCCACCCGGAAATCACGTGGGCCCCACCCGGAAATCACGTGGGCCCCACCCGGAAATCACGTGGGCCCCACCCGGAAATCACGTGGGCCCCACCCGGAAATCACGTGGGCCCCACCCGGAAATCACGTGGGCCCCACACGGAAATCACGTGGGGCCCACCCGGAAATCACGTGGGCCCCACCCGGAAATCACGTGGGCCCCACCCGGAAATCACGTGGGCCCCACCCGGAAATCACGTGGGCCCCACCCGGAAATCACGTGGGCCCCACCCGGAAATCACGTGGGCCCCACGGGGAAATCACGTGGGCCCCACGGGGAAATCACGTGGGCCCCACGCGGAAATCACGTGGGCCCCACCCGGAAATCACGTGGGCCCCACCCGGAAATCACGTGGGCCCCACCCGGAAATCACGTGGGCCCCACCCGGAAATCACGTGGGCCCCACCCGGAAATCACGTGGGGCCAACCCGGAAATCACGTGGGCCCCACCCGGAAATCACGTGGGCCCCACCCGGAAATCACGTGGGCCCCACCCGAAAATCACGTGGGCCCCACCCGGAAATCACGTGGGCCCCACCCGGAAATCACGTGGGCCCCACCCGGAAATCACGTGGAACCCACCCGGAAATCACGTGGGCCCCACCCGGAAATCACGTGGGCCCCACCCGGAAATCACGTGGGCCCCACCCGGAAATCACGTGGGCCCCACCCGGAAATCACGTGGGCCCCACCCGGAAATCACGTGGGCCCCACCCGGAAATCACGTGGGCCCCACCCGGAAATCACGTGGGGCCCACCCGGAAATCACGTGGGCCCCACGGGGAAATCACGTGGGCCCCACCCGGAAATCACGTGGGCCCCACCCGGAAATCACGTGGGCCCCACCCGGAAAACACGTGGGCCCCACGGGGAAATCATGTGGGCCCCACCCGGAAATCACGTGGGCCCCACCCGGAAATCACGTGGGCCCCACCCGGAAATCACGTGGGCCCCACCCGGAAATCACGTGGGCCCCACCCGGAAATCACGTGGGCCCCACCCGGAAATCACGTGGGCCCCACCCGGTAATCACGTGGGGCCCACCCGGAAATCACGTGGGCCCCACGGGGAAATCACGTGGGCCCCACCCGGAAATCACGTGGGCCCCAGGGGGAAATCACGTGGGCCCAACGGGGAAATCACGTGGGCCCCACGGGGACATCACGTGGGCCCCACCCTGAAATCACGTGGGCCCCACCCGGAAATCACGTGGGCCCCACGGGGAAATCACGTGGGCCCCACGGGGAAATCACGTGGTCCCCACCCGGAAATCACGTGGGCCCCACACGGAAATCACGTGGGGCCCACCCGGAAATCACGTGGGCCCCACCCGGAAATCACGTGGGCCCCACCCGGAAATCACGTGGGCCCCACCCGGAAATCACGTGGGCCCCACCCGGAAATCACGTGGGCCCCACCCGGAAATCACGTGGGCCCCACGGGGAAATCACGTGGGCCCCACGGGGAAATCACGTGGGCCCCACGCGGAAATCACGTGGGCCCCACCCGGAAATCACGTGGGCCCCACCCGGACATCACGTGGGCCCCACCCGGAAATCACGTGGGCCCCACCCGGAAATCACGTGGGCCCCACCCGGAAATCACGTGGGGCCAACCCGGAAATCACGTGGGCCCCACCCGGAAATCACGTGGGCCCCACCCGTAAATCACGTGGGCCCCACCCGGAAATCACGTGGGCCCCACCCGGAAATCACGTGGGCCCCACGGGGAAATCACGTTGGCCCCACGCGGAAATCACGTGGGCCCCACCCGGAAATCACGTGGGCCCCTCGCGGAAATCACGTGGGCCCCACCCGGAAATCACGTGGGCCCCACGGGGAAATCACGTGGGCCCCACCCGGAAATCACGTGGGCCCCACCCGGAAATCACGTGGGCCCCACCCGGAAATCACGTGGGCCCCACCCGGAAATCACGTGGGCCCCACCCGGAAATCACGTGGGCCCCACCCGGAAATCACGTGGGCCCCACCCGGAAATCACGTGGGCCCCACCCGGAAATCAAGTGGGGCCCACCCGGAAATCACGTGGGCCCCACCCGGAAATCCCGTGGGACCCACCCGGAAATCACGTGGGCCCCACCCGGAAATCACGTGGGCCCCACCCGGAAATCACGTGGGCCCCACCCGGAAATCACGTGGGCCACAGCCGGAAATCACGTGGGCCCCACCCGGAAATCACGTGGGCCCCACCCGGAAATCACGTGGGCCCCACCCGGAAATCACGTGGGCCCCACCCGGAAATCACGTGGGCCCCACGGGGAAATCACGTGGGCCTCACGGGGAAATCACGTGGGCCCCACCCGGAAATCACGTGGGCCCCACGGGGAAATCCCATGGGCCCCACCCGGAAATCACGTGGGCCCCACGGGGAAATCACGTGGGCCCCACCCGGAAATCACGTGGGCCCCACGGGGAAATCACGTGGGCCCCACCCGGAAATCACGTGGGCCCCACGGGGAAATCACGTGGGCCCCACCCGGAAATCACGTGGGCCCCACCCGGAAATCACGTGGGCCCCACCCGGAAATCACGTGGGCCCCACCCGGAAATCACGTGGGCCCCACGGGGAAATCACGTGGGCCCCACGGGGAAATCACGTGGGCCCCACCCGGAAATCACGTGGGCCCCACCCGGAAATCACGTGGGCCCCACCCGGAAATCACGTGGGCCCCACCCGGAAATCACGTGGGCCCCACCCGGAAATCACGTGGGCCCCACCCGAAAATCACGTGGGCCCCACCCGGAAATCACGTGGGCCCCACCCGGAAATCACGTGGGCCCCACCCGGAAATCACGTGGAACCCACCCGGAAATCACGTGGGCCCCACCCGGAAATCACGTGGGCCCCACCCGGAAATCACGTGGGCCCCACCCGGAAATCACGTGGGCCCCACGGGGAAATCACGTGGGCCCCACCCGGAAATCACGTGGGCCCCACCCGGAAATCACGTGGGCCCCACCCGGAAATCACGTGGGCCCCACCCGGAAATCACGTGGGCCACACCCGGAAATCACGTGGGGCCCACCCGGAAATCACGTGGGCCCCACGGGGAAATCACGTGGGCCCCACCCGGAAATCACGTGGGCCCCACCCGGAAATCACGTGGGCCTCACCCGGAAAACACGTGGGCCCCACGGGGAAATCATGTGGGCCCCACCCGGAAATCACGTGGGCCCCACCCGGAAATCACGTGGGCCCCACCCGGAAATCACGTGGGCCCCACCCGGAAATCACGTGGGCCCCACCCGGAAATCATGTGGGCCCCACCCGGAAATCACGTGGGCCCCACCCGGTAATCACGTGGGGCCCACCCGGAAATCACGTGGGCCCCACGGGGAAATCACGTGGGCCCCACCCGGAAATCACGTGGGCCCCACCCGGAAATTACGTGGGCCCCACGGGGAAATCACGTGGGCCCAACGGGGAAATCACGTGGGCCCCACGGGGAAATCACGTGGGCCCCACCCTGAAATCACGTGGGCCCCACCCGGAAATCACGTGGGCCCCACGGGGAAATCACGTGGGCCCCACGGGGAAATCACGTGGGCCCCACCCGGAAATCACGTGGGCCCCACCCGGAAATCACGTGGGCCCCACGGGGAAATTACGTGGGCCCCACGGGGAAATCACGTGGGCCCCACCCGGAAATCACGTGGGCCCCACCCGGAAATCACGTGGGCCCCACCCGGAAATCACGTGGGCCCCACCCGGAAATCACGTGGGCCCCACCCGGAAATCACGTGGGCCCCACCCGGAAATCACGTGGGCCCCACGGGGAAATCACGTGGGCCCCACCCGGAAATCACGTGGGCCCCACCCGGAAATCACGTGGGCCCCACCCGGAAATCACGTGGGCCCCACCCGGAAATCACGTGGGCCCCACGGGGAAATCACGTGGGCCCCACCCGGAAATCACGTGGACCCCACCCGGAAATCACGTGGGCCACAGCCGGAAATCACGTGGGCCCCAACCGGAAATCACGTGGGCCCCACCCGGAAATCACGTGGGCCCCACCCGGAAATCACGTGGGCCCCACCCGGAAATCACGTGGGCCCCACCCGGAAATCACGTGGGCCTCACGGGGAAATCACGTGGGCCCCACCCGGAAATCACGTGGGCCCCACGGGGAAATCACGTGGGCCCCACCCGGAAATCACATGGGCCCCACCCGGAAATCACGTGGGCCCCACCCGGAAATCACGTGGGCCCCACCCGGAAATCACGTGGGCCCCACGGGGAAATCACGTTGGCCCCACGGGGAAATCACGTGGGCCCCACCCGGAAATCACGTGGGCCCCACCCGGAAATCACGTGGGCCCCACCCGGAAATCACGTGGGCCCCACGGGGAAATCACGTGGGCCCCACCCGGAAATCACGTGGGCCCCACCCGGAAATCACGTGGGCCCCACCCGGAAATCACGTGGGCCCCACCCGGAAATCACGTGGGCCCCACCCGGAAATCACGTGGGCCCCACGGGGAAATCACGTGGGCCCCACCCGGAAATCACGTGGGCCCCACCCGGAAATCACGTGGGCCCCACCCGGAAATCACGTGGGCCCCACCCGGAAATCACGTGGGCCCCACCCGGAAATCACGTGGGCCCCACGGGGAAATCACGTGGGCCCCACGGGGAAATCACGTGGGCCCCACCCGGAAATCACGTGGGCCCCACCCGGAAATCACGTGGGCCCCACCCGGAAATCACGTGGGCCCCACCCGGAAATCACGTGGGCCCCACCCGGAAATCACGTGGGCCCCACCCGGAAATCACGTGGGCCCCACCCGGAAATCACGTGGGCCCCACCCGGAAATCACGTGGAACCCACCCAGAAATCACGTGGGCCCCACCCGGAAATCACGTGGGCCCCACCCGGAAATCACGTGGGCCCCACCCGGAAATCACGTGGGCCCCACGGGGAAATCACGTGGGCCCCACCCGGAAATCACGTGGGCCCCACCCGGAAATCACGTGGGCCCCACCCGGAAATCACGTGGGCCACACCCGGAAATCACGTGGGGCCCACCCGGAAATCACGTGGGCCCCACGGGGAAATCACGTGGGCCCCACCCGGAAATCACGTGGGCCCCACCCGGAAATCACGTGGGCCCCACCCGGAAAACACGTGGGCCCCACGGGGAAATCATGTGGGCCCCACCCGGAAATCACGTGGGCCCCACCCGGAAATCACGTGGGCCCCACCCGGAAATCACGTGGGCCCCACCCGGAAATCACGTGGGCCCCACCCGGAAATCACGTGGGCCCCACCCGGAATTCACGTGGGCCCCACCCGGAAATCACGTGGGCCCCACCCGGAAATCACGTGGGCCCCACGGGGAAATCACGTGGGCCCCACCCGGAAATCACGTGGGCCCCACCCGGAAATCACGTGGGCCCCACCCGGAAATCACGTGGGCCCCACCCGGAAATCACGTGGGCCCCACCCGGAAATCACGTGGGCCCCACGGGGAAATCACGTGGGCCCCACGGGGAAATCACGTGGGCTCCACCCGGAAATCACGTGGGCCCCACCCGGAAATCACGTGGGCCCCACCCGGAAATCACGTGGGCCCCACCCGGAAATCACGTGGGCCCCACCCGGAAATCACGTGGGCCCCACCCGGAAATCACGTGGGCCCCACCCGGAAATCACGTGGAACCCACCCGGAAATCACGTGGGCCCCACCCGGAAATCACGTGGGCCCCACCCGGAAATCACGTGGGCCCCACCCGGAAATCACGTGGGCCCCACGGGGAAATCACGTGGGCCCCACGGGGAAATCACGTGGGCCCCACCCGGAAATCACGTGGGCCCCACCCGGAAATCACGTGGGCCCCACCCGGAAATCACGTGGGCCACACCCGGAAATCACGTGGGGCCCACCCGGAAATCACGTGGGCCCCACGGGGAAATCACGTGGGCCCCACCCGGAAATCACGTGGGCCCCACCCGGAAATCACGTGGGCCCCACCCGGAAAACACGTGGGCCCCACGGGGAAATCATGTGGGCCCCACCCGGAAATCACGTGGGCCCCACCCGGAAATCACGTGGGCCCCACCCGGAAATCACGTGGGCCCCACCCGGAAATCACGTGGGCCCCACCCGGAAATCACGTGGGCCCCACCCGGAAATCACGTGGGCCCCACCCGGTAATCACGTGGGGCCCACCCGGAAATCACGTGGGCCCCACGGGGAAATCACGTGGGCCCCACCCGGAAATCACGTGGGCCCCAGGGGGAAATCACGTGGGCCCAACGGGGAAATCACGTGGGCCCCACGGGGAAATCACGTGGGCCCCACCCTGAAATCACGTGGGCCCCACCCGGAAATCACGTGGGCCCCACGGGGAAATCACGTGGGCCCCACGGGGAAATCACGTGGGGCCCACCCGGAAATCACGTGGGCCCCACCCGGAAATCACGTGGGCCCCACCCGGAAATCACGTGGGCCCCACCGGGAAATCACGTGGGCCCCACCCGGAAATCACGTGGGCCCCACCCGGAAATCACGTGGGCCCCACGGGGAAATCACGTGGGCCCCACCGGGAAATCACGTGGGCCCCACCCGGAAATCACGTGGGCCCCACCCGGAAATCACGTGGGCCCCACGGGGAAATCACGTGGGCCCCACGGGGAAATCACGTGGGCCCCACGGGGAAATCACGTGGGCCCCACCCGGAAATCACGTGGGCCCCACCCGGAAATCACGTGGGCCCCACCCGGAAATCACGTGGGCCCCACGGGGAAATCACGTGGGCCCCACGGGGAAATCACGTGGGCCCCACCCGGAAATCACGTGGGCCCCACCCGGAAATCACGTGGGGCCCACCCGGAAATCACGTGGGCCCCACCCGGAAATCACGTGGGCCCCACCCGGAAATCACGTGGGCCCCACCCGGAAATCACGTGGGCCCCAGCCGGAAATCACGTGGGCCCCACCCGGAAATCACGTGGGCCCCACCCGGAAATCACGTGGGCCCCACCGGGAAATCACGTGGGACCCACCCGGAAATCACGTGGGCCCCACCCGGAAATCACGTGGGCCCCACCCGGAAATCACGTGGGCCCCACCCGGAAATCACGTGGGCCCCAGCCGGAAATCACGTGGGCCCCACCCGGAAATCACGTGGGCCCCACCCGGAAATCACGTGGGCGCCACCCGGAAATCACGTGGGCCCCACCCGGAAATCACGTGGGGCCCACCCGGAAATCACGTGGGCCCCACCCGGAAATCACGTGGGCCCCACCAGGAAATCACGTGGGCCCCACCCGGAAAACACGTGGGCCACATCCGGAAATCACGTGGGCCCCACCCGGAAATCACGTGGGCCCCACCCGGAAATCACGTGGGCCCCACCCGGAAATCACGTGGGCCCCACCCGGAAATCACGTGGGCCCCACGGGGAAATCACGTGGGCCCCACCCGGAAATCACGTGGGCCCCATGGGGAAATCACGTGGGCCCCACGGGGAAATCACGTGGGCCCCACGGGGAAATCACGTGGGCCCCACCCGGAAATCACGTGGGCCCCACCCGGAAATCACGTGGGCCCCACCCGGAAATCACGTGGGCCCCACCCGGAAATCACGTGGGCCCCACGGGGAAATCACGTGGGCCCCACGGGGAAATCACGTGGGCCCCACCCGGAATTCACGTGGGCCCCACCCGGAAATCACGTGGGCCCCACCCGGAAATCACGTGGGCCCCACCCGGATATCACGTGGGCCCCACCCGGAAATCACGTGGGCCCCTCGGGGAAATCACGTGGGCCCCACCCGGAAATCACGTGGGCCCCACCCGGAAATCACGTGGGCCCCACCCGGAAATCACGTGGGCCCCACCCGGAAATCACGTGGGCCCCACCCGGAAATCACGTGGGCCCCACCCGGAAATCACGTGGGCCCCACCCGGAAATCACGTGGGCCCCACCCGGAAATCACGTGGGCCCCACGGGGAAATCACGTGGGCCCCACCCGGAAATCACGTGGGCCCCACCCGGAAATCACGTGGGCCCCACCCGGAAATCACGTTTGCCCCACCCGGAAATCACGTGGGCCCCACGGGGAAATCACGTGGGCCCCACCCGGAAATCACGTGGACCCCACCCGGAAATCACGTGGGCCACAGCCGGAAATCACGTGGGCCCCAACCGGAAATCACGTGGGCCCCACCCGGAAATCACGTGGGCCCCACCCGGAAATCACGTGGGCCCCACCCGGAAATCACGTGGGCCCCACGGGGAAATCACGTGGGCCTCACGGGGAAATCACGTGGGCCCCACCCGGAAATCACGTGGGCCCCACGGGGAAATCACGTGGGCCCCACCCGGAAATCACGTGGGCCCCACCCGGAAATCACGTGGGCCCCACCCGGAAATCACGTGGGCCCCACTCGGAAATCACGTGGGCCCCACCCGGAAATCACGTGGGCCCCACCCGGAAATCACGTGGGCCCCACCGGGAAATCACGTGGGCCCCACCCGGAAATCACGTGGACCCCACCCGGAAATCACGTGGGCCCCACCCGGAAATCACGTGGGCCCCACCCGGAAATCACGTGGGCCCCACCCGGAAATCACGTGGGCCCCACCCGGAAATCACGTGGGCCCCACCCGGAAATCACGTGGGCCCCACCCGGAAATCACGAAGGCCCCACCCGGAAATCACGTGGGCCCCACCGGGAAATCACGTGGGCCACACCTGGAAATCACGTGGACCCCACCCGGAAATCACGTGGGCCCCACCCGGAAATCACGTGGGCCCCACCCGGAAATCACGTGGGCCCCACCCGGAAATCACGTGGGCCCCACGGGGAAATCACGTGGGCCCCACCCGGAAATCACGTGGGCCCCACCCGGAAATCACGTGGGCCCCACCCGGAAATCACGTGGGCCCCACCCGGAAATCACGTGGGCCACACCCGGAAATCACGTGGGGCCCACCCGGAAATCACGTGGGCCCCACGGGGAAATCACGTGGGCCCCACCCGGAAATCACGTGGGCCCCACCCGGAAATCACGTGGGCCCCACCCGGTAATCACGTGGGGCCCACCCGGAAATCACGTGGGCCCCACGGGGAAATCACGTGGGCCCCACCCGGAAATCACGTGGGCCCCACCCGGAAATCACGTGGGCCCCACGGGGAAATCACGTGGGCCCAACGGGGAAATCACGTGGGCCCCACGGGGAAATCACGTGGGCCCCACCCTGAAATCACGTGGGCCCCACCCGGAAATCACGTGGGCCCCACGGGGAAATCACGTGGGCCCCACGGGGAAATCACGTGGGCCCCACCCGGAAATCACGTGGGCCCCACCCGGAAATCACGTGGGCCCCACGGGGAAATCACGTGGGCCCCACGGGGAAATCACGTGGTCCCCACCCGGAAATCACGTGGGCCCCAGCCGGAAATCACGTGGGCCCCAAGAGGAAATCACGTGGGCCCCACCCGGAAATCACGTGGGCCCCACCCGGAAATCACGTGGGCCCCACCCGGAAATCACGTGGGCCCCACCCGGAAATCACGTGGGCCCCACCCGGAAATCACGTGGGCCCACCCGGAAATCACGTGGGCCCCACCCGGAAATCACGTGGGCCCCACCCGGAAATCACGTGGGCCCCACACGGAAATCACGTGGGGCCCACCCGGAAATCACGTGGGCCCCACGGGGAAATCACGTGGGCCCCACCCGGAAATCACGTGGGCCCCACCCGGAAATCACGTGGGCCCCACCCGGAAATCACGTGGGCCCCACCCGGAAATCACGTGGACCCCACGGGGAAATCACGTGGGCCCCACGGGGAAATCACGTGGGCCCCACGCGGAAATCACGTGGGCCCCACCCGGAAATCACGTGGGCCCCACCCGGAAATCACGTGGGCCCCACCCGGAAATCACGTGGGCCCCACCCGGAAATCACGTGGGCCCCACCCGGAAATCACGTGGGCCCCACCCGGAAATCACGTGGGCCCCACCCGGAAATCACGTGGGCCCCAGCCGGAAATCACGTGGGCCCCACGGGGAAATCACGTGGGCCCCACGGGGAAATCACGTGGGCCCCACGGGGAAATCACGTGGGCCCCACCCGGAAATCACGTGGGCCCCACCCGGAAATCACGTGGGCCCCACGGGGAAATCACGTGGGCCCCACCCGGAAATCACGTGGGCCCCACCCGGAAATCACGTGGGGCCCACCCGGAAATCACGTGGGCCCCACCCGGAAATCACGTGGGCCCCACCCGGAAATCACGTGGGCCCCACCCGGAAATCACGTGGGCCCCACCCGGAAATCACGTGGGGCCCACCCGGAAATCACGTGGGCCCCACCCGGAAATCACGTGGGCCCCACCCGGAAATCACGTGGGCCCCACCCGGAAATCACGTGGGCCCCACCCGGAAATCACGTGGGCCCCACCCGGAAATCACGTGGGCCCCACCCGGAAATCACGTGGGCCCCACCCGGAAATCACGTGGGCCCCACCCGGAAATCACGTGGGCCCCACCCGGAAATCACGTGGGCCCCACCCTGAAATCACGTGGGCCCCACACGGAAATCACGTGGGGCCCAACCGGAAATCACGTGGGCCCCACCCGGAAATCACGTGGGCCCCACCCGGAAATCACGTGGGCCCCACCCGGAAATCACGTGGGCCCCATGGGGAAATCACGTGGGCCCCACGGGGAAATCACGTGGGCCCCACCCGGAAATCACGTGGGGCCCACCCGGAAATCACGTGGGCCCCACGGGGAAATCACGTGGGCCCCACCCGGAAATCACGTGGGCCCCACACGGAAATCACGTGGGGCCCACCAGGAAATCACGTGGGCCCCACCCGGAAATCACGTGGGCCCCACCCGGAAATCACGTGGGCCCCACACGGAAATCACGTGGGGCCCACCAGGAAATCACGTGGGCCCCACCCGGAAATCACGTGGGCCCCACCCGGAAATCACGTGGGCCCCACCGGGAAATCACGTGGGCCCCACCCGGAAATCACGTGGGCCCCACCCGGAAATCACGTGGGCCCCGCGGGGAAATCACGTGGGCCCCGCGGGGAAATCACGTGGGCCCCACCCGGAAATCACGTGGGCCCCACCCGGAAATCACGTGGGCCCCACCCGGAAATCACGTGGGCCCCACCCGGAAATCACGTGGGCCCCACGGGGAAATCACGTGGGCCCCACCCGGAAATCACGTGGGCCCCACCCGGAAATCACGTGGGCCCCACGGGGAAATCACGTGGGCCCCACCCGGAAATCACGTGGGCCCCACCCGGAAATCACGTGGGCCCCACCCGGAAATCACGTGGGCCCCACCCGGAAATCACGTGGGCCCCAGCCGGAAATCACGTGGGCCCCACCCGGAAATCACGTGGGCCCCACCCCGAAATCACGTGGGCCCCACCCGGAAATCACGTGGGCCCCACCCGGAAATCACGTGGGGCCCACCCGGAAATCACGTGGGCCCCACCCGGAAATCACGTGGGCCCCACCCGGAAATCACGTGGGCCCCACCCGGAAAACACGTGGGCCACATCCGGAAATCACGTGGGCCCCACCCGGAAATCACGTGGGCCCCACCCGGAAATCACGTGGGCCCCACCCGGAAATCACGTGGGCCCCACCCGGAAATCACGTGGGCCCCACGGGGAAATCACGTGGGCCCCACCTGGAAATCACGTGGACCCCACCCGGAAATCACGTGGGCCCCAGCCGGAAATCACGTGGGCCCCATGGGGAAATCACGTGGGCCCCACGGGGAAATCACGTGGGCCCCACCCGGAAATCACGTGGGCCCCACCCGGAAATCACGTGGGCCCCACCCGGAAATCACGTGGGCCCCACCCGGAAATCACGTGGGCCCCACCCGGAAATCACGTGGGCCCCACCCGGAAATCACGTGGGCCCACCCGGAAATCACGTGGGCCCCTCGGGGAAATCACGTGGGCCCCACCCGGAAATCACGTGGGCCCCACCCGGAAATCACGTGGGCCCCACCCGGAAATCACGTGGGCCCCACCCGGAAATCACGTGGGCCCCACCCGGAAATCACGTGGGCCCCACCCGGAAATCACGTGGGCCCCACCCGGAAATCACGTGGGCCCCACCCGGAAATCACGTGGGCCCCACGGGGAAATCACGTGGGCCCCACCCGGAAATCACGTGGGCCCCACCCGGAAATGACGTGAGCCCCACCCGGAAATCACGTGGGCCCCACCCGGAAATCACGTGGGCCCCACGGGGAAATCACGTGGGCCCCACCCGGAAATCACGTGGGCCCCACCCGGAAATCACGTGGGCCACAGCCGGAAATCACGTGGGCCCCACCCGGAAATCACGTGGGCCCCACCCGAAAATCACGTGGGCCCCACCCGGAAATCACGTGGGCCCCACCCGGAAATCACGTGGGCCCCACCCGGAAATCACGTGGGCCCATGGGGAATTCACGTGGGCCCCACCCGGAAATCACGTGGGCCCCACCCGGAAATCACGTGGGCCCCACCCGGAAATCACGTGGGCCCCACCCGGAAATCACGTGGGCCCCACGGGGAAATCACGTGGGCCCCACCCGGAAATCACGTGGACCCCACCCGGAAATCACGTGGGCCACAGCCGGAAATCACGTGGGCCCCAACCGGAAATCACGTGGGCCCCACCCGGAAATCACGTGGGCCCCACCCGGAAATCACGTGGGCCCCACGGGGAAATCACGTGGGCCTCACGGGGAAATCACGTGGGCCCCACCCGGAAATCACGTGGGCCCCACGGGGAAATCACGTGGGCCCCACCCGGAAATCACGTGGGCCCCAGCCGGAAATCACGTGGGCCCCACCCGGAAATCACGTGGGCCCCACCCCGAAATCACGTGGGCCCCACCCGGAAATCACGTGGGCCCCACCCGGAAATCACGTGGGGCCCACCCGGAAATCACGTGGGCCCCACCCGGAAATCACGTGGGCCCCACCCGGAAATCACGTGGGCCCCACCCGGAAAACACGTGGGCCACATCCGGAAATCACGTGGGCCCCACCCGGAAATCACGTGGGCCCCACCCGGAAATCACGTGGGCCCCTCGGGGAAATCACGTGGGCCCCACCCGGAAATCACGTGGGCCCCACCCGGAAATCACGTGGGCCCCAACCGGAAATCACGTGGGCCCCACCCGGAAATCACGTGGGCCCCACCCGGAAATCACGTGGGCCCCACCCGGAAATCACGTGGGCCCCACCCGGAAATCACGTGGGCCCCACCCGGAAATCACGTGGGCCCCACCCGGAAATCACGTGGGCCCCACGGGGAAATCACGTGGGCCCCACCCGGAAATCACGTGGGCCCCACCCGGAAATCACGTGGGCCCCACCCGGAAATCACGTGGGCCCCACCCGGAAATCACGTGGGCCCCACGGGGAAATCACGTGGGCCCCACCCGGAAATCACGTGGACCCCACCCGGAAATCACGTGGGCCACAGCCGGAAATCACGTGGGCCCCAACCGGCAATCACGTGGGCCCCACCCGGAAATCACGTGGGCCCCACCCGGAAATCACGTGGGCCCCACCCGGAAATCACGTGGGCCCCACGGGGAAATCACGTGGGCCTCACGGGGAAATCACGTGGGCCCCACCCGGAAATCACGTGGGCCCCACGGGGAAATCACGTGGGCCCCACCCGGAAATCACGTGGGCCCCACCCGGAAATCACGTGGGCCCCACCCGGAAATCACGTGGGCCCCACCCGGAAATCACGTGGGCCCCACCCGGAAATCACGTGGGCCCCACCCGGAAATCACGTGGGCCCCACCCGGAAATCACGTGGGCCCCACCGGGAAATCACGTGGGCCCCACGGGGAAATCACGTGGGCCCCACCCGGAAATCACGTGGGCCCCACCCGGAAATCACGTGGGCCCCACCCGGAAATCACGTGGGCCCCACCCGGAAATCACGTGGGCCCCACCCGGAAATCACGTGGGGCCAACCCGGAAATCACGTGGGCCCCACCCGGAAATCACGTGGGCCCCACCCGGAAATCACGTGGGCCCCACCCGGAAATCACGTGGGCCCCACCCGGAAATCACGTGGGCCCCACGGGGAAATCACGTTGGCCCCACGGGGAAATCACGTGGGCCCCACCCGGAAATCACGTGGGCCCCACCCGGAAATCACGTGGGCCCCACCCGGAAATCACGTGGGCCCCACGGGGAAATCACGTGGGCCCCACCCGGAAATCACGTGGGCCCCACCCGGAAATCACGTGGGCCCCACCCGGAAATCACGTGGGCCCCACCCGGAAATCACGTGGGCCCCACCCGGAAATCACGTGGGCCCCACGGGGAAATCACGTGGGCCCCACCCGGAAATCACGTGGGCCCCACCCGGAAATCACGTGGGCCCCACCCGGAAATCACGTGGGCCCCACCCGGAAATCACGTGGGCCCCACCCGGAAATCACGTGGGCCCCACGGGGAAATCACGTGGGCCCCACGGGGAAATCACGTGGGCCCCACCCGGAAATCACGTGGGCCCCACCCGGAAATCACGTGGGCCCCACCCGGAAATCACGTGGGCCCCACCCGGAAATCACGTGGGCCCCACCCGGAAATCACGTGGGCCCCACCCGGAAATCACGTGGGCCCCACCCGGAAATCACGTGGGCCCCACCCGGAAATCACGTGGGCCCCACCCGGAAATCACGTGGAACCCACCCGGAAATCACGTGGGCCCCACCCGGAAATCACGTGGGCCCCACCCGGAAATCACGTGGGCCCCACCCGGAAATCACGTGGGCCCCACGGGGAAATCACGTGGGCCCCACCCGGAAATCACGTGGGCCCCACCCGGAAATCACGTGGGCCCCACCCGGAAATCACGTGGGCCCCACCCGGAAATCACGTGGGCCACACCCGGAAATCACGTGGGGCCCACCCGGAAATCACGTGGGCCCCACGGGGAAATCACGTGGGCCCCACCCGGAAATCACGTGGGCCCCACCCGGAAATCACGTGGGCCCCACCCGGAAAACACGTGGGCCCCACGGGGAAATCATGTGGGCCCCACCCGGAAATCACGTGGGCCCCACCCGGAAATCACGTGGGCCCCACCCGGAAATCACGTGGGCCCCACCCGGAAATCACGTGGGCCCCACCCGGAAATCACGTGGGCCCCACCCGGAAATCACGTGGGCCCCACCCGGTAATCACGTGGGGCCCACCCGGAAATCACGTGGGCCCCACGGGGAAATCACGTGGGCCCCACCCGGAAATCACGTGGGCCCCAGGGGGAAATCACGTGGGCCCAACGGGGAAATCACGTGGGCCCCACGGGGAAATCACGTGGGCCCCACCCTGAAATCACGTGGGCCCCACCCGGAAATCACGTGGGCCCCACGGGGAAATCACGTGGGCCCCACGGGGAAATCACGTGGGCCCCACCCGGAAATCACGTGGGCCCCACCCGGAAATCACGTGGGCCCCACGGGGAAATTACGTGGGCCCCACGGGGAAATCACGTGGTCCCCACCCGGAAATCACGTGGGCCCCAGCCGGAAATCACGTGGGCCCCACGGGGAAATCACGTGGGCCCCACCCGGAAATCACGTGGGCCCCACCCGGAAATCACGTGGGCCCCACCCGGAAATCACGTGGGCCCCACCCGGAAATCACGTGGGCCCCACCCGGAAATCACGTGGGGCCCACCCGGAAATCACGTGGGCCCCACCCGGAAATCACGTGGGCCCCACCCGGAAATCACGTGGGCCCCACACGGAAATCACGTGGGGCCCACCCGGAAATCACGTGGGCCCCACCCGGAAATCACGTGGGCCCCACCCGGAAATCACGTGGGCCCCACCCGGAAATCACGTGGGCCCCACCCGGAAATCACGTGGGCCCCACCCGGAAATCACGTGGGCCCCACGGGGAAATCACGTGGGCCCCACGGGGAAATCACGTGGGCCCCACGCGGAAATCACGTGGGCCCCACCCGGAAATCACGTGGGCCCCACCCGGAAATCACGTGGGCCCCACCCGGAAATCACGTGGGCCCCACCCGGATATCACGTGGGCCCCACCCGGAAATCACGTGGGGCCAACCCGGAAATCACGTGGGCCCCACCCGGAAATCACGTGGGCCCCACCCGTAAATCACGTGGGCCCCACCCGGAAATCACGTGGGCCCCACCCGGAAATCACGTGGGCCCCACGGGGAAATCACGTTGGCCCCACGGGGAAATCACGTGGGCCCCACCCGGAAATCACGTGGGCCCCACCCGGAAATCACGTGGGCCCCACCCGGAAATCACGTTGGCCCCACGGGGAAATCACGTGGGCCCCACCCGGAAATCACGTGGGCCCCACCCGGAAATCACGTGGGCCCCACCCGGAAATCACGTGGGCCCCACCCGGAAATCACGTGGGCCCCACCCGGAAATCACGTGGGCCCCACGGGGAAATCACGTGGGCCCCACCCGGAAATCACGTGGGCCCCACCCGGAAATCACGTGGGCCCCACCCGGAAATCACGTGGGCCCCAACCGGAAATCACGTGGGCCCCACCCGGAAATCACGTGGGCCCCACCCGGAAATCACGTGGGCCCCACCCGGAAATCACGTGGGCCCCACGGGGAAATCACGTGGGCCTCACGGGGAAATCACGTGGGCCCCACCCGGAAATCACGTGGGCCCCACGGGGAAATCACGTGGGCCCCACCCGGAAATCACGTGGGCCCCACCCGGAAATCACGTGGGCCCCACCCGGAAATCACGTGGGCCCCACCCGGAAATCACGTGGGCCCCACCCGGAAATCACGTGGGCCCCACCCGGAAATCACGTGGGCCCCACCCGGAAATCACGTGGGCCCCACCCGGAAATCACGTGGGCCCCACCGGGAAATCACGTGGGCCCCACGGGGAAATCACGTGGGCCCCACCCGGAAATCACGTGGGCCCCACCCGGAAATCACGTGGGCCCCACCCGGAAATCACGTGGGCCCCACCCGGAAATCACGTGGGCCCCACCCGGAAATCACGTGGGGCCAACCCGGAAATCACGTGGGCCCCACCCGGAAATCACATGGGCCCCACCCGGAAATCACGTGGGCCCCACCCGGAAATCACGTGGGCCCCACCCGGAAATCACGTGGGCCCCACGGGGAAATCACGTTGGCCCCACGGGGAAATCACGTGGGCCCCACCCGGAAATCACGTGGGCCCCACCCGGAAATCACGTGGGCCCCACCCGGAAATCACGTGGGCCCCACCCGGAAATCACGTGGGCCCCACCCGGAAATCACGTGGGCCCCACCCGGAAATCACGTGGGCCCCACCCGGAAATCACGTGGGCCCCACCCGGAAATCACGTGGGCCCCACCCGGAAATCACGTGGGCCCCACCCGGAAATCACGTGGGCCCCACCCGGAAATCACGTGGGCCCCACCCGGAAATCACGTGGGCCCCACGGGGAAATCACGTGGGCCCCACGGGGAAATCACGTGGGCCCCACGGGGAAATCACGTGGGCCCCACCCGGAAATCACGTGGGCCCCACCCGGAAATCACGTGGGCCCCACCCGGAAATCACGTGGGCCCCACCCGAAAATCACGTGGGCCCCACCCGGAAATCACGTGGGCCCCACCCGGAAATCACGTGGGCCCCACCCGGAAATCACGTGGAACCCACCCGGAAATCACGTGGGCCCCACCCGGAAATCACGTGGGCCCCACCCGGAAATCACGTGGGCCCCACCCGGAAATCACGTGGGGCCCACCCGGAAATCACGTGGGCCCCACCCGGAAATCACGTGGGCCCCACCCGGAAATCACGTGGGCCCCACACGGAAATCACGTGGGGCCCACCCGGAAATCACGTGGGCCCCACCCGGAAATCACGTGGGCCCCACCCGGAAATCACGTGGGCCCCACCCGGAAATCACGTGGGCCCCACGGGGAAATCACGTGGGCCCCACGGGGAAATCACGTGGGCCCCACGGGGAAATCACGTGGGCCCCACGCGGAAATCACGTGGGCCCCACCCGGAAATCACGTGGGCCCCACCCGGAAATCACGTGGGCCCCACCCGGAAATCACGTGGGCCCCACCCGGAAATCACGTGGGCCCCACCCGGAAATCACGTGGGGCCAACCCGGAAATCACGTGGGCCCCACCCGGAAATCACGTGGGCCCCACCCGGAAATCACGTGGGCCCCACCCGGAAATCACGTGGGCCCCACCCGGAAATGACGTGGGCCCCACCCGGAAATCACGTGGGCCCCACGGGGAAATCACGTGGGCCCCACGGGGAAATCACGTGGGCCCCACCCGGAAATCACGTGGGCCCCACCCGGAAATCACGTGGGCCCCACCCGGAAATCACGTGGGCCCCACCCGGAAATCACGTGGGCCCCACCCGGAAATCACGTGGGCCCCACCCGAAAATCACGTGGGCCCCACCCGGAAATCACGTGGGCCCCACCCGGAAATCACGTGGGCCCCACCCGGAAATCACGTGGAACCCACCCGGAAATCACGTGGGCCCCACCCGGAAATCACGTGGGCCCCACCCGGAAATCACGTGGGCCCCACCCGGAAATCACGTGGGCCCCACCCGGAAATCACGTGGGCCCCACCCGGAAATCACGTGGGCCCCACCCGGAAATCACGTGGGCCCCACCCGGAAATCACGTGGGGCCCACCCGGAAATCACGTGGGCCCCACGGGGAAATCACGTGGGCCCCACCCGGAAATCACGTGGGCCCCACCCGGAAATCACGTGGGCCCCACCCGGAAAACACGTGGGCCCCACGGGGAAATCATGTGGGCCCCACCCGGAAATCACGTGGGCCCCACCCGGAAATCACGTGGGCCCCACCCGGAAATCACGTGGGCCCCACCCGGAAATCACGTGGGCCCCACCCGGAAATCACGTGGGCCCCACCCGGAAATCACGTGGGCCCCACCCGGTAATCACGTGGGGCCCACCCGGAAATCACGTGGGCCCCACGGGGAAATCACGTGGGCCCCACCCGGAAATCACGTGGGCCCCAGGGGGAAATCACGTGGGCCCAACGGGGAAATCACGTGGGCCCCACGGGGAAATCACGTGGGCCCCACCCTGAAATCACGTGGGCCCCACCCGGAAATCACGTGGGCCCCACGGGGAAATCACGTGGGCCCCACGGGGAAATCACGTGGTCCCCACCCGGAAATCACGTGGGCCCCACACGGAAATCACGTGGGGCCCACCCGGAAATCACGTGGGCCCCACCCGGAAATCACGTGGGCCCCACCCGGAAATTACGTGGGCCCCACGGGGAAATCACGTGGGCCCAACGGGGAAATCACGTGGGCCCCACGGGGAAATCACGTGGGCCCCACCCTGAAATCACGTGGGCCCCACCCGGAAATCACGTGGGCCCCACGGGGAAATCACGTGGGCCCCACGGGGAAATCACGTGGGCCCCACCCGGAAATCACGTGGGCCCCACCCGGAAATCACGTGGGCCCCACGGGGAAATTACGTGGGCCCCACGGGGAAATCACGTGGGCCCCACCCGGAAATCACGTGGGCCCCACCCGGAAATCACGTGGGCCCCACCCGGAAATCACGTGGGCCCCACCCGGAAATCACGTGGGCCCCACCCGGAAATCACGTGGGCCCCACCCGGAAATCACGTGGGCCCCACCCGGAAATCACCTGGGCCCCACGGGGAAATCACGTGGGCCCCACCCGGAAATCACGTGGGCCCCACCCGGAAATCACGTGGGCCCCACCCGGAAATCACGTGGGCCCCACCCGGAAATCACGTGGGCCCCACGGGGAAATCACGTGGGCCCCACCCGGAAATCACGTGGACCCCACCCGGAAATCACGTGGGCCACAGCCGGAAATCACGTGGGCCCCAACCGGAAATCACGTGGGCCCCACCCGGAAATCACGTGGGCCCCACCCGGAAATCACGTGGGCCCCACCCGGAAATCACGTGGGCCCCACGGGGAAATCACGTGGGCCTCACGGGGAAATCACGTGGGCCCCACCCGGAAATCACGTGGGCCCCACGGGGAAATCACGTGGGCCCCACCCGGAAATCACGTGGGCCCCACCCGGAAATCACGTGGGCCCCACCCGGAAATCACGTGGGCCCCACCCGGAAATCACGTGGGCCCCACCCGGAAATCACGTGGGCCCCACCCGGAAATCACGTGGGCCCCACCCGGAAATCACGTGGGCCCCACCGGGAAATCACGTGGGCCCCACGGGGAAATCACGTGGGCCCCACCCGGAAATCACGTGGGCCCCACCCGGAAATCACGTGGGCCCCACCCGGAAATCACGTGGGCCCCACCCGGAAATCACGTGGGCCCCACCCGGAAATCACGTGGGGCCAACCCGGAAATCACGTGGGCCCCACCCGGAAATCACATGGGCCCCACCCGGAAATCACGTGGGCCCCACCCGGAAATCACGTGGGCCCCACCCGGAAATCACGTGGGCCCCACGGGGAAATCACGTTGGCCCCACGGGGAAATCACGTGGGCCCCACCCGGAAATCACGTGGGCCCCACCCGGAAATCACGTGGGCCCCACCCGGAAATCACGTGGGCCCCACGGGGAAATCACGTGGGCCCCACCCGGAAATCACGTGGGCCCCACCCGGAAATCACGTGGGCCCCACCCGGAAATCACGTGGGCCCCACCCGGAAATCACGTGGGCCCCACCCGGAAATCACGTGGGCCCCACGGGGAAATCACGTGGGCCCCACCCGGAAATCACGTGGGCCCCACCCGGAAATCACGTGGGCCCCACCCGGAAATCACGTGGGCCCCAACCGGAAATCACGTGGGCCCCACCCGGAAATCACGTGGGCCCCACCCGGAAATCACGTGGGCCCCACCCGGAAATCACGTGGGCCCCACGGGGAAATCACGTGGGCCTCACGGGGAAATCACGTGGGCCCCACCCGGAAATCACGTGGGCCCCACGGGGAAATCACGTGGGCCCCACCCGGAAATCACGTGGGCCCCACCCGGAAATCACGTGGGCCCCACCCGGAAATCACGTGGGCCCCACCCGGAAATCACGTGGGCCCCACCCGGAAATCACGTGGGCCCCACCCGGAAATCACGTGGGCCCCACCCGGAAATCACGTGGGCCCCACCCGGAAATCACGTGGGCCCCACCGGGAAATCACGTGGGCCCCACGGGGAAATCACGTGGGCCCCACCCGGAAATCACGTGGGCCCCACCCGGAAATCACGTGGGCCCCACCCGGAAATCACGTGGGCCCCACCCGGAAATCACGTGGGCCCCACCCGGAAATCACGTGGGGCCAACCCGGAAATCACGTGGGCCCCACCCGGAAATCACGTGGGCCCCACCCGGAAATCACGTGGGCCCCACCCGGAAATCACGTGGGCCCCACCCGGAAATCACGTGGGCCCCACGGGGAAATCACGTTGGCCCCACGGGGAAATCACGTGGGCCCCACCCGGAAATCACGTGGGCCCCACCCGGAAATCACGTGGGCCCCACCCGGAAATCACGTGGGCCCCACGGGGAAATCACGTGGGCCCCACCCGGAAATCACGTGGGCCCCACCCGGAAATCACGTGGGCCCCACCCGGAAATCACGTGGGCCCCACCCGGAAATCACGTGGGCCCCACCCGGAAATCACGTGGGCCCCACCCGGAAATCACGTGGGCCCCACCCGGAAATCACGTGGGCCCCACCCGGAAATCACGTGGGCCCCACCCGGAAATCACGTGGGCCCCACCCGGAAATCACGTGGGCCCCACGGGGAAATCACGTGGGCCCCACCCGGAAATCACGTGGGCCCCACCCGGAAATCACGTGGGCCCCACCCGGAAATCACGTGGGCCCCACCCGGAAATCACGTGGGCCCCACCCGAAAATCACGTGGGCCCCACCCGGAAATCACGTGGGCCCCACCCGGAAATCACGTGGGCCCCACCCGGAAATCACGTGGAACCCACCCGGAAATCACGTGGGCCCCACCCGGAAATCACGTGGGCCCCACCCGGAAATCACGTGGGCCCCACCCGGAAATCACGTGGGCCCCACCCGGAAATCACGTGGGCCCCACCCGGAAATCACGTGGGCCCCACCCGGAAATCACGTGGGCCCCACGGGGAAATCACGTGGGCCCCACCCGGAAATCACGTGGGCCCCACCCGGAAATCACGTGGGCCCCACCCGGAAATCACGTGGGCCCCACCCGGAAAACACGTGGGCCCCACGGGGAAATCATGTGGGCCCCACCCGGAAATCACGTGGGCCCCACCCGGAAATCACGTGGGCCCCACCCGGAAATCACGTGGGCCCCACCCGGAAATCACGTGGGCCCCACCCGGAAATCACGTGGGCCCCACCCGGAAATCACGTGGGCCCCACCCGGTAATCACGTGGGGCCCACCCGGAAATCACGTGGGCCCCACGGGGAAATCACGTGGGCCCCACCCGGAAATCACGTGGGCCCCAGGGGGAAATCACGTGGGCCCAACGGGGAAATCACGTGGGCCCCACGGGGAAATCACGTGGGCCCCACCCTGAAATCACGTGAGCCCCACCCGGAAATCACGTGGGCCCCACGGGGAAATCACGTGGGCCCCACGGGGAAATCACGTGGGCCCCACCCGGAAATCACGTGGGCCCCACCCGGAAATCACGTGGGCCCCACGGGGAAATTACGTGGGCCCCACGGGGAAATCACGTGGTCCCCACCCGGAAATCACGTGGGCCCCAGCCGGAAATCACGTGGGCCCCACGGGGAAATCACGTGGGCCCCACCCGGAAATCACGTGGGCCCCACCCGGAAATCACGTGGGCCCCACCCGGAAATCACGTGGGCCCCACCCGGAAATCACGTGGGCCCCACCCGGAAATCACGTGGGGCCCACCCGGAAATCACGTGGGCCCCACCCGGAAATCACGTGGGCCCCACCCGGAAATCACGTGGGCCCCACACGGAAATCACGTGGGGCCCACCCGGAAATCACGTGGGCCCCACCCGGAAATCACGTGGGCCCCACCCGGAAATCACGTGGGCCCCACCCGGAAATCACGTGGGCCCCACCCGGAAATCACGTGGGCCCCACCCGGAAATCACGTGGGCCCCACGGGGAAATTACGTGGGCCCCACGGGGAAATCACGTGGGCCCCACGCGGAAATCACGTGGGCCCCACCCGGAAATCACGTGGGCCCCACCCGGAAATCACGTGGGCCCCACCCGGAAATCACGTGGGCCCCACCCGGAAATCACGTGGGGCCAACCCGGAAATCACGTGGGCCCCACCCGGAAATCACGTGGGCCCCACCCGGAAATCACGTGGGCCCCACCCGGAAATCACGTGGGCCCCACCCGGAAATCACGTGGGCCCCACCCGGAAATCACGTGGGCCCCACGGGGAAATCACGTGGGCCCCACGGGGAAATCACGTGGGCCCCACCCGGAAATCACGTGGGCCCCACCCGGAAATCACGTGGGCCCCACCCGGAAATCACGTGGGCCCCACCCGGAAATCACGTGGGCCCCACCCGGAAATCACGTGGGCCCCACCCGAAAATCACGTGGGCCCCACCCGGAAATCACGTGGGCCCCACCCGGAAATCACGTGGGCCCCACCCGGAAATCACGTGGAACCCACCCGGAAATCACGTGGGCCCCACCCGGAAATCACGTGGGCCCCACCCGGAAATCACGTGGGCCCCACCCGGAAATCACGTGGGCCCCACCCGGAAATCACGTGGGCCCCACCCGGAAATCACGTGGGCCCCACCCGGAAATCACGTGGGCCCCACCCGGAAATCACGTGGGGCCCACCCGGAAATCACGTGGGCCCCACGGGGAAATCACGTGGGCCCCACCCGGAAATCACGTGGGCCCCACCCGGAAATCACGTGGGCCCCACCCGGAAAACACGTGGGCCCCACGGGGAAATCATGTGGGCCCCACCCGGAAATCACGTGGGCCCCACCCGGAAATCACGTGGGCCCCACCCGGAAATCACGTGGGCCCCACCCGGAAATCACGTGGGCCCCACCCGGAAATCACGTGGGCCCCACCCGGAAATCACGTGGGCCCCACCCGGTAATCACGTGGGGCCCACCCGGAAATCACGTGGGCCCCACGGGGAAATCACGTGGGCCCCACCCGGAAATCACGTGGGCCCCAGGGGGAAATCACGTGGGCCCAACGGGGAAATCACGTGGGCCCCACGGGGAAATCACGTGGGCCCCACCCTGAAATCACGTGGGCCCCACCCGGAAATCACGTGGGCCCCACGGGGAAATCACGTGGGCCCCACGGGGAAATCACGTGGTCCCCACCCGGAAATCACGTGGGCCCCACACGGAAATCACGTGGGGCCCACCCGGAAATCACGTGGGCCCCACCCGGAAATCACGTGGGCCCCACCCGGAAATCACGTGGGCCCCACCCGGAAATCACGTGGGCCCCACCCGGAAATCACGTGGGCCCCACCCGGAAATCACGTGGGCCCCACGGGGAAATCACGTGGGCCCCACGGGGAAATCACGTGGGCCCCACGCGGAAATCACGTGGGCCCCACCCGGAAATCACGTGGGCCCCACCCGGAAATCACGTGGGCCCCACCCGGAAATCACGTGGGCCCCACCCGGAAATCACGTGGGGCCAACCCGGAAATCACGTCGGCCCCACCCGGAAATCACGTGGGCCCCACCCGTAAATCACGTGGGCCCCACCCGGAAATCACGTGGGCCCCACCCGGAAATCACGTGGGCCCCACGGGGAAATCACGTTGGCCCCACGGGGAAATCACGTGGGCCCCACCCGGAAATCACGTGGGCCCCACCCGGAAATCACGTGGGCCCCACCCGGAAATCACGTGGGCCCCACGGGGAAATCACGTGGGCCCCACCCGGAAATCACGTGGGCCCCACCCGGAAATCACGTGGGCCCCACCCGGAAATCACGTGGGCCCCACCCGGAAATCACGTGGGCCCCACCCGGAAATCACGTGGGCCCCACGGGGAAATCACGTGGGCCCCCCCCGGAAATCACGTGGGCCCCCCCCGGAAATCACGTGGGCCCCACCCGGAAATCACGTGGGCCCCACCCGGAAATCACGTGGGCCCCACCCGGAAATCAAGTGGGGCCCACCCGGAAATCACGTGGGCCCCACCCGGAAATCCCGTGGGACCCACCCGGAAATCACGTGGGCCCCACCCGGAAATCACGTGGGCCCCACCCGGCAATCACGTGGGCCCCACCCGGAAATCACGTGGGCCACAGCCGGAAATCACGTGGGCCCCACCCGGAAATCACGTGGGCCCCACCCGGAAATCACGTGGGCCCCACCCGGAAATCACGTGGGCCCCACCCGGAAATCACGTGGGCCCCACGGGGAAATCACGTGGGCCTCACGGGGAAATCACGTGGGCCCCACCCGGAAATCACGTGGGCCCCACGGGGAAATCCCATGGGCCCCACCCGGAAATCACGTGGGCCCCACGGGGAAATCACGTGGGCCCCACCCGGAAATCACGTGGGCCCCACGGGGAAATCACGTGGGCCCCACCCGGAAATCACGTGGGCCCCACGGGGAAATCACGTGGGCCCCACCCGGAAATCACGTGGGCCCCACCCGGAAATCACGTGGGCCCCACCCGGAAATCACGTGGGCCCCACCCGGAAATCACGTGGGCCCCACGGGGAAATCACGTGGGCCCCACGGGGAAATCACGTGGGCCCCACCCGGAAATCACGTGGGCCCCACGGGGAAATCACGTGGGCCCCACCCGGAAATCACGTGGGCCCCACCCGGAAATCACGTGGGCCCCACCCGGAAATCACGTGGGCCCCACCCGAAAATCACGTGGGCCCCACCCGGAAATCACGTGGGCCCCACCCGGAAATCACGTGGGCCCCACCCGGAAATCACGTGGAACCCACCCGGAAATCACGTGGGCCCCACCCGGAAATCACGTGGGCCCCACCCGGAAATCACGTGGGCCCCACCCGGAAATCACGTGGGCCCCACGGGGAAATCACGTGGGCCCCACCCGGAAATCACGTGGGCCCCACCCGGAAATCACGTGGGCCCCACCCGGAAATCACGTGGGCCCCACCCGGAAATCACGTGGGCCACACCCGGAAATCACGTGAGGCCCACCCGGAAATCACGTGGGCCCCACGGGGAAATCACGTGGGCCCCACCCGGAAATCACGTGGGCCCCACCCGGAAATCACGTGGGCCCCACCCGGAAAACACGTGGGCCCCACGGGGAAATCATGTGGGCCCCACCCGGAAATCACGTGGGCCCCACCCGGAAATCACGTGGGCCCCACCCGGAAATCACGTGGGCCCCACCCGGAAATCACGTGGGCCCCACCCGGAAATCATGTGGGCCCCACCCGGAAATCACGTGGGCCCCACCCGGTAATCACGTGGGGCCCACCCGGAAATCACGTGGGCCCCACGGGGAAATCACGTGGGCCCCACCCGGAAATCACGTGGGCCCCACCCGGAAATTACGTGGGCCCCACGGGGAAATCACGTGGGCCCAACGGGGAAATCACGTGGGCCCCACGGGGAAATCACGTGGGCCCCACCCTGAAATCACGTGGGCCCCACCCGGAAATCACGTGGGCCCCACCCGGAAATCACGTGGACCCCACCCGGAAATCACGTGGGCCCCACCCGGAAATCACGTGGGCCCCACCCGGAAATCACGTGGGCCCCACCCGGAAATCACGTGGGCCCCACCCGGAAATCACGTGGGCCCCACCCGGAAATCACGAAGGCCCCACCCGGAAATCACGTGGGCCCCACCCGGAAATCACGTGGGCCCCACCCGGAAATCACGTGGGCCCCACCCGGAAATCACGTGGGCCCCACCCGGAAATCACGTGGGCCCCACCCGGAAATCACCTGGGCCCCACGGGGAAATCACGTGGGCCCCACCCGGAAATCACGTGGGCCCCACCCGGAAATCACGTGGGCCCCACCCGGAAATCACGTGGGCCCCACCCGGAAATCACGTGGGCCCCACGGGGAAATCACGTGGGCCCCACCCGGAAATCACGTGGACCCCACCCGGAAATCACGTGGGCCCCACCCGGAAATCACGTGGGCCCCACCCGGAAATCACGTGGGCCCCACCCGGAAATCACGTGGGCCACACCCGGAAATCACGTGGGGCCCACCCGGAAATCACGTGGGCCCCACCCGGAAATCACGTGGGCCCCACCCGGAAATCACGTGGGCCCCACCCGGAAATCACGTGGGCCCCACGGGGAAATCACGTGGGCCCCACCCGGAAATCACGTGGGCCCCACCCGGAAATCACGTGGGCCCCACCCGGAAATCACGTGGGCCCCACCCGGAAATCACGTGGGCCCCACCCGGAAATCACGTGGGCCCCACCCGGAAATCACGTGGGCCCCACCCGGAAATCACGTGGAACCCACCCGGAAATCACGTGGGCCCCACCCGGAAATCACGTGGGCCCCACCCGGAAATCACGTGGGCCCCACCCGGAAATCACGTGGGCCCCACGGGGAAATCACGTGGGCCCCACCCGGAAATCACGTGGGCCCCACCCGGAAATCACGTGGGCCCCACCCGGAAATCACGTGGGCCCCACCCGGAAATCACGTGGGCCACACCCGGAAATCACGTGGGGCCCACCCGGAAATCACGTGGGCCCCACGGGGAAATCACGTGGGCCCCACCCGGAAATCACGTGGGCCCCACCCGGAAATCACGTGGGCCCCACCCGGAAAACACGTGGGCCCCACGGGGAAATCATGTGGGCCCCACCCGGAAATCACGTGGGCCCCACCCGGAAATCACGTGGGCCCCACCCGGAAATCACGTGGGCCCCACCCGGAAATCACGTGGGCCCCACCCGGAAATCACGTGGGCCCCACCTGGAAATCACGTGGGCCCCACCCGGTAATCACGTGGGGCCCACCCGGAAATCACGTGGGCCCCACGGGGAAATCACGTGGGCCCCACCCGGAAATCACGTGGGCCCCAGGGGGAAATCACGTGGGCCCAACGGGGAAATCACTTGGGCCCCACGGGGAAATCACGTGGGCCCCACCCTGAAATCACGTGGGCCCCACCCGGAACTCACGTGGGCCCCACGGGGAAATCACGTGGGCCCCACGGGGAAATCACGTGGGCCCCACCCGGAAATCACGTGGGCCCCACCCGGAAATCACGTGGGCCCCACGGGGAAATTACGTGGGCCCCACGGGGAAATCACGTGGTCCCCACCCGGAAATCACGTGGGCCCCAGCCGGAAATCACGTGGGCCCCACGGGGAAATCACGTGGGCCCCACCCGGAAATCACGTGGGCCCCACCCGGAAATCACGTGGGCCCCACCCGGAAATCACGTGGGGCCCACCCGGAAATCACGTGGGCCCCACCCGGAAATCACGTGGGCCCCACCCGGAAATCACGTGGGCCCCACACGGAAATCACGTGGGGCCCACCCGGAAATCACGTGGGCCCCACCCGGAAATCACGTGGGCCCCACCCGGAAATCACGTGGGCCCCACCCGGAAATCACGTGGGCCCCACCCGGAAATCACGTGGGCCCCACCCGGAAATCACGTGGGCCCCACGGGGAAATCACGTGGGCCCCACGGGGAAATCACGTGGGCCCCACGCGGAAATCACGTGGGCCCCACCCGGAAATCACGTGGGCCCCACCCGGAAATCACGTGGGCCCCACCCGGAAATCACGTGGGCCCCACCCGGAAATCACGTGGGCCCCACCCGGAAATCACGTGGGGCCAACCCGGAAATCACGTGGGCCCCACCCGGAAATCACGTGGGCCCCACCCGTAAATCACGTGGGCCCCACCCGGAAATCACGTGGGCCCCACCCGGAAATCACCTGGGCCCCACCCGGAAATCACGTTGGCCCCACGGGGAAATCACGTGGGCACCACCCGGAAATCACGTGGGCCCCACCCGGAAATCACGTGGGCCCCACCCGGAAATCACGTGGGCCCCACGGGGAAATCACGTGGGCCCCACCCGGAAATCACGTGGGCCCCACCCGGAAATCACGTGGGCCCCACCCGGAAATCACGTGGGCCCCACCCGGAAATCACGTGGGCCCCACCCGGAAATCACGTGGGCCCCACGGGGAAATCACGTGGGCCCCACCCGGAAATCACGTGGGCCCCACCCGGAAATCACGTGGGCCCCACCCGGAAATCACGTGGGCCCCAACCGGAAATCACGTGGGCCCCACCCGGAAATCACGTGGGCCCCACCCGGAAATCACGTGGGCCCCACCCGGTAATCACGTGGGCCCCACGGGGAAATCACGTGGGCCTCACGGGGAAATCACGTGGGCCCCACCCGGAAATCACGTGGGCCCCACGGGGAAATCACGTGGGCCCCACCCGGAAATCACGTGGGCCCCACCCGGAAATCACGTGGGCCCCACCCGGAAATCACGTGGGCCCCACCCGGAAATCACGTGGGCCCCACCCGGAAATCACGTGGGCCCCACTCGGAAATCACGTGGGCCCCACCCGGAAATCACGTGGGCCCCACCGGGAAATCACGTGGGCCCCACGGGGAAATCACGTGGGCCCCACCCGGAAATCACGTGGGCCCCACCCGGAAATCACGTGGGCCCCACCCGGAAATCACGTGGGCCCCACCCGGAAATCACGTGGGCCCCACCCGGAAATCACGTGGGGCCAACCCGGAAATCACGTGGGCCCCACCCGGAAATCACATGGGCCCCACACGGAAATCACGTGGGCCCCACCCGGAAATCACGTGGGCCCCACCCGGAAATCACGTGGGCCCTACGGGGAAATCACGTTGGCCCCACGGGGAAATCACGTGGGCCCCACCCGGAAATCACGTGGGCCCCACCCGGAAATCACGTGGGCCCCACCCGGAAATCACGTGGGCCCCACGGGGAAATCACGTGGGCCCCACCCGGAAATCACGTGGGCCCCACCCGGAAATCACGTGGGCCCCACCCGGAAATCACGTGGGCCCCACCCGGAAATCACGTGGGCCCCACCCGAAAATCACGTGGGCCCCACCCGGAAATCACGTGGGCCCCACCCGGAAATCACGTGGGCCCCACCCGGAAATCACGTGGAACCCACCCGGAAATCACGTGGGCCACACCCGGAAATCACGTGGGCCCCACCCGGAAATCACGTGGGCCCCACGGGGAAATCACGTGGGCCCCACCCGGAAATCACGTGGGCCCCACCCGGAAATCACGTGGGCCCCACCCGGAAAACACGTGGGCCCCACGGGGAAATCATGTGGGCCCCACCCGGAAATCACGTGGGCCCCACCCGGAAATCCCGTGGGCCCCACCCGGAAATCACGTGGGCCCCACCCGGAAATCACGTGGGCCCCACCCGGAAATCACGTGGGCCCCACCCGGAAAACACGTGGGCCCCACCCGGTAATCACGTGGGGCCCACCCGGAAATCACGTGGGCCCCACGGGGAAATCACGTGGGCCCCACCCGGAAATCACGTGGGCCCCAGGGGGAAATCACGTGGGCCCAACGGGGAAATCACGTGGGCCCCACGGGGAAATCACGTGGGCCCCACCCTGAAATCACGTGGGCCCCACCCGGAAATCACGTGGGCCCCACGGGGAAATCACGTGGGCCCCACGGGGAAATCACGTGGGCCCCACCCGGAAATCACGTGGGCCCCACCCGGAAATCACGTGGGCCCCACGGGGAAATTACGTGGGCCCCACGGGGAAATCACGTGGTCCCCACCCGGAAATCACGTGGGCCCCAGCCGGAAATCACGTGGGCCCCACGGGGAAATCACGTGGGCCCCACCCGGAAATCACGTGGGCCCCACCCGGAAATCACGTGGGCCCCACCCGGAAATCACGTGGGCCCCACCCGGAAATCACGTGGGCCCCACCCGGAAATCACGTGGGGCCCACCCGGAAATCACGTGGGCCCCACCCGGAAATCACGTGGGCCCCACCCGGAAATCACGTGGGCCCCACACGGAAATCACGTGGGGCCCACCCGGAAATCACGTGGGCCCCACCCGGAAATCACGTGGGCCCCACCCGGAAATCACGTGGGCCCCACCCGGAAATCACGTGGGCCCCACCCGGAAATCACGTGGGCCCCACGGGGAAATCACGTGGGCCCCACGGGGAAATCACGTGGGCCCCACGGGGAAATCACGTGGGCCCCACCCGGAAATCACGTGGGCCCCACCCGGAAATCACGTGGGCCCCACCCGGAAATCACGTGGGCCCCACCCGGAAATCACGTGGGCCCCACCCGGAAATCACGTGGGGCCAACCCGGAAATCACGTGGGCCCCACCCGGAAATCACGTGGGCCCCACCCGGAAATCACGTGGGCCCCACCCGGAAATCACGTGGGCCCCACCCGGAAATCACGTGGGCCCCACCCGGAAATCACGTGGGCCCCACGGGGAAATCACGTGGGCCCCACGGGGAAATCACGTGGGCCCCACGGGGAAATCACGTGGGCCCCACCCGGAAATCACGTGGGCCCCACCCGGAAATCACGTGGGCCCCACCCGGAAATCACGTGGGCCCCACCCGGAAATCACGTGGGCCCCACCCGAAAATCACGTGGGCCCCACCCGGAAATCACGTGGGCCCCACCCGGAAATCACGTGGGCCCCACCCGGAAATCACGTGGAACCCACCCGGAAATCACGTGGGCCCCACCCGGAAATCACGTGGGCCCCACCCGGAAATCACGTGGGCCCCACCCGGAAATCACGTGGGCCCCACCCGGAAATCACGTGGGCCCCACCCGGAAATCACGTGGGCCCCACCCGGAAATCACGTGGGCCACACCCGGAAATCACGTGGGGCCCACCCGGAAATCACGTGGGCCCCACGGGGAAATCACGTGGGCCCCACCCGGAAATCACGTGGGCCCCACCCGGAAATCACGTGGGCCCCACCCGGAAAACACGTGGGCCCCACGGGGAAATCATGTGGGCCCCACCCGGAAATCACGTGGGCCCCACCCGGAAATCACGTGGGCCCCACCCGGAAATCACCTGGGCCCCACGGGGAAATCACGTGGGCCCCACCCGGAAATCACGTGGGCCCCACCCGGAAATCACGTGGGCCCCACCCGGAAATCACGTGGGCCCCACCCGGAAATCACGTGGGCCCCACGGGGAAATCACGTGGGCCCCACCCGGAAATCACGTGGACCCCACCCGGAAATCACGTGGGCCCCACCCGGAAATCACGTGGGCCCCACCCGGAAATCACGTGGGCCCCACCCGGAAATCACGTGGGCCACACCCGGAAATCACGTGGGGCCCACCCGGAAATCACGTGGGCCCCACCCGGAAATCACGTGGGCCCCACCCGGAAATCACGTGGGCCCCACCCGGAAATCACGTGGGCCCCACGGGGAAATCACGTGGGCCCCACCCGGAAATCACGTGGGCCCCACCCGGAAATCACGTGGGCCCCACCCGGAAATCACGTGGGCCCCACCCGGAAATCACGTGGGCCCCACCCGGAAATCACGTGGGCCCCACCCGGAAATCACGTGGGCCCCACCCGGAAATCACGTGGAACCCACCCGGAAATCACGTGGGCCCCACCCGGAAATCACGTGGGCCCCACCCGGAAATCACGTGGGCCCCACCCGGAAATCACGTGGGCCCCACGGGGAAATCACGTGGGCCCCACCCGGAAATCACGTGGGCCCCACCCGGAAATCACGTGGGCCCCACCCGGAAATCACGTGGGCCCCACCCGGAAATCACGTGGGCCACACCCGGAAATCACGTGGGGCCCACCCGGAAATCACGTGGGCCCCACGGGGAAATCACGTGGGCCCCACCCGGAAATCACGTGGGCCCCACCCGGAAATCACGTGGGCCCCACCCGGAAAACACGTGGGCCCCACGGGGAAATCATGTGGGCCCCACCCGGAAATCACGTGGGCCCCACCCGGAAATCACGTGGGCCCCACCCGGAAATCACGTGGGCCCCACCCGGAAATCACGTGGGCCCCACCCGGAAATCACGTGGGCCCCACCTGGAAATCACGTGGGCCCCACCCGGTAATCACGTGGGGCCCACCCGGAAATCACGTGGGCCCCACGGGGAAATCACGTGGGCCCCACCCGGAAATCACGTGGGCCCCAGGGGGAAATCACGTGGGCCCAACGGGGAAATCACTTGGGCCCCACGGGGAAATCACGTGGGCCCCACCCTGAAATCACGTGGGCCCCACCCGGAAATCACGTGGGCCCCACGGGGAAATCACGTGGGCCCCACGGGGAAATCACGTGGGCCCCACCCGGAAATCACGTGGGCCCCACCCGGAAATCACGTGGGCCCCACGGGGAAATTACGTGGGCCCCACGGGGAAATCACGTGGTCCCCACCCGGAAATCACGTGGGCCCCAGCCGGAAATCACGTGGGCCCCACGGGGAAATCACGTGGGCCCCACCCGGAAATCACGTGGGCCCCACCCGGAAATCACGTGGGCCCCACCCGGAAATCACGTGGGGCCCACCCGGAAATCACGTGGGCCCCACCCGGAAATCACGTGGGCCCCACCCGGAAATCACGTGGGCCCCACACGGAAATCACGTGGGGCCCACCCGGAAATCACGTGGGCCCCACCCGGAAATCACGTGGGCCCCACCCGGAAATCACGTGGGCCCCACCCGGAAATCACGTGGGCCCCACCCGGAAATCACGTGGGCCCCACCCGGAAATCACGTGGGCCCCACGGGGAAATCACGTGGGCCCCACGGGGAAATCACGTGGGCCCCACGCGGAAATCACGTGGGCCCCACCCGGAAATCACGTGGGCCCCACCCGGAAATCACGTGGGCCCCACCCGGAAATCACGTGGGCCCCACCCGGAAATCACGTGGGCCCCACCCGGAAATCACGTGGGGCCAACCCGGAAATCACGTGGGCCCCACCCGGAAATCACGTGGGCCCCACCCGTAAATCACGTGGGCCCCACCCGGAAATCACGTGGGCCCCACCCGGAAATCACCTGGGCCCCACGGGGAAATCACGTTGGCCCCACGGGGAAATCACGTGGGCCCCACCCGGAAATCACGTGGGCCCCACCCGGAAATCACGTGGGCCCCACCCGGAAATCACGTGGGCCCCACGGGGAAATCACGTGGGCCCCACCCGGAAATCACGTGGGCCCCACCCGGAAATCACGTGGGCCCCACCCGGAAATCACGTGGGCCCCACCCGGAAATCACGTGGGCCCCACCCGGAAATCACGTGGGCCCCACGGGGAAATCACGTGGGCCCCACCCGGAAATCACGTGGGCCCCACCCGGAAATCACGTGGGCCCCACCCGGAAATCACGTGGGCCCCAACCGGAAATCACGTGGGCCCCACCCGGAAATCACGTGGGCCCCACCCGGAAATCACGTGGGCCCCACCCGGTAATCACGTGGGCCCCACGGGGAAATCACGTGGGCCTCACGGGGAAATCACGTGGGCCCCACCCGGAAATCACGTGGGCCCCACGGGGAAATCACGTGGGCCCCACCCGGAAATCACGTGGGCCCCACCCGGAAATCACGTGGGCCCCACCCGGAAATCACGTGGGCCCCACCCGGAAATCACGTGGGCCCCACCCGGAAATCACGTGGGCCCCACTCGGAAATCACGTGGGCCCCACCCGGAAATCACGTGGGCCCCACCGGGAAATCACGTGGGCCCCACGGGGAAATCACGTGGGCCCCACCCGGAAATCACGTGGGCCCCACCCGGAAATCACGTGGGCCCCACCCGGAAATCACGTGGGCCCCACCCGGAAATCACGTGGGCCCCACCCGGAAATCACGTGGGGCCAACCCGGAAATCACGTGGGCCCCACCCGGAAATCACATGGGCCCCACACGGAAATCACGTGGGCCCCACCCGGAAATCACGTGGGCCCCACCCGGAAATCACGTGGGCCCCACGGGGAAATCACGTTGGCCCCACGGGGAAATCACGTGGGCCCCACCCGGAAATCACGTGGGCCCCACCCGGAAATCACGTGGGCCCCACCCGGAAATCACGTGGGCCCCACGGGGAAATCACGTGGGCCCCACCCGGAAATCACGTGGGCCCCACCCGGAAATCACGTGGGCCCCACCCGGAAATCACGTGGGCCCCACCCGGAAATCACGTGGGCCCCACCCGAAAATCACGTGGGCCCCACCCGGAAATCACGTGGGCCCCACCCGGAAATCACGTGGGCCCCACCCGGAAATCACGTGGAACCCACCCGGAAATCACGTGGGCCACACCCGGAAATCACGTGGGCCCCACCCGGAAATCACGTGGGCCCCACGGGGAAATCACGTGGGCCCCACCCGGAAATCACGTGGGCCCCACCCGGAAATCACGTGGGCCCCACCCGGAAAACACGTGGGCCCCACGGGGAAATCATGTGGGCCCCACCCGGAAATCACGTGGGCCCCACCCGGAAATCCCGTGGGCCCCACCCGGAAATCACGTGGGCCCCACCCGGAAATCACGTGGGCCCCACCCGGAAATCACGTGGGCCCCACCCGGAAAACACGTGGGCCCCACCCGGTAATCACGTGGGGCCCACCCGGAAATCACGTGGGCCCCACGGGGAAATCACGTGGGCCCCACCCGGAAATCACGTGGGCCCCAGGGGGAAATCACGTGGGCCCAACGGGGAAATCACGTGGGCCCCACGGGGAAATCACGTGGGCCCCACCCTGAAATCACGTGGGCCCCACCCGGAAATCACGTGGGCCCCACGGGGAAATCACGTGGGCCCCACGGGGAAATCACGTGGGCCCCACCCGGAAATCACGTGGGCCCCACCCGGAAATCACGTGGGCCCCACGGGGAAATTACGTGGGCCCCACGGGGAAATCACGTGGTCCCCACCCGGAAATCACGTGGGCCCCAGCCGGAAATCACGTGGGCCCCACGGGGAAATCACGTGGGCCCCACCCGGAAATCACGTGGGCCCCACCCGGAAATCACGTGGGCCCCACCCGGAAATCACGTGGGCCCCACCCGGAAATCACGTGGGCCCCACCCGGAAATCACGTGGGGCCCACCCGGAAATCACGTGGGCCCCACCCGGAAATCACGTGGGCCCCACCCGGAAATCACGTGGGCCCCACACGGAAATCACGTGGGGCCCACCCGGAAATCACGTGGGCCCCACCCGGAAATCACGTGGGCCCCACCCGGAAATCACGTGGGCCCCACCCGGAAATCACGTGGGCCCCACCCGGAAATCACGTGGGCCCCACCCGGAAATCACGTGGGCCCCACGGGGAAATCACGTGGGCCCCACGGGGAAATCACGTGGGCCCCACGGGGAAATCACGTGGGCCCCACCCGGAAATCACGTGGGCCCCACCCGGAAATCACGTGGGCCCCACCCGGAAATCACGTGGGCCCCACCCGGAAATCACGTGGGCCCCACCCGGAAATCACGTGGGGCCAACCCGGAAATCACGTGGGCCCCACCCGGAAATCACGTGGGCCCCACCCGGAAATCACGTGGGCCCCACCCGGAAATCACGTGGGCCCCACCCGGAAATCACGTGGGCCCCACCCGGAAATCACGTGGGCCCCACGGGGAAATCACGTGGGCCCCACGGGGAAATCACGTGGGCCCCACCCGGAAATCACGTGGGCCCCACCCGGAAATCACGTGGGCCCCACCCGGAAATCACGTGGGCCCCACCCGGAAATCACGTGGGCCCCACCCGGAAATCACGTGGGCCCCACCCGGAAATCACGTGGGCCCCACCCGAAAATCACGTGGGCCCCACCCGGAAATCACGTGGGCCCCACCCGGAAATCACGTGGGCCCCACCCGGAAATCACGTGGAACCCACCCGGAAATCACGTGGGCCCCACCCGGAAATCACGTGGGCCCCACCCGGAAATCACGTGGGCCCCACCCGGAAATCACGTGGGCCCCACCCGGAAATCACGTGGGCCCCACCCGGAAATCACGAGGGCCCCACCCGGAAATCACGTGGGCCACACCCGGAAATCACGTGGGGCCCACCCGGAAATCACGTGGGCCCCACGGGGAAATCACGTGGGCCCCACCCGGAAATCACGTGGGCCCCACCCGGAAATCACGTGGGCCCCACCCGGAAAACACGTGGGCCCCACGGGGAAATCATGTGGGCCCCACCCGGAAATCACGTGGGCCCCACCCGGAAATCACGTGGGCCCCACCCGGAAATCACGTGGGCCCCACCCGGAAATCACGTGGGCCCCACCCGGAAATCACGTGGGCCCCACCCGGAAATCACGTGGGCCCCACCCGGTAATCACGTGGGGCCCACCCGGAAATCACGTGGGCCCCACGGGGAAATCACGTGGGCCCCACCCGGAAATCACGTGGGCCCCAGGGGGAAATCACGTGGGCCCAACGGGGAAATCACGTGGGCCCCACGGGGAAATCACGTGGGCCCCACCCTGAAATCACGTGGGCCCCACCCGGAAATCACGTGGGCCCCACGGGGAAATCACGTGGGCCCCACGGGGAAATCACGTGGGCCCCACCCGGAAATCACGTGGGCCCCACCCGGAAATCACGTGGGCCCCACGGGGAAATTACGTGGGCCCCACGGGGAAATCACGTGGTCCCCACCCGGAAATCACGTGGGCCCCACACGGAAATCACGTGGGGCCCACCCGGAAATCACGTGGGCCCCACCCGGAAATCACGTGGGCCCCACCCGGAAATCACGTGGGCCCCACCCGGAAATCACGTGGGCCCCACCCGGAAATCACGTGGGCCCCACCCGGAAATCACGTGGGCCCCACCCGGAAATCACGTGGGCCCCACCCGGAAATCACGTGGGCCCCACCCGGAAATCACGTGGAACCCACCCGGAAATCACGTGGGCCCCACCCGGAAATCACGTGGGCCCCACCCGGAAATCACGTGGGCCCCACCCGGAAATCACGTGGGCCCCACGGGGAAATCACGTGGGCCCCACCCGGAAATCACGTGGGCCCCACCCGGAAATCACGTGGGCCCCACCCGGAAATCACGTGGGCCCCACCCGGAAATCACGTGGGCCCCACCCGGAAATCAAGTGGGGCCCACCCGGAAATCACGTGGGCCCCACCCGGAAATCCCGTGGGACCCACCCGGAAATCACGTGGGCCCCACCCGGAAATCACGTGGGCCCCACCCGGAAATCACGTGGGCCCCACCCGGAAATCACGTGGGCCACAGCCGGAAATCACGTGGGCCCCACCCGGAAATCACGTGGGCCCCACCCGGAAATCACGTGGGCCCCACCCGGAAATCACGTGGGCCCCACCCGGAAATCACGTGGGCCCCACGGGGAAATCACGTGGGCCTCACGGGGAAATCACGTGGGCCCCACCCGGAAATCACGTGGGCCCCACGGGGAAATCCCATGGGCCCCACCCGGAAATCACGTGGGCCCCACGGGGAAATCACGTGGGCCCCACCCGGAAATCACGTGGGCCCCACGGGGAAATCACGTGGGCCCCACCCGGAAATCACGTGGGCCCCACGGGGAAATCACGTGGGCCCCACCCGGAAATCACGTGGGCCCCACCCGGAAATCACGTGGGCCCCACCCGGAAATCACGTGGGCCCCACCCGGAAATCACGTGGGCCCCACCCGGAAATCACGTGGGCCCCACCCGGAAATCACGTGGGCCCCACGGGGAAATCACGTGGGCCCCACGGGGAAATCACGTGGGCCCCACCCGGAAATCACGTGGGCCCCACCCGGAAATCACGTGGGCCCCACCCGGAAATCACGTGGGCCCCACCCGGAAATCACGTGGGCCCCACCCGGAAATCACGTGGGCCCCACCCGAAAATCACGTGGGCCCCACCCGGAAATCACGTGGGCCCCACCCGGAAATCACGTGGGCCCCACCCGGAAATCACGTGGAACCCACCCGGAAATCACGTGGGCCCCACCCGGAAATCACGTGGGCCCCACCCGGAAATCACGTGGGCCCCACCCGGAAATCACGTGGGCCCCACGGGGAAATCACGTGGGCCCCACCCGGAAATCACGTGGGCCCCACCCGGAAATCACGTGGGCCCCACCCGGAAATCACGTGGGCCCCACCCGGAAATCACGTGGGCCACACCCGGAAATCACGTGGGGCCCACCCGGAAATCACGTGGGCCCCACGGGGAAATCACGTGGGCCCCAATCGGAAATCACGTGGGCCCCACCCGGAAATCACGTGGGCCCCACCCGGAAAACACGTGGGCCCCACGGGGAAATCATGTGGGCCCCACCCGGAAATCACGTGGGCCCCACCCGGAAATCACGTGGGCCCCACCCGGAAATCACGTGGGCCCCACCCGGAAATCACGTGGGCCCCACCCGGAAATCATGTGGGCCCCACCCGGAAATCACGTGGGCCCCACCCGGTAATCACGTGGGGCCCACCCGGAAATCACGTGGGCCCCACGGGGAAATCACGTGGGCCCCACCCGGAAATCACGTGGGCCCCACCCGGAAATTACGTGGGCCCCACGGGGAAATCACGTGGGCCCAACGGGGAAATCACGTGGGCCCCACGGGGAAATCACGTGGGCCCCACCCTGAAATCACGTGGGCCCCACCCGGAAATCACGTGGGCCCCACGGGGAAATCACGTGGGCCCCACGGGGAAATCACGTGGGCCCCACCCGGAAATCACGTGGGCCCCACGGGGAAATTACGTGGGCCCCACGGGGAAATCACGTGGTCCCCACCCGGAAATCACGTGGGCCCCAGCCGGAAATCACGTGGGCCCCACGGGGAAATCACGTGGGCCCCACCCGGAAATCACGTTGGCCCCACCCGGAAATCACGTGGGCCCCACCCGGAAATCACGTGGGCCCCACCCGGAAATCACGTGGGCCCCACCCGGAAATCACGTGGGGCCCACCCGGAAATCACGTGGGCCCCACCCGGAAATCACGTGGGCCCCACCCGGAAATCACGTGGGCCCCACACGGAAATCACGTGGGGCCCACCCGGAAATCACGTGGGCCCCACCCGGAAATCACGTGGGCCCCACCCGGAAATCACGTGGGCCCCACCCGGAAATCACGTGGGCCCCACCCGGAAATCACGTGGGCCCCACCCGGAAATCACGTGGGCCCCACGGGGAAATCACGTGGGCCCCACGGGGAAATCACGTGGGCCCCACCCGGAAATCACGTGGGCCCCACCCGGAAATCACGTGGGCCCCACCCGGAAATCACGTGGGCCCCACCCGGAAATCACGTGGGCCCCACCCGGAAATCACGTGGGCCCCACCCGGAAATCACGTGGGCCCCACCCGGAAATCACGTGGGCCCCACCCGGAAATCACGTGGGCCCCAGCCGGAAATCACGTGGGCCCCACGGGGAAATCACGTGGGCCCCACGGGGAAATCACGTGGGCCCCACGGGGAAATCACGTGGGCCCCACCCGGAAATCACGTGGGCCCCACCCGGAAATCACGTGGGCCCCGCCCGGAAATCACGTGGGCCCCGCCCGGAAATCACGTGGGCCCCACCCGGAAATCACGTGGGCCCCACACGGAAATCACGTGGGGCCCACCCGGAAATCACGTGGGCCCCACCCGGAAATCACGTGGGCCCCACCCGGAAATCACGTGGGCCCCACCCGGAAATCACGTGGGCCCCACCCGGAAATCACGTGGGCCCCACCCGGAAATCACGTGGGCCCCACCCGGAAATCACGTGGGCCCCACGGGGAAATCACGTGGGCCCCACGGGGAAATCACGTGGGCCCCACCCGGAAATCACGTGGGCCCCACCCGGAAATCACGTGGGCCCCACCCGGAAATCACGTGGGCCCCACCCGGAAATCACGTGGGCCCCACCCGGAAATCACGTGGGCCCCACCCGGAAATCACGTGGGCCCCACCCGGAAATCACGTGGGCCCCACACGGAAATCACGTGGGGCCCAACCGGAAATCACGTGGGCCCCACCCGGAAATCACGTGGGCCCCACCCGGAAATCACGTGGGCCCCACCCGGAAATAACGTGGGCCCCATGGGGAAATCACGTGGGCCCCATGGGGAAATCACGTGGGCCCCACCCGGAAATCACGTGGGGCCCACCCGGAAATCACGTGGGCCCCACCCGGAAATCACGTGGGCCCCACCCGGAAATCACGTGGGCCACACCCGGAAATCACGTGGGCCCCACCCGGAAATCACGTGGGCCCCACCCGGAAATCACGTGGGCCACACCCGGAAATCACGTGGGGCCCACCCGGAAATCACGTGGGCCCCACGGGGAAATCACGTGGGCCCCACCCGGAAATCACGTGGGCCCCACCCGGAAATCACGTGGGCCCCACCCGGAAAACACGTGGGCCCCACGGGGAAATCATGTGGGCCCCACCCGGAAATCACGTGGGCCCCACCCGGAAATCACGTGGGCCCCACCCGGAAATCACGTGGGCCCCACCCGGAAATCACGTGGGCCCCACCCGGAAATCACGTGGGCCCCACCCGGAAATCACGTGGGCCCCACCCGGTAATCACGTGGGGCCCACCCGGAAATCACGTGGGCCCCACGGGGAAATCACGTGGGCCCCACCCGGAAATCACGTGGGCCCCACCCGGAAATCACGTGGGCCCCACGGGGAAATCACGTGGGCCCAACGGGGAAATCACGTGGGCCCCACGGGGAAATCACGTGGGCCCCACCCTGAAATCACGTGGGCCCCACCCGGAAATCACGTGGGCCCCACGGGGAAATCACGTGGGCCCCACGGGGAAATCACGTGGGCCCCACCCGGAAATCACGTGGGCCCCACCCGGAAATCACGTGGGCCCCACGGGGAAATTACGTGGGCCCCACGGGGAAATCACGTGGTCCCCACCCGGAAATCACGTGGGCCCCAGCCGGAAATCACGTGGGCCCCACGGGGAAATCACGTGGGCCCCACCCGGAAATCACGTGGGCCCCACCCGGAAATCACGTGGGCCCCACCCGGAAATCACGTGGGCCCCACCCGGAAATCACGTGGGCCCCACCCGGAAATCACGTGGGGCCCACCCGGAAATCACGTGGGCCCCACCCGGAAATCACGTGGGCCCCACCCGGAAATCACGTGGGCCCCAGCCGGAAATCACGTGGGCCCCACGGGGAAATCACGTGGGCCCCACGGGGAAATCACGTGGGCCCCACCCGGAAATCACGTGGGCCCCACCCGGAAATCACGTGGGCCCCACCCGGAAATCACGTGGGCCCCACCCGGAAATCACGTGGGCCCCACCCGGAAATCACGTGGGCCCCACACGGAAATCACGTGGGGCCCACCCGGAAATCACGTGGGCCCCACCCGGAAATCACGTGGGCCCCACCCGGAAATCACGTGGGCCCCACCCGGAAATCACGTGGGCCCCACCCGGAAATCACGTGGGCCCCACCCGGAAATCACGTGGGCCCCACCCGGAAATCACGTGGGCCCCACCCGGAAATCACGTGGGCCCCAGCCGGAAATCACGTGGGCCCCACGGGGAAATCACGTGGGCCCCACGGGGAAATCACGTGGGCCCCACCCGGAAATCACGTGGGCCCCACCCGGAAATCACGTGGGCCCCACCCGGAAATCACGTGGGCCCCACCCGGAAATCACGTGGGCCCCACCCGGAAATCACGTGGGCCCCACCCGGAAATCACGTGGGCCCCACCCGGAAATCACGTGGGCCCCACACGGAAATCACGTGGGGCCCAACCGGAAATCACGTGGGCCCCACCCGGAAATCACGTGGGCCCCACCCGGAAATCACGTGGGCCCCACCCGGAAATCACGTGGGCCCCATGGGGAAATCACGTGGGCCCCATGGGGAAATCACGTGGGCCCCACCCGGAAATCACGTGGGGCCCACCCGGAAATCACGTGGGCCCCACGGGGAAATCACGTGGGCCCCACGGGGAAATCACGTGGGCACCACCCGGAAATCACGTGGGCCCCAGCCGGAAATCACGTGGGCCCCACCCGGAAATCACGTGGGCCCCACCCGGAAATCACGTGGGCCCCACCCGGAAATCACGTGGGCCCCACCCGGAAATCACGTGGGCCCCACCCGGAAGTCACGTGGGCCCCACCCGGAAATCACGTGGGCCCCACCCGGAAATCACGTGGGCCCCACCCGGAAATCACGTGGGCCCCACCCGGAAATCACGTGGGCCCCAGCCGGAAATCACGTGGGCCCCACCCGGAAATCACGTGGGCCCCACCCGGAAATCACGTGGGCCCCACCCGGAAATCACGTGGGCCCCACCCGGAAATCACGTGGGCCCCACCGGGAAATCACGTGGGACCCACCCGGAAATCACGTGGGCCCCACCCGGAAATCACGTGGGCCCCACCCGGAAATCACGTGGGCCCCACCCGGAAATCACGTGGGCCCCAGCCGGAAATCACGTGGGCCCCACCCGGAAATCACGTGGGCCCCACCCGGAAATCACGTGGGCCCCACCCGGAAATCACGTGGGGCCCACCCGGAAATCACGTGGGCCCCACCCGGAAATCACGTGGGCCCCACCCGGAAATCACGTGGGCCCCACCTGGAAATCACGTGGACCCCACCCGGAAATCACGTGGGCCCCAGCCGGAAATCACGTGGGCCCCATGGGGAAATCACGTGGGCCCCACGGGGAAATCACGTGGGCCCCACCCGGAAATCACGTGGGCCCCACCCGGAAATCACGTGGGCCCCACCCGGAAATCACGTGGGCCCCACCCGGAAATCACGTGGGCCCCACCCGGAAATCACGTGGGCCCCACCCGGAAATCACGTGGGCCCAACCCGGAAATCACGTGGGCCCCACCCGGAAATCACGTGGGCCCCACCCAGAAATCACGTGGGCCCCACCCGGAAATCACGTGGGCCCCACCCGGAAATCACGTGGGCCCCACCCGGAAATCACGTGGGCCCAACCCGGAAATCACGTGGGCCCCACCCGGAAATCACGTGGGCCCCACCCAGAAATCACGTGGGCCCCACCCGGAAATCACGTGGGCCCCACCCGGAAATCACGTGGGCCCCACCCGGAAATCACGTGGGCCCCTCGGGGAAATCACGTGGGCCCCACCCGGAAATCACGTGGGCCCCACCCGGAAATCACGTGGGCCCCACCCGGAAATCACGTGGGCCCCACCCGGAAATCACGTGGGCCCCACCCGGAAATCACGTGGGCCCCACCCGGAAATCACGTGGGCCCCACCCGGAAATCACGTGGGCCCCACCCGGAAATCACGTGGGCCCAACCCGGAAATCACGTGGGCCCCACCCGGAAATCACGTGGGCCCCACCCAGAAATCACGTGGGCCCCACCCGGAAATCACGTGGGCCCCACCCGGAAATCACGTGGGCCCCTCGGGGAAATCACGTGGGCCCCACCCGGAAATCACGTGGGCCCCACCCGGAAATCACGTGGGCCCCACCCGGAAATCACGTGGGCCCCACCCGGAAATCACGTGGGCCCCACCCGGAAATCACGTGGGCCCCACCCGGAAATCACGTGGGCCCCACCCGGAAATCACGTGGGCCCCACCCGGAAATCACGTGGGCCCCACCCGGAAATCACGTGGGCCCCACCCGGAAATCACGTGGGCCCCACCCGGAAATCACGTGGGCCCCACCCGGAAATCACGTGGGCCCCACCCGGAAATCACGTGGGCCCCACGGGGAAATCACGTGGGCCCCACCCGGAAATCACGTGGACCCCACCCGGAAATCACGTGGGCCACAGCCGGAAATCACGTGGGCCCCAACCGGAAATCACGTGGGCCCCACCCGGAAATCACGTGGGCCCCACCCGGAAATCACGTGGGCCCCACCCGGAAATCACGTGGGCCCCACGGGGAAATCACGTGGGCCCCACCCGGAAATCACGTGGGCCCCACCCGGAAATCACGTGGGCCACACCCGGAAATCACGTGGGGCCCACCCGGAAATCACGTGGGCCCCAAGGGGAAATCACGTGGGCCCCACCCGGAAATCACGTGGGCCCCACCCGGAAATCACGTGGGCCCCACCCGGTAATCACGTGGGGCCCACCCGGAAATCACGTGGGCCCCACGGGGAAATCACGTGGGCCCCACCCGGAAATCACGTGGGCCCCACCCGGAAATCACGTGGGCCCCACGGGGAAATCACGTGGGCCCAACGGGGAAATCACGTGGGCCCCACGGGGAAATCACGTGGGCCCCACCCTGAAATCACGTGGGCCCCACCCGGAAATCACGTGGGCCCCACGGGGAAATCACGTGGGCCCCACGGGGAAATCACGTGGGCCCCACCCGGAAATCACGTGGGCCCCACCCGGAAATCACGTGGGCCCCACGGGGAAATCACGTGGGCCCCACGGGGAAATCACGTGGTCCCCACCCGGAAATCACGTGGGCCCCAGCCGGAAATCACGTGGGCCCCACGAGGAAATCACGTGGGCCCCACCCGGAAATCACGTGGGCCCCACCCGGAAATCACGTGGGCCCCACCCGGAAATCACGTGGGCCCCACCCGGAAATCACGTGGGCCCCACCCGGAAATCACGTGGGCCCCACCCGGTAATCACGTGGGGCCCACCCGGAAATCACGTGGGCCCCACCCGGAAATCACGTGGGCCCCAGGGGGAAATCACGTGGGCCCAACGGGGAAATCACGTGGGCCCCACGGGGAAATCACGTGGGCCCCACCCTGAAATCACGTGGGCCCCACCCGGAAATCACGTGGGCCCCACGGGGAAATCACGTGGGCCCCACGGGGAAATCACGTGGGCCCCACCCGGAAATCACGTGGGCCCCACCCGGAAATCACGTGGGCCCCACGGGGAAATTACGTGGGCCCCACGGGGAAATCACGTGGTCCCCACCCGGAAATCACGTGGGCCCCAGCCGGAAATCACGTGGGCCCCAAGGGGAAATCACGTGGGCCCCACCCGGAAATCACGTGGGCCCCACCCGGAAATCACGTGGGGCCCACCCGGAAATCACGTGGGCCCCACCCGGAAATCACGTGGGCCCCACCCGGAAATCACGTGGGCCCCACACGGAAATCACGTGGGGCCCACCCGGAAATCACGTGGGCCCCACCCGGAAATCACGTGGGCCCCACCCGGAAATCACGTGGGCCCCACCCGGAAATCACGTGGGCCCCACCCGGAAATCACGTGGGCCCCACCCGGAAATCACGTGGGCCCCACGGGGAAATCACGTGGGCCCCACGGGGAAATCACGTGGGCCCCACGCGGAAATCACGTGGGCCCCACCCGGAAATCACGTGGGCCCCACCCGGAAATCACGTGGGCCCCACCCGGAAATCACGTGGGCCCCACCCGGAAATCACGTGGGCCCCACCCGGAAATCACGTGGGGCCAACCCGGAAATCACGTGGGCCCCACCCGGAAATCACGTGGGCCCCACCCGGAAATCACGTGGGCCCCACCCGGAAATCACGTGGGCCCCACGGGGAAATCACGTGGGCCCCACCCGGAAATCACGTGGGCCCCACCCGGAAATCACGTGGGCCCCACGGGGAAATCACGTGGGCCTCACGGGGAAATCACGTGGGCCCCACCCGGAAATCACGTGGGCCCCACGGGGAAATCACGTGGGCCCCACCCGGAAATCACGTGGGCCCCACCCGGAAATCACGTGGGCCCCACCCGGAAATCACGTGGGCCCCACCCGGAAATCACGTGGGCCCCACCAGGAAATCACGTGGGCCCCACCCGGAAATCACGTGGGCCCCACTCGGAAATCACGTGGGCCCCACCCGGAAATCACGTGGGCCCCACCGGGAAATCACGTGGGCCCCACGGGGAAATCACGTGGGCCCCACCCGGAAATCACGTGGGCCCCACCCGGAAATCACGTGGGCCCCACCCGGAAATCACGTGGGCCCCACCCGGAAATCACGTGGGCCCCACCCGGAAATCACGTGGGGCCAACCCGGAAATCACGTGGGCCCCACCCGGAAATCACATGGGCCCCACCCGGAAATCACGTGGGCCCCACCCGGAAATCACGTGGGCCCCACCCGGAAATCACGTGGGCCCCACGGGGAAATCACGTTGGCCCCACGGGGAAATCACGTGGGCCCCACCCGGAAATCACGTGGGCCCCACCCGGAAATCACGTGGGCCCCACCCGGAAATCACGTGGGCCCCACGGGGAAATCACGTGGGCCCCACCCGGAAATCACGTGGGCCCCACCCGGAAATCACGTGGGCCCCACCCGGAAATCACGTGGGCCCCACCCGGAAATCACGTGGGCCCCACCCGAAAATCACGTGGGCCCCACCCGGAAATCACGTGGGCCCCACCCGGAAATCACGTGGGCCCCACCCGGAAATCACGTGGGCCCCACCCGGAAATCACGTGGGCCCCACCCGGAAATCACGTGGGGCCCACCCGGAAATCACGTGGGCCCCACCCGGAAATCACGTGGGCCCCACCCGGAAATCACGTGGGCCCCAGCCGGAAATCACGTGGGCCCCACGGGGAAATCACGTGGGCCCCACGGGGAAATCACGGGGGCCCCACCCGGAAATCACGTGGGCCCCACCCGGAAATCACGTGGGCCCCACCCGGAAATCACGTGGGCCCCACCCGGAAATCACGTGGGCCCCACCCGGAAATCACGTGGGCCCCACCCGGAAATCACGTGGGCCCCACACGGAAATCACGTGGGGCCCAACCGGAAATCACGTGGGCCCCACCCGGAAATCACGTGGGCCCCACCCGGAAATCACGTGGGCCCCACCCGGAAATCACGTGGGCCCCATGGGGAAATCACGTGGGCCCCACGGGGAAATCACGTGGGCCCCACCCGGAAATCACTTGGGGCCCACCCGGAAATCACGTGGGCCCCACGGGGAAATCACGTGGGCCCCACGGGGAAATCACGTGGGCACCACCCGGAAATCACGTGGGCCCCAGCCGGAAATCACGTGGGCCGCACCCGGAAATCACGTGGGCCCCACCCAGAAATCACGTGGGCCCCACCCGGAAATCACGTGGGCCCCACACGGAAATCACGTGGGGCCCACCCGGAAATCACGTGGGCCCCACCCGGAAATCACGTGGGCCCCACCCGGAAATCACGTGGGCCCCACCGGGAAATCACGTGGGCCCCACCCGGAAATCACGTGGGGCCAACCCGGAAATCACGTGGGCCCCACCCGGAAATCACATGGGCCCCACCCGGAAATCACGTGGGCCCCACCCGGAAATCACGTGGGCCCCACCCGGAAATCACGTGGGCCCCACGGGGAAATCACGTTGGCCCCACGGGGAAATCACGTGGGCCCCACCCGGAAATCACGTGGGCCCCACCCGGAAATCACGTGGGCCCCACCCGGAAATCACGTGGGCCCCACGGGGAAATCACGTGGGCCCCACCCGGAAATCACGTGGGCCCCACCCGGAAATCACGTGGGCCCCACCCGGAAATCACGTGGGCCCCACCCGGAAATCACGTGGGCCCCACCCGGAAATCACGTGGGCCCCACCCGGAAATCACGTGGGCCCCACCCGGAAATCACGTGGGCCCCTCGGGGAAATCACGTGGGCCCCACCCGGAAATCACGTGGGCCCCACCCGGAAATCACGTGGGCCCCACCCGGAAATCACGTGGGCCCCACCCGGAAATCACGTGGGGCCCACCCGGAAATCACGTGGGCCCCACCCGGAAATCACGTGGGCCCCACGGGGAAATCACGTGGGCCCAACGGGGAAATCACGTGGGCCCCACGGGGAAATCACGTGGGCCCCACCCTGAAATCACGTGGGCCCCACCCGGAAATCACGTGGGCCCCACGGGGAAATCACGTGGGCCCCACGGGGAAATCACGTGGGCCCCACCCGGAAATCACGTGGGCCCCACCCGGAAATCACGTGGGCCCCACGGGGAAATCACGTGGGCCCCACGGGGAAATCACGTGGTCCCCACCCGGAAATCACGTGGGCCCCAGCCGGAAATCACGTGGGCCCCACGAGGAAATCACGTGGGCCCCACCCGGAAATCACGTGGGCCCCACCCGGAAATCACGTGGGCCCCACCCGGAAATCACGTGGGCCCCACCCGGAAATCACGTGGGCCCCACCCGGAAATCACGTGGGCCCCACCCGGTAATCACGTGGGGCCCACCCGGAAATCACGTGGGCCCCACGGGGAAATCACGTGGGCCCCACCCGGAAATCACGTGGGCCCCAGGGGGAAATCACGTGGGCCCAACGGGGAAATCACGTGGGCCCCACCCGGAAATCACGTGGGCCCCACCCGGAAATCACGTGGGCCCCACCCGGAAATCACGTGGGCCCCACGGGGAAATCACGTGGGCCCCACCCGGAAATCACGTGGGCCCCACCCGGAAATCACGTGGGCCCCACGGGGAAATCACGTGGGCCTCACGGGGAAATCACGTGGGCCCCACCCGGAAATCACGTGGGCCCCACGGGGAAATCACGTGGGCCCCACCCGGAAATCACGTGGGCCCCACCCGGAAATCACGTGGGCCCCACCCGGAAATCACGTGGGCCCCACCCGGAAATCACGTGGGCCCCACCCGGAAATCACGTGGGCCCCACCCGGAAATCACGTGGGCCCCACCCGGAAATCACGTGGGCCCCACCCGGAAATCACGTGGGCCCCACCCGGAAATCACGTGGGCCCCACCCGGAAATCACGTGGGCCCCACCCGGAAATCACGTGGGCCCCACCCGGAAATCACGTGGGCCCCACCCGGAAATCACGTGGGCCCCACCCGGAAATCACGTGGGCCCCACCCGGAAATCACGTGGGCCCCACCCGGAAATCACGTGGGGCCAACCCGGAAATCACGTGGGCCCCACCCGGAAATCACGTGGGCCCCACCCGGAAATCACGTGGGCCCCACCCGGAAATCACGTGGGCCCCACGGGGAAATCACGTGGGCCCCACCCGGAAATCACGTGGGCCCCACCCGGAAATCACGTGGGCCCCACGGGGAAATCACGTGGGCCTCACGGGGAAATCACGTGGGCCCCACCCGGAAATCACGTGGGCCCCACCCGGAAATCACGTGGGCCCCACCCGGAAATCACGTGGGCCCCACCCGGAAATCACGTGGGCCCCACCCGGAAATCACGTGGGCCCCACCCAGAAATCACGTGGGCCCCACCCGGAAATCACGTGGGACCCACCCGGAAATCACGTGGGCCCCACACGGAAATCACGTGGGGCCCAACCGGAAATCACGTGGGCCCCACCCGGAAATCACGTGGGCCCCACCCGGAAATCACGTGGGCCCCACCCGGAAATCACGTGGGCCCCACCCGGAAATCACGTGGGCCCCACGGGGAAATCACGTGGGCCCCACGGGGAAATCACGTGGGCCCCACGCGGAAATCACGTGGGCCCCACCCGGAAATCACGTGGGCCCCACCCGGAAATCACGTGGGCCCCACCCGGAAATCACGTGGGCCCCACCCGGAAATCACGTGGGCCCCACCCGGAAATCACGTGGGGCCAACCCGGAAATCACGTGGGCCCCACCCGGAAATCACGTGGGCCCCACCCGGAAATCACGTGGGCCCCACCCGGAAATCACGTGGGCCCCACGGGGAAATCACGTGGGCCCCACCCGGAAATCACGTGGGGCCAACCCGGAAATCACGTGGGCCCCACGGGGAAATCACGTGGGCCCCACCCGGAAATCACGTGGGCCCCACCCGGAAATCACGTGGGCCCCACCCGGAAATCACGTGGGCCCCACCCGGAAATCACGTGGGCCCCACCCGGAAATCACGTGGGCCCCACCCGGAAATCACGTGGGCCCCACCCGGAAATCACGTGGGCCCCACCCGGAAATCACGTGGGCCCCACCCGGAAATCACGTGGGCCCCACCCGGAAATCACGTGGGCCCCACCCGGAAATCACGTGGGCCCCACCCGGAAATCACGTGGGCCCCACGGGGAAATCACGTGGGCCCCACCCGGAAATCACGTGGGCCCCACCCGGAAGTCACGTGGGCCCCACCCGGAAGTCACGTGGGCCCCACCCGGAAATCACGTGGGCCCCACCCGGAAATCACGTGGGCCCCACCCGGAAATCACGTGGGCCCCACCCGGAAATCACGTGGGCCCCACCCGGAAATCACGTGGGCCCCACCCGGAAATCACGTGGGCCCCACCCGGAAATCACGTGGGCCCCACCCGGAAATCACGTGGGGCCAACCCGGAAATCACGTGGGCCCCACCCGGAAATCACGTGGGCCCCACCCGGAAATCACGTGGGCCCCACCCGGAAATCACGTGGGCCCCACGGGGAAATCACGTGGGCCCCACCCGGAAATCACGTGGGCCCCACCCGGAAATCACGTGGGCCCCAGCCGGAAATCACGTGGGCCCCACGGGGAAATCACGTGGGCCCCACGGGGAAATCACGGGGTCCCCACCCGGAAATCACGTGGGCCCCACCCGGAAATCACGTGGGCCCCACCCGGAAATCACGTGGGCCCCACCCGGAAATCACGTGGGCCCCACCCGGAAATCACGTGGGCCCCACCCGGAAATCACGTGGGCCCCACACGGAAATCACGTGGGGCCCACCCGGAAATCACGTGGGGCCAACCCGGAAATCACGTGGGCCCCACCCGGAAATCACGTGGGCCCCACCCGGAAATCACGTGGGCCCCACCCGGAAATCACGTGGGCCCCACGGGGAAATCACGTGGGCCCCACCCGGAAATCACGTGGGCCCCACCCGGAAATCACGTGGGCCCCACCCGGAAATCACGTGGGCCCCACGGGGAAATCACGTGGGCCCCACGGGGAAATCACGTGGGCCCCACGCGGAAATCACGTGGGCCCCACCCGGAAATCACGTGGGCCCCACCCGGAAATCACGTGGGCCCCACCCGGAAATCACGTGGGCCCCACCCGGAAATCACGTGGGCCCCACCCGGAAATCACGTGGGCCCCACACGGAAATCACGTGGGGCCCAACCGGAAATCACGTGGGCCCCACCCGGAAATCACGTGGGCCCCACCCGGAAATCACGTGGGCCCCACCCGGAAATCACGTGGGCCCCACCCGGAAATCACGTGGGCCCCACGGGGAAATCACGTGGGCCCCACGGGGAAATCACGGGGGCCCCACCCGGAAATCACGTGGGCCCCACCCGGAAATCACGTGGGCCCCACCCGGAAATCACGTGGGCCCCACCCGGAAATCACGTGGGCCCCACCCGGAAATCACGTGGGCCCCACGGGGAAATCACGTGGGCCCCACGGGGAAATCACGTGGGCCCCACGGGGAAATCACGGGGGCCCCACCCGGAAATCACGTGGGCCCCACCCGGAAATCACGTGGGCCCCACCCGGAAATCACGTGGGCCCCACCCGGAAATCACGTGGGCCCCACCCGGAAATCACGTGGGCCCCACCCGGAAATCACGTGGGCCCCACACGGAAATCACGTGGGGCCCACCCGGAAATCACGTGGGCCCCACCCGGAAATCACGTGGGCCCCACCCGGAAATCACGTGGGCCCCACCCGGAAATCACGTGGGCCCCACCCGGAAATCACGTGGGCCCCACGGGGAAATCACGTGGGCCCCACGGGGAAATCACGTGGGCCCCACGGGGAAATCACGTGGGCCCCACGGGGAAATCACGTGGGCCCCACCCGGAAATCACGTGGGCCCCACCCGGAAATCACGTGGGCCCCACCCGGAAATCACGTGGGCCCCACCCGGAAATCACGTGGGCCCCACCCGGAAATCACGTGGGCCCCACCCGGAAATCACGTGGGCCCCACCCGGAAATCACGTGGGCCCCACGGGGAAATCACGTGGGCCCCACCCGGAAATCACGTGGGCCCCACCCGGAAATCACGTGGGCCCCACCCGGAAATCACGTGGGCCCCACCCGGAAATCACGTGGGCCCCACCCGGAAATCACGTGGGCCCCACCCGGAAATCACGTGGGCCCCACCCGGAAATCACGTGGGCCCCACGGGGAAATCACGTGGGCCCCACGGGGAAATCACGTGGGCCCCACCCGGAAATCACGTGGGCCCCACCCGGAAATCACGTGGGCCCCACCCGGAAATCACGTGGGCCCCACCCGGAAATCACGTGGGTCCCACCCGGAAATCACGTGGGCCCCACCCGGAAATCACGTGGGCCCCACACGGAAATCACGTGGGGCCCACCCGGAAATCACGTGGGCCCCACCCGGAAATCACGTGGGCCCCACCCGGAAATCACGTGGGCCCCACCCGGAAATCACGTGGGCCCCACCCGGAAATCACGTGGGCCCCACGGGGAAATCACGTGGGCCCCACGGGGAAATCACGTGGGCCCCACGCGGAAATCACGTGGGCCCCACCCGGAAATCACGTGGGCCCCACCCGGAAATCACGTGGGCCCCACCCGGAAATCACGTGGGCCCCACCCGGAAATCACGTGGGGCCAACCCGGAAATCACGTGGGCCCCACCCGGAAATCACGTGGGCCCCACCCGGAAATCACGTGGGGCCCACCCGGAAATCACGTGGGCCCCACCCGGAAATCACGTGGGCCCCACCCGGAAATCACGTGGGCCCCACCCGGAAATCACGTGGGCCCCACCCGGAAATCACGTGGGCCCCACGGGGAAATCACGTGGGCCCCACGGGGAAATCACGTGGGCCCCACGCGGAAATCACGTGGGCCCCACCCGGAAATCACGTGGGCCCCACCCGGAAATCACGTGGGCCCCACCCGGAAATCACGTGGGCCCCACCCGGAAATCACGTGGGCCCCACCCGGAAATCACGTGGGGCCAACCCGGAAATCACGTGGGCCCCACCCGGAAATCACGTGGGCCCCACCCGGAAATCACGTGGGCCCCACCCGGAAATCACGTGGGCCCCACCCGGAAATCACGTGGGCCCCACCCGGAAATCACGTGGGCCCCACGGGGAAATCACGTGGGCCCCACGGGGAAATCACGTGGGCCCCACGGGGAAATCACGTGGGCCCCACGGGGAAATCACGTGGGCCCCACGGGGAAATCACGTGGGCCCCACCCGGAAATCACGTGGGCCCCACCCGGAAATCACGTGGGCCCCACCCGGAAATCACGTGGGCCCCACCCGAAAATCACGTGGGCCCCACCCGGAAATCACGTGGGCCCCACCCGGAAATCACGTGGGCCCCACCCGGAAATCACGTGGAACCCACCCGGAAATCACGTGGGCCCCACCCGGAAATCACGTGGGCCCCACCCGGAAATCACGTGGGCCCCACCCGGAAATCACGTGGGCCCCACCCGGAAATCACGTGGGCCCCACCCGGAAATCACGTGGGCCCCACCCGGAAATCACGTGGGCCACACCCGGAAATCACGTGGGGCCCACCCGGAAATCACGTGGGCCCCACGGGGAAATCACGTGGGCCCCACCCGGAAATCACGTGGGCCCCACCCGGAAATCACGTGGGCCCCACGGGGAAATCACGTGGGCCCCACCCGGAAATCACGTGGGCCCCACCCGGAAATCACGTGGGCCCCACCCGGAAATCACGTGGGCCCCACCCGGAAATCACGTGGGCCCCACCCGGAAATCACGTGGGCCCCACCCGGAAATCACGTGGGCCCCACCCGGAAATCACGTGGGCCCCACCCGGAAATCACGTGGGCCCCACCCGGAAATCACGTGGGCCCCACCCGGAAATCACGTGGGGCCAACCCGGAAATCACGTGGGCCCCACCCGGAAATCACGTGGGCCCCACCCGGAAATCACGTGGGCCCCACCCGGAAATCACGTGGGCCCCACCCGGAAATCACGTGGGCCCCACCCGGAAATCACGTGGGCCCCACCCGGAAATCACGTGGGCCCCACCCGGAAATCACGTGGGCCCCACGGGGAAATCACGTGGGCCCCACGGGGAAATCACGTGGGCCCCACGCGGAAATCACGTGGGCCCCACCCGGAAATCACGTGGGCCCCACCCGGAAATCACGTGGGCCCCACCCGGAAATCACGTGGGCCCCACCCGGAAATCACGTGGGCCCCACCCGGAAATCACGTGGGCCCAACCCGGAAATCACGTGGGCCCCACCCGGAAATCACGTGGGCCCCACACGGAAATCACGTGGGGCCCACCCGGAAATCACGTGGGCCCCACCCGGAAATCACGTGGGCCCCACCCGGAAATCACGTGGGCCCCACCCGGAAATCACGTGGGGCCCACCCGGAAATCACGTGGGCCCCACCCGGAAATCACGTGGGCCCCACCCGGAAATCACGTGGGCCCCACACGGAAATCACGTGGGGCCCACCCGGAAATCACGTGGGCCCCACCCGGAAATCACGTGGGCCCCACCCGGAAATCACGTGGGCCCCACCCGGAAATCACGTGGGCCCCACCCGGAAATCACGTGGGCCCCACGGGGAAATCACGTGGGCCCCACCCGGAAATCACGTGGGCCCCACCCGGAAATCACGTGGGCCCCACCCGGAAATCACGTGGGCCCCACCCGGAAATCACGTGGGCCCCACCCGGAAATCACGTGGGCCCCACCCGGAAATCACGTGGGCCCCACCCGGAAATCACGTGGGCCCCACCCGGAAATCACGTGGGCCCCACGGGGAAATCACGTGGGCCCCACGGGGAAATCACGTGGGCCCCACGCGGAAATCACGTGGGCCCCACCCGGAAATCACGTGGGCCCCACCCGGAAATCACGTGGGCCCCACCCGGAAATCACGTGGGCCCCACCCGGAAATCACGTGGGCCCCACCCGGAAATCACGTGGGCCCCAGCCGGAAATCACGTGGGCCCCACGGGGAAATCACGTGGGCCCCACCCGGAAATCACGTGGGGCCCACCCGGAAATCACGTGGGCCCCACCCGGAAATCACGTGGGCCCCACCCGGAAATCACGTGGGCCCTACCCGGAAATCACGTGGGCCCCACGGGGAAATCACGTGGGCCTCACGGGGAAATCACGTGGGCCCCACCCGGAAATCACGTGGGCCCCACGGGGAAATCACGTGGGCCCCACGGGGAAATCACGTGGGCCCCACGGGGAAATCACGTGGGCCCCACGCGGAAATCACGTGGGCCCCACCCGGAAATCACGTGGGCCCCACGGGGAAATCACGTGGGCCCCACGGGGAAATCACGTGGGCCCCACGCGGAAATCACGTGGGCCCCACCCGGAAATCACGTGGGCCCCACCCGGAAATCACGTGGGCCCCACCCGGAAATCACGTGGGCCCCACGGGGAAATCACGTGGGCCCCACGGGGAAATCACGTGGGCCCCACGGGGAAATCACGTGGGCCCCACGGGGAAATCACGTGGGCCCCACCCGGAAATCACGTGGGCCCCACCCGGAAATCACGTGGGCCCCACCCGGAAATCACGTGGGCCCCACCCGGAAATCACGTGGGCCCCACCCGGAAATCACGTGGGCCCCACCCGGAAATCACGTGGGCCCCACCCGGAAATCACGTGGGCCCCACGGGGAAATCACGTGGGCCCCACCCGGAAATCACGTGGGCCCCACCCGGAAATCACGTGGGCCCCACCCGGAAATCACGTGGGCCCCACCCGGAAATCACGTGGGCCCCACCCGGAAATCACGTGGGCCCCACCCGGAAATCACGTGGGCCCCACCCGGAAATCACGTGGGCCCCACGGGGAAATCACGTGGGCCCCACGGGGAAATCACGTGGGCCCCACCCGGAAATCACGTGGGCCCCACCCGGAAATCACGTGGGCCCCACCCGGAAATCACGTGGGCCCCACCCGGAAATCACGTGGGTCCCACCCGGAAATCACGTGGGCCCCACCCGGAAATCACGTGGGCCCCACACGGAAATCACGTGGGGCCCACCCGGAAATCACGTGGGCCCCACCCGGAAATCACGTGGGCCCCACCCGGAAATCACGTGGGCCCCACCCGGAAATCACGTGGGCCCCACCCGGAAATCACGTGGGCCCCACGGGGAAATCACGTGGGCCCCACGGGGAAATCACGTGGGCCCCACGCGGAAATCACGTGGGCCCCACCCGGAAATCACGTGGGCCCCACCCGGAAATCACGTGGGCCCCACCCGGAAATCACGTGGGCCCCACCCGGAAATCACGTGGGGCCAACCCGGAAATCACGTGGGCCCCACCCGGAAATCACGTGGGCCCCACCCGGAAATCACGTGGGCCCACCCGGAAATCACGTGGGCCCCACCCGGAAATCACGTGGGCCCCACCCGGAAATCACGTGGGCCCCACCCGGAAATCACGTGGGCCCCACCCGGAAATCACGTGGGCCCCACGGGGAAATCACGTGGGCCCCACGGGGAAATCACGTGGGCCCCACGCGGAAATCACGTGGGCCCCACCCGGAAATCACGTGGGCCCCACCCGGAAATCACGTGGGCCCCACCCGGAAATCACGTGGGCCCCACCCGGAAATCACGTGGGCCCCACCCGGAAATCACGTGGGGCCAACCCGGAAATCACGTGGGCCCCACCCGGAAATCACGTGGGCCCCACCCGGAAATCACGTGGGCCCCACCCGGAAATCACGTGGGCCCCACCCGGAAATCACGTGGGCCCCACCCGGAAATCACGTGGGCCCCACGGGGAAATCACGTGGGCCCCACGGGGAAATCACGTGGGCCCCACGGGGAAATCACGTGGGCCCCACGGGGAAATCACGTGGGCCCCACGGGGAAATCACGTGGGCCCCACCCGGAAATCACGTGGGCCCCACCCGGAAATCACGTGGGCCCCACCCGGAAATCACGTGGGCCCCACCCGAAAATCACGTGGGCCCCACCCGGAAATCACGTGGGCCCCACCCGGAAATCACGTGGGCCCCACCCGGAAATCACGTGGAACCCACCCGGAAATCACGTGGGCCCCACCCGGAAATCACGTGGGCCCCACCCGGAAATCACGTGGGCCCCACCCGGAAATCACGTGGGCCCCACCCGGAAATCACGTGGGCCCCACCCGGAAATCACGTGGGCCCCACCCGGAAATCACGTGGGCCACACCCGGAAATCACGTGGGGCCCACCCGGAAATCACGTGGGCCCCACGGGGAAATCACGTGGGCCCCACCCGGAAATCACGTGGGCCCCACCCGGAAATCACGTGGGCCCCACGGGGAAATCACGTGGGCCCCACCCGGAAATCACGTGGGCCCCACCCGGAAATCACGTGGGCCCCACCCGGAAATCACGTGGGCCCCACCCGGAAATCACGTGGGCCCCACCCGGAAATCACGTGGGCCCCACCCGGAAATCACGTGGGCCCCACCCGGAAATCACGTGGGCCCCACCCGGAAATCACGTGGGCCCCACCCGGAAATCACGTGGGCCCCACCCGGAAATCACGTGGGGCCAACCCGGAAATCACGTGGGCCCCACCCGGAAATCACGTGGGCCCCACCCGGAAATCACGTGGGCCCCACCCGGAAATCACGTGGGCCCCACCCGGAAATCACGTGGGCCCCACCCGGAAATCACGTGGGCCCCACCCGGAAATCACGTGGGCCCCACCCGGAAATCACGTGGGCCCCACGGGGAAATCACGTGGGCCCCACGGGGAAATCACGTGGGCCCCACGCGGAAATCACGTGGGCCCCACCCGGAAATCACGTGGGCCCCACCCGGAAATCACGTGGGCCCCACCCGGAAATCACGTGGGCCCCACCCGGAAATCACGTGGGCCCCACCCGGAAATCACGTGGGGCCAACCCGGAAATCACGTGGGCCCCACCCGGAAATCACGTGGGCCCCACACGGAAATCACGTGGGGCCCACCCGGAAATCACGTGGGCCCCACCCGGAAATCACGTGGGCCCCACCCGGAAATCACGTGGGCCCCACCCGGAAATCACGTGGGGCCCACCCGGAAATCACGTGGGCCCCACCCGGAAATCACGTGGGCCCCACCCGGAAATCACGTGGGCCCCACACGGAAATCACGTGGGGCCCACCCGGAAATCACGTGGGCCCCACCCGGAAATCACGTGGGCCCCACCCGGAAATCACGTGGGCCCCACCCGGAAATCACGTGGGCCCCACCCGGAAATCACGTGGGCCCCACGGGGAAATCACGTGGGCCCCACCCGGAAATCACGTGGGCCCCACCCGGAAATCACGTGGGCCCCACCCGGAAATCACGTGGGCCCCACCCGGAAATCACGTGGGCCCCACCCGGAAATCACGTGGGCCCCACCCGGAAATCACGTGGGCCCCACCCGGAAATCACGTGGGCCCCACCCGGAAATCACGTGGGCCCCACGGGGAAATCACGTGGGCCCCACGGGGAAATCACGTGGGCCCCACGCGGAAATCACGTGGGCCCCACCCGGAAATCACGTGGGCCCCACCCGGAAATCACGTGGGCCCACCCGGAAATCACGTGGGCCCCACCCGGAAATCACGTGGGCCCCACCCGGAAATCACGTGGGCCCCAGCCGGAAATCACGTGGGCCCCACGGGGAAATCACGTGGGCCCCACCCGGAAATCACGTGGGGCCCACCCGGAAATCACGTGGGCCCCACCCGGAAATCACGTGGGCCCCACCCGGAAATCACGTGGGCCCTACCCGGAAATCACGTGGGCCCCACGGGGAAATCACGTGGGCCTCACGGGGAAATCACGTGGGCCCCACCCGGAAATCACGTGGGCCCCACGGGGAAATCACGTGGGCCCCACGGGGAAATCACGTGGGCCCCACGGGGAAATCACGTGGGCCCCACGCGGAAATCACGTGGGCCCCACCCGGAAATCACGTGGGCCCCACGGGGAAATCACGTGGGCCCCACGGGGAAATCACGTGGGCCCCACGCGGAAATCACGTGGGCCCCACCCGGAAATCACGTGGGCCCCACCCGGAAATCACGTGGGCCCCACCCGGAAATCACGTGGGCCCCACCCGGAAATCACGTGGGCCCCACCCGGAAATCACGTGGGGCCAACCCGGAAATCACGTGGGCCCCACCCGGAAATCACGTGGGCCCCACCCGGAAATCACGTGGGCCCCACCCGGAAATCACGTGGGCCCCACCCGGAAATCACGTGGGCCCCACCCGGAAATCACGTGGGGCCCACCCGGAAATCACGTGGGCCCCACCCGGAAATCACGTGGGCCCCACACGGAAATCACGTGGGCCCCACCCGGAAATCACGTGGGCCCCACCCGGAAATCACGTGGGCCCCACCCGGAAATCACGTGGGCCCCACCCGGAAATCACGTGGGCCCCACCCGGAAATCACGTGGGCCCCACGGGGAAATCACGTGGGCCCCACGGGGAAATCACGTGGGCCCCACCCGGAAATCACGTGGGCCCCACCCGGAAATCACGTGGGCCCCACCCGGAAATCACGTGGGCCCCAACCCGGAAATCACGTGGGCCCCACCCGGAAATCACGTGGGCCCCACCCGGAAATCCCGTGGGCCCCACCCGGAAATCACGTGGGCCCCACGGGGAAATCACGTGGGCCCCACGGGGAAATCACGTGGGCCCCACGCGGAAATCACGTGGGCCCCACCCGGAAATCACGTGGGCCCCACCCGGAAATCACGTGGGCCCCACCCGGAAATCACGTGGGCCCCACCCGGAAATCACGTGGGCCCCACCCGGAAATCACGTGGGCCCCAGCCGGAAATCACGTGGGCCCCACGGGGAAATCACGTGGGCCCCACCCGGAAATCACGTGGGCCCCACCCGGAAATCACGTGGGCCCCACCCGGAAATCACGTGGGCCCCACCCGGAAATCACGTGGGCCCCACCCGGAAATCACGTGGGGCCCACCCGGAAATCACGTGGGCCCCACCCGGAAATCACGTGGGCCCCACCCGGAAATCACGTGGGCCCCACCCGGAAATCACGTGGGGCCCACCCGGAAATCACGTGGGCCCCACCCGGAAATCACGTGGGCCCCACCCGGAAATCACGTGGGCCCCACCCGGAAATCACGTGGGCCCCACCCGGAAATCACGTGGGCCCCACGGGGAAATCACGTGGGCCCCACGGGAAATCACGTGGGCCCCACCCGGAAATCACGTGGGCCCCACCCGGAAATCACGTGGGCCCCACCCGGAAATCACGTGGGCCCCACCCGGAAATCACGTGGGCCCCACCCGGAAATCACGTGGGCCCCACCCGAAAATCACGTGGGCCCCACCCGGAAATCACGTGGGCCCCACCCGGAAATCACGTGGGCCCCACCCGGAAATCACGTGGACCCACCCGGAAATCACGTGGGCCCCACCCGGAAATCACGTGGGCCCCACCCGGAAATCACGTGGGCCCCACCCGGAAATCACGTGGGCCCACCCGGAAATCACGTGGGCCCCACCCGGAAATCACGTGGGCCCCACCCGGAAATCACGTGGGCCCCACCCGGAAATCACGTGGGCCACACCCGGAAATCACGTGGGGCCCACCCGGAAATCACGTGGGCCCCACGGGAAATCACGTGGGCCCCACCCGGAAATCACGTGGGCCCCACCCGGAAATCACGTGGGCCCCACGGGGAAATCACGTGGGCCCCACCCGGAAATCACGTGGGCCCCCACCCGGAAATCACGTGGGCCCCACCCGGAAATCACGTGGGCCCCACCCGGAAATCACGTGGGCCCCACCCGGAAATCACGTGGGGCCCCACCCGGAAATCACGTGGGCCCCACCCGGAAATCACGTGGGCCCCACCCGGAAATCACGTGGGCCCCACACGGAAATCACGTGGGGCCCACCCGGAAATCACGTGGGCCCCACCCGGAAATCACGTGGGCCCCACCCGGAAATCACGTGGGCCCCACCCGGAAATCACGTGGGCCCCACCCGGAAATCACGTGGGCCCCACGGGGAAATCACGTGGGCCCCACGGGGAAATCACGTGGGCCCCACGCGGAAATCACGTGGGCCCCACCCGGAAATCACGTGGGCCCCACCCGGAAATCACGTGGGCCCCACCCGGAAATCACGTGGGCCCCACCCGGAAATCACGTGGGCCCCACCCGGAAATCACGTGGGGCCAACCCGGAAATCACGTGGGCCCCACCCGGAAATCACGTGGGCCCCACCCGGAAATCACGTGGGCCCCACCCGGAAATCACGTGGGCCCCACCCGGAAATCACGTGGGCCCCACCCGGAAATCACGTGGGCCCCACCCGGAAATCACGTGGGCCCCACGGGGAAATCACGTGGGCCCCACGGGGAAATCACGTGGGCCCCACGCGGAAATCACGTGGGCCCCACCCGGAAATCACGTGGGCCCCACCCGGAAATCACGTGGGCCCCACCCGGAAATCACGTGGGCCCCACCCGGAAATCACGTGGGCCCCACCCGGAAATCACGTGGGCCCAACCCGGAAATCACGTGGGCCCCACCCGGAAATCACGTGGGCCCCACCCGGAAATCACGTGGGCCCCACCCGGAAATCACGTGGGCCCCACCCGGAAATCACGTGGGCCCCACCCGGAAATCACGTGGGGCCCACCCGGAAATCACGTGGGCCCCACCCGGAAATCACGTGGGCCCCACCCGGAAATCACGTGGGCCCCACCCGGAAATCACGTGGGGCCCACCCGGAAATCACGTGGGCCCCACCCGGAAATCACGTGGGCCCCACCCGGAAATCACGTGGGCCCCACCCGGAAATCACGTGGGCCCCACCCGGAAATCACGTGGGCCCCACCCGGAAATCACGTGGGCCCCACCCGGAAATCACGTGGGCCCCACCCGGAAATCACGTGGGCCCCACCCGGAAATCACGTGGGCCCCACGGGGAAATCACGTTGGCCCCACGGGGAAATCACGTGGGCCCCACCCGGAAATCACGTGGGCCCCACCCGGAAATCACGTGGGCCCCACCCGGAAATCACGTGGGCCCACGGGGAAATCACGTGGGCCCCACCCGGAAATCACGTGGGCCCCACCCGGAAATCACGTGGGCCCCACCCGGAAATCACGTGGGCCCCACCCGGAAATCACGTGGGCCCCACCCGAAAATCACGTGGGCCCCACCCGGAAATCACGTGGGCCCCACCCGGAAATCACGTGGGCCCCACCCGGAAATCACGTGGAACCCACCCGGAAATCACGTGGGCCACACCCGGAAATCACGTGGGCCCCACCCGGAAATCACGTGGGCCCCACGGGGAAATCACGTGGGCCCCACCCGGAAATCACGTGGGCCCCACGGGGAAATCACGTGGGCCCCACGGGGAAATCACGTGGGCCCCACGCGGAAATCACGTGGGCCCCACCCGGAAATCACGTGGGCCCCACCCGGAAATCACGTGGGCCCCACCCGGAAATCACGTGGGGCCAACCCGGAAATCACGTGGGCCCCACCCGGAAATCACGTGGGCCCCACCCGGAAATCACGTGGGCCCCACGGGGAAATCACGTGGGCCCCACCCGGAAATCACGTGGGCCCCACGGGGAAATCACGTGGGCCCCACGGGGAAATCACGTGGGCCCCACGCGGAAATCACGTGGGCCCCACCCGGAAATCACGTGGGCCCCACCCGGAAATCACGTGGGCCCCACCCGGAAATCACGTGGGCCCCACCCGGAAATCACGTGGGCCCCACCCGGAAATCACGTGGGCCCCACGGGGAAATCACGTTGGCCCCACGGGGAAATCACGTGGGCCCCACCCGGAAATCACGTGGGCCCCACCCGGAAATCACGTGGGCCCCACCCGGAAATCACGTGGGCCCCACGGGGAAATCACGTGGGCCCCACCCGGAAATCACGTGGGCCCCACCCGGAAATCACGTGGGCCCCACCCGGAAATCACGTGGGCCCCACCCGGAAATCACGTGGGCCCCACCCGGAAATCACGTGGGCCCCACCCGGAAATCACGTGGGCCCCACCCGGAAATCACGTGGGCCCCACCCGGAAATCACGTGGGCCCCACCCGGAAATCACGTGGGCCCCACCGGGAAATCACGTTGGCCCCACGGGGAAATCACGTGGGCCCCACCCGGAAATCACGTGGGCCCCACCCGGAAATCACGTGGGCCCCACCCGGAAATCACGTGGGCCCCACGGGGAAATCACGTGGGCCCCACCCGGAAATCACGTGGGCCCCACCCGGAAATCACGTGGGCCCCACCCGGAAATCACGTGGGCCCCACCCGGAAATCACGTGGGCCCCACCCGAAAATCACGTGGGCCCCACCCGGAATCACGTGGGCCCCACCCGGAAATCACGTGGGCCCCACCCGGAAATCACGTGGAACCCACCCGGAAATCACGTGGGCCACACCCGGAAATCACGTGGGCCCCACCCGGAAATCACGTGGGCCCCACGGGGAAATCACGTGGGCCCCACCCGGAAATCACGTGGGCCCCACGGGGAAATCACGTGGGCCCCACGGGGAAATCACGTGGGCCCCACGCGGAAATCACGTGGGCCCCACCCGGAAATCACGTGGGCCCCACCCGGAAATCACGTGGGCCCCACCCGGAAATCACGTGGGCCCCACCCGGAAATCACGTGGGCCCCACCCGGAAATCACGTGGGCCAACCCGGAAATCACGTGGGCCCCACCCGGAAATCACGTGGGCCCCACCCGGAAATCACGTGGGCCCCACCCGGAAATCACGTGGGCCCCACCCGGAAATCACGTGGGCCCCACCCGGAAATCACGTGGGCCCCACCCGGAAATCACGTGGGCCCCACGGGGAAATCACGTGGGCCCCACGGGGAAATCACGTGGGCCCCACGCGGAAATCACGTGGGCCCCACGCGGAAATCACGTGGGCCCCACCCGGAAATCACGTGGGCCCCACCCGGAAATCACGTGGGCCCCACCCGGAAATCACGTGGGCCCCACCCGGAAATCACGTGGGGCCAACCCGGAAATCACGTGGGCCCCACCCGGAAATCACGTGGGCCCCACCCGGAAATCACGTGGGCCCCCACCCGGAAATCACGTGGGCCCCACCCGGAAATCACGTGGGCCCCACCCGGAAATCACGTGGGCCAACCCGGAAATCACGTGGGCCCCACCCGGAAATCACGTGGGCCCCACCCGGAAATCACGTGGGGCCAACCCCGGAAATCACGTGGGCCCCACCCGGAATCACGTGGGCCCCACCCGGAAATCACGTGGGCCCCACCCGGAAATCACGTGGGCCCCACCCGGAAATCACGTGGGCCCCACCCGGAAATCACGTGGGCCCCACCCGGAAATCACGTGGGCCCCACCCGGAAATCACGTGGGCCCCACGGGGAAATCACGTGGGCCCCACGGGGAAATCACGTGGGCCCCACCCGGAAATCACGTGGGCCCCACCCGGAAATCACGTGGGCCCCACCCGGAAATCACGTGGGCCCCACCCGGAAATCACGTGGGGCCCACCCGGAAATCACGTGGGCCCCACACGGAAATCACGTGGGGCCCCACCCGGAAATCACGTGGGCCCCACCCGGAAATCACGTGGGCCCCACCCGGAAATCACGTGGGCCCCACCCGGAAATCACGTGGGCCCCACCCGGGAAATCACGTGGGCCCCACCCGGAAATCACGTGGGCCCCACCCGGAAATCACGTGGGCCCCACGGGGAAATCACGTGGGCCCCACGGGGAAATCACGTGGGCCCCACGCGGAAATCACGTGGGCCCCACCCGGAAATCACGTGGGCCCCACCCGGAAATCACGTGGGCCCCACCCGGAAATCACGTGGGCCCCACCCGGAAATCACGTGGGCCCCACCCGGAAATCACGTGGGCCCCACCCGGAAATCACGTGGGCCCCACCCGGAAATCACGTGGGCCCCACCCGGAAATCACGTGGGCCCCACCCGGAAATCCACGTGGGCCCCACCCGGAAATCACGTGGGGCCCACCCGGAAATCACGTGGGCCCCACGGGGAAATCACGTGGGCCCCACCCGGAAATCACGTGGGCCCCACGGGGAAATCACGTGGGCCCCACGGGGAAATCACGTGGGCCCCACGGGGAAATCACGTGGGCCCCACGGGGAAATCACGTGGGCCCCACGCGGAAATCACGTGGGCCCCACCCGGAAATCACGTGGGCCCCACCCGGAAATCACGTGGGCCCCACCCGGAAATCACGTGGGCCAACCCGGAAATCACGTGGGCCCCACCCGGAAATCACGTGGGCCCCACCCGGAAATCACGTGGGCCCCACCCGGAAATCACGTGGGCCCCACCCGGAAATCACGTGGGCCCCACCCGGAAATCACGTGGGCCCCACCCGGAAATCACGTGGGCCCCACGGGGAAATCACGTGGGCCCCACGGGGAAATCACGTGGGCCCCACGCGGAAATCACGTGGGCCCCACGCGGAAATCACGTGGGCCCCACCCGGAAATCACGTGGGCCCCACCCGGAAATCACGTGGGCCCCACCCGGAAATCACGTGGGCCAACCCGGAAATCACGTGGGCCCCACCCGGAAATCACGTGGGCCCACCCGGAAATCACGTGGGCCCCACCCGGAAATCACGTGGGCCCCACCCGGAAATCACGTGGGCCCCACCCGGAAATCACGTGGGGCCAACCCGGAAATCACGTGGGCCCCACCCGGAAATCACGTGGGCCCCACCCGGAAATCACGTGGGCCCCACCCGGAAATCACGTGGGCCCCACCCGGAAATCACGTGGGCCCCACCCGGAAATCACGTGGGCCCCACCCGGAAATCACGTGGGCCCCACCCGGAAATCACGTGGGCCCCACGGGGAAATCACGTGGGCCCCACGGGGAAATCACGTGGGCCCCACGCGGAAATCACGTGGGCCCCACCCGGAAATCACGTGGGCCCCACCCGGAAATCACGTGGGCCCCACCCGGAAATCACGTGGGCCCCACCCGGAAATCACGTGGGCCCCACCCGGAAATCACGTGGGCCCAACCCGGAAATCACGTGGGCCCCACCCGGAAATCACGTGGGCCCCACCCGGAAATCACGTGGGCCCCACCCGGAAATCACGTGGGCCCCACCCGGAAATCACGTGGGCCCCACCCGGAAATCACGTGGGGCCCACCCGGAAATCACGTGGGCCCCACCCGGAAATCACGTGGGCCCACCCGGAAATCACGTGGGCCCCACACGGAAATCACGTGGGCCCACCCGGAAATCACGTGGGCCCCACCCGGAAATCACGTGGGCCCCACCCGGAAATCACGTGGGCCCCACCCGGAAATCACGTGGGCCCCACCCGGAAATCACGTGGGCCCCACCCGGAAATCACGTGGGCCCCACCCGGAAATCACGTGGGCCCCACCCGGAAATCACGTGGGCCCCACCCGGAAATCACGTGGGCCCCACCCGGAAATCACGTGGGCCCCACGGGGAAATCACGTTGGCCCCACGGGGAAATCACGTGGGCCCCACCCGGAAATCACGTGGGCCCCACCCGGAAATCACGTGGGCCCCACCCGGAAATCACGTGGGCCCCACGGGAAATCACGTGGGCCCCACCCGGAAATCACGTGGGCCCCACCCGGAAATCACGTGGGCCCCACCCGGAAATCACGTGGGCCCCACCCGGAAATCACGTGGGCCCCACCCGAAAATCACGTGGGCCCCACCCGGACATCACGTGGGCCCCACCCGGAAATCACGTGGGCCCCACCCGGAAATCACGTGGAACCCACCCGGAAATCACGTGGGCCACACCCGGAAATCACGTGGGCCCCACCCGGAAATCACGTGGGCCCCACGGGGAAATCACGTGGGCCCCCCCCGGAAATCACGTGGGCCCCACGGGGAAATCACGTGGGCCCCACGGGGAAATCACGTGGGCCCCACGCGGAAATCACGTGGGCCCCACCCGGAATCACGTGGGCCCCACCCGGAAATCACGTGGGCCCCACCCGGAAATCACGTGGGGCCAACCCGGAAATCACGTGGGCCCCACCCGGAAATCACGTGGGCCCCACCCGGAAATCACGTGGGCCCCACGGGGAAATCACGTTGGCCCCACGGGGAAATCACGTGGGCCCCACCCGGAAATCACGTGGGCCCCACCCGGAAATCACGTGGGCCCCACCCGGAAATCACGTGGGCCCCACCCGGAAATCACGTGGGCCCCACCCGGAAATCACGTGGGCCCCACCCGGAAATCACGTGGGCCCCACCCGGAAATCACGTGGGCCCCACCCGGAAATCACGTGGGCCCCACCCGGAAATCACGTGGGCCCCACCCGGAAATCACGTGGGCCCCACCCGGAAATCACGTGGGCCCCACCCGGAAATCACGTGGGCCCCACCCGGAAATCACGTGGGCCCCACGGGGAAATCACGTTGGCCCCACGGGGAAATCACGTGGGCCCCACCCGGAAATCACGTGGGCCCCACCCGGAAATCACGTGGGCCCCACCCGGAAATCACGTGGGCCCCACGGGGAAATCACGTGGGCCCCACCCGGAAATCACGTGGGGCCAACCCGGAAATCACGTGGGCCCCACCCGGAAATCACGTGGGCCCCACCCGGAAATCACGTGGGGCCAACCCGGAAATCACGTGGGCCCCACCCGGAAATCACGTGGGCCCCACCCGGAAATCACGTGGGGCCAACCCGGAAATCACGTGGGCCCCACCCGGAAATCACGTGGGCCCCACCCGGAAATCACGTGGGCCCCACCCGGAAATCACGTGGGCCCCACCCGGAAATCACGTGGGCCCCACCCGGAAATCACGTGGGCCCCACCCGGAAATCACGTGGGCCCCACGGGGAAATCACGTGGGCCCCACGGGGAAATCACGTGGGCCCCACGCGGAAATCACGTGGGCCCCACGCGGAAATCACGTGGGCCCCACCCGGAAATCACGTGGGCCCCACCCGGAAATCACGTGGGCCCCACCCGGAAATCACGTGGGCCCCACCCGGAAATCACGTGGGGCCAACCCGGAAATCACGTGGGCCCCACCCGGAAATCACGTGGGCCCCACCCGGAAATCACGTGGGCCCCACCCGGAAATCACGTGGGCCCCACCCGGAAATCACGTGGGCCCCACCCGGAAATCACGTGGGCCCCACCCGGAAATCACGTGGGCCCCACCCGGAAATCACGTGGGCCCCACCCGGAAATCACGTGGGGCCAACCCGGAAATCACGTGGGCCCCACCCGGAAATCACGTGGGCCCCACCCGGAAATCACGTGGGCCCCACCCGGAAATCACGTGGGCCCCACCCGGAAATCACGTGGGCCCCACCCGGAAATCACGTGGGCCCCACCCGGAAATCACGTGGGCCCCACCCGGAAATCACGTGGGCCCCACGGGGAAATCACGTGGGCCCCACGGGGAAATCACGTGGGCCCCACCCGGAAATCACGTGGGCCCCACCCGGAAATCACGTGGGCCCCACCCGGAAATCACGTGGGCCCCACCCGGAAATCACGTGGGGGCCCACCCGGAAATCACGTGGGCCCCACACGGAAATCACGTGGGGCCCACCCGGAAATCACGTGGGCCCCACCCGGAAATCACGTGGGCCCCACCCGGAAATCACGTGGGCCCCACCCGGAAATCACGTGGGCCCCACCCGGAAATCACGTGGGCCCCACCCGGAAATCACGTGGGCCCCACCCGGAAATCACGTGGGCCCCACGGGGAAATCACGTGGGCCCCACGGGGAAATCACGTGGGCCCCACCCGGAAATCACGTGGGCCCCACCCGGAAATCACGTGGGCCCCACCCGGAAATCACGTGGGCCCCACCCGGAAATCACGTGGGCCCCACCCGGAAATCACGTGGGCCCCACCCGGAAATCACGTGGGGCCAACCCGGAAATCACGTGGGCCCCACCCGGAAATCACGTGGGCCCCACCCGGAAATCACGTGGGCCCCACCCGGAAATCACGTGGGCCCCACCCGGAAATCACGTGGGCCCCACCCGGAAATCACGTGGGGCCCACCCGGAAATCACGTGGGCCCCACCCGGAAATCACGTGGGCCCCACACGGAAATCACGTGGGCCCCACACGGAAATCACGTGGGCCCACCCGGAAATCACGTGGGCCCCACCCGGAAATCACGTGGGCCCCACCCGGAAATCACGTGGGCCCCACCCGGAAATCACGTGGGCCCCACCCGGAAATCACGTGGGCCCCACCCGGAAATCACGTGGGCCCCACCCGGAAATCACGTGGGCCCCACCCGGAAATCACGTGGGCCCCACCCGGAAATCACGTGGGCCCCACCCGGAAATCACGTGGGCCCCACCCGGAAATCACGTGGGCCCCACGGGGAAATCACGTTGGCCCCACGGGGAAATCACGTGGGCCCCACCCGGAAATCACGTGGGCCCCACCCGGAAATCACGTGGGCCCCACCCGGAAATCACGTGGGCCCCACGGGGAAATCACGTGGGCCCCACCCGGAAATCACGTGGGCCCCACCCGGAAATCACGTGGGCCCCACCCGGAAATCACGTGGGCCCCACCCGGAAATCACGTGGGCCCCACCCGAAAATCACGTGGGCCCCACCCGGAAATCACGTGGGCCCCACCCGGAAATCACGTGGGCCCCACCCGGAAATCACGTGGAACCCACCCGGAAATCACGTGGGCCACACCCGGAAATCACGTGGGCCCCACCCGGAAATCACGTGGGCCCCACGGGGAAATCACGTGGGCCCCACCCGGAAATCACGTGGGCCCCACGGGGAAATCACGTGGGCCCCACGCGGAAATCACGTGGGCCCCACCCGGAAATCACGTGGGCCCCACCCCGGAAATCACGTGGGCCCCACCCGGAAATCACGTGGGCCCCACCCGGAAATCACGTGGGCCCCACCCGGAAATCACGTGGGGCCAACCCGGAAATCACGTGGGCCCCACCCGGAAATCACGTGGGCCCCACCCGGAAATCACGTGGGCCCCACCCGGAAATCACGTGGGCCCCACCCGGAAATCACGTGGGCCCCACCCGGAAATCACGTGGGCCCCACCCGGAAATCACGTGGGCCCCACCCGGAAATCACGTGGGCCCCACGGGGAAATCACGTGGGCCCCACGGGGAAATCACGTGGGCCCCACGCGGAAATCACGTGGGCCCCACCCGGAAATCACGTGGGCCCCACCCGGAAATCACGTGGGCCCCACCCGGAAATCACGTGGGCCCCACCCGGAAATCACGTGGGCCCCACCCGGAAATCACGTGGGGCCAACCCGGAAATCACGTGGGCCCCACCCGGAAATCACGTGGGCCCCACCCGGAAATCACGTGGGCCCCACCCGGAAATCACGTGGGCCCCACCCGGAAATCACGTGGGCCCCACCCGGAAATCACGTGGGCCCCACCCGGAAATCACGTGGGCCCCACCCGGAAATCACGTGGGCCCCACCCGGAAATCACGTGGGGCCAACCCGGAAATCACGTGGGCCCACCCGGAAATCACGTGGGCCCCACCCGGAAATCACGTGGGCCCCACCCGGAAATCACGTGGGCCCCACCCGGAAATCACGTGGGCCCCACCCGGAAATCACGTGGGCCCCACCCGGAAATCACGTGGGCCCCACCCGGAAATCACGTGGGCCCCACGGGGAAATCACGTGGGCCCCACGGGGAAATCACGTGGGCCCCCACCCGGAAATCACGTGGGCCCCACCCGGAAATCACGTGGGCCCCACCCGGAAATCACGTGGGCCCCACCCGGAAATCACGTGGGGCCCACCCGGAAATCACGTGGGCCCCACCCGGAAATCACGTGGGCCCCACCCGGAAATCACGTGGGCCCCACACGGAAATCACGTGGGCCCACCCGGAAATCACGTGGGCCCCACCCGGAAATCACGTGGGCCCCACCCGGAAATCACGTGGGCCCCACCCGGAAATCACGTGGGCCCCACCCGGAAATCACGTGGGCCCCACGGGGAAATCACGTGGGCCCCACGGGGAAATCACGTGGGCCCCACGCGGAAATCACGTGGGCCCCACCCGGAAATCACGTGGGCCCCACCCGGAAATCACGTGGGCCCCACCCGGAAATCACGTGGGCCCCACCCGGAAATCACGTGGGCCCCACCCGGAAATCACGTGGGGCCAACCCGGAAATCACGTGGGCCCCACCCGGAAATCACGTGGGCCCCACCCGGAAATCACGTGGGCCCCACCCGGAAATCACGTGGGCCCCACCCGGAAATCACGTGGGCCCCACCCGGAAATCACGTGGGCCCCACCCGGAAATCACGTGGGCCCCACCCGGAAATCACGTGGGCCCCACGGGGAAATCACGTGGGCCCCACGGGGAAATCACGTGGGCCCCACGCGGAAATCACGTGGGCCCCACCCGGAAATCACGTGGGCCCCACCCGGAAATCACGTGGGCCCCACCCGGAAATCACGTGGGCCCCACCCGGAAATCACGTGGGCCCCACCCGGAAATCACGTGGGGCCAACCCGGAAATCACGTGGGCCCCACCCGGAAATCACGTGGGCCCCACCCGGAAATCACGTGGGCCCCACCCGGAAATCACGTGGGCCCCACCCGGAAATCACGTGGGCCCCACCCGGAAATCACGTGGGCCCCACCCGGAAATCACGTGGGCCCCACCCGGAAATCACGTGGGCCCCACCCGAAAATCACGTGGGCCCCACCCGGAAATCACGTGGGCCCCACCCGGAAATCACGTGGGCCCCACCCGGAAATCACGTGGAACCCACCCGGAAATCACGTGGGCCCCACCCGGAAATCACGTGGGCCCCACCCGGAAATCACGTGGGCCCCACCCGGAAATCACGTGGGCCCCACCCGGAAATCACGTGGGCCCCACCCGGAAATCACGTGGGCCACACCCGGAAATCACGTGGGGCCCACCCGGAAATCACGTGGGCCCCACGGGGAAATCACGTGGGCCCCACCCGGAAATCACGTGGGCCCCAGCCGGAAATCACGTGGGCCCCACGGGGAAATCACGTGGGCCCCACCCGGAAATCACGTGGGCCCCACCCGGAAATCACGTGGGCCCCACCCGGAAATCACGTGGGCCCCACCCGAAAATCACGTGGGCCCCACCCGGAAATCACGTGGGGCCCACCCGGAAATCACGTGGGCCCCACCCGGAAATCACGTGGGCCCCACCCGGAAATCACGTGGGCCCCACACGGAAATCACGTGGGGCCCACCCGGAAATCACGTGGGCCCCACCCGGAAATCACGTGGGCCCCACCCGGAAATCACGTGGGCCCCACCCGGAAATCACGTGGGCCCCACCCGGAAATCACGTGGGCCCCACGGGGAAATCACGTGGGCCCCACGGGGAAATCACGTGGGCCCCACGCGGAAATCACGTGGTCCCCACCCGGAAATCACGTGGGCCCCACCCGGAAATCACGTGGGCCCCACCCGGAAATCACGTGGGCCCCACCCGGAAATCACGTGGGGCCAACCCGGAAATCACGTGGGCCCCACCCGGAAATCACGTGGGCCCCACCCGGAAATCACGTGGGCCCCACCCGGAAATCACGTGGGCCCCACCCGGAAATCACGTGGGCCCCACCCGGAAATCACGTGGGCCCCACCCGGAAATCACGTGGGCCCCACCCGGAAATCACGTGGGCCCCACGGGGAAATCACGTGGGCCCCACGGGGAAATCACGTGGGCCCCACGCGGAAATCACGTGGGCCCCACCCGGAAATCACGTGGGCCCCACCCGGAAATCACGTGGGCCCCACCCGGAAATCACGTGGGCCCCACCCGGAAATCACGTGGGCCCCACCCGGAAATCACGTGGGGCCAACCCGGAAATCACGTGGGCCCCACCCGGAAATCACGTGGGCCCCACCCGGAAATCACGTGGGCCCCACCCGGAAATCACGTGGGCCCCACCCGGAAATCACGTGGGGCCCACCCGGAAATCACGTGGGCCCCACCCGGAAATCACGTGGGCCCCACCCGGAAATCACGTGGGCCCACACGGAAATCACGTGGGCCCACCCGGAAATCACGTGGGCCCCACCCGGAAATCACGTGGGCCCCACCCGGAAATCACGTGGGCCCCACCCGGAAATCACGTGGGCCCCACGGGGAAATCACGTGGGCCCCACCCGGAAATCACGTGGGCCCCACCCGGAAATCACGTGGGCCCCACCCGGAAATCACGTGGGCCCCACCCGGAAATCACGTGGGCCCCCACCCGGAAATCACGTGGGCCCCACCCGGAAATCACGTGGGCCCCACCCGGAAATCACGTGGGCCCCACCCGGAAATCACGTGGGCCCCACGGGGAAATCACGTGGGCCCCACGCGGAAATCACGTGGGCCCCACGCGGAAATCACGTGGGCCCCACCCGGAAATCACGTGGGCCCCACCCGGAAATCACGTGGGCCCCACCCGGAAATCACGTGGGCCCCACCCGGAAATCACGTGGGCCCCACCCGGAAATCACGTGGGCCCCAGCCGGAAATCACGTGGGCCCCACGGGGAAATCACGTGGGCCCCACCCGGAAATCACGTGGGCCCCACCCGGAAATCACGTGGGCCCCACCCGGAAATCACGTGGGCCCCACCCGGAAATCACGTGGGCCCCACCCGGAAATCACGTGGGGCCCACCCGGAAATCACGTGGGCCCCACCCGGAAATCACGTGGGCCCCACCCGGAAATCACGTGGGCCCCACACGGAAATCACGTGGGGCCCACCCGGAAATCACGTGGGCCCCACCCGGAAATCACGTGGGCCCCACCCGGAAATCACGTGGGCCCCACCCGGAAATCACGTGGGCCCCACCCGGAAATCACGTGGGCCCCACGGGGAAATCACGTGGGCCCCACGGGGAAATCACGTGGGCCCCACGCGGAAATCACGTGGGCCCCACCCGGAAATCACGTGGGCCCCACCCGGAAATCACGTGGGCCCCACCCGGAAATCACGTGGGCCCCACCCGGAAATCACGTGGGCCCCACCCGGAAATCACGTGGGGCCAACCCGGAAATCACGTGGGCCCCACCCGGAAATCACGTGGGCCCCACCCGGAAATCACGTGGGGCCCACCCGGAAATCACGTGGGCCCCACCCGGAAATCACGTGGGCCCCACCCCGAAATCACGTGGGCCCCACCCGGAAATCACGTGGGCCCCACCCGGAAATCACGTGGGCCCCACGGGGAAATCACGTGGGCCCCACGGGGAAATCACGTGGGCCTCACGCGGAAATCACGTGGGCCCCACCCGGAAATCACGTGGGCCCCACCCGGAAATCACGTGGGCCCCACCCGGAAATCACGTGGGCCCCACCCGGGAAATCACGTGGGCCCCACCCGGAAATCACGTGGGGCCAACCCGGAAATCACGTGGGCCCCACCCGGAAATCACGTGGGCCCCACCCGGAAATCACGTGGGCCCCACCCGGAAATCACGTGGGCCCCACCCGGAAATCACGTGGGCCCCACCCGGAAATCACGTGGGCCCCACGGGGAAATCACGTGGGCCCCACGGGGAAATCACGTGGGCCCCACGGGGAAATCACGTGGGCCCCACCCGGAAATCACGTGGGCCCCACCCGGAAATCACGTGGGCCCCACCCGGAAATCACGTGGGCCCCACCCGGAAATCACGTGGGCCCCACCCGGAAATCACGTGGGCCCCACCCGAAAATCACGTGGGCCCCACCCGGAAATCACGTGGGCCCCACCCGGAAATCACGTGGGCCCCACCCGGAAATCACGTGGAACCCACCCGGAAATCACGTGGGCCCCACCCGGAAATCACGTGGGCCCCACCCGGAAATCACGTGGGCCCCACCCGGAAATCACGTGGGCCCCACCCGGAAATCACGTGGGCCCCACCCGGAAATCACGTGGGCCCCACCCGGAAATCACGTGGGCCACACCCGGAAATCACGTGGGGCCCACCCGGAAATCACGTGGGCCCCACGGGGAAATCACGTGGGCCCCACCCGGAAATCACGTGGGCCCCACCCGGAAATCACGTGGGCCCCACCCGGAAAACACGTGGGCCCCACGGGGAAATCATGTGGGCCCCACCCGGAAATCACGTGGGCCCCACCCGGAAATCACGTGGGCCCCACCCGGAAATCACGTGGGCCCCACCCGGAAATCACGTGGCCCCACCCGGAAATCACGTGGGCCCCACCCGGAAATCACGTGGGCCCCACCCGGTAATCACGTGGGGCCCACCCGGAAATCACGTGGGCCCCACGGGGAAATCACGTGGGCCCCACCCGGAAATCACGTGGGCCCCAGGGGGAAATCACGTGGGCCCAACGGGGAAATCACGTGGGCCCCACCCGGAAATCACGTGGGCCCCACCCTGAAATCACGTGGGCCCCACCCGGAAATCACGTGGGCCCCACGGGGAAATCACGTGGGCCCCACGGGGAAATCACGGGGGCCCCACCCGGAAATCACGTGGGCCCCACCCGGAAATCACGTGGGCCCCACGGGGAAATTACGTGGGCCCCACGGGGAAATCACGTGGTCCCCACCCGGAAATCACGTGGGCCCCAGCCGGAAATCACGTGGGCCCCACCCGGAAATCACGTGGGCCCCACCCGGACATCACGTGGGCCCCACCCGGACATCACGTGGGCCCCACCCGGAAATCACGTGGGCCCCACCCGGAAATCACGTGGGCCCCACCCGGAAATCACGTGGGCCCCACCCGGAAATCACGTGGGCCCCACGGGGAAATCACGTGGGCCCCACGGGGAAATCACGTGGGCCCCACGCGGAAATCACGTGGGCCCCACCCGGAAATCACGTGGGCCCCACCCGGAAATCACGTGGGCCCCACCCGGAAATCACGTGGGCCCCACCCGGAAATCACGTGGGCCCCACCCGGAAATCACGTGGGGCCAACCCGGAAATCACGTGGGCCCCACCCGGAAATCACGTGGGCCCCACCCGTAAATCACGTGGGCCCCACCCGGAAATCACGTGGGCCCCACCCGGAAATCACGTGGGCCCCACGGGGAAATCACGTTGGCCCCACGGGGAAATCACCTGGGCCCCACCCGGAAATCACGTGGGCCCCACCCGGAAATCACGTGGGCCCCACCCGGAAATCACGTGGGCCCCACGGGGAAATCACGTGGGCCCCACCCGGAAATCACGTGGGCCCCACCCGGAAATCACGTGGGCCCCACCCGGAAATCACGTGGGCCCCACCCGGAAATCACGTGGGCCCCACCCGGAAATCACGTGGGCCCCACGGGGAAATCACGTGGGCCCCACCCGGAAATCACGTGGGCCCCACCCGGAAATCACGTGGGCCCCACCCGGAAATCACGTGGGCCCCACCCGGAAATCACGTGGGCCCCACCCGGAAATCAAGTGGGGCCCACCCGGAAATCACGTGGGCCCCACCCGGAAATCACGTGGGACCCACCCGGAAATCACGTGGGCCCCACCCGGAAATCACGTGGGCCCCACCCGGAAATCACGTGGGCCCCACCCGGAAATCACGTGGGCCCCACAGCCGGAAATCACGTGGGCCCCACCCGGAAATCACGTGGGCCCCACCCGGAAAATCACGTGGGCCCCACCCGGAAATCACGTGGGCCCCACCCGGAAATCACGTGGGCCCCACGGGGAAATCACGTGGGCCTCACGGGGAAATCACGTGGGCCCCACCCGGAAATCACGTGGGCCCCACGGGGAAATCCCATGGGCCCCACCCGGAAATCACGTGGGCCCCACGGGGAAATCACGTGGGCCCCACCCGGAAATCACGTGGGCCCCACGGGGAAATCACGTGGGCCCCACCCGGAAATCACGTGGGCCCCACGGGGAAATCACGTGGGCCCCACCCGGAAATCACGTGGGCCCCACCCGGAAATCACGTGGGCCCCACCCGGAAATCACGTGGGCCCCACCCGGAAATCACGTGGGCCCCACGGGGAAATCACGTGGGCCCCACCCGGAAATCACGTGGGCCCCACCCGGAAATCCACGTGGGCCCCACCCGGAAATCACGTGGGCCCCACCCGGAAATCACGTGGGCCCCACCCGAAAATCACGTGGGCCCCACCCGGAAATCACGTGGGCCCCACCCGGAAATCACGTGGGCCCCACCCGGAAATCACGTGGAACCCACCCGGAAATCACGTGGGCCCCACCCGGAAATCACGTGGGCCCCACCCCCCGGAAATCACGTGGGCCCCACCCGGAAATCACGTGGGCCCCACGGGGAAATCACGTGGGCCCCACCCGGAAATCACGTGGGCCCCACCCGGAAATCACGTGGGCCCCACCCGGAAATCACGTGGGCCCCACCCGGAAATCACGTGGGCCACACCCGGAAATCACGTGGGGCCCACC